>NC_089253.1:88122467-90522467 GCF_963930625.1 Muntiacus reevesi | reverse complement strand
AAACTCTCAATCTATCCTTCCCCCCATGTTGCATCTTAATAACAAAATTAATATAAAAAAGATGCAAGCCATTTCTAGGGGCTAGTCTATGTATTTTTCAATTACTTAATTATATTAAGACTTTATTTTTAGAGCAGTTTTAGGTTTATAGCAAAATTGAAGGGAAGATACAGATTTTCAATGTGACCCTTGCTCCCACTCTTGCACAACTCTCTCCATCATCAACACCTCCCACCAATGGTTCACCTGTTACTTGGGATGAAGATGCGCTAACATGTCATTATCACCCAGAGTGCACAGTTTACATCAGGGGTCCCTCTTGGTGTTGGACATCCTGTGTGTTTAGATAAATCTGTGTTGACAAGTATCCATCATCACAGGGTCCATGTTGTGTCAAGTCACTTCAGTCATGTCTGACTCTTTGCAACCCTTATAGGCTGTGGTCCACCAGGCTCCTCTGTCCATGGGATGCTCCAAGCAAGAATACTGGAGTGGGTCACTGTGCCCTCCTCCAGGGGATCTTTCCGAACCAGGGTCATACAGAGTGGTTTCACTGCCCTAAAAACTTCCTGTGTTCCACCTCTCTTCCTCAGCCCCTGGCAACCACTAGTCTTTACTGTCTCCATCATTCTTGCCCTTTCCAGGATGTCTTATGTTGGAATCATACAGGATATAGCCTTTGCAGACTGGCCTCTTTCACTTAGGAATGCATTTAAGTTTCCTTTGTCTTTTTATGACTTGATAGCTCTTTTCCATTTAGTGCTGAGTAATGTTCCACTGTCTGGATTGTTGTTTAGTTGCTAAGTCATGTCTGACTCTTTTGTGACCCCATGGACTGTAGCCTGCCAGGTTCCTCTGTCCATGGAATTTCCCAGACAAGAACACTGGAGTGGGTTGCCATTTCCTGCTTAAGGGAATCTTCCTAACCCAGGGATCAAACCCTTGTCTCCTGCATTGGCAGTCAGATTCCTTACCCCTGAGCGACCAGGGAAGCCCCACTGTCTGGGTGCACCACAGTTTATCTATCCATTCACCTACTGAAGGGAATTTTGATTGCTTCCAAGCTTTGGGCAGTTATGGATAAAGCTGCTACAAACATTCATATGTAGGTTTTTGTGAGGACATAAGTTTTCCACTTGTTTGGGTAAATAGCAAGGAGCATAATGGGTGGATTGTACGGTAACAGCATAAGAAGAAACCACACAACTCTTTTCCAATGTGGCTACACCATGTTGCATTCCCATAAGCAGTGAATGAGAGCTCCTGTTGCTCCACATACTTTCCAGCATTTGATGGTGTCGTTGTTCTGGATCTTGGCCATTCTCCTAGGTGTGTAGTAATATCTTCTTGTTCTAATTTGTGTTACCTGGTGACACAAGATGTGGAGCATCTTTTCAAATGCATATTTGCCACCCATGTATCTTATTAATATTTGGTAGGCACCTGTTAAGGTCTTTGCCCCGTTTCTTAATCAGGTTGTTTTCTTCTTCCTGAGTGTTAGACAGCCCACTGTGTATGTTGGTAAGAGACAGATGTGTCTCCCCCTCCTCCCAGTTTCACTGAGAAACAGTTGACACATATCTTTAAGTTGTATCAAAGCGTATAGTGTGATGGTGATTTACCAATAGTGTGAAATGATGACAATAAGCTAACATCCATTATCTCTTTTGCATTTATTTTCTTTCAGTCTGTGGCTTGTCCTTTCATCCTCTTGATAGTGAATGTATTTTTAGCCTTGCAAAATCCGGGAAATCGAACTAATTAACAAGCAGCACTTTGGGAAGCAAAGTTCCCCAAGATATAGCAGTTTAAAAAAAAGGAGACTTGAAGGCAGGGCTGCATGGGCTGTGAGGGTCTGCATAGAGTGAGACAGTGGGCTCTGATGGTTGGTTCTGGAAGGCTGAGAGCGCTTGTGCTCCAGCAGTCCCCAGCCACCAGGGAACCTTAGCAGCCACTGCAGTGGGTCACTGAGCCTCATGATAAAATCATGCAGGGAGACAGGGCTGGTGGCTCAGTGGCTGAAGTGTCTCACTCAGGAGAGTTTAGCCTCAAGCTGTGAGCCCCTGAAACTTGGATCTGTTGATCCTCAGATGGGAAGGGGCCTGGGAATCTGTGTTATAAACACCACTACCCCTGTCCCCCAACCACCACCGACACCAGTGTCTCTATCAAGCAAACTTAGGAGCAGCTGGCTGTGCCAACCAGGTGGCCTCCCACTTGACTGCTTTTGCCCACAGACAAGGACCCAGACGTTGTCTCCAGGGCCCAACGGTGTGGAAGGTGCTGGACGTACCCCCACAGCACAGATCAGTCTGAGCCACCCTGCCCCGCTCTACCTACATCAACTCAAGGGCAATCAGTTTACCAAACACACAAAAGAAAAATATTTTATTTAAAATAGCCACTTTGGCCTTGACCCAGTCAGGGTTTTCATGACAACTTTGCACATGCAAAAAAAAACCTCTCCCAATGTCATTATGTTGCTACAGGAAGTCTGCAAAAACATTCTTTTTCTTGTCATGGATGTAGGCAGAGCTCTGTCTGCACCCTCAACCAAGGCTAAAGTCATAATCTTTATTAAAAAACAAACACACACACACACACACACAAACCAAAAACAGACACAATTCAGAAGCTCAGAAGTACAAAGAGGCAGAAAGTGCTTAGTAAACCTGAGAAAAAGACCAAGGTTCAAAAAGTGCCTGAGAAGAGCGGGGCTCGGGCTGAGCTCATAGCCCCTGTGCAGGCTGAGGTCATCCAGCGGTGCCTGGGAAATGAGGGTAGATAACCTTTAACTACACTGACACAGAGAGAGAATCCACAGGAGCCCCACCACGTGTAAGAGGAACGCACTTCTGTCTTGCTCTCATATGAGGCAGGAACCCTTCCTGGAGTTCAGAAAGGGGCTTTATTCTACTGGTTCTACTGCTCTGAACTCCACCCACCCAGCTAGACTGACCTGACTGAGAAAGGAGATGCTGCTGTTTGCCAGCCTCTGGGCACAAGAACGAGTCCCTCCCCTGCCCTCACCTATTCCCCACTCACAGGAACACTTTCACCCATCTACAGAGATGGGGTGGGGAGCAGAGGGAGGGAATGGAAATAGGTGCATCTTCAGGGTGGTTTTCAGAAGAGCAGAAGCACAGCAGAGGTGCTCTTCTCTGTGCCGGACTCCTTCTGCAGGTGTTTCCTGGCTGCATCCGGTCTGGGGAAACCCAGGTCTCAGGCTCGTCCTTAGAGGCCACGCCCAGCAGGCAGCAGTGTTGCAGCATCTGATCCAAGGTCTCTGGGGCCCCCTTGAGAACTGGAGGTAGTCCAGCATCATTCTCCCCTGGGGCCCATACTCTAACTCACCCATGACTGATTTTCCCCTTTGCAGCAGCAACTTCCTGAATTTCTGCTCCGTTCTAGAAGCTAATGTGAGGCTCTTTACCCTCTGGGTGCCCAAGGTGTGCTGTAACATCCTTAGGGGAACACCAACTCCCCCAGCATAGGCCATTTCTGTAAGCAGACTGCCCTCCTGCCAAGCAGCCCAGAACTTTCTCTGAATCCTAAAGGGATGTTCACCCTTTGCTGATTTTCATAAAATCTTTTTTAAAAAGGAAACCCAACAAGAGCGTTTCGACGTAATTCTGTAGAGGACTCTTCCTTCCAGTCTCTTCCTGTTACAGATTTTGCTTTTGAGAGTAAAAGAGGGATCAACAGTAGCTGTGGCTTTGATTTCAATCCAGAACCATTTTATGGGTTTAGAACATCTCTGCAGTTATGCAGAGTGCTCGTGGGACCCACGGGAGAAGCACCTAAGGGAGGGGCAGCACCTGTTGAGTTAAGTTCGACTCCTCCTCCTCAAGCCCCCCGTCCCAGTGACAGGTATACCTCCCTTCTTAGCCAGTGGCTTCTGTGACTTAACAGAGAAACTGTTTTCTGACCTAAAGAGGAAAGGGTTGGTGGAAGAGTCATAGATGATAGAGTTAACGGATGCTTCTTTTAAATCCTTTTTCTTTCAAATCACCCCAGGATGCATGTGTCATACCCCCCAACCAATCCCCCTAACTTTCCCCTTCAGGAAAAAATCAGTATTTGGGTGATTTCCTAACTCTCTGGTTGCCTTTCCTATAAAAAATTAACCTAGAAAGTGAGTAAATCAGCAATCTCCAGGCAAGAATTACCGGAGTGGGTAGCCATTCCCTTCTCCAGGGCTCCATCCCTGGGTCTCCTGCATTGCAGGCAGATTCTTTACCATCTGAGCCACCAGGGAAGCCCAATCCTTCCCCAACGTTAAGTGTCTCATGGAGGCAGGAGTCTGGATCCTGGCCACACCATCTCCATCAAGGGCAGGGAGCCCATGGACACAATTCAGGAGGCCTCTGCAGACTGGCCATCCTGAGCCGCTGTGTGCAGCTGTGCCCATGCTGGTCACTAAGGAACCTCCTGGTTCAAGGTAACTGACCCTTGCATTGACCAGTAAAGCCATCCAGGAAAAGCCAGGCTCTCAGGGGAACCCCGACGCTCTGACAAACCAGGAATCTGCTCTGTGTTATCTCGGTGGGGGCCCCTTTCTTTGGCACCCTGGCAGTTTATTGAGGATGGGTGCACGGTTGTACATGTATCTCTTGGTGCCTTTCCCACCCATGTGGGGCCCTCCAACTGTAAACAGTGCCGTGTGGTCAGGGGCCCCAGACTCCTGGACCACAAGGCGAATTGGCAGTGCTCATGAACCACTGGTTTCCCTGAATCTCAGTGCAGCCCTCGTGCTGACGGAATCCCCCCCAGTGCCGAAGGACGCGGCGTGAGGGGGACGTGCCTGAGGGTCGAGGAGGTAGACAAGCTGAGTTTGCGCTGCTCCCCATGGGGGTCAGGAGCTGCAACGGCAGGAGGCCCCAGGTCAGCCGCACCCACGCCTGGAACTAGGAGGGAAGCAGCTCAGGTGCTTGGAAGTTCGTTTGGGGTCCGCCTGGGCCTCTGAGACTCGCTCTTGGAGGGCGCAGGGGCCTTGGGGGGCCCGGCCAGGCTCTCGGCGGCGGGAGGCTGAGGGGTGCAGCAACAGCAGAGAGAGAGGAGTCGGGTCCTGACCGCGCGGGTGCAGAAGACGAACATGATGCAGTTGGCGCCTCCCTGGAAGGTGTTCCCGATGCCCTGGCGGGGAGAAAGGAAGACAAGTGAGTGCCAGGGCTGAGCGGGTCTGAGCAACACAGGCAGGGAGGAGCAGGGGACCCAGGACCTTGTCTCCACCTCTGGGGGCTGGTCCCTGCGGACCCTGGCCACCAGGATCCCCGACAGAGCACCGGCAGGCCTGAACTTGAAGGCATGCCTTGAGTCTTCTGGGTTTGGAAGGGCTAAGGGTCAGTCCACTGTCCTGGGGTTACTCCTAGGCCATGGGACAGCAACTCAATGCCCATGGGCTGCCCTGGAGCCACACTGACCTTCCACCTTCTCTCATCAAGGCTCCCTGTCAGGCAGGGCATGGAGGAGGGCTCAGGGGAGCAGGGCCCCCCACCCGCCCAGGCTGGACGGAGCGTTGGGGCCTGCCTGCCCCGCTGACCCTGCAGCCGGCCAGGCAGGGGAGGGCAGACCTACGTGCAAAACCACCAGCACCGGCATCCGCACTGCTGGGGAGTCACAGAGGGTCAGGACGAAGCGCACGGTGCTCCAGACCCGGAGGCAAATGAAGATGAGCGGGATGAGGACCAGCTTCTTATCGGCCACAGAGGTGTGGCGCTGGAGCCGGTTCACTTCAGAGACGATGGGCCGGTACTCCGAGAGCTCCTCGCGCTGTGTGGGGAAGGCAGAGAGCAGATGTGAGATGAATGATGTGAGCTGGGGCCCTCCTCCCCACTCCCTCCCCTGCCCTGGGCTGCTGTCTCCCCACTCCTCCTGGGGACAAACACTGGATGGAGCCGGAGGACGTGAGGCATGCAGTGCCTGAGGCTGGCAGCCCAGGTTCCATCTCTGGCCCGTCTTATCCACTCACTGGCCACTCCACATCCTCACGTGGGTGTCTAAAGCATGTCGGAAGCCTCTCATGTTCACAACAGATGCCTGACCTCGCCCCCAAGCCTACTGCCTGTTTCCCCATCTCAGCTAACAGGAGCCCTGTCCTTCCAGCTGCCTGGGCCCCAAGCTTGGGAGTGGTCTTGGGTTCCTATCTCAGTGCGACAGCTCACGTCCGCCCCAAAGGCAAGCCCTGCAGGTCCTGCCTTCAAAACAGACCCAGACCTGGAAGTTCTGTCCACGGTCACCGCCACCAGCCAGGTCCAGGCACCACCACCACTTCCCTGGACGGTTGCCACTGCCTCTTCACTGGTCTCCCTCCGTCGCCCTGACCACCCCAAACCCCTCCCCACCGCAATGCCACTCTCAACACAAATGCAGTATGGTTCCTTGAAAACCAACGTTCATTACTGCACTATTTACAACAGCCAGGACACGGAAGCAACCTAGATGTCCACTGACAGATGAATGGATAAAGAAGATGCGGTACATATACATAATGGCATATTACTCAGCCATAAAAAATCTGAGTCAGTTCTAGTGAGGTGGATGAACCTAGAGCCTGTTATACTGACTGAAGTAAGTCAGAAAGAGAAAAACAAATATCATATATTAACACATATATAGGGAATCTAGAAAATGGTACTGATGAACCTATTTGCAGGGCAGCAATGGAGACAAAGATACAGAGGACAGACGTGTGGACACAGTGAGGGAAGGAGAAAGTGGGACAAAGAGAGAAAGTAGCATCAACATATATACACTATCAGGCATAAGACAGACAAAAGCGCTAGTCACTCAGTCATATCTGACTCTTTGTGACCCCATGGACTGTAGCCTGCCAGGCTCCTCTGTCCGTGGGATTTCCCAAGGCAAAAATGCTGGAGTGGGTAGCCGTTCCCTTCTCCAGCGGATCTTCCTGATGCAGGGATCCAGGTCTCCTGCATGGCAGGTGGATTCTTTACCGTCTGAGCCTCTAGGGAAGCCCCCATAAGCTGGATGGCTGGTGAGAAGTTCCCAGAAGTAGCACAGGGAGCCCCGTGTGGTGCTCTGTAGTGGGGGACGGGAGGGCAGGGAGGCTATGGAGGGGGGGGATGTATGTACAATTATGTCCAATTCACACTGCTGTATGGCAGAAACCAACACAACATTGTAAAAATTAAAACAACAACAACAGACCTAAGTCAGATCAAGCCAGTCTTCCACTCCAAGCTCTTGGTGACTCCTCATTTTGTACGTTCCTTACAAAATCCCCAACTCTAGCTCTCTCTGACCTCATTCCTGCCACATTCCTCATGTTTATTCTGCTCCAGCCACACAGACCTCCTAATCCTCCAAACATGCCAGGCACACCTCACCCCCGGGCCTCTGCACAAGCTCCCTCCCACATACATGCCCCATCAGTTCAGTTCAGTTCAGTCGCTCATTTGTGTCCGACTCTTTGTGACCCCATGAACCGCAGCACGCCGGGCCTCCCTGTCCATCACCAGCTCCCGGAGTTTACCCAAACTCATGTCCATTGAGTCGGTGATGCCATCTAACCATCTCATCCCATGTCCTCCCCTTCTCCTCCTGCCTTCAATCTTTCCCAACATCAGGGTCTTTTCAAATGAGTCAGCTCTTCGCATCAGGTGGCCAAACCGCCAAAAAAAGAAAGAAAGAAAGACACAGGCAAGAGTTGCAGCTGTGTGTGTGGGGGGGGGGGGGGACGGGGGGAGTCCTGGGTAGAGCCTGGTGGGGCTCCTGGGAACTTCCATCTGGGAGCCCTGGACCCTCCTAGGGCAGTAGGAAAGAGGGGGTGAGAAGGGCACCCCAGCCCAGGCAGAAGACCAACTAAAAAGCCCTTCAAAGATGGAGAGGATCTCAGACCCATTGGTACACCTGCCAGCATCTCTGTCAGTGACTCCAAGTTGAGCCACAAGAGGGCGGCAGGGAGGAGTGAGAATCAGGTAGATTTTCAAGTAAAAAGAAAACCCGAAGTGTGTGTTTCAGGAGACAGACAGGAGTACAGGGTGGGGATCAGGTGTCAGACAGCTGCGAGGAGCACCTTACACACTTGGAAATGGCCATTGAGCCTGCAGCACACTCGAAAGATGGGGACATTCTCCCCTACAATTTCAGCCTTGAAAACGCAGAACAAAACAGAAAGACAGGCACCACATCGGCAGGATGAGCTAGGAAATCTGTCCCTAGAGCTTTCACTCTGCTACCGCTCCAGCCACGTGCCATATTTTATCTTCCATTGGAATTACACCTCTGCCTCCTCCTAGGAGTACAGGAACCATGCTTGAATTCTCATTAGAAACTCCCATTGCCACACAGAACTTTTATGTATAGTAGATGCTCAACAAAAATGCACTGAATGAATGCTTGAGCAGATCAATGGATGGGCTAATCTGAGCATTTCTGGGGTAGTAGTTTGCACATGACTGGCTTCCCTGGTGGGTCAGCAGTAAAGAATCCATCTGCCAATGCAGATGTGGTTTCGATTCTTGGGTTGGGAAGATCCCCCGGAGAAAGGAATGGCAACCCAATCCAGGATTCTCACCTGGGAAATCCTATGGACAGAGGAGCCTGGCTACAGGCGGGCTACAGTCCATGGGGTTGCAAAAGAGTCAGACACGACTTAGTGACTTAACAATCACAACAAGGACTTGGACGTGGCTAGGAGAACGCCTGTACTTTACATCTGCAGAAACGAACTGGTAGTCAAAGCGCAAGGAACAATTCGGTCAGATCAGAGGGAAAGCATTCTTTCCGAGAATTTCTGGCCAGAACTAGCAGACTTCTGATCAGCCCAGTCTATTGAATTCCTGAGAGCCCGAAAAATCTACCACTTAGGATATTTTAATCACCAAGAATAAGAAGTGAATTATTTGTATCACTGATTACGGAAGTCTGTGGCCTCCCCTCCCCCACCTCGGGGGGAGGGTGTGTGGGTGGGGCCCTGCCGGGTCAATTCTTATTTGGCTCGTGCTCACCTGCACGCAAGCATCTTTCATCTAGGTTCCTTTCAAGGTTAAACAACTGCATGGGTCTGTCCAGGAGGGGGCAGTAGAGAGCTGTGGCCCAGGCCGCAGGCTGCGCTCGTAGCCTCCTTAATTCCAGACACTAAGAGTCTGGGGAGCCCCTTAACCTTGGTGAGCCTTGTTTCCTTATCCACAAACGAAGGAATAAAAGGACCCGCCCCGACGGGGCTGTGTAATTAGCAAACAAGACAACCCACGGTGCTCGTAAAATTCGGCATGCGTCACGGTGAGTGATGCAGAGCAAACCCTCCCTCACTCTCGCCGGTCACTGGTCCTTCCCCTGAGATGGCCGGCCCCGACGCCGGGACACGCGGGCCACACAGAGCTCAGGCGGGCCCCCGGGGGCACCTACCGCCCGGTGAATGTGTTTCCGGATGAGGAGGTAGAGCACGGGCAGGGTGACGTAGGCCAGCAGCTCCCACAGCTTCCCGGTCAGCAGCATCCACAGCAATCGGTCCTCCGCCTCCAGGTTGATCCAGCACCAGCCCACCGACACGTCCGAGGCGTCGTAGCCGATCTTCTTCAGAGCCACGGCTGCCACGGTGATGGCCAGCGGAACCCCCCAGCTGAGGAGGAAGGAGCAGAGGCCGCGGTGAGGTCAGACCCAGCTCCCAGCAAAGCCAGGAAGGGCGCAGAGACCGGATGCTGTGCAGGCAAGGCCAGTGCTCCCCCAAGGCCGCAGCAGACAGGGTCCCTGGAGAGCAGAGGGGCGGAGTCCCCAAAGCACCCAATCCAGCCTGCTCTGCCCAAGCCCGGGGAAGGGGACACAGGGGATGTCCTGGACACACACAGCCTCCCAAGCGCTCGGACGCTGGGTTCAAATTCAGAATTGCCAGGCTCCTCAGAGCCTAGGGTGCTATAGCACTCTCACTTCCCGGGTGGCTCAGACGGTAAAGCGTCTGCCTACAGTGTGGGAGACAGGGGTTAGATCCCTGGGTCAGGAAGATCCTCGGGAGAAGGAAATGGCAATCCACTCCAGTACTCTTGCCTGGAAAATCCCATGAACACGACTGAGTGACTAAAATCACACACCATAGCACCAGAACAGCCAGCTCCTTTCCTGCATTGGGAGGCCTGGGCACCAACCTGCAAACATTATCCCACGCGGCCAAATATCATCCAGGCACTCCACTAGCAGACAGGCCCCCGTGGCCAGCCTGGGTCCGGGAGTGCATACATACACTGGTGGCTTGGGGCTGTCAGGGTCCTGTGCAGCTGTAGCAGGAACTAGAAGAGGGGGCGGGCTCTAGGCAGACACGTCTTCTTGGGCCCTGGCAAGGATCCAAGTATGTTAGTCGCTCAGTCTTGTCTGACTCTTTGCGACCCCATGGACTGTAGCCTGCCAGGCTACTCTGTCCACGGAATTCTCCAGGAAAGAATACTGGAGTGGGTAGCCATTCCCTTCTCCAGGGGATCTTCCCAACCTGGGGATCAAACCCAAGTCTCCTGCATTGCAAGCAGATTCTTTACCATCTAAGCCACCAGAGAAGCCCAAGGGGACCCTCTAAAGCATAGAGCAGGGGCAGAGCCCCCTCTCAAGGCAGTGCTGGATGGACTTTTCTAGAGTTTAACACAATGGCAACACAGTCCAGATTAGGGCTGAGCCCCAAGGCCCCTCCTCGGTGGTCCCCACACCAGTCTCCCCCAAAACCTTTCAAGTCGGTGAGAGGGACACAAACAAGCTAATGTGGAGGCCTGCAGGGTAGTTAAGAGCTTGGACGGCGAAGCAACATGCTGGGTCCAAGTCTCGGGCCTGCCCCGCGTGGCTGCAACACATCAGTGTTTTTCTGCACCAAGTGGGGATGATCACAGTGCCTGGAGCAGAGCATTGCAGTCAGTCATTACCAGAATAAACTGATCAGCGTGAGGTGCACCCGGGACAGGGTGTGTCCATGTTTATGTCAGGCAGGCTCATCCCTAGGTCCCAGGATCCAGGATCCAGGATCCAGTCCTGCAGTGCAGGCGCCAGGGAGGTGTGAGGCCTGTGACCCCAGCAGGACACACAGGCCTATGTCCCAGGTCAGCTGCCCAGTGACCAGGACAGTGTCATTAGGAAAACAGTGCAGAAAGCAGTTCTACCTCAAGGGCTCTGTGTAAGGGATGCCGGCTCTTTCTGAAAGTCATAGAACAGTGATGTGATCCCAGTTGCACTTGATCTGTTACCAGAAGGAGGCTAGAAGAGCAGTGTTTCTATCAAGGCCTCCAAAGGCTGCAGGATGGGGGAGGAGGCAGGGCGGGGATGGTGATGTAAAGGAGAAAGTCAGCTCCCTGAGCCTGGGGGAGGTTTGGTGTCCATCCTCCACTGACCTCTGCAGGAGCCCCACAGCCCTGCAGCTCCAGCTGTCCGGAGGCAGAAGCGACACGTCCCCCTTGAAGGCACAGAAGCACAGGAGGGGCCAAAACTCCACCCAAATCAAAGGATTATGGGATTATTATGTTACACTTACAATGGAGTGTGCTATTTTTTTTTTAAACTTTATTTGTGGTTGCACTGGGTCTTGGTTGCTGCGAGAGGGATTTCTCAGTTGTGATTGGCGGGGGCTACTCTCTAGTTGCGGTGCAGTGGCTTCTCTTGTTGTGGAGGAGGGCTCCAGGGTGAAGACTCTAGAGTGCAGACTCAGTAGTTGTGGCACATGGGCTTAGTTGCTCTGTGGCATGTGGGATCTTCTTGAACCAGGGATCGAACCCACGTCTCCTGCATTGGCAGGAGGATTCTTAATCACTGGACCACCAGGGAAGCCAAATGCTTGTCCTGTGAAGAATTATTGATCTATTAAGTTAATATATATTATTATCAAACTATTTTGTCTTAATAAACGTTTCCCATTTTAAAACTCAAGCCATTGTAAATAGTACTGCAATGAACACTGTTGTATGGCAGAAACCAACACAACATTGTAAAGCAATTATCCTCCAATTTAAAAAAAACAACCTCACGCCATCCTAGTAAAGGACAACACGTGTCCACTGTGAGCTCCAGAAGGCGATGGCCATGTGGGCTCACTGCTCCATCTCAGCATCCACACCAGTGCCTGGCATGTGGCAGGGCAAAACTAGGACCTCCTGAATGAATGAAGTATGAGTGCAGTGGCCAAGACAGCTTTTCCCAATTTACTCCTTAAATGTTCACTGCAAGGACATTACTGAAAGGAGGTGAAAGGCTTTTAAAGCAGCAGTCTCCAACCTTTTTGGCACCAGGCGCTGGTTTCATGGCAGAAAATTTTTCCACAGACTGAGGGGTAGGGGAGGATGGTTTTGGGATGTGGTGTTGGAGAAGACTGTTGAGTGTCCCTTGGACAGCACGGAGATCAAACCAGTCGATCCTATAGGAAATCAACCCTGAATATTCATTGGAAGGACTTATGCTGAAGCTGAAGCTCCAATACTTTGGCCACCTGATGTGAAGAACTGACTCATCAGAAGACCCTGATGCTGGGAAAGATTGAAGGCAGGAGGAGAAGAGGACGACGGAGGATGGCAACATCGACTCAAGGGACATGAGTTTGAGCAAGCTCCAGAAGATAGTGAAAGACGGAGAAGCCTGGAATGCTGCAGTTCATGGGGTCACAAAGAGTCAAGACACAACTTAGCAACTGAACAACAAAACACATTACATGCATTGTGCGCTTTATTTCTATTTTGATTACAGCAGCTCCACCTGAGATCACCAGGCATTAGATCCCAGAGGTTAGGGACCCCTGTTAAAGGGCTGAACCAGAAATCCTGAAGTTAGAGGTGGGAGAGCAGTGAGTCGAGACCATCCCCCGGCAGGACGGGAGCCAGGGATTCCCATCCTGGGGGGAAGACAGCACAGGCTTGGCAGGAGGAAGCTGCCTCCTTCCCTCCTCAGCATCCCCAGGGCCCCCAAAGGAAACCTGGGGACCACAGGGTGACATTTCCAGGTTTTACAACTTTTGGTCTGACAGACAAAAGCTACGTGATGTCTCTCCTCTGTGTGACTGGGGTGTGCCTGGAGCTGAGTCTGTGCTGGAAAACAGCCAGAGGGAAGACCAAATAGACAAAAGGTTTTGAAAGGGCTGAGACTGTGGGTTGATCAATCAGAGCTGCTCTTTGAACTTGAGCCCAGACAGCAGCTTTACTGGAGCCAGTAGCGGCCTGGGAGGTACCTGGGTGGAGGTGGGAAAAGGAGTGATCTCAGGGAGCGTGGGAAGGGAATGGGCGGGATGGTCTAATCACCCTGCCAAGCAGGCTCCACCAGATGCGTAATTTATAGGTAAAGACACTGGCGTGTTGGTGATGTTCTAACATCAGAAAGACATCTGCATACACACACACACACACACACACAAACTGATTATGAGTTTTACAAAGTAAAAGGTATGGAAACCAAGGGGAGTAAGGGAGAGTGGAATGAATTATGAATTGACAGATTGGGATTTACATGATTGATACTTTGAATAAAATAGACCGACTTCCCAGGTGGCCCAGTCAGTAAAGAATCCACCTAAGGATGCAAGAGACAGCAGAGACACGGGTTTGATCCCTGGATTGAACCCCTGGAGAAAAATGGCAACCTGCTCCAGTAGTCTTGCTTGGGAAATCCCATGGGCAGAGGAGCCTGGCAGGCTAACATACACTCCATGGGGTTGCGGAAGAGTCAGACATGACTTAGTGACTAAACAACAACACATAAAATAGATAACTAATGAGAACCTACAGTATAGCTCAGGGAACTCTACTCAGGGCTCTGGGGTGACCTGTGCGAAGAAAATCCAAAAAAGAGGGAATACATGTGTATTTAGAGCTGATTCACATTGCTGTAAGCAGAAACTAACACAGCGATCGTAGTGTGAGAAACACGCTCACCAGCCCAAACTCAAACGAATGGTCTTGGAGACATAACGTGCAGCGGCAAGTGAGGCTTTAATGATGGTCTTGCAAGATCATCTAGTGGATGTCTGGTGGGCAGGTTCACACAGAGTCGCTACATGGATCAAGTTATCCGCAAGTTATCCATAGCATGCAAGTCCCTCCTCCAGTTCCTCACTGGCTGAATACTGTGGGGTGAACAGTCTTTCTAGATGTCGCCTAGGTTTACTTCCTCTCTCTTTATGGGCTGGCCCCTCACTGACATCTAGTTTCCTCCTTTCCTGTACACCTATTTCTGTTCTTATGTTTTGAATTCACCAATAGAATGAGCCAGCGTGAAAAGCCTAGGCACCCAACCCTTCCTCTGTTTCCCTGGACTTTCTAGTTTTATAACTATTGCATCAGCAAGCTGTCACTCAAAACTAGCTTTTCTTGAAAATGGGCCACTTTAAGTTCTTTATTTCTTGCAGTAAAGCAACCATACTTCACTATTTTTTTTAAAACGACGTGAGGCGAGGCACACAATCTGTAAATAATAATAAAATATACAATACTCCTCATTGTACACTCCATACAGCCAATTGATTCTCACAGGATGCTCTTGTTGACTTTTTCCAAACTCTGGTATCCGCAGCCAACCTGTGGTTGCAGTTAGCCAATTAGAGTAGTTCCATGACGTGAAGGTGGATGCTATTTTCATTTTCCTTAACAAGTAAGATGGAAGTGAAATGAGGAAGACCTGGGGCATCAGACAAGTGCTGGGAACTTTACTGGCTTGATTTGAAGTTGATATGACGTTTGACATGAGCAGCCTCTTTGTAACTCAGGTAACACTTTTCCAACACCAGAAGATATTTCTTTTTTCCTGCTCTGGGACCTGGCCCATTCTCATCACCTCCCCCTGAATATCCGGCTTCCCACTTGCCCTGATGTGGGCCGTAGGCTTAGGTTCAGAGACAAGAAGCACTTTTACATTTTATCTTTACTACTAACATTTCCGGGGCTTCCCAGGTGGCGCTAGTGGTAAAGAATCCACCTGTCATTGCTGGAGACATAAGGATATGGGTTTGATCCCTGGGTCGGGAAGATCCCCGAGAAGAGGGCATGGCAACACACTCCAATATTCTTGCCTGGAGAATCCAGGCAGAGGACAGAGGAGCCTGGCAGGCTACAGTCCATAGGGTCTTAAAGAGTCGGATATGACTAAAGCACGCATGCACACACTCACATTTCCTAATCACTTTCTTAACTTTAGATCAGGGGTCCAACATACTCGGGCTCTCAGGCCAAATCCAGTCCAAAGTCTGTGTTTTATTTATTTTTCCATTTTATTTATTTTAAATTGGAGTATAGTTGATTTAGAATGTGTTCGTTCCTGCTATACAGCAGTGAATCAGTTATACATATACATATATCCACTTTTTATTCTTATTTTGTAGTCTTTTCATTGGAGAGTAAGCAATTTACAATATTGAGATGGTTTCTGCCATATAGCAACATGAACTAGTCATAGGTATACATATGATCCTCTCTCTTAAACCTCCCCATTCTGCCCCCCCTCCAGGTTGTCACAGAGCACTGGCTTTGTGTTCCCTGCTTTACACAGCAAATTCCCACTGGTTACCTACTTTACATATGGTAAAGTGTACGTTTCAGTGCTACTATCTCAAATCATCCACCTTGTCCCCCCACTGTGTCCACAAGTCTATTTATTTCTGCATCTCCACTGCTGCCCTGTAGATAGGTTCATCAGTAGCTTCTTTCTAGATTCCATATATGTGCTAATATACAGTATTTTCCACTCTTTTTTCAGATTCTTTTCCCATTTAGGTCATTACAGAGCATTCTCCTCCTTGGTGGCTTGGTCGGTAAAGAATCTGCCTGCAGTGCAGGAGACCTGGGTTCGATCCCTGAGTCAGGAAGATCCCCTGGAGGAGGAAGTGGCAACCCACTCCAATATTCTTGCCTGAGAAACCCCATGGACAGAGGAGCCTGGTGGGCTACAGGCCATGGGGTTGCAAGAGTGAGACATGACTTAGCAACTAATATATATATATACATTTTTATATAGTGATATATATGTCAGTCCCAATCTCCCAATTTGTTGTCTGTTCTTTAAAATAAAGTTTTATTGGCACACAGCCACACTCACTGGTTACATGTCACCTACGGCTGCTTGCAAGTTACCAGAACTGAGCTGAGCAATTGCACGGGGAGGTCACATGGCCTGCAGAGCTGAAAATAATCATTATCCTGTCCTCTACAGGAAAAGTTTGCTGACATCTGCTTTACAAATCAACAAAACTATAATTAGGACCAAAGGGGTTGTGAGTAGTACTCTTGTTTTTAATATAATTTATTTAATTGTATGTTTAAATAATTTAATTTTTAATGATCGTTCTAGCTAACAACCAGCCCAAAAAATACCCTGAAATTTAACAGTTGGGTCCCACAAACTGGCTCCAGGTCACCACTAGACAAGGGGTGAAAAGGATGGGGGCTGAAACTGCCCCGGGTTCTCACCTACAGAGCGTGGTGAAAGGCTGGCAACCTCAGATTAGCCAAGTTGCTCTCTGACCAAGCGATCACCCTGAGCTATTGGTGGTATGCGACCCTGGAAGGGACTCTGCAAAGACATGTATGACCTAATTGCCACTTTCCAGAAAAGTCTACTGCTAATTTCTAACAAGTATAGGGCTGGCCAAAAAGTTCGGTTGGGTTTTTCTGTAAGATGGTACAGAAAAATGAGAATGAAGTTTTTGGCCTACCCAATACCACATAACAGGCTTCTTTTCATCCCTGTAAAAAAACCACCATCAATCAAAAAAGAAAAATCAACAATAAAGCCAAAAAAAGTAAGATATGGCTTAGCAACAGCACACATGAGACAGACCAAGGGTTGCAGTTGACCGTGACCCAGAAGGTCAGAGAGCTCTCCCTGATGCCCAGATGTGGGTGATGGAGAGCGGCCAGCAAACTGTCCTCCCTCCATGTGGACACCTGGGACCCACATTCTAAACCTGAGCCTGTGAAGCTGGCGCCAGAGCGGGCATGTGAGGAGGTACTGGGCCTTGAGTGCTGAAAGACTTTTGAGGAGGTCTTGTGAGTGCAATAGCCATCAGGCGGCCAGAGGAAAGAAAAGGCAGGCGTGCTGCTCAAGTCCCAGAGCAGGGGGCTGAACTGGCAGCTCTCTCCCCTCCCCACTCCCACCAAGGGAAGGAAGTCGTGTGACCACGTGCAGGGGATGCTGTGAAAAGGCCTGAGGAGAGACACGGTTAGCACAGGTGACCTCTTCTCTCCAAACCTGTGATACAGGCTGAGGAGAAGCAGGGCTGGGGTCCCTTAGATGGAAGGCGCCTAAAGATCACAAAAAAGGCGGGGGGGTGGGGGGTGGCGGCAGAGGATGAGATGGTTGGATGGCATCACTGACTCAATGGCTATGAGTGTGAGCAAACTCCAGGAGACGGCAAGGGACAGGGAACCCTGGTGTGCTACAGTCCATGGGGTTGCAAAGACAGGACTGAACAACTGAACAACAACAGAAGCCCATCTGTGAGCAGAATCCCCTACTTGGAAGGGCACCAAGAGCTTGTCCCAGAGGCATCCAGCCCCAGCTCTCACCTGTGTTTGCCTGGAAACCGAGGCCAGACTCCAAGCTGGCTTCCTCCCCCTTCAGAGGCAGTTTCAGGGTGGGTATGTCTCCCCATCTCCCCTAGATTCCTGTGTTGAAGTCCGAACCCCTAGAACATTGGGATGGGACTATGTCTGGGGATAAGGTCTTTAAAGAGGTGATGAGGTCAAAATGGGGTCATTGGGTAGGTCCTAATTCAATAGGACAGGTGTCTATGCAAGAAGATTTGAGA
Source organism: Muntiacus reevesi (assembly GCF_963930625.1). Taxonomy (NCBI): domain Eukaryota; kingdom Metazoa; phylum Chordata; class Mammalia; order Artiodactyla; family Cervidae; genus Muntiacus; species Muntiacus reevesi. The sequence goes on along the minus strand of NC_089253.1, from coordinate 90,504,754 downwards.
GTCCCTTGGACTGCAAGGAGATCAAACCAGTCAATCCTAAAGGAAATCAACCCTGAATATTCTTTGGAAGGACTGACTCTGAAGCTCCACTACTTTGGCCACCTGATGTGAAGAGCCCTCTCACTGGAAAAGACCCTGATGCAGGGCAAGATTGAGGGCAGGAGGAGATCGGGGCTGAAGCGTCAATATTTTGGCCACCTGATGGGAAGAGCCAACTCACTGGAAAAGACCCTGATGTTGGGCAAGATTGAGGACAGGAGGAGATGGGGGCATCAGAGGATGAGATGGTTGGATGGCATCCCCAACTCAATGGACATGAGTTTGAGGAAGCTCTTGGAAATGGTGATGGACAGGGAAGCCTGATGTGCTACAGTCCCTGGGGTCACAAAGAGTCAGACATGACTAAGAGACTGAACAACAAGGAATGGCCTTGTAAGAAGAGATCTGGATGCAAACACTCACTGAGGGACAACCATGTGAGGGCACGGGGTGCAGACGGCTCTCTGCAAACCAGGAAGGGAGGCCCTGCCCACACCTGGATCTCAGACTTCCAGCCTCTGGGACCTGGAGGGGAGGATGTCTGTTTTTTAAGTGCCCCACCCAGTTCATGGGCTTTGTTAGGGCAGCTGGAGCAGACTAAGGCAGAGGCTGTCTTACCAACTGTAGGGGAGAGACACACAGGGGACCTCCCCTCTAATCACATCCAGACCTGCAGAGCTGGGGGCCCTCAGTAAGCTTAGGGAAGGTGTAACTGACAAAAGTCCTGCAGACTGGACATGAGCTTGGCTTGTGGAACTTGGCATTCACTTTGTTCTTTGGTTGCCCAGTGAGAAGCTGAACCAATGCAGGATCAGCTGGGCAGTGAGCAGGCTACATCCCACACCTGGATTCCCTGGCATTTGTTAGAGTCCCACAAGAGGCGGCCAGTGTCCACAAGAGCAACGCTCTGGGTTTCCCTCAAAGATCTCAGTCTGCCCAGTTGGGGATCTTCTGAAATCTGTCCCACCAGTCAGAGTGGGGAACACCTGGGGTGACTCGGCAATGGGAAGACCCTTCCCCCACGGGCTCCAAATCTCCTCAGTCCACCGTGGATTTCTGCACTGCCCCCTCACCAGACCTCACCCTTCCTACAGATCTCTGCTACATGGGTGGCCCTGCTAGGAAGGCCACAGGAGGGTCTTTCCCCCAAAACAGCAGAGCCTGGTCCCTGGGCCTGTGCCCGACGGAAAGCCGTGACTGTGAACGTGACGCCGAGATGTTCTGAGGACGAAACCACCAGGCAACAATGTGCCGATTTAGAAGCTCTTGGGAGCAGGACAGAGCCAGCTCGGAGGGAGGCAGCGGCAGGGAGCAGGGCCTGGGGAAAGGAATCCAGGCCTGAGGAGGCCTGGAGGTTTCTGCCTGGACAATGGGCTCTTAGTGTGAAGTGCCGGGCAGAGGGGCAGGATGTGGGCGTTCAGGGCGCCAGCCACTGGCCAGGCCACCACAAGGTCGCTCTGCAGCCCTGGCTGCAGAAGCGAAACACCCCCTGCCAGCACCAGGCTCTGCAGTCCTGGTTCTGGGGGCCGGGGAGTGCTCTGTAGCAGACAGGGATGCTTTCCTGCCCACCTGGGCCCAGGTAAGGCCTGCGGCATCTGCCCGTGCCCCAGCAGGGTCAAGGGGCAACCCACGGTGCCCCCACGAACATGCAAACGCAGTGCAGAGACCTCACTGTAGCAGCGCTCTCAGAAAACAAAGTCAGTTCAGCTCTTGTCATTTTGGGGAGCACCACCTGGCGTGGGGTGCTGTTCACGCAGCTGCTGCGTCCATCCCCATTCAGGCACGGCCCACCTGGGGCCTTGTCACTGGGCCCTCGGTGAGCGAGCCGGTGTCTGCTTAGAGAGCTCACAGGCTCTCCCCTTCAGGGCCTGAGGTTCCCCTTTTCTCTGCACGGGAACTTCTCCCTCCCCACAGCAGGGGGTTTTACGGTGACCCTGGGGTGCCCTAGATTTCTCTCTTCCTCCAGAACTCCCAGCCACTGCCAGAGGGTGGGTGGGCACCTGGGCCAGGGGTCATGCCCACATCTATCCCTACTTCAGTGGAGCCCAAAGAAATCCTAAGGCTGCTGGAGGCGGCCAGCTTGGCCCAGGCCCGTGGCGAGATGCGGCACCCCTGGCCCAACCTCCCCCTGCAATCACAGGACACACCAGCGGATGCCTGGCACGGCGGTGGCCCTAGGGCACATGTGTTGGGGACAGTTAAGGACCCTGTCCGTCTGGTTCAGAAGGAGCCCACCACTTGTAGGGGAAGAGGGGCTATTTTGAAAGGCAGGTTGCGTTCTGCAAGGCGACAGAGATGGTTTTAGGCTTATCTTATCAAAAGGGAAATGACCCCACCCATGGCCACTGGGCTGCCCAGCACTTTCATAGGTGAGAACTGCAAACAGATGGTCCCAGATGCTTATCCACATGCCTGTACAACATGGTTGTACCAAAAGGGAGAGGGGGTGGATAATTTAGGATCCTAACTGTTTGGGATTAACATGTACACACAACTATATATAAAATAGATAAACAACAAGGACCTACTGCATAGTACAGGAAACTCTACTCAGTAATTTTTAATAACTTATAAGGAAAATGAATCTATAAAAGAATATAAATATATAACTGAATCTGTGTTATACACCTGAAACTAACACAACATTGTAAGTCAACTATGTTTCAAGCAATCGATCAATCACGTGGTGTTGGTATAATGCCACCTCCACTGCTAAGACACAGTACAAAGGGACTTGATACAGGACTTGCCCTTGAACGTGGAATATTCTCACACCTTAGCTTCCCTGATAGTTTAGTTGGTAAAGAATCCACCTGCAATGCAGGAGACCCTAGTTCGATCCACTGGAGAAGGGATAGGTTACCCACTCCAGTATTCTGGCCTAGAGAATCCCATGTCCATGGGGTCGCAAAGAGTTGGACACGACAGAACAATTTTCACTTTCACTTCACTTAAAAATGAAGCAACAACCAGAAGATTCACCTTGGAACGCTATAGGAATCAATGGATATGAAACCCTTGAGTGAGACCTTGAGACTTCCAGGAGGTTTATCTAGATAAGATCCTTATTAATTACAAAAGGAAAAAGAGTAACTGCAGTGGAGACTGGTAGGTAACACCTCGACCAAGTGATCAAAGTGAACATCACTAGGAAACGTACAAATCACAGTTGCCAGCCACCCCCAGGTAGCAAGCGAGAACCAGTTTCTGTGAGATTTCAGCCCGAAGTGCTGATTCTGAATCTGTTAGGGGACACATGACTGACACTGCTCACTCCAGTAACCATCTGCATGAGTTATTTTTCACCAGGCGATTCTGGTAAGGGACAGGGAACTAACAAGCCACCACCAACCAGAAGAATTTGGGAAAGGTCAAAAGGAGACAGGAGACTCCAGTCCATACGTCCTCCCAGAATCCTCCTCGCTGGAATCCATCTTGGCCGAGCAATACTCACACCACCAGGAAAGGCCTTGAGTCACAGTGATTGGCCAGAGACTACCTGGAAATGAATTCCCTCATCATAAAACCCAAGGCTGTGAGCCACATGGCAGGGCAGTCCTCCTGGGTTCCTTTACCTACTGATCTCCCCAGGGACACCCCTTCCCAACAGTCTCTTGCTTTGTCAGCACGTGTGCCTCTTTGGACAATTCATTTCTAGGTGTTAGACAAGCATCCATTCTTGGGCCCTAAACGGGGTCCCCGTTTCTGCAACAGATCCACTCACAAGGAAGCATCAGGCAACCTGGGTGAGAGAGACATCCTACAAAATAGGGTGCCTGTGCTATTCCCAGGTGTCTCAGTGGTAAAGAATCTGCCTGCCAATGCAGGAGATGTGGATTCGATCCCTGAATTGGGAAGGTTCCCTGGAGAAGGAAATGGCAACCCGCTCCATTATTCTTGCTTGGGAAATTCCATGGACAGAGGAGCCTGGTGGGCTACAGTCCATGGGGTCGCAAAGAGTCAGACATGACTTAGCAACTGAACAACACTAACAACATGGTCATGCAAGAGACTGTCCTTGCCTTTTGAAAATACACCCTGAAGGATTGGGAGTTGGGGGCATCAGGTCTGCAACTTACTCTTAAATGATTCCAGAAAAAAATTATTGGAAAAGATAAATAACGCTAACGTGTTTAATTACATGTTAACAATGGGGGAAATCCAGAAAGCTAAAAATAAATGACCGCCAAATTACTTCTCAGTTTAAAAAATCATTGTCAAGGCCAAGAGACAAGATGGAATCCTAAAGGGGCACTGACCTTGAAGTTCTAACCCGGAGCCTCCACTCACAGCTCCGTGGCTCAGGCAAGTCTCATCAGCTGTGGCTGGAGGGTGACCAATCCTGGGTGAGTCCGCTGGGTTTCGGAGGATCAAGGCAGCACTTTGCAAGACCTCAGGAGCCTGACCTCTGAGGATAAAGTCTAAGCTGCCCTCCTTCCCCAATGAGATTTTTTTTTTTTAAGTCTTTCAGTAAAGGAAACTATGTCAGGCATTATCATAGGGCCCCAGGGGGCATGCAGGGACTCCTTGGGTACTTGCCTGCTGGCATGACTCTCTCCAGCCTCCTGCAGTGTATGGCTGCATTCAGCGCTATAGATGGCTTTTCCCACTTATCATGCCCTACCACTTAAAAAATATATATTACTTGTAGAGTTCATGGCCAGTATTTAACAGCATAACACTTCCAGGTGGGGTATAGTCTATAACTTACTGATCCCCTATTTTTTGGACATAAAGGTTGCTTTCAAATTGTCATCACTGGCTAACAGTGCCATGCAAACTCCTTTGTACATCCGGCTTTGCATGTCATTTGGTTGATCTCCTTAGACTAGATCCCTATAATAGGATTTCTGGGATCAAGAGGCATGAACCAAATACTTTCTACATGGATTATTCCAATTTACATGGCCAAAAATAATTAGGAAAACACCAGTTTCATCTGCATATCACATTAATATCCTGCCTTACTACTTTTTTCCTTCTAATTAAAAGAGAAAATGGTACTTCTTTGTTATTGCTTGTATTGAGTATTCACACTTTTACTATTTTGTCAGAATGTCCTCTGTCCATTTCTAAAGATACTTGTCAGTTTTCTTTGAAAAAATCAACTCATAAGAACTCTTTAGAGAATAGAGATTGACCTTTTGTGTATTCATATTTTAAAATATTTTTGGAGACTGGAAGGTCTGAAGAAGAGGACTGATTTCCAGTCATTTGACATGGTTAACGACTGGGTCACTGTGTAGCCTGAGTCTGAAGATGAGACTTCCCACTGCCAAGAGGTCCTTGCTAGTGGAGGTAATAGAATTCCTATTGAGCTATTTCAAATCCTAAAAGATGATGCTGTTAAAGTGCTGCACTCAATATGCCAGCAAACTTGGAAAACAGCAGTGACAATAGGACTGGAAAAGGTCAGTGTTCATTCCAATCCCAAAGAAAGGCAATCCCAAAGACTCTTCAAACTACCGCACAATTGTACTCATCTCACACACTAGCAAAGTAATCCTCAAAATTCTCCAAGCGAGGCTTCAACAGTATGTGAACTGAGAACTTCCAGATGTTCAAGCTGGATTTAGAAAAGACAGAGGAACCAGAAATCAAATTGCCAACATCTGCTAGATCATAGAGAAAGCAAGAGAACTCCACAAAAATATCTACTTCTGCTTCATTGACTACACTAAAGCCTTTGACTATGTGGATCACGACAAACTGTGCAAAAGTCTTCAAGGGATGGGAATACCAGACTACCTTACCTGCCTTCAGAGAAATTTGTATGCAGGTCAAGAAGCAACAGCTAGAACCGGACATGGAACAACAGACTGGTTTCAAATTGGGAAAGGAGTACATCAAGGTTGTATATTGTCACCCTGCTTATTTAACTTACATGCAGAGTACATCATACGAAATGCCAGACTGGATGAAGCACAAGCTGGAATCAAGATTGCCGGGAGAAATATCAATAACCTCAGATATACAGATGACACCACCCTTATGGCAGAAAGCGAAGAGGAACTGAAGATCCTCTTGATGAAAGTGAAAGAGGAGAGTGAAAAAGCTGGTTTAAAACTCAACATTCAAAAAACGAAGATCATGGCATCCGGTCCCATCACTTCATGGCAAATAGATGGAGGAACAATGGAAACAGTGAAAGACTTATTTTCTTGGACTCCAAAATCACGGCAGATGGTGATTGCAGCCATGGAATTAAAAGACACTTGCTCCTTGGAAGAAAAGCTATGACCAACCTAGGCAGCATATAAAAAAGCAGACATTACTTTGCCTACAAAGGTCCATATAGTCAAAGATATGGTTTTTCCTGAAGTCATGTATGGATGGGAGTGTTGGACTATAAAGAAAGCTGGGTGCCAAAGAGTTGATGTTTTTGAACTATGGTGCCAAAGAAGACTCTTAAGAGTTCCTTGGATAGCAAGGAGATCAAACCATCAATCCTAAAGGAAATCAGTCCTAAATATTCACTGAAGGACGGATGCTAAAGCTGAAATTCCAATACTTTGGTCACCTCATGCTAAGAACTAACTCACTGGAAAAGACCCTGATGCTGGGAAAGACTGAAGGCAGGAGGAGAAGGGGACGACAGAGGATGAGATGGCTGGATGGCATCACCAACTTAATGGACATGAGTTTGAGCAAGCTCCGGGAGTTGATGATGGACAAAGAAGCCTGGCGTGCTGCAGTCCATGGGGTCACAGAGAGTCGGACATGACTGAGCGACTGAACTGAACTGAAGAGGTCCTTCAGCAGCCATAAATTAATCCTTCAAAGAAAGACGCTGAAGAGTCCTTAGCAATATCGCCTGGGAGGATCCAGGTCAATACATGAACCTGCTGGACAGGTTTTTACCAAGTTTTAGACTAGCAAAGGGAGTGCTAACTTCTGGAAGAGAAAAAATTGTCAAAGTCCCTTTGACAGGAAAATTTCTTTTTTCTTTTAAGAAGAAAGTAGATAGGGACTTCTTTGGTGGTCCAGTAGTTAAGAATCCACCTTCCAATGCAGGAGACTTGGGTTCGAACCCTGGTGAGGTAACTAAACTACCACAACTATTGAGCCTGTGCACTGCAACTACAGACTGAATGTAGCCATGTATATATAAAGTAGGGGGATCACATACAACAGACAAGAGGAACAATCTGCTTCCTTATAGCCACAGAAGGACACACAGGCTTTCTTGGGAGGCTTTCCCTAAGCATCACAGAAAACATCCCTAGAAGTGAAAAGAAAGGTTCTTAGGGAATGTGTCTTTTCTATAGAAGCTCCACAGGTTCTCTTTATCACTTAAAAAATACATTGTATTCAGTACTTTTCAAAAGAGAAGGGGAAAAGAGAAGAGAACCTTGCAAAGAAAGTCTTGGGCACCTTCTCAGGTACACTTGAGCTCCATGCTGCCCACACCCAACCAGCCTCCCAAGAACAGGGTCCCAGAAATGGATGCAGAGATCCAGTGGGGCAGAGAGAAAGGAAAGGTCACCCCCTCTCTGTGGATCTCTGCAGCACCTGACCCTGTCTGAATGGCTCACTGCAAACATTTTGACTTGAACAGCTGAGAAGCAGGCCATTTAATTTCCCAGGGACCAGCTGGCCTCCCTCCAACAGCCGTGAGACCTGGAGGTCAAGTGACTCTTGCAGGCTTGTGACCTCACTGTTGTGACACCCAGGTGACTTGTCTCTACAAAAGTGCTGACCATCCTCTGTCCCTTGGAAAGAACTCAAGTATTTAACAGAGAGGACCTATAATTAGGGCAGCATTTGGTGCTCTTATTTGGAGGAGGGAGAAGAGGAAAGCTCTACAAAATTCCTGCCTTGGGTTCAGCAGAGGACCTCACCAGATGTTTGAATCCTGGGATTACACTGGGAAGGGGCCAACCTTGGTTCACAGGTGAGAGCTAGCTGGATGAGATACTACAATGCCAGGGCAGGACAAGGCCTTGGTTCTCGCTACCCAGAGACTCCACGCAGCTGGCAGCTGTCTTCCAGACCAGCCTCTGGCTCTGACCTCAATTTCAGAGCTGCTGAACTCTGGAAAGAAAGATTATCTAGAACAGAGATAGCAAGAGATTGGTGCCTGAGGTTTAGAGATGAGTAAAGATAAAATAAACAAGACTGTCCTTCCTAAATTTTAGCGCTGAGGCAGAGGGTTGGGTGGAGGGCAGCCTGAGAGTGGCCACATGAACCACATGTACTTTTCCATCCTGGGGCACCTAACTCATCTCTCAGGTGCCTGCCCCCATGCCCACCAGCAGCAGAGATGGCCAGAACGCAGTGAAACAGGAGGCCAAAGGTCCAGAGTGGCCTCACCAGCTCTCCAGGTGCTTCCAAGTTACCAGGGTCCGGCTCTGAGGGTGAGCTCTAGTCCCCCACGCTCCAGGGCCTGCGCTGAGGCACCCACCTCCCTGGGAGGCTTGAGCTGGGGCCACCTCAAAGGGACGCCCCCTGCGGCGATATACAGAACTAGTTCATCAAGACCATCATTCCGCTGGCCCAGGGCTGTCCCGGGACAAGAGCAGACACTGATGGCTGAGTGGCCGGTCAGAGGTTCGACCAAGACGCGTGGCCCTGAGCGTGGCGAGGGCCACAGGGACAGCACACAGGATCCGGGCAGGGATCAGGGAACCTGAAGGAAAGCGGCGTTGCCGCCACCCACCTGACGACATGGAAAGCCCAGAGCAGGCGGCCAGTCTCGGGCCCACACGCTGTGCGCACGATGCTGAGATACAGGTAGAGGGCGATGGCCACCGTCCAGAAGAAGGAGCTGGTGTTGGCGAAGGTGGAGAGCGCGCCCTGCAGCACGCAGTCCCACGAGGAGTCCTCGAAGTCCTGAAGGACCCCGTAGAAGTAAGAGGCGGCCGAGAGCAGGTCGGCCAGGGACAGGAAGAGCAGCAGGCGCCGCGCCAGGCTGCGCAGGTCGGGCCACAGGGCGTGCGTGGTTATCAGGAGGCCCGAGCCCACAGCGGAGAGCACGCACGACAGAAGCACCACGGCGCGCTCCGACGGCACCAGCACGGTGGGCGGCGGGGGAGGTGGCATGGCCGGGCGCGGAGAGGGTTGGGATCTGGGCTCCGCGTGTGGCCGCCGCCGCCGCAGCTGTCTGGGCACCGACCCGCGAGCCGCTAGCGTCCCAGAGCCCGCCCCGCCCGCGTCCGGCCCCTCCCGCGTCTGGCCCCTCCCGAGCCCTCGGGGCCCGCGGCCCACGCCCCGCCCCTACCCCTAGGCCCCGCCCCTACCCTACCACGCCCCCGCGACCTCCACACTCCGCCCCGTAGCCCCCAAGCCCAGACAGCGGGTGCGCCCCGCCCCCGCCCTGACGCCACACCCCTTCGTCCTCAAGCCCCGCCCCATGGCCCCCAAGTCCAGACTGCGGACCCGCGTCGGCCCCTGGACTGTCCCACGAGCCCCACCCCGTCCCCGGCGCGCGCGCCCCTAAGGCTGCCCGACAGCTCCGCAGCACGCTCCCCAAGTCCCCGCCGTTCTGCTCACACCACACCGGTGGTACCCTACATGATCCGGCCTGCAGGCCGCAGGTCTGCCGGACTCCCTCCCCACTCAGAGCTCGGAGTCCTGGGGAGGGATGTGTTAGCAATATTTTTAGGGCTAATATTTCCTTCCTTTTTTACTGCCAGGCTGTGTACGGGGAGGGGGGCTGGTGAGGGGGCAGTGGTATGCTGGAGGGAGGGGTGGAGGCATTCTTTCCACTGGTAACAAAAGCAACACTCGAAGTGATTCTCGTTCTTTAAGCAGTGATAACAGAGATGGGAGTTGTTTGGAAGGGGGTGGTGGTTCCCGAGGGGGATGCTTGCAATTTTTCTTACAATGAGCACGCTCACTGATTTGGTTTTTTCCTTTTTTAAAATTTAAGTTCAGTGGGTGAAATTTTAAAGAAAGGAAACAATTTCTAATTTATTAGTTTTTTTCCTGAAAATTCCATTAAGAAATTGGGGTACCATTCGTGGACCATAAAATTGGCCCTTATAAGTGTGCAGTTGGCTACCCTGGTGGCTCAGTGGTAAAAGAACCCACTTGCCAATACAGGAGAGGCAGGTTCAAACCCTGGGCTGGAAAGATCCCCTGGAGAAGGAAATGGCAACCACTCCAATATTCTTGCCTGGAGAATACCATGGACAGAGCAGCCTGGCGGACTGTAGTCCATGCAGTCCGGAAAGAGTCGGACACAACAACTAAACACAGGTACAGTGATTTATAGTGTATACACAAGCTTGTGCAAGCATCCTCCCTGTCAAATTCCACAACATTTTCATCACCTCAGAAAGAAACACTGATGGTTCAGCAGACAAAGAATCCGCCTGCAGTGCAGGAGACACAGGAGACGCAGGTTTGATCCCTGGGTAGGGAAGATCCCTGGAGAAGGAAATGGCAACCCACTCCAGTACTCCTGCCCGACAAATTCGATGGACAGGGGAGCCTGGCAGGCTGCAATCCATAGAGCTGCAGAGAGTCAGACGCAACTGAGCACATCCCACATGGTCAAAAGCAAGGTAAGAAGTTCCAAATGGGATCACATGCTAAGCTCAAGGGACAAAACCAGGACTTCATACCTAACCTAACTGTGGTTTCAACCTCTTCTAGGAATGCAATCTTAATCAGCCAGTCTGGAATTTCCTGCTCTGCAGTGGTGAAGTAATCCATTGATAGACCCCTGCAGTTCCTCAAAGGAAGGCCACCTCAGCTGACATAATCAGTTCTTTGCTGACTAATTTCCTTGTCCCACCTCTTTCTGCCTGTAAAAGTCTTCTATTTTGTCCGGTTCTTCAGAGCTCCTTTCTGTTTGCTAGATGGGCTGCTGCATGATTCGTGATGAGTGAATAAAGCCAGGAAGATCTTTACCACTTACTCAGTTGAACTGTGTTTTGTAACAGTAGTCAGTCCCCGTTTCTCGCTCTCCTCAGCTCCTGGCAACTATTAATCCACCTTCTGTGTCTATGGGTTTGCCTATTCTGGACATTTCACAGAGATGGAATCAAATAATAGGTGATCTTTTGTGACTGGCTTCTTTCACTTAGCTTATTTTCAAGGTTCATCCTTGAAAATGTGGCATATATCAGTGCTCCATTTATGGCTGAATGATATTCCATTGTACGGATATCCCATATTTGTTTTTCCATTTTATCAATTGATATTCGGCTCTTATAAATAATGCTGCTGTCAACATTTATATACAAGTTTTTGTGTGAACATTTATTTTCAGTTCTCTTGGGTATATACCCAGGAGTGGAATTCCTGGGTCATTTCAGTTCAGTTCAGTTCAGATCAGTTGCATCCGACTCTCTGTGACCCCATGGACTTCAGCATGCCAGGCTTCCCTGTCCATCACCAACTCCTGGAGCTTGCTCAAACTTATGTCCATTGAGTCAGTGATGCCATCCAACCATCTCATCCTCTGTCGTTACCTTTTCCTGCCTTCAATCTTTCCTAGCATCAGGGTCTTTTCCAATGAGTCAGTTCTTCGCATCAGGTGGCCAGGGTATTGGAGCTTCAGCATCAGTCCTTCTAATGCATATTCAGGGTTGATTTCCTTTAGGATTGACTGGTTTGATCTCCTTGCAGTTCAAGGAAATTTCAAGAGTCCAGTACCACAGTTCAAAAGCATCCTAGTCCAATTCTTCCATCCATACATGACTACTGGGAAAACCATAGCTTTGACTAGATGGACCTTTGTTGGCACAGTAATGTCTCTGCTTTTTTATATGCTGCCTAGGTTGGTCATAGCTTTTCTTCCAAGGAGCAAGTGTCTTTAATTTCATGGCTGCAATCACCATCTGCCGTGATTTTGGAGCCCAAGAAAATAAGTCTTACACTGTTTCCATTGTTTCTCCATCTATTTGCCGTGAAGTGATGGGACTGGATGCCACGATCTTTGTTTTTTGAATGCTGAGTTTTAAACCAGCTTTTTCACTCTCCTCTTTCACTTTCATCAAGAGGTTCTTCAGTTCCTCTTCACTTTCTGCCATAAGGGTGGTGTCATCTGTATATCTGAGGTTATTGATATTTCTCCCGGCAATCTTGATTCCAGCTTGTGCTTCATCCAGTCTGGCATTTCGTATGATGTACTCTGCATGTAAGTTAAATAAGCAGGGTGACAATATACAGCTTTGATGTACTCCTTTCCCAATTTGTAATCAGTCTGTTGTTCCATGTCCAGTTCTAGCTGTTGCTTCTTGACCTGCATACAGATTTCTCAGGAGGCAGGTAAGCTGGCCTTTCCTAAGGTAAATTCCCATCCCTTGAAGACTTTTGCAGTTTGTCATGATCCACATAGTCAAAGGGTTTAGTGTAGTCAATGAGGCAGTAGATATTTTTCTGGAATTCTCTTGCTTTTTCTATGATCCGACAGATGTTGACAATTTGATCTCTGGTTCGTCTGTCTTTTCTGGGCAATATGGTTACTCCATTTTTAACTTTTTGAGGAACTGTTAGACTTTTCCCCAAAGTGGCACCATTTTATCTTCCTGCAACAATCTATCAAGGCTCTAGTTTCTCCACAGTCTCCTAACTCTTTGATTCTAACCACCCTAGAATGGCTGGTGTTTCATTGTGGTTTTGATTTGTTGTTGCTCAGTGTTCTACTCTTTGCGACCCCATGGACTGCAGCACGCCAGGCCTCCCTGTCCCTCACCATCCCCTGGAGTTTTGATTTACATTTCTCTAATTAATAATTAATCATTACATTTCTCTTTTCCTATGCTTAATGACCACCTCCCCAATATCCTCTTTGGGGAAATGTCTGTTCAAATCCTTTGCCTATTTTTTAAATAAGTTGCATTTTTGTTACTGAGTGGTAAGAGTTCTTTATATATTCTGGATATTAGACCTATCAGATACATGATTTACAAAAATTTTCTCCCATTCTGTGGGTTGTCTTTTCAATCTCTTGATAGTATACAAGGAAGTACAGAAGTTTTTATTTTGACAGTGTTCAGTTTACCTCTTTTTTTCTCCCTCTGGCTGTTATGCTGTTGGTTTACTATCTTTGGTGTCATATCTAAGAAACCAGTGCCTAATCCAAGTTCAGAAAGATTTACAGCTATGCTGTCTTCTTCCCAGTGTAACACAGCATTGGTTATTGTAGCTTTGCATGAAATTTTGAAATGAGGAAGTGTGATTCCTGCCATGGTGTTTTCCTTTTCACTATTATTTTAGCTGTTTGGTATCCCTTGTAATTCAGTATAAATTTGAGAATCAGTTTTTCCATTTCTGAAAAAAAAAATAGGGATTGCATTGAATCTGTATGGAAATTTGGGGGGAATAATGCCCCCAAATTAATAATATTAAATGTTCTTATCTATGACCAAGGGATGTCTTTCCTTTTATTTAGGTCATCTTTAATTTCAGTCAATGATGTTTTATAGTTTTCAGTTTACATTAGATTTGATTTTGCAAGTGACTCATAAAAGGAACTTATCATCTGCATCAGTTCAGTTCAGTTCAGTCACTCAGCTGTGTCCGACTCTTTAGATTATCTTTTTTGCATCTAACTTTTAAAAATATTGTGTTATGAACTATGCATACTGACAAGTAGTTAAAACACAGATAAACAACCTGATAAATAGTTATGAAGCAAATACCCACCAAGAAATACATTATCAGCACACCAGAAACTTCCTCCCAGGCCTATTTCTTCCTCATTGGTCATTCTCTGGCTTTTTAAAAACTGTTCATGCATACGTCCCTAAACAAAGTAGTATAGTTTGCCTGTCATCTAATTTTTTTTTTTTTTTTTTTTTTGGCCACACCATGTGGCTTGTGGAATCTTAGTTCTCTGTCCAGGGGTTGAACACAGGCCTTCAGCAGTGAAAGTGTGGACCTCCCTGAAATTTATATAAATGGAATCACATGCTATGTTCCTTTTTGTATCTTCTATTTTGTTAACGTGTTTTTAAAATTTTAATTAGAGTTGACTTACAATATTGTGTTAGTTTAAGGTGTACAGCAAAGTGATTCACACACACATATATATACTTTATTTACATTTTCTTCCATTACAGGTTATTGTAAGATATCGAGAATAGGCTCAGATGGTAAAGAATCTGCCTGCAGTGCAGGAGATGCAGGTTTGAGCCCTGAGTCAGGAAGATTCCCTGGAGAAGGGAAGGGCAATCCACTCCAGTATTCTTGCCTGGAGAATCCACATGGACAGAGGAACCTGCTGGGCTACAGTCCATGGGGTTGCAGAGTCGGACACGACTGAGCAACTATGACTTTCACTTTCACTTTCTGTGCAATATAGTAGGTCCTTGTTAGTTATCTATTTTATATACAGGAGTGTATATATTTTAATCCCAAACACCTATCTTATCCCCCCCAGCCCGATCCCCTTTGGTAACCATAAATTTGTTTTCTATGTCTATGAGTCTATTTCTGTTTTGTAAATAAGTTCATTTGTGTCATTTTGTCTCTTGTTTTTTTGCTCAATTTATTTTTGTGAGATTCATCTATGTTCTCACTGAAGCTGCAATTCTTTCAGTTTCATTGCCTGCCATACAGTATTCCATCGTATAAATAAAATATCTATCCCATCTACTGTTTTGGGACATGTTGGATTGTTGGACAAGCAATGCTGAGATAAGCATACATTCTTTTTTTAATCGGGAAAAAAGTTACTGAGAACAATTCTCAGCAGCTGGAACAGTGTATTCATGAACTTTACTTTGCAGAGGTCAAAGAGCAGCTGCTTTCCTTCTGAGTCACTTAGGAAGCCCCTGACCTCCTCCTGAGAGGACCCAAGATCGTGAACAGCCCTGGGCTGTCAATGAAACGGCTCGGCTTTTTACTGGTGTGAATAGTTCTAAGCTTGGATTGTGCAACCAGCCTTGGCTTTGGCACATGGCCACGCAAGAGCCTGGAATGGACTCTCCCTGGATCATACTCATTTAAACCTTTAGAAGGTCTTGGAAGGACAAGGGGGGACAGGAGACATCTTCTGGCAAGCATCTCTGTCACAGATCAAGTCAGACTAGAACTTTCCCGATTTACTGACATGAAAACCCTTCACCCACTTCCCCAGACTTTTATTATATTTCATGTTTCTAGGGAAAAGCACAAGTGCCCCTCTCCCACTACCACAATTTGCAGTTGAGTTTCCTACATTTGGGGAAATTGCAGGGGTCAGCACATCTGAAGTGCAATGGATAAACCTCGTCCTGGGAAAACCATTTTTGAGATCATGGTATTTCTCTAGCCAGGTGAGCATGTGCTCAGTCGTGTCCAAGTCTATGCAACGCCATGGACTATAGCCTGCCAGGTTCCTCTGTCCATGGGATTTTCCAGGCAAGAACACTGGCCTTTCTCCCTTCTCTATTCCTTTCTCCACGGGATCTTCCCAGGCCAGATCGAACCCAGGTCTCCTGCGTCTCCTGTATTGCAGGAGGATTCTTTACCGCTGTGCCACCTGGGAAGCCCTTCAAGGAAGTATAGCGGTTGGTTACTTTACATGCAGGTTTGAGCAAGAGAACCCTTGGCATTCTCTGCACTGGAAAACATTCAAACAACATTCATACTTCTCATTATAGGGGGAAAAAATGGGGAAGACATGTAATGAAATAGCTTCAAATCACTTAGATTTAAGCTTGAGGCCAATTTTCCAGTCTGATGGCACTGATATTGCCCAGATAGGTCTGGGGACTAAGAAGAAGGGTGGGAATCATGACTCCCAAGTTGCTGGGTGATCTTAAGCTACCTAATGTAGCTCTAATTTAGCTCTGCAAAAAGGAGCCAAGGACTCTGGACACCTTGCCTCTCAACACAGGTGTTGGGTTCTGCTTCTCCCATCTCCATCCCAGGAAATGGTGGTCCTCCAAGGAGGCGTGACCCAGACAGCAAACCCAGAGAAACTCCTGGCTCCAAGCTTCCACCACTGACAGTTCCTACCCACATGGAATGCAGGGTCCCATCAGCCATGTTTTAAGAGGCCTGTCCTCTCAGTCCTCCCCCTCCTTCTCCCTCTTTAGAGGAATTGGTAAAAAATCCAGATGGAATCTTCATTTGACCCTGAATCATCTCTCTAGCATCTGTGCCAAGCCAGCCGGCAGTTGTCTGCTGCTCCCATGTCCAAAGGGGTCATGTCTAAAGGTCCTGGCACATCATGACAGCCCTCCTTGCCCTGCAGTTGTCTGGCTGCAGAACTAGGGGCCCAGACCCCAAGAGGCCCCATGGCCATGGCCAGCAGCCCAGGAACAGATTGGCTTGGGTTTGCTTCTCTCTGTCCTCTCACCCCAGAAATGGCACAAGGTTCTTCTCCCCTGTCAACTGCAAAGGGGATGGCAATCTTTAGTCTCTCAGATGAAAGAGCCCTAAATGATTTTCTGAGCTCAACTCCAACCTAAGCAGTAAGCTATGTATTTGATTTTTAACACTAGAACAGAAGAGGGACTTTTCCTTATGCTGTTGGTAGAAATGTGGGCTGGCTAGCTCTCTCATTTCCCTCTTTGAAGGTGAATATGGCTCATCTTGCCCTTTACTACGTAGGTACCATGGTGAGCAACAGCTGTGGAAGAGGAACCTGGTTCACGTGGGCCCCTCCCCCTCCTCCCCCCTCCCAGCATCCTCAAAGGAGATAGTGCAAACCCTGACACGCTCACGTGACCATTGAGCCACAGAGATGGAAACCAGGGCAAGCTGACCAGCATAGTTGTGCAGTTGTAACTGAACAGGGTTCTTGGCCTCCTTGATCAATAGAAGTTGTTAAGAGGCCAGACAAGAAATTCAGGCAAGACTTTATTGGAGTGTCTGGTGTACCAGGAGGGATGGAGAACAAGCAACAGGTTCCCTTGCTTGCTCGTTCTCTGTGGGGGGTACAGGGGAAGGGGCAAGCTGGTTCCTTATTTGGGGTGAGGGGAGGGTTCCTTATATGGGTTGAGGGGAGGGTGTGTTCCTTATATGGGGTGAGGGGAGGGTGTGTTCCTTATATGGGGTGAGGGAAGCCAAAGGTGTGGCTTAGGTGGTTTGCCCACCCCTTTGGTGGTGTTACATGCAGGGAGCATGTACACTACCCTGCTTTTGCTCCCTGGCTCTTCAGACTTGGCAGTTGGAGTTTTGGGTCTTTTTGTATCTTCTTGTTTATAACTGCATGCACAGTTATTTTCAGTCCCTTATAGTTTCTTTGTATTTTGTTGTTGGGAGAAAAGTTTGTCCAGGTGCAAACACTGCAGCAAAAGCTCCCAGGTCCCAGCCTGTCTCACAGACAGGGGCCTCCACTTCAAGGGGCATGGCTGGTGGGTTTATTTCCCTACCAGAGAGACCCTCAGGGCTCAGGAAGATGTGTTTAAACCCTCACCCCTCCGTCCCCATTACCTTGAACCTTCCCCTCCTTACCCCAGAGTCTAAAAGCTGTTGCCGCCAGCTTGCTGCGCCTGAGGCCCTCCTGCCTGCGGAAGCCCTGAAGACCCTGCCTCTGCCAAGCTCTTGTACGGCAGCAGCTCCCAGGGTGACCACTACTGTGGTTCCCAGCTGCCTGGGCCAATTAAAGAATAGCGGGGGCACTTCTCTGGTGGTCCAGTGGTTAAGACTTCGCCTTCCATTGCAGGGGCTGCAGGTTCAATCCCTGGTCGGGAAGCTAAGATCTCACATGCTTTGCAGTCAAAAAATCAGAACATAAAGCAGAAACAATAGTGTAATAAATTCAGTAAAGACTTTTTAAATGGTCTACCAAAAAAAAAAAAAAAAACCTTAAAAAATAGCTGAATCACTAAAGGGAACGCCCACTTTCCTTTATACCTCTGCATGGGGACTCACTTTGCACGTGGGAGTGGCTGAAAGTACATTGCTGGCACCAGGAGTGAAGTCTCTCCTAGGGGAAGACCCAGGTTCTAGTCCTGATGCTTGGTCCTGGCCATGTTGGTGGACAGAATTCTAAAAATGCTCCCACTCAATTCCTGAGCCCTGGTCATTTCATTAAACACTAATCTAGGTACTCCTCTGAGGGGATTTTGAAGATTCAATTAAAGGTTTGTTATGACCTGAGTGTTCACACTCCCTTGCACTGCCAAATTCGTATACTGAAACCCTAACCCTGAATATGATCATATTAGAAGGTGGGGCCTTGGAAGGTGATTAGGTTTAGATGCGATGTGAGGATGGAACTCCCTTGATGGGACTGGTGCCTCTGTAAGAAGAGGAAGAAACACCAGAGCTTCCTCTGTTCACTGTGTAAGGATATAGCAAGAGGGCAGCTGTCTACAAGCCAAGAAGCAGGTTTTCCCCAGGAGCCAAATCTGTCAGCACCTGGATCTTGGACTCCTGGCCTCTAGAACCCTGAAAAACAAATGTCTACTGTTTAAGCCACTCAGTCTGCTGTATCTTCTTATAGCTGCCAGAGCTAAGTCAGGTGGCCCATTAAGATACAAAGATGATCCATGTTGGCCTGAACCCTTTACAAGCAGAAAGTTTTCTTTGGCCAGGAGTAGAGGAAGAAGTCAGAGAGCATTGAAGAGTGAGGGAAGATTCCATCAGAGGGGCATTGGGTGTGAGGAACCAGCTGCCACCAGTGATGGTGTGAGTTGTTGTTCAGTCACTAAGTCGTGTCCAGGGACACCAGGCTCTGCCCTTCACATCTCCTGGAGTTTGTTCAAACTCATGTCCATTGAGTGGATGATGCCATCCAACCATCTCATTCTGTCACCCCCTTCTCCTCCTGCCTTCAATCTTTCCCAGCATCACAGTCTTTTCTAATGAGTCAGCTCCTCCCATCAGGTGGCCAAAGTATTGGAAGTTAAGCATCAGTCCTTCCAATGCACTGGAAGGATTGACTGGTTGGATCTCCTTGCTGTCCAAGGGACTCTCAAGAGTCTTCTCTTGTGAGAGGGCCTGTGAAATGCTACTAAGGGATGAAAGAGACCTGAACTCAGCCAATCCTTGAACAAGCTGAGAACACAGTCATTAATGCTGGAGTGTGGGACCCTGAATGGAAGGCCAGTTGAGCCATGACAGACTTCTGACCTTGAAGGTCTATGGGATAATAACTGGCTGTTTTACAAGCCACCAAATTGGTGCTGGAGAAGACTCTGAGGATCCCTTGGACTGCAAGGAGATCAAACCACTCAATCATAAAGGAAATCAACCTTGAATATTCACTGGAAGGACTGATACTGAAGCTGCAGCTCCAATACTTTGGCCACCTGATGCAAAGAGATGATTCATTGGAAAAGACCCTGATGCTGGGAAAGATTGAGGGCAGGAGGAGAAGGGGGTGACAGAGGATGAGATGGTTAGATAGCATTACTGACTCAACGGACATGAATTTGAGCAAACTCCGGGTGATAGTGGAGGACAGAGGAGCCTCCTGGCTGCAGTCCTTGGGGTTGCAAAGAGTTGGGGACACAACTTAGTGACTGAACAGCAACAACAAAGTTGGTGTAATCTGTTACAAAGAAATAGAAAACAAAAAACAAACAAACAAAAAAAGAAATAGAAAACAAATATTCCACATGACCCAAAGGGGCTAATTAATCTTTCTAAGTCCCCACATCTCATTCAGAAAATAAGGACAGAAAATCCAAAGGGTTGTGAATAAGGGACATTGGGGCTTGTAGACAGATCCCTGAACTTGAGGCCAGAAGACCAAAAGTCACTAGTTGTGTCACTTTTAGTAAGTTATTTAACTTCTCCTAGTCTCAGTTTCCACACTTCTAAAATGGAGTCAATGGCAACTATGTTCTCAATAACTGAGTGACAGCTGGGCTCATGGTCACCCAGCCAAAGACTACATTTCCCAGAATCCCTTGCTAAGAGGTATGGTCACCTGCCCAAGGCTTCACCAATGAAATGAGAAAGGCATGTGGGCTGCCTCTAGGGTGGACTTTAAAACATGGCACATGCCCTCCAGCTCCTGCCCCCCTCCTATGACTGGAACACTGAGGTGCCAGCCACACAGCTTCAACAAGTAGACAAGGAACGTGACTTCCAGGATGGTGGAGAAGAAAGATGGTATGAACCCAGGTCCCTAAATGAGGGGGTTGCTGAGGCACCCACTGGCTTGGCATGTGAGAGGGAAATAAACATGTTTTCTTGGAGCCCTTGGCTATTGGGGTTGGGGAGGCGGGGTGCTCTTATTACAGCAGCCTGCTCTCTGCCTTGACTGATTCAAGCAACTAGTACAGGGAAAACAGGTCCAAGGGTGGCAAAGAAGAATTGGGGATGTCATGTAAGCATTAATTAGCCCAGAGCCTCCGTTTCACCTAGGATTTTGTTTTGTAAAATGGAGCAATTATCAAAATATTAAGTGATTTTTTAATCCTCCTCAATAAGTATTACTTCAAGAATAGGCTAGAAGTTCAGTGAATCAAGAGATTGTGGTGATTTATTCATTCCACAGATTATCTATTGAGCCCCTATTAATTGCCTGAAGATATAACACTGAACAAAACAAAATAACCCACTTTTAAGGAATTTTCCCGCTAGGCAGGAGGGAGGTGATAAACAACCAACAAATACATAATGTTCAATGGTGATTAGTATGAGAGAGAAGAGTAAATAAAAGGGTGGAGGCATGCCAGTGAGGGTGATGGGAGTGTATTATACAGGTATCCAGAGAAGATCTCCCTGATGCCATAGCGTTTGAACAAGATCCGGAAGTGAGGGAGTGTCCTGGGACACCCAGGGGAAGAACATTCCAGGCAGGGGAGACAGTCCAAGCAAATGCCCTGAGGAGGAGCATAGCCTATGTGTTCAGGGAACAGCAATGAACCTCTAGAGGGGGGATCAGAGGGCAGATAGATTATGAGGGCCCCACAGTCAACATGAGGAATTCAGCTTTTGCATGCTGAGAGTCCCTTGGACTGCAAGGAGATCAAACCATTCAATCATAAAGGAAATCAACCTTGAATATTCCCTGGAAGGATTGATGCTGAAGCTGAAGCTCTAATACTTTGGCCACCTGATGAAAAGAGCCAACTCATTGGAAAAGACCCTGATGCTGGGAAAGACTAAGAGTAGTTCTAGACTAAGAACAGGAGGAGCAATTGAAGAGCTGAGTAGAGGGGTGCTCTGAGCTCCATGTACAGAGTAAAGCCTGACTTAGGGGCTACTGTCATTGAGGTGAGGGGTGATGGAGGTAGAAATCAAGGATGTGTAGTTCCAGATGCAGAGATGATAGGATATATGGAGGGCTCAGGTGTGAGTGTGAGCAAATGAGGAGTCAAGGAAGACTTTAGAGTTCCAAGATGAAAGGGCAGACTTACTCTTGCCTAGAGGGGGCAGGTATGGGGAGGCAACAGAAGGTGCTCAGTTCTGGATGCCTTTGATTCCTATTGGACAAGCCAAGTGGTCCTACTTGGGGAAGGTCCTACTTGGAGATAGAAATTTGGAGGCAGTCAGCATAAAGATGGTGTTTAAGCCATAAGACCTGAGAGCTCCCAGAGACCAACATCTGCAGAGGGAGCCCTGGGCACTACAAACTAGAAGTGGGAGGATGAGTCAGTGGAACCAGAAAGATGTCTTTCAGCAGTGATTGTATTTCTTTTATTGTGGCAAAATTAAAATTTTTTGATATGTCATGAAAAGTGGAATTTTAACTATGTTGAAGTATGTGATTCAGGGCATTGATAACCTTCACAGGACTCTGTAACCATCACCACTATTTCCAAAACTTTTTCATCAACCTAAACAGAAACTTTGTACCCCTTAGTCAACAAGTCTCCATTGTCTCTTCCCTCCAACCCTGGCAATATCTACTTTCTGTCTCTAATGAGTTCCCATTTCTGGACCTTTCACATCAATGGACTCAGACAACAGGTGGTCATTTCTTTTTTTTTTTTTTTTTTTTCAGATGGTCATTTCTATATGCTTCTTTCATTTACTATAATGTCTTCAAGGTTTACTCATGTTGTAGCATGTAATGGCACTTTATTTCCTTTTATGCCAAGTAGTATCCCATTGGATGAATATTTTGCTTATCCATTCACTTGTTGATGAACACCTGGGTTTTTTTCTGCCTCTTGGCTATTGTGAATAATGCTGCTGTGAATAAGCAGTGGCTCTTAATGTGGGCTTGGGGAGAAAGTAAAAGCTATGAGCATGTCTCCTTCCCAGAAGCCCTTCACAGTCTTCCAGGGGTTTTCTTTGGCTCTATAAAAGAGAACTATGAGCTAAACTGATTGAAAACAACTTTAAAACAAATGGGATTAAAAGAAAATTAGCAATATGCCTTAAATCTCAATTAGACAGGAAATATATTACACATATATTCAATAGGAACATGGAACCTAAATGTTGAGCATGTGCAAGCTATGCTATGTCTTGCTCAGCACCCCTTTCTCCACAGAACGCACATCCGAGAAAGGGAGGGACCTGGCTGGCCTTGTGCGTGGTGTCTGTCACACACAGGTCCTCAGCCAGGCTCTGTGGGACACACGGAGCAGCCAGATGACAGTCGCTGGAGTCCTGGCAAGGGACACACCGTGGCCCCGACTGCCTTTCTAGGGCAAGGTTCTTACCTGCGGGCAGTAACCTGGACGGGGACTAGGTGAGTCTGTTATCATCAACTTCCCACAGAAATCAAGCAAATCCTTTACTTACCAACATGGAAAACAAGGCCCAGGAGTTCAGTGTTTTGTTTATTTGTTTGAGCAGTGCCAACAACAGAAATCTCAGATGTTTTCCTATCATGTTGCAGGTTTCTCAAAATACCACTCGTGCTCATCACTACTTTTAAATTATGGTCATTACTTGGCCAGCTGCTGCCGGATCATATTTAATGTGCTAATAGAGGCACATATGTGTGTGTATTAGTCGCTCAGTCATATCCAACTTTTTGGGATCCCCATGGGCTGTAGCCCATCAGGCTCCTCTGTCCATGGAGTTCCCCAGGCAAGAATACCGGTGTGGCTAGCCATTCCCTTCTCTAGGGGATTTTCCAGACCCAGGGATCAAACCCAGGTCTCCTACATTTCAGGCAGATTCTTTACTGTCTCAGCCACAAGGGAAGCCCAGGGACACATGTATCACTCTAACAAATTTGGTTTTATCAACTATTTTGATAATTATGTTAAACTATGTGCTGTGCTTAGTCGCTCAGTCATGTCTCTTTGAGACCCTATGGACTGTAGCCCACTAGGCTCCCTTGCCCATGGGGATTCGCCAGGCAAGAATATTAGAGTGGATTGCCATGCCCTCCTCCAGGGGATCTTCTCAATCCAGGAATCGAACCAGGTCTCCCACATTGCAGGCGGCTTCTTTATCATCTGAGCCACCTGTGAAGCCTAAGAATACTGGCGTGGGTAGCTTATCCCTTCTCCAGAGCAACTTCCCGACCCAGGAATTGAACCGGGGTCTCTTGCATTGCAGGTGGATTCCTTACCAGCTGAGCTACCAGGGAAGCCCATGTTACACTATATTTGCTATATAATCCATGCATTTTTCCCATCTTTCGGTCTCTAGGCACTGGTAGATGGGCAAAAGGGTCACGATATAACCACTGTCAAACGGCTGCTCCCAGGGCTTGTCTCCCTTCCCCCTCTGCCTTCATTCCTGGGACACACTTGGGTCCTGGATCCAGACTCACACCCAGACTCCACGTCCTGACCCGGCTGTGAGGGCACCTCTCGCCACCAGGAGGCGCTGCTTCCTCCGTGTCAGAGGAAGCCCGGGGCAGATAGAGGGCTTCCTCCCTCCATCTTCGTCCTAATCAGGGCTGGTTAACGGAACCTCCTGGCAACTTTTTTCCTGTTCTCATTCTCTGATCCCCCACGCCCTTCTCTTTCCCTCCCCCATCCACTCTTTCTTAAAAAAGCAAAAAAACACTCTATAACGGAAATTTTCAAAATGTACAGAAGTATATGCGAACCCCCCGGATGCCATGACCCAACTTCAATTATCGCCTCACGACCAATCTTGTTTCACCTACATCCTACCAGGGGAACTTTCTAAGTATGTAGATACCCAGGTCCCACCCAAGATGGGGGAGTCAGAGTCTTCAGGCTTAGGAAGCTCCCAGGCCGCCCTTTGGGGACCACTTTTACAAACTTGGCCCCGCCTCCGGGATGCCCGCTCCGCCCCCGCCCCGTCCCCATCCCCCAGCCCCCACCCGGAGCTTGCCGGCCTTCTCCCATCTCTGACCCAAGTCCTGTGGCTCCCATCACCCCTCTCTTGCTCAGGCCCCACAGGACTCCGGCACAGCTGGTCCCTGTCCTCTGTATGGTCACTCTTCTGCATCCATCTGAGAGCCAGTACTAAGTGACCACGCCTCACACCCTTGAGCAATCTCCAGCGGCTACAGTTCTGTTGGCTCCTGGGTCTTTCGCTGCCTCTTCCTATGGACAGAGAACAGGCCCCAGAGTCCATCATTTCTAGGCTGGATAGATACTGCTAAGCTATTAAAACTTGACTTTGAGGTGTTCAGAAAAATCTCAGTGATGAGCTGAACTGTGTCACCACCACCCGCCCCTACTCTGCAAATCCATAGTTGAAGTCCTGACCCTCAGGATTTCAGAATGTGACTGAATTTGGAGACTGGGTTTCCACCCCCCACCCCACGTTTATTTATCTATATGACAGCACTGGGTCTTAGTTGTGGCACCAGCATCTTTGATGTTAGTTGTGACGTGTGGGATCTAGTTTCCTGACCAGGGACTGAACCTGGGACCCCACTGGACCACCAGGGAAGTCCCTGGAGATAGGTTCTTTAATGAGGTAATCAGGTTAGAGGTCATTAGGGTGGGTTCTAATCCAATATGACTGGCATCCTCATAAAAAGGGGAGGTGTGGTCACAGACAGGCACAGATCATGTGAGGACACAGGGAGAGGAGGGCCATCCGTGAACCAAGGAGACAGGCCTCAGATGGGACCAGCCCTACCGACACCTTGATCTTGGACTTCCAGCCTCTGCAACTGTGAGAAGACAGATTTTCTGCAGTTCTTTGTTAGTGCAGCCCTAGCAGAGTAACACAACCCCTGAGTGGAAACAAGTCACAAAACAAGAAACATTCTTCCCTGAGTTCTGAGGAACCAGTTTCTGATGACTGTCAGAGGCAGCCCCAAGCACCAGACCCGGGTTCTGTATTTGTGTGTGTCCCCTGAGAGGCCCTGGATTCAGCCGGAAGGAGAATTCTGGCCCCACCCAGCCTCCCTCACCCCGACTCTCTGGGTGGGTCTGTCACCATCTCTTGCTGCAGCACCTGCTCTATGCCAGGCTGTCTCACGAAGTGGTCACCAAGTCCTGATCCCAAACCAGGTCATGAGTTTGACGTGGGACAAGAGTCCTCATGACCTCCAGCCTGAAGGCTTGTAGCAGGTGTTAGACAAAAGTGGCTACACAATTCATGGGCCAGGTGCACGATGAAATTGCAGGTCCTTGTTCCAAAGCCATTACCAAGTTCCACTGGTGACAGCCCAGATGCAGGCTCTACTAAGCACAGGGTCCTGTGTGACTGTACAGACTGCACCCCCTGAAGCCGCCTTGGCTCTTAGGGAATAGCAAAGGGAGGAGCAAGGCCAGTGTCCAGGGCACAGCAACCTCACCGGGAGCCACTGACTTGTCACCAGCGCCAAGAATCAGCCACCTGCCCCTTCGGAACTGAGCCTCATGGAAGCTTCCAGACGGTGACCTGGGGGAGATCGTTTCATCTCTTCTCTCCTATCTGGATTCCATGTTTTAGCAGTGACTTCAAATAGAAAAAGACAATCCTTAAAGTTTGTCATTTAGAGACAGGATAATCTGTGATTTTTGTGCATTATGGAAATTAGACTATAGCCTGATGCTCTGTTTTGGAATGATGCCTCAGGATCCTGGGGATGGAGTGAGGAGGTACCAGCCTGAACAATTACTACAGAATCACCAAAGGGGCACAGGGCACCTCTTAGTTAAAGAACCCAAGGGCCTATGTATTTGGCTGTTTACTTTGGCAATTCCGGTTCCAGCAAAGGATGGATTTGTCCAAAGTGACTCCAGGTAATGTTCAGAAAGAGATGCAGGGGATGAAGAGCAAGGGAACCCCTCCTTCCTCTTTGTAGGCATATCATGTAGAGTTTGTGAGTTTCAAACAATAAACGGGACTCTGGTGAACTCATGTCTAATGAAAACAAGGCAGCTCCTAGGATGGCAGGAATACTTAGGCAGGATGGGACCAGAGAGCTTGGGGGATCCAGGGAGCCAGAGTGACAGGATCCTCCTTTGAATGTGTGCACTGGGACCAGCAAACTGCAAGTACATCTCATTTTCACCCTGAGCTCACGACTCACACTGACCAGGGGAGTCCCTGACTGCATCTAGTGGGGTGAGTGGTTTTCCCAAGGATCTAGCAGCTGCTGCTAGAAGAGGCTGCTGGGGAGCAAAACTCCCCCAGTGTCCCCTAGTCCTTGGGCATCCCTACTAGCACCCTGTCTGGTGTAGAGCATGGACTAGGTGCTGAATTAAAGTTTTCATTTTGACCAGATTCCCCACCACACCCACCAATTTTAACCACTGATCCTGGGGAGAGAGAGCCCCAGAAAAGAGTGGCAAAGATTATTTCCTTCCCACCTGCCCTGCCTTAAATGTATAAAGGCTACAGTTTATAGACTATTTTGTATATGTCCAAGTGCAGGCTGGTCAAACAGATAAAGTAAAAAATTCGGTTTTAAATATTCTAGGAAATCTCAATTTAAATTACATCAGTTCTTATCTGGGCCTCAGTTTCTGATCTGGACAATGAGGTTGTACTACAATGAATTTTCCCTAATGTGTGATTCAGAGAGGGGAGAATTCAGGTTGCTATTGGGTTTTAAGAGCTGTGTAGGGTCCCTGTGGTCATACAGACAAATTAGGGAACAAAATGACCTTGCAGTTTATTTGTTGAAAGGGCCCTTAATTATTGTCTCACTTCAGAGGCACCATCTGATGCTTCACCTAAAGAAAGTATATTTTTAAGGGCACTGGTTTTATGGATGTATTTAAATATAAATGTAGTACATATGTATGCATGCATACATATATATATATATATATATATATATATATATATATACACACATGTTTTTGTTTTTAATAAACTAAATTCTGGAATAATTTTAGATTTACAGATTCATATCCTTCACTCAATTTCCTCTAAATGTTAACATTTTACACAACCATTATCAAAACTTAGAAATTTATATTGGTAAATGTTAAAAGATCTCGCTTGGGTTTCACCAGTTTCTCTATTCATGTCTTTCTTCTGTTCCAGGATCCAATCAAGGACAACACACAGCATTGAGTCAAACATATGTTGTAACTTTTTATTTTGAAATAACCATAGATTTATAGAAAATTGCAAAAAAAAAAAATTGAGAGATCCTATGTACCTTTGAGTCAGTTTCTCTCAGTAACTGTAGGACAATACTGAAACTAAGAAATGGATATTACTGATCCACAGAGCTTATTAAATATATAGGCTGACATATATATATATATATATATACACACAAATATATAAATATATAGGCTGACATATATATAAATATATATATATATATATATATTTTTAAGTGATTGTTTTGGTTTTTTGGCCTCGCCTCATGTCACATGGGATCCCAGTTCCCTGACCATGATCGAACCTGCACCTCCAGCCTTAGAAGCATGGAGTCTTAGCTACTAGACCACCAGAGGAATACCTGCATATACATTTTAACCAAATATATGTTTTAACCTCCACTTTGCCTCAGTCAAGAAGAACAGATACTTTCCCCCCAAAACATAAAACTTGCATTTAACTCTATCTGCCTCCAAACTTAAGTCTAGTCATAAAGTTCTTGGTCCCCCTCTCCAACCCACCAGTTACAAACTAGGATTTGCCCATTCGTTCCCAAAGAAGTGCACGCTGCCGGACAGTCTCATCTTAAGGACCCCGAACTCCCCAAATTCAAGGCCAATGTGCACGCGTGCATGTGTGTGCATGCGCATGTGTTTGTATGGGTGAGACAGACAGAGACAGGGGAGTAGCCCTCTTTTCCAGTCTATTCTAAACTCACTCCCGTGGAGCCGACACCACCCCTCACATCTCCACAGGAGAGGAGATAAAGAGCTAATTGAATATCCAAGTACATGTCTTCTGTTACCATCAGATATAAAGATGACAAATATTCTATCCATCTGCTCTAAAGACTGCAGGGGTAAATTCGACTGCCATGAAGACATCAGTTTTATCTGAGACCCAAACGGAAGCAGAGACTACCTGATGTTTGTTTCCTGAATGATCATCCAGGGATGTCTACAGGTGACCTCTATCTGAGACAGGTCACAGATAAGTGACCTCTATGTGAGAAACAGATTATGTCTGTGCTGACGTAACTGTGTATGTGTTAGTTGCTAAGTGGTGTCCAACTCTTTGTGATCCCATGGACTGTAGCCTGCCAGGCTTCCCTGTCCGTGGAATTCTTCAGGCAAGAATACTGGAGTAGGTTGCCTGATCCCCTTCTCCAGGGGAATCTTCCCGACCCAGGGATCAAACCCAGGTATCCTACACTGCAGGCGGATTCTTTACCACTGGGCCACCAGGGATGCCCCTTGCTGGCATAACTAAAAGCAAAGTTAGACAGGAAAAGGTTACTTTGCAAATGATTTTACCTGAACTCAAGTTAACAGTCTAGTTAAATCATAATCCAAACCTGTGGTCCCTTTGGGCTTCCTTGGTGGCTCAGGCGGTAAAGAATCCGTCTGCAACGCAGGAGACCATGGTTCAATCCTTAGGTTGGGAAGATCCCCTGGAGAAGGGAATGCAACCTACTCCAGTACTCTTGCCTGGAGAATTCCATGGACAGAGGAGTCTGGTCCCTTTATTTGAGAAGTTCAAGCCCCCAAATCAGTCAGTGGTTGGAGATGGCAGGCATTCTTCAGCCTAAAACTGGGGGAAAAAAATGTAAAGACTTTGGCTTATAATCGATCCCAAATGCTGTCTTGGTCAGAACTCCTGTGAGGGCTCTGGGCTGGTTCTGTCACTGCAGCCGGCATCCCAGGCATGCAATGGCCCTGCTGCAGCCCACACAGGCTCTGGGGAGCAGAGAGGAACTGCGGCCAGGCGGCCACAGGCGTGGCCAGTGCAGTGTGCATGACAAAGGGATCCTCTCTGAAGCCAGCCCGCTGAGCAGAGGAGGACTGGACCATTCCCACGGGAACTGATCTGGCTGCCTGCTTTGCTCTCCAGCAATAAGAGAAAGAGGACTCGCTTAGCCTGGAGGAGGGGCTATCAGGCAGAGTGTGTCAAGGCCAAGGTTCAATTTCAAATCTCAGAAAACCATTCTAAGGCCCTTCTGACTCTTACAAAGTGGTCAGAATGGAAATAGTCTCCTCTCCCTTCTAGCATTTAGAAGCACACAGAATGACAAGACAGAACTAAGAGATGAGGTCCAGTTGGGTGGGCACGAGCAGGGGAGGTGCCCTGGGCAGTGGCTGGAAGGGCAGCAGCAGACAACACGCAGAGGCTGCGGGAGCGCCGGTCACAATAGGTGCTGTCCTCAGACTGCATCAACAGTACCCATCGCATCATGGACCCTGGAAGCTTGTCTTACTTTAGTCAGTGGGGTCAGAGGAGTCAGTCACTGGCATGTGGCTTTGCCTCTGGGATTCGGGTGAGTTCCTTTAAGCACGAGATTGGAAAGCAATGGGGAAAATCAGCAGGACAGTAAACTGGGGAACTCACTACTCAGTGTCAGCAAGTAGATTCCAATGGCAGGAAGGCAAGGACCGACCCCAAGCTGGTTTGGCAGGCTCTGGGGACACACAGGGCCTGGCTAGCTGTTGGGTTATCCCGGGCTTGCTGGAGGCCATGGGGTATGCCTGGTGATCCAAGACTTGGAAAAGCCACTGCTGTCTTGGCTCTCCATCCTTTGGTGGCTTGGATCCAGTTCCTGTTGCCATGGTAATCTGGCAGGCCTCACAGCTCGCTGGACCCAAAGCTGGCATCGGTAGGTGGAACTGGTGGGACCCGGAAAACCAAACCCTGGTCTCAGCTGAGCTCCCTTGGAGCAACCATTCTCATCACCAGTGCAGAAAACACCACCAGCTTCTCCTCCCCATCAACTTCCTAGGCCTGGCTTCAGATGAAAAGATAAACTCTCCCCAAGGCAGACACGTCTCCTAATGCCCACACAGGTACCTCCTCCGAAGCATATGATTGCATTTGAAATTTGCTTCATGCAGGGAGAGAGAGAGTAGAGGGTGTCCACATTCAACTCACTCGGCAAAGGGGGTCCCCACAGGGTTAGCGACACCACCCCAGACCCATCTCTGAGGACACGAGCCTGCAGTTAGGAGTGCAGAGTTCAGAGCCAGATTGCTTGGCTTCCCCCTTGATATCAACTGCATCTTTTGTTACTTTTAAAATTTATTATTATTATTAATATTATTTTTGGCTACACTATGTGGCGTGTGGGATCTTAGTTGCCCAGCCAGGGATTAAACCTGTGCCCCCTGCAGTGGAATCACAGAGCCCTAACCATTGTACCACCAGGGAAGTCCCATCCTATGTTACTTTTGCTCTTGGTACTTCTGTTTCTTCTCTGAAAGGCAGGGTAACAACAGATTCTTGCACCTGAGATAATACATAAGCTTCACACATAGTAAGTGCGCCACAAACATTTGCAATTATCATTCCTACGTGCAATCTCCTCCCAGCCAGAAACCATCCATGGCCCAGCCTGTGCACCTTTTTCCTCCAACAGTTATAAGCAGGCAGCTCCAGAGACCCAAGAGCTTGCTTCCAGCCGCCCTTACCAGCTGCCACGGCAGGGCAAAGCCTCCGACATCCTGCCCCAGCATCCGACGATGGTTCGAGCGTCTTGCCTCTTTCTTCCGTCTTGGGCCCACAACGTGCAGCACTTCTAGGGCAGTATACTTGCTGATTGCTTCCTGCATTATTACTCACAACAACCAGCTAAGACACTGCCAAAGAAACACTCACAGCTGGCCCCGCCGATGACAGGGGGCAGGCCTGCCCTGCCTCTGCTTGAAACCTGCAGAGAAAGAAATGGGGGGCGGGGGGGGGGGAGCGGTGCAGAAGAAAGACGATGGAGGAGAAAGCTGAGATCGCAAAGATCCCAGCAGGGCTGGCCCATGACCCACACTCATCAGGAGGAAAAAAAAGCTAGCGCTTCCCTGGATGAGAAGTTAGAAAATGACAATAGTTTAAAATTCATAGGGACTTTCATAGTGGTCCAGTGGTTGAGAATCCACCTTGCAATGCAGGGGATGTGGGTTTGATCCCTGGGCAGGAAACTAAGATCCCAATGACTTGGGGGGCAGCTAAGCCCAAACGCTGCAACAAAAGAAGCCCTTGCCCTGCAACAAAGACCCAGTACAGCAAAAAAAAAAAAAAAGCAAGTAACAAAATAAAGCAGCAGCAACTGCTCCCAGATCCCGGGCACAGTGTAGAGAGTGGAGCCATCGGAGTTCTGCCAAAGGGGATATGGATGAAGATTTATGTCAAGGAGTGGGCTTATGTGATCACGGGGCTGTTAGGCCAGGCTGAAGTTTGCAGGGCAGCCTAGCAAGCTGGAGACTCCTGGGCTAGAGCAGGTACTGCCATCCAACCACAGAATTTCTTCCTCTTGGGCCCCAGCTGGGCTCTTAAGGGCTTCAACTGACTAGATGAGGCCCACCAACTCTCCTGGATGATCTTCACTCAGAGTCAACTGATGGTGGATGATGACCCACCTACAAAATGTCACAGCAGCACCCAGACTAGTGTCTGGATGAGTTCCTGGGTCCCACAGCCTGCTCATGCAGACGCTTCAAACTGACCATCACAAAGAGGCGGCCTGAAGATCACGTGACTCACAGCTTTGGATGAAGACCACCCAAGGTGTGGAAAGGGGGGATACGCAGCGGGTGTTCTCTACCCCAGCAAGGGAAGTCCCAGAAACCTGTGTTGCAGGCAAAGGGGTACAGAGGAAGGCAGCTCCCCAGCCAGAGGAATCTCTCTGCCAGAGAGGAGAAAGCCCCTGGGAGGGCATCCTATACACGCCGCAGGTGGAGGCCACACAGGCTCATCCTTTCTTGGCTACAAAATGTCCAGTGGGGCTGATGGAATGACTGCTTACCTCAGTCTTCTGCCCCCAAACCGGTGAACATGTCTGTATTCTAACAAAGCAAGGCAGGGGACTTCCCTGGTGGTCCACTGGCTAAGACTCTTCACCCCCAATGCAGGCGGCCCAAGTTTGATCCCTGGTCAGGGAATTAGACTCCACATGCCACAACTAAAGATGCCACATGCTACAGTGAAGATCAGAGATCCCGTGTGCCACAACTAAGATCCAGTGCAGTCAAAGAAATAAATATTTAAAAAAAAATATTAAAAAAAATAAAAATAAAAGCAAGCCAGGCGTTATATTTTAGTGTGAGGAAAATGCCCCAAATATGTCCAATTTTACCCTAAAGTTAAGTCCTGGCAGAACACTTTCATCAGGTTAGAGCACTGGTCTTCCTGTGTGTAAGAGTTGCCTGGGAGCTTGGAAAGGGGCAGATTCCCAGCCCCACAGTGGAGCTTCTGATCCAGCAGGTCTGGGAAGGGGCCAAAGGCACTTCCTGCAGTGACCATGCCCTCACGTGAACACAGAGACAAGAGGGGTCTGAGTCTCCCCCCTCCCTTGACTCCCAGCCTAGGTCAGCCCAGGCAGAGGACCCAGGAAACTGGAAGCAGAGGCAGGCTTCCCACCATGAAGATGACTACGTGCAGACCAAGGCGCAGTGGCACGCCTGGCCAGTGTGGGCGCTCTCCAGCTGCAGTCCCGAGTGTGGCTCTGCCGCTACCGAGGGTGGGAGGGCTGTGCATTTCCCGGGGACAGGGCATGTCTTCATCCCTGGCAGAGGTCTAGAGCAGGTGTCACAGAGTGTGGGAAGGATGGAGACGAGGGGCCTGTTAGATCTGGGTCCAGCCCACCCTCAGGCTCAGAAACAGTCTGGGAAGAAAAGATGCCTCAAGGACTTCCGTGGTGGCCCTGCAGTTGGGACTCAGAGCTTTCAATGTCCAGGCCTGGGTTCGATTCCTGGTGGAGGGGGGGAAATAAGACCCTACAAGCTGCTCAGAGCAGCACCACTCCCCCCAAAAAATGATGGCTCCAAAAAGCAAGATGGGAGGCTGGGGGTATCCAAGCCAAACTAGATGCACCGGCCGCTGCTAAGCAGCCCCCGCCCCCTGATTTCCACGCAGAACACCATTTTCTGAATCTAGGCAGCAACCTTGATGAAGAGGTCTACCTAGGGAGGCTGCCTCACTCCTCTCCTCCCATCCCCAACCCAGGCACCACAGCTGATCAGTCAGGGCTTTCAGATGGAGAGGACAATCTTCCAGAGAGAGGAGGCTGGGACCTGAGGAACAATCTTTTCCATCAGAGAGAGGAGGCTAGCGTGAATAATCAGTCAGTGCCTGAAGTCTGACTGTATTCCATGAAATTTACAAAACACACCAAGTTAGCAGTCTTTCATGGAGTCAGACTTTACTGGAAAGTCACGACCCAAGTGAACATACTTTTTCAATGTACTTTCCTTTCTACTGAAACGCCTTTGGTCCACTTGCCAGGCAAGCTTCTGCTGCATTAACACAAGATGTTTAAAAGGCCCAGAGTTCCGTTCAGAGCTGTGATGATGCTTCACTTCTCTTTTCCTTGCGTGTGTGCTAAGTCGCTTCTGTCATATTGTGCTCTTTGCGACCCTGTGGACTGTAGCCCACAGGCTCCTCTGTCCATGGGATTCTCCAGGCAAGAATACTGGAGTGTTGCCACGCCCTCCTCCAGGGGATCTTCCCAATGCAAGGATCAAATCCATGTCTCCTGCATGGGCAGGTGGGTTCTTTGCCACTAGTGTCACCTGGGAAGCCCTTCTCTTCTTCTTACAGGGGCCCTTTTGAGCCCCAAGCCTGATACATCTTGCTATAGAGTTAGAGCTGCCAGCCCAGGGAACCAGGAGGAATACAAGAAAATCAGAAGTCATTTTCATCAGGGGTGTTTTAAGTTCCTAGCACTTAAATTTTAAGCATTAAAGAAAAAGTGGATTCTGAGAACAAGGCTCTTGTTCTGGGAAAGCAGGACCCGTTCTCCATCCACGGAGATGTGGAAATTCACTCAGGAAATCTTCCTAATTCCACAGTGCATCTTTCAGAAAGCACGAATGTCCCCTTCATGAACCCACCCATAACATATTGCTTGCACTGGGTGCTGAAGGCTCAATGGGGAGGATGTCCTGGGTCTTGGGGGACTCCTGGTGAAAGAGAGAGAGAGATGGGGAGGAAATCACAGACGTGCAAAATCATAACTGTGAGCGGTTCTGAACCACAGGAACAAGGACTTTGGAAAAAGCCTGGCCTGGTGGTGGCACAAACAAGGTACTCAAAAAGAGTCACAGCTTTGCATCACATGCTCCTCTGCAAACCTTTGCAAGGAATCCAAGACATTTCATACCAGCCTTAGGTGTCCTCTTGCATTTCAAAGTGATGTCAAAAGTGGGAAGAAGGACTTCCCTGGTGGTCCAGTGGTTAAGAATCACCCTGTCAATGCAGGAGACATGGGTTTGATCCTTGGTCAGGGAAGATTCCACATGCCTTGGAGCAACTAAGCCTGCACACCACAACTACTGAGCCTGTACCCCACAGCCTGTGCTCCACAAGAGAAGCTACCACAGTGAGAAGCCCGCACACCACAGCCAGAGAATAGCCCCTGCTTGCAGCTATAGAAAAGCCCAAGCAGTCACGGAGACCTAGCACAGTCCAAAAATATATATATATATATAATATAAAATATTATATTATATAAAATATAAATATATATATATATATATTTTTTTTTTTTTTAAAGGAGAAAAGCTCGAACTCCTAAAAACCACTGGCCCAGATGTTTAAGGAAGACGGCCTCCTAGGAGGTGAAAGGCTAAGCGTGGATACCATGATTACCTAAAACTGCTCTTGCATTAAGAACTGTGTATTGAAAAAAAATAGATGTTTTAGGAGCAAGAGTTATTGCCCCCAAATCAGTTAGAAATCTGAATAAATGCAAATCTTTGATGTGGCAATACTGCCCCAAATTCACACCTTCTCTCCACCTGCTCACATGCTGATTTGATACAAGTTATCTACCCTCCTCTCCTGGTCACATGGGCCTCAAGAATTCCATGACAATAACCCCCGCCTCCTTGCCACTGATTGGCTGGGGCGGGACAGGGGGCATTGGGAAAAGTCTCCTTGCTTGCATTAAGAGACCCCAGGAAGAGCCAGGCAGGAGGTGAGCTGGTGGGAGACAAGTCAGTATGTGGAGGATGGCAGAGCAGAAATAGGGACAAAGTCTTAACTCCTTGACCTTGCTGAGTCCTGGATACATAACCCATAACAAAGCTCCTCTATCTCTGCACTTAATGTTTTATAAAAATTTTAATGTTCTGATCATTTGTCATTTTGAGTAGTGTTTTCTCCTACTTACAGAAGAAAGAATCCTAACCGATATATCCCATAATCTACGCAATTTGAACACCACAAATTACCTTGGAATTAAAAATGAAAAAAAAAGGGTAAACCACTTAACAAAAAAATGTGTATGTTACAAAAGGTTCAACAGCAGAAGCAGCTTCTGTGTCCTCTCCCTGCAAAGTACAAGGGCAATTTGAGACAAACGTGACATCTGCTCTGAGCACCTGGGTGATGTTCCCGGATACTGGCAGATAGGGAAGGGCACGGACTGCAGAGAGGAAGCAATGCCTAAGTTCAACGATGCTGAACAGGACAAAACCAGTCCCCATTTCCGGCTGGGAGTCCTGGCTTTGTTCTTCAGATCTGTGCTCTTCCCTGCCTGCCCTCAAGCCAGAACCACTCCCCCCAACCCCACCCCAAAGACTAAGGGGACAACTTCCGGGCTAAATAAAATGTGGGTGAAAATCCTGGACACTGGCTCTCACAAGTCTAGTTCATCTTAAGAGGAGAGGACATGAAACTTCAAACAACTTCAAAATAAAACTCTGCCCAAGGGCTGTAATGTAAGTTTGAGTTTTGGAAGGAGCCTAGCACTCTTCCTGCTTCTGAGTTGAGACTCGGCATGAGGCAGCTCCCAGCCCAAATCCTCTGTTGTTTAGTCAGTAACTCATGTCCAACTCTTTGTGACCCCATGAACTATAGCCTGCCAGGCTCCTCTGTCCATGGGATTTCCCAGGCAAGAACTCTGGAGTGGGTGGCCATTTCCTTCTCCAGGGGATCTTCCCAACCCAAGGATTGAACCCACGAATCCTGCATTGGCAGGCAGATTCTTTACCTGTGAACCACCTGGGAAGCCCATGGAGCCTGGATGCTGAATGGCAAATCAGGAAGGCAAGGTCCAGAAACGAGATTTTTTTTTTTGTAACTGTGAGTGAGGAGCCTGTGGAAGGCTTTGTTGTGGTTAGGTGGGCTGTTTTCCTTTTCCATAAGGAGGATTTAAGGGCTTCTGTGTTGGCTCAGTGGTAAAGAATCCACCACAGATTCTATTCCTGGGTCGGGAAATCTCATGGACAAAAGAGCCTGGCAGGCTATAGTCCATGGGGCTGCAGAGTCAGGCATGACTGAGCGACTGAACGACAATCTAGGCTCCGCGAGAAACCTGCTTTTCAGAACCAAGGACCAGACCATTAGATGTGTTTTTCGGAGGCCAAGGCCAAGTTTCCCACATACAAACATGGCAAGTGCTCTCCAAACAAACTCATGATTTCCCTCGAAAACCTCAAAGGCTTTCCCACCTTCCCCCAAGTCATAGTGTTGCCTGAAGTTGACAGTGAACTAAACCAGCAGAAAAGATAAAAAGATGGACTACATGGTTTGTGGGCTAAGGGAGGACCGGGGATGGGACCCTCAGCTGTGGCCCTGAAGCCACGGGACTCACTCCACCTGTCCAACCTGCCGGGCTTGCCTCCACCTCTGGGCCTGGGCCCGCTGCCAGTGCCCAGGCCTAGCCTAGGTGTGCATTCACCTGCGGAGAGGTGCTGGCACCCGGGGTCCCCTCCCCTCTCTGCCCCCACATGTGACCTACCCCCTCCACCCGCCCAGCCTATCAAGCACTGGAACATCCCTCCTGAGTCACCAGGATTCTAAATCTACAGCTAGTGGAGAAAAGGACAAAAGGGAAGAGGAAGAAGGGAGGAGGAGAGAGGAAAAAACCAGCCCCCAGACCCGCCAACAGTGCCCCAGTGATGGGTAGAGGTGGAGCCAGGTGGGACCAGGAGCTTGGGAAGAACTTCGTGGGGGTCGTCAGGGTCAAATTCCAGGGCTGCTCTTTCCCAGTGGGTGGCTATACTGGGAAAGTAGTTTTCAGCCAGCCGCTGACAGACTGGCTACCACGGAGGCTGGAATCCGGAAAACTCAGAGCTGGCACAGGTGAAGGCGGGGAGAACAGTCCCAGGGAATAAAGGGTACCCATGAAATTCTGCTGAGTTCACACAGACCCACTCACCCTTCTCGGCCCCAGCCCTTCAGGAAGGATCCCTGGGCACCTGGAGTACTGACTGTCTGGTTTGAAAGAGGAGGTCCTGGCTTCATGTGCTAACCGGGGGTGGATGGGCACAGTTGGTGGGGCTGGTGGCATCTGGTGCTGCCAGCTAGCGTCCTGCCATCCAGGATGGAGAGCCCCTGGCAGCCAGATCTAGCTTCTGGTCCCTTCTGTTCCGTGGCCAGTCCAGCGCAAGTCAACAGCAAGCATGGAGCTCTCGGCACAGCTGAAAGTGAGGCCACAGGCGGCGCCAGGGAGGCGGGCCTGGGCATCCCAACTGCTGTTCAAGTTCAGTTGCATGCTTCGGAGGTAGCCAATCGAGCCGAGACTCTGGGAGCCACTGCAGAACAGAAGTACCAACGCCCAAGAGGAGAGCTGTGGGCGCACGAGATCTTCCGATAACTAGAGTTTTCGAGGGCAAGGCAGGTGTTAAGATCTAAGGCCCCCACTTGGAAACCAGAACCCACTTCCCTAAGGAGTCAGTGAGGCAGGAAAAGGAGCCCAAGAGAGGACCAGTCAGAACCCAGCCTTCTTCCTTGGGGGTTACAGCCTCCGCTCACCAAGAAGAAGGCGTGGTCTCTGACCTCAGGATTGCATCAGTCCTCAGGGCTACATTGAGCTTTGTGCAGCCCCACCTCAAAGGCAGTGGCTTTCTCAGGGCCTCAAGAGGAGCCCCCAACAGGCCAGATCTTGCCCAAGGGTCCTGATGCACAGCAGTGGGGTGTGACTCTGGGTGGGTGGGTCCATCTGGAACCTGTCTCTCCTTCCTCCTTCTTCCTCCTCATCCTCCACCTCCCCCCTCCTGGCTCCTCCTCTGTCTTCCTCCCCAGCCAGTCCTAGGTCAGAGGCCTTAAGAAAATCCCCCAAGCACTGGCCAACTCCAGACCGCTCTGGCCCTTAGATCATCTGCTAGTCACTGGGCTAAGACCCAAACGAATGGGAGAAAAATGCTTGGCGATTTCAGAAAACTGAACTGCAAGGGTGCTCACAGTAAAATCTTCAGTAGGAGCCCCGCGTGTCCTTGAATGCTTGAGACAAGGACTTCTCAAGCAGAGCTAAAAGAGAAGTGTCTGCCTCCAATTTAGCAGACAAGAATCTTTTAGATTTACGTACAGAGTCCCATGATAAGTCATTTGGGATCCCCCAAAGTAGGAAGGCTCTTGTGGTTAGAGCTGGGTGAGTCAACGAAACAAACAAATGAGCTGGATGAGGTCAGCCTTTTGGAAAAGGAACAAAGAAAACTGCACCCGAGCGAGAAGCAGCTCGTGATGCCAAGGCAGTGCTCGCTGGAAGCCTGATCTGAGTCCTCGAGGCCAGGACTCTCAGTAGGGGCCAGTCTGTCCCCTGGGGGCCATCTGGCAACATCTGGAGACCTTTTTGGTGGTCACGAGCAGAGGTGGAGATGCCACTGGTAACGAGTGGGTACGGGTCAGGCAAACTGATGACATCTCACGGCACAGGACAGACCCATAGCAGAGAATGAACCGCCCCAAATATCAACAATGCTGGGACTGGGAAACCATTCTAATACCACAAAAAAGACTTTCCTCTCTTCTTTAAAAGTCCTGGACAAATGGTCACCTTTAATCACTGGACATGTCCTTAGCCCAGAGGGCCACCTGCTACCTGCTAGGTCAGGTGATCACAGGTCAAGATCTTTGCAGGCAACTCTAGGTACAGACCCCAGCTTGGGCGAGCAGCCTGGCTGCCCCAGCGCAAGGGTCCCCATCCTCAGAATTGACTCCTACTGTGGCAGTTACATAGACTTCCCAGTGAAGTCATGGAGAGGGGGTGGTGACAGTCCTCACAATCATAGCACACGACTTCACCGGTGACAGGTGCTTCCCGGGCATCAACGACCTTTCACATACTTTGTCACGCCCAAATAAATAAGAGCCCTGCCCATTAAAGCAATCTTTCTGCGTTCCTGACCTGCCAGGCCAGTGGGACACCCAGGAGCCACATGTCCAAGGGTGCAGAGGGATGGGGACCTCACAGGAAGACAGGGCACCAAGGGAAGCTGGGAGCTGACCAAGCCCCCCACCCCAAGCTAAGTCCAGCCAGACTCCATCCCTACCTCTGCAGACAGGCTGAGGGTCAGGGGTACCTGAGTAGCAGAATTCACAGAGTCACTCCTATGTGGTGAGCCCCCAGAGACTGGAGCTGGGCTGATCGCCCAGCATCTGGGGTGACCCTGGCTCTGAGCTGCAGACCCTGCAATCGAGGGTCTGGATGTGAGTCCAGGAGAGACAGAGGCTCACCACACTCCCGGAGGTTTTTCTACCACGAGGCTCAGCAGACAGTCAACGGAAACCACCCTGGGGGTTGGGCGGGCGTGAAGGACCAAGCCCAGGCTGACAGTGGCCGCCTTCAGGGATCTGGGGGTAAGGAGAGAGGGAGACTGGAACAGGCCCAACCCACTAACTTCATCTACCTCAGAACTGCCTTTTTTT
Organism: Muntiacus reevesi; assembly: GCF_963930625.1. Classification (NCBI taxonomy): domain Eukaryota; kingdom Metazoa; phylum Chordata; class Mammalia; order Artiodactyla; family Cervidae; genus Muntiacus; species Muntiacus reevesi. Next base: position 90,464,857 of record NC_089253.1, on the reverse strand, counting down.
TTTTAACTGTTTTTTTAAAAAATTATTTTAAAGTGGACCATTTTAAAACTCTTTATTGAATCTGTTATAATTATCACTTCTGAGATTTTATGTTTCGGATTTTTGGCCAGGAGGCACATGGGATCTTAGCTCCCGGACTAGGGATCGAACCTGCGCCCCCAGCGTTGGCAGGCGAAGTCTTAACCACTGGACCCCGCCAGGGAAGTTCCTGAACTGTTTGACATTTTATGAGCATTACTATTAATTTTATAATTTTAAAAGAACATGAAAAAAGATGACTGAGAGCTGAATATCTGGGGTCCAGGCCCTCTTTCCTGGGAACACACCTGGCCTGCTCGGGGCTCTCTGCACGGCCGTCTTGCAGGGACTCCGGATCCCGGGCGCCAGACCCCAGAGAGCTGCTGTGGCCAGACTCTGCGAAGACCACAGAGAGAGGGCAGAGGCAATGAGCGAGGGCAGCTCTCTTCTGACAACCTCAGGGAACAAAGACGGCCCAGCCAGGCCAGCAGCCTAGGTGGGAAGGAGGCTGAGGACCCAACACCCCACGTCTCCTGCTGGCACTCGCTGAGCAGTTGACTGTCACCATGATGGTCTTTCAGACCAAGACGAGGTTCTGGATCCATTGCTCACCCTGAGGTCCACAATGTGGAGGAAAGCTGTGCACAGTTAAAATGCGTCTCCCACACCCCATTCCACCCCTGTCCCCCTCACACCTCTGGGCTCAATGTCTCTGCCCACCCAGTCTGCTCCCAACTGGAACAAGGCCCAGCCTCCTTGAACTGCCATTTTGACCTTCATGCACCCCATTTCAGGCCCACGGAACCCGAGATCTGGTTTTTCCATGTCCAATCAGCTTCTGGTCTGGAGCCAGCATTGTCACCACCGTTCAACCTCTCACTACTCTCCAACCCCCAGTTCTGGGGGTGAAAGCTTCTGCAGAGCAAACTACTGACAAAATGAAAAGACAACCTACTGAATGGGAGAAAATGTTTGCGATTGATATAACCAATAAGGAGTTAATGTCCAAACTATATAAATAGCTCATTTAGCTCAATAAATAAATAAATAAATAAAACAATTAAAAATGGGCAGAAGACATGAATAGATACTTTTCTGAAGACACACAGATGGTCAACAGGCACATGGAAAGACACCCCACATCACTATCATCAGAGAAATACAAATCAAAACCACAGGCGAGAGATACCACCTCACACCTGTCAGAATGGCTATCAAAAAGATCACAAATAACAAATATTGGCGAGGATGTGGAGAAAAAGGAACTCTTGCATACTGTTGGTGAGAATGCAAACTGGTGCAGCTATTATGGAAAACAGTATGAAGGTTCCTCAAAAGAGATAAAAATAGAACTATCATAAGGTCAAGCAATTCTACTTCTGGGTATATATACCCCCAAACTGAAAAACACTATTTCAAAAAAATACATGCACCCCAATGTTCCTAGCAGCAGTATTTGTGATAGCCAGGATACGGAAGCAACCCAAAAGTCCATCAACAGATGAACAGATAAAGAAGATGTGGTGTATAAACATATAATGCACTGTGCTGTACTTAGCCGCTCAGTTGTATCTGACTCTTTCTGACCCCATGGACTGTAGCCCGCCAGGCTCCTCTGTCCATGGGGATTCTTCAGGCAAGAATACTGGAGTGGGTTGCCATGTCCTCCTCTAGGGGATCTTCCCAACCCAGGGATCTATTCCAGGTCTCAACATTGCAGGCAGATTCTTTACTCTCTGAGCCACTAGGGAAGCCAAGGATTAGCTCAAGGCTGGCCAAATAGGAATTATAAAGGAGGGATGTTTGTGGACCCCAGTCCATCCGCTCTGCTCCTGTCCCTACATACTGATGGCTCATTTTTCACCTACGCCCCCAAACCATGCGTGATCCCTGATCCACTGAGCTAACCCTGTCCTTAGAAGAATCAAACACGCCAACCAGCAAACTGGCTGGCTGGGCAGGAAACTCAGCCCATTCAGGGGATTTTGCATCTGAGTATAGGGTAAATTTACTATTTGGCTTAAGCCAAGAGAATGAAGCTCTAATTTGTAAATTTCAGCCACAAACCAGCTCTCTCAAGGAGACTGGGTCTTGGTGGCAGGCAAGGGGGAGAGTTGCCTGAGATCACACACCAGAACCTTTCTGCTCACCTTTCTGCAGGCTCTCCTGCCTCCGTGCCTTGCTGGACAGCCTCTCTGTCTTGGGCACCCTCTTTCCAGCTTCAGCAAACGACTTTACATGTCCTTCAAGTTTCAGTCAGCCCTCCTCTCCTGGGGGAGGCATGGTACCTGCCCTGGCTGTAGGCTCCCGCGCCCACCCCAAGCATCATCCATCAGCACCCCCAACCTGCTCTCAAAGATAGGAGGCTCTGTTTGCATGCTCCACTTGTTAACGACCAGGCTGGGCTGCAGGTGCATTGTCTGTACACAAGGAGGCACGACACAGGTGAGGCAGGAGATGGGAAAGTGTTTCAAGAACTGTAAGTGTCAGGAATTCTGCTTACACGTTAGATCCTCTGAGCGCACCTAGTCGGCAAGTTAACGGTGATTTGGACTCTTCAGAAGTTTGTTAGTTTGGTACCTGAAACCAGGAATGCTGCAGCCCCAAGCATTCCTAACCACTCAGTTAGCCGGGGGAAGGTCCACTTAGCTGAGTGCCTGTGCTCAGAGCAGACCTCAGACATCTGGAAACGCCCCCGGGAACTGGGAGAGAATACACTGCTGTTGTTTTAAGTCAACCAGCTTGTGGTTATTCGCTACAGCAGCCACAGGACACTCACATATCCCTGGGGTCATCAGTGAACTCACTGCAACAGGAAGAGGGAGGGGGCCGGGGCCTGTGGACGAGAAGAGGCCCCCGAGCAGCCTGAACTCCCGCCCTTCCTCAGGATTACTGTCACCCCCAATACTGTGCACTTTCTGTTAATCAATACTTTCCTTGGATAAACCTAGTTACCCCAACTTTACAGCTAGCTGAAATTCAAAATCAAGTAAATGATATGACTAATATTAAATGAAAGCAATGAATCAAAGTTTTGTTTTCAAATGACACCCATGCCCTTATTCTGATTTTGGGGTAGGGGCAGGATTGTCCTTCCTTGAGATCCACTTATTAGCTCATTCCTTAATCTGCCTGCAATGCAGGAGACCCAGGTTTGATCCCGGGGTTGGGAAGATCCCCTGGAGAAGGGAATGGCAACCCACTCCACTATTCTTGCCTGAGGAATTCCATGGACAGAGGGGTCTGGCAGGGTACAGTCCATGGAGTCGCAAAGAGTCGGATACCTGAGTGACTAACACTTTACACACAATGTTGATCAGATATAGGGGGGTTTCATACCCCACAGTAATTTAGAAGCAGCCACTCAGACGGCAGGAAAAAGTTTGCTGAAACTGGATTCACTGGTGAAACCAAGCAGAGACCAGTGAGGGATGCAGAGCAGGAGAAGAAGTGGAGAGGCTCTAAGACACACTCGCCAACGCTTAAAAAGAGCATAGGGAGCAAGATCGGGGCTCAGTGAAGACCTAGAGGGGTGGGATGGGGTGGGGGTGAAGGAGAGGTTCAAGAGGGAGGGGATATGTGTATACATAGAGCTGACTCACTTTGCTCCACAGCAGAAACTAATGCAACATTGTAAAGCAATTATACTCCAATTTAAAAAATGAATAAAAAATAAAAGAGCCCGGGGCTCTGAGGCTGGGGCCTTCAGGCCATGATTCCACACTACACAGCACAGCCTTGCATCTTCAGAGTGATGATCTGGCTAACAGAAGGTAAAATGGTATTTATTCTGCTTTAAGAAACATACTGTTCCCTTTGTCTGCCTGTCCCCACAGTGAACTCCAGGCTGGTCCCCCCGCCCACGTTCCCAGGCAGAGGGCATCCCACCCTCTCCTCTTGTTAACTATGCCCTGGATGCAGCAAGGGGACTGGTGAAGAGCTGAGCACATGACCCAGAAGGGGCTCACCAAGCGAGCTGGGCTCAGGGACACATAAATGGATGGATAAAGGAACAAGAAGAGATGGGTGGACTTCAGATTTTGATTAAACGTCTGAATTCCTCTCTGGGCTTGGCCCCTCTCTCTGCTGACTGCCTCAAACTCCTGCGGCTCCATTTCTCTTTCAGAAAATTCCTGGGACCATTTAACCATGGAAACAGCCATGACGATATGAGTGGCCCAGAGGGCAGGTCCTCAAAATCCAGGGGGATCAGGAAAAAATGTCAGAAATGCTGCTAGTGTCCTAACTCAAAAAAAAAAAAACAAAAAAAACAACAACTGTAAATAGCTGGCATGACAAGAAACTATGAGGACAAAAGACTCACAAAATTAGAAATGGTTGTGGGGGACTTCCCTGGTGGTCCAGTGGCTAAGACTCCAAGTTCCCAATGCAGGGGGCTTCGATTCAATCCCTGGTTGGGAAACTAGATTCCACATCCTGCAGCTAAAGATCCCACATGCCCCAGTGAAGACCTGGGGCAGCCAAATAAATAAATACTTTTTTTAAAAAAAGAAAGAAATGGTGGTGGAAGATCCCTCAGGGCCCATGAAGGTGGGTTCCTGGTACTCAGGCCCTAGTGCCATCTGCTCCCCTTGGGTATGGAAGGAACCTGGGACTCACTTCTAACTGCGAGAAGAGGGCTAAGGTCTTAAGATCATGGGTCTTAAAGTGCCTTCACACCATCTGGGTTCCGAGATGCCCTGCAGTCTCTCCCACATCGTGGGGGTGGGGGAAGCAGCAGAGTGATTACAGCTGCAGACGCTGAGTCATGCTACCTGCATTCAAGCCATAACTACACTTGTGCCAGGCAGGTAAACTCCCTAAGCCTCAGTTTCCCCATATGTAAAATGGGTACAATAGTAGCTTCCTCACAGCCTTGCTATAAGGATTAAAGAAGGTAATATTTGAAAAGTACTTAGCACAGCACCTGGCATGCAATAAGCTCTCAATAAATGTTTGCTATCTGTGCATTACTTATTCACCTTTTATTGTCCTGGCTGGACCGTAAAGCCCACGTGAGCAGCGACGGTCTGTCTTGCCCGCTGTGGCATATAGCCTTGAACATGGGGTGGATCATGGAGTTCGTGTGAACCATGCCATCCTCTGTAAGGCAGGCAGGACAGAAATTATTTTATTCTGAGAAAGTGAGCTGAGAGATGCTAAATTCTTGCCCAAAAGCACCGAGGAAATGGAGGGTAAAACAAGGACCGTCTGGATCCCAAACAATGTTCTTTCTATTTCTCCACCGCCTTCAGCACGCCTTCTAACAAAGTTAATTTGACACATATTTAAGGATAAGTGCTAGCCTCTAGTACAGTAATTAGGCTTAAATGGAAACAATTCACATAAATGAACATAATTAGCACTGTGCATACACACTCGAAGCTTGCATTTCTGGAAGTGTTTGGGAGAAGGTGTGATTCTCTGGTGAAGAGAAGAGAGTGAGAGGCTGGGAAGAGTTTGCTGTCCTTTTTTTTTTTTTTTAAATTTGGTGTAGGAGGATGTGGCTGAGGAGTGGCTTGAAGGGAAGTTTCTGAAGTATTCTGGGGTTAAATGGCTTTTGAAGGGATGGGACAGTCCTCAGCATGGGGGCCAAGGTGGTGGTGGGGTTTCTAGAGACATCAGTCCCCAAGGTGCAGGCAGGCTCAGTCTGAAATATTACTCTGGGTCCGTCCTCCCTTCTCCCCTGCTAAAAGGCTACCACAGCTGCTGGCTTACCCTAGCAGGGTCTCTCTACATCCCAGCCCACATCCCTCCACTGGCTTGGCCCCTGATGAGGGAGGTGGGCATTAGGGGCAAGAAGACAGCCAGGTGGTACCCAGGGGAAGGAAATTCAACACAGGCCCCCAACCAGCTGTTTCTCCGCACATTATGAAGAAGTGTTTCTCTATATTTCCAGGTTGGAGGCAAGGGCTTTGAAGTTGCTTTGGGGTTTGGGCAGCTGGGAACCACCACCTGCCTTGCGGTGATCCTGGGGGAAGAACTGCTCCGTGGCTGACGTCATGGGCCAGGATTTTAAACCTGCTTCACCCCATCATGAGTGGTGGGTTTCATAATCAAAGGGGGTTACAACGGCAGTAGTCACGCGCTTTCAAGTCTAGTTTAAATACTTTTGTTGTGAGCTGATGTGACAACCTCAGAAAATGTTTTAATGTCAGGTTTAGGAATCAATTTGGCTCAAGTCAACTAACACCCCTCCTCCAGTATGGACGCCCCTCCCCCACTACAGTCAGGCCAGCTTTTTCGCCTCTGGATGGAACCTCCTGTTCCTCCGCCCACTTTCCCATCTACTGAGTGTCGAAACTCCACTTTCCTCATAGGAAGCTGCAATCAGCCTGCGGCTGATCTGCCGAGTGGAGGATGGTGATGGCAACTGGGCAGGAGCTGCCCAGACTGGTGCTAAGCGAGGCAGGGAGGCTGGCAGCAGTGACCAGCACCACTGGCAGGAAGGGACAAGACGAGCGTCAAATGACAGGGCGGTAGAGGTCAGGACTAGACTGGTTGACCATGGGCGCCATTTATGGGAGCTGCTGGAGGTCGGTTACTGCCTCCGGTGCGTGTGTGCTAAGTCGCTTCAGTCATGTCCAAAGCTTTGTGACGCTATGGACTGTAGCCCACCAGGGTCCTCTGTCCATGGAATTTCCCAGGCAAGAATACTGGAGTGGGTTGCCATGCCCTTCTCCAGGGGATCATCCCCACTCAGGGATCGAACCTGTATCTCTTACATCTCCTGCATTGGCAGGCGGGTGCTTTACCACTAGCGCCACCTGGGAAGCCCATTACCACCTGCCCACAGGTGAGGATATAAAGGATATGGGAGCAGAGTATTCTTTCTGTATCCACCCAAGGCATTCTGCTCCACTTAAATATCTGCAACACTAGTTAACAACAACAAATAGGAAAGCAGCGATTTTGGGGAAGGGGAGGAAAGGGATATTTGCAACGCAAAAATCTAACAAACAAAAAACTTCAAAAACCTCACTACATTCTATCAGTGTAGAGGAAGTTTCTTCTGATTTAGTCAAAGTATTAAACATGCTTGATACCTAACAGCCACCACAGTGCCCTGTTGCATGGTTGATGTACATTATCTAATTGATTTTACACTGTGAAGTAGGTTCTAACACAGGCCCGGCTTTACAAATGAGGAACCAAAATCCAGGCAGGTTAAGCCGTATTTGCAGATTCATGCAGCCAGTGACAGAGACGGGTCGGTCAGGCAAGTCCTTGACTAAAAAGCCATGAGCTACATGGACTTTGGGGTCCCAGGGGTAACTGAGGTGCCTTTGAAAGGAGAGAAAAGATCCATACCTGCTAATGGACTGCAGCATCTGGCAGCGTTTGCATGGCATCTAAGCCAGACCCTGATTGGGAGCGGACACCCAAGGTCAGCCACCCAAAGCTTTCCCTCCTAAGGACTCTTTTGTCATTGAAACTGGGATATAAAGTAGTTCTCGCCAGTCCTCCTGACTAACACACACATCAGCCCTGGTTGTCAGACAGCCTAAAACAAAATGATGCTAATTCTATGGGTGCTGGAGCCAGGACTCTCTTCCTCAGGGTGTCTCTGTCTTCTTCTGCGAGACACAGGCAACCCCGACAGCAAAGGTCACCAGTGTAAACTCGGCAGGAGCTGCTAGAGAGCTCTGGGGGAGCCTACACCCATACCACTCCCTGGGGACCTAAATTCCGAGGTCCTTGTCGCTTTTCAGTGATTAAAAACGATGACCAGGGATACCCTGGTGGCTCAGGGTAAAGAATCCCTGTGCCAGTGCAGGGGACACAGGTTCGATTCCTGGTCCAGGATGATTCCACATGCTTCGGAGCAGCTAAGCCTGTGCACCACGCTACTGAGCCACACCCTAGAGCCCAGGAGCTGCAACGACCCAGGCATCCTAAAGCCTGTGTTTCACCACTGCAGTGAAGAGCCAGAGCACAGCAACTAGAGAGCAGTCCCCCCTCTGCAATTAGAGAAAGCACTTGCGAAACAACAAAGACCCAGGACAGCCAAAGAAAAAACAATTGAGGATCATAATAGATAACCAACAAGGACCTACCGCATAGCACAAGGAACTGTACTTAATGCTTTGTAATAACCTATAAGGGAAAAGAATCTGAAAATACATATATATGTGTACAACTGAATCGCTTTGCTGTACACTTGAAACTACCACAACATTGCAAACGAACTATACTTCAATCAAAACAAAACGAAACCAAAAAAAAATATTGCCAAGATTGATATCAAAACAACAAAAATGAAGATCCTGATCTCCTCGACCTATCTACCTCACAGAGACCAGAGGAGGTACTGTCAGGCACTCTGTGGCTGGATGGCGGGAGTGGGCCTGGTTACCCAAGATCTGACCAAGTGGAGGCCTGGGGACAGGCTCTCTGTCCTCCAGCCACCCCTGGGGGGCAAAGAGCTTCAGCCAATTCCACCCCACCCACCCCCCTTCATTAAGAACTCTCCACCCAGTCTAACTATGCCATAGATGCATCAGACTCCTAAATATGCATTCCTAATTTTGCTAATGCCATTCCCTTCAATTTACTTTTCCCTCTCCACAGAATCCTGGTTGCTCTCCCAGGCTCAGATCATATCCCTTCCACTTCCACAGACTGCCTTGGCATCTCCCCAGCCCTGTGAGTCCCAGAAATCCCACTGCATTTAAAATCCTATTACATCCCCCGCTGGGCCTTTAGGTACTCAGCACTGCACAGCAGTCCTACGACATTTCATGTGTCCATCCACCCAACAAATATTTATTAAGCACGTGCCATATTGTTCTGTCACTTCCCTTGCCCATGCTCTCTCCATCTCCCAAGGTGACTCCTTTCCACCTTCTCAAGCTCTCCCCCAAGCCTCTGCAAGCCCCACTCTCAGCAACCTCGCCCAGTCTCAAGGTATTAGGTAGTCACTAAGATTTCCCCTGCCCTAAACTCTCCCCTATGCTCCAGCTGCCAGCATCCAATACCACCTCCACTTGGGTGTCTAACAGATGACCTACTATAGCCAGATCAGAACCTTGTGGCCTGTGCCTCCCAGTTTTCCCCGCCTCCATAAATGATTCACCCATCTGTGCAAGCCACAAACTTCAGAGTCATCTTTGTCTCCTTTTTTCCCTGCCCATCCTCCCTTGTCCATCCAGCTACAGACTCCACTGGCTCTACCTTCAACAACTATGGTCACTATCCCCTCTGGGCTACAAGCCTCCTGTAGCTGCTGTGGTCTCTAGTAGGACCAAGGAATCGCCTCCAGTAGGTACTCCCTAGCTGCCATTCCTGTGTATGTTCTCTACATAGCAGCCTGAGCCATTGTTTTAAAACATAAGATCATGACGTTTGTAGCTCAAAACCCTCCAAAGGCTGGGGAACATCACCCTTTGGACTTCATTCTAAATTCTCAGCCCTGCCCAACTTAAACAGTTACCACTCACCTCCAACCTCTCTGGCTTCCTTGTAAATTTCTCAAATGCACCTTTGCACTTGCTGACCCTCCCACCTAAAAAACCCTCCCCTCATTTCACTGACTTAACCTCTCCCTCCCAGCAAAACAACACCCCTCCCCAGCACTTCACCCTCCAACTCCTTCACAGCATTTATCATGACCTAACATTATTTGAAATATTTATTTTGTTCATTTATTGCCTCTTTCCTCATCAGATCAGCTGCGTCACCAAAGCAAGGGTCTTCCTGTCTGGCTCACGGGGGTATTCTCAGTGTTAGATGATGCAGGCACACAGCAAGGATTCAATGAATATTTGCTGAATAAGTGAATGAATGGGTGCTGACTAGTCATTTTCTTGTTGCCTACGTCTGACCTCCTCTAACCAGGGGCAGTATTTTGTGCGTGGAAATGGCAACCCACTCCAATACCCTTGCCTGGAAAATCCCATGGACTTAGAAGTCTGGTAGACTATAGTCTGTGGGATCACAAAGAGTCGGACACGACTCAGCGACTTCACTTTCATTTTCCTGTACCTGCTAGCCCAGGGGCCAGTTACAAGGGCAGCTTCAGGGCTGGGGAAGACCTGCTTGTACCATCAATGGGAAGTGCTGCCTGGCTTGCGGTGAAGAGAAGGACCCGAAGCCAGTCTAGGTTTAGCATCATTGATTTGTGATGGGTGCCGAGGGGCGAGGCATAAAAGTGCAGTTCTTGGGGACATCCAGCCTGGTAACCAAGGGATTCTTGAGACCAGAGAGAAAGATGGATTGGCAGGTGGAGCAGGACAGTCTCGGTCAATCCTCAAGCTTGGGAAGCTCAGGAAACAAGCCACTAACCTACAGGGCAGCTGATGCCAGTGGCCTCAGGGCACCAGCCAATGTCCCCATCAGCTCTCTGCTCTTGGATAGATCTTCAAGGGGAGTAACAGGGAGTACAGGAGAACCCCCTCCTGCCTAGCCCCCCCATCTCAGCCACTGCCATACAGAGGCTCAGGGGAGCGGCCATTGTCGCAGAGATTTCTCAGACCTGGAGGCAGAGGCAGAACTGGCCCCACATACCTCACAGGGAGCCATTTTGCCTTCCTGACATGATTTCTGGCCAGAAGAGCTCCACAGGCGCTTATCCAGGACTCCCAGGCACTTCCTGCTGCAGGAGGCCAGCAAGGGTGTATGGGGGACTGGGGGCGCCAGCGCCCTGGGTCTGTCTGCCCAGCATGCTGTGTCTTTGCTCTGTGCCCCACTGGCACAGAAACCGTGAAGGCACTGGCATAGGTCCCTTATGAGGTGCCAGCCTCATCCACATAAGCTAAGGAGCAGGCGTCCATGCAGGGCTCCTGTGCCTACCAAGAATGTGAACTCCCGGAAGTGCCATCCTGACCCGGAAGTGCCATCCTGACCCGCGGCCCCAAGCCCGGGACAGCGTTCCCACCAGCTGGGGGGCGGGGGCAAAGAGAGGCTGGGATGGGGAGGAGGAGGAGGACTGCCCTCCGGGACTGGAAGTTTGAAACCCCTTCTCCTGTTCCTCTCTTTAAAACACGAACTGGCGGGCTGGACTTCTTATATAGCACTTCTTTAGTGACTGAAGCACTTGTCACAACCACCTTGGGGGCCTAGCTTCAATGCCCCCACTTTCAGGAAGTCAAGGTGGCTTCAGCACGTGGCTGGGCAGCGGCAGTAAAACCAGTCCCCATTTCCACTCTTGGACCAGTGAGCCCTCCTGCACCCACGACGGAGACTGAGGAGGAGAAAAATAACCAGCCATGCAAAATTTAAAAAAAAAAATCCTTTCTTTCCAAAGATTATGAAATCAAAGAGCATTTTGTTGTTTCTTGGACGTTCTTCTTACTACTCTGAGGCCGCACAATTCAACAGGCTTCTCTTTATTGTTGTTAAAGTACTTCTTCTAGTTCCTGCCTCCTTTACCAACTTTCACACCGACCGAGAACGCAAGCATTTACCTGGGTTCCATCCTTGGACGGCGAACGGATGTTGCAGGCTTCCGGCCTCCTCCTCCCTGGGGTTTGGCTTCAAGGCTCCGGCAAAATCTCGAAATCACCCCGGATCGGCGCGGCCACTGAGGGAAGCAGCTTGGCTCTGAACAAGCCCAGGCAAGCCCAGGCAGAGCCCGCTTCGCGGTCCTTCCTCCTGCGCGAACCACCCGGCCCCGGGGCGTGAGACGCGTCTCTCTGGCCCCGGATCCATGGAGTCGTCTCGCTCCAGACGGACCTAGCCGGCCCTCTCCTCCACCTGAGAGGGAAAAAGGGCTGCAGGTAGGGCGCGGAGGGGCGGGTGGGGGCGGCGCCAGCCCGCAGGGAACGGGGCGGGCGCTGCAACCACCCGGGTCACGTCGGGGTGGGGTGTGCTCTAGGACAGAAAACTCGGGTTCCGCGGCAGGGCGCGCTGCCGAGGCACCAAGCGCGCTCCGCGGTGGAGCCGGTCCCCCCCTAGGCACCGGGTCCCGGCCCCTCCACCGCTGCCGCTCGCGAGGACTGGTGCGTCCTCTGCGACAGTGAGGACAGCGGGGCGCCCCTCATCTCCTCCCGGGGCGCGCTCCCGGAGCCGACGACCAGACTCCACGGCCATCGCGACTCTTCCGGGAGCTTCTTGCCTCTCTGCGGCGGGACCGAAGCCCAGGCGGGCCGAGGGGGCCTGTAAGAAAGCAAACGAAACCATGGGGCCCGCTCGCCGCAATGCCCAACCCGTGGGCCTCAACCCCAGAAAGAGGCAAGGAGAAACCGCGTCCCGAGCGCGGATGAGGGAGGTGTCCAGGGTCTGGACCTGTCGTGTCCAGGACATAGCCAGCCCAGAGAGCTGGGAGGATCTAACAGTCCCGATTCGAGGAGACGGGGAAGGACTTCTAGCGCCAGAATCAGGCACCCGGCTGGGGCCACCGCCCGCCGGCGCCCCGCCCCCATTCACCGCGCCCCCAAGTTCCGGCGCTGCTTACAGCCGAAGTGCCTCGGCTTGCGAGTCCAGGGGCGCAGAGGCGGGTGGCGGTCATCGCCGAGGTGCGGCGCCGGAGAGTTGGGCGCGCCGGGCGGGGACCGCGCGGGGCAGGGCTCGGCTGAGCCGAGGGACCGGGCGCAGCCCCCAGCATCTGCCTTATCCGTGCCTCCGGTGAGGCGCCGGGCAGCTCGCGAGGTGCGCGCCTCCCTTTCCTCGTGGTTTCTACACTGTCCTATGCATGCCGCGGTTGATGGGGACACATGTGCAGTGGTGGCCCTGAAGACGCCCTTCTCTGTTGTGGGGAGAGGACTCCCCAGCCACCACCCCACCCCCACCCACCATAGATCCCACCCAATCTGACCAAGTTTGAACCTGGGACCCTTGGAAGACAAACTGCCCTGCGGTCCGCCTGGCCTGGTATGAAGGAAAGAGGACTTTCCCAGGCCTCCCCCTGCAAGAGTTCTGTGCTCAGGACTGTTCTGAAATCGCTTTCTCCGAGGCAAACCCTCTTAGCAAACTCACACTTGGGGTACTCTGCCCATGATGCACCGAGACCCTGCAGGCACTTGTTTCCTCCACAGGGACACAACTGAAGGACTAGGGTCTTCTTGGCCCCGTGGGACTCATGCATCTTGCACTGGGAGAAGGTTGTCTTTGGCGCGAAGTGGCTGCCTCCCCAAGCATGTCATCACATGCACACTACAGGGAGCAAGTGAGGCCAGCTCTGAGCTGACCCCATTTGGCAGATGACAGTCCCCGGCTCACAGGGATGAGTCTGCATGGAGCCCATGTTCCCAGCCTTTTCCAGGCATTCTAGAATAGTCCTAGAGAAGGAAAGAGTTGGTCCAGATGCAGCGGATAGTTACCTTTCTCCACAGGGGCAGTGGGGGAGAGAACCATTTCCCACCTACCCTTCCCCCAGGGTGGCCATCACTGTGGGGTAGCTTGAGTGGGGAAGGCCTTTGCAGATCCTCAAAGATTCAGGAGGATTGAATGAGGCCAAGGCTTCCCTGGTGGCTCAAACGGTAAAGAGTCTGCCTGCCATGCAGCAGACCCAAGTTTGATCCCTGGGTGGGGAAGATCCCCTGGAAAAGAGAATGGCAACCCACTCCAGTATCCTTGCCTGGAGAATCCCATGGACAGAGGAGCCTGGTGGGCTATATATTCAATGGGGTCACAAAAACTGAGTGAGTAACACTTTCTTTTCAATGAGGTCAGTGGCTCTGGAGGTGGCACAGGCGAAAAGCTGGTTCTAGTCCTGATTCTGTGTGTGACCTCGGGGAATAATAATAATAAAGCTAACTCACACTGAGTGCTCAGTGTGCCAGAAAGTAAGTGAAGTCACTTAGTCTCGTCCGACTCTTTGTGACCCCATGGACTGTAGCCTGCCAGGCTCCTCCGTCTATGGGATTTTCCAGGTGAGAATACTGGAGTGGGTTGTCATTTCCTTCTCCAGGGGATGGCTTCCCTTGGTGGCTCAGACGGTAGTCTGCCTGCAGTGCGGGAGACACAGTGTGCCAGGCATCAACCTTATTCCACCCTAGATAATAATCTCTTTCAATTCTCAAATCAGTCCTGTGAGATACATACTAGTACTACCCCATATCCGAAAAAAGCTGAGGACCGGAGGGGTCAAACTTGGCCACCATCACGAGGGGGAGAATGAAGTAGAACCAGGACCCATATTAATTCCTTTCTGACCCCCAAGCCGCACTCCTTAAGCAACTGCATCTGGCCTCAATTTGGCAAATTGCTTAGCCTCTCCACGCCTTGGTGTTCTTGTGTGTACAGACAGCATCGGGCTTATGGTATGGACTCAATATATGTTGGTGGAATGAATGAATGACCCCCGCACCCCTCGAGGTGGTTGTAAAGGCTGCAGTAAATGGAGTTGCTGCACACAGCAGGCACTTCCGTGCCTTCATCAGCTTACCTAAGGAACCTCTGTGGAGCCCTGGGCCCAAGGAAGCTATAGTTCCCTGCTCCACACCTATGGCCATTTGGGAGCATTTCCAGCTGACACCTCCACCTTCATTGGTCCTTTCTTCTCCCTTTCCTTTCAGAGCCACCAAAATGCCTTGACCTGGGCGGCTGACAGATGAAGGAGTACATTTGGGAGACTCCAGACTCCGGTAACTAAGAGGACCTGAAATAAGATTTATTTCCACTTTTCCATTCAGAGAGGCCAAAACACATTCAGGCCTCTTTTTCTTTTTTCTTAATCATGTTTGTGTAAGTGAGGACTGGTTTATAAAGGCGTCTCCATACGTCAGTCTGTCTCACCAAGGGTGTTCAGCCATCTGTATTTCCCCTAGAATTTATCCCACACCCAGATGTACACACACCCTGACTAGCAAGCAAGGGCACTATAGAGAAAGGAGGTTACAGAAGTAGCATGCCGAAGCTTCAATTTATGCCCCCAACCCGGACACAGCTTAAAACAGTGCACTCGGGGGGCATTCATGTCTTAAGTTTAACCACGGAAGCCCAAGGAGTCCTACCTTCCGAATCAGTCTATGAGATTGATCTTGTCCAAAAATGTGAATTTAAAAAAAAAAGAAGGCTAGGAACTTCCCTGGTGGTCCAGTGGCTAAGAGTCCATGCTGCCAGCGCAGGGGACCCGAGTTTAATTGCTGGTCAGGGAACTAGATCCCACATGCTGAAACCAAAGATCCTGCATGCCGCAACTAAGAACTGACAAAGCCAAATAAATAAATATTTTTAAAAATTAAAAAAGGATAGTAATATCCTAGGATTACATCATACTAATGGTTGCACAATTTTGTGAATCTAGTCTCCCTCCATATCTAAGGGGGGGTTCAGTTCCAGGGCTCTCTTAAGATCCTCAAATTTGAAGATGTTCATGGTAAAGAACCCGCCTGCCAATGCAGGAGACCTAAGAGACTCAGGTTCAATCCCTGGGTTGGGAAGATTTCCTGGGGAAGGAAATCCCAACCCACTCCAGTATTCTTGCTAAGACAATCCCATGGACAGAGGAGCCTGGCAGGCTACAGTCCATAGGGCCACAAAGAGTCAGACATGACTGAAGTGACTTAGCACACACGAAAGTTCCTTACATAAAATAAGGTAGTATTATATTTTAATATAACCTATGCACAGTCTCCTGTATACTTTAAATCATCTCTAGATCACTCATAACACCTGATACAATATAAACACAATGTAAATAAGTATAGCATTGTGTTAGTCACTCAGTCGTGTCTGACTCTTGGCTACCCCATGGACTGTAGCCTGCTAGGCTCCTCTGTTCACGGAATTCTCCAGGCAAGAATACTGGGTTGGATAGACATTTAAGTTTAATGTAAATGATATGTAAATATTTCCTGGCCACTGGCAAATTCAAATTTTGCTTTTTGGAACTTTCTGGAAATAGTTTCTTTTGATTTTTTTCAGTCAACTGTCAGTTGAATTCATACAACAGATATGGATACAGAACCCATGGATACAGAGGGGTGACTGTATACTGGACCCCACCAAACTGTACTTTTAAGTGGTGAAATTTATGGTATGTAAGTTATATCTCAGTAGAGAGAAAAAAGGGGGACACCATTCTTCTTAGTGGCCCAAAATAAATGGCATGAACCCAGCAGGTTTCTGAAAGCCCCAGCTCTTTGTTGGTTTTTTTTTGGCCCCAGCACTCTTTATAAATACTAACTCCCCTGACCCAGAAGATTCCTTGGTGGTTCAGTGGTTAAGACTTTGTGTTCCACTGCAGGGGCTGTGGGTTCGATACCTGGTTGGGGAACTGTGATCCCGTATGCCATAGGAAACAATAAAAATAAATAAATAAATTGGGCCAAGATACAAAAAAATATCTAATCCTGGTGTAGGTAACACAAGGGAGTCAGGCATCCTGTGGCTGTTCTGCCTGGACCCTGGCAGGTACTGACAAGTCCAAAGTAGCCTGTCTTTTATGCCCTCGAAGACAGGACTGTGGTGACACGGGGTCTGAGACTGGACCCTGCAAGAGAAAGGGGGCTTGGTGGTGGGGAGGACTTGTCTATTGCAACCCTGCATCTGTGAGTGACAGATGTTGCTGCCACATTGGTAAACAAGGATGCTGCAGTCATCAAGCCATCACATGACAGCCACCTGGACCATAAGCCCTGAGGGAACTCAGGATGGAGGCAGGAAGCACCCCCTCCCCAGCTAGAAGTCAACCGCTGCAGCCACCACCAGGGAGCACCCTGAGGAGACTCGGGATGAGAAAACACGGGATTCTGGCCTCAGAGAGCTGAGGGCATACCAAAGAATGACACCAGCAAGCCTAGACTTTTGCATCTTTCCCATGCATAGCAAAGCACTAAATTCCTTAACTTGAGGTGGCTGGTGTTCTTAACAGTAAGGTGGCTCAGTAGTAAAGAATCCGCATGCCAATGCATGAGACGAGGGTTTGAAAGTTGGGAAGATCCCTGGAGGAAGGCATGGCAACCTACTCCAGTATTTTTGCCTGCGGAATTCCATGGACAGAGGAGCCTGGTGGGCTATAGTCCATGGGGTCGCAAAAGAGTCGGACACAACTGAACAACTTAACAACAACAATAGCAGCAATATTTTGATGTCTGACTTCTTAGTCTTTGTTGCAGAAACTCCTGTGTATCCTAGCTCCTCGCTTGCCTCTTTGGAGCAGTCCTGCAGGACTATCTGAGAGGTTATGTTCTGGGCCTAAGTTCTTAGGGTGTCCGCCAAATAAAACATAACTCTCAGCTCTCCGTTGTGCATTTTTTTTTCAGTTGATATATCAGAGAGCCATTTGGTGGGCCCATGGTGAATGGACCAGTGTGGGGACCTATGTGTAGCCTGTGGGGGTGCTCCAGGGAGCCTGCCTAGCCCTTGCAAAGCCCTTGTGTCAGCAAGTACGCTCTTCAAAATCCCACTTCTGAATAAGGAAGCGCAACTTGACTTGTTGGGTTGGTGAAGAAATCGCCACTGAATTAAAAATAGCAAATAAATGTAAGAAGTCAAAATGCTGTACAGAGGGGAGAATTACTTTTAAGTGTTTACTCATGGCTATGCTGACTGGGCATTTTAAATAAACATAGCTTTACGTTCCTCCGGCTCCTAAAGTTGCCCTGTGGCTTGTGCATCAAATTCACCTTTTTTTCTAATTGAGGACAGAGAGAGGCCTAATTATTCTTAGGAGATTGCCCTATGGAGCAGTTGATCGACTGATAGATCAAACACTTTGTTTCTTTTTTACTTTTTTATTTCTTGGCTGCACTGCATGGCTTGCAGGATCTTAGTTTCCCCAACCAGGGATCGAACCTGGGCCTCCTGCAGTGGAAGCACAGAGTCCTAACCACTGGAAAGTGAAAGTGAAAATCACTCAGTTGTGTCTGAGTCTTTGCAACCCCATGGACTATATAGTCCATGGATTTTTCCAGGCCAGAATACTGGAGTGGGTAGCCTTTCCCTTCTCCAGGGGATCTTTCCAACCCAGGGATTGAACCCAGGTCTCCTGCATTGCAGGCAGATTCTTTACCAGCTGAGCCACAAGGGAAGCCCAAGAATACTGGAGTGGGTAGCCTATTCCTTCTCCAGTGGATCTTCCCAACCCAGGAATCAAACCAGGGTCTCCTGCATTGCAGGTGGATTCTTTACCAACTAAGTTATCAGGGAAGCCCCAACCTAACCACTGGACCACCATGGAATTCCCTTAAGCATTTTATTTCTGATGTAGATAACTGCCTTATTCTATTGATTAATTAGAAAGGAAAACAAAAAGAGAAAAAGAAAAGTCAACCCACGCCAGAAGGAAAAGTGGCTTGTCCTATAGAAGAGAGGGTCATCCTTGGAGGGTTGGTTGAACACAGTTCCACGCCTGGGCTTTGAGGTTGTTGAGTGGGGAATGTTATAGAAATGCCAAGGACATGGGGCTTCCCTGGAGGTCCAGGGGTTAAGATTCTGTACTTCCAATTTAAAGGGTGTGGGTTTGATCCCTGATTGAGGAACTAAGATCCCACATGCTGCGAAGCATGGCCAAAAATAAGAAAAAAATGCCAAGGACACGTTAGGGCCCCCACGAAATGGGACAGATGTTAAAGAGATACAGTAATTGGTGGAATGGGCCACCCACCTAAAGTAAGTCTACCCCCAAAGGAATGCTGAGGTCAACGAGAAAGCCAGAAAGCCTCCCAGATCCTAGAATATATAGACATCCCAACATAGGACCATGGGGATGATGCTTATGAATGATGCCTCAGGCCTCTGTACTTACTGGATCCCCTTCTCTGGCGGGCCACACCAACACACGTCCTCAATCCTCTGGGCGAATGCTGCCAAGTTCTGTATTTGCAGCCATCGCCCTTTTCCCCTTAGTCTGCCAGGTTAGCATCACCTCTATCTTCTATATATAGAAAGAATGCTTAGCATAGCCTTCAGAAAACCACGTGTAGCAAGCATCTAGAAGAGATAAAGGGCACTCACAGGACATCTTTGCTGGAGCTGGGTCTCCTTCCCTGGTAGGAACGCCTTGGGAGAGCAGCTGCTTTGGGCCTCCGGGGAGCTGGAGAAGCCAAGAAGCAAAGCCGTTGTGAAAACCAGTGCAATTCCAGCACCAGGTGTGCAGGGACGTGGCCTGCAGGTGCTCAGCAGGTCTGCTCCGGTCTCCCTCACCAGCCATCTCTCCAAAGAGGGATTTTGCTGGGAGGGACTTCTCCTTTGAGTTAAGGCATTGCAGTCCTCAGGAGATGCCTGAGAGAACGTGTACCTTCCAGAGGCCGGTGGGCACTGGTGTCCCCAACAGAATCTATTGGTACAGATTTCCAGGGTGGAAGACAGAGATGGGCAGATGCAACCAAATGTGGTGCTCAGGCCGCCAGGCTGAGCACAGGCGCTAAGCGGAGGCTCCTTAATGACCTGGAGTCCCTCGGAGCTTCCAGGGTAGCCTGGGAGACCCGTGGGGTGAAGGTCAGAGGGGAGGGAGCATCAGAGACAATCTGGACCCATTTTCACATTTTTTTCAGCCCTATCTTACTCCTCCGGTTTTGAAGAAAAACCTAATTTGTACTTTTCTTTAAAAACCACTCATGTCTGGTCCACTCCCTGTTGTCAAATAGGCACATTTATCATGCAGACGGAGGCCTGGTGTCTCTAAGAACTTGAACGGACTGTTTACAACACTGGGGCTGCAGGACAAGGTGACCTTCAGATCACAAAGGGGCAGTGCTTTGCGTGCGGCGGGGCCGTTCAGAGGACGTGAGGCATCCAGGCCAATGCCGCGTCTAAGGCAACCTGGGAGTTTACAGGATGGAGAGATGTCAAGACAGGATTAGAAAAATGCATTTTAAACATTTAAAATTTAATGCTCTTAGAAGTAAGTCATACAGAGAAAGACAAATGTCCTATGATATCACCCATATGAAGAATCTGATAAAAAATGATATGAATGAACTTATAAAACAGACTCACAGATTCAAAAACAGTTTTGTCACCAAAGGGGAAAGGTAGGGGGGAATAATTTGGGAACTTGGGGTTGACATATATACACTACTATATATAAAATAGATAATGATATTCTATAATAACATGTGCGTGAAAAGAATGAATATATGTATGTGTGTGCATGTGTGCTAAGTCACTTCAGTCACATCTGACTCTTTATGGACTCTTTGTGGACTGTAGCCCACCAGACTCCTCTGTCCATGGAATTTTCCAGGCAAGAGTACTGGAGTGGGTTGCCAAGTCTTTCCTCCAGGGGATCTTCCACACCAAGGGATCAAACACACGTCTCTACATCTCCTGCATTGGCAGGTGGGTTTTTAATCACTAGTGTCACCCGAGAAGCCCTGAATATATATATATATGACAGTGAAAGAGAAAGTGTTAGTCTCTCAGTCATGTCCGACTCTTTGCAACCCCATGGATTGTAGCCCGCCAGGTTCCTCTGTCTATGGGATTCTCCAGGCAAGAAGACTGGAGTGGTAGTCATTTCCTTCTCCAGGGGATCTTTCCAACTCAGGGATCGAACCTGGGCCTCCTTCATTGTAGGCAGATTCTTCACCATCTAAGCCACCAGGAAAGCCCAAATATATATAACTAAATCATTATGCTATACACCTAAAACTAACACAACACTGTAAATCAACTATGTGAAAGTGCAAGTTGCTCATTCGTGTCCGACTCTTTGCAACCCCATGGAATATACAGTCCATGGAATTCTCCAGGCCAGAATACTGGAGTAGGTAGCCTTTCCCTTCTCCAGGGGATCTTCCCAACCCAGGGATCGAACCCAGGTCTCTCACATTGAGGCAGATTCTTTACTGGCTGAGCCGCAAGGGAAACTCAAGAAAACTGGAGTGGGGAGCCTATCCCTTCTCCAGTGGATCTTCCTGACCCAGGAATTGAACCGGGGTCTCCTGCATTGCAGGTGGATTCTTAACCAACTGAGCTACTAGGGAAGCCCTATAAATGAATTATACTCCAATAAAATGAAAGAATATTACAATAAAGTCAAATGTTTTTAATACACACACAACTCAAATATAAGAGAATTTCACTGTATACTAGAAATGACTTAAAAAATGTAAACATCTTTTTTGAACATGGAGCCCAGGCCAGATGTCTCAGCCCCAGCAGACAGACCCTGGAGCAAGTTGCCCTAAGAAAACAAGTGACAGGTACTGACGGGGCACTGCAGCAGGCATCTGAGCCCCAGGACAGGGCAGGTCAAGTTCTAGGTGTACTTATAAACTCAAGGGACCTGGCACACCAGCAGGATGTTGACTGCCCACTCTTGACCAGGCTTGACTCAAGGAAGGAGCCAAAGGTAGACCTGGAACCATTAAGTGTCACTGAGAAGTGACCCTGTCCCTCAGTGCTCTGCCATCCAATTGTCATACGCTGAAATGCTATTGATTTTTTTAACTGAAGTATACTTGATTTCCAAATTTCAGCCAAGTGATTCAGTTATACACATATATATTCTTTTTCAGATTCTTTTCCATTATAGGGCTTCCCTGGTGGCTCAGCTGGTAAAGAATCCGCCTGCAATGCGGGAGACCTGGGTTCTATCCCTGGGTTAGGCAGATCCCCTGGTTCTCCAGGCTACCCACTCCAGTATTTTGGCCTGGAGAATTCCATGGACTGTGCAGTCCACGGGATCGCAAAGAGTTGGACATGACTTTCACTTTCACTTTTCATTATAGGTTATTACAAGATATTGAATATAGTTTCCTGTGCTATACAGTAGGTCCTTGTGGTTTATATATATAGGAGTGTGTATCTGTTAATCCCAAATTCCTAATTTATCCCTCCCCCCCTAAATTCTATTGACTTTTTAAAAAATATTTCCCAAAGAGCCAGCATTTCATTTATTTACTTATCTACTTATTGGCTGAGCGGCATGTGGATCTTAGTTCCCCAGCCAGAGATTGATCTTTCTCCCTGCATTGGAAGTGTGGAGTCTTAACCACTGGATTACCAGGGAAGTCCCTCTATTGATTTTTTAATGGCAAGTATCAGGGGACTTCCCTGGTGGTCCAGGGGTTAAGAATTTGCCTTGCAATTCAAGGGGTGCGGGTTCAATCCCTGGTCGAGGAACTAAGATCCCACAAGCCTCGAAGCAACTAAGCCCTCCTATGGCAACCACTGAAGGCCTCACGCCCTGGATCCCACACAACACAAGGATCCTGCGCCCCAATGAAGGATCCTGCATGAGGCCAACAGAGATCCCGCGTGCCGCAACTAAGACTCAATGCTACCAAATAAGTAAATATTTTGAAATAAACAAGCAAAGGCAAGGATCATACCCTACTCACAGCTCAGATTTTCATGTCAGTGGATGCCTGTTGGGTTGAATCAAATTATCAAAGAATTCTTTGGGAGAAATAATTTTATACCCCTCGAGTCAAAAAGTTATGTGTTGTCTACTGGTCCTATTTGAGATGCCCCCAGTCACATTTCTTGGTTAAATTTCTCCACTTCCGTCAAGTTAACCTGCACCTAACAAGGGGTCTGGCAGCTCCCTTGCTCTATGGCAGTTACACTGACAAGCCCATGCAGTGTGCTAACGACAGTCTTACACCCACCCCAAACTGGAGAATTAAGAACTCCAGAACCCCTGGGCAGGATAGCATGCCATCTAAAAAGCATATTTTACCATAGAGTGCGAAGGTCACCTCATGACACAAGAAAATGAGCTGTCTTTTAGATAATCGCAGTAATTCACCTCTGAGTAGCTGAAGGTCATTAGCAAGAAACATTTTAGTCTCAAGGGTATTCAGGTTGGTCTTCCTCACAACTGCAAATCAGCATTAAACAAGTGGGACCGCTGGGGAAAACAGGGAACTCACTGGGCATGAGGCGATGAGCTGAGATGCCGAATAGAAATCCCCAAACAAGGACAGAAAGATAGATCATCAGGGGAGAGATCGGTGGGGAAAAAATGAGGCCAACCCAGTGGCTGATTCACGTGGACTCCTGTCTGGGTTTGCTACTGCCCTTCTGTAACATCCCCCAAACAAGAGGTGGGCATAAGAACCCACTTGAAACCCCAGGGTGGGCTGAAGCTCCTGCAAATGGACCAGTGTGCCCAGTGCAGGGTTGCTGGTGGTCCAGCCGCCTGTCCTTTGCCAAGCTGTTCAAGGATGGCCAGCTCTCCCTGTGAATTTTGTGAGATTTCCTCAGATAACAGAGGCACAAATGACTCATTAAGCCTACTTTAAGAACTGCGAACGAAGAAAACCACAGCACACCTCTCTGTATTGAATTCCCCAAGACCTTTCTAAGAAGCCAAAATGAAATGTGGGAGAACCCAGGAAATGACACACATCCTGAATGGCAGGGAAATTTCTCGGTAAACTTTCTGTTTTATTGGTCAAAACAAAATCCTGAAAAACTCTTCTGCCTGAATGCATGCATGCTGCTGCTGCTAAGTTGCCTCAGTCGTGTCCAACACTGTGCGACCCCATAGACGGCAGCCCACCAGGCTCCTCTGTCCCTCGTATTCTCCAGGCAGATATACTGGAGTGGGTTGCCATTTCCTTCTCCAATGCATGCATGCATGCTAAGTTGCTTCAGTCGTGTCCGACTCTGTGTGACCCTATGGACAGCAGCCCACCATGCTCCTCTGTCCACAGGATTCTCTAGGCAAGAATACTGGAGTGGGTTGCCATTTCCTTCTCTGGCCTGAATGCATGGGACCAAATAAAAACTCATATCCCCATTTCCCCAAACCGCCTGGACTGCAGTGAGAGGCTGGGTTTTCTTCCTGCATCCTGGGCCGCCCTCTGCTGGAGGAAGTCTGTGCTACAGAATTAATAACAACTGGTAGCCACCAGGCAGTGGCCCCAAATTCCCGAACTCCAAAGAGGAACAACTAGAAAAGAAGTCCTACGTTTTCTCCCCTGGACACTTTGCCCAGTGAGAGCTGTAAACCAGAGGTGCTGCAAACCTGCTCAAAGGCAACATTCAGTTTCCAGAACAGCACTGCCTGATGTCCAGTAAGTTTTGCCCATGGTCTTTAGAACCTTAGATCAATGTCGCCTCAGGTCCCCAATTTCCTTACCTTGTCCTGTTTCACTGGAGTCAGGGTGCTCGATGGGTCCAGAGCTGATGACTTTGTCCTTGTCCGACGTGCTGGTTGAAACACATCCCAGGGACTCACAGACCTGCCCTTGTGCTTCCTGTCTCCTTTGGGCAAGTCAGTTAACCTCTCGGCCTCACAGTCCTCATCTCTGAGCTCGGGTTGGCATCAGATGGTTTCAAAGTATCTTTCATGTGTGGGGCTAAAGTTTGCATGCATCAGAGGAAAGGCAGTTTCTGATCCTTAACCAGATCTGCTGAGAATGGGCACAGCAGAGAAACCGCTGACTCTGCATTGGGGGAAAAGCAAAAGTGGTCAGTGGAGAAGGCGCCTTGGGCCAAGATCTGGCCCTGGGACCCCAGGGTCCCAGCAACACCTTGGAGCCTCTTCCTGTCCTCTCCATGCCCCTCCCCCCCACCAACCCCCTGCCGCCACCGCCTGCCTCTTCATCCTCCCTGTCTTTGGAACCAGGTGGGCACCACCAGTGTCCCACTTCTGGCTGAAATCCAGGCCCACCACTGGCTCTCACGGCCCTCACCTTTGCCTTACACCTCAGTTCCTGGAGGAGGCCCAGGGACTCAGCCAGCCGGTTGGCTCTGCCTGGAGGGTACAGGCAGTCCCTTGGAGAGCTACCTGCCCCTGCGTCCTTGGCAGGAATACTGGCAGCCGCAGCACTGCGCCTGTCCCAGACTGAGCAGAGAGGCTCCTGGTGTCAGTTCTGGGGCAGCCTCCGGCTGGTGCAGGCCCTCAGACTGATGACATCAGCAGAGAGCAGGGTCTGCAGGCCCCTCGACCCCTGCCATCTCCCCCTCGACCCCTGCCATCTCCCCCTCCTCCTCCTCTGCCATCTCCTCCTCCTCCCAGCGCAATGCAGGCTTCAAGGGCAGTCTCCAAGGTGGAGACGCTCAAGCGAGCCATGGGAGGGAGCGGCCCCCAGCACCCAGGCTCTCCCCGCAGAAGTCCAGGGCCCAGGACAGTGAGAGGCATCAGTCTCTGAACTGTCTCAGCCCCAGAAGAGCAGGCAGCCTGACATCACTTCCCATCTTGCTGGGAGACAGGTCCCAGGGGATGAGTCGGGCAGCATTTTCATTCCCCTGGTATAAATGAAGACCTGCACCAGAGGCTTCTATTCTGGACAGAAAGTGCTGCCCAGACCCCCTGGGGAACTTTTCTGTCCCCTGTTCCCTGACTCCTGCCTCCTCAACCCTCACTTCACCCAGGAGGGTCCACAGCGACCAGACACCACCCATACGTGCTGGCTCAGCTTCCCTCTGCAGGGGAGCTGGACTCCCTCCTCATCCAACTTTAACCTTCTTCAACTAACTCCATGACACTGGGAATAAAAAAACCTTTCTCCCATCACCTTTGTGCCTCAATCCATCTCCATGGACTTTCCCAGACACCCTGAGTGGAGCATTGAAGGATATGGTCCGAGAAGGTTCCTCTGCCATCACCCAAGAGGATGCCAGAGTTGAGAATCCCTTCTTACCCCCAGCTGGAAAGGCAGCCTCGCTTTCCTGACCGGTGTCCACGATTCAGAGCAGGAGGTCCAAAACCAGGGCCCAGACACAGCATCCCTGGGCTCGTCTGAAAGCCTTCACCCTCCCAGCCCTAATGAGGTGCCACACAGTCTTGTTTTTCTATGGAGGTTTCCGCAAATCGCACCCCACACTTGGTGGCTGCTCCGTACAGAAGCAGATAAAAATGATCCATCCAAGGATGCACGAAGTCAGTCGCTTGTACCAGAGCCCGGCTTGTCATCCTTCCCAGCCGGGAAGGAAGGCTGCCTCCGGCTCCAGCCCTCAACTCCGAGGAAGTCGAGTCGTGCAGAAAAGGTTGTATAAATAAAGCCCGAGACTCACTCACTGCACCAATCAGAGGCCGGGTGCTGTCTCGGCGCTGGCTGCGCGCAGCCGCCGGGAGGTGGCCGTCGGGACGAGAGCGCGGCATAGGCGCGCCGCCCGCCAGCCCGGAGCAGTGGTGCAGGGCCTCTGCGCCGCCCGCTGCTGCAGCCCCGGCGGCGGCCAGCACTGCTGACTTGGCCCCGGGCGGCGGGGAGGGCGGGGGAGGGCCTGCAGCGGCTTGGGTCCCCACCGCCCCTGCGCAAGGAGACCCGGAGAACCAGCAACGCGGGCTCCGCGGGCCAAGGCCGGGGCAGGTGATGGCGGGGGGGAGAGGAGAGGACGAGGGAAGCCCTGAGTCAGCACTGGTGCATCGCGAGCCGCCGAGGAGCCTGGGACCGAGACGCACACCACCCTCCCGGCCCCTCCAGGCACCCTCCTCCCCCACCCCCCACCTAACTTAGGGACCAGCTCTAGCCCTACTGTTTCCCTGCAACAATTACAGGGCCGGGATGCGCCTGTTATAAGTGCTCTGGGAGGTGGAAAGAGAGAATTCTTTTTAAAGATCGGCCCAGTCCCGCCACCTCCTGGAACTGGTCCACCGGCAAAGAGGGGGAGAGTTGCTTCCTGTTCCCACCCTCCTGCAGCCCTGGGCTAGTGGGTCTGACAGTGGGGGATTTGGAGGCAGGGTGATGGTCCTTACCAACGGCACTGATTTTCTCCCTGCAGAAACTGGTCCCTGGCTGTCCAGCGTGAGGCTAGTTTTCGCCATACCAGCTCCTCAGCAGCTGGCTTCCCCATCCTACTTCCTGAGAGATGAGGGCCTCCAGGGGCCTGCCAGGGCTAAGACCCTCCACACCTGTCCATCCCAGAGGCTCTCAGTGTCACTTTGCCTACTTCTTCCCCAACTGCCTTGGTTCAGTCGTTTTGGCCCTGACTGCACCTACATGAGGGAAGGAGAACTCTCACATAAGAAACTTGTAGAAACCCCTCATTTCATCTTATATTGGCAGCACATGTCATTTGTTTCACAGGCCCCAGTTATGTGTGTGGCTCTGGGGTCATCTGCTCCCCTTGGGGCACATTGGTGAAGTTCCTGCCTCACCTGACTTCCCCTACGGGAACCAAAGACCAGTGGACATGGGTGGGGTGCTGAAATCAATAGTGGCATTTTCGCTGTAGCCAGGGAGGAGTGGCCTTCTTCCTGGCTAATTCCAGATATAAAGGAATTAATTCCAGATGTAAAGGATGCTTGTTTTTTAATCCAGGCAGGGGAGGGAGGCGCTGAGTTGAAGAGGAGTTTGCCTGGGGCATGCCAACTCTAGTTTCTTGCTCCCTAGGATGGGAAGGCCACTGACACCTCTCTGCCACTGATAAGGGAAAAATTCATCAAGGTTTGTTCAAACAACACATCCTAGCAGCTTTCTGGGCTGGGGGTGTGGGGGCGCAAGTTCTGCCTGATGCACCAGTGAGGCTCCAGGGTCAGCCCCACATGATGCTGATCATCAAAAACCCTAGTGTGTGGGACCCCTGTGACTCATCTGGGTGCCCCCAGGCTCGTAGTCTTTCATATCCAAGGATGTTAGTCTGGAAAATTTAAGTAGCTGTCTATCTCAGAGGGTTCTGCAAGCCCACACAACAGATTTATGAGCAGAGGTCAAAGATGGTGTTAAATATACAGGGAATGTATAAAAATGGGTGGAGCAAGACAGAGGGGGATATTGAAAGTGAAGAAGTATCAAGATGCCCCTAATTTGGGAGGGGGAGCTGTTTTCACCCGTAGAGGGCTTTTCCAGCCTAGGCAATTATATAGTCTAAGACCTTACAAAATATTTGTCTACGAGCCCAAATTTCCCCAAAGGCCTGTGGAGGGTTTGATGGGACCACCTCTCACATTCTGAGGAGCTACAGCCACAGTGCAGGCAGGGTTTTCTAAAGATGAGCCCCCAAGTCTGACGTTCAGCAACCCAAGGAGGTCATGGCACATGGCCAGCCTTAGCCTATTGCTGCTTCAGGGACTTGCCTGGATACTTTATATCTGAGAGGTTTCCTGCGCCTCTTTAGAGCAGATTTATTGCAAGACCTAAAGTTATTTTTGTTTGTTTGTAAAAAGATACCTTTTTGCCTTGAGAAGAACTACATAGGAGCTCAGCCTGTCTAGTACCCGGGACCACCTGGGCACATGTCACGGTTGGCCCTGCGTGACATCACCCCCAGTGCAGACCTGGATCCAGGCGCTACATGTCCCGGAATGCCACGCCAGCAGTGCCAGCTTTGGCACTCCTCCAACCGGCACCTACTGAGGCAGCAGCTGCCTTTGGGGTGGCCCTTCAAGCCAGACAGGGAGGAGTCTGGTCCCGGAGACAGAGCTCAGACGCCTTGGGCTCCTTGTGTATCTCCCCAGAAAGAGCTGCTGCCCCAAGAATGCTTTCAGCTGCTCTTGTACAGTCCCCCTCCTCATCTAGATGAGGTTCCTAGGACCCCCCACAACTGCCTGGCACCCTGTGCATCACCATTCAACACCTACTAGTAACACATCCTTTCTTAAATCCTGCAACCTCGGCCCTGCAGTCGCAAATCGCCGTTTGAGTTTCCCACCAAAGCTCATCTCAACAAACCCACAAGAAGAAAACCTCCACCCCCAACGAACAAGGCAGCGAAAGCTGCCTCTGTGTTCCCAGGGTTCAAGCCAGGCTGCAAAGATTACAATAGAGATCAGACCAGAATTCTCCACACGGTTTAAAGAGCCAGTTAACCCAACACAAACGCACACACGCACGCAGGCACGCACGGAGGCAAGGACTGAGCTGAAACTCATCAGTGAGTCTGTGGGGTCTCCCTGTGTGCCCAAGCGTGCGGACCAACCCAGAGTCAGATCCTGAACGCACTTTGGATTTTGCCCAGGGCTGAGCGCTCCCCAGGCTGAGTTACCCAACGGGCTGACCCGAGAGTAGGAGTCCCTCTCTCTCCTCTTCCTTCTGCTGCCTCCTCCTGCCGCCGAGGTTCTGCAGTCACTTGAAGGAGAAAGATTTCGCAGTACGGCATTCTTAAAGCTGCAGTGTCCAAATTCTCCTTCAAACCCCAAGCGTCACGGACATCCACTCACTTACCCGGGTCCTTTGCGGAGGGTGGGTGGGCCAGGAGACAGGGATGGGAGGCTTGGAGAAGGCAGGCGGGTGGGACTCAGAGACTCAGACTCTAGCAAGGGTAAAGAGGAGAGGCAGACTGCACCGTGAGAGCCTCTGCAGTTAAACCAGGTTGCTGGGACTGCAGCAGACTGCAATGGAGTAATTTTTTTTTTAATCACCAAACCCCCACCAAAATTTTCCCCACAAACTTATATTTATTGTGGCGGAATTAAAACGCAAGGTGCAAACATGAAACCAACATAAGAAAGAAATTCGATTAAAAAAAATAATTCGAACCTCATTTAACAATTATTTTGGAAAAATCTACTCCTGTGAGCGACTGACTCAGCTTTCCTTACACAGAAAGCCATGCGGCGATAGACCTGGATGAACTTCATGGAGCCAGAGTTTCCTCAAAGTGCAGGGAGAGGGTTTCAGCTTTTTAGAAAAGAAAGTTTTTTTTAAAACCCCAAGAAAAGGGGATTGTTCTGCCTGGTGATCTAGGGAGCGGGTTGAAATGAGCTGATCTAGCATCCAGAAACCCACACACCCCTCCCAGAAAGTTACCTCTCTCTCCTCTGCTCAGCGGCTGCCGGCTGCTGTCCTGCCAGGATGCTGGCAAGTTGGAGACTGCTGCTGGGGAGGCAGGACCCAAAATAAGAAGTGTCAGCTGGGTCCCTGCACCGAAATGATGCCAGGAGTCAACGCTGCAGGCGCGGGGATGGACTCTCCCCTTTTCCTTCCCCCACCCGGCTTTAATTTAAACCCCTGACACTGCAACATGCCTGCTTTTACAGAGTCACATCTCCGAAAAGCATCCTCATCTCAAGGTCCAAGGCTTTTGCTCCACCTTCTGCGTTTGTTCACCTGAAGATGCTTTTCTGGCAAAAAAAAAAAAAAAAAAAAAAAAAAAAAAGAGGGACTGCGGAATCCTTAATTCTTTCCTTCTTGGGACTACATTTTGGAGAAGGTGTGACTTGTTCAGAAGTTTGAGAAATTGCAGCCTGATGCCCAGGAAGGAGCAGAGGCAGTGAGTGACAAGTCTGCTTTGCCTCAGGCAAAAGTCTACACCATCACTTTACCCAAACAAGGGACAGAGGTAGACCTAGGGTAAAAAATATAGGAAAATTCCTCTCTGTCTGCTGGCAAATTTTCAACAGTTTGGGAAACCTCTATTTTTGCTTTCCTTCAGGAAAATCCCATTTTTAAAAATTAGCAGGCACACAAAATGTAAAAGATGGCCACAAAAGGGTAAATTTTGTCCTGCCACATCTGGAATTCTTGAAGTTTTTGTTCCTACCTCCGTGCAAGTTAATATCATTTAAAATGGAGATGGGGATTTAATTGGGAAAATTCCAGGAGCGAGAAGCCCTTTAAATGCAGATACGATTAAAACAGAACATCCTAACATAATCCACAAGAGATAAAGCAGAAAAGTAAACTGAGAAGGAGAGCAGGATGAGGGGTGAAAAAGGGATTCCCAGATTTCGCATTTAATGCAAACTCAGAGTCTGAGAAAGGTCAACTAAGGAGAAAGGGTGGGAGAGGGGAGGGGAACAGAGATTCCTAAATAAATTGGTCAGAAGGACCAGCTGCTTCAATTTCACGTACATTTCGTTACCAAAGTAAAGCCTAGTGTGTGACTGGTTTCTAAAGAGACCCCGGGGGAAGGCTTGCAGCCAGCATTCTGCCTGGGGACACGCAGGGCCACATTGCTGCAGTGCACCGCATCCGCTGGCCGCCCTCACCCACCCTCCTGGCTCTCGGGATTTGGCAGAGACACGTGGGGCTGTGCAGCGTGGGCCATGCTGGCAGACAGAGCCAAGGACCTGCCACCGTCAGGCTAGGGGCCCCCTCCACGGTGCACCCCTGGTTGTGGTAGGGGGTGGCCACAGACGCATGGAAGGGCCCAGTGGAAGGGACGCCAGAGAGCAGGCAGCCCCGTGCCCCCATTTCACAGATGGGTAATCCTGAGACCCAGGAAATGGTAGGTCCTCTCCCAAGGTCACCTGACCAATGAGAGGCAGAGCCAGGGTTAGAATTGGGGCCTTCAGATCCTTTGTCCTGTGAGTTTCTCACCCTATTTGCCATTTCCCCTGCCCCATAGGTGAGCCGTGTTCCTCTGCCCCTTCCTCACATGACCTTGAGGATCAACTCTCTGTTCTGTGGTCAGTCTCCCCTGTCTAGATGGTATGCAGACTTAGGCCAAGGAGTTTCAACTCTTTGGAAGTGGGAAAATTACCAAGTCATTTTCTCGCTTTCAGAGGCAAGACCATACATAAAGCCTAGGAACCAAAGCAAGGGTTTTTTCAGTCTTTTCTGATTTTGAGACCTACAGGGCCATCTGTGTTGTTCTAGGGCTACTGAAACAAAGTGCCACACATTTGATGGCTTAAAACAGCAGACACTGATAGTGTCATAGTTCTGAAGGCCAGAAGTCTGAAATCAAGATGTCAGCAGGGCAGTTCCCTCTGGAGAATTAATTCATTCCATGCATCTCTCCTGGCTTCTGCCAGTTACTGGTGATGCTGGCCCTTCCTTGTAGATCAGTTCAGTTCAGTCACACAGTTGTGTCCGGCTCTTTGCAACCCATGGACTGCAGCACGCCGGACTTCCCTGTCCATCACCAACTCCTAAAGCTCCCTCAAACTAACGTCCATCCAGTTGGTGATGCCATCCAACCATCTCATCCTCTGTCATCCCCTTCTCCTGCCTTCAATCTTTCCCAGCATCAGGGTCTTTTCCTTGTAGATGCATCATACCAACCCCTGCCTCTGTCTTTGAGTGGCATCTCCTCCACATAACTTCTTCCCTTCTTGTTTGTCTCTTCTCTTATAGGAACACTTGTTATTGGAATTAGGCCCCATTCTAATCCAGCATTATCTTGTCTTGAGATCCTTAATTACATCTTCAAAGACACTTTTCCCCTGTAAGGTCAACTTCAGAGGTTCTACATCTTTCAGGGGGGAAGGGCAGTGCTCCCCCGCTCTGCACTGTCCACTGAAAGTTTTCATGTGAGACCCAACAGCAATGGAATATCACAGCGCTGATCCCACCCCAATCACTGGAAATGCCATAACATAGAGCCTTTTGGTTATAAGGCATCAATAAGAAGTTATGAGAAGTTAATCATACCATTTGCAGCAACATGGATGGACGTAGAGATTATCTTACTAAGTCAAGTAAGCTAGAGAAAGACAAATATCATTTGATATCTCCTGTGTGTGAAATCTGAAAAATAGGATACAAATGAACTTATTTACAAAACAGACTTTGAAAACAAATTTATGGTTACCAAAGAAGAAGGGAAGGATGGATAAATTAGGAATCTGAGATTAACATATGCACACTATTATTTATAAAGTAGATAACTAACCAAGGACCTATTGTATAGCACAGGGAACTATATTCAGTATATGCTGTTATAACCTATATGGGAAAACAATATGAAAACGATTGGATAGATGTATATATATAACTGAATCACTGTGCTATACACCTGAAACTGACCACAGTATTTTAAATCAAGTATGCTGAAATATAAATAAAAATTAAATTAAGGGACTTCCCTGACAGTCCAGGGGTTAAGAATCCACCTTCCGATGCAAGAGGTGTGGGTTCAATCCCCAGTGAGGGAGCTAAGATCCCACATGACTTTCAGCAAAAAATCAAAACATAAAACAGAAACAATACTGTAACAAGTTCAATAAAGACTCTAAAAATGGTCTGCATCAATAAAATTTTTAATTAAATTTTTGAAAAAAGAAGCTAAAAGCTATGTGTAGAGAATGTTTGGCTTCTAAGTGTCAGTTTGGTTAATTCTTTCAACAACCCTCTGCAGCAGGTAATGTCATTATCACCCCATTTTGTGTGCTGTGCTAAGTCACTTAGTTGTGTCTGACTCTTTGCGATCCTATGGACCATAGTCCTCCAGGCTCCTCTGTGCATTGGATTCTCCAGGCAAGAATACTGGAGTGGGTTGCCATTCCCTTCTCCAGGGCATCTTCCCAACCCAAGGATCGATCACCCCATCTCACAGTGAGGCAAACTAAGGCACAAAGAGGTTCAGGTCACGCAAGCTACTGAGCAGCAGGATGGAGACCGTCTGACTCAGAACCCTTGCTCTTAATCACACTCCTGCTCCCTTGTGCTGGGGTTGCACATACTCTTCTCTCTCTCAGCTTGACATCATTGATTTTCTGTCTAGTCCACATCTCCAGTTGGTTTCTTTTACAGATATTTTCTGAGCATGTTTGGATGTGTGCTCTGTGCTACTCCATCTTCTGGGCAATGTCTTTTGTCATCCCTACATCCCTATAGTCAAAGCTGTGTTTTTTTCCAAAAATCATGTATGGATGTGAGAGTTGGACTGTGAATAAGGCTGAGAAGCACCAAAGAAATGAAGCTTTCAAACTGTGGTGTTGAAGACTCTTGAGAATCCCTTGGACAACAAGGAGATCAAACCAGTCCATCCTAAAGGAAATCAACTCTGAATATTCATTGGAAGGACTGATGCTGAAGCTGAAGCTCCAATACTTTGGCCACCTGATGTGGAGAGCTGATTCATTGGAAAAGACCTTAATGCTGGGAAAGATTGAGGGCAGGAGAAGGGGGTGACAGAGGATGAGACCGGTTGGATGGCATCACCCACTCAATGAACATGAGTTTGAGCAAACTCCGGGAGATGGTGAAGGACAGAGAAACCTGGTGTGCTGCAGTCCATGAGGTGGCAAAGAGGCAGACACGACTGAGCAACAACAACAATCAGGGACACCTCTGCAGCCTTTAGACACACCGGAGGGACTCAGGAACATTAACTGTCTGGATAAGCCCACGGGGTCATCCTAAGAATGGAATGCACATCTAAAATTGTCACACCTGATGAACAAAACAGCCTCAGGTCAGTAATTAACACGAAACAAGCATCCACTTTCAAATCAACAAGAGAGAAGAAACTTGGTAAGAACAGTGGTCTTTAGGAGCTGCCAGTACTGTGGGTGCTTGCCTTGGGTCTTCTTTCTCAGGCTGTTTTTGGTGAATTTGATGAGCATTTCCCTTTCTTCTAGAGTTCTAACCCCCGTTAGATTTCTTCTCAGCCCTTACGTCCTCATAGTTTTGGCTATGACTTAGACCTTGAGAAATAACCGGGGCTGTCTAGTTCCTCTTTGGGTTTCCTACACTGGCATGGAGCACTTTGCATGCACAGGGGTAGAAAGCAGATACGGTTCCAGTTTTTTTCACTGGCTGCCTTACGTGGGCTTAATATGCAACAGTCCCGCTGTCTTTTATGTGTTCAGTAGCAGTAATAGAAGTCTAGGTTCCAAATACTACTAAATACATTAGGTTCTAAAATATTACTCTAGATCATATCTTTCCCTTCTTTTTTTTTTAAATAAATATGATTTTATTTGTATTTAATTTATTTATTTTGTCTGCACTAAGACAGCTCCCAAACTATGGATCAAACCCATGCCCGCTGCAGTGGAAGCACAGAGTCTTAACCACTGGACTGCCTGGGAGGTCCCAGATCTTTCCCTTTTAAGGAGAAGGCAGAACCCTTGAAGGCCCAGGGCTGCCTGGAGATAAACTCTAGATGGCCATCTGACTCAGGAGATTCTCTGCCTCTTACATCATAAAAAGTCCCTTGACCTTTACATAGCAGAGAATCTGGGTTGGAACTAGAGAACGTCGTAGAGTGCATCACAGTGGCTTTTCTTTCCGGATGAGTAAAACTTTCTGTGATGACTTCCATGTGCTTGGCCTTTTCTCTATCAACACAAAACCACCATCACCAGGGAGGGGTCCAAGAGGGTGGCTTTCATCTTCAGCAGAAGACAAAGTCTTTGCCTGCCTTGAATTTCCTACAGGTTTGATAGCTGCGCTGAGCGCAGCTTGTTCTGCTCTGAGCAATGCCACGTGAGGGCACAGGGATGGCAGAGTCAAGTGCATTTTACGATTAGGAAGAACATTTCCACCCTACATGGTCACACTGTTCCTTCCTCCTGCTTCTTCATGGTCAGCTGGGGAACAGCAGTCTCCTACCCTATTGACCTGCCTCTGAGTCTATTTAAACAAAACCATAACGTTCAAATATCAGATCTGCCAGCTTATGTACGCACTTTGTGGGGTTTCTCAGTTGTTCCTTTAAAAACTCTTGGTTGAGGGACTTCCTTGGTGGTGCAGTGCTTAAGACTCCGTGCTCCCACTGCAGGGAGTTCCATTCCTGGTTGGGGAACTAAGATCCCACATGGCCGGGAAAAAAAAAAGTGTTGATTGAGCACCTACTATGTGCAGAGTGGTGGAGAGACACATATTTTGTCAACACTGGGCTGAAGGCGAGCTTGTGCTTCATAGATCATCTTTGCTGAGACATCAGAGGTTCACAGCTTGAGCTGAGAGTCTTCCCCAAGATGTCTGTGTTAACTGCCAAGCAATGATGGGGGCATCTTCAGGCCCTGGCTGTCTGATGACACATATTTCCAGTGCAAGGACGCCTACCTGGGATCCTTGAAATGCCCACCTCAGCCATGAACATCTTTCACTGTGTCCATGGGACCTGTCTCTTTTGGCCTATGCCTGAATGTCCACTTATCAGAGTCACTCTCTTCTTCAAAACATCACACCAGCACCACCTCCTCACTCTATTCCCTGCCTTCTGAGCAGGTATATCAGCAATTGACATTGTCCACTTGTTTGTTAGCATCTGTCTCCCCATGCAGGGAGGCCACCTCCCCCAAAGCAGAGAGGTTGGCTATTTGGCTCACGGCTGTGTCCCCAGCTCTAGAACAGAGCCTGGCAGGCCGGAGAGACTCCCTGTATTTTTCTAAATGAATGAATGGACGAGCAAACATACCCCCTTTCTTTACTATTTGCACCCAGTGGAATTCTTCAATTTCAGGCAAACCTATAATCACCACCACATTGTTGTTCAGTCGCTAAGTTGACTCTGTGCAACCCAATCGACTACCGCATGCCAGGCTTCCCTGTCCTTCACTGTCTCCCGGTGCTTGTTCAAACTCATGTTCATTGAGTTGGTGATACCATCCAACCAGGTTATCCTCTGCTGCCCCCTTCTTCTTTTTTTCTTAGTTTTTCCCAGCAGCAGGGTCTTTTCCAATGAGTCAGCTCTTTGCATCAACAGTGACCAAAGTATTGGAGCTTCAGCTTCAGCATCAGTCCTTCCAATGAATATTCAGGATTGATTTCCTTTAGGATTGACTGGTTTGATATCCTTGTTGTCCAAGGGACTCTCAAGAGTCTTCTCCAGCATCACAGTTTGAAAGCATCAATTCTTTGGCACTCAGCCTTCTTTATGGTCCAGCACTCAACATTTGTACACAACCACTGGAAAAACTATAACTTTGACTATATGGACCTTTGTCGGCACCTGGGGACTTCTAATTTTCCCCCATCAGTGAAACCTGGTTTTCCCCAAGCCCATAGGATGGCTCTGCACATCACGGCCCACGGAAGTTATGGCTGTCCTTTCTGGAGACACAGGCCAGGAAGAAGGGCTGGCAGAGCTGGCCATCGCTCTGTGATCGTACACCTCCTTGGATCTGCCTTCTCACCTTAGAGTAAATTGCAAACCTACCAAGGCCCAGGAGGTTGTGATGTCCAGCCTTGACCCTTGCCTCCAGCCTCCTACCTCCTCTTGGCCTACCTCTCTCTCCTGCTCAACGCCAGCAGCCCCTGGCCTCGTTGTGGTCTTTCTGGAAATCCCTCTGATGCCTCTTTCTTCTTCAAGTGTCAGTCCAGCCCCCCTCTTTGAGCAGCGTCTTCTGATGGGCTCCCTGGAGCGGCTTTCAGTTCCATGCTTCCTCCCAGTCAGTCCCCGCAGCCTGGCGTCTGTCACCGTCTGTGATTCTCTGGTTCATCTGTTCTCTCGGGAGAATGACAGCATTCATCCCTGATTCTCTGTGCAGGAAAAATTCCTGGGTCAATACCACCACCGACGGCAACATCAACAAGAATATCCACTGAATCAAGGGCTGCATGACTGCTCCAGGCACCTGCTGCTGTGTCTGTTTCCACGCCTGTCTGAATCTGCCAAGGCCACCTTAACAGAATACTACAGACTGAGTGCCTTGCACAACAGCAATGTATTTCCTCAGATCTGGAGGCTGGAAGTCCAAGTTTCAAGTGTCGGCAGGGTTGATTTCTCCCGAGGCCTGTCTCCTTGGTTTGCTGGGTCCTCACTTGGTCTTCCCTCTGTGTGTGTCTGTGCTTTTTTTTTTTTGACTTGGACAACTTTTAAAGTCTTTGTTGAATTTGTTACAATACTGCTTCTGCTGTTTATTTCTGGTTTTTTGACTGAGAGGTACGTGGGATGTTAGCTCCCCATCCAGGGATCAAACCCATACCCCCTGCACTGGAAGGTGAAGGTTCAACCACTGGATCACCAGGGAAGTCCCCTGTGCCTTTGTTCTAATCTTTTAAGGACACCAGTCAGATCGGGTCAGGGACCCCTAAAGACTTCACGTTAATGTAATTGCCTCTTTAAAGACCCCGTCTCTGAGTACAGTCAGACTCTGAGGTTCTGTGGGTTGGGATATCAGCACACAAATCTGGGGTGGGGGGACACCTAACAGCACACAGGCACACTCGCACCCCCATCCCCGGCCGGGCCCCCATCATCGGCGCCCCGCGCAAGCTCGCCCACTCTCCTCTGACTTTGACCTTCGGCCCCCAGTCTCCCTCCCACCCCTCCTCTCGGTGACCTTAGCATCCCTGTTGCTCATGTTTTACTCATAGAAGGTCTCTCCTCAGATCCTGTTTCTCAGGCTTGGTTATCCGGTTGCTCAGCCCACCACACAGCAATTACTCCATTTGCGGAGTGCTTACTCAGGGCTGGGTGCTGCCCCAGCACTGCCCACGCTTAAGCCTCACGTAACGCAGGAGGCGGCTCTGGCTACCCCCCATATTACAGGCAGAAACCAAGCTCACACAGGTCAAATGAGATGCCCCAGGTCATAGAACTGAAAGAAGGGGGACCTGGAGTGGGATCCAGACTTCCAGCTCCATGTTCCAAGTGCCGTGTTTGCCCACAGATTTCCAGAGCACATCATCCACGGGGTGAGGGGCTGAGACAGGCAGACTCACTTAGAGAGCAGAAGAGAGGCCGATCGATAAGAAACGGGAACATTAGAAAGAGCAGAATGAGAATAAAAAGCATGGGACTTCCATGGTGGTTCAGTGGTTAAGACTCTGCTCCCAAAGCAGGGGACCCAGGGTTCAATCCCGTACATCGGCATAAACCTAGCTGAGTGGTCAGGGAACTAGATGTCACATGCCTCAACTAAGAGTTCAAATGCCACAGCTAAAAAAAACCCAACAGACCTTTTTTCTCCCCCCCGGAGCCGTGCTGGTTCTGCAGCTCTGTGGCAAGCCGCGGAATCAGGCTTCTGTTCCGCAGGATGGGGTTTGTTAAAGTTGTCAAGAACAAGGCCTACTTCAAGAGATACCAAGTGGAATTCAGAAGAAGGTGAGAGGGCAAAACTGACTACTATGCTCGGAAATGATTGGTAATCCAAGATAAAAATAAGTACAACACACCTAAATACAGAATGATTGTTTGTGTAACGAACAGAGATATCATTTGTCAGATTGCTTATGCCCGTATAGAAGGAGATATGATAGTTTGTGCAGCTTATGCTCACGAACTCGCAAAATATGGGTGAAGGTTGGCCTGACAAATTATGCTGCAGCATATTGTACTGGCCTGCTGCTGGCCCATAGGCTTCTTAATAGGTTTGGTATGGACAAAATTTATGAAGGTCAAGTCGAAGTGACTGGAGATGAATACAGTGTGGAAAGTACTGATGGTCGACCTGGTGCCTTCACCTGTTACTTGGATGCAGGACTTGCCAGAACTACTATTGGGAATAAAGTTTTGGGGGCCCTAAAGGGAGCTGTCGATGGAGGCTTGTCTATCCCTCACAGTACCAAACAGTTCCCTGGTTGTGATTCAGAAAGCAAAGAATTCAGTGCCAAGGTGCACCAAAAGCACATCATGGGTCAGAACGTTGCAGATGACATGCGTTACCTGATTGAAGAAGATGAAGATGCTTACAAGAAACAATTCTCTCAGTACATAAAGAACAACGTAACTCCAGACATGATGGAGGAGATGTATAAGAAAGCTCATGCTGCAATACGAGAGAATCCAGTGTATGAGAAGAAGCCTAAGAAAGAAGTTAAAAAGAAGAGGTGGAACCATCCCAACATGTCACTCGCCCAGAAGAAAGATCAGGTAGCTCAGAAGAAGCCAAGCTTTCTCAGAGCTCAGGAACGAGCTGCCAAGAGTTAAACCAAACCACAATTTTCTATCAAGATTTTTCAGATAAGACAATAATAAACTTATTGAACAAGCAAAGAAAAACCCCAACAGAACAAAAAACAAAAAGATTCTTCGTGCCACAATGAAGACCTGGTGCAGCCAAATAACTAACTAAATAAAAATATTTTAAAAAGGAATAAAAAGTGTGGCAAGCTGGGTCTGTTTCCACAATGCCTAAGAGCCCTCCACACTTCAGTAGGTCCCCAATGCATCACCATACACCTCATCATAGGTTAGGTAAGAGCAAGAAAAGAACCTGCTCAGTTAGGACTGGCAGAGTCAGCAAATAAAAATACAAAACTCTCAATTAAATTTGAATTTCAGATGAACAGCTAAATACTTTTTAGTATAAGTATGTCCCATGTAATATTTGAGGCATGCTTTTACTCGAAATCTATTTCTTGCTTATCTGAAACTCAAGTTGATTGGGTGTTCTGTATTTTATCTCCCAACTTTGTTCACTACATACACTACATGCTTGATTTTGAAAAGGAAGAGGATGTACAATGTATCCTAGAGGAATTTCCTTCCAAAATGGATAAAATAAAATGTTGGGTACTTAAGTGATTCTTTATAATAGATGTCACAGACAAGAACTGTGTAAATGATAGAAGCCATAAATAAAGACTTAAAATAGAGCTTTATTTCTCTTTCATATAAGAAATTCCAGGTGTCAAAGGTCTACAGTGTCAGCTAGAATCTGGATTTTTCCTACCTTTCTCTTCTGCCATTCTTAGCATGTGACTTTCAGTCTTACTGTCACCTCATGAGCCAAGAGAGTTGCTGGAGCTCTGGCTATTACATCAGCATTCCAGGCAAGAAGCAAGGAGCAGGTGGAGGAAGAATATGAAAAAAGCAAATGCCAACTGTCTATCCCCCTTTTCATAAATTCTACTTGGCAACTTCTACTTATATCTCATTGGCCAGAACTTAATCACATGACCATATTTAGCAGCAAGAGAAGCTTGTAAATGTGTTAATAATTACATACATTGCCACATAGTAAAAAATTAAGGATTTGTTAGTAGAAGAAGGGGAGGATGGATATTAGGTAGGCAGGTAGACCATAAAACACTAGGTCCTCTTTCCTTACATATTAGGGCACCTGGTCTTTCTGTAGGAGGACTTTAAGGGCCTACCTTTGAAAAATATAGGCAATTTTAACATGTCTGATCTCTAGCTTTATAGACTTCACTTGTTATAATTCTAAGCCACCAAGGGTTACAATTTAATATAATAGAAGAGTAATAAAATAAAGCAGCAGATTGATCTTTTTATATCTCAAATCTAATTAAAAGGAATTTTTAAAGGAGAAGAGTAAATTCCTTGAAGAATAAATTCCAGGTCTCTCTGGATCTCCCCACTTTATCCTTAGATTATGATTCAATTCAGGCTTTGCCCAGATAGATCCTACTGTGCGGGGCATGGTGTAGGCCCAAGGGATAAACAGAGGGGGGAATGTTGCCCATTGATGGGTTACTTGCTCATGGAGGTTATATATGTGAGTGAAATGGTCTGAGACGGTGCCTGGGTTCCTTCCTGGTTGGATTATATGGGGAAATCACTCACATTCCTGACAAAACTCATCCAGTGGGGCAGAATTTTGGTCCACTGATGCTCCAGGTAGGCTGTAAAGACCTTCATTATCTACTGGAGTTCTTCCTAGTGACTCATGTTTGGGGGCAATTTTCTTTTCATTTTTGAAAAGTAATAATCTTATTTAATTATGATTTTTTGGCTGTGTTGGGTCTTTGTTGCTGCTCAAGCTTTTCTGTAGTTTCAGAGAGTTGGGGCTACTCTTCATCACTGTGCTGTTCTCATTGCGGTAGCTCTCTTCTTGCAGGGCGCAGGCTCTAGGTAGGGCATTTGGGCTTCAGCAACTGTGGCTCCCGGGTCCTAGAACACAGGCTCAGTAGTTGTGGCGCACAAGTTTAGCTGCTCTTCGGCCTGTCGAATCTTCTCGAATCAGGGGTCAAATCTGCATCTCCTGCATTGGCAGGTGGATTCTTCACCAGCGAACCACCTGGGAAGCCCCTGGGGCAATTTTCTGTCTCCTGAAATCACTCTGATTTGCACGAGTCTCTTGAATTCTGCTGAGAATATTCCCCCTTTTTAGATTTAGTAGGAAGCAAAGCTCTTAAAAGATGGGTGAGGGGTGGGGGAAGAAATCTCTGCTTTGCCCTCAATCATTAAGAGTGTGTATTGAGATGTTCAAAAGGGACTCACGGGCTTGATTTCAGCCACGGGTCTAGCCCTGAGAGGCCAGAATTCCCAACTCCAGGGGGGACAAATATGCAAAGGAGAGGTCAAGCTACTGCTTTGCATCCATCAGCTCAACAACTACTTGGAGGAGAAAAAAGATCGCAGCACCTTTGAGATCAGGGAAGAAAGCTTTTCAGTGGTCAGTGTCCTGCGAGTATCGCCCCCACGTGGAGGATCGGGGAATTGCTTCCTCTTATCTCCAGCAGGCTGAAGGAATCTTTATGGAGAGAACTCAGAGGACAACACAAGTACCCCAGTTGTTTGTTTCAGATGCTCAGTCGTGTCCGACTCTTTGCCACCCCATGGACTGCAGTGCAGCACGGCAGGCTTCCCTGTCCTTAACTATCTCCCGGTGCTTGCTCAAGCTCATGTCTATCAAGTCAGTGATGCCATCCAATCATCTCCTCCTCTGTCATCCCCTTCTCCTGCCTTCAATCTTTCCCAACATCAGAGTCTTTTCCAATGAGTCAGCTCTTCGAATCAGGTGGCCAAAGTATTGGAGCTTCAGCTTCAGCATCAGTCCTTCCAGTGAATATTCAGGGTTGATTTCCTTTAGGATTGATTGGTTTGATTTCCTAGATGTCCCAGGGACTCTCAAGAGTCTTCTCAAGCACCACAGTTCGAAAGCATCAATTCTTCAGCGTTCAGTCTTCTTTATGGTCCAACTCTCACATCCATACATGACTACTGGGAAAACCATAGCTCTGACTAGACACCTTCTTCAGCAAAGGTCCCCCACCTGACTCCCAAGGCCAGGTGCAACTCCCATCTGAGAAATCTAAAGGTGGGGAGGGGGCACCTGACTAAAGCACCCCCTGGTGGTGACATTCTTTCCCTGAGAGCCAGTGCAAGGTGGGAGCTTCTGGGGACCACTGTGCATCTGGGAGAGACTGAGATCCTCCCAAGGGATCACCTGGAGGGGAAAAGAGGCCTCAGAGGGAGAGGTCTGATCTCCAGGGACTGAGGATGGAATTACAAATAACGAAACACCAGCCAGAGTAGGTGTTTTCACAGTAGTCAAAAAGAACAGCAGGTGTCACCTCTTCCCTGTTGAAATCTCCAAAGACTCTCCAAAGTGCCTGGTCTGAGAAGTTTTGAATATTCGCTGAGCCCAGTAAGCAGTGATGCCAGTGCCTCTGGACCTCCCACTCCAGGTAAACCTTGTCTGTCACCTTCTCACATTTTCTTCCTGCAGTTTTGGAGCAGGCAAAGATCCCAGCTAGCAATTGCAGGGCTGCCCAAGTGGGAAAACAGGAGCTGGGGGTGGGGAGATGCTGTACCTTGGAAGGACTGATGCTGAAGCTGAAGCTCCAATACTTTGGACACCTGGTGTGAAGAGCTGATTCATTGGAAAAGACTCTGATGCTGGGAAAGAGTTAAGGCAGGAGGAGAAGCGGATGACAGAGGATGAGATGGTTGGATGGCATCACCAAATTGATGGACATAAGTTTGAGCAAGCTCCAGGAGATAGTGAAGGACAGGGAAGTCTGGCACGCTGTAGTCCATGGGGTCGAAAAGAGTCAGACATGACTTAGCAACTGAACAACAGGACATTTAAAATCCTGGCTGGAGAGAGAGGCTGGGCAGGTCAGATTTCCGTTTCAGATTTCATCCAAAGGTAGAGGAAACATTCCAGCAGATTTGGATTGACAGAAGGGCAAGATGAAGTTTTGTCTTTTGCATTCAATGAGCCCCACTTGTTCAATGTAACTTTTGCTACACGCAAAAGGTTTAAAAATATCCTAGGGTTAATCTCCTAGTTGCAGGAAAGCACAATAAGCAGTGCATTAATTAGGGCTCCATTTAACACTTCCTGCCTCACCTCTAAATAC
Organism: Muntiacus reevesi; assembly: GCF_963930625.1. Taxonomy (NCBI): domain Eukaryota; kingdom Metazoa; phylum Chordata; class Mammalia; order Artiodactyla; family Cervidae; genus Muntiacus; species Muntiacus reevesi. The sequence continues at coordinate 90,421,499 of NC_089253.1, read as the reverse complement.
TTGTTTATGTGGCACTAGTTCTTCTAACATCTGCCTCATTTGTGCTGTATTTGTAATTCGGATTTTCTTTAAGTACCTGGGAGCCATGCTCTAACATTAACCAACTTTCTGGAACTTAATACAGATAAACTCATTTGGGGGCTCATCCATCTGGCACTTAATTCTAGAGGAATTAGGAGAATATTATTAGCCTGTTACCCAATGGTATGGGGGCTTTCCACATGGCTCAGTGGTAAAGAATTCTCCTGTCGATGCAGGAGAGTCAGGTTCCACTGATCTCTGGGTCAGGAAGATCCCCTGGAGGAGGAAGTGGCAACCTATTCCACTACTCTTGCCTGAAAAATTCCAAGGACAGAGGAGCCTGACTGGCTACAGTCCATGGGGTCGCAAAGGGTCCGACTGGACTGAGGGACTGAGCACACACATACCCCATTGCATGGGCTCTGAGAACAACGTATTTTCAGATACTTTGGCATATGTTTGAGTTTCATTTGCCTTTTATTTGGTAATAGGGACTCACATACTCAACTTTCTCCCAAATTGGACTATTGATCAAAATGAAGTGTCTGATTTTAGCTAACACATAATTAACCTTTACAATAAGATTGCAGCTGGACAGTTGAGGAGGCATTGAAAGGAATACAGAAGTAAGAGAGAAGATCTGGGCCTTTGGAGAGGTTTTTGCTGTGTGAACATTGGCTACGGTCCCAGCTCTGACAGGTGTCAGGCTTGGGGATAAACTTCTGTGTGTCTAGCACTCCCCATACAAAGATCAAAAAGGATGACCAGGACTTCTCTGCTGGTACAGTGGAGAAGAATCCACCTGCCAATGCTGCGGACACAGGTTCCATCCTTGGTCCAGAAGGATTCCATGTGCCTCAGAGTAGCTGAGCCTGAGTGCCAAAACCACTGAAGCTTGCAAAAAGAGGGGCCACCGCAATGAGAAGTCCAGGCACTGCAACAAAGGGTAGCCCCCACTCACAACTAGAAAAAGCCCGCGCTCAGCAACAAAGAAGAGCCAATGCCACCAAAAATAAATTTTAAAACAGGATGACCAGCTTGTCCTAAACCTATGACACAGGGGAGCCAGGCAGTTAGGGTATCACGGCTTAACCGATACCACACAAGTTAGACACTTCTCAGATCTTCATCCACAGGAGGCTGCCCCAATGTGATTTTTTTTTTTTCTTTTTAGTGATTTGTAAAATTGTGAAAAGTATACACAATATAGGACTTCCCAGGTGGCACTAGTGGTAAAGAACCAGTCTGCCAATGCAGGAGACATAAGAGATGCAGGTTCTATCCCTGGGTGGAGAAGATCCCCTGGAGGAGGGCATGGCAACCCACTCCAGTATATTGGCTTGGAGCATCCCATGGGCAGAGGAGCCTGGAGGGTCCCTAGGGTCCCCCAGAGTCAGACATGACTGAGCGACTTTCACTTAATGGGTATGAAGTGGTGTCTCATTGTGGTTTGACATGAATTTCTCTAGTGACTAATGATGTTGAGCATCTTTATATGTGCTTTTTGGTCATTTGTATACCTCCTTTAGAAAAATGTCTATTCAAATCCTTTGCCCATTTTTGAACTGGGTTGTTTGGTTTTATTGTTGTTGAGTTGTGAGAGTTCTTTATATATTCTAAATATTATAAATATTTTCTCCTATTGTGTGGATTATCTTTTCACTCACTAGAGTCCTTTGATGCACAATCAGGTGGGACTTTTTACATACATTAAAAAAAAAAAAAGGTTGATCAGACAAAGATCTGCCAGCTGACAGCTATGTTGCTGTGGTTGTTTAGTCACTAAGTCGTGTCTGACTCTGTGTGACCCCATGGACTGTAGCCCACCAGGCAGCTATGTAATATTAATTAATTCATTTATTTAACTGACAAGTATGTATTAAGGAGGACTTCCCCAGTGGCTCAGCAGTAACGAATTCACCTGCAGTGCAGGAGCTGAAGGAGATTCAAGTTCAATCCCTGGGTCCAGAAGATCCTCTGGAGGAGGGGATAGCAACCCATGCCAGTATTACTGCCTGGAGAAACCCATGGACAGAGGAGCCTGGCGGGCTACCGTCCATAAAGTTGCAAAGAGTCAGACATGACTGAAGTGACTTCACATGTATGCATGTAATAAGGAGAGCCTTGTTCTAGGGTTTATATTTACAAGATACAGTAGCCACTGGGCAGCTCCTCATCAAAGTATTTATGGCCTAGTTGACAAGACACTTCCCAGAGGCTGGAAAACAACATCGGATGTTTGCAGGTGACATATCATTTCAAACGTGTGAATTCCCCTCGGATGTGATGGGAGCGCTCCTGCAGCAAGGGAGGGTGGTCAGGGAAAGCCGCACGACTTCGCATCACCTGCCTGGAAGCACACAATCACATTTCTCACCAGCAATCAATATTTCCATGCTCACAGTGGGTCATGGGTGACATCTAAACTAGCAAGAACTTGGGAACATTAATCTTAGGTGTTACAGCTTAGTCCCTAACCATGTCAAGATGATTATATTCTGGGGAGAGAGCTTCTTTATAGCTTTGCAATAGATTTAAATACACCACCAGTCCCTCCTTTCATGGAAGCTACACCATCAAAATTGCAGAAACACTTTTTATTGAGTGCCTATTTTATGTCATTTTTGTTGTTGTTTAGTCACTAAGTTGTGTCCAGTTCTTTGCCACCCCATGGACTGTAGCCCTCCAGGCTCCTATGACCATGGGACTTACTAGGCAAGAATGATGGAGTGGGTTGCCATTTCCTTCTCTAGGGGATCTTCCCAACCCAGGGATTGAACCTGAGTCTCCTGCATTGGCAGGCAGATTCTTTACCACTGAGTTATCAAGGAAGCCCATTTTTATGTCATGAGTGCTCTCTTTTCTTTTTTTGGTTAGATCATTTTTTTAAAAAATTAATTATTTTTAATTGAAGGATGATTATAATATTGTGTTGATTTCTGTCACAGAGCAGCACGAATCAGCCATAGGTATACATATGTCCCCTCTGTCTTGAACCTCCCTCCCACCTCCCACCCCATCCCACCCTCTAGGTTGTCACAGAGCCCCAGTTTAGTTCCTTGAGTCATACAGTCAATTCCCACTGGTTATCTATTTTACATTTGTTAGTGTATATGTTTCCAGGCATGCTCTCTTTTCTTAGTCTTAATTTTAACATAAAAATAAAAGTTATTTACAGTTATATACCACTGAATTTAACAGAAGTAGATCTTACAAAACAAAAAAGTTAAAAGGCCATTATTTATACAATCAAAAGAGCGTATATTTTTTAAAGCCTTCATCTTAAATTTTTATGAAGAGATTTTCTAAGGCAGATAAGTATACCTTGCCTTAAGTGACAAAATAATGTTGCTGAAAAACAACATATAATTCAGAGACAGTATTCCCCTCATGTACTATATCTGAATCCTATGTTGTTTTTCAGTAACATTTTTGCTACTTAAGGCAAGGCATATTCTTACTTCAGGGAGCCTAATGCCACTGATTTGAAACTGTCCCTACTTGTAGCCTGGCTCCCCTATGAGAGTTTAAGCTCCTTGAAGGTAGCCGTGTCTCCTGAGCCCTCAGAGACTTGCTTGAGAGTGAGGGAACCCAAATGCTTAAGCCGAGGGGTCCCCAACTCCCAGGCCATGGACTGGTACCAGTTCATGACCTGTTAGGACCTGGGCCGCACAGGTGGAGGTGAGACAGCCAAGCTTCATGTCTTTACAGCCACTCCCCATTTCTTACATTGCCGCCTGAGCTCCGCCTCCTGTCAGATCAGTGGTGACATTAGATTCTCATAGGAGCTTGAACCCTCCTGCACTTGAATTATCCTGAAACCACCCCCTCTCCCCACTCCTAGTCTGTGGGAAAATTGTCTTCCACGAGACCAGTCTCTGGTTCTAAAATGGTTGGGGACCAGTGGCTTTAATCCAAACAGCCAGGCAGCATCCTTGATTCTTCCTCCTTCATCACCTACATCTAAAAACATCAGCAAATCCCATCAATTTCCTCTCCTTTCCCGAGCCTCTCTGCACAGAATACAGGTGTCGCTTGTATGTCAACCATGTGTTTCTGATCCCTTGATGTCTGGGGCCTTGCTGAATGTGGAGGGACTGCCCCCCCAGGGCTGGCCAGTTCCTAGATATAGCGATTCACTCTGGAGTTTCATATGCGAACAAACCCATCCAATCCCTAAGCCCCAACTTCCTTCTCTATCAGGCTCTCACACCCTGGGCTGCTATCTACCTGCCCCCATTACCCTGGACCAGAGACAGATGAGTAGGGGGCAGCCCCTACACCCCAGAGCCTGCTGATACTCTTCAAACTGGCCAATCCTAAGCCTGCTGACCCTGTCTCACCCATGCCTTCCCATAGAAACCACTATTGAGGTTCTTGTACACATTTTCCCTCACTCCTTCTGTCCCCTGGCTGACCCTGGTGCATCCTTATGACCCTGCATGGGTGGCAGGGCATGCCCACTCTTCTTGGGTACTGCAACCGACTACCTTCTCAGCAGCAGTCTTCTTTTGATCTGTTTGTCTTGCCGTATCTGAACAGTAATCGCATCTACATTTTAATCCATCCTGGAGTTGTTGCCCTAGACTGTCTGGACCCTACAGTAACCCCCACCCACTCAAAATGCTTCTCCTCCAGGCCTGCAGCCCGTGAACCTGGGGACTTTCCGAAATGAAACCCGATTTTGTCAGTTCTCTTATTTAAAATTCCCCAGGGGCCTCCACTACAAATTAGAATAAAATCCACCTTCCTTCCCATGGCCTAGAAGGCCTCACGTGTCCCAGCTTCTACAGCCTGTTCTCAGGCCTCCCCCAGCCTGGAGCTCCAGCCACAGTGGCCTCCTTTCAGAGAGCCAAGCTATTTCCTGCCCCGGGGCCTTTGTACGTGCTGTGCTCTCTGCCTGGAACACTCTTCTCCTCGGTTTTGTGCAACTGGCCCTTATTCCTCTAGTGTCAGTCCAATGTCACCCCTGGAGAGGCCTTCCTTAACCATACAGTCAGACATCCTATTCTATTATTCTGTTTTATTTTCTTCATCACAGTTGTGACTCTGTAATTATTCTTTTGGGCTTCCCAGGTGGAGCTAGTGGTAAAGAGCCGATGCAGGAGATGTAAGAGATGCAGGTTCCATCCCTGGGTCGGGAAGATCCCCTGGAGAAGGGTATGGTAACTCACTCCAGTATTCTTGCCTGGAGAATCCCATGGACAGAGGATCCCGTTGGACTACAGTCCATGGGGTTGCATAGAGTCGGACACGACTTACAGACTAAGCAATTACTCTTTTGGGCTTCCTAGGCAGCGCTAGAGGTAGAGAGCCTGCCTGCCAATGCAGGAGGCGCAAGAGATGCAGGTTCGATCCCAGGGTTGGCAAGATCCTTTGGAGAAGGGTATGGCAACTCACCCCAGTATTCTTGCCTGGAGAATCCCATGGACAGAGGAGCCTGGTAGGCTACAGTCGCAGGTGTCACACAGAGTCAGACATGACTGAAGCGACTGAGAATGCACACAATTATTCTTTTACTGGTTGATCGTCTGTCTCCCTACCACACACCCCGACTTGGAATAGAATATAAGTTCCTTGAGAACAGGAGACTTGTTCACGGCTGCATTGCCTGAGCTTAGACAGCCTGGCATGTTGTATTGGATGCATGAATGAACAAAGGGTACCTTACCTGTGTGTCCAGGACTGGAGAGGGGAGTGGAAGGGGCTGAGGAGTGAGCGATTGTCCCCTGATGTGACCCTGCAGCCACTTGGGAGCTGCTGGTTCATCAGAGGCTCCCAGCTCCTGGCTCCAGACCAGGCCACTGCAGAGTCAGGGCTGGGAGAGGCAGACAGCATCTGCTTCCTGGAGAAGCCAACCGGAAGCTGGCCTCTGTCTCGTGAGGTTCTGCTGACCATCACATTTCCCCGGCAAGGGTGTCTTGTCCTTCCGCAGACCCCAGGTTCATCTGTCGCCCGCTCCAGAGGCTTGGCTGTCCCCAGGCTGCGGCTCCACTTGGCCCGAAAGATCTCATGCGGCTTTTGCTGCTGCAGAGATGCCTGGGGTGGCTGCCAACACTTTTATCTTTTCATTTCATCTGCCAGCCAAGAGCTTTTTCCTGCTTTTGCCTCTTGAAGCTTAAGGCAAGGAATATTGACCTTGAGTACAGGTGCTTCTCAATTCGTTACTCAAGGTTCCCTGCCCTGGTTCATATTCAAACCAGCTGCTTTCCAATCTTCTCTCTTCCTTTCCCTTGGCCTCCGTGTTCCCTGGCAGCCTTGAAACAAACTTTGGGATTTTTTATCCCCCTGAGATCTGGGTTTAGGCAGTAGGAGCCCTGCTAGTATGCCCCCGTGAGTTCCCTGGTGGCCTAATGGTTAGGATTTGGTGCTGTTACTGCCGTGGCCTGGTTGGGTAACTGGGATCCTGCAAGCTGTGCCACATGGCATGACTAAAGTTAACAAAACAAAAAGACTCAGCTTAGTTTGCCGCCTTCCCTCAAGGGTACCAAGGCACCCCTTTAGACTCTGGCCACATGGCCACTGGGAGAAAATACTGCCAGAATCACAGTCAAGGTCAGAGTGAAGGGGATTCCAACCCCTGAACATGGGGCTCTGGTTCCCCATCTTCACCACATTCATCCGACAAACATGTTTTGAGGATCTGCTGCTTGCCAGGCATTGGTCCAGTGGGGTCTCGCTTACTGGACTGGGGAGGGACTTGGATCATGTCCATATTGTAGAGCGATCCAAGAAGATGTGTTTGGAACCCATCATGTGACAGTTCTGCAAAGCATTCTGGGACAATTGGATAGCCACATGCCAAGGGATAAAGTTGGACCTCCTTCCTCTCACATCATCTACAAAAATTAACCAAAAATGAATCAAAAGCCTAAATGTACAAGCTAAAACAAGCTTTTAGAGGAACATGCAAACATACATTTTCATGGTATTGGACTAGGCAAAGCCTTCTTAGATATGATTTCAGAAGCACAAGCAACAAACCAAAAAAAAAAAAAAATAGATAAGCTGGACATCAGAATAAAAAAAATTCTTATGCTACAAAAGACATCATCAGGAAAGTGAAAATAAAACCCACAGAATTGGAGAAAATTTTTGCAAATCTGGTAAGGGGCCTGTGTCGAGCACATATAAAAAATTATAACAACTCAATGGTAAAAGAACCCACTTGAAAATGGGTGATGAATATGACTAGATAGTTCTCTAATAAGAAATGACCAATAAGCACATGCAAAGATGCTCAATGTCATGTCAAAGTGAAAGTCGCTCAGTTGTGTCCAACTCTTTGCAGACCCCATGGACTGTACAGTACATGGAATTCTCCAGGCAAGAATACTGGAGCCTGTTCACTTCTTCAGGGGATCTTCCCAATCTGGGGATTGAACCTGTGTTTCCTGCATTGCAGGCAGACTCTTTACCAGCTGAGCCACCAGGGAAGCCCAAAAGGCCACATATTATATGATTCCATTTATATGAAATATACAGTGTAGGAGAATCCACAGGTACAGAAAGTAGATTTGTGGTTCCCTAGGGCTGAGAGAATTGAGGGGAAATAGGGAGTCAGTGCCAACAGGTACATCGTTTCCTGTTGGGGTGATTAAAATGTTCTTAATTGATGTGGTGATGGGTATACAACTGTGTGGCTATATTAAAAAACAATGAATTGTACACTTTATTTTTTTAAACAATGAATTGTACACTTTAAATGGATGAATTGTGTAGCATGCGAATTATATCACAGTAAAACTGTTACCAAAAAAATCATGTGATGAAAATCCTGGAAAATCAAGAGGGTTTGAGAATCTGTGAATTCATAATTTGTGGTAGGCAGAATTATGACTCTCTAAAGCTGTCTAGGCCCCAGTGTGTGGAGTCTGTGAGTATGCCACCTTATATGGCGAAAAGGACTTTGCAGGTATGATTAAAGGTATGGACTCTGAGCTGAGGGAGATGATCCTGGTTTACACAAATGGGCCATCTAATCATATGAATCCTTAAAAGCAGAAGTCTGATCCCAGATCCATCAAAGAAATGAACCTGACAGTAAGGATGAGAGATGCTAAGCACTTGGCCTGCCATTGCTGGCTTTGAAGACTGAGGAAAGGGGTCATAAGCTAGGGAATGTGCAAGTCTTTAGAAGCTAGGAATGGTCCTCAGCTGACAATCACCAAGGCACCAGGAATCTCAGTCCTAAAACCACAAGGATCTGATTTCTGCACCCAAATGAACAAGGAAAGGGCTCCTCATAAAAGGCACACAGCACTGCAACTCTTTGGTTTTAGCCCAGTGAGATCCACATCAGACTTCTGGCCTACAGGACTGTAAGATAACATATTTGTTTTGTTTAAGTCACTAAATGGTAGTGAATTGTTATGGCCGCAATAGAAAACCAACATGTAGCTGTTACTTTACCTAGACTTTAACAAGCTAATATTTAAAACAAGAAAAGAATGTCAGTCTTTCTCATGACTGGGGAGGACAAGGTATACTCATGGCTGAAAATCCACAACACCTGTTCTTTCCTCCCTACCCCATGCAAAGACTGAAGGAGTAAAGCTCACTTAGTGACTGCTGCCCCAAAATAGAAACTGTAACATGATTTTATTTCTAACTCCTCTGCCCTCTCTGGTGAGTCATTCATCTCTCCAGGTCTCACTTTCCACATCTGGGAAGCAGGGTGAATTAACCCTGACTTTGGCCTACCCCACAGTTTAGGAAAAAAAAAAAAACAAACTCAAACAGAGCTCCAGGGTGCTTCTTGGCAGACACAGTTTGGGTCCCAGGACACCCTCCCCTCCACGGGGCATCATTCCTTTATTCTGGCTTCCTTCAGAGAGTTTTGGGTACACCTGGTCCATCAGGATGTGGAGTATCTTGTCACGTGGCCTTGCAGCTGCTGTTAGCACAGAAGTGAGAAAAGCTTCAGGTATCCCAAGGTGCTGAAGCTCATCACAAAGTCCCATGGACAAAGTTTGAGATTTTTGGTTTGGGGAGCCATACTCTCACACCTTGTTGTTGTTCAGTAGCTAAGTCATGTCTGATTGTGACCCCATGGACCGCATCATGCCAAGCTTCCCTGTCCTTCCCTACCTCCTGGAGTTTGCTCAAACTCATATCCATTGAGTTGGTAATCCCATCCAAACATCTCATCCTGTCACCCCCTTCTCCTCCTGCCCTCAATCTTTCCCAGCATCAGGGGTCTTTTCCAATGAGTTGGCTTTTTGCATCAGGTGACCAAGTATTCAGAATCAGTCCTTCCAATGAATATGCAGGGTTGATTTCCTTTAGGATTGCCTGGTTTGATCTCCTTGCTGTCCAAGGGATTCTCAAGAGTCTTCTCCAGCACTACAGCTTGAAAGCATCATGGGACCAAATTGTTTTCATGATGGAAAGAAAGCAAAGTAATGGTTCAGATCAGACTAGGAGGAACAGAGTCAGAAGGAGATTGAGATAGGACTCCAAGACAGGGAGGAGGGCAGAGAAATGAAAACATCTCAACTATGTGTGGGTGTGAAAGTACTTCTCTCATTAGGGAGAAGTGCTGTGACGCTCTAGACTCACTTCATGTTACTCCCCTGATCCACCCCACTGACACCTATGTGGACACAAGCATTTTCTTAATAAGTTGCTTATAGGTGACTTGGCTTTGGGATGTTTTCATTTATTTAAAAATTTTAAATTTTATTTAATGAATTTATTTATTATTGGCTGTGCCGGGTCTTCACTGCTGCATGCAGGCTTTCTCTAGTTGCAGTGAGCAGGGCCTACTCTCTAGTTGCAGTGCTCAGGCTTTCCATTTCGGTGCCTTCTCTTGTTGCAGAGCTCGGGTTCTAGATCACGTGGGCTCAGTTGTCCTGTCGAATGTGGGATCTTAGTTTCCCGACCAGGGATCAAACCCATGTCCCCTGCATTGACAGCTGGATTCTCAACCACTGGACTACCAGGGAAGCCCATGGGGTATTTTTAAAGATGTTCTAGAGGTAATTGAAGATCATTCTCATGATATCTGTACAGGGATCTGGGAAACGTCCCCTCTGCTCATCCCTGTCTCTGGGCACCTGCCTTCTTCCATCTGTACCGCCTTTGGCTTGGGTTTACATGGTATGTGAGTGCACAGTGCGCCCAGGGCCATGAGTGTGGGAAGAGCTCTTGACTGAGTCCTGGCATTGTCTAATATGACCTGGCTGGCCCCTGCCCTAGACCCTCCTACCCACTTCCAGCTGTGGAGGCAGTCTGGCAGGGACCTGGCTCCTTAACTCTCCCTGCAGTTCCCACCCAGCATGGCCAAGTCTTCGCTGACATACAGAAGCTCCCTGAAGGCCCCCAGATGGCCCCTGGCCCTGGTGACCGTGGAGTCCAGCCCTCTTGGCTCCCCAGCCTTCCTGGAACCCTCTTGCCTAATATCCTGTGTGGTAATCATGCCTGTTGGTCCTCCTTATCCTGCTGGCCACTGCCAAGTTCCTTCTGCTAGTTCCTGACATTCCTACCTCTAGTGGAACCTTCATGAAATAAAAAGCTACTAAAAGTTTTTTTTTTTTTCTGGTCAGAATGTCCCCTCTTGGGTGGTCCCACACTCCTCAGCATAGGTGACCAGGTATTCTCCTGTGTCTGGGATGGGAGAAAGGTGGGTCTGAAGAAGGGAAAGAGCTAAAATGCTCAGGAATGGGCATGGAATGGGGGAGCTATGTCCAGGAGGTGGCCCTGGGTGGTCCTGCGTTAACTCAAGGTCACCCAGGGTCAGCTGAGAAGCAGGAAGAAGCAGCTGCTTTTCTGATGGTCATGGCCCCACTGGGGCACTGGCAGCAGTGTAGAGCTGAGAGAAAAGTGATCACCAAGGTGAGGGTGAGGGTAGGCACAGTGTGATCATGGCGAAGAATGGGGCAAAGGACTGGCATACCATCTACTGAGTGCTGAGAGGCAGCTCACCGGTCATCTCCTTTATCATCACCCCATCATCCTACAGATAAGGTCTTCTTCCCATCCACTGTCTTGCTAATAAAGCCCCAGAGGTGCAAGCTACACTTGCTGAGCACTTATCACAGGTGGATGGCTCAGCAGTAAAGAATCCGCCTGAAATGCAGAAGCTGCAGAAGACGCGGGTTCGATTCCTGGGTCGAGAAGATCCCCGGGGAGGGCATGGCAACCCAGTCCAGGGTTGCCAGTCCATTCTTGCCTGGAGAATCCCATGGACAGAGGAGCCTAGTGGGCTACAGTCCATAGGGTCGCAAAGAGTTGGACACGACTGAAGTGACTTAGCACGCAGCACGCAGCGTCTTCAAGGTCACACGAGCATAGGCAGCCTGTTCTCCCACCCCTAAATCACTTCTGGAGATTAAAAATGCGGGGCGCCATGCTGCTCCTTCTACAGATGGAGAAATGCGAGGCCTAAGGTCAAGTGATAAGTTCCAGGTCCCACGGCTTGTGCCAGAATCTGACGAGGACCCAGCAACTCGGCTCCACGACACAACGACTTCCCTCGGCCCTCCCGTGTCCAAGAAGGCGGTCCGGCCCCTACGACGCACGAGAGATTCCAGAAACGCAGAAAAAGGCCCGCTCACTTCGCTCTTAAGACCAGCTCATCCACGCGAACCAGGGAAACATTTGAGAGGGGCCCGCCCACCAACCCCTTGCGACCCGAGCTAGGGGGCGTGGTCTCGCCTGCGTCTCCGCCTCCGCCGCCAGCCCCGGCTCAGCCCCACTGCGCGCGCCCCTCGCCCGGTCCTGCTGCGCGCGCGCGCGTCCTAGGCCCGGGGGCCCCTCTCCGCGCGCCCCTGGCTCGGCCCTACTGCGCGCGCGCGTCCCAGGACCCGGGCCCCACTGAGCGCGCGCCGAGGCCGCAGGGGTTTGACGCCCAGGCCCAGAGGGTCAGCCGCGCTCCCGGACACTGACGTGTCTCGGGTTGGGCCGGGGCGGGCGGTCGGGCCGGACTCGGCCTCGCCCCCCATCCCCCGCTCGCCGCCCCCGGCGTCGCTGGCGAAACCCGAGTGCGCGTTAGGCGCGGGGCCGCGTGACGCGCACCTGTCGGGGCTGGCCGGGCGGGCGGAAGAGAATGCGGCGGGCCCCGACCTGGCCTGAGCCCGGCCAGCAGCACCGCGCGGCCCGCGCCGCCCCCGACGTTTCCCGGAGAAGCGGCCGGCTCTGACGGGCGTGATGAAGTAAGCTGCCTCCCCCGCTTTCTCTCCGGCTTCTTGGGCCGCAGAAGGAGTCTTTTACAGCCGGATGGCGGCTGCGCGCTCCCGCCCCTGAGAACCCGCAGGCCCCGGAGTCCAGCCCCGCGTGGCTGTAAAATCTTCGGGCGTTTGGGAAGAGTCACCCCAGCCACCACCCACCTGCCCCAATTCTCTTCCCCGCGTTCCTTCCGCAAAATATTCACTTCCTGTTCCTCAGATGCCTTGGCGTGGCAGTGCTGCGTGGTGGCGGGTTGGCTGGAGGCAGCCAGGACCCGTCGAGGCTGGTCCGGAAGGGCCAGTGGCGTCTCCTTTTCCTGGACTTTCTGGAATTCAGTTCAGTGAGAGGAGGAATTGGAGCGCCCCCCCCCCCCCCCAACTCCCACCTCCCTTGGGGATCGGCTTAATCTTTGGCACTAGCGCTCAGGTTTCCATCAGCGTTTCAAATACATCAATCCAATGAATGGTTTTCCAGAAGCAGACCTGTCTGGGTCTCTGAAAATCAGCGCACTCAAACTTGAGTGTTTAAACGGAAGTGAGAACTTCTGGAGAAGTCATAAGCTGAAATTCCTTGCCCACCCACCCCACTGTCCCCTAGGCAGGCCTGTGGCTCCTGAAAGGTAGTGAACGCGGGAAACCTTCAAAGACTGGGTGTATTTTAAACTATGTTTTACACTAACTGGGGCTTCCCAGGTGGCTCAGTGCTGAAGAATCTGCCTGCCAATGCAGGAGACACCGGTTTGATCCCTGGGTGGGGAAGATCCTCTGAAGGTGGAAATGGCAACCCACTCCAGTATTCTTGCCTGGGAAGTCCCATGGACAGAGGAACCTGGCGGGCTACTGTCCATGGGATCATAGAAGAGTCAGACACTTTAGTTAGTACGTACTCTATAGTGATGCATAGCGTGTTTGAGCTTAGGAGGCTAATCTTCTGGCAAGTTTTAGGAGCACCTGAGAGGAAAATGCTCAGTGTTTGGCATGAGCAGAGCTCACTTTTAGGCAGTGTTTTTTTTTATGTAACCCTTTCTTTGAGGTACATAGCTGCTCAGCAGATAAACACTCCAGGCAGGCATTCAAGTTATTTTATCCAAAGACTAATAAAATTTACTATTGTGGGATGGTTTTAGGCCCTTTAAAGGGGAAACTGTCAAATCTGTGGGCAAAGGGAAACCAAGAGACACCTTTGGTCATCTGTGGCTAATCCACTTCTCATTTTCTTAAAAAAATATTTATTTGACTGCATCAGGTCTTAGTTGAAGCATGCTAGATCTTTAGTCATGGCATGTGGGATCTAGTTCCCTAACCAGAGATGGAACCCTGGTCTTCTGCATTGGGAGCATGGAGGCTTAGCCACTGGGCCACCAGGGAAGTCCCTACCCACTTCTCATTTTATTGATGGAATTTGAACAAGGGAAAATGTCATTGCTTGTTGCCAGATTTCACCATGGATTCCGCCAGTCCCTAACCCACAGGCAGAGCAGGAAGTCTGGTTTTGCTTTCTGTTACCCTGAACTGGGAGTTGGGTGGCTCTTTTGTCTACAAGACCTCTTACCAGCATTGCCTCCCAAAGTATTTTCACAGCCACGATCTGGGTTTGTTTGGTTTTTTTTTCCTTTTGGCCAGACATTAAAATGAGGTGAATGCTACCCATCTTACAGCTGGAGAAAAGGCCCTGAATAGTTAAGTGAAAGCCCCGGGGCTGCAGGGTTAGAGGTTTGCTCTACTGCTGTATTCTTTGGCCTGGATTATAAACCCCTAATGGACTGGGGTGGAGACTTTTTTAACCATCTCAGGTTTATGCCACTGTTGCTATTTAGTTGCTAAGTCACGTCCAACTTGTTGTGACCCCATGGACTCTAGCCCACCAGGCTCCTCTGTCCACGGGATTTCCTAGGCGAGAATACTGGAGTGGGTTGCCATTTCCTTCTCCAGGGGATCTTCCTGACCCAGGGACTGAACCCACGTCTCCTGCATCAGCAGGCAGATTCTTTACTGTTGAGCCCCCTGGGAAGCCCTCTCAGCTTTATAGCCCTTTGATTTTTCATCAGTTTGACTGGAAGTTCACAAAGTTGTCAGTGAGCTGTTCATTGGCATTTTTTCCTGCTGTGTGAAGTCAGTTGGTTTCCCAGCAGTTCCAAGAGACAAACAAGAAACGCCACTTTATTCATGATGCTCTTGGTTTAATAATGACAGTGGCTAACAATTCTTGGACGCTTACTATATACCAAGCATCGTGCCAGGTGCTTTGTATGGGTTGTCTCCTTTTGTGTTTCTTATCGACTTGTTTTCCCACTCTGGTTGAGGTTGGTTAGTTAATCGTGTCAGACTCTGCAACCCCATGGGCTGCACCACGCCAGGCTTCTTTGTCCATCACCAACTCGGACAAGCTCAAATTCATGTCCATTGAGTTGGTGATGCCATCCAGCCATCTTATCTTCTGTCGTCCCCTTCTCCTCCTGCCGTCAATCTTTCCCAGCATCAGGGTCTTTTCCAGTGAGTCAGTTCTTCACATCAGGTGGCCAAAATATTGGAGCTTCAGCTTCAGCGTCAGTCCTTCCAATGAATATTAAGGACTGATTTCCTTTAAGATTGACTGGTTTGATCTCCTTGCAGTCCAAGGGACTCTCAAGAGTCTTCTGCAACACCACAGTTCAAAAGCATCAATTCTTTGGTGCTCAGCTTTCTTTTTGATCCAACTCTCACATCTATACATGGCTACTGGAAAAACCATAGCTTTGACTAGATGGACCTTTGTTGGCAGAGTAATGTCTCTGCTTTTTAATATGCTGTCTAGGTTGGTCATAGCTTTTCTTCCAAGAAACAAGCGTCTTTTAATTTCATGGCTGCAGTGATTTTGGAGCCCAAGAAAATAGAGTCTGTCACTGTTTCCATTGTTTCCTCATCTATTTGCAATGAAGTGATGGGACCGGATGCCATGATCTTAGTTTTTTGAGTGTTGAGTTTTAAGCCAGCTTCTTCACCCTCCCCTTTCATTTTCATCAAGAGGCTCTTCAGTTCCTCTTCACTGTTTGCCATAAGTGTGGTGTCATCTGCATATCTGAGGTATTGATGCTTCTCCTGGCAATCTTGATTCCAACTTGTGATTCATCCAGCCTGGCATTTCACATGATGTACTCTGCATATAAGTTAAATAAGCATAGTGCAATATACAGCCTTGATGTACTCCTTTCTTAATTTGGAACCAGTACATTGTTCAATGTCCAGTTCTAACTGTTGCTTCTTGACCTGCATACAGATTTCTCAGGAGACAGGTAAGGTGGTCTGGTATTCCCATCTCTTGAAGAATTTTCCACTGTTGTGATCCACACTGTTAACTGCTTTGGTGTAGTCATTAAAGCAGAAGTAGATGTTTTTATGGGACTTTCTTTCTTTTTTGATGAGCCAGCAGATGTTGGCAATTTGATCTCTGGTTCCTCTGCCTTTTCTAAATCCAGTTTGAACATCTGCAAGTTCTCGGTTCACGTACTGTTGAAACCTAGCTTGGAGAATTTTGAACATTACTTTGCCAGCATGTGAGATGAGTGCAATTGTGTGGTAGCTTGAACATTCTTTGGCATTGCCTTTCTTTGGGATTGGAATGAAAACTGACCTTTTCCAGTCCTGTGGCCACTGTTGCGTTTTCCAAATATTCTGGCATATTGAGTGCAGCACTTTCACAGCATCATCTTTTAGGATTTGAAATAGCTCAGCTGGAATTCCATCACCTCCACTAGCTTTGTTTGGAGTGATGCTTCCTAAGGCCCACTTGACTTTGCATTCCAGGATGTCTGGCTCTGGATGATGAGTGATCACCCTATTGTGGTTATTTGGGTCATAAAAATCTTTTTTGTATAGTTCTTCTGTGTATTCTTGCCACCTCTTCTTAATATCTTCTGCTTCTGTTAGGTCCATACTGTTTCTGTCCTTTATCGTGCCCATCTTTGCATGAAATGTTTCCTTGGCATCTCTGATTTTCTTGAATAGATCTCTCGTCTTTCCCATCCTATTGTTTTCCTCTATTTCTCTGCATTGATCACTGAGGACAGCTTTCTTACCTCTCCCTGCTATTCTTTGGAACTCTGCATTCAGATAGGTATATCTTTCCTTTTCTACTTTGCCTTTAGCTTCTCTTCTCCCATGCCTCTCACGCGACTTGGGGAAGGGAGCCGTGGCGCCAGGACACCTTTATAGAGGTCTCCCATGACACAGACGTGGCCACAGTCTGAAGCGAGACAGATACCTAGCAGCACAAATGTTCCACCTGTGGATGGCATCAGGCTTTGCCATGCCTTAGTTCCTTTGGCCTAAGTATAATCGGTGGTTGAGGTTGGAAGAGGTTAAATAACTTATATAAGGTCACGTAGCTACTAAGTAGCTAAGATCCCAGAAACGAGGGCCTCCCCCTTCCCCCAACAAGGGCCTTTCAGGTTTTAACACAGCAACTCAGCCTTAAATGCAGTGTCCTCATGATGTCAGAAGTGAGGTGAGTGAATCACTGTTAGAGTGGACATCGGAGGCCAAGGCCATTCACAGCAGTTGGTGGTCAGGGCAACCTGACCTGAGGAAGCAGAGCTGCTGACCAGTTTGGGTCGCTTATGGGAATGTTTAGACCACTGTAATTCTGATCTTGGAAGGGAGCAGAATCTGTGTCCACTTAAACAATGTTGTTATTGGCTTTTTTTTTCCCTAGTCTTTTTGAAAAATGTGTATTTATATATTTATTTGACTGCACTGGGTCTTAGTTGTGGCTCTCAGGATCTTCAGTCTTCATTGCAGCATCCGAACTCTTAGTCGCATGTGGGATCTAGTTTTCCTTCCAGGGGTGGAACCTGGGCCCCCTGCATTGGTACTGTGGAGTCTTAGCCACTCCACCATGGAAGTTCCTCTAAAACAGTGTTTTAAATTTGTCATTTGGGGTTGTAGTCACACATTTTTTTTTTTGCTTACCACACTGCACCAGGTTTAATAGTGGCCTCCAAAGGTGTGCCCAAGTTATAACCCCAGAACCTGCAAAGGTGACTTTATTTGGAAAAATGATCTTTGCACATGTAATTGTGGATGTTTAGATGAGATCACCCTGGATTTAGGGTGGACCCTTTTTTGTGTACAGTCATGTCTGACTCTTTGTGACTCCATGGACTGTAGCCTGCCAGGCTCCTCTGTCCACAGAATTTTCCAGGCAAGACGGCAAGAATACTGGAGGCGGTTGCCATTTCCTATTCCATGTCACACATTTTAGAGGTAGGTGGGAAGAAGGTGCTGGAACCAGACTACCTGGATTCAAGTCCTGTCACCTCTAAGCTGCCTGACCTTCAGTAAGTTATTTTCTCTCTCTGCTCCTTGGTTTCCTCTCTTCTCATTCTAAAAATGGGTACAGTAATAGTACCTACCTCATGCTGTTCTATGCTCAGTTGTGTCCAACTCTTGGTGACCTCGTTCATGGACTATAGTCCATCAGGCTCCTCTGCCCGTGGAATTTTCCAGGCAAGAATACTGGAGTGGGTTGCTGTTTCCTTCTCCAGGGGATCTTCCCAACACAGGGATCGAACCTGCGTCTCCTGTGTCTCCTGCATTGGCAGGTGGATTCTTTACCACTGCGCCGCCTGGGAAGCCATGTACCTCATAAGCTGTGGCAAGAATTAAATGATGTGACATATGTGAAGCTCTTAGCCCCGTATTTTGCGTTTAGTTAAATGCTCTATAAATGTCTCTTATTATTTATAGCATCATTTCTGATAGTGAGCTGCTGCTAATGTGTGCTGTGTCACAGTGCTTGAGGTCACCATTAAAGAGTCAGCATCCACACAGGGCCGCCCATGCAGAGTTGACAGTGGTCTTGGGCAAATGGGATTTATTTGTTCATTCAGCAAATGTTTATTGCGTACCTTCTGTGGGCCAGGCCCCACTTTTTTAAAAAATTAATTAACTGACTGATTTTGGCTGTGCTGTATCTTCATTGCTGGGCGAGGGCCTTCTCTTGTTGCCCAGCACGAGCTCTAGGGAGAGAGGGCCCAGTAGTTGTGGAGCACAGGCTTAGTTGCCCTGTGGGCATGTGGAATCTTCCCAGATCAAGGATCGAACCCTGTGTCCCCTGCTTTGGCAGGCAGATTCCTATCCACTGTCCCACTAGGGAAGCCCCAGGCCTTGTTTTGGATACTGGAGATAGGCAGTGAACAAAACAGAAAAACCCATGTCATCATAGGCACTTAATTATAGGTTCTTGAGGGGAGGGGTGATAGACGATAAACAAAAAAAATCTGCTTATCACATGTGGATATGTACTATGGGGAGACATAAAGCAGGGGATGAGATGAGGGTTGGAGGTTTACACTTTTACAGAGTCAGCTGAGAAAGCCTCAGTGAGGTGACATTTCAGCAAAGAATTAAAATTAGTGAGGGAGTGAGGCACGTGGATATCTGCAGGGAAAAGTAGGTCAGGCAGTGAGAACAGCAGGTACAAGGGCCCTGGGGCAGGAGGATGGGTGGCTGGAGCCCAGAGAGGGGCAGAGTAGGAGAAAAGATCGAGAGGTAAGAGATGGAAGGCCAGAGTGTGTAGACCCTGCCGGCCACCGAAGAGAAGGACAGGATCTGACCACAGAGCACTCCAGCTCCTGGGTTCAGGCAAAGATGGAAATGAGAGGCCAGGGAGGTGGTTTCACACAAAGGTGATGGTGGCTAGGACCAGAGTGGAGAGATGGAATGTGACGAGAATGGTGAGAAGTAGTTGTATTCTAGGTAAATGTTGGTGACAGAAACCACAGGACTTGCTGTCACATCGGATGCCCCAAGGTCTCTGGCCTGAGCCCCTGGAAGGGGGGAGTTTCCGTTTACTGAGGATGGGCGATCTGCGTTTGGAGGGTTTGGGAGATAAGTCAGTTTGTTTTGAATGTGATACGTCTTGTAGACACCCAGCTGTTGGTGTCATCGCAGTTGACTGTGTGAGACTGTGTGAGACTGAGTTTAGGGGGAGAAAGTCCAGGCTGGAAATAACAGCTTGGTGCACAGGCAGTTGTGTGTTGGTAAATGTTTACCATCCTCTGGAAGAGGTGGCAGTTGGTGGCCAGGAGCCAACTTGATAGCATTTGCCAACACCTGCCGCATAAATAAATGTTCCCACGCCGGCCAGTTTCAAGCACGCCATTACAGAATACCTTCACCTTATAGATACCAGTCAATCCTAAAGGAATATTCATTGAATAACCCTGAATATTCATTGGAAGGACTGATGCTAAAGCTCCAATACTTTGGCAACCTGATGCGAAGAGCTGACTCACTGGAAAAGACCCTGATGCTGGGAAAGATCGAAGGCAAAGGGAGAAGGGGAAGGCAGAGGATGAGATGCTTGGATGGCGTCACTGATGCAATAGACATGAATTTGAGCAAACTACGAGAGAGAGTGGAGGACAGAAGAGCCTGGTATGCTGCAGTCCATGGGCTCGCAAAGAGTTGGACACGACTTTGTGACTGAACAACAACAGATGCAGTAGGTTAAATAATGTCAAGAGCATAGATAATAGTAACATGAAGTAAATCAATTAGGGACTATTGAGTGTTTAATATCTTTGTTTTTAAATATAGCTTCTTTGATTCTGAATTCCCGTAATTCGGTTTTAATAGGGGCTGTGTTTAACAACTGACTTGATAAATTTCTGAAAATTTAGGAATTGAATCTCTCATGCAGATATGTGGTGGCTCTCACACACCATTTGAATTGCAGGGACCAAAGATCGACTTCACGAGGTGATGGGAGTAAGGATTCTATGAGTTTAGGGGGGGATGTGGTCTCAGAGCCGATCTTGGGGTTCTGTCCCTTGTCTAGCTCCAAGGGGTTGAATGCAGGTCATAGTTGATGATTATGGGTTTGACTTGCCTCCGCATAGGGGTGTCTGTACAGAAGGCCCAGAGAACAGAGGAGACAGTGTGGGAAACATACTGGAGCTGGCGAGTATAGAAGGGACCGGCACATCCCCTTGTACTTCAGCAAAAACTCCTCTTCACTTTGAACTTTTGTTTCACTCCCACACACTCTTGTAAAAAATACCAAGCTCATGAGCTGTGATTTGAAGAAAATTCCTCTTCCCCCTGCATGGCAAACAGAAAACAGAGGTCAAAGGTGTGGATGTGTCACCAGGGAAGGGACAGAGTGCCAGCAACCGCTAGCGTCCACCTCCTGGCTCCTTTCTCCTGCCCCTTGCCTGCTGGGGCCAGAGGGTCAGAGCTGCTTCCTCCGGTGGTTTCCCAGAACCGGCTCTGCCACCCAAGTGCCCGCCCAGGTCGGGGCTGTGCCAAGACTGGTCTTGGGTGCGCCCCACGTCTGCCTCTCTCGCTTGGGAACCCTGCTTCTGGTCCATACCCTCTGTCTGGCCACGTCCACGCTTGCAGCTTTGGGGATGTTAGCAGAACCGCACTTCAAAAGGTGAGTCTCCCAGAAGGTCCAGTAGGAACCCCTCACCCCGGAGCTGGGGGCAGCGAGAGGTGCTCTGGACTCTGGACATGGGCCTGTCCAGTCCCGACTCTTGGATGAGCCTGTCACACTCTGGAAAAAGCCTCCGCCACACCTCACTTTGTAGCAATGTGGGTGCTAGTGGTAAAGCAGGAGATGTAAGAGATGTGGGTTCGACCCTGGGTTGGGAAGATCCCCTGGAGGAGGGCACGACAACCCACTCCAGTATTTTTTTTTTCATTTATTTTTATTAGTTGGAGGCTAATTATAATATTGTAGTGGTTTTGCCATACACTGTCATGAATCAGCCATGGATTTACATGTGTCCCCTATCCCGATCCCCCCTCCCACCTCCCTCCTCATCTGATCCCTCTGGGTCTTCCCAGTGCACCAGCCCTGAGCACTTGTCTCATGCATCCAACCTGGACTGGTGATCTGTTTCACCCTTGACAGTATACTTGTTTCAATGCTATTCTCTCAGAACATCCCACTCTCACCTTCTCCCACAGAGTCCCAAAGTCTGTTCTGTATATCCATGTCTCTTTTTCTCTTTTGCATATAGGGTTATTGTTACCATCTTTTTAAATTCCATATATATGTGTTAGTATACTGTATTGGTCTTTATCTTTCTGGCTTACTTCACTCTGTATAATGGGCTCCAGTTTCATCCATCTCATTAGAACTGATTCAAATGAATTCTTTTTAATGGCTGAGTAATATTCCATGGTGTGTATGTACCACAGCTTCCTTATCCATTCGTCTGCTGATGGGCATCTAGGTTGCTTCCATGTCCTGGCAGTTATAAACAGTGCTGCGATGAACACTGGGGTGCACGTGTCTCTTTCAGATCTAGTTTCCTTGGTGTGTATGCCCAGGAGTGGGATTGCTGGGTCATATGGCAGTTCTATTTCCAGTTTTTTAAGGAATCTCCACACTGTTCTCCATAGTGGCTGTACTAGTTTGCATTCCCACCAACAGTGTAAGAGGGTTCTCTTTTCTCCACACCCTCTCCAGCACCCACACCAGTATTCTTGCCTGGAAAATTCCATGGACAGAGGAGCCTGGCAGGCTCTGGTCCATAGGGTTGAACAAGATTCAGACACAACTGAAGTGATTTAGCATGCACGCATGTGCATGCTGCTGGCAAGTATTTGGAGTAATAATTGTAAATGAGATTGCATCCTCCATACACTGAAGTTAGAGCTTCAGAGAGCTTGGCCTTTTAACTTCTGAGTGACTCTCAGTTATCAGTACCATGCTTCCTACTTCAGTCCTGTGTTTCCTGGCCTAAACTGCCTATAGAAAGGTGATGGCCATTTCCCACATAATAGAGAGGTTATCTCCTTCCGTTGGAAAACAGAGTTTCCTGGGAGGAAAGTGCTGTCGAGCTTCTCTAGCTGCCTCTCTTCACAGGTGGGGAAACTGCAGTTCCCAGCTAGGAAGATGCAAGTTCAAGGTTACAAGATGTTTAGATTTTTCTGTGTACTAATCACCACATGTTCCAGTCCACAGTTGAATACACTGTCCTCCTGTCCTGGTGGCTCGTACATTGCACTCATGGTTTTCTTGTTTATTAACTAAACATAGATGCAGTTCATAGCAGGATTGGCCGTTGGAATGCCACTTCTGTGTTTTTTTGGCCAAGTTCAAGTATGTAATCTTAGGAGATGTATTTCATAGCCCATTGCTCTCAGAGGAGGCAAGGAAGCAGGAGAAAGTTTTTCAGAAAATCCTTCAGAAGAAGAGGCTTGCAGCTCGAGAGCAGTTTAGGCCACAGGTGGCCATGGAGCCTCGATCCCTGTTACCTCTGCTCCAGGGGCTAGGAGCCTGGTCTTGACTTTGATGTAATTGGACTTCTCGGAACCTGTTTATTCCTCTGTTGGGGCAACAGAGAGGACATCTGTATACCTGTGTACCTATCTTCTCAGGGTATAAGGGCAAGCAGGGGTGGTGTTGCATAGACGTCTGGGTGTGTCCTGTACTGTCTGCAGGGCTGGGCTCTGGAGCTCCCGAGAGGAGGGAGCAGCACAGGTCTTCCTGGCAGCTGCAGCAGCCTGATGCCGTGCTGGGCAGGGGCAGGGCGCACGCTACATTAATTAGCGTTTGCTTTTTGTTGTTGTTGGCTTTTAATGTGTGTATGTGTATGCATGCAGTGTGTATGTGCTCAGTCATGTCTGACTCTTTGCAGCTCCATAGAGTGTAACCCACCAGGTTCCTCTATCCATAAGATTTCCCAGGCAAGAATACTGGAGTGGGTTGCCATTTCCTCCCCCAGGAGATGTTCCCGACCCAGGGATCAAACTTGCGTCTCTTGCATTGACAGTTGGATTCTTTACCACTGCGCCACCTGGGAAACCCAGTATATATTATATGTACATTTGGCTGTCCTGGGTCTTCTGGAGAAGGGTATGGCAATCCACTCTAGTATTCTTGCTTAGAGAATTCCGTGGACAGAGTAGCTGGTGAGCTCCAGTCCATGGGGTCGCACAGAGCCAGACAAGACCGAAGTGACTGAGTGCACACACATCCACTGGGTCTTAGGTGTGACATGTGAGATCTAGTTCCCTGATTAGGGGTCAAACCCAGGCCCCTGCTTTGAGAACGAGGAGTCTTAGCCACTGGACCACCAGGGAAGTCTCTAACTTAGCATTTGTATAGGGTTTTTGTCACTGGTGTCTTCTCAGCTAGTCTTTGCAGACCTCCATTTAGTTTGGGGGGTATTAGCCCGTTTGATAGGTGAGGACTGACAGATGACTTGATTGGATCACGCAGAGCTCGGACATGGCCTTAAACCCAGGTCCTCTGACCCAAAGGCCACCTTCCTCCACTCGACTCGGGGAGCCATTTCACACAGCGCCTGGGACCTTGGGCTCTGGAACTGGACAGTGGACTTGGCCTGCTGTCTGCTCATCTGTGAAATGGGATCCTTGCAGAACTCCTTCCCAGCGCTGTGTGGAGGGAAGGTTGAGACTCTGTGTTTACATCGTCTGGCACACACTGACTGCTAGGTAGATGTCAGGTTTATTAGGCTTGAGGTTATCAGTAACCAGGTTTTGAAGGAGGATGGGTCCATTGCCAACATTCAAGGTGGCTTTGAAATGCCCATGTTTGCACCTGCCCTGGGCCCACTGGGGTCAGAGGTTCACTGTCCTGGCGAAGGCAGTAGGAGGCAGGAATGTGCATTTTGAGGGGACTTTCCTGGGGACTCTCCCCACAGTGCCAGAGACCCAGGTTCAATTCCTGGATCAGAGAAGATTCCCTGGAGGAGGGGATGGCAACCCACTCCAGTATTCTTGCCTGGAGAATCCTATAGACAGAGAAGCCTGGCGGGTTACAGTCCATGAGGTTGCAAAGAGTTGGATACGACAGAAGCAACTTAACACATATACATGCACATGCATTTTGAAAACCCTGCAGCCGAATCAGATCTGATGCTCTCCTCTGACACTGGCCCTGACTCGGCTTCACTGCTCAGCGTTCCAGACCCTGCTTCTCTCGGTGGGCTCTTTGGGCCAGCTTTCAGCACCTTAGGCCCCATCCCCAGACCCTCTGCCCCAGAATCTGCATTTTTGAAAGAATTCTCCAAGAGATTCATAAGCACATTGGAGTTTGAGAAACACTGTTAAGGTTAAAAAACATGGTAATAAGAAAAGCAGACGCTCAGGACTGCTCCCTTCCTGACTCATTTAGGAAAGGGTTGTTCCCTGGTTGTTTAGCAATCACAGAGTAAGCGGCCGTGTTGCAATAACTGATATTTCTGATGTGTATTTGTTTAAAGGAGGCTGGGGATGTAAGCAAGAGATAAGGGCATCTAACCTGAGCTCTGGGAGCCCGGAGAGGGCTGGGCAGAGAAGACTGCAGCAGACTTCAGAGTCAGAACACAGTTAAGTGGAGGCCTTGGGGTTGGCTCAGGTTTTCTGCCATTTCCTGGGGTGGGGGTAGCAGTGCTGGCCCTCCGAGCTCCCTCACCTGCCTCAGCCGGCCTGTTCAGACCTCTGGCTGCCAGTGTCCGATCAGGAGCTCCGAGACGCAGCTGCCAGCTGGCGGCTCCTCCTTCTCCAGGCTGTTCCCTGGGATTCAGATTTCTCGCTGCCTCTTTCCCGCACTGACCTTGCAGCTTTTCCTTCCCTCCAAACATGGGTGGTTTGCCAGTTAAGAAGGAAGTGCTTGACGGGCCAAGGATAGGGATCGGAAAGCAGAAGAGGAAAGTTGAATGGCTCTGTGGTCTGAATTCGGGCACGAGTGCTGATAATGGACAGTGGAAGAGGAGGCTGGGGGTGCTGTGCGTTGGGTCCCTTGGTCCTTCAGTTAGACCTCCCATGATGGGAAGGTCTGGTGTCCTATAGATTCTGGTGCAGACACTGTTGCTGGGTCCTCATCTTGGTTTGACCACTAACTGAGGCCATGTTGGAGATGAATCTCAAGAGAGGTGGGGAAAGAAGGGAAGGGCAGAGTGAGGGGAGGGGCCTGATGTCAGAGTGGGGGACAGATCTGGTCCCTCAATACAGCGGATGGTGTTGGGGTGAGGGGAGGTCTGCAGGGCCTTTTCAGAATTCCTTCTGTCTCTTTAAACCTCAGTTTCCCCATCTGCATAACTAGATTGGCACCTCATTGTTGAAGACTGTGTTAACCCTTTATTGGGGAGAACACCTGCCATATAATCAGTGCCAAACCAGTCATCCTCGTTTTTTCTTCAGTCCTCCCACACCCCAGGCTGGGCCCCAGGCCCCGACCTGGGTCTGAGAGCCGTGTCACGTTCCTCCCCATTCCTTCTGTCTTTCCTCCAAAGCACTGGCCTTGGCAGGGACTTGGAGAATGGGAGAGCCAGGGAGTAAGAATTGAATATATCCAGCCCTACAGCCTCAGTCTGAACAGAAGGCCAGAGAAAGTAAACCCTCTTTGTGTCATGACAGGTCTGGGACCTTGCATTTCCTGCATGTCAGCTGCTTCAGTTTAGACTGAAAACCAGCCAAGAAGTTAGACTAACCTCAGGGAGACCGTAGTGTGTAATTCCTGCCCATCAGCTCTGGAGTCAAGGAGCCTGATGCCTGCTTGGCTTTCCCCACTTTCTCACCACAGGACTTTCACCTGCCTGAGCCTCAGCTTGTCTGTCTCTAGAAGTGGGAGACTGTGATAGTACTCCTCCACTGGTTCTTTTTTTCCTGTAATATTTCTTTATTTGGCTGCGCTGGGTCTTAGTTGCGGCACATGTGAATTTCGATGTTTGTTGCAGCATGCAGGATCTTTTAGTTGCAGCTTGTGACTTCTTAGTTGCAGCGTGTGGGATCTAGTGCCCTGACCAGGAATTGAAGCTGAGCCTCCTGCAGTGGTAGCTCAGAGTCTTAGCCAGGGAAGTCCCCCCTCTGCTGGTTCTCTGCAAGGCTCTTGTCTGGATTCAGGGAAATCTGATGCACAGAAATATTTAGCTCAGTGTTTGGCACATGCCAGCATTCAGGGTTTGATGCTATTAACATATGTTATAATGTATGCTAACCCATCCTAGTCCCATAATGATAGCCACCACTTATCTAGTGCTTAATAGGTGGTAGGCATTGTCCAAGACATTCTCAGCAGTCACTCATTTCCTTTTTTTAACAGCCCTCTGGTGTAGGTACCATGAATACCCTCGTTTCTGATGAGGAAACTGAGGTACAGAGAGGTTAAATAATTGTTCAAGTTCAGGGTTGAGCTGGGAGTCAAACTCGGTTGGTTCCAGAATCCATGTTTTTGATCACAGTGCTGCAGCAATGATTAGTGGTCATTTTGTGGACTTCCCTGGCAGTCTGTGGCTAATACTCTGTGTTCCCAGTGCGGGGGGGATGGGTTCTGTCCCTGGTCAGGGAAGATCCTGCATGCTGAGTGGCCAGAAAAAAAAAATGTTAGTGGTCACTTTGTGCTTGGGGTCCAATAGATACGGGAAAAGCAGATGGAGAAGTGAGGGGGCGACGATGTCCCCCCAGCTCCATGGTCATCTAGGACCATGGCCTGCTGCTCTGATGACCCCGGCCACCCGTGCTCATGGACAAGATTGGTGTTGATCATAGCATGGACGGCTCCAAGCGCACGACCACGCTGGGATCTCCCTGGGGGCTGCCGCTCCCACACAGAACGGCCCCCCTCCAGTGAGTGGCGTTATCTCTGCTTACAGGGCAGGCTCCCGGCCCACTGGCTGCTTGGCACAGAAGCCAGGCTGTGAGGAGGGAGAGCGGAGCTGTGCGACTGAAATATTTTCCTGCGAAACAGGTGGCTGTTCCTTGCCAGGCAGGAAATGTTTGATAACCTAAGGATGATTTCTCCCCCCCAACATCACAGCCACTGAGCCATGTCTGATCCTTGCTTGTTGCTTCTCTGTCTTTCCTAGGCGCCCAGGCGTCTGGAAGATGCTCATGGCGGCTGTGTGCGTGGCCCTGCTCAGCGGCTTGCAGGCCCAGGATCTCCCCGGACAGGTTTCCATCATCCTGCTGGGAGCCACCGGGGACCTGGCCAGAAAGTACCTGTGGCAGGGCCTGTTCCATCTGTACCTGGAGGAGGTGGGGAAGGGCCACCATTTTCGCTTCCACGGGGCTGCTCTGACGAGCACCGAGCAGGGCCAAGAGGTCATCGCCAAGGTCCTGGAGTCCCTGTCCTGCCCCAGGGACGTGGCCCCGGGTCACTGTGCTGAACTAAAGGCTCAGTTCCAGCAGCTGAGTGAGTACCGCCAGCTGAAGACGCCCGAGGACTACCTGGCCCTGAGCAAGGACATCAAGGCCCAAGTCGAGCATGAAGGCCTCCGGGAGACTGGCCGAATTTTCTACCTCTCAGTGCCACCCTTTGCCTACGTGGACATTGCCCGAAACATCAACAGCAGCTGCCGGCCAGGCCCCGGTGCCTGGCTGCGAGTCGTGCTTGAGAAACCCTTTGGCCATGACCTCCACTCTGCCCAACAGCTGGCCGCAGAACTGGGGAGCTTTTTCCGGGAAGAGGAGATGTACCGGGTGGACCATTACCTGGGCAAGCAGGTGAGCCGCAGCCCGGAGCCTGCAGGGTAGAGGGAGCTGGGGTAGGTAAGACCCTGTCCTCAGGGTGGCGCCACTGAGTGTGGGATTGGCCCCGAAGGCATCGTGAGATCTGGGCTCCCTTGGTCATCTTGACTCTGGGCAGGAGGTGAGTGGAAACGGCAGGACTGCTTGGCCCTTGCCCATGTGTCCTGTTATTTTTGTATCCTGTCTTCTGTTTCCCACCCTTGGTCTGGTCTCTGATTCCTCAGCATGGCCCCGTGTTCTGTACCGAGGGTGCCCTGAGACTCTGGGGTCTGGGCCCGGCTTCCGGGTGGGCATGCTGTGAGGATTAGAATTAACCACGTTACTTCGCATCCATCTGCCTTTTCTCAACACCTTTTCCTTTCCGGGTTCTGTTTTGAGTCAGAAGCCTGGTGACAAGATCTTAAAACAGGATAGGGACTCTTTGAATCCTTGCTTCTCATCCAGGCTCTATGGTGAAGCAAGGGGCTGGCCTCCTGGGTGAGGCTGGTCAGCTGGCCAGTTCAATCTGAGCAGACCCTCAGGACACCTTTTCTTGGAAACCAGAGCAGAAAACACATGAACACAGGTGTTCTTTGGCCCTGACCAGGCCATGGGCCCAGGGCCACATTGGGGTCATCACGGAGTCATCTGGGGTGGAGGCATTGCCTTACATCCAGTTCTCTTTGGAGCTACAGTGTTCCAAAGATAAGCCCTTAGACCAATGCCTGTCCTGGTAGGTTTTCACTTGTTTAGGGGAAAATTATGTAAAAAAAAATTCTGGATGGTGTTCAATTTGAAACTTTTCTTGCTCCAATTTTAGTGTTAAAACACCTTTCTTTTATTAAAAATGGATAGTAATAGAAGATCAGTTCAGTTCAGTCGCTCAGTCATGTCTGACTCTTTGCGACCCCATGGACTGCAGCATGCCAGGCTTCCCTGTCCATCACCAACTCCCGGAGCTTGCTCAAACTCATGTCCATCAAGTCGGTGATGCCATCCAACCATCTCATCCTCTTTCGTCCCCTTCTCCTCCTGCCTTCAGTCTTTCCCAGCATCAGGGTCTTTTCCAATGAGTCAGTTCTTCCCATCAGGTGGCCAAAGTATTGGAGTTTCATCTTCAGCATCAGTCCTTCCAATGAATATTCAGGACTGATTTCCTTTAAGATTGACTAATTGGATCTCCTTGCAGTCCAAGGGACTCTCAAGAGTCTTCTCTAACACCACAGTTCAGAAGCATCAATAGAAGGTAGAGAATCTAAAAAAGGCTGCTAACCCTGTGGAGGTCACTGAGAGATTCTTGAGTCCTTACTGGGCTGTGAAGGCCTGGCATCCGGGGACTTTTTGCTCCCGAGAGTGTCTCCTCTGAGTGGGATGGAGAGGTTGCGGGCCCTTCCGTGGGGTCAGGATTCCTTCTTGGTCCCCAGAGAAACCCACAGCTCTGCAGTCTTTCTCCCTGGCAGGTAGTGGCCCAGATCCTGCCTTTCCGAGACCAGAACCGTGCAGCCCTGGACGGCCTCTGGAACCGGCACCACGTGGAGCGGGTGGAAGTCGTCATGAAGGAGACACTGGACGTGGAAGGTGCGTGAGTGGTCCCCGCCTTGCATCAGTGGTTTGGCATTGGCCCCCAGGGCGCCGTGGCCAGTGGTGTGTGTGTGCATGCTCAGTCACGAAATCGTGTCCAACTCTTTTGAGACCCCATGGACTGTAACTCGCCAGGCTCCTCTGTCCATCAGATTTTCCAGGCAAGAATACTGGAGTGGCTTGCCATTTTTCTCCTCCAGTGCTTGCTTAGAAGATTTCGCTGGTGTGCAGTCTCCTTTCAGGGCCTGTGTGTGCCCAGTTCTGGGCCATGCTATACCCCAGGGTGCCCACAGGCAAGCCCCAGATGGTGACGTCTGCCCTTAGGGAGCATGTAGTTGGGTTATGTAGACTTGGCCAAGGCACTGAAATACTGGCTGGCAGTAAACCCTGGGAGGTAAGCTGCCTTCCTTGTTGAGTGTGGTGGAGACCATCAGCGCGCAGGGCTCCCAGGCTTCTGCTTACAGCAGCAGCCCCCTCTGCTTTCATCTCCTCTCTTCTCTTTACCTCCCGTCCTTCCGGTTCATTCATTCTCAGCTCAGTGGTTGCATTGTCAGGGAGGCCTGCTGCCTGTCCCAACAAGGTCCACTCCTGCCGCACACTCCAAGCGAACACGCCTCCCTTCCCTGTCCCTCCTTGGCCTCGTCTCATTCCCCCGTCTGTCTGTCTGTCCCTCTGGACTGGAGGCTTTAGGCCACCTCCTTGCTGGCACCTGGCACGCACCTGGGAAGTGCTGACCAAACACTGCAGGAATCAGCAGTATTGACCTGGGAGTCAGGACACCTGCATGTCAGGCCCGTCTCTTCCCCTGAGTGACCTCACTGCGTCCTGTCCCTCATCTGTGTGGCCACCGACTTGTGTCAACCACAGCAGCTGAGGCTCCTTGAGCCCTGGCTTTCTGTGACTCCATCACATCTCGTGAGCATTGGCCGTATGTGTTCAGAGCTCCGGTTCGTTTACCCCAATGATAAAAGCTAGTTCTTATCGTGTCCTGAGGCCCCAATAGCCAAATGGGAAGGGCGCTATTATTAGCCTCCACCTACGGATGAAGTTTGGTGATGAGCCCAAGGTCACGGCCGGATATGGTGTAGCCAGGTCCCTGTCCAGGCAGTCTGGCTCCAGCCCCGGGCTCTGCACCATGGCAGCCAGCTCATCCCCCAACTGCGTGCTGCAGCCCTAGGCTGTTGTCCCACCCTTCGGTGTGGGCCTGGGCAGAAAGGTGGGCCCCAGACCCCTTGGGCCCAGAAGGGGCCCAGGAGGTCTGTGTCTCTTCTCCGCTCCGTTCCTCCCGTCAGCTTTCTCCTCTTTCCCCTTTGAAGTGTGTTTAGGGCTGGAAGCTCTGGTTGGGTGTGTGTGGGGGTTTCAGGGATGGGGACCCAGCTGCCTCATGGGTTCACCTGGGGATATATATTGGGACAGACTCCAGAATGAATGATGCAAGTGGTACTGTCAGGGCCAGGTGGGAGGAACAGTGGGCTAGGGTACCAGACAGGAGCCAGCCTCCAAGGGCCCTACCATCCTAAAGAGGAGCTGGGCTTCTCTGTCTGGAACCTGTGTGAGAAAAGGGTGCTCTCCCCACTGCAGTGAGCCTTCATGGCTCTCCTCAGGCCTTCCAGATTTCTTCTCCTGTCCTCAGCAGGGGCTCAGACTGTGGGTTTCCACCCGGGGCCTATGTGTGCCTCCTGTCCTGGTAGGACTGAGGGCTGGGTCGTGCCCTGGCTTCATCCGCAGAGACATGACCTACAGATGACCTACAGATCTGGTGCCAAGCGCCTGGCTGGGGGCAGGTGGGGGCCAGCCCCTCTCTGCCCGGATGTGACACTGGGTCTCCTCTCCCCCCCCATTTCTGGCAGCTCCTTCCACAGTCCTACCCTGTGATGTCTGGAATCACCAATTGGGCTCACAATTGGGAGTCACCAATTGGGTGTTGTTGCTTCTTATTTCTTCCATCCTGCCCCATCGTTCTTGGTTGTTGTTGTTCAGTCACTAAGTCCCAACCAACTCTTTTGGACCCCATGGAATGCTGCATGCCAGGCTTCCCTATCCTTCATTATCTGCCGGAGTTAGTTCAAACTCATGTCCATTGAGTTGGTGATGCCATCCAACCATCTCATCCTCTGTCGTCCCCTTCTCCACCTGCCTTCAATCTTTCCCAGCATCAGGGTCTTTTCCTATGAATCAGCTCTTCACATGAGGTGGCCAAAGTGTTGGAACCATTCTTCTTGATATTTGATGTCATTTGTAGAATCCATATGAAGCCAGGAGCTAGGCAAAGGCCCTTCCTTGCAAAGGTACCTTTGAATGTCGGAGAAAGGAAAGCAGAAAGGAAGACAGAAAGGTAGGCCAAGGTCTGAGCAGATCTGTTAGTCGTGGCAAGCCCATGGCAGGGAGAATCTTGGGTTTGACTGCTAGTATGACGGCTGAGGTTTAGAGCGGAGGGCGGCCTGTGGCTCTGCCTCCAGGGCTGCTATGTGGGACCAGAGCACCAGCCCGGTTGCCTTTGGGGTGTGGGTTCCGAGCAGTGGGTCTTATTTTTGCCAGCTCTAGAGTACATGCTGCTTCACTGGGCCCAGAGCAGGGCAGGTCTTGGGGACCCACCGATGTGCGGGGCTCACAGCCAGGGCAGGGCTGGTTCCGACCACTCTCCTTGTCAGAGGTGGCCAGTGGCACGGCAGCTGTCCTGGGTTCCACATCTCCCTGGGCAGGTGTGTGCACAGGCCTGATGGTGTAGGGTGGGATGACTTCCTGCCTCTGTGTTCATCCCTTCAGCGAGGGGCTATGGACCTGGGTCCTTGGGAACAGCCAGAACTGGGGGTTCTCTTCCCTGTGCCTCTGTTTCTCCTTCTCCCTCCCTCTCCTTCTGTCTTGTCTCTTTCCCCAGGGGCTAGGGGACCCAGAAGAACAAGCGTTCTCTGCATCCCAAGGCAGGGGCCTTGTGCGTCCCCAGCACTGATCCTCTCTCTCCCCTCCCGATCTGCTTCAGGGCCCTGCTGGACTCAAGCTCAGGCTGGAGAGAGAGGACAGGAGCTGGGGATCCTGCGGTCACCCCACCATGGCCAGTAACCCTGTGTCCAGCAGACCAGGGTCGTGGCTGTGCCTCCCCTTGGGGTTGGGGGTAGGAAGCTGCAGGAGGAGACTGCCCGCCCTGCCTGAGGTCTCAGCATCTTGCTGTCCTGTGAGCTCAGCTGGCACGGTGCTGCAGTGAGGCCCAGGGTGGCCAACAAGCGTCCAGGCAGGAGTCCCAGCCCCGTGGTCTGACCGTGAAGCAGAAGGACAGAGTGTGGGGGCCTTCTCCCCTCCCCCGCCCCCTCACTCACTCCTGTGCCAGGAGGCCCCCGAGGGACCCCGCTCCTAGACTGTAGCCTAAGTGCTTGAAGGGAGGGGGCTACGGGCCAGGCCTGGTCCCAGACAGACCCTGAGTGGGGGCGTCTGAGCAGCACGGGGGTTTGGATGTCTCCTCCACCCTGCCCCACCCCCACCCGTCCCCTGGCTCCCTCCCTCCGTGCCTCCCTCCCTGCTGTGAGAGGTTTTTTCTCCTCTCCTGCCGCAGCCTCTGGCCCAGAGGAGTTCGCTGCAGTTGAGGCTGCTGCAGAGGCAGGAGCGGGGAATAAAGGAGGTCGGGGGAGGGGAGCGGTCCTCCTGCAGCCCCAGCTCCCTCTCATCCTTGTCTGGGCCACCCCTCTTGGAAGTCCCGTCCTGAGAGTCACAGAAGCCCTGGCCAAGCCCCCGCTCCAGGGGTCTCCCAAGGCAGCCCTCTGGGCCATCCAGGGAGTGACATTGTTTGGGCCGCTAGCCCCTGTGTGGAGGTGACCCCCACCCGCCCTCATCACAGCCACAGGGTTGGGCTCTGCTTAAAGGGGGGCTGCTGTCCTCACAGGGCTGCCGTCCCCCCACCTAGAAGTGCAGGGAGGGGGTCCCAGGTCCGTGGCATCCCAGAACCCAGGCTCCTAACCACTGTGCCCGCAGCTTCAGTCTGTCCAAGTCCTCTGCAGTTGGCCTTCCTGCCAGACGTGCCCCGAGTATCTCTCTGCCACCCCGGTTCTCCTCTGGCTGGAAGGCTCTCCATTTTTTCTTTTTTCTTTTTTTTTTTTGGCAAGAGGAAGGAGGGAGCTTTCCTAAGGACCGCGTGGCTGTCCCTGCTTTGGGGGGGGTCCCCGATCTGACATTGGTCACCCTAAGGCTTGGAGTGACCGTTCTGTGCCCCGTGCTGAGGTACTGAGGCAGCCAGCATCTCCAGGTACACGGCAGCTGTCCTGTCTCCTGGCCTGGTGTCTGGGGGGCGGTGGAGGGGGGTGCTGGCAGCTTGCTCAGCAGGGCCGGCGCCCCTCCCGGCGTCTGCAAGGTGAGCCCAGAGCCGCTGCTGGGCCTCCAGCCCTTCGGTTCGCTCTCTCCTCGGCCCTCTCCCCATTTTTATTCTTAGCGGTCCCAGAACCTATTGGTAGAGACTGCAGCCAGCTTTTCATTTTGTTTTTGCTTTGCTGGGAAAGTCCAAATCTCCCACCGAGGGGAGGCAGCCGGGAGGGGCTTCTGGTCTAAGATCTGCAGGCTGCATCTTCGGCAGCCTCTGCATAGTGATGGCCATCCCCGTTACCTGTCCCTTGGGATTGTTTTAAGGATTAAGTCAGATAATGTGCATGAAAATGCTCTACAAATGGAGACTGCCATTCTCCTTCCAAGTGGGCTGGGAGGGGAAGCAGCAGCGTCTCTGACTCTCTGGGTACCAGGTGACTTGTAGGTGACTTGTGTTGGGTTATATAAAGATGGTAATTGATCTCCAGTTCTCTCATGTCAATTCTTCACCTAATATTTTCTCTCTTTCTCACTTATATATGTACTTAAATTTCCATGTATTGACAGCCTGCATAATGTATCCCTTTCAGTCGCTCTGTGTTTCTGTTCAGTCCTGTTTATATCACAGAATATGAATTGTTCTATTATTAGGCATCTCAGTTGTTTCCACTTTTTGCTATTTTAAATAGTACTTTGCTAGCTCTTAAAAAAAATTAAGGTATGATTCACATACCGTAAAATTTACCCTTTTTTAAAGTGTACCATTCAGTAGTTTTTAATATATTCACACAGTCATGCAACCATTATCTAATTATAGAACACTTATGAGCATTCTAAAAAGTATTTTTTCTTTAAGTGTACTTCTGAAGTGGAATGACTAGACCAGACGGGTCAACACGACCTTATGGCTGTTTTTACATCTTATTGGACTGTTATCAGAAAATTCGCAACAGCTGCATCCGTCACTGGTGACATTCCTACAGCTCTGTCCACATCGGGCCCCCATCTTCCCCGTTTCCGCTGGCTTGGTGGGTTTGCAGCTGCTCTTCTCAGAGTATCTTGCATGGGGTGCTGCCCGGGAGATTGTGAAGGGGAGCATGAGCGAGGAGGAGAGTGACGGTCCCCCGTGCCTGCAGCCTGTGACTCGATGACCTCTGTGTGTGAACAATTCAGGGGCCAAGCTGGTCTTTTCTCCAGTGGCCTAAGCTGGCTGTGCTTTGTTCCAGGAGTCCCTGGCCTCTGGGATCTACTGCCTGATGGTCTGAGGTGGAGCTGATGTCATAGTAATAGAAATAAAATGCACAGTAAATGTAGTGCACTTTTAATCATTCCTAAACTGTCTTCCCTCATCCCAGGTCCATGGAAAAATTGTCTTCCATGAAACTGGTTGGTGGCACTAGTGGTAAAGGACCCGCCTGCCAATGCAGGAGATTTAAGGGATGGGGGTTTGATCCCTGGGTTGGGAGGACCCCTTGGAGGAGGGCATGGCAACCCACTCCAGTATTCTTGCCTGGAAAATCCCAAGGACAGAGGAGCCTGGCGGGCTATAGTCCATAGGGTCACAAAGAGTCAGACACAACTGAAGCTAGGGACGCACACACATGCTTTATTCTATCCTTGTTCACGTATTTTTAAAAATTAATGTTTTTGGTTGTGGTGGGTCTTTATTGCTGCGCTCTAGCTTTCTCTAGTGGTGAGCAGGGACTGCTCTTGGTTGCAGTGTGGACTTCTTGTTGCGGTGGCTTCTCTTGTTGCAGAGCACAAGCTCTCGGACAAGGAAGCTTAGTAGTGGTGGCTCTCGGGCTTAGTCGTTCCTTGGCATGTGGGATCTTAGTTCCTCGACCAGGGATTGAACCCAAGTCCCCTGCATTGGCAGGTGGATTCTTATCCACTATACCACCAGGGAAGTCCCCCTTGTTCACATACCGATGGGATTTTACCTCTCAATTTTCAGCCAAGGAAAGATACTAGGAGTCATATGTGTCACTTTCAGGAAAAAGCAGTCCACAATAACTGTGGTAACCAGAAAAAAATCACCTTGTTGGGTGCTGTCAGGAGAACCAGCCCCCACCTGGGCTTCACCGCCCTGCCTTTCCCCAATGAGGTGCCAGCCATGGGCCTGATCACTCCACTTTAACTGGAAAGACAGCTCCGCAGGAAAGGATCCAAGTCCACAAATATATGGGCTGTGCTGAACACAGGCCCACTTCCTCTCCCACCCCCAAGCTTGAAATTAAGGAATGAAGGAAGCTCTCTTTTACACAGCAGGTAGTAAACCTATGAATGCCTCCTCTCCAGGAGTGAGAGCGGATAAAAATAGGGAAAGGACCACTTAGGGATTTGCTGAACTAATGATTAGTAAGCAGATAACAGGGCTCTTTAAGACTCTGCTGTGTTCTCTCAATCAAAAATTCAGCTGCTCTCAAAGCTTTAACTGTCCTCTTTACACTCCTAAATCTACTCGAATTCATTGATGCCAGGATACACATTTTTACATATTCGAGCTTCTCTGAAGTTAGGTCTACTGTGGATGGGGTGATAGAATTGAATTGGCAGCCTGTTTTCATCTTGTTGTTGTTTCAGTCGCTTAGTTGTGTCCGACTCTTTGTGACCCCATGGATTGTAACCTGCCAGGTTCCTCTCTGTTCATGGGATTTCCCAGGCAAGAATACCGGAGTGGGTTGCCATTTCCTTCTCCAGGGGATCACTTGACTCAGGGATAGAACTCTTGTCTCTGGCATTGGCAGGCGGATTCCTTACCACTGAGCCACATGGGAAGCTAAAATGTGAACTCCTTCAAGCCAGATCTTAGTTTCTGTCTCATTTTTTATTTGATGGAATTTAGTCCATCTCCAGCATTGTCTTTCCAAGCCCTAGTCTTATATATATATAGCCTCCAGTTACCTCTGAGGTACTGATATTTTCACTGGATATATATCACCATGTCAGACCCAGCCGATTTAGAACTTAAACCATCACTGCATTGTTCTCATGAAATACTGTCTGCCTTTTCTAATTTTTTTTTTTTTTGACTGTGGTGGGTCTTCATTGCTGTGTGAGGGCTTTCACTAGTTGCAGCGAGCAGTGCCTGTTCTTCATTGCACTGTGTAGGCTTCTCATTGCAGTGGCTTCTCTTTTTGCAGAGCATGCTCTAAGAGCGAACAGGCTTTGGTAGTTTCAGGGTGTGGGCTCTGTAGTTGCAACTTGTGGGCTGCAGAAAGCAGGCTCAGTAGTTGTGGCACACGGACTTAGTTGCTCTGCGGCATGTGGGATCTTCCTGGACCAGGGATCAAACCTGTGTCCCCTGCGTTGCAAGGCGAATTCCTAACCACTGGGTCACCAGGAAAGCCCTCTAACTTCTTTATTTTCAAATAGTGGCTGTTCTCTGAGTTGTCAGTTGTCTCTGACAGGCCTTCTCTTGCAGCCCCTATGATAATAAAAATGCTAGCCAGTGTGTATCAGTGCTTCCTGCATGCCAGGTATTGCTCCACACCCCATGCACTTACTAGCTCATTGATGTTCACAGCAGCCCTGCAGAGCAGGCACTACGGCCAGTCCTCTTTTATACGTGATGTAGAATCACTTGCCTGGGGTCACAGAGCTAAAAGAAGGCACAGCGGGTCCTTGAACCCAGGCAGCCTGGTTGCAGAGACTGCAGACCATAATCCTGCACGGCCTTTCATGGATCCAGCCAGGCACCTTGCGGTTTCCCCTCATCCATTCAGTGACTTTATGCTTCACTGTTTGCTCTGGCCCTTGTTAACTTCTTCAGTTGCAGCCAAAGCTGTCCATTGATTCCATTCCCACCTGTCCCCTCTCTGTATTTTGCAAATCGTAGATGGCTTAATCTTCTCACAGCACCTCTCTCAGGGTTCCACCTCCCTACTCTAATAAAAAAAGCTTTTTTGAGAGATAATTCACATATCATTTGTTGTTGTTCAGTCTCTGAGTTGTGTCTGATTCCTTGCGACTCCATGGATGGTAGTCTGTCTGGCTCCTCTGTCCATGGGATTCTCCAGGCAAGAATACTGGAGCAGGTAGCCATTTCCATCTCCAGGGGATCTTCCCAACTCAGGGATCAAACCCAAGTGCCTTGCACTGGCAGGTGGATTCTCTACTGCTGAGCCCCCATCATGTAATTCACTTACTTAAGTGTAGAATTCAGTGGGCTTTGGTATATTCACAGAGCTGTGCATCCATCACTACAATCAGTTGTAGAACATTTTCATCAAAAGAAGCTCTGTATTCCGCCCCGCCCCTCTGATTAGCTGCCACCCTCTGATTACGCCCCTCATCCTCCTAGTCCTGGCAGCCATAAACTTACTCCCTGTCTCTATGGATTTTCCTAGACATTTCATGTAAATAGGGTGTGACTTTCTGGGTCTGGCTTCTCTCACTGAGCGTAATGTTCTCAAGGTTCATCCACACTGTATAGCCTGTGTCAGTGCTTCATTTCTTTTCTTTTTTAAATTAATTATTTTTAATGGGAGGATAATTGCTTTACAGTATTGTGTTCATTTCTGCCACAGATCAACATGAATCGTCACAAGTGTACATATGTCCCCTCCCTCTCCCACCCCATGCCACCCCTCTAGGTCATCACAGAGCACCAGGTTGAACTCCCTCTTAGTTGTTGTACGGCAAATTCCCACTGGCTGTCTTTTTTACATTGGGTGATGTATATGTTTCAGTGCTACCCGCTTCATTTATTTTTTATTGCCAGATAACATTCTGCTGTGTGGATGGATTCACCACATTTTATTTATCCACTTATCAGCTGGTGGACATTTGAGTCCTTTCTCCGTTTTGACTGTCGTGAATAAGGCCGCTGTGAACATTCGTGTACAAGTTTTTGTGTGGACATATGTTTTCTTTTCTCTTGGGTGGATTGGAGTTGCTGGATCGTGCAGTAACTCTGCTTAACTGGTGAGGTCGAGGACTTTTAATAGCTCCTCAAGCCCCTCAGTCTCCTTTCCAAAGCCCTTCCCATCTGTTCTCCATCTCTGCTCTTGCGAATCACAGACTGGCCGCTTCTGCCAGACTAGCCAGGCTCACACCCATCCATCGCCTGACCTGTGTGTTGGGGCCTCTGCCCTCTGGCTTACGCTTCTCACCCCAACCAGGACGTGGCCCAGGGGCAAAGTCGGCCCCCCACATACAGTTCTTTGAGACACACAGCAGTTTTAAAAATCTGAATTGTTTGTACACATGAGATTGTACTTAATGATCCCATTTTTCGTGTTCTCTGTATAAATGGCAAGATTCGGTCACTGTGGGCCCACACACCTGTGAGGCACTCCCCGCCTGACCGCAGCCGAGGGACGCGGCCCTGCCTTGTCCTCCTCACACCTTTCCTGGCCCATGAGGTGCTGAGCCCCTGGCCCCTTGCGTCGACACCCCCCCCCCCCCCCCCCACCAAAAAGCCCAGCTTGGTTTCCTGCTTCAGCCACCAGCCTCCACTTCTGAAAGCCACCAGGGCCCGTGCTGCTCAGCCCCACGCCAGGCGCCCTGTTCTGCCTGCGGCTGTTTGCGTGGGAATCACAGTGGAGCCAGGGAGGCGGTGAGAATGGCTCTGGGACCTGCTTTGTTGGTGTTTAGTTGCTGAGTTGTTTCCAACTCTTTGCAACTCCATGGACGTAGCCCACCAGGCTCCTGTGTCCATGGAACCTCCCAGGCAAGAATATTGGAGTAGGTTGCCATTTCCTTCTCCAGGGATCTTCCTGATCCAGGGATCGAACCTGTGTCTCCTGCATCTCCAGCCTTGCAGGTGGATTCTTTATCAATGAACCACCAGGGAAGCCCCTGGGGCCAGCTGCCGAGGTTCCAATTTCATTTTTACCCCTTTACCAGCTGTGTGACCTTGGGCAAGTTGCTTGACTTCTCTGAACCTCAATTTCCTTACATTGTATTTAATTTTAATATATTGAAATATATATTTTATTTATTTGGCTGTGCCGGGCCTTCGTTGTGGCGGGATCTTTAGTTGCAGCATATGAACTCTTAGTTGTGGCATTCGGGATCTAGTTCCCCAACCAGGGATCAAACCTGGGCCCCATGCATTGGAGTGTAGAGTCTTAGCCACTGGACCACCAGGGAAGTTCCTCTTTACATTTTAAAATGAGGATAATAGCAGGACCTCTGTACATGTTGCTACTGTGAGGGGTAAATGGACTGATATTTACATCTGCCGTTATTGCTGTTGTCTGTTATCTTTTTCTTGATGTCTTCTCAGTGATATTGTGAGTACTTTGGAGACCAGACCCCCGTGGGGCCGGGGGCCTGAGCCTTGGTTTCCCAGCCGGGGGCATTTAGGATAGTTTGGCTGCAGCACCCGGGCTGGGTGTCCTGTGTGTCCTGGGTTCTGCCTCCTTGACCAGAGCCGCAACCTCAAGCCCCACTCTCGAGGACCAAACACCTTCCCAGGAGCTGACTGTGGGTCTCACTTCCTGCCCGTGACACGGGCGCCACTGCCACGCCTGGCCTGTAGGACTGAGCTCAGGCCAGGTGGCCCCTGCTCACTGTCCAGCTGGCCCAAGCCTGCCAGGGCAGGTGGGCCAGGCAGGTCTGAATCAGGGGCCATTTCTTTCTGTTCGTTTGAATTAAGTATTGATAAGATAAAAAAAGAATGATTACACAATCCCAGGTGGCGCTAGTGGGGAAGAATCCACCTGCCAACACAGGAGATGCAAGAGACCCGGGTTCGATCCCTGGGTCAGGAAGATCCCCTGGAGGAGGGCATGGCAACCCACTCCAGTATTCTTGCCCCGGAGAATCCCACGGACAGAGGAGCCTGGCGGGCTACAGTCCATGGAATCACAGAGTCAGACATGACTGAGCAGGCACACGCACACACACACACACACACAATCTAGGTAACATGCAGAACTATGATGTAACAGATACCTATGAACTTGCAAACCTTGGGTCCCTCCCCCAGTCCTATCCCAGTTCCTCTTCTCTACAGTCCAGGTTTTAGGTGGATTTTCCCCTTGTTTCTTTATCGTTTCTGTGTGGATCCAGTTGCCTAAAAATGTGCTGTTTAATTTTGAAGAGTCAACACGCTGTGTGTGTGTGTGTGTGTGTGTGTGTGTGTGTGTGTGAGAGAGAGAGAGAGAGAGATAGAGAGTGTTGAGTCTTTCTGTCTCTTTAACCTGCATTCAGGATAATCTGCATGGATCTGTCTTCTAATAACTTTTTTTCCCCCCAACCTTTTGTAATCCATAAAACCTGTCTATGGAATTTCTTATTTCCCCTTGTATTTTTCATTGATTTGAAATTCTGTTTATCCTGGTCATATTATATTTTCAAAGCAGTTTATATATTTATATTACATCGTCAGCTTTATTTCTCTGAACATGGAACCTCCGAGGTGGACCCCTGGTGGTGTGTGTGTTCAGCTTCCCGGCCACACAGTGTTCTGCGGAGTGACTGCGGCGCTGTGTCTGGTGCTTGAGATGCTGCAGGGACCAGGCAGATGCAGTCCTCACCTGATGGAGCATCAGGGTGCTAGGAAGAGTGAATAACAGGCAGCCCCAAGTTAGTCAGGGGAAACAGCCGAAGATAGGGCCCTCCAGGAGGGCAGGCCAAGAGTTTGGTAGAATCTCCTGGAACTCAAGACCTGAAAGATGAGCAGGAGCTGCTGGGTAACAGAGCTGATCCCATGTTACAGGTGACGCACGCAAACCTTCGATAAACAGCTGCTCTTCCGGTGGTGATGTCACCTTTTTCTGTGCGTAAGGCTGTGAATTGACCCGAGTCTCAGCAGATCAGCAGAATGTGAGCCATGCCATGTGAAGTGTTGTGGCATTTGAACCCTAAGCCTTAAGACCACTGGCTTGTATGTATTTGAGTCACTGGTAGTCAGAATTGTTTCTGAGTCCTGTAGGAGGAGGTGTGTCGTGTGTGGTTAACCAGCTCCTGACTGCTCATCCCAGCCCTGGGCCTCTGACTTCTTCCTCTTGTGTAGACAGGGACGGTCGTGGACCCGCCGCGCCAGACCCTGTGGGTGTAACAGGAGGGGTGCCTGGCGTCTCCACGCTGTGCCAGGCACAGTGAGCATTGTTGTCACTGCCAAGCTCTGTGGTCACTGCCAAGCTCTATGTGTCACCTTCTTTTATCTTCTCGGGAACCCCATCCACTGGCCACCTGCCATTTCCACCTGTGTGTTTTAGGCTTAAATACAACTGGTTTCCCCTCCATCAACCCCTTCCTCTACCCAGTCCCCTCATCTCAGGAAGTGTCACCATGCCCGTCTTCTGCTCAGGCCTGAGCAGTCACCTTCCCAGGAGCCAATTCCCCCCCACCACTGCCCCGAGTCCTTGAAGCTGACTTTGGCTCCTCCTTTTCACTGGTGCTCGCCTGCATGGGTCAGCTTACATGCTAAGTTGCTTCAGTCATGTCCAGCTCTTTGTGACCCCATGGGTCATAGCCCACCAGGCTCCTCTGTCCATGGGATTCTCCAGGCAATAATACTGGAGTGGGTAGCTATGTCCTTCTCCAGGGGACCTTCCAGACCCAGGATGGAACCCGCATCTCTACATCTCCTGCATTGGCAGGTGGGTTCTCTACCTCTAGTGCCTCATGGGTCAGCAGGTCCAGCCAGTTCTCACTCAAGAAGCGCCGTCCACCCTCTCCAGCTGCTTTACCCCATCCCTTTAGTCCAGGTCACAGCGTCACCCCCCGTCCCCACCTCTGGACCACCACGTGGTCTGCTATAGTCGCCCTGCCCACAGCAGACCCGGGCGTGAATGTACGGAAGGTCTTGCCATCTCCTACTTCAGCTCCTGCACTGCTTTCCCTGAGCGTGGGAACCAATCAGTCTCCGCTCCTCATCCTGCAAGCCCCGCCCTCCCAGCCCCACCCTCCTGCTCGCCTTCTGGCGCCTGGCAGCCAAGCTCGTCCAGGGCTGCTCCTGCAGGTCTCAGAGCAGACTCCCTATTACCCTCTGCCATGAACTCTGTCTATAATGTCTTCATTGGCTTTTCCTCCCTCCGCTCGACTATAAGCCGAGGGCAAGGACCTGGCACTTATGTGGGCTTGGTAGGGGGTGACAGTGAGTGCCCTTTGAAGGCAGGATGCGGAGCAGAGACTTGGAAGTCAGGTGACTCACCCAGGGTCACGCAGCAGCAAGCTGCCCAGGCCCTCACCGCGGTGCCTAGCTTTCCAGAACCAGGGCCTTCCCAGGCAGAGGCCGGGAGAGGCCCACGGGGTCTGACTCCTCCTGGTGGGGCGGGTCTCGTTGGCTTAGGGCCGCCCGCCCCCTTCCTGCCCGGTTCTGCTCTGGCACTCCAGACTAGGGGGTGTGGCTGTGGGCACAGGTCAGCCACGTGC
Source organism: Muntiacus reevesi (assembly GCF_963930625.1). NCBI lineage: Eukaryota > Metazoa > Chordata > Mammalia > Artiodactyla > Cervidae > Muntiacus > Muntiacus reevesi. The sequence goes on along the minus strand of NC_089253.1, from coordinate 90,378,669 downwards.
CCGATCCTTATGACTCCTCCCCACCCCCCGCCAGGCCGCACCAGCTTCTACGAGGAGTACGGCGTCATCCGAGACGTCCTGCAGAACCACCTGACGGAGGTCCTCACGCTGGTGGCCATGGAGCTGCCCGTCAACATGAGCAACGCGGAGGCCGTGCTGCAGCACAAGCTCCGGGCCTTCGCGGCGCTGCGGGGCCTGCAGAGGCACAGTGCTGTGCTGGGCCAGTACCAGGCCTACAGTGGGCAGGTGCGCGGGGAGCTGCAGAAGCCAGACAGCTTCCACAGCCTGACGCCGACCTTCGCAGGTGGGCCCCCAGGGCCGGGCACACCCCCGGGCGGGAGCAGTCCTCCCAACACAGACCCCTCGGGGTGGGTCGGGGGGATGCTGGAAGTGGGATTTTCCCAAGGTGCTTAGAGGTGAGTGAGAGATGCCCCAGCCTCCCTGCCCTTCTGCCAGCCTAAAGCAGCAAGTCACCTGCTGGCTCCCTCTGGACAGAGGGACAGACACCTCAGTGATGATCTCTGTTCAGTCCACGGATATTTACAAGACTCGCCCAGCTGGGCTCAGACCTGGCTCTGCCCTTGAGGAGCTTATCCAGCCCCCGGAGAGGCTGCAGGCCAGGGGCACCCCTGGCGGGCATGCAGCATGCCAGGCAGGCAGGTGCCCACTGGGGCCGTCCTCTGGGCACTTGCACAGGCTCAGAGCTTTCTGGGGGTGGCCGGCTCCCTAACACTGCCATCACAAACCCCAGGACCAGAGCAGCAACTCTGGTCAGGCGCCAACCGCGTGCCCAGCACTGTATGCACATCACCTCATTTAATCCTCCCGTGGAAACACATCAGGCAGGTGTCGTCAGCCTCACTTAAAGGTGAGGGGCTGTGAGGCTTGGCGAAGTTGCTAGAAACTTGCCCAAGGTCACGCAGAGATAGGCCGTGGGAAAACCAGGGCTTGCAGCTCAGTCTGGAGGGCACTCTGCTTCTAACTCTCACTGCCATGGGCCCCTGCAGGCCACCTCAGCTATACAGCAGTTCTCTGCAGGCCTGTGGCTGAGACCCCTGGCTCCCCTTCTTCCCCTGCCACCACCTGTCCCCCCATATCTGATGGCCTCAGTGCATCCTCAGCACTCTACAGACAGGAAGGAACCACCTCTCTCTAGGAACACCTCCCCCCGTCCCCATTCAGCATCAGTGCCACCTTGCACCCCGACCCCTGCCCCGTGAGACTTCTCACAGAATCTCCTGATTGGAGCTCCTCAGCCCAGCTCCCCTTTGTTTGGGGACGATGGTGCTGAGAGGCCCTTCAAGGGCAGTGGGTGTCCGAGGTGGCCCATGAGGCTGCTTTTTGAGCAGCGACTGGGAAGAGAAGATAATGGAAGAGGTGAGAGGTGGGTGAGGCTAGCAAAACCAGAGGTTCCCAGAGGAGGAATCAGAGAAAAGGAGGCTGGCCAGCAGGAAGGAAAGAGGGGAAGATGAGCAGGCCGGGAGGTCCCAGGTCCTGTGCCTGAGCATCACCTCCGCTGTCCCCCTGTCACCCGCCCCAGGCATCCTCATTCACATAGACAACCTCCGCTGGGAGGGCGTCCCATTCATCCTGATGTCCGGCAAAGTCTTGGATGAGAGAGTGAGCTATGTGCGGATCTTGTTCAAGAACCAGGCGTTCTGCGTCCAGAGCGAGAAGCACTGGGTTGCTGCCCAGAGCCGCTGCCTGCCCCGACAGATCATCTTCTACATCGGCCACGGCGAGCTGGGCAGCCCTGCCGTGCTGGTCAGCAGGAATCTCTTCCGGCCGGCCCTGCCCTCTGCCAGCTGGAAGGAAGTGGAAGGCCGGCCCGGGCTGCGCCTCTTCGGCCTCCCACTCTCTGATTACTACGCCTACAGCCCCGTGCGGGAGCAGGATGCCTACTCCCTGCTCATCTCTCACATCTTCCACTGCCGGAAGGACTCCTTCGTCACCACGGAGAACCTGCTGGCCTCCTGGGTCTTCTGGACGCCCTTGCTGGACAGCCTGGCCCACGAGGTCCCGCGCCTGTACCCGGGAGGAGCAGAGAACGGACAGCTGTTGGACTTCGGGTTCAGCGGCGGCCACCTGTCCTTCTCCCAGCCGCAGCCGGAGCAGCTGGTGCCAGGGCCTGACTCCGCTCCGCTGCCCAGCGACTTCCAGGTCCTCAGGGCCAAGTACCGAGAGAGCCCGCTGATCTCGGCCTGGCCCGAGGAGCTGATCGCCAGGCTGGCGGGCGACATTGAGGCTGCCGCCATGCGGGCTGTGCGGCGCTTTGGCGAGTTCCACCTGGCGCTCTCGGGTGGCTCGAGCCCGGTAGCCCTGTTCCAGCAGCTGGCCACAGGGCACTACAGCTTCCCGTGGGCCCACACGCACCTGTGGCTGGTGGACGAGCGCTGTGTGCCGCTCTGGGACCCTGAGTCCAACTTCCAGGGCCTCCAGACACACCTGCTGCAGCACGTGCGGGTCCCCCACTACAACGTCCACCCCATGCCTGTGCACCGGCGCCAACGGCTCTGCGCTGAGGAGGACCAGGGCACCCAGGTCTATGCCGAGGAGATCTCTGCCCTCGTGACCAACAGCAGCTTCGACCTGGTGCTGCTGGGCATGGGCACCGATGGACACACGGCCTCCCTCTTCCCACAGTCGCCCGCCGGTCTGGACGGCGAGCAGCTGGTGGTGCTGACCACGAGCCCCTCCAGCCCACACCGGCGCATGAGCCTCAGCCTACCCCTCATCAACCGCGCCCGGAAGGTGGCCGTGCTGGTCATGGGCAGGATGAAGCGTGAGATCGCTATGCTGGTCAGCCGCGTGGGCCACGAGCCCAAGAAGTGGCCCATCTCAGGCGTCCTGCCAGATTCTGGCCAGCTGGTGTGGTACATGGATTACGACGCATTTCTGGGGTGACGGAAGTTTGGCCCTTTGCTCACCCCCATCCTCCCCTTCATTCACCCTCTCTCTACCCTCTCAGTCCTGCCCCCCCGCCCCCCTACCCGTACATGCCGTCCTCTCTGGAATCTGACACCTCAGTGTCAGGCCTCCAGTGTGGAAGGACAAGACCCCGTCCCAACCCTGTGGCAGTCCCCATCTAGCGGTGGCGGGCCCCCATGGAACAAGGAAGAAACGGCAGCTCTGCTCTTGAAAATCTACAGATCCAAGTCAGGGGAGAAACATCCACCTTAAATAAAGGCCTGCAGCAGTTACATGTGGGCATCCACCAGCGCAAACAGGACTGTCTGAAAGCTCCCCGCTGGAGCAGGAGTGCAATCAGGGAGTGGTTAACCAGGAGGTACATGTGGGCCAGGCACCTTGGACCGCCTCCAACAGAAAAGCAGAGCGTGAATGGTGGAGCCCAGGTGCCCACCTGGAGCCACGAGCGCCTGCTAGGACCTGCCATCCTTTTCTTCTCCAGCTTCCAGCTCAGCCTGCTGTCCGGTCCCCTCCAGGGCCACCTCCACCTGCTCTGCATCTCAGGTCCTGTCTTCCTAGACCTCGCCAGGGAGGACTTCCCACCCGCTCTGCTTCTTTGCTATCCCTCAGACACCCTAGCAACAAACGCTAGGATGTGGAAATGGATCCAGGAATCTTGGGACTGTGCCGTGGAGCTCCTTTTCTCAGTAGGTGGACTTTACCAATGGCAGGAGGCGCTGGTTCCCCAGCTCCGTCAGGGAGGGAGGACCCCTGCCCCAGGCACGTGGACCTGCCACCACAGCCAGATAGCTCTGCACGAAACACTGAAACACACTGGACGGAGTTGGTCAGGCCATTCCTGGGATCTGCATTGAAGAGGATCCTTTGTGTCTCAGGGGACTTCCCCAATGAGTGTTTCCACTCTCAGTGTCTCCTCTTGTTTTACCTGAAAAGATCAAGTTAAATCTTTCTCTTATGGTAACATCTTACCTGGGGGGAGTGAGATGTGACATCAGGGCACCCAGACCATCCAGGCGCTCCAACCCTCACCCAGCTGGACCCAGGCCTTCCTGGCAGGGCGGCTGCGGCCCACGTCAGCAGTGGCTGTCCACCGCCGTCCCAGGGCCTTTGCTGGTTGTCAGCACCAAGAAGGGGCGACTGCTGCCCACACTACCTCGTGGAGGCATCGGCCTTTGTGTGCCAGCCCCTCCTGCCACTGCTCACCTCACCACTAACACATCGCTGAAGACTTGGGGGGCGGTCCCAGTTGAGCTTCTCATTTAGAGTAAACGGGTGCTCCTGAGAAGCCCTGAGCCAATAACAGCTGTTTCTCTGAAACCCCCAAGCGGTGGGGGGCATCCACAAAATTCTTTTATAAAAAAGTGAAACTTCTCAAAACACGCTTAATTTCAGCTTTCCGCACAGCCCACAGATAAAGGATAAAGCAGGGTTTTCCGTGGAACAGCTTCCCCATCTTATAGGCACAGTTTGTATCAGATCAGGCAGATACAAAGTGTCAAGGTCACACCAAGGGCTTTCCTGGGCAAGAAGGAGCATCATGAAATGTGTCTTTCAACTTTTTATTGTTTACACTTTCTTCAAGGCTGTTTACACTTCTTCAAGAATTTACAGGAATTCTTGCTTTGGAGATGTGTGCCCGTGAGGTGGGTGCTGGCCAGGGGCTCTGCACATAAAGGTACCTATTAACATTTGGTTTCCCCCAGCCTCCAAAGACCCCATCCAGACAGGATATCAATATTTATGCCCAGAAGACTCACCTGGGCCAATCAGAGCACAATGCCCAGATAGGGAAGTCTTTTCCCTTTCTGAAAATCAGCGTTGTTTAGCTTTGAGGCTTCTGATGGGAGTAAACTGGGGGAGTGGACACGTGACTGCAGGTGTCACGTCTGGCCACATGGGGGCGCCCTCAGACCATCCCTGCTGTCTGGACCACAGAGACGCTCATTCCCCTCCTCCCCCTCTCAGGCTCCTGAGCCTCCCTGGATTTGTAGCACTGAGGACCTCCCTCTCCCCATCCTCCTCCCCCTCCCCAATCTGTTCCTTAGGAACTTCTTCTGTGAGAAAAAAAGGGAAGGGACCTGCACATGCCCAAGTGTCGCTTCAGGATAAGGGGCCAGCAAACTTCTGATGTCACCGTTTCTGAGTAACAGTGAGTTACCATGGGCCTGAGCTGGGCATGTCCTGTTCTGAGAGGAGCGCCTTGCCTTAAAATGCACGTTCATCTTTAGAGAGAGTGCGTAGGGGCCAGGGCCAGGCAGGGGCAGGAAGTGCCAGGGTTTCCTTCCCAGAATCAAGTGCTCTGGGTTTTTTTTGTTGTTGTTGTTTAACTGTGGTATAGTTGCTTTATAATGTTAGTTTCTGCCATACAACAGGATCATCAGCTGTTTATACACACATGTCCCCTCCCTCTTGTGCCGCTTCCCTGGTGTCTCAGTGGTGAAGAATCCAGTTGCCATTATGGGAGATGTGGGTTCAATCCCTGGGTCGGGAAGATCTTCTGAAGAAGGAAATGGCAACCCACTCCAGTATTCTTGCCTGGAGAATTCCATGGACGGGGAGCCTGGCGGGCTACAGTCCATGGGGTCACAGAGAGCACGGACATGTGCACCTCCCTCTTGAACCTTCCTCCCAGCTCCCCCCACCCCGCCCCCCTCCCACCTTTCTAGGAAGTGCTGTCTTAAAGTCACACCAGCGTAGTCCACTGGTAGCCCTTGTCATCTTCCTGCTTCCTCCCACTCTCCTTCCCCTTTTCTTTCTCCTATCCTTTGCTGATGGTTTTCAGACTTTCTGGGTCATGATCCACAGCAAGAAACACTTTACTTTATGAGTCAGCGCTCGCACTCATGCATGAATCTGCATCTCAAGCAAAAGTTCCACAAATGAATTCTCATCCTGAAAATTCTGGATACCTTCTTTTAAAAAAAAATTTTTTTTAATGCTGCTTATAATTCACTAAATCAAGCTGATCCATAATTTGAAACATGCTACTCTAATCTGACTTTACCCTGTTGTGTAAGCCGAGGTCCCAAGGGTTGGAAGGGAGCACGGGCACCCAGCCCACACAGGGATGCTCATAAGCACTCTGGAATTGGTACTCAGGCCTCCTGTTCCTACAGCTTCATGCCTCAGGGTGGTCCCAGCTGATGCTGCTGCAGTCTCTGTGGTGGGATGCTGAATGCTCCCATCATGAGGGAGGGGAGGAGTGGGTGATGGGAGACACATCAATTGGAGCCCCAGGGCTTCTGGAAGCAGTGATGATGTGTCCTATACAGAGGGTGGCAGACTCAGTACTAAATGTTTTCTGCTGTATGGTCGTTTAGTCTTTACAACAACCCCGTGAGGAGGTGGAGGAATCCTGATTGACCGATGACTTTGAAGTTGAAACTGGAGTTGTCTAATGACAACAGGCCACTTGTAAACTGGAAGTGGCCCACAGGGGTCTAGACATGTGCTCCCAGCCATTCTGCAGTACCACCTCCTTCCCAGGGAGCCCAGCGCAGCTCCCAGAGTTTCCCAGACAGAGCCCAGGCAGCTGGAGCGGCCCTACAGGCCTGTGACAGGGGGCTGGCCCCTCTTGGAGGCCGGCTTACATCCTCCTCTCTGAAGCAGGTTTGTTACCAGTTGCTGCAGGGAGAGATTTAGGGGCTTTCCTAGCTGCTATGAGCTAGATTCTGATGTTGCTCCGGGAGCAAAGTTTCCTGCCAACCGCAAGTTAGGACAGTGCTGTCCTCCTGCCCCACTTCTTGTTCCTCTGCCGACAGTGCTTTCTTTCCAGTCCCGGGGCCTCCCGGGGACCAGCACAATCCGGGCTCTGCCAGCGGGTGGTATTTCAGAACACTCCCTTGGGGACTCTTGTTCCAGAGCTCATGGGCCCCGTCTCCCCGGTCTGGGACCTTCCTCCTCCCCGTTTGTGTAGAGAACCAGACAGTGTGGCTGAGAAAGGGAGGGAGACGCTTCCGCAGAAACTTAAAGGGCGGTTTCCTACAAGTCAGTTTTCAGAAACAAATTTTTTTTTCTCGACAAAAATACACACGGCCTCACAGAAGCAGCCTCTGCATCAGCTTTACCAGCTCTATTTTTATCTTAAGCAGACGGGGACCCATGGACCTCAGTCCACTCCGGGCAGCGTGTCTGTGTCCGAGAAGGAACGAGTCACAGGAAAGGCCAGTGGTGACAGAAGCGTGAGGGGGCCGTGGTGGCAGGTCCCCGAGATCGGTGCCTGCCTGCCCCACAAAAGATAGATCCCAGCGGGCCGGAGCCTTGAGAGGCGGCTGTGTCCCACAGTGGCCGCTTGCATGGCCCAGTAGGGGCCACCTGCTCCGCCCTCATCGATCTCCCAGCCTTCCCACCACCCCGCTGGGAACCTCCCGCTTCCCCTTGAGGTTACAGTGTGCACGTGGCGGTCAAGATTCCCACAAGGAAAAGGGCGGGCCCTCCAGCCTCATCCGTGCTTGGCAGCTGGTCTGCGCCTGGGGACAGCATTGGGAGGGATCCGCAGTGAAGTCAGCTCTCAAGGAGGCCCTGTGTTTTGACTGAGGTCGTGGATTCGTTCCTCCAAGAACCCCGCCTGCCACCCCCCCCGCCACACTGCGCCCCACTGATGGGCCAGCGTTGGCCGAGGCATCAGCCTGCCAGTGCCGGGTCCCGCTTCCATCGCTCACTTGGAGGCTGGAGCTGGGCACCAGCGTGTCCTATATGGTCCTTGGCTGCATACTGCGTCGCCTCCACATGAGATAAAAATCCCGCTTCCTGCACTTCCTGCTATAGAGGCCTTCCCAGGGCCAGGCCTCTTCACTAGGGAAAGCATTGGGGACCCACACCAGCCTGTGTTCTTGGAAGACGTGCATCTTCCAGGGCACCCTGGGACCCCTCTCCAGAGGTGCAGGCTCCTGGCCTCTGGCTATCAGCACTTGAGATGGGGCCAGAGTGAGAAACTCCAAGGATTGCTCAGCTCATTGCAAAGCAAGGTGCACACTCACAAACACTGTCAGCACAGGAGAAAAGTGGCCTGAGACTAGAGGAGGCACTTCTGACCTCACAGCAAGCTGGAGGAGTTGGGGGGATGATCCCTTTGATGAACTGTCCTCTCCAGCCAACTTTCGGGAGCCCATCTCTTTTGTAAAGTAGATGCCAGTGCTGTATCTGCATGGGACCATAGATGGGGAGGGGCGGAGATCTCAATTAAGTATGCTGCTTTTATTCTTGGTGGTTCTTTATTCTTGATGGTCTTTGCCTTCCTCTCAGGTGTCTTAAAGGAAATCTCTGCATCTTTTCTGTCCCTCTGGCATGGGAAGGGATAAATACATTTCCATTCACTGAAAGTCGCATGGAATATGGTTCCATGGCTGGTAGCTTTAGAAACAGAAGTGTAAATAGAACTGCATATATTCATCAGTTTGGGTCCTTAGCTGTACCCCACAGACATGTCGGAAGGTCGGTTATAAATGGTACGAGGTACTCGAGTATAAGAGGGAGGGATCCTGGAGAAGCTGGTAATTGAGGCTGAATGCGCGTCTCTGAGACAGGACCTGTACAGTCTGCCCCACCCCTCCTTGGTTTGGAAGACGGGGGGTGAGAGCAGACATCAAGGGGCCTCTGCTGGCTCCGAGAGCCACTGCTTCCCGAGCCCGAGTGAAGGTTTTCAGCCTCCTTGGTGCTGTGTTTAGTAGCTGTTGCCAGAAAGAGTCCTGGATGGGGGGTGTGGGCTCTGAAATCATGGTGTGTTGCAATCTGGGTTATGTCCATGCGTTCTGTCCCGTGCGGGAAAGCAGCAATCCAGACAGGATTTCTGTTGGGAGGGAAGAGAGACAGGCAAGCTGTTACCTCGGAGGGACTCTCTGTTCCCCTGGGTGATGGAAGACCATGATCATGACCCCCGCCCCCTCGACCCTGGCCAATGGCGTGAACATGCTACACCTTTCTGCAGAAAGAGCAACTGCTCCTGGCTTTTACGGAAACACTGAACACTTTTAACGCTGCCTCTGAAAATGAGACATATTCAGATCAGAGTTTTTAAAATGCCTTTTTTGTATAACAAATGTATCATCTATTTTTTAAACAATAAAATTGTTTCCCCTAAATCCCTGCTCTTTATTTTTTCTGGGAGATGGAGTATGACGGGCTGTGTGTATGCTCGGAAGGTGTGTGGCGAGGCAGACCCAGTTACCCCGCACCTATCACAGGTGGATCTGAGCAACCAGCCGGTCCCCACTTGCTTGAGGGTCCCTTGGGCTCCCGGGAGAGACAGTGGGGGGCAAGACAACTGGGTTTCATAAGTTCACAAGCAGCCTGAGGGACATCGTCTCCCCGTCAGCCTACCTGGCGGACCACTCAGGCAGCAGGCCTCGCCTGGAGGGCATTCACTGTGGTGTGTCTGAGGTGGGTGTCGGTCGGGGCACCTTTGGAAGCATCAGTATTTCAGTAAAATAATGCATACTCATTATAAGTGAATTCATACATTGCCAAAAAGCACACAAATGAATGTTAAATCACTGCAGTCCAGTCCCCTCCACTGCAGAAATGTTAGCAGAGCAATATTAGCAGAGGTGACCCAAAGCTCACGTCCTCACTGAGCTTCTCCTCCTCATGTTCTTGACCCTTACATGCGCCCTTTATTTGGGAGGTCCACCGTCCACCCCTCTTCAAGTTCCTCTTTCTCCTCCGCGCCCTCTTCACTAGCAGATTTCTCAGTGGCCTCGCAGTCACTTCTAGCCCCACATTCTGTTTGAAGTGGTCTCCGAGGTCACCTCTGATCCACTGGACACCACCACACCTCAAGGTGGCCGCCATGCACCACTAAGAGTCCACCGCTTCCACAGCAGCGGCCAACACAGCCCAGGCAGGAGACCTCATTTCACTGACGGTCAAGAGGTGACCGTCGGCAAGACCTGTCGGCTACCACCAAATCTGGGGGCCAGGACAGAGTCTGCCGACCCTGAGAGCAAAACCCTGGTGGGGGTCGGGGGACCTGGCTTTCACTGCTATCTCCTTGTCTTCCTTGATTCTCTTTGTGATTGTCTTTACCGGGGTGCCCCCAAAGCTGAGGTCTGTCCCCATTCTTACTTCCAATCAAGAGGGGAGGCTGTTTGGAAAAACTGAATTTTCTCATTTCGATTTTCATTTATGTATAAAAAAGACACCATTAAGGGACTTCCTTGTTGGTCCAGGGGTTAAGACTCCTCACTTCCCACTGCAAGGAGCACAAGTTCCACCCCTGGTCAGAGAACTAAGATCCTGCATGTTGCACAGCATGGCCAAAAAAGTTAAGAAAAATTAAAAACAGAAAGTTGTCTGCAGTGCCTGCCACCCCACTTAGTAGTGTTTTCATGTTCAGCAAACTCCCTCCCTCAGGAGATGCTCTCTGTGTCACACGGTTTTGTAGCCTTTATTTTTTGTTTGTCTTATTGTGAGCCTTCTCCACGCATCCCCATGGTCTTCATGCTTGGTTTCCACACAAGTGTGAGATCCACTGACGGGAAGCATACTGGAAGCATGTCCCCTCCTCAGCTGTTGAACATTTAAGTTATTTTTAGCATTTATCAGATGGCACTAGTGGTAAAAAACCCACCTGCCAACACAGGAAATGTAAGAGACGTGGGTTCAATCCCTGGTCCGGAAGATCCCCTGGACAAGGAAGTGGCAACCCACTCCAGTATTCTTGCCTGGAGAATTCCATGGACGGGGAGCCTGGCGGGCTACAGTGAGGTTTAAAATGACCCAGTACTTGTGAACCGCTTTGTAATCGAGAAACAAACCCTGATATGACAATAATTATAACCACAATAATAAGCAATGGCCTAGGAAGGAAAGGAGATGCAGAAGGAAGCTGGAAACCTCTAGGGCAGAAGAGAGAGGAGGGAACCACGGGGTCAGCATGGTCACAGGCTATGTCCCCAGCACAACCCCTGAAAGAGAAGTGAGAAGAGGCTGCAGGCCAGGGTGACGGGCCTAGAAATCCCCTGGTGGTCCAGTGGCTAAGACTCCAAGCTCCTAATGTGGGAGGCCTGGGTTTGATCCATGGTCAGGGAACTAGATCCAACGTGTCTCAGCTAAGACCTCAACTAAAAGATCCTGCCTACTGCAACTAAGGCCTGGAACAGACCAATAAATAAATTTACAAAAAAAAAAAAAAAGAGTTCTTGAGCCCGGGTTCCACACTTTGGGTTTTCAAGCCCCCAGATTCCCAGGCTGCAGGCTACTTTGTTCCTGAAAGGTGGCCATGACTTGCTGTTTTAACCCAGACTCCTTTGGTTGCAAGTGACAGAAACCCAACTCAGACTAGATCTGAAAGAAGGATGTCCCGGCTCTGCTCTTTGGAGGGGCCAGGGTGGGGCAGATTCAGTGGGACCAAAATCAGGGAAGTCAGCCAATGCTGTTAGGCTCCTCTTTCATTGGGGCTGCCAGGTTATCAAATAGATCTACAGGACACCTAGTGAAGTTTGTTTCAGGTAAAGAACAAATAACATTTTATTTTTAAAAATGTTTTTAATTGCTAGTTGACTGTTAAGGATTTAAAAAAAAATTATTTGGCTGCATTGAGTCTTAGTTGTGACATGCAGAATCTAATTCCTTGACCAGGAATCAAACCCAGGCCTCTTGCATTGGGAGTGCAAAGTTGGGCCACTGGACCAGCAGGGAGGTCCCCAAGTATCATTTTAGTAGCAGTATGTCCCAGGAAACATTTGGGATGGACTTAGACTAAGACATTATTTGTTGTTCACTTGAAATGCATGTGGCTCAGTGGTAAAGAATCTACCTGCAATGCAGGAGACGTGGGTTGGATACTTGGGTTGGGAAGATCCCCTGGAGAAGGAAATGGGAATTAATTCCAGTATTCTTGTGGGAAATCCCATGGACAGAGGAGCCTGGCAGGCCACAGTCCATGGGGTTGCAAAGGGTCAGACATGACTTAGCGACTAAACACACATGCACACAGGAAACGCAAATTTCCCAGGGTGTCCTGTGTTTCATCTGGTGACTCTCCTGTGCATGGTGGTCTCAATCCTGCCTCAATACATGACCTTCTTGTGAGGGATCGTGGCTGCGAACAGCTCACAGCACCTCAATGACCCGGGATGCCCAGGGGAGAGACGACCTCGGGCTCATGGCTCTGCCTGGGACACCCTAGGGAGGACTTTACTGGCTCCCGCAAGGGTCACTGTGGTGTCAGCACCAGGAAGGGCCTGGAGGGCCCACTCACATCTCTCCCCCTCATCAGAGCACCCCGTAGATTCTTGGATTTGAACAGTTGAGGTTTTCTCGATGTTTGTCAAGTGCTGTGCAATCAATGTAGCCTCAAGGCAAGGACTACGCGCCCCTTTTTTTGTAACTTTGTGTGTGTGTGTGGCTGCACTGGGTCTTTGTGGCTGTGCAAAGGCTGTTCTCTAGTTGCAGCAAGTGAGGGTTACTCTCTAGCGGTGCACGGGCTTCTCATTCCAGTGGCTTTTGTTGCAGAGCACAGGCTGTAGAGCATGCAGGGTCAGTAGTTATGTCTCACGTAACTACTTGGTTACTTTGCTGCACGTAGGGTATTCCTGGACCAGGAATCGAACCTGTGTCCCCTGCATGGGCAGGCAGATTCTTAACCCTGGTTGTGGTGGTGGTGGTTGTTTAGTTGCTAAGTCAGTGTTCAACTCTTTTACGACCCTGTGGACCTTAGCCTGTGGGATTCCCCAGGTCAGAATACTGGAGTGGGCTGCCATTTCCTTCTCCAGGGTATCTTCCTGACCCCGGGATCAAACTTGTGTCTCTTGCATTAATAGGCAGATTCTTGACTGCTGAGCCACTGAGGAAGCTCCCTTAACCACTGACCATCAAATCCTGTGCTCCCCTGTGCTCAGATCCTTGCCCCAAAGCCCCTCCTCATGGGAATTCAGGTAGCACCCAGCTCTGGACTGATCCCTGGATGAGGTTGGGGTGGGGGGGGTGCAGATATCCATCCCTGGGGTGTTGCGATCAGCACAAGGGTCTTTCCCAAAAGGAGAAGCAGCAGCACCCAGACCCACGTGAACCTACCACTCAAGCTGAAAAGCACATTGGAGAGCTTCAGACTTTTCACCTGGTGCTTCCCAGGCCTTGGAAATCAGGGCCATCTAGTGAACAGAAATAACCACTTTAGCAGTTGTTATTCTGTGTTCTGGAGAGGGAACATCCACCCAAAAGTTTTTCTAATCATCAAGCTATTTCAGAAGTAAGTCATCCCCCAAGAAACCCAAGCTGAGAGTTGTGTTTACAACTAGCTTTGCAGGCCATCCGCTCCGCCGCCCACCTGTGTTCGGGAGCAAAGTTAGAAGGTGAGACAAGAGGGCGTGTCCACGGGTGTCCCCTCGCTCCTGAAAGTAAACCTGACCAGAGTGCTCTACTTGCCCCCACCTCCCCAGCAAATGCTAAAATTCCTCTTAGTGCCTCAAAAATTCCAGGGCCACCACAGCCTCCCCAGTCTTAGCCATGGTTTGATTCCTTGCAAATATTATGACTTCATGGGCTGCCATGGAAGGTTTTCACAAAATCCTAGAAGGCGGGGTAGATACCAGAGACAGCAGAGGTGCAGTTGCCCAGCTCTTGAATTTTATTTTTTATTATTGAAAGACACATTTATTGTTTTAAATTGAAGACAATCTCTGATATGTGTGAGTTGTAACTGCTGTTAAGTAAATGTTACAGAAAATATCCTGCATTAGAGCAGAGCTTATGGTCTCTCTTTAACTTTCTTTACTATTTCTGAGCAGTTTTCATTGTCCAAAGAGAACATTCATGAGTTCTTAATCAGTCATTTGTTGAGCACCTACTATGTGTAGCATTGTGCTACGTGAGGTGGGCAAAAGTCAAGGAAGACCTGATCCTGGTTCCTGTATGTGACAGTCGGGTTAGAGAGAGGAGACACATGCAATCAGCTTATAGATTCAGGACAGTTCTTGAATCTGGGCTGCCGTCCAGGCTGGTCAAACTAAACAGATGAGCTGTGTGTGACTGCAGGTGCCATACACTAGTCACCTTCGGCAGGACGGTCCCTGGGCTGGACCTGGAGGCAGTTTGGGGCCCAGGGCCCGCTGCAGCCTCCCCTCTGAGGGTTGTGTCTGCATGGTCTGCCCGTGTCACAGCCTCTGCCCTCTGCCCTGGGACGGCCACCCTGGTGACTCACAAATAAGCCCCATTTTCCCTAAAAGGGCCTCCTGTAGCGTGTCTGTTCTCTCCTCCACCGTCTCCAGTCCTCCTTGCCCCCTCCCTCTTCAGCCCCCTAGAATCCACCCAGCAGCTCCCCGAAGGGATGCCCCTCTGCCTGCTCCACCTGAACTCCAGGCTGGGACCCGGGGCCTCATTTGCTGCCCAGGAGGCGGCTGAAGACAGCCCAGCAGCTGTGGCATCAGGCTTTGCCACATCCTCTTTCATCTGTCTCAACATTTAATTATCAGCGTTGAGCCCTGGAGAGAGGAGGCCCATGGCAGGCCCTGGCCTGGGGCCCGGGGTGCGGAGCGAGCTTAACACTGTGCGGTTCACCCTCCCTCTCCCTTTCCTCGCTCTCTCACCCCCCACCATGAGGAGGCCAGTCCCCCTCCCCCACCCTGGGGAGGTCCAGGGAGAGGAGGTGATACCCCAAGGGTCTTCTGTTTGCCTGCCTCTGCATCCTGCCCCACCCCCACCCTGGTCTGGGCCCCAGGAGGTTGCATGGACTGCATCTTATGCTCCCTAGGCCCCCCGGCTCCAATTGGATCCATCAGTGGAACAGGAGCGACAGAGTAATTTATTACCCCAGCTGTGAAGGGTCCCCTGGGTTGGCCGTGTCCTTAAAGGAAGGTCACAGTGCTTATGCAGCCAGACTCCCCGTGTATCTCTCCCCCTTGAGGTTCTAGCGCTTGTTCCCTGGCACTAGCCCTTCAGGCCTAGGGGTGGAACTAGCCCTCCACCCAGTCCGAAAGCAGTACTACCCCCCTCATGGACCCAGGCGTCTGTAAAGAGCCCTCTTTGCAGCTCTTCTCAAATTAGCCTTAATTTGTGTGAGCTTGGACTGGCCTGAAGCCTGGACTGATACACTTTCCTTGGAATTTTCTACCTGGAGCTGGTGGAAAAGAGTGTTTTTCCTGTGACTCAGAGCTGTTTATGTGTTTGCCTGGGGAGCAGGCAGCCAGGCCTCCTGTACCAGAGAAAGAAGCCACTTAGACAAGAGGCACAGGGTTCCAAACATCCCTGTCGCCCTCAGGCTTGCCCCACCCATGTCTTCCCAGTGTTGTGAGCCAATCCATCCCACTTCTTTTTCCAACTTAAGATAATATGGATTGAATTTTTGTCAGCAACTGCATTGTATAGTGGACAGATGATTCTAACACTATTGGAAGTCTGAAGAGAGGCATGATGGAGGCCATGGCAGAGCCAGGAGGGCTTCCTGGAGGAGGAGGTGCTGAGTTGAGTCCTGAGGGTTAGTACAAGTTCAGGTGAAGCAACCTGAATTGGGTTCGGGGGGCCACACAGAGTCCTGTGCTGCCGAGGGTGACAGTCCAAGTGACCACTGTGGGCAGCAGAGGCGACAGAGGCCAGACCTTTGGGCCTTGAAGCCCAGCCAAGGAGTGTGGACATTACCCCAGGTCGATCTCAGTTTTTCAGATTTCTCGAAAACGTCACTACACAGACTTGGGAGAACTTGAACCACAGGACAAACAAAGCACCATCTCCTAGAACAAAATCTGTGCTCTAGGAGTTGAAGGAAAATATTTTTATGCTAAAACAAACCTGGAGCAGAAAGTAAAATTCCATCCCTTCCCTATACAAAGCACGAAACTCCAAAGATATCTCATGGTGGTCAGGGTGATTTGGGGAGGAAATCTGGAGCATCATTTCCTGGGATAGTGGGGTCATCAAGGGGGCTGCTAACTGGAGAGGGGTCCAGCCGGGTCTGGCTGTGTTGTGAAGGCTCAGCAAGACGGGGATCACCCAGACCACCCGGCCCTGCAGTCATCCATCCATCATCCATCATCCATCCATTCATCCCACACACAACTCATCACTGTGGTGAATGCTGGGAACCCGGACATGAACAAGGCAGGCAGGGTCCCCTCTTCCACACCAGCATGTGATCTGTCCTGTGACGCCCTCTCCCCACCGGGCTTCCCTGGTGGCTCAGTGGTAAAGAGTCTGCCTGCCAATGCAGGAGACATGGGTTCGATCCCTAGGTTGGGAAGATCCCCTGGAGGAAGAAATGGCAACCCACTCCAGTATTCTTGCCTGGAGAATCCCATGGACAGAGGAGTCTGGCAGGCTACAGTCCATGGGGTCACAAAGAGTCAAACATGACTGAGCACGCACGCATGTACCCTCCTCACTAGCCCAGCAAGGGTCAGCTACTCATCTCTATGGCCTTATAAACAGTTGGCGCCCTCTAAGTGCTTGCTGACTGAGTCAGTACTGCCTCAGGATGTTGCGTGAGGTTGTGTGGCCCTGTGTTTTGGATCAGCGGAGAGGCCTGGCTCCAAGAGGTCCCGGCTCCGACTCTGCCCACACGGCAGCTCCCCCTCGGGAGGCTCTCCTGCCAAGAGTGATTTCCTTCAGGGCCCGAGGCCTGTCCAAACAGCAAGGGTGTGCAACATAGCCTGTGGTATGGTTTCCACCCCTCAGTAGTATGCTGGGAGCAAGTAAGCAGATCCTACTGTCCTGGGCCTCTCCAGGGTCCCTGGGAGGAGACAGCACGCTATGGGCTTAAGGGTTGGGCCCTGGAGTCAGAAACCTCTGGGTTCAGATCCCAGCCCTGATGCTCAGGGGCAGTGACAGCCCAGTTTCACCACTATGAACCTCGGTCTCCTCTTCTGCTGACTGGGAGGGTCAGCCCAGCTTTGTGGGGAGGAGGCCCCGAGCCTGGGTTTCACGTGGTTTCATGGGCCCTTCAGGAGAGACCCATGGCCAGAGGCACGGGCTCCAGTGAGAGCAGGTAGTGTGTCCCCCACTACACCCGTTCATCACACAGTAGGGGCCTCTCGGGTGCCAGGGCCTTCGTCTTACACAAAGTGGGCTCCCAAGTGCTGACCTGGGGTGGGACCAGCAGGAGTCCGTGAGAGGCGGCAGTTCTGGGGTCCTGGAGAGCAGGCCAGGGGGCCAGAAAACACTCTACAAGTGGGGAGCCTCAAATTAGGTGTTCAGGAAACACTGCCAACTGAAGTCACACTCACCCACCCATGTTTGCTGAGCACCTACTGTGTGCCAGGCACTGTGCTCGGGGCCTCGGGTGGGGCAGGACCTTCCTCAGAGCTCCCCACCTGGTGGGGGAGAGCCTGGCCCGGCGCGGAGGTCAGGAAGGACTGCTGTGGGCCTCGGCTCAGCCCCTCCCGTATGTGGACCTCAGTTTCACGATCCACAAGCCGGGGAAACTGGAGCTGCCAGAACCCCAGAGGATGGTTCTTGTTGTGGTCCGTGCACGGGCTGGAAAAGAATTTCTAGACATGAGGCAGAATGAGAGGCGAGCAGAGTTTATTAGAGTGGGAGATGCTGTTAGAACAGCAGGCCTGCTCAAGGGAGAGTCGAATCTTTTCACAGGCTAGTAGCCAAATTTTCAGAGCTTCAATATAAAGAAATCCCTACTGGAATGGTGGCATTAGGTAATTAGTTAGGATGCTATAGGGTGGGTGGGTATTTTACCTAATGTGGCATCAGGGGACTGGCTGGTTTAGATCCGGAGGCTCACAGCAAAAGTTGCTATGGAGCTTGGTCAGTCCCAGAGATTTTTATCCTGTGACCTTGTTATAGGGCACCACAGTTCTCTCTTGGGTCCTGGCAGCCCTGATGGGATGTGACTCCCAGGTCTCCCTCCCCAGGAGCCTACTGATGACCTGGAAGCCCCTGGAAAGTGCAGAGTCTTCGAGAATGTGGCTGGGGAGGCCAATTTGCCAGCAAAGCTGTCCATCCAGCAGTCAGTCCTTCCTTCTGTACTTGCCAACGTGCCCAGGCTTCAGCTCCACCTCCCGGGGATCACCCGGAACCTAGAAGTCCCTAAGGGAAGACCGATCTTCTCTCTTGGGTCTTAGCTGTAGTCTCTGTGTCCTTCCCAGCTGCCCTGGGGGACAGAGGGGACCTCCACACATGCACAGGGCTTCCCAGATGGCTCAGCGGTGAAGAATCCACCTGCCAGTGCAGGAGATGCCAGTTCAATCCCTGGGTCAGGAAGGTCCCCTGGAGTGAAAGTGAAAGTACCACAGCTTGACAGGCTCCCCTGTCCGTGGAATTCTCCAGGCAAGAATATTGGAGTGGATGACCATTCCTTTCTCCCCTGGAGTACAAATGCCAGCCCACTCCAGTATTCTTGCCTGGAACATTCCATGGACAGAGGAGCCTGGCAGGTTACAGTGCATGGGGTCGGAAGGAGTCGGACATGATGGAGCACACACACGCTCCACACCCGCACATGCTACAGAGTCAGTGGGGAACATTCTTGCAACTGTCCCTTTCGGGCAGAGAGAAACCAGCGCAGGTTGACAATCCCGTACGTGGCTTCAGGCACCCGCAGCAGAGTCGCTCAGATATGGCTTCCAGACAGAGCTCAGCCCGCTCTTGGTACACGCCAGCTGCCTGGGTGGTCTGGTATCAGAATGAAATCCAGAGGCCAGAAGGAGCCTGGGTTCAAGTTGCCACCAATTTCCGGCAAGTTCCTTCTGGAGCTTCAGGCAAACCTACTGGCTGAGTAGGAAAAAAACAGACCCTTCACTTGAAACCAGATGTTAGCATCTGTCCAGGAAGCCTGGAGTGCTGCAGTCCACGGGGTCGGACACGACTGAGCCACTGAACTGAACTGAACTGCACCAGCCCAGGAAGCGGACTGCCCCCCCTTTCCCCCCCTCCTCCCCGCTCCAATCCTAACTTGCAGGCTGGGTCAGCCACCTCCCCGCCACACGGCAGACGAAGACCCTGTTCAGAGGAAGCAGCTTCTTAGCGGGCACCTAAAAATATTGACTTGGGTTTTTTTTCTTTAAATAGAAAGGAAATTCAGCTCACTCCACCCCAGTCCTCCTCCTGCTGGGTAGAGAGTGGGCACCCTGGAGACCTCACCCAGACTCAGCTTCCCCGACACTGAGCAGCTACAGTGGTCTGGGAGGTGGAGCGAGGACAGGGTGGAGGACAGGGAGGGACTCGCCCACTCCAGAGGGCAGATTCCTGGGGCAGGGTGGGAGGGCCTGACTGACTGTTTGTAAAAAATTTATTTGACTGCGCCATGTCTGTTTCTTTCAGCATGCAGTATCTTTCGTTGCAGCATTCGAACCCCGAGTTGTGTCATGTGGGATCTAGTTCCTTGATCAAGGATGGAACCCACACCTCCTGAAATGGGAGCATGGGTTCTTAGCCACTGGACCATCAGGAAAGTCACAGACCCAATGTCCAAAGCACCATAAGTCTGGAGGCCCTGGGCATCTCTGTGACCTAGAAATCACAGGATGAAGGCATAAATGACCCCTGATGCCCCGGGACACCTGGTTTACTGACCTGGTCTCCTCTAGATCTTCTAGGCACCTGGCGGCTGGGCAGGAGCTCTCCCTCTGGCTCAGACCCCAGGGCTCTGTGCTCTGCCTGGGCCTGACAGCCCTGCTCCCATGTCTCGGTGACCGGCTCAGGTGGGTCCTCAGCACATGGGGAAGAGCTGTCCCAGGGCCCCCTCCAGGTGGGATACCTGTCTTGATTCGGAGCCACCGTGGAACACTCCAGAGGGATGCTTATGCTCATCAAGAGATGCTTGACCGTCTCCAAGAGAGGAGTGAAGGGAGAACCGTGTGTGGAGTATGGCCCCCAGGTCCGAGCACAGATAGGTCTGGATGAACACAGGAAGCTGGCCAGCGGGATGCCTTGGGGAGAGGAGATGGGGGATCCCTTTGTACCGTTTGAAGCTCCTTTTTTGGACTTGATTTGTATTTTAATCAAAATAGTGCATGAAAATAGTTTTTAACATTTCAGAGTAAAGTAAAACAAGTAAAGCAAAATTCCCCAGCAATTTCCTGTCCCACCCCTCCCTACGCCCAGTTGCTATACCCAAGAGGTGGCTACTTACAATTCTTTTTTAGCTATTTATTCTGATATTCACAGCTGTATTTCTCAACAGCTTGTTTATTTTTTCACTATGACATCATCCAAATGTAAGAAACCATATCGAATAACAGATAAGATGCTGACTTTTGAGTCAGATTACTTGGGTTCAAATCTAGACTCTGCCACTTACTAGTAGAACAAGAATGAATAAGTTATTTATCTCATCATGCCTCAGATTTCTTATTATAATGTGGGATAGTAATACCTGCCCCATGGGGCTCATGTAAGGAGTGAATAATTTACACATGTACTTTGGGCCTAGCATGAAATAATCTCTCAATAACTGTTGGTCATCAACATCATTTATTATTATCATCCTTTCATGAGAGTTGAGAATCCACACTCTCTCCTTCCAACTTCATAATATAGTTACATTATTATATTTTTATTTTTAAAAATTTTTGGCTGTGCTGGGTCTTCACGGCAGCACTCAGGCTTTATCTGCGGCACTTAGGAGCTTCTCTCTAGTTGTGGCATTTGGGCTTCTCTACTTGGAGCACAAGCACACGGGCTCGGAAGTTGTGGTGCACAGACTTCCTTGCTCTGCGTCATGTGGGGGTCTTTGTTCCCCGATCAGAGATCCAACCCAAGTCCTCTGCATTGCTAAGTAGATTCCTAACCACTGGATCACCAGGGGAGTCCCCACCATTCTGATTAAATAAACATTTACTGTATTTATTGTAAGGACTTATCTGGTGGCTCCAATGGTAAGGAATCTGCCTGCAATGCAGGAGACCGGAGTTCGACCCCTGGGTTGGGAAGAT
Organism: Muntiacus reevesi; assembly: GCF_963930625.1. NCBI lineage: Eukaryota > Metazoa > Chordata > Mammalia > Artiodactyla > Cervidae > Muntiacus > Muntiacus reevesi. The sequence continues at coordinate 90,357,925 of NC_089253.1, read as the reverse complement.
CCCCTGGAGAAGGAAATGGCAACCCACTCCAGTGTTCTTGCCTGGAGAATCCCATGGACAGAGGAGCCTGGTGGGCTACAGTCCGTGGAGTCACAAAGAATCTGACATGACTGACTAAACACACATACATACACATACATCTAAATATGATTTATAGCCGAGCCACATGGTATACTATGATTAAATTTCCTTTCTGGTGTGTGTTTTGCTATGTTTTTTCCTATAGTTAATTATTGCCTTGTCTTTTAATTTTCTATCGCTAATTCTTCCCTCAAATCCCTGAGAAAACTGTGACTCCCCTCTCAACACAGGCATCCACCAGTTCCACTTCTGGAGTCTTGCGGCCTCCAGCTCCAACCCTGCATGGTTACTCCCCGAGCGAGGGTCCAACATGGGCAAGCGCCATGAGAATGAATACCCAGATCCTGACTTCTAAATCTTCCTCTCCAGCAAAAGGAATCAGGGCTCCTTGGGGAAATCGCTGTAGCAGGGCAGGCATAAAATGAGCCTGGAACATCTCACTCTGTAGGAAAGGACAAGCAGTAAAGGTGACACGTGATCTGAAATGGGTCTTTCTGCTCTGAAGGCCTTTATTGGACGACTGGACGTAGGGTCTGAGGATTAGATATGTTCACATCCCAAAGCGAGAGGCTCCTGATTTGAAGGGATGCGTTGTGCTTAGGTAGAGGAGTAGCCTTGTTTTGGGGGGCGTTGAGGGGTCATGTCAGAACGCTCAAGTGATTCAAGAATTTTTCATTATTATTATTAATTTTATTATTTTTGTTGGGCTGGGTCTTCAATGCTGTTTTCTCTTCAAGGGCTTTCTCTAGTTGCAGCAAGTGGGAGCTACTCTCTAGTTGTGGAGCACAGGCTTCAGTAGTTGCAGCACGTGGGCTCAGTCGTGGCGCATGGGATTACAGCGCATGCTGCTGTTGCCCTGCAACATGTGGAGTCTTCCTGGACCAGGGATTAAACCCGTGTCCCCTTGGTGGGCAGGCAGATTCTTATCCACTGTACCACCTGGGAAGTCCAAGGGAAAAAAAGATTCTTTACATTGTTCTTGCAACTTTCCTGTCAGTTTCAGGTCACTGAAAAACAACAGCAAAATTATTAGTAAAGGTAGAGAGTTGTTAGGGAAGTGGTCATGCCTTCTCTTTGCTATAGCAGCCCACAGATGATGGAGATGCTGCTGGTCTGGGTCCCTTCATGAGGAGGAGGCAGGGCTTCCCTATAGTGAGATGAACTTGAGTGTGGAAGATAAGTCAAGACTCTGAGCTCTGGGGAACTGGTACCATCATAATCTCACCTATCCTGACCAGCTTGGAGGCTCTGCTCAAATATCTGCCATCCTTGGCTCCCCTTCACCTTTGAAAGTGAGGCTTAGAAAGCTGATGGAGGGACTTAACCCAACAGTCCAGAGGTTGGGAATCCTCCTGCCAGTGCAGGGGACATGGGTTCGATCCCAGTCCAAAGAGATTCCACATGCCTTGGGGCAACTAAGCCCTTTCTCCACAACTACTGAGCCCGTGCTCTAGAGCCTGAATGCCACAACGCAACAAGAGAAGCCACCACTGCAATGAGAGGCCCGAGTTGAGGGATGGGAGGGTAGGTGGTGCTTATCCACGGGTGGAGTGCACTTGTTTGTTGAGGGCCCTCAAGTGTGAGAATCTATAGGTCTTTGCTCTTGGACGATTTAGTTTTTCCCCAAAAGATCCCTCTGGTTTCTTGTCTTTGGGGGAAAAGCTTGGTCGCCAGTGCCCTGGGAGCTGGTGAAAGAAGCAGGGTTTCCACTGTTACCAAACCAAGCTTGAGTTCACTCACCCATTCACAGTAAAGCCAGTCTACTGCCCCCAGGTTGTGGTGAAGGACAGTCCAGTGTTTACTGTAGGCACCAAGCAAGAAGTCTAGGCAGCTGGTGCGTAAAAGGCCTGAACTCCCCAAAAGCTTTCAGGGAAAGGTTTTTCTTTTTTTTAAAAGATAGTCTGAGACTTCCCTGGTGGCATGGTGGATGAGAATCTGCCTGCCAATGAAGGGTTCACGACTTTGGTCCCTGGTCCAGAAAGATTCCACATGCCTCGGAGCAGTTAAGCTGTGCACCCTAGAGCCTGTAATCCATCACGAGAGAAGCCATGGCAATGAGAAGCCTGCTCACCATGGTGAAGAGTAGCTCCCACTTGCCACAACTAGAGAAAGCTAGAGCAAAGCAATGAAGACCCAGAAAAAGATAGGGGAGGGGAGGCGGTTTGTGATCAGTTTGTGGACATTCTTCTGATTGGTTGTGATTGGTGAGCGGTGAGGTAAGTGGGAGTCAGCATCATTAACCTTCTGGTTCCAGCCAGCCTGGGGTCTGCATGCTTATGGGCAGGATACAGTTATCTTCCACCTGCTGTGGGTTTCGTGTGCTTAGCTACGCAGTCACGTCCAACTCTTTGCCACCCTTAGGACTGTAGCCCGCCAGGCTCCTCTGTCCATGGGATTTTTCAGGCAAGAATACAGGAATGGGTTGCCATTTCCTCTGCCAGGGGATCTTCCTAGCCCAGGGATCGAAGCCGAGTCTTCTGGGTCTCCTGCATTGCAGGTGGATTGTTTACCTGCTGAGCCGCTGGAGAGGGCTTCCCTGGTGTCTCAGGTGGTAAAGAATTTGCCTGCAATGCGGGAGACCTGGGTTTGATCCCTGTTTTGGGAAGATCCCCTGGAGAAGGGAATGGCTTCCCAATCCAGTATTCTTGCCTGGAGAATCCCATCGATAGAGGAGCCTGGCAGGCTATAGTCCATGCGGTCACAAAAAGTTGGACATGACTGAGCGACTTTCACGTTCACTTTCCATCGGGAAAGGTCATGGTGGGGGTTTTAGTATCTGCAAAATAGCTCAAAGGTTCAGCTCAGTTCAGTTCAGTCACTCAGTCATGTCCGACTTTTTGCGACACCATGGACTGCAGCACACCAGGCCTCCCTGTCTATCACCAACTCCCAGAGTTTACTCAAACTCATGTCCACTGAGTTGGTGATGCCATCCAACCATCTCATCCTCTGTCATCCTCTTCTCTTCCCGCCTTCGATCTTTCCCAGCATCAGGGTCTTTTGAGTCAGTTCTTTGCATCAGGTGGCCAGAGTATTGGAGTTTCAGCTTCAGCATCAGTCCTTCCAATGAATATTCAGGACTGATTTCCTTTAAGTTGGACTGGTTGGATCTCCTTGCAGTCCAAGGGACTCTCAAGAGTCTTCTCCATTCTGTGCAACTGAACCACAGCTCAAAAGCATCAATTCTTCAGCGCTCAACTTTCTTTATAGTCCAACTCTCACATCCATACATGACCACTGGAAAAATCATAGCTTTGACTAGACGGACTTTGTTGGCAAAGTAATGTCTCTACTTTTTAATATGCTGTCTAGGTTGGACATAACTTTTCTTCCAAGCAGCAAGCATCTTTTAATTTCATGGCTGCAGTCACCATCTGTAGTGATTTTGGAGCCCCCCAAAATAAAGTCTGTCACTATTTCCACTGTTTCCCCATCTATTTGCCATGAAGTGATGGGACCAGATGTCATGATCTTAGTTTTCTGACTCTTGAGTTTTAAGCCAACTTTTTCACTCTCCTCTTTCACTTTCATCAAGAGGCTCTTTGGTTCTTCTTCGCTTTCTGTCATAAGGGTGGTGTCATTTGCATATCTGAGGTTATTGGTATTTCCCCCAGCAATCTTGATTCCAGCTTGTGCTTCATCCAGTCCAGCATTTCTCATGATGTACTCTGTATATAAGTTAAATAAGCAGGGTGACAATATGCAGCCTTGACGTACTCCTTTCCTGATTTGGAACCAGTCTGTGGTTCCATGTCCACTTCTAATGGTTGCTTCTTGGCCTCCATATGACTTCTCAGGAGGCAGGTCAGGTGGTCTGGTATCCCCATCTCTTTAAGTATTTTCCACAGTTTGTTGTGATCCACACAAAGGCTTTGGTATAGTCAATAAAGCAGAAGTAGATGTTTTCCTGGAACTCTTTTGCTTTTTTGATGTCAAAGGACATGGCTAAGCATATTATCTGTAGTCCTTGAAGAGCAACTAAAGGTCCCTGGCTTTGTTTAATGGCTAAACTATGATTATTTTGCCTTGCTTGATTGTTTTCCTCCAATCTGATTCCCAATCAGCAGTGGAAGTGATATATGCAAAATGTGTATCAGAATAATTAACGTGCTCACAATGCTCTAGGCAGTCTGCCTTCTACCTGTCCCTTCAGTCCACATGAATGCCCCCTCCCCCATCTCTCCTGGCTCCTCCAACTCCCTGCTGCAGCTCCTCCAAGTGTCAAGCTCCCACCTGCATGAAGCATCATCCCAGGGCCTCTCTGGATTTTCCTTCCTTGCCTGCTAGTCATCCCCTGCCTTTCCTCCAGCTCCCAGCTCTCATCCTATTCGACCCGATTCTGTCTTCCCATAGCATGCTTTCTTTCCCATGTACCTCTTCCTCTGTAGACTTGTCGCAGGAGTTATTTTCACTCTTACTTTACTCGGAGCTCAGTACACTGTAGGCTCTTGTATCAGTAGGCTGTTGCTGCTTAACAAACCACCCTAAAATACAGTGGCTTCCAGCCACAAATCATTTCTTCTCACTCACATTTCTACAGGATGGCTGGGGGCCAGTTGGTCCCCCCAGGCTTGACTGGGTGACTTTGCTTTGGAACCTAGGGCTCCCTGATGTGGCTCAGAGCTCTGTTCTATGCGTTCATCCCAAGGACAAAGGGGTAGCAGAGACCCTTGAGAAACTCTTCTGATGGTCACAGAGGTGCCAAGAAGTAGAGCCCAGTGGTGCAAGCTCATTTCAGTCTCTGTTTGAATCACACACTGCTCACATCCCATTGGCCTAAGCAAGTCTGAGCTCCAGGTCACGGGGGTGGGGAAGGACCATCTCCAGTGGCTGGGTAGAGGACAATAAATATTTCTCTCCAGCAGTTTTCAATCAGCATTTGCTTGAGCAAGATTAAGCATATGGGAATAAACAGATGCAGAATTCCAGGAGGGTCCTGCATGCTTTGCAAGTTTGACAGGCCTGGTGCTGGCCTTCAGGAAAGTGTCTGGGAGATTTAATGCAAAGGTCAACATTAAGATCCCATGGAAGAACACAGAGATGCCCATCCAATTTCATCATGGCCGCAGAGGGAAATCCTGGGGGTGGACTCTCTCCTCACTTTCCTAATCGCTCTAGTGATTTCTCCTTTCATTACACCGACCCTGTAGATGCCCCACAGCCCACAGCCGGCCAGGGGTCACCCCTGGGTCCACTGCCTGAGAGAGCGTGCTGCCCCGCCGGCCGCACCCAGCAGTGCCTGCTCCTCTCAGTGACAGACGGCGTGTTCTCATGTCTGGAAGTTAGCTCTCAGACCCCATTCCCAGGGTCAGGCAGGAGGCTGGCTGAAGCTTCCCTGCTCAGCCTGGAACCTCGGCTGGGCAGCCTTCTCTACTCGCAGAATCCTCCTCCATGATCATACTATAGGTTTGGATACCTTAATTCTTTCTCTGTTTTAAAGTTTATTTGTTTAGTTTCGGCTGTGCTGGGTCTCTGTTGCTGCACAGGCTTTTTTGCTAGTTGCGGTGATCAGGGTCTACTCTTGTGGAGCACGGGCTCCTGGGCACACAGGCTACAGTAGTTTCGGCTCGTGGGCTTTAGAGCACAGGCTCAATGGTTGTGGCGTGTGTGATGCCTAGTTTTAGGTGCTCCATGTCACATGGGCATCCTCCCAGACCAGGGATTGAACCTGTGCCTCCTGCAATGGGAGGGAGATTCTTCACCACTGAGCCACTAGGGAAGCCCCTGAATACCTTAATTCTTTCTTCTTCCAACCTGATCTCTCCTGGAGAGACATATCCAGGACATCGCCAGTGAGGAAATAGAACCAGCATCACCAATTCCCAGCCAGAAAGTGCCAGGCTTTGTGCAGAAAAGTGAAAGGACTGGTGCTGTAAGCTCTTGGAGGCATTTTTCCAGCAGTGAGGCAGAATGGGAGCTGATTCATCGCATTCTCCAAGCTGGTCTCTTGTGGAATCAATGCTAAGCCTTAGAAGCTCACAGCACAGAAGGGGAGCTCACTCCCACTAAAATGCTTGCTTAATGAGTGTGGTGGTAGGGCCTCCAGCTGGAAAAATGGGCATCCTGAGATGAGCATGAAATAGAGAGGTCAAACCTGAGTCTGGACTCATTTTCAAGGGGTCGACCAAACATAGCAAACTGCGGTGGGGGAACAGGAAGGAAATATGAGTCCCTGACTGTCAGAGGTTTCTCCTTTGTCATTTGGGATGATGGGTGACCTTTCTAGAACCTTCTCATAGAGTTTTAAAAATGTATATATTTGTTTGGTTGTACCAAGTCTTAGTTGGAGCACGCGAGCTCTTAACTGCAGCATGCGAACTCTTAGTTGTATCATCTGGGATCTAGTTCCCTGACCAGGGATCAAACGTGGGCCCTCTGAATTGGGAGCACGGAGTCTTAGCCACAGGACCACCAGGGAAGTTCCATATATAGAGTCTTAATGGTTGAACTGAGTCCACTTGAATACATGTTTGTTCCTAAAGAAAAATAGTCCACAGAGCAAATTTATATAAAATGACTCTTTATTATCACTTTTTACTCTCTGAAATGATCTCATTTACTGTTTTTTTTTCTGTCTCTCCCCCTCCCATGGAAATTCTCTGAGGTCAGCAGCCCGGTCTATTTTGTTTACTACTCTCTCTCCAGCCTGCAGAATAGTGCTGTTCAATACTTATTCATTCAGTTCTTCAATATTTAGTAAAAGAATAAATACTTGGAGAGGTGCTTCACTTGTATTGGCATTTGACTATAATATTGGAGATGTTCCCATGGGGGAAAAATACACTGAAAGACTATTGAAAATGTCCAGTGGAGAGTCAAGATAGGCATCAAGGTCTCAGCCAGCTCACTTCTAGGCACTAAAAGTGTTTTCAAAGAACTTTACAATAATTATTGTGACAAATCCAAGGTCATCTATTCATTTCTTCTCAAGGTCATAGGAACTCTCCTCAAGCCTGGTTGCTGCTACCCAATATCTGATTTAAAGTAGCTGAGAACTTCCCTGGTGGTCCAGTGGTTAAGACTCCATGCTTCCAATGCAGGGGGCACAGGTTCAATTTCTGGCCAGAGAACTAGTATCCCACATGCCACATGATGCAGCTAAAAAAAAAAAAAAAAAAAAAAAACTAATCTGCCGAAACTTTACTCAACATCACCCCCTTGTTCTGATGACCAGCAGTGTCTGATAGAGCTACACTGCAATATCACACTCTGCCAGCAGGTGTCACTGTCTGCTAATTATGTGATCCAGAGTGACCCGCGCACCCCCACCCCCAGCAAAAGAGTTAAGAGAATATGTCTATTAAGTCCCAGGTGGCACAGTGGTAAAGAATTCACTTGCCAGTGCAGGAGACATGGGAGACTTGGGTTTGATTTCTGATCAAGAAGATCCCCTAGAGTAGGAAATGGCAACCCACTACTGTATTCTCCTCGGAAATACAGCAGAGCAGGGCAGGCTACATTTCACGGGGTCAGAGTTGGACACGACTGACTGAGCACGCACGCACTAACTCATGAACGCTCTAAGATCCAAGTTCTGAAAGGTAAGGTCTACTCCAGTTTCACTTCATGACATAAGTATATCTCGTATTAAGAATGCAGAATGGGTATAAATTTGAAAAATATGTTTCAGTTCTTTTTCTTCTGGTGGATCTTGTCACACATTTGTGTTGTTGATTTCAAGCTTTTCTAGAAAACTTATTTTTCTTATTGTCAATAATGGTATCTCTGACTCACTTTGTTGTACAGCATCAAATAACACAACACTGAAAAACAATTATACTCCAATAATAAGATAAAGTAATAATATCTAAAATGGGCCTACTATCTTGACATTCCTCAAAACTTTCTGCATTTTAGTTTAACACAATACCTTTCACATGTTGTGCTCAATTAATATTTGTGGCATGATTGCTACCCTTTCCCCACCACCAAATTCTGGGAAACATGCAGAGCAATTCAACAGATGAGGAAACTGGGTCCTAGAAAGATTAGATAACTTGCCCAAGGTTACACAGCTGGTGAATGACAGTGCCGTGCTGGAAGATTCTTGAGACTACAAGATCAAACCAGTCAGTCCTAAAGGAAATCAACCCTGAGTATTCATTGGAAGGACTGATGCTGAAGTTGAAGCTCCAATACTTTGGTCACCTGATGGGAAGAGTCAACTCCCTGGAAAAGACCCTGGCTGGGAAAGATTGAGGGCAGGAGGAGGAGGGGGTATCAGAGGATGAGGTGGTTAGATAGCATCACCAACTCAATGGCATGAGTTTGAGCAAACTCCAGGATATAGTGAAGGACAGAGAAGCCTGGTGAGTTGCAATCCATGGGGTTGCAAAGAGTCGGACATGACTTAGCTAATGAACAACAACAACCAAGATTACACAGCTGGTGAATGGCAGCTGGGGTTTGCATTACTTGTCTAATACCAATCTCTGGTCCATTTTCTTCAACCAGCAAAAGGGACTCAGAGACAATGGGAGCCCTGAGGCGGCGGGAGCATGTGAAGGCAGCAGAAGTCTGCTCTAAAGGCTTGCAATGTGTCTGAGACAGCTCTGGACAGACCATTTATCATCACAGACAGCAGCTGAGGGACTTCTTTGGTGGTCCAGTGGTTAAGACTCCAAGCTTCCCCTGCAAGGGGCATGGGTTCGATCCCTGGTCAGGGAACTAAGATCCAGCATGCTGTGTGGTGTGGCCACAAAAGACAAAAAGAAAAGGCAGCTGACAGCTAATTTGTTATCTAACAATTTCTCCCTATAATTTTCCTGAAAGAGATTAGAGAAGGGAGCAAACTGTGCTTCTGCAAGTGATAAAATCTAAGTGGAGGTGGAGGTGCAGTTGTGGGGGGAGATGACACCACCAGAAGCCCAGAACCATGCCCCCTCCCTACTCACCCCCATGGAATGATAGATAAGTGGTTTAAGACTTGAGTCAGTCTTCAAATTCCTGGATGGTATTTATCTGCTGATGTCACAATCTATAACAACCCTGATAGTGGGAAAGACTGAAGGCCAAGAGAGAAGGGGGCGGGAGAAGATGAGATGGTTAGATGGCATCACCGACTCAATGGACATGAATATGAGCAAGTTCTGGGAGATGGTGGAGGACAGGGAAGCCTGGGGTGCTGCAGTCCAGGGGGCTCACAAAGAGTTGGACATGACTTAGGAACTGAACAGCATGTATCTTTTTAACAAAACAATACTGTTCGTGCTGATAGGATGAGTATACACCCCTTTCATACAATCTGGACTCCGATATTGCTCAATACTGTTCCGGGTCACTGCGGGATGACCAGCTTCCCAGCATCGATCGGCCTACCTGCCCACGTCCTGGAGAAGTGGAAGGCTCACTCCCCAGGGATTCCTCTGGGAAATTTAGGTCAGCACGATCTCATTACCCAACTGGATCAGAGCTGATACGTGAAGATTCATGCTGAAGGAAGGGGGGTGGGAGTGCTGAGGCTGTCTTACCTGGAACAGTCTGTTGCAGCGTCCTCACATCAAAGGTGGGGTCTCAGGTCCCAGACGGATGGACTGCCACTTGAATTATACCTTGGTCTGCCTCAGTCTAAATTTCCTAAAGGAAATCAATCCTGGATATTCATTGGAAGGGCTGATGCTGAAGCTGAAGCTCCAATATTTTGCCCACCTGATGCAAAGAGCCCACTCATTGGAAAAGACTCTGATGCTGGGAAAGATTGAAGGCAGGAGGGGGGGCAACAGAGGATGAGATGGTTGGATGGCATCACTGACTCAATAGACATGAGTTTGAGCAAACTCCGGGAGATGGTGAAGGACAGGGAAGCCTGGTGTGCTGCAGTCCATGGGGTCCCAGAGTCCGACACGACTTAATGACTGAACAACAACAACAAAGTTGAACTCCAAGCTCTGCTACCACGAGGTCTTTCACCAGATACTCCTGCTGATGCCGGAATCTTGGCCTCTGGGCAGTGGTGCCGAATTGAATCTCTGAAACAGAGTTTTGGGTGACAGAAAAGAATACCCTTATTGCTTTGCCAGGCAAAGGAGGCCTCTGCGGGCTCCTGTCTTTGAAAACTATGTGTCTCAACACTGGAGGATTTGATGAGGAGTTTTATAACAGTACAAGGGTGGGGTTGCTGGTAAGATAGGCTGCGTGCAGGGCCTGCAGTCCTTTAATCTCATCTCAGGTGATCTTTATTTTTAAATTTTTTGGCCACACAGTCAGGCATGTGGGATCTTAGTTTCCCGACCAAGGATTGAACCCAAGTCCCCTACAGTGAAACAGAGGAGTCTTTTTTTTTTTCTTTAATATTTTTTTTAAACAGAGGAGTCTTAACCACTGGATTGCCAGGGAAGTCCATCAGGTTATCTTTCTGATGAACTTTGGTTTCTTCAGTCTGGCCTCAATTGGTCTCCCGAGGCATGGAGAATGCTGACATCTTCCCTTTGTTGGGTTTCAATTCTATGTACTTAGTCGTATCCGACTCTTTGCGGCCCCATGGACTGCAGCCCACCAGGCTCCTCTGTTCATGGAATTTTCAAGGCAAAATACTGCAGTGAGTTGCCACTTCCTACTCCAGAGGATCTTCCCTAGCCAGGGATGGAAGCTGAGTCTGTTGTGTCTCCTGCGTTGGCAGGCAGATTCTTTACCACTCATGCCCCATCAAGGGCTTCTATTAAGTGTGTCCCTTGAGGCAGAATGAGGACCCTACCCCAAGGCTGTTTCTTGGTTGTTCCTCCCATGACTCTACAAAGCCCCTCTTCCCGGATATGCAACTGCTTGAAACAGCCCTTTAGAACTTAGGAGTAGATGCTGGAGGCTGAACGGAAAGGCTCCCTGTGCCCAGGAACCCCTACAGGGTTCACTGCCAGATCTCTACAGTCAATGTAACAGTTCCACCCTTATAGTTACAGTAAAGATGAAATTACTATGGAACCACATTCTTCTTAACAGCTTCTTCAATGTGAATCTTCCGTGCCCTTCAGTGAACACTACACACACTTGTGGGTGAAGAATGTAAAGAGATTTGGTCTTTAAAAAGTTCTCTTTAAAATCTTCCCAGTTCTAGAGTGCAAGTGACTGCTCTGTTGAGGGGAGTGGAGGAAAACTCCTTTGGTGGCTTGGAGCCAGCTGACACTTTTACACGGACAAGTCTTGGTGGGGTGGGGGTGGTGGGTACCCAACCCGGCACTCTTTCATTCACTCAACAAACATTCATGGGAAACCACCAGCTGTATGCTCAAGGCCATCAAGAAGCTGGTGATGCCCTGGTACTGGCCCCCCTGGGTCTGGGAATCCCAAGACGCCTTCCCTGGGCCCACCTAGAGGGAAAATGCCTTAGTGGGGGGTGGGCTCCAGCAGGACCATCAGTCCTTGGATTATCTGCTGGCCAATGAACTACTCTCCTGTGCTAGAATTACAGAATTTTTAGTTTCTGGTAATTTGAGACGAGGGTTTCCTAGGTGGCTCAGCGGAAAAGAATCCACATGCAGTGCAAAAGAAGTGGGTTCGATCCCTGGGTGGGAAGATCTCCAGGAGAAGGAAATGACGACCCACTCCAGTATTCTTGCCTGGAAAATCCCATGGACACAGGAGCCTGGTGGGTTACAGCCCAGGGGGTTGCAAAGAGCCCGACAGGACTGAGCGACTAAACAACAAGCAAAGCTTTGCTGCCAGGGTTATTGAAATAACCCTGACCCTCCCAAGAGACCAAAAAAATTATTATTAGTAAGCCCCCGCCCGCCCCCTCTTCCCCCCGCGCCCACGCTGGCCCAGCACCGCTGCAGCCCTCCGGGTGTTGCAACCAAGGCCTCTTACCCAGCGGAGGCTGCCCAGAGTTTCCCAAAGACGCCTCCGGAGGGACCACAGCTTCGGCGCCGCCCGGAGCGCCCCGATGGCCTCCGGGTGGGGCGATGGCGCAGGCAGAGGAGGGGGGCGGCGGCTGCAGAGGCTGTGGAACGACCGCCGGGCACGTGACACACCATCCGCCCCGCGCCCCAGCCTCGGGCCCAGCAGCGCACTGCGCCCCCCGCGCGGCAGCCTGAACCCCGGCCGGGGGCGGGGCGAGGCAAGAAGAAGAGGGGCGGGGCGGGGCGGGGCGGGGCGGGACGGGGGCGGGCCGACCCCGCCCCTAGCGCGTTCCTTTTTCACTTTAAAGCCTTCGGTTGCATTTTCTTCTTTGCACAGAAGTCGCGCTCGGGCATCCTGCGCGCTCGCAGCAGGCACCAGGCTCCAGCGCTGGCGCCGGGGCCGCGGGGAGGAGGCGACTTCGCTCCCTGCGGCGGGAAGCCTCCTCGGCCCCGGAGAGCGGGCGGCGGCGGCAGCCTCTCCGGAGCGGTAGGCAGGGCCGGGCGCGGGGACTGGGTGGGTGGGGGTCCCGGTCGGGCGCGCGCTGGGATCGCAGCACCTGGGGACCCGGGCGCGGGGCTGGGGTGGGGTCCCGCCTGGAGACACGGTACGGGTACGTGGGGAGCCCTTCTCTCGGCCCGGGTCCCGGGAGAGGGGCCCCGGGCGCCGCCCAGCGCTGCTGCAGCTGCTGCCCGGGCAGGCGCGGGCAGGTCGCACTGCCCCGGGCCCCACCTGCGGGGACGAGACGGGGCGGGAGTCCATGCGGCCCCGGAGACCGTCGGACCCGGGATTGAGCCTTGGCGGCTGCAGACCTAAGAAGGAGCCCGGGACGCGCGGCGGCCCCCGGCGACTTCTAGGTCCCCGGACGCCGGGGGTGGCCTCGGGACCATCCCTGCGGCGGGGGCGGGGGCGCCGACCTGCCCCTTCCGCTCAGGGGTAGCGCGACCCCGCTCCACGGAGTTACTTTCGCTTTTCCCGCCGGCGGGGACCGAGATCCGCAGCGCGGCCCAACTAGCACCCTTGGGGGTCCCCAGCTCCGCCGGCGGCGCCTCCCCCGGGGAGCCCGCCGGGCGACACCCCTGGCGGCGCCGCCCTCCCCGCCGCCCGGGAGCCGCCGCGGCTGCTTGAGCAACCAGGGGAGAGCCGAGAGTTCTGTCGGGAAATCGATTAAAACAGAAAATACGGAGCAGCCCGGGTCAGTCGGTGGTAGCTGTCCTGTTCAAGTTCAAGGCAGAGGCTCCTGGCAATGCTAACGGCCCCGCGGGGCGATGGCTTGGTGTGCCGGGGAGGGATGGCGAATTGTGTGTGTGAGTATGGTGTGTGCTGAGTATGTGTCTGTGTGAGAGTGTGTCTTTGTGAGCCTGTGTGTGTCCGTGAATAAATGTATGAATGTGCGTGTGTGATGTGTTTGTGTGTGCGTGTGTGTCTTTGTGCGAGTTAGTGTGCATCTCTGAGTGTGTGTGTGGTGAGTGTGTCTCTGTGAATGTGTGTGTGTGCATGTGTCTGTGTGTCTGCACCTCCGAGTGCGTGTGTGTCCGTGTGGCATGAGTGTGTGTGTGTGTGTGTGTGTGTGTGCCATCCATGGTAACCTGGCAGCGGGGATCGCTGGCTCCTGGATCCGCTTAACTTGCCTTTTCCTGCTTGGTTCTCAAAACAGGGCTGCCCTGAACCAGGGTACAGGGGAGGAGGGCAGGGTGCCTGGTACCAGCTGAGGAGGGTGCAGGCTCCTCCCTCCCGCTCTCTTTTTCTCTGAAAATGAACTGAACAGTTCGGGGGTGAGTTGGCAGGGGCCGCTTCCTGAGTGAGTAATATTTAATTAAATGCTCCAGCCAGTAGCATCAGAAACTGGTCATGAGTTGAGTTTTAACAGGTGTTGATTGTAAAAAAGCATCTCTGGTGACTAAAGCCTGGTGTCCTTGAAAGAATTCTCTCCTGGGTAGAACATTTAGGGGGGGCAGACCGGGAATCCTGGTTTGGGTATGAGGACAGAAAGCAAGCGAGGGGGCGGGGCTGTCCCTCCCTTTTCTGATGAACCCCTTTCCTGACACCACCCCCTCCCCAGTGGCTCCCCCACTGAGGAATCACAGAGCTGGGGAAGCCGTGTCTTATTCATATTTATGGGGTATCCATCTGGGCCCACCCTTCCTTTCCTGGCAGAGGCCCAGAGAGGGTGGCTGGCCTACCCAGACTGCACAGCCAGAGCTTGTGGACCAAATCTCTGGAGCCCTAACTGTTGCTGGTTGGTTACTGTCATTGGTTACTGTCGCTAGTGCTGAGAACATGGGCCAGGCACTTCGTGTCTCCCCAGATGTCAAGTGATGGGCTGGATTGGATCATTTCAGTTTTCTTGTTCTCTTACTGCTTTGTCTTCTGCAGAATGTGCTTTACCCAGTAGATGGAGAGAGAGAGAGAGATGGGGTGGCATGGCCTAATGCAATAATAACTCTACAAACTTCCTTTCCTTTCCCAGTCTGGCTCCAACTAGGGAAGCAGAGAGAATAAAAACAGAGGCACATTGACCGCAGTGGCTCTGACAGTCACGAGCAGGGCAGGCCTGGCGTCAGAGAGGTCAGGGCTTTAGGGAGAATCAGTGGGTTCTGGGGCTTATTAGGAGGGAGTGGTTCTGCCTAGGGTCCCCGATGATGTCACTTTGGAGCTGGGAGAGACTACTTTCATTGGGCTGCTCCAGCAAGTCTGAAACCATCCTTCATTGGGCTCCCTTGGGTTGCCTGGTAAAACTCTGACATGCCCTGGGGAGTCATCTTCCTTTGAAGCAGGGGAGGGTGGTAGGTGTCCAGCTGGTGGAGGCCCACACTGCCTGCTGCTTTGCTGAGAAGGATGGATGCATGTTCCCTCAGGGCCGTACCTTCTCCCACCTTGCCTCTCCTCCCGGGTGAGCAGAGACTTGCCTGCCTTGTATTTTCACATTCAGTAAAACCTCTGATTCATACAGTTCGCGAGCTGTGCTCACGAACTTAGTCTGGGAATTTTGCAACAATTCCTCCCAAGAGCTAGGTTCTGGCTGTTGTTCATGATCGATTTATCTTTGTTCCTGAAAAGTTTGAGAATGAGCTTCTTAATCAGGACAGAAGCACAGGGCATGCCTTGGTCCACCAAGGGATGCATAATCTCATCCTTCCTCCACAGGCCTGACCGATGAAATTCAGACTTAAAAAGGACCTTTATTTTGGACTTTCAGCCGAGTGCTCTCCTATATCTCGGTTATCTGATAGACCCCCCACCCCAATCTAAGAGTAAAAATTCTGCTCCAGTAGGTGCCAGGTGCTATGCCAGGATGCTGAGTGCTTTATGGGTGAGATCTTGTCTGATTCTGATGGTGGTAAGAATAAGAATAATAAAGAGAAATAATGTTATAGCACGGCTACTAGGCTCTGATCTGAGTCCTTGACACATTAACCTTTGTCTTTTTCCTAAGAACTCAGGGCAGCAAGTGAGTTCTTCCGCCGTCCACATGGCTTGGCCAAGGTTAGGGATTTTGGCACCTAAGCCCTTAATCAGTACAACCTCCCACCTCCATCACCTTAGCCTTTTCTTAAGGAAGCATGTGTTAATTTTTAAATAAAAAATTGTTATGATTATGGAAAATTTAAAACATATACCAAAATTGAGAGAAATATAAGGTTCCCTCACCAGCTTCAAGTGTCAGCATGCACACACATGAATGTATATGCATGCATGCATGCCTGCCCCCACCTACACATAAACACCCGTCACACACACACACTGTTCCTGGCTTGTGTGTGGCTTGGATGCTTAGTTGTGTCTGACTCTTTGGGACCACATGGACTGTAACCCACCAGGCTCCTCTGTCCATGGGATTCTTCAGGCAAGAACACTGGAGTGGGTTGCCATTTCCTCCTCCTGGGAATCTTCCTGACCAAGGGTTTGAACTGGTATCTCTTGCATCTTCTGCATTGGCAGCAAATTCTTTACCACTGTGCTACCTGGGAAGCCCTTCCTGGCTTGTTGGGAAGCAAATCTTAGACGTAATTTCAGGTCACCTGTTAGTTGTTCTTAAGAAGCTGTTAGAGGAAGCATTAAGTGTCCAAGGGGCTTCCCAGGTGGCGCTAGTGGTAAAGAATCCACCTGCCAATGCAGAAGACGTAAGAGACATGAGTTCGATCTCTGGGTCGGAAAGATCCCCTGGAGGAGGGCATGGCAACCCACTCCAGTATTCTTGCCTGGACAGTCCCATGGACAGAGGAGCATGGCAGGCAATGGTCCACAGAGTCACAGAGTCAGACACGACTGAAGTGACTTCATGCACATAAATGTCTAAGATGTGGGCTTTGGAGGGTGAGCTGGGGTAAAGGTACTTTTCCAGACTTGGAGCTGAGGGTCTTTCCTGGCTGGGCCAAGGGGAGGGTGGTTCCTAGAGGGGCATCTGTCCTGTTGCCAGCCCCACCCCCGCAACCCCAAATACATTTGGGAAGCTTCCTGCTGTTTTGTGTTTTAAAAGTTCTATTCCTTGCCCAACGTAATGAAGAAATGTGTCTGCTGGTTGGGAGACATAGCACACAGGCTCCCTGGGCCTCCCTTGGAGGATCTGCCAAGGCACAACCCTGGCTGCGCTGCCCCCCCCGCCCCCCCCCCCGAGGCTGGGCCTGGGCAAGGCAGGCCTGGGCTCTCAGGCAGGGCTGGACAGCAGGAAGTGGTTGATCCACAAGTGCTACGCCAGACCTAAGCCTGATCTTAACCGTCTTGAATTCCCCCTGTGGGTGATGGTGGGCATGGGAGCCTCGGCCGCCCTCGGGGTACCTCTGGAGGAGTGAAGGGGGCGGTGGGTCATGCGGTCCCAAGGCTGTGGGTGGGTGGGATGTCAATACCACACTGAGTAGGAATCTAGGATCAACCTGAGGACATGGTCTTGACAGGTGCCCCAGCTGTGAACAGCCCTCACTGGACAAGCTGCTTGTGGTCACACACAGCTGCCGGCTCTGCCCTCGGGACGTCTGGTTGTTCAAAATGTTGCCCTGGGTTCCGTCACATCTGTTTCCTGCCGGGTGGATGGCAGTGACCACATTTTCAGGGTGAAATTGGCAGGTTTGGTGACTTGTTGGGCGTAGGGCATGAAGAAGTGGGGAGAGTTGCAGGTGTCTGTTGAGAGGTCAGAGTGGATGGTGACCCTTTAGGGAGGGCTGGGGACTAAGGAGACATGGGCATACCTTAAGCCTGTTCCAGGTGGAGATGGTCTCTGCAGATATGTCCAGATGGCAGGTAGGCCTAGGGCTCAAGAGAGAGGTCTGGGCTGGAGACAGAAACTTTGGAACCTTCTTTTAAAGCAGGTTAGTGCCATCCCACAAGGGAGCGTTTGGCGTGAGATGAGGCGTGCCTGGGGCATGGAACCCTTATTCCCAGCATTTCAACTAGAACTGGTGAAGAGACCCAGGCACTAGCACCCTCAGCCTAGTGTTCCCGCCTGGCCTGTGTGTCCTGGGAGAGTCCACCCCGACAAAGAGGGTGTGTGCTGGGGTCTCCATGGTTGGCACCTTGGTGCCCAGAGTCCATCTGGAAAGACTCCTCTTGGCTTAAGGGTTTGATTCTTCTCTCTCTCTTTTCTTATTCATGGTAAAATAAACATAACATCAAAATTATATCTTAACCATCTTTACAAAATTATTTATTTTATTTTTGGCTGCACCGGGCCTTTGTTGCTGCCCGAGGGCCTTCTCTTGTTGCCGCAAACGGGGGCTGCTCTCTGGTTGTGGCGCCTGGGGCATTTCGTTGCCCTGGCTTCTCTTGTTGTAGAGCGCAGGCTCCAGGTACACAGGCTTCAATAGTTGTAGCCCGTGGGCTCAGTAGTTGTGGCACACGGGCATAGTTGCCCTGTGGCATGTGGAATCCTCCCGGACCAGGGATCGAACTCGTATCCCCTGCATTGGCAGGTGAACTCCCATCCACTGTATCACCAGGGAAGTCCACATCTTAACCATTTATAAGTGTACAGTTCGGTGGTATTAAGTACTTCACTTTGTTCTACAACCATCACCCCCTCCATCTCCAGAACTCTTTTCATCTTGTAAAATTAAAACTCTATTCCCATTAAGCCCTAGCTCCCCACCTCCCCTCTCCAGCCCCTGGCAACCACCATTCTACCTTCTGCCTCTGTGAATTAGACCACTCCAGGCCCATCAGATAACCGGAATCACATGGGATTGTCCTGCTGTGACTGGCTTACTTTTCCCAGCATGATGTCTTCAGGGTTCATTTGTGCCGTAGCCTGTGTCAGAATCTCCTTCCTATTAGGACTGAATAACATTCCATTGTATGCATGGACCACATCTTGCTTATCCATTCATCCGGAGGTGGACACTTGGTCTCCGCTTTTTCATTGCTCTCCCTAAGACTTATAGGCTCCCAGGAAGGGGCCCTCATCGTGGGCCTTCGGGGTCCCTGTGGGGATGCCGAGGAGGGGGCTCTGATGGTGGGCTTTGGGGCTCCTGCCCTCCCCGATGTGACTGGCCCAGCCTCACAGCTTGCTGTGCGCTCCAGCTGGTCAGAGGCGGATGAGGCTGCTCCTGGGGTCATGCGGGGACCTGGGAGCCAGGGTCACAGCCAGCAGGGAGGGGCCCCAGGACTCAGGCTTCAGATGGCCGAGAGCTCCCAGACCTGCTGTTCGGGCGGGAGAAGCGGCCCCTCCAGCCCCATCCAGCCTCTCGTTCCCAGGGCAACACACACCTGGCTTCCACCCCCTCACTCCCCTGGCACTGGCAGGTCTTTCCAGCAGCTTCCGGAGGTCCCCGTGCTAACTGCCCAGGCTCTCCAGGACCTAGTTCACGTCCACTCACCGTCCTGCTGCTTTGGCGCTATAGCCCCCTCTCCGCCTAGAGAGCACTCTCCCCCACCCCCTTCCACCCAGACCACTCCTGCCACCTCTTGGCCCTTTCTACCTTGTCTCCCCAACAGACCCCTCGCACCCCCACCCATGTCCCCTTCTCACATCTCTCTTGGGCCACCCACCTCCTCATGCCAGCCCCCCTCGCCCCCTCCTAGTTTCAGTCACCAGCATCTGAATCCTGCTGACTGCTCCCACCCCTTAGACTCTTGTCATAGGACCTGACGACCAAGTTTTCAGTTCACAGATCGGCATCTCCCCCCACGGCTCCGTGGACCATCAGGGACTCCAAAACAAGCCTCTTCTTGTGCGCTGTTATTGATCCACTCGTGTTCATTCTTTCAACCAAGTTTTTATTGAGCCCTTGCCGTGTGTGGCCAGTCTGCTGGGGCTGAGAATACAAAGGATGGAGTTGAGGGGGGTTCCTGGCTCTCTGGGTCCTGTCTGTCGAGTGGGAGATACAGGCTTATCTCCCTGATGACCTTGCCCTGGGGCATAGAGGGATACTGACAGAGAGAAGGTCATCAGGAGGCAAGTTGGCCTTTCAGGTGGAAGGATGGCAGGTGTGGAAGGTGCGTGTGGGCCAGTGTGTGGCTGGAATGGGGCTGAATGAGGGCAGAGAGGATGGAGAACACCAGGGGATGAGTCTGCGGGGAGAGGGGCAGGGATATTAGGGAACACTCCCACAGGGAGGGCGGGACACTGGGGGATGCTCCCATGGGGTGGGCTGGAGCCCAGTGGATGCACTTGGAGGGTGTGCTCTCGTGTGGACTCTTCAAGGCAGTGACTGTTTTGGGGCAAAGACTGGTTCCGTCGGCTGTCTCCACCTTCTTGGCCATGAGTCCCCACAGCAGGGTGGCTGAGTCCTGGGCCTCCATCGTGGTGAGGTACATGCTGCTTCCTACTCCAGTTTGCTCATTACATCTTCATTAGGCAGCTTTGACTGTGGAAAGCCCTCTGGGCACTGCAGAACTGGTGTGTGAGGCAGAGGAGAACCCGTCTTCCTGGGGTATGCCTCTTAGCCTCCCGCCCAGATGCAGGAGGGAGTGTGGGGGATGTGGGCATAAGTGGGCAGGCAGGTTGGATTTGGGGATGCTTGAATGCCAAGCTGAACAGTTTGGATGTGATGGAGTCACTATTGTAGGAAGAAGAACCACACACAGGAGATCAGGAGGAGAAGGGGCAGCGTAAATGCAGGCACAGTGCTGGGCTCAGAGCACGGTCACCCACAGCCACTTATTGGAGGTTGGCTTGTCCGGATGCTCTCCCAGGGGCTGTGTGTGGCCACACACACAGTGGCTCCATCTTCATATTGTCAGTGAGGCCTGTAGAATAAGTAGGTGCTGCCCCATTTTACAGATGAGGAAACTGAGACCAGTTCAGGGCTGCTGGGAGCTAGGAGCTGAACTGTGCAGCCTGGCTCCCGGGTCTACACACTTAAACACCACACTCTGCCACAGAGAAGGGGAGCTTCAGAAACAAGTGAGCTGAGAGAGAGGCTAGAGGGCCACATGTCACCTGTGGCCTGGTATTGGCTGGTGGGGGCTGACAGGAATCAGAAGTGGCCCTAGGTTTGAGGAGAAATGATGCCCACCACACACACGCACGCGCACGCACACACACACACCCACACACACACGCATGTATGCATGCACGCACACACACATGAAAATGGGGTTGGTAGTTTAACTCCAGGATGTCTCCGTATGCTCTGTGATACTAGCCGATTATAGTTTTCTTTTTTTAATTGAGGTGAGGTCCATAAAACACAAAACTAGCCATTTAAATTTCTTTTTTTTTTTGGCCGTACCATACAGCGTGTTGAATCTTAGTTCCTCGGTCAGGGATCAAAACCGCACCCCCTGCAAAGGAAATGTGGAGTCCTAACCATTGGACCACCAGAGAAGCCCTCCAGATCACCTGTTCTAAAACGAGCAATTCAGTAGCAATCAGTACATTCACAGTATTGTGCAACCAGCTTCGTCTAGTTCCAGAACGTCTTCCCTCCAAAGAGAAAGCTTGTGCCCATTGAGCAGTCCCTTCCCATGTCCCTCCCCCAGCCCCTGACAAGCAGTCTGAGTCCTGTCTCTATGGATTTGCCCATTCCGGATATTTCCTATACTTGGAACCATCCACTCTGGGGCCTTTTGTGTCCGGCTTCTGGCTAATTACGTGGGGCACAGCAGATTGAAGTGTTTCCTAGAAGGAAGTTGGATTTCCCCTCCCGACTCGCTTGGGGGTCACTCAAAGGTGGAAACAAAAGCTTGTCTAAAACATCCACCTGGAAAAGGCAGGAAGCTGCAGACACCTGCCTTTGGCTCCTTTTCCATCACCACCGAAGACCCAGATACAGTTCCCTTGCAGTCAGCAGACTTCTTCATTGTTCTTAATTTTTTCCCAGTGATCTTTTAAAAGTGAGCACCTGAAATCTCATCTCCCTTTTCAAAGCCCTTCAACAGCCACCGTCATTCCTAGGGTGAATTTCCAGAGTCGTGACACTAAGGGCATGACCTGGTCTCGAGTTCACTTTGTGAACCCCACCTGCCCCGCTCCTTCCATCTCAAGCAGCAACATCACCTGTATCTTTTGTGGACCAGATCTGAGGCTGAGGGTGGTGGTTCTCTGGGGTGGGAACTTTTTCTAGGATTGATCTCTGATAGCGTTGCAGTTTGGTGCCACTTTCGAATCCTGTTGACCCGTCTGGGAGCAGAGCTTCAGTTTCAGCCAGGCACTTTCTCTTCCCCTTTCCTCCCGGTCTTCTGAGACCTGACTGTCTTTGTCTCATCTGCGGCGTAACCGAGAGCTTCCTGCCCTGCCCTGGGGCGGTGATGCCCTGACCAGCGTCCATGGGCAGTGGGATCACCTTCTCTGTGTCCCCCCTTGACTCAGTCAGTGGCCACGGTGCCATGACTGTGGGTAGGGAGACAATGCATTGACAGGCACAGAAGCAGGGACAGCGGCCTGGCGGGGGGACCTTGAGATGTCACCCAAGGGCACACTGGCCTGGTAGTCACAGGAGCCCTCTGACATTTCCCTGACTTTTCCTCCCATTCTTGGGCCAACACCTCCTTGAGGGTGTCTTGTCGCCCGTCTGCTCTGTGTCTGACTCTGCCGGAAATGGTCTTAGCTTGCATCAAACACCCCCGTGTGCCAGGCACCATGCCTGCTGCCATGATGGATTCCACAGCCTGTGAGTCAGGCATGACCTGCCTGTTCACAAAGCAGAAAAGTGAGCATCAGAGATGTCTTCTGAACTGCAGAGGTGACATGGCTCTGTGGGTGATAGAGGGTTGGCCTGATCAACAGCTGCGTTCTTTCTGCTGTGACTGCTGAGCACACCGCATCGTTTACTGGGCACTTACTGTTCCCCAGACATCACGCTGGAGGGGTGGGAAGTGGCTTGGGGCCCTCTAGAGTCTGGGGTCGAGCAGGTGGAGACGAGCGATGTGTGCTGGAGACACTAGCCAGCTGACAGGTGTGCTAGTGGGCCTGGTGGGGGGCTCCTGTGACTGTCTAGGGGGGCTTGCTCTAGACTGGGAGGTTTTCATGGTGGGCCGCAGTAGAGTGACCCTGAGGAGGGACGGGCTGTCACGAGAAGGATCACTGGCAGGCTGCCCTGTGGCAGGGAGCCCTGAATGCTGGACCCAAGGGTTGTCAGTGGGTATGGGGTGACCCTGCACCCTCCCCCCATTTACCCCAAACATTGCTCCTATGATGCCCGCATTAACTAGACATCTTGGCCCCGTTTGCTCTGTGGTCAGCTCTCTGACCTCTCGGAAGTATCGCTTCAGCGCCTCAGTCCTTTTGCCTGGATGCGCTGGACACTCGGCGAGCAGATCATTAACTGTCTGCTTGGCGATCTGGCCGCGGGGCTGACGGACACTGGGGTTTCTGGCTGGGGCGATGCTGCTGCTCTGTAGCCCTGCACCTTCCCTCGGGAGTAGGGGCTCCTGGGGAGACCCCTGGAGCTCCTGCACGTGCCACGGGAGGGCCACACAGGCAATGGGTCGTGTTGTTGGACCTGCCTGTTGGTCCGAGGAAGCCTCACACAGCCCTGAGATTAAATGCAGGACTCAGAGGGAGGCAGTTTGTGTGGAGGGTGAGGCGCCCTGCCGAGTGCTGGGGGTGGGGGCACTTGAGTGGATCTCTGGGAGAGGGAGGGTTCTTGCTTGTCTGAGGGTCTTTCAGTTTGGAGCTTTTAAGAAGCTCTAATGAGACCATTGCCCTGCCTTTGTGAAGCTGGGCAGGATCATCGTAAGGGCAACACCGATGTGAACTGTTCTCATTATGTATAAATTATATATAAATGTCAGGGTCCCTTTTAAAAATCGTCCTCATCTTTGGAGAACTTTGATGTTCAAAAGATAGGGCTTTTCCCCCCTTCCTTCCAGTTCCAGCCTGTGGGGCCAGTTTTGAGCTGATTTGTAACTTTTGTCTCTTTGCCCCCCACCCCCTGCCTCAGGCCCTCCAGGTTCCCAGAGCGTGTATCTTCCACACCATTGTGTCACTCTCAGGGGTGTCTAGACAGCTCGGGATAAAGGGTTTTTTTGTTTAATCCTTCACCATCCAGCCAGTGTCCCCTGAATGCCCGCTCTGTCTCAGCGGCCACGGTGCCCGCACTGAGAGCTGCCCACACAGCTCCGACCCAAGAGGCGCATCTCAGCCGAGTCCTGAGCCACGACTGGGGTTTCTCTCTGCTCCCCTCCACCCCCAGGGTGTCTCACCCCACTGAGGTTTTGCTTTGCAGTCAGTGTTTACATGTATTTTTTAAATGGAAAAATGTGAACACAAGCCAGAGCAGAGGCTGGTGCTGGGGGAGCAGTCACCAGCCAATCGCTGGGCTTGACTGCAGCCTCCTTTCTAGGCAAATCAGTCGAAGGGATGCCAGTGAAGTTCCAGGAGGGTCAGGTGGGGCCCTTGTGCTTTGGCGGATTGAAACTGTGTTCTTATTTCCTAGGCAGCTCTGAGAAGGGGACACTGGGCATCTCATGGGTGTCCCATGACCACCTGCTAAGGAAGGCTGGGCGGGGCTGTGTGGACCCCATCCCCTCGGCTCCTGATTTTCTGCCGAGCCTCAAGGATGCCACACAGCACAGCGGGAAGACAGGCCATTTGAACAGAGCACTTCAGCCTTTTTCTTGAGCAGGGTGGGGTTTTGTACAAGGCTTGACGTGGGGGAAAATTATTGGAGCTGCTGGAAATAATTTGGGGGGCTCCTCTCAGAGGCAGATTAGGGGTGGTCTTCTCCACCCTCTCCTGCCCCTGCCATCCCCCCCCCAACATTCTTCAGTAAACTTATAGGAATAGATAAAGGTGAGGACCAGGGTGAGTTGCAGCACCCAAGATGGTTCTGCCTGAGATACTGAGTTCTCTGGTGTCTGGTGCAAGGTGTGGTTTTAGCCACAGGAAGAAGGATTAAAGAAACAGAAGGTACAATGTTTGTAGGACATATATTAACCTTAAAAATGCATTTCAGATACAGTAGATGCAGACAAATACAGTTTGACTCCACTTACACAAGGTACCTAGAATAGTCAAATTCATAGAGTCAGAAAGTACGTTGGCTAATGCCAGAGGCAAGGGGGTGGGGCTGGGGAGTTAGTGTTTGATGGGGACAGTTTCAGTTTAGGAAGGTGAAAAATTCGGGAGATGATGGTGGTGAGAACTGCATAACAATGTGAGTATACTTGGTGTCACTGAACTGTACAGTTAAATATGGTTAAAATAGTTTTTTATATCCTGTGATTTTGGTTGGTTGGTTATCTAGTTCGACTCTTTGCAACCCTATGGACTATAGCCCATCAGGCTCCTCTGTCCATGGGATTTCCCAGGCAAGAATACTGGAGTGGGTTGCCATTTTCTTCTCTAGGGAATATTTCCGACCCAGAGATTGAACCCGAATCTCCTATACTGCAGGCAGATTGTCTACCACTGAACCACCAGGGAAACTTTTACCACAATAAAAAAAAATTTTTTTTTTCAAAATGCACCAGGAAGGTACATTTGGAACACCCATGGGGACTTTTCTCCTTGGGTTGAACCACGCTTCAGTCCTAGTCAGATGAAGTTGCCGTGTTTAGACAAGGTAGAAAGTGGAGCTGGCTTCCCCCTCCTTCAGCCATGGGGACCCCTTGAGGACCAAGTTTTGTCTCGGGTTAACTGTTTTCCCTGAATTTTTGTAAGACAAAGCAGGTAGTACCCACCTTTCTGATACTGTAGCAGTGGGAGGCTTAGAGTGTAAACAGTAGGGGCTAATGGAGTCACTTCTCTGAGGGTGGAAACTGGGGCAGGGGAACTGCTGTTTTGCCAAGTTCCATAAGTTTGCCGAGTCTCCTACGTGCTGGTAGAGATGCAGGTAGGTACAGTCATAGAGGTTTCTTAGGTGAGCAGCTCATGGGCTGAATTTTGAGGACTGGGTGATCTCAGCGCTTGTCCTCTCATAGAAGCAGGGCGGTTTGGGGAAGCACTTACTGAAGGCTACCTAGGTGGAGTTTGGGGCTGTGGAGGATGCAAACGTGAGGGGATCAGCAACAGCAAGTGCCAGTTGTATAAACTGGCCTGGAGATTGTGTGTATTCCTGGCGGGCCTGCATACATGGATCACCTTGTCCTTTTGGGTTTAGACCACTTTGCTTAATGTTTATTGAGCACCTGCTATATGCCGGGCACCATGCTCAGCCCTTTCCAGTGCATTAACTTATCCGGTTCCCAGGAATCTTGTTGAGTGTATGTGTGTGTGGTCAGCAGGGGAGTGTTATTGTGCCCATTTCACAGATGGGAAAACTGAAGCTCAGGAAAATCAAATCATTTGCCTGGGATCACACACAGCCATGCTGGATACAGGCCCAGCCTGTGGTCTGAATCACTGTTGCACGCAGCCTCTGAGCCTGAGGAGGCACATGATCTGGTGGAGGTGGGGAGTGGGTCTGGAAGCAACAGTCACTGGAGGAGACCGTAGCCAGGCAAAGGAGGGAGCCAAGCTGGGGAGGGGAGAAGGGGTTCATGTGATGCTGCAGTGTGGGATCGAGGTGGGTCCAACCTGGCCTTGTTGTGTCGCCGTGTTCAGCCCTTAGCAGTGGAGGCTGAATGTGCCAAGTGTCATTGGTGAGGCCGGGAAACAGAGATCCTGAGTCTTGATTTTTTCCCTTCAGGAGGGACCCAGACAACTTGAAAATGTCCTCAGACTCCACTGGACAGTTGCAGCATCTCTGCTGAGCTGTTAGTAGGCCCAGCCGTGTCTGCTGACTCCTACTTCCCCTGTCCCTTAAATGAAATAGCTGGTCAGCTTGGATAGCTGGGGCTCCCCATCCTGTGAGCAGCCGTCCTGGCACCCCCCAAAGGACCCTGCCTGGGTTTCCCTCGGCAAGAGTGGCACAAGTGTCTTCTGACATTGTTGTGTTTTCCTTCCAGAAAAATCAACCTTAAGCCTCAGATTTTAATCACCTTCTCGAAGGACACTTCCTGTGGATATTTCGAGTGACAAGTGGCTAAGGTCATGCTTCTAAGTAAAATTAGACTTTTAAACTAGGTCACAAACTCAGATGCCCCCAGGGGCCAGGAAGGAGGCACAAATGAAGCAGCCCGTGGACAGCTATAGGGCAGGGTGAGGACTGTGGCAAAGCGGCTTGCGGGTGTCCTATACGAGGGGGTGGCTCTCTCACCTTGACATGTGGAGTCCAGGGAACTACAGTGTTCACTTCTTTCTCTCCTAAGGGAAGCCAGGAATCTGGATTTTTTTTTTTAAGTAGACAAATAACTTGAAAAACTTACTGGGTTTTTTTGTTTGTTCTTAAAGAAACAACCCAGAATAGAATGTCTGTGCCCTTTCTGTGCAGATGAGAAGGGCAGGGCCAGGGAGCCTGGTGGAGTCACACAACCTGGGGCTTAAGGCGCTGGGACGAGACCTGTAGCTGCTGGTACCTGGCCTGGCCCAGTTTCCACCTGGCATGCCACATCATGGATAAAGTAGCAGGGCTGGGAACCAGCTCAGTAAATTCCCCTGCACCAGGAAGTACAGAGCCTTGAGACAATCACATCCCTGCTGTCCTTTGCTTCCCTGCAAAAGGTGCGTTTATGGCTGCCTCTCTGGCACCAGGCACAGAGAACTTCCTCTAGATTGACCCTGGGGATCTCTGGCGCTGGTAGAGATCTATTGTCCTCATTTTACAGATGTGGAAACAGACCTGCAAGTTCAGCTGACTTCACAGAGGGGGAATTTGAACGTGAGCCTGACCCTGAGCCTCGGCTTGTAACCGTCCCCCGTGTATAGCAGTGAGAAGGACATTTCACCCTTCACCTGGAGCCGGGGGACTCTCCCACAGATGGCCATGTGTTTTTAAGCTGACCCACCCCCCAGGGCATCCCCTGGACTTTGGGGAACCTGGTGTGGAGGTCGGTGCCCCCCTGCTGCCCTCCTGGTTGGGAACCTCGAGAGCACAGCTGGCTCCACCCACGGAGGGACCGGTCTTCGGCTCACAAGGTTGCTGACTAATTCTCTTTGCAAACGGTTCAGTTTCACATGCTTGAGTTTCCAGTAACTACGTGGGTGGATTTGTTTCATTTAAGGGCAAAACAAAACAAAACAAAACACGGAGGGGGTTTTCTTTCCCAAGAAGAGGACTCGCCAATTATGGGTTTACTGCGTGCGGCTCCGGGCATCATGGTGCCGGTCGGCAGCCAGCGGGGCCCCTTGCCAGGCGAGCTCCGAGGTGGGAATCGCTTAGTCATTACCAGCGGGGGCCAGGTGCGGGAGGTTGGGGAAGTGCAGCGGCCCCCGCGTCCTGCAGAGGGGCCCTGCGCTCCTCCCTGGTCAGCCCTGTCCTGCAGGGCAGGGGCAGGGGACGCAGGGAAGGTGCCAGGTGAGTGAGACAGCTGGTTTTGCTTGCCATGGGGCTGGCTGCACCTCCCAAGGGACTGGGCCTGGGAAAGAAACACTGCCCAGCCGCCGGGCCACCTGCTTCAGGTGAGTTGGAGATGGTGTTGTGCCCAGGGAACAGTAGATTTTGTTGGGGAAGGAGTGAGAGACAGCTCCCATGGTCAAGGGAGTGTGTGTGTGTGTCTGTCTGCCCCCACAGGCTCCACGAGGTGATGTCTGCATGCTGGTTTGGCGTGGCACTGGCCAAGCTGAGCAGACTTGACGTTGATGTTGGGCCCTGAGGCTCCCGCCATGCTGGGCGTGACTTTAGTTGCTGGATGATGAGGGGGTGTGGCTTTGTGGCTAAGGGGCTGATTGATGGAGAGGGCCTCCAGGGGCTCAGGGAAGTCAGTATTTATCAGCAGGTATGGGGATGTGTGGAGATCTCAGAGCCCGCCCACGTGTTGCCTTGGCACAAGTGCAGGCGCTCTGCTGGGTGGCAGCTCTGGTCCAGGGTTTCATCTCTGGAGGATGCTGTGCATCTAGCCTGGCTTTTCTGGAGTATGCTGAGCATCTAGCCTGGCTTTGGGGGCTGGAGCAGTTATGAACCTGGCTTCGGAGTCAGATGGAGGTGGCCAGAGTCCCGCTCTAGTACTTCTTGCCTCTGTGACGTGGGCCTCAGTTTCTATCCATGAAATGGGGGTGTCAGAGGACCCTGTGGGTGGAATAAGTTGACATGGATGAGCTGCCAGGTACTGTCCTTGTTGTAACTGAACTCTAAGGCCTGGGCTGGGGCGGGACCTTACTGCTCACGCACCTTCCTTCTCTGAGGAGGGAACATGCCTTGGAATTTACAATCCTTAATCCTGGCCTTTGAGAGCTTGCTTGGAAAGGAAGAAGGGCAATATACTGATAACTCTGAAATAGTATCATGTTAGACAGAGGGTAATAAAGGCAGTGAGAGGCAAGTAGAGTTCTGGAGGATTTTGATGAGGTTTAGCAGGTGAATCCAGGAAGGCTTCCAGGAGGAAGTGACCTTAGGATGTGTAGGAACTGGAGAGCGAGGAGGAAGAGAAGAAGGGAAGCGATCTTTCACTGATCAGAGGAAATGTGCTTGTGCTTAGGAGCTCAGATGGTCCCCAGTGTGTAGTACATGCTTAATAAATACCATCATCAAAATCGGCAGGACTCCAGGGTTTTCAAAGATGTTTTTATAGATGTGGGAATTGACACTCAAAGAAGCCAAGTCATTGTCCGGGATCCAGGTTGGAAGGCAGAATTCAAACTCGTTGCCTTGCCTTCCTGGGCCAAGGGGTGAAGTGTGTGTGTATGTGTGTGTGTGTGCGCACACGTGCATGCACATGTGCGCCTGCATGGGGTGGAGAGTGTCAGGCCACCAGGTGGGAGAAGACAGTTTTGAAGCCGTGTGCAGCTGATTTCCTGTGGCGAGGGGGCCGATCTTTTTGGGCCCCCCGCAGTTACGCAGGCTTCTTGGGTGGATGCTTTTTATTCTCCGTTGACCTTCCGGCCTTAATCCGCGTGCTGGCTCTGGCCTGCCCTGGCTGCACAGACAGGAAACGGGGACCCAGGTGAAGACCTGAGGGGAGTCCCGACCTTGGTTGGGTTTTTGTGCCTGGGTCCTTCTGGAACTTCCCTGAGCCCTGGGGCTTCCCTGGAGCTCCCGGACAGGCGCGAGGGTCTGACGAAGCTTCCCCTGGGAGCCAGGGGATGCTGTGAGCAACCGTGCCTCTGACAGCCAGGTGGGGACCAGAGGAAGCCACCATCTTCCTCTCCCTTTCCGGGCAGATTGTTCTGGGCTGATGCTGCGTGAGGATCGCAGGCGCTTCCTGTGGCCTGCTGGGGGTGTGGGGTGAGGGGTCTGGGCCAGTGCAGTGAGGGGTGAAGATAAATGTGAGCACCAACAGTCCCATGATGCCCCTGGGTCCTTGGTCTGGGAGATGGCCACTCATGCCTCCCCTGGTCTGTGCCACCTAGGCTGTCCATCCTCCCTGGCCCCTGCCTCCTTTTTGCACTTCCTCCCCTGCAGTGTGGGCCCTGCCTGGGGCGCAGCATCTCTAGGCTTTGGTGGTACAGGAGGCAGAACACGATGTCCCTCTTTGTCCCTGAGGCCACTCCTGCCCCTAGTCTTAGGCTTCCAGCAGTCTGGGAAGACTGGGAGGTTTTGTTTTTAATGTTTATTGATTGATTATTTATTTATCTAGCTGCACTGGGTCTTAGTTGTAGCACGTGGGATCTTTAGTTGCAGCATGTGGGAATCTTAGTTCCTCAACCAGGGATCGAACCCCAGGCCCCCTGCACTGGGAGCATGGAGTCTTAGGCACTGGACCAGCAGGGAAGTCTCAGGACCGTGAGTTTTGATTCTGACTTTCGGACTGGATCCTGGGTAGATGACTTAGCCTCTTTGAGTCTCAGTTTCCATGTCTATAAAGTGGGTGTGAGGATCACCGCAAGGACTAGACAAAGGACTGAACCACGTGGTGCCTCGGAGAACCGCTCTTCTGTCATCTGGCAGTTCAGGCGGCTCACCCAGGTCAGTGCCTTGGCGGGGCTCTGGACACAGGGGGCACCCCCGAGGATTCTCCATCCGTGGTGGGGACAGTGGTGTGAGCTATAAACAGAACGGTGTGACTGGTGTGGTGCACAGCTCCGAGGAGGGCTCCCTAGCCCAGGAAGCCCACCTTGCTGGGGGTGCTGTAGTGAGCCCTAGAGAGCGGGTGGGGGCTGGGAGGTGGGAGCCGATGGGCTGGTGTGGAAAGGGCAGTGAGCAGAAGCACCTTGGGGGCTGCAGGCTGAGTGTGGACATGGCAGGCTGGCGAGAGAGGCAGACTGAGCCACCCCAGCCACATGCTGTTGACCTTGACTGTGGGACAAGCCCCGCCCACCTCAGGACACCCCCAGAGGCTGTTCCTCTTCTGGGGCCTTGAAATGCAGGAGCAGGAGGGGAGGCTGTCTGCAGGGACGGAGACAGTGCTGGGGCCCTGTTGCTCCACGCCCTGCTCGCCCTGCTCAGGACCCCGGGTGGAGGCTGGTCCCCTTTGGAGTTTAGGAAGAGATGGGGGATGCCTGAGGTTAGGCACTTGGGGAAATCCTGGCCTGTGAGGCTGATGGTGAGTGGGGAGAAGACCTACCATGGAGCAGACCCAGGTGTCCCCTCAGATCAGGGAGGAGGGTGGTGTCACAGGCTGGGAAGGGGCAGAGTGAAACTGAATTGCAATGGAAACAGGTTACAGATTTTCTGCGGCTTTGATGTTCAGGCTCCTCCCACACAGGCGTGTCCAGTGTGGTTTTGGGAGAAGGGTGATGTTGGTAGGGCCACCTTTCTAAGGGCAGGGCTTCAAAGCACCATCCAGCCTGGTGTCTTGTCCTGGAGACAGGATAGACCCCTTGACATGAGCTCCTGAGCCCACCCACTGGTCCTGTGGCTGCCCCAGCTTCTGCCTCCCCACTTCTGTCTCTTGGATCTCGTGGGAGGGCCCTGGCTGGACCTGGCCTTGAGTTGGCCACCTGCCTGCCCAGTCCTGGAATCAGGTAGGACTCTCCTTCCCAGAAGCACAGAGGGGGATTCACGCTTCAAACCCATTGAGTCAAGTGACTTCTATCATGGCAGTGGGACCACCTGCCTGGACAGGGTCAGAGTTCTCTGCCAGGCCCTCCAGATGTCCAGTTTGGTGTCTTTGTCTCACTGTTTCGGGGTACCCCCCTCCCTCCTTTGGTTTGTCTTTGCCTCCCTCTTAAATTTACATAGCAGTAACCTCCTTCTATAAATATTTACTGAGTACCCACTTTGTCATGGCCATTGTTCTAGGCAGGGAGCTTATAGCAGGAACAGGATAGATTGGAGGGTGATAATTAACCATTACTGTCTCTCAGGCCAGGACCACCCTCTGTGTTTTGGGTGCATTTCTATCTTCAGGGTCCGCTGGTAACACCTCCTCCCTCCCCCCCACCCCCAGCTAGGTGGATTCATTTCATGTTACCCTGGGAACTGGTGATAACAGATCTGGGACTGGTCCCAGTCCTCAGTGCCTGGCCTGAGGGGGTTGTAAGGAATCCAGGAGGTGCTCTGGAAGCCCTGGGGATGTGGTGGGAGTCGCTGAAACCTCCTCCAGGGCGAGATCTTGGTTCTTTCTGGTCGGGTCCTGGTGTCTGCCTAGCACACTGGCTGGGACCAGGCACAGGCTAGTGGGAAAAACTTGTTGGAGGAATGAGTGAATGAATGAGCTAGCCAACCTCATCACTGACCATGGGAAAGTTAGCATCTTTGATCCAATCACTCATATTCCATGGTTGTTTGTGAACTCTTGTCTCCACGAAGGTGGGGGCTCCATCTAACTAGTTCGGCAGCCAAGGTGCCTAAGAGTGCCTGGAACACAGTGGGGCTTGTTCAGCCAATTCTTTTTTAGCCATCACTTTATCTGGGCTGTAGGGGGTGCTGTAGGCACCCCTGAGTGGCTGCCCCCCACGCCCACTGATCATGTCCTTCCTTTCGACGTAGCCTGGAGGGTGGGCTTCGTGTCTCTTGTTCCCTTGTGAGGACTTTTCATTACGTCGCTTGTGTTTTTGAAGCCCCATCTCCCATCGTGGCTGGTTTTCAGAGAACGGAATTATAGGAAGCTATGGGCTTCCCTGGTGGCCAGACGGTAAAGCATCTGCCTGCAATGCAGGAGACCCAGGTTCGACCCCTGGATCGGAAGATCCCCTGGAGAAGGAAATGGCAATCCACTCCAGCACTCTTGCCTAGAAATCCCATGGACGGAGGAACCTGATAGGCTACAGTCCATGGGGTCGCAGAGTCGGACACGACTGAGCGACTTCGCTTTCACTTTTCATGGTCATGAAAAACTGGTGTGACCAGGAGGATTCACCCCTCAGGCTTTGGTGGAAAACCCTCCCCTCCTTTAAAAATAGGCCTCTTGCTTCTCTTCTGCTCCATCACGTCTCAATTCCTGAGTCTCTGCCCCCTCCGCAGGTCGAGGCAGTGGGATTGGCAGCAGTGTAGTTACAGGTACTGGATATAATCCTATTTCCCTTTGAACCTTCTCCCTCTACACACACACACACACACACACACACACAGAGCTGATAAAAAGCTCTTAAACCTCCTCAGTTTAGTCTGCTGAGGCCTTGCAGACGGTAGGCCTTAAACATTTGCATTCCTTGGGCTTAGCCGATTCTCTGGAGTGTCGAGTTTCTGGGTTAGTTGTACGTGGAGGGTAAAGCCAGAAGTCTTGACAAAGAAAGCGTGTGTGTGTGTGTGTGTGTTGGAATTCTGGATGGCACAGAGTGGGCTTCAAGTACCAGGGCCCTTTCTCAGGGGAGAGCAGGCCCTGACCTGTCAGTCATCCCCTTGGTACCCTCGAGAGAGGTGTTTCAACAGTTTAGTTCTCAGACTTTTAGTGAACACTTACTGTTTAGCCAAAAATGGATAAGAGGGCTGTCACAGAAGCTCATGAACCGGGGCAGGAGACAGATATGGGCAGCTAGTGGATGCTGTGTTTCATCACATGTATGCCCTATGCAGAGAAAATTCATCATTCTATCATGAGCTGCCCATTGTCACTGTAACGAACTGTCAACTCCAGAACCAGCCCGATTTCAGTGATGTTAACATGTGAATCACGCTGAATCGTGATGGCGAAACTGCGACAGGATGAGGGCACTGGCCTAGCCAGGGGCATCACCAAGTTCACGGAGAGGTTCATT
The DNA here is from genome assembly GCF_963930625.1 of Muntiacus reevesi. NCBI lineage: Eukaryota > Metazoa > Chordata > Mammalia > Artiodactyla > Cervidae > Muntiacus > Muntiacus reevesi. The sequence goes on along the minus strand of NC_089253.1, from coordinate 90,324,582 downwards.
CAGCTTCAGCAGGTGCCTCAGGAGCAGTTTCTGGGCAGAGTAGGGCTAGGAATACAGCAGCAACAGTGAGATCAATACCAGTGGCACCACTGGGCAACGTGTGGCCCTGTTCTGGGCCCTCACTGTTCACTTAGTCACTGTAGCCTCTTACCTTCAGGGGGAGCAGCTGCAATAAGTCTGCTGTACCAGTGGCAAAGGTAGACCCAGGTAACTCACACCTGGGAATAGCATCGGGCAGGGGATTTCAGTACCCACTCTCCCGAGCTCCCATCCCGTGAGGGTCTTTTTTCATTCTTAAAAAATGTTTATTTATTTATTTGGCTGTTCTGGGTCTTAGCTGCAGCCTACTAACTTTTAGTTGTGTCATGTGAGGTCTAGTTCCCTGACCAAGGATCGAACTCGGGCTCCCCTGGATCAGGGGATCAGATCCTTTCTTTTTTTTTTTTAAATAGTCTTTGGACTTTTTCCAGATTAAATATCACTGATCATTTTTAAAATTAATTTCTATTACAGTATAGTTGATTTACAATGTTGTGTTAGTTTCTGCTTTGGAGAAATGTGAATCAGTTATATATATACATATATCCACTCTTTTTTAAATTTCTTTTCATGCAGATCATTACAGACTATTGAGCTCCCTGTGCTATACAGTAAGTTCTCCTTAGTTATCTATTTTATATATAGTAATGTGTATATGTCAATCTCTATCTCCCTATTTATTCCTCTCCACCCCTTGAGGATAGCACCCAGGCCCCGGTCCTTCACTATCTCCCCAAGTCTGCTCAGATTTATGTACATTGAGTCAGTAATACCGTCTAACCATCTCATCTTCTGCCACCCCCTTCTTTTGCCTTCAGTCTTTCCTAGAATCAGGGTCTTTTCCAAAGAGTCAGCTCTTCACATCAGGTAGCCAGAGTATTGGATCTTCAGCATCATTCCTTCCAGTAAATATTCAGGGTTGATTTCCTTTAAGATTGACTGGTTTGGTCTCCTTGCAGTCCAAGGGACTCTCGAGAGTCTTCTCCAGTATCACAATTCGAAAGCATCAATTCTCTGGCGCTCAGCCTTCTTTATGGTCTCCGGGAGGTAGTTAAGGACAGAGAAACCTGGTGTGCTGCAGTCCTTGGGGTTGCAAAGAGTCAGACACAACTGAGTGACTGAACAGCAACAAACAACCCCTTGAGTGGCTCTTTATTAAAGACCCGAACCTCTGGGTCTAACCTCAGGCTTAGACCCTGGTGCCTAGGCTCCTGCTTCTTTGTCTTGGACCCATCCCTGTAGCTTATCTTGAGCGACCGCTCCGAATGTCCCAGGCGCTGGGGTGCGTGTGCGTCATCTACCCCTCAAGCCATCCGGGTGAGACAGAGGGTTATTGTCCTCATGTCACAGCTGGAGAAACTGAGGCCCAGAAGGTCTCAGGTCAGAGATGGGATTTGAAATCTGGGTTGGCAGCTCCCAAGTCCTTGCCTGTCTCTCACTTTCAGAAGTTGTCAACCTATACTCATTTGTTATTTTCCCCCAGTTTGTACCATGCCTTGACTTTTTGGCAAGTGGGATGTCAAAGCCCTGACTTGATGACTGAGACGGGGCATCTGTGAGTAAGACCCAGGGTGGCAACTGTTTCTCAGAACTTCATGAGAAGTGGAATAATTCCTGGGGAGAGAGGTACTTATGGGCTCCTGGGCCGAATTCTAGAGAGGCCAGGACCGCCTCTGGTTTCCCTGAGGGTGAACTTGGGCAGAGTCATTCAGAGGGTCAAGAGAGCCAGTGTGGCTAGGTCCGGTCATCTGGTCCAGCCATGCCGGTGGTCAGTGGGAGGCCGAGGTGCGGCGGTGGGAGGCCCCCGTGTGGAGGGGAGGGGAGCGCCGCGTTGGACCTTCAGACACCTCCAGCCCTCCCCCAGCCCCCTGTCCTTTGTTGTCTGGCCGCGTCAGACGTCTGGGTTTGCAGGGAGGTTCCTGAATGGGCCTTGGAAATAGGTCACTCCCTTCCCGTGCCGCAGGCGCTGACCCACATGTGACCTTCCCCGTGGTGACTGTGTCTGGCCATCACTCTTTGATGCTGTCTGTGGAGGGGCAGTGAACGAGTGGGGGCAGGGCGGCCGCCCCTCCCCACTCCGGTGGTGGAGGACTTTGCCGCCCAGCACCAGCGCCCGCCGGATGCGCCTGCCGGATGAGCCGGCCAGCGGCCCTCCTTCCCTTGGCCATATCGGAAAGGGGAAATCCAACACTCCCGACCCTCTGTCTGAGCATCCGACCTTTTCCGCTCCATGAGGAGCCCTGGCTGGACCGGCGGCTTTGACTGGATGCCTGCTGAACCGGAGCCGAGGGGGCTGGCGGCTCCACTGGGCCCCTCCTCGGCCCCCAACCCCGCTGCCTGGCTCATGCACGCATGTGCGTTCTGCAAAGTTGCTGGGGTTTTTCCGTCTCTCCCCCTGGCTGGCCTGGGGAACTGTCCCTCAGAGATCGTGGTGGGTCTCAGATGAGCTTGCTGTGTGGCCCCGGGCACACAGTTGCCCCGAAGATTAGCACTTCGACAATGACCAGTGTCCGGAGTCAGTACTGGACAGCACTTCCCCTCACCTGGGCCTGGAACCCTGTCTGCCACAGAGGCCTTAATTTGGGCTTAATTTTTCGGCTTCATGGAACCCAGATGTGCCCGTCGCAGAGACAGGAGAACACCAGGTTCATCACCCTCCAAGGAGACGGTGTCTTTCTCACACCGGGCTGCCCTGGTTCGCTGGCACCAGATTCCTGGAAAGTGGCCTCTGCTGATCCTTAAGGCCTCTTGGGCATCAGCGAGACAGTAGACGCTGCCCACACCATTGACACCCCGATGCTGGGGCCCCCTGGTGACAAGCCGTACCTGTCTGCTGTGATGCTCGCACCCCTCAGGGGTCGGCTGTCAGGTCTCGGAATCACAGGATCTCAAAAGCAGGGTCCTGGTGCGGGGCCTCTTCCCTCCCTCCTCTCGGATCCTTCCTCCTCTCGGATCCTTCCTCCCTGAGGCCAGTGGGAAATTCAGGAAATTCTTTCCTGCAGGAAGGAAGAATCAGGATACAGACCCAAAGAGGGGATGATGTGCAGGCTTGATGTACCATCTCCCCTTGGCTGCCTGAATCGCTCCTCGGGGTAGCCTGGTTGCTCCGTTCTATCACAGTCCCTAGGTTTTTCTCCTAGGTTTTTTAGGCCGTGTGATTTTTGTGTGCCAAAGCAGGGGACTGGATCCCTGCTGGGTAATCACATGTTCATGCTTTTCCGAGCTAGTTGGCGCATCTGATGCAGCTGGAACGGGCTCCAGATGGACCATGCTGTGCCGTGGACCCACTGCACCCACAGCACCAGCACATTGTGGGGCTCTTTCCAGTTCCCGGCATTGGTGAACTGTGGCCTGATTAGCTTCATCGCATTTGCCAGCCTCCTCTGTGGCAGGTTCCACTGCGATTCTGTGGCTCAGGAGGTCCTCCGGGAGGTTTCAGGGGGGAACGGCCCTTGCTGTCTTCCGTGGTGTGTCTAGATGCCCGGCCTTGGAAGAGCTTGGACCCTGGACACTGTGTACCCAGCAAGGAGGCCAGCCCGGCTGGGGATGGGCAAAGTCAAGACAAAGGCCCAGTTGTGCCCTCGGAGAAAACCCAAACCTGGGTTTCCCTGCGGCCGAAACTGCCAGTGCCCGGCCCACCTCATTCCCATAAAGGGAACTTTGTGTGTGGCTCCCGGCGGTGGAGGCAGCCAGCATCGCCCGGCGCCCAGACGCTCCTTGGGAATGGGCGTGACCACCTCGGAGCCACAAGTCGCCGGGTTGATAACTCCTGTGACCCTTGACCTCTTAGAGCTGACACTGGGCCAGACGATATCCAGACAGTCGTGTTGGGGACAACGAGTCTGTTCTCCGTGTCTGCAGGCCAGCCTTGTTGGGATCAGACCAGACACATTCTTTCTTGGAAGACCGAGTGGGTGGGGGGCTGCCGGGACAGGACTATGATAGGAGGCACCTCATGAGCCAGTCTGTGCCAGTGGGTGGCAGGGGGCCGCGGGAGCCCCGTCTAGAAGCCAGCTCCGCCCCTGCCCCCCACCGGCTGCTGCCCCCTGAATAGAGGGCTTGTGTAGACACTTGACGCTGGGGCCCCAGGGCTCTGGGTGGAGTATGTGGCCAAACTGCTGCTGCTGCTCCTGGGATTTCCAGGAAAGAGCAGCCAGTGCAGGAGAGAAGTGGTCCAGGCTGTGTCTCTGGGTACCAGTCGGCCAGGCACACTAAGGATGGTTTGGGCTGTGTAGGAGTGTGGGCTATTGGGGCATTTGGGAACTGAGTTCTCAAGAAATGAGGGGTCTGCACATCAGTTGTGGGGAGGTTCCAGAGCAGATCGAGGGCAGACATATGGATGCCTGACCCTCTTTAAGAAACTGGTGAAGGACAGGGAAGCCTGGTGTGTTGCAGTCCATGGGGTCGCAAAGAGTCAGACACGACTGGACAGCTGAACAGCGCACATGAGAGTTCGAGCCTTTCCTTGAGGGGGCTCTGTGCCCAGTACATAGTGGGCACTTGGTAACCTTGCTGAGGTGACCTGTATGTCTAGTGGATGCCCCCCAGATGGTTTTAATCTGGGAAGCCGCACAATCAAATGAGCATTTGAGAAGGCAGAGCCTGGGCCGGGCTGGAGGCTGGTTGGGAGGGGGCGTGCAGCCAGGGCCTTGGGCAGACTCAGGACAGAGCCTGGCCCCCCCACCCCCCACCCCCAGGACTGGGGTGGGGAGCCCCCTCCCACTCCCGCTTCCTTCTGGGGCAGCCTGTCATGCTGGTCCCCATGTGCCTCTCCGTACACGTCCGTCTGGACAAGTTTGGGTGGCGGAGCTGGATCCTATCATTAGCTTTGCCCCCAGCATCCTCTCAGCCCTCTTCTTATCCGGAGAGCTGTTTTGTTCACTTCCCTCTTTTAGCTGTCGGCTAATGTTTGTGGCGGATGAGCAGGGTGTGTTTCTAAAAGCAGCCGGCTGCCCGGTGAGGCCGCCTTTTCACTTGGGTGGCCCGGCTTCCTGGGCTGGCATAAAACTCCCTGCGGTTGAATTTTTTTTGCTCCATAAAAAATCAAGGGAAGATACATTCAGGTCCCCTCATCCGCCCTGACTCATCCCGAGAGCAGAGATGATGCTTCAGGGGGCCTGGGGTCCGTGAGGTCAGCATTACCCACCCATTGCACCCTGCACCCTGCCTGTTCCCACGAGTGTGGCTGGGTCAGCAGCAGCTTTGGAGCGTCTGGTGGAATGCTCTCCATGGGGCTGAATTTGCTCTGCTCTGACTTTGGTTGGTTGGGTCTTTGATGCTCATGAGCTTTCTTGGCTAACGAAGCATCACCGCTCAGTCACCCAAAGTGCCTGTAAGAAAGTCAGTGGGTGGGGTCCAAATGGCCCCCTAAGCAGTGGCTGAGAAGGTGAGATGCCGCATCTCTCCCCTGCGGTCGCTGCCTGCTTCTGGCCTGGTGTTTCCTGCTGGGCGGGCTGGCCTGGGAGGATGGGACTGAGGGCTGGGAGACCCAGCCCTGGAACTGGGGGTTGAGTCTGAGGACCCCAAAGCTGCTGTGCCCACGGGCTCTCCTGCAACTGCAGTGCCCACCTTCCAGAAAGGGGCCACAGGGCAAGGTCACCCTTTGCTCCGCCTGCCCCCACCTCCCCAGCCCCGCAACCAGCCGTCTTCCCTCCCACTCGCCTGGCGGTGGTAACCCCCGGCCGGCTGTTCGGAAGGGGCTTTCCTCTTTACTGCAGTTTAGTCTGCGTTGGTTTAATTTGAAAGACTTGTTGCCTCTGAGTCAAAACATAAAAATCCCCTTGGATGCGCTGTGGTGTTCACTGCCTTGGGAGCCCCTGGCGCCATCTCTGGGGAGGTCCCTAATCCTTCCCTTCCTGCCGCAGCCAGGTGGGCAAGGCTCCTGGGTCCTTAGATCCCAGGCATCCACCTCCCCTCCTCCCACCTCCATGCATCTTCTGGGGCAGACACTCAGGGCTGGGTGTCAGGACGACTCCCCATCCGTATCTGATGTCGCTGGCTGTGGACCAGCCCAGCCCCCTTTGTTGGGAACTCCCTGGCAAACCAGTGATTTGGACTCTGCACGCTCACTGCCGAGGGTCTGGGTTCAAGCCTCGGTTGGGGAACTAAGATCCCTGCATGGCCAAAAACCAAAAAGAGAAACAACAAAAACAGAGAAAACAGCTCCCCTTTGTCCACATGCTAAACATGTAGAGGGTGCCAGGGGACTCCATGAGCTAGCTGCCTCCAGAGTGGCTGTTTCTAAGATGGTCTGCAGGGTTATAGGTAGTAGCTTTGTTTTTACTTTTATCTCCTCTTGAATATCTGGGGTTTTTTGGTGTGTGTTTCATAATGTATGTCATCTGTTGATACAGAAGTATGTGAGTATAATATGTGCCCAATATATGTCTTTGGGGAGATACCTGCTTAAAAGCTAGCAAATGGGGTACATAACCAAAAACAGGCTGATATATTCTGCTGTAAATGAGCTCTGGTTTGTGAAGGGAGGGGGCATCACGGGTCCAGGGAGGGCTGTGGTGGGGCATGTGTGGGTGCAGGGGACCGAGGGTGTGGCTGTGAGGTGGGCAGACTGCAGGATCTTGGCTCCTTCCTGTTTTTTGGTTACTGTGTGTCATTCAGGTACACATGGAGGCCTGGGCCTGCTGCAACAGGCTGTTGGAGGAGTTTGTGGGAGAAGTTTGGCTCCTGTAGACACCATGATGGACGCCGTTTCTTTTATTTTTTAATTATTTGTTAAAGTTACTAATTCACTTGGCTATACCAGGTGTTATTTGCAGCATGCGGGATCTTCAGTTTTCATTGTGATATATGGGATCTTAAGTTGTGGTGTGCAGGATCTAGTTCTTGACCAGGGATTGAACCCAGACTCTTTGCTTTGGGGGAGCAGCATCTTAGCCACTGGACCACCAGGGAAGTCCCGGTGGACACCACTTCTTAAGATCTACATCAAGGGTTCCCACACTCTTAAGGACCAGAGTGTAAATATTTAGGCCTGTTGGAACTACTTGACTCTGCTGTTACAGCAGGTGAGCGGGAATGCCAGAAGCAATGTGTAAACCAAAGGGAGTGGCTTCGTGCCAATAAAACTTTATTTACAAAACCAGGCAGTGGGCCACATTGGCCCATGGAGTCATTGTTTGTCAAACCCTGGTCTAGATTAAGAGGAGAGACCCAATGGAGGCTCAGAACCAGCCTCAGAACCAGAGATTACCCACCAAAAAGCACGCCTCTGACCTTGCTCCACTGGACCCACCCTCAGGGGACTTGGGGGCAGGGTGTGGCCCAGCAGAGAGTCAGTGGAGCAGTAAGCAGCCCCTAACATCCCACTGGAGAGCACTCAACTGGCAGCACGCTTTCACACCTTCTTTAGAGCCAGAGAAGTGTGGCCTTGGGAGGAGGCAGAGCCCTGCTCATCCTAGAATCAAGAAGCAGCAGAGCTAAGAGAGATTTGGAGGCCCTCCAAGCTGGAGTCCTTAGGAATGTGGAGGGGAAAAGTGTGGAAAGAACACCCCCTTCTCTTCCAGGGTGAGAACCACTAGAGTTGAAACCTGCCAAGCTGGACTTCGCCTGCAGGACTTCTCAGAGCCTTGAAGATGCTGATGGGTTCTCTGACTCTCTTGGAGGGAATATAATATTTCCCCAAACTTAGAAACAATTTTTTAGGATCTGTCCAGATCACTTTAGGGAAGAGCTGCTCTCCTTCAACCCTCTGTTTTATAGACCTAATGGAAACCTAATGCCCAGAGAGGCTGAATGTCTTCCTCAAGGTGACATAGGAGGCTGGTGACAGTGTTGATGGGTGCTGGCTTCCTGCTCAGCCACCTTCTTCCTGGCGTGGCCTTGCTCTGACCCGAAGTCACAGGTATGGGTGTCCCAGGTTGTGCTTCTGGCCACAAGAAGATGACTTTGTCCCAAGGATGCACTGTATTCTTCCATCCGAAGCCCGCTTTGTCTCTGGGTTTCTTAACCTTGCACTGTTGACTTTATGGGCAGGTTCGTTTTGTGGCAGGCCTCCACCCATGAGATGTCACCCCAGCTGTGACCACGAAAAATGTCCCCAGACCTGGCCAAATGTCCCCTGGGGGTAAAACCACTCTGGTTAAGATGCACTGAACCAACACGTGTGAAGCCTACACTTGCTGGAGTTGTTGATAAATGGTAGAGAGATTTGTGGGAGTGCAGGAGAGTTTTCAGGGCTGGGGTGGGGGTGGTGGGGGTGGATGGGGCAGTGAGGGAAGCATCCCAGGCAAATTGCTGGAAGAGTCCTGAATGTGTAAAGCAAGATGAGGGAACGAGAGGTGGTTCTGTTCTGCATTAGGGTCAGGTGAAGACAAAGGTGAGATCCCAAATGGACGGAGGGTGTGTGCCCTATGGTCAGAGGACTTCACTGCAGCGCTGGAGGGAAATGACCCTGCACGCAGCGAGTATTCTGGAAAGGTGATGAGGATGGTGGAGGGGACAGATGAGGGGGTGCAAAAGACAGTGGGCTGGAGATTGTTTCAGGAGGTGAGCCTAACAAACAGTCGGAAGTCAGCTGGAGTCCAGGAGACCTCTTGGACCTCGGCCTTGGAGGACAATGGGCTTGGGTGCAAATGTGTGTGATGGGAGGTGTGGAGAACATTCTGTGGGTAGTATCACCTACAGCCTTTATTCTCAAAACTTTGATGTTCTGAAGCTTTTAGAGTTTTCTTTTTTTCTGGGCCTGATGCCTTAGAGTCCAGGGAGGAAAATTGACCCAGATGACAGACAGCTGGTTCAGAATAGTCTGGGGACAGGTATGCAGAGAGGAGAAACCTGACAGGCTGAGTGGGTCTTGAACCACCATTTGGGGTACACAAGGCATCCTATCTCAGTAAAGGTTTTAATCAGCTCCTGGGTATCTGCATTAGGGCGTCAGTCACACAGGGAGGGCTTGTTTCAAAGCCTAACAGGACGGACTTCCCTGGTGATCAAGCTAAGACTCTGCCCTCCCAAGGCAGGGGGCCTGCATTCGATCCCTGGTCACAGAACTAGAGCCCACATGCCACAACTAAGACCTGGTGCAGCCAGATTTTTTTTTTAAAAAAAAGGTCTAATGAGCTTATGGAAAGGGAAGGGACTATGCCCATGGACACAGGTGTTTAAGGTGATGGAGAATATGCAGAGAGCTCTGGAGGGTCTGCTTGGTTCTGTAGTGACATCCTTCCAGGTGAGTGGGCGGTGTGGAGTAGCATGAACACGTGTGTGAGCCAAACTGGGGAAAGGGAACAGCTGGAGGAATGAGGGAATGTTCCTAGAGAAAGCAGTTCTGTGGCAAAGTGGGCTGAGGTCAGTGTGGGAGCAGACTTTGGTGCCCGTCTCAGATGTTTGTCCTTGTGATGATGGGTGGTCTAAGCAGAGTGCTAGAGACAAGGTGACTGAAACAGCAGACAGTTCTGGAGGCTGAGAAGTCCAAGGTCAGGGAGCTGGTAGCGCTGGTGTCTGGTGAGAGCCGTCTTCCTGGTTTGCAGACAGCTGTCTTGTGTGCTCATGTGGCAGAGAAGAAGATCATCCCTCTCCTGTTTCTTTCATAAAGGCACTAATTATATTCACGAGGACTCCACCCTCATGATCTAATCACCTCTCAGAGAACCAACTCCTAAAACCATCACTTTAGGGGTTAGGGTTTCTACATATGAGTTTTGGGAGGACACATTTAGTCCATAACATCTTTTTTTTTCTTCTTTATTCCTTTTTAATTTAAATTGAAGTATAATTGATTTACAATGTTGTGTTAGTTTTGAGGTGTAGAACAAAGTGACTCAGATATAGCCATATATCTGAAAGAACACATCTGTTCTTTCCTAGGGCTTCTTAGGTGTTGCTAGTGGTAAAGAATCTGCCTGCCAATACAGGAAATGCAGGTTTGATCCCTGGGTTGGGAAGATCCCCTGGAGTAAAAAATGGCAACCCACTACAGTATTCTTGCCTGGAAAATTCCATGAACAGAGGAGCCTGGCGGGCTACATACAGTCCATGGGATCCCAAAGAGTTGGACACGACTGAGCACACACACACACACACACACACGTTCATTCTTTCTTGAATTCTTTTCCATTATAGGTCATTACAAAATGTTGAGTATAGTTCCCTGTGCTATAAATAGGTCTTTGTTTATTTATTTTGTATAGTATTGTGTATCTGTTGATCCACACTCCTAATTTTCCCCCAACTCTTGGTAACCATAAATTTGTGTTCTATGTCTGTGAATCTGTTTCTGTTTTGTAAATAAGTTCACTTGTATCATTTTTTAAGATCCCACATATAAGTGATATCATATGATATTTATCTCTGACTTTCTTCACTTAGTATAATCTCTAGGTTCATCTGTGTTGCTAAAAATGGCTTTATTTCATTCTTTTTATGGCTGAGTAATGTTCCATTGGAGAACAATGTTCCATTGGAGAAGGAAATGGCAACCCACTCCAGTATTCTTGCCTGGAGAATCCCAGGGACTGAGGAGCCTGGTGGGCTGCCATCTATGGGGTCGCACAGAGTCGGACATGACTGAAGCAACTTAACTTAGCAATGTTCCATTGTGTTTATGTACCACATTTTCTTCAGCTATTCCTCTGTCAATGGACATTTAAGTTGTTTCCTTGTCATAACTATTGTGAATAATACTGCTGTGAACATTGGGTTGCATGTATCTTTTCAAGTCATGCTCTAGCATGACATCTTAACCATTTTTATGTGTATAGGTCAGTAGTGTTAAGTACATTCACAGTGTTGGGCAATTATCACCAGCATCCAGCTCCCTAACTCTTTTCATCTTGCAAAATTGAAACTGTCTCCATTAAAGAAACAAACAACTCCCTATGTCCCGCTCACCCAGCCTTTGTCATCTGCCATCCTACTTCCTGTCTCTATGCATTTGAGGTATTCTTGTTACCTCATGCAAGTGGAATCACACAGTATATGCCTTTTTGTGACTGGCTTACTTCACTTATCATAATGTTCTCAAGGTTCATCCATGTTGTAGCCTGTGATAGGAATTCCTCCCTTTTTAAGGTCAAATGGATCTGCATGTTTATCCAGTCATCAGTTGATGGACACTTGTGTTGCTTCCACCTTTTGCCTATTGTGAATAATGCTGCTGTGAATATCTAGGTGTACGATATCTGTTTGAGACCTTGCTTTCAATTCTTTTGGGTCTATACCCAGAAATGAAATGTGGTCATTCTGTTTTTAGAACCTCCATACTGTTTTCCATAGTGGCTGCACTGCTTTACGTCCCCACCGATAGTACACAAGGGTTCCCGTTTCTCCACATCCTTGCCAACATCTGTTCTTTTCTAATTCTTTTAACCTAAACATTTTAACCTAAACCTTTTATGGAAGGGCAAGACATCCTGAGTAGCTCCATACCTTCCTTCCTGCCCAGGCATATATGTATGTGTCTTTGGGGACACCATTATTTGTGTTTTTAAAAAATATTTGGCTACACCAGGTCTTAGTTAGGGCATGCGGGATCTTTAGTTGTAGCATGCAAATTCTTAGTTGCAGCATGTGGGATCTAATTCCCTGACCAGGTATCGAATCCAGGCTCCCTGCATTGGGAGCACGGAGTCTTAGCCACTGGACCATCAGAAAATCAGGGGACACCACTGATTAAAATGGGCTTTCCTTTCATAGTCTACCCTGTTCTCACTGAATGCATGTGGAGATGCCCCCAGGCTTCGGTGTGGTTGTACCTTGTTCTTTTAATTTCTGTGTGATGCATGGTTCATGGTATAGATGTGACAGAGTTGTCCACCTGCCACCTGATCAGTTGAACATGATGGCGACACTTAATTTGGACTGGCAGAAAATGGCAGTGCCTCTGTAATAAGCACTTGTGTGGATACCCTCTGTCCAGGTGCTTTTATTCTTGTGGCCCACGCTCCAGGAGCAGCATTGCTGGCTCAGTCCTCAGTTGATTTCCCCAAAGCTGCGAGGTTCAGAGTCCATTGGTGCACATTGGTGCACAACTTCCTCCCCTACCCATTGGTAGTAGATGCCATCCCTCTGCTGACTGTGTAGAAATCTGGGGCAGTGGGTGCAAGGTGATGGATCACTTATTAGTACTTAATTTTTTGTTTCCCTGTTTACCAGACAGGTCAGGTGTTTTTTTCGTATAAGCTTATCACTTACATTTAATTTTTGTTCCTGAGTGGCTTCATCAGGTCCTCCGGCCATTTGACCATTATGCAGTAAAAGGACCAGAAGCAAATGTGACAAGCTGTTGACAGTGGTTCATTTTAGGTGCTGAAAATGTGTGTCTCTCTTGTACATGTTTGAGTTACATATTTTCAAAATGAAAAAAAAGAGACATATCTAAATGAGAGTGTTTCAGGAAGATCCGACGGGGTCAGAGAGGTGTTGTGGGCAAGGAGACCAATTTTGAAGACTCCTACACTAACTTTGCAGGTAATGATGACTTGAACCGTGAGAGTCGGGGACAGATTTGGGCAACTCTGGGGGGTGGGATTTCTACCATTTGATGATAATGTGGAAAGCCAAGAAGAGGAGGAATCCAGGAAGATGAGGGGTTTGAATCTGGGTGACTGATCAGGAGAAGGAGGACAGAACTTGGCAGAGATGCAGAGGCTGGGAAGGGGCCACGTTTGAGTCTGGGAGGGAGCTGTGTGGGATGCAGGGCAGGGTTGCCGTAAGAGTCATGCTGTTCAATGATGCGGTCACCATAAGGGTGATGTGTCAATTTCAAGGGGAGATGCTCCCTGGAACCGTGAGAGCTGAGGAGCCCACAGAGAGAGGAACATCTGTGATTAAGGAAAGGAGGAAAAACTGGTGAAGGAGCTGGGTGGGAGCCTTGCAGAACAGGGAGCACACTGTCACAGAAACGAATATTTCAGGGTCAAGGTCACAGTCAGGGTTTTCAAGTGCAGTTGGAAGGTAGATGCTTTTTCAGGCCGTTCAATGTATTGATCAGGAGGCCCTAATGTGGAAGTGCATGTTCCCTGAAGTGTCTGGGGCCTGAAGTCAGCTTGCAGGTTTCTGCAGCCTGAGTGCACAGAGGTGACCGAGGTCACAGGAAGTGTGGGTGGCTGCAGGAGAAGAACCCTGGCACCCAGCTCTGCGGCATTCTGGTTTGGTTTCAACGGTGCTTCACCCGTGAATGTGGACTGAGCCGCCCTTGGGGGCCGGCTGGGCACCTGCCACCCCAGGTGTCCCAGCTTCTGATGTCACCAGAGGCTGCCTTCCTCTTGAGAATCTCAAGTATCTCCGTGTGTGCTAGTCAGTGTCTGTTCCCGAGCAGCCTCAAGGGACCAAGGGAGACATGAGTCATTTCCTGGATGGCAACCTGTCCCAGCTTCTTACCATTTGAGGCCTGGCCTTTCATAAATGGATCTTCCTTTTTAAGTCCAACTCTGTTTCCCGCCAGTGCTGCCTCCTGATGAGGTTTGTGAAGCACCTGCAATGAGAAACAGCATATGAGCACCCCCATGGGTATTCAAGTCCTCATTCCAAATGAAAAATAAGAGAGATTGGCCAGGGGCTTCTAAGGAACCCATTAGCCAAGTAAATGGTGACATTCTGTCTCTGCAGACTTTCCAGCATGACTCCTGGGCCAACAGCTCTATGTGTGGACAGCTTTGGCCATCGGTTGACTTAGAGATGCTGATGAGGTGGGTCCAGGGGTGGTGGTCAAACACCTTAGCTTTGTCCAGCATTTGTTCCCGTAGCATCAGAATAGAGGGACCCACTCCCCTTTTCATCACTTTTTGTGTCTCGCATTTTTTTCCTTCCTTATTTTCATATAAAATGAAGCACTTTTTAGATTGTGGTAGAGTGTACATAAAATTTATCATTTTAACCATTTTTAGATTTTTGTTTGTTTGTAGATTTTTTAAAATTGAAGGATGATTGCTTTATAATCTTGGTTTGATTTCTGCCATACATCAACATGAATCAACCATAGGTATATATGTGTCCCTCCCTCTCAAACCTCCTTCTCACCTCTCACCCTTTCCCACCCCTCTAGGTTGTTACAGAGCCGCGGTTTGAGTTCCCTGAGTCATATGGCAAGTTCCCATTGGCTATCTATTTTACATATGGTAGTGTATATGCTTCTATGCTTCCCTCATAGCTCAGTGGGTAAAGAATCTCCAATGCAGGAGACCCGGCTTCAATCCCTGGGTTGGGAAGATCCCCTAGAGAAGGAAGTAGCAATCCACTCCAGTATTCTTCCTAGAGAATCCCATGGACAGAGGAGCCTGGCAGGCTCCTGGGGTTGCAAGAGTCGGACACAACTTAGCGACTAAACCATCACCATGCTTCCACGCTACTCCATTTTAACCATTTTTAAAAGTACACCACTTGATGGTGGCATTCAGTGCATTGTTGTACAACCATCACCATCATCCACCTTTGCAACTTTTTCATCTTCATGTAATGGGCAACTATGTCCCCATTAAATATTAACACCCCATTCCCTTTTCCCATGGCTCCCACTTTTCCTCCTTCTGTCTATGAATTTGACTACTCTTGATACCTCGTATGAGTAGAATCACACAGTATTTGTCTTTTCTGTAATTGGCTTTTCTTACTTTGTATCATGTCCTCAAGGTACATCCATTTTGCAGTGTGTATCAAAGTTTCCTTCCTTCCTTTCCTTGGCCACCCCTCGAGGTTTGTGAGATCTTAGTTCCCTGTCCAGGGATCAAACTTGCATTCTCTGCATCGCAAAGTAGGATTCTTAACCTTTGGACTACCAGGAAAATGCCCCTTTTGCGCTTTAAAAGAAGTTTATGGTTCTCTGGTTCTGTGGTCAGTGGCTGGAAGATGATCTTCAGAGTTAAGATCTGCTTACCCAAATGTCAGGTAGCAATAAGACCCTGATGCTGGGAAAGATTGAAGGCAGGAGGGGAAGAGGATGACAGAGGATGAGATGGTTGGATGGCATCACTGACTCAATGGACAAGAGTTTGAGCAAACTCAGGGAGATGGTGAAGGACAGGGAAGCCTGGCGTGCTGCAGTCCATGGGGTCGCAAAGAGTCGGACACAACTGAGTGACTGAACAACAACAATAATATTTATAGCCACCACCGAAACCCTGAATACACGTGAAAGGCCAGGTACCCAAAAAAGCAGCCCACACAGTGAAGGCCATGTAAACGTCAGGTATTGTCTGAGCACCTACTATGTTCTGGGAAATTTTTGGCCTATTCAGGTATATTTATTATTCTCTTTGCAGATTAGGTATTTATCATCTCAATTTTTCAGGTGAAAAATTATAGATGCTTTCTCATGATGTTGGTTTAAAGCGGTATCTCTCAGGATGTAAACACACTTCAAGCTTTCTGTTTATGTAAAAGAAATGTTCTAATTCTTTCCTCCTGGTTCTTCACCTACCTCCCCCGAGGTACTTATGAAACATCTGCACCCACAGCTCTTTTTGTTAAGCTGTGCGAGGGTAGCTGCTCTGTGGAAAGAGGGGACGTCACTTCTCTGTTCCCATTATTTTCTGGTTCTATCTGGAAACCCAGGGGGGTGCTGGCTGAACTTAGGAGCAGGCTTTCTTTTTAAAAAAATTAATTAATGGATCTATTTATTTATTTTTGGTTGAGCTGGGTCTTTGTGCTTTGTGGGCTTTTCTCTAGTTGCAGCGAGCGGGGGCTTCTCTAGTTGCAGCGCTCAGTCTTCCTGTGGTGACCTCTTTTGCTGCAAAGCATGGACTCCCCTGGTGCAAGGACTTCAGTTGTTGTGACACATGAGCTCCCGAGCTCTAAAGCACAGGCTCAATAGTTGTGCCAGAAGGACTCAATTGCTCCAAGGCATGTGGGATCTTCCTGGACCAGGGATCAAACCCACGCCCCCTGCATTGGCAGGCGTATTCTTAACCACGGTGTGTGCTTAGTCACTCAGTCTCATGTCCGACTTGTTGCGACCCCATGGACTGTAGCCCACCAGGCTTCTCTGTCCATGGGATTCTCTAGGCAAGAATACTGGAGTGGGTTGCCATGCCCTCCTCAAGGGGCTCTTCCCAACCCACGGATGGAACCCAGGTCTCCCGCATTGCAGGCGGATTCTTTACTGTCTGAGCCACGAGGGAAGCCCAAGAATACTGGAGTGGGTAGCCTATCCCTTCTCCAGGGGATCTCCCCAACCACTGGACCACCAGGGAGGTCCCAGGAGCAGGCTTTCTGATCTGTCGCCTCCCCACCTGGCACGTGTGCCTGAGCCCGGACTCCCTGTCATGACATTCAAGGTCTTTGCCATACAAACTATGTTCCCCCCTCTCTCCCTCTCTCCAGTTACTGCTCAAAATTCCCAAATGCCATTCTAATCTCCTGACCACCCTTTGGGTCCCAAATATACCTCCTCACTTCTGTTTGTGGCGGGGGAAGGGTTCTTTCACGGCAAGGGTCAGGGTGGTGTCTGTCTGCTTCCTCCCTCAGCTCACCCTTGCTATTAAAATCCCAGCCTTGGTCAGAACCCCTCAAAGGGGATGTCCCCGAGAGTCCCACCCCACCTCCACCCCCACCCATCTCAGCAACCCCCGAGGTCGAGCATCCTGCTTCTACTGTAGCTCTCTGAAGACATCATCTCTGCTGGGAGGCAGTGGTTACTAGGCAGTTTGCTGTCCTGTCTCCTCCCCACCACTCCCACCAGGCTCTGCCTTGGGGGACAGTACATCAAATTTACCAAATGGATAGTTAGTGGTAAGAGAAGAGCAGGGTAAGAAGCTCTTTACTTTTTCCTGACGGCTTAAATTTTCCTTCACTATGTGAGGAGGAAGACTACCAAAAATGCCAGTTTGTGGATATTTAAACAGAAAGTGGCACTAAATGACCTCTTCCCCAGCCAACCAGGCTCCCGCTGGGTACGGCAGCCACGTTTGCCATGCCCAGGTCCTCAAGGGAGGCAGGAATGTGTTGAGGGGGGGATGCCAAGTGGGGTTCTGGTATCATAGCCCAGGGATGCTTGGCCCCTTCTCTTCCCTATCTGGGATCAAAGTCAAACCTGGATGTCTAAAAGAAACTTCTCCATCAACTCAAGTGAGAGGTGGAGGGGTCTTTCTGATAGTTTTATCCAGTTGTCCCAGAAATGCTCCATTGCTGTTCTCAGCATCTCAGAGCAACATCTGAGGCTCTAACCCCAGTGTTAACTCCCACCACTCAGCACCCCCTAGAGAACAGCTCTATGCCTCTGGGGCAGGTGAGGGCAGGGACTGGACCCTGCGTCCCTATGAGACAAGCAGAGACTAGGCCGGACGGCAGGGTGACCAGGTACTCACGTGAGCCAGGTCTTTACCTCCAAAGGTGCCGATTTGATTTTTTAAAAAGCGGGGACTCCTCAAGGTGTTCAGCCTGTCTAGGGAAGCTGCCACTGCCGCTGTGACCACTGTCGGTCCCCCTTCCACTTCCAAAGCACAGCCCAGGCTGGTCCTTGCACCTGCAGGAGCCTAGGCTCCCTCCCTGGGGCCATTGGTTGCGCTGGCCAGTGAGGTTGCTGACTTGCTTTAGCTTCAAGACCTCCCTGGTTTGGGGACAGGAAACTGTCTTTGGGAGGGGGCAGGGTGAGACTGGAGGTGGGCAGAGATGCACCCCAACTTCCCACCCTGCCCCCAGCTCATCACTACCCTGCTCCTCTGGTTGCCTTACTGGGGAAGGGTCCCCTCCTGATGGGACCCTGGGCCAACGCCAAGTCTGCTGAAGCTGTGGGGCCTCCACCCTCCTGCTCCCCATTCCTATGCTTCCTTTCCAGCTTCTTTCTCTGCTTTCTCTCTGTCTCTCTGAGTCTCTCTGTCTCTATCTGTCTCTGTCTCTGTCTATATTTCTCTTTCTCTGCTCTCTCTCTGTCTGAGTCTCTTTGTCTGTCTCTACCTCTCGTTTTCTCTCTCTGTCCTTGTCTCTCTGTTTCTCTCTCTGTCTCTGTGTCTCTGTCTCTCCAAATCTCTGTCCCCTAGGAGGTCCGTGAAGCCATTGCGGGCTCTCCTCTCCTAAGACCAGCGTGGCTTCTACAGGATGGGAGAACTGACCAGTGTCCTCTGCAGGGTGGGGTAAGGGAATTCAGGAGGGTGAGACAGGCCCTGTTTGTCTGGGGTTTGGACCTGCCGCCACGTTCCCCATCTGAGGTCAGCCATCTGGCCCCAGAAAGGTGCCGCACCTTCCGCATGAGGGAGCAGGGGGAGAGGGAGGCTTGAGCCCATTGCTTGGAGGACACGGAGGATCTGCAGTGGGGGCGGAGGAAACCTCCTCCTGTACGTGCCCCACCTGGGGGGACCTGGAGATGGGGTTGGGTGTCACTCAGCCCGCCCCCTCTCCACTGGGGGCTCCCCACGGTTTCTCCTTATGGGTCTGGGGTCACAACCAAGACCCCGGGCTCTGGGATGTCTTCTAAGAGGACGTACGTGACTGGCTGTGGGTCCCAGGTCTGCTGACAGGCAACAGTTGGGGATCAGTGCCGGGCTGTACCTGAAGCACCCCCCTCCCTGGGGATAGTCCTTGCGGGTTGGCCGTGGCCCGGGCACCGTCCTGGCTGATGGTCCACCAGCCCCGGCTGGAGCCTGCCAAACGAGCTCTTTACTCTTCGCTGGTGAGTTTCTGTTAGTTTCATGACAAGTTGCTTGGGGACAAGAGAGCTGATTGTTGCTGGAAAGGGACCTCAGAAGGGGGACCAAGCGAGTCTGCCCCTGCAGGCTGGCCAGGGTCCACACCTGCCAGGTGGGGCCCACCTGTCGTCTTGGAACGTACTTTGGGCACTGAAGTGGCCCGCGGCCCACCTGGGACTGTGTGCCCCACTTCCTCTGAGACTCCAGCCTTGCTCTGCCAGGGGTCCCTGCACGGGGTGGAAAGAGGGTCCCTGGCCTCTTGAGGAGGATGCAGCAGCAGCAGGAGGGAGAGAATGGGTTACAAACCAGCTTCCCCTTGGGCCAGCAGCCTCCCTTCTGGAGGGCTTTTAAAAACTGGCCGATTACCTTGTAATTGTTCCCAGCAGTGAGGAGCCAGTCCAGTGTTTGTTTTGCCTTCTGTGTTCTCCCGGCCAGCGGTAACCAAGGGCCGCTTCCCCTTGGTGACGGTGGAGCTCACTCCGGCCAGGGCTGATCCAGCCGGGCGAGGGAGGCCTGGGGACCCGCAGGGCCCGGCCACTGGCAGGGAGGCACCCTGCTCCTAGGGCACCAGCGAGCTGCCTGCACTCCGCTTCCATCTCCCCCGGCCCGGGGATTGAGGGCTTCCCTCCTGGAGCTCCCCCATCCCTGGGCACCGGCCCGAAACATTCCAGAACTCCGTCAATCCTCCGGTAGGTGTCCGGGAGACCGTGAGGCCAATACTTGCAGGCAGGCCGTGTGGGAGTGGGTCGTGGCCAGGATTGTGGACCTGGGCCAGCGTGCTGCTAGGGGCCAGGGATGACCTTCATTCTAGATTCCGGCAGGATCCAGGGTCCTGAGCTAGTTCTGGGGGAGATTTTTGCAGGGAAACAGAGACCTGCTGTGAAACAGCCCGGGTCGTGGAGGCCAGCCAGGGACAGCTCCGTGGCCGAGAGGGCCAGGATTGATCTCGGAGGGCCTGGATTCTGGTCGGGTGGGGTTGTTTGAAGTGAAAGCAAGGGCTGCAGGTGTGGCTGCAAGAAAGCATGAGGCTCTTGGAGGCTGCTGGCTGGCTTGGCTAGTCAGGGAATCTGGGCTATCTGGAGGAGCAGAGAGAGCTGGGGAGCAGAGGAGGGCCTGGGAGAGGTGTTGCCACTGCCTTGGGCTTCCCAAGACCCCGATTGACCGACGACTTCTAGAACGCCTGGGGGCCAAGGAATCCATAGCCTGTTCCGTGCGCCCCCCGCCCTTGTGGGTCTAGCCAGGCTCTGCCCGTGACTGCTGTTAAACTTGTCGGCTTCTAGATTTGGTTTCTTGGGAGTCCATTATGTTTCAGGACTGGCTTCCTGGAACAGGCTGGACAGGCCTCCGTTTTCTTTCTTTCTGATGTGTTTCCTGCCAGCCTTTACCTTGGGGAGGACCCAGGCCACAGCCCCCACCCACCTGGGCACATGGATCACCTGTGATAGGACTGCTCAGAGGCAGTCGGCTGGGGCCAGGCCCATGACTCTGCATTTCCAACCAGCTCCCAGGCGATGCCTCAGCGGCAGACCCATGGGCTCCCCAGGCGGGGTGGGGGGCGTGACCAGATGCAAGGCACTCTGGGTGACTGGCTACCTCGCTGCTAAAAGGATCACTTCCCAAGGAAGGAATCATCCGGCTCCGTGTGCAGGATCTCAAGCATGTCTGGTTTTCCGTTTGGGGGCCTGGAGAGGAGGTGCTGGCAGTCAAGACTGGGGTATCTGGGGGTGGGCAGGGCAGAGGGGGACCCCTGCCCAAGCACCTCTGTCCAACTTTCACAAGGATTTCTTCCACCAACCCAGCTGCCGATATTATTTAACCTCAGTGATTCATTGAAGTGCCTTTCAAGGGAAGGCATTTTACAGAAACGTGGGTCCCAGAGGCTTGTTTTGTTGGCAGGTCTTGCCGCCTCAGCAGAAAAGAGGTGCTTTTGATATGGGAACGGAAACTTGGGACAGCCTTAGAAACACGCAGTCTGTTGGGTGGGAGGGGACCGTGGTCCTCCTCTGGTTACAGGATGGCACTGCCCTGGGGCTGGCTGCCCTAGCTGGGCGCCGGGGAGGGGTCCCCACACCTGGGTCTGTGGTCTTGTGCCCCCATAGCTGCAACGAGGCTGCCTTCCTTGACACTGAAGTGTGGGGGACACATCCCCCACTCCCCATGTCGCCTGTGAAGGTGACATGCTGCTGCTGTGATTTTATGGAAGGCCCAGCTTGCAGAGGAAATACCTTTCTGAGCGTGTTCTGTCTGGAGTCGCAGTGCAGCCCTGCAGAGGCGAGCGCATGAAACATGCGTGTGTAGCCCTCACTCCTGCTAGGTACCGAGGCCCTGGTCCAGGTCCACTGGCCCATCCTGGGCTCGCTTGATTCTGAAGTATGGCTGACAAACTTGCTGGGCAAAGCCAGTGCCTCCATCTGGCTTCCTCCTCCCTCTGCCCCAATTGCCATCCTGGATCAGCCCATTAAATGGTTATTGGACCAATTTCCCTTTTTTCCACTTCCCCTTTCCTCCTTTTGTATCTTCATATGTGACAAGTGGACCAGATTCACCCCAGATCCAAGCTGCTTTCCCAAGAAACTTCTCCAGATGTGTCTGTCCTGGCCCCCTGGCCCCAGAGCGCACAGAGGCCTGGCAGACCCACTGCCACTGCCGGACCGGAGCCGGCACATTGTTGGGGGGGCGGCATGGGGGATGAGGTAGGGGCATTGGGGGATTTCGGCAGAGGCAGACAAAACCATGGCTGGCTTTGAGTGGCTTCAGCTTCAGCATCACCTGGGAGCTTCCAGTGGAGACCTCTCTGTCGCCATTAGTGAGCTTCCCATGGCAAGAGGCGGCCACCGAGCTGGGTCATGGACACCCCAAGGCAGCTGTTCTCTGGGAGAGTGCTGAGTTTGCAGTGGGGGATGGGTGTCAGAATTTGCATGGCTGCATTCCACCCCTGGGGAGGAGACAGCTCCTCAAGAAGCCCTCCTTGCCTCCTTCCCTCTCTCTCCCTCCCTCCCTCCTTTTCCTCAGAACATTAAACTACACATACATGGCTACTGTGGCTCTTTATTAAGTGCTCAGCTTTTTTAAGTGTTGGCATCCCCATTTAATCCCTAAAGCAAATCAGTAGGGTTGAACAGTCATCATCCCCATGTCAACAGATGAGGAACTTGAGGCTCAGAGAGGTGGGAGCACTTGCCCAAGGTTGCCCAGCTTGTGGAGCTGAAAGTTAAACCCACGCGGCCCAACTTCAGATTGCAGCCTTCTCCATCTTTGTCTGTAGTCTTCTCCCTTTTTCCTTGATCCACCCTGTTTTAGTTCCAAGAAGTCTTCAGTAGAAGCCTCAGAGCTAACCAGATGAGGATGCCAAGGGGCTGTGCTGGGCCTGGCCTTTGGGGTCATTATGGCCCACCTACCTTTTGCATGTTCAAGAACGGGATTTTCCCCCCAATATATCCAGTATCACCAACTGAATGGACCTGAATTTGGGCAAGCTCTAGGAGATAGTGGAGGACAAGGGAGCCTGGCATGCTGCAGTCCGTGCTACAAAGAGTCAGACATAACTTAGTGACTGAATTTCAACAATATATCTAATATTGATATCATTTTTAAATTTATTTTAAAATATCTTTATTTATTTGGCTGCACTAGGTCTTAGTTGCGGCATGCAGGATCTTTAGGTGAGGTTGCAAACTCTCAGTTGCTGCATGTGGGATCTAGTTCCCTGACCAGGGATCAAACCCTGACCCCCTGCATTGGAAGCATGGAGTCAATCACTGGACCACTGGGGAAATCCCTGATCCAGTTTCGATATACCTACCAAACTCACAAGAGAGTGATGTATAAACCTGAGGCAGGCCACTCAGGTAGCATCAGTGTTTGCCTCTGAAAGGAGCAAATGGGAGGCACGGAACCAGAGCTCAGGGAAACGCGCAAGTGGCCCTCATGATTTGTGTCTCAAGTTTTGTGGCCTGATATCCCTGTTAGGCCAGGAGTAGACCGAAAAAGAGCTGTAGTCATGGGGCCGGATTAGACCACCATTAGACCACTGGGCTCTGCATCTGTGTCTTCACTCACCACCACCTTTAAAGCTTAAGCAGCCCTTTGCTTACACCAGGTATGATATGATAGCCTACGGGTTTATGGGCTTCCCAGATAGCGCTAGTGATAAAAAGTGAAGTGAAATTTGCTCAGTTGTGTCCAACTCTTTGCGACCCCATGGACTATGGGGTCCATGGAATTCTCCAGGCCAGAATACTGAAGTAGGTAGCCATTCTCTTCTCCAGGGGATCGTCCCTACCCAGAGATTGAACCCAGGTCTCCCGCATTGCAGGCGGATTCTTCACCAGCTGGGCCACCAGGGAAGCCCTAGTGGTAAAGAATCTGCCTGCCAACGTAGGAGACGTAAGAGATGCAGTGTTGATCCCTGGGTCAGGCAGATCACCTGGAGGAGGGCATGACAACCCACTCCAGTATTCTTTTTTTTTTTAATCAATTAATTTATTTTAATTGGAGACTAATTACTTTACAATATAGTGGTGGTTTTTGCCATACATTGACATGAATCAGCCACGGCTGTACATGTGTCCCCCATCCCGAACCCCCCCTCCCACCTCCCTCCCCATCCCATCCCTCAGGGTTGCCCCAGTGCACCGGCTTTGAGTGCCCTATTTCATGCATCGAACTTGGACTGGTGATCTATTTCACATATGGTAATATACATTTCAATGCTATTCTCTCAAATCATCCCACCCTTGCCTTCTCCCATAGAGTCCAAAAGTCTGTTCTTTATAGCTGTGTCTCTTTTGCTGTCTCGCATATTGAGTCATCATTACTATCTTTCTAAATTCCATATATATGCGTTAATATACCGTATTGGTGTTTTTCTTTCTGACTTACTTCACTCTGTATAATAGGTTCCAGTTTCATCCACCTCATTAGAACTGATTCAAATACGTTCTTTTTAATAGCTAAGTAATATTCCATTGTGTACATGTACCATAGCTTTCTTATTCATTCATCTGCCAATGGACATCTAGGTTGCTTCCATGTCCTGGCTATTGTAAACAGTGCTACGATGAACATTGGGGTACACACATCTCTTTCAATTCTGTTTTCCTCAGTGTGTATGCCCAGCAATGGGATTGCTGGGTTGTATGGCAGTTCTATTCCCAGTATTTTAAGGAATCTCCACACTGTTCTCCATAGTGGCTGTACTAGTTTGCATTCCCACCAACAGAGGGTTGGTAAGAGGGTTCTCTTTACTCTGCACCTTCTCCAGCATTTATTGTTTGTAGACTTTTTGATAGCAGCCATTCTGACCTTCGTGAGATGGTACCTCATTGTGGTTTTGATTTACATTTCTCTGATAATGAGTGATGTTGAGCATCTTTTCATGTGTTTGTTAGCCATCTGTATGTCTTCTTTGGAGAAATGTCTGTTTAGTTCTTTGGCCCATTTTTTGATTGGGTCGTTTATTTTTCTGGTATTAAGCTACATGAGCTGCTTGTATACTTTTGAGATTACTTCTTTGTCAGTTGCTTCATTCACTATTATTTTCTCCCATTCTGAAGGCTGTCTTTTCACCTTGCTCATAGTTTCCTTCATCGTGCAAAAGCTTTTAAGTTTAATTAGGTCCCATTTGTTTATTTTTGCTTTTATTTCCATTACTCTGGGAGTTGGGTCATAGAGGATCTTGCTGTGATTTATGTCAGAGCCGCTCCAGTATTCTTGCCTGGAGAATCCCATGGACAGAGAAGCCTGGCAGGCTACGGTCCATAGGGTCACAAAGAGTCGGACACGACTGAAGTGACTTAGTGTGCATGCACTCACATGGGGTTATATCTAGTTCAGGTTACACTCTGGATCCTACCACTTCCACCACTCCCCCATCCAAGCTTCATCCTTGCATTGAGTTCCTAGCTGGTCTCTGGCTACGAACAGCCTCTTCTCAACACAGCAGCCAAGAGGGATTCTGTTAGAAGGGAAGTCAGATTGTATTCTCTGCATGCACAAAGCCCTCTGCTTGTTTCTCATGACACTGAAGACAAAATCTAAAGTTCTTCCTTGTTACCATCAAGGCCTGGTGTGCCTGCCCTCAGTACACCTTGCACCACCTCCCTCCACAGCCTCTTCCTCCTCCTGTTCTAGCCACACCACATCTCTGTTGTTCCCCTGATCTGCCACACATGCTCAGACCTCAGGGCCTTTGCACATCCTGTTCCTTCTGCCCAGGACACTCTTCCCTTTGAATACTCACATGCTTTTCTCCTTTGCTTCCTCCAGGTCTATGTCCATGTGTCACTGTATCAGAGAAGTCTTTCCTCACCACCTTCTCCCATCCCTTTCTCTGTCCTTGCTACTCTGCTTTATTTTTCTTTGATACTTATTACCTGGCCCCATGTTAGATATGAACTTGGGCAAACTCCAGAAGACGGTGAGGGACAGGGAGGCGTGGTGAGCTGCTGCCCATGGGGTTACAGAGAGAGAGTTGGACACGACTTGGTGATTGAACAACTACAACAGTGTTAGATATTCAGTCAAGGCTTGTTTGTTTGGCACCTGTTTTGTTTCAGACCACGTTCTAGGCATGGGGCCTCCCATCTTGAAGACAACAGATAAAAATCTGTGTCCTGAAGCTCACATTGATTGTTCAGAAGATTGTTACAATGGCTATATGTCTCCCTCATCAGACAAGCTCCTTGAGGGCAATGATTTCTACTTCTATAGTATATATGTTGTTCAGTTGCTAAGTCATGTCTAACTCTTTCACAACCCCCTAGACTATAGCCCGCCAGGCTCCTCTGTCCATGGGATTTCTAGGCAAGAATATTGGAGTGGGTTGCCATTTCCTTCTCCAGGGGCTGTTCCCAATCCAGGGATTGAACTTGCGTCTCCTGCATTGGGAGGGGGATTCTTTACCACTGAGCCATCAGGGAAGCCCTAGAGTATGAATATGTATAATGTATGTAGTAGGTGTCTAACAAATATTTTGGGAATGAATTCCAGCCCTAAAGCACCTAATTTGAACTTGGCTTTACCAAATGCTCATTAGCTGAACATTTGCAGGCCACCCCTCAGGTTGGATCACTTCTGCAGTTGTCTGTCTTGTAGGTTTCGTCGAGTTTTGCCAGCTTCCACCTGGGGAAGATGCTTTCTGGCAGAGTAGGTGGAACATTCTCTAGCTTTCCCAGGCACCAGTTCCCGGTTTTGAATCATCCACTTAATTGAGGTTCTCGGAGACTAAGGAACAAAGAAAGGGTCTCAGGAAGCCCACGCTTCCCCATGGGGGATTAGCAGGTGCTTGTGGGATGGGTGAGAAAGCAACTCAGGTCTTTATGAGCACCTACTGTATACATATATGGCTTCTCTGGTGGCTCAGTGATAAAGAATCTGCCTGCCAATGCCAGAGACATGGGTTTGATCCCTGGTCTGGGAAGATCCCCTGGAGAAGAAAATAGCAACCCACTCTAGTATTCTTGCCTGGAGAACCCCATGGACAGAGGAGCATGGCTGGCTACAGTCCATGCGGTTGCAAAGTGTCAGACTTAGTGACTGAATCAATCAAGTATATACATATATATGCCTAGAGCATGGCCCTTTGGGGTCCATTTTTCCGTGTTTACCAGGAGTGAGTCTGGCCAAAAGGGGTTTGTGGGAGAAGGTAGCACCTGGCATGAGAAACTGAGGTCTCTCCAAGTCTGTGAGCTATGATCGGGAACACAGACACATGGGAACACAGAAACTCCACCCATGAGAGCGGGTTTGCATGCAGCAGCAGGTCCGGTCACACTGTGCATTATCCTGGGACCTGCCTGGCCTGGACCAGCGCCCTGCACTGTGGCATCATCATGGCTGGCAGGTGGGCGCCGATGTCATCAACGGGGAGTGAGCGAGCGCTGAGAACCTTGTAACACACGGTAGCCTTTGCCAGTTTGGAGTGGCCTCAGGGTGTTGAGCTGCTCCGTAAACAAGCCAGAACCTGGAACTCCGGGTGTTGTCTCTCCTCAACCTGCCTGCTTCCCAGAGTGGAGGATGTGTGGATGTGGGGTCCACGTGACCTTGGTTCTCACACATCCTCCTCCTCCAACCACTGGCACCTGTGTGTGTGTGTCGATTCGTCTCCTCCCTGCACCACATCACGGACGCAGGCACCAGGATGCAGGCACGCATTCCGGATTCCCCCAGGTGCCGGGGGAAACTCCATCCACAGGTGCCGTCTCAAAGCAGCAGGGCTGCCAAACCACAGCTCTGAGCTCTTTCTTTCCTAGGAAAGGAAGGGGGTAGGGTGGGGAGCGGAAAACTCAGCTCTAGAAGGCTCTTTGCTCCTTACTATGAGGCTCTTTAGTGCTGTCTCCCTGTGTAAACTTGACTGAGGGGCCTGGTTCTGCCCGCTGGGTCTCCACAAGCTCTGGGCTCCTCCCGGCTCTGTGGCTCTTCCCACACCTACCTCCTGCCATGTGGATTTTGGAAAAGTGCATAGTTTTCATCTATTTGTGTGTTTTCATTTGTTGTGACATTTCATGTAACAGTAACCATTTTCAAGAGGACGGTTCTGTGGCATCTAGTACCTTCACGATGCTGTGTAGCCACCACCTCTGTCTAGTTGTAAAATGTTTCACCAATCACTGCCCCCCTATAAAACAGACCCTGACCCCTTAGCCTTCACTCCCCATTCCCCCTCCCCTGGTCCCTGGCAACCACCAGTCTGCTTTCTGTCTCTATGGATTTACCTATTCCGGCTGTTTCACAGACGTGAGAACACCACTGTGTGACCATTGGATCTGCCTTCTTTCCCAGCATGAAGGATTTGAGGTCCACCCATGCTATGGCAGGTGTCAGTCCTTTTTTCCTGTTTATGGCTGAGTGATAGTCCATTATATATGTTTTCCAATTGTTTATGCCGTCATGCGTTGATGGACATTTGGATTCATCCACTTATGGTTTTGCAACAATAGGACAACAGTAAGGAACTCTGAAAGAAAGGGAAGCTCATAAACTCATCACTGTAAACATAGCAACATCATTTTTGCTGCTTATTTTCTTCTCTTTTCACACATGTGCCTGTATACTTTTTTCTAGACTCTACTAGTAGGGCAGATATAGTTGTGTCCTTCCTTCCACTTAAGATTGTTGTTCATTCACTAAGTCGTGTCCAACTTTCTGTGACCCCATGGACCGCAGCACTCCAGGCTTCCCTGTCCTTCTCTCTGAGTTTGCTCAAACTCTTGTCCATTGAGTCAGTGGGTGATGCCATCCAACCATCTCATCCTCTGTCTCCTCTTTCTCCTCTTGCCCCCAATCTTCCCAGCATCAGGGTCTTTTCCAATGAGTCGGGTCTTTGCATCAGGTGGCCAAATTATTGGAGCTTCAACTTCAGCATCAGTCCTTCCAGTGAATATTCAGGGTTGATTTTCTTTAGGATTGACTGGCTTGATCTTCTTGCTGTCCAAGGGACTCTCAAGAGTCTTCTCCAACACCACAGTTCAAAAGCATCAATTCTTCAACGCTCAGCCTTCTTTATGGTCCAGTTCTCGCATCCATACATGACTACTGGAAAAACCATAGCTTTGACCACATGGACCTTTGTTGGCAAAGTG
This sequence comes from Muntiacus reevesi, assembly GCF_963930625.1. Lineage (NCBI taxonomy): Eukaryota > Metazoa > Chordata > Mammalia > Artiodactyla > Cervidae > Muntiacus > Muntiacus reevesi. The sequence goes on along the minus strand of NC_089253.1, from coordinate 90,296,387 downwards.
ATGCCTCTGCTTTTTAACATGCTGTCTAGGTTGGTCATGGTTTTTGTCCCAAGGAGCAAGCATCATTTAGTTTTGTGGCTGCAGTCACTTAAGATAGCAGAACTTTTCCCTTGCCCCTCATACAGTGATCCTTTCAGCTAACATCTTAGATAGCTGTGTCCATCTCCGTAGATGCGCCAGCTGGGGAGACCTCTTCCTGCCTCCTCGCCTCATCCCTCATGTGACCAGCTGGCACCACGGGAATCTGGTGCCCAGACCCTTGTGTTTGCCTGGAAGTTCAGGATGAATATATTTGCCACCTGTGGGCCTGCTGTGGTCTCCCTTGTTGAGTTATCAGCCCAGATGTTCAGGACTTTCCAGGTTGACAAGATTGGAGGAGGAAGGCCAGTAACCTATAGGCCATTGTATCTTTAAAGGATATTTAAGTCCCTTTTCTTTCACCAACTGGCCTGTGAGGCCCAGGGATTTGCCGCGTCCTTGGTATCCTGTTGAGTTCCGTGAAATCTCACCCAGGGAACCGTGATTAGGTTGCACTAAGAGACGCACTGCCCCATTCCTTTTAGAATCTTGCCCACGTTCATTGGCTGTGGTCCATTCAAGGTCCAGTGGACAAACCTTCAGCCCAGTGAGTGCAGAAACTTGCGAGCACCTTCAGACCCCACAGTTTCAACAGCAGGAAGCCTGATGGTAGGTTACTTTCACATTGGATTTTCTTCTTCTAAAAATAGACAGTGGGGTGGGAGGTTCTGCAGTCCAAGATTTTGAGGGCAATGAGAGGAGAGGTGGCCATGAACTAAATGGGAAGACACACAGGAATTCCCTGGCAGTCCAGTAATTAGGACTCCTTCCATGCTTCCTTTGCAGGGGGCGGGAGTTTGATCCTTGGTTAGGGATCTAAGATCCCACAGTCATGTGACACAGCTAAAAAAAAGAAAAGTTACCAAAATTGTGATGATGGAATATTACATAGCTACTAAAGCATAAAGTTGATGTAAACTGGAGCTAATATATTATGACTTGGAAAAAGCAACTTGGGGGTAGTGTGTGTGGTGTGATCCTTTGCTGTGAGTGGACAGTCCCTGTATCTGTGCTAGAGTAGGAGTGTGATATTTTATTTCTCTGTGATTTCTTTTGAGCATGGACTTCTCTGGTAACTCAACTGGTAAAGAATCTGCCTGCGATGTAGGGCACCCTGGTTCAACTCCTGGGCCAGGAAGATGCCCTTGGGGAAGGGATAGGCTACCCACTCCAGAATTCTTGGGCTTCCCGGCTGGCTCAGATGGTAAAGAATCTGCCTCCAATGTGGGAGACCTGGGTTCGATCCCTGGATTGGGAATATCCCACAACTACCCACTCCAGTATTCTGGCCTGGAGAATTCCATGGACAGAGGAGCCTGGCAGGCTACAGTCCATGGAATTACAAAGAGTCCGATATGACTGAGCAACTTTCAAAAAAAAAAAAAAAGAGTATGTATAACATTTGAAAGATTTCAAATCAGGACAGAACAAGAAATTTTTAAAAATTGTAGTCATCAGTCCAAGCTTGTCAGTTCTCAATGTGGATTTGAGATTACAGAATCTTGAGCTGCAATTCCTTTAAACTAGCAAGTGTCCTAATCCCTGGAGGGCTCATTAGAATGCCAGCCCCACCCCCAGCATACCTGATTCCGGAGGATAGGGTGGGACCCAAGCATTTGCTGTCTCTAAGGATGACACTGATCTACTGATCCAGGGACTCTGCTTTGAGAACCACTCCTGTGAACGTGTGGCTTCCCTGGTGGCTCAGAGTCTGCCTGCAATGAAGGAAACGTGAGTTCATTCCCTGGGTCAGGAAGATCCCCAGAGAAGGGAATGGCAACCCAATCCAGTATTCTTGCCTGGAGAATTCCATGGACAGAAGAGCCTGGTGGGGTACAGTCCATGGAGTCACAAAAGAGTCGGACACGACTTAGCGACTAAAGAAGTCTTGTTAAAGGGAGGTGGGAGAAGGCAGGGAGTGGCATGTACTAAACACCTACTGTGTTCCCCCAATGCTATGTGAAGTGCTTTAGCTACACAGAATGCCACTCTTCCCCCTCCTTTTACTCCCTAGGTGGTTTGAGAGCATCACCTGAACCTACAGGTGGGATAAGTGAACACAGGCCCCTCTAGCTCTCTCAGCAGCCAACCCCTCGAATCTCTCTGTGGACTGATTCCTCTCACAGCCTCACATCTCTCCCTGGCCTCCCTCCTGCTCGTTCCTCCTGGAGGGACATGGGGTGACCCATGGGACGACTCTCAGAGGTGATCTTTCCCAGTTGGCACATCCCATGGGAGGAGGCCAGAGTGTCACCTGCTCACACTCAGGTCTCCAGGCCTAAAGCCTGGACATGGTCAGGCTTCGCTCTGAGGGTCCCGATGCAGGCGAGTGTTGTCCCAGGCCTCCTCACAGGCCACACGGAGCTGGAGCGAACAGGTGAGCGTGTGTCCTGCAGGCGGCCAGTGCAAGAGAGGACTCTTGTTTCCCCAGGGAGCCTTGTCCTGGCGCTCACCTGGGGGAAGGCGAACCCCATTTCTCTCGAGGCTGCAGCGCACTCACTGGGACCAGCAGTCCATCAGGGTTTGTGGGCTTCTGCCATCAGCCAGGGTGGGGTGAGGAGGGACCTGCATCCCTGAGCCTTCCCCCTTGGGCACCCATGGGCTCTCCCCTGGGAAGTGGCTGTGACACTGTCCTCTGCGCTCCCTTCCTGCCCCCTTCCCACGGACACCCCTCCCCCGTCCAGTTCCTGCATGGACCGGGCAGACCCAGTGTGACGGACCGCCCAACCTGAGTGACGTGGGGAGTCCACCATCTAGACTTCCTCCCCACTGGGCATCTGCTGCTGTCTCGGAAAGCTTTCTGGAGGTCACCGTGTGTCATTGTCATTCAGTTCCCTCCCAGGAGCAGAGCTGCTCATGTGAACGGAGCTGTTGTCATCATAACCTTGACTTGGCTGCAGCCGTGACTTCTTTTTTTTCATGATTTTTAGTCTCTGAATGAATGTGAATGCTGTTTCCCAGAGGCCAGGCTCAACTGATTTGAGCCCTTTCTGAAAGTGCCGTGAGTAATCTGGGTCCTTCCGTAGGTGTTTACGGCAGGTGCATCTTTTGGTCTTTTGAGGTCAGAGACTAGAGCTCCAGCCCGTGTGGGATTTTTCTCTCCAGAGCCACTCATCAGAACTTTCCAGAAAGGTCCGATCCTTTTTGTTGATTCTGGGGGCAGACGCTGACTTTTCTAGCCCTGCTTGAGCAAGAAGACAGCTTTCCTGGATCTTCTTGGGTGTCTCTCCTCAAGGCTATAGGTGCATGTAGTAGAGGTGGTAATGACCACATAACATGGCTTTTGTCCTGCGGTTGGTGGCACCTTGGCCCAGGCTCTGTGGTCAGGCTTGCACGGAGCACAACCTCCCTGGGTGCTCCCACCACTGAAACGTGTTCTTGAGCCCCTGCTCACGAAGCACAAAACCCCAGTTAGCAGACAGAGCGTGGCAGTCACTCAGCCCGGCTGCAGAAGCTGTGTCCTGCTCTAATAGCCCATTGCTCAGGCCTGCTTCTCTTGCAAAATCCTCGGCTGCAACCAGCGCTGTGTGAGGCGGGGAGGTGGAGGGAGGGAGCTTATTTGATCTGCAGGTGAAAGGAGGCTTTATAAATAGGTCACCTTGTTCCACATCCTGAATTTTATTCTTTCCCCATCGCGTGTTGAAACAATGGTTTTACTGTTCTGGGGTCAGTCGGACGCATTGAGGGGGAACTGAGCTGAAAGCAGGGTTGGGTGTTCGCCTGCCATGCCACAGTGACCGCCTCTGTGTCCCCTGCCACACCACCCCGTCCCATCCATTTGTCACCTATCACCTTGGACGTGTCTCCAACAGAGGGTATTGCTCGCCCAACAAACATTTTTTGTCTTTAACAATAAAACAAAAGGGTAATTTTTAGCAGTTCCAATTGATTCGAAAGTGATTTTTTGGAAGCCAGAACTGCGGAGCTGCTGATTTAATTGAAGGGACAGTGTCGCATTCCCAGCAGGTGCTGAGGGTGCTGTCCCGGCTGAGTCAAGGTTGGTGGTCTTGCCCCTCTCCAGCCTCTGTCCCCTGGAGGTCCTCCTTCCTCATGCCCCCACCTGGCCTTGGCAGAGCACAGAACCACGTATAACCACCATGACTGGGTTTCTTGTCTGAGGATGGCGCAGGTCTTTTCTTGTTTGGAGCCCACGGAGACAGATTATTGTTTTTCAGTCACTCAGTTGTGTCTGACTCTTTGCAACCCCGTGGACTGCAGCATGCCAGGCTTCCCTGTCCTTCAGTATCTCCCGGAGTTTGCTCAAACTCATGTCCGTTGAGTCAGTGATGCCTTCCAACTGTCTCATTCTCTGTTGCCCCTTCTCCTCCTGCCTTCAATCTTTCCCAGCTTCAAGGTCTTTTCCAATGAGTCAGCTCTTCGCATCAGGTGGTCAAAGTATTGAGGCTTCAGCTTCAGCATCCATCCTTCCAGTGAATATTCAGAGTTGATTTCCTTTAGGACTAACAAATAGCTACCCCATTTTTGCTGGGAAAAAGTAACATTCGAGATGTAAAAGCAGTGCAATTAGAAGTCTTGGGAAAACTTATTGTAGAAATACTGTCCTCTTTTGGGGGGATGGTTCCAGAGCTGTAACTGGGAATTCTTGTCCTGTATTTTAAATGCCCTGCTGTCTCCTTCATGTATATCTTCCTGGGTAAATTAAGCATTTATCCTGTGCTTGCTTTATAAGAAGTGACATACATGGAAAGACTAGGAGTTGCTTTGGGAACAACTTGCTCTTGTGAATGTAGTATGTTAAATCAGTATTTGTCCACCTTTTTATTCTTTTTTTGTGTGCTTAAACATCCTTTTCATCGCAAAACAGAATACATGCATTACATTTTTTTTCAATTCAAAGAGTCCTTAAAGTTAATGCATCCCACCCCCCACTCTCCAGGATTAACTATTGTGACAGTTTTGGTGTTTATTCTTCTAGACCTTTCTCTATGCCTACAGACAAATGTGCACAGATAGCATTAAAAATTCTGTTCTTACAAACACCAGTTCATGCTCTGCATGTTCTCCAAGTTGTTTTTTAAAATATAACAGCGTCATTTTATATGTTACGTTAAGTCAGCACATCTGAGGGGCCACCTCCTTCTCTTCACGGCTGCTGGAGTTTATGGTGCAGTGGGCATCTTTGCCCACATGTCCCTCTGCAGGGCAGTGGGGTTTTACAGACGAGACCCCTGGAAGAGTGGTCAGTGGGTGATTTCGGCGTGTTTTACACCTGAATGGAGACTGTCACGTGGCACCTATTTGCCAATAAGCCTGTCCCCGGTGGAGTCTGTCTGTCTGGGATACATGCCCACACCCATACACAAACGGCCTTTTCCCCACATCTTCTCCTGTTCCTTGTGCATCCCACAAGGCTTGCTGGTCCCTCTGTCACCGATAGAAGCCTGTCAGATGACTTTCCTCTTGCATAGTGAAAATCGTGGGTGTATCCAACAGGTGTTCTCAACCTTGTGTGCCCAGGAGACAGAGATCAGTGTGCCCTTCCCTCCCACTTCAGAGAGGATTGCTGCTTTAGATCAGTAAAGGCTGGGTACCCTTCCCCTGGCCCAGGTCTTGGACTCCCAGACAGTGGGCTTCAGAGATGCTTCTGACTCCTCCCCACTCACTGGGGGTCACTGTTCAGCTCTGGGCTTCCTTCCCAGCATGTTCTCCAATTCTGGATCTGGTTGCCCTGCCCTCTGAGAGCAGAGAGCCCACCTAGAGGAGCCCAAGAAGCTGGAGGGAAGGTGCTGTGTGAGGCTTTGGTCTTTCTCTCGGTGGATAGCTGTGGCTCCCAGCAAATCCTCTTCGAAGCCAGGCTTTGGGATAGGAGTGCTGTTCCCCAGACCCTGAGCCAAGAGCACGTGATTGGCTGCTGGTGGTGACAGTGGGAGGAGGTTCATCCACTTAGCACTGGGGGTCCACCTGGAATTCCATTGTGGATGGGCAACTCTGGTGGGTTCTTAGAGTCTCAGGCCACCCCGTCCCAAGGGGGACACATGTGGAAGGCTTTTGCCCATTAGAGAGTCCAAGACACATCCCCTTTCACAGTGAACCATGAGCTGATTTTTATCCCAGCAAGGATGATGGGTGTGGCATCAGGTGGGAGGGGTGTGTTCACTCTAGGTGGAAAATGTCCAACCAAGTCAACCACAGAGCTTTGAAGACGTCCCTCCCATCTGTTCCAGAGCTTTTTTTTGGTTAATGTTTATTTTGAATTTTTTAAATATTTATTTATTTGGCTGTGTCGGGTCTTTGTTGCAGCACTTTGGATCTTTAGTTGTGGCATGTGGGTTCCCTGACCAGGGATCGAACCCAGCTCCCTGCATAGGGAGTGTGGCGTCTTAGCCACTGGACCACCGGGGCAGTCCCTATCTCAGAACTTTTGATCTCATTCACTGTCTTGAAAGTAAATGCAGACTCCATGAGGCCTTACCAGGCTCCTAGTGTGACGTGTGTGTGTATGTGTGTGTGTGTACCCATGTGCGTGAGAGAGCTGTATCCCTCTGTGTCGCTCCTCAGGGTAAAGCGAGTCCATCTGCAGCACCAGTGTGTGAATCACAGTGTCCCCGCCCTGTCACTGTGATTGCCCACCACTCCTGCTTCCCTTCTCCTCCCACTCCCCCACTCCCACCCCCACACCCCCCCAGGGTATGAGAGGAGACGGGACCCTCACAACCACATGCTCTGCTCTGATCCTGGGGACGAGCTCTCCTCTTTGACACCCATCTTACAGAAGAGCAAACGGAGGCTCAGAAAAGCGTAGGATGAGTCTCAGGCAGAGGGCTGAGGATTAGAAACCTCAGGAGCAGGGCTGGCAGAGGAATGATGCAGAGTCTGGAGGTGAGGATGGGAAGGAGCCTGGGGGGAGCACTCTCGCAGGCCATAGTCCCATAAAAGAGGGCTAGTGGGTCCCTGTGGCCATATTTGAAAGTAGACAGGAGATGAAGAGGAGGCAGGTGGCCGACTCAGACAGACAGCTGACCAGCCGCTGAGAGGTTACTCTGTCTTTTCTGACCCTTGTTCTGGGGCTGGACTGACCTTGCTGCCACACGATTCCTCCCAGCAAACATCTCGTGCTTTCCTGCTGCCGTGATCCGTGTGTGGGACTGGCCAACTACCTCCTGGTCTGCTCTTGTAAATAAAGTTTTATTGGAACTCAGCCAGACTTCTTTATTTATGTGTTGTCTGTGGCTGCTCCCAGGCGACAAGGCAGGGCTGAGGAGTTGCACAGAGACTCTTGGGCCCATAAAGCCTAAAGCATTTACCAGCTCTCCCTTGACAGAGAGTTTGCTGATCCTGGCCCGGCTATGTTGTTCAATCACTCAGTCGTGTCCGACTCCTTGCAGCCCCATGGACTGCCGCACTCCAGGCTTCCCTGGCCTTCACATCTCCCGGAGCTTGCTCAAACTCATGTCCATCAAGTCGGTGATGCCATCCAACCATCTCATCCTCTGTAGTCCCCTTCTCTTCCTGCCTTCAATCTTTCCAAGCATCAAGGTCTTTTCCAATCATTCAGCTCTTTGCATCAGGTGGCCAGAGTACTGGAGCTTCAGCTTCGACATCAGTCCTTCCAGTGAATATTCAGGGTTAATTTCCTTTAGGACTGACTGGTTTGATCCAGCTCCAGTAGGGGTTACATGTGTGCACAGTCCCAGATGTACTAGCCCACGAGCTCCCTCTGTCCCTCTCTCCCCCTCTCCTCCCACCACCCTATCAACCCTTCCCTCCTTCCACCTCTGACTTGACCTCAACCTCCTTGCTGTAGTCCTTCTCCATTCCCACTCATTTCTCCCCAAGTATTTTAAATTAATGGGTTGGAAGGACTTTCCCCCTACCACCCTTCCTTCCCACATGGCCCACCTGCCCAGGTCTCCTCTCCCCCCAACCCATCCCTAGCCTCCCCCTCACTCTCTCCACCTGTTCTAATGGGTGGGGTGGGGTGGGATCTTTGACCCCATGAGATTCAGGGAGAGAGGTCCTTCCTGCTATGAGGCTTGAGCCAGCTGACAAGACAGTGATAAGCTGGAGGGTGAGAAGAGTGACCTGCTCGCTGAGATAAGGGAGTCCAAGCACTCCCACATGGGCATTTGCCAAGAGCCTGCCTCCCAGGACCCCTGGCCACCTTGAGTATGGGGCATCTCTGGGGATCTTGTCCCAGCTGATGAGAGGGAGGCAGCTCCAGTGCAGCCAGAGACCAGACCGGAAGCCTGTCTCACTGCAGATCCCTTCCGTCCTCCTGGTCCTGCAGGTCCCTGGGTGCCCGGTGGGGAGGCCAGTGGTCCCAAGTTACCAGATCTTCTGCAGCCAGCCCCTGCCCTCGTCCCCTGGCAGACACTCCATCTTGCGCCTTGGAGGGAAAATGACATGCCAACTGCAGCCCCACACTGGGTTCCCTTGTGTTGTCCTTGTCTCAGGCACCATCGTGCTCCTGGGAACAAGTGCCCTTGTGATGCTTCTCGAGCAGCCAGGCACCCATGGCTTCTTGCCCAGCATCTCTATATCTTCATTTAGTCCTGTTTATGTAGCCAGGAGTCTTCCTGCTCCCTTGTCTGGTCAGTCCTGGGAGAGCGTGAGAGTGTGCATGCTCAGTCATGTTCGACTCTTTGTGACCCCATGGGCTGTAGCCCCCTAGGTTCCTCTGTCCATGGGATTCTCCAGGCAAGAATACTGGAGTGGGTTTCCATGTCTTCCTCCAGGGGACCTTCCTGACCCATGGATCAAGCCCACGTCTCTTGCATCTCCTGCACTGGCAGGTGGATTCTTTACCACTGAGTCACCTGGGAAGCCAGTCCTCGGAGCCTATCCCCCAAACTTGGCAGCCAAGAGTCCCTCCCATGGGCCAGGGGAGTGGGAGGAAGGGGTTATGATGGCAGGAAGCACCTTCCCTCTTGAGTGAGGCTCAAGAAACCAAAATAACTTGTGATTTCCCCTTCTTCAAGGCGGACATGGGGACAGGAGTGGCGGGGGTGACCAGAGTCCTATCTATCCCACATTTCAGCCCCTCCTCCCAGTACTGCTGATGGAGAGGACAGACAGCAGGCTCTCCTCTCCAGCCCGTGGCTCTGATCTTCCTTAAAGGACACAGGGATGGCGTAGCCTGGACGGAAATGAGTCGTCTTGGAGTTGGACTTCTTTCCCAGATGGGCTGTGGGGACTGGAGGAGCCAAACACTAGACAGCAGTTGAACAGTGTGGGTGGGAGAGGGTGGCTGTCTAAAGGTGGGTCCAGAACCACCCAGGGGTGGCAGTGACAGCCCTGTGCCCACCTGATTCTGGGCCAGCTGGGTGGGGCCGTTGCTGTGCCCCCTGGAGCCACTGAGCCAGGAGTTTTATGCCCACCCTGGGGTTCCCTCCCCTAGTGTGAACTGGTGGTACATCCTTGGAGGTGGCTGTGCTGGAAAGAAAGGAGGGACTGGGAATCAGCTTCTCAAACGGTTTCTGCTACCACATGGGGATTCACCTGCCCTCCAAACAGCAGGTGCTGGGAGTAAGCCTCCCATTGCTTTGACCAGAGGAGACGCCCACTGCCCTGAGCCGACCTTGGGATCAGGCCAGCTTGGCCTTCTGCCCTGAGAAACAGTGATGAGTTGGCAAGCCTCAGACTGGACACCTGGCACAGTTGGGTGTAACACCTGCCCCCAAGCCCACCTCTCCACGCAGACTTCCAGGTGCACGGCCCCCTCCTTCATGCTAACCTGGCTGCAGGGACAGAGGGGACGTCACTCAATGCAGAGGCTCTGGTCTGCCCGGAATCAGATGTGATGGGAGGGACATGCCTGTGTGATACATGAACCTAGTGGATTTCACCCCTTCTCTCTGCACCCCCAGCTCATCTCCTGTTTCTCCTTCCATCCACTAGGCAGTACCGGATGCTCCACATCACCTAGCAACCTCCCTTAGGAGTGCCGTCCCGGCCTGATTGAAAACTGGAGAAGTGGCCCCACCATTGATGAGTTTGTCTTGGGGATCGGTGACCAGGTGAAACGGGAGGCCGACATGGGGCAGAAGGTCACCGGAGGGATCAAGACGGTGGACATGAGGGACCCCACGTACCGGCCCTTGAAGCAGGAGCTCCAGGGTCTGGACTATTGCAAGCCCACCCGCCTGGACCTGCTGCTGGACATGCCCCCCGTGTCCTATGACGTCCAGCTGCTCCACTCCTGGAACAACAATGACCGCTCGCTCAATGTCTTCGTGAAGGAGGACGACAAGCTCATCTTCCACCGGCATCCGGTGGCCCAGAGCACGGACGCCATCAGGGGCAAAGTTGGGTACACGCGCGGGCTGCACGTGTGGCAGATCACGTGGGCCATGAGGCAGCGGGGCACCCATGCCGTGGTGGGGGTGGCAACGGCAGATGCCCCCCTGCACTCCGTGGGGTACACGACGCTCGTGGGGAATAACCATGAGTCCTGGGGCTGGGACTTGGGTCGCAACCGTCTCTACCACGACGGCAAAAACCAGCCGAGCAAGACATACCCAGCCTTTCTGGAGCCGGATGAGACGTTCATTGTCCCCGACTCCTTCCTGGTGGCCCTGGATATGGACGACGGGACCCTGAGCTTCATTGTGGACGGACAGTACATGGGAGTAGCTTTTCGGGGACTCAAGGGCAAAAAACTGTACCCTGTAGTGAGTGCCGTCTGGGGCCACTGTGAGATCCGCATGCGCTACTTGAATGGACTCGACCGTAAGTGTCCTCGGCTCTGTTTTTGGTGAGGTGTCCCTGGCCTCCCCGTGCCCTGCTGGTCCTGGCTGGGCCCAGCTAAAAGTTTACAGTTGTTGCAATTTAAATGTCTTTAAGTAGACACCCCAACATTCAGATCCTTAGACCCTTGCCTTGCCTCTGATTAGATGGGATTTCTAGCTAGAGTCTGCAGGTTACGTGGCAGCACCTCATAGATGAATGGTGGATGGATGGATGGATGAATGGATGGATGTGTGGGTGGATGAATGGATGACTAAAGGAGTGGATGGATGGGTGAATGGATGGATAGATGGTAGATGGATACATACATGCATGAATGGATGGATGGGTGGTGGGTATATGACTAAAGGAATGGATAGATAGAGGAGTGAGTGAGTGGGTGAGAGACTAAAGGAGTGACTGGTTAGATGGGTGGATGGATGGATTGATGGATGGATAGATAGATGAGTGAATGGATGAGTGACTAAAGGAGTAAATGGATAGATGGGTAGATGGATGGACAGATGGATAGATAGATAGATAGTTGAGTGGGTGAGTGATTAAAGGAGTAAATGGATGGATGGGGGGGTGGACAGATGGGTGGATGGATGGATGAATAAGTAAAGGAGTGGATGGATGGGTGGGTGGGTGGGTGGTTGTGTAGATGGGCGGATGGATGGTTGAATGGATGAATGGATCAGTGGATGGATGGTCTTTGACAGATGTGGTTTGTTTCTGGTTGAGCTGCCTCCAGGTTTGATCTGCAGTTCTAGCAGATCTTCTAGCACAGTAACCATCATATTATTGAGCTGGGCTTTGTGTCCTGGGGGTACTAGGGCTGCCCACATAGTGAAAGCCAGCGACCTCTCATCCATTTGACAGCAGATGCCCCCTGTACTCCATGGGGTACACATGTTTCTCTTTGGAGCCCTCCTCTGCCCATCTTTCCCTTGCTGCTCCTGGCAGGCTCTGACAGGGTGAGGGCAGTGAGCCCACAGCCAGGTGGGGTGTCCACCTCACCTGTGTAGCCCAGCACCGTAGGTCCTCCTGGTACTCCTGGCAGGTGTGCATCCAGCAGGTAACCTCCCTGAGGAAGTCATCCAGACCTGGTTTAGGGAACCAGCAGGGCAAGTTCTCAGGGGACCCTGGCCTTTAGTCCTGCTTATCTCTTCCTAGTAGACAGTGACCACAGCCCCAGGGAGTTCAATGTTCCCCCCCTTTTTTGTAATATTTATTTATTTGTCTGCACTGGGTCTTAGTTGTGGCACGTGGAGTCTTTGATCTTTGTTGAAGCATGTGGAATCTCTAGTTGCAGCATGCAAACTCTTAGTTGCAGCATGTGGGATCCAGTTCCCTGACCAGGGATTGAACCCGGCCTCCATGCATTAGGAGCTGGGGGTCTTAGCCACTGGACCACAGGGAAGTCCTTTAATGCCCGCTCTGTGCAGACAGATGAGTCAACTGTTGGGTTCAGGCTTCCGAGACTTGGTCTCTCCAAGAACGGGGCAGCCCTGGCCCCTCTGGAAACAGGTCCGTCAGTGCCAATGCCGGGAGTGCACCACTTCACTGCTCATGTGCCCAGCTCCAGGACAGAACACAGACCTCAGAGCGGCTGGGAGGGGCCTGTTCCCCCATGGCGAATCAGGGCGTGCACAAACAGAACTGTTCCCCTGCTGAGTCAGGACAAGGCTTGGTGGTGGTTCTGCCAAAGCAGTCCCAGAGGCCCAGATGGGCATGATCGGTCAATACCCTATCAGCTCTGCATTAGATGGGAGGTCAGATGCCTTTGCAATTTTTCTTGTTTGGGAAAATTAAAGGGGTGGAGGGGGAGGGGAATAGCATGGGCATGTGTTATGAGAAGCCCACCCCTGAGCTGGACTCTGGGGTGGAGGGGGGAGACTGGAAGTGCCCATAGGCTTGAGCCCCCTCCACACTCTTGGTGTCTGATGAGGATGCTCCTCTGTCCCCACCATAATGCCAGGCAGTGCCAGGGCCCCGTTGGCTTCTCGCCTTCCACTCTCCTAATCAGACATGAATGGGCCCCACTCTGCACTGCTGGCTGGCTTAGGAGGATCCGGATGGGAAACCTGTGAGGGTAAGGCAGCAATCCCAGCCTCTGCAGGATGTTTGATCTTATGTCCTAAAAGATCTTTGGCTGCTGCGTAGAAATGGACGGTGGGGGCAGGAGGGGCCACCGGGAGGCCAGGGAGGAGCCCTGATGGTTGTCCAGGGGAAAGGGCCAGGTCCTGGCGAGGGCCAGGGTGGGCACCACCAGGGTGGGCACCATGGTGGGGAAGTGACATTTGCGATGCTCACTCAACATGTCACAGTGACTCTGTAGGTCTGGAGATAGGACCGTGGTCTGTGGAGACGGAGCTGAAAGCTCTGACCCTGGATGAGGTCACCAAGGAAAGGAAGGAGAAGAGGGCTGAGGCCCAGCCCTGGGGCAAGTCACTGTTTAGGGTTGATGATGAGGAGGAAGGAGAAGTGGAGTAGTTGAGGGGCTGGGGGAGGAGTAGTGTTCTGGAGTCTGTCCCGTCCCAGCACGCCTTGGCTTGTGGACACATCACCAGGTGATCGCTGATGACCCTGACGAGGGTCTTCTGGATAGGGTGGGTTCAAAAGCCTGAGGAAGGGGCTGGTGTAGAGAGGAGGGTGGTGTGCTTATTTCCTGGGGCCACCAGAACAAATGACTGCCAACTGGGAGGCTTAAAGCAAGAGAAATGATGTTTCATCTCAGTTCAGGAAGCCAATTATCTGAAACCAAGTTGTGGGTAGGGTCAGTTCCTTCCTAGGGTTCTGAGAGTCTGCCCCGTCCCAGCACACCTTGGCTTGTGGACACATCACTCAGTCTCTGCCTCATGTGACCTCCTCTGGGTGTGACTTCTTCTTATAAGGACAAGGCTCATCTGACTCCAGTATGTATGAATGCTCAGTCACTCAGTCGTGTCCGACTATTTGTGACTCTATAGACCATAGTAGCCCACCAGGCTCCTCTGTCCATGGGATTTTCCAGACAAGAATACTGGGGTGGGTTGCCATGCCTTCCTCCAGGGGATCTTTCCCACCTAGGGATAGAACCTGAGTCTCCTATGGCTCCTGCATTGCAGGCGGATTCTTTACCGCTGAGCCACCAGGGAAGCCTTACTCCAATGTGACCGCATGTTAACCAGTTACATCTCCAAAGACCCTGTTTCCAATAGGGTCACATTCTGAGGTTTTCAGATGGACCTGAATTTGGTGGGAGGGGTGCTGTCCCACCCACAGTTCCTTCCCCTCCCTGGGCTGCTGCCTTTGGGGGAAATGAGGCAGTAAGAGACAGAGCCCAGAGTTCAGATGGTGGATATCTGTCAGGTGAGGTCAGAGGGCACCCAAGTCCTCTGCCCAGGAGGGTTTGCTTTACTCCCCAGGGCAGCTGAGGAAGGAGGGATGTCAGAGTTCCCCAGAGAACAGGGCATGACAGGCAGAAGCCCTGGCCAAGTCTGACCAGATACATATTCTTGGTGTCAGGCCTGGACAGGGCTCTGCAGTCTTCGAGGTGACTCTGGGCTCTGCAGTCTTCGAGCAGTCTTCTTACTGCTCCCTGGGTCGTCTGGAAAGTCCACTCCCTCCTCCACCCAGTCCCACTTCACCCGGCTGCCGGGTGCTGACCTCAGCAGGGAGCAGCTGTTTGCAGAGCAGGTCAGTCAGAGTCGTCAGAGTCCTGTGCACCCCCTCCCCCGCCTCACCCCACCCTGGGTGCTGCAGTGGGCATTTTGTCCTCCCAGTCTGCCTTCCCCCGAACGCCAGGTGGACCCTCGCTGGAAGAGTCCCTGCCCCAGTGCCGGGACCCTGGGCTGAGCTGGCCTGGAGAGGGCCAGAGCAAAGGCTGTGTGTCCTTGCATGACCTCCACCACTGTCCAGCCACCTCTGATCACAGACCACTTGTTCTGACTCTTCCTTGGGGCTCAAGGTCTCCGGGGCTGAGGCTGCAACCAGAGGGGCTGCTGTGTCATCTTGCTCTTTTCTGAGAAGAGGGGGCAGCAATGGCCATTGAAGGGGAGAGACAGGGCCCAGTTTGGCTCCTAGGCCTGCCCACCCCACTCCTGGAGATGCAGAAGGAAAGGCCTATTTTTTTTTTTTTTACAGTGCTGGGTCTTCGTTGCTGTGAGGGCTTTCTCTAGTTGCAGTGAGCAGATGCTACGCTCTAGTTTCGGTGCTGGGGCTTTTCATTGCAATGGTTTCTCTTGTTGCAGAACACAGGTTCTAGGGCACTGCGGGCTCCGGTAGTTGCGACTCTAGAGCACAGGCTCAGTACTTGTGTTGCACAGGCTTAGTTTCCCTACAGGATGTGGGATCTTCCTGGATTAGGGATCAAAAGTCTCCTGCAGTGGCAGGTAGATTCTTTACTACTAAGCCCAGACCTTTTTTTTTTTTTTTTTTTTTTTTTTTAGTATCTATTTGTTTGGCTGCTCCAGGTCTTAGTTGTGGCCTGTGGGATCTAGCTCCCTGACTAGGAATTGAACCTGGGCCCCCTGCATTAAGAGCATGAAATCTTAGCCAGTGGACCACAGAGAAGTCCCAGGAAAGGCCTATTTTTAAGCAGCAGACCAGCTGTCACTCAAAGGAGAGTCCTTCTGCACCTCTCCCTGCCACTTTTAATGGCACCTCCCATTAAGGAAAGCATTTCCTTGCAGTTCAGCATTTTCAAACTCTCCCTTTTTTGATTCCCAAGACCCAGGAGCTGTGAAGGTGGCGGGTGGAAACGTCTCTGAACTGGGCACTTCCTGACTTGAGACATCCATCCTTGACCTCACAGACCCAAAGTCCATTCACTGCCCGTGGACTGGACACAGAACCAGGCTCTGGGGCTCCGGGTGGGCATCTCTTGGAGAGCTAGGAGGTGACCCTGGCCATGCATATTCAAATCAGCCACCAGGTGGTTGCTCGTCCTGGATATGTGGATGTAGGCACACGGCCTTGTCCAGTTCCTTGTCCTTCTGCTCCCGTAAATAGCACCGGCTCCGCTTCCTGATTCCTGAGCCACACTCTGTGCGGATGGAGCGGGATACAGACCCTACAGCCCCCCACTCCCCACCTGGGCAAAAGGACTGAGGTCGGAAAGGCCTTCTGGGTCCTGGTAGTGACCAACCAGAATCTGTGGGATATATGTTTTTCCTGGCATAATGTCCACATCCATCTCTGGAGCCTTGTGCTCAGTCTCTGCAACCAGACCAGGACCCTGGGCATCATGGTCTTGCCTCCTGTATAATTGGCAGTGGGTAGGGTGGGGGTGAGGATGACCTGCTGTTTAGAAACATTTCTTCCTAAGGGTGTTGATGAGCTGACTTGATACCCATTTAGCCAAGAGGTGGGGATGGGAACTCCCTCTCAGCCCTTCCCACGGCCCAGCAGGCTCTCCATCATAGTCAGTGGCTTTTGAAGCTTTCTCAGGTGCTTTCATGTCTGGGGCTGAGCCACATCCTTGAAGGAGGCAGTGCTGGAGGAGGATGGAGGAGAGTTTCTGAGTGGAGGCATGTGTGCTCAGTTGCTTAGTCATGTCTGATTCTTTGCAACCCCATGAACTGTAGCCCACCAGGCTCCTCTGTCCTTGGGATTCTCCAGGCAAGAATACTGGAGAGGGTTGCCATTTCCTTCTCCAGGCGACCTTCCCAACCCTGGGATTGAAGCTGTGTCCCAACATCTCCTGCATTGGCAGGAGGATTCTTTACCACTGCGCCTCCTGGGAAGCCCTCTGAGTGGAGGAGAGGAGCCCAATTCCCCACTCAAAGGCTCGGAGGACCACTTGCTCCTCATCCTGACATTGCTGGCCTTCAGGAGCTCAGCCAATGGGACTCTGAGGAGCGTCTGGCCCAGACCCCTCTTCTTCCATCTGGGGAAGCTGAGGCCCGGGGGAAGGGAGCCCTTTGCTTGAGGTGAGGCTGCTATGCAGGTGAAGGTGAGGAGCCGGGTCTGGGGTCTCTGAGGCAGGTCCAGTGAAGGAGACCAGGTCTCTGCAGGCCGGCAGGTGGGACAATTCCATCCCAACCCACCAGGAGTCTATGGGATCCTTGACCCGAACAGATGGAACATCATTTAGTTAATCCTCCTTCCTCCAGGAAAGGCCCCATTTCAAAGCTTTCCATGAAAAATATCTACCACTTCCATCCTGTCTCCTGGGCTTCCCTGGTAGCTCAGACAGTAAAGAATCTGCCTACAGTGTGGGAGACCTGGGTTCACTTCCTGGGTTGGGAAGATCCCCTGGAGGAGGGCATGGCTGCCCACTCCAGTATTCTTGCCTGGAGAATTCCATGATGGAGGAGCCTGGCAGCGTGGCTGCATGGGGTCTCAAAGAGTCAGACGTGACTGAGCAACTGACACTACTACGACTATCCTGTCTCCTGGGACTGCCCAGGGGAGATAAAGAGCCATTGTCTGTCTTCGTTTAAAGCCTGGAACGTCATAAATGCCCTGTCAAGCCTAAGATGTATTCTCTTTTTAAATAACAGCTTTACTGTGATATAATTCACATGCCATGCAATTCACCCATTAAATTGCAGCGTGCGGTGACCTCTAGCCTACTAACAGCTGTGTAGCCACTGGTGTGGTTCATCTTAGAACACTTTCATCATCACCAAGGGGAACCCCTACTCAGTCATTCCCTGTTTCCCCAAAAACCGCCAGCCTTAGGATTTGGTCTTCAATTGCTGAATTTTTATTTATTTATTTATATTTTTGGCCACACAGTGCACGGTTTGCTGGATCTTAGTTCCCTGACCAGGGATTGATCCCAAGCCATCGGCAGCATAAGCACCAAGTCTTAACCACTAGTATGTGATGTATATGAAAGTCACTAAGTCGTGTCCGACTCTTTGCGACCTCATGGATTATATGGTCCATGGAATTCTTCAAGCCAGCATACTGGAGTGGGTAGCCTTCCCCTTCTCCAGGGGATCTTCCCAACCTGGGGATCAAACCCAGGTCTCCTGCATTGCAGGCGGATTCTTTACCAGCTGAGCCACAAGGGAAGCCCAAGAATACTGGAGTGGGTAGCCTATCCCTTCTCCAGCAGATCTTCCTGACCCAGGAATTGAACTGGACCACCAGGGAATTCCCAATGACTGAATTTTTTAATATTCTTTTTAATGTTCTGAGACACACTGGTGAATATTAAAGAACTTTCATCCACTTTTTAATTGGTAGAATGGGATCTCAAGGGAAATGCTGGGGGTCTTCTCAGTTTTTTGGTTTGACTTTTTATTTTGTTCACAAGGAAGTTTGGGAAGACCATGGACGAGGTCACAGATCCGCTCACTTCAGCTCCTTGTGTGTCCAGCACCCCGAGCAGGGACGGCCCCCAAGCCGTTCATGTGTGCTCACCTGTACCTGGCTTCATGGATGAGAGCAAGGAGGAGTCAGCCAGGCATGGTGGGGCGGAGATGAGCAGAGCCCATGACAACTCAGCAGCCTCTGGGGCCTTGGAGGGCATGACTTTCTGGTTCCTTCTGGAGCAGAGGGTTTATCTGAGATGCAGGTTGTGTGGAGCCTCTCTTGCAGGAAGCTAGGTCTTAGGCCCTCCCAGGGACACAAGGGCAGAGGTGCCCTTGCAGGCTGCTGCCAGAAGCCCCCTGGGATCCAGGGTCCTGATGCAGCTCTGCCATGAACTGGGCCCCAACTGCAGGGGTTTGGATCCCGGCCTATAATCCTGGCACTTCTGTCCCCTCTGCACCTGAGTGCCCTCAGCTGTGAAATGGAGAGGAGAACCGTCCCTGTGAGCAGTTGGGTTAACACGGAATGATTCTCCTCCTGAAAGACCAAGTGGGGTCTGGGACTGGATATATGCGGGGGAGAGTCCATGAAGAGGGCCTCTAGTTCAGTGGCTTAGAGCCAACCCTGATCCTAACCCTTGCTCCTTTTCCTGCCAGTGGTGTGGCCCTGGGCAAGTTATTTGTACTTTATCCCTCAGTTTCTTCATCAGTAAAATGGGGATGATGATCATGGTATGGCTCTCCCTGTGATTATTAAATCATTCGTAACAACCCACTCCAGTATTCTTGCCTGGAGAATCCCAGGGACAGGGGAGCCTGGTGGGCTGCCGTCTATGGGGTCGCACAGAGTCGGACTCGACTGAAGTGACTTAGCAGCAGCAACAGACAATCACGGGGATTAAATAAGGGCTTACAAGGGGGCCTCGCCCAGTGAGTTTTCTGTGTTAGCAATTAATAACTGATTTTTTTTAAAGGTAAAATGAGACAGAAATCAAACCAATATTGTAAAGCAATAATCAATCAATTAAAAACAAATAATTTTTTTTTTAAGTTAAAATGAGGGGAACCTTCAGTGGTCCAGAGGTTAGGACCCCAGGCTTTCACTACTGAGGGTCCAGGTTCCATCCCCGGTCGGAGAACTAAGACCCCATTGGCCACGCTGCATTGCCAAAAAAAAGCTAAAAGGAGTTAATTTGTAGTCATCTGGGTATTAAAACTAGTATCAAGACTTCCATGGTGGTCCAGTGGCTAAGAGTCTGAGTTTCCAATGTACAGGGCCTGAGTTCGACCAACCAAGACCCTGTGCAGCCAAATAAATAGATCAATAAACATTTTTTTAAAAAACATCTAGTATCAGTCAGTGATGCTATGGCTGCTGCTGTGAGTGTTTGCTCTCAGACCACCCGGAGCCGTACTAACAGGCGTCCTCTCTCTCCTCCTATCCGCAGCGGAGCCCTTACCGCTCATGGATCTCTGCCGTCGCTCGGTGCGCCTGGCCCTGGGGAAGGGGCGCCTGGGTGAGATCCACGCGCTGCCACTGCCCGCCTCCCTCAAGGCCTACCTCCTCTACCAGTGATGCTCCGCCTGGGACCGCCAGCACAACCACCCCCGCCCGGTGCCAACTCACTGAGCCACCACAGCACCACGAGCCTTGGACCGGCGTCCGAGGCGTGGGAGGAAGTCCCGGCTTCCTTTTCATCCTCCCTGGCTGCCCCGCCGGACACAGAAGGCTTTGGATACGGGCCCTTCTGCTCCCCTTCTGGACCTTGGCAGAAATCCCCCGCATGCCGTATCACAGCCCCTCCTTGGAAAAAACACAGAGGATAAACTGCTGCCCTGAGCGCTGATCTGCTCTTGGGGTGGCCTGGGTGCTCCCCACACCTGCCGGGACCCCCCGGTGCCGAGAACAGATCCCAGGGGCGCTATGAGGTGCTTTGATGGGGGCCAGCGCCCGCCCGGCAGGGCAGCCACAGCGGACGAAGCTCAGGATGTCAGAAGCTCACCATGGCCACCGAGGCAGAAACCAAAATGGGACCTTCCCTAGGCGCATGAGCACCCAGCATCAGTCCTGGCTGCCGGTGCCTCCATACCCTGTATTTATTCTTTTAACAGTAACAAAAGCCATTTATTTATTCCATTTAGAAAGGACACTTTGTTCGGGTCACTTCTCTCTGGAGTGTTCTGTTGCTTTTCTTCCACCTGCCCCTTCCTGGGATGTGTGTGCCTCACCTGGCCCTTTCGCTGGGTCATGTTTGTGATGTGTCCCCATGCGGGCACAGGGGGACCTCTGTGTGGGTCCCTTGATCTACAGTTTCCAGGGGGCTCTGCTCCTGAGTGCCCGAGCGGGCCCCTGAAAGGGCACCTCACGTGCAATAATGAGTGTCTTGGGGACCTGTCTGCAAGGGCAGTGGCAGCTCCCTGCGTCCCCCCGGACAGCCACTTGTCACTTGGGCTCATCCATTTTTGCACGTGGTTTTATTTTTTCAGTCTTCTGTGGGGTTTTTTGGTGTGGGTTTGGTTTCGTTTTCGCTTTCCTACCTGAGATTTGCCACGTGAATACTCAGAAGCTCTGGCTTCCCCCATCGAGTACCTGCCGAAACAAGACAGGGGGATGAGTGGGTCTGAGAGGCCAGGGGCAGGGCAGGGTGGGGGAGACCAGAGCGAGTTGGTGCCTGTCTCCGCTTGGTGCCCCTGTCCGGGCTCTGGGCTGAAGTGGAGCAGCCTCAGTTCATCACGGTGCCCCAGAGCCATGGGGTGGGGCAGGGTGGGGTGGGGCGGGCAGCCTGCAGTGGGGGGGACGCACCCTCCCTTGCACAACTCCCCCACGTAGCAGACCCCAGCACCTGCCACCAAGTCACCTTTTCTTATGTCTTGAAGTCCACCCTCTTAGAATCTGCCTTCTGTTCATTTCTGTACAGGTACAATAGATGACTTTATTTGTTTAAAATGTTTAATATATATGCATATATATTTGTCCGTAAAAATTATGTTTTAAACAGCTGCTGTAGGGTACCTTTTTTTAAAAAAAAAAAAAAGTCTTCCAGTGGAGTATATTTTTTAAAGCACAAAATTGGTGCCAAGACTGGGTGAGGAATGTAAATTTCCCCTTGATCTTCGGAGGTTTGTTTTTCCCCCAGTGGGTGGGAGGAACCGAACCTGAGACGTTTAAAGACTGTCCTCACTCCTGTTTCAGGATGGGCCATGTTCTGATGAATGTTACACATGAGAGGGTCTCATTAGACAGATCCCAGCCTTATCACCTTGACCCAGTCGTCTCCCACAGACGCTGGACAAACCCCCAGACTCCTTGTCATCTCTCTGCACCCCCAACACCCCAGCTCCCCCAACCTCAGCCCCACCCGTCTTTCCTCTCAGCCCAGAGCCTTGTGGCCTGTACAGTTTTGAAACTCCTGTTCTATTTTATGATGGTTGATAATAGTCAGTAACCTAATAAAGGAAAGTTTATTAAAATACAAAAGCTCTTTGGAGTCCCTCTTTGAGCCCTGTGCTATGCTGTGGTTAGTCGCTTCAGTCCTGTCTGACCCTTTGCGGCCCCATGGACTGTAGCCCGCCAGGTTCCTCTGTCCGTGGGATTCTCCAGGTGAGAATACTGGAGTGGGTTGCCATGCCCTCCTCCAGGGGATCTTCCCTAAGGTGACTTTGAGTTTTAGGGGAAGGGGAAGGGCATGATGACGGACCCCTCCCGGGTTCATGGTTTTCAACAACAGATAATGGGGTGACTCCCCAGAGCCCTTGGTGGGGGGTGGAGTGCCATCAGGGGTCCCAGATGGAGGAGGAGAATCCCAGAGGGATGATCCTAGAACATCCTCATCCTTTTTCAGAAGTTCATGAGCCTGCAGCTCAGTTAGGGACTCGCTGAACTAGTAGAAAGGATTCTGCACATCAGCAAGGACCCTCGGCTTATTGTTCAGTTGACTGTTGGCTTTTCAGAGTCCAAGCACTGGGCACTCAGCTAAAGGACCTGGTCCTTCACCCATCTTTGCATCCCCAGTGCCAGGCGCACAGGAAGGCTGAATGAGCCCATTCTGCTAGCTGCTCCCCACTCCGAACCCCAGTGGAGAAGACAGGACGTTCTGGCTTAGAGAACTGGTGACTGATAAAGTGAAGAATCAAGAAGTTTACTAGATATGACCACACATCATGACTAGTTTCCAAAGAATTAACAAGAGTGCATTCCACTCCCTCTGTGTGTGCATGTGTGCTCGCTCACTCAGTCGTGTCTGACTCTTGGCGACCCCATGGACTGTAGCCTGCCAGGCTCCTCTGCCCTTGGGGATTCCCAGGCGAGAATACTGGAGTGGGTTGCCATTTCTCCTCCAGGGGATCTTCCCAAGCCAGGGATCGAACTCATGTCTCCTGCGTCTCCTGCATTGGCAGGCGGATTCTTTACCACTGAGCCACCTGGGAAGCCCTCAGCTCCCTGTGGGCACTTTTTGTTCTAAAGGCACGGTGGGATCTGCTGGTGCTGGGCAAACTGCCCTGATCTGAGGGCCCAAGACCCCCGGGACCAAGGTCCCCTGTCACTTTCTCTGGGAACCTCCTGGCCAGCTTTCCTGAGACCACTTACATCAGAACCAGCTGAGGGGTGTTAGTTAAGATGTTCGTCTCTGGACCCTGCCTGAGATGGACAGAATGGACATTTCCGGGACCAGGTCCAGGGATGCGTGACTCCCTCCAGCTCCCCAGGTGACCTTCTGTGAGAGTTTGGAGACCACTGGTGGTGACTAGGTCAACTCTATTCCTGGAAAAGTTGCAGGGTAAAGGGAAATCCTTTCGGTGTGTGGCTGGGTTGGCCCAGCAAGAAGCACATGGCCTCCTGAATCATACCTGGGTTCCAATGTTTCTCTGACCCTCATGAGCTGTGTGATCCTGGTGAGATGGTCCCCATCTCTGAGGAGGGTAGCAAGAGTGACAAAAGTCTTTAATTTTTTTTTAATATATTTTTAAAAAATTATTTATTTTTGTTTGCACTGGGTCTTCATTGCTGTGCATGGGCTTTCTCTAGCAGAGATGATGAGGGCTACTCTCTAGTTGTGGTGCATGGGCTTCTCATCACACTGGCTTCTCTTGTTGCAGAGCATGGGCTGTAGGCACAGGGGCTTCAGTATTTGTTTCATGTGGGCTCAATGGTTGTGGAGCATTGGCTTTGCTGCCCTACGGCATGTGGCATCTTCCCAGACCAGGAATTGAACCTGTGTCCCTTGCACTGGCAGGCAGATTCCTAACCACTGTACCACCAGGGGAATCCTGTGACATAAGGCTCTAGAACAGAGCCAGACTTATCAGCAAGTGTGCAAACACATGCTCTCATAGCTCTTGCACTTCTGGAAAATGACAGTTCCCAGGTTGGAACTGGTCTCCGAGAACGAACGAATCATTCCTCATCCAACTTCCTGAGAGATATACATTCTTCTCAGGTAACGTCTCCAAAGATCAAGGTGGGTGTTGGGAGAAGGGACCCCTAGATGCCTTCCCCAGATGCGGTTGGAGGAAAGGGGTGGGCTGAACTTATTTTTAGGTTGGAGTTCATGTCTGGGTTGCCACTCCAACTTGCTTAGAAGGAGATGGCAGGAGGAGGAGAAGGGTCAGGGGGTGGAGAGGGGATGGGGGTGGGTGGCAGAAACAGAGGGAAAATAAGGGCCTTTGTGTTACCGGGAGACTTCTGGGGAGCAGGGTTTTGTGTTGAAGGGAGTGGTCTTAATAAAACCATGGTGCAGACTGGCCCATGTGGTTGTAATTAATACCCTGCCTTCAAGCAGGTAGCAGGCTCTCAGGCTTGGCCATAGATGGGAAGAGCCCCCTCCTCCCTCCACCGTCCATCTCCTGCACATGACTCCCCACCCGCCCTCAGTCCTGCTCCTCCTCGGCGGCGAGATGAGGAATGTGGATTTACTGAACCATAAAGTATGCTGGGGGAGCTGGGGAGGGGGCCGAAGACAGAGCAATTAGTTCATGCTCCAGTCCAGACACCCAAACATGGTTGGAGGCCAGCTGCAAGGAATATTTGAAATAAATGAGCTGCCTGGGGCCAGGAGTTTGCTGTGTTTTCTGTGCGGGGCCATGGCAACCAGGGAGGAAATCATGAGCTAGGGATTGGACTCTAGAATCAACAAATGATGTCCTGGCTGAACAAGACCGGAGGAAGCCACTCAGGGCTCTCTGAGGGCTTCTCAGGGTTCAGCTGCCGACGGGCAGGACTGCTTGAGTGTACTCCTGGTGGACGTGGTGGATTCCTGTCCCAGCTTCAGCCCTCTCTGCCATCCATGGAGTTCTGCTCTGACTTTTCTTTCTTTCTTTCAAGAAAAGAGAAAGCTGAAATCTCCCTGGAACCTTTCTTCCTAGGCTGGAGAACAGCTGCTGGTCTGATAATGCTATTCCTGGGCAGAAGGGATGTTCCCACTGGGAAAGCCTAGGTCAAGGGCAGCTGAATGCATGGAAGGTGGCACTGGTCTTGCTCTGGGGTCTGTCTGCCCACCCAGCTCTGCAGCAGCCTCCTCTGTAACTACTTTGTAGGTACAAAAGGCAAAGGCCCCATGAATCCCTTCCCTGACTCTTCTGAGTGTGGACCTCACAGCCCTCCCTAAGAATGTGTCTTATAGAAGCACAGGAATAACAGAACCTAGTCTGGGGCCCTTAACTTGAATCAAATACCTCCTGCATCTGAATCATCTGGTAACCTCAAGGAAAAAAGCAAAATCTCAGAAATGTTGATGCCACAGGTGGGATCTGGGAGTCTGCCTCTTGAAACACCTGTAGCTGATTGGGAGACATTATCCTCTGAGACCCATGCAGACCTCTCTCTGGTCCTCTTTTCCTTCAGAGACCTGCAAGGAGCTGTGATCCAGAGGAGCTTGGTGAGCACTGGAGTGGAAGGTTCCATGGGAATCAGCTCCACCCACTTTGAAGTGCAAGCAAGCAAGTGCAAGCCCCGAGAGCTGGGGATGTGAAGCCAGCATCCTGCGGGGGCACAGAAGTGCTTCTCTTGGAGGAGTGAACAGGATGGGTCCAAGGGGAAACCTCAGGCCTGAACTTTGGCTTTGCCTGGGAAACCAGCCCCGTGAAAGCTGAACCAGGAGCTGACAGGCGCCACAACCCAAGCACCTCCCATCAGGGCCAGTCACTCCACAGATGCTCTCGGCTACTTCCCGTGACCTCAGGACTCACCCAGGACCATGTGCCCCCATTTCCTCATGGCATAAGGAGCAGGCGTTCCACTCCCCCTCACACCTGCACTCTGAGGCCCCTCCTGTTGAAAGATTTTCAACCAAGCCCATTTATGAAGTACCTTCCCGATGATTTCTGCTAAGCAAAGCAGCCATTAGGCTGCTGATAGCTTCAAGGAGAGCAAACTTCAGGCTCCAAGTAGATAACCTCACCTTCCTGCTGATCCATGTATTGACAGGGGAAGAGCCCGGACTCCAGAGCCAGGACAGCCCAGAACTGATGCCCAGCTCCCCTCCTCATCGCCTGTAGGGGAACAAGAGCCCCAAGAGCCTTGCTATCTCCATCTATGAAGTAAGAGCCATTCTTTCCTGCTGAGGAGGCCCACTGAGACACTATGTGCTTAGGGCAGGATACATGAGGGTAGCTGGTACCAAGCATTCCTGCCTCACCACTTTCCACCTGGCTCTTTTTAAAAATTGAGCTGAGGACTTCCCTGGCAGTCCAGTGGTTAGGAATCCACCTCTCCATGCAGGGGACACAGGTTCAATGCCTGGTCTGGGAAGACCCACATGCCTCAGAGCAAATAAGCCCATTGTTGTTCAATTGCTCAGCCGTGTCTGTCTCTTGTTGACCCCGTGGACTGCAGCATGCCAGGCTTCCCTGTCCTTGACCATCTCCTAGAGCTTGTTCAAACTCATCACCATCGAGTGGTGATGCCATCCAACCATTTCGTCCTCTGTCATCTCCTTCTCCTCCTGCCTTTAATCTTTCCCAGTATCAGGGTCTTTTCTAATGAGTCGGCTCTTTGCATCAGGTGGCCAAAGTATTGGAAATTCAGCTTCAGCGTCAGTCCTTCCAATGAATATTCAAGCCCGTGCCCCACATCTATTGAACCTGTGCTCTAGAGCCCGGGAGACACAACTACTGAAGCCCATACGGCCAGAGCCTGTGTTCTGCAATAAGAGAAGCCACTGCAGTGAGAAAGTTGTACATCACAACTACAGAGTAGCCTCCGCTTGCTGCAACCAGAGAAAAACCCATGTAGCAACGAAGACCCATCACTGCCAAAATAAATGATTTTTTAAAAGTGAGTTTGTAAAAACTTAAAACACTGCCCCATGCACAGTAAGTGATCAATAAAAGTAGCCGGTGTGGTTATTTGCATACTGCCAGGGGTGCCCAGAGACCCTTGTCTGGGCTCCAGTGGCACAGGGGACCAACGAGACTTTTCTGGGAGGGGATCGTGCAAGGCAGTTGCCTGGGCCTGGGAGCTTCTTTCCTTCTGGATGGAAATGAGGTCACTTTTCTAAAAATCAGTCTCATTGTCAGGGCAGCAGAGTATCCAGCAGTTAAGAGCAGCATGGCCAGGCTCAGTTTTTCTGACCCCCAGTCTCCACACTGTTATTGTTTCTGGTTTCTGCCGCAATGAGCTACCAGACCCTGGGTGGTTTCAAACAGCATGCGTTTATTGTCTTACAGTTCTGGAAGTCAGAAGTCCAAACTCCAGGTGTGGACAGAGCCCTGCTCCCTCTGGAGGCTCTCGTGGAGGGAAATCCTTCCTGCCTCTTCCAGCTTCTGCTGGCTCCAGACTTTCCTGGCTGATGACCACATCCCTTCAACCCCTGCCCCTGTCATCAAGTGGCCTTCTCCCACTGTGTCTCCATGTCTGTATTATAAGGACAATCGTCACTGGGTTTAGAGCCTACCTGAATTATCCAGGATCCTTAACGCGATGGCACCTAAGACCCTTTTTCCAAGTAAGGTCACACTGACAGGTCCAGGGTTGGAACAAAGACCTGTCTTTCTAAGGGCCGCCATTCAACCCTCTACACACATCCCTAGAATGGAGTTCATAAGGTACCCACTCATGCCCATAAGGATTTATGAAACAAACAATAAAGGTTAGAAAACATAGCCCAGTGCCAGACTGGGCTGGGTGTGCTGGGTGCTGCCACAAGGTGAGAATTCCCAGAGTTATCAGCTATAGCCCTACAGCCCTCCTGCCCCTGCTCTGATGGCCTGTCCCAGAAGAGCATGTTGGCTGTGGAATTGATGAATGGTGGGCACCCAGGCTGGGCGTGGGAGCCTGGAGGCCAGGCTCAGGCCAGGATGTGGAGAGAATTCGGAATTTGACCATGGACAGAGGACGTGGCCCCTCTTTCTGGGTTTCCCTCTGATCAGCTCCAGTGAGCTGGAGGCATGATCTGGAAAGGTGTGGGCTTTACTCAGGTGTCATCAGAAACTGAGGCCGGGCCAGGGGCAGGAAGCCCTGTGCCCCATGCCCTGTGGACCCTCACTGCCCACCTCCCCATCTTTCTCTGGGACAGAGGGAGGCACTCCCACCCTGCAGCCTCTGTAGCCACACAAGGAAATG
Source organism: Muntiacus reevesi (assembly GCF_963930625.1). Classification (NCBI taxonomy): domain Eukaryota; kingdom Metazoa; phylum Chordata; class Mammalia; order Artiodactyla; family Cervidae; genus Muntiacus; species Muntiacus reevesi. Next base: position 90,268,817 of record NC_089253.1, on the reverse strand, counting down.
GAATGCGAACCCTGGGCTATTTAAAGAGCACGAGAGCCGGGGGCGCGGCTGGGACCCGGCCAGGCAGGGAGCCTCAGGTCGGCCCGGGGCTCCTCTTTGCACATGGCTTGATTTACGGGAGGGCCGCGAGCAGCTCCAACTTCAGACAGAGAACTATTTGAAGCAGCTGCCAGATGTTGTGTCTGAGTTGGGTTTTTACAAGTTGCTTACTGGTTAGCAGCCTGCCTCCCGCCGGAGTTCATCTTGCCCCAGCGGGTTCGGGGCCCTGGCACCGGCCCACGATGGGCCTTTGTTCAGCCTCCTTGCCGCTCCCTCCCGCGCAACCCAGGCCTGCTCTGCCTTGAGTGGAGCCAGCCTGGGAGACTGATTCCCAGAGCATCCAACCTGGCTGGGGTGGCAGCATGGCCCTGACTTCGGGGTGTCTCGAAGGCACCGGAAGCTTGTGCAATGTTCCACTGGGATGCTGTTCAGTCACTAAGTTGTGTCCGACTCTGCAAGACTCCATGGACTACAGCACGCCGGGTATTTACATCCTTCCCTGTCTGGTTGGATGGCATCACCAACTCGATGGACATGGGTCTGGGTGGACTCCAGCAGTTGGTGATGGACAGAGAGGCCTGGCGTGCTGCGGTTCATGGGGTCGCAAAGAGTCGGACATGACTGAGCGACTGAACTGAACTGAACTGTCTCCCTGAGTTTGCTCAAATTCATGTCCATTAGTCAGTGATTCTGTCTAATCATCTCATCCTCTGTCACCCCTTTCTCCTTTTGCCTTCAGTCTTTCTCAGCATCAGCATCTTTCTCAACAAGTTGGCTCTTCACATCAGGTGGCCAAAGTATTGGGGCTTCAGCTCCAGCATCAGTCCTTTCAGTGATAGGCAGGGTCTAAAACCAACCTTGAGACCCCTATGGACAGCTCTGCAAGGAACGCCCCTTGGAGCAGGCCTTATCTGCCAGGGCTGTCCCCAGGAGGTGCGGACCCAGAACTCACCCTTTCTTCCCAGCTCTTCCATCCTGGTCCCACTTTGGCCACCTGATGCCAGCCTGTTCAAATGGAGCATGGAAAACCACAGGAGCCCAGAGTTGAGACCACAGTTCATTTGGGGGTGGGGGGTGTCCCAGTGCGAGACTATTGGGGTCCACAGAACTTGGGCTTGGGGGGTTGCTTCTCAGCCCCTCTCCACACCAAGGAGGCCTGTGGGGAGAGTCACATGACTCAAGTGTTCACTTCCCGAGGCCACTTGGAATGACTGCTCAGAAGCTTGCTCTGGGGCAGAGCAGGCAACCAGGGGAAAGGGTGGGGACAGGGGGTGGGGTGCTGAGGAGCCAGGAGGGAGGGAGGTTGTGCAATTAATCTTGTTGCATGTGAAAGCACACTTGTGTCCGTCCAGGAATCCCGAAGGCCACCAAAGTGGACACAGTGTTCAGTCCACTCCTGAAAGTGCCAACAATGTTTTGTCCACTGAGCAAGAGAACATCCACGGCTAGTGCCTGCATCTGGCTCTCCCTTAAATGAAATGCCTCTGGGGGCCACGCTGGGAGGAGCTGTGTGGGGTGTGGGTGGGGGCAGCTCGCCGGGCCCTGGGGGGGCCTGCCTCCCCCGGGACACAAGGGGAGGCTCCCCAGACTGCCTGTTCTGGCAGTCCTCAGGGACCCACCTCTGCACCACCCTTTCCCAACCCTGCTTGCTTTTAACTTCTGAATCTTCCAGAGAACTTGAAAGAGAGATGGCAACCAGGGCACCTTCTCCCCCAAGAGCCCAGGTTCCTGTGGCAGAATTTAGGAAGTCCTCAGGCCCACCCCCTGCAGGATGAGGCCTGCCAACAGTCGAAAGAAGCTCAGAGACCCAGGCAAGGTGGCGCAAAGGCTGGAATTTGGGGCTTAGATTTAGAATATCAATTACCAAGAAAATAAAGTCTATCACTGCTTCCATTGTTTCACCATTTATTTGCCATGAAGTCATGGGACCGTATACCATGATCTTAGTTTTTTGAATGTTGAATTTTAAGCCAGCTTTTCACTCTCTTCTTTCACTTTCCTCAAGAGGCTCTCAGTTCCTCTTCATTTTCTGCCATAAGGGTGGTGTCATCTGCATATCTGAGGTTATTGATATTTCTCCCAACAATATTGATTGATTCCAGATTTTCTTGGGCTCCAGAATCACTGTGGACAGTGACTGCAGCCATGAAATTAAAAGATGCTTGCTCTTTGGAAGTAAAGCTATGACCAACCTAGACAGCATATTAAAAAGCAGAGACATTACTTTGTCAACAAAAGTCTGTGTAGTCAAAGCTATTGTTTTTCCAATAGTCATGTATGGATGTGAGAGTTGAACCAAAAAGAAGGCTAAGTGCCGAAGAATTGATGCTTTTGAACTGTGGTGTTGGAGAAGACTCTTGAGAGTGTCTTGGACTGCAAGGAGATTAAACCAGTCAGTCCTAAAGGAAATCAATCTTGAATATTCATTGGAAGGACTGATGCTGAAGCTGAAGCTCCAATACTTTGGCCACAAAGATTAAAGGCAGGAGGAGAAGGGGGCGACAGAGGATGAGATGGTTAGATGGCATTACCGACTCAATGGACATGAGTTTGAGCAAATTCCAGTAGACGGTGAAGGACAGGGAAGCCTGGCGTGCTGCAGTCCACAGGGTTGCAAAGAGTCAGACATGACTTAAAAACTGAACAACAACTACAACTGGCCAAGTTCATGGTGTTGCAAAGATCAAATAAGGCCTCAGCATGGGCAAAGCCTTGAGAAGTTGCAAAGTCTGAGCTTGCCCAAGATCTTTTTATCATATCTGTTTGTGAGAAAGTGAGAAAGATAAGCATCTGACAGAGCCTGCTGCTCCCAGAAAGCACCTGTCCTTCAGGTACTATGGCTCCTCTTTATGCAGCCAGGAGCCATCCCTGGAAGTTGGGGATCCCTTCTGAGTATCCCCAACCCCCAGTTTCCTAGAAAGGTGAGCGGGGGATGAGCTGAAGTAGCAGCCCGCCTAGAGTCACCTCTGGAGGACAGGCCCTAGAAGTCGTCCTGGTCACCTAGAAGGGAGATAGCAACCTCTCCCTGCAGGAGATCCCATGAGAATTTGGAGAAGAGGCACACAGCTCCTGTTGTCCCATTAGGCAAGCACATCTTGATCCTTTGTCTGAGTCAAACAGGTGGGGACTCCAGGAACTCAGACTCAGAAAACCAGACTTCTGAACAGCAAGTTCAGTGGGAAGACACAGACTAGCACAAGTGGGAGATGGGGCTCTGCATCCAAGTGATACAGATTGAGGAACAACCGACTTTACCAGGGGATTGGGCCATGGATGCCCGAGCAGGGTTTTGAAGGATGAATAGGAGTTTTCCAGAAGGAAGAAAAGTGAGTCTATTTGTTTAGGTTCCTCTGTAAAATAGGGATGGTAATAGGAGCTGCCTTGTTGAGTGGCTATTTTTAAGGTACAGGGGACAGGCTTTTTTTTTTAAGTATAGTGTCTGGGCACAAACAGTGCCGTTTAAGGGTTGAGTGTGTGCTAAGTCGCTTCAACCATGTATGACTCTGCAACCCTATGGACTGTGGCCTACTGGGCACCTCTGTCCATGGGATCCTCCAGCAAGAATACTGGGTGGATTACCATTTCCTTCTCTAGGGGATCTTCCAGACCAGGAATCAAATCCACATCTCCTGAGTCTCCTACATTGGTACTACCACTAGCGCCACCTGGGAAGCCTGATCACAACGTCTGCAAGTGACCAAAAATACAATCCTGAGAACTCGCTGTGCACCAGTAGGTGCTCTTTGCACACATTAAAGCATGCAGTCCTACCAACAGCCCTCTGTTGTTCCCACGATCTCGGATACTCAGAGAAGCTCATTCAGTTACCCAAGGCCACACAGCTGAAGTGATGAGGGCAGAATTCAAAACCAGACCTCCCTGGCACCAAACCCTAGGTTCTTGACCTCAGGCTCCACCACCTTCCTCGGGCAGCCAAGAGCTTTCTGCCACCCTGCATTCATTCATTCATTCATTCATTCATTCAGCATGTGTCCAGCAAAGACACTGTGCTGGATGCTGTGTTGGGCCCTAAGTGTGGTTTCTGGGCACAGAGTGGACTCTTCCTGCCATAGGGATGAGAGATTGGGCATCGTGTCTATCTGGCTTGCTACTTGGTCTTGGCACATGGTACATTTCAGCAAATGCACATGGGGTGAACAAGAGAAGAGGTTAGGATGGTGGGCTCAGCTCATGATTTGGAGGGGCAGCAGGAGAAACCCTCAGGCTTTCTGAAGGTGAAAGAGAGGCAGCCAAGTCTTTTCTGACCACACAGGCCCCTAGTACAGGGACCAGGCAGGGGGCAATGTTAAGATGAGGACTTGACATCGTGAGGTCAAGGCAGCATTTAAGGCAATGAAGGAAACTTGGGACTTCCCTGGTGGTCCAGCGGCTAAGAAGCCATGCTCCCAATGCAAGGGGCCCCAGGTTCTATCCCTTATCAGGGAATTAAGTCCTACAGGCTGCAACTGAGAGCTCACACGCTGCAACTGAAGATCCAGCATGCCGCAAGGAAGATGGAAGACTGTGAGTGCTGCAACAAAGACCTAAAGCAACCAAGTAAATTTTAAAAAGAAGAGGAAGAGGGAACTTGTCCCTTCAGCTGACACTGGGTGGGGGTCTGGATGGGAGGGCCGGACATGCTTGGGACAACAGGAAACACCAGGAGAGGTCAAATTCCTTTCTCCCAGCCAAGCAGACCCCTGGGCCCCATCTGCTCAAGGGTTTATCTGTTGTGCGCTGTCACACCCTGGCCTTCTGTTCATAGGAGAGGCCGGGACCCAGGCGGTTCACGCAGCATCCTGTGCTCCATAAGCCCCGGGCTCTCTGTCCCCGGCAGGCTTGCAAGGGAGTTACTCGCATCCACATCCCTCCAAAGGCAAGGCTCAGAGGGGAGCTGGGATGGTCTGCTGGGGGCAGAGCAGGGGCCTGCCTCACTTCACTCCATGGGAGCTCCCTCCTGTGTCCGATGAGCAGGCTCATTGTAATAGGCTCGGGGTAGGCCGGGGACATAGAAAAGGCATTAAGGGACAGCACAGAGCGAGAACATCGGGACGCCTTTGCATCATGCCAGCACTCTCTTACCATGCAGTCCGCTCCCTGAGGTGCAGGGTCTGAGCTCACCCCCATTTTACAGATGAGGACACTGAGGCACAGAACAGCTGGCCACACTGCCCACACAGGGTTGGCAGGTTCAGTCGGGCTCCCATGCACATGTGCTCAGCTCCCACCCTCTACTCCCAGGACCTCAGGGAGTAAAGGGGACAGTGAGGACCCTTGCCTGGGGTGGGGGCTGCTGGGATCTGAGGTGGGCATGGCAGAGATGGGTGTCCAAGGTGGGACCTGGGGAAATACCATCCAGAACAGAGAGAGCAGCCTGTGAGTAGCTCCAAAAAGGGCGAAGGGGAACCTGGTGAGGATGGGATGCCAGCTAGGGCTGAAGGGTGTGGACAGGTAGAGGGCAGGGAACTGGGGAAAGATGAGGGTGGTGGTGAGGAATATTGGGCAGGGTGCCCACCTCTCCCTCAAGGGTGCCAGGTAGCTTTGCAACTAAGGAAGTGGTAAGGTCAGATCACTAGCTTTGCTGTTGTTCAGTCCCTAAGTCATGTCTAACTCAGCAACTCCATGGACTGCAGCATGCCAAGCTTTCCTGTCCTTCATCTCCCAGAGTTTGCTCAAATTCATGTCCATTGAGTCAGTGATGCCATCCAACCCTCTCATCATCTGTCGCCCCCTTCTCCTCTTGCCCTCAATCTTTCCCAGCATCAGGGTCTTTTCCAATGAGTCAGCTCTTCACATCAAGTGGCCAAAGTAGTGGAGCTTCATCTTCAGTATCAGTCCTTCATCCGGGGGGTCTCCACCGGTTTGCTCCAGGACACTCACCTGTGTTTTCACATCTGTTTTGGATCATGTCCCTCGGAAGCATCTTGAAGACAAGACCAGAGTTACTGCCTTGTTGTAGTTTAGTCGATCAGTCATCTCCAGCTCCTTTGTGACCCCACGGACTGTAGCCCACCAGACCCCTCTGTCCATGGGATTTCCCAGGCAAGAATACTAGAGTGGGTTGCTAGTTCCTTTTCCAGGGGATCATCCCGACCCAGGGATCAAACCCATGTCTCCTGCATTGGCAGGTGAGTTCTTCATGCTGGAGCCACTGGGAAAGCCTAGGATTGCTACCTGGCCTGTTGAAAATTTTCAGAATGTATTTGTGAATTGATTCAGTGAATGAACAAATGAACAGATGAGAGAATGAACAAATGAACATGTGAGGTGAGCTCCGGACACGTGTCTCCTTGATCAATCACTCTTCAAGTCCAGATAGCTGGGGTGACCAGCAGTGGCCTCTGTGCTGGCGGCGGGAGCCCCAGGAGATGGCAGGTGGGTGCTTGGCAGCCCTGGGGAGGCCAAGGTTTCCACAGCGGCTTCAGAGGCCGGTCCTGAGCCAGGTGGTGGTCCTCTGTCCCCTCTTGCCCCCTAGGGAGAGACTCTGTAGCCCCCCACCTCCACCCCCTGGTGATCTCTGCCGAGGGGCACCAACAGAACTTCGGGCTTCCCCTTGTTTTCTCTGAAAGCACCCCCAGGTCCAACACAAACAAGGACCATTGACCTCGCTGGGTTACCTTGGTCTTCCCGGCCCAGAGCTGTTCTCAGCTTATTTTTATGAGCTGTTTAATCTGCGCACTGTCTTCTGTTCTCAATAAATGGGGCTGCGCATTCCAGGATGGCCTCGAATGATAACACCAGCTGTCTAGACGGAGGCCAGCCCGCTGACACTGTCATAAATAAAAATAGCTTTGTCTTCCAGCCTCTCTCCGGAGCCTGGGGAGGGCTGAGCAGACTCCCTGTGGGTTGGCTGGGACGCAGTTCCCGTCACCCTGCCAGACTCTGCCCATGCCTCCAAACCCCAGGCCCACACCTGGCGGGCTGAGAAGACCCCACTGCTTGTGGGAAGGAGGAAGGCAGCCAGGCACCCCTGGAGGGGCCCACTGGGACCCGGGTACTCTCCCCTCTCTGTGGGCTGTGGTGGCTACCGGAGTAGCAGACACCAGGTGGTCACTGGGGGTTTTAAGCTTGGACTCCAAGGTCAGTGGACCTGGGTCTGGGCTGGTAGAGGCTATAGGCCCAAACCCAGAACCATTTGGCATTAAACTGAGAGAAAGGGCGCATCCTCCACCCAGCACGGACCCCGAAATCAGCTAGGGTCCTGAGCTCTGCTCAGCATGAAAGTCACGGCACAAGGGCAGAATTTTCAGCTGTTCACCCACTCCTTTGTCATCCATCACTTGTCCCGTATGTCACTTGTCCCTTTCAGCATTCATTCACGTATTTGGTCTCTGCTTGTTCCTCAAACTCTGACTGAGGTCTGCCCTAAGGGACCCTTGAGAGTAGCTGGTAGGTGGAGGGGCCTTGGGAATACCCCCAAGCTCAGTGGGGATGGCCCAGCTGCATGTGCGTGTGTTGTGTGTGCCAAGAGTGTGCAGGGTGGATGTCCAGTCCAGTGTTGTTGTTGTTGTTGTTGTTCAGTTACCCAGTCGTGTCCAATTCTTTGTGACCTCATGGACTGTGGCATGCCAGGCCTCCCTGTCCCATACCATTTCCCAAAGTTTGCCCAAGTTCATGTCCATTGCATCAGTGATGCTATCCAGCCATCTCATCCTCTAACGCCCCCTTCTCCTTCTGCCCTCAATCTTTCCCAGCATCAGGGACTTTTCTAATTAGTCAGCTGTTCGCATCGGGTGGCCAAAATACTGGAGTTTCAGCTTCAGCATCAGTCCTTCCAATGAGTATTCAGGATTGATTTTCCTTAAGATTGACTGGTTTAATCTCCTTGCTGTCCAAGGGACTCTCAGGAGTCCTCTCCAGCACCATAGTCTGAAGGCGTCAATTCTTTGGCGCTCTGCCTTCTTTATGGTCCAGCTATCACAACTTGTATGTGACCAGTGGGAAAGTCATAGCCTTGACTATATGAACTTTGTCAGTTGAGTAATGTCTCTGCTTTTCAACACACTGTCTAGGTTTGTCATAACTTTCCTGCCAAGGAGCAAACGTCTTCTCGTTTCATGGTTGCAGTTACCATCTTCAGTGACTTTAGAGTTCAAGAAGAGGAAATCTGTCACTCCTTCCACATTTTCCCTTTTTATTTGCCATCAAGTAATGGGCCGAATGCCATGGTCTTAGTTTTTTTAGTATTTAGTTTTAAGCCAGCTCTTTCACTCTCCTCCTTTACCCTCATCAAGAGGCTTTTTAGTTCCTCTTCTCTTTCTCCCATTAGAGTGGTATCATCCGCATATCTGAGGTTGTTGATGTTTCTCCCACCTATCTTGATTCCAGCTTGTAACTCATCCAGCCTGGCATTTCTCATGATGTGTTCAGCGTATTGATTAAACAAATAGGGTGACATGCAGACAACCTTGTCGTACTCCTTTCTCAACTTTTAACCAATCAGTTGTTCCATACAGGGTTCTAGGAGCTTCTTGACCCTCATACAGGTTTCTGAGGAGAGAGGTAAACAATACCATCTTATCTGGTATTCCCATCTCTTTAAGAGCTTTCCACAGTTTGTTCTGATCCACACAGTCAAAGGCATTAGTGTAGTCAAATGAAACAGAGGTAGATGTTTTTCTGGAATTCTCTAGCTTTCTCTATGATCCAGGGAATGTTGGCAATTTGATCTCTGGTTCCTCTTCCTTTTCTAAATCCATCTTGGACATCTGGAAGTTCTTGGTTCACATAATGCTGAAGTCTAGCATGCAAGATTTTAAGCATGACCTTACTAGCATGGGAGATGAGTGCAAATTCTGATGGTTAGCACATTCTTTGGTACTACCCTGCTTGGGAATTGGGATGGGGATTGACCTTTTCCAGTCCTGTGGCCACTGCTGGGTCTTCCAGATTTGCTGACATATTGAATGCAACACCTTGATGGCATCATCCTTTAAGGTTTTGAATAGTTCTGGAATTCCATCACATCCACTAGCTTTATTAACAGCAGGGCTTCCTAAGGCCGACTTGACTTCACTGTCCAGAATGTATGGCTCTGGTTGACTGGCCACACCATTGTAGCCATCCAGTTCTTTTGGATCTTTTTTCATATAGTTTTTTGGTGTATTCTTTCCATCTCTTCTTGATCTCTTCTTGATCTCTTCAGCGTCTATAGGTCTCTACTCTTTATGTCCTTTATTGTGCCCATCTTTGGGCAAAATGTTCCCTGGTGGCCAGTGTAAGGGACTCATAAAGGAGGGCTCATCTGGCCCCCCCACAGGCACAGACCTGGATTCTCACACTTGCCCACATGATCTCATACAGGTCAGTTTATGTCTGTACTGCCAACTGCCCTCACAGGCCAGGCGCCCTTGTGCAGTACGCAACCTAATCATCTAGACAAGGCAGGCCTGTGCCACCTCCCCTCTCTTCCCAGCCAGACTTAATCTCTGTAACAGAAAATCTAGCTCCTCCATGGTCAGTGGATCTTCATTTGGGCCTCTGGTGTGCACTGGGGGACCCCTGGGGGTCAGTGGGTGAGCAGAAGAAAGATTTACACATAACTAAGAGGAAGGAACTTGTTTGGTGGTCCAGTGGTTGGGAGTTTGCCTGCCAATGCAGGGGAACATGGGTTCTCTGGTTCAGGAAGATCCCACATGCTGCAGAGTAGCTGACTCCATGAGCTGCAACTACTGAAGCTCGTGTGCTCTAGGGCCCATGCTCTGTGGCGAGAGAAGCCAGAGCAATGAAAGCTTGTGCATCACAGCTAGAGAGGAGCCCCTGCTTACCACAGTTAGAGAAAGCCTGAACACTGCAACCAAGATCCAGTGCAGCCAAAAATAATAAATAAGTAAATGTGGCTTCCCTGGTGGCTCAGACGGTAAAGCATACGCCTGCAATGCAAGACATTTGGGTTTGACCCTTGGGTAGAAGATCCCTTAGAGAAGGGAATGGCTACCCACTCCAGTATTCTTGCCTGGAGAAACACATGGACAGAGGAACCTGGAGGGCTACAGTCCATGGGGTCACACAGAGTCAGAAATTGGAAAAGACCCTGACCCTGGGAAAGATTGAAGGCAAAAGGAGAAGGGGCGGCATAGAATGAGATGGTTAGATAGCATCACTGACTCAACGAACACGAATTTGAACTCTCTCTGGGAGATGGTGAAGGACAGGGAAGTCTGGTGTGCTGTAGTCCATGCGGTCACAGAGAGTCGGACACAACTTAGTGACTAAACACAACAAATAAATAAACACAAGGCAGAAGCTTTGGGATGGACCGCGGCCTCAGAGAGCTATGGGCTGGATTCACCAAGGACATGTGTCCAAGCGCCTGGCACACCCAGAGAACTCTTCCTGTGAATGAAGGAGAGCTTCTGCTTCCATTATGGGGGAACTAGGAACTAGACCTCGGCCTACAGACTCCTATCCTGTGCTCCAGCCTGTCCCGGAAGCCAGGGTTTCCCCAGACGGGATTTGGCACACCCACGCTCACTGGCTTCTCCAACACCCCCTCTCCACCCATACCAGGTAGGGAAACTGAGGGCCAGAGGTAGAGTGGGAGGGGCCCCCGCCATGAACTTCATGCACCTGAGCCACCCCCAACCCTCCAGAGCTACAGCCAGGGGAGTGTGGGGGTCTTTCCTGCATCTATTGGACCTGACCTATCAGATCTAAATGGCATCTTTAGACCAGAATGTTCGGTGGGTGATTTCCCAGAGCATGCCGAGCAGTTCCACAATGAGGAGGGACCAGCTTCCTCGTCCCTCTGGCTGCAGAGAGGCCTCTCTGCCTGGACCCCCTCAGACCAAGGTGGCCCTGAAGACCTTTGGCAAAAAGACTGCACACTCCTGAGAACTTTCTCCCTCCTCCCCTTCTCTCTCCCCTCACACCAACAGCAGGCACAGAACAAGGGGATTTCTGACCCGAGCATTTGGTAGTAACACATTATAAGGGAGAGTGAGATGCTTCCTGTGGCCCCAAATCACACTGGCCTCTGGTCACACAGACAGACTCCAACCACTGGGGCCGGAGTCCCCTCACCTAACTGGGAGGCCACTCCACCACCAGGCATCTTCCTTCCCCAGCTTCATGGATAGACAGGGTCCGGGGAACTTGCAGGGAGGGACAAAGAAGGGGAGACTGGCTGCTCGTCCACCCCACTGGATGATTCTCACGCTTCCAGCTCGTTGAGGCCGGGTAAGCAGGAGGGGAAGAGCAAAGGGACAGATCACAGAGTCTGAGTGCACAGGCTTCCGCTTTGTAAAACTGAAAGTGATTGAAAATCTGAGTCAAGGGCCAGGAAGGAGCAGTTTGACAGTGCACAGCTGGGAGGCAAGCGACTAGAGCAAAGTCAAACCACAGCAGGCTGTTCAATGAACCAGATCGTTCAATGAACGGCTCAGGCACCAGACCCCTGCAAGGCCCTCGAACATTCTACTTCAGCATCGGAAGCACTTCCAAGCTGTCTGTCGTCATTTTACAGAGAGGGGAAGTGAGGCCCAGAAGGGAGTGGGGCAAGGGGGGAAGGTTGGCCCAAAGCGAGATGCACAGCTGGGAGGAAGCGGGGGTGGTGTTTAGGCTTGGATAAAGGCTGAAGCTCCAATACTTTGGTCACCTGATGCGAGAAACCAACTCATCGGAAAATACCCTAATGCTGGGAAAGATTGAGGACAGGAGGAGAGGGGGCAACAGAAGATGAGATGGTTGGATGGCATCACCGAGTTTGGAGCTTGAGCAAGCGGACCTGAGTTTGAGCAAACTCCAGGAGATGGTGAAAGACAGGGAAGCCTGGAGTGCTGCAGTCCATGGGGTCACAAAGAGTCAGACAGGACTGGGCAACTGAACAACAACAACAATGGCAGCTCTGATTCGAGGCCGCCTGGCCCCTCCGCCTCCCCCTGTCCCCTCCTTCCCTGTGTCACTCACTGCCTGGCACTGGGTCGGCAGAGATATGTTTATTCCATGCCCCTCTTGGAAAAAGCAGAGCTGTGTCTGCCCAGCCCCTCACACTTCAGCCTCCCCGCAGTGAAGGCACTGGGGGTGGCAGGGCCCACAGAGGACCAGCAGCCCAGCCTCTGCGGGCCTCCCAGCTGGCTGGGCAGAGTGAACAGAAGGGACACAGAGGGGACAAGAAACACAGGCCCCATGAGCAGCATGACAGCCCATCACAGGCCTGGAGATGGGACTCCGGCTCCAATGGGGACAGGGTGCTCATTGACTGTCAGCTGAGGCCCTGGGCAAACTTCTCTGGTTCAAAGTCCCACTTGGTTCTCTCAACAAAGGGAGTGGGCCACCTTTTTACAGCAAAGGAAATTGAGGCCCAGAGGGCAAAGGGCCAGTCCAATATCACACAGCAAGGATGAGGCAGATGGAGTGTCGGCCTTCTCTTCCCACATCAGAGCCTTTGTGGGGCGCAGCTAGGGGCTCTGGAGCCATAGGGATGGACTTTGAAGAAGCAGCTCCATCCCTCGGGAGGGTTTATGGTGTTGAAGTCCTGTCCATCTGCACCCCCTGCCCCCAACAGACTGCCCACCTCCTGCTCCCTAGATCTCTGGACTGGAAGGACCCCTGAGCTAAGGATGAAGGAGCCCCAGCCCCTCCCCTGCACGCCTTGCTCTCACTGCTGTGGATGACAGCTAAGACCTTGGCCCACGGAACTCTCCAAGCTGGAGGACGCTGCACCTGCCCTTTCCAGAAGTCTCCATGGTACCCTGACTTCCCTTTGGAAGGAAGTGCCTACCCGGCACGAGACCCAGTCCACCAATGTCTCCCCTGGGGCTCCTGCGGGCTCTGTTGGGAAGAAGCTGAGGACCTGAAGCTGGGAGGATGAAAGCCAGCTTGGCCCTTCTCAGGCAGAGTCACTGAGGACAGAGCTAGTACCGGGGGATGCAGAGCCAAGAGATGGAAACGCGTAGATTCTGCACCATCATTTGCAGATCAGAGACGTCTCAGGCCAGGCCACCCACAAGGGCATGTCAGGCACATGAGTCCATAAATACTTTTTTTGCTGAAGCCAGCAAGAGCTGGGTTTCTATCATGGCAACGATAAGCATTAGAGCAGTCCAGGTGCTCAGACCCTAACCCCTCCGCATCTTCACACCCTGAAGGATCCCTCCTGGAGGCAGAATTGGCCTTTCCTGGGACAGCAAGAAGATCCAGCCAGTCCATCCTAAAGGAAATCAGTCCTGAATATTCATTGAAAGGACTGATGCTGAAGCTGAAACTCCAATACTTTGGCCACCTGATAAAAAGAACTGACTCATTGGAAAAGACCCTGATGATGGAAAAGATTGAAGGCAGGAGGAGAAGAGGATGACAGAGGATAAGATGGTTGGATAGCATCACCAACTCAATGGACATGAGTTTGAGCAAGCTCTGGGAGTTGGTGATGGGCAGGGAAGCCTGGCGTGCGGCAGTCCATGGGGTTGCAAAGAGTCGGACACGACTGAGTGACTGAACTGAACTGGGATCCTGAGAGAAGGAGGATGTTGCTTATAGCTCTGAAGCCCAGAGAAGCCCTATAGCCCCACCTCTCAGTCTCAAGGCTTTGCATGAGTAACAGCCTCGTGGAGCTTGTGTCTTCATTCAAGTGGAAAATGAAAAGTCATAGTATTAGTCGCTCAGTCATGTCCAACTTTTGCAACCGCATGGACTGTAACCCGCCAGGCTCTTCTGTCCACGGACTTCTCCAGGCAAGAATACTGAAGTGGGTTGCCATTCCCTTCTCCAGGGGATCTTCACCATCCCAGGGATCAAACCCAGGTCTCTCACATTTCAGGCAGATTCTTCATCATGTGAGCCACCAGGGAGTTATTATTAATATTACAGGACATCCCGCCTGATCCTAAAAGGAGAGCTGTGGCTCAGGGACGTGGAGACAGAAGCCTGGGGACCTCAATGGACCCCAGCCTGCCTGGGGGTGCAGGGAGTCCTGCCGCCCATGTCTGTGCTGGTGATGATAATGTTGGCATCTGGGCACATTACTCTTTGTCTCTTATCACCTGGGCAACCATGAGATTTTCCAGAGAGCCACCACATGCTCTCTTCCCTATGCCCCAGGCCCAAGTCTGTGGTTGCAGATCATCATGGAATAAAGCATCAGTAAAGAGGGTCTTCCTCTGCAGGAGGGTATCCAGGAGGACTGAGATGCGGCCACCTGTGGAGGGGTGTTCTCTGTTTCCAGGCAATGCAGTGATGGGTGTTCTCTGTTTCCAGGCAATGCAGTGATGGGTGGAGACATCTGAGTGGGGAGCACTCTGGTCTTCACAGAAGCTCCAGAGACAACTGACCAAGCAATAGAGTGCAATCCGTCACGAACAAGTGGCCGCAGTAAGGATGAGGCAGCACGTGGGCAGGGGGTGATTCTCTCCCTGTTGTTGTGACTCCAGCCCTTTCTCTCCCTCCTGAGGAAACCAACCTCAGAACAAAGAGCAGGAGATGACATCATTATAAGACTCTGAGTTGCAAGTGACAGACTCTCACCTCAAACTGGGTTAAGCCAAACAGTGGCCCTAGAGGTTCTGAAACAGAAGGGAAGGGGGCAGGGCACAACCTTTAAAAGAATGGCATAGGACTTCCCTGGTGGTCCAGTGGTTGAGAATCGACCTGCCAATGCAGGGGACATGGGTTCGATCCTTGCTCTGGGAAGATTCCACGTGCAGTGGAACAACTAAACCCACGCACCACAAGTACGGAGTCCACACTCTGGAGCCCATGTTCTGCAACAAGAGACTCCTCTGCAATGAGAAACCCACTCACTGCAACTAGAGACCAGCCCCGACTCACCTCAAGTAGTAAAAGCCTGCAACAATGAAGACCCAGCACAGCCAAAGATAAGATATTAATAAAGAAATTTTTTAAAAGAGTAACATAGCCCAAGGACAAAACATAAACTGATTAGAACCAAATAGGTCCAAGGTGGTGGACAAGTTGACTTTCATTAGACCTCGAACCTCAGTGTACACTCATTGTAACACATCACCAAGCTAAATGGCACATCCACAGGCAGCATGACAGTTCCAAAGCCCACCATAAAGGTCCAAAGGTTGGCAGTGGCCCAGTTCCTAGAAATCCCCACCCTTTCTCCAAAATAGCTGGAATACTCCTCCCTCTCATTAGCCTATGAAATGATCCACTCCTATAAAAACTGACAACCCCAGGGTATGCCCTGGTGCTCCTCTCACCTTCTGAGATAGCCCAGACTCTGTCTGTGGAGTGTGTTTCTCCCCAGATAAAATCCCCTTCTAACCTATCACTTTGTCTCTCACTGAATTCTTTCTGCAATGAAACATCAAGAACCTGAGCTTCATTAAGTCCCGAGACTAGCAGTGTGATCTCAGTTAAAAGACCACAGGTTCAAGTCCCGATCTGAGTTACATGGGTTCAGTTCATGTGTCAGCAAGTTCAAGATGGGGCTGCTTGGGGCTTGACTGAGAGGTCAGGAGGTGCCTGGGCCCCCTCTCAGTTCTGGGTCCTGGGTCATTTGCATGGGCTGCATCTCAAGGTGGCCCTCCTCCCGCAGTGGCCGATGACTGCCAGCCCTCCCAGCTCCCGTTCATCCTCAGTGATTTTGTCTTCCCCAAGGTTTCTTCAAAAGTTCCAGGATGGAGCCTTATCGACTCAGGTCACCTGTCCCGGGGCTGGGGAGATGCACCGTTGTGATGTTTTCATATTCTGGTCACCTGCTCCACTCAGGGGCCAGGGGCTGGGGTGAGTTCCACCCAACAGGGGGAGGGAGGGGAGCTTCCCAGAGGAAGGTCCAGGAGCTGCCACCAGGGGATGGGGAAGGAGGGCCAGACAGGGCGGACCTCAGATGGCCTCCGTGTTAGTTTCCTGTGCTGCTCTAACAAACTGTCACAAAATGACCCATGTGTGTGTGTGTGTGTGTGTGTGTGTGTGTTCAGTTGCTCAGTCATGGCCAACTCTTTGCGACCCCATTGACTATAGCCCCCCAGGCTCCTGTGTCCATGGAATTCCCCAGAATTCTGGAGTGGGTTGCCATTTCCTACTCCGGGGGGATCTTCCTGACCTAGGGATCGAACCCATGTACACTGCATCGCAGGTAGATTCTTTACCACTCAGTTCAGTTCAGTCAGTCAGTCGTGTCCAACTCTTTCCAGCACACCAGGCTTCCCTGTCCATTACCAACTCCCAGAGCTTGCTCAAGCTCATGTCAATCAAGTCAGTGATGCCATTCAACCATCTCATCCTCTGTCATCCCCTTCTCCTGCCAGCACCACCTAAAACAACACAAATGTATTATCTTACAGTCTGGAGGCCAGAGCCCTAAAATCAAGGTATCAGCAGAGCTGACTTATGGAGGGTCCAGGGAAGAATCTCTTTCCTTGCCTTTTCCAGTGCCTAGAGGCAGCCTCCATTCCTTGACTCATGGCTCCTTCCTCCAACTCCTCCTTCTCTCTGCTCTGGTTGCCATACAAAATAGCACTGACAGGATGACTTGAACAATAGAAATCTATGTGTTACACTTCTGAAGGCCAGGAAGTCCTGGATCAAGGTGCTGGCTTAATTTCTAGTGAGAATTCTCTTCCTGGCTTGTAAACGGTCACCTTCTCATCGTGGCCTCACATGGGCTTTCTTTAGCATGTAAACACAAGTTGGGGGTGGAGGTGGAGAGAAAAGTAAGAAGGAGGAAGAGGAGAAGAAGAAGAAAGAGGGACTCTTCCCTGGTGGTCCAATAGCTATGACTCTGTGCTCCCAATGCAGGAGGCCTAGAATTGATCTCTGGTCAGGGAACTAGCTCCCATGTGCTGCAACTAAGATCCAGCACAGCCAAATAAAGTGAAGTCACTCAGTCGTGTCCGACTCTTTGCGATCCCATGCACTGTAGCCTACCAGGCTCCACCGTCCATGGGATTTTCCAGGCAAGAATACTGGAGTGGGTTGCCATTTCCTTCTCCTGGAGATCTTCCCGACTCAGGGATAGAACCCGGGTCCCCCACATTATAGGCAGACGCTTTGCCATCTGAGCCACCAGGGAAGTCCAACAGCCAAATAAATAAATATTAAAAAGAAGAAGAAGAAGGGGAAGGAGGGGAGAGGGAGGAAGGGGAGGGGGAGAAAGGAAATGGACAAGGGGAATGGGGAGAAGGAGAGAGTGCAACCTCTCAAGTGTCTCTTCTTAAAAAGACATTAATCCTATCTAGTCAGGGCCCCATCCTTACGACCTCGTTTAATCTCAGTGAGTTTCTTAGATGCCCCATCTCCAACTATAGCCACACTGGAGTTGGGGGAGTTGTTAGGGATTAAATATGTGGATTCTGGGGGGATACAACATTGAGTTCATGACTGTCTCTCTCTTTCTGACCCTCCTGCCTCTCTTTATAAGGACTTTGTGACCATGTGGGGCTCACCTGGATAATACAGGCTAATCTTACATCTCAAGGTCTTTCATCACGTCTATAAAGTGACTTTTGCCAGCAAACTCACATCGTCACAGGTTCAGGGAATTCAGAAGCAGACACCTCTGGGCAGCCCTTATTCTACCACCTCCCCTGCAAGGATTAGCCCTGTGTCCATCCTAATGCCAGTCCTGACTCCTTACTAGTGACAAATTATTCAGTCCTGCCTCAGACAACCATACAGACTCTTAGATCCTGCAGTTGGAACCCTGTCCCTGACCTTTGATCTATGCAAATAGAACCTAGCACTCAGTCCAGTGGCAGACAGAAAACCTTCTCCTGATTGGGAGGGGGCAGGGTAGAGCCGAGGCCCAGAGCTGCTGAGAGCCCAGACAATGGTACCTGGAGCATCACTGTCACCCACTGCCCCAGGAAGCCACCAGACGGTACAGTGAGGGGGAAGGACCTGCTTGAAGGAGGGAGGGACTCAACTGCTCCCAAACTTTCTGACTCACCTACGTGGACTCAGGAGAGAATTCCAGATCAGTAAAAGAGCTTTAAGATCCCCCCCAAAGAAAAGGAAATGATACAAATGAACTTACAAAACAGAAAGAAACTCACAGACTTAGAGCATGAACTTATGGTTGCCAGGGGAAGGATGTGGGGAAGGGATAGTTAGGGAGTTTGGGATGGACCTTGGAGAGCAAGGAGATCAAACCAGTCAATCCTAAAGGAAATCCACCCTGAATACTCATTGGAAGGACTGATGCTGAAGCTGAAACTCCAATAATTTGGCCTCCTGATGCGAAGAGCTGACTCATTGGAAAAGACCCCGATGCTGAGAAAGATTGAGGGCAGGAGGAAAAGGGGACGACAGAGGATGAGATGGTTGGATGGCATCATTGACTCCATGCACATGAGTCTGAGCAAACTCCAGAAGATGGTGAAGGACAGGGAAGCCTGGAGTGCTGCAGTCCACGGGGTCGAAAGAGTCGGACAGGACTGAGTGACTCAACAGCCGCAACAAGTATTTTAAATGGATAACAGCAAAGGGAACTCTGCTCAATATTATGTGGCAGCCTGGATGGGAGAGGAATTTGGAAAATGGATACATGTATATGTATGACCGAGTCCTTTCATTGTCCACCTGAAACTATCACAACTTTGCTTGTTAATTGGCTATACTCCAATGCAAAATAAAAAGTTTAAAAAACAAACAAAAAAAGATTCCCCCAAAGTGAGTGATTTATGAGAGGAGAGGGAGGTGGATACCAAAATGGTCACACTTCCCTGAGCTGGCACCTCCAGGACTGACTCCACACTCAGCAGTGTCCTGGCAGCCTTCACTCGGCCGTTAGGACCCCAGCAGTGGGGTTTGTGGACAAGGCTCTAGGCCTGCAGAAGCATTCTGGTCTCAGCAAACCCCAGGAAGGGAAAGGACTCCCCAGTAGAGCACTCCGACTGTGGCTGATGCCCTGCTGCTCTCTGCCATCCTCAGGGCCACTCTGGAAAAGCCCAGCCACCCCCACCTCCCACATCCTGTTCATCTGGACTCCAGGGAACTGAGGCCTCCATAGCTTAAGTCACTCTGCTTGGGCTGGGCCCTGAGGCTCCTGTCCTGGGGAGAAACAGGTCCCTCCGGGCTGGGGGCTAGACGCGCTCCTGGACCTGGCAGGCTTCTCCCCCAGGAGGGATTCCAGAGTCCAGAACCCTCCGCTCAGCCATCAGTGACCAGCAGCTGGAGAGGTTGAAAAGGGCTCTTTGGTGAAATCAGAGACTGAGCAGCGCCCCTGTTTGCAGCGGACAAGTCCGGGCACTGCTCAGCTGGCACAGGGCCCCTGGCCAAGGCTGGCTAGCCACACCCTTGGACAAGCCAGGTTTTTCCTGAGTGGAAGCAGGGTTCAAATCCCATGTGCTCTGCAGGACCCAGGAGTCAGGCAGGCCATCCGGGTCCCGTAGGAAAGGTGGAGAATGCTGGCCAGCAGTCGGGGAGGGGATGAGAGAGGATGCGGAGACGCTTCCAGGCTGCTTCTCCACCCTCCTGAGTCACACGGGAACGTTTGAGACCAGAGGCAGGTGGCCGGGGCGGGGGGAGGGGGGCAGGGGGGATGGGAACCTTCTCACATTCCCTGCTAGGATCGCCGTGGGGATAGGAGGAAGGGGGCCTGGAGGGGGCGAGGGAAGCTGGGAAGAGGCGGGGAGGAGGGTCAGCTGCAGCTTCAGCCTGTTCACTGCTTCCTCTCCTCCCCACCGCCCTCCTGGCCAGGGATGTGGCCCACCAAGACATCATTCTCTGGACACACTGGTGGGCCCCACCCACAAGGACAGGGGACTGGCCTCCCCACTGCCCTCAGATCCCAGGGCAGCCTGGACTCACATTCACCCCACCCCCGCTCTCTCTCACCCCCCATGGGCTCCTCTTTCACTCTATCCCAAACATCCATCATCAAGCCAGGCAGGCCCTTGCAGGGCAGTAAACACCACTCTCATCTCTGTCTTGGCATCATGGCACAGTCTTTCTAGTCCCCACTGTGCCCCAATGGGGTCCCTCACAAATTAGTAACTAAGCAACCAGCAAGAGCTGCCTTGCATGACCCCGGAAGAGGTGACTAGAGACCAGCCTGGGTTCCCCCCACCCAGCCCCTGCCTGGGCTTGTAACAGGAGCTACCCTCAAGCCCTCTCCCTGGGAGGATCCCGATGTCACTGGGATCCACGGGCTGTTTCTGGGCACCGTCCTTGTTTGCCATTTGGTGCTTCGAGCAAGCAGAGCCCTGTTTTGCCAGCTGCCGGCTGGCAGCTTGGCCCATCCTGCAGCTGGAGCCGAAGCAGGGAGCCCTGAGAAGCCCTTTGAAGTCTCGTCTGGGCTGACAGCAATTCCCCCTGGCCTCCTACCAGGGGATCCCACTGCCTCTGGTGTGGACAAACACCTCCAGAGCTCCGAAAAGTGCAGCCATCTTTCCAGAAAACATGCAACCAGGCTGGGCCTGCTGGAAACCGCTGCACGCAGTTCTTGGGGCTAGACCCATCGGGGCTGACGGCTCTCTGCAAACTGACATGGGCTTTGGGGTGCAAGAGGAACCAGAAGACCTCAGGGTGTCAAGCTCAGCCCCACCCCGACTACCTCGTACACAGGCAAGGACCTGGCGGGGGTTGGGGGGGCAGTGTTTAGTGCCAGCTGCTGCCGTGTACCCAGGCCTAGAGGGCGGGCAGTGGGGATTAGTCAGAGATTCCAAGTTGGGTCCTTGGCCAGCCCAATCATGGGGATCTTCTCCAAGTGAAAACCTCGGCCCGGGCTTGCATGGAAGTTGGCCTATGAGCTGGAAAGAGCCCGGTCCACCTGGCTGGAGATGTTGATGGCCCAGGCCACGCCAACCTCCAGGGGTCTGGAGGGGGGAGGAGTTTGGCTTTGCTATCTCTGCCCCTGGAGGAGAGGGGTGGGTTCCTTCCTGTCAGGACACATAAGGGGTTTGGGGACTAGCAACTGAGCCTCCAATTCAGCTGCCCACAAACATCCCTGAACACTGCTCTCTGCCAAGCCCCATGGATGGTGGTGAGATGTGGAAATAGACAAAACCAGTCCCTGTCTTAGAGGAATTCCCAGGAGATAGGTAAATGGCATCACAGATGTACAGAAGCCCAGAGAAGCCACTGAGAACCAGCTGAGAAGTGCCCCTGAGTTGAGCCTTGCACGATGGGCAGACTGGGTCAGCAGGAAGGGGTAAGGATGCTGGGAGAGCCCTCTGTAGACGTGAGGGGGGCCGGGGCTCATTTGTTCAGCCATCCCTTTCCAGTGCCCCCGTGTGCCAGGCCCTGGGAGGTGTGAGCCCAGCACACAGCCCCCCACTCTGAAGCCTCTGTCGTCCAGGAGGCCAGAGGCCACAGCTGCACCTGCCCGGCCGACAGCCAGGGGAAGTGACTCGCCTCCCAGGCTCCTGCAGGCTGCATCTCGAGGGAGCCCACAGGAAAGAGTTTGCAAGTTTTATGGCCACTGAAGTCAACTTGGGCCTGGGCTGGGTGCAGGCCAAGCCGGCCGGTTCTAATTAGAGGACTGGGTTCCTTGCAGTGGCCCTCGGGGCCGGGGGCGACGCCAGGTTTGCAGAATGGCCAGCACTGTTTTGTACTGGTATCTCCTGGCAACGGGGGCCACTCTGACAGAGGAGAGGCACCCCGGGAGCCAGTGAGAGCCGAGGCCAGCCTGCTGCACGGCCTGTGAGCAGCCAGGCCTGGCTGCCCTGGGCTGGAGCTGGGCCTCCCACCCTTGCCGGCCCCTCGAGGGACTGAGGTTGGGGAGACCGGGTCCCTGTGGGGCTGAGGAACCACTGCTCTCTCCTGCCCACGGCACCAGGGCCAGGACCCAAAAGAATGAGGGCAGAGCCTGGTACTGGAAATTACTTTATTGCCTTAGGTTGCCCTGAGCTAGCATTCTAATACCATGCTTGGCACATGCATAGTAGGTGCTCAAAATAATGAAGGACAATGGGAAGTGGGAGGGAGGGTCAAGAAGGAGGGGGCATAAGTATACCTATGGCTGACTCATGCTGATGTACGGAAGAAACCAACATCATATTGGAAAGCAATCATCCTCCAATTAGTGTATTAGTGAAAGTCACTCAGTTCAGTTGCTCAGTCGTGTCCAGCTCTTTGCGATCCCATGGACTGCAGCAAGCCAGGCTTTTCTGTCCATCACCACCAGGCTCCTCTGTCCACAGGATTTCCCAAGCAAGACTACAGGAGTGGGTTTCCATTTCCTTCTCCAGGGGATCTTCCCAACCCAGGGATCAAACCTGAGTCTTCTATATTGGCAGGTGTGTCCTTTACTAACAAGGGAAGCCCAATCCTCCAATTAAAAATAAATTTAAAAATTTTTTAAAAGAAGCCAAAAAAAAAATTAACTGGAACCCAGTGTCCAGATAACACCTAGCACACAGTAGGTGCTAAAAAATTATAGCCTGAATAGCCAAATCCAGTGGTTAGAACTTTGACTGGCCTATGGCAGGAGCTCACTATGAATGTGTTAAATGAAGGAAGCAATGAGCTTTATCTTCAGTACAACACCATCGGCTAGAAGCAGGTACTCTGCCGTGCTTCCCCTCCACCCCACCCTGCACCCCCAGTACCCAAGCTGGAGGTTCCTGCCCCACTGCTGGGGGTGGGGTTAGGGGAGCGACGCCCGCAGGCAGCTGGTCAGACAGTGTGAGTCTGGCCTTTGAGTGCTATTCCCGGCAGTTCCTCTGATTCACAGCTGTCCCAGGAACAGTCATGGCTATGTCAATAAATATTGGTGACTCTCAATGACCTCTCCGTCTCGCAGGGCTGTTTGGGCCTTCCTGCTCCAAAAACCCAGTCCAGGCCATTGTTATTCCAGCCAGTGTGTAACTCCTCTGGCCAGTGAGAGGGCCTCGGAGAATGAATGACCTTGCTGAGTTGATAATCCAGGAAGCATGTGCTGTGTCCCAGCTTTGCCTTTTCACATACCCACAGCGCCCCAGACCGCCTGGGAATTTGTGAACCTGGATGCAGACGGCTGGGCAATGTTAGGACCCAACGCAGAAAGAGGCAGAAAGATACTCAACTTTGACTCTGCCCTTCCCCACACACCCCTACCTTGGCTGTCTCCTGTCTGCCTTCGTGATCTGAATGGACACCACACGCTGGGTAGAGACAAGCTGCCCTTGTGGTTTTCAAGGTCCTCGCTTTCCATGGTTTAGACTCAAGAGTTCGAATTTGCAGTATTTCCTCTATTGCAGCCTCTTTATGGGGTGCAGATTTTATCACCAAAGGACAGCACAGTTATGAGTACAGGGGATTTCCTGTCATCTCCTAGATTCAACTTCAAAAAATATTTATTGCCTGCTATCTATATGCCTGGAACTCTGGGGAACAAAACCAAACCAAAGACAGACTCAGCCCAGCCCTCAGACAGCTGGCAAAGCAGATGATTAAAGAAGCTACTGCTTAGAGAAGGACTAAGGCTTCTGTGGGCAAGCTCAGATGCTACCAGAAAATCACGAAGACAAAAAGGGCCTGCGACCAGCCACCACGTGTAATTCTTGTTTGGATCCTGAATTAAAGAAAAATAAGGTTGGTCACTAATTTTAGGGACTATTGGAAAATGAAATTATGGATTGCATATTGGATCATATTCCTCTATCAAAGTTAAATGCTTGGGCATAAAAGTGGAATTTGGGTCATGCAGGAGACTGATCTTGATCTTAGAAGGCCCTTGTTTAAATATTCAGGAGATGGGACTTCCCTGGTGGTCCAGTGGTTAAGACTCTGAGCTTACAGTGTAGGGGACCCAGGTTCCATCCCTAGTTAGGGAACTAGATCCCACAGGCCTCAACGGAGATCATGTATGCTACAACTAAGACCTGGTGCAGCCAAATAAATTTTATAAATAAATATCCAGGAGTGAGGGTCACTGTGTCTGTGATTGGCTTGACTATGTGGGTGTCATTGAGGCGTCATCACCTGCAGGCTGACCAGGAATTAGCTGAGAAAAGCGGGGAGAAAATACACAGGACTGGGGTTAGCCTGGCAGAGGCCAGCACTCAGGAGTGGATGCAGGGAGAATAGGTGGGAGGCAGGACGTCCTAGGACGTAGCAGGCAGGAGGCAGCCAGAAGGCAGGATGGGGATGGTGGCAGTGGGTATGGAGACAAGGGGTAACTGGAGGTAGAATTGACAACACATGGTGCTGGATTGTATGTGGGGAGAGGGGGGTGTGGAAAGGTCGAGAGACCTTCTGGTTTCTGGCATGAGATCCAGGACAATTGGAGGCACACAGTCAGAGGCAGAGACCTGACCTGGAAAGAAGCAGATTTGGAGTGGGAGAAGGTCCAGGCTCGGATCAGACTTGTCACATTTGGGGCTTGTCAGTTCAGTTCAGTCACTCAGTCATGTCCAACTCTTTGTGACCCCATGGACTGCAGCATGCCAGGCTTCCCTGTTCATCACCAACTCTCAGAGTTTGCTCAAACCCATGTCAATCGAGTTGGTGAGGCCATCAAACCAACTCATCCTCTGTTCTCCCCTTCTCCTCCTGCCTTCAATCATCCCCAGCATCAAGGTCTTTTCCAATGAGTCAGTTCTTTGCATGAGGTGACCAAAGTATTGGAGTTTCCGGTTCATTATTAGTCTTTCCAATGAATATTCAGGACTGATTTCCCTTAGGGTTCCTTTGGAGCTTGTAGGGAATCTCAGTTAGAGTCCCAGGTGTCCTCCTGCCAATGGAGGAGACGCAGGAGATGGGTTCGATCCCTGGTAGGGAAGATTCCCTGGAGGTGGAAATGGCAACCCATTCCAGTAATCTTACCTGGAAATCCCATGGACAGAGGAGCCTGGCGGGCTACAGTCCATGGGGTTGCAAAGAGTTGGACAAGACTGAACATGCATGCATGGCATGCACTGCCCCCCTAAAACTGTGAAGCCAGAACTCTGACCTCAGAAATGGGCTGTGGGATGCTGTGTCCTTCTGCAATGCCATCCAGCCTGATGGACATCCAGACAGAAGGACGTCTAGAACAGAAAATGTGTGACTGCCCATCCCGTGTCTGTTTTTCCAGGTTCCTCCCCATCTGCCTGGAGTGATGGGCAGGACTGGGACCCTGGGATGGTGACATCCTCCATCCCCACGGGGCTCTCAACAGGAGCCAGAATCCTGACATGCACCCAGGGGCCACCCGCCTCCTGTCACGGGTCTGATTTCCTAGAACTCAGTGGAAACAAAGCCACACACTTCAGCCTGGATTTTCTGTGTTCCCACTTGTCTTGTTTATTTATCACTAGCGCAATGCTGCGGCAAGGTTTGATCAAATGGGAGCAGGTTGGGTCAATGTCAGGAATCAGGCTGTGTGCCTGGGCCCTTCCTGGCTACCTGCAGGCAAAGACCTCCCCCCACTATTTAGTAGTCACTCAGCATATAATTACTGAGCACCTACTGTGTTTCAAGCATCATCCTTCTTTTTTTTTTAACCAAAGATTATTTGTTTTTTCTCTCTTTCTTTTTTATTTTTTGAATTATGGAAGTGTAATAATACATTTACAGGAGACTTGGAAAATACAGAACACAGTTACATATAGTTCCACTATATATTCAAATTCTTTTTTAATATTACAATTCTTTTTAAGTAGATAAATTAAGATTTTTAGTTGGAGTTTCAATATCAAGCCCTCAAAAATTAATACAATGAATAGACAGAAAAGTAGAAGGATAGAGTAGACCTGAAAAATACCATGAACCAATTCAACATAATTAAGATTTATACAATTTTCACACAATAGTAGGATACAAATTCTATTCAAGTTCCCACAGACTATAAGCTAGAAGACACTGAAACATATCCAGGGACATAAGATCAGATGCAAAAGTCTGAAGGTCTAAAAGTATTGAAATCCTACAGAGTCTGTTCTCTTATCACTGTGGAATTAGTTAGAAAACAACATCCAAAGATATTTGAAAATTACCCATATATTTTCAAATGCTGTGTGATATTTACCAAGAGAGATCTTAGACTTAGCCATTGAAAGCCTCAATAAAGTTGGAAGACTGAAAACATTCTTTTTTTTTAAAGAAAGTATTTATTTGGCTGTACTGAGTCCTAGTTCCAGCACACAGGATCTTTGATCTTCATTGTGGCATGCAGGATTTTTTAGTTGCAGTATGTGGGATCTTAGTTACCCAACCAGGGATTGAACCCAGGCCCTCTGCATTGAAAGTGCAGAGTCTTAGCCACTAAATCACCAGGCAAGTCCCTCCAGGCATCATTCTAGATGCTGGCAATAGACTAGTAGGCAAAACAAGATGTTGAACTACACTAATAATCATTTCTTATTGTGATAAATAATTAACAAAATACAGATAATAATGGTTAAGCCTGTGGTCATGCCTACTATTTATGGAGCACTCAGTTTACGCCAGGCTCTGTGCCCAGTGCCCTCCTTCAACCTTCACAACCACCTATGTGTACTAGTAATATCCCCACTTGACAGAGAGGACAACACAGGCTCAGAGAAGCTAGGTGCCAGCCGCCCTTCGGTAGGTGGGAGTTAAGAAGTTTGAGACTCAATCCTGGTCTAGGTCTGCCCTCAGAGGTTCAGCCTGATGCTTCTGCGTCCTTCAGCTCCTGGGCCCCTCCTCAAGGCTGCAACTGACCACCTTGCTCCAAGCTACCCCACCCAGGGGGATGGCTAGAGAAGAGGACGCAGGGGCCAGTTCAGGCAGATGTGGGTGGCACAGAGTTGCCAAATGTTGCAAGGGACACACTTAGACTAAAAAGTTATGGGTTGTTTATCTGAAATTCTAATGTAACTGGAAGTCTTACTTCCACTAGTGAAATCCGGCCGTCTTAGGGGATGGGGTGCAGAGCAAGGTGGGCATTCCCAGCAGGAAGAAACATGGGCAAGGGGTTTGGGGGGAACATCCCAGGAAGATTCACCTTTGGGCCCCTTGTTTGTTTATAATTTAAGTCTCATTGATTTATAATATCATGTCAGTTTCAGGTATCCAGCAAAATGGTTCAATTATAAATAACCTGTGTATGTATGTGTGTGTGTGCTCAGTTGCTCAATGGTATCTGACTCTTTGCAGCCCCATGAACTGTAGCCCACCAGGCTCCTCTGTCCATGGGATTTCCCAGGCAAGAATACTGGAGTGGGTTCCATTTCCTCTTCCAGGGGATCTTCCTAACCCAGGGATTGAACCTGTGTCCCTGTGTCTCCTACGTTGGCATATGGATTCTTTACCACTGAGCCTCCTGGGAAGCCTGTGTACATATCTATATTCTTTTTTTCCCATTCTGTTCTATTATAGCTTATTATAAGTCAATGAATATAGTTCCCTGTGCTACACAATAAATCCTTGTCATTTATCTCTTTTATATATGGAAACATGCATCTGTTAATCTCATACTCCCACTTTATCCCTCCCCCACCTGTGGGCCTTTAATATAAAGTCTGAAAAGCTGACTTGGCTACTGGCTGACCTTGCCAGAACCACTGGGGCCAGTCCAAGCCTGCCAGGCAGGAGGTGCATGACCTGAGTCAAAGATTCATGGCACCCCATCAACTGTTGGGGTGCCCAGTTTGGTGCTCTGTGGTGACCTAAAGGGGTGGGATGGGGGTGGGGGAGTGGGAGGTCCGAGAATGAGGGGATATGTGTATACATACACTGATTGCCTTTGTTTTGCAGCAGAAACTAGCCCAACATTGTAAAGCAATTATATGCCACTGGGGACATGCTTTTAGCTTCTGCCTGGTCAGGTCGGGTGGTTCCTTGCAGTCTTTGAACCTCGCTCCTGGCTCACTCTCCTGGAATGATGCTCACGCAGGTTCTCAGACATTCAAGAACTTTCCTTCCTGCCACCTAGAAGTTCAGGTGTGAGCTTCCTGTCTCTTGATGGCTTTCATTCAACCAACATTTGCTTATGAGCTTTACTAGTACAAGAGTGGCATGTGAGTCTGGCTTAGTGCTTCCTATTTACAACGGTAACTAGGACACTTCCTCATCTACTCCCCCACATGTTGCCAACCCCACCCTCACCGATTCCAGCCACGCTCTAGAGCTGCCGGGGCCTGTCCCTTCTGCCTAGAACACTGCCTCCACAAGAGAAAGAAAGATAAATGAGCTAGATGACTAGCACCTAACCCAAGCTGGCACAGGATGTTTTGTGAATAAATGGATGATTCAGTGTAAAGGGCTCAGTGTCTAATATTTTGCTTGCTAGGCTTGACTCACCCTGAGTGTGCCCCTCAAGGTCACCCCCCACAAACACACACATACACCATCCCCAAAAGGCCATCTAGGCCCACAATTCGGCCCTTCCAACCAGCTCAGTACAGGTTCACCTGGGTTGTCTGGGTCATCTCCAAGATGGACCAGCCCAAACCTGGAGGCTCCCACCCTGGGTTCTCAAATGCCTTAACCTGGCACACATACCTGTATGCCACATAGCCCCAAGGATGCCCAGCAAAAGTGACTTGATAGGCAGGGAGATGGACCCTCCAGGCCATGGTTACAAGAACCAGTTCCCACCTCAGCTCAGACACACACATCACCTTCCCACAGTGCTCTGGCTGTGGGGCCATCAGCTGATACTGCAGATGGAACACTGTCTCTGTGTTAAGAATTTTGACATGCACACTCACATTCTGTGCTGGGCTGGTAAGTGTTTAACAACCGACTCTCTTGGGGGGAGGTGTGTCCATAAATATATGTGCATAAGTATAAACTTTACTACAAATAAACACTTGATTACCAAATCCACCTCAACAAAAGAAATCACTCATGTCACTGAAGAGTGAGTGCCATTCTGACATGAAGGTTGATTAATATTTCCATTTAGTGAGGAAGAGAGGAACAGTGAAGATGTGTACTGGAACTTCACTTTTTTGCTGAATTGCATCAGTGTTTAGGGCCTCCCGATATCTCGGCAATAAAGAATCCCCTTACGATACAGGAGACACGGGTTCAATCCCTGGGTCAGGAAGATCCTCTGGAAGATGGCATAGGCACCCATATGAGTATTCTTGCAGGACAGAGGAGCCTGGTGGGCTGCAGTCCTTGGGGTCACAAAGAGTCAGACAAGACTGAAACAACTAAGCACGCATGCACACATCACAGTGTTTGAACACAGGAAGAATACGTTCTTAATTTTTTTGTGCTAGTCACAATGCAGTGACCAGAGACATGACTCACTTTCAAGTTTAACCTGCATTATTATCATATTCTCCATCACTCTCTTAAACCTATAAAATCAACACGACAACAAAGCAAGCCCTGATTAATAGTGTTTACCAACTTCCTTGGTATAAATCTTCCACCATAACTGATTCCAAGCCACTGAGTTGGCGTCGCCAGCCATGGAATTGAGAAGAGACACACAGCAGCTGCCACTGTGCAGTCTTTCCAGATGGAAATAAACTCCAGGGCAAAGACAATAGTAACACACAGTAAAATAATAAAAAAGTGATGACTTTTGAATAGTTGCTTTCTTTTTAAAGTAATTTATTGAATCGTAAGTTGTAAAACTAAATTGTTAGTGATGACCATATTTAACCACTGGCTCACAAAATTCCTGAAAAGTGACCATTCCACTCTCATGAGGCAGTACAAGTCAGCTCCCACAATCCAGTGAGTACAGATCTCATTCCCCTACAGCTCTGTAGAGTAGGTTTTACTGTCCCTGTTTCACAAATCAGGATGTGGAGGCTCAGAGGCCACTAGTCAAGTGCTCGTGCCCAGGATGGTCTGATGCCGAGGTGATTTTAGACACCTACCTGTTGCTCAGCTGATGTGAAGTGGGACTGAACCACAGGTATGTTTGGGGGTTTGCTGTTGTGTCAGGAATCTGTGAACACACTATCTCAGTCTGATGTGGCCTCAGACGTCACAGCCCCAGCAGGTAGAATCCACTAAAACAAAGCTAACAACAGCCTTCAAGAGAAGATAACATGGCAGCAGACTTTTTCCTTCCATAATATGATACAGGGGAGCTTTGCCCATCAAGTTCTAAGAAGAGAGGCCAGGGATTTCCCTGGTGGTCCAGAGGCTAAGACTCTGTGCTCCCAGTGCAGGAGGCCTGGGTTTGATCCCTGGTCAAGCAGCTAGATCCCACATGCAGCAACTAAGACCTGGCACAAACAAATAGATAATTTTTTTTTCAATTTTTAATTAAAAATAAAATAGAGGGGTCAAGGGCTTTCCCTGGTACTCCAGTGATTAAGACTCTGCACTTCCAATGCAGCGGGCACAGGTTCAATCTCTGGTTGAGGAACTAAAGCCCCCACATGCTGTGCAGTGAGGTGAAAGAATAAACAAGAGCATAAGCATTAAAAAAGAGAGGCAGGGGTCAAATCTCATAGCCCATATGCTGGAACTCTCCAGTCAAAAATAGTTCAAAAGTATGGGGTTGGGCCTCAAGGTTCCTCAAGCTCAAGACTACTGACCTTTGGGACTGGACTTTCCTGGTTGCACTGGAAGGGAGCTGTCCTGGGCATCAGGGGATATTGAGAGGTACCCCCAGCCTCTGCCCACTATATGCCCTGAATGGGCATAACACCCCAACCCAGAGTTATGACAATGACCAGAAGTGTCTCCAGACATTGCCAAATGTCCCTGGGCAAGGGGTGGAGGAGAGGAGGGAAGAATCACCTCACAGTGAGAACTGTCAGGCTCAGGAAAGAGGGGCAGGGGAACCCAGCTCAGTGGACATATGGAGGGACAGACTGATGAATGATCTATGTGTGCCCTGGGCCCCAGAGTTGGCCTAGGACACTGGCTGAGCAACAAGCAGGCTTGGCCAGAGTGGAAGAGCCCAGGGAACCCTCAGAGCCAGCAAAACGCATTCCAATGGACTGCCAGCCTTGAGTCTTAAAGTCTGGGCTTTTTCTAGAATGATAGTCATGTGTATTTGGGTGAGGGTGAGGCCCAGAACTGTGGACTTCTTTCAGACTCACCAGCTGTGGCTCTGATTAATTTCATAGCTATGGAGGGACTTCCCTGGTGGTCCAGTGGATAAGAATCTGTCTAACAATGCAGGGGACATGGGTTGGACCCCTAGTCAGGCAAGATTCCGTATACCACAGAGCAACTAAGCCCATGCATCACAACTACTGAGCCCATGCGCTGCAACTACTGAAACCCATGCACCTTGAATCTACGCTCCACAACAAGAGAAGCCACCACAATGAGAAGCCTGACCACCGCAACTGGAGAGTAGCCCCTACTCACGGCAACTAGAGAAACCCTGCTCTCAGCAATAAAGACCCAGTGCAACCAAAATAAAATTAACTAACTTTTTCAACATTCTTAAAAAAAAAAAAAAACATATCTATGGAGTCCGCCGTGTGCCTGATACTGCAGGTGCCAGGGAGACACAGTTGAGAGGGGAGCAGACCCTGCCCTCTGTCCCCTCTGGAATGAAAGCTCCGAGGGGGCAAGAATGTTGGGTTTTGCAGAACCCATAGCAGGTGTTCCATGTGTACCTGCTCAATGGAGGAATGGGAGATGGGAGTTCTCAGTGTGGCTGGGGGACAGATACATAAGCCTATAGTAATACAGGGTCAAGAAAAACTTTGTGAACCCCTGAGTTGAGAGGAAGCACTGGCAGGAGCCAGCCAGCTAAGAGTGCCCGGCAGAAGGCAGAGTACGTGGGAAGACATGAAGGCGAGAGAGCATTGCTGGTCAACTGTATTATTTTCTGGACTGCTGCTGAAACAAATGACTACAAATTCAGTCACTTACAATAACATAAGTTCATCCTCTGACAGAACTGGAGGTCAGAAAGATGAAATCAGTCATTGAGTGTCACAGACTAACTTGTGATCCTCCCCCCAAATTCCTGTGTGTGTGTGTGTGTGTGTGTGTGTGTGTGTGTGTGTGTGTGTATGTGCATGTTCAGTCACTCAGTCCTGTCCAACTCTTTGCGACCCTTTGCACTGTAGCCTGCCAGGCTCCTCTGTCCATGGGATTTCCCAGGCAACAATACTGGAGTGGGTTGTTATTTCCTATATGCACAGGGAAGAGGTCAGGTGAGAGCACAGCAAGAAGGCAGTCACTACAAGCTGGGAAGAGAGCCCTCCCCCAAAATCGAATTCTCTGGTACCTTGAACTTGGACTCCCAGCCAACAGAAGTATGAGAAAATAGATCCGTGTGCTTAAACCACCTAAACTACGACATTTTGCCATGGCTTACCCAGTAGATGATACACAAGGCGAAAAGCAGTGTTATGAGGGCTGCTCCTTTCAGAGACTCTAGAGGAGAATCCTCCTTGCCTTTCCCAGCTTCTAGAGGCACCTGCATTCCTTGGCTCATGGCCTCATCCTCAATTCGCTCCAGCCTCTGTTCCTGTTGTCACGTCACCTTCTCTGACTCTGATCCTTCTGCTTCCCTTTGATAACGATCCTTGAGATGACAGGAGGCTCACCTGAATAATCCAGGATCGCCTCCCTGTCTTGAGGCCCTTAACACTAGCCACGTCTGCAAAATCCCTTCTGCCCATGAGGGCACATGGTTACAGGTTCTGGGGACTGGGACCTGGACATCTTTGTGGGCTCATTCACTAAGTTGTAGCCAACTCTTTGCGACCCCATAGACTGTAGCCTGCCAGGCTCCTCTGTTCATGGGATTTTCCAGGCAAGAATACTGGAGGGGCTTGCCATTTCCTTCTCCAGGGGATCTTCCTAACGCAGGGATTGAACCTGTATCTCCTGCTTGGCAGGTGGATTCTTTACCACTGAGCCACCAAGGAAGCCCATTTTTGGAGGGCCCCTATTCTGTCTAGCAGGCTTCCCCAGTGGTTCAGCGATAAAGAATCTGCCTGCAATGCAGGAGACCCCGGTTCAATCCCTGAGTTGGGAAGATCCCCAGGAGGAGGGCATGGCAATCCACTTCAATATTCTTTCCTGGAGAATCCCATGGACAGAGGAGCCTGGAGGGCTACAGTCCATAGGGTGGCAAAGAGTCTGACACAACTGAAGCGACTGAGCATGCATTCATGCATTCTGCCTAGCACACTGCTGCTGCTGCTGCTGCTAAGTCGCTTCAGTCGTGTACGACTCTGTGCGACCCCACAGACGGCAGCCCGCTAGGCTCCTCTGTCCCTGGGATTCTCCAGGCAAGAACACTGGCGTGGGTTGCCATTTCCTTCTCCAATGCATGAAAGTGAAAAGTGAAAGTGAAGTTGCTCAGCCGTGCCCGACTCTTAGCGAGCCCATGAACTGCAGCCTACCAGGCTCCTCCATCCATGGGATTTTCCAGGCAAGAGTACTGGAGTGGGGTGCCATTGCCTTCTCCACCTAGCACACTACAGTTGGCCAAAGAGAAGCTGTGTGTGTGTGTGTGTGTGTGTGTGTGTGTGTGTGTTGGGGGCTGCACCAGTTCTAGTTGTTAAAAAATCTATTTGAATTGGTTCCTCCTGAGGACCCAAGCCATATCCTTCAGGGTGGAGCAAGCAACAGAAGCAACAGTAACCCCTGCGGACTTCTCTCTTACTTAACAGTACCAGAAGCCAAATCCATCCCCACTTAAGGGAAAAACTCATCCCCACTTATGAACCTTGATCTGAAAATTGGGCCAGCTTCAGGTTCAGGTACAACAAGATCAACAAGGTTAAGTGATATAATCAGACCTCCATCTTTCCCAAAGATAAAGTCTCCTCTAGGATCAGATTAGCTGGGCAGGGGTGGGGGGTTGTCACCTGAAACCTAAAACTTGCCATCCTTGCCACTCAGCTGCCCCCCAAGGTCATCTACAGGAAAGATAATACCTGCCCAGCAGAAAATGCCTAGGAAGACTAGTGTCAGAGATGTGAGTGGGTACCCTGATTGGCAGGTTCTGAGTCATGGGCCCACCCCCAAGAAGAGGAGGGCAGGGTCTTAGAAATGCTGAGAACAGCCTCTTGTGTGATAGTGGGTGCTGCTATGGGGAGGGGGGTGGTTGCTGGTCCTGCAGAAACAGCAGTGCCCCCGGTTGTGGTGGCCTGGTTGAGGCCCCTTCCCAGCTTTAGCTCTGCAACGATCCTTCCAGCGGACCCCTAGTCTCTGAGGACCTTTCTGTCCCTGAAACCAGAAGAGTCCAATCACAGCACAGAGGGTGGTTCAGGCCTCCGTCCTCTGCCTCCAGGTCACCACTTGTCCCTGGCAATCAGTGACTTTGTGGGTTCTGCCATTGATTCTGGGGCACCCTGGTGTCTGAGCCCCCCTGGTACCATCCACAAGGATGTTAGAAGCACAATCTCAACCTAAAATGAATGTCTAATGTATCAAAGGAAATGTGGTAAGAAGTTTCACTTGAATTCCAACACACCAGGTCTAGACAGGAGGCCAAGAGGTGAGAGACAGCGTCGCTCCAAGTCTGGGCTGGAGGTAAGCAGTAGGGTGATGGAGGTTTCCTCTGAAAACAAACCATATACTCTGCACCCAGTGGGTGATTAGCAGATGTTTTTTGATGGATGTAGGCTGTTAGAGAATGGAACCAAAATAATCCCCCACATTGAAAAACAAAACATGGCCATATCCTGTGCCATGTCCCCTTGGGCCTTGGGAAAGAGCATCTATGCTACAAAACCAGTGCCTCTGCATGCTGGGTTCTGGAGGGCAATGCAGACGGCAGGTCCTGGCCATCGTGTCCCCCACTCCCAAGCCTGCCCTGGTCCCTGGTCCCAAGCCCAGCCTCCCCACCCTGTCCTCATCCTGACCCAGCAAGCAGGGCTTGGCTAGCCTGACCTGTTTTGCCTTTCTAAGTGGAAACAGGCTGCTGAAAAAGAAAGTCAGCTAGGGGCAGAACCTGGTAACTCTTGATTCATGTTCACCTCTGACCAAGACAGAAACCCAGCTGTGGTTATCAGAAAGCAACAGAAAGGCTGGGAGTGGTGGGGTGGGAGGGGAGCAGGAGGAGGAGGAGGGAGGCAGGATGGGAGGTTGGGGGAATAGAGAAGTTCTGAATCACAGGATCTTATTCATGGAGCCCATGTGGCCACAGGGTGGGATGGGGTGAGGGTGGAGAGTAGGAGTCCTCTGTGGGGGCAGGCTGCACAGAACAGGGCTTCCATATCCCCCATCTCCCTCATGCCCCCCACCTTCCCAGAGTGCATAGCATTTCCATGGAAGAGTGAGGGCAGCAACTCTCCTAAGATCAAGGGCGTGGAGATGGTCCCAGGCCTGGGAGGGGTGAGCTGGCCCAGTCTGTTGGGGGTGTATGAGTCAACAGTCACCTGAATCTTGCTAGCAGATTCCAGGGGACCAGGGTGGTGGCCTTGACAGAACCCTGGAGCGAATGTCCCCACCTAAGCAGGGTGAGGCAGGGCAAGGCCCAGCAAGCCCAGGCCCCACCGAACCTCCAGGGCCAAACCCGCCATTGATTGGCCAACCCACGGAAAGGAGGTGGAAACCCACCCCTCCCACCCCTCACCCCCACTGTGGCCAACGACTGTCAGAACCACTTGAAAAGGCGAAGTCTCCCACTGGTTAGGAATTTCAGACTTTGGAAAGGTCAGGATTTATTAGCAAACTGGTTGCTTCCAGGAGCTTAGAAAGGCAGAGAGGTGACGGGACCAGGATTAAGAGGCCAGAATGGAGAAGGTGCGTCTGGGGGTAGCCCATCAGCAAGCAGGCTCCCTGGGGTACAGGGGCAACTCTCAGGTTGATGGTGGGGGGCTCACTCTGACCGAGACTTCATGCAGGGAGCAGCTCTCACCCCAGGAGCCTGGGCCACTGCTCTCTACCTCTTCCCACAACCACAGGGAAACTTCCAGGGAACTGGGACCTCCAAGCCCAGAAAGAACGCCTCCAAAATTCCTTGGGATTTTTTCTTTTCTAGTCAACTATGTGTCTATTTATAGATGTGGAAATATGCGTGGACAAAGGACTGGAAGGAAACACACAAAATGTTAACATGCTTATTTTCTTCTTCTTGGTGTCATTTTATTTTTTTAAAAAAAGACTCTCAAGATAAGAAAAAAGATACTTTTAAGTATAATTAATCTTGAAATAAGTGTCTATGCTTGTTACAGGAGAGTGAAAAGGAGAAATCAGAAATCACCAAAGCATTTCAACCATTAACATCTTGTGTTTTCTTTCACTGTTCCTCCCATGCAGACATTTTGGATGTAAGGCTGTTTGTTTAACATATCCATGATCATCTTAGATTACTACAAAGCTTTTCCATGTGACCACAGAAATCACCATAACCATCTTTCAAAATGTCTATGTAATATTTATGCAGTAGATAATGTTAATACCATTATTCATCTGGCCATTATCCCATGTTAGCATATCTAAGTAGTTTCCAACTCACGATTATAAATAACACTGCTGTGAACATCTTTGTATGGAAAAGTCTTTCATTTTTTTAGAGATTACTGTCTTCAAATTCTCACATTTACAGATATGGGATTACAGTGTGAAAGGCGGCCACACGTGAAGCAACAGGGTGAACCTGAACCAAGTTAGTCTCATTCCCAATTCCCCAATCTTTAATCCTAACAAAGAAAAATGGGAATGGGGCTCCTCTGGGACATGGCAGGAATGCGATGTCTCCTGCCTCCACCACAGTCCCCCTACTTACCGCATCCACCCAACATGCGTAGTTTTTACTACTACTATTATTATTATTATTTTTTGGCCACACCACATAGCATGAGGGATCTTAGTTCCCTGACCAGTGGTTGAACCCACACCCTCTGCAGTGGAAGCATGGAGCCTCAACTACTGGACCTCCAAGGAAGTCCAACATGCATGGTTTTTATTGTTAGCAGTAAATAAAACCCTGTGAGTCCAGCCCTGCCACTTTTGACAGGTTGTCACAGAGGGTGAGGAGAATTAAAAGACTCCCCAGCAGAGTTGGGGAGCTAAGGTCTTAGGAATGAGCTGCCTGGACCACGAGAGAGAAACCCCTTGCACCACAAGTAGGAAGGCTTCTCAGCCATGAAGCACCAGCTACGTCTTCCAAGATGGGCAGAGTTCCTGCTGACAGAGCAGAGGGTGGCACACTCCCAGAGCTGGGGCCCCAGGGTGTGGGTTGGCAGTTAGGGCACATGGAGAGGAACCCAGGAGGTAAGAAAGCTGTGAGAGGCCAGAGGGGCAAGAGGGGCAAGTCAGTTCCAGGGGGGCAGGGACTTAATTTGTCCCCCAGTGAATCTCCAGGGACGTGAGAGAAAGCCCTCCCCTCTTTCTTCAGTGTTTTGGAGGATTTCCAGTTTCTTACCTTTCAAGCACCCCATCCCCTGGACTCCCCCATCTTCTCCAGGCCTATGTCCCGTCCCACCCTCTCAGCCATTGCCTCCTCTACTCCCTCCCTGGTTCCCGTTTTTCTGCAGAGACCACAGCATCCTGTCCCCGCCCAGGAGGGCTGCTGCATGCATGGAGGGTGAGCAACTTCCTGTCCCTGCCAGACTCCAAGGGGCTCCTGTCTCCTGGCTGGTCCAGCCCCAGAACAGAGGGCCATCCCACACTCACACACCTCACAGCGGCATGCTCACACTTACCCACTCACACTCCCTGCCCACCCTCCCACTGACTCAGAACACCTTACCATGCTGCCCCACGAGAAAAGCAGGGTCCTGGCCAATGGGACCAGCTGGCTGACATCCACTGTCCCCAGCAGCTGTACCCCGCCCCCGCCTCAGCTCCTGCCCCCTCCATGGACACAGGGTGACATGCCCAGAGGAAAGACCCAGGTCTGTGTATACAAGGTGACATGCCCAGAGGAATGATCCAGGTCCCTGGACACAAGGTGACATGCCCAGAGAAAAGACCCAGGTTCCTGGACACAATGTGACACACCCAGAGGAATGATCCAGGTCCATGGACACCAGGTGACATGTCCAGAGAAAAGACTCAGGTCCATTGACACCAGGTAACACACCCAGAAAAAAGACTCAGGTCCCTGGACACCAGGTGACATGTCCAGAGAAAAGACTCAGGTCCATGGACACCAGGTGACATGTCCAGAGAAAAGACTCAGGTCCATGGACACCAGGTGACATGTCCAGAGAAAAGACTCAGGTCCATGGACACCAGGTGACATGTCCAGAGAAAAGACCCAGGTCCATGGACACCAGGTGACATGTCCAGAGAAAAGACACAGGTCCATGGACACCAGGTGACACACCTAGAGAAAAGACTCAGGTCCATGGACACCAGTTGACACATCCAGAGAAAAGACCCAGGTCCCTGGACATAAGGTGATATGCCCAGAGGAAAGACTCAGGTCCCAACCCTGGTCCCTACACTCATTACCTGGGAGTAGACCAGGGTTGTGGCCTCTTTCCCTGTCTGCAGGAGGCTTGGGTGATTAAATGACATAACGTGTGCTAAAAGCTGAGCAGGTTGAGTGCTATGCAAGTCACATGGACTGCCAGGGGACGGTTAAACATCCTCACCACCAGAACACCTCAGACGTCTAGCTGCCAGGCCAGCCCTGGGGCCCCAGGGCTGAGCACCCTGCAGCTGCTCTCTGCGCCCACAGACACTGGAGCCAAAACCCAGCACCCTGGCCCTACCTCGCTTCCTGCCAGCCAGACACACCCAGACAGCACTTATCCCCAAACTGGGGCATCTCCGCCCTTGAACTGGGGACCCTTCGGCCCCTCCCGCCCAATGGCTTTGATCAATATTGTTTTGTAACTATTTTATGACTCCCCTCAGGTTTCCCTTGTGGCTCAGAGGGTAAAGAGTCTGCCTGCAATGCAGGAGACCTGGGTTTAATCCCTGGGTCGGGAAGATCCCCTGGAGGAGGTCATGGCAGTTGACTCCAGTATTTTTGCCTGGAGAATCCCATGGACAGAGGAGCCTGGCGGGCTACAGTCCATGGGGTCACATAGAGTTGGACACAACTGAATGACTAACACACACACACACACACACACACACACACACACACACCCCACTCCACTGTGCCTCTCTGCTCTAAATATTCTGATGCTTCTCTTCTTCCAGTCTAGGGATGCACACTGCCCATCTCCCTTTTCTGGCCTCAGAGCCCCTTTCTGCTCCATCGTTCCCTATCCTGTCTGCCCACACCCCACCCTGACCACTTGGCCACCGTGCACCTCCACCTCCTCCCTCTCCCTCCACACCTGCAGCCTCTTCCTGTTACCTCCTCCCCCTCCCCCATCCTCACCACCCAATCAGACCAAGCCAGTTCCCTGGAACCCAATCAAAATTTCAGCCCAGGCGAGTCCTTCCTTGAGCAGTGCTTCTGTGGACAGGGTGGCAGTGGGAAAGGAGGTGATTCCAATTGGAGCATCAGGGCACCGGAACCGAGTGTGACCGGTGTGAACCGGGCACAGGGGCCACACCCGTGTCCATCCTGCCGGGAGCCCCAGGTGGCTGTGGGGTTCTTGTTGGCTCAGTCCTTTCACTCTATGGGGCCAGGCAGTCATCTGAGGGGCGCATGTTGGGGCAGACTGGACTGAGGCCCCCTGCCTGTTCTGAAATAGCTCTCCTGCCACTCTTGGAGAGACGCCTATAGCCAGGGGAAGACGAGCGCCCAGCTACTCCTGTGGAGTCCTGAGCCCATCCCAGGCTGATCTGCAGCCCGTCTGCAGATCTGGGAGGCCCGCCTCTGCCCCCAGCAATCTTCTGAGGACCTTCCCATGGCCTGCAGGTGGGGATCCATGCCAG
Source organism: Muntiacus reevesi (assembly GCF_963930625.1). Lineage (NCBI taxonomy): Eukaryota > Metazoa > Chordata > Mammalia > Artiodactyla > Cervidae > Muntiacus > Muntiacus reevesi. The sequence goes on along the minus strand of NC_089253.1, from coordinate 90,229,316 downwards.
AGACTGGGAAATTTCCACCCTGGCCATTGCCCAGGGAGCAATCACACTGGCGGCAGGCATTTAATATCCAACTGCCCAGGATGGCTTACCTTGTGTGGGCCTGCTGATTATGAATTCAGTGTCACTGGGTGCGAAAGACAAATGTCATTTACGCTGCTTTGCACTCTGTACAGCTTGGAAGCCAGGTTTTGGACCAGACAGACCTGAGTTTGAAGCCCAGCCATGCCTCTCCTTAGCTGTGTGACCCCTGCAAGTGACTTAACCTCTCTGAGCATCAGCTTCCTCAGCTGTACGATGGCGATTGCTAAGAGAACTTACCTTCAGGATTTGGAGGATGAAGTCATCTTGTGCTTATGAAGTCAGTCATGGGGTGGGCACTCAGATGGTCTCCTAGGAAAGAAGTAGAAGTAGCTGCTGTCATTGATATTATTTCTTTTTGAAAATATCTATTTGTTTATTTGGTTGCTTCAGGTCTTAGATGTGGCACACAGGATCTTTGTTGCGTCTTGCGGGATCTTCCGTTGTAGTGCATGGACTCTCTAGCTGTGGCTCACGGGTTGCAGCAGTTTCGACATGCGGGTTTAGTTGCTACCCCACATGTGGGATCTTATTTCCCAGACTAGGCATTCAACTGGTGTCCCCTGCATTGTAAGGTGGATTCTTAACCACTGGACCACCAGGGAAGTCCTGATATTATTTCTTAACTCCCCTCGAACTTAAGTAGGCAGTGCTCAGGAGGTAACAGCAGCCTTAGGGCCCTGAGCCAGGACCCAGGGGTGGGATTGAAGCATGAGGCCTGATCCAGGCTTTTCCTTACTTGCAACCTGGAGCTCACGCTCTCCCAAACCCTGGAGACAGAAAAGGATAATGAGTCCATACCGGGTTTGTTTCAACTCCCTCTCAAAGGACCAGCAGGTGAAGTTCTGCTGGGCTGCCCGTTTGCTTTTGTCACACTGCTGTTCTGTAAGGCTCTTATCACTGGATGAAGGGTCACGGTAGCTTAGCTGGTTTCCAGGGCTGGCGGAAGAGAGAAGACCCAACTTCAGTTCTGCTTCTCCCCCCTTCAAGAGGGCTGTGTCCTTCCATCCTTCCTTGTTCTTCTCTAAGAGGTCCCAGGTGGTGGTGGTTCGTGGTTTAGTCACTCAGTCATGTCTGATTCTTGCAACTGTAGCTCGTCAGGCTCCTCTGTCCATGGGATTTTCCAGGCAAGAATACTGGAGTGGGTTGCCATTTCCTTCTCCAGGGGATATTCCCAACCCAGGGAACAAACCCACGTTTCCTGCATTGCAGGTGGTCTCCTGTATTGCAGGTGGATTCTTTGCCACTGAGCCACCAAGGAAGCCCCTGGTAAATGGGTGGGTGGATAAAAATCACGGTAACAGGTGGAAGGAGGAACCAGTTGGTGTGAGTTACAGAACCATCCTTCTGGTTTCATCTTCTTTTCCTATCTGAGTCTTTACCTAGCAGAATTAGATATGAAAAAGCCACTCCCACCCACTACACACATACCCTTCTTTTTTTAAATTTGTAGCATCTTAATTGAGATATAATTTACTTACAATAAGATGCACCCACTCAAAGTGTACAATTCAGTGAATTGTGGCAGATAAATACACCTATGAAACCACCACCACAATCAAGACAAACACCAAATCTATTTAATTGGCTATGGGTGACCCATTTGTATTATTCATGGTATTTTTATTGAAAGATGGCAGTAGCTCAATTCATGCTACCTAGGCAAAGAAACAGGAATATTTATCTGTGTAACTGGAACATTCAGGAATACACCAGCTTCAGGTATGGCTGGATTCAGGCATTCAAGTGACATCATGAGTGTCCTATGCTCCCTCGATCTCTAAGAAATTCTCTCCCTGTGTCTGGCAAGATGACTGCTGACATCCTACCTCTTTAGCAATGCCAAGGGAAAGAAATGGTCTTCTCTGACAGCCCTAAGAACACGGCCAAAAAGCCTGTGACTTGCTTATTGTGCTATTTGCTTTATTGTGGTAGTCTGGGGGGGGGGGGGAAGCCCTGCAATATCTCTGAGGTCCACCTGTGCTCCCACCACGGCCAATTTCAACCATCATCTGAAGCAACTTAGCACAGAATGGAGACACATAGAGAACAGACTTATTGACATGGCGGGGCAGCAGAAGAAGAGGGTGGGATGTATGGAGAGAGTAACATGGAAACATACACTGTGGTTTAGCTGCTCAGTCATGTCCAACTCTTTGTGACACCTTTGGACTGTAGTTCACCAGTCTCCTCTGTCCACTGGATTTCCCAGGCAAGAATACTGGAGTGGGCTGCCATTTCCTTCTCCAGGGGATCTTCCCAACCCAGGGATCAAACCTGGGTCTCCTGCATTGCAGGGAGATTCTTTACCAACTGAGCCACCAGGGAAGCTCCAACATATACACTACTGTATGTAAAATAAATCAGTCAGTTCAGCTCAATTGCTCAGTCATGTCAGACTCTTTGCCACCCCATGGACTGCAGCACGCCAGGCCTCCCTGTCCATCACCAACTCCCAGAGCTTGCTCAAACTCATGTCCAATGAGTCAGTGATGCCATCCAACCATCTCATCCTCTGTCGTCTTCTTCTCCTCCTGTCTTCAATCTTTCCCAGCATCAGGGTCTTTTCCAATGAGTCAGTTCTTTGCATCAGGTGGCCAAGGTATTGGAGCTTCAGCTTCAGCATCAGTCCCTCCAACAGATAGCCAATGGGAAAACAGCTAATGGGAATTTGCTGCATGACTCAGGAAACTCAACTGGGGCTCTGTAACAACCTAGAGGGGTGGGATGGGGAGGGAGGTTCAAAACAGAGGGGACAGATAATATGCCTATGACTGATTCAAGTTAAGGAATGGCAGAAAATAACACAATATTGTAAAGCAATTATCCTTCAATTAAAAATAAATAAATTTAATTAAAAAAAAGAAATCTTTCTCGGGGGTGGGAGTGGGGGGAACAAACACCTTCTGTTATGAAAGAGGGGAAGGAAGTTGAGACTGGTCAGACAGAAAGAACAGAAGAACTCCCCTTTATACAAAGCTGCCTGAACAGATTTCAGAAAGGAATCTTCCAGGGTTTCCTCCCACCTGAAACTCTGGTCAAGCGAACCTAGGGTCAAGAGAACACTGACCCTGACAAGGCTGGACCCCTCATAGAAACAGTCCGGTCAATATGCAGGATAAGGGTCCAGGCTGTGTTCCCCACCTTCCTACCCACACCCCACCACTGCCAGTCACATTCTACAGAAAATTCAGGAACTTTCTGAGCCCACCACTTTCTGCAAAGCCATTCCAACAACCAGACCCGTGATTTTCAGCTTGTTCAGCTCTTTTAAAACAACCCTTTCAAAGCAGCCCAGAAAATGGGGACTGTGGCTTGATTTGAGGTTAAACAAATAAGTGCCATTTATCCACCAACACTCGAGGAATGAGAGATTTCTCAAGGCAAATTCCCCAGCTACGTGCTCCAGAAAAACTGCTGCCCCAAATTGCTGGGTTCCAGTCCAGCGTTCTCCATTTCCGAAGATATTTGGGTTGCTTTCAGCTCGGCTCTGCACAGAGCACTCCGAGGAGGGTGGGGCTGGCGGCCAGGCACACCGCCTCTAGGCTGTGTCAGCCTCCCACCCAGCGCCCACAGGACCCTGGGAGCTCTGGGGTATTTCTCAGCCTGCTGGGAGATGGCTCCCCTCCAGCTCAGGGAGCCGGGCCAGACTGCTGGCTGCTTGAGGCAGACTACTTCTCTTCCCATGTTTTGAGGGCAGGCAAGAATGAGAAGAAGGAAGAAGAGAGAGAGGAAAAAAAACAAAACAACTACTACATTCTCAAACAGATAAAACTCGGCTCTATCAGACAGGAAAGCTGAGCTTCTCAGAATGTAGGGTGCAGAAGCAACTAGACAGAGGAATCTTCCTTCCTTTTCTCTCTGAGAAACATTGGTCTTTGTACCCTTGGTGGAAATCTGGGTAAGAGTTTTCAGATCTCCCTACTCTATGCAGGAAGTACCTTGCAGCAAAAACAGTGCTGCTGCCGCTGCTGCTGCTATTTATTCACTAAGTCGTGTCCAACTCTTTGTGACCCCATTGACTGTAGCCCGCCAGGCTCCTCTGTCCGTGGGATTCTCCAGGCAAGAATACTGGAGTGGGTTGCCATTTCCTTCTCCAGGGGATCTTACCAACCCAGGGTTTGAACCCACGTCTCCTGCTTGGCAGGTGAATTCTTTACCGCTGGGCCACCTGGGAAGCCCATAACTTAGCCTAGCCTACCTGAAATGTGCTCAGAACACTGACATTAGCCTACAATTGGGTAAACATGCTCCCCAAACATGCCATTTGCTCCCCTGCCTTTCCCAGCTGTGCGTCTGACTAGTTTCAGCTGATGAAATTGAGCAGAAGGGATGCATGCCATGGCCAGGCTGAGGCAGTAAATCGCCCAGGCCCCCATCTCTAGTCTACTCTGACAATGGAAGAGTGTTCCAGATGGCATACTTCTGCCCAACATCTTCTGCCTGGGTCCCTGCATGAGTTTGTGGAGCAGAACTACCTGCCGATCTGCTGGGACATACAGCGTGATCAAGAAATAAGCCCTCGGGACTTCCCTGGTGTCCAGTGGCTAAAACTCTGAGCTCCCAATGCCAGGGTTCCAGGTGTATTCCCTGGTCAGGGAACTAGATCCCATATGTGTTGCAACTAAGAGTTCGCATGCTGCAACTAAAGATTCTGTATGCCACAAGGAAGACTGAATATCCCACATGCTGCAACCAAGACTTAGCACAGCCAAATAAATAAAAGAAATATTAAAAAGAGGGAGAAAAAGAAACTCTTATTGTGTTTAGCCACTGAGACCCAGTGTTGGTTCGTTACTGCCCCATTACCTGGCATGCCCTGACTGATTCAGGCTCTGGTGCACTTTGCCATGTTGTCCACTGGGAGAGACCAGTGTAGGAGAGGTGGAAAAGCATACTTCCTCCCCTTCTGGCTAACAGCCTTCACCAAAGAAGTGATTACATTCAGGGGCCCACAGTTCCCTGTCTCACCAAAGATTTAAGGAACTTCTCTGAGGTTTGGGCCTGGGTCTGTGCCTTCCTTTGAATTTCTCCACAGCACTTGGTTGAGCATGAACATAGAAATGGTCACCACTCACACTCTCCCATTGCACAGTGAATGAAGCACTTTCACTGGTGGTCCCCCATGGGGTGGGTGGGACTGGCTTAATTCCTATTTTAAAGATGAGAATACTGACGCTCAGAAGGGGTCAATATCCTCCTAAGGTTGCACAGCTATTTAAGGAACTTGAACCCAGGTCTGCGCCTCTTGCCACACCACCAGTATTTCTCAAAATGTAGCTCACAGACTCTAAGGTGGGGCCTGAAAATCTGCATTTTCAGAGCTCCTCCAGTAATAATGATGCTCACTAAATCTGAGCATAACACTTCACACCATATCCCACTGCCTCTTCTGTCAGACAAAGCCACCATCAGAGCATTGGGATTTGAGGGGTACAGAAAAGTACCACCTCCCCAGCCAAAACCACCACAACAAAATATCTTCCTGGCCAGGCTGCTATTTGTGAAATTCTCCCCACATGAGCCATTTCTTTGATTATTCCCAGTTAGGCACAATCATCTATAAGATGTCACTCTTCAAGGTACATTTCTGCAGGGAAGCAAGACCTTTCTCTGAAAGCAGGGATGCAGCTGTAGGCTGTAGGCAGGGAGGTCTGCAGGAGGAGGCTGGGCCTTGTGCAGTGGGAGTGGGAGGAGGGGTCCCAGGCGGAGATGAAAAAAATGCACCTGCAGGAGGCGGTTGAAACCTCATGCACACATGCACACACAAGAAAGAGTCAGAAAGAACTGGAGAGGAGTCTCAGTCTTACTATTCACTACCTCGGTGAACTTGCAAAAGTGACTTCATCTCTCTGAGCTTCAGTTTTCTCATCCATGAAATGGCACTACTCACAGAGCCTATCTGTAGTTAGGTTGCTGTCAGAATCAAATGCAATTGAACACTGATGACAGTTAATATTTATCCATCCCTTACCAACTGCCAGCAGCTCTTCTAAGTGATTTACATACATTAACTCATTTAAGCATCACCATTACCTTATGATGTGGTGATGATCTTTAGTGAAAGTGAAAATGTCAGTGGCTCAATTGTGTCCGGCTCTTCGTGACCCCCTGGACTGTAGCCTGCCAGGCTCCTCCATGGAATTTTTTGTCCATGGAATTCTCCAGGCAAAGATTCTGGAGTGGGTTGCCATGCCCTCCTCCAGAGGATCTTCCCGACCCAGGAATCAAACCTGGCTCTCTTACATCTCCTGCAGTGGCAGGCAGGTTCTTGGCATATTATAGACAATAGATATTACTGTCTCCATTTTACAGATGAGGAAAGTGGGCCTAGAGAAGTTAAATGACTTGTGGTAAGTCAGTAGCACAGTGCTACTTCAAACCATTGTCAATTTGAATCTAGAGCCACTTATGACACATGATGGTGAGCCAGGACTTGTAGATTCAACCCCCAAATTATTCAACCCCAATATTTTGACTACCTAATATGAAGAACTGACTCATTGGAAAAGACGCTGATGCTGGGAAAGATTGAAGGCAGGAGGAAAAGGGGACGATAGAGGATGAAATGGTTGGATGGCATCACCAATTTGATGGATATGGGTTTGAGCAAGCTCCGGAGGTTGGTGATGGACAGGGAAGCCTGGTGTGCTGCAGTTCATGGGGTGGCAAAGAGTAGGACACGACTGAGCAACTGAACTGAACCCCAAGATGAAGATCCCTGTCCCTCATTCATTTCTCCATATGCTGAGTGTTTCTGAATGGTTATTCTATGCCAGACATTGGCTTAGTGAAAGTGGCAACTCAATGTCATTTTATTCTATTCTGCAGCTTCATTCTATTCTGCAGCAATGCAGATCCATATCAAAGGTACATTTGGAGAGAGATTTCTATTGTCCCCAGGATCTAGCTGACCATCAGCCCCAGGGTTGCTCTGCAGGGCTGGGGGGACTCAGCCTCCTCCTGGGAGAATCCAGGCTCTGGGTGTTTCAGGAAATGTCTGACCTGCCAGGTTTCCGTGCGACTGATCAGTTAGAGCTGAGGAGGGGGGTGGGCCGAGAGGGGAGGTTTCCCGTCAGCCCAGCTTTTGTCTCTCACATGAGCCCGAGACAGACAAACCACAACCACAGACCCGACCAGCTGTGGAAGCATCGAACAGGAAACCCAGAACATCTGGTGCTTTACTTCCTCTGAAGGCTGTGTGTGTGTGTGTGTGTCCGCCTGTGTGCATGTCTGTTTTCTCTCCCTCTGTTGTTTAGCAGGACGGGGATGCAGACAGGGTTGGAAACCACAGGCCTTGTGGTGACAAGGGAGCCAGACACTAGCTCCCCACCGCTTATGGTGCCTCATCCCTCCCCGACAGTGACCCAGGATCTGACCTAACCTCACAGGCCACCCTCCAACACCTAGTGTCAAGCCTCCACCAACTTCAAGAAAAGGACTTTTTTTTTTTTTCCGTTTGGATCTGGGTGGTTTAAGAGGAACTTGTTTGCAGATGAAGTGGGAGAGTTCTGCTTAAACCTAACTTGGCCTCAGCATGACTGTGTGTGTTAGTTGCTCAGTCATGGCCTCAGCATACAGACCCATAAAAAGCTGCGCCTGGATGAAAGCTGTCTCTGAAATAACTTGAGCAGAATCTGTGGATGACCTCTGAGGCTGTGTGCTGATCAGGGGGCTGTTTTCCCACTAGTGGTGTTGTCCTATGTGTAAGGCCTGAAAAGACAGGCACTGAGAAGGGGAGAAACATAAAGAAGTGCAAAGAAAAGCCCCCTCAGTCAAATCATAGCACAAGGTTTGCCTCGTAGGCCTGTTGTCTTTACGAGGTAGGATTATGCTCATTTTTACAAATCATAAAATTGAGATGCAGAGGGGGCTCATAACTCACCCCCGGATCATTCAGCAAGTCAGGAGCAGGGCCAAGTTTCAATCAAGTCTGACTCCTGGCTGCACCGTATCTCCTAGATCTCACTTCATTCTTCAATGAACAGTAATCATGCCCAGCACACCACTGGTGCTGAAATTCATGTTTCTGGAATGAGTCAATGAAATGAGCTGGGTGCTTCCAAACTTCCTGAACAGTGACATTTCATTTACCTGGAGGTCATTTACCTAGCCAGGTCAACCGCTTAGATCCTGGCTAAAAATATGAAAGAAGGTAGAAGGAACAACAAGCTGTCAACAGAAGTCACAAATCCTTAAAAGTTCAAATACTTAACTCAAGTGAACTTTTCAGGCTCTTGGTCAGAGTTGGCTTATCCTTACTTTACCTATTTCCAAACAAGGCTGAGCACCAAAAAATTGATGCTTTCAAATTGTGATGCTGGAGAAGACTCTTGAGAGTCCTTGGACAGCAAGGAGATCAAATCAGTCAATCCTAAAGGAAATCCACCCTGAATATTCACTGGAAAGACTGATGCTAAAGCTGAAAGCTCCAACACTTTGGCTACCTGATTCGAAGAGCTGACTCATTGGAAAAGACCCTGATGCTGGGAAAGATTGATGGCAGGAGGAGAAGGGGGTGACAGAGGATGAGGTGGTTGAATGGCATCGCTGACTCAATAGACATGAGTTTGAGCAAACTTTGGGAGATGGAGAAGGACAGGGAAGCCTGGCTTGCTGCAGTCTGAGGGGTCAAGAAGAGTCAGACATAACTGAGTGACTGAACAACAAGTGTTAGAAAGTCTGCTTGCTGACCTTACCAAGCACTGGCTTAGAAAGGAGATGGTCTGCTAGAGGAAACTTGCCGGCAACACAATCTGGGAATTCAACTAGAATTTTCAAGACTAGTAGGTGGCATTAAGGATGCAATGCACCAGGGACACAACTGAACGACTTCACTTTCACTTTTCACTTTCATGCATTGGAGAAGGAAATGGCAACCCACTCCAGTGTTCTTGCCTGGAGAATCCCATGGACAAAGGAGGCTGGTGGGCTACAGTCCACGGGGTCGCAAAGAGTCAGACACGACTGAACGACTAACACACACACACACACACACACACACACCCCTAACACACACACACACACACACACACACACACGGGGTCGCAAAGAGTCAGACACGACTGAACGACTAACACACACACACACACACACACACACACACACACCCCTAACACACACACACACACACACACACACGGGGTCGCAAAGAGTCAGACACGACTGAACGACTAACACACACACACACACACACACACACACCCCTAACACACACACACACACACACACACACACGGGGTCGCAAAGAGTCAGACACGACTGAACGACTAACACACACACACACACACACACACACACACACACACACACCCCCCAGTGTGTGCCTGAAGAATCCCAGGTACGGGGGAGCCTGATGGGCTGCCCTCTGTGGGGTGGCACAGAGTCGGACACGACTGAAGCGACTTAGCAGCAGCACCACCAGGAGCGGTAAGAGACAGGACAGACAAACTGTCTGCTTCTCAGGTATCTGCCCTTAGGCCCTTAGAAAGCCAGATGGAACTGAAGCAAATCTCTGATGGTTTCTCTGGCTAAAATTAAAGGCATAGCAGCGCAGGCACGCAGACTTGAAGAGTGCTCGCTCACAACTTGGTGTTTAAGAACTATACTGGCGCCAACCTGAAATGACACGTGCGCAGTGTACGATGACTTGCTCGTTTTCATACCTGCGGGCAGGCTGAGCCCCCTGCTCTGGAATTGATGTCACGTAAGCGCCGGGGGTGCATGACGTCATCCGAGCGCGCCTCCCACGGTACCCAAGCCCTGGGCTCAGACAAAGGCGTTGCTGTGGAGACGGGGCGTTCGTCCCCGATAAGAGATTGGAGGAGAGCCGGTCAGCTAATGTTGGTAAGGTTTACCGAAAGCTTGCGGGCGGCGCTGTAGGTCTCTGTGTGCATGGGTTCCCCTGGCAACTCAGACGCCTTCTCGAAGTTCGCCCCGCGACTTCCAGGAACCCCGCAAAATTAGAGTCAGAGCCTAAAATTTAATTTGATGGGTTTCTTGACTTAAAGTAGTAAATTTCGGTTGTACCTCTGGTCCAAATAAAGTAAAAATTCAAACTGCCCTAGATCCTATTGTGGGCCGGGCAGAGAGACCCCAATAAGGCTTAAATTTATCACTTAGGCAGCGTAGGGATGGGAAGAAGAATCTGGACCAGACGACTTCGTTCTGGGGGGTAACCTAACCGTTTTGAGCCTCAATTTCCCATAAGCATGAAAATATTTTTTCCTAAGAAACTCTTTGATTCCTTTCTCCCTCGGACTCACGCCGCCGTTCTCTACCTTTCTCCAGATATCAAAGCTCCTTGAAAGAGTATTTGTTGTCCTAGTGGCCCCCTCTCCCCCTCTTTGTTGAATCCTTTACCTGCACAGTTTCTTCCCGTTGTTTTCTCACCTGCTGTGTCAGCAACATTTGAAACAGTTTATCACTTCACCTCCAAGAAACACTTTCTTCACTTGACTTGCAGGACTGCCCACTCTCGGTTTTCTTCTTCCTACTGAAACTGAACAGGACCCTATTGTCCTTGTACCCCACATCCTCTGCCTGCCTTTTGTCTGTGGGGAAAAAAACAAACTTTAGCCAAAGAATAAGTTTAACCAGAGAAGTGAGGAAACTCAGAAACAAAGGAAAACAGTCAAAGGAGAGTAAATAATAATATACCATTAAGCATAGTTCCTTCTTAGTTCCTTCTCAAGGGCTATAGATAATATTCTGAGCCATATCTTGTCAGCTGTCTTATAGACACTGAAACCCCAGCTGGAAGAAGTTAACTACATCATGACCAGACTTTACCCATGACATAAGCCACCAGAATTCCAAGAGCTGGATGCCAGAAATAGAAACAAACTAACCCTGGAGCTGAATATTAACTGTACTTAAAACTGTCGAGATGACACTGGTCAGACCACTGATGACCAGTTTCAAGGTGACTGTCAGCTGATAGTTCTGTTTCTGTATGTAGCCCCCTCCCTCAGCCTCTAAAAGCTCTTGCCCACTGACTGTCAGTGGCAGGGAGTTGGCCTTTGGACAGGCGTCCACCCTCCCTTTTGTTGCTGGCATCCAAAATAAAGGAAATGCCCCTTTCCACCAGCCTGGCCTCTTTAATGGCTTTTGAGCAGTGAGCAGCCAAACCCCACTTTCGGCTATACCACTTCTCAGTCTCAGTTGTTAGTTCTTCCTCATTCCACAGCGCTTTTAATGTTGCAGTGCCCAGAGTACTGGCTCCTTGAATTTCTTTCTTTCCACTTACTATACTTTGGTGATCTCATGTAGTTTCATGACCTTAGAGACCATCTATATGCTGATAAGAGCATCTCCCCTGAACCCCAGTACTTAAATATACAACTATCTATTTGGAATCAAAACTTGAGTTCCAGTCAGCTACTCAAACTCATCCTGTTGGAGCAGAACTCCTGAGCCTCTCCACCAAAATGTGCTCCCCATGCTCTTCCTTCTCTCGGAGAATGGAATACCCAACCTTCGAGCTTTCAGACTCTAAACCTTGTATTCGTCATCCTACATCCAATCTGTCAACAAATTTTTGAGAAACATTTTTTTCTTAAAAATATACCTAGAATCCTACCTTCACTTACACCATCTTAGACCCAGCCCCTCATGTCTCATAGATTATGGGTTATTGTAATGGCCTCCAAACTGTTCTTCCAAACTCTACCATTACCCATTTCTGTCTCAGTCTATGTTTCACATGAAAACAGCCTGAGTAATTCTGTTCAAAGTCATACCACATGGCTTCTTTTGTGCAAAACCTTCCAAAGACTTCTCTCTCACTCAAGTAGAAGCCAAAGTTTGACCATGGCTACAAATGTCCTCTGGGGCTTCCCTGGTGGTTCAGTGGTGAAGAATCCTCCTGTCAACCCAGGAGACACAGGTTTGATCCCTGGATCAGGGGGATCCCCTGGAGGAGGAAAAGGCAACCCAGTATTTTTGCTTGGCTAATCCCATAGACAGAAGAACATAATGGGCTGCAGTCCATGGGGTCACACAGAGTCAGACACTACTGAGCAACTGAACACACACACACACATGTCCTCCATCACCTGGCCCCTGGAAGCTTTCTGAGCCCCTCTCCTAATTTCCACTCACTTACTTCCTTTACTCCAGTCACATAGGTCATTTTGCCAGCCTTCCATCTGCCTCCAGGACACTGAACTTGCTTTTACCTCTGCTTGGAGCTTGTCCTCAAATAGCCCCAAGTCTCCCTCTCTCACCTCCATCAAGGCTTGACTCAAACAATCCTTATGCAGATAGGCATTCTCAGACTTCCCTGGGAGTCCAGTGATTAAGACTTTGTGCTTCCAATGCAGGGGGAGTGGGTTCAATCCCTAGTTTGGGAACTAAGATCCCACATGCTTCAAGGCATGGGAAAGAGAGAGAGAGGGAGAGATGGAGAAAAGAACGCCGTTCTCTGACCTCTGATTTTGAGTTAGAGAATCCCACACTTCCACTGGGCTTCATGGCATTTATTCTTAATGTCAGTGAAATAATATTTCAGACTTTCATTCAACAACAGGGAACACCTCACCCCCATGTGACCAGCAAGCACCATGCTTGCTGGAGACTCTATGGAGAACCTAAACACACATTTCCTCCTGTCCGGGTGTCTGGATCCTGAGGATGGGATACGGTCGACATCCAGGTAGTCTTCCAAATACGTGACTAATTGCAAATTGTGATGTGCATGACAGAGGAGAAACAACATAGTGCTGAATGGGGAATGTTGGTGGGGAATCTCTCTGAGGGAGTGACTTCTTAATAGCATTAGTCAGCTTGGGCTGCTGCAACAGAATACAGCAGGCCAGGTGGCTTCAGCAGCATACAGTTATTTTCTCACAGTCCTGGAGGCTGGAAGTCCAAGATCAAGGTGCAAGCAAGTTTGCTTCCCCCTGAGGCCTCTCTCCTTGGCTTACAGACTGACACCTTCTCCCTGCATCTTCACATGGCTTAAAAAAAAAAGTTGTCCATACTGCACAGTATGTGGGATCTTAGTTCCCAGAAGAGGGATTGAACCCATGCCCCTTGTGGTGGCAGTGTGGAGTCTTAACCACTAGACCACCAGGGAGGTCCCACAAGGCCTTTCTTCTGTGCACTTGCAGCCATGGCTTCTCTCCAGATGTCCTAATCTCGTCTCATGAAGACAGCAGCCAGATCGGATTAGGGCCCACATTAATTTTCTCATTTTAACATACTTAACTCATTAGAGGCTCTGTCTCCAAAAGCAGTCATATTCTGAGGTGCTGAGGGCTGGAAATAACATTAATTAAGGCCCTAAAGATGTATAGGAAGGAGAGATGGGACAAGGGGAACCCCAGGAATAGGGAAGAATATACACAGAAATTCCATGACTGGAAAGAGTATGACAACTTGGAAGAGACGATAGGTCCATGTAGCTTGAGCTTGGAGTGAGGGGTCTTGGTAGGAGATACACTGGGGTTTGGGGGCAACAGGACCCTGGAAGCCACCTAGGCCTGTGATTGATGATGTGATAAGTGTTGTCTTATGAAAAGATTCCTCTGAGGACAATGAGTGGAGGGAGGCTGTCCCCAGCTCCAAGGTTGTGGGCTGGTGAGGATTATATGATAGATTACATGATGAGTGTCTCATTCAAGGGCTCAATGAAGGATTAACTATGAGTATTTTTAAAAATAATTGTATTTATTTATTTTATTTTTGGCTGTGCTGGGTCTTCATTGCTGCATGGGCTACTCTCTTGTTGCGGCAAGTGGGGGCTATTCTCTAGCTGAGGCAGGCGGGGGCTACTCTCTAAGGCTTCTTACTGGGGTGACTTCGCTTGTTGAAGAGCATAGGCTCTAGGTGTACGGGCTTCCGTAGTTGCAGCACATGGCCTCAGGAGTTGTGGTGCTTGGGGTTAGCTGCTCCGCTGCATGTGGGGTCTTCCCAGATCAGCAATCGAACTCTGTCTCCTGCATTGGCAGGCAGATTCTTTACCACTGAGCCACCAGGGAAACCCCAAATATGAGTATTTTCAATAGTGCCCCCGACACAGTTGATAGCCGAAAAAGAGACCAGACACAGGCTTAACAAACTGAAATGATAAACACACAAGCATAGTAAGAAGCATCCAAAAGAAACCAGTCTCCACATTCGGGGGTGTTGGATACAGCATAGCTTAGACAGATGTGATTTGTGATTGAAACAGAAAGTTTTAGATGAAACTAGCACAAAGAGAAAATGTGTAGATAGAGCAGATGAACATTTACTCCTGGAAGCCAAACTACAGTGGAAATGATTTGGTGAGAGGGAGCACTCATCTTTATTTTTTTCAGGCCCAGCTAAAAAGCTTCCCTTAGGCTTTACCTTTGGCGAAATGGATTCACAGCAGGTAGTCCTAAAAGACTTGGGATAAAGGGGGTAGTCATCTCCCACAGACTCTCAGTAATGGTGGGGACAGAGGGTTCTCAGTTCATTCCTAGAATTCATATCAGGAAGTGAAACCCGGTGTCATCTCCCTCCCACCTTGGTGAGTGGAGAGTGGTGAGTCTACCCTCTGATGACTTCATGCAGCAAAGTTCGTTGTTTCTTTGCATTGGAGGGGAACAAGATGAGTATTTCGTCTCAGGGGCCAAGGAACATAAATAACTACCCACCTTGACAGCCTGGACAAGGGGCCATCTGCCAGTGACTGGGAATCTTCAGGACAGCCCATCCTAATTGGGGGCCAAATGAACTTTGGAATCTGCTGCTTCCCTGGTGGCTCAGATGGTAAAGAATCTGCCTGCAATGTGGGATACCTGGGTTCGATCCCTGGGTTGGGAAGATCCCCTGGAGAAGGGAATGGCAACCTACTCCAGTATTCTTGCCTGGAAAATCTCATGGACAGAGGAGCCTGGTGGGCTACAGTTCCTGGAGTCGCAAAGAGTTGAACATGACTTAGCGGCTAAGCACGTGTATCACGTATATATGTTACCTCTCGTAAGTCTGGTCTGGCCTTGAGCTACACAGACCCTAACGCCTCCTCTTTATAGAGTCAAGTATTTGATAATAGCTGTATGGTACCCTTCTTAGGCCTCTGATACTGATACCAAAAGCTCAGTTTCTCTGTACACCAGTGCTAAATCAAATCTCGGAGACAGAGTTTTGAGTGAAGTAGAAAAAAAAATTAGCTGTATTGCTTAGCCAGGCAAAGGGGGACACAGCAGGCTCATGCCTTCAAAACCATGTGTCCCAACTTGGGGAAGACAGTGAGAAGTTTTCTAGTAATTGTTCAAAGTGGGTGATTAACTCATGGACATTCTTCCGATGGGTTGATGGTGAGGTAAGTAGGAGTCCACATCGTCAACCTTCAGGTCAGCTGCTCTGGGGTCTGCATGCTTGTGAGTAGCATACCATCGTTAATCATTAACTTCTCCCACCTAGAGGGGGTTTCGGTATCTGCAAAATAGCTCAAAGATATTATTGTGTGTATACATTGATAGGGAAATGGGCCCTTGCTCCAAGGCTGCTCTTGACTGTTTATTCCTCCCTGGTCTCACATCCCCTCCCTTCTGTAATTAACAAGGGCTTGAATCTGCCCATTGGAATTTAAGGAAGGTCATGGAGGCTGAATGAAGGCTGTTTCCTAAAAATAAATACATAAGCAAAATTATTTTTAAAAGAAAAAAGAAATGGGGGACACAGAAAGGCCTTGTGCCCAGGAGCTCCACGGGGCCCTGCATGGTGTTGAGACTTCTGTTCCCAAACTGAACACCACCCCCTTCCCCCAAAAGTGTTCTTCTCTTAAAAGTAATTTTATGACTCTCCTTGTACATAAATCATAACATAACTGTCTTTGGATTCATTCTGGTAAGAGAAACCACTGGGACAAGTGGTACATTTAATAGTTTCTGCTCTACACTTCCAGATCACCCTCCAGAATGGGTGCTTTCTGTTTATATGCCCACAGTCAGTTTACAGGAGAGCCTATTTCCTCACTCCCTCGCCACCAAACTGGGGAATTTTCACTCTTTTAATTGTTGCCAATCTGATAGGGGAGAGTGATTATCTCACGCTTGCTTCCATTTCATTTCTTTGATTATGGGTGAAGCTGGACATGTTTTCCAACCACATCCTATACTTTTGCAATCGAGTTTTGGAGCTAGATGAGGGAGCTTACATGTATTCCAGTTACATTTTATCTTGCTGGATTCCATCAATCATTCCTTCCTGTTGAGATAATTTGGATCCCGATTCTGTGATTCCAACATATTGGCCTTCCCACACAGCCCTGTGTTGTTTGCACGGTTGATAAGCAGTTATCTTTGGCTTCATCCAAGTTGTTGATAGGATGTTGAAGAGTTTAGGGCCAAGGATAGGACTGTTGGGCAGGCCACTGGAGAACGCCTCGGGAGGACACTGTCCTGGGCACTGTTTGGATTCCACCTGACCACACCCAGGAGCCACGGGGAGGAGGGGCAAGGGGCGGAGCCTGCAACTGGGCCAGGGGCCAGGTACAGACTCCAGCCCGAACACTAATTAGTTGTGTGGCCTTGAACAAGTTGTGTCACCTCAGAGGGAGATGTGACACATGATTACCTACTGTCCCTTCAAGCTCTCGAAGCCTGTTGGTCACTATTTTGTCCATAAAGATTTCATGAGAAACTCTCAAACTAAAGTCAGAAGTCATCACTCTGGGATTTCCCTGGTGGTCCAGTGGTTAAGACTGCACACTTCCAACGCAGGGGTGCAGAGAATGTAGGTTCGATCCCTGGTTGGGAAACTAAGATCCCACACGGGATGTGGCACAGCCAAAAACTAAATTAATACACAAAGTCATGTGTGACTCTTTTGTGACCCCATGGACTGTAGCCTGCCAGGCTCTGCTCTCCATGGGATTTTCCAGGCAAGAATACTGGAGTGGGTTGCCATTTCCTTCTCTCGGGGATCTTCCTGATCCAGAGATCAAACTCCAGTCTCTTGCTTGGCAGGCGGATTCTTTACTGCTGAACCACCAGGAAGTTCAAATAGATAGCTAAATAAGATTAAAAAAATAATAATAATCATCAGACAAGATTATTCTAAGGAAGGAACAGTAAATACCCCCATGTAACATATAAAGAAACTAAAAGAGAAACTAAGTAACTGATTTAAGTGACATAATGAGTCAGTCTTAACTCTGGCCACCTGGCTTCTTATAGCCATGTCTGCGAACTAGTTGTTGATTTTTCACCTTGTAAATTTACCACCAGCTTACGTAAAGATGGCCATTCCTTGCTGTGTGTTCTTGCTCATTCATACTAATAATAACCGTAAGAATGATAACAAAGGCTGCTACTTAGCTGTCCTGTGTGTGTGCCAAGCGCGGTCCTGAGTGCTTCACACGATTTAACCCTTTAATCTCAACAGCACCCCTGCAGAGTCAGTGCTGTTTTCACTTTTTTTTTTTTTCCACAAATGATGAACTGGAGGTACAAAGCAGAGTTTAAGTGACTGGCCTGAGGTCACCCATCCTGAAGGGCAGAGGAGCTGGGCTTAGGACTCAGGCAGCCCTGCTCCCCCATTTACTTCTCTCGGGAAAGAGAAGTAAATGAGGACAAAAATGTAATAGCCATTAGAAGTTAGTGCTAGTCGCTCAGTCGGGTCTGACTCTTTGCAACCCCATTGACTATATGTAGCCTGCCAGGCTCCTCCGTCCATGGAATTCTCCAGGCAGGAATGCTAGAGTGGGTTGCCATTCCCTTCTCCAGGGGATCTTCCCAACCCAGGAATCGAACCCAGGTCTGCTGCATTGCAGGCAGATTCTTCACCCTCTGAGGCAAAATGTGGCAAGGATTAGAAGTCATTTCTCCCCCCAGTTATGAATGCCTTGCAAACAGTGGTCTCAGCTGTTTATGGAGGAACAAAGGATTTCTTTCACCCCCTGAATGAACTGTGTGTAAAAGGGAGAAGGAGCCAGGTGGAAACGGGAAGTCAGGTCATGAGTAACCTCTCAGGTGGGCGCACAGGCCCAGCAGAATCCCGAGTGGACAGCAAAAGCTGACAGTGAGCGTGACCTCCACGTGGGACACATGAACACCAGGACCCAGGAGCACAGCCAAGCCTGATCATGAGACAGGTCCCTGCTCTACAGCCCCCGCCTTCCAGTAACAAGATCCTGAGCACAGCGGCTGCTGGCACAGGGGAGGGAAGGGCTGTAGACCCGGCCAGGACTGGGCGCCAATCCACGGATTCCCAATCTCGTCTTCCAGTTGCTAGACTACACTGCTTTCCAGTACATTATTTGGGATATAAAAACGACAACGTAAGGAAAGCATTTTCACATAAATAATTTCAACCTCAACGAGGCAAACTGGCTTCTGATTCCTTTGGCAGGAGCAGGTGATGAACTCACTCCGATTGACATATTGAGAGCTGCTCTTCCCAGATCCAGCTGGCAGCTTTATAATTATGGAAACGTCCGTGTTGTTCCCACTTACCCAGGGCTAGGCCTGCTGGTATCTGATTCAGTGTTTACTTCATGAATGAGGTCAGTTCCCAGCACAGCTGGGCTTTCAGCAAAGAAACCAGAGTGGTCAGGAGACCGCGTTCTCACTCGCATCTGACCAGGGATGTCAGGGCCGCCTTCTCACAGCTCACCCACATTAGCCACTTGCTCTGGCATTTTCTGGGGCTTGGCTCTCCTCCCCGCTTCGCTGACACTTCCCTGTAGAAGCAGACAGAGCCCGCGCAGCAGCCTGGGCTCGATGAGATCACGTCCAAGTTTCCCACAGTACACAGTTCACTCTTCAACCTGCCCCCCCGGTATTGCAACATCTCGCCCCTTAGGAGTTTCAGAACTGCCAGGAAACTGGGTAGGTTTTTGGGGTTTTTTTGTGTTTTTTTTTTTTTTAATTATTTATTCCAGGATGGTTCCACTTGTGTGGTGTGAGAATGACTCAGAATGCCTTGGAAGCCACCTCCAGAGGTAACTATGTCCCACAGGCCAGAGCATCCTCTGGGCCAACTCCCCACACCGATGAAAACAAGAACAAAAGCTCAGGAGGGCTCAGAGCACTTGTTTATGGAGTGACATCCCCAAAGTTTGCGGAAGGGACCCGGAAAACCGTTGGGCAGAGAGGAAAGGTGATGATGCTCCAGGGAAAGGCAGGGCTAAGCTCCTAAAGGCTGCATGGTCAGCAGTAGACTTCAGTGTCACTGACCCACTCCCCTTCTTCCTGACTGCAGCCATGGGTCAGCAGCAGGATAAAGCCTGAAGTCTGAGTCTGAAGCAGCTATTTCTCAGCTCTGGAGTGTGCGTGTGTGTGTGTGTGTGTGTGTTTAGTCACTCAGTCGTTTCTGACTCTTTGCGACCCCATGGACTTAGTCAGTCAGTCTCCTCTGTCCATGAGGATTCTCCAGGCAAGAATACTGGAGAGGGTTGCCATTCCCTTCTCCAGGGGATCTTCCCAACCCAGGGATCGAACCCAGGACTCTCGCATTGGGAGCAGATTCTTTCCCTGTCTGAGCAACCAGGGAAGCCCAAATGTCTTTGTCTCAATGAGATAAGGTCCTAGGAAGGTTAGAGATAGCAATTTGGTTTGGATTCCACAGTGATCATGGGAATCATATGCTGAGATAGTTTCACTTAAAATCTGGGGCAGAGTGGAGGGGAATCTGGAGTAGAAAGTGGTTTAGAAGCTGCAGGCAAAGGCAGATCCAACAAGGAAGCTTCCTCTTTCTCAACCTTGACAAGGCAGAGGATGTGCCACAACCCACATTCGCCCCTCCTAATAGAGCAATGAGACCGGTGGCTGCTAACACACATCCCGGAAAGCAGTGTGGAGGAGCCACAGTTCCAGATGTAAAGATGTAAGCTCTCTCCTCTGACCTCAGCAGGGTTGTTTTAGGAATACTCTGCTTTCTCTCTCATCCAAAGGGTGAGTCCTGGGGTACAGGAGACCTCAAAACATCTCTCCCCACCAGAGGATCTAAAGAGCCCGTTCGAGTCGAGTCGGATTCAGATCACTTTCCTGACATCCTCCCTCTGGAGTACCACCTGAGACTTCTCTAGTGGTCTAGTGGTTGCAAATTCACCTGCCAATGCAGGGGACATGGGTTCAATCCCTGGTCCAAGAAGATCCCACGTGCCAAGGGGCAGCTAAACCTGGGCACCCCAACTACTGAGCCCAAGCACAGCCAAAAATATTTTTGAAAAAAAGAGTACAACCTGTGTCAGCCCCAAGGTGCTCCATCCACTCATTCCCGTGACCAAAACCCCCATGACTTGCTGTCAGTGCTGTTGCCTGTTCTAGCCATCATTGTCATGTCACCTTCCATGTGCTTCTGGGAGTTTTTGAACACTAGACTCTAAACAAAGTTCCTTCCTTCACCCCCTCTGGCCTCATCACCTCAGCTCTCTGTCCACTCAGTTGCTGCCACCCCAGCCATCCTGCTTATTCTTTAACTTATCAGACACACGTGCACCTGGGGTCTTGGCACATGCTGCTTCCTTCATCTGGAACATACTCTCAGGGTCATCCATGTGACTCCCTCAATCCCTTCCTTTAGGTCTTCATCCACATGCCTGCCAGCCAGTGAGACCTTCCCAACCACGCTCCTCCCCGGACCACCCCAGCCACCCACCCCTGTGTGTCCTCCTTCCACACAGATGATCTTTGGAGCTTTCATCCATATCTGTAATAGCAGATATGGATGCTGTTCTGTTCTGTTCTCTGCCTGCCTCCCCCATTGGAACACCAGCTCTGTGCAGGCAAGGATTTTGATATTTGTTTGTCCACTGTCACAGCCCAGTACCTGTACACAGATGATCTTTGGAGCTTTCATCCATATCTGTAATAGCAGATATGGATGCTGTTCTGTTCTGTTCTCTGCCTGCCTCCCCCATTGGAACACCAGCTCTGTGCAGGCAAGGATTTTGATATTTGTTTGTCCACTGTCACAGCCCAGTACCTGTAATGGGGCTTACATATCCACCGTAAAGGAGGCTGAGTGCCGAAGAATTGATGCTTTCAAACTGTGGTGTTGGAGAATACTCTTGAGAGTCCTTTGGACAGCAAGGAGATCAAACAAGTCAGTCCTGAAGGAAATCAACCCGAGTGTTCATTGGAAGGAGTGATGCTGAAACTGAAGCTCCAGTACTTTGGCTACCTTATGTGAAGAGCCAACTCACTGGAAAAGACCCTAATGCTGGGAAAGATTGAAGGCAGTAGGAGAAGGGGACAACAGAGGATGAGATGGTTGGATGGCATCACCGACTCCATGGACATGACTTCGAGCAAACTCTGGGAGATAGTGGAGGATACAGGAGCCTGTTGTGCTACAGTCCATGGGGTCACAAAGAGTCAGACATGATTTAGTGAGTGAACAACATTAAATACACGTTGAAATATTTCCTGAGTGTCCCCTGCACACTGGGTACCACCCAAGACACTGGATGTTTTTGCAAAGTCTATTCAGTGATTAGGCATTCACTCTACTTTAAGGAACTCACTTCATGGCAAATAGAAAGAGAAAAGGTGGAAACTGACAGATTTTACTTTCTTGAGCTCTAAAATCACTGCATATGGTGACTTCAGCCATGAAATTCAAAGACTCTTGCTCCCTGGAAGGAAGGCTATGACAACCTCAGTTCAGTTCAGTTCAGTTGCTCAGTCATGTCCGACTCTTTGCCACCCCATGGACTGCAGCACACCAGGCCTCCCTGTCCATCACCAACTCCCAGAGTTTACTCAAACTCATGTCCATTGAGTCAGTGATGCCATCCAACCATCTCATCCTGTCTTATCCCCTTCTCCTCCCTCCTTCAATCTTTCCCAGCATCAGGGTCTTTTCAAATGAGTCAATTCTTTGCATCAGGTGGCCAAAGTATTGGAGTTTCAGCTTCAACATCAGTCCTTACAATGAACACTCAGGACTGATCTCCTTTAGGATGGACTGGTTGGATCTCCTTGCAGTCCAAGGGACTCTCAAGAGTCTTCTCCAACACCACAGTTCAAAAGCATTAGTTCTTTGGTGCTCAGCTTTCTTTATAGTCCAACTCTCACATCAATACATGACTACTGGAAAAACCATAGCCTTGACTAGATGGATCTTTGTTGGCAAAGTAATGTCTCTGCTTTTTAATATGCTGTCTAGGCTGGTCATAATTTTCCTGCCAAGGAGTAATCGTCTTTTAATTTCATGGCTGCAGTCACCATCTGCAGTGATTTTGGAGCCCCCCAAAATAAAGTCTACCACTGTTTCCCCATCTATTTGCCGTGAAGTGATGGGATTGGATGCCATGATCTTAGTTTTCTGAATGTTGAGCTTTAAGTCAACTTTTTCCTCTCCTCATCAAGAGGTTCTTTAGTTCTTCTTCACTTTTCGCCTTAAGGGTGGTGTCATCTGCATATCTGAGGTTATTGATATTTCTCCTGGCAATTTTGATTCCAGCTTGTGCTTCATGACAACCTAGACAGTATGTTAAAAAGCAGAGACATCACTTGCCAACAAAGTTCTGTATAGTCAAAGCTATAGTTTTTCCAGTAGTCATGTACAGATGTGAGAGTTGGATGTAAAGAAGACTGAGTGCTGAAGAATTGATGCTTCTGAACTGGGGAGCTGGAGAAGACTCTTGAGAGTCCATTGGATAGCAGAGAGATAAAACCAGTAAGTTCTAAAGGAAATCAACCTGAATATGCATTGAAAGGACTGATCCTAAAGCTGAAGCTCCGACACTTTGGCTACCTGATGTGAAGAACCGATTCACTGGAAAAGACTCTAATGCTGGGAAAGATTGAGGCAAAAGGAGAAGGGGGTGGCAGAGGATGAGATGGTTGGATGGGATCACCGACTCAATGGACATGAGTTTGAGCAAACTCTGGGAGACAGTGGAGGATAGAGGAGCCTGGCGTGCTGCGGTCCATGGGGTCGCAAAGAGTCAGACAGGACTTGGCAACTAAACAACAACAGCAAAGGAACTCAATAGTTCTAGAAGCTGAAAGAAGCTTCCTGATTCCTCAAAGAGATTGGAAGAGTTGGACAAATAGTTTGCCTCTCTTACTCACTGCCCCTTTGATTCTGTATATTCTGCTTTTCCAACAGACACAGGAAAGGGGAGGTCATTCCAGAGAAAAGGCAGAACCTTCGATGATTTAGGAACACAGGTGTTCGCTCTGCCGGGGCCGACCGGGTCTGCTTTTTACAAGCTCCTGAGGAGGAAATGCATCTGACGTGTTGTCACCTCCCTAGTTGTTAACAGAGCCCTGGGACTGGCGGGGCAGTGGGTGAGGCAGCCACAGGCAGGCGGACGGCCGTTACACAAGCTTTCCAGAAAGATCGCGGGAGCTGATGCCCCAGCCACAGGAGAGGGACGGAGCCTGCAGCCAGCAGCCGGGCTGGAAAGTCTGTGTAAAGGACACCTGGAGGAAACGGGGCCTCCACCCCTCTCCGCCCCCCTGGAACCCTGCCTTTCTCACCCACTTCCCACCCAAGCGGTTCACAGCCCCAGAGGCTCACCACGTCTTGATCATTTGAAAGCTCACTGGTTTCTCCTGACACATCAGAAACTTTTTTTTCTTCCCTCCTTCTTGAAAAGCCTTTTTGTGAGGTTGGGAGTGACCCAAAAGTAACCTCTCTATTCCTGTCTGAAGGGAAAATATTTCCAGATCAGAGGAGCAGTCTGCAGTGCTAAGCCCGGGCATATATGAATACTCGATTATGCCTCTTAAGTCCAGAGCCAGTCACAGTTTCAGAAACGAGCCATAAGCAGAGCAAAGGCGTCGTGAATCAAGAGGTTTATTATTTTCCCCTATGAAGTATTTTGAAACTGAAGTTTCCACATTTTTAAGGGTTTGATGTCATAAATTCCCATGTAGGACTGCATTTTGAAAAACAGGGTCATTGTATGTGTGTCCGAATGTGAGAGGTTTAGTGCATAACTTAGAACCAGGAATTTGAGATGCACAGGCAGGCCAGGCCACTGGGCACTTGCTGTCATGAGTTCATGTGATGGTAAGACTGTTCCGGAACCGTCTGGAAGTTAAATGTTAGTCTTCTGAAAAGAAGTGGGACCTCCCAGCCCAGCTGTTGTTATGGCAAGTGCAATGTAAGCAGGTTTCTATTTAAAACGCTCACACCTGGTAGTTGACTATTTCTTATTTTCCAAAGGGTACCCTCTCTCCCCCAAATTTTCTTTTCCACCTCCCCTTTTCCATGCTAGTCTGGCTTAACCCAACCTTCTGGGTTTAACCCAACCCAAAGGCATGAAGAGGAGGACATTTTTTAAAGGAGTTGGAAAGTTGTGGTCTTGTGCTGCCATAACTGGGCTCGGATGGAGACAAGACAGCCCTGGAGACAGTGATGGGGGTGAGGGATGGAGAGGCACGGGAGACTGGAAGAAAGGTTTCCCTGGCTTTGTGTGAAAGAGTTAAAGGCAGATACTCAGTATTTATGCCTTCACAGCCTGTCTAGTAGGCCCTTGGGTGCCCCCTTGGGATCCAGGGCACCTCATCTAAATAAACTCCAGATCTGTGGACAGTCAGTTGCCTGTATGAGGGTCAGGAAGCAGGGGACACTCAAGAGAGGAAGAAGGAGAATCTAGAAGGGGAGTGAGTGGGGCTGGAAATAGAGGGATCTGCAGCCCAGGCAGAGCCTGTGGATAAGCAGGGTATTAGGAGTCTGCCTTATCACTTAGATCCCAAATCTTCCTCACGTTCATTAGTGAAAAGCGTTAAGGCTTAGACACTCAAGGACCAGGGGGTTAAGGCTGTGGATTTTGTTCCTATATTTTCTCAGCTGTGTAAGACTTCTCACTTCTGATCGTCAGAGGGTCCTCCTCCCTCCTCCATCCACCCTTCTCCATCCTCCCTCTTCCATCCTCCTTCATCCTGTCCCTCTTCTCACCTTCATTCACCCTCATCCATCCTCCTCCATCTTTCCTCCATCCTCCTCTCTCCTCCCTCCTCCCTCTTCCATCCTCCTTCATCTTCTACTTCCTCCATCCTCCTCCATCTTCCATCCTTCCTCCTCCATTCTCCTTTCCTTCTTCCCTCTTCCATCCTCCTTCATCCTCTCCCTCCTCCCTCTCCCTCCTCCATCTTCCCTCCTCCATCTTCCTCTCCCTCTTCTTCCTCTTCCCCTTCCACCTCCTGGACATAACCAGTCTCAGAGGGACAGGAACAGCTTGGAGTGACACTGGTGGGGATCTAGGTGTCCTGGAGCTGGGCCTGTGGTGGCTAGCATCAGAACAAGGCAGTGCTTGTATACACAGAGGCTTTTCCAGGCCGTCTCACAGATACAGGGACGCACGACTAAGAGGAACAGAGAAATTCCAGAGATTTTTCACGTGCAAGCAGATATTTCCTCTGAGAGCTTGTAGACTAAATAATACTCCTCGTGTCTGAGGGATGGTGCGTACTGCTGACCTGGCAATGTTCTCTGCGCTCGGAGCAGGCACCAGGAGCCCCACAGTGGGCTGGAGGGAGGTGGAAGCAGAGCGAGGTGAGGCAGCCTGAATAAATGTCTTTATGGAAGAATATTGGGGGTGTTCTCCCACCGCCAGACATGACATCCATCTCAAATATGGAGGAAGAACTTGTTGGCAGGCCTTGGGAATGCAATGGGTTAGGCTTCTAAAAATAAATATATCCAGGCTTCTCTATTCACCATCTTCAAACACGTACATATACTTTATTTCATTTTTAAAATTTTTGGCTGTGCTGGGTCTTCATTTGCTGCTCCGGTTTTTCTCTAGTTGCAGCGAGCTGGGGCTACTCTCTAGTTGCGGTTCGTGGCTTCTCTTGCTGCAGAGAACAAGCTCCAGGGCTCGTGGACTTCAGTAGTTGCAGTCCCTGGGCTCCAGAGCACAGCCTCGGTAGTGGTGGCACACGCACTTAGTTGCTCCACTGTATGTGGGATCTTCCAGGACCAGGGATCGAACTTGTGTCTCCTGCATTGGCAGGCGAATTCTTTACCACTGAGCCACCATGGAAGCCCTGTCCTAGAGTTTGATAGACATTTTCATGCCTTGAGTCCATCCCTATCATTAATCCAAGGAAGACAACTGTACTATTAAAACCAACTGCTAGCCTAGTACCCTCAGCGAATACAAATAGAATAAGATGTTAAAAAATGATTCTGTTTTAACTCTGGTGAAGGTCCTGAGGCAGAGAACAAACCAGTAGGTACCAACTACTCCTATGTTCCAAGGAGGCGCTAGACCACGTCTGCATGGTCCGCGAAGAGCTGTGACCTCCCACAGACCGGAGGTGGCAAGGCCGACAGGGAGAGATTGGAAATTAGGTGGTTTCTGTTTTCTCTATTAGGATATCAATAACACTGGATTACAATGTTGCATTAGTTTCTGCTGTACAAGAACATGAATCAGCTGTCTGTATATACACACCCCCTGCCTCTGGGGTCTCCCTCCCACCCCAGCCCACCCCTCCAGGTCATCACAGAACACCGAGCTGAGCTCCCTGTGCTCTGTAGCAGGCTCCCACTAGCTAGCTGTTTTTCACATGGTAGGCAATGTATGTCAATCCTAGTGTCCCAGTTTGTCCCACCCTCTCCTTCCCCTGACCCCCAACTGTGTCCACATGTCCGTTCTCTACAGCTGCATCAAAATCAGAAGACTTCTTCAAAGAGAGATGTTGGATGCTATGGCCCCACCCATGGATGGGAGGAGGGGGTCTAGTAAAGAGGACTTCGAGGATGCCATTCACAGGATTGACAGACATACCCAGGAGCTTGGGGTTAGTCACATACTGGAGAAATCTTAATGGCAAGAAGCCCTAAAGTCATTACAAGGAGAGCTGGCTGCACAATTAGGGACAGAGTTCCACCTTCTACCTTTCCCATGGACCAGATATGGGCCGTGAGAAAGAGCTGGCCCCAGACAGCTGCCCCGAGAGGGGGGCTGAGTCACGAAGCTAAAACCCCAGCTGGGTGAGCTTCCATCCCCCTCAAGGGACCCACAGGTGAGCTGTCCCCCAGCTCCTGGGAGCCTCTGAGGGACCCCAAAGCCCCTCACAGCTTTAAATGTCTGCCATGGCCAAAGGAAACAATGGCTGATGGCATGGGTGCCCGCACCCACTTCACACTGGAGGACCCTAGTGGGAGGGAGGAGAGTAGACAGACAAGGTGAAGAAAGCAAGTGTGGAGGTCCATTCCATGTGTCGTTTGACCAGGCACAGGGGACTGGTACTGAGCCAAACGTGTGCGTCTGTGGACGAGCTTAGCGTTTGAGCCCACAGACAGAATGAAACCAAAGGCGCTCTCCCGAACCCTGTGGGTGGGCCTCTCCAATCCACTGAAGGGCTGAGTAGGAAAGAAAGCTCTCTCTCTGCCCTACTGTCTTCAAACTGGGACATTGTCTGCTTTCTGCTTCAGACTCTCGCTCCCACTGGAATGCATGCTTTCGTCTCTCCCAAGAAGGAAGTGAGGTCATTCAGTCATGTCCAACTCTTTGGGATCCCATGGACTACAACCTGCCAAGCTCCTACATCCATGGGATTTTCCAGACAAGAAGACAGGAGTGGGTTGCCATTTCCTTTTCAGGGAATCTTCCCAACCCAGGGATCAAACCCAGGTCTCCTGCATTGCGGGCAGACTCCTTACAGTCTGAGCCACCCAGGAAGTTCATCTCTCCCAGGTCTCCAGCTTACTGTCTCCAGATCTTGAACACCTTCACCTGCATGATCCTTGAAGCCCAATTCTTGAGTAAAAACATACCTCTATCTCCTAACCGTTCTCCGGAGATCCCAACTGAAAACACAGAGGGGACTTCAAGAAGGGGACTTCCCCTCTGGTCCAGTGGTTAAGAATCTGCCTTTCAATGCAGGGGACACAGGTTCCATCCCTGGTTGCATGCCTTGGGGCAACTAAGCCCGAACGCCACATCTAGAAAGAAGCCTGCGTGCTGCAAGGAAGATCCCACGTGCTGCAACTAAGACTTGATGCCGCCAAAAATAAATATTAAAAAAAAAAAAGGGGGGGGTGGCCCCGGCCGCCCGTAAAAAAAAAAAAAAGAAAAAAAAAGAAGTAGTAGAAGAAGAAAGGCACATTTACGCAGGGTCCTGGCTGGGTGCAGCCAGAGCTAGGGGTAGGGGGCAAGAAATTGAACCTCTACCCTTCTGCCTTGTGAAGAGACCCTGTAGACTTGAACTGACCAGAGAATTTTCTACCACCCAGTGGCTGCTCAAAGGTCAAGAGCTGCCGAGAGTGCCCTGGTTGGGGGTGGGGGGGAGGGATGATACTAGAGAGAAACCAGCCCCCCAGGTGTGTGGGATGGGCCCTGGAGAGTAAAAAAGAGGCTTCACTCTGCTGTACCCACAAACCAGGGAGTTTCACAAACAGGGTGCGTGATGCCTGCAGTGGGCTTGTGTTTGCAGGAGGAACCGGAACACACCCCAGGTCCCTTCTCTCAAACACTAACCTCCTTTTTGCCTCCTTGGCAATCTGTTTTAGAGCACAATACCGTGTGGAATGGAGGTCTTTTGTTTGTTAAATGTAAAAAGGAGCTTTGAGGAGCATAGAGTTACACGACTCCGTTTGAAATGTGCTTGAAAAGCAACTCCTTTCAAAGCCATATCATTTCCCATCCTGCAGGAATCCCACTGGAATGGGGAGGGTTGCCTCAAATTGAGTTCCAAGCTGTGTCTCAGCCGGTGAGAGACGCGGCAGACAGTGTGTTGAAAACCACCAGACCAGGAGTAGCTGATGTTTATCTGTCTCTGCCGGATTCCCAGGAATATTTTGGGGGTTTCCAAGCCCATGTGAGAAGTGTTGTCAGCCTGTGGCTGGAGATGCAAAAAGTGCGAGATTGGGCGATTTCTGCATCTTCACTCCCACCGCCCTCATCTCTTTTGGTGTTCGGTCCCCTCAAGTCCTCTCAGCCGCTGTGCCAAGGCAGGCTGGATCCAACAGGATATTTATAGACTGGGCAGCTAGTGGGAGCAGATGGCTTCTGATATGGGGAAAGGGAGCTATTTATACTGGGAGTTGGATGAAAATGAGTCAGAGGGCAGGCTGGAGCCATAGTTGGTGTTCCTTGTCCTACTGTTGCTGGAGAAAGTTCTCAGGATCTCTCAGCCTCGCTGTCCAGAGAATTCAACGCTGATAGAGCACCTGGTGCCATGTGGGCCCTGAGATGAGTAAGACTGGCCCCTCTCCTCTTTACCGTCCAAGAGGGGAGACCCTATGAAAATGGATCATGATAATGTGGTCCATCTCGGCCCGCTGAGAGCATCATGAGAACACAGACACCAACATGGTGGAGGCTGTTGGGCCCTGGGGAATGAGGAGGGGTTGAGGAGAGAGGAAGGAGTGGTCAAGAAGGACCACCAGCCATGACCTGGCTCAAAAAGATAAACAGGAAAGGTCCAGAGAAGAAGGAATAGAATCTGGTGTGTGGAGGTTTGTAGCCTGACCTGAGGCATCCTGGGAATATGCAGGAATCAGCCATGAACTAAGGAATGAGGGGCTTCCTGAGGGATTTCAGAGGAGGAGGCTGAATAGGTGAGCTGGGGCAGAGCCTGAAGGGATCATCGCCCACACTGGGGAACATGTGCTAATGCTGACATCACTTCCAGGCAGGAGGATCTGGCAAAGCTTTCTAAGCAAGGAAGCGAGCATTATTCCAGGGAGCAATGGAAACTGTGGACCGATCAGCTGGTTCCTCCTGTGTCCCCTTTGGAACTGTGCCTGCCACACAGTCGGTGCAGCATAAATGTCTGTTGAAAGTGCAGACTCACCGAACTCTTAACATTAACACCTCCCTGTCTGGAGATGGCATGTAGACCATCCACAAGATGAGTCCAGGCAGGCTTGTTGAGTGCCCCATGGGGCTAAAGGCACCGTCCCCTCCAGCCCCTTAGGCAGGTCCAAGCCTCCCTGAGATTGCTTCCCATCACACTTCTCTGCCCCACAGTCCAGTCTGCCCTGCCCCTGCTCTGATTCTGCTTGTCACTTTCTCTCCAGCTTGGCATCAACTCTGGCACTGGTGTGACCTCATGCCTTCTGTATGAAAACCAAGTAAGGGTAAAATAATCTCAAAAGACATTTCTGCATTCTTGCTGAAGGTTTGGGGAGTTGAAGCAAGTTTACGAATGTTAATAGCATAATATGAGCCTTCTGCTTGTTCTTAAACATCCATCAACCGTCTCTTCCTTCATACCCCCACCTCTTGCTTCTCTCTCTCCCTCCAGGCTTCTCCCCTTCTCTCTCTCCCCCCAGATACCTGTTCTTTGACTATGCAGAAGTGTTTAAAGTGGTTGGGGTTTGGTTTGGTTTCCTGTCTCCTTTTCTGTGGTTTTCACCTTTCACCCCTTCATGGGGTATTTTCCTAAACAAAGACCTTTTGTTCCTTGAGGAGAATGCTGGTCTCGTAGGTAAGAAGGTCATTTTTCCCACATTACAACTTTATGGAGAAGCTGTGGGATACACTTAATACCTGGCACCACATGGGGACAAGAAAAATTGATACTTCCAATAGGCAAATATCGGAAAAGAACAAAGATTCTTTGCTTGATCAAACTTTTTCAGACTTCTGACCTTTCTAGGCCCATCTATGCCCTTCCTTGCAAAATCCAGTTTTAGCAAGAAGTCTCCACCCTCGAAATCTGATCAGTTTCTCATCCCCCACTGGTCCCCAGGGGCTGTCTGCCCACCCTGTCCTGCCTTTAGCAAAATTCCGGTGAGGCTGATTTAGCTCACCCCTGATGTTTCCTCTTAGGAATTTTCCTTCCACCAACCCCACCCACCCCTGGTCTCTGTCTGTAAACCCCCATGTGCCCACCCTGTATTCAGAGTTGAGATCATTCTCCCACTGCAAGATCCCACTGCAGTGGTCCCTGTTTGAATAAAAGTCTGCTTTCCTGTCTTCAAAATTGTCATTACAGACTTCCCTGTTGGTCTAAGACCCCTCGCTTCCAATGCAAGGGGCCCGGGTTCCATCCTTGGTCCGGGAACTAGACCCCCACATGCCCCAACCAAGAGTTCACATGCCACAGCTAAAAGATCCTGTGTGCCCCAACTAAGACCCGGCACAACCAGATAAATTTAAAAAAAAAAAAAATTTTTTTTTAATGTCATTGAATAGTTTTTTCTTTAGCAGGAGACAAGACAACCTAGAGCACGTCAACTTAGTATTTAATCGCATGCTCCACGTGTGGCCACCCTGTGTAAAGTGTAGAAAGCAGAGGTGGAATAGGCCTGTGGGCTGGGAGCAGACAGAAGAGGAAAAGCGCTCTTCCCCATGACCTTGTAAGGGAAGAATGTACAGTCCAGGACAACTGATGGAGCTGATGGAGGGAAGAGGAACTCGGGGGGTGAGGAAGATTGAGGAAGGGAGACGACGAAACAGGGAAGATGAAAGAGAAGCTGATTGGGGGAAGGAAAAAGTATAAGTTTTACACGTATGAGAGACAGAAGTCGAAAGGCACCCCCCAGGCTGAGACCATTTTCTGAGCTGTGACATCAAGGCCAGAGCTGAAGGATGCTCTGGACCAGCGGCTCTGGGCTGTACTCCTAAGGGAGCATCTCCAGGGGCATCGCCTGGTCCTCGACCCCCAGGGGTGATAAATTCTCAGTGTTCCTTGTCTCTGTAGAGGAATTGTGAACTTGCTGAAAGTTCTGGTAGGTTCCTGACCCTTCAGTGTTTGACTCAAACTTGGTTTCTTCTTGGAATGCTTCAAAGGTTTTCAATGCAAATCCAGACTTTCTCCCTCACCTGCATATTTCTGTCCCATACACATTTGGTCACAGGTTAGTAGAGGAAGCTGAGAAACTTCCAGGTTGGATGCCACCAGCTTAGCCACTCTGAGCAGCGCCCCCACCCACTGCCATTCAAGGTAATGAGGCCAGTTTGGAAGTGCCATGGGGAGATGTGCTAGGATAAGCATGTAGAGACATGCAATGCAAGTAAATGTCTTGGTGAAAAACCAATGCCAAGTCCCACCAGAGGTAGACACAGGACCTAAGGGAGAGGAGGGAAGGTGGGAGAGAGGCCCCAGGTCTGCAGGTCACACTGGGGCCTGACAACAGGGTCACAGATGAGCGGGGAAATGCAAAAATACTACGGAAAATGTGACAAGTGTTTCATAAAGCAAACAGTATTTCCTTTAAAGGGCATTCGGGGATTTCCCTGGTGGTCCAGTGGTTAAGACTCCGACTTTCTACTGCAGGGGGCATGGGTTCGATCCCAGATTAGGGAACTAAGATCCTACAAGGCGCACCACGAAGCCAAAAATAAATAAATAAAAAACATACACTAGTCATTCATTCTCCTGGGAAGAGCTTTCTTTTTAAAAAATGATCAGAATAGGGAATTCCCTGGTGATCTGATGGTTAAGACTCCGTACTTTCACTGCCGAGGGCTCAAGTTCAATACCTGGTCGGGGAATTAAGATCCCATTCGCCTCACAAAGTGAAAGTGCTACTCACTCAGTCATGTCCGACTCTTTGTGACCTGATGGACTGTAGCCCACCAGCCTCCTCTGTCCACGGAATTCTCCAGGCAAGGTTACTGGAGTGGTTGCCATTCCCCTCTCCAGGGGATCTTCCCAACCCACGGATTGATCCTGAGTCTCCTGCATTGCAGGCAGATTCTTTACTGTCTGAACCACTAGGGAAGCCCTGTGCCTTGCAACAGGGCTAAATTCAAAAGAAGGAGAAGAAGAATAGTATGTGGCTGTTGCCCTTAAAGTTCTTATTTGGCAAGCATGAGAAGTGGTTCCATTTAAAAAGGAAACCATGGGAAGCCATGAATTGGAGAGCACCTCTCCATCACCCAGTTTGGCAGCAGCACCCGCAGAGCCAGACCCT
This sequence comes from Muntiacus reevesi, assembly GCF_963930625.1. Classification (NCBI taxonomy): domain Eukaryota; kingdom Metazoa; phylum Chordata; class Mammalia; order Artiodactyla; family Cervidae; genus Muntiacus; species Muntiacus reevesi. Next base: position 90,196,484 of record NC_089253.1, on the reverse strand, counting down.
CTGCAGGAGAGCTCCAGAAGGATGGCCTGTCGGAGAAACAAGTTTTTTCTGATGTCTTTCTGAGAGCCTTCACCCCTGCAACAACCACCACATGAATTCTCTGTTGGAAAAATATCCCAGGACAGGCTCTTCCCTGGTGGTCCAGTGGTTAAGACTCTATGCTTGCACTGCAGGAGGTGCGGGTTTGATCCCTTGTCAGGGTACTAAGATCGTGCATGCTAGACAGCATGGTCCCAAAATAATTTCTTTTAAAAATTATTTTTCAAACTTGTGGGGCCTCCCTGGCCCCAGGCAGTAAAGAATCCACCTGCCAATGTAGGAGACACGGGTTCAATCCCCGATCTGGGAAGATCCCACATGGCTCAGAGAAACTAAGCCCGAGCACCACAACTACTGAGCCTGTGCTCTAGAGGCCAGGAACCTCAACTACTAAAGCCTGCATGTGCTCCACAACAAGAAAAGTCACCACAATGAGAAGGTCCTGTACCGAAACTAGAGAGTAGTCCCTTCTCACTACAACTAGAGAAAGCCCACATGCAGCAACAAAGGCCCAGCATAGCCAAAAATACATTTTAAAAATTATTTTTTTTTAAAAGTTCCAGGGCAAAATCTTGCTCAAACTAGGCTGAGGGACATGGCGTGCCTCCCAGCCAGGGTAGTGGTGGCCAGAACACAGACCCCAGGGGACCAAGGCAAGCTGACCTGTAGAGGTCCTGGATGAAACTAGAGCCTCTTTTCCCATCCAGGGCCCCCAGCGATCCCAGGAGAGGCCTGGAGGGGCTCTGCAACTAAAGTATCTAGATTGTGAGGCCTGCTGGGCAGCCCTCCCCAGCGATCCAGGCTCGCTGGAGCCCGTGGGCGCCGGGCCAGGGGGGAAAGTCACCTTTATTATCAGTGACATGGAGCCTAGTAAGGCCAGAAACCCCTATGGGTGGAAGAGGCACAGTGAGACTGGCCACCTGGGGAAACAGAGCAGCACAGATCCCCAGACCAAGAACAGAGACAGCTCTAAGGACCTTCTGCATCCTGAGTGCAAACTGCACCAATGGGCAGAATCGGGGGAGGGACTCCCCCAGATTGCATCCCTGTGACTTTTACACACACATACACACCACAGTGAGGCACGACGCCTCCCCTTCCTCCCCTGGTGGGAGAGTTAAGATCCATCTCCAAGGACTCCTGGGCTGGGCTCCCCCAGGTAGTGTTCTGAGAAGCTTTTCACTCATCCGTGGACATGAGAGCTGTGCTGATGGAAGGTCTGTCCTTGGACCCCCTGTTCAGCCCATGTGGCAGAGGACAGTGGTTCAATCCCTGTGTGACTGAGGGCTTCCGTCCTGCTCTCCTTTGAATGACCAGCAGCACCAAGAAAGAAACATCTTGGTGCATTTTCTTGGCATAGTACAGCTGCACCCAAGATTAACAGGTCTGTAAACAGGCTCTTTTTATGAGACTGACGCGCTACCTACTGCGCTAACGAGGCACCTAACAGGCTCTTTTTAGAGAAAGGATTCACTTTTTCAGATGGACTTTTTTTTTTTTTTTTATCTCTATGCCACGAAAGATCCCAGATGGGGTGTATGCTGTCCTTGGAAAAGGAGGAAATTATTTTTGAGTCATAAAATGGAATAGGAATCAAGAAGGAAACTCTTGCTTGCCGTCTGTGGTTCAGTACAAAAGCTGGTCATTTGATCAAAGAGCCTTTGTCAGGTCAGCTGAGTTTTCGCTCCTAAAACCCTCAAGCTGCCCAACAGGCAACGTGATGCCTCTGAGTCATTTGCAAAGCCATGATTGTGAGACTCTAGAAAGCACCCACCTCCTTTACCTGAGCCTCTGAAATCTGGAAGCGAGACTGGGGGAGCAATAAAGGAGTGTGGCGCCCTCTGGTGAGAGCAGATCAAAACATCCCTCCCGAGCGCCCAGAGTGGGGCGTCCAGGGCAGTGGACTTGAACCTCCATCTCCAGTTACCCAACAACATCTTCTCACCTTTGTGCAAAACCCAAGATGACTAGCTTTACACACGATCCTTCAGAGTCTGCGTCCTCAGACAGTGTGAAGCTGACGTGGTTCAATCTGGGAAAACCTAATTAAGATGTTAGCCAAGCAGGGAGGGAGGTATTTATCCCAGGGAAGATGCAGAGACCATTGAAGCGCTGAGATCATGGAAAGCCAGGTGGGACCAGAGGGGTCCAGGCTCCTGGTCACAAATGCAGACCACAGGACCCAGGGAAAGGAGCCATGGCCAGTCAGCCATCACTGCTGGGGCCTCAGGGTTCTCCGTGGTGAGGAGGGACCAGGCAGACACCAGGAAGCCTGCGAGTTGAACCAAGCATCTCTGTCCATCTGGGATAAAAGCACTTGTCAGCTTTGATTACAGAAATTCCCAGGGTAGATTCAAAACAAAGGCCATATGCTTGTAAAAAGCCCTGGTCTCCGAATAGCCCAGCACTAGGACTCATCTTCTGGGTCAAAAGGAAAAGTCTGTGAAAGGCCAAGGAAGATGAATTTCATGCTTTCCAGGCCCCAGCTTGGAGTCTAGAGGAAGCTGTAGGCGGACGCAGGCCTGACACTGCAAGAATCTCTCCAGGCTCAGATTTACACTTGTGACGTTTCCAGGTCCCACATCAAGATACCATGGGTGGGTGATTTGATTTCTGTAAATCACATATGTGACTGTGCAGGGTTAATCAGGGGCTCTGGGCATGAACCCCGAGGAACTGGGGAGGAAACATGAATTTCTCTCTCTGCTATATGTGCTATATGGGAGCCTAGTTCCTTCCATGCATTCTGTTATTCCTTGGAGGGATCGGTCATGGACTCGGAATCAGACAAGAGGGACTTCATTGCAGGCTGACACCGGGAGGAGGCAGGTGGCCACCTCCTGCAGAGGGTATGAAGGTCCCTGAGGCTGGGCTCTTGGAAGGCTCAGCAGGGACCCTGAGAAAGAAACTCAGAAAGTCCCTATATGACATCATGGGCCCCCCCAGAGAAGAGTTGAAGCTTGCATGCACTCTCTGGCCTTAACACGTCAAATTACAGATAGATTTTTTTTTTTTCCTGGAAGTACAAGAATACCAATGAGTAAACCTGAAAATGTCTTTGTGTTTTCAGCAGGAAAGTAAGAACTTTCTTAGGTTCAGCGTCTTGGCAGCAGTATTGAGGGAAGGGGTCTGACCTCCAAGGAGGAATGTGGGTGTGGGGAGGACTCCACAGTCCTTCCCTCCTTCTCATGGGTCCATCCGTTCTTAATCTTTGTGATGCTGACAACGCTCACCCCATTCACATTTTTTTCCTTAGTTCCCCAACTAAGGATTGAACTGGTACCCCCTGCACTGGAAGCATGGAATCTTAACCACTGGACCACCTGGGAAGTCCCACTTTTTTCTTACTCTTCCCTTTATAACATACCCATTTTTTTCCTGAGATATAATTCACATACAATACAATTCATCCTTTTAAAATTGTATGATGCAGTGGTTTTTAGTATATTCAGAATTGTGTAACCATCACTACAATCCATCTCAAAATACTTTTACCACCTCAAAAAAGAAATGTTGTGCTCTATAACCATCATTCCTTTAATCTTACCCTCCCCTCCAGCCCTAGGCAGCCACTAATCAACTCTCTGTGTCTATGAATTTGCCTATTTTGGACGTTTCATAAATAATGGAATCACACAATACACTGTCCACTGTCTTTTGTATCTAGCTTCTTTACTTAACATAGTGTTTCAAAGTTCATCCATGTTGTAGCATACATCATTACTTCATGTATGAATAATTTTCCGTTGCATAGTTATACCTCATTTTATTTATCCATTCACCAATTGATGACTGGGTTGTTTTCACTTTTTGGCTATTATGAGTAATGCTGCTATGAACATTTGTGAACACGATTATGCTTATACAGGTTTTCAGTTCTTTTGAGTAGATACCAAAGTAGATGCCATTGCTGGATCATATGGATAAGATGGTTGGATAGCCTCACTGACTCAATAGACATGAATTTGAGTAAACTCCAGAAAATAGGGAAGGACAGGGAAGCCTGGCAAGCTGCAGTCCATGGGATCACAAAGAGTCAGATACGACTGAGTGACTGAATACACACACACATGGAAATTCTATCTTTAATCTTGCCAGGAATTGCCAGGCTGCTTCTACCCTTTTCGTCTAAGAATTGGTTGGTCATGTTTGGCAAAACAATAACAGTATCACTGGATCTTTCCAGAAAGATTCTAAATAAGAACGAGGATTAAATTCCAATTTTAGCTAAGAAAGTTGGCTAACTGGTTACTTTGGTTAGTTGAAATTCAAAATAACACTTTAAAAATCCCATTTTTAAAAACTTATGTTGAGAAATATGCTAATTCAATTTCACATCTTATAATTGCATCTGTTAAGAGAAGGGTGCAAGGAGGATCATCTCACTTTTCTTGGAGGTTAGGCTGCACATCTTCAAGGATCACTTATCCATTCACTAACATTTTTTTGAAAATTAAGTATAGTTGATCTACAGCTTCCCTGATGGCCCAGTAGTAAAGAATCTGCCTGCCAATGCAGGAGGTGTGGGTTCAATCCCTGGGTCAGGAAGATTCCCTGGAGGAGGAAATGGCAACCCACTCCAGTATTCTCGCCTGGAAAATCCCATGGACAGAGGAGCCTGGCAGGCTACAGTCCATGAGGTCACAAGAGACAGACACGACTGAGTGACTAAACAACAACATAGTTGATCTACAGTATTGTGTTAGTTTCAGGTATACAACAAAATGATTCTGTTACACACACACACACACACACACGCACATATGTGTTCAGATTCTTTTCCACTTTAGGTTATTAAAAGATATTAAATATAGTTCCCCATGCGATACTATAGATTCTTAAGTATTTATCTATTTTATATATAGTGTGTGTATCTGTTAATCCCAAACACCCAATTTATTCCCCTCTGGCCTCCCCCCTCACCAACACTAATTAAGGGCCAATTGCAGGTCAGGCCTGGGGGCTGGGACTCCAGATCCACAGGTGAACAAAATAGATAGTCTTTCCCCTGCTGGCTAAGTCATAGTATCAGAGAGAGTCAGACAAAACAGACAAAATTACTGCTTTGCAGGTAACTGAAGGGCTGAGAGAAAATTACAAAGCTGTTGGGTGGCTGGGGGTGGGGACTACTGCAGACAGGATGGTCAGGGAATCTCTCCGAGGAAGTAGATGAGTTTTGCTGTCATAACAAGTTACCACACATTCAACAGTTCAAAACAACACCCATTTATTGGCGCTCAATTCAATAGGTCAGAAATCTGGGTTCTATGCTCAGAGTCTCACACGGCCAAAATCAAGGTGTTGCCTGGGCTGGGGTCTTCCCTGGAAGCTCTTAGAAAGAATCCACTTGTAGGCTCACTCCAATTGTTCACAGAATTCAGTTTCTAGCAGTCACAGAACTGTCTTAATCCGTTGGAACTACTGTAACAGAATATCATAAACTGGGGACTTCCCTGGTGGTCCAGTGGCTAAGACTTCACGCTTCAAATGCAGCAGGTGCAGGTTTGATCCCTAGTCATGGAACTAGATCCCACATGCCATAACTAAGACCCAGAACCGCCAAATAAATAAATACAAACATAAATATTTTAAATATGTATGCGCACGTGCTCAGTTGCTTTCAGCCATGTCCAACTCTTTTGAACCCCATGAGACCCTGTGGACTGTTTCCCACCAGGCTCCTCTGTACATGGGATTCTCCAGGGAAGAATACTGGAGTAGTTGCCATGCCCTCCTCCAGGGGATCTTCCTGACACAGGGATCGAACCCATGTCTCTTTCACCTTCTGCATTTCAGGCAGATTTTTTACCCACTGAGCCGTCTGGGAACCCTGTGAAAGTAAAAGTGAAAGTCGCTCAGTCATGTCCGATTCTTTGCAATTCTCCAGGCCAAAATACTGGAGTGGGTAGCCTTTCCTTTCTCCACGGGATTTTCCCAGCCCAGGGATCGAACCCAGGTCTCTTGCATTGCAGGCAGATTCTTTACCTGCGCAGTCACAAGGGAAGCTCAAGAATACTGGAGTGGCTAGCCTATCCCTTCTCCAGCAGATCTTCCCAACCCAGGAATCAAACCGGGGTCTCTTGCATTACAGGCGGATTCTTTACCAACTGAGCTATCAGGGAAGCCTGGGAAGCCCATAAATAGAAACTGGAAAGTCCAAGATCAAGGCACCAGCAGATTCAGTGTCTAGTGAGAGATCACTTCTGGGTTTATAGACAACCGTCTTCTGGTTGTATCCTCACTTGGCAGAAGCGGGCAAAGGCACTCTCCCGGGTCCCTTTTATAAAGACACTAATCCCATCCATGAGAGCTTCACCCTCCTGACCTAATCACCTCCCTAAGACCCCACCCCCAAGCACTACAACACTGGGGACTAGGTTTCAACACCTCAATTTGGGGGAATATAAACATTTAGTCTGTAGCAAGGACTGAGGTTTCTTGCTTGCTCCTTGGAAGAAAAGCTATTACCAACCTAGATAGCATATTAAGGAGCAGAGACATTACTCTGCCAACAAAAGTCCATCTAGTCAAAGCTATGGTTTTTCCAGTAGTCATGTATTGATGTGAGAGTTGGACTATAAAGAAAGCTAAGCACCAAAGAACTAATGCTTTTGAACTGTGGTGTTGTTGAAGACTCTTGAGAGTCCCTCGGACTGCAAGGAGATCAAACCAGCAAATCATAAAGGAAATCATCCTGAATATTCATTGGAAAGATTGATGCTGAAGCTAAAACTCCAATACTTTGGCCACCTGATGTGAAGAACTGACTCACTGGAAAAGACCCTGATGCTGGGAAAGATTGAAGGCAGGAAAAAAGGGGATGACATAGAATGAGATGGTTGGATGGCATCACTGACTGAATGGACATGAGTTTGAGCAGGCTCTGGGAGTTGGCGATGGACAGGGAGGCCTGGCCTGCTGCAGTCCATGGGGTCACAAAGAGTCGCACACGACAGAGCGACTGAACTGAACTGAACTGAAGGACTGAGGGACTATATTCTGGCTGGTGTCAGCAAGGGTGGAGGGATTACTCTCAGCAACTCAAGGGCACCCACATCCCTTCTCATGTGGCCCCTCCATCTTCAAAGCAATGATTGTGTCCAGTCTTTCTCACACCCTGCGTCCCTCCACTTCTGTCACTAGCTGGAGAAAGCTCTCTGCTTTTAATGGCTTGTGTCTTCCCATCTTAAGATCAACTGTGTCATACAACATCACACAACTGCAGGAGTGATGTCTCCTCCTATTCACAGGTTCCAAGGATTAAGACATAAAATGTGTTAGTCACTCAGTCATGTCTGACTCTGCCACCCCATGGACTGTATGTAGCCTTCCAGGCTCCTCTGTTCATGGGATTCTCCAGGCAAGAATACTGGAGTGGGTTGCCCTTTCCTACTCCATGTTTTTGACCTGGGGATTAGTATATACGTTTTAATTCATTTTTATTGGAGTGTAGTTGATTTGCAATGTTGTGTTGGCATCTGCTGTGCAGTGAAGTGAATCAGTTACACAAATACATGTATCCACCCTTTTTTCAATTCTGTTTCCATATAGGTCATTACAGAGTATTGAGTAGAGTTCCCTGTGCCATACAGTAGGTTCTTAATAGTTACCTATTTACATATAATATGTATATGTCGGTCCCAATCTCCCAATTTACTCCTCCCCACGAATTTCCCCCTTGGTAAATTTGTTTTCTACATCTATGACTCTTTCTGTTTTGTAAATAGGTTCACTTGTACCATTTTTTGTTCTTACTATTCAGTCGCTAGTCATGTACAATTCTTTGCAACTCCATGGACTGTAGCCCACCAGGCCCCTCTGCCCATGGGATTTCCCAGGCAAGAATACCAGAGGGGGTTGCCATTTCCTTCTCCAGGTGATCTTCTGGACCCAGGGATCCAACCTGGGTCTCCTGCATTGCAGATGGATTCTTTACCGCTCAGCTACCCAGGAAGCCACTATATTTTTAGGTTCCACATATAAGCAATATCATATGAGATTTGTCTTTCCCTGCCTGACTTACTTCAGTTCAGTTCAGTTCAGGTCAATTGCCCAGGTGTGTCCGACTCTTTGCAACCCCAGGGACTGCAGCACGCCAAGCTTCCCTGTCCATCACCAGCTCCTCAGTTAGTCAGTTCAGTCACTCAGCTGTGTCCGACTCTTTGCGACCCCATGAATCACAGCATGCCAGGCCTCCCTATCCATCACCAACTCCCGGAGTTTACTCAAACTCACGTCCATCAAGTTGGTGATGCCATCCAACCATCTCATCTTCTGTCATCCCCTTCTCCTCCTGCCCCCAATCCCTCCCAGCATCAAGATCTTTTCCAATGAGTCAACTCTTCGCATGAGGTGGCCAAAGTACTGGAGTTTTAGCTTCAGTATCAGTCCTTCCAGTGAACACCCAGGACCGATCTTCTTTAGGATGGACTGGTCGTACCAGCTCCTAGAGCTTGCTTAAACTCATGTCCATTGAGTCAATGATGCCATCCAACCATCTCATCCTCTGTCGTCGCCTTCTCCTCCTGTCTTCAGTCTTTCATCAGGGTCTTTTCCACACATCAGGTGGCCAGTGTATTGGAGTTTCAGCTTCAGCATCAGTCCTTCCAATGAATATTCAGGACTGACTTCCTTCAGGACTGACTGGTTTGATCTCCTTGCAGTCCAAGGGACTCTCTAGAGTCTTCTCCAGCACTGAAGTGACTTACTTCACTCAGTATAACAATCTCTAGGTCCATCCACGTCTCTGCACCTGGCATTATTGCATTCATTCTTTACAGCTGAGTAATATTCCGTTGTGTATATGTACCACATCTTCTTTATCCATTCTTCATCAATGGACATTTAGGTTCTTTCATGTCTTGGCTACTATAAATAGTGCAACAATAAACATTGGAGTGCACATATGTTTTCAAATTATGGTTTTCTCTGGATATATGCCCAGGAGCGGGATTGCCAGAACAGAGGTTATCACTGAAACCTGGAGTAGGAGGAAGAGGTAAGGATGTGGCCAGTATGGAGCAACATCCTTCCTGGGGGAGAAGGAAGCGTGGTCTGTGGGCTGTAGGAAAACAAATGATGTGGAGCCTGGCTTGAGTCAAATGAGTGATTGGGGGAGAGCCCCTAAATCATCATGGTCCTGGTACATATCCTTGAGCTGGAAGTAAACCAGGCCCAAGACACTTGGAGGAGACTGCCTTTGACATTTTAGCCCATGAAATTTATTTTTAAAAATAACTTGAGAGACTTACCTGGTGGTCCAGTGGCTAAGACTCTGGGCTCCCAAAGCAGGGGGCCCAGGTTCGATCCCTGGTCAGGGAACTAGACCCCACACACAGCAGCTAAAGATCCTACATGCTGCAACTAAGACCTGGTGCAGTCAAATAAATAGAGTTTTGTTAAAGTTTTTTTTTTTTTTTAAGATAATGTCGGGACATCCTACATTAAAAAAAAAAGGTAATGTAGAGTTGGACCATAAAGAAAGCTGAGCGCCGAAGAATTGATGCTTTTGAACTGTGGTGTTGGAGAAGACTCTTGAGAGCCCCTCAGACTGCAAGGAGATCAAACCAATCAATCCTAAAGGAAATCAGTCCTGAATATTCATTGGAAGCACTGATGCTGAAGCTGAAGCTCCGATAATTTGGCCACCTGATGTGAAGAACTGATGCATTTGGAAAAGACCCTGATGCTGGGAAACATTGAAGGAAGGAGGAGAAGGGGACGATGGAGGCTGAGATGGTTCAATGGTATCACCAATTCAATGGACATGAGTTTGAGCAAGCTCCAGAAACTGGTGATGGACAGGGAAGCCTGGTGTGATGCAGTCCCTGGGATCGCAAAGGGTCAGACACGACTGAGCTCCAGAACTGAACTGAACAGCTGTGTAGCAGTATCTCACTGTGCTTTTAATTTGTATTTCCCTAATGAGTAATGATTTTAGCATTTTCTCTTATGCTTATTGGCCATCCACTAAGAAAAGTACAAACTTATTAAACAAAATAATCATTGTGTATTTGTTCAAATATTTCACCCATTTTTAATGGGTTGTTTTCTTAACTTCTGGAAGCTCTTTACATATTTTATCAGACATATAGCTTGTAAATATTTTCTACCAGTCTATGGCTTGTTTTCAGTTTCTTAACAGTGTTTTTGCAAAAAAAAAGTCAACCAAAACTTTTAAATTTGGATGAATTCAGTTTCTCAATTTGTTCTTTTGTGGGTAGTGCTTTTCATTCCATATTTTAAAAATCTTTGCCTAAGCCAAGGTTACTAGATTTTCTATTGTGTTTTCTTATAGAAGTTTTATAGTTTTAAGCTTTACATTTAAGTATGTTTGGGGTTAGTTTTTTTATATGATGTCAGATATGGATCAAGATTCTTTTTTTTTTTTGCATATTGATATTCAGTTGTTTCAGAATATTTGCTGTAACAACTATTCTTCTTCTATTGAATTGCCTTTGAAACTTTTTCAAAAATTTTATTGTCTATATGTGTTTGGGTCAACTTCTGGGCTCTCTAGTCTGTTTCACTGACCTGTTTGTGCTAATACGACACTTTCTTGCTATAACTTTAAATGCCTTAAAATCAGATGGTATAAGAACTTCTCCTTTCCCCTTCATTTTCAAAGTTGTTTTGACTATTCCTTATCCACTGCATTTCCATTTGAATTCCAGAATCAGTTTGTCAATTTCTACCCCCAAAAACCTGCTAGAATGTACTAGAATGCACTCACTGAGAGTGCATAAAATCTATAGACCGATCTGAGAATTGACAACTTAGCAGTATTTTTATAAAGTTTTTTTTTTAATGGGGACCTTTTTTAAAGTTTTTGTTGAATGTGTTACAATATTGCTTCTGTTTTCTGTTTTGGTTTTTTGGCTACAAGGCATGGGGAGTATTAGCTCCCCAACCAGGGATCAAACCTATACCCCTTGCATTGGAAGGCGAAGTCTTAACCACTGGACAGCCATGGAAGTCCCTACAGTATATTTTTAAATTAAAACATAATTCACATACCATAAAGCCCACCATTCTCAAGTACAATGTTCAGTAGTCTCTAGTATACTCACAACATTGCGTAACCATCATCATGATCAAATTCCAGAACATTTGCATCATCCCAAAAGAAAACCCTATACCCATTAGCAGTTACTCCCCATCATTCCTTCCCCCAGTCCCTGGCAACCACTAATCAACTTTCTGTCTCTATGAATTTGCTTATTCTGGACGTTTCATATCAATGGAATCATACAACATGTGACCTTTTGTGTCTGGCCTCTTTCACTGAGCATATTGTTTTCCCTGTTCCTCCAGGTTAGAGCAGACATCTTAACAACACTGAGTTCACAGCAGCACCTAAATCAACAGAGAAATAGACTGGCCTGGGATAGTTTGCAGAAACCACTTTTTTTAAAAAATATGATTAATTTATTACAAAAGAGAAACATGGAAATTATTTACATGATGAGAAGATTTCAGAACTTCAGTAGAATGGGCAGCATCATGTGATGTCATTTCAGTAGTGACTTATTTCAGTCTACATGTTTTCCAAGAAGGTCACCACCTCTAAATAAGAAGTAATCCTTGTCATCTAGAGCAACTTTGGTGCCTCCATATTCGGGGAGAAGAACTTTATCTCCAACTTCATGCTAGCTGGTTAAATCTCTTTACCCTTTCCTTTAGAGTCCGATCCAACAGCTCCTGTTGTTGCTTGCAATAGTTTTCCCTGAGATTTTTCTGGAACCATAATACCTCCTTTGGAAAAACTTCTTTTTAAATATTTATTTATTTTACTTGTTTGGCTGCTCCAGGTCTTAGTCACATGGAATCTTTAGTTTCCAATCTTTAGCATGTGGGATCTAGTTCCCTTACCAGGGATGGAACCTGGGCCCCCTGTATTGGGAGCACAGAGTCTTAGCCACTAGAGCACCAGGAAAGTCCTGAGAAACTGCTTTTTAGAATGAACCCTTTGGAATCAGCTTTGGTAACATCTATGTCTGCTTATTCTTACTCAAAATAAGCCATGTGATTCATTTCCAGTTAACAGAGGAGATGACTGGCTGGAGGTTGTAAAATTGTTAAACTTCAGAGCTGACAGGAAACTTAGAAACTGTATAAGGAAGAGGTTGCAAACCAATTGCCCAGAGGCCAACTTCGTATCCAGAGGTGTTTGTTTGGCCTATGCAGGATGTCCTTAATATAGGAACCAACATTTCTCAATTTGGGAATTTTCACACAAAAAAGAATTCTTTAAAAACTCAGATGCCTGGCAGCCCAAGGCTCACATTTTTGCATGGAAGTGTTGGGTTGGGGAAGAGGAGAAGCCTCTTTTCCAGGTCTCCTTGGTACCACCACCCCACAGGCCACCTGTGGCCCACACCTGCCCCCTTCACTGTCAGGTTACGCGCCTGGCCTGTAAAGAGTTGAATTGACTCCTCCCACTACTAGTCAGAAAAAAAAGGTCAGTTTTCATTCCAATCCCAAAGAAGGGCAATGCCAAAGAATGTTCAAACTACGGTACAACTGCGCTCATTTCACATGCTAGTAAGGTTATGCTCAAAATCCTTCAAGCTAGGCTTCAGCAGTACATGAACCGAGAACTTCTAGACATACAAACTGGGTTTAGAAAAGGCAGATCAAATTGCCAACATTCGTGGATCATAGAGAAAGCAAGAGAATTTTGCAGTTCCAATACTTTGGCTACCTGATGCAAACAGCCAACTCACTGGAAAAAACCCTGATGCTGGGAAAGATTGAAAGCAAAAGGAGAAGAGGGTAACAGAGGGTGAGTTTTGGCCGTCGGGTGTGGCCAAAAACTAAAAATAACATGACAGAACATAATAAAGTGACCCAGGGATCGAGCCTGGGTCTCCTGCATTGCAGGTGGATTCTTTAGCATCTGAGCCAAACATAATAAAGTGAAAAAGTTTGTTGACCTAAAATTTCATCTTTTCTCGGGCCTGCTTGCTGGGCCGGACATGTAGTTGTCAGCACCACCAGCCCTGGCTTCTTCCTGGTCCAAGCAGTGTGCAGTGCCATCCTGACCTGGGTAATTTGGGGTGGGGGACACTCTGGGCTTCCTGGGGCCCGGCAGCTGACACCAGGGCCTGGGGAGGGAGGACACCTGGTCCTGCAGGGGCCTGGGTCCCAGTTGCCAGCAGCATGCTCACTCCTGCTGCCAGATGGCAGAGCACACCCCTGTTTATGATTAGGGGGCTGACTGCACTCAGAACCCAGGAAGCCGATGATGAAAGCTGTGAAGAGAACATTGTTATATGACTTTTCATAGTTTCCCAAGTAAATATGACACTCGCTGCTGCTTGAATTACTAATGCCTTGGAAGAGGAGGCCGAAATCTGTTCCCAAACAGACTCCTCTTTTTTTCTCTCCGTCACCTAGGCACTCAGCATTGTTGTCGAAATGTTTTCCTGGGCTCGCCCGTCCTCCAAACTCAGTACATTGCCTGGGAGGAGAACCTGGCGCCTGGGCAGCCCGGATGGCCCAGCAGCCTCACTCCCCTGCTCCTCTGCGTCAGCTCCGCATCCAGCAGGCAGCTCGCCACAGGCAGGTGACCCCACGGTCCTGGATCACAGCTGCAAACGACAGTGGTGGGGTGGCAGCCACAGCTGGTTTCCAAGGAGACGTGGCTTTGAACCGGCAACTTCAGGCAGAAAGGACCCTGCCGGACACGCGACCTCCAAGCCCCACTCTTGGGCCACCTGGGGACAGCCGGAGAAGGAGCCTGGACCCAACGGGCACTCGGATCTCTACTGTCTTTATTACCACTTAGAAAAGCTAGTAAACAGATGGTTTGGTTTAGAGAAAATATGCAGCCAGGGTTATTAAAAGGGGGCGGGGGAAGCAGAAGAATGAGGAGAGGAAAGGGAACGGCAGGAAGGCTTGTATGCAGCAGGACCGGTGACAGCTTGTAAATCTCAACCAACACCACTGGATCTGCCTGTGTCTCTGGCTGGGGCTACTCGGTCCTCGCTGAACACATCTGTCCCTAAAGAAGCCCAGATGAAACCAATCTCAGGTGGAAAACGCAGTCTGCCCTGCTCATGGTCCCAAACATACCCATGGTCAAATGAGCCTGGGGACGCTTAGGGCCAGAGAGCACACATGGGTTGCCCTCCAGAGGGATCAGACACATCCTGGATGGCCACAGAGAAGCTGTCCCTCCTGAGAGAAAGGAGTCAAGACCATGGGCTTCCTGTAGGGACAGAGAGGACGCAAGGGGTGGAGGGCTTGGTTACGTCCCTGGTGGTGACCTCAGCCTGGAGGATGCTGCCAGTCCACTTGGATCCTGAGCGCCTTCCCTCCAGGAAAAGTCCAGAACATGAGGACTCAGGATTGAACTATAGGACAGAGACTCTTAAGAAAGGAGAGGTAAGAGAAGCCTCACAGACCCTCCAGGAACCCCCTTCCTATGTTCTCAGCATCTTCTGGAGAGTGACGCCGTGATGCCAGGATGCAGTGAGTAGAAGGGACTGAAGGGAGGAGAGAGGATTGGCACATTTTTGTCAGCAGTATAATATTCCAACCTAACTCCAGAGGAAGCTTGTCCCACATCTAAGACAGAGAAGTCACAAGAAGCCAGGTGCAATTCCCAAAGATAAGAAACTGAAAACGGCAAGGCTTCTGAGCTCCGGGTCTCATGCGTGTGCTGTGCTAAGTCGCTTCAGTCGTGTCCAACTCTTTGTGACCCCATGGACTGTAACCCACCAGGCTCCTCTGTCCATGGGATTCTCCAGGCAAGAATACTGGAGTGGGTTGGCATGCCCTCCTCCAGGGGATCTGCCCAAACCAGGGTTCAAACCGGCATCTCTTACGTTTCCTGCACTGGCTGGCAGTTCTTTACCACTAGCGCCACCTGGGAAGCCCTCAGAGTCTCATATAAAGTCCTAAAGCAGACGGGTAAAGGTTTCTCTTGCTTTTATTTCTGCTAAAGCAACATGCATAGAAATAGGAAGAGGACAAACCCTGCAAGGAGCTGGGAAGAGGGATCACAGGCAAACGCAGACTGCAGAGACCAGTTATGATCTAAGGCGAGGCTGCTCCAAATGTGGTCCTTAGACCACCTGTGTTGGTCAGCTAAGATCGGGTCAAAGACTCCACAGAATAAGTATAGAAATCAAGAGTAAGCACCAAGAAACTTCTATATGCCTTTCACCCCTTCTTAGGCTTGTCCTATTGTATCTGGAATATAATAAGAAGAAAAGAAATGCAGGCTTGTATTTTGTACAGCTTTTATTTCTTTCATTGCTTTTTCCCATCTGTGTCTAGGTTATTGTATTTCGCAAAGGCAGCAGTCTGTGATGGCTTGGAAATGTGGAAAACAAAACATCCTTCCCTGCAGATACTCACTGGCCCAAGGGATGTGAAGCGCCAAGGAAAGAACTCCTTCTCAATCTTGGGAGAGAGTGAAATCCATGCAGCGGCAGCCCTGGGGGGCTGCACGGGGGCGCTGACCAGGCAGCCAGGAGCCCAGGCCAACCAACCCCACTGGGACACATAGATTAGGGTAAACCCTTGTCCTGCCCTGACCAGGCATAAAAACAGGGGCCATCAGAGTCAGGCCTGCAATGACAAGGTGTACTGGCCAGTAAAGGGGATGTGGGTGCCCCCGGCACCCTGCCAGGAGAAGTGAAGACTCTGGGAATGGGGTCTCTGGAGACCTCCTGGGCAGGCCTTTTTTTTGGCAGTGGGGAGGGGGCTGTGTTGGGCCTTAGTTGCAGCACATGAGCTCTCTAGTTGCAGCACATGAGCTTAGATGCCCCAAGACATGAAGGATCTTAGTTCCCTGACCAGGGACGGAACCCAAGGCTTCTGTATTGGAAGGTGGATTTCTAGTCACTAGATCACCAGGAAAGCCCCCAGCAGGCTTTGTTATGACTTCAAAGGCCCCCTCCTTTTTCTGATCATGCATGTCAGATGGGGACCTGAGACACAGAGTAACAGAGAAAAGGATGCTGTGGCTTTTATTCTGAAAGCAGAACCACTCCCTGGCCCACTCTCTACATGCACTCTGACCCTGTCCGAACACCCCCATGGCCTGTGGAGCAGAGAAGGCGCTTTCTGCTCCTCTGTGTTCTTTCCTCCCTGGAGTTAGTGGTGAAAAGGACCCAGGGAACCTCCCAGAACCTACAAATGCTGTTGGCTTCGATCCAAGATGGAACACAGTGTATGCTTCCCTCTATGTGAAAAACAGGCAAAACTGTGAGCAGCTAGGACCATGGTCACCCTGAGGTACAGTGATGAGGGAACAAGGAAAATTGCGGCGGGGGGCAGTGCTGCTCTTGATGGGGGTACTGGGGAAAGGGAGAGTTCAGGTTGCAAAAATAAAATTGTACCCTTATAACTTGTCCGCTTTCTTTGTGTACCTTAAGCTTCAATAAAATGTTTGAAAAACCTCTCGTCTCCAACCATAACTGCAAAAACAAAATAAAATATAGGGACAGAGGTCTTGCTTGATTCTGTTCCTCTTGTGTGAGAAACGCTGAGTCGTAGACCCATGGAAAAGAGCAATTACCCCATGAGAGAAGCTGGGATCTGATTTTTGGGTCACTGTTTTCCCAGGTGGTCGGGGGGTGGGGAAATGGTTGACTCATTTTCCTCACTCCCCTCCTGCCCTTGTCCCCACCATGTGGAGCTGGACGGGGGCCAAGGGCTGGGAGATTTGGGCTGTTGCCTTGGTAATGCTTAAATATTGGCTTCAAGTTATAATGGTAAAATAAATAAGCAGGAGCCTTGGGGAGCTCAAAGTGGCCCTGCCCATTGTTCCAGATGCTTGTCAAAGCCCGTGCGAGGACTTGGGTCATCCACAGGGAAGCATGCGGACAAAGCCCAGGTTGGGGGCTGCCTGTGTCCTGGATACTCAGGCACCTGGCCTCCATCTAGCATGGAGAACAGATCCCTGGGTCTTGGTAGATTCTCAAAAATCCTCACTCAGCGTCATCTGTTGAAACATTAAGAACCCAAAGCCAGAGTCTCAAGAAAACTTTCTCTGAAGGTGGGGTGGACACAGAGGGCAATCGTGGAACTAAAATCACTGCTAAAGGCAGATTACTCACTTCCAGAAGGTGCACGTGTGTGACCAGTTGCTTAGTTGTGTCTGACTCTTTGCAACACCATGGACTGTAGCCCCCCAGGCTTCTCTGTCCATGGGATTTTTCCTGGTGGCTCAGTGGTAGAGAACACGCATGTCAATGCAAGAGACTCAGGTTCAGTCGCTAGGTTGGGAAGATCCACTGGAGGAGGAAATGGCAACCCACTCCAGTATTCTTGCCTGGAGAATCCCATGGACAGAGGAGCCTGGCAGGCTACAGTCCAAGGTCACAAAGAGTTGGACATGACTGAGTGACTAAACCACCACCACAGGAGGACAGGACCATAGGAAGACAGGTCAGGGGCTTTCAGAGGTCAGAAGGTGAGGGCCAAGAAAATAACAGTGGTTTTTAGAAACCAGGAACCACAGCACCCTGACTCAGGAGGGACACATCCTGGATCTGGGATCAGGGGAGCTGAGATTTGCAGCAGTGGCTGAGAAGATGACAACCCTGGTCCAGGACATAGACCAGAACTTGGTCCAAGATAAATTCTCCATTCCAGTCCCAGCTCTGTGGCCAAGAAGCTTTGACTTGGAAGTGTGTAGCAGGTCCTTAGCAGCTCTGGGCCTCAGTTTCCTCAACTGTGAGCCACCGTTTATATAGACGGAGGCAGGAGAGGCCCAGACTCCAGCCCCGGGAACGCTGGGAACGGTCCCTGTGAAGCCCATCACACCCTCCCCCAGCAGCTGTGGCAGATGTGCGGGTGCGTATTCCAGGATTTACGATGTGGCTGCCCTCGGGAAAGTGGAAACTGCTGGCCTCGCCCGTCCCGGAGCATCCAAATTATAAACCTCCACTGAAGCCTTGGCTCGGGTGGTGTGCTTGTCCCGCTGTGTGTGCAGGGAAGGGAAGAGCACACGAACTTGGGCAGGGTGGGGTGGGGGCGGCTCCCTCTGGGCAACGCTGAGGCATCGGCAGTGCTGGGAGGGGCCCCGAGCGTTTGACACCAGCGTGAGGTCACCGCTGTCCTGCCTCTGGGGTGTGATGTGTCAGCAGGCAGCCGCTGGCCCACGTGCCCTGATTCCTCACAGCAGCCTGCATTCTTCACCCTGGGCCAGCCGCTGCCCTGCCCAGCCTGCTCCTCGCTCCCACTCCCTCCCAGGGGCCTCCTAGGGCTCCAGCCTCTGGAAGCCAGGAGGGCGTGGAGTGAGGCAATACATCAACAGGGCGGGTGCCCCCTGGACTCACTGGGGATGCTCTTCTTGGCAGATTGGTCCTCTCCAGGGCCACAGGCTGACTGCTGAGAGATGATCGGGTTCTCCTTCTGCTCCCTCTTGTGAAAGACAGCCCAGTGATAATGGTGGTTGTTGTTCAGACCAGGGATCGAACCCCGGGCCCTTGGCAGTGAGAAGGCAAAGTCCTAACCAGTGGTGGCTCAGTGATCAAGAATCTGCCTGCCAATGCAGGAGACATGAGTTTGAGCCCTGGGTCAGGAAGATCGCCTGGAGAAAGAAATGGCAACCCACTCCAGCATTCTTGGTGAGGAAATCCCATGGACAGAGGAACGTGGTGGGCTTCTGTCCACGGGGTCACAAAGAGTCAGACACAATCACCACCACCACTGGACCACCAAGGAATTCCCAGGGAACCCTTTTTTAGAGATGAGGGAACTGGGGGAGCAGGGAAGCAAGTAGTTAGTCCAGAGGTCCCCAGCTGGAAAGTGGTGAAGTCAGGATTCAAACCCAGGCCCCACAGTCCTGGGATCCACTCTAAGGTTTCTGCTGGAGCCCAACATCTGGGAGAATTCCTACCCTGCATGCCCAGGCAGGAGGGAAAACAAGTAAGAAATCCTCAGCTTTCCGGAGCAAAACATGGTCCCATCCTCTAGACACCCCCTAACTTCAGTTGGTATATGAATCCCTGAAAGAAGTCTGTAAAAAATCCCTCTCAGAGGTTCTGACCCAGTCAGCTGATGGGGGAGAGGAACCAGGGTCAGCTTTGAAAACAGGACCCTGAACCCCAGGTGACCCGGTGTGGGAAGTGGACTACGGTCCAGAGCCATGTCCTGAGAAGCCCTGAAGCATCACTGAGATCAGACTCAGGGGTTAAGTTCAGCCGTGTCCCCAGCTCAAGAAGGCAGGAGCAGGCAGCACAGCTCAGCCAGAGTCCAGGCCAGATGAGTCCAGCGGGCCTGGCCTGCTGGGGACCAGAGGGCCTCACCCTGGTGCGGCCAGCTGGTGCCCAGCAACCCAAGGAGGAGTTTTTGGATTCAAACTCCCATTCTTGAAGAAGCAAATACAAGCTCATTCTGGGAGAGCCCCAGGGCACCTCTGGGCTCTGCCCAAACCCTAGCACAGAGGATCCGGAAAGGCCCAGAGAATGAGCCAAAACCCTCTTTCCCCTTTACAATTCCAAGCGCCAATAGCTTTTCCCCGAGACCCGCCCTTTCACAGTGACGTCATCTGCGCATGCTCAGTGCCAAGCGATGATGGAAATCCGGCGTTCCAAGTCCTCCAGGCCAGCTGGAGCTGCAGCGTTAAGCTGTGTGGGGAGCAGCTCCCGTCCATCACCCAAAGCTGGGAGGAAAACAGGTACAGCTAGTGAACAAGACGTCCTTGGCATCCCACTGGAGCCCGCTCTACCAGGTCTCATGATAAGCCATGAGCTCAGCTTCTGGACCAAGCATCCAGGTCTCCACGGCCGCAATGGTGGGCAGTGGCTCTGCCAGCGGCCACACCCAAAATCCCCTCCGGCTTCAACTCCATGGCAAGCCCCAACTCTCTGAGGTTTAAGACAGAAGAGAGAAGGAAGGAAAAGAGTCATGCCATCCAGGCGGCCCTGTGAAATAAAGAGGTGTCCCAGGATGCTGGGGAGTTGATATACATGGTGTTCTGGGTTTCTTTTTTTCTAACAGATCTTCTTTTAATTGAGGTGAAATGGGTATATAACATTATGTTACAGATGTACAGCAGAGTAATTCATTATTTGTATACACTGCAAAATAGTAGACCATGATAATCTAGTTACCACTATTACCATACAATTACCCCCCTTCTCCCATCTCACCCATCCCTCACCCATTCCCCTCTGATAACCATTTATTTTGTATTAATCACTGACCGTCTATATTCCTTTTTCCCCCCTCCCCCTTTGGCGGAGTAGTGAAAGCACCAAGGCCTAACCACTGGACCACCAGGGAATTCCTGACATGAACCATCTAAAAGCAGTCATGGGACTTCCTTGGTTGTGCAGTGGATAAGAATCCACCTGTCAATGCAGGGAACATAGGTTTGATCCCTGTTCAGCAGAGCAACTAAGCTTGAATGCCATAACTACTGAGCCCGCGTGCTGCAGCTACTGAGGCCCATGCACCTAGAGCCTGTGCTCCTCAACAGGAGAAGCCATCGAAATGAGAAGCCTGTGCACCACAAAGAGTGGCCCCACTCACAGTAACTAGAGAAAGCCTGAGAGCAGCAATGAAGACCCAGCACAACCAAAAATAAATTAATAATTTTTAATAAAAAAAAGCATTGATTGTGTATCCAAGCCACGTTTCTTCCTCTTCCCCATTGCAATTAATCTTTCATAATTTTCTTATTTCTTTTAGCACATTCAGGGCATACCATATTATCTTCTAGGTCTGAAGATGGGAAAGTGCAGGCGGGTAGCAGGAAGAGAGAGAACATCTCCTGGGAGTGTCAGGGATTCAGGCCTGTCCTGCATGGAACTGCAGGCAAACCCAATCTTCTATGTCTGCTGGGAACAGTCTGCCACGGACCACACGCTACTGGACACCTGAATCTTGTGGCAGAATGGGCTGAACAGAGATAGGAAGGGGTCATGAATTCACAGCCTAAGGTTGAATGACTTATAGCAACTCTTTTTCTTTTTTTTTTTAAGGGTGGCCCCTGCACTGGAAGTGCAGAGTCTTAGCCACTGGACCATCAGGAAAGTCCCTCAGCAATTCTTGACCATGCTGCCAACATGGCTTCCTGAGCTGAAGTTATCACTTCAACCATATTAGTTCCTTCCTTGCTCTCACTCATCCTACTTTTCCAAAAGCTTACACTCTTGGTCACCATCTTGTGTTTCCTTCAACATGACTGCAATCTGGCCTCCTGAGATGACTCAGGAATTCACTCATCTTTTTCAGAATAAGCATGTTTCTGGAGTCTCAGATAAACCTCTGTTTTCTGGCCACTGGTACTCAAATTAAGTTGTTGGCACCAGTTCTGCAAAGTGTCCTGACGCACCTTATCAATTGGAGGCATCACGGTCGGCAAGGAGAAATTGGTTTACTGCAACTAGATTTGGGCCAAGCTTTGAACTGTTCATTTGTTTAAGGAGGATGAACTTGATCACTTGTACTCAGCAGATCCACATTGATTTCTGAAGTTGAAGAAACACCTGGTTCCAATTCTTTCATTAACTGGAACCAATGTAAGAATCACTTTTCCTTTATCTAATACCTCTTCAAAGGAATTCTCATAATATGGGTGTGCCATTTTTCTGTTTTGTTTTTTAATTTTTTACCAAGGTAGGATTCACATTTTTTGTTGTTGTTCATTGCTAAGTCGTGTCCAACTCTTTTCGACCCCATGGACTGCAGCACGTGAGGCCTCCCTGTCCCTCACCATCTCCTGGAGTTTGCCCAAGTTCATGTCTGTTGAATCAGTGATGCTATCCAACCAGATTCACATACCATAAAATTAACCTTTGTTGGGACTTCCCTGACAGTGCAGTGGTTAAGACTCTATACTCTCACTGCAGGGGCACAAGGTTCAATCCATAGTCAGGGTAATCCATGACCAAATAATAATAATAATAAATTAACCACTGTAAAGTGAACATCTCAATAGCATTTAGTAGTACATTCAGGGTGTTATGCAACCGCCACCTCTATTTGGTTCTAAAACATTTTTATCACACCAAAAGGAAACCCCCTACCCATTAAACCATCATCACTCCTGTTCACCCTCTACCCAGCCCCGGGCAACCACCAATCTACCTTCAGTCTCTGGGTTTACCTCCTCTAGACATTTCATGTAAATGGAGTCACACAATATGGAACTAGATAGCTGTTGTTTTTAGCTGCCCAGCACACCATTTCCCCTTCTGCTGACCATAGCACCCACATTTTACTTGGGTGCCAAGCCACCCTACCCTTCCCTTCAATCCACTTGAATGCCCTACCCGCTGTGTGCAGGGGAAGGCACATGATCCAAGTCTGGCAAATCAGTCACCCTGATTGGCTCAGGGATGGGCTTGTGACTCAATCGCAGCCAATGAGAGCAGTCACAGGACTTCTGGAGCAAGGTGCTTTCAGCTTGGCTTGCTGAATCAGCAAAATGGGAGGCTGGGGTGACTGGCAGCCACCTTTGCCACCACGGAAGGAGTGTCCATCTGGGAAAGAAACCCACCTGGAGGAAAACAGAGACAAAGTACTGAATCTAAGCAAAGGGCTCTTGTGCCCAATGCAGAGAAAGACAAACTCTGAGAGTGGGAGTTTGCAACAAAGCAAGGATTTTGTTGCAGGTCTCCAAGCAAGGGGATGGGAAACAAGTCTCAGATCCACTCCAACCTGGTCTCTGAGTTAGAGATTTCTCAAGGGGAACAAAGGCACTGGGGTTAATCTTCTGAATCATCTGTGGTATATATGTCTTTGAACCAATGGTCTGTGAAGCCAACATAATGTGCACAGGTCATCTTGACCTGGAAGATAACCTAGAACATCACATCAACTGTGAGGCTTATTGGAAAGCTGTGGCTCACAGTACCTGGTGTTCACTACTTTTTATTGATTTGGCAAACGAATTCTGCAAACAAATTTGGGCTAGGACAAAGAGTAGGAAGATCAAGAAC
This sequence comes from Muntiacus reevesi, assembly GCF_963930625.1. Lineage (NCBI taxonomy): Eukaryota > Metazoa > Chordata > Mammalia > Artiodactyla > Cervidae > Muntiacus > Muntiacus reevesi. The sequence continues at coordinate 90,173,535 of NC_089253.1, read as the reverse complement.
AGAAACCTGGGGCTTCCCTGGTGGCTCAGTGGTAAAGAATCCGCCTGCCCATACAGGAGACATCAATTTGATCTCTGATCCAGGAAGATTCCACATGCCGAGGAATAACTAAGCCCATGTGCCACAACAACCAAACCTGTACTCCAGATCCCAGGAGCCACAACTACTGAAGCCTGGGTGCCCTAGAGCTGGTGCTCCACAATAAGAGAAGCCACTGCAATGAGAAGCCTGTGCGCCGCAACTAGAGAGTAAGTAGCCCCTGCTCACCACAACTAGAAGAAAGCCCTGGCAGCAGTGAAGACCCAGCACAGCCAAAATAAATAAATAATTTTTTTTTAAAAAAAGAACAGAAACCCAGATATTATTTTAATTATAAATTAGCCATAAGACTCGATTTCAGCGGGAGGCTGGTTCTTATCCACATTGTCTAAGCACGTGGATCCAACTCTGCCTGAAGGCAGAACTATCCCCAAGACATTTCACTTTTGAAAGGCCATCACGTCCTTTTGTGCTCAAGCTGATTGGAACTGGGTTTCTGTAATATGGGACTAAAAGAGACCCAAACAATACATGTGGCATTTCACTCACCTGCTTTTGCATACCCCCATCCCTAATAAAGTAAAATACAGCTCCTTAGCAAGGAGCCTCCCTGATCCAGTCCTGTCTCCCTCCTCCTCCATCCCTTGTACCACTGCCCCCCCTCTCTTGTTTACTATGCCAGCCACACCGCTCATAAACACAACACACACACACACACACACACACACACACACACACACACACACACACACGATGTTTTCCTTCCTTAGGATCTCTGCTCCTGCTGCCTCCTCTGCCCAGAATGCTCTCATCACCCCCCACCCCACCCGTCCCCCAAATGCTTACTCATTCTTTATCATTCAATTCAGGCATTACCTCCTCAGAAAAGCCTTCCCTGACTCAGTGCCCCACCTCTCCTCCAGCAAAGAGCCAAGTCCCTCAGGCTTCCCACAACTCTGCGGGTGGTTCAGTCACGGCACTGGCCTGCACATTGTTAATTATCTGCCCACGTCTCATCTCCGCACACACACACACCCAAACATGGATCCTCAAGGCCGAATATGCACCTGGCTCCCTGCTGACAGTACAGTGCTCAGGTCACGGTGAGGCATCAAGACATATCTGTTGAATGAATGAAGTGAACCGCTTGAAAAGAGAGTTTATTTCCCAAGATTTTCCCCAAAGATACAGAGATTAAATTTATGCAGCAGCCTTCATCCAGGCAAGCATTCTGTCCTATACAAGGATGCAATATCTAATATTTCAGTGATTGGTCTTTGCTTTGACTTAAATTGGACTCTGGGGCCCTTCCCTCCCTGCAGCTCCACCCACCCCAACTCGTGGTTGGGGAAGGGGAGTGGGCACTAGGAGAGATGTGACCTGCTCGAAGGAAGGCCTCCAACTCCCACTGTTGATGTGGGGAGCACCAAGGTCTCTCCCCCAGCATGGGACGCCACCCAAAGCCTGTCTAACGCTTCTCACAGTGACCACATTCATGACTTTAAATGTGAGAGCCTGGAGGCTGCCAGAGGGGGTTGTCTGCTGTCCCCCTTCCTGACTGATGATTCTGACTTGCAGCCAGGGCAGTGATGTCAGGTTTCTCCTGCCTCTGGTCAGTTGGCTTCATGCACTCAGATCTAGGTCTCCATGAGCAGAAAAGGGCTCGGGAGCTGACATTGGTGTGATGGGGCCAGGAGTATCTTTCCTCGTTTCTGGGTTTCCCAGAAGGGATCACCCCTCTGGATGCCAGTTAAGATGTGAACAGGTGGGGAGGGACTGACCTGGGAACCAGGGACTGATTGTGCTGTGTGTGCTCAGTCGCTTATCATGTCCGACTCTTTGCGACCCCATGGACTGCAGCCCGCCAGGTTCCTCTGTCCATTGGGATTCTCCAAACAAGAATACTGGAGTGGGTAGCCATGCACTCTGCCAGGAGATCTTCTCAACCCAGGGATCGAACCCAGGTCTCTTGCATTGCAGGCAGATTCTTTACCATCTGAGCTACCAGGGAAGCCCTACTTCTCCTGAGTCAAAGGATGAAGGTGCACATGTGCCTTTACCCTAATGATAAGCAGCATTAGTTTGTTCCCACGGTTCTCCTTCTCTAGTCCCTCCAGTTACCTGTCAGGAAGCAAAAGTCGTCTCTCTGGACACTTGGGGCTTCCTGGAGCTGCTGGTCTAATTTCCCCAGATTGACTGCTCACCAGGACTCTAGCATTCTAATAACCCGGCCCATCCTAGGACTTAATCAGGAAGAATGGACCCCACTGTTCCTGGCAGTATGGGGAAAGCCTGTTGTTGAATTCTCTCCTGGGGTCAGCAGCTTAGGGCCTGGAAGGCTGGAAGCCTCCTCCTCTTGTTACCAAAAGAGTGTGTGGGGTCTGGCTCCTCACCATTCAAAGGCCAATAAACAGGCCAGGTTGGTGGGAAGGAAAGTTTGCTTTATTTCAAATGTCAGCAACTGTTGGGGGAGGGTGGTGGACACCTGTCCAAAGGCTGACTCCCCATCTCACACTGGCAACCAGTGGGGCAACGGCTTTTATAGAGAGAAGTAGGGGGCGTGCTACACGCAGAAACAGGACAGTCAGCTCTGACAGTCATCTTCAAGTTGGTCATCATTGTTCTGACCAACGTCATCTTAGTTGTTTTAGGTACAGTTAATCTTCAGCTCCAGGGTCAGTTTGTCCCCATTTCTTTGCGGTCAGTTCTCAGAATTGCGGCAGCTCCTGTCCTGAATGCAGTCTGCTCACCATGTAGTTTTCTCCACCTGGGGTTTCAGTATCTAAGACAGCTCATAGGATATGGCTCAGAATATTATCTATAGTCCTTGAGAAGGAACTAAAGTTCCTTGACTATGCTTAATGATTACATTATCATTATTTGGTCTCCTTTGACTATTTTCCTTTGTTTCTGTGTTTCTTACTTCTCTGATTAAACTTATTCTTTGACTAAAGTTTGTCCACAGTCAAAAGACAGGCAGAGGGCATAGGGGACTGGACCATAAGGTCCTGCTCCATGTCACTCTGAGAAGCCAAGCCGCTCACCTGCCTAGATTTGAAGCACCTGCATGGCTCATGCGCCTCTCCTGAGATCATACAGTGACCCTACAAGTTCCCAACCAGACCCAGATGCCCCAGCGGACAAGTCAAAGGTTGCTTCTTAGGGATTCATTGTTCCAGGAACAGTCTATTAATGTGGAAGAAGGGGGATGTTTCATTTACTTGTTCATTCATTAATGCTCATCCAGAGCTGCTATGAACCAGATGCTGTGCTAGGTAGTGTGTGGGGCCCAGATATTTAAGGCAATGTCCATCTGGATCCAATAACAATAATATAAGTTAAAAATAGCCAAGCACCAGGGTATTTCCTGGTGGGTCCATTGGCTAAGACTCCGGGCTCCCAATGCAAGGGGTCTGGTTTTGTTCCTTGGTCAGGAAACTGGATCTGACATGCCACAACTAAAGATCTCACATGCTGCAAGGAAGACTGATGATCCCAAATACTGCAACTTAGAGTAGTGCAGCCAAATAAGTAAATAAACAAGGAACTAATAAATAGCAGAACTCAATTATGTTAAAAATAGGAAAACAGTAGAGAAATTGAATGCGAGAAACTGATTCCTCCCCCACCCCCCCACAAAAGAGTCAATAAAATTGACAAATCTTTTTTGAAAAATTAGCTAAGTGCCAGAGAATTCCCTGGCAGTCCAGTGGTTAGCACTTGGCACTCTCACTGCAAGGGCCTGGTTTCAATCCCTGGTCCGAGAACTAAGATCCCACAAAGACAGGCAGCGCTGTCAAAAAAAAAAAAAAAAAAACAGAAAATTGCTAAGTGTCAGAAGAGCACAGTGTACCCTGGAACCTGAGAGAGAGGCAGAGTCCCTCTGAGGATCACCCTCTTTGCTTCAGTTTATGTGAAAAGAACTTACAGAACCTTCTGTGCCAGGCATTGTCCTAAGAGCAACTACCAAAGCATTTCATTCTCATAAGAGCTTGGTGAGTTGGCATTATTATTACCACATGCTATGGAAGCTGGGGCACAGTGCACAGAGAGGTTGAGTAAGTTGCCCAAAGTCACACAGCTGCTAAGCGGCAGGGTGACGTTTGTATCCCAGCAGTCTGGCTGTGGTCTTACCCTTAGCCAGCCCATCTGCCAACAAGCTGACTCAGAAGTCAGAGGTCAGCCAATCCAAGGGCTGTGTGCAGGGCCGTAGGGCTCCCAGGCTGGACAGCTTCATCTCCGTCCACCAGCCATCAACAGTGACTCCAGGAGCCAAATGGGTCCCTCCAATGGAGCAGCGAGAGGTGGTCTTCCCGACCCACAAAACAAGGTTTTTACACCTGCCTTTGAATGAACAGTTTGTTCTTGAAAGAAAAGCAGCATGAGGAAACCCAATACTGGGTAAAGAGCCTCTAGTTCTACCAGTGAGAGGGGATGATGGCTCCAGGACCCGTGCTGCCCCTTCCACTCAGACCACTGACCACAACATGAACACCAGCCAAAGGGAACTTTCCTGGGGCCCCTGTGGCCACATCACCAGCTCAGAGGTTGCTGCCTCCCTCGTGAGAGCTGACTGGCTCCTGGGAAAAGGAGCAGGCGGAATTCTAGATGCAGGAGTGGATCACATTCCAAATGGTCTCTGCTCTCAGAAAGGGGCAACTTCTGGGACTTCCCTGGTAATCCAGTGGCTAAGACTCCATGCTCCCAACTCAGGGGGCCCAGGTTCAATCCCTGGTCAGGGAACTAGATGTACATGCTGCAACTAAGACCCAGCGCAACCAAATAAATAAAAAGAAAGAAAGGGGCAACTTCTGGATCAGAAAAGTAAATGAATATATTTTTTAAAATCTTAAATGTACGTGGGCAAATACAGTAAGTCTCTCTCCAACCCCTGTCCACCCCCAGCCACCCATTTCTCTTCCCAGAGGCAACCTTCTGGAGTTCACCAAACCGCTGTTCTCATATGTGTCATGGGCATGGACTCACACGCATGGTTCCAGCATTCCACACGCGAGGTCTGGAAGCACCAGTTGCCTCAGATCAAGTCACTTGCTCTTTGGGGGCCTCAATATTCTCACCAGCAAATCAGGGGAACAGACAAGATGATGCAAATACTTCTGCCACTCTAAAGGTCAGCTTCAAATGGTAACAATGATAAAGGAGGTAGTATACATGAAACTGCCTTGTCAACCAGAAATGTTGAGGCATCACAACCCAGTGGGCAGAGGAACCATAGAAATCAAAGAAACTGGCCCAGGTAGAACTGTCCCAATATCTGCTTGGCTCAGACCAGAGGCAAAAAGCACGTGTGTTGTTTACCCCAGTATTCCAAGAGCACCCTCCATCCTCTGCTCCCTGGGTGGATAAAGATGCTCTCCAGCCAGCTCATCTATCCGCTCCTCCTTGCTAAGCTCTCCTCTGAGACTGTGTTCACAGGCCAGAACTCCAACCACCACCCTGAAGACCTGGGTTGCGAACCCACATGGCACTTCCAAACTTCCGAAAGAGACAAGGGATGTGGAGATGAAGCATCTAAGTTGGGGAGGAGGTGGTCACTCCCAACAGAGCAGCTTCTAAGACTTTGATCTTGTCAAATGTTTGCCTAAACGAGCCATGAGGCATGTCCACCGCCCTTAGGAGGCTATTAGTTTCCTAAACAGGCTCTTTGCCCAGAAACCATCTTATCCACAGCCTATCACTTTCTTTTCATAATATCACACCATTACTCCTACTTACACCCTCCCAGACTCCTCCAACCTCTCCTTCCATCTGGGACCCTCCGCATCTGCCAGATGGAGGCCGCAACTCCCCAAAACCCATGCTACGGCCAAGCTGTCGTTTCATCTTCGCTCATAATCAGGCCCTCCAACCTCTTCATCACTTTTATTGCCTTTATTCCTCAAAATTCCCTCCAGAGTCACTGGTGAACTATGTGAAGACCCAAAAGAAAATTCTCCCGGTGAGAAACATCCTCTTATCTCCAAGGGTGCTATTTTTGTGCAAGGACTTCTCATCGGCCTGATTGCAGACACGATCTTGGCTGGATTGAGCATATTTGAGATACTCATGGAATCACATGTTCTATCTGAGCGTGAGTTTTCTTCCCGCTCCTGGCCTGCTTTTCTGCCCTCCCTGGATCCTCTTTATCAGGCTGTAAGAGGAAACTGCTTTGTGTCGTGATGTTTCTGCCTAAAGCACATTCAACCTGAGAAGCAAAGCCATGTGACTTAGCAGGTAATCCTGGAGCCCTGGGACCATCCTGACCACCTCCCCTGGTCATTCCAGAATCCCAGGTCTCTGCAAAGGCCCATGGAGAGGAATTTCCCTGGTGGTCCAGTGGCTAAGACTCCACATTCCCAATGCAGGAAGTTCAGGTTCAATCCTCAGTCAGGGAAGTAGATTCCACATTACTCAACTAAGAGTTCACATGCCACAACTAAAGCCATAAAATTAAAAGATGCTTGCTCCTTGGAAGAAAAGCTATGACTAACCTAGACATCGTATTAAAAAGCAGGGACCTTACTTTACCGACAAAGGTCTATAGCGTCAAAGCTATGGCTTTCCCAGTAGTCATGTATGGATGTGAGAGTTGGACTGTGAAGAAGGCTGAGCTTTGATGCTTTTGAACTGTGGTATTGGAGAAGACTCTTGAGCATCCCTTGGACTGCAAGGAGATCAAACCAGTCAATCCTAAAGGAAATCAGTCCTGAAGATTCACTGGAAGGACTGATGTTGAAGCTGAAGCTCCAATACTTTGGCCACCTGATGCGAAGAGTTGACTCATTGGAAAAGACCTTGATGTTAGGAAACAATGAAGGCAGAAGGAGAAGGGGGCGACAGAGGATGAGATGGTTGGATGGCATCACCAACTCGAAAGACATGAGTTTGAGCAAACTCTAGGAGATGGTGAAGGACAGGGAAGTCTAGCGTGCTGCAGTCCATGGGGTCACAGAGTCAGACATGACTGAGGGACTGAACAATAACAGCTAAAGAGTCTCCATGTCACAGTGAAGATTGAAGAGCAAAGATCCCGAGTGCAGCAACTAAGACCCAGCTCAGTCAAATGAAGAAACATTTATTTTTAAATGTCTGTGGAGCATCTTCCACATAGCAGATACTGCTGGAGGGCTCAGCCACATTATCTTATTCCCCCTGAAACAACCACCCACGAGGTTTTCATTATAAGGAGTGGACAGTAGGGTTGGACAGGTTAAGTGACAAGCCTGACCATCCAGTCAGGAAGTAGCATGCATGCTAAGTTGTTTCCATCGTGTCCGACTCTTTTCAACCCTATGGACTGTAGCCTGCCAGGCTGCTCCATGGGAGGGGTTCATGGGATTCTTCAGGCAGGAATACTGGAGTGGGTTGCTCTGTCCTCCTCCAGGGCACCTTCCCTACCCAGGGATACAGCCCACATCTTTCATGTCTCCTGCATTGGCAGACTTGTTCTTTACCAGTAGCACCACCTGGGAAACCCCAGGAAGTAACAGAACTGGGATTTGAACCCAAGGATCTGAACCTTGATGGTGGAACTCATAATCCATCAATGCTCATGACTGATCATACCAGGACATGAAGAGGCTGGTACTTTTGGTAAGGGGGACCTTATTGTCCAATCACTGCTACCTCTAATAGTAAACAGCCAACGTGTATCTGCTCTGTGGTCCAAGCAAAGCAGAAGATGCTCCGATGACTGTATTCATTCATTGGTTTCCCCAAGAACTGCATCACACCATTGGTCCTTACTGAGATGAGAATGAGGGAAAACTCCAGATTTGGGTCACAGATCTTTCCTGTTCTTGGCAATTGGTGTTTTGTTCTTCTAGGTAGGACTTACCGTTTACTCTTTTAAACACGTCAAACAGGAACTTGTACATGAATGTTCATAGCAGCACTGTTCACAAAAAGTGGAAACCACCCAGGTGTCCATAGACAGATGACTGAACACAGGGAAGCACAGCCATGCAATGGAATGTCGCTCAGCCGTAAAGAAGAATCAAGTTTCGGCACAACCCCGGTGAACCCTGAAGACATGCTCAGAGAAGGAAATTGGACACAAAGGGCAACACAGTCTATGATTCCATTTATATGCCCTTGTATTCTGACCCATGTGGAACGTCAAGTCAAGCCTTCCATTGTCTATCATGTCAAATTGCTTAATTTTATGGTTGAAATTACTTTTCTTTCATCAGATGTCATAATCTGGTTGATAGCCTAATTCCTCAAGGAAGTTAGCTCTTTGTTAGGGATATCATGCAAGCTTTGTATGCCATGTATTTCAAAATATTATCCTGCATGTCAAGTCAGACATGACTGAGCACACACACGCAGGCCATTTATATGAAATGTCCAGAGGGACTTCCCTGGCAGTCCAGTGGTTAGGACTTCCACTGCAGGGGGTGTGGGCTCAATGGCTGGTTGGGGAACAAAGATCCTGCAAGCCTCACAACACAGTCAAAAACTTTTTTTTTTAATTTTTAACTAAAAAAAGAAATGTCCAGAATAGGTATATCTATAGAGGCAGAAAGCAGACAAGTAATTTCCAGGGGCTGGAGTGAAGAAAGAACTGAAAGCAGCTGCTTAATTGGTGTGGGGTCTCTTTTGGGGGTGATGAAAAACTTCTGGAACTAAACAATAATGGTGGTTGCCCAGCAAGGTGAATGCCTTTAATGCCACTGAAGTATATACTCTAAAATGATTTTAAATGGCAACATTCATGTTATATGTATTTTGCACGCATGCATGCTCAGTCAGTCATGTCTGACTCTTTGTAACTTCAAGGGCTGTAGCCCGCCAGCCTCCTCTGTCCATGAGATTTTTCAGAATACTGGAGTGGGTTGCCATTTTCCATTTTCTTCCAGACCCAAGGATCAAACCCGAGTCTCCTGCACTGGCAAGTGGATGCTTTACCACTAGGGCCACCTGGAAAACTTATTATGTGTATTTTACCACAATAAAAAAGTTAAATGGGGCTGCAGTCTGGCATTGCAGACTCCTCTTTGCTGACGCATAGTTCAATCATCCTTCCCTGGGTAAAGTGGCTGGAAGTTAATCACTGCATGGATGGAGCCCATAAGCTTAAATTATACATAATAGCCCAGCTCTGGGAACCCTACTTCCCAGGTAATGAGTATTAAGCTAAAACACCTTTGTTAGCTCACAGGAAACATCCTGACCAGGTCCATCGGTCAATGGCTGCAGCCTTGTTGCTGTTGTTCAGTAACCAAGTTGTGTCCGACTCTTTGTGACTCCATGGACTGCAGCATGCCAGGCTCCCCTGCCCTTCACCATCTCCCAGAGTTTGCTCAGATTCTCGTCCATTGAGTCAGTGATGCTGACTGCAGGGTGATGTGCAGAAATGAACATGTCCCCTCCGGAGTCTGAATGGAAGCAGATTGTGTTTGAGTTTACTCCCTCCCTTTTTAGTATAAAAAGAGCCAGAATTCTAACTCGGGGAAGATGGTTCTTGGCAGCGTGAGTTCACCATCTTCTCAGTTTGCTTGCTTTCTGAATAAAGTGATTCCTTGCCCCAACAACTCATGTCTCAATTATTGGCCTGTCAGGCAAGCAGTACAGGCTTAGACTCGGTAACAGAACAAACCAGCTTTTCCCCCTCAATGAAATGGGGGCCTTGGGAGGTTTCGAGCAGAAGAGTGACATGATCTGATTCATGATTAAAAAGATCAATGTAAGGCTTCCCTGGATCCAATGCCTCATCTGGGAACTAAGATCCCACATTCTGCAACTAAGACCTGATGCAGTCCAAAATAAAATTAATTATTATTTTTTTAAAATGATCAGTGTGACTGCTGTGTGGAGAAGATTCTGGAAGAGCAAAAGGGAGACTCCCCAGGGGGTTATTACAGTAATTGGTCGAGAGAGGAAGCGGGGAGGTGGTGAGAACAGTCAAATCCAGAGCATCTTCTCACGTCACCAAACTGAAAGAATTTTCCGAGAGACTGGATGTCGAGTATAAGAGAAAGAGCCGGGGATGACCCCAGCGTCATCTGCAAAGATGGAGTATAGATCACAACTGCAACTGCAAAGATGGAGTATAGATCACAGGGGTCAGGAGCAGACTGGGATGGGAAGGGCGGAAGTGGATGTGCAGAAGTTAGCTTTGAGCTTCCTGTTGGGCATCTCAGCAAGATGCAGAGGCAGGTGGACGAGGAAGTCTGGAGTCACGGGTAGTTCAGGCTGCACTGATGGCTGGAGACACTTAGGAGGCAGAAAAGGAGGGACCAGTGGAGGAGGCTGAAGATCAGCCATCAGATAAGCAGGAGAAAACCAGGGACATATCATCCGTGACCCAGACAAGAGCCATTTCAGGAGGCGGTGAGGGCAACCGCAGCCCATGATCTGGGACATTCCAGATTTTGCTCTGTACCCCAGTTCTAGAAGGAATCTTCAGACCTGCTGCCCACCTCCCTGACTGAAAGACAGACCCTTGGGTTCAGTCTTTTTTTTTTCCCCCTCACCATTTTAACCATTCTAAAGAGTGAAATTCACTGTAACTATTTACAGTGTTGCTCAACCATCACCACTATCTGACTCCAGAACATTTTCATCTCCCCCAAAAGAAACCCCATCCCCATTAGCAGTCATTCCCAGCTCCTCCTTCCCCCAACCCCAGGCAGCCACTTATCTCTGTCTACATGAATGTGTTTATTTCCTTTCCTGCAAATGGAATCATACAATATGTGGCCTTTTGTGTCTGGTTAGATGCATTGACCTTTATGTTTTCAACGTTTATTCGTGTACCAGTACTTCATTCTTTTTTATGACTTAATAGTATTCCATTGTACACCTATGCTACATTTTATCTATTTCTTTATTGATAAACATTGGGTGGCATCCATTTTTTCTTGCCATTGTGAATAATGCTTCTAAGAGCATTTGTGTACAAGTTTGTTGCACAGATGTACAGTTTCAATTCTCTTGGATGTTAACCTAGTTGTGGAATTACTGGGTCATGTGGTGACTTTGAGTTTTTGAGGAACTGCCAGCTCACTTCCACAGGGGCTGTACAACTCCCTCGCCAGCTATGAGGGCAGTCAGAGTTTCTGAATTGAAATTGCTCTTCAGCCCACTCTAATTCCTCCTGTGTGCACACGTGTGTGTACTGGGGTCTGTGATCCAGTGGACCCCGGCCTCCTCAGACTCTAATTTTGGAGGAGCCAGTTTCATTGAGCAGTCTAGAGGGCGGACGGCTTCTGGACCAAGCCCACCGAGAGGGAGGGGCAGGAGGCCCTGGGTGGGGGGTCCCCATAATGCTCTCACTTCCAGGATGGGAGAGAAAAAAGCCTCTTCACTCATCAAAACCACAAGGGAATATCCAGTGCGGGGAAATCTACTGACAGAAAGTAGATCAGTGGTGGCTTAGAGCTGGGGCAGGGGTCAGGGAGGTAGTTAGGAGACAGCCAAATGGCACGCAGCTTTTTTCGATTTTTTATTTTTGGCCGTGTTGGGTCTTCGTTGCTTTGTGCAGGCTTTCTCCAGTTGCAGTGAGTGGGGTCTACTCCTTGTTGCCGTGTGAGGGCTTCTCACTGTGATGCCCTCTCTTGCTGTGGGCGCCCTTGTGGCTCCGCTGGTAAAGAATCTGCCTGCAATGCAGGAGACCTGGGTTCAACCCTTGGGTTGAGAAGATACCCTGGAGAAGGGAAAGGCTACTCACTCCAGTATTCTGGCCTGGAGAATTCCGTGGACTGTATAGTCCATGGGGTTGCAAAGAGTCAGACACGGCTTTCATTTTCTCTTGTTGCAGAGCGTAGGCTCAGGAGTTGGGACACACGGGCTTAGTTGCTCTATGGCATGTGGAATCTTCCTGGATCAGAAACCGAATCTGTATCCACTGCATTGGCAGGTGGATTCCCACCTACTTTGCCACCAGGAAAGTCCAGCAGTTTCCTTTTAAGGGGATTTAAAAAACAAACAAAAAACTAACATTGAAGGAGGTGATAGTTTCACATATCTGTGAATATTCTAGGTTGATTGCACTGTACACTTTAAATGTGTAAACTCTATGATACATGAATTATAACTCCCCCTCTAACAATAAAAAAAAAAAAAACAAACCCACAATGGAGACTAGAGAAACTCAGGGACAGAAGCCAAAGAAATAAAAGTCTCTCAAGAAATCAGCAGGAAAGTCCAATTTTCATCCACAGGTTTTCAGCAACGTGCCTGCAATCTCAGTCCTTACCTTGACCCTCTGCACACCTCTTAGGTTTGTGCCCAAACTTTCCCCATGGAGGAGTCTGAAATCTCAGCACATCTCAAAGGGGGTCCAGAAAATAGCAGTCCAGCCCTTCGGCTCTGGGTCAGTTAAACATGGTCTCAGCCGCCCCCTGGCGGACACTGGATACTGAGCCTTCATACCTGCTCAGCCTGCCAGGATCCTCTGTTCATGGAATTCTCCAGGCAGGAATACTGGGGTGGGTTGCCATTTCCTCCTCCAGGGGATCTTTCCTGGAATCAAACCTGAGTCTCCCGTGTCTCCAACATTGACAGGCGAATTCTTTACCACTGAGCCACCTGGGAAGCCCTACTGAGCCTCAGGAAGGGGCATCTGGAGAGAGCTGATGGCTGGACCAGTCTGAATAGCCTCTTCCCAGTAAATATTCATTGGAAGGACTGATGCTTAAGCTGAAGCTCCAATACTTTGGCCACCTAATGCGAAGAGCTGACTCATTGGAAAAGACCCTGATACTGGGAGGGATTGGGGGCAGGAGGAGAAGGGGATGACAGAGGGTGAGATGGCTGGATGGCATCACCGACTCGATGGGCATGAGTTTGAGTCAACTCCGGGAGTTTGTGATGGACAGGGAGGCCCGGCGTGCTGCACTTCATGGGGTCACAAAGAGTCAGACATGATTTAGTAACTAAACAACAAAGCCCATGGGGTACCTCTCAGTGACTGAGTCCCTTTGCAACCAAAGAAGGTCAATCCTTGTCCCTGTGTGTCCTTTTCTTAAAAAAGAAAAAAAGAAAAAAACATTTAAACTTTTTTATTATGGGGCATTCATTATGGAGAATTGCAAACATATTATTTAAAAATAGAGAAATAGGGAATTCCCTGACATTCCGGTGGTTAGGACTCCATGCTTCCAGTGCAGGGGGCACAGGTTCAATCCCTAGCAGGGGGACTAAGATCCCACATGCCACCAACATGTGGTCAAACTTATCCTCATTTCATCTTGACCTCTATCCTCTCCCTCCAACTGTTATTATTTTAAAGCAAATCCCAGAGAGTATATTATTCCATCTGTAAATATTTCTAAATGCACAAAAAGTACAGAATCTTTTTAATCTCACCACACCTAAAAATAAACTTCAACATAATTAAATCATTAATGCTGTATTATGAAGAGTCTCCTTGATGCCAAAAATATTCTTTTTTTAAAAAGCAGTCTGTTTGAATCAGGATCCACCGATTAGTTAACCTGACATTTAAATTTCTTTTTATCTATAGGTTCCCTGTTCACCTTGCAATTTATTTGTTGAAGAAATCTGATTTTCAATTTTTCCAAGTTTATATTTAATTGACAACAATTATATACATTAAGTATACAAAGAAAAGATTTGATACAGGTATACACTGTGAAATGATTGCTATAATCAAGCTAACTAACACAGCCATATATTCACATAGTTGCCTGTGTGTGTGTGTGTGTGTGTGTGTGTGTGTGTGTGTGTGTGTGTGTTGAGAACACTTAAGACCTACTCTCTCCATGATTTGCTATCTTAACACATAACTTAGATTTGCAAGTGGCCTGGGATTGTAGCCATGTTCACAAACAGAGGGAATGGAACCACATGCCAACCGTGTTTTGTGATCAGAGCTACAGGGGTTTCACTTGCTTTTCAGTCCTGGTTTCCCCAGTTCTCTGTGGTTCTACTAGTTTTATCATTGAAAAATGAAGTTTAAAACAGAAAATGCACATGAAACTCTGTCAGAGAAAAATGAAAAATACTGCACAATTGATGTCTTTCAAATGACCAGAACCTCAAATTTTTCCACATCCTTCTGAGATTTCTGAGCCTGTGAAGGAGGTGGTAAGAAACACGGGGATCTGTGAAACCCTGAGTCCAGGTCGGGGGCAGGCGAAGCCCCGCCTAGTTCCTAGCTTTTCCACAGTCTACACGGGAGCCCCGGACCCCTCCTTCTTCCCTGAGCTCAAAGACCCTCCTCTTCTCCTTGCAGAACCATCAGCCATCCTCCAGTCCTGCCAACCCGATCACAGAGCCTTTTTCTGGCAGCGCTCTGACATTCAAGGCAACATCAGTGATATTAAACTAAATATGTCACTTTGGGCCAAACTGGCCCTTTGAAATTTTGATAAACATGGCTCAAATGCCCTTATTTCACAACCTGCTCAGGTCCAGACTAAAACCCCAAACACGGACACAGTGTTCTCTAATCCCTCCCCCCAAGGTTCCCACTCTGCTATCCCAGCTGGGCAGGGAAGGGGTGCGGGGGTTCCATGCAGCTTCTGGCCTGCAGAATTGCGCCCTTTGCCAGTTCCTCTAGAGTCTAATAAAACTCAGGATGTCCTAGGATGGGCACCTTTACTAAGATACCAACGGTCAGGCGGGAGGGGGTCCACTCTCATCAGAGGGCTCGAGGGTAGCTCTCCAAGGGCTCTGGGCTGGGACTTAGGGCACCCTGACGTGAAAGATGTCATCTGAGGTGCCAGCTGAGGACAGCACCAGAAAATAATCCAGAAAAATGTCATTAATAAATATTTTATCCCTGAGTCTTCCCTGGTGGTTAAGACTCTGAACTCCCAAGGCAGGGGGCACAGGTTCAACCCCGGGGAAATAAGATCCCTGAACTCCACATGGTGCAGTCAAAAAATAAATAAAATTAGGTACACCTTAAAAAAAAAAAAAAAACTTTATCCTTACAAACAAGTTACCTAATAGAGTTTTTTAAAGTGAAATGTAGAATTTCCCCCTAATGACCAATCAATTACTTCACCAGTACATTATTGTTTTCTCTTGATTTCTTCCTTTGATGAATTAAACAGTAGTCCCATCAACTTGGGAATCTGAAACACACACTTTGCCAATTTTTTTTTCCTTATTTGTGATTGCCGGGGGAGATGGGCTTCCCAGATGGCTCAGTGGTAAAGAATCCGCCTGCCAGTGCAGGAGACTTGGGAGACACGGGTTTCATCCCTGGGTCGGGAAGACATCCTGGAGAAAGGGAATGGTAGCCCGCTGCAGTGTTCTTGCCTGGGAAATCCCATGGACAGAGGAGCCTGGCAGGCCACAGTCCACGAGGTCGCAAAGAGTCAGACATAACTGAGCAACATGCAGCAGGCATGCACAGGGGAGATAGGAGTGGATAAAGCCCCTCCAAGTGGTGGCACTCGGCGTCCCTTAAAAACCAGGCAGCGGGGCCCTTCCCTGGATTTCCTGTCCCTTAACAGACGGTCTCAGGAGAGGACCTGTCAGTACATCCATCCCTACCAGTCCAGTTTAGTAGGTGGGCTGCCTGGGTCTGGTACATGCTTTCCAGAGAGGAAGGGGTTGGCTCCTCCACATCTGGGGTTGTGTCCTGGGAGAGTCCAAGGGGGAGACACAGGACAAGGGGTGGGGGCTCCATCCTGAGCCCCTACTTTACAACATAGAGTTGTAGAGCACAGTTCTACAAGCATCCACCAAACCTGTCCTGGGGCGGCGACCCCAGGACCCGGGAGAGAGGAAACTGGGAGAAAACTCAGCATGGCCACCACTAGGGACGCCTGATTAGTGAGGGCACAGTAACCCACTCCAGAATTCGTGCCTGGAGAACCCCATGGACAGAAGGAATCTGGAGGGCCACAGTCCACAGGGTCGCAGAGTCGGACACTCCTGAAGCGACAGGGCACGCAGGCACACAATGCTTACCGCTGGCAAAGCAAGCCACACACAGCCGGCGTGACTCTGCCCCAGGCCGCCGGCCAGCGCTGCCGCTCCCCATGAGGCCACCAGGGGGCGCAGCGGCGCCTGCAGGAACGCGGAGATCTGAGGATTCCCTCCTGGCTGGTGCTGCTGTCCAGCTGTCCGCGCTGGGCCATCCACCTATGTCACTCCGGTAATGTTCATCGGCGCCCACAGTAGGTGCAGTCACTACGCCCATTTTACAGACAGGCATCCACTTGGCAAGTTTCCCAGCTGAAAAGTGGTGGAGCCAGGATCTCTGGAGCCAGAGTCCAGGGGCAGTTTGCCCAGAGATGACTACCCAACCCTTGGATTTGGGCGGGGGTCGGGTCGGGGGCGGTGAGGTTGGTTTTCATTGTTTTGGTCATGTGGGATCTTGGTTCCCCGACCAGGGATTGAACCTGTGCCCCCTGAAGTAGAAGCACAGAGTCTTAACCACAGGACGGCCAGGGAAGTCCCCACCCAGCCCATGTTTTACTGTCACCATCCACCCCTTCAAGTGTCCCCTCCTAGGTTGCTGAGGCCTGGGAAGGTGGAGATGACCTGAGCAGGCTGGATGTGGGACAGCTGGGGTCCTTTGCTTCTGGAGCCCCTCTCCTGTGAGCTCCCATCTCTCCTTCCACCCCCAATTCAGGGACTGATGACAGAAGTAGGAAGGGAGAGTGACTCAGTAATTTGTAATGAACTTTATTTTTTAGAGCAGGTTTAGGTTCACAGCAAAATTGAGCAGAAATTTCAGAGATTTCCCTTTTACCCCCCGTCCCTTCACACTCACGGGCTTCCCTGGTGGTAAAGAATCCACCTGACAATGCAAGAGATGTAGGTTTGATTCCTGGGTTGGAAAGATCCCTTGGAGAAGGAAATGGTAACCCACTCTAGTATTCTTGCCATGGAAATCCCATGAACAGAGAAGCCTGGTGGGCTACAGTCTATGGGGTTGCAAAACAATGAGACATGACATAGAGACTAAACCAGAACTCTCACACTCACAGCCTCCCTCAGCACCTCCCACAGAGTGACACTTTTGTTACAATCAATGAATCTATGTTGACACATCATCACCCAGAGTTCATACTTCACTTGGGTTCATTGTTGGTGTTGTACATACTATGGGTTTTGAGTAATGTATAAAGACATGTATCCACTATTGTATTAACTAGTGTCTCACAGAGTGAAACTTCACTGCCTAAAAAGTGTCTGTGCATCTCCTATTAATCCCTCTCTCTCCCCTCATCCCCTGGCAACCACTGATCTTTCCCATCTTCAGTTTTGCCTTTTCCAGAATGTCATATATGTGGCTGGAATTATAAAGTATGTAGCCAGTTCAGATTGGTGTCTGCCACTCAGTAACATAAATTTGTATCCCCCACATCTTTTCATGGCTTGAGAGCTCATTTCTTTTTAATCTTGAATAATATTCTTTTTTTTTTAAGAACTTCAGGTTTATTTATTTTTTATTTTTGGCAGCACAGCTTATGGGGGTCTTAGATCCTGGGCCGGGTACTGAACACAGGTTCACATCAGTGAGAGAATGGAGTCGTAACCACTGGACCGCCAGGGAATTCTCTTGAATAATATCCTATTGTGTGAATGTTCCACAGTTCATTTATCCAGTCACCTTCTGAAGGACCTCTTGTTTGCCTTCAAGTTTTGGAGATTATGAATAAAGCTGCTCTGGACATCCAAGTGCAGGCTTTTACGTAGATGTAAGCTTTCAGTTCATTTGGGTAAATACCAAGGACTGAGATTGCTGGATTATATTGGTTAAGAGTATGTTCAGTTTCATAAGAAGCTGCCAAACTGTCTTCCAAAGTGACTGAATCATGTTCCATTCCCACCAGCAAAGAATGAGAGTTCCTGCTGCTCCACACCCTCATCAACATTTGGTGTTGTCAGGGCTCTGGATTTTGGCCATTCTGTTAAGAGTTTAGTGGTATCTCGTTTTAACTTGCATTCCTCTAATAACATATGATGTTGAATATCTTTTCATATGCATTTTGCCATTGGTATATCTTCTTTGGTGGGGTGTCTGTTCAAATCTTTTGCCATTTTATTTTTTTCTTTTGCCATTTTATAATTGTTTGTTGTCTTGTTGAGTTTTAAGGCTTTGTTGTGTATTTTGGATAACAATCCTTTATCAGATATGTATTTTGCAAATATTTCCTCCCAGTCTGTGGCTTGTCTTCTCATGCACTTGACATTATATTTCACAGAGCAGTTTTTATTTTAATGAAGTTCAGTTTATCAGTTCTTCCTTTCATGGACTGTGCCTTTGGTGTTATATCTAAAAAGTCATCACCATACCCAAGGCCACCTAGATTTTCTCTGACATCACCTTCAAGAATCTTTACAGTTTTGCTGTTTATATTTAGGTCTATCATCCATTGTGAGTTAATTTTTCAGAGTGTAAGATCTATGTCTGGATGCTTCTTTTGCATATAGATGCCCAGCTCTTTCAGCACCATTTGTTGAAAAGATTCTCTTTGTTCCTTTGTATTACCTTTGCTCCTTTGTTAGAGATCAATTAACTATATTTATGTGAGTATATTTCTGAGCTTTCTATTCTGTTCCATTGATCTATTTGTCTGTTGGATCACGTTGAACCTGCCCAAGTTAAGAACTGACATCTTGTTGGGCTTCCCAGGTGGCGCTAGTGGTAGAAGAATCCACTGGTCAATGCAGGAGACTTAAGAGATGGCGGTTCAATCCCTGGGTAGAGAAGATCCCCTGGAGGAGGCCATGGCAATCCACTCCAATAGTCTTGCCTGGAGAATCCCATGGACAGGGGAGCCTGGTGGGCTACAGTTCATAGGGTCACAAAGAATTGATCATGACTAGGTGACTTAGCACACACGACATCTTGATACATGGACACCTTCCTATTTATGTGGTTCTTTGATTTCTTTCATCAGAATTTTGTAGTTTTCCTCATATAGATCTGGGTTTGATTTCTACCTAAGTATTTTTTGGGGGGCTGCTAATGTAAATGATGATATGTTTTTAACTTCAATTCCACTCGTTTCTTGCTGGTATACAGGAAAGCTACTGCATTTTACGTATTAACATTGTATCCTGCAGCTTTTCTAAAATTGCCTATTAATTCCAAGAGCTTTTGTTGTTGTTGTTTTCTACATAGAAAATAGTTTTATTTCTTCCGTCCCAATCTGTATAACCTTTACTTCCATTTCTTGTTTTATTGCGTTAGCCAGGACTTGCAGTAAAATGTTGAAAAGGAGTAGTGAAAGGGGAGACCCTTGCCTTGTTCTTGATCTTAGCAGGAAAGCTTCAAGTTTATCACTGTTAAGTATGATGTTAGCTGTAATTATTTTTGTAGATGTTTTTTGTGTTGAGGAAGTACCCCTCCTAATGATTTGCTGGAAGTTTTAATCTTGAATGAGTATTGGATTTTGTCAAATGCTTTTTCTGCATCTGTTGATATGATCATGTGATTCTTTTTCTTCTTTAGCCTGTTGATATGATAGATTACATTCATTGGTATTTAAATGTTCAACCAACCTTACACACTTGGCATAAATCCCACTTGGTCATGGTGCTGAGTGAATAGTTTTATATGCTAGCCTTGTGACAGGTTATGTTTTCCAAATGTTACCACACCCAAGTTGACCCAGGAGACTATGGTGTTCTTCCTGACTCATGCCTCTAAATTGGAGAACTCCGTCTTTCCCTCAGTGGGACTGTTTCCATCTTTTTCCTCCCTTTGGCCATGTCACATGGCTTGTAGGATCTCAGTTCCCCAACACAGGATTGAACCCCAAGGCCTCGGCAGTGACAGTGGGAGGCCCTAACCACCAGACCATCAGGGAATTCCCCAGTTTCCATCATTTTAGAGCAATCAGCTATGGCCAGGAGCCCACAGCCCCAACACTTTCCTCCTCTCTCCTCTGTTATCTCAAGGCTCTGCCGACGTGGCCTGGTGCATACATGCTCGGTCATATTCGACTCTTTGCAACCCTATACAGGCTCCTCTGTCCATGGGACTCTCCAGGCAAGAATACTGGACTGGGTTGCCATTTTCTCCTCCATTTCTCTCCTGAGTCAGGGATCAAACCCAGTCTCCTGTGACTTCTGCATTGGCATGCGGATTCTTTACCACTGAGCCACCCTTAAACTGGAGGTCACCCCAAACCTTTGGCAACAGATCTGGTGACCTAGGCAGGTCTGGATCGCCCTTCTGTTGACCCCACATCCCCAACATAGTGAAACATGGGCGCCACGGTAGAGCCCCCAGGCCCACACGGTGTCTCCAGGTGGTCTTCTCAGCCTTGCTTCCTCCTACCTCCCCATCCCAATTCCCAGCCCTTAAAACCCTTAAAGGGCTGGGAAACCCTTAAACTCCGGCTGCAACAGACAATCAACAGGTGGTACATTCACCCTGCACATATTTACCAAGAGCTTGTTTATGCCAGGCCATAACCTGGTTCTGAGATACAAGCAAACTGGACTCAGTCCCTGCCCACAGGAGCCGACAGTGCAGTGGGAAAGAGATGTGGGTAAACAACTCCTGTAACACAGAGGGGGTCAGTGCCAGACAGGGGTGACCCAGGGGTCTTTTGACATTCTGTAGTCCCCTGCCTCTCTGTTCCTTCTCTTCGACACACCTTTATAAAAATAATAATAATTTTGTTTATTTATTTTTGGCTCTGCTGAGTCTTCATTGTTACATGGACGTTTCGCTAGTTGTGGTGATGGGGGCTTCTCTCTAGTTGTGGTGCGCAGGATTCTCGTGGTGGCTTCTCTTGTTGCGGAGCACGGGCTCTAGGGCGCGTGGGTTCAGTACTTGCAGCTCCCAACTTCTAGAGCACAGGCTCAGTAGTCATGGCCCACGGGCTTAGTTGCTTTGCAACATGCGGGAATCTTTCCTGTCCCAAGGATCAAATCTATGTCTCCTGCATTGGCAAGTGGATTCTTTACCACTGAGCCACCTGGGAAGCCCTACACACGTTTTTAAATGTTCTTCCTGGATTCTTGGCACAGTGAATGCCTATTTATCCTGCCAAAGCCCAGCTCAGATGTTTTGTCTTTCATGAAGCATTTCTTGGTTGTCCTTTCTGCCCCTGCAGACGTAACTGCCCCTTTGTCTTTGCCTTTGTAGCTCTCGGTACATGCTCCAAGGCCCACCTTTGGTTCACGCTAAGCTGGACATTCCTGACCTCAAGTACGGCTCCCCATGTGACCACTAGGCCGCCTGGGCTTCTGCTTTCAGCTCCAACCGCAAGGCCCCAACCCTCCTTCAGGAGCCAGCCTGAGACCTTTCCCCCGCCTACCCCCACTCTCTGCTGCAAATGCTTTAATCCCCAGCCTTCTCCCAAGACTGGCCTATTACCACTTAGAGCATCCTTGAAAGCAGACATTGGCACCAGGGCTCTGGGAGCTTGGCCGGGACCACCCCGTCTGGTTGGGCAGGATGCACACCTCACACATTACAAGGGGCCCCATTCACATAACAGACACATTGCACATCATAGATCTGGGTGTTTAGTGCACCAGTTTCCTGGCAATCAAGGGTCTTGAAGAAGGGACGCCTTTTACTAATTTTCACGGGGCAGTGGCCCTGGGTCTGAGGTAGTCAAGGCCGGAGGGAGCCGCTGCCTCGGGTACCGAACAACACTGAGGGTAGTGGGCCCAGGGATGTCCAGGGAAGCGGGGGAGGGGTAGCGTGGCTCCAGACACAGCCACACCCCTGTGATTGCCTCTGCCTGGAGCTTCTGTTCCTGGTGGCGTCTCACTGGGCCAGGAGCAAGTGGCTGCTGATTAAAGGAGGGCTCCAGGAAGTATGAACTGTGGGCATGAAGGCTTTTTAAAGTCAAATATGGGTGAAGAGGCATCTAGCATGGAGACGGAGGACAAGGCTGTGGGTGTGGCCAGCAGTGGGTTCAGCCCCAGCTGTGCGTGACCTTGGACAAGTGATCTCATTTCTCAACTTCCCCATCTGTGGATTTGGGGTAGGGAGGCTACTTTCCCCATGGGCTTTGCGCAGAAGAAATAGGACTTTGCATGTAAATCACTTAGCACAGTAAATCTGAATGTGGGTGACCATCAGAGAATAAAACAGCTTTGGGAGGGAGGCCCAGCAGGAGGCACTCATTGGACCCTGGGAATTTTAAGAGCCTTCAAAAAGGTTTTAATTTAAAAAAAAAAAAAAAAAGGTTTTAATTACTTCCCCGGTGGGCACAGTGGTAAGGAATCCTCCTGCCAATGCAGGAGACACAAGAGACTCAGGTTCAATCCCTGGGTCAAGAAGATTCCCTGGAGGAGAAAATGGTAACCCACTCCAGTATTTTTGCCCAGAAAATTCCATGGACAGAGGAGCCTGGTGGGCTACAGTCCACAGGGTCGCAAAGAGTCGGACATAACTGAGGGCATGGCACACACAATTTACAAAATCAAAAGGAAAAAGTGAATACATTAATGATGAATATATAGCAGCAAATCCAGCCTGAATTATGTTTGCTTTGTATTGGGTTGGTCAAAGTGTTCACTCAGGTTTTTCTGAAAGATGATATGAAAATACCCAAATGAACTTTTTGGCCAACCCAATACCAATTTTTAACTTAAAATTTTTTATTATTATTTTTTTAATGGAGGATGAGACCCAAAAAAAACAGAAGTGCTCAGGGCCTGTGGAAGTCACAGTGCAGCCCTGAGCTCTACATTATGCAAATACTCTGGACATCCTTTCTTCAGGGACATCAATCTACTTAGCAAATAACAACAAAGCTCTGATATATCCCTCTCTGAAAAGGACACTGCAGTTTAGTTGCTAAGTCGTGTCTGACTCTGCGACCCCATGAACTGTAGACTGCCAGGCTCCTCTGTCCATGAGATTCTTCAGTCAAGAATACTGGAATGGGTTGCCATTTCCTTCTCCAGAGAATTTTCCCAATCCAGGGATTGAACCTGGGTGTCCGCATTGGGAGGTGGGTTCTTTACCCCTAAGCCACCAGACACACTCAAGGACAAATTCTAGGCAGGTGCTTTTGGAAGTACCCCTCCACCCAACACACACACCCAGCAGCCCCACCATCATCCCAGGGGAGAGTGGATGATAAACCATACATTTGTGCCTTTGAGGCCTTGACAATGGGTATTGAGCAAGTATTGATCCAGTGACTTGATTCTGGGTTTCCCCAGCGATGTTCAGATTCAGATTCTCACTGGGAAAAGAAAAAAAAGGAAAACACTTGGCACCAGAGACTCAAATAAACCGGCCTGATCCAGGAGGGCTGGCAGCAGCCAGAGCTTATAAATAACTGTGCTGTGGCCCCAGCCCCGGAGGAGCCATTGCGTACAGCCCGTCCCGCCTGGGCCTCAGCTGGCATCTATGACATCTGCAAGCTGCTATTTGCCGCTGGAGGAAGAGAGAACAGCAGACGGCAGCTTGGGTGACTTTCATGGGTGCACTTGTTCTGGCCCAACAGGTGGACGAGCTCCCAGCCGGCCAGCGTGGGAAAGGTCACAGGGCTAATGTTACTTGCCTTGAACACGTGTCCTGCAGCCTGGGACCCAAAGTTGTTTACTTTATTATGAAATGTGTTTTAACAACCCACGCTGCTTTCCTCTGGGGTTAAAGGATGAAAGATGAGGGGTGCCTGCAGGCAGCCATCGTGCTTAGAAGCTGTGGCTCTGGGAAGGGATAAGGGGTCCCCACCCTTGAGGGTGGGGGGTCTCAGTGAGCCCACTTGCCCTGTGCACTGTCTGTGATCATGACTCTTCTCACAGGCCTTGTCTCTGCCCTGCCAAGCTGTCAACATCTTGCCATGACTCTAACTTGTTGCTGTTCAGTTGCCAAGTTGTGTCCAACTCTCTGTGATCCCATGGACTGCAGCATGCCAGGCTTCCCTGTCCTTCAGTATCTCCCCGAGTTTGCTCAAATTCATGTTCACTGAGTCCATGATACTAGCAAACCGTCTTATCCTGTCCTACCCCTTTCTCCTTTTGCATTCAACCCAGCATCAAGGTCTTTTCAATGAGTCAGCTCTTCACATCAGGTGCCCAAAGTATGGGAGATTCAGCATCAGTCCTTCTAAGAAATACTCAGGGTTGATTTCCTTTAGGATTGACTGGTTTGGTCTCCTTGCAGTCTGAGGGACTCTCAAGAGTTTTCTCCAGCACAATTTAAAAACATCCATTCTTTGGAACCCAGCCTTCTTTATGGTCCAACTCTCACATCTGTACACTACTGGAAAAACCATAGCTTTGACTTTTCAGACCTTTGTTGGCAAAGTGATATCTGCTTTTTAATATGCTGTCTAGGTTTTTCATAACTTTCTGGAGCACTTCTGGGTCTACTTTCTGTTTCCCAGCCTAAGCATCCCTCTCCAAATCAAGGTACATTAGGGGTCGGCAGGGATGGGAAGAACTGCTGAGACGACCTTCTGGGCAGGGCAATAGGAGAACCCCAGGACCACTTTTTACCTTTTCATGCTATTCATGGAGTTCTTGAGGCCAGAATGTGGAAGTGGTTTGCCATTCTCTTCTCCAGAGGACCACGTTTTGTCAGAACTCTCCACAATGACCCGTCTGTCTTGGGTGGCCCTACATGTCATAGCTCATGGTTTCACTGAGTTACACAAGGCTGTGATCTATGTGATCCATTTGGTTAGTTTTCTGTGATTGTGGTTTTCATTCTGTCTGCTCTCTGATGGATGAGGATAAGAAGATTGTGCAAAAAAAAAGAAGAAGAAGAAGATTGGGCAAGCTTCCTGACGGGAGGAACTGGCTATGGGGAAAACTGGGTCTTGCTCTGGTGAGCAGGACCATGTTCAGTAAATCTTCAATCCAATAATCCAATTTTCTGCTGATAGATGGGGCTGTGCTCCCTCCCTGTAGTTTGGAGAAATGGACAGAGGATGAGATGGTTGGATGGCATCACTGACTCAATGGACATGAGTCTGAGCAAGCTCGGGGAGATAGTGAAGCACAGGGAAGCCTGGTGTTCTACAGTCCGTGGGGTCACAAAGAGTTGGACATGACTTAGTGACTGAACAACAACGACAGGACCACATCAGAGGCCTGGCCACTGAGGTTTGGGTTTAACCCTTTAATCCCCCAGAGGCCCCCAAGTCCCTGCAGTGCTCGCTGGTACAAAGAATGGAAGATGTCAGAAACAGGCCAGGCCCGAGGCTCTATGAGTTAGACTCCCAGTGCTTGAGTGTTAGCGAGCCAAGGACAAGAGCCCTGAGGGAGCTGACCACACAGCAGGTCCTGCCTGTCCACCACACAGTCACAGCCTCCTGTTTCACCTCCCTCCAACGCGGCAAAATGGGAATACCAGGAATTAGATGGCATAAGTAGGTTAAGGCTTAGCCTACATAATCCCTGACACACAGTCCATGCTGTTTTATTTTAATACATCTTACAGATGAAGTTCAGAGACTCAGGGATGTATTCATTTCCTCGGGCGGCCATAACAAATTCCCACCAACTTGGTGACATAAAACAACAAAAATGTATTCTCTCGAAGTTCCAGCAGCCAGAAGTCCAAAATCAAGGTGTCGGCAGGACTCAACTCCCTCCAGAGGCTCTCGGGGAGGAGGCTTCCTGGCTTCTAACAGCTTCTGGCAGCTCCAGGCCTTCCTCACCTTGAGGGGCACCGCCTGAATCTCTGCCTTTGTTTCTCATGGCCTTCCCCTCTGTGTGGCTTCTCCTCTTCTGTCTTTTATGAGAGTATCAGTCATTAGATTTAGGGCCAACGACAGACAATCCAGGAAGATCTCAAGTAGAGATTCTTAACTTAATTACATCCGCAGAGGACTTCCCCGGTGGTCCGATGGCTAAGACTCTGCGCTCCCAGTGCAGGGGGCCCGGGTTCGATCCCTGGTCAGGGAATTAGATCCCACCTACCAGAACTAAGAGTTACCCTGCTGGAACTAAAGCTTCCAGGTGTTGCAACTAAGACCTAGTGCAGTCAAATACATAAATAAATGTCTAATTACATTTGCAAAGACCCTTTTTTCCAGATAAGGTCATGTCACAGGTTCTAGGTAGATCCATGGGGGCAGGGGGCTGGGGACCATTCAACCCACCACAGAGCCTAAGACCAGGTGAGTTAGTGGTGAAAAGGAAGACAAACCAGCTCCTTCAACGCCTGCCCTGGTGGTGGTCAGGGAGACTGATCAGCAGGAAATACAGAGTGTCCAGATTTCCTACTGACGAACATACTGAGAGGTCTCGAGCAAGACCAACAGGTCAGCAAGTCGAGCTGGAACTGGAGGGAGAGTGAATTCTACGTAATCACTCCACCTGATCTCTGTCCCCCGTGACAGGTCACTCCCATTGAGAACAAATGCATATGACTCTACGTGTGACACTCCCTCTCAGATTAGATTCTGGAACCAATTTCTTTGGCCGCTTTGTTGCTGTGTGAGCAAGCTCCAGGAGCCGGTGAAGGACAAGGAAGCCTGGCATGTTACAGTCCATGGGATCGCAAAGACTCGGACATGACTGAGCGACTGAAACCAACCTAACGCTACTGCTGCAATCACGTCCATGTTTGATCTGGCGTCAGAAAGTGGTCCCCGCATCCCACCCCAGCCCCACCCTGGAGGCACGGGCCACAGTCCTACAGACAGGGCTCAAATTCTGTCACTTGCCGAACTGTCCCAGGTTCCAATCCCAACTCAATCCTTAGAGTGGAGGGAAAGGAGGGTCCAGAGCTGAAATGACCCCGACAGTGATTTCTTTGTTCATGGCCTGCGTCATGTCTGGGACCTCAGAGCCAAAGAGGCTTCACAGGTGTGCGTGGCCAGCTCCTGTGTAAAGCAGTTCTGGGCACCTTTGAATAAGCCTCGTTGGCTAGTCCTGGGTCGACCTGAAGCCCAACTTGGGGCTGTCTTGAAAATAACCCTGTAACCCTGAGTCATCCTGAGAATTCACACAGCGAGTATGACTCATCTCAATGGATATCGCCTTAGCACACTCAGTGAGGGAATTGTTTTGTGTTGTTTTGTAACAACTTTATGAAGCTGTAATTCACATACCATACAATCCACCTATCTAAAGTGTACAATTTGATGGTGTTTAGTATAGTCACAGTCTTGTGCAATCATCAACACAATCAATTTCAAAACATGTTGATCACCCCTTAGCCATTGCCCCCTAATTCTCCTGCCTCTCAGCCCCTCGCAACTGCCAGTCTTCTTTTCTTTCTGTCTATAGATTTGCCTGCTCTGGACCTTTCATGTAAATGGAATCACAGTAACATAAGACGGGGCCTTTTGTCTCTGGTTTCTTTCCCATAGTGCAATGTTTTCAAGGTTCATCTGTGCCATAGCCTGTAACAGAACTTCTTTCCTGTTTCTGCTGAGTAATATTCCACTGTGAGGAAAGACCGTATCTTGTTTATCCATCCATCAGTTGATGGACATTTGGATTTTTACGCTATTTAGTTCTCAAGGATATGCTGCTATGAATATTTGTGTAGGCAAGTTTTCAAATTGCTTTCCTTTTGGAATCACCAGCCAGCAGATCCACAAATGTCCTTAAGGGAACCACATGCACCGCCTAGCCGGCCAAAAAGTTCATTCAAATTCAGGGCAAATGTCGAGTTTGTCTATGAAAGGGAGACAACAGGTGATGTCATAGTGGGAGGTACCCAAAGTGACTAGAGAGAAGGGTTTTCAAAGATGATAAATGCCGGTGGGTAGGAGTCCATGGAGAAAGTTGAGTACAGGTAAAATGCATTTGTAGCAACAGAGATGGACCTAAAGATTATCATTCCAAGTGAAGTAAGTAACACAGAGAAAAACAAGTAGCATATGATATCACTCATAGGTGGAATCTGAAAAAAGGATCCAAATGAACTTACCTACAAAACAGAAATAGAGTTACAGATATAGAGAAAAACTTATGGTCACTAGAGGGAAGTGGGGGAATGGATAAATTGGGAGATTGGAAATGACATATACACACTACTATGTATAAGATATGGAGAGGGGAATGCAACCCACTCCAGTGTTCTTGCCTGGAGAATCTCATGGATGAAGGAGCCTGACGGGCCCCAAGTCATGGGAGCCTGTTGGGCCCCAACTCATGGGGTCGCAAAGAGTCAGACACGACTGAGTGACTCACACACACACAGTTATATAAGACAGATAACTAATAAGAACCCACTGTAGAGCTCTGGGAACTCTACTCAACACTCTGTAATGATCTGCAGGGAAAAAAGGATCTAAAAGGGGTATGTATATAGCTTCTCGGGTGGTAAAGAATCCTCCTACCAATGCCGGAGATAAGGGAGATGCAGGTTCAATCCCTGGATCGGTAAGATCCCCTGGACAAAATGACAACCCACTCCAGTATTCTTCCCCAGGAAATCCCAAGGACAAAGGAGCCTGGAGTCCATGGGATTGCAAAGAGTCAGATGTGGCTGAGCGAATGAGCATGGCATGGCGCATATATTAACGTGTGTGTGTATCTGCATGTGTGTGTAACTGGTTCACTTTACCATACATCTGAAACTAACACAACATTGTAAACCAACTATACTCCAAAACCGAATTTTTTTTAAAAGAAAATGAGCTGTAAAGCCATGAAGACAAAAATAAAATAATAAATAAAATGCAGGAAATAGAGATGGATAACTGATCAGTGGTTGCCAAGGGTTGGAAGGAGGGTGCAGGAGAATTGGGGTGGCAGAGTGAAACGGTTCTGTGTAACACTGTGATGATGGATGCAGGACATCGTCCACTGTCAAATCCCCAGAGCTTTACAGCACAGAGCAAATCTTAATGGAGACAAATTTTTTTTTAAATCATTTAGGAGATAGTGGGGGAGTCCCAGGATGGAGTGCAGACTGTGAAAAAAGAATGTAACTGTATTAGGAAAGTCACATAACCTCCCTGAAGGAGATGGGGGAGAAAAGGTGCTGATCTAAAGTTTCTTAAGCAACTGTGGGAATGATTGGTGGCCATTACACTTTGTTGTTGTTGTTCAGTCACTCAGTTGTGTCCAGCTTTTGTGACCCCATGGACTGCAGCACGCCAGGTTCCCCTGTCCTTCACTACCTCCTGGAGTTTGCCCAAACTGAGTCGATGACGCCATCCAATTATGTCATTCTCGGTTGCCCCTTTCTCCTCCTGCCAAAGTCTGTTGACAAAGGGAGCTACATGTAGTGCTGTACTCTTCCTGATGAATTCGTTGCTCATGGTGAGCAAGCTAACACTCCTGAATCACATGGATAAATAAATAAGTAAAAGGATGACGGGGAGTGGGAGCTGAGTTTCTCCCGGTTGCAGAGGGAAGTTATAGATAAGCAAGGGAAAGGCTGGAATGAACCACGTGGTACTGGTTTAGAGTTGGAGAGATCAGCCACAACTCATTTAGCTTATGAAAATACAGATGGGTAAATACAGAAATGCTGTTGTTGTTGTTCAGTCACTAAGTCATTTCCAGCTCTTTCTGACCCCATGGACAGCAGCATGCCAGTCTCCCCTGTCCTCCACTATCTCCTGGAGTTTGCTCAAATTCATGTCCATTGAGTCAGGGATGTTATCTAACCATCTCATTCTCTGCCACCCCCTTCTCCTCTTGCCCTCAATCTTTCACAGCATCAGGGTCTTTTCCAATGAGTTGGCTCTTTGCATCAGGTGGTCAAAATATTGGAGCTTCAGCTTCACCATCAGTCCTTCCAATGAATATTCAGGATTGATTTCCTTTAGGATTGACTGGTTTGATCTCCTTGCAGTCCAAGGGACTCTCAACAATCTTCTCCAGCACCACAACTAGAAAGAATCAATTCCTTGATGCTGAGTTTTCTTTATTGTCCAACTCTTACATCCATACATGACTACTGGAAAAACCTTAGCTTTGACTAGATGGACCTTTGTCGGCAAAGTGGTATCTCTGCTTTTAAATACAGAGAAGGCAATGGCAAGCCACTCCAGTACTCTTGCCTGGAAAATTCCATGGACAGAGGAGCCTGGTAGGTTGCAGCCCATGGAGTCTCGAAAAGTCAGACACAATTGAGCGACTTCACTTTCACTTTTCACTTTCATGCATTGGAGAAGGAAATGGCAACCCACTCCAGTGTTCTTGCCTGGAGAATCCCAGGGATTCTGGGAGCCTGGTGGGCTGCTGTCTATGGGGTCGCACAGAGTCAGACACAACTGAAGCGACTTAGCAGCAGCAGCAGCAGCTTTTCTATATACTGTCTAGCTTTAATAGCTTTCCTTACAGGGAGCAAGGATCTTTTAACTTCATGGCTTCAATCACCATCTGCACTAACTTTGGAGCCCAAGAAAATAAAATCTCTGCCACTGCTTTAACTTTTCCCCCTTTTATTTGCCATGAAGTGATGGGACTGAATGTCATGACCTTAGTTTTTTTAATGTTGACTTTCAAGTCAGCTTTTTCACTCTCCTCTTTCACTTTCATCAAGAAGCTCTTTAGTTCCTCTTCACTCTCTGCCATCTGAGTGGTGTCATCTGCATATTTGAGGTTGTAGATATTTCTCCCAGCATCCTAGTCATATGTATTATATACAAGTTATCTATATTTCAGCATAAATTTCCAATTTTGTTCCTTCAGAGGGCACATGGCACCCAGACCTAGGTTCCTAAGCCTGTTCTCCTTGATAACAGACAGCAGGGCTCCTGGAAGAAGTGTCTGATCCTAGCCTGGGGGAGGAGCCTGGAGCATCTTGGAAACCGGGAAGGAAGGAAGGAAGGAAGGAAGTGCTTCCAAAACAAAGGAATGGGGCCACATCAAAGGACCACAGAATCTACTAAAATTGAATCAACCCAGAGTCAAAGGTAGGAACAATTTGAACAAAAAAGAAATAACATATTTGATAACAACTCAAAGGATAAAATAAATATCTGTGAGTCTGTATTGATACAAATAAATGATAGAATAAGCAAATAATAAAAGAGGGAGAGGAAAAGTTTCTGTATGGGAAAACTGTCAATAATTGATGTAAATATTGACCCCTCAAGGAAGTGAAGCTTGACTCCCCACCCACTATAGCCCTGACTTCTTCCAGGGAGCACAGTAAGGAATGGAGGACAAAGAACTTTACAGACATCACCTCAGCCAGGTGAGCAAAGTCAACATCCATGGCGGTGATTATGTTGACATCAGGCAGCCTTGAAATGATGTGATGAGGATGACACTTCGTTTCTGTGGTCTTCCTCCCAAGAGTCCTTAAACACCAGTCTAGTCTTGAGAAAAACAAACAAGCCACCACACAAACCCAAAATGAGGGACAGTCTACTGACAATCATACTTCCCCAAACCATCAAGATTCTCAAAGTTAAGGGAAGTCTGAGAAACCGTCCCAGTCAAGAGTAGCCCAAGAAGGCATGACAACAGAATGTCACGTGACATCTTGGGTGGCACCCTGAAACAGAAGAAGGACATTAGGTAAAAACTAAGGGAATTTGAATAAAGTGTGAACTTTAGTTAATAATAGTATACAACTGGGTGAGGGGGTTGTATACGAAAAGTCTCTGTATACTTTTCTGTAAATCATCAATGATTCTAAACATAAACAGTGCAAGAGACCCGGGTTCAATCCCTGGGTCAGGAAGATTCCCTGGAGAAGGAAATGGTGGCCCACTCCAGTATTCTTGCCTGGAGAATCCCGTGGACAGAGGAGCCTGGCAGGCTACAGTCCATGGGGTCGCAAAAGTCAGGACAGGACTTAACAACTAAACCACCACCAAACATAAAACTTTATTTAAAAAAAAAAACCTAAAATGTATAAGGAGGGGCCACTGATGGAGCTGGAAGAGGGTGGGGAGCACTTGGCCTCGGGCAGGAAGACCCCTTTCCACCTCTCAGGAAGCAGGGGAGAAGGGATGGTGCCATGTGCAAGAATACCTGTCAGGAAGTTATGGGAGTTTAAGGAGGTAGACAAGCTGGCGTCATTTAAGGTCAGCAGGGGAGGGGGTGGAGGGATGGGAGTGGGGGTGGGGGGGTGGGAGGGGGGTGGTTCCGAGCGGAATAGAGATTTGCAGAGGCCACTGCTGAGAGAAGGCCCAGTGGAGGGCAGAGAGCTTGAATGTGCCAGCATCATCTACTAAACTATGGAAGGTGAGCATTTGGTTTCCCTACTCTTGGAAAAAAGAACCCAGCTATTTGTCCCTCCCTCCCTTCCTCCTTAAGACAGACCAACTGGGTTTTCAGGCTGGACCCTTAGAATTCTCTGCTCTGAGGCCAAATTCAGAGTCTTCTTAGGCTCAGGAAAGAATTGAATTGCGTGCAGCTGGGGGCTGAGGGAGGGGCCGGCAGGGAAGGGGCAAACTGAGGGCTGATCTGTATCCTTGGGGGCCCCAGGGGAACAAGCGCCTGGAGGATGTGGGGGCAGGTGGGAGTGGGGCTCCCAGCTTCATCTGGAAGTGGGCAGCTAGGACAAGGGCAGATCAGCACCGACCAATGAGGAGGGAAGTTCCAGGGGTCCTGCCTCCTACGGTCTCAATGGCCTCCAGAGACCCTCAGCATCTCTGCAGGCGGGAAGGCAGGAGGCCAGAGCTGCAGTAATACCTGAGAGTGAATTTCCCTTCCATGCTGCCTGACAGGGTTCCAGAGCAGCTACACTTTTTTAATATAATTATTTTTTTATAAATTATAATTTTAATACATTATTTTAAATAAAATAATTTATTTGCTGGTGTCAAGACTTAGTTGGGGCTGGCAGAATCTTTTTTTTTTTTAAATATTTATTTATTTTTAAGTTTTGGCTGTCCTGGGTCTTCTTGCTGTGCATACGTTTCTCTAATTTCAAAGAATGGGGGCTACTCTCTAGTTGCAATGCACTGGCTTCTCATTGCTGTGGCTTCTCTTGTTGCAGAGCACAGGCTCTACAGCACACAGGCTTCAATAGTTATGGCTCTCAGGCTCCAGAGCACGGGCTCAATATTGTGGTGCACGAGCTTAGTTGCTCTGAGGCATGTGGGATCATTCTGAATCAGGGACCGAACCCATGTCTCCTGCACTGGCAGGCAGATCCTTTACCACTGAGCCACCAGGAAAGCCCTCGGAGAATCTTTCATTGCAGCACATAGACTCTCTACTTATTGTGCCCAGGCTTATTTGTTACCGGGCAAGTAGGATCTCATTTCCCCAACCAGGGATTTAACTTGTGTCCCCTGCATTGCAAGGTAGATTCTTAACCATGGGACTACCAGGGAAATCCCCAGACACATTCTGATTTAAACAAAATCAAGAAAATTAAGTGACATGGGTTGAATCATGTCTCCCCAAAATTCATGTTGAAATTGTCAAACCCAAGTCTGTGTTCTTGCTGCACAGTTCAGTTCAGTCGCTCAGTCATGTCCAACTCTTTGCAATCCCATGGACTGCAGCAGGCCAGGCTTCCCTGTCCATCACCAACTCCCGGAGCTTGTTCAAAC
Organism: Muntiacus reevesi; assembly: GCF_963930625.1. Taxonomy (NCBI): domain Eukaryota; kingdom Metazoa; phylum Chordata; class Mammalia; order Artiodactyla; family Cervidae; genus Muntiacus; species Muntiacus reevesi. The sequence goes on along the minus strand of NC_089253.1, from coordinate 90,140,197 downwards.
TCATGTCCATGAAGTCAGTGATGCTATCCAACCATCTCATCCTCTGTCATCCCCTTCTCCTCCTGCCTTTAATCTTCCCCAGCATCAAGGTCTTTTCCAGTGAGTCAGTTCTTTGCGTCAGGTGGTCAAAGTATTGGAGTTTCCGTTTCAGCTTCAGCATCAGGACTGCACAGTGGGGCCAAACAAAACAAAGCACCTGAGATTCTGGAGCAAAGAAAGATTTGTTTGCAGAGCACCAAGGAGAATGGGCAGCTCATGATTAAAAGACTCAAACTCTCTGACAGCAAGGGTTTTTAAGGACAGTGGTGGTGGTGGTGTTCAGGCGCTAAGTCCAACTTCTTGCAACACCAAGGACTGCAGTGCACCAGGCTTCCCTGTCCTTCACTATGTCCCAGAGTTTGCTCAAACTCATGTTCATTGAGTCAGTGATACCATCCAAACATCTCACCCTCTGTCATGTCCTTCTCCTGCCCTCAACCTTTCCCAGCATCAGGGTCTTTTCCAATGAGTTAGCTCTTCCCATCAGGTAGCCAAAGTACTGGAACTTCGGGTTCAGCATCAGTCCTTCCAATGAATATTCAGGGTTGACTTCTTTTAGGATTGACCTCCTTGCAGTCCAAGGGAGCCTCAAGAGTCTTCTCCAGTACCACAATTCAAAGGCATCAATTCTTTGGTGCTCTACCTTCTTTATGGTTCAACTCTCACATCTGTACATAACCACTGGAAAAACCACAGCTTTGACTTCATGGACCTTTGTCGGCAAAGTTTTGTCTCTGCTCCTTAATACACTGTCTAGGTTTGTCATGTCTTTCCTTCCAAAAAGCAAACATCTTTTAATTTCGTAGCTAAAATCACCATCCACAGTGATTTTGTAGCCCAGGAAAATAAAATCTGTCACTGATTCTACTTTTCCCCCTTCTATTTGCCATGAAGTGATGGGACTGGATATCATGATCTTAGTTTTTTGAATGCGTGACACTAAAGACAGTGTTAGGGGGTAGGATGGCTGATCATGGACCTTCTTCTGATTGGTTGGTGGTGTGACAATAGGGTGATGAATGGGAATCTCAGCCTCCAACCTTCTGGTTCCAACCAGTCTGGGGTCTGGTGCTTGTGGTCAGCATGTCATCACCATCCTCCACTAGGTGGGGTCTGAGTTTATGCAGAACAACTCAGAGTTGGGTCAGATCGTTATCTCTGTCCCTTCAGGAGGAACTAGGAGTCCTGGGACTTTATTGTCCTAATCATTAACTGCTGGATCTGCTCTTTGGAACTCAGGGAAAGCCTAGGAGACTAAAGTCTTTTTTCTACAAACAAGAAACAAGAGACAGTGGAGGTACCGTTGTTCCCAGGGGGACGCCGGAGAGCCCTGCTTAGTTTCAATTCCCCACTTTTCTTAGATACTCCTCAATCCTGAGGGGAACGGGGAACAGACAAGAAAGAGAATAAAGTTTTGGAAAGTGAGGTTAATCATAAACTCGGCAGGAAAACTCAGTTTCAGTTTTCTCAGTTTTGAGGTAGACTCGGTTTCAGAAACCATAACTGCTAGGACCTCAGCACGTGACTGTATTTGCAGTCAGGGCCTTTAAAGATGTGACTAAGGTTAAGTGAGGTCATACAGATGGGCTCAAATCCTAAGAGAGAGAGACACCAGGGAGGGAAGACCGGCTGAGGACACAGGGAGACATTGGCTGTCTGCAGGCCTAGGGGAGAAGCCTCAGGAGAAACCAAACCTTCAGCACCTTGATCTTGGATTCTCGGCCTGCAAAACTATGAGAAAATCCATTTCTGTGGTTGCAGCCACCCGGTCTGGTACTTTGTTCAGGCAGCCCAAGCAGACCGAGACATTAGGTAATCTGACATTTGAGAATAAGGAGTGGCATTGACACCCACCAGGATGGGAGGGGTGAATTCCTGAGAAGGGTGGGTGGGTTCCTGGGTGACTGGTCAGGGAGCAGTTTCCTGATGCCGAAAATCTCATCACCCTGGTACAACCCTCGTTGTTCAGAAGTGTGTGGGCTTCTGGAGGCCATGACCACCATGTCTCCCTTCGGGGTTTGATGTTGGTGCAGCCTGGATCTGGGGTGAGTGGGTCCGACTCAGTTGTGTCCGACTCTGTGACCCTATGGACTGTAGCCCACCAGGCTCCTCTGTCCATGGAACTTTCCAGGCAAGAATACTGGAGGAGGTTGCCATTTCCTACTCCAGGGGATCTTCCCGAACCAGCGGTCGAACACACGTCTCCTGTGTCTTCTGCATTAGCAGGTGGATTCTTTATCATTGAGCCAGCTAGGGAGTGGGGGGAACCTGGATCTGGTAACAAGAGCTTTGAAACATCCGTGTGAGACCAAGCAATCTTGCTCATTCCCAGCATCCATTCCTTCCTTCCTTCAGTGTAAGTAATGCTCAGTGTAGGGTGCATTGTACCGGGTGAGGCAGTATCATTAACTCCTTTATCTCCAATATCACAACCCAAGGCTCAGTGAACTTTCTGCACCAAACAGTAACTATTTTCAGCTTTATAGCCATCCCTTCTATGTCTCTACTACACGGTTCTGCCTACATAGGGAAAGCAGCAGCCATGAGCACTATGTAAATAAATGGGCAGGGCTTTGCCCCAACAAAACTTGAAGGACACAGAAATTTAAATTTCTGTAGTTTTTACCTGTCATGAAATATTATTATCCTGGTGATTCTTTCCCAATCCTTTAAAAAATGTAAAAACCAGGACTTCCTGATGGTCCAGTGGTTAAGACTCCGTGCTCCCTATGCAGAGGACATGGGTTCAATCCCTAGTCGGGCAACTAGGGATTCCCAGAGAATCCTAGCGAACTTGAGATCCAGCAAGCCACATGATGTGGCCAAGAAAAAAATACAATTTAAAACAAAATCAAAAAAGTAAAAATAAAGCTTCCCTCGTGGTCCAGCGGTTAAGAATCTGCCTGCCAATGCAGGGGACATGGATTCAATCTCTGGTCTGGGAAGATTCCACATGCGAGGGAGCAACTACGCCCATGCACCACAACTACAGAAGCCTGGGCACCAAAAGTCCATGCTCAGCAACAAGAAAGGCCTCCACAGTAAGAAGCCCAAGCTCTGCAACTAGGGAAAGTCCTCTCACAGCAACAAAGACTCAGCACAGCCAAAAGAATTAAAAGTATAAAAAGAATTTTTAGCTTCTGGGCTATACAAAAACAGACCTTAAGGTTGTAGTTTGATGACCTTTATTTTAATTTTTCAAAAAATTCATCAAGCCAAATATGTAATAAAATGACCCAGAGTCTAACAGATTCATCAGGGTTCCTCTGTTTCCACCCCTTGTTGATGGATATGAGTCTTTTTTTTTTAAGATTTATTTGATTACATGTTTCTTCATTTATTTTTGGCTGGGCTTCCTGGGTCTTCCTTGCTGCACGAGGGCTTTCTCTAGCTGTGGTGATCAGGGGCTACTCTTTGTTGCAGTGCTCGTGCTTCTCTTTGCGGTAGCTTCTCTTGCTGTGGAACATGGGCTCCAGGCACCCGGGTCTCAGTAGTAGTGGACAGGGGCTTAGTTGCCAAGTGGCATGTAGGAATCTTCCTGGAGCAAGGGTCAAACCCATGTCGCCTGCATTGGCAAGCAGATTCTTAACCCCTGGACCACCAGGGAAGCCAGATGGATATGATTCTTGACATCATATCTGAGCTACAAAAATCGAAGTTAAGATGGGTTCCTTCCAATATTCACAACAGCCAAGATATGCAAACAACCTAAATGTCCACTAACAGATGAATGGATAAAGAACATGTGGCATACATACGCAATGGAAAACTACTCAGCCATGAATAAGAATGAAATAATGCCACTTGCAGCAACACAGATGGACCTAGAGATTATCATACTAAGGGAAGTAAAGCAGAAAGAGAAAAACAAATACTGTATGATATGACTTAAAAGTGGAATCTAAAATATGACACAAGTGAACTTAGCTGAGAAACAGAAGCAGACTTAGAGTACAGACTTGCTGTGCGCTTGTTGTCCAGGGGGAGGGAGAGGGTGGCAGGGATGGATTGGGAGTTCGGGATTAACAGATCTGGACCATTATAGATAGGATGGATAAACAACAAGGTCTTGCTGTATAGCATAAGGAACTATATTCAGTATCCTCTGATAAACCATAATGGGACAGAATATTTTAAAAAGAATATATCACACAAACTAACACAACAGGAATATCTCTGGTGGTCCAGTGGTTAAGAGTCCACCTTCCAATGCAGGGGACTCGGGTTCGATCCCTGGTTGGGGAGTTCAGGTTCCACATGCTGCAGGGCAACTAAGTCCACTTGCCACAACTAGACAGTACAGAAGCCTACTTTCTGCAGTGAAGACCCAGCACAGCCACAAACAAAAGCAAAACAAACCAAAAAAAGAAACACACACACATTGTAAATCAACTGTGGTGGTTGGTGGTTTAGTCACTAAGTCGTGTCCAACTCTTTGCAACCCCACAGACTGTAGCCCTCCAGGCTCCTCTATCCATGGGATTTCCCAGCCGAGAATACTAGAGTGGATTGCCATTTCCTTCTCCAGGGGATCTTCCTGACCCAGGGATCAAACTTAGGTCTCCTGCATTAAAGGCAGATTCTTTACTGACTGAGCCACCAGGGAAGCCTAAAATCAACTACATGTCAATTTTTTTTTTTCAAAATATGGCAGGACTTCCCTCGTGGTCTAATGGTTAGGGGTCTGCACCTCCACTGCAGGAGATGCAAGTTTGATCCATGGTCAGGGAACTAGGATCCCATACGCTGTACAGCATGGCCAAAAAAGAAGGGAAAAATAAGATTGGCTATTTCTGCAGGATGGGTAACTCCACCTCCACCCTGGAAAGTTGATTCTGGAATGAAAATATTCACTTAAATTCACTTTACCAGTTTACTCATCACTCAAGACTTGTGACTTGTGACCCAAATCTGCTTCTAAAGTTCTGGGAATGGAAATCTGATCCATGACTGTGGGGCTGCCTGTAAGGGCACAGATGGGAGCCAAGTCCCGGTGCGGTGTCCCTAACAAGCAGGAGAGAAGTGCCAGCTCTGCTCCTCCACTGGAAGCCTGGCTCATCCCTGTGGTTGCTAAAGTAGTGCTGGCAACCCCAGGCTTATCCTAGAGCACCAGCCGAGCTCCTCTGTGCTCCCCCAGGAGCAAAGCCCTAGGAGTGAGAGGACAGAGCTTGAGGGAGGAAATATCGCCAACCTCACAGTACAGCAAGTTCCCGGGACCACTGCCAGGACCAGCCAGTCTCCCAGGGATGCACAGAGAAAGAAGGGAGGCAGTATCAAGTCGGCGGGTGCATGCCCCAAACCAAGAAGCGCGTTTAAAACCTCCCTCTTTGGATAAACAGGGGCTTCCCAGATAGCACTAGAGGTAAAGAACTGAGACACAAGAGATGCGGGTTCAATCCTTGGGTCAGGAAGATCCCATGTAGAAGGAAATGGCAACCCACTCCAGGATTCTTGCTTAGAGAATTCCATGGACAGAGGAGCCTGGTGGGCTACAGTCCATTGGACCGCAGAGTCGGATACCACTGAGTGACTGAGCGCATGCGTAAACAACGAGATCCTACAGTATAGCGCAGGGAACTATACTGAATACCCAGTGAGAAACCATAATAGAAGAGAATATGAAAAAAAAGTCTGTGTATGTATTGAATATGTATTAATGAATATAACTGAATCACTCTGCCATACAGCAGAAATCAACACAATGTTGTAAATCAACTATGCATCAATTAAAGTAAGCTAAAAAGCAAAAACCTCACTCTACACTAAACGGGAGGTGAATCTCACCTCAGTTTAAAACAAAAACACTTTAAATGGAGATCTGGTCTAAAATTCATAGACTTCTTTTTTAATCTTACGGCGGCACAGAACAGCATGTGGGATCTTAGTTCCCTGACCAGGGATCAAACCGGGGAAGTTCCATAAAATTCACAGACTGTTTTAAAGAAGTGTTATTCTTTTCATGGGTACAGAGCTACTTACTGAAACTAAGTTGACCAGTTTTTCCATAGCAATACTCACCCTTGTCGATTAGATGGATGAGAAGGAGGTCGGGGCAGGTCAGCATCTTTCACAACTCTGCTATCTACTCATTTTACTTGTACTTCCTGGGCTGGGCACAGGATGAGCTGCGAACACTATAGCAGGAAAGACAAGTGTAAACAAATGCTTCTCCCTGGGACATCCAGCTGAAGCGTCCTAGGGTGTCCCTAGGGGTGCAGAGGGAGGAATGCTGAGGGGGTGGGGAGGACAGCAGCAGGGCTCCCCCAGGAGAGGAGGTGACATTTAAGGTTACTTTACACCAGGGAAAGGGAAAAGAATCCCAGGGAGAGGGTATGGCAAGTACAAAAGCATGGGGACATGACCGTGTCACATGGAAGAAGAATCTGGTGATGCTCCCAGGGTAGATTGTGGGGTTTTTTTTTCCCTCCACACCTCAAAGCATGTGGGAGGGCTTCCCAGGTAGCTCAAGTGTTAAAGAATCCACCTGCCAGTGCAGGAGGCACAGGAGACGTGGATTTGATCCCTGGGTCAGGAAGATCCCCTGGAGGGGGAAAGAGCAACCCACTCCAGTATTCTTGCCTGGGAAAACCCGTGGACAGAGGAGGCTGGCAGGCTACAGTCCATGGGGTCACAAAAGAGCTGGACCCAACTGAGCACACACACACACACACCACATGTGTGATCAGTTCCCGCATCAGAAATTGAGCCTCATGTCCCCTGCAATGTGAGCGTGGGGTCTCAACCACTGGACTGCCAGGGAAGCCCCGATGGATTTGGGCTTGCATTCAGCTGGCCACCTTAGGATGGGAATTCTGCAGAGTCAGGGTTGAGGGTGTGAGGCCTCTGCCAGACCCTCCAACACTGCTCCCAGGATGACTGAACTTAATGGATTAAACACTGTCTGGGATTCATCTGCATCTCCCCTACCAGCCCCATGTCATGCTGGACACTTCCCAGTAGGCCCCCGTGGCTTCTGGAATCCTCTGTGAGGATGAGGACATTTCTGGGCTGTGGGGACACACGTTCAGAGGGAACCAGGAGCTGGTCCCCTGAGAGTCACTTTGATGGAGAGATGCCCAGCCACCACCCCCCTCAGGGACATTCTGAGCTTCGTCCCATTCACTCTCGCTGGGGTACCCTCAGGGTCTGGCCCCACATCCCCACGTGAGTAACAGCTCCTTGGCACCCCATTTCCTTCTTCTCCCTGCTCACCTCTCTGCCCCACCTGTGAACACCTCCCACACCGACTGGCCCAACCCAGGGCCTTCTCACAGGCCCTAATTTGAGGAAAAGCAAAGGTAAACATGTATGGATGTGAGAGTTAGACTATAAAGAAAGCTGAGCATTGAAGAATTGATGCTTTTGAATTGTGGTGTTGGAGAAGACTCTTCAGAGTCCCTTGGACTGCAAGGAGATCCAACCAGTGCGTCCTAAAGGAAATCAGTCCTGAATATTCATTGGAAGGACTGATGCTGAAGCTGAAACTCCAATACTTTGGCCACCTGATGTGAAGAGCTGACTCATTGGAAAAGACCCTGATGCTGGGAAAGATTGAAGGAAGGAGGAGAAGGGGATGACAGAGGATGAGATGGTTGGATGGCATCATGGACTCAACGGACATGAGTTTGAGTAAACTCCAGGAGTTGGGAGGCCTGGCATGCTGCAGTCCATGGGGTCACAAAGAGTTAGACTTGATTGAGCGACTGAACTGAACTGAACTGAAAGGCAAACATAAATTTCCCCTTTAGTTCTTTTTTTTCTTTTTGGCTGTGCCAGGTGTTAGTTGTGGCATGTTGGGATCTAGTTCCCTGACCAGGGATCGAATCCAAGACAACATGAATTGGGATCACGGAGTCTTAACCACCGGACCAGTATGGAAGTCCCTCCCCTTTGGTTCTTTCTGGATCACAAAGGTGGCATAAATTCAAACTCCAGACTCACATGAAGGCAGGCCTGTGGGCACAAGTTTTCAGAGGAGCTCTTTTCCTCTTCCTCCTTGAGTCCAGATGAACAGACAAGTTTCATCCCCTGATTTTACTGGCAGTTATGTTAAAATCCTGGCTTCCCAGGTGGCTCTGGTGGTAAAGAACCCGCCTGTCAATGCAGGAGATGTAAAAGATGCAGGTTTGATCCCTGTGTTGGGAAGATCTCTTGGAGAAGCGCACGGCAACCCATTCCATATTTTTGCCTGGAGAATCCCATGGACAGAGGAGCCTGGAGGTCTGCAATCCATAAGGTCACGAAGAGTTGGACATGACTGAATCGACTCAACACACACGCATATGTTAAAATCCACCTTCACGGAGGTGCTGGGCCCTAGGGGGTCCCCTGCACCCTTATTTCTTCAACCTCCTCATGTCAAACATTCTGACTGTAAAGTTTGGCCAACTATTGAAGGGTAGCCATGATTCCCTCTTGATAGACCCCTGGAGATTTCTCAACATTTTATGGAAAACAATATGGCAGTTTCTCAAAGAATTAAAAATAGAACCACATGATCCATCAATTTTACTTCTGTGGAATGCCCCAGAGAACTGAAAGTTGTCTGCATTTTAAACAGGCATTTATGTATACACCCAAATTCAGAACAATTTCATTCACAAAAGCCAAAAGGTAGAAGCAACCCAAGTGACCATCAGTGTATAAACAGGTAAACAGAATATGGTACCGACACACAAAGGACTATCATGTAGCCTTCAAAAAGAAGGACCAACAAAAACAACCAACCCTGAGGACACGATGCTGAGTGAAATACACCAGTCGGAAAAAGGCAAATGCTGCACGATTTCATGTATGCAGAGTACTTGCGCTGTGCTGTGTTCAGTCACTCAGTTGTGTCTGATTCTGTGACCCCATGGACTGTAGCCTGCCAGGCTCCTCTGTCCATGGGGATTCTCCAGGCAAGAATAATGGAGTGGGTTGCCATGCCCTCCTCCAGGAGATCTTCCCAACCCAGGGATCAAACTCGTGTCTCCTGCATTGCAAGTGGATTCTTTACCGTCTCAGCCACCAGGGAAGTCCATGAATACTGGAGTGGGTAGCTTCTCCCTTCTCCAGGGGATCTTCCCGACCCAGAAATTGAACTGGGGTGTCCTATATTGCAAGTGGATTCTTTACCAGCTGAGCTACCAGGGAAGTCCATACAAAGTACTTAAGAATAGTCAAATTCATAGGCAAAAAGTAGAAGAGTGGTTACCACGGGCTCTGGGGGTGAATGGAGAGTTAGTGTTTAGTGGGGACAAAATTTCTGTTTTGGCAGAACTTCCCTGATTGTCCAGTGGCTGGGACTCTGTGCTCCCAAGACAGGGGACCCAGGTTCGATCCCCAGTTGAGGGATTAGATTCCACATGGGGCAACTAAGAGTTCCCATGCCACAGCTCAACATCCTGCATGCTGCAACTAAGATTCAGCACAGTCAAATAAATAAATACATAAAATATTTTGAGGGCTTCCCTGGTGGTACTGGCGGTATGGGCTTCCCTGGTGGCTCAGCTGGTAAATAATCCACCTGCAGTGCAGGAGACCTGGGTTCAATTCTTGGATTGGGAAGATCCCCTGGAGAAGGGAAAGGCTGCCCACTCCAGTATTTTGGCCTGGAGAATTCCATGGACTGTATAGTCCATGGGGTCACAAAGAGTCAGACACGACTGAATGACTTTCACTTTCCCTGGTGGTCCAGTGGTTAAGAATCCACTTGTCAATTCAGGGGACATGGATTCAATCCCTGCTCTGGGAAGTTCTCACATGCCATGAAGGAACTAAGCCTGCGAGCCACAGCTACTGAAGCCCGAGTGCCTAATAGCCTGCACTCTGCAACAAGAGAAACCACTGCAATGAGAAGCTCACATACCGCAACGAAGAGTAGCCGCCCCACCTCACTGCAACTAGAGAAAGCCCGTGCACAGCACTGAAGATCCAGTGCAGTCAAAAATAAATAAATAAATAAACTAAAAATGTAAGATGATAAAAGTATTTTTTAAAAAGACCATATACAAAAATATAAATATTTTTTAAAAGGGTTTATTAAAATTTTTTTTAAATAAATGAATCAGAGAATAACTGATTTTATGTTTTTAAAGTTCTCCTTTGTGCTTCATCTTGATGTGGAGTTTTGCAGCAAGGGGTGCTTTTCAGGATCTCAAATCAGTTGTATTTCCAGAAACACAGGCTCTGGGACCAAAGCATGAAGGGCCTGCAAGATCCCCTCAGCATCCCCATCAGCATCCCCTTCATGGTCTTGTAAATGCTGTCAGAGAGCCTGCATCTCCCTGAGTGTGTGGTTCAGCCATGTCTGCACTGCTACACTCATGGAGCTTGAATTAGTGAAGTTCTAGGATGTATTCAGAGTGTAGGTTGCTGCAGGACAATCCCCAGACTAGGGGTGTGGGTGGGGTAAAACCAGATCCTGAAGTCCATGTCTGTGCACACAGCCTGTCTGGCCTGGTGCTGACCTGGCATCTCCCCTCCCCTTCTGACAAGACTCCAGCCACCCAGGCCTCCTTGTTCCAGTTTCTCACAAATCCAAGCTCACTCTCACCTCAGAGCCTTTGCACCTGCTGTGTCGCTGGTGGGGACACTCTACCCAGGCTCTCACACGTCTAGCTCCTTTGCATCCTCCACATCTAGCCTAATACCACTTCTGCAGACAGGCCTTCCCTGACCATCCTCTCTGAAATGAATGTTAGATACTTAAAACAATTTACCATCACAGCACCCCACTTGTTTCCTTCATGGAGTGGGACACGAGGTAATAATTTAACTTCACGGACCATTTGATCCTTTGTTTATTCACAGTCACCTCTGCTGGAATTTGAGCTCTGTGATGGGTGGGGACCATTTCTTTTTCTTATTTGAGTTCCTAGTGCCCAGATCAGAAGGAATTCAGGTAGAAGTTATGTAAAAAAAAAAAAAAAAAAAAAATCACAATGACTCCATTAAGCCCCGAACCGATCTTTTTTTTTTTTATTTTTTTCATTTATTTTTATTAGTTGAAAGTTAATTACTTTACAATATTGTAGTGGTTTTTGCCATACATTGACATGAATCAGTCATGGATTTACATGTGTTCCCCATCCCGATCCCCCCTCCCACCTCCCCCCCCATCCCATCCCTCTGGGTCTTCCCAGTGCACCAGCCCTGAGCACTTGTCTCATGCATCCAACCTGGGCTGGTGATGTTTCACCCTTGATAGTATACTTGTTTCAATGCTATTCTCTCAGAACATCCCACCCTCGCCTTCTCCCACAGAGTCCCAAAGTCTGTTCTGTACATCTGTGTCTCTTTTTCTGTTTTGCATATAAGGTTATTGTTACCATCTTTTTAAATTCCATATATATGTGTTAGTATACTGTAATGGTCTTTATCTTTCTGGCTTACTTCACTCTGTATAATGGGCTCCAGGTTCATCCATCTCATTAGAACTGATCCAAATGAATTCTTTTTAATGGCTGAGTAATATTCCATGGTGTATATGTACCACAGCTTCCTTATCCATTCGTCTGCTGATGGGCATCTAGGTTGCTTCCATGTCCTGGCAATTATAAACAGTGCTGCGATGAACACTGGGGTGCACCCGAACCGATCTTATACCTAGAAAACAACCTGCGGGTGACAATGTCCTTCTTTTTATTTATTTATTTATTTTTGGCTACACTGGGTCTTCACTGCTATATGCAGGCTTTCTCTAGTGGTAGGGAGCAGGGACTACTCTTTGTTGCGGTGCTCAGGCTTCTCATTGCAGTGGCTTCTCTGGTTGCAGAGCACAGGCTCTAGGAACTGTGGGCTCGGTTATCGTGGCTCCCAGGCTCTAGAGCACAGGCTCAGTAGTGGTAGCGCACAGGCTCAATTGCTCTGCGGCATGTGGGATCTTCCCAGATCAGGGATTGAACCTGTATCTCCTGCATGGGCAGGCAGACTTTTTACCACTGAGCCACCTGTGAGAGACAGTATGCGTGGGGGAGATTCTGAACAACCTGGTGAAGTAAGTACTATAAGCCTCGTTTTATAAAAGAGGAAAGTCAGATAACTCAACCCAAGTTATACAGCCCGTTAAGTAGCACGACACACAGTGACGTGCTCAGCTGTTACTAACTTTGATGGTCACGGCCATGGCAGCCAAAGTCCTTCTGGTAAGAACCCAGTCTGTCTTCCTTCCCTACCCCTGCGTTCCTCCCCCTTCACTGGTAACAGATTTACCAGTCAGCACAAAGAGGAGTGATCAGTGGGAAGGTGGCTTACAGGTCAGGGAGAAAGAATGGGGATGCATTCTGCTGAGAGTCCCTAATCCAGTCCTGGGAGGGTTGGAACATGGACTCTGGAGCTCAACTACCTTGGTTCAAAACCTCTGTGCCTCGGTCTCCTCCTCTGTAAAATGGGAACAAGAAGAGCAGTCTTCACCTCACAGGATCTGGGGACAGTTGAATGAGTCCACACAAGACCAGGTGCTTTATAAAGGTTAGCTAGGGGACTTCCCTGGAGGCCCAGTGGTGAAGACTCTGTACTCCCAATGCAGGGGGCCTAGGTTCGACCTGTGGTCAGCGAACGAGATCCCATATGCCGCAACTGAGACTTTCATGCCACAACTAAAGATCCCACATGCCACAACTAAGACCTGGCATAGACAAACAAATTTTTAAAATACATATTAAAAAAAATAAAGGTTAGTTAGGATCCTGGGTTGTTTTTTAAGAACTGCCACCTCCCCCTGACCTGGGCCCAGGGCAGCAGCCCCGCTCGGCCCCTGCTTAGACTGTGAGACTGCCAGGCTTGCAACCAGAGCCAGCTCCCTGGGAGGACTGCAAACATGGGATAATTTCCAGGAGCTAATGAATCCTTCAAGCCCTGGAATTGCTGGCACATCACCCCTTTGGCCTCTGAAGCATGCCTTGGTTCCACCTCCCTGGGCAAGTAGGCCCAGGACAAAAGCCCATTGAGAAGTGACCATCAGAGCCCGAAGGATAATCCAAGGATACACGGGCACCTGTGCCCCCCTGCACGTCTGCAGGGACCTGCTGGGACTCCCAGCCCTGCTCCCATATCCCCCACCTACCAACTCCCTGAGGTCCCACAGGAAGCCAGAGAGAGCAGTTTTCCCCCCAATTTTGTCAATTACAACTGAGCTGAAACTGCATCGAGATAAAGAGCTCTTCTCTCAGCTTCTCCAAGGGGAGTTCTCAGCGCATTTCTCCCGTTTGCTTACATGGGTGAAGGATTTCACAAAAGGGTGACGGGGTCCCCACTGGGCTCTGACATTTGTGGTCATCAGTGTTAATGTTGAGATGAGCACCCAGGCTCTAGGTCATCTACGTTGGGTCCACACTTTTTTTTGGCCATGTCACGCAGTTTGTGGGATTTTAGTTCTCTGACTTAGTTCATTACCCGTGAATCATCAGGTCTCCAAGAGACTGAAGCCCCAGGCATGCAGGACTCTCAAAAGTTTAGCCCCTAAAGATGCCTTCTGCTATGCTCAGCTCTGCAACAGAGTAGGGGGCAAATCAGTATTAGTTGCATGAATGAATGAATGAGTAGTGTCTGCCTTGTCTCTCCTTCCTGCTCAGCCCAACTCTTCAGTGGTTGGAAGTTGCTTTGTGTCTAGACACCGTCGCCTCTCCCTGGGATGGCTGCATCCATGTTGATACTCCTGGCCCAGCATCCCTCAGAGGTCAGCACAGTCAGTCTCAGGTACTAAGTTGAGGAGAACAAGAACCTCTCCCCAGTTCAGAGCCCCACCCTGTGGACAAGAACCCAGACCGCACTTCTCACAGTCTCTCACTTAACAGCCTTTGCAACTGCCAGCCACCCCCACCAATCAGTGTAGCTTAAATCCTTATGGGTTTATAGTCTTACTGGTGGCTCAGAGGGTAAAGAGTCTGCCTGCAATGTAGGAGACCCAAGTTCGACCCCTGGGTTGGGAAGATCCCCTGGAGAAGGAAATGGCAACCCACTCCAGTATTCCTGTCTGGAAAATCCCATGGACAGAGGAGCCTGGCAGGAGTTTGCAGAGTCAGACATGACTGAAGCGACTTAGCATGCACATATGCGTGTTTACTGGCAGCTTCTATGACCAAGGGACAATTAGCTTATGTAATCCTCACCACAACCCTGAAAGGCAAGCACTATCATTATTTTTTTGTTTGTTTATTTTCTTTTTGGCTGCACTACTTGCCGTGTGGGACCTTAGTGTCCTTACCAGGAATCGAATCTGTGTCCCCTGAAGTGGAAGCATGGAGTCTTAACCACTGGACTGCCCGGGAATTCCCAGCAGGCACTATTATTGTCCATCTCCTCTTTATAGTTGGGAAACACATGCTCAGAGAGGTTAAGTGACTTGCCCAAGGTTCTGGCATTTGAACCCACATGGCCTGACTCCAGGGTGAGTATGGTTATCTTCTGCCCCCTCTTGTTAATAAAGCATTCCCGTTCTGTAGGCAGGGTAGCTTGCTAAACCTCTCCTAAGCTCAGTTTGCTCATCTGTAAAATGGGTATAATAAGAAGACATGGCTTGATGGGAGGATTAAATGAGGTAGCACTGGACCTGACTGGCATTCCAAAGAATAGTAAGGAGAGATAAGAAAGACTTCCTCAGTGATCAATGCAAAGAAATAGAGGAAAATAATAGAATGGGAAAGACAAGAGATCTCAAGAAAATTAGACATACCAAGGGAACATTTCATGCAAAGATGGGCTCAATAAAGGATAGAAACAGTATGGACCTAACAGAAGCAGAAGATTTTAAGAAGAGGTGGCAAGAATACACAGAAGAACTGTACAAAAAAGATCTTCATGACCCAGATAACCATGATGGTGTGGTCACTCACCTAGAGCCAGACATCCTGGAATGTGAAGTTCAGTGGGCCTTCAGAAGCATCACTATGTACAAAGCTAGTGGAGGTGATGGAATTCCAGTTGAGCTATTTCAAATCCTAAAAGATGATGCTGTGAAAACGCTGCACTCAATATGCCAGAAAATTTGGAAAACTCAGCAGTGGCCACAGGACTGGAAAAAGTCAGTTTTCATTCCAATCCCAAAGAAAGGCAATGCCAAACAATGTTCAAACTACCACACAATTGCACTCATCTCACATGCTGACAAAGTAATGCTCAAAATTCTCCAAGTCGGGCTTCAATAGTATGTGAACCAAGAACTTCCTGATGTTCAAGCTGGTTTTAGAAAAGGCAGAGGAACCAGAGATCAAATTGCCAACATATGTTGGATCATAGAAAAAGGAAGAGAATTCCAGAAAAACATCTACTTCTGCTTTCTTGACTATGCCAAAGCCTTTGACTGTGTGGATCACAACCAACTGGAAAATTCTTCAAGAGATGGGAATACCAGACCACCTTATCTGCCTCCTGGGAAATCTGTATGCAGGTCAGGAAGCAACAGTTAGAACTGGATATGGAACAACAGATTGGTTCCAAATTGGAAAGGAGTACATCAAGGCTGTATATTGTCACCCTGCTTATTTAACTTATATACAGAGCACATCATGTGAAATGCCAGGCTGGATGAAGCACAAGCTAGAATCAAGATTGCAGGGAGAAATATCAACAACCTCAGATATGCAGATGGCACCACCCTTATGGCAGAAAGTGAAGAGGAACTAAAGAGCCTCTTCATGAAAGTGAAAGAAGGGAGTGAAAAAGCTGGCTTAAAACTCAACATTCAAAAAACTAAGATCATGGCATCCAGTCCCATCATTTCATGGCAGATAGATGGGGAAACAATGGAAATTTGGGGGCTCCAAAATCACTGCAGATGGTGACTGCAGCCATGAAATTAAAAGATGCTTGCTCCTTGGAAGAAAAGCTATGACCAACCTAGATAGCATATTAAAAAGCAGAGACATTTGCTGGCAAAGGTCTATCTAGTCAAAGCTATGGTTTTTCCAGTAGTCATGTATGGATGTGAGAGTTGGACCATCAAGAAGGCTGAGCACTGAAGAACTGATGCTTTTGAACTGTGGTGTTGGAGAAGACTCTTTAGAGTCCCTTGGACTGCAAGGAGGTCAAACCAGTCAATCCTAAAGGAAATCAGTCCTGGGTGTTCATTGGAAGGACTGATGCTGAAGCTGAAAGTCCAATACTTTGGCCACCTGATGCGAAGAATTGATTCATTTGAAAAGACCCTGATGCTGGGAAAGATTGAAGGCAGGAGGAGAAGGGGATGACAGAAGATGAGAAGGCTGGATGGCATCACCAACTCGATGGACATGACTTTGAGGAAGCTCCAGGAATTGGTGATGGACAGGGAAGACTGGCGTGCTGCAGTTCATGGGGTCGCAAAGAGTCACAACACAAATGAGCGACTGAACTGAACTGAACTGGCTGGTGTAAATGATCTTGCTGTTGTCGCACTCAAGACTCTGTAACTTCAGGCAAAGTCCTTAGCTTGGCCACTTGGGTGGAATACCCACCTCCCAACCTTGATGGGAGGATGAAGTGAAACACTACTCCACTATCCCTCAACCATCATTCTAAATTCCAAAATGCCCTGAAAATCAGAGGCTAACTCCCTTGGCAGCCAAACCTGACCTGGATCTGGATCTGCCTCTTTTGGTGGCAGACTCTGACCTTGCTGGATCACGAGGCTATTTACACAATGTTTTTTTTTTTTTTTTCTTCTTTTTTTATTAAACTTTATTAAAGTATAATTTAAAATAAAATTATATATCTAAAGTGTATACTTTGACGAGATTTAATCACAGCATATACCAATATAATCACCATACATTCACAATAGAAAGCATTTCAGTCATCTTATTTGTTTTAATATTTATTTATTTGACTGTGCCGGATCTTAGTTGTGGCATGTGGGATCTTTAGTTGGGGAATGTGAGATCTAGTCCCCTGACCAGGAATGGAACCTGGGCCCCCTGTTACTGGGAGTCTTACCCACTGGACCTCCGGGGAAGTCCCTCCACCATCTTAAAAAGTTCCATTTACACAGTGTTTTTTAATCCCACACAGTGTGGCTATTCAAAACTGTTATGTTCCTGTGGATGGACTGCTGCCCTGGGCCTGGAGTGTCATCTAGCATGCAATGAATGGACTGTCCGATGTCTCTAAAATCGTCAGAACAACCCAGACTTATGAAACACACTGAGGTTTTAGATAAAGAGTTGTTTATAGCATCCTCTGCACAAGGCTGGCATATAGCAGGTGATCAGCAAATAATCCTCCTCTCTTCTTCATGTCCTTAACTCCTCTTTAAAGCCCACTCTGCTCTTCTAAATCAGAAACAAGAGTTCTTGTGCATTTCAAAGGATGTAAATAGATAGTGATGCAAATTCTGGTAAAAACTACTGTGTTTTCAGTGCTGATCACGGGTAGGGCTCTAAAACCATCATATGTCCTACCTCTGACCATGCAACTGGGTGGTTAATCGCATTCTCTTTGTTCAAATTCCAGCTTAGTCAGTTACTAGCAAGGCATGCTGTGTGACTGCTCTACCCCATGACACAGTAAATGGGGATGCAAATCATAGCTCCAACCGAAAGGGTCCCAGAAAGACTCAGAACGATGTCTGGCACATAATAAGTGTTAGCAGAATTATTATGATTATCATTATTATTTTAACATTTATTTATCTGACCACGTCGTGTCTCAGTCTCTGCCCTTGGCATCTTTGTTGCGGCACAGGCTCAATAGTTAACAGTATGTGTGACCTTAGTTTCCAGACCAGAGATCGAACCTGAGTCTTCTGCGCTGGAAGGCAGATTTTGAACCAGTGGGCCACCAGGGAAACCCCCAGATTTATTCTGAACCCCCACTCTGAAGTATGTCCCTTAACTAGCCTTGTTAAATAGGTGGGGTGACATGGGGAGATTAAGTAACTTGGCAGTTGGGCAACACAGCCCTATGCTCCACTGCCTCTCAGAATTTGGGACAAAGGGAAGAGTGGGAGAGGGGGAGGAGTGAAGAAAAAGGGCATCATCCACCCCGGCAGTGCCTGCCCAGCCGGACAGACCATCCAGTCAAGTTCCAAGTTTTATTCCAAACATATCGGGAACAATCTGGGCCTCCCAGAACTGACCTTTTACCTAAGGTGCTTTCCTTTTAAGAAACCGTCAGGAAAACGTGGGGGTAGGGACAAAGCTCACAAAACGTTTGAAAAAACAGGTTCCAGCCTGGTGGACAAGGAGAGAGAGAGCCACTGGCAGTGGATTATTCTTGCCAGAGCCAGAACAACACAGCCTTTCATCACCAAGAAGGCTTGGCTTTGCAGAGCCTCATTAGGCTGTAACCGGAAACCCGGCTCAGGCTGGGGGTAGTAAAGAGAAAGGAAAGGAGGAAGAGAGGCCTGCGGGGTGTGTGTCCTTTGCCCCCAATCGCATCACCAGCCCCTGTTTCCCTCCAGCCGCCAGACAGACACAGGCCTTTCAGCATTTGTGGGGATTTGGGGCCTCCAGTATTCTTGCCTGGAGAATCCCATGGAGAGAAGAGTCTGGTGGGCTGTAGTCCATGGGGTTGCACAGAGTCAGATACAACTGAAGCGACTTAGCATGAAAGCACAGGGCCCATCCCAGCCTTAGGCTCTGCAAAACTGAAATGTTCCTTACAATTTCCTGCAAAGAAATGAAATCTCAGTCACAGAGACTGAGTCCATGTGACGCAACTACTGAAGCCCTTGCGCCTAGAGCTTGTGCTCTGCAACAAAAGAAGCCATGGCAATGAGAAGCCGTAGCACCGTAACTAGAGAAAAGCCTGCGCAACAATGAAGACCCAGCGCAGCTATACATAAGTAAATAAATAAAAATGAAATCCCAGCCCCTGGGGGGTAGGATGAGTGGTGGAATGTTTTTCTAATGCTATCCCTTTTGCAGAAAAACAAAGATTAAAGAAGCAATTAGAGGTCTGACAGTCAGAGGAAGAAAGCAAAAAGAAACAGGTTCATAAGTCAGCAGGAAGGTTCAGGCCCTTTAAAACCAATACCTCAGGTTTGGTTACCAAAAACCCAAACAAGCCTCTCCTCCAGACCCCGCCAAGTCTGGGAGTAGTTCATGTCTGAAATTCAGCAATGTCTAAGTGGATCTCTCGGTGTAACCATCTGTCTGCCCTTTCTCGTTTCTAAACTTGATATGATCTTCACATACACATATATGTAGCCTGTCTTACTTTGCTTTTCTTTTTGATTAATATTATTCAGAAATAATTTACATACAATAAAATGCACCCATTTTAAGTGTAAGTTTTTTGAGTTTTGACAAGTGTATATACCCTGACCAGAATACAGAACATTTTCATCACCCCAAGAAGTTCCTCTGGCCTCTTTGTCATTAACTCCCTTCCCAGCCCCTAGTTCAGCCCTAGCCCCAGGCATGTACTGATCTGTTCTCTGTCACTAAAGGTTAGTTTTGTTTTTTTCTAGAATTTCTCATATAGAATCCTGTGGCCTTCCCTGGTGGCTCAGATGGTAAAGAATCTGCCTGCAATGCAGGAGCCTCGGGTTCAATCCCTGGGTTGGGAAGATCCCCTGGAGAAGGGAATGGCTACCCACTCTGCTATTGTTGCCTGGAAAACTCCATGGACAGAAGAGCCTGGCGGGCTACAGTCCATGGGGTTGCAAAGAGTCGGACACGACTGAGACTAACACTTTCACACTTTTCATAGAATCATGTACTCCTTCCTGCCTGGCTCCTTTATTGTTGTTGGGGTTTTCTGATGCTATTGTAAATAATTTTTTTAAATTTCATATTCAGATTGTAGCTAGCAAAAGAAGTATTTCTTTTTTTGTATACTGACCTTGTCTCCTTTGATCTTGCTAAATTTACTGATTAGTTCTAGCAGTTGTTATATAGATTCCTTAGGATTTCCTAGTAAACTATTACATCATCTATGACTAAAGATGTCTTCCTTTACAATCTTTATGCCTTTTCTTTCTTTTTTTTGTCTTACTGCACTGTGACCTCAGGTACCACTTTGAATAAATGGTAAGAGTAAATTTCTTTTCTTGTTGCCCATCTTAGGGGGACAGGCATGCAGATTTATGCCAAAAATTATGATGTCAGCTGTAGGTTTATTGTGACACCTTTCATTCCTTGCTCCAGTTTGCTAAGAACTTTTTTCAGGAATGAGTATTCTGTACTATCAAATGTCTTTTTTTTCCTAAATTTTTGGCCACACCCGGAGGTATGTGGGGTCTTACTTCTCCAACGAGGTACCCTCTGCATTGGAAAGCGGGGTCTTAATCACTGGACTGCCAGGGAAGTCCCTCAAGTGCTTTTTCTGAACAGAGTCAATGCTCAATAAAAACGTATTGAAAAAATGAACCAGATAGCTTCTTTTCCTTGACGTGGAAATCAAATGATGTATGCATACATGCATTTCAACATATTGTCAGAAATTTATTTCTCTCTGAAAATGTCCCAGCCTTCACTCCCACCAACACATACACCAGGGAATGAATGCTGCTGTGTTGTTGTTGTTCCATCATGTCCTACTCTTTGCAACTCCATTGACTGTAGCATCCCAGGCTCCCCTGTCCTTCACTATCTCCCGGAGTTTGTTCAAATTCATGTCCATTGAGTCAGGGATGCTGTCCAACCATCTCATCCTCTGCTGCCCTCTTCTCCTTTTGCCTTCATCTTCCCCAGCATCAGGGTCTTTTCCAATGAGCCAGCTCTTTGCATCAGGCCAAAGTATTGGAGCTTCAGCTTCAGCGTCAGTCCTTCCAATGAATATTCAGGGTTTATGTCCTTTAGGATTGACTGGTTTGATCTTCTTGCAGTCCAAAGGACTCTTAAGAGTCTTCTCCAGCACCACAATTGGAAAGAATCAACTCTTTGGCGCTCACCCTTCTTTTTGATCCAACTCTCACATCTATACAAGACTACTGGAAAAACCATAGCTTTGACCGTATGTACCTTTGTCAGCAAAGTGAGATCTCAGCTTTTTAATATGCTGTCTAGGCTGAACAGTGAAGACCAGGAGAAAGAAGCACTCCATTGGGTGACTTCACAGAGAAGGTGATTTCTGAGCTGGTTTCAGAAGGTCCAGAAGGAGTCTGGCCAACTGAGGAAGAAGACATAGTAAGCAACAGCATGTTCCAAATCAGGGAGGCATGAAAGGTTGTTGCATCATCCACTAACTAGCTGAGTGACCTTGGGCAAATCTACCCTGCTTATCCATAAAAGGGAAGGAAAACAAGAGGGCTGCCATACAGTGTGAGTATCCAATGAGATGAATACAGAAAGACCTTGGGAAAACTCTAACATGAAGGCAGCATTACTATTAACAAGGGGATGGGGAAGCCTGTTTATGTGTTGCTAGTGGTAAAGAATCTGCCTCCAAAGCAGGAGGCATAAGAGATGTGAGTTTGATTCCTGGGCAGAGAAGATCCCCTGGAGAAGGGCGTGGCAATCCATTCTAGTATTCTTGCCTGGAGCATTCCCTGGACAGAAGAGCCTGGTGGGCTACAGTCCATAGGATCGCAGTCAGTCAGACAGGACTAAAGCAACTGGGCACACACACACACTTATGTGTCTGGCACAGACTAGACTGACAGTGCTTAGGGAAAGAGAAGGAGGCAGGATGCTTCTATGGGTGAGAAGCCTGGGTTCCAGCCTCAGACACCTGTGTGAGAAAGCAGCCAAGATGGAGGGTTGTGCTCCAAGAATGTATCTCCTTGGGTTTAGAATCTCACCAGGATGGGAACAGCTTCCTCCTGGTTAACATGATTGTATTACCTGTTTTCTACACATGCCTCATAAACCATCTTCAGCTAAAACGAACATTGACTTTCTGAGCAACTGAATCAAGGGATTTGAGAGATCCAGGAAGCAGGAAGAAACAGCTTTCTTTTTTTCCTTGCTGCCTCATTTCCTTCTTCCCTTATTTCTCCCCATATATGGAGCACTGATGTGATTTTTCTTCCTCCTAGGGGGAGTAATGGCTTTAATATGCAGTAGTCACCGTATTTGTATTCTGGATGGCTGCTCTTAAGACTTGTTTTTAAAGAGCCCCAGCAATCAAATACCTAGCTCCTGTGTTTGCACACAATTTCCCTTCTGCCTAAGCTCTCACTGTGTTTACACACAGGACAGCTAGCAGCCTGGTCTGGTTGAGGTACTGCTTTTAGCAGCCCTGGGAGATTGAAAACAAAGTGTTGGTATAGTCTGTACCTGGTGCCTCTGGAGGGGGATGAGAGTGGAGGGCAACCAGCTAAAGGGATGAAAGGGTGGCTTGTGACAGGTGGAAGATTTTTGCTGCAAGAGACAGGAAGACTTGAAACCAGCGGGCGCAGTGGAAGGAACACAGAGAGGGAGATGACTCTGGGAGAATTCCAAGGACAGAAGTGCCTGGTGGGCTGAGGAGAGAGAGAGAGGAGTTGAAAGTAATAGGAAAGTTATTGGCATTGGTGGCTGTGCAGATGGTGGCATCATCTTCTTCCAGGACAGGAAATACAAGAGGCAGACAGGTTTGGGGGAGGGGAAGAATGAAGTGAGGAGTCCTATTCAGGACCATCATTCATTATTTTCTTAGGCATATACCTTGGTATCTGCCAAGGGGCAGACACCTTCTCAGGGAAAACCCTGAATGAAAGGAACAAAATCCCTGCACTCCTGAAGCTTACACTCCAGGGGCGGAAGGACAATTTACACAAATAAAACGACAAAAAAACTGCAGAAGCCTATGTGAGGAAATTAGATAGAGTCACGAGGTAGAATGTACAGCAAACGGGGGCAAGGGAAGGCCTGCGTGAGCGTGGAGACTTGGAGTTAAGTTGTCAGGTTAAGTTTGACGATGACCCAAGGACACACAAATAGAGAAACAACAGCTCGGATACAGAAACTTGGAGTTCATACGTCTGGGCTGGACATGATCAGAAAAGAGACCAAAAAGCTATTTCTAGAAAAATCAAAGAAACACAAAATGATACCACTGGGAGTTAAAGCTGTTTGGATCTTGTTTTTCCCCTATAAACTGCGTGATAAGCACAGAGCTTGAATTGTCATACGTAATTTATATACTTTTTTACACACTTTAAGTATCACAGAGTAAACGGCTATAAAAATGAATAAAGGCCAGGCTCACGGTCTCGCTGGGTTCCGCCAATCCCAGTTTCTAAGCCTCCCGGATCAGAGACCAGGCAGCTTTAGCCGGTTCTCACTCCAAGCGCATTGGCTCCCGCGGCTCCCACCCTTCTCTCCCTCGCGGGCTGCGCAGTCGCTCCGCCCAGGTCCGCCCTCTGACCAATAGCCGCGCGGAATCCGGGCCCACACCCCCGTCGCGCACCGCCCCGAGCCCGCGCCGCCGAATGACGTCACGACCCGGCCCCCGCACGTGACAGCCGCGCGCCTGGTTCCCTCTGGCTGCCGCGCTCGCGCTGCAGTGGCCGGTGAGGCGCCTCCAGCCACGCGGCCGAGGGCGCGAGCTGAGGGAGCAGGTCGCGGGATTGCGCGCGCATGGAGGCGGCACCTGAGGCCGCCTGAGGGCAGCCGGGAGAGCTGAGCGACTACCTCGCGCCTCAGTCGAGCCGCCTCGAGCCCGCGGCACCCAGCGGCTGCGGGCCGCGGAGCCGGCGCGGCCATGGCGACGGGGACTCAGCAGAAGGAGAACACGTTGCTTCACCTCTTCGCCGGCGGGTGAGTTACCGGCCCGACCCCACGCCCCCGCCCTTCTGCCGCGCCCCGCACCCTCGGTGCACCGGGGCCGGTTACCAGCCCTGCCCGGGCTGAAATGCGGACTCTCGAAGGAGGAAGTCCGGGCGATGGGACAGCGGGGAGGCCCGAGGGGCGCGGGGCCTGTCCCCCTCTAGACCACATCCCCCGACGGTGGTTTTACGAGGCGCCCACGCCCATCCCCGCCGCGTCTCCTCCTGTTTCTTCTCTTAAACAATTAGTGGCTGGTCTGACGAGTGTCGCTCGGCGGTCCTGTCTGGCCACGCTGCCCTTAGCGACCTCAGAGTTCTCCCCCAAGGCCTTTTCCTGAAGGCCCTAGGCGGGCTTGGAGCTGCTCAATGTGGCCCGGGAGTTCCTCAGGGTAGCGCAGGGACGAGTTCATAAGGTAGAGATGCCGGTATTGGGTATCAGCAGTGCTGGTGAACCGTGATGCTGGGGTCAGCAACCGGTGGGAGGGCTGATGGGGGACCGCAGGATCAAGTGAGAAGGTGTGTTGGGAAGGTGTGTTGAAATGCTTCTCACCTGCTGGTTGGAGCGCCAGAAACAATGTTATTCAAAGATGTGCCTTGTTTTGAAAGCATCGTTTGGCGGATCGTCAGTGGCGGCAACGTATTTTTAGGGAGGTTAGGAGGGAAGCTGATGTTTTTGTTTTTCGGAAAATAGAAGTTAAAATGTTTTATATTAGTGATTTGTTTTCTTTCAATACAGCCTTTGGGTCCTTTTGCAGTCTTCTAGATGTTTGGAGTCTTGTTTAAGGATCTCACAGGCCTGGCCCAGCCATTTTTAAGTGTAGGACAGTTCTACATGAAGTAGCACTTATCCTATTGTTTTGAGTATTTTAGTTGTAGTTTTGTGTTTTGGTTGCTACCCGGATATGTTCCTTATTACAAACAAGCAGTGGTTAAGCATTTGTCTGCAAAAATACCCTTGATGAGAGTGTTCCTGAGTTTTTTGGTACTTTTTATTGTAGTTGTTTACCTAGGTACTTTGTTTCTCCCGTCAGAAAATTTGACTGTTCTTCAGGCATAGGCATGCTTTCTCATTCATCTCTTTTCTGCCCTTCCCTCATTTTGCTTCATCTTTCCTTTGAGATTTATTTTGAGAGTAACACAAGGTTTGGGGAGGGGGCCCTTTTCCTAAATTAAGACAGAATATTGATTTGTCATTCTGGAGGATTTTAAACAAGTTGGCCATGTTATTAAAGTCATTTCTCAAGCTAACAGAGATTTTTTAAAAATTATTTTATTCTCAGTGATTTTGATTTACTGTTTCTAGTGAGGTGGTCTTTTTTTTTTTTTTTTTTTTAATGCTTGTTTTCTGAACCCAGTGAGTTCCTTGCTCTGGAGCAGCCTCTGTGAGGCTGGCTGCGTAATCTATTCCCCTGTCGACTTGAAGCTCCCAACGCGCCCTTCACAGTGCCCTCTGGCTGCTGATTCTCCTACTGGAGCACCAGCCTCTTTGCTTGTGATGGAGGAAAACTGCATTAGCCATCACAGCTCTGAACTGATTAAAACGGTGGAGTTTATTAGGGTGGTGCCTGGGGCCATTGTATTTAACAGGTTTCTATTCCTTCATTAGCAGTTCAAGATTCCTTGCTGATCTGCAAGAAAGAAAATAAGTGTTTGAAAAGGATGCTTTCAGAGTAGCTAATTGGATTTTGACTCATTCCCACTAGCCTAAAATACAGTGCTTCCAGTTCTTTTAGGGAAGAACATTAAAGGAGCTAAAATATCAAATGGGTGGGTGTATCATGCAGTTGAAATCCGGCAATGCAGTGGTCCCACCCTGTCTATTGTAAGGCTGTGTTGCTTTGCTCAAAGTAACTAGCTTCTACTGTTAAGCTGCCCTCTTTCCAGAGAACTGAGTTTACTGCTTTTGAAAAGAAGTCAGAGACCCTGCTTTTTAATGTAGACTCTGTCGCATTTCTCCTATTTATTGAATAGCTATTGGAAACTAACATCAAACAAGTTTAATGCTATCACTAATTGATGATACTGAGTTAATGTTTTTACCAGGTCTAACAGACTTATGAATAGTTGAAAATTAATTTTCGATCCTGGAAAATAAAAACTACACACAAAACAACTCATATAGTCTTTTAAATTTCCCACATTATTAGAAACAGTTTTGTGGGTTCTTTGCAGAGGCAAAAATGCTCCTAAATTAACCTGTAATAGTCAGGTTTTTATTAATAGTCATCTTTTTAATAAGCATTGCCCTTTAAGAAAGAGGAGAACTGAAGGAGAAGCCACCCACAAACCAAAACAGCTAGAAATAAGCACTTCAGAATCAGGTCTGTGTGCATCTATATATGCACCAAAGGTAATTTCATAGTTAATTTTAAAATGGGCTCCTCTTCTTTATGTGTTGCTTTCTCCTTAGAAATATGTTGAGTTTTGATGGCAGCATGGTAATGAATTCTCTGAATAGACTTCTAATCAACCCTCACTGTTCCGTGGTTGCAGTGAAGAATGTAAACATTTCCAAGCCCAGTGGCAGGAGTTCAATGAGGCTGTTACCATCATATATGACAGGGCTACCTAATTTATTCTGATTACATAATTTCTTTCTGACCTCTCATTGCTCATTTTTTTGAAATTCATTTTATATTTGGCTCTGCTAGGCCTTCATTGCTGCGAGTACTTTCTCTAGTTGCAGCAAGTGGGGGCTACTTTCTAGCTGTGATGTACAGGCTTCTCATTACGGTGGCTTCTGCTCAAGGGCAGGCTCTAAAGCTTGGGCTCAGCCCTTGGGGTTTAGTTGCCTGCGGCATGTGGAAACTTCCAGACCTGGGATCGAACCCGTTCCCCATGCATAGGCAGGCAGATTGCTATCCACTGTACGGCCAGTGAAGTCCTCATTGCTAATTTTTGCCATTATAAACTGGACATCTTTATGTGTACCTGTGTAGTCATCAGATTATTTCCTGAGGGTAAACTGTGATCATGGTGTGTACAATTGCTGAGTCAAAACACATTTTTAAGACTTGATAGCTACCAGCACCTTCATAAGCCATCTCCTAGGGTGGGTACTTTGTGTGAGCAAACCTCATTCGTTTATGTTGGTTTTTAATGTCTCTGGCTACCCTGGTGGCTCAGATGCTAAAGAATCTGCAATTCAGGACACCTGAGTTTGATCCCTGGGTCAGGAAGATCCCCTAGAGAAGGGAATGACAACCCACTCCAGTATTCTTGCCTGGAGAATTCCATGGACAGGGGAGCCTGGTGGGCTACAGTCCATGGGGTCGCAAAGAATCAGACCTCACTAAGCAGCTAACACTTTCACTTTTTAGCATCTTTAGGGATTCTACTGTTTTCTGCCCTCTCCTATCCCAAAATCTGGGCGGCATTGTCAAAAGGAAAAACCTAAACCAATTTTATTGTTACTACCTAACAAAACCTATCATTCCTTTTCTACAATTTAAACCCATCCCATTAAGAAAAGCAAGGAAATCCTCCAAAGTAGGCCTCATGACAGAGAAACATCTATTAAACTTTCCCTATGGAATGACTTGGGTTTCCCAGATGGTGCTAGAGGTAAAGAACCTGCCTGCCAGTGCAGAGGACACGGGAGACGCAGGTTCAGTCCCTGGGTCAGGAAGATGCCTAGAGGAGGGTGTGGCAACCCACTCCAGTATTCTTCCCTGGAAAATCCCTTGGACAGAGAAGCCTGGAGTGCTGTGGTCCATAGGGCTGCAAAGAGTCAGACATGACCGAGCGACTGAGCACACATACGTGGAATGACTTGGTGGTTCTGGTTGTGAATAAGCAGCATTCAGGAGAGTACTTAGCACCTGAAATAGCTCTAATCTAAGCTGTCCTTAGATTAGAGCTTGATGGCCTGGATTATACGCTTTAGGTCTTATTTTTATGGCATGGTGTTTTCTCTTGTCATTAAATGTATTTACAGGGCCTTTAAACTGTACTTTAATGGGGATATGTATGTCTTTAAGGTTTTAAAAGTAATATAATCTAAGAATATAGAAAATAGCATCTAAAGGATAGTTAGCTGCATCCAAAAAGAAGCATTTTGCTTTTACTGAGTGACCACAGAATTTGCATAATCAAAATCTTCTAAGCCTTGTGCTAAGTATTCAAATAAAACATTCCAGAAAATTATGTGTAAAGAGGCATTCCTTTTTTTTCAGGTAGTGACTATAGAGGTAGCAGATGAAAGGGAGTAATTATCAAAGGCTCCGAATTTAGGGATCACAGGGTCTCTGGCCATATTATTAGTCAGTAGAATCCATATTGTAGTTAGGTATAAGCTGTGAGTCTGGAAACCAGTTTACTGTCAGTTGGGTAGCAGTAATAATAAAGAGTGTTTTGGTCTTGGCTTTAGTGTCTAAATTGAGTGAGTCTATGTATAGAAAATAGTTTTTTGTTGAAAACGTCTTGGTTTTAAAATTCTCTTTGTTACTTGCAACTCAGAGTTAAAGGGTAAAAATGTATTAAAAGGTAAAAATTCATCTTTGATCACATAAGGACTATAGAAAAAAATTTAGTGTATGTCTTCTAGTAGTAATGGTCTAGCTTAGCTTTGTTCTGCTGTGAAGAAGAGGGGAGGAGCCTAATCCACAGGCTTTAGAAAAATAACAAGCAAGGCCTACATGGGTAAAGATAAACAGTTAAATACGTCTTTATGTAATAAACAGGAGACTTCAGTTCTGAACAAGAAGAATGAAAGAAGGTAGAGAATGAGGGGGAGGGGAAGGACAAGTAGTAAAAGAAGAAAATGTGCAGAAAAATACAGGTCATAAGTTTTGTTTTAGAAAATCGGGCAGATAGATTTCAGAGAGCCTCTTGTTGCTACTCTGAGACATGTATGATTTAACTGCTATTCATGGCCTTTCTGCTGCCCTGTTCAAGCCCTTGGGATGGTTTCACTGAATGGAATATCCCAGAGGTATTGGGTATTGGGTATGGAATAGTCCAGTGGTCTGTGGCTTTGGTATCCATGACTAGAGCAGGATTTTAGGAGCGAAATTAAATTAATATCCAGAGAATTTCCTCATAGCCATCAGAAACATAGCCCACTGGAAACACAAGTCCTCAGCGTGTTTTAGATTACTGATAATAGTTAATCCCTTTAAGTACTTTCATGAGACTTGGGTATAATTTTTTTTTTTTATTGACTAGGCTCATTTGGGAGACTTTCAGTTATAAGTAGTAAGTCAAAGTCACTTCCAGCTGCCTTGATTGTTGGCATGTACACCCAAATTTTATAGCGGGCACAGGCTTCAGGGAAGGCTTACCTAAACAGCTCAACAGTGTCACTGTGGGACCCCTCAGTGACTGCTCTGCTTTCCAGAAATACCTGCTTGATTCCAAGGTTGGTCCCTGCATGAACACAGAATGGTTTCCAGCACCTCTCAGCTTGTTCTCCTCCACTGAACAAGCCTTGAGCTTAACTCTGACTGGACCAACTTGGACGTGCATCCAGCGCTAAAGCGGTATTGCTCCCCAGGGAATTACCCCACTTATCTTGGGCTGAATCATGTGCCGTCTTTGAACAGATGACATGGCTTTATGTTGATTAAGTGAGTTAGGACTAAACTAGAAATGGGTTTAATCCCATTCAAACTATCTGTTGTTTAGTGGCTAAGTCGTGTCTGACTCTTTGTGACCCCGTGAGCCGTCCATGGCATTTTCCAGGCAAGAATACTGGAGTGGGTTGCCATTTCCTTCCCCAGGGGATCTTCCCAACCCAGAGATCAAACCCCTGTCTCCTGCTGCATCTCCTGCATTGCAGGTTGGTTCTTTATAGCTGAACCACCAGGGAAGCCTGTCCAAACCATATGACTTAAGAAATTTGGGACAGAGAAAGCAGGAATGGATGCTGGGAACAGTACTCCACGTTGGTTATACCACCTTCAAATACACACACTGTCCATTTTACTGATCTGGAGCCGGGTTTCTCAAGCTCAGCCAAACAATTGTTTAGAGGTCAGGCTTGTCCCGTGCATTGTAGAATGTTAGCAGCATCCCTGGCCTCCAGCTCCTAGGTGCTAGTAACCCCTCCCCCAAGTTCAGCAACCAAAAGTGTCTCCAGGCCTTGCAGGATGTCACTGGAGCCAGGGCAGCATCATCCTGGCTGAGACCACTGGTCTAGAAGAGTGGTCTTCAGACTGATCACACAAGCTTGTGATGAAAATGTTTGTGCGTATCCCCATGTATATTTATATTAACATATTAATTCTATACCTGTTATAAAACACATACATGAAATAGAAGTTAAATGGTGGTGATTCTAAATACAAGGAAATTTTTTTTTTTTTTTTCAGTGGGTTTTGTCATACATTGATATGAATCAGCCATAGAGTTACACGAATTCCCCATCCCGGTCTCCCATCCCACCTCCCTCTCCACCCGATTCCTCTGGATCTTCCCAGCCGGAAATTTTATTTTTGACTGTAATACTTTCTTCCTGTATGCCGTGGATCTTTGTGCGTGCCTTTTAGAGCATTCCCCCACTTTGGAGGTTAGTGGCCTAAAATACGGGTGTCCAATCAGAATTAGTCCGTTGCCCAGCTGTGTGGGGCCAGCACTGTGTCACCATGAAACTCCAGGTCCAGTGTGACTTTCCCTGCTGTCTGAGCATCAGCTACCCGGGCCCTCAGCTGAACCTACTCTGAGACTTAAGAGGAGGACAGCCGTCGACCACTGCATCCGAGGCTGCATACGCAGGGCAGAAAGGCTGTAGATTATAGTCGTCAGCGTTGTGGCCTGTGGAGTATTGAGAGAGGCTGTGCCCGTCACTGTTCCCATCCCTGTCACCTGGCCCTACTGCTCTGTACTGGAGGTTGAGGGTGGTTGTGAGGCTGAGAGGTGGGCACCTTGTTCTGTGTCCAGAGGCTTCCTGCAGGGGGACGGCTGCTGCCTTATCGGCCGGCGCCAGCAGGATGAGAAGGGACCGGTGTGGCGTGCTTGGGGAGGGCTCGGGGTGACTTCCTACCGACTGTCAGTCTTGTTGCCTCATGGTGGGCATGGGAGGACACTAGTGGGCCCCGTTGGCTTCATGTCAAGGAGTTCCAGGACCAGAGGAAGGAAGGACACACCTAGGGCTGCCAGCAAGGTTCTCTGGCCAGAAGGAGGTGGGGGGATGGACTGCTGGTGGTCTGAATACAGGGCTTCTCAGTGACGGGGCTCTTGGTGGAACTGAGCGGCGCCCCAAGGAGGCCTGCACACCATTTACACTGACTCATGACACTTGATGAGGCCCCCAGTATACATAACACGTAGCCTGGTGGACCCACTGCTAGACCTAGACCTGTGCCCAGAGAGCCCTAAAAGGATGGGAATGGAGAAAAGGTGAAAGAGCAGACCAAGTCCCCTCAGTCTAGCTGGCAGTGGCAGAGGCAAGTTGTGAGTCAGATTTGAGATTGAAGTTCTAGGGGACTAAATTTGAAAAACTGAAAGGATAGGAGAGGCGGGATTCGGTGGAGAACAGCTGAAAAGAAGTACTGGCAAGGGCTGGGGAGGACTGGCAGGCAGAGCTGAGGTCTCCACCCTTTCAAAGCGGAGATTCCTGAAAAGCTCGGTTAATATTAATACCTTCGGCAGAGTCGCTGGCGATGGGGCTTCATCCCAGGTAATTGACCATGGTGAGGAGTTGGGCTAACTTGGAAGGTCTTTGCATTGAAGAATTGAGAATTGACAGGGCCTTTTTTTCTACAAAGAATATAATTTGTTGTACTGTTAAGTGCTTTGGACCCAACCTCATTAAATATCTTTAGAGAATTTGGAAAGCCAATCTCAGAGAAGTCAGTATTTTGATTCCTTTTGTCTGCTGTCTCCTCAGACTGATGAATGTCCTGTGTGTTTGGTTCATAAAGAAAGAAAAAGCAGTTGAACCAAAAGATTAACTTTTCTTTTTGACTGTGCTGGGTTTTTATTGCAACGTGCCATAGTTGCAGAACCCGAGTTTTTAGTTGCCCTGAGGCATGTGGGATCTTAGTTCCCCCACCACGTCCTCTGCCCTGCAAGGCAGATTCTTAACCACTGGACCACCAGGGATGTCCCAGAAAGATTAGCTTTTAAAATTCTGCTATGCAATGTCTTAAATTTTGGGAAGACACTTCTTTTGGACAATTTAGTGTAATGTTAGGACCTTTTTCTTCTAATTAAATATCCTTTGGGTATTTTCATGTAAGTGTTCTTTCCTGGTAGATGAGGAGGGACTTAGCTCCACACAGTTACTTCTTACCGCACTCACTCTACAGTTTGCAGTGCTTTCCAGCACTTTGTATTTGTTTCCTGGGGTGCCGTGGGGCGGCGTCACCCCTCTTGTAGGAGAGGCACGTGGAGACCCTCAGTTTGCCCTTGGAGGAGGCCAGGGTCTTTTCACCACCCGGCCCTCTGCCCTGGGCACGTGGGTGTGTAACATACAGAACGGTGGCTGTGGAGCGAGTGTGGCCTGCCACCCCCACCCAGGAGGTGACCAGCTTGCTGTCAGCGGGTATTTGCTTAGCACTTCTGCAGGCTGTCCTCTGACCGGTGGCATCCGTGTAGACAACAGTTGGCCGAGGTAAGAAGCACGGCTGACCTGGGGACAAGGCAAAGGTGGTTGACCCGTGTCTTATTGGAACTTGTTGACTTTCTGATGCAAGAATTTACCGCAAGCTCTGTTTTTTTTTTTGTTTTGTTTTTTTTTTCAGCGACATGGAATCATCACCTAGTTTTTATTGTAATAGATTGAGAGCAATTTATTTTACATGAATCGATACAGGTTTGGAAGGGTTTTTTTTTTTTTTTTTAAACGCTCCCTATTATATCCCATTTTCTTTAGAAATATTTTTGTGCTCGGAGCACGTTATATCAACCAACATTCAGTTGGGCTCAGGATATTTTCTTCATACTGAAAAACACATTAAAGTTATAAGTCCTAGTTGTCTTAATTGACAATTTTCCATCTTAACTGTGAATTGCGAATAGTGTGAACTAGCTTAACAAACTATATATAAACACCTGTCCTTCTGTAATACTCCTAGAGAGGATACCTTAGTATAGAGGGAAGCACAGGCTTTGCAGACAAAGGGTCTGGATTTGGTTTTCAGCTGAGACACGTAGGCACTTGTGGCTTTGAGAAAGTATATAAACCTCATCGAGACCCAAGTTCCCTGTGAGGTCAGGATGATACCACCCTGCACAATCGGGAGCTTACATGATAGTTGTCCCCACCCGCAGGTCAAGTCCTTCCCACCATCCTCCCTTCCTGTTCTGGTTCAGATCCTCTGAGGGGCTTTGTGTTCGATGAGTTTTGGCCACAGTTCAGCAAACACTGCTGAAGAGACAGCTCTGTTGTTTGTCTTGTTACATTTGTTTTTTTGCCACAGTTTGTGCGAGCTTAGTTCCCCAACCAGGGATTGAACCCCAGCACTTGGCAGTGAAAGCTCAGTTTAGGGTATTCTTACCATCATGATTTCAAGGCAGGTTTACCTACATAGTTCCAAATGGCTGTTTTCCTCTCCTCCCCGTTCCCTAGTCTGTATGTTGTTCTCTTTTTCTGACATTCAGGCTCTTTGTGGTAAATTGAAGCTAAACAATCCTACCTTACTAGGATTGTTGGAGGGTTGAATTCTTGTCCTAAAATAATCATTCATCAGTGGCAGCAGTGCAATTAAGTTGATAGCGTCTATCTAGCTCTTAGTTATCAGGATTTTAATTGCTATTTGTAACTATAGGCTTCTAGTTTTAAAATGCTGCCTGGGAACTTGTCTTCACCCCTTACCTCAGGGCCTGTCCTGGGGGCCGAGGGGCTGGGTTCACTTCCAGATTTCTAACACCTGCATTGAGTCAGGAAGCTCACTTACAGATTCTGTGTTTGCCAAGGCCTGTCCCTCCTCTTTCTTGTTGCTTTTCCCTATCATGGATGCCTCTGCTGTTTCATTTTTATTGAACCACCTGTTTGGCCGGTATTGTGCTCTAACCAAGTGCAAGAACATACAGTACACAGCTCCTGCCTTCCGGCCTGTGATAGAAGCTAGACAGTAAGTGCTGTTTTCAAACATTTAGCTCCCTTACAGGGTAGTTTAGTAATTCCTCTTCTGATGAACAAATATTGTTTGTGAACCTGTGAATCTTAATGCCAGGTACAAAGATGAATACGATGCAGGTTCTGATTGTCAGTGTTCTGATCGTCTCCAAAGAGAAGAACCTCTGATGGTGCAAGAGTGGCTTCAGGTGGTACTGGTACATTGTTATCTAGAACCAGCCCACCAGACATGCAGTTTCATGGATATTATTGTTTAAGAAAAGACAGAAATAGCTATTTTATGATTGTTGTTGTTGTTCAGTTGCTAAGTCATGTCTGACTCTTTGCAACTCCATGGACTACAGCACGCCAGGCCTCCTTGTCCTTCAGTGTCTCCCTGGAGTTCGCTGAAACTCATGTCCATGGAGTCAGTGATGCCATCCAACCATCTCATCCTCTATCACCCCCTGCTCCCCCTCCCCTCAATCTTTCCCAGCATCAGGGTCTTTTCCAGTGAGTCAGCTCTTCACATCAGGTGGCCAAAGTATTGGAGCTTTAGCATCAGTCCTTCCAGTGAATATTTAGGGTTGATTTCCTTTAGGGTTGACTAGTTGGATCTCCTTACTACTCAAGGGACTCTCAAGAGTCTTCTCCAACTCCACAGTTCAAAAGCATCAATTCTTTTGCTCTCAGCCTTCTTTATGGTCCAACCCTCACATCCACACATGACAACTGGAAAAACCATAGCTTCGACTAGATGGACCTTTGTTGGTAAAGTAAGGTCTCTGCTTTTTAATATGCTGTCTAGGTTTGTCATAGCTTTTCTTCCAAGGAGCAAGCATCTTTTAATTTCGTGGCTGCAATCACCATCTGCAGTGATTTTGGAGCCCAAGAAAATAAAGTCTGACACTGTTTCCACTTTTCCCCCTTCTATTTGCCATGAAGTGATGGGACCGGATGCCATGATCTTAGTTTTCTGAATGTTGAGTTTTAAGCCAGCTTTTTCACTCTCCTCTTTCACTTTCATCATGAGGCTGTTTAGTTCCTTTTCACTTTCTGCCATTAGAGCGGTGTCATCTGCATATCTGAGGTTGTTGATATTTCTCTCAACAGTCTTGATTCCAACTTGTGATTCACCCAGCCTGGCATTTCACATGATATACTTTGCATATGGGTTAACAACACACAGGGTGCAGGGTGACAATACACAGCCTTGACGTACTGTATATTAGGATGCTGCTACTGCTAAGTCACTTCAGTCGTGTCTGACTCTTAGCGACCGCATGGACTGCAGCCTACCAGGCTCCTCTGTCCATGGGGTTTTCCAGGCAAGAGTACTGGAGTGGGGTGCCATTGCTTTCTCCGGTATATTAGGATAAATAGGTGAAAATATTTAAATTTTAAGTTCAGGTAATATTTTTATATGAACTAATTGTGAAGGATCATTAAGGGAACTCTGACCCACAGAACCAATGCATCTAATGAAATTCTGGAGGATGAATTGATTAGTTCTGAGTGAAACACACAGACTTCATTATTAAAAGGTAAGCTTTAGTTTGATTTTCAGTGGAGTCCAAATTAGTCAGATTTTAATAAAAATCTGATTTGTAGTAAACACTGATTTTCAACATAGTAGCATTACCTGAATAACGTTTATTTCACTGTGAAAAGATATTGTCTAGAATATTCATTGCAGCATGAGAGTGAAATTGGAAATGACATGAACATCTAATGATAGGAAGTAGGTTAAAATATTATACATTGATAGACTGGAATAGGAGAATAGGATGCAACCATTGCAAATGATGGTGATGTAGATGTATATATATTGACATGGAAAGACATTCATAATATCTAGATAAGAAGAAAAAGATGTGCGGTTAAAAAGCCAATAATGAAAAGCCCTGAAGGATGTACTACTAACATGTTAACCACTAGATAACTAGTGGTTATCAACTAGCTGGGATTTCAACCAATTTTTTTTCTTTATTTATTTTTAACTGAAGGATAATTACTGTATTGTGTTGGTTTCTGCCATACATCAACATGAATCAGCCATACGTGTACATATGTCTCCTCCCTTTTGAGCCTTTCCATCCCACCCCTCTCAGTTGTCACAGAGCCCTGGTTTGAGTTCCCTGAGTCATTCAGCAAATTCCCACTGGCTGTCTGTTTTACATATGTTAGTGTATTAATGTTTCCATGCTGCTCTCTCCGTTTGTCCCACCCTGTTGGTATGCTCTAATTATGAAATGAACATAGGTACCTTTCTTTTTCTTTTTTTATAGAGAAAAATTCCATTTCCCATTTCATGTATGCACAGCTCAGTATAGCTTTTCTGATCCTGTTGTGATTTCCTTTCTTACAGATGTGGGGGCACGGTTGGTGCTATTTTCACTTGTCCACTAGAAGTCATTAAGACAAGGTTGCAGTCTTCAAGATTAGCTCTTCGGACAGTCTATTATCCTCAGGTTCATCTGGGGACCATCAGCGGAGCTGGGGTGGTGAGACAAACGTCAGTGACGCCTGGACTCTTACAGGTTCTGAAGTAAGTTCAGTCCCGGTTCTGGCCTCATGCCACCCGCACCCCCACCCCCCACTGTCAATGCAGAATGTTTATGCGGCCCATCAGATGGGATGTTCTGTTTGTAGAGGCTGTGACCAAATTTAAGAACTAGGTATCTATACCAATATCTTTAACTCAGACTTTGCTCTCTTGGCCTCAGGGCTCCCGGCATGCATGTGATCACCATCCAGGGACAGTTAAAGTAAACCTAACAAAGCAAACTCAAAACAATCCATGTTTAAATTGTTACTTCAGAGTGTTGCTCTTGCCTCAAGTCTTTTGAGTGCTAGCGAGAAGCTCTGAGGCTTGTAGAATGAATTTTAAAATTGCACAAGAGAAGTGTTGTGAATATTTGAAGAGGAAGTAATATGGAAACAAAATGTTGTAATTTTTTACTTTTTATTTGAAAATAATTTTACATTTATAGAAAAACTACAATATATGTTTAGTAAGCTGATCTTTACAATTTTTGTTTCATACCTAGCCTACCCACCTACTTTAGCTGTTTTTACAGTATTAAAATATTTCAGCTGCTTACCAAGTTGCCGAATATTCTTAAGCTGAATTTGGCTTATCAGTCTCTATGCTTAAGGCAAAATCAGAAATTCAGAAGAGCACTTGTCAATGTCTGCATTTTAGCTCAGGGACCCTTTGCTTTTAAAAAAGAACTTTAAAATGATGACTGACTTTGACTCCACATGTTACTCAGAGCTCTAAAACTGATCTTCGGGAGAGTGCGGGTTCAAGAGAGACACAGCTGTGTACCAGTGTGGATGTTTAGTGGGGAAGCGTTAGAAAAAGATGCAATAAAATGGAGATGCTCTGTCTTCATAATGACACCACTTTGAATTTGGGGCAGAGTTCAGTCACAGTTTAGATAAGGTAGAATGGATTTGAAAGTGCTTAATTTATTTTTAGGTACGTTTTGTTTGTAAGACCAACTTCTGGGTAAGTCAGGCACCCATGCCAAACACACGTAGCAGGGTACATCCGAGCTCGGGCCCGACTGGGCAGCAGCGCCAGCTACTGGGGGCAAGGTCCCAACTAGAGAAAGAGGTCGCTGATAGCCAAGACTCGGGGCAGATCTTTTTTTCTTTTTTCAATTGAATGCTGAGAAGGATTGTGGAGACGTGAAATGCAGAAGGTCAGGGGCAGGCCAGGAAAGGTGGGGCACTGAAATGGGAGGCCTGCTTTGCTGTTAGTAAGGAGAGAGACCGGCTCTGAAGACACCCCGTCCCCTGTTCGCCTTTAATAAGTCTAGTCAATAGCAGTGTCTCCAGTGACGCCTTGCTTGTGAGGAACTTGGAGTGCTTTGGACCTAGTGAAACAGGGGTAATTTGCCAGCTTTGCTAACATCCAAGGTGAACTTCCTCTTACATACTTGCCAATCTCGCATGACTAGTAGATTTATTTATTTACTGTAACTGGGAACCTATTACCCGGAAGTCAAGGGTGTCACTGGGGCCAAACCCCTAAGGTAAATGGGAATGTTTCTTTAGTTCAAGTGTGTTAGGACACATCTTCTACTAAAATGTAAACAAAAAAAAAAAAAAAAAAAAAACCCACCTCTCCATCTTTTAAAACACATGAACAGCACCCACACCACATGCAAGACAACCCATCTTCCTAACTGGCCTGGCAGAAGACCTTGCACCCTGCTCCATCCTCAGGCTGTTCTCAGCAAAGCAGAGGAGATCCTTCTGCTCTCACTCCCGGTAAAAGCTGAAGCTGCCCATGGGCCTGCTGGTCCCCTCCCGTTACTTCCTTGACTTCGCCTCCTTGAATTTCCCTCTCCTGAACCATTTTGGCTATACTGGTCTCCTTACTGGCCCTTTAAAAGACCAGAATGTTGGAACATTCCACAGCAGGGCCTCTCTGCTGGACTTTATCTGCATGGCTGCCTCTCAGCTCTCCCCCTTTACAGGAAGGCCTTGCAGTGACCATGCTATTGAAAACCAGGCCCTTCTTTCACATTCTCTCCATCCTGCTCTATTTTTATCCACAGCATTTACCTCTATCCATCATACACTGTAATGTATTGATTTATATTGTTTATTTTCTCTCCCTGCGGGCCCCCCCGCAAAACAGAAGTTCCCCAGAGGTAGGGGCTTCGATTTGTTTTGACGACTGAGGTGTCCCCAGTCTGAGAATGCCGCCTGCCACACGGCAAGACTGCAGGACAAAGAGAACGTAACACATCGTTAAGATGTTGAATATGAAGAGCTTGACACCCACTCCTCCCCCTGCCATGTAAATAACCCATATTAGCTGCTATCATAATACCTGCTTCTGTACTTTTTAAACATAAGACTTATAGCTGAGTTTCCTGGTGATGAAGGCAAAAGGGGCGCTGTCACCCTGCATAACTCTCATCTGGAGAAAGCACACATGCCCTTCAGGGTAGATGTATGTTGTTTCTTGTCACTGAGTTCTGAAAGCAGAATGTTACCCAGTACTTCCATCAGATAGTGTACCAGCGTAAGAAGCATTGTCTTTTAGGATAGTTTAATAGAAGATGATTGCTCTTTGCTTCCCCACCACCCTCCTCACCCACCTGGATTACTAGACTGTGCTCTCTGATTCTTCCACTAATCACTCCTAGGCTAGAGCCGAGGTGAGGGGCTACTGAGCGGGCTCTTTTTCTGGGAAGTGGTGAACTGAGAGCAGGGATCCAGGCCTTTTCTCTGTGCCACAGAGCCCACCAAGTCATCTGTTCACGATGAGAAGCCATTGGGTTTATCAGGGGGTTTCCCTGGTGGCTCAGACAGTGAAGAATCCACCTGCAGTGTGGAAGACCCAGGTTCGATCCCTGGGTTGGGAAGATCCCCTGGAGAAGGGAATGGCAACCCACTCCAGTATTCTTTGCTGGAGAATTCCATGGACAGAGGAGCCTGGTGGCCTATAGTCAGATGTTATTCATTTAAAACTAAGCTGCTTATTTTTAGTCTTATTCTTCCAGGGAGTGCTACATTTAAAGGCTTAACAGACAACAGAATTTGTTTACAGGAATTTTGTTTTTCCAAATGCAAATCAGTGTTTGCTTATGTCTCAGGTTAATCTATTAGAGAAAAGGTATTCTCCATTGGAGCACTGATTACCTTTGTATTTTGAATATAGTTACTTGAAGACAAGATGTTAACACAGTTAGGCTCTCTCTCTTAAATTTGCCAAAGGGTAATAATCCATTTATTCAAGTATCTGCCTTAAAAAGTCTTAGGACATAATCTTCTTTAAAAAAATTTTTTATCTAATCAAAACTCTTGTTCTTTAAACTATTTCAGGTACTTTGTTTTTTCAAGTACCTTTTTAATGTGAAAAGTAATATGTTAGTGAGGTAGTTTTTCTTTTAAAAGCTGATGGCTTCAACTCATTACTTTGTCTTGGAACTTGATCTGTGGTATGCATAGTCTGATCTAAAAGAGGGAAGAGAACGAAACACTCCAGACAAGATCCTAGTTTCCTTCTGCATTTCTTTCCTAAATGAAAGTTTATAGTACTGTGGGAAACTTAGTCTGGGCCCTAAACATGCTTTATTTTGAAGCTGAGGAATACCATTTATAGTAAGCACTTGATTGTTCCAGAAAAGTTTTGTAAACATCCAGATAGGTTAGAAGTTTGAATTATGTAACAGATTTGACTTTTTGCCCACTGTTAACATGCGTTACTATGGAGACAGCCTTTCTGCAGCTCTTAAAAGGCCTGAGTCACTAGAGGACACCAGTCCCCCACTGCATTATAGATGCGTGGCTCCCAGCTTCCTGGAGCCAGAGACACCCTTAATTGTGTTTGAGTGACTCCTAGGGCTGGCGGCACAGTGAACAGTCGTGGGGACCACAGACAGAGCCTAAACTTGAAGAAATTCTAAATGTATTGACCATTTGAAAGCTTTCACATGCTATACTATAAGATGTAGGTCACTTCAAGGTGTGGTTATTTGAGAGGTTTTTTTTCCAGAGAGCGTGTTTTTTTTTTCTTTTTTTTAAACTGAATCCTGTTTTGAGAAAGCGTTAACAGTAAAGAATTTAAAGTTGAAAACACCAAATTCTGATGTCTCTGTTAAGGACCAAGTGGCTTGGTTCTGGCCAGTGTGAAAATGCAGTAAAACATGTCGTTCCTTTAGAGTGTTAGGATGAGTTCAGTATTTTTGTAACCTATGACCTATAGCTTTTTCATTTTTAAAAGTTTTTTATTGTGAAATGATTTCCAACTTAAAGAACAGGAACAGGGCACATACCTTGCTTGTACTCTACCTCAGGTCTCTTGTGTTAAACATTTTGCCATATTTGCTTATTTGTTTTTGCTCTATATACGTACTTTTTTTTTCCCTGAACCATCTGAAAATAGGTTACACACATTATGTCCCTTTACCCTTCATTCTTAAGCATTTATTTCCTCGAAAAGAGTGTTCTCTTAAAACCAGAGTACAGTTTTCAAATTTAGGAAATTTAATATTGATATAACTAATCCACAGTCTGTATTCCAGTTATATCATTTATCTTTTGTTAAGCAATTGATTTAGCACAAGAGCAAAAACATGAAAACTGTTACTGCCAATATTTCTTTCATCTTTTAGAACTTCTTCAGTGAGTCTCTGGTTTTCGTGGTTTAAGTGCTTTATTAAGATGCAATTCAGAGTACTTTTCTGACAGTGCAGTGTTTCCACTGCAGCAGGCACCAGTTTGATCCCTGATCGGGAACTAGGATCAGGTGTGACCTGATAAAAAAATAAATTCAGTTAAAAAATTTTTCCAAATGCACTTAAGATATAATTCACGTACCATATGATTGCCCACTAAATGCATACAGTTCATCTGTTTTAATATGTTCACAGAGTTTTGTGCAACCTTGACAACAATTTGACTTTTGCCTTCACACTACAAAAATCCCCTCACTGTTTGCAATCACTCTCCATCCCCAGACTCACAGCCCTAGACAACCAACCACTATTCTGTCGATTATCTTGTCTCCTGATTATTTCATCTAAACGAAATCATACAACATATGGCCTTTTGTGTCTGCTTTTACTTAACCTAATGTTTTTTGAAGCTTCATCCTTGTGTGAGTCATCAGTACTTCCTTTTTATTGTTGCTTTTGTTCAGTCGATCAGTCATGTCCAACTCTTTGCAACCCCATGGACTGCAGCATGCCAGGCTTCCCTGCCCTTCACTATCTCCCAGAGTTTACTCAAACTCATGTCCATTGAATCAATGATGCCACAACCATCTCATCCTCTATCACCCTCTTCTCCTCCTACCCTCAACCTTTCCCAGCATCAGGGTCTTTTCCAATGAGTCGGCTCTTTGTATCAGGTGGCCGAAGTATTAGAGCTTCAGTATCAGTCCTTCCAATGAATCTTCAGGGTTGATTTCTTTTAGGATTGACTGATTTCATCTCTCTGCTGTCCATGGGACTCTCAAGAGTCTTCTGCTTTTTATTACCAAATGATATTCCATTGTGTGGCCAGGTTTCATTTGAAACACACTGCTTTGACCTTCCCCAGATGCCATGAAGAAAGAAATGTGCATTGTACTTGTAGTGAGGTATGCTGTCTAGTTGTCTAGTGTGGTGAACAGAGCTCCTTCATGTGACCCTCAGCATGACCGGAGAGTTAGTCTGGGCCTTGCAGACAAGAGTGCACCTTGGGGTCACTTACAAGGCTTGGACTTGATACCTGCTACTAAGGAAAAGATTCTGTGATACCTGTCAGGTACTCTTTTTGCCTTACAAGAATGCCTGTATGTTGTGCAAACCCTGAACATTACTCCTGTGTGGACAAGAGAGATTTTGAAGCATGTTTTTTCACTGTAGTCATGAAAGGAGTATTCTTTAGTCTTCTGATTCTGTATTGTAATATAATCAGATAAGACCTCAGGGGTTTTGTAAACATTCTGTTCTTTATTCAAGGAGCTAACGTGAAGATTGACCCCTTATCATTTTGCATAGCCCTTGCCTAAGGATTTTAAAGATAGATCTTTTCTTATTATTTAGGTCAATCTTGGAGAAGGAGGGACCAAAGTCACTTTTTAGAGGCTTGGGTCCAAATTTGGTTGGAGTTGCACCATCAAGGTAAGCATTGAACCTTTCAGCTAGCCTACAGCATACACTATGTAATATACCAAGTCCTTTCGTAACCCAAGGGGCAGTACTGCTAGATGACTAGTTTCCTTTTCTGTGTGAGAATCCTAAATGCATCTGATGTATAGAAGTAGTATTAACTGTTGGTATGTCTTTCAATGTGTGCGTGTTAGAAAGAGGTTCTTGGTTGTTGTATTCTTAAGTTGAAAATTATTCTGCTCCCGTCACCTAGAACTTTCCCTGTTTGCTCCTCCTAAGTGTGGTGTGTGGTCAGCAGCAGTGGCATCACCGAAGAGCTGATTTAAATGACAGGATCTCAGACCCACATCAGAATTTGCATTTGGAAGCACTCATCTGAAAAAATTTTTAAAGCGTCTAGGTTTTACTTTATGTATTTTTAAAAATTCCCATTTTTGTACAAGGTTTAATTCTCTTTAAAGCTTATTTGAATACATTGAGCTGCACTGTCCCAATACAATAGCCACTGGTCACATGGGGCTACTTGAATTAATTAAAATTAAAAAGTCAGTTCCTCGGTCTCACCAGCCACATTTCAGGTACTTAATGTTCACATGTGGCTAGTGGCCCTTGCCTAAGGGACCGTAGGTGTAGAGCATTTCCAGCTCTGCAGGAAGTTCTGTTGGGCAGGAGTGACGCAGAGGGTACGAATGTGTGGATATGAAAGGGAACGAATGTTTCTGCGTGTGGGGGGGTGGGGCAGTGTATCTCTGAAAAGTAGGTAAGAAACTGCTTCTAGAAATTGCCTTCTGGATAGGGGAGTTGGGTGTGACTGCTAGGACATGTACATGAATCGACATGTACAATAGACTTTAAGGAGAATCTTTATAACAAAAATGAGAGTGTCATTTTATATGAAGTAAAGACTAAAAGCTTCTTGAATTCTTAACAGGTCAGTGCTCCAGTTTATACACAGATTTCCTGGGGATATCATAAATATGCAGATTCTTATTAAACCCTTTTGTTCCTTTAGAATTCTGTAGCTTGTGTGTGTGTAATCTGTTGAAAATACAGGAAGTACTAGCCTGTGAGATTACGAGGGGCATGCATTATTAAGAGAACACAGACATGCTGCATATATGTAGTTGATGAAGAACACGGAGTCATTCTACTCGTGGACAGTGCTTAACTTGGTAACGCCTGTCAGTCTGGTATAGAGTCTTGGCCACCACACCCATTTAGAACAGTTGGAACCTAGAAAAAAAAAACAAAAGACAGTTTTATAACACAATCATGATAAGTAGTCAGCATCCTAGGTTGAAAAATACGTTCTATAATTGATCCATCGGCCAGCTGGAAAAAAAGAATGCCATCTTCCCTGGCATTGCTGGTGAAGAGCAGGGAAAACCACAAGCAGGCTCTGCTCCTCAGCCCCGATCTGAGAGGAGACAGACAACGGGAAAGCAGACAGGCAGAGGAGACTGGAGAGCCAGGGGCGGGATGGGAGGGGGTGCCACCCCTCCAGTGGTCCCATTCTGGGGTAGGGAGCACATCAGTGGAGGGAGCACTTTATGGAAACGTGTGCAAGCCTACATGTTCCAATGTGGTCCCAAGTCATCAGGGAAAAAGTTCAAATTACATGTGACATACTCGTTATGGTATAAGACAGGACACATGTGATATATGTTGGAAATGTATTGTAAATTTTAACAGTTACAGTATATGTTGGTGCTTAAAGGGATTGGCGTTTATCCAGAATGAAGAATATAAATGGACTTCATATGTATACTATCAAAACCTCATCTTCCTCAGTTGTTTAGGGCACTTCCATCATCACAGGCTACTTTCTGG
Organism: Muntiacus reevesi; assembly: GCF_963930625.1. Classification (NCBI taxonomy): domain Eukaryota; kingdom Metazoa; phylum Chordata; class Mammalia; order Artiodactyla; family Cervidae; genus Muntiacus; species Muntiacus reevesi. The sequence continues at coordinate 90,096,114 of NC_089253.1, read as the reverse complement.
AGAGACAAGCGGGAGCTTCCCCAAGGTGCCTGCAGCAGGTTTTGGTTTGAGCCCAGATGAGGTTAAGCTTGCGATTACCTATTAACCTCCTCCCCATAGTCCTGAATCTGTCAGAGGTTGCGTGGGGCCAGTGTCCCAAGATGTCCTGACCGTGTTCCCTCTTCGCTCTGACAGGGCTGTGTACTTCGCCTGCTACTCCAAAGCCAAAGAGCAGTTCAATGGGGTCTTCGTGCCGAACAGCAACATCGTGCACGTTTTCTCGGCTGGTTCTGCAGGTGTGTTACACCAGTGAGTGCTCATGAATGCCTCAGCTCCCTAAAGCGTGTGTTGTGCCAGAAGGTCTCTTTCCAAGAGTTAAAAATTAGCTCTCTGCTTCTTTTGCACCTAAACTCATTTTTCTGAAACTTTATGTTAGAATTGATAAAATCTGAGTATTTGAGAACAGCTTGTAACTTGCTTCCATTTATTCTGCCTTAAGATTGACACGTTAAGTTTGACATGTTCTCATGCGTGCTATTGGTTAGTGTGTTCTATCTTTTAAAGGAATATTAATGTGTTTTCATGTCTTTCTATTACATTATTTTCTCAACTTTGAGCTGCTTTTTCTGTGACTTCCCAGGTGTCTAACAAACCCTGTGTACAGGTGGATTAGCAACTGGATTCTGTGATGAAGGCTCAGGGCTTGTCGTGGGGTTTGTTCAGCAGGGTTGGTGATAGATCAGGTGTCATTTTTGTTCTTTTTTGAGGGAATCATTCCACCTACCATAGAAAATTCACAACAGGATTTTTCTCCCAGGAAATACTTGGCAGAAATACGTTGTAGATTGCTGCGAGGCCATGCCGTTTTCGATATAAATTTTATGTCTGTTTAAATAGAAAGGTATTTTAGAGAATTAAATTGACATTTTATGAAAAATTTCCACCCTCTGCTGACCTCTAAATTGTGTGTATCCATTTTGTTCCTGTTCCTCCAAATAAAAGTACTAGGAATTCATCTGAATAGTTGAATTATCTGAATACAGATAATTTTTGGATCCCAAATGGAAAATGACATTAGCAAAGATGCTTCACAAGAAAGGTGTTTACAGGATGTGGAGCTGGCAGGGAGGTCAAAGGGATGGAGTGTGGAGTTCAGAAGAAGTGGGGCCTCACTGCCTCAGCCAATAGTGAGTTAGCCATAAACTAAAAGCTGTGCATCAGTTTTGCAACTTTTGACAAATTAATTTAGAGAAACCCTTGGTAAATAAAATGGACCTGAAGGGAAATTTTTTTTTTAATACTCTTCAATTTGCTGTTTCAAGGAGCTAATGTTGCTATAATTGGTTTTTCCCCTCCTTCCTGGCAGCATTCTTTTTTTTCTTTTTTTGTAATGCAAGTGTAGTTGATTTACAAAGTTGTATTAGTTTCAGGTATATAGCAGAGTGATTCAGTTCTTTATGGTCTGTTACAAGATACTGAATACGTTCCCCATGCTATACAGTAGGTCCTTATTGATCTGTGGACTATCTGGGTGGGTCTTCCCACATGGCACTAGTGGTTAAGAACCTGCTTGCCAATACAGGTAGATGTAAGAGACACAGGTTCAATTCCTGGGTCTGGAAGATCCCCTGGAGAAGGGCATGGCAACCCACTCCAGTGTTCTTGCCTGGAGAATTCCATGGACAGAGGAGCCTGGCAAGGTCCGTAGGGTCAAAAAGAGTCAGACACAACTGAAGCATGTCTAGGGTCATATTATAAAATCAGTCTATTCAGAATGTGGAGGGGATGACATATTCCAAAGGACTTGCTGTGTGTCAGGTCAGTGATACATGATACTGCTTTTTTGGTTGGTGTAGAGTGACAAACAACATTAAGATGGAGAAGACTTAAAGATGGTTCCAATAGTCAGATCAGTCTTAAAACTTCAATTTCCTAAAATGATCAGTCAGGTATTGAAATGTCTAAGTGTGGATTCACGTAAGTGGAGATTTAGTTTCTTCTATTTTAAGTTAAATTTAAGGGTACTCTTTTGAATTAGATCATCATTTCTTAAAAACAAATTATTTCTGGACCTGATGCTTTCAGTTGAGTTTTAGGATAGTTTCATATTTACCACCATAGGAATCACATTAACAGGAATACCAACAGCACCACCTAGAGTCAGGGAGGACTAGTAATCGTCCTCAGTTGCTCAGTTGTGTCCTCCTCTTTGTGACCCTTTGGACTCTCCAGACTCCTCTGTCCATGGACAGTTCAGTTCAGTTGCTCAGTTGCGTCTGACTCTTTGCAACCCCATGAACCGCAGCATGCCAGGCCTCCCTTTCCATCACCAACTCCCAGAGTTTACCCAAACTCATGTCCATTGAGTCTGTGATGCCATCCAGCCTTCTCATCCTCTGTCATCCCCTTCTCCTCCTGCCCTCAATCCCTCCCAGCATCAGGGTCTTTTCCATTGAGCCAGCTCTTCACATCAGGTGGCCAAAGTATTAAAGTTTCAGCTTCAACATCAGTCCTTCCAATGAACACCCAGGACTGATCTCCTTTAGGATGGACTGGTTTCATCTCCTTGCAGTCCAAGGGACTCTCAAGAGTCTTCTCCAACACCACATTTCAAAAGCATCAGTTCTTCAGCCCTCAGCTTTCTTTATAGTACAACTCTCACATCCATACATGACTACTGGAAAAACCATAGCCTTGACTAGATGGACTTTTGTTGGCAAAGTAATGTCTCTGCTTTTTAATATGCTGTCTAGGTTGGTCATAACTTTCCTTCCAAAGAGTAAGTGTCTTTTAATTTCATGATTGCAATCACCATCTGTAGTGATTTTGGAGCCCCCAAAAATAAAGTCAGCCACTGTTTCCCCATCTATTTGCCATGAAGCGATGGGACCAGATACCATGATCTTAGTTTTCTGAATGTTGAGCCTTAAGCCAACTTTTTCACTCTCCTTTTTCACTTTCATCAAGAAGCTCTTTAGTTCTTCTTCACTTTCTGCCACAAGGGTGGTGTCATCTGCTCATCTGAGGTTATTGATATTTCTCCCAGCAATCTTGATTCCAGCTTGTGCTTCATCCAGCCCAGTGTTTCTCATGATGTACTCTGCATATAAGTTAAATAAGCAGGGTGACAATATACAGCCTTGATGTACTCCTTTTCCTATTTGGAGCAAGTCTGTTGTTCCATATCCAGTTCTAACTGTTGCTTCCTGACCTGTATACAGATTTCTCAAGAGGCAGGTCACGTGGTCTGGTATTCCCATCTCTTTCAGAATTTTCCACAGTTTATTGTGATTCACACAGTCAAAGGCTTTGGCATAGTCAATAAAGCAGAAATAGATGTTTTTCTGGAACTCTCTTGCTTTTTCGATGATCCAGCAGATGCTGGCAATTTGCTCTCTGGTTCCTCTGCCTTTTCTAAAACCAGCTTAAACATCTGGAAGTTCTCCGTTCACGTATTGCTGAAGCCTGGCTTGGAGAATTTCCAGCATTACTTTACTAGCGTGTGAGATAAGTGCAATTGTGCGGTAGTTTGAGCATTCTTTGGCATTGCTTTTCTTTGGGATTGGAATGAAAACTGACCTTTTCCAGTCCTGTGGCCACTGCTGAGTTTTCCAAATTTGCTGGCATATTGAGTGCAGCACTTTCACAGCATCATCTTTTAGGATTTGAAATAGCTCAACTGGAATTCCATCACCTCCACTAGCTTTGTACATAGTGATGCTTCCTAAGGCCCACTTGACTTCACATTCCAGGATGTCTGGCTGTAGGTGAGTGATCACACCACAGTGATTATCTGGGTTGTGAAGATCTTTTTTATGCAGTTCTTCTCTGTATTCTTGCCAGCTCTTCTTAATATCTTCTGCTTCTGTTAGGTCCATACCATTTCTGTCCTTTGAGCCCATCTTTGCATGAAATGTTCCCTTGGTATCTCTAATTTTCTTGAAGAGATCTCTAGTCTTTCCCATTCTATTGTTTTCCTCTTTCTTTGCATTGATTGCTGAGGAAGGCTTTCTTGTCTCTCCTTGCTATTCTTTGGAACTCTGAATTCAAATGGGTATATCTTTGCTTTTCTCCTTTGCTTTCACTTCTCTTCTTTTCACAACTATTTTGTAAGGCCTCCTCAGACAGCCATTTTGCTTTTTTGCATTTCTTTTTCTTGGGGATGGTCTTGATCCCTGTCTCCTGTACAATATCACGAACATCCGTCCATAGTTCATCAGGCACTCTTGTCTATCAGATCTAGTCTTAAATATATTTCTCACTTCCACTGTATAATCATAAGGGATTTGATTTAGGTCATACATGAATGGTCTAATGATTTTCCCTACTTTCTTCAATTTGAATCTGAATTTGGCAGTAAGGAGTTCATAACCTGAGCCACAGTCAGCTCCCAGTCTCGTTTTTGCTAACTGTATAGAGCTTCTCCATATCTGTGGCTGCAAAGAATATAATCAGTCTGATTTCGGTGTTGGCCATCTGGTAATGTCCATGTGTAGAGTCTTCTCTTGTGTTGTTGGAAGAGGGTGTTTGCCCTGTCCATGGACAGGGGCTCTAGAAAATTGAGATTTACTTTAGTTCAACATTACCCATAGATGTTACATTTTAGGGGACTATAGCTTCCATCTGTTGTGTGGAAATGGAACTGCTTCTTACCATTTTTATTCTTAAGCCATTGAAAGCCTGATTTCAAGGTTTATCATATGGAAAACATGGCTTTAATAAGCATTGGATCTGTTCAATGATAACATTTTCTATTTGTTTTGTTTTCTTCCAGCTTTTGTCACAAATTCTTTAATGAACCCTATATGGATGGTTAAAACCCGGATGCAGCTAGAACGGAAGTAAGTTTTTACTTGTTCCTTCCTTGATGTAAGACTTGAATTCTTAGGGGTTTTTTTCCTTCCGCCAGTTCCAACTGTAGAGTGAGAACTGTAGCATCCTTAACCATCCCCATCTTTGTTTGATCTGCGTATAAGCATATGTAGAAACTTCTCTCGTGTTGAGGTTTATACTGCCAAGCCTCAGGGGAGAGGCAAAGACCAGCAGAAATAACACACAAAGGGATGTCAGGAGTTCGCTCAGATGTGGCCCTTGATCCCCGGGTAGTCCTGGGTCTCTGCTCCTGGGAGACCCCGCCCCCAGGTGGAGTGCTGTGAACTGTGCTCCAAATGGCCTCTCTTGTGGGAAGGCGCCAGAACAGTAGCGCCCAAAGCTTAGTAGGGGCATTTTAGTCTCCCAAGGCCCTCAAATATCCTGAATTCCTCCCCCAAAATTGTAGCCAGGGATTCTTAACATTTCTTATGCTCTGGGTTCCTTTGGCAGTCTCTAGTGGAGCCTACAGGCACTTTTTAGAATGATTTTTTTTCTCTCTCTGTTTTGCACTGGGTCTTCATTGCTGCAAGTGGGCTTTCTCTAGTTGCAGTGAGCAGGGGTGCTTGGACTTCTCGTTACAGTGGCTCCTGTTATTGTGGAGCACGGGCTCTAGGCACACAGACTCAGGAGTTGTGGCTCGAAGGCTTAGTTGCCCATTAGTTGCATGTGGAATCTTCCTGGACCAGGGATGGAACCCATGTCCCCTGCATTGGCAGGCAGATTCTTAACTCCTGTACCACCAGAAAAGCCCTAGAATGATATTTTTAAAAGCAATGAAAACCAATTATTGAAATACAATTATCAGTGTTTTTAAAAGTTACAGTATATTAATATACTTCTTTAGTATATTAAATAACAAGATCAAGGAACATCCCAGTAACTACTGTAATTTCAAGTCAGTGATGATGATAAACAATATTTTCTGATAGGATTCTAAGTACCCTTTTGTTACTAGGTTGCCTAGAAATTTGTGTGGGGCGCTGGAAACTTCCAGCTAGTCCAGTCTAACCTTAAGCTACCCATAGAGAAAGGAGGGGAGAGAGCAAGCAGGAGCTCCACCTAGAAACGGAGGTGGGCTCTGCCTTCGCTTGTTTTTCTCTCAAATGACCCGGGTAGCCTCTGAAGTGGGTCTTTGACATTCTCTGTCCGTTCTACCTGAAGGAACCTTTTAAAATATACCAGGTCTAATCATTTAGAAGAGATATCTTGCTCAGAAGGCTTCAATGAATGTCAATTACTGTCAGAGTCAAATCCTAACTCCTCAGCTTAACCTTCAAGGTCCTTGGCAGTTTTCAAAAAATGTCACGTGGTCTCCTGCTTCGGTCTCCTTGAATCTGCCTTCCTCACCAGGAATAGAACCCTCAAGAACCTCTTGTACTACGACCTCCTGACCAGTCCTCTCCTAGAACCTTTGGGTGGTTACTTCCAAGTGTGCACACAGTGTCCTCACATTACTTCTGTTTAGCAGGGGATAAATGCACGGGTCAGCTGAAAGCCTTCTTTATGTGCGTTTGTTAAGATCTGCCTGGTAATGACCTGTGCTCAGGACATTTTAAAGCTGTCTTTGGGTGGGCTCTGTTGACAGAGTCCTCAGCAACGAGGATTTGTTGCATGTTTTCCTCTGCACCAGTGGCAGCAGAAACAGCAGAGAATAAGACACAAGCCCTGCCTTCCCACAGCTCACAGCTTCACAGAGAATAAAGAGAATTACAGGCTGGTGGGAGAAGGGGCCAGCAGTGCTCCAGGACCCTGGCAGGTCCCTGACGCAGCCTGCATGGGACGTGCCGGGAGGCAGCCAGGGAGGGGCTCTCGTGGCAGGGATGTCTCTCTCTGCCCAGGAGCCCAGTGCGCACTGGCAGTAAAGGGGCCTCAGGCAGAGACTCGGGAGTGCAGCAGATTTGGAGACAGCGAAGCTTGGTTCATTCTGAGCAGCAGAAAGAGGTGTGTGTTGTGCATGTGAAGGTACTGGGAAAGGAGAGAGGTACAGGGAGATAAGCCTGGAGAAGCCGCATCCTTAAAAGCCCTGGGGAGGAGCGGGAGCTTGGACTCAGCTGTATTTGGAGGCAGTGTAGAGCTATTAGAGCAGGAATTCCGGGGCCCCGTCCCCAGGGGATGTTTGGCAGCATCTGGATATTTGTTTCTACAGCCTAAGTGGTGTCTAGTGGATAGAGACCAGGGAGACTGCTAGATACTCTACAGCACATAGGACCACCCACAGCAGAGAACTGCAGCCCCCGGAGTCCCAGTAGTGCCAAGACTGAGGGACCCCCTATGAGAGGATGGTAAACAGGGGAGTGGGGTGCTTGCATTTGCGTTACAAAGGTCACTCCAGGTAGGGGGCGGGAGTGTACACTGCTCTGCTCCCCCCCAGGAGGGTCTCCAAGGTGCACCCAGTGTAAACACTATCCAGTCCTGGGATTCTGTGTGTTTCTAGGCAGTTTATGAAAACTTCCTGTCGAGGGGTAGGAGCATCCAAGCTGAAGGCCTTTTAGTTATTGTATAGTTTCTTCCGTGTTTATAACTTTACAAATGTGGGAATAATGGAGGGACTTCCTGGTGGTCCAGCGGCTAAGATGCCGAGACCCTGATGCAGGGGTTCTGGTTTCAATCTGTGGTCCAGAACTGAGATCCCACATGCCACAACTAAAGATCTTGCATGCCGCAACCAAGACCCGGCACGGCCAGATAAGTAAACCCAAAAAAGAAAGAATAAGAGTCAAAATAACAGCATTTGGAGACTATAGTGGTAACAAAGAGCGCTTAAACTTACCACCCTGTGAGTCTTGGCAGATTTTCCTTCAGTGTTTCCTTAAAGCATGTTTGTGTCATAATTGTACTTTACATGGAATTTCATCTTGCTCTCCACTTTAAGCACTTCCCCATGTCTTACTGCCTTCACGACTCTTTTAATCTAGTCTGTGTACCATCCATCTGCATGAGTAGACACATGGATGGTTTTGATTCTATTATAGTCATATTTTCCTCTTTGGTGAACACCTTCCATCTAGCTCTTCCCAAAGGTAGATCGAAGACTCTGAGCACTTGTCTGCAAGTTGGGACAGATGTACGTGCCATCCTGTGGGCCTGTGGCCCCACGTAGCTGATGGACCTGGCCTCACAGTGGACAGGATTCAGCCAACCCCAGACCAAGGAGGATTATGGCGCTTCCCCATGTACTTTCTCTTTATCATCTTTGTGGCTCGGGGGCAGCAGGCGGGCTCCTCAGCATGTGTCGTAACGGCCTGTCATTCGTCTCCTTTGTGCAGAGTGCGAGGCTCCAAGCAGATGAACACGCTTCAGTGTGCCCGCTATGTTTACCAAACGGAAGGCATCCGCGGCTTTTACAGGGGATTAACTGCCTCGTATGCTGGGATTTCGGAAACTATCATCTGTTTTGCTATTTATGAAAGTTTAAAGAAGTATCTGAAAGAAGCTCCGTTAGCCTCTTCTACAAACGGGACTGAAAAAAATTCCACAAATTTTTTTGGACTTATGGCAGCTGCTGCTCTTTCTAAGGGATGCGCCTCCTGTGTCGCTTACCCCCACGGTAGGTCCTGCCTGACCTTCCAGCGCGGTACAGTGGCCTTTGGTGTGTGTCAGTACTTCCAGGCCTCTGGGGTTCAAATGGAGATGCAGGTACCTGCAGGTGATGCAGGTAGCTGAGTCCCAGTACAGCCGACTTCAGCTCGTGCGTGCAGGTCACGCGGGCGGTGGGAGCTCTGCTTTCCTTGACTCCATCTGATTGTGACCAACACTCGGCAGAATGTGAGCCCTGTGTTGTGGAACATCTGATGTTTTCAAAGAAACAAAAAAAATCTGGATTTTATTTAAAATTCCTCAATTTAAAAAAAATGATATGGGAGCCAAGCTTTTTTTTTAAAATAAATAAAATTCTCTCAGTTTCCACCTTGAATGGAGTGCTGAGGAAAGCTACTTTGGGTAAGTTTATTTTGTAAGGAATTCATAATAGACCTCATGTTCTACTGAACTACTTTAAAAAAAAAAAACAGCTCAGTTTATTGTGCCATGAAAAACAGGTTTTGTTTTCCAGCAGCTGCTGCACTGTCAGCTGTGGCATTGCACACGGCCAACTTGTAACAGGTCATTGAGTCCTCGTCGTGTGCCGGGACACCGAGCAGCCCCACGGGCTCTCGGGGAGGGGGTCTGCCACTTCCCACGTCACGTGCCCTGCAGTCCGCTTGACGGGCAGTGCCAGGTGTCATGCCGCAGGGGCCAGGGTGAGGCCGGGCCAGGTGTGCAAGACTCTCAGAAAGGAGGAGGTGGTTTTTTAAGCGGATGGAATGAAGAAGGATCCTAGTAGGAGGAGAAAGTTGGGGAGTACATGGGATGAAAGCCTTGTTGGAGATACCACTCACTATACTTAATATAAACTAGGCCTCGAGGGAAGTGACAGCATTTACTTGAGTAGAAAACGTAAACTGTCTTAAAACTCATTCAAATGAAACTTTTATTTTCCTAATCCTTTAGAAGTTATTTAGCACTCTTACCCCTTAGAAGTATACATAAGTCTTGGGACAATTGACTAATTCCTAGAGTTAGAAAATGTTCTGAAAAGAACTCTTCGTGGTCTGTGTGGCTGCCGCACCTAAACAGAGCTGAGATGGCCAAGAGCCATAGTTGCATGTTAACGTGTGTAACGCTGTGTGCTTTGCCTTCTCTCCATACACCATTCGGAAGTACAGTTCGTCCATAGCCTGAAAGGCGTGTTTCTTTCCACAGAAGTCATCAGGACGCGGCTCCGGGAGGAGGGTACCAAGTACAAGTCTTTCGTCCAGACTGCTCGGCTGGTCTTCCGGGAAGAAGGTTACCTGGCCTTTTATAGAGGACTCTTTGCCCAGCTCATCCGGCAGATACCAAACACTGCCATTGTGTTGTCTACCTACGAGTTAATTGTGTACCTGTTAGAAGACCATGCTCAGTAACGGGCCAGAAAGCTGTGCTCTAGAGGAATAAACCTGAGAAACCCTAGAGAATTTTTTTTTTTCCATTGATGTGTAGAATGTTTGAGACCGAAACAGGAAAGCCATAGAATATCTGGCTCACATCACCTGTTGGACATTTCCTTTTGGATTCATGCTTTCTGGAAGGTTTAAATTCATTAACGTTAACAGTTAATTATAACTACTTTTGGTTGGTGTTTGTGTTTGTTTGTTTTTTTAACTTAAGAGAATACAGGATTAAGCAGCCAGTAAATTAAATCATGGTATTTAATTTAAGTATAAATTTGGTTTGTGTCCTCTTTTATGTATGTCCACCTTATGGTAAACTGTAGCTAACGACGTCAGTTAAGCATAAGCTTAGAAATGCAGAGATAAACTAAAAGTACAGTTGTTTTCTAATATGTTAGATCCTGTTCTGATGGAAAGATAAGAAGTGTCACAGCTTGGTGGCCCCAGGCAGGCCAGGACTGACCTCCCAGCTGGTCTCCTTCCTTCATCTCTAGATCTCCTACAGATTGATCATCTGAGCTCTCCAGCTGCCAAGTTAAAAAAAAATAAACACAACTTCCTGACACTAAATATTTTAAACTATAAACCTTTTCCCAGGTAGCTTAGTGGTAAAGAATCCACCTGCCAATGCAGGAGACACCGAAGACTCAGGTCTGATCCCTGTGTCAGGAAGATCCCCTGGAGGAGGAAATGGCAACCCACTCCAGTATTCTTGACTGGGAGAATCCCATGGACAGAGGAGCACGGAGGGCTTCAGTCCATAGGGTCACACACAGTCGGATACGACTGAGCAACTGAGCATACATAAACCTTTTCCAGAAGTTATCCTCTCTCCCCAGTTTGAACCAAAGGCAAGAGTTTATATTATTTTGACCACACCGCACAACATGTGGGATCTTGGTGGTTCCCTGACCAGAGAACAAACCCATTCCCCTTGCACTGGAAACTCAGAGTCTTACCAGTGGACCACCAGGGAAGTGCCAAAGGCAAGAGTTTTAAAAAATAGTTTACCAACTTCCTTGCCCCTGGATGTATTTCCCCAGTTTCAGCCTAGTCAAGCCCAGGTACGTTGTGAGAGCGTCAGGCGCCTCCCAAGTTGGCTGTGAGTGTGGAACGTGACTAGCGAGCAGCAGACCTGCCCTCTGGGGTCTTCAGCCCTGTTTTGGGGGCTCCACCACTGGAGAAGAGGGGCAGGGTGTGGGATTGACTGCCTGGTCCTCCAATAGAGTCCCCTTTTATCCTGTTAGGAGGCACTGATAATGCTGAAATAGCCTAGTACAAGGTTAAAAGTTCTGGAAATGAGAAATTACCAGATTTTTAAGCCACCCCCCAGCTCCACCCCCATTTATAAAGGAACTTTAATAAACAACAAAAAGATAGTAAGATAGAAGGCAGGTAAGATCTATGTACAATCTTCCCGTTAACCCTTTCACTATAGTCTGTATGTATTATATATTAAGGTTATTTTTTCCACCTGAATATTTAGAAAGATCATTGATTCTAATCATGGATACCTTGTAGCTTCAAATTCAGTGGCAGATGTTCTGGTAGGGATGAGAGGACAATATTTTCAAATTGAAATACAGTTGAGTTAACTTTTGTTCACTTTTGGTCATAAAGGAGGTTGGTTGATGTTTCTGAGCCCTCTAGTATAATTTGCTTCAGCTGTCAACACTAAATGGAAATCAAAATAAATGACTTTAGTCAAGCTCTGTAGTGCTTGACAGCAAAGAGAGATCTATTCCAGGAGCTCATTTTAACTGAGCAACATCTTCCTATTTTAATATTCATATGAAAATTTGAGGGGGCTTCCCTGGTGGCTCAGCGGTAAGTAATCCACCTGCAATGCAGAAACCACAGGAGACGCAGGTTCAATCCCTGGGTCGGGAAGACCCCCTGGAGGAGGAAATGGCAGCCCACTCCAATATTCTTGCTGGAGAATCCCATAGACAGAGAAGCCTGGCGGGCTACAGTCCTCAGGGTCGCGGAAGAGTTGGACATGACCGAAGCAGCTTGAATGAAACTTTGCATGCATGAAAGTCTGAATTTTTCCTCAAGAGTTTAATAGGTTAAAAGTTAGGTTTCAGACTTCCCTGGTGGTCCAGTGGTTAAGAATCCACCTGCCAATGCAGGAGATGTGGCTTTGATCCCTAATCTGGAAGGATTCCACATGCCTTAGGGCAACTAAACCCCTGTGCCACACCTACTGAGCCTGTGCTCAACAAGAGAAGCCCGAACACCTCAACCAGAGAGCACAGCCCACTCACCGCAACTAGAGAAAGCCCATGCAGCAACAAAGACCTAGCTAGCACAACCAAAAATAATTTTTTTTAGACAAAACGTTACTTAATATCCACCAGGTGGGTATGAGAATTTTTGGAGGTAATTCTCACTTACACATTCTTGAAGTGGTAAATTTGACTTTGAGCTGACATCCTTTAGTTCTCTGCTTGTTTCTGCACCAGGACATTGAAATGAAAGAAATGTTGAGTACCAGGAGTACAAGGACGGAGAGAACAAGCAGGAAAAAGCAATGCTTTCTCTATAAAGGGGTTATTGGATTTTAAAGTGGGCAATATCACTGAGCTGCTAAGGGAGAAATCCCATGATCGATTGCTTTCTTCTCCACAAGCTTAGTCATGGAGATTTCATCATTTTTTAGTTGTCCTGTGTGTAAGGCTTACCCATCGCTTACCTGTTTTTGTGCCAAGCAGGATGTGAGGTGCTACTTAATTTCTCATTTAATTCTGACAATCTTGTGAGACGTGTAGTTTCGTCAGCATTTTACAGATGCAAGAGGCACTGAGGCTTGCCTCACTTGCCGAGGTAAGTAGTAAACTGACCACTTGTGGTTTGTGCTGCTTGTTGAGTAGATGCAGGTCGGGTGGAAGGGGCCACAGAGCCTGTGAGACAATCTGGCTCTGAGGCCAAGGTCCAGCAAATAGTTCCATTCCATTCACTTAAGGATTATGATGTTTGAGATGAGTGTGTACTAGTCATGCCCAGTGCAGGACAGTGGGGTACATTTTCTGTCCACATACATCACAGGGCCTTTCCTTTGAGGGGAATGTCATACCAGCAGTCTTCCTTGGAAATAGAATGGTGCTTAAATGCAACGTCTCACATTTTGAAGGGACGTTTCACTGATAATTCATTTATGGTGAAAGCAAAAATATGGGAAAGACTTCCAAGACAGTGGCGCATCCACCAGACTTATCACTGCCCTGCCTCTTTGCAATTCCTGGTGAAGGCTCAGATCTAGGATGTGGGATAGATTGACGAGCAACAGGAGTCAAAAACTCACCCAGTACAGTCCAGGACAGTAAGGACTGTAATGTTAACCTCAAAACATGAATAGTTGTGGCGACACTGAGATATTGCATAATTAAATACAAATATTCCCCCCCCTTTTTTTTTTTAGTTCTAGAAGTAATTTAGTGCAAACCAATACTAAAACACTTGCATGAAGTGAATCTTCTTAACCACCCCCTGCCCAGGTAACTGCAGTTCAGTATTAACAATCATCTGTCTCTTTAAACATATAGAACCAGACATGGAGCAATGGGCTGGTTCCAGATTGGGAAAGGAGTATGTCAAGGCTCTACACTGTCAACCTGCTTATTTAACCTATATACAGAGTACTTCATGTGAAATGCTGGGCAGGATGAAGCACAAGCTGGAGTCAAGATTGCCAGGAGAAACATCAATAATCTCAGATATGCAGATGACACCACCCTTATGGCAGAAAGTGAAGAGGAACTAAAGAACCTCTTGATGAAGGCGAAAGAGGAGAGGGGGAAAGCTGGCTTAAAACTCAAAACATTCAAAAAACTAAGATCATGGCATCACTTCATGGCAAATAGATGGGGAAAGAGTGGAAACTGTGAGAGACTTTATTTTCTTCAGCTCCAAAATCACTGCAGATGGAGACTGTAGCCATGAAATTAAAAGACGCTTGCTCCTTGGAAGAAAAGCTATGACAAACCTAGACAGCATATTAAAAAGCAGAGACGTTACTTTGCCAACAAAGGTTTATATAGTCAAAGCTATGGTTTTTCCAGTAGTCAGGTATGGATGTGAGGGTTGGACCATCAAGAAGGCTGAGCACTGAAGAACTGATGCTTTTTAACTGTGGTGTTGGTGAAGACTCTTGAGAGTCCCTTTGACTCAAAGCAGTCCATCCTAAAGGAAATCAGTCCTGAATATTCATTCGAAGGACTCATGCTGAAGCTGAAGCTCCAATACTTTGGCCACCTGATGCAAAGAACTGACTCATTGGAAAAGACCCTGATGCTGGGAAAGATTGAAGGCAGAAGAAGGGGACGACAGGATGAGACAATTAGATGGCACCACCAACTCGATGGACATGATTTTGAGCAAACTCCAGGAGATGGTGATGGACAGGGAAGCCTGGTGGGCTGCAGTCCACGGGGTCGCAGAGTCGGACATGATTGAGCAGCTGAACAACAACACATGATAGTTTATTCAAACATATGTTATTAAAGTTAATGTGCATGTTACTTTTTTTAAAGTGTTTCATCCATCTAGGACAATACCTATAGCTCTGACATTCTAATAGTTAGATTACATTCCGAAGCATTGACTGTCCCATGATCCAATTACCCTCAGGAGCGGGGGTCATGTTTCTACAAACTAATTTTTTGACCATTGGAGTGGCTTCAGTGGAAGCAGTTTAAGAAGCTACAAGTTGCCGCAAAAGAGCATCGCGTGCACAGGCCGGGTCTGTCGAGGCATTGGGAAAACAGGACAAGCAGGGGAAAGACACTAGCTTGAGATGCTGAAGTTGGCGGACTTTTGCGGAAGGCGCCAGTGAGAGAGGCGGGAGCAGAAGAGGGCTGGGCCGGGCTCCGCGTCACCTCCCACCTCCGGCCACGGGAGGGCGCGCTCGGGCCAACACCGCGACTTCCGCCGGCGCCCCGCCCACCGGGCTCGCCCCGCGCTCCGATTGGCTGTGCGGCGGGAGCGCGCCGAGTCAGGGGGCGGGCCAGCGCCGGCTACAAAGCGACGAAGGTCACGGCGGGAGGAGGCGCGCGCCGCCGCTCCGAGTCCTACCCGCGGCCCTGGGCCCTGCCGCCGCCGCCGCCTGCCACCGCCCACCGCTCGCGCCGGGAACCATGGAGGGAGTGAGCGCGCTGCTAGCCCGCTGCCCCACGGCCGGCTTGGCCGGCGGCCTGGGGGTCACGGCGTGCGCCGCCGCTGGCGTGCTGCTCTACCGAATCGCGCGGAGGTGAGTGCGCGCGGCCCACGCGGCCGGCGAGTATCGCGCCCCCGCCCTCCGCCCTCCGCCGGCTGCCGCCCCCACCCGCGCGGGCTCCCAGGCCGCCCGGCGCTGTCTTGTCAGTCAGCCGTGAGGCCGCGGCGTGGCGGTGGGGCCCGGCCCGCGAGCCCCCGCGCCGAGACCGGTCGTGCACGCCCCGCCCCCGGAAAGAAAACTGGGCTGGGGCTCCTCTGTCGGGAAGCGGCGGAGAAGCGGGTTGGGGGAGCTCAGGAATGTGGGGCGCGTGGGGGGTACGAACTTCCTCCCCCGCGAAGACCCGTGCAGACCGAGCCGCAGAATCTGCAGGGCTCCGAAGCCCTGCGGGAGAGTCGAGCAGGGGTCGGGCGGCGCTCTCTTCCGCCCGGAGCCCTGATCCCTCGTCCTCAGGAGCACGTTGGGATGGGTTGAGTACTAGCCAGCGGTTCCTGGGGCGGCATACGCTGCCTCAGGCGTTGTTGTAATCTCACAAAAGCCCATTTCAGTCACTACCGTGCTCTGTCTAGAGAAGCGGAGGGACAAAAGAGCTGCAAAATTGTTATCAACTAGACGAGTCAGGATGTGAACTGAAGCATCCCGACCGTGGAGCCTGCGTTCCTAACCCCTGGACTCTGCAGCCTCCAAGAGCAGAAAAGCCTGACATACTTTAGGGGTATTTAAATACTGCGCTGGGCTCCTGCCGGGTGGGTTCAGTGGCGGCCCCCTGCCCTGGCCCAGATTCACAGACCTTTCTGACCCCTATGCAGAGCTGGCCTGTCATGGGCTTCCGTGGTCAGGGATAAAAGCTTACTAGCCGTCTTATTTCAGGAGGACCTCAGGGGCATCTTCACTGTCTCCCCACTTGATCCACCTTCGCAGGGGACAGGAAAAAAGGTGGGGTTGTGAGAACATTCTGGAGACGGGGTGGATGGGTTTGTAGCTTCAGCAGCAGATGTTGGAAGCTCAGCTCTTAGGTGGGAGAAGCGAAGGAACTTGCCCACGGCCAGCCAGCAGCAGGCGGGGGAGCTGGGACTTGAACCTGGAGGGCTTGTCTGTTCTTCCTTAGCCACCACCGGGTACCGCCTCTTATCCGAGGGGAAAAGACAGGAGAGCGACTGAGTCACAGTCTTCCCCGGGGAGGAAGGGGTGGGAGGGACATCAGCTGTGTCTGCAGGATGAGCCAGAATGGCAGGCTGCGGAGGGGTTGGCCTCGTGGGACCCCTGACAGCCCACACATCTCAACATGTCCTGGCTTCTGCCTGGTTTTTGGAGGCTGGAGGGGCTCGCAGGACCAGCTGATTCACAGCAGTCACTTTATACACGAAGGTACTGAGGTGCAGAGGTGCCTGCCACTTGCTCAGATTCCCAGAGCAATGTTCACAGCAGAGGTGTGTCCAGAGCCCGTTTGCCTCCCAGGAGATGGAATGAAGAATGTCAGTCCAGAGATCACAGCCTGGGCCAGGCACTGCCACCAGGCTTTGTGGCCCCCACCCATATTGTGTGGCTGGATTTGCGCTGGATATGCCCACTGTGCCTCCGTCTTGTGCTGCAGCTGTTCCCGGTGGGGGGGCTATCTCCCCTCCTGGGCTGCCAGCCACAGCCTTCCCTCTCCCGGAGGCAAGAGCCTGAGACCTGGGTGCAGTGTCCTTCGAGGTGCTCTGAGGGGAGCCACGAGGGTACCAGTGGTACCCCTGAGTCGTGGTATGGTACTGGGACGCATCAGCCGAGAGGACAGCCCTTTGCCTGGAGGCTCTGAGATTCTCCTTGAGTGCTGGCTTTTGTCTGGGGTCATAAATTGGCCACTGTCACGGTTCAGAAGCAAGACCAGCCCCCAGACTGAGCCCTTCTCCCTCCGGGAGGAGATCAGTGATAGTGAGGATAAGCTTTGGCCATAGTGTGGGTTTTAAATGACCCTGGAGAGGGCATGTGAGGAGAGTTGTTTTTGGAAATGGACTTGGCCGGGTGGGTGTTTGCAGGCTCAGCAGAGAGGGATAGGGCCGGAGGACTGGCCTTGGAGCAGGGGCAGGAGCTGGCTTCTCTGAAGGGTTGTGGTCCCCAGAGCCTCGGGCAGGGCCAGCTTGGCTTCCTGCCCATGGAGTCCTCTTGACTGGACTGCCTGTGACCTGGGGGGCAGTGCGTGCTGCTGGTGGCCCCATTCAGCAGATGAGAAAATGGAGGCTGGGGAGATTGGGCTTCCTGCCTACCCACAACCCTTCAGCTCCTAACCAAACCTCGTGCCCTGGGTCCTCACTGAGCACCTTGGCTGCCGCTCTGCACCCAGGAGGCCAAGTGGAAGCCCAGATTATACTTCGCGGGGCTTGCTTGCCCTGGACCAGGGCAGTCTTGGTGGTTTCCTATGCCTACTTCACCCAGACTCCCGCCCCTGGACTCTGCTGCTGGGCATCGTGTCCGTCTTCTGCCGGCACAGCCTGTTCACGGCCGCTGGAGCCCCCAGACATGGTTATTGGATTGTCCACTGTCTGGTGTTTGGAGACGAGAGGGAGCAGCCTCCTGGGTAAAGGAGTGGAGCCTCGGCCACGCTCCTGCACACCTCTCACCACGCTCTCCTGCAGCCATGCAGTCTGGCTCCCTGCACACACACTGGGTGGTCCCCGCCCCCTTGCCTGGCAGTCCCAGCCGTTTGAAGGCCATCTGCCTGTTGGCCCTGCTGGCCGGCAGGCCCGTCCTTGAGCGTGACGGCTGACGCTCTGCCCGTTGGCCCTCTGCTGTGGCATCTGTCGCAGCTGCCGTGTGCAGTCGTCGTTCTGTCCTTGCGTCCAGGTCAGGAGTGCGGAGCCTCGTGCATCTCTGCCCCCTTGCCAGCCCAGTCTGTGCCTCTCCAGCCGGGCAGTGCTGAGGAGCCAGGGCCATCCACCGAGAGCAGACCCAGGCCTTCTGTTTGGTGTTGGCTGGACCGCTGTGGACCGAAGTGTGCTTTGCCTAGAGGCTGGAATGGGCGGCCCGGAGGCCCGTTGGTGCTGGTGCCCTGCAGGAGGCCCTTGGATTCTCGCAGGTGGATTGCACAAAACTCAGGGCACAGAGTAGCAAGCAGGACAGTGCGTGGGATCCCGCAGGGACCCCTCACCTGGGAGGCTGTCCTCTTTGGCGCCCTGCAGAGGCTGACCTCTTAGGCCCTGAGGAAACCAGCCTGACTGTCAGAGACAATCTTCCAGACCCGCTGGACCAGCACATGGGTCACAGGCTGTGTGCCTGGTCCCCCTTGGGGGACTTTCGCAGAGCCTGGTATGGTGGAGACTGCTTGACACATCGGCCTCCCCCAGACTCTGAGCCCACACAGTGTCTCCTCCGTGTCACACGGCGCTGGGCTCACAGCTGATGCCCACCCCCTGGTGGGGGCCAGGGCCAAGGGGCATGGAGCTGCAGCCCTCAGAGTGGTGGGCTGGATCTGACCCCCTGCCCCCACCTGACCTGTTAGGATGTGGCGGAATGTCAGGGCACGAGCTTTTCTATGACTAAGCATGCACGTTTGGGGCTCACGAGGTGATACCATCATTAGGGTCTGTGTTCATCTTTTTCCCGTTGTGTGTTTGGGGCTATGGAGGGATGGTTCCGGAGCACACAGCTGTTCGATGGTTCCTCCCATGGGGCCCGTCCTGCCCTTAGCTGCCTCAGGCCTCTCCTCCAGCAGAGCCCAGGAGCTCAGCACGCAGGCAGCAGGAACTGGGCGAGCACCTTCCAGAGCCTTCAAGCCAACCACCCATCCTCTGGGGCCTGGTCTTCTACCGGAGGCGGCCTGGCCTAAGTCACTCCTGTCTGTGTCACAGGGTCACTCTCTCTTGGCCTCTCTGATTTTGTTCACCACAAGGAGTTTGACCAGAGCTTTGCCGGGGGATAGAGCTGGTTGGCTTGGGGAGAAGTGGATCAAGGGATTAGGAGGGGCTCAGGGTGGGGGCATTAGCCTGAGCAGGAGCAAGATGGGGCTGAACTGGCTCCTGCGTCAAGCCTGGTAGAGATGGGTACAGGCCCAAAGGCCAGGGTCACCCAGCTGCTGTGGGGACTATGAGCTGCAAGGTCGGCCATCAAGTGTAGCCCACAAATGTGAGTCACATGCGCCCACGTGTCTGGCATGTGAAGCTCCGGGCAGGCGGGACCATCACTGGTCCTTGGAGAGCTGACATCCACACTTGTTATCACTGGTCCGTCTGCCACTCACAGACCTGAACGTGCTTTCAGGGCGCTCCCCAGAGGAGCCGTGGGGGATGACACCTGACACCCCACCAGGTGGAACCCATCTGGCCAAGGTGGCCAGCAGCTGCTCTGTCTGTAAGAGAAGACCCTCACCCCCACAACCCTGGGCAGGGATTACCAAACCAGAACTGCTGGTTCAGCATGTGCATGCTAAGTCGCCTCAGTCGTGTCTGACTCTTTGCAATCCTAGGGCCTGTAGCCCACCAGGCTCCTCTGTCCTTGGGATTCTCCAGGCAAGAATACTGGAGTGGGCTGCCATGCCCTCCTCCAGGGGATCTTCCCGACCCAGGGATGAAACCCCGTCTCTTACGTCTCCTTCGTTGGCAAGCAGGTTCTTTACCATTAGCGCCACCTGGGCTGACCCAGGGCTAATCCTCCCTCCCCTCCTGGCCACCCGTTTCCAGTCCGGGCTCACTTCCCCAGCTATGAAGCTGGTGACTGAGGGTGAAAATGATAACTTCCTGGGCGGGAGGGGCTTCGTGCCTGGCCCCCAAGCTCAAAGCCTCAGTTCCTGATCACCCACCACAGGTGCCTGTCACTGGTCATCTTTATTCGCTTCCTATCTGTCTTTATTCGTGGGCTGCTGGCTCTTTCGCTGGCTTCTCTCCAGTGGCAGGCGTGGTCTGGTGGGCATCTGGGCTGGAGGGGGCAGAGGGACCCATCGTGAGGACAGCAGGACCCGGGGGACCAGGGGAGAGAGGTGTTTGGACATTGCCTCTTTGGACACGCCTCCCCGCGGTGCACTATTACAGAGAAGCCTGTAAAGCAGTTACAAATTAACAGAGAGAAAGCCAAGTGCTTAATTGCCCAAGTGCGGCTTCCCAGCAGAGAGGGTTCCCACACGCTAGACGCCTCCTTCCACTGCTCTTGGCCTGAAGTCCAGTGAGGCTGTCAGAATGCCTCCGCTGACCACCTGCCCAGCCCAGCACTTCCATCAGTCTTCTCACCTGATCGCTCAGCACCGTTTTTGGAGCAGAGATTGTCGCTATCCCCATCAGCCAGATAAAAAAATGACTTTCCCTGAAGGCCACACTGTGACCACAGGGCCAGGCTGCCCAGCACTGCTGTTTCTGAGCCTTGCCCTCCAGCTCGATGATGCTGGGGCAAGCCAGGGTGCCCGCTGTGGACCCTGGGACCCTTCCCTGCAGGGTCTGGTTCCATGTCCTCTGTCTCGACTTGCTCCTGCCCTCCACATGTAAACTGCTGTTTATTGGGCAGTTAGCCGGGCTCTGGAAGCACTTCGCACACTTGTCTTGTCCGCAGATGACAGGTAATAAGACTGAGGCTCGGAGAACTCTTGTGACCTGCCTAGGGTCCATGGACAGGCAAGGCCAGGAGGCAGCTCAGTGTCAGAAGCAGGAGCTCTCTTCCCAGGGGGCCAGGCCGCCCGACAACCCCAGAGTCAGGGGAGTGACAGAGCCAGCGCCCTGCGTTACAAAGCACCTTTACGTGTCTTGTGTTTTGGGGCCCTGGTAACGCGCGAATGCCGAGGCAGGGAGAGGAGGGTTTGGTAGAGCCGGGACTCTGACTCCCAGAAGCTTGGGGCCATGCCATCCTCTGGACAGCAGAGGTGTCTGTGTGTGGTATGACTGCCCATCCCAGCAGAGGCCCAGGCGGCAACCCCACAGCTGGAGGTGGACTCTGGGGGCAAGCAAGGGGACAGGAGTGGCAAGGCCAGGACCCCAAGCTCGAGCTGCAGCCACCTGTTGTTGTAGATTTCTGGGATTGGAGGGGTTTGCCTGGCAGCTGCCATGTCCTTACCTCCCCCAGCCCACCCCCAACACACCCCCGCCGAACAGCCAGGGAGGTGGGTGGAGGGGGCTCAAGCACAGATCCCTCAGTGTCTGGGCCGGGATTATCCTGCACACCCACTTGTCACCATGCGTGTGGCCAGCGAGCGCCACTGTGGCCCGCCTGTCCTGTCCCCATGCCAGGGAGGGCTGGCCCTGGGCTGAGCAGCTGTCTGCAGTCCCCACCCTTGGTCTCCGTCGCCCTGGCTCTCCTGGGGCTTCTGTGAGCACCGAGGCCCCTTCCATCTGGAAATTCCCCAGGGAGCACCGTTTCCACAGCCTGGGAATGGACCCAGGTCTGTGGGCCTTGCAAGGAGGGAAGGAGGGCAGTCCTGGAGCCAGGTCCCTGTCGGCCCATAGCCTGGCTGGCCCCGGGTTCCTGGTGTGTCTCCAGGTGACCCCAGGGTCAAGGAGGCTTGGCCTGGTTGGCTGAGGAGAAGTCTAGGTCTCATGGACGGCTTCGTGGCATCCCCCGCTCCTTCCTCCACCTGCGTGCACCTCCAGCCCCGGGGTCCCCGCCCTGCTTGCCGCCCACCCTCCCTGGTCTCTTGCCCTCCCACAGACTCCACTCTGTCCTCGTCCGCAGGATGAAGCCAACACACACCGTCGTCAACTGCTGGTTCTGCAACCAGGACACAGTGGTGCCCTATGGGAACCGTAACTGCTGGGACTGCCCCCACTGTGAGCAGTACAACGGCTTCCAGGAGGTGTGCCCCCCGCCCGCCCCCGCCGCCATCCAGGGCCTCCTCTGAGGACCAGCGCACAGGCTCAGGGAGCCAGGGTGACTTGGGCAGAGTCACGGCACTGACACGGGCGGGTTTATGTTCAGACCCAGATCTTTTCGGACTCTCGTCTCGCCTGAATTGGGGTTCCCCATGAAGTTCCTTTGGAAGAAGAGCTTCTGTGTTGCATGCAGAGAGGGAGTGTTAGCGACCCACCTTGGGGGAGTGTCTGCATGTGGGGCCTCTGTCCGGCGCCCAGCCTGAGTGGGGGCGGGAGGCTCCTGCCTGTGGGGAGGGCTCCCCCTGACTCAGGTCCTCCTCCCTCAGAATGGTGACTACAACAAGCCGATCCCCGCACAGTACCTGGAGCACCTCAACCACGTGGTGAGCGGCTCGCCGGGCCCGCGCGCCCCCGCCCAGCCCCCGCAGTGGGTGAGCAGCCAGGTGTTGCTCTGCCGGCGGTGCAGCCACCACCAGACCACCAAGATCAAGCAGCTGGCCGCCTTCTCGCCACGCGACGAGGTGAGTGGGGGGTTGGGAGGTGCTGGAGGCGATAGAGCCGCTGAGGGGAGCCCTCTGGAGGGGCGCCCCCTCCTCACCTGGAACCCTGTGCTGGCCCACGTTCTGGGTGTGTGATCTCATCCATTTCGGCCACGCGCTTCTCACACTTCCTGTCTCGTGGTCACTGCTGTGGGGGCCCCAGGCCTGGGAGCACCTGCCAGTCCAGAGGGATTTGTCCTTGGGCTCCAACTCGGGGCCCTGTTGGGTCCAGGGCCCCCTCTTCATGTTCCTCTGAGTCCTTCTTGCCCACCGCCTGGCAGGCAGTTTGCTCTGGAGTGGGCGAGGCTCCTGGCTCGTGGAGGGTGAGGGGAGCCGGGTGCTGCCCAGAGGCTGGATGTCAGACCTTTGCCTCCTGGATCCACTGCTATGGGGGCCAGCAGCCCTGTTGTCTAGCCCATCTCTCCTCGCCCACTCTGGAGGTTCTGTGACCTCAAGAGAAAATGCTTGCTGAAGCTCAGAGACCCTGACTTTCCCCAAGGCCCAGTATGCGAGGGAGGTGGGGAGGGAGGAAAATAGAGGTGAGCTGGGGCTGGGCAGGGAAAGCTGGGAAGACTGGCAAGAGGAGGGCAGGCACGTGTGACAGGGCAGCCAGGGAAGGTTTCTGGCACCTTCGCTCCTAGCAAGAGACCAAACCAGGACGCTTCTGCCCCTTCAGACTGAAATGTCTGGCTCCCCTGCAAACAGGCAGGGGTGTGCTGCATCTCTTGGGGAAGGAAGGGTGGGCCTCGCCTTTCCTGGGCTGTTCCTGAAGTGCAGAGGCCCTTCAGTTCCTGCCGAGGCCCTGACCTGGCCAGGGGCTTTTTCATGTTTCCTGGACCGCTGGGCTTCAGTGGGCAGGCAGGCCCACCTCCAGGTGGCCCATCTGTTCAAGCCCAGGTGGTGTCCGGATTCCAGGAGCAGGGCCTGAGCAAGGGCCACATGCCAGGCTCTGGCCTTGAGGTGTGTCCTTGGCAGCCACAGAACTGGCTGGAACATCCCCTGCGGGCCCTGCTGTGTCCCGGGCTGTGGGCAGCCCCTCTTCCTAGGCCTTTGGTCCTGTGAGCCCCCGAGGAAGCAGGTGCAGAACAGGGATGACTTGCACATGGTCACCCCCGGGACCCTGAGCCTGTGTCCTCTCTGCAGGGCAGGTACGACGAGGAGGTCGAGGTGTACCGGCACCACCTGGAGCAGATGTACAAGCTGTGCCGGCCGTGCCAGGCGGCCGTGGAGCACTACATCAAGCACCAGAACCGCCAGCTGCGCGCCCTGCTGCTCAGCCACCAGTTCCGGCGTCGGGAGGCCGACCAGACCTACACGCAGGTGCGAGCGGCGTCCCGGCCCCGGGTCTGTGCGGGAGACCCCTTCCCAGAGGGCCGGCCGGTGACCTGGAGCACCTCTTCAGAGCCCGGCCCTTCCCCTGGGGCAGCCATCTCCCGACCTGTGCCCCAGCCCGGCGTGGAGCGGGGTGGGGGGGGTCCCAAGGAGAACGTGTGTCATTTGTGTCCGTGGCCAGGGTTTCTGGGCTGCCCTCCAGAGCCTGGGCACCTCCCAGCACCTCTGGGGTTCCTCCAGCACCTTCATAGTGGGTGCTCTCCGAGGTTCCCTGGAAACACAGGCTCAGGGAGGTTGAGTTGTTTGCAGAGGGCCTAGCGTGCGGCATCCCCGGGGTTTGAACCTTGGACCGGCTGGCTAAAACCATCATTAGTTTTTGTCGCTGTGTTCAGATGCTGGTGTGTCCTGGCATAAAAAAAATGTGATATAGGAGCAGGTGGTTAGTAAAAACCATCCTCCCCAAAGAAATTCTCCCCCCACCCCCAGTCCCCAGAGGTGCCTAGCTGGCACTGACCCTTGCTTTCCTTCTTTCTGCTCTTTCAGACTGAACAACTTACTATTTTTTCATTTTTTTAACTTTTTGTTTTATGTTGGAGTATAGCTGATTGCAACATTGTGATAGTTTCAGAGGGACAGCAGTGGGCCCAAGTTAAGTAAGTTTATAACAGGTATTTTATAACTTTGACTAGAGTTGTGTGTATGTTCATTACAATTCTAGTTAAAATCATACAGTAGGAGTTTATTACAGTAACTTGAAAATGATTGGAAGGTGTGTTTGAAAGAAGAGGTCACCATCAGATCAGAAGGATTACTGTAGAGAACGTGGCAGCACAGTAGCTTGCAATGGAGTGAAGGCCCAGAAACAAGACAGGTTAATGGGACCCAGGGGAGAACCAGAAATGAAGCCAGGAGTGCGTGAGAATTTAGGGCACCTCTGATCACTGGGAGCTGGTGGTTCTTCCGCGAGTGCTGGGGGCCCCTGGCCAGACCCCCATGCACAGAGTGGGCACCCGGAGGGCTGTCGGTGGCTCTGGCCCTCTTGCTGACCTGCCTCTCCCTCCCTCAGAGCTTCTGCGCATCTGCAGTGAAGTCCCCAGCGCAGGTCATCGTGCTCCGGGCCCTCGCCTTCCTGGCCTGTGCCTTCCTGCTGACCACCGCGCTCTACGGCACCAGCAACCCCTTTGTCCCGGGAACCCCGCTCCCCCCGTCCATGCCACCTGGTAGCAATGGCTCGGCCCCACCAGACAATGGAACAGCCGCCGGGGCTGAGGGCTGGCGGCAGCTGCTGGGGCTGCTGCCCGAGCACGCGGCCGAGAAGCTGCGCGAGGCCTGGGCCTTCGGGCAGAGCCACCAGATGGGCGTCGTGGCGCTGGGCCTGCTCACCTGCCTGCTGGCCATGCTGCTGGCCGGTCGCATCCGGTGCGTGAGGGGCAGGACACAGTGGGGGGAAGCTCAGTGGAGTCAGGGGCCCTGGGGGCCGCGCTGCGTCCTCTCCCCACCCCAGGCTCCTCACATCAGTCGGGCAACAGTGACCTAGCTTGCAGGATCTAGTGCTTCCCTGTGCAGATGCAGACTCCGTACTGAACGGCGTCCCCTCCTCTCCCCGCAGCTCTCAGGGAGGTTTCCTTGCCCCATTATACAGACTAGAAGACCGAGGCTAAGAGAAACACTGACTCAGAGCCACAGGTTGAGGAGGTGTTGGAAGCGGCTTTCAGAGCCCCGCGCTTGACCCGGGACCTTGATCCTCTCCTCTGAGCAGGACCGGGGTGAATGGAGGAGGCAGGAAGCCCAGGGGAGCAGGAGGGCTCACCCCCTCGCTGGCCCTCACTCCCTCTCTCCCCACAGGCTCCGGAGGATCGACGCCTTCTCCAGCGGCCTGTGGGCCCTGCTGCTGGGGCTGCACCTGGCCGAGCAGCACCTGCAGGCCGCCTCGCCCCACTGGCTGGACACGCTCAAGCTCAGCACCACGTCCCTGTGCTGCCTGGTGGGCTTCACGGCAGCCGTGGCCACGAGGAAGGCGACGGGCCCGCGGAGGTTCCGGCCCCGAAGGTCAGAGACGCAACAGTGACTGCGGGGGGAGGACAGATGGACCCGCAGGCCCCGGGCTTGGCCCACAGCCCGGACAGGGCACCTCTGTCTTTGCTTCTTTCTTACCTGCCTCACTCCCACCCCACCCCCACCTTAGGGTCCTGGCCCAGCCCCTCCACCTCTCCTAGGAGTCAGGCCCCCCCCCATTCCTTTCTGGCTCCACCAAGCCACCCCCCACCCAGCGCCCCCAAGTGCTCTCTAGCTGGTCACCACTCCCGCCACCTTTCTGGCCAAAGACCCCACCACCACTGCTCTGAGGCAGGAACAGGGCAGCACCTGTACTGCCTGCCTCTGCCCCGTGGCTTCCGCTGGCAGCTCAGGCACTCCCACACTGGCCACGGCCCCTTCCCTGGCTCTGACACCATCGGAAGAGGGGTATGGGCCTGCTCTTTGCTTCTTCTCTCACCTTGCCCGTCTCTGAGCCCCTAACGGGCTGGCGATGGTGGCTGCAGGCTGGGCCCTCGCCGCATGGCCTGACCACTTGGGCTGCTTGGTGTGGGCAGGTGCTGCTGAGTCAGGGCCACGCAGGGCCCCCTACCTCGTCCCACCCTCGTTTCTTGGGTCTGTCCTTTTGGTCCTACTTGTGGTCCAGTCAGCCCCCAGGAGCTCATGAAACCAGGAGGAGGCAGGGCTGACCCCCTGGGTTCCCTGCTCCGAGAGCCCGTTATCCCTCAGCCTCCTTCCCCAGGGGTGGAGAATGCAGTTCTTAGACCCAGACTGGCCTTGACCATGAGTTTGTGGGGCGAGGCCCACATGGAGGTGGAGGGTAGAAAATCGTGCTGTGCCCGTGGTCAGCAGATTTCTCCTAGCAGCCAGGCGGTGGTGGGAGATCGCCCAGGAGGGTGGGGGGAGGGGTCTACATGCTCTTTACTTCCCTATCTTTTGGGCACCGCTGTGAGCCAGACAGCGTAACTGGGGCACACACACTCCGCCCACTCTCCTGGGAAGCCCCTGGCTCTGCCCTGGAAAGGCGGGACCCCAACCCTTACAGCCCAGCCCTCTACTTGCTCCCTGCAGGGCTGGGGTTCAGGCTTCCCAGGCCGAGGTGGCTCTGATTGGCGGGTATCGGGGCCCTGCCACCCTCCCTCCATGCCAGGATGTCCCCAGTGTCTTCCCAAAACCCTGCCTCCATTATGATGCCCAGAAAAGGTTCCAACTGCCCGAAGTTAGCGCCGGGTAAGGGGCCTAAGGGACACGCAGGCCCATGACACCAGGTCCTTGTCCCTTGTCCCTCTTTGGCTTGTCACTACCCTCCTCCTGGCCTCTGGAGCCCCTTGGGGAGGCTCTTGCTTCCCGCCTCCCCATGGGGCAGCTGAAGAGTCCACAGGGCCTTGGCCTCACTCTCCCTGGGCCAGGCCCCACCACCCCGTCTGTGCGCCATCTGTACAATGAGAGCCAGACCCCTCCAGGGCCCTGGGGTGCTGGCGTGGGTGTGGGCATGCTCTGGAGGCTGTTCTCAGCCTGGGGGCTGCCTCCCAGGGCCGTGGCAGGGGGCAGAGCAAGGCTGCGCACCCCTATAGGGCCTCCTATCCTACTCTCATCAGGGTGAGCGTGAACCCCGCTCCAGGTATGGACCCGGGGAACTGCACAGGCCAGTCACATGTGTGAGGGTGACGCTCAGGAAAGGGCCATCACCTCGCTGAGCCTACGGGGTGGGTGAAGAGTGCCCAGCTCAGGCCCGAGCCCCACCATCCTTCCGTTCTCGGGGTCCTGAGAAGCCACCCCACCCACCCGCCTGTGTGTCGGGTGGCACTGCACCCTGATACATGTGTGGAGAGCTGGGTGAGTCAGGAGCTGGGCCCAGCTTGCTCTGGGTGGAGGGTGAGGTGGAAGAGCACCGACGAGGTGGAGGAGTGGGATGGCCGGCCTGTCCCTCGCTTCTGTGACCCAGCCTCCCCGAGCGGGGCGGTGGGAGCCAGGCGGGGAACTCGTGTCTGTTGGCTGTGTGTCCCCTGGTCTCTGGAATCCCCTGTTCTCAAGGAAACTGGCAGCACGGTGCTAATTACTGCTTTTTTTGGCTTTGAGTAGAAGCAGGACATCTGTGTGTACGCGTTTATTTAAGTTAAATTATTTATAATAACCGTAACCAGCTCTCATGCTGGCCAGGAGCCTGCTGAGCAGACGTCTCTCCTGCCCTCTAGCGGGCAGGGGTGGAAAGACACCCTCGTGTCACAAGATGGACCTCATCGAAGGAAGGCTTCCTGGCATTTTTAGAGTTTGTGTGATTTTTAAAACCACGCATCTGTCCCTTCAAATTCCATTACGTGGAGCATATTTCAGTACCTTCCGACATTACTGGCGACAGCTGAGGAAGTGCGGGCATCACTGGGACCGTGGCTTATTCCCTGGGAGTGTGTTGGCCCACTCTCCGCTCCACTGGGGACCACGACCAGACCCTCCAGAATGGGGGATCAGGGTGTGGAACCGTCTTCTCCCCCAACCCCAGGCCAAGTAGGCTCCCCCATAATGCTTGCCCAGGAGCCCCTGGGAGAGGCCGGCATCGCCTCTGCCTGCGACTGTCGCCGAGTGTCCCGTCCTTTCTGTTGTGTAGACGTGGATGACTGTCTAGTGACCCTGTAATTGCTGTAACCACAATTCCCGGCCTTAGCTGTAGTGTTTTGATGCTGTATTTTCAATAAATGCCTCCGGGGCCCTGCTTTGACCGGTGGGCGTCAGGCACCACGTCTATTCTGTTTTTTCTTTCTCATTCCTTCAGAGGCTTCTTTGCCAGGGGTGGGGGCTTCAAGGGACGGGAGCGCCCACCAGAGTCAAGCTTGGGGGCTGGCGACACGGACACCGAGCAGCTCAGGGCCCGCCATCCTCGGGTGGCATGTTTATTTCCTTGTCCCCATAAGCTGCTCCCTAAATGTGGTCCTCTCTGTCCTCCCGCTCCCGGCCTGGGCCCGGATGGGGTTGGAGAACAAAAGACCCCCCTCAGTGTCAGACGGGGTGCAGTGCAGCCAGCCGCCCACCCCTTCCCCAGAGCCCCTCCATCACGGCGGGCACACAGGCTTGGGTTCCGAGGCCAGGCGCCTCTATGAGATGCGGTTTGAGAGTGCAGGTGGTCTATGGAGGGGGGGGGGGATGTTAAGAGGAAGCGTTGGTCTGTGTGCAGCGCTCAGGAGCCTGGCAGAGGTGGTGCTCCTTTGACAGAGGCTCCCAGGACTGTCTTCTGTGGAGCCAGGACAAAGGCTCATGCCTGACACTTCACACAATCTGCTAGTTGAGTGATGCCATCACGTGTCCCACCAAGAGGGTCAGACTGAAGAACCGCCCCTCCTCCCCCGCGCAGCCCCCCAGGGCCACCTTGATTACCCGCATCAGAGATTGGGAAAGCACCCGTGCCAGCTGGGCAGCCCCAGGTGTGAAGCAGGATCTGGGAGGAAGGAGGTGGCCAGACCCAGCCGGCCACCTCTAAGACCCACGGCCCGACTGGACTTGAGCTTGCCAATTACTTGGGGTGTACTTCGGCCAGTTCCTGGCCTGGCCCAGCCCGTGGTTTGCCCAGTGGGGTAGCACAGGAAGCCCAGTACAGGCAGACATGCTGCCGCCCCTTGGAAAGGCCCAGGTGTGTGTGTGCGTGTGCGTGTGTATGTGTGTGTGTGCGTCGTCGTCCCCCTCTCCCCACCCAAATCCCTACTGTGGCCCACACACCCTGCCCTCAGGCTGCTGCTGCACACGACAGCCAGGGGTCCTGGGGTAGGTGCAGGGAACGGGGCTTCGTGTGTGACTGGAGCAAGTTAGCCAAGGGTCCCAGCGCACCCACACTGCCCCCACCTCCGGCCACTCCCCAAGGTCGTCACTGTCCTGCTGCATGGTATCACAATTCTAAAATGACAGCGCCAACCTGTGTCTTGTGTTTAGAGTCAGAACCTTCCCAAGGCGTTTTGGGGGAAAGGAGGTAGGGGTCACCCTAGGCAGAATGGGTCCTTGGGTGGAATGTAGGCATGTCCAGCCAGGTGCCCAGAGTCCTCTATAGATTTGCTTGATAGGTCCCACAGTATTGATTTCCCCATGTCCCCCAAACACTGAGCCCACCTTTGGTTCCAAAGTCCAGGTGGCCTCCTGGCACTTAGAAAGGCAATAAAAAGGTCATGTGTTTCTCCAGGCAGGCATCAGCTGACCCACCTTTATAGAAGTTATTTTATGTGAGGGGAAGGGGTGAAAACCAGGGAGATGAGTAGACTGAAGCTTGGCCAGCGGGACCCCGGGTGTGCAGCTGGGGTGGGCGCTTTAGCCAGCCCCCGGCTCTGCTGCAGGGCCTGAGCCAACCTGCCCGTCCGTCGGCACATTGTCCATGGGCTCATTGTCCCTTGGGACCGAGGTAAGGCTGGACCTCTGCAGCTCCGTCCAGACGGCGGACTAATCCCTTATTAACTGCCTCTGCCCCCTCCCCCTCTGTAATCAGTTGCCTTAATCAGAAGCATGGTTGACATTCTGGCTTGGGGCCACTGGGTCCTGTGGTGTGATCTGTACCGCGCTCAAGTTAAAGAGACACTGTCACCTTCCATCTGTGGACAGCCTCGCGATCGCTCACGGCTCTTTCTAAGTTGGAGTCTGGCTGGCGTGCTGCCAGAGCCTCTTCCTGGAGATCCCCAAGCCTGGCTGCCTCCCCCCCTGCTCTGCCAGGGGCTTTAGCAGAGTGTCTAGTGTCTGAGACTAGAGAGCAGCAGCAGGGGGACTCCCGGGGTCAGGCCCGGGGGAGCAGGGGCTCCCCGAGCTCGGCCACTGCGAGGAGGCTCTGGGCACCAAGCAGGAAGTGGCCCAGTTGAGCGCCCGTAGAGGACTGGGCGTTTCTGCTTCAAGGTGAAGGGTTGGCGTGAGGTTGGCGAGGGCGACAGTGTCACTTTAATACCGAGATTCGTAGTAGATCTAGTTTGCTGTGAGGCTGAGGGGGATCGGAGGGGGCATGCAGGGAGGGTGGGTCACGCCAACACCTCCCAGCCACCCGCTCCTAATGGCGTGAATGTGGTTGGACCGCTTTTCTGCTGCAACTAACACACGCCTCCTCTGGGACCCCGACTCAGGCCCCACCTTGCACTGTGGGGGAGGGGAGGGGGCCCACCGAGGTGGAGGTCCTGCTTCAGAGCCCCCCGGGGCTGACTGCTCCTCTCTCCCATGCCCCCCGCCCCCGGGCTCTCTCATAGGTGCTTCCCAGGAGACTCCGCCGGCCTCTTCCCTACCGGCCCCAACCTGGCCGTCCCCTGCCCGAGCCTGAGCATCACGGGCCCCTCGCCGTCTTTGTTCGTCCCCGCCCCGCCCGGCTTCCTGCCCATCGCCAACCAGCAGCTGTTCCGGTCCCCCCGCCGGGCTTCGCCCTCCTCACTGCCCGGCCGTCTCAGCCGGGCCCTCTCTCTGGGAACCATCCCCTCTCTGACACGAGCAGGTAAGTGGCACTAAAAGGCCCTGGCGGACGTGCGGGACTCGGGGCACCTCGCTGAGCTTGAGGTGGGCATGGTGGTCCTCATGTAGAGTTGGCAGAACTGGGTTCAAACCCTGGTGTGTCTGCTCAGTAACTGCCTGAGCTGAGGGGCTTAACCATTCTGAGCCTCAGTTTCCCACAAAAAACAAATGAACGCACCCTCTGTGAGGGTTGAACCAGGTGATGGATGTAAAGCCTTAGGTGTCACAGTTACTGTTGTTATTACTGCTGTTTGTGATCCTGTGTGTGTATGCGTGTGTGTGTGTGCTCTGTCATGTCTGATTCTTTTGTGACCTCTTAGACTGTATCCCGCCAGACCCCTCTGTCCATGGGATTTTTCAGACAGGAACACTATACTGGGTAGCCACTTCCTCCTCCTGGGGATCTTCCCCATCCAGAAATAGAACCCAGGGTCTCCTACGTCTCCTGCAATTTTCAGGCAAATTCTTTACCACTGAGCCACCTGGGAAGCCCCTGAGACCCTGGGAGCTGGAAAATTTGCCCCCAGCCTTTGTGGTGCAGGGCCCAGGGCTTTGGTTCAAGCCTGTCGCGTTCGTGGAGCCCTGTGGTCCCCGCCACGGGAAGCCTTGTCTCATCCCTCCCCTCCCCCAGCAGGATCTGTCCAGGGGCCCTGCCGCGTCTTCTTCATGACCCTCCTCGTTGGGGAGGCTGCCTGGTGCTCACGGGGTTTGCTTTATCCTCTGGGGGATGACCTGGGGGGCAGGGCGGTGCCACAGGATCCGGTCTCCAGGAACACGGGCAGCATCTCGGTTAGGCTGGGCTTTCTGACATGCAGTGTCTCTCTGAAGCCCCTCAGCAGTTCCCCCATGCGGGGGCTCCCCCGACCCAGTCCGACATCCCCTGGGCCTGTTCTCCCCCTAACTTGCCCAGCAGCTGCGGCCGCCAAGACCTGGGGTTTGAGCCCAGGCGGCGTCTTGCCCTGTGTGCAGTCCTGCATCCTCCTAGGTCGTGGGTGGGTCACACTGCAGGAGGGACGGCTCGCTGGATACAACGTGCGCCGAGCAGTGGGTAGTGTTTGAGGCCTGCAGGGTGGGATTGACGGGGGTCAGACTGAGCCCTGAGTAGGACCGAGATCTGGACTCCAGGCATTTCCCTGTCACCCGACGTAAGCCATGTTGCTGGGAGAAGGGCCTCGTCTGGTAATGGTTATTCAGCAGAGTCCTCTGAGCAGATGAGTCACAGCTCAGGCCCTGCTCAGACCTGGGGCTGATGGACGGGGCCCTCTCTGAACAGCTCCTGGAGCTGGGGCAGAGAGGAGCGAAGTGGACAGGAAGGCCCTGGACTCAGGAACCTGGGGACCCGGGAGCTGGGCCCATCCGCAGAAGGTTGTTCTCTGCGGAGCCTCCAGGGTCAGGGCAGGGACCCAAGCTCTGGAGCCTCTGCCGGACAGCATGGGCATGGCCCCTGCCTGCTGCGTCCACAGGCAGTCTCTGTGTTGCCCTGGTAGGCCCGAGGTGAGGGCTCAGGGGGCCCCCTGCCCCAAGGGCCCAGGGCGGTTCTATGGGACACAGGTTGGTCTCAGAATGACGTGTGAGGGCTGGGACCCAGTCGCCATCCCTGGGGCCGGCCCTTGGCTCAGGTGTCAGGAGGCCCTGGCGGTCCAGGATCCGTCTTCCCAAGCTCTACCTGCCTCTGCAGCTCATGCTGCAGGCCTTGCCCCGGCTCCCTGCACGCCCAGCGGGAAGGCCCCTCCCCTGGACCTGCCAACAGGTTAGTGGAGGAGGCGGGACTCAAGATGGCTGGAGAAAAGAAGGGCACAGGGTGGGCACCAGGCCTGGCCTCCCATGTGGCGTGCATGGGTTCCAGTTTCCTTAGCTGCGAAGCGGGTGACGCAGAGCAGCCA
Source organism: Muntiacus reevesi (assembly GCF_963930625.1). Lineage (NCBI taxonomy): Eukaryota > Metazoa > Chordata > Mammalia > Artiodactyla > Cervidae > Muntiacus > Muntiacus reevesi. The sequence continues at coordinate 90,063,072 of NC_089253.1, read as the reverse complement.
TGCCTCGGGGAGGGGTTGGAGACAGGCCGTCTCCCCAGGGACCTATGTTGCCTCTCTGTCTCCAGACTCAGGGTACCTGTTTAGCGGGAGCCGTCCTCCATCTCAGGTGTCCCGACCCGGGGAGGTCTCAGTTTCAGGTAAGAGGGACCAGGCGCCAAGGGGAGTGATGGGAAGCCAGCTCAGGCAGGCAGCATGTGAGCTGGGGTTTCCAGAGCGTGTGCAGGGCGGGACAGCAGACAGGCCCCTCGAGGGGATTCTGTTCAAATCCCAGCCCCTGGCTGCTCCTCGCTGTGCAGTCCTGGGCAAGTGCCTGACACCCCTGTGCCTCATTTTTCTCTTCTGTGAAATGGGCCCCAGGGTTTCTAGGACTAGCCATGGTGCCGTCATCCTTACAGTGGTGACAGATGGAGGTGGCACTTGGAAATGAGCAGGGCCCAGGTTAACTGACCCCAGGTCTCCAGGGTTTCTTTCTCCCCAGGCCTTGTTCTCAGCTGAGGGAGGTAGCAGAGACTTTGGACAGAAATTGGAGAGGGGCAGAGGGGGCATTGCTGAGGCTCCGTGATCCTCTTCCCCTCCCCGGGTGCCTCCTCCCACAGTTCCCAGCAGGGCCCCCTATGCCCAGCAGTCTAGGCCCCGCCTTGCCTTTCTCCCTCTGTCAGTAGACGAGAAAGCAACAGATCAGAATGGGCGCTCCTGTAAGCAGAGCGAGCACTCACAGTGTTGTCGTCTCTGCCTTCCTCCCGCCTCCAGATTACTTCTCTCTGCTGTCGGGCAGCTGCCCCTCCTCCCCGGTCCCTTCCCCGGCGCCCTCCGTGGCGGGCTCGGTGGCCTCCAGCGCCGGCTCCCTGCGCCACCGCCGGCCCCTCATCAGCCCGGCCCGGCTCAACCTGAAGGGGCAGAAGCTGCTGCTGTTCCCATCGCCCCCTGGGGACGCCCCCCACACCCCCAGCAGCTCCGACGAACACTCACCCCACAACGGCAGCCTCTACACCGTCGAGTCGCCCCCGGCCCCACAGAGGCAGCTGGTGCGGGACACGAAGCACACGGCGGGTACGGCCCTCTGACCTGCCCCAGAGGTGGGAGAGCCCGCGGCCGTGGGAGGCCTCCAGTCAGCGTGCAGCGGTGGGGACACCATCAGGAGGCCGCTCGGGGCCTGTGCTGGCTCTTACCTGACTGTGGCCGCTCTCCCAAGTCCAGACACCCCCTCCCCCCCCGCAGCCTGGCTTCTGGTGACCTCGAACCCTTCAGGACCTTGCCCCTAGTTGGCTGCTTTTGTTTCCTTCTTTTGCAATTGACTTGGAGGATCCTCTGTTCCGTGCATTGGGCTGCAGATGATTTTTATTTTTTTCAAATGCTGTTTTTCTACAAAGCGTTCTAGAATGTTTTAACTTAGGCCTCAACATTTAACATCTAGACGTTTCCCATGAACCTGTGGACTTCCTGTGTCTCTCATGACATCAGAAGATCTGGCCATACTGGGTCAGACAGGTAGAAGGGCAGGCTGAGGTCCCTCGCCCCAGCCTCTGCCCCTCCGCAGCCCTGCTTGTGGCATCGTCTTCCACACCTAGTGGCGTTTGAGTTTGCGGCTCCTGACCCAAAGCCAGCTCCCTTCCGGGCAGCTATGCAGACGGGACCTGAGTGAGGAGCTGGCCACCCACTGTCCAGGGCAGGCCAAGCGAGTTGGGACCAGCAAGGCTGGATGGCCAGCAGCCGCATTCATGGACCATCCTGGGCTTGGAGGTGGAGCTGCCCACGTCTGTCCCTCGGGTGCGCCCTGAGCTCCCACTGAAACGCCCCTTCTCCCTGCAGACACGAAGTCAGTGCCGGAAGGGGGCAGCAGCTGTAGCAGCCGCTCCATCAAGAAAGAGGATGACTCGTCGCAGTCCTCCTGTGTGGTGGACACCACCACCCGAGGGTGTGCCGAGGAGCCCACCAGCTGGCGAGGTCTGTGCACCGTGTGATGTGCGGGAAGAGGGCAGGGCCGTGGGTCTGCAGCCACCGTCCCCTCCTGTCTGTCAGAGAACAGCCCTTCACAGGCCCTCGGGTGGCAGAGGGTGGTTTGATGCCCCCCACACCTGCTGGGGCCCCTGTGACTCAGCAGACAGCATCCCACGCCCGGGTTACGAGGGGTCTGCACCTGTGCTGTCACAGGGGCCTCTGGCCTCAGGTGGCTGCTTAAGTCTAACAGTTACGGTGTAATCAGAATAGGAATCTGGCTGCCCAGCTGTACCAGCCACATAGCAGGTGTCCAAGACCATGTGTGGCCTGCGGCTGCTCAGGTGGACAGCGGGTACAGGACACTGTCACCGTTCCATAAACTTCCCCAGGAAGGTGTTGGCCTGGGCACAGACGCCCAGTGCAGAGGCTGCAGGCCGCACTGGGCAGCAGTTTGCCTGGGTTCCGATACAGGCTTCTCAGCTTGCGGGCTGGGGGTGGGCTGTGAGACTGAATCGGGGTTCAGGGTAAAGCCCAGTGGTCAGGTCCTGACACTCCCCCGGGGCATGTGGAAGCCATGTGTACTGAGCAGGGATTTTCCTGAGACAATCATTTTGGGCTGACTGGTAATGGGGACCACGCCCAGATCAGGTGGGGCATGGGACGTGACCCAGCAGCGTCAACTTGGGATGGGGGGCCCAGTCAGCCGCCTATTTCCTTGAGGCCCAGAGGGGGCGTCCTCCTGTCTCAGCTGTAAAGCTGCTGTCCCCCGGACAAGGTACAGGTGTCACTGCCCTAGCCAGGTACCTGCCTGGTGGGCCAGGGGCAGGAAGGGAAGCACCTTCAAGGAGTCAGGACTGGGGAATTCCTCGGCAGTCCAGTGGTTAGGACTCTGCACTCTCACTACCAAGGGCCAGGTTCCCGGTCAGGGAAGATCCCACAAGCTGCAGGGTGAAAAAAAAAAAAAAAAAAGAGTCAGGACTTCAAATGACAGCAGGTTCCTGGGGTCTTTTCAGATAGGATGGCTTCTGGGGGGCGGGGTCTCAGCCCAGGGGAGCCCACCCCCCCGGGGGCGGGACCTCAACCCCACAGTGCTCAGCTCACTGGTTTCTCGGTTTTTCTCTTGGAAGGTCGTTTTGGCCCCTCCGTGATCCGGGGCCTCCTGGCCGTGAGCTTGACCGCCAACGCCCTCTTCACCTCGGCCTACCTGTACCAGAGCCTGCGCTGACCCGCGGTCCGCAGCCTCCCGGCACCCGGAGGGTCTCAGAGGGTGCACCCAGGTGCATGCCGCTTCCACCACTGCCGGCCTTGGCCCCCCAGAGGGCCCGCCGCCTCCGCCCTCTTCTCCAGGGCCCTTGACGTCGCCTCCGGAGGGAGTCCTGTTCTGACGCCTTCTGCACACCTAACAGACTGCATGGCTGGGTGTGGTCTCGGGGCGCAGTCCTCCCCGCCCTCCTCCTCGGCTGGCATCAGATGTGCGTTTGGTGCTGACACTGATCCCCAAGCCAGAGATCGTGGAGGGGCTGTGTGACTCCGGGGTCCCCTCCCTGCCGCCCAGCCCTGCCTGGCAGGAATGCCACTACTACTGTGAGGGGAGCAGGAGCTGGGCTGCCCCCCGACCTCGCATCCCCGGGCTGTGATCACCTCTTTGTACTGTACCCCCTGACCCGGTTAAGTGGAAGGTAAAGACCCCCTGGACACCCCCATGAGGACCGGCGCCATCCGCCCTTGTCCTGCACCATGCTGTGGGTTAGGCCTGCCCTCTGGCTCTCCCAGGTGGGCAGTGAGTTTCCTGCCCAGGCCTCCTCAGAGTTCCTGGGTCTCCGGGGCCCAGCTGGACTAGTGTAAGCACCCCCACAAGCTCCCTTCTCCCTGCTGCACCCCCATTTTATTACCTCTGGTGATCTTCCCAGGCAACAGGCCAGCCACCCTGAGAACACTACCCAGGGCCACGCCGTCTCCAGGCCCCTCCCTCATGCACGGCGCGGGGGCTTTGCTGGGCCCCTCTGCCCGCAGGTCTCTGAGGACCCAGAGCCCTGCCCCCATCCTGCCATGAGTTCGGCTCCTCTAGGCGTCCTGCGGCCGCAGTGGGCTCAGTGTGACCTCTGTCTCCAGGCCCCCGTGGCCGGCCTGCTTCCTACCCCGAACCCCTCAGTCCTGCCACTGCCCTTCCAACTGATGTTGCGGGTTTGTCCCCCACGCAGCCCCCCGCCCCTGGGCTGGAGTCCCATCGTGCCCCCGAAAGTCGGGCACAGGGACCCTCACGGGGCCGTGAGGAGTGAGAAGACTGCCTGTGGGAGTCAGGATCCCCACGCCGCTGCCCCAGGCTCTGGGCGCGGGTGTGGGGCGGCGTGCATGCGTGCACACTCCCACGTGTCACTGCACGTTAGTGCCACTCGGTGAACTCTGAGTCTCCTTGGGGGAGGGTCGTGAGGGCAGGGGAAGGGTCTTCACTCTGTCATTCAGGGATAAAGTTTAATTTTATTTTTCTACACATTTTTGCCAGGTCAGGCATTCTGCTCCTAAGCAGGATGCCCCCAATTCTCCCTACCAGGGAGGTTTAGTTTTTTTAAGCTTCGGGTGCTTTTTTAGTAATTTTTTTTGTTTTTTTTTTTACCATGTGGGGAAGGAGATTGCTCTGACTTCCCCCACTCCTGAGAGCTACTGTTTCCTGCCCTGCCCCCCACCCTGGAACACGGGGAATTGGGGGGCCAGGGGCCACGCCAGGCCCCTGACTCCAACTGCCAGAGATGGTTCCAACTCGGAGGTGATGCCTCTTGGCCCCCATCTGTACAGTGGGCATGTGTGTCGAGTTTTTTAATTTTACTTTTTGCCTAACCAAGCCAAACTCCATTCCCGAATGCCCTTCTTCTTTGGCTCTGAGGAAGCCCCAACTGAGTGCCCAGCCCCTTCTGTCGCCCCGGCCAGCCAGGCCCCTCCTGCCCAGGGCCTGTGATCCCAGTGCCCCCAGGGGCAGGGCAGAGGCTGAGCCTGGAGGGGGCTGACTTATGTTTTCTTTCAGAGAAATACGCAACCTTATTTTTCTTTACAAAAGCAGAAAAGGAAACCAAAAAAGATACCAACCTTTGAACTACACCTCAATCTGTCTTGTCTTCATTTGCTTTACTCAGGTGCTAGACAGGGTTGTGCGTATGTGTTGGGGGAGTGTGGGTGGAGGCATAGTCACTCTTGATCAGAGCCCAGGTTGAGCGGCCCAGGGCTCCTGGTGTTGAGTGGTGGGTACCAGTGGCTGTGTTCCCAGAAGGGCTGAGGGATTTGAACAGGGCATCAGCAGAGACATACTTTACCAACAAAGGTCCATCTAGTCAAAGCTGTGGTCTTTCCAGTAGCCATGTATGGATGAGAGAGTTGGACCATAAATAAGGCTGAGCACCAAAGAATTGATGCTTTTGAACTGTAGTTTGAAAGAGAAGACTCTCGAGACTCCCTTGGACTACAAGAAGATCAAACCAGTCAATCCTAAAGGAAATCAGCCCTGAACATTCATTGGAAGGACTGAAGCTGAAGCTCCAATACTTTGGCAATCTGATGCGAAGAGCTGACTCTGGAAAAGACCCTGATGCTGGAAAAGATAGCGGATGCCTGGGGGACGAGAAGTAGACAGAGGATGAGATGGCTGGATGGACAATGGACATGAGTTTGAGCAAACTCTGAGAGATGGTAAAGGACAGGGAAGTGTGGCGTGCTGCAGTCCATGGGGTCACAAAGTGTCGGACACAACTGAGCGACTGAACAGCAGTCAGCTACACAGCAGGAAGGCGAACTGGAACAGAGAGGAGGTCCTGGGTAAGCAGCGAAAGCAGGGGCTCAGCTGGCTCTTCACCGCTCCCAGCCAGCGGCCCCTGACCTGGCCCTGGATCACCCACATGGCTGAGACCTTGTTTTCCCCTGAGCCCACTTGGAATGGCCCAGCCATTCTCCCAGCAAGTGGACTTGGCACCAGCCTCCCCAGGTGCACCAGTGGACCCCCAGCCCACACGCCGGCCCCAGTGGGCCCTGATGTAGCCCTGGGAGATGCCCCAGTGAGCTGGGAGCCTGGGTGGGAACCCCAGGGGCTGGCCTCCTGAGTGTCCCAGCACAGGTTCTGGCACCCCCAGGCTGCCCAGTGACCAGAGTCTACATTTCTGTTGGCTTCAGTTTGACTCTATGAAGCAGGCCCACCATCCAGGGCTGATCTGGGGGTGACTGAAGCACCACACTATGTCAAAGGACTCACTCAGGCCTAGCACCTATAGGGAGGGTGGTCAGTGGGTCCTTGTCTCCCTGAGGATGGCGGGGCAGGCTGTCTGACCGGCCCTGAGGGCAGATGGGAAGGGATGGGGCAGGGCCGCTCCCTGACCACGCACAGATCACAGCCGACCATGTGTGGCGGCAGGGTCAAGCTGCCCCAAGTGTGTGCGCCTGTGTGCAATGTCACTTCAGTCATGCCTGACTCTGTGACCCTAAGGACGGTAGCCCTCTAGGCTCCTCTGTCCACAGGATTCTCCAAGCAAGAATACTGCAGTGGGTTGCCATTCCTTCCACGGGATCTCCTGCATTGGCAGGCGGGTTCTTTACCACTAGCGCCATCTGGGAAGGCCTGAAGATGGAGCCACAAACACGTCTGAGTTCACTGATCTTGACGTCCTCTGAGGCTGTGACCTCAGGAGGCCAAAGGGCCCAGTTCTTAGCAGCCCTCTCCTCCAGGGAGCCTGTGAGTGCTTGCCGAGGAAGAACCCAAAGAAGAAGTGAAAGTGAAAGTGAAGTCGCTCAGTCGTGTCCGACTCTTTGTGACCCCGCGGACTGTAGCTCAGTCGTGTCCAGACTCTGCAACCCCGCGAGCTGTAGCCTACCAGGCTCCACCATCCATGGGATTCTCCAGGCAAGAATACTGGAGTGGGTTGCCATTTCCTTCTCCAGGGGATCTTCCCCACCCAGGGATTGAACCCAGGCCTTCCGCATTAGGGGCAGATGCTTTAACCTCTGAGCCACCAGGGAAGCCCCAGGAAGAACCCAAGACTTCCTCAAAAGTCACACCCGCCCCCCTGCTCAGAGCTCCCACCCAGCCCTACATTGGGACAAGGAGACCCAGCTGAGAGGGCTGTGGGTGGACAACCCCCCTGGTTTCTGAAAGGGATTTAGATGTGTCTATTATCATCTCACTAATGTCATCTGTTGTCTCCTTGTGAAAGGGAAATAAGTTTCTTGTAGAAAATCTACAAATATAAGTGAGCAAAAAAGAAAATGACCCATAATCTCACAATTAAAATATTGGTGTCTACTCTTTTTTTTCTACATATGTATCTTCATCTTTCTACCCACTGCATTTTGTCACTTTATTTCTCACTTTACACTATCATGGGCCTATTTCGATATCAAGTGTGCTTTCTCATCCCTGTTAAAGGATGCCTTCCCGGAGAGCACAAGCAGGTAATCTGATCTTCCCTTACTGCCAAGCATCTAGAAGGCTTGTCAATTCCTGCTTTTTATCATTGGGACAGGGGTAAGCATCTTGTGGGAACCTGTGTCTTCTGTACCTAAAGACTGTTCTTAGGATAGGTGTTGGGGGTTTTATTCTAACACAGATTTATCAGGAACCCAAAGCATTTTATATGCATTGCCTGGTTACATTCTAGAAAGAAAAAGAAGGTGATCTAGGGTTTGTTTTTTTGTGTTGGGAGTTTTTTTCCCTTCAAAAATTCTTTATCTGACTTCAGCTTTGGTTTAGCTTTGGTTTAGCCTGGTTCCCAGACAGCTTATGTGGTGTGATAGACGGTCAGAGGGTCCAAGTTCCCTGGTCATGTTGGTAAAGAGATGGTCCCCACCTCAATTTGGCCTCCAGGGAGGGACTTGGGGGTGGGTGGGGGGAAAAGGGAGGTGAGCAGGTGCTCAGCACCAAGTCCAGCAGAGAAGCTCGGTTTTCATAGTCTGGGCCGCACGTGAGGTTGTATGTCAGAAAAGAGGTGTGCTGATTGAAAAGAAAAATCACCAACAGCATACCAGCCACCTTGCCTACTAGCTGTGTGACACTCGGACCACTCCATGCAACATAAGCAGAAGGACCTAGTGGACCTCCTGTCCCTCCTGAGGGGCAATCAGAGACAGATGCCCCCTGTTAGAGGATGTTTGGGGGGTCTGGAGTGGCTCCACCACTGAAAAATGCTTTTTTTTGGTGGGGCGGGGGGTGTGCTGCACTGGGTCTTCATTGCAGTGAGCAGGGGTTATTCTCTAGTTTCAATGTGGGGGCTTCTCATTGTAGTGGTTTCTCTGGCAGAACACAGGCTTTAGAGCGCAAAGTCAGTAAGTTGGGGCTTGAGGGCTTAGTTGCCTGGAGCCATGGGGAATCTTCCTGTGCCAGGGATCGAACCCATATCCCCTGCATTGGCAGGCAGATTCTTAACCACTGGACCACCAGGGAAGTCCTGCAAAAATGCTTTTTGTGGTGGCAGCTCTGAGGGCATTTTGTTACAGAGGGTAAAAGTGGGGGAAGCTGCTCTCAGCCCCAAAGCATCTGGAGGGGACAGCAAGTGGGCTAGATTATGGTGAAGGAGGGGAGAGAACCAGGATTCCTGTGCGTCTTCTTCATCCATAACTAGATTTTTCACAATAAGCATTGTGTTGTCCCTAGAGTGCGCCAGGCTGTGCCAGGCACTGGGGCTACCATGTTGGGCAGAACAGAGGTGCCCCTGCTCCCCAGGGGCTACACGGAGCAGGAGGGCGGGCTTAGGTAAGCACCCAGTGAGCACACAACGGCACACCTGAAAGGACTTTGAAGTCATGGGTCATAGTCCCCTGAGGTTCGAGATGAAACTTTAAGGCAAGATGAGCCAGGTCACTGTAAGTAGGAGTAAGTGCTTATGCAGAGGCCCCAGGGTGGCCTGAGGAATCGGAAGGTTACTGTGAAAAAAACCCTGGGATGGAGGGTGTGAGTAGCTCCAGCTGAACGCAGGAGAGCAGAAGTCACCCACAAAGGAGGGCATTTGTCACCCACAAAGGGCACATTAGGAATTTTAGACTTCATCCTAAGAGCAAAGGGAAAGCCAGTGCAGAGTGCAAGCAAGGAAGAGACAGGAGCAAACGAGCGTTTTTAAAAGATGATTTGTCGGGACTTCCCTGATGGTCCAGTGGTTAAGAATCTGCCTGCCAAAGCAATGGACATGGATTCAACCCCATGGCCAGTGAAGACTCCACATGCCAAGGGGCAGTTTAGGCCATGAGCCCCAACTACTGAAGCCCTGGCTCCCTAGAGACCGTGCTCTGCAACAAGAGAAGCCACCACCAGGAAAAGCCCTCGAGCCTCAACTACAGAGTAGCCCCTTGCTCTTCACAACTAGAGGGGGAAAAAAAAGCCAACGCAGCAACAAAGACCAAGAGGAGCCAAAAATAAATAAGTAAATAAAATTATAAAAAATAAAAATTGTTCAATTTTTGGAGAACCAAGTAAGATCTGGGCCCAAAATTTATAAGCATAACAGCATTTCTGTGTTTGGTCTTTTCCTTTACTTAACTGAATTATTTGCTAGATAGCTTTGAATAACATCACCAACTCAATGGCCATGAACTTGGGCAAACTTCTGGAGACAGTGAGGGACAGGGAGGCCCTTGCTGCAGTCTATCGGGTCTCAAAGAGCTGGACCCGACTTAGTGACTGAACAACAGTAGCAAGCTTGAATCGAGTGTGGCAATTAACAACTTAATACGCATGGAGGGGCTTCCTGACTGCTTGCGGCACCTCAGCCGGAGTCAGGCAGCCTGTGTATCAGGGTGCGCTACTGGGGCTGCTCGTTGCCTTCTGCAGAAAGAATTTCTTTAAACAACTTGAACTCTTCCATTTTAATACCAGTGGAACCCTCCAAGTTCATCCATCTAAATCACGTGTGTCAGCATAAATCCATGTGGCGTAGCCCTCGCTTGTCCACCAAATTACCAGAACATCCCCTGAGAATTGCCAGATGCCACCAGGGGATGTGTGATTGCCCCCCTTTCAACTTGCTTAGACATGATGCTGGAAGAATAATGGGGTTAAGGGAAAGCTCGTGGTTTTCTGGGATTGACTTGACTAGATCTAGTCCAGGGCAGCCATCCATCAACCGGTTAGGGCCTTTAATAACCTTGAGGCCTGCCTGCAGCTGCTGAGAGGTTTGCTGAGCTGGGATTGTGTCTGGAGATTTGATTTTCTGTTTGCAGAGACATCAACAGTTTATCATGAACTTGCAGCTTCCAAATTCACTGCAGTGGAGCCCAAGGAACATGGACCTCTTTTTGACCTTAAAAATAGCAAAGTGGGCAGGAGAGTTGGGTTCAATATTTCATTTTTATTTGGCTCCTTCACTCCAATCTGCCAAATTACCAACTGCATTAGTTGATGACTTTATAGAAGGGCTGGTATAAATGGCCCCAAATGACCCCTGGCACAGCCAAGCAGTATAGGAAGAGGCCACATCAGCAGGTCTCTTTTTCTGCTTCCGTGCTGAGCAAGCAGTAGTCAGCCTGAAGTTGTTTCTCAACACATTTTGTTGACCTTGTATATTTCCCCCACAAAATCACTAGAACACATGGAATTGCTATGGATTTCCAAACATTAATCTATGTAGAAATAAAATACAGAGTTCTTTCTAGTAGTAATATCAGTTTATTCATTGTGAAGATTGTACCAGATGCTAGCAATAGTGGACGCTAGATGTAGGGTAAAGAGGAATTCTCTGTGCCTTCTTTTCTGTAAATCTAAAATTGTTTCAAAGTAAAATGTTTATTTTAAAAAATTTATTTCCAGAACTTGGGGGGTCCTTGGTCATTACAATAACACTGGTTAATGGGATGGTTGTCTTAATTATTTTTCTTATGCATTTCCCTCCTAAAAAATATCCCTAATCTTCTACTTGATCACTAACTCATTATTAGAAACACAACAGGGACTTCCCTGGTGGCTCTGTGGATTAAAATTTGCCTGCTGGTGCAGGAGACATCAGTTCAGTCCCTGGTCTGGGAAAATTCCACATGCCTCGAAGCAACTAAGCCCAAGAGCCACAATTCCTGAGCCCGAATGCTATAATTACTGAAGTCTGTGAGCCTAGAGGCTATGCTCAGCAACAAGAGAGGCCATCACAATGAGAAGCCCACTCACCACAACAAAGACTCACCATAGCCAAAAATCAATCGATGCATTAATTAAATAAAGAAATAAACCATAAAGAAACACACCAGCTAAATTTTTGTAGTGTCTTTTTAAAGGTATTAACATTGTACATGATGGCAACTTAAAAGCTTTCAACTTGCAACTAACAGACTTAGTTCAAACTGGACCAGCACCTCTTGTTGGAAAGAACATGAGAGACCACGGGACACATTTTACAGATGAGGAAACTGAGGCACTGCCTTTCCCCGTGATAACACACAACATCAGCAGGAATCTTATGCATGCTCTGGATTCGGATCCTGAACTTGCCGACTTTTAAAATCAGTGGTTCTCAAACTTTCATGTGCACAGGACTCCTTAAAAGTCTGAACCTTCAATCTGAGAAGGAACCCAGATATCTGCATTTCTAACAAGCTCCAGAGACGGTGCTCAGTGTGTTGCCAGATGAAGGGGCCCTGAGGGTGTTTCCAGGAGCAGCACCGGCTCTCCACCACCTCCAAGCTTCCTTCTGATCCCAGGCTGGCATTTAGAGCCCACTTCCTGACGCAGGACCCACCAAGATCCCCCAAGTAATGCCCACACACCAGCCGGAATCCTTGCCTCACCAACACACAGCTCTAAAATTCTAAGCCTGAATCACTGATTCTCAGCCTTGGCAGGATACTGCAATCACCTGTTGTTTAGTCACTAAGTTGTGTTCAACTCTGTTCAGACCCCATGGACTGTAGCCCGCCAGGCTCCTCTGTCCCTGGGATTTCCCAGACAAGAATACTGGACTGGGGGATCTTCCCAACCCAAGGATCGAACCCGCATCTCCTGCATTGGCAGGCAGATTCTTTACCACTGAGCCAACTGGGAAGCCTGGGGAACTTTAAAAAAGTGCTGATGCTGGTTCCCACCCCCAGGGATCCAGATGAGCTAAATGAGCTAGGGAAGGGGGAAAATATGGAGGCATATAAACAAGAGATCAAGCAAAGCACTTTTGGGGTGACTTCCCTGGTGGTCCAGTGGTTGAGAATCTGCCTTGCAGTGCCAAGGACTTGGGTTCGATCCCTGGTCGGGGAACTAAGACCCCACACACTGCAGAGCAAGTAAGCCTAAACACTGCAACTGGAGAGTCTGTGTGCTGCCAACGAAAGATCCGCATGCCGCAACTAAGACCTGATACAGCCAAATAAATAATTAAAAAAAAAAAAATGATTCCTTCACCTGTTAGATTCTCAGAGGCTGACCTTCATTTCGCAATCCCTGTTTGCTCTCCTGCACTTTCTGCGGGACCCAAAACGGGAAACGAACTAAATGTCCATCCACAATGGAATGGATAAAAAATTACAGTAAAAGTGGACTTTTGCACATGTAGACACTGACACCGCTATGAAATGAACAGATTTTTTTCTATGTGCAACAAAATGGATGAACTCATGGGCTTCCCCGGTGACTCAGTGGTAAAGAGTCCACCTGCCCGTGCAGAAGACGGGTTCAATCCCTGATCCTGGAAGATCCCACAAGCCTCAGAGCAACTAAACCCCTATGCCACAACTACTGAGCCTGTGCTCCAGAGCCCGGGAACTGCAACCACTGCAGCTCCTGCGCTTAACAGCCTGTGCTCCACAACAAGAGAAGCCCCCACAATGAGAAACCCCTGCTCACCCAACTAGAAAAAAGCCCACATGGCAACAAAGACCTAGCACGACCAAAAACTAACTAAATAAACAAAATGATTTTTTTAATAGATGAACTCATAATACAGCATTGAACACACAACTGAACACATAAATACATAAAAATTTCAAAACCAGGGTCTCCTCTGATAGTCCCAGGTTAAGACTCCACCTTGCCAATGCAGGGCGCACGGGTTCAGTCACTAGTCCAGGAAACGAAGATCCCACATGCTGGAAGGAGTGTCCAAAACATTGAATAAATAAAAAGATACATTAAAAAATAATTTAAAACAGAGTTTCCCCAGCGGTCCAGTGGTTGAGAGTCCTCCTTACAATGCAGGGGACGAGGGTTTGATCCTGATCTGGGAAGACCCCACAGGCCTCCGAGCAACCAAGCCCGTGCGCCACGACTACTGAACCTGAGCTTTAGAGCCTGGGAACCACAACTACTGAAGCCCTCGCACCTAGAACCTGTGCTCTGCCACAGGAGAAACCACCGCAACAGGAGAAGCCCACACACTGCAACAGGAGGCTAGCCCCTGCTCACTGTAGCTAAATAAAGACCACACACAGCAACAAAGACCCACCACGGCCAAAAAAAAAAAAAAAAATTTTTAAAAGTAATAATTAAAAATAAATACATTTGCTAAAACAAAAGTTTAAAATCAGATAATAATCTATAAGGTTAGAATCACAATAGTGGTTGTAAAATTAAGAAGGACCCCATGGGGCCTTCCTGGGAACAGATTCCAGTGTCTCCCTCCCACCTCTTATTTGTACCTCTTAGGTCTTCTCTGAGTTTCAAAGAGCAAATATAAACAGAGAAGTGAGAAAATGCAGAAACAAAGGAAAACAGTCAAGCAAGACAAAATTCTAATAGTTAAACCATAAAACAAAGTCAATGACCTTTAGTTCCTTCTCAAGGACTGTAGATAATATACTGAGCCATATCTTTGAGCTGTTTTGCAGATGCTAAAACCGCCACCAGGTGGAAGAAGTTAACTGCTTGCTGACCACCAGTACCTAGACCCCACGCCAGTTGGAGCCAGAAGGTTGATGATGCTGACTCCTGAAATACCACCCAGTTGCCTCACCTCCCAACCAATCAGAAGACTGTCCACACACTGATCAGGGACCCTGAGACCTTCTCCCCCACCTTGCCTTTAAAAATTCTTCCCTGGGGGCTTCCCTGGTGATCCAGTGGTTAAGAATCCACCGTGCAATGTGGGGGACACAGGTTCAATCCCTGGTCAGGGACTGAGGATCCCACACACCGCAAAGCAACTAAGCCCACATGCCACAAACTACTGAGCCTTTGCATTCTGGAGCCCATGAACCACAACTAGGGAGTCCATGTGCCGAAACAAAGATCCTGTGTGCTGCAGCTAAGACCCGATGCAGTCACATAAATAAATAGGAAAAAAAAAACCTTCCCCGAAAGCCACTGGGGAGTTCAGGTCTTCTGAGCACAAGCTGCCCATTCTCCGTGCTTGGCCCCACCTTAGGCACCTGCACTAAACACTGTCCTTTCCTTCACCACAGCCCAGTGTAGGTAGATTGGCTTCCTATGCATTGTCGGGTGAGCACAGCCAAGTCTGATTTGTATCAGTTAGTCTTTGAGGGGATGGAAAGTGCCTAGAAGAGAACCTGGAGAGGTGGTGTTCTAGGCACTTATCATGTTTTCTTTCCTGAGCTGGATGCAGCTGGTATGGCTTGTGAAAACTCATCAAGCTGTACACTTAGGATTTGTATGCTTTCCTGTCTAGAGGATGTTATGGACTGAACTGTGCTCCCCTAAAATTCATATGTTGAGCTCTAACCCTCAATGTGACTGTATTTGGGGAAACAGACTCTTTAAGGAGGTCATTAAGATTAAATGAGGTCATCAGTCAAAAAATGAGCCAAAGAACTAAATAGACATTTCTCCTAAGAAGGGATACAGATGGCTAACAAACGTATGAAAAGATGCTAAACATCACTCATTATCAGAGAAATGCAAACCAAAACCACAATGAGATACCATCTCACACAGGTCACAATGACTGCCATCAAAAAGTCTACAAACAATAAATGCTGGAGAGGATGTGGAGAAAAGGGAACCCTCTTACACTGATGGTGGGAATGCAAACTAGTAAAGCCACTATGGAGAACAGTATGCTGCTGCTTCTGCTGCTAAGTCGCTTCAGTCGTGTTGGACTCTGTGCAACCCCACAGATGACAGCCCACCAGGCTCCCCCGTCCCTGGGATTTTCCAGGCAAGAACACTGGAGTGGGTTGTCATTTTCTTCTCCAATGCATGAAAGTGAAAAGTGAAAGTGAAGTCGCTCAGTCGTGTCCAACTCGTAGCGACCCCATGGACTGCAACCTACCAGGCTCCTCCGTCCATGGGATTTTCCAGGCAAGAGTACTGAAGTGCCACTGCCTTCTTGGAAAACAGTATGGAGATTCCTTTAAAAAACTGGGAATAAAACTGCCATACGACCCAGCAATCCCACTGCTGGGCATACACCCCAAGGAAACCAGAATTGAAAAAGACACATGTATCCCAATGTTCACTGCAGCACTGTTTACAATAGCTAGGACATGGAAGCAACCTAGATATCCATCAGCAGACAGATGGATAAGAAATTAATGGTACATGTACACAATAGAATATTACTCAGCTATAAAAAAGAATGCATTTTAGCCAGTTCTAATGAGGTGGATGAAACTGGAGCCTATTATTCAGAGTGAAGTAAGTCAGAAAGAAACACCAATACTGTATATTAATGAATACATATATGGAATTTAAAAGATGGTAACGACGACTCTACATGCAAGACAGCAAAAGAGACACAGATGTAAAGAACAGGCTTTTGGACTCTGTGGGAAAAGGCGAGAGTGGGACGATTTGAGAGAATAGCACTGAAACATGTATATTACCACATGTGAAATAGGTCATCGGTCCAAGTTCGATGCAGGAAGCAGTGCACTCAAAGCCGGTGCACTGGGATGACCCAGAGGGATGGGGTGGGGAGGGAGGTGGGAGGGGGTTCAGGATGGGGGACACATGTACACCCGTGACTGATTCTTGTCAATGTTGGCAAAAACCACTACAATATTGTAAAGTAATTAGACCCCAGTTAAAATAAATAAATTAAAACTTTTTAAAAAAAGATTAAATGAGGTCATAAAAGTGGAGTGCTGAGCCCAACAGGACTGGGGTCCTTTTAAGAAGAGAGAGAGGGGACTTCCCTGGTAGTCCAGTGGCTAAGACTCCACCCTCCCGATGCACGGGGGCCTGGGTTCAATCCCTGGTCATGCAGCAGAGCTGGGTTCATGGGTGTGAGACCCAGACGTGGCACAGACCCCTCTCCCCATCCAGAAAGGCTCTGTGATCCACTTGGTTTACTATCATCATCTTGAAATTCCTCATCTTTTTTGAACAAAGGGTCCCATATTTTTATTTTGTACTGGGCCTTGCGATTATGTAGCCCTCCTGCCAAGAATGAACTCACATCCATCCGACTGTCAGCCCTGATAACCTCTGCGGAATAGGACTGGAGGGCGTGAAAACACCAGGGTTTCTTGTATCCTTCTGTACACTGTATGTATTTACAAGCATTTACTCTTTTCTAATTTTTACATGTATACCCAGGACACAATCTAGCTGCCCAGTGGAAAGAACGTGTGCTTGGAGTGGGCAGAACTGGGTGAAATTCTTTCTCTACCAATCAGTTACTGGCTTGCTCATCTTCGGTAAATTATTCTCCTGAGACTCAGTTTCCTCTTGGTAAAAAACTAGGGGTTTGTTTTCTATCTCTTGGGGCTGGTGTAAGACTGAGTCTGTAGTATAAAGGTGCTTGTTACATAGTTACTGGGCTGGGGATACAGGGGCAGGGGAGCACAGAAGCTGATAACGTGGCCTGATTTAAATCTCAACTCAAGGAATTCTCTGACAGTCCAGTGGTTAGGACTTGGTGCTTTCACTGCCAGGGCTCAGGTTCAATCCCTGGTCAAGAAATTAAGATCCTGCAGGACATGCAACATGGCCAGAAATCAGATAAAAAAGTATGTAAATCCCAAACTCAACCAATTCCCACGTAAAGGTGGAGCCTTTCTGTGCCTCAGTTTTGTAATCTATAAAATGGGAGCAATCTAGACTCACAATCCATTATTGTCAATCCCTAAGCCCCCAAAGCTCTGAAAAGAGAATGTGTTTGAATTTGGCACAAATTTACTTGGCTAAATCTCTGACCACTGAGGTGAGGCTACAATCTCAATTATCCACCCACTCCCTGTTCCCTCGCGCTTTGCATGCAAGCCATACATTTTGCTGCAGAATGATTCATGGGTTTCATAATGGGGGGCTCTCTGGATGCCCCTATGGCTGCGACATGATAGATCTGGATCCTCCCAAAGCTGTGGTGAGGCTTAGACGCCTTGCAGTCAGTATGACGCCAATCAGTGCTCGGTCCATGGGACTGACCCACGAGGACGTTGCTACTTGGTGTCACCAGATAAATTTGGCCTTAAATCTCCTTTCTGCCCCTCATCATCTGGGTGGGCTTGGACAATGTGCACAAGGTCTCTGGGTCTCCTAAAGTGTGGGCGTTGATGCCACATCATGGCATTTACCAGGTTGGTGAGGAGCCCAGGGCGGGAGGGAAGAGCAGTTGCTCGGTCGTGGTGGTCACATTTGCTCACCTGTTAATTGGGTGCTGAGCGCACTGGAAAGCCAGGCTGCAGAGAGGGCACCTGGGCCTTCTGTCTTAAGCGGGGCCCGCACCAGGGAGAGGTC
Source organism: Muntiacus reevesi (assembly GCF_963930625.1). Lineage (NCBI taxonomy): Eukaryota > Metazoa > Chordata > Mammalia > Artiodactyla > Cervidae > Muntiacus > Muntiacus reevesi. Next base: position 90,045,560 of record NC_089253.1, on the reverse strand, counting down.
TGGGGAGAGACCAGCTCATCTAATTCCAGGAGTACGTGTGAAGAGGTGGGGAGGGGCTCCCTGCTCCCACCCTGCCTTGAGAAAGCCCCACATGCCTCAAGCTGGTCACAGCCATACTGGGGACCCCAGCAATCCAGAGGCAGAGCTTCATTGCCTTCCCTGGTCCTACCTGTACAACTAGGGCCCTGCGCCTGGCTCTGGGAGGCGGGGGGCTTATTCATGGCTTCCCATTGCCTGGGACCCAAAGGAGACCAGTGCTGCCAACACTTAGTGCTAGCTTCCCTGGGTGCTTAGCAGCCAGCCAAGTCCCTGGGGGCCCCGCCCCCTTCAACCCTGCCTTCCCCTCCCTCCCTCATCCCTGGCTCCCTGGCTCACCACCCACCCACCACCCCAGTGCCACCCTTAGACCCAGACAAGGGAGTACAGGAACTGCAGGCCCCACACCTCAGGGTCCCCCACACTTTGGATCCCCTTCCTCAAAGCGCATCTTCCTTGATGCCTGGAACCAACAGAGACCAGAATTGTCATTTAGCTGGGGCACTTAACCACCCTGATGCTTCGAGAGGTTCAGGTCCTCACACCTATGCAGCCAGCCCAGGAGAGAGCCTCGTAAATAGGGTGCCTCCCACTGGCCAGCAGGGCATTACTTCGGGGAATCACATGAGATTGGGCTGCACAGACAGTGATGCCACGCTGATTCTGCATTCTTCAGGACTGTTTATGCAGACAAACATGAAAGTGTTAGCCATTCAGTCGTGTCTGATTCTTCGTGACCCCATGGACTGCAGCCCGCCAGGCTCCTCTGTCCATGGCATTCTCCAGGCAAGAATACAGGAGTGGATAGCCATTCCCTTTTCCAGGGGATCTTCCATACCCACGGATCAAACCCAGGTCTCCCGCCTTGCAGGCAGATTCTTTATGGTCTGAGACACCACAGAAGCCCTACAAACGCCCTCCGGGGTCCCTGCACATGGCAGAGTAGCCTCCTCCAAGGCAGTGATCCTTCTGCAGCTCCTGGAATATCTCAGGCCCCTCCTGCTTCCAAGCCTTGGCACCTGCAGACATGTGACCCTTCCTGCTTGGACAACCCTCCCCATACTCTTCCCAAAGATCTCTGCTTAGATCTCACCCCCTCAGAGGAGCCTTCCCTGACTACCCCCATTTTTCTCACCCATTTTTATTTCCTTTGTAAGACTGCGTGTGAGGGATGGGAGATGGATGAACTCAGACTCTTGGGCGGCTCCCGTTCTGGTAGCTCACAGGGCCCCATCTGTTTTGGTCAGGAGTACCCCCCCCCCCCCAATCCCCGCTCCAGTTCAGCCTGAGCATTGCCTGGGCTTTATCTGGCCAGCACCCAAACTGGTGAGGTCTCCAAAGTCTCTGGGTCTCCCTCACTCTCTCTGCCCAAGTAACTCACTCCTGCAAGTAGAAGGAAAGGTAACTTTTCCTTCCAGTGCTGCTTCCTCCAGGAAGACTCCAAGCCTTCCCATAGCCCCTGGCACGTTCCTCCGGTGGCCTAGACTGTCTGTGGCTCACCTGAGAGGCTGGAGCAGGTGGGTTTCCTCACAGCCATCCCCCACCCACTCCTACCCCGCTGCCTGCAGGGTGAGGCTTGACTCTCAGGAGGCTGCTCTTTCGATAGATGTCAGCTGGAGGAATAAATGAGTGAAAATGTGCATATTTGTTTAGCAAAATTGGGATGATGTTGGGGCATGCTGGTTTTGTTTCTTTAAGGCAGCTTTTTAAAAAGATGTCTCATCTCTCGAGCATTTTCCCTTTCCATTAAATATTCTTCTACACGATCCTGATGATGGCATACTTTTTCATCTTTGGTACCATAAGTTTTTCCTAAGCAATCCCCTGCTGTTGAGAATCAGGTTTCATTAAAGTGAGCGGCGCTGGGCTCCCTGGATAGAAGATGAGTTAGAATGAGTCCTATGTAAGCAATGCTCAGAACATATCTCCCACACATTTTAAAATGTTTCCCAGTGACCTCGGGAGAAGGTGGGGAGAAGAAGGGGGTGGGAAGTAGCTGCTAGTCCTAATGCCAGAATCTCTTTGGGTTCTGGGGATTCTGAGTTCAGAGAAGGGAACTTGGACAGGGAGGAGGGATCACGTCAAACTTGGCAGGAAAGACTTAACGACCCCCTCTGATGTGGGTTGTTGCCCTGCCCCTTGCTTCCTGGGTCTCAGGACCTGGGGACCTTTTTACTGTTAACGAGGGGCCCCTGGAAGGTTGGGAAGGGGGCCCCTTGTGGGAAGGCAAAAGCAGCCCCAGCGTCACCTACTGCAACCCTCCCTGCTGTTGCTGTTCAGTTGCCAAGTTGTGTCGGACACTTTGCAACCACATGGACTGCAGCACGCCAGGCCTCCCTGTCCCTCACCATCTCCCAGAGTTTACCAAGTTCATGTCCATTGAGTCGGGGATGCCATCCAACCATCGCAGCCTCTGTCACCCTCTTCTCCTTCTGTCTTCAATCTTTCCCAGCATCAAGGTCTTTTCCAATGAGTCGGCTCTTCACATCAAGTGGCCAAAGTGTTGGAGCTTCAGCTTCAGCATCAGTCTTTCCAATGAGTATTCATGGTTGATTTCTTTTAGGATGGACCTTCCTTTAAGAGGGACTCTCAAGAGTCTTCTTAAGCACCACAGTTCGAAAGCATCAATTCTTTGGCACTCAGCGTTCTTTATGGTCCAACTCTCACGTCCGTACATGACAACTCACCCTGGACCTCCCTTAAGAGACCCCGAGACACAGTCTTCCTGTCTCTTCCCACTGCATCCCCAGTTTCTGGGTGTCTGAGCCATGTGATCAAAGAGGCCTGTCACTCGGTTTAATAACCTGCTTGAAAAGCCATCTGGAAATTCTTTTTCTTTTTTTGGCTGTGCTGGATCTTCATTGCCACAAGCAGGCTTACTTGCCCCACAGCATGTGGGATCTTAGTTCCCCACACCAGGGATCAAACTCACGTTCCCTTAATTGGAAAGTAGATTCTTAATCACAAGACCACCAGGGAAATCTTCATCTGGAAAATTTTAACTCCCTTTTGCTTGTTATATACCAATTCTCCAATACTTTTGCACCTGATGCAAAGAGGCAACTCATTGGGAAAGACCCTGATGCTGGGAAAGATTGAGGGCAAGAGGAGAAGTGGGCAACAGAGAATGAGGTAGTTGGACGGCATCATTGACTCAATGGACATGAGTTTGAGCAAACTCCAGGAGATGGTGAAGGACAGAGAAGCCTGGCGTGCTGCAGTCCATGGGGTCTCAAAGAGTCAGACACAACTGAGTGACTGAACAACGACAACAACACACACCAATCCTTCCAGAACCCATCCTCCTGTACCACCCAGCTGCATGGGACCCAGCAGGTTCCAGACCAAGTCAGGCCCCAGGGGTAGGAATCCCGGCTCAGCCCCACCTTTCCTGCCCCCGCTCCCCCACCTTTCCTGGGTGCTGTGGAAATCACAGTAGAGGCTGCGTGGAGGACCACTGTGAGACCTGGGTAAGTTAACTGGGTAAAGATTGCTTACAACAATGCCTGGTGCTTGGTAAGCCCTGGTTGTAATCACTCCCACTCTGGACTCTGGAACTTTCCAGAGCTTTGTCTTTGCCTAGCTAATGCCTATAGAGCACTGAACTCTTCTGGAAATAGGATCTGGCTGGGACAGAAGGGCAGATGGATAAGAGGAGAGGAACTGAAGTTAGAAGCTTCGAGCAAAGTGTTCAAGGAAATAGAGTGAGAGAAACCGGCTCAAACCAACTTCAGCAGAGAGACCCAGGCCAGGGGGAGGCAGGAGCTTCACTCTCCTCCCCTCCCCGACCCCAGAGCTGGGGAACTCCACGGTGAGGCAGGGAGAGAGGCTGGGCAGGGGCTGGGGAGAGAAGACAGAGGTGCAGACTCACTCGGACCAAAGCCCAAAGCATCTGGAGAACACACAGCCACACCTCTCCGGGGGCTCTCTTCACAGGATCCCAGACAGACTTTCACACCCTCACTCACACCTCCATTCTCAGCACCTCCTCCCCTCTTCTCTCTCAGCTGATGAGCTTGCTTCCTAATTAACAAGGAAAAAAACCCCAAAAATCCAGAAGTCCCTATATTCCCACAATGTTATCTACCAGTCTATGGACAGCTGTCCTCTGTCTTCGTCCCGCCTGCCTGTCACCAGGGACTGTCCATGCTCCCAGCCAGGCCAGCCCCTCCCACTTCGGCTTCGTTACTGTCTTCCCTCCTTCTGGACCATTCCCTCCACCTGCTTCCCTCCAGGCTGTTCTTCTTCCCATCTTAGGTATCTTTAGGGTGTATGGCACTCACTGTACTACTCTTTCAGGTTTTCGGAAAGTTTGAAATTTTTCACAATATCAGGTTAAGAGGCGGCTTTCTCTCCCTCCTCCCCTTCCGTCCCTTCCTCTCCTTCTTTATGAATTCTGTCCAAAGGGCACTGGGAGGGGGGAGACAGGCCATGCAGCCCTGGGTGGCCGGGTGTGGAGGTTGGAGTCCCAGCCAGGTGAGGAGGGATCCACACAGGAGTGTGGCCCGGTGGGAAGCATCAGAGCCTGAGGGTGAGGCAAGGGGGAAGGGGAGAGGGGGCGGGTGCTCATGGGGCCAGTCGCCCCACAGTGAGGAAGGCAGCTGTGCACAGAGGGCAGCAGCCTCCTGGTGTGGGGTGTGGACACCAAGCAGGATGAGGAGGGCACCTGGGGGGTCTGGCGATGGGGGCCCCTACCTGCTTTCTGCACAGCACATACTGCCTGTGACGCATTACGAATGTGTCTGTTTGTTCCTTGCCTTTTGCTGTATCATCCGCCTCCCATCCCCTCCAAACCACCCCTCCCCCGCTTTAGAATGTCCTCAAGGTCAGGGACATTGGCCACCCTGCGTTCTCCGGGCCATGTTTGCCGGCATTTGACAATGTGTGTTAATGAATGAGTGAAACCTGTAGCCCCCATCCCTTGACGGTCACATGGATGGTGAGGTTTGGTGACGCCTGAATGAGGCACAAAAGAAAGAGAAGTAGACAGTGAGGCAGGTTTTGGCTTAGGCTACTGGGGGCAGGGAGAAGAGGCAACTTTCACTGAAGCAGAAAGGAAATGCAGGATGAGAACGGGTTGGTGGGAAGTCAGGTTGGGGGCAGATTTCTTGGAGAGGACTGCCACAGGCCCAAATGGAGAGGCCACCAGGCTGCTGGGGACCCAGCCGGGAGCCTGGGAGCAAAGTCTGACAGAAAGGTGCAGCCGGCACCCCCAGGCCCAGGAGCTGAGCTGGGAGAAGGGGGTGGGAGGGAAGGGCTGAGCTGCCAGTGCCAACCTAAGCAGAAAAAGCACCTCTGGAAAAACCTGCCACCCGCATACAGGAATTAAGGAGAGGACAGGAAGTTTGTTGCAATATACAAAGTATTTTCAGTAAAATAATCTCCTTGACACAATATCTACCCCGAACCACCAGCAGCCCAAACAAAGCAACACAAGGGTTGCTCATTTCCCCATCCCTGGAGGGAACTAGGCAGAAAGAAGAGTGAATGCCGAGTCCTGGAAGCCACTGGCTTGGGCGATTTGCTTCGGGCCGCAGGGAGCGCGGTGAGCGCCGTGGAGCACGACTGGGACAGCGGCGCCTTTACCTCACATTACCACCAGGTGGCGCCCGTGATCTCCTGGAGTTCAAACGAGAGGCCGCGTGGGAGAAGGTGGCCCGGCGGCCGGAAGGCTCCGCCCCCGGCTCCACTTCAACTTCTTTGTAGAGGTGCAGCCTCGCATCCCATCGAGCCCTTCTGCGGGGGTGGGAGAGGCACTAGGTGTGTGTGCTTGTGTGTGCAATGTGTGTACATCCAAGGCGTGTGTGTGCTGGTGTGTATGCAGTATGTGATGCAGTGTGTGTGTGCAGTGTATGTACATCCAAAGCTGGGATGTGTGTGTGTGTGTGTGCGTGCGTGTGCAATGTGTGTACATCCAAGGCGTGTGTATGCAGTGTGTGTTGCTGTGTGTGTGTGTGCTGCTGTGTGTATGTGTGCAGTGTGTGTACATCCAAAGCTGGGGTGTGTGTGTGTGTGTGTGCATGCATGTGTGTACATCCAAATCTGGCCCTAAACCAGGGGAAATGGGCAAGCCCTCCACACAGTCTGAGAGCACAGCTGCCAAGAAACCTAGGTTCAAATTCCTCATCAGCCCCTTTGTGCTGCCTGCGGCTGCCCATCTCTCTGCCTCAGTTTTACTTGTAAAACAGGAGCATAATGCTCACTTAGGGGGTTGTTGTGAGGATTAAAGGAGATGATGGTAATACACGTCTTCTGAGCTCTCCCTAAGGGCCGGCGTTGTTCTAAGCATTTTCTTGTACCAGCAGGTCCTCACAGCGTGCTCTTAGACGGGAGGGGCTGGGGACCAGAGGCCTGGGCTCCTGCACAGAGGAAAGGAGGGGGATGCTGCTACCCGCAGGGGTCAGAGAGAGGAGGGACGCCTTGAGGCTGAGGCAGGAACCCCTCTCGCCTGCAGCCCATGGGGAGAGCTCTGGGCCCTGTGGTCTCGCAGCCCAGACGTTTCTGGGAAGGGCGCCCTATCTCGGGGAGGTCGCCCGGTGGCGTACACAAAGGTCACAGCACGACGCCGTGGTTTCCACCTCAGGGGACCGCGGGGCTGCAGCACCTTGCGCAGGGGCGGGACAGCTCTGGGGAATGTTGGGGAGAGGGGGTGCCCACCGACAGCTGGAGGTAGAGGGGGTGACCAGAAAGCAGGTGCGTGTGGCAAGTGGGGCTGAAGCCCGTGGGTCAAGATCTGGGGCGGACCTGGGCAGGGGAGAGGCTTGGGGTAGGAACTCCGTGGGGAGGCCCCCAGAAGCCCCAGGTTGCGGTCCAGGGTCTGTCCTGGGATGCGGCAGGCAGAGTGAGGCAAGCTTTATGATCCCCGGGTGGGGGAGAGCTGGGGTCCGAGTGAGGGCTTGGGCTCGGCTGGGGAGTGGCCTTTGGGGGGTAAACCTCCCCACCCCATCACTTCGCTGTACTCAGGCCACCTCAAGTCCTGCTTCTTTTCCCTGGGATCCCATTCGGATGTTGCTTCTCAGACATGTATACATATATAGAGAATCGGAGCTCCCCGAGTTCCACGCCTGGGAGGGAAAATGGCTTCTGAACTCAACTGGAGTTCTGAGTCCTTTGGACAGTCGGCCAGCTGAGGTCGTAAACACCTGATTTAGTGTTCGGGGAGCCTCACTCCGAGGCCGTCATTCCAGTGCCTTCCCTACCCCCCGCCCCGCTCCCTCCGTCCTGGGCTCTCCACCGTCTTCTCTTCTCCTGCTCCTTCCATCTCACACATTCCAGGAACCAGGCCCTCTGCTGCCGGCCCTGCTCCCGGTCTTCCCGCCAGCTCAGATGTGCTCAGATGCAGGAGCCAGAAACAGCCCTCCCCCACAACACACACACCCTCCCCTCACCCACTGAGCACTCACAGGCCCAGAACAAAAACACACCACAAATAGAAATCAAAGCCTGAGAAAGAATCGAGGAGCCATGACCCAGCCGTGGGAAAGGCTGTGTGGCCTCGGCCAAGTCATTTAACCTCTCTGGGTTTATTTCCTCATCTGTAAGATGGGGTAAAGGTACCAACCTTGAGGAGCTGTCCTGAGTAGGTGAGAAAAGATGTGAAATACGGGCTGCAGGTGTGATGTTTGATCTAGGAATGAAGCCCCTCACGGACAAAGGGTCCTTACCGGATTCTCCCCTCACCCCCACCTTCGCCGATGCTCAGGCTGGGGCTGCCCCCTCACCACTTTCCTGTAAGGCCGGGGTGGCAGGGGGCTGCCACAGTCTCCGCTGGGGTAGAGCTTCTGCAGCCGAGCTCTCCGGCTCCACTTCCTGTTTTTCTCCCCAACGAATTTTGCACCATTGCTCTTTCATCAGGCCGTGCTGGGGCGTGGTGGGGTGAAGGCGGAGGCCTGCTGGGAAGGCGAACTGGGGAAGCCGGAAAGAGTGCCGTGTGCCCTGCCTCCCAGCTGCCAGCTCTGGACCCTGTGGGCTCCCACTCAGAGTAAACTAGGATGCTAGGGGCTAGGAGGCTGGTTGGGGGGGAAGCTAGGAGGCTGCCTGATATAAGGAGAAGGGGGTAATATGTTCTTACTCTCAATCAAGAAGCAGTGTTCGTTCCTATGCTTGGGACAGGACTGAGGGATGGACTGATCCAGGCTACAGCCACACCTCTGCTATATGAGGGGCGGAGGGGCCACTCTGAAAGGTGGCTCAGCCTCCCTGCCTCCCTGATGCTCTCTGAGCATCCGGTTTCAGTGTCACTGGGTTTGACGATCCTGTTGGAAGGAAATGAAAGGGCTGTTCCCACACTGGTGGAAACCAGGAGGACCTCTGTCCTTGCCCTCCCTTGTCCACAGGCCCCTGATCTGCAAAGCCTGACTTGTCCAGCCATGAGTGTGTCATTCATTCATTCATCATTTCTACAGACTCGCTTGTTACATTCTGGGTGCTTGACGCGGAGTTCGCAGCCAGGGAGTCAAGCCACATCTGTGCAAAGTACCTGCTCCCAAGGAGCAGCCGAGCATGCAGGCGGTCACCCAAGTCTGCAGTGGGAATGGCATAGCCTGGAATAGAGTGGGGTTCCCTCTGGGCGAGGGAGCCAGGTAGATAACACCTGTGCTGAGTAGTCAAGCAAAAGAGTGGTGGGGAGGGACAGAAAGAGGAGTGGGGAAGGGCACTCCAGGCAGAAGGAAAAGCATGAGCAAAGGCCCAGAGTCAGAGAGCAAGCCCGGGGTATCCTGGAGCTTCACGTCACAGTTCAGGGTGCCACGTGGAGGACGGCCCACAACCCTGGGGGGTCAGCTGGGTTGACTCCTTTGATTATCTGATGGTTTCCTTGCTCTTGATAGAAGGCAAAAGGAGAAGAGGGCAGCAGAGGATGTGATGGTTAGATAGCATCACTGACTCAATGAACATGAATCTGAGTAAACCCCGGGAGATAGTGAAAGACAGGGATGCCCAGTGATGCATCAGTCCATGGATCTGATGTTGCAGTCCATGGGGTCACAAAGAGTCGGACATTACTTAGCAACTGAACAACAATCTTGTTCTTGAACCTCAACCTAACCTGATACCCAGTATATAGGTCACTCTCCCACCACACGAATGTTTCCAAGAATCAGAAATCAGCCCTGTTAGCTGAAGAAAGAATGAGGACTCCATGGCAAGGGTATAGTGTGTACACATGCAACCCAGAGACACAGCCCAGCTTTGGGGTCCCAGAACCAGACACCCCTGGACAGTCTCTCAGCACTGTTGGCCGGTCCCCACTGACCCACCTGCAGCGCTGAATGAATCGGATGAATGAACGACACAGTCACAGCTGGACAAGTCAGGCTTTACCCGGGAGAATGGTCAGGGGCTTGCGGGCAATAGAGAGAAAGGACAGAGGTTCTGTTGGTTCCCCCCAGTGTGGGATCCCTTGCCCCAAATAGAACTGTTTCCAGATCCCAAGCCCATCTTCCCAGGAAGGAGTTGACTGTTCACTCTTGAATCAGGGCTTCCCTTCTGGCCCAGAGGACTATGGCTAGTGGTCAGGCTCCTATGCCGAGTTGCCTGTCCCCGTGACCACATGAGGGAGGGTGACCAGAAAAGGGGAACGGATGGACTGTTTTTCCTGCTCTGTCCCCACACCCTTTGCTGTTCTCCGGTGGCTTTCCCAAGGCATCTCCGTTCCAGTTACACTTGCTTAACCTGACACCACAAACTTAACCACAGATGCCTCACCCCTTGTGAAGCAACCCAAATCTTTCAAACCTCTGTGCCCTGGGCTTCATCCCCAGCTGATCCCCACCCTCTCTGTCTTCTCCCTTCTTTCTTTTTAAGCTTTTGCCTGAGCCACATAGCATGTGGACTCTTAGTTCTCTCACCAGGGTTCGAACCCGTGTCCCCTGCACTGGAAACACAGTCTTAACCCCTAGACCACCAGGGAAGTCCCCCACCCCCTCTATTTCTGTTGACTCTCCTCTGTGGTGGCTCCTCAGGATCCCCCTCATTAGATAGACTAAATTATCAATTTAACCTACCCTACCGTACTTGATCTAAAGAAGGCTGATCACCGAAGACCTAATACCTTCAAACTGTGGTTCTGGAGAAGACTCTTGAGAGTCCCTTTGGACAGCAAGAAGATCAAATCAGTCCATTCTATAGGAAATCAACCCTGAATATTCATTGGAAGGACTGATGCTGAAGCTGAAGCTCCAACACTTTGGCCACCTGATGCAAATAGCTGACTTGTTGGAAAAGATCCTGATGCTGGGAAAGACTGAAGGCAGAAGGAGAAGGGGGCAACAGAGGACGAGATGGTTGGATGGCATCACTGATTCAGTGGACATGTACTTGGGCAAACTCCGGGAGATGGTGAGGCTCAGAGAGGCCTGGAGGGCTGCAGTCCATGGGGTCGCAAAGAGTAACATGACTTAGTTACTGAACAACAACTGTGCTTGATCTACAGAACAAAAAAAAACACAGCACCATGCAGAGCACACAAAACAGCCCTCTAAATAGGCAGAGTAAATGAAGCTTTAGGAACAAGCTATCACGTGGGATTTGCTTGGCTGGTTACCTTCCTTGGCCCCCTTGTTGGCAAAGGTGGCTGACCCAGGTTCTGTCCACTGGGAGGAGATCCCTCGTCTAGAGTTTTTCAGGCCTGACCTTATGAGGTTCTTAGGAAGACTTTTTCTTTTCTTTCTTTCTTTCTTTCTTTTTTTAATTTTTGCCACACAATGCAGCACGTGGACTCTTAGTTCCCTGACCAGAGATTGAACCCTCAAGTCCGGCACTGGAAACACAGAGTCTTAACCACTGGACCACCAGGGAAGGTTTTTTCTAGGAGGGGATGCATGGACATCCCAGTGGTTCAGTAGTTAAGATTCTGTGCTTCCACTGCAGGGGGCATGGGTTCAATCCCTGGTCGGGAAACTAAGATCCTGCATGCTACACAGAAAAAAAGAAGAAGAAGAAAAGAAAATTAGAAAAGGATGCAGCTGCCCCATCAGACGGCTTCTTGTTGGTACCAGTACTTGAGCCTAGGAATTGCCCAGAGTTTAAGACATCACAAGCCCCAACTTCCAGGCTTCAGGGTTTCCTGGAGTTTCAACCTTCACGAAACCTGAGTTGGTGGCCTGTCAATTTTATTTTGGGTAGTGTCACCTACCAACATCCAATTCCATGAAATCCTGTCCAGTTCAATACTCGGCCTTAAGCTAGACTGGGCCCCAGGGCTGGGCTTTCTAAGCAGCAAGCTCAGTGACCAGTTCCTTCTTTCAACCTAAAGATGAGAAGGGGAATCATCATCTGACTTAGGATGGAAGGAAGACTTTTTTCTCTAAATATTCTTGCCGGTTTCCCTGAGGGCTCAGTGATAAAGAATCCACCTGCCAATGCAGGAGACACAGTTTCAAGCCCTGATATGGGCAGATCCCACATGCTGCAGAGCAACTAAGCCCCTGCACCACAACTGCTGGGGCCCAAGCGCCCAGAGCCCGTGCTCCACAGCAAGAGAAGCCACCGCGATGAGAAGCCCTCGCGCCACAGCTGGAGGGCAGCTCCCACTCGCTGCAACTAGAGAAAAGCCTAGCAGCATTGAAGACCCAGCACAGCCAAAAATAAATAAGGAAATAAAATTTAAAAAAAACAAATAATAAATAAATAAATATTCTGGTAATGTTACCCCTGCCTGCCCTCAGGTCACTTGGCAATGGGAGGCTTCAGAGGGACCAGACATTGAGGACTGTTCACTCCTAGGCCTTTCCCAGTTATTCCCGTTCCAACTGCTGAGCTTACAGACTTTCTGTTTTTCTTCTGTTAACACGCATGTGTGTTAACATGCGTGTTAGAAACAGGTGAGGCAGACACCGAGGTTGCAGCTCATAGCATGGGCATGATTAGCGGACCCTGGATAGTCACCTGCTATAGGGAAAAAAGAATCTCCCTTAACAGAGGCCAATATTTGCCCCACTTTTTTCCTGATCTTTAGCAGAATGGAACAGAACTGAACTCACCTTGTAGCACCTTCTAAAGATAGCTAGAAGTAACAGACAGACTGATAGCCTGGACATTTTGCTACCAAGTTACCTAAAGTTTCAGCCTTGATGAGCACAAGTTCTGGGCCTCATGAGACCATTGAAAATAATTGAACTGATCTGTTACCACATAGCAAGACCTGCTGGTGTCCTCTCCCAGGACAGGGATTCCTCACTGCCTTTCATTCTGCTTCAAGTCATATAGTTTCAATATTCAGTATCCTGTAAGAAACCATAATGGAGAAGAATATGAAAAATAATGTATATATACAAATGATATACCTTGCTGTACAGAAGAAATTAACACCAAAATGTAAATCAACTATCCTTCTGTAACATTTTTGAAAGCGATACCTAGTTTCTTTGAAAAGCTGTTTCTTTCAACACCCTCCTTCTGATACCAATGTCTGTTTTAACTGGGATTTATTAATGTTTGATTGTTTCAAATAACAGAACCCAACTCAAGAGAGTTTGTACTAGGTGAACTATTGTCCTTCCAAAATTCATGCCCATTGCAACCTAGAAATGTGACCTTAACAGGAAATAGGTTTTTACAGATCTAATGAGTTAAGATGAGGTTGTGCTGGATGAGGGTGTCTTTATAAGAAGAGGGAAATTCAGACAGATAGACAGAGGCATAGGGAGAATGCCCTTTGGAGATGGGCAGAGATTCGGTTGATAAACAGAAGAGAGAGGCATGGAGGTGATTCCCCCTCAGAACCTCTGGAGGGAACCCACCCTTGCCAACACCTTAGTTTCAAACGTCCAGCCTCCAGAACTGTGAAGGAATAAGTTTCTGTTGTTTTGACCATCCAGATTGTGGTGATTTGTCACAGCATACAACTCTCGGAAGTGGGTCCAGATTTTAAGCAGCGTGTGAAAGACAGGCTTGAGGGTCTAGGGGGTTTTCGAAGAACCCAAGGGCAAGGACACATCAAGACCTCAAAAAGATGAGAGCTGAAAAGTTGCCTGAATCTTCACTCTCGTTTGTGATCCTCACTTCCTCTCCACGCACCTGCTTTAGGGGTCATCTCTCAAATCTCTCTTGCTCAGCAGCCTCTCTGATTTCTTTAGTCTTTTTTTTTTTTGCACTTTTTTTCTGGCCATGCTGCCTAGCACGTGGGATCTTAGTGCCCCGACCAGGGATTGAACTTGTGTCCCCTGCATTGGAAGTGTGGAGTCTTTTTAAAATATATTAATTTTATTTTGGCTGTGTCAGATTGTGCCATCAGGGCTTTTCTCTAGTTGTGGCATGTGGGCTCAGTAGTTGAGCAGTGCAAAGGCTTAGTTGCCCTGCAGCATGTGAAATCTTAGTTCCCCAAACAGGGATCGAATCCAGGTACCCTGCATTGGAAGGTGGAGTCTTGACCGCTGGACTTCCAGGGAAGTCCCTTCTTTAGTCCTTTTGATGGGCATAAGAGGTCCTACAGCTCCCCAGCTTACATGTCATAGCACCCAAGCTCCAGGGACCTGAAGAAACTTTATTTCCCTGCTTCTAACTCCATATTCCCATCGAGATCACTGCTTGGCAAAAGTGGCACCAGGTGACCACTCTTGGCCCCATCAACTCAGGCAGGCTCAAAGACAAGCATATCTGATTGAGACAGCAGTGTAGCCACGGGCATGCACTGGGGGGAGTGTGTCTAGAGAAAGCAGTTGAACACAGTACCCAGCCCCCCGCCCCCCGCCCCCGGCAAGAGCGCTGTGTTCTCACCAACCGATGCCTTTCTTGTTTGGAATTCCCATTGGCTGAGGACCTGCTATCCACTGACAGACCTCCCAGATGCCACCTGCATTGCCAAAGAAGTCCTTCTCCTGGGTTCTCATCCCTGCACAGGGTCGCCCTGTCCTTGATTTGCAGATGCTTGACCATCTTGACCAAGACACTTGATCTGACACTTGGCTGCAGTACACTATGACTGGAGCCCAGGCAGGATGGAAAGATGGCTCATGTAAAGTATTGATGTAAAGAGGGGTTAGAGAGATTGGCTCTAACTTGGGGAGTGGAAATAAAGTTTTACATTTTTTGCATTTTTATTACACATTTGGCAAAGTGTGACTAGAAAATGAAATGTAAAGAAAAACATCTGTCACCTTCCTCCCACACAGCTTTCACTGTGCTAAGCCGCCTCCTACTACACACATGTGGGTGTAGGGCACTTATGTAGTGGTACCCAGCACAGAGGCAATTCTGCATGGAGCCCTTGTCTCTTGATGACAGGATCACTTCCTGTGATGCTACAGGTCTTCACAATCACTATTTTCAATGGCTGGATACTACTCCATTCAGTGGATGGACCATGCCTTCCTCTGGACAGTTCTGGCCAGGGGAAGACCCTCCACAATGCAAGGTGATACATCTTCTTCCTCCCATTTTTGGTTCATGGGCCAACTTACTGCTGCAGCTTGTCCAGTAGACCCTCACCCTCCTTGTCACTTGACCTCTGAGTCATAGGAAGGCTGCCATCTATTGGTGATGGCATCTAGCTATTCATCTAGGCACATGGGGTCTGCTAACCCTCACCTGCTAACTGGGTGACCTTGACCAGCTACCCAAGGCACTGCCTCAGTTTCTTCCTTCATAAAATGGGGAATAAAAACACCCAGTGCACATGGTTACTAAAGGTTAAGACAGGATAATGCACAAAAAGGATGCAGGCTGACTGCTCAACAATATTCCTGCCTTTTTTCATGTTTATGTAACCCAGACCCTCACCTGGGATGAGATGATTGGATGGCATCACCCACTCAGTGCACATGAGTTTGAGTAAACTCCAGGAGACAGTGAAGGACAGGGAAGCCTGGCGTGCTGCAGCCCATGGGGTAGCAAAGAGTCAGACACAACTTAGCAATTGAACAACAACAGACCCTGACCATAAGGCCACATCTTGCAATTATCACTTTACTGGTTGTGTAATGTTCCAGAGAAGGAATGAGTGTTTATCAGTTTCCTGTGGCTGCTGAAGCAAATTGCCACATGCCACGTAACTTAAAACAACAGAAATCTGTTCTCTCACAGTTCAGAGGGCCAGAAATTCAAAATCAAGGTGTCAGCAGGACCTCCCCCTCCATAAACTCTACGGGAGATTCCTGCCTGGCCTCTTCAGCACCTAGTAGCTGCAGGAGGTCCTTGACTGGTGGCCACATTCTTTCAGTCTCTGCCTCTGTCTTCACATGCCCCTCTCTCCTTCCTGTCTCTGTGTCCTCCTCTTAGTCTGTCTTGAATTTTCCTGTCTTTCTCTCTTTAAAATTTTATTTATTTATTGGGCTGCACTGAGTCTTAGTTGTAGCACCCAGGATATTTAGTCGGGGCATGTGAATACTTAGCTATGGCATGTAGGACCTAGTTCCCTGACCAGGGATTGCACCCAGACCCCCTGCATTGGGAGCTCAGAGTCTTAGCCACTGGATCACGGAGAAGGCCCTGTCTTTCTCTTGCTGATGCTTTTTCTGTCTGTGGCAGAGAGAGTAACCAGCGATATGCCTTCTCATTGAGGTTGTAAAGGTTTCACATGAGGGTGCTCCTCAGAATGGGCGCTTTTAAAGACAGATAGCTATCTAGAGGGGCCTTTTCTAGGTAGACAGGTGCTTTTAGACCAGGGGTAAGATGTGTGCTGGGTTATGGGGTGGGAAACAACGATCAGCTCCATTTAGCACTACATCTTCTGCACTATATTTGCAAAGTGTTGACTGGCTCCAGGTCACTTTCAATGAAGCATGTCTTTTTAGTCTCACAAGCTCTCTGAAGTTGGCCTCACAACTTTTTATTATCATTTTACAGAGGAAAGGACAGACTGGAGGATGTGGGAGTAGGACTGAATCTCAGGCTTCCCAGAAGAGAAGGTTCAAAAATATCCATCCTCCCAACCCCAGCAGATCTCCAGGGCCAGAGAATAAAAGCCTTGCCTTTGAACTTTCTGCACTTCGACCCCTCTCTTTCTGGGGCTCTGCCTCACCTCCCAAACCACTGTGTGCCAGGTTTTTTGTTTTTTGTTTTTTGTTTTTTTTGCTGTGCCTCACAGCTTTTGGGATCTTAGTTTCCCAACTAGGGCTTGAATTTGTACCTCCTGCATTGGAAGTGTGGAGTCTTAACCACTGGACAACAAGGGAAGTCCCTGTATGCCAAGCTTTTAACACAATGCCCCTGGCTACACATCCTTCATGGTCTCAAGGGATTTGGCTTGGCCCTTCTCCACCCCCCAGCATCATTCTAATATTTTTTCTTTAAAAAAAATCTTAATTTTAGAATAGTGTCAGATTTACAGAGAAGTTGCAAAGATAGTATAGGGTGTTCTCACACACCCCATACTGGTTCCTCTGTTGCTAACATCTTACATTTTTGTTGTTCAGCTGCTAAGTCGTGTCGGGCTCTTTGTGACCCCCATGGACTGCAGTACACCAAAATGCCTTGTCCTTCACCATCTCCTGGAGTTTATTCAAACTCATGTCCACTGAGTCGGTGATACCATCCAACCACCTCATCCTCTGCTGTCCCCTTCTCCTCCTGCCCTCAGTCTTTTCAATCATCAAAGTCTTTCCCAATGAGTCAGACTTTTTAATCAAGTGGCCAAAGTACTGAAATTTCAGCGTTAGCGTCAGTTCTTCCAATAAATACTCAGGACTGATTTCCTTTAGGATTTAGTGGTTTGATCTCCTTGCAGTCCAGGGGACTCTCAGAAGTCTTCTCCAATACCACAGTACAAAAGCATTAATTCTTCAGCACTCAGCCTTCTTTGTGGTCCAACTTTCAACATCTTACATTACTACAGTATATTTGTCACAAGTACATAGTTAATAACTAAAGTTCATACTTCATCCAGACTACCTTGGTTTTTACCTAATGTCCTTTTTCTCTTCCAAGATCCCATCCAGCACATCCCATGACGTTTTGTTGTCAGACTGCTCTTGGCTGCGACAGTTTCTCCGGTTTTCTTTGTCTTGGATAATCTTGATGGTTTTGAAGAGGACTGGCCAGGTACTTTTTAGACTGTTTCCTCGTTTGGGTTTGCATGGTTGGTTTTTCTGTGTGTGTGCGTGTGTGTGTGTTTCCCTCATGACTAGACTGGTATTTATCAGCTCTTCATAGGAAGACCACAGAACAAAGTGTCATTCTCACCATATCACACCAAGGGTGCCTGCTGTCAGCATACTTACCACTGACGATGGGGACCTTGGTCACCCGGCCGCGTTGGTGGCTGCCAGGTGTGTCCACTGGGAAGTCCCTCTTTGTCCCCCTTCCACTGTGTCCTCTTTGGGAGAAGCCGACAAGCCTACGCTGAAGGGGTGATGACTTAAGCTCCTCCTCCAGGAGGGCTGGTGAAGTTTCTTCCTAAATTATCTCATCTGTGCAGAAGACTGGTAGAGTCTCCCTTGTTTATTTATTTATTCAATCATTTATTTATATCAGTCTGGACTCACGGATATTTACTTTATACCTTAGGTTTTTTTGTTTTTTGTTTTTGGTCATTCACTTAAAAATAATTTCTTACATCAAATACGATGACAACTCTTATGATGAATAAACTCTTATGATGACAACTCTTATGATGAATAAAAATTCTCTGGGGACTTCCCTGGTGGCCCAGGGCTAATTCTCCATGCTCCCAATGCAGGGGGCCTGGGCTGGATCCCTGGTCAGTGAACTAGATCCCAGATACCACAACTAAGACCCAGTGTAGCAAAACAAACAAATAAATTTTTTTTAAAAAAATCTCTTCCTTCAAAAAACTTAAATTCTCAAAAAAATTAAATTCTCAATCTTTCCTGCTTATTGTGATTAGTTTTGAAATTAATTTGCTAATTTCTCTTCCCAGATTTATTTTTGTAGATATATTCATTTGTTTCTTAGAAGTTTATGGCTATACCAGTAGCATGGGAGATATGAATTAAATTTTTTTTTTATGAATTAAAATTTTAAGGTGGCAAGCCTCCAGGCAAATGATTGTAGCCCTGCAGGAGAGTTCCTTGAGGGCTATGGTCTCATGGCTGACTATTAGCATCCTATAATATATCCATAGAGGAAAAGTTGGGTACAGATTTTGTACCTTTGGCTCTAATCCAATACTACTTTATTTGATTGCTCAAACTGTCCCCTCATTGGCCACTGGAAACCTGTTCGGTTCACTATCGTGTACCATGGACTGGCCCCATCACTATGGTATTTTGTTTTGTTGTTTTGTGGTATTCTTTTATTTCCAGCACTGTAAGACCTCCAGGTTCATCTTGTCTATTTCCTGCCTCCATCAAAGAATCAGCCATTTCTCCAAAAAGCATTGGTTCCTTTTATAAAGGACTGTGGGATTAGAGACCCAGATCTGGGTGCTGGGGGTGTGCTCACTGCTTCCTGGGGGTTAAAGTTTCTACAACTTAAGAGCTGGCAGACCAAGAACGTGTATAAGCACATATTGTAAACGTGTAAATCACATGTAAATCACAACCCACTCCTCCCAGCCCAGTTTAGAGCCCTCCCTCTGCTTCTCATCACTCTTTCAGTCAAAGCCCAAAAAACCCGCTGCCCCTCCCGGATCCTCCACTCTGCTGTTTGCACCCACCCCACCTCCAGCCTCCCTGGCCTCCTTCCTGGTCTTCCAGCATGCTGTTGCTTCCGCTGGCCGTTCCCTCTGCTGGGAATGCTCTTCCTTCAGACGGAGTTTCCCTGGTGGCTCAGCCGGTAAAGAATCGGCTTCCAATGCAGGAGACACAGGAGACCTGCATTTTATCCCTGGGTCGGGAAGATCCCCTGGAAGAGGGCATGGCAACCCACTCCAGTATCCTTGCCTGGAAAATCCCAAGGACAGAGGAGCCTCTGAGCTACAGTCCATGGGGTTGCAGAGAGTTGGACACAGCTGAGCACAGGCTGAGCAGGGCTCTCCCCTCACCTCATTCAGATCCTCCCTCTGCTGGAAGGTTCTGACCTCCAGTATCCCCTCCCCAACCCCTCTCCCCTCCTAACCCGCTGAATATTTCTTTGCACCATTTACTACTTCAGGACACTGTATCCGATTTTCATTCTTTATAGTTTCTCTTCTCACTGGCATGTAAGCCCCAGAAGGGCGGGTCTCTGGCTCATACTGTGCTGTCTCCCAGAGCCCAGAACTTGCCAAATGAATCAGTGTTGCAAAGCCTGGGTCACCCTCAGTGTACGGAGAATCAGGCTTGGATCTAGCCTCATGACCCCAGACCCTGCTGCTCCCCACCATCCCCTTTCCATATTTCCCCCAGACCTTGGAATAGGAAAAGCTGGTGGCTCAAATGGTAAAAAATCTGTCTGCAATGCAGGAGACACAGGAGACTCGGGTCGCATCCCTGGGTCTGGAAGATCCCCTGGAGAAGGGAGTGGCAACCCACTCCAACATTCTTGACTGGGAAATCCCATGCATAGAGGAGCCTGGAGGGCTACAGTCCGTTGACGTCCATGGGGTTGAAAAGAGTCGGACACGACTGAGCAACTAACACTTAGGAGATTTTTTTTAAACTCACGTGCTCTTTCTGGGACTTCCTTGGTGGTCCAGTGGTTAGGAATCTGCCTTGCAATGCAGGGGGTGCAGGTTCAATCCCTGGTTGGGGAACTAAGATCCCACATGCTGCAGAGAAGCTAAGCCCGAGCACCACAGCTGAAGAGTCCTGTATGCCACCAGGAAAACTCCTGCGTGGTGCATCAAAGATGCGGCACACTGCAACTAAGACCCAATGCAGCTAAATAAAGAAATAAAGCCAACTGCTGTTTCTGAAATATTGACTGTGCAAGGGCAGAACCACCCACTCAGGGAACCCTCCCCAGCGTGGGATCAGGAGGAACCGAATTGACTACCCCAAAGTTGCACGGCCGGGATTTGAACCCAGGCAATCTGGGTTTTCAGTGTATTTTACAAAAAAAGATAACTTGATTTCTGTTTGGAGATCCCATCCAGGTGGGCACAAAAACTCATTCTCCATCAGTTAAGCCTTGGCCCCACAGGTTCACCCAGGACACCTCTGAGTTTTTTTTATCTGGGTCTTTCTGGTTTCCCTGATAACTCAGTTGGTGAAGAATCCATCTGCAGTGCAGGAGACCCTGGTTCAATTCCTGGGTCAGGAAGATCTGCTGGAGAAGGGATAGGATACCCACACCAGTATTCTTGGGCTTCCCTTGTGGCTCAGCTGGTAAAGAATCCACCTGCAATGTGGGAGACCTGGGTTTGATCCCTGGGTTAGGAAGATCCCCTGGAGAAGGGAAAGGCTACCCACCCCACTATTCTGGCCTAGAGAATTCCATGGACTATACAGTCCATGGGGTCACAAAGAGTCAGACACAACTGAACAACTTTCACTTTCTGGACCCTCCAGTCTACTTTGACCTCAGATAAAGCTGTTATCCAGTCACTAAGTCATGTCCAACTCTTTGCAACCCCATGAACTGCAGCACACCAGGCTTCCCTATCGTTCACTATCTCCCTGAGTTTGCTCAAACTCATGTTCATTGTGTTGGTGATGCCATCCAACCACCTCATCTTCTGCGGCACCCTTCTCCTTCAATCTGGGACTTCAATCTTTCCCAGCATCAGGGTCTTTTCCAACGAGTCAGCTCTTCGCATCAGGTGGCCAAGGAGCTTCAGCTTCAGCATCAGTCCTTTCAATGAATGTTCAGAGTTGATTTCCTTTAGGATGAACTGGTTTGATCTCTTTGCAGTCCAAGGGACTCTCAAGAGACAACAAAGGCACCAGGCATGTCATCAGGCTATGTGGAGTGACTGAAGGGCAGGTCGCTGCCAGTCAGAGCGTGACAAAACGTGGTTCACTGGAGAAGGGAATGGTAAACCATTTCAGTATTCTTACCTTGAGAACCCCATGAGCACAATGAGATGAAGTGCAGGGGCACAGACCATCCACATTTGGGGGTGACCTCTGTGTCATTCCCCGGACTGCAGGCATAGCCTGGAGCCCAGACTTCTCTTCTCCTTCCCACCTGACTGCCTCCCTGCACTGGCTGGAGCCTATGTCTTCAAAAGTCAGACTTTGCAGGGGCCTCCTTGGTGATCCATTGGCTAAGACTTTGTGTTCCCAAGGCAGGGGGTCTGGGTTCAATCCCTAGGCCTAATCCTAACCCTAGATCCCACATGCTTCAACTAAGACCCAGCACAGCCAAATAAATAAACATATTTTTTAAAGAACTCAGACTTTTCCAGGAATCAAGTCTGACCTTGGCCTAATTTTCTACTCATTTGTGGTGTCCTTGTATCACTACCACCATTATGTTGCTGTCTGCAGAAAGTAGCACCTTTCCAGTTGTGTTGACTGGGACCTGCAGTGAGGATACATCTTACATCTTGATTTAATGTATGCTCACACACACCAATCAACGAGACACAAAGCCTCAGGCAGGGATATCACCCTTACTGTGTGGAATATAATCAGATAGATTGTATTTATTTATTTATTTTCGATTGTGCTGGGTCTTCATTACTGTTTGGGCTTTTCTCTAGTTTCGGCGAGTAGGGCCTACTCTCTAGTTGCAGTGCATGGGCTTCTCATTGTGGTGGCTTCTCTTGTTGTGGAGCACAGGCTCTAGGGCTCTAGGGCCTCAGCAGTTGCAGCACATGGGCTCAGTAGTTGTGGCTCCAGGAAACACAGGCTCAGTAGTTGTGGCTTAGGTGCTCCAAGGCTGGCATGTGAGACCTTCCTGCAATGGTGGGCAGATTCTTTACCATTGAGCCACCAGGGAAGCCCTATTCTGTTTCATTTCGACCTGCTGAATGGATTCCCAGTACATTACCACATTAGTATGTCACAACCTGTGGTTGCTGCTTTTGAAAAATACTGCCCTAGAGCAGAAATATCCAGTCCCACAAAGCACGAAGATTCTATTTTGAAATAACTCAATAATTAACATTTTCTTGGGGTTCACTCTGTCGGGTACTCATAGCATTTTATGTATGTTAACCTAAAACAATTCTCAATGTTGGAAGCCATTATCAGCATCCTTGTTTTTCAGATGAGGAAATGGAGGCACAGAGAAGTTAAGTCACTCATCTGAGACCACACAGCTCCACAGGGGCAATGCCAGGCACTTTGGCTACAGGGAAGGTGCTCTTAATTGCAAATCTTCACTACACTTTCCTTCACCACACCCGGGCAAATGGGCAAGGGTTTGAGTTGGATAATTTTGCTCTGCCTGGAAGGAAAGGCCTCTCGGCAAACCGGGCTTTGTGCCAAGACTGGTCATGGAGGTGAGTGTCTGGACCCCCTCGTGGAGGCGCCGAGGAAGTGGGCTCCTTTTGTACCCTTGCAGTTAGGTGTTCAACTTGGCTCTGGCTGCCCTGAGTTAACCCTACTTGTGGGCATGTGTGGGTGGCGGTGGTAAGCACTCAAGGTTGAACAGAGCAAAGATGCTCACTGCATCCGTGAGAAACCACGGAGGCTGGATGGCTGCTGCAGGGGAAGTTCTGCAGGAAGAGGGTAGCAAGCGCAGAAGGAAACGGGTCTGGAGAGCTGTGCGTGCTCTTCTGAGTGCCCCCCAGGGGGCCTCCGGTCCATCTTCTCCACTGACTGGCTCCCCTCAATACCTGAGATCTCCCTTCCCTTCCATAAAATGGGGCCAGAGGATTTCCCAGTCAGGAGATCACGTGAGTAACACGTGTTGCCTTCCTCACAGCCCAGGTGCCACTTTTCTTCTAGGACTGCTATAAATAAATGCTCCACCATAGCTGGTCCATTTCACTTACGATTCAAAAGGAACTTGAAGTAGCTTCCTCCAAAACACACATGACAACAGTTAAAAATAAAGTGAGAAAGAGAGATCAGAAACTGTAGAGAGGAAGGCAGAAGTCTACTGGGAACTTGAGGGGCCGTGTACTTGATGATACAGTTAGCCTGAGCTTCCTGGCACTCCAGGCAAAAGAGGAGGGATAAGTCCTATAGTTTGGTCTCTAAAATGAAGTGCATTGGGTTACAGGAAAGTGAAACTTGGTCTCAGACTGGGACATAAACAGTGTGGCATGGGCAAAGAGTCGAGGATCTGAAAGCAGACACTGAGTGTGTGGCCCCTCAAAATGATTCAACCTTCCTGAGTCTCAGTTTTCTTATCAGTTAAGTGGGCACGATAAGATTTTTCTTGGGATGCTGTTGTTGAGATCAGAGATAACAACGTGTGAAGTGCATCTGAACACTTGATAGGCCTCCTGTCTTGCATATTACAAAGCATGCTTTGATTGGTTGTCAGCAAATACATAGGGCTTTCCTGAGGGCAGTTTAAGTCATACAGAATCTGCCTGCAATGCAGAAGCAAGAGAAGCAGATTTGGTCCCTGGGTGGGGAAGATTCCCTGGAGAAGGGCATGGCAACCCACTCCTGTATTCTTGCCATGAAAAATCCCATGGACAGAGAAGCCTGGTGGGCTACAGTCCATGGGGTTGTAAAGAGTCAGACATGACTAAAGCAACTTAGCATGCACGCACAGAAAATACGTATTCAACGGAGAGTTCTTTTGGATGATGCAAAGCCGTTCTTCACCTGACTGTTTCTTACAACCAGCTCTGGAGATTATTAAGTAGTGTTTAAACTGCACACAGGCAAAATCAAGGTTGGGACAGGTGTTTGGAAACATCAGAATCTGCCATCAGATATTTCTCTCTGAAATGTCCATTTCTCTTCTGGCTTTGGACAGCCCTGGAGTGGTCCTGGCCTGGTAAGAGTGAGGTTGTGAACCTCAGATGTTTCATTGGGAAAGATGTATACTCCTGGGAACAGACCCAGCATTCTCACCCGTAGGGACCCATGGTCTCTCCTGGCTCCTTCACAGGTATCCAGCTGAGAGACCAGAGTCTGCAGCCCAATTGTTAGAAAACGGGGATGACTTAGTAACCCACTCACCTTGCCCAAATTCTCTCCCATTTCCTGGCTGAACACAGAACTGCCTGTCCTTCCAATGTTGTAGCCAGTGCTGGGCCCAAACGGGCCCTGGGGGGTAGCCAGAGGATCTCCTGGGTAGAAGGAACACCTCTCCAAGCCTCAGAGTCTTCTTCTGTTCAAAGAAAGCAAACAGGTACTTTCTTTCCCAGGCTGGGTTGGGGAGGGTTCTTTAAGCCATTGGACAAAGATACTGACTGACTCATCACCCATCACATGCTGGAAGGATCTGAAGCCACTGTAGTAATCTTGGGGGGCACTGACCCATGCTCTTGGCCCATCCAAGCCCACAAGCCACTGCTTTCCCTCCAGGACTGAGCACAGTGGTTCTCTGAGCTCCAAGTCCACCCCGCTTACCCACCTGCCTGCCAAGTTCCCTACATTTGGCCTTGGACACCCCCTGGGAGCCTCCAGCTTTCCTCCCTCCAGTGCTGAAATCCTTTGGTGTGTGCATGTGGAAGGTGTGGGACTTTTATGAGCTCTTAGGACCTTGATTTGATTGTTTTCTTTAATAAATAAAAACTGTCGACTTAAAAAAATAGTCACAACCTAAAAGTCAAGAGTTATGTTTTATTTGGTGCAAATTTTTAAGATGTCAAGCCTGGGAGACAGCATCGCAAGTAACCCTGAGAGAACTGCTACAGACAAAGTGGAGGTGGGGGGCGGGACGGAAGAGTCAGATTATATAGAAGTTTGCAACAAGGGACAAGTAGTCTGAACATCAAAAGATTATTATTAATTATTTAAAACCAGATATCTCAAGGAATTTAGCGCTTTTCTGTGTATGGAAAGGTGCAAGAGCCTGGGCTCGCTGAAATCATTCCTTTCATATGCATCTCAGCTAAGGCGGCCAGAATCCTACGTTTTTTCACATGCCCGCGTCACCCCCCACCCCCACCCCCACCACCCCCAGCTCCTTAGCGCTGGTCCATGGGAGCTTCATCCTTCTTCCTGGGCGCCCTCCGGGCTCAGAAATTCACATTTGGAGGGCCGGAATCGCTGATGGCTGTGACATCTTTGTGTGTTGACACGGCAGGAAACTCCATTTCGGGATACAGATATAAACTTGTTTTGAAGAAGGGCAAGGTGTAGCTTCCAGAGGCACCTGGGCTGACGCCCCTCCAGCCCGAGACGGAGGGGGGCAGGCGAGGCGGGCGGAGGGTTAGACGAAGTGGCAGGAGGACCTGGTGTTTTTCCTGTTGCAAGTAAAAAGGAAACAAAGTGGGAAGTGGAGTGTGCGGGCTGTCAGCAGGCGGGGCGCCCCCACCGCGCCCCGCCTCCCTCCCTCGAGGCTCACTCGCGCCCAGCGCCGGAGCTCCCAGCGGCTGCCAGCTGCGCCCGGACGGGTAAGCGCTCACCTCCGGCTGCATCTGGGAGATGGGGGAGAGGACCGGGGCCAGGGACTTCGGGGGACTTAGGGGGACCTCGAGGAGACGGGGGACCGTCTTGCGGACGTCTCCCGGCGCGAACAGCCGGTGCACCCGGGTCCTGTGCACCCGCCCGCGTCTAGCGAGCCGGGCTAGGGGGCGCCCCCCGGAACTTGGGCCAAGGCTGTGCGCGGGGTCGGGGCGGCCCCCGGAGCGTCCGCCGAGAGAGGGGTGCACACAGCCCCCGTGCGCGGGGACTTCATGCCCCGCGGAGTGGGGCCCGGGAGCTCCCGGGCCGGAGGCGGGGTACGAGGTGCGCTCCCTCGGCGGGGCAGCCTCTTCTGCACCAGCCGAGCCCAGGGGAGAAGGACAGCGCTTAGCCGAGTGCGCCCTGCCCCGGGGGCTGGCGAGCGGGACCCGGGGCGCCCGGGCTATGCCGCGGGGTGCAGGCTACGTTACCTACGGCGGTGCTGCATCCCCCCTCCCCGCCCCGAGCTCCCGTCGAGCCGTGGGGAGAGGGGTGCACACATCTCCCCCGATCCCTAGCCCGGCGCGCCCTCCCCAACCCGGGAGAGCGGGACCCGGGGCTGGAGAGAGGCCGGGGAAGGCGTTGCCGGGCGCGTAGATGTGCGGCGGGTCTCTCTCCCGCCCTCCCCGGCTGGGCTCCGGCCGCCGGCGCCGCTCACCGCGTGTTTACTGCAGCGGCGCGGCGAGACCAGCCCCCGGATCTGCGGCTGGGTCCGGGTTACGGCGGCAAAACCGCCTTCAGCTTTGCATTTCCGGACTCTTTTTTTTTTTTCCTTTCTTTCTTCTTTTTAATAGTCGTACCCGTAATTCAGCCTGAATGAGGCTGCTGCTGCTGCTTTTTTTTTTAAATCGCGTTTCCTGTTTTTATTTAGGGTCCGTCCTGTGCACCCCTTCTCTGAGATAGAGGAGAGAGGAACCGGGGGAACTTTTTTGGGGACGGGGACGTGGGGGCGGGGGCACTGCTTTGCCGTCTGCGCCCTGAGCCCTGCTCGGGTGGGGAGATGGAGAGCCAGGAGAGGACTGATAGGAGGCGCTTCGGGAGGGGAAGCGAGTGGGGATGGGATTTCTGGGGTCGGAGTGGGGGGCGCCGTGGGGCAGCCCGTGCCGGCGGCCCGTGTACCAAGTTCAAGCGCAGCACCCTTGGGATCTGCCCAGTTTGCATATGGAGCGCTCCGTAGCCGTCGGATGATTGGGCAGCTTTCATTCCGTTCAGGTGTCCCAGGAAGGACGGTGCAGTGGGTCTCGAACCCCACCGGATCATCGAGTGGGGCTTCTTTCCCCCGGGGCTCCTGCAGAAGCCCCAACAGACGCCACCCCCAGAAATGTCCTGCACGCACGGTCACGCGTGTGTGAGGTGTGTGCCTTGGGGCAGGGAGCGGCTTCCGTTCCCAGGCATCTCCCCGGGAAAGGTCCACTGCTCCAGAGACTTTGAAACCGAGGACTAACCCCACTGCTCACTTGCAGAGGGTCTGCACACCCACCGCTGGCATGCCTGAGTGCCTCAGTATTCTCAAGTGAATGATGCCATAGTATGTTCAGTTAACCATAGGCGCTGAATGAGGGCTCTGTTTGCACTGGAGGAAACCAAACTTGCTGACCCACACGTTTACAATTAGCTGATCCAGAATCCTGGTTCCTTTAGACGCCAAAGCATTTAGTCATCTGATAGTGTTGCTGTTTGCAGATGAAGAAGAATGTATGTCGCCTAACAGTTTGCTTGGTGGTCGGACCTGGGATGCGGGGTGTCCTTTCAGAGCCATAGAGTCTAAAGTACCCACCTGGATGCTCTCCTGTAAAACCCTACTACCCTTACCCACCAGGTCTGAGGGTCATGATAAGTGGGGGTGAAGATTCTTCTGATTTAGGAGGCTGCCAGCAAACACAAGGAGAGCAGAATAGAGCTTTCTCTTCGGGTCTCCCTAGAGCAGAAATTGCCAACCCCTTCGTATTCTCATGCCCTGCTGTGGCTTAATGTCTTGATGGTGGGATTCTGTCCATCCTGGCTCAGGAGAGCGCTGACTAGCACATGCTGAGGTTCATTCTCTTCTGGTACTTTCAGCAAAGTAGTGGAAAACACCCAGGGTGTGGGGGTGGGGTGGGAGGATGAGTATACTCTTAAAACCTAGTTGGCAGTTGCCAGCTCTAAAGACAGCCAAGCTTACTTCCCCTCACCTCTCCACCCACCTTTAGAAACAACGCTGCCAAACCAGATGTTTCTGGATTTAGGGCAACTGCCCCAGAGGTCCTTCTGACCATGCTGATGTCTCTTTCTGGTGGGACAAATTGCATTTTTGCTGCTTTGGTCCTTGCCCAGGAAGGACGGGTAAAAGTGCATCTTTGAATGATGCTTGGGGCTCCATTCTTTCTTTTGCTTTATTACGGATCCCCCTGGGGGCCAAGGCTAAAAACAAGGCGGGCTGGCAGGGAGAGTATCAGCCCCTGGGGGTGCTTACAAGGCAAGACAATTCATAAATAGAGACCAGCCTCAGACCTGGTTAGCTTTGCTTTTGTGCCTGTATCAAGCGAGATTGTGGGGTGGGGGGAGAATGGGGGAGTATGAGGGGTCAGTTCCTGCTTCACCTTGTTTTTCTTCAATTGCACAGTTAAAGGGAGAAGTGAATGTGCAACTTATGAAGCAATTCCCCTTTGGCTAGCTTATTTTTCAAAACCATTTTTGTTTAGAGAACACCTCCCTCCCTCCAGCTGCTTCTGTGGGTCTGACAGTGGGGCTTGGGGCCCCACCAAGTGTTTCCTTACCGTGGGACCTCAGAAGAGCTCTTTCCGCCGCTCTCCAGGGGACAAACACTTTTCCCAGCAGAGCAGTTGGAGGGGCAGGACTGGAGGGCAAGGCTCCCAGGAGAGTCAGGGAGGGTCAGTGCCCGCTGCTGCCCCCGGGTCAGAGTCAAGTCGCGTGTGGTAATTAGCCGCCAGCCCGTGGAGGGTGGTGGGAGCCTGACTGATTTGGGAGAAAGGAGAGCATCTTCATTTTGGGGCCACTGCTGGTGTTTCATAAATGACAAAGGTTGCAAAACTCCTCCTCTCTCCCTGCAGTTAATGCTAAAACTGAATTTTCTTCAACTTGGTTGGTGGAAATCCCCTGCAATCATATCAGAAATGCTGCCAGTTTCAAGGTGGGGGGAAAAAACAATTAAAAAAACTGGGGAGCCTCTCTCTTCACTCTTTTCCTTGCAGAAAAATATTGACTTGCTTTGGGTCATTCCAAAATCTGGCTCCCTCTCCCTTTCCTGGAGGCCAGCACAGCCGCTGGGGCCTGAGGTCGGTGCTGCATGGTGTGGCTTGTAGAACTCTCCACTCCTCCCCTTCAGAGGTGGTGACGTGACCCCCCTCAGAGAAGGGCTCTCAGGGCTTCTCCTGGAAATGGGTGCTTTCCAAGGCCGCTTACTTTCTGAGCCGAGAGGGAGAGTCCTCAGAGTGATGGGTGTGTCTGTTCCTAAAGTGGTATTGCAGTTCGCTTGTGTTTCACTTACTTTGGGGGAAATTACTTTTTCCACTTAGAGGAAATGCCAGGAACAAGATAGTGGGTGGGGATGGGGGGATGGGCAATGGGAGAGCTGCAGAAAGGGAGTGAGCTGCCTGAGTTGGATTTTACTGTCTTGGAGGGATGCCGTATTCGTTTCCTGTGGCTGTCAATAACAAATTCTTACAGTTTTTGTGGCCTAAAACAATACAAATGTATTCCCTCACAGTTCTGGAGCCCAGAAATTCAAAATCAAGGTGTCTGTATGGCCTCCCTCTCTCCAGGGACCTAGGGAAGCCTCCCTCCTGCCTCTTCCAGCTTCTGAGGGCTCCAGCTGTTTTTGGCTTGTGGCAGCATCATCTGATCTCTGCCCCTATGTTCACACGGCTCCTCCTCTCTGTCTGTCTTCTCCTCTTATGTCTCTTAGAGGGACAGCTGTCATTGGATTTGGGGTCCACCTGGACAGTGCAGGATGAATTCATCTCAGGGTACTTAATTACATCAGCAAAGACCCTTTCTGCACAAAATTAATTTTCCAAATAATTCATAGGTTCTGGGGATGAAGGCAGACATATCTTTAGGGGACCACCGTTCAGCCTACTACAGAAGGATGGGAGTGTGTTTCTTTGGTATTTTCTGGGGAAGGTTTGAGCACAGTAATCTTTGCAGGAAATGGAACGCTCCCTACGTCTGGGCCCTCTGCTTTCCTGTGGGTGACATCAGGCAAGGATTTCAGAGTCACCAGAGGTCCCGTTGTCCCCAGCCTTCCTTCCTCCCTCCTGCTGCCCTCTCCCCAGCTTTGTGAACTGGCAGCCACCTTAGAAGTTAGCTCTGCTGTTAGTAGCACCCTCCACAATCAGGGTCCCAAAGGCAGAAAAGAAAATTCCTGGAATTCAAAGGAATTGCCAAGAGACCAAGCTCTTCACCTGCAGGGAATTGTTTCAGCCCCCTTAGTCTTCTCTGGTCCTACCCAAACTAGGACAGCGCTTTCTCAGCTCAGGGCTCCCCACCTCTGTCTGGGGACACATAGCCCCTCCCATTTTGGAGTTTCCTCTCTTGAGAAGTCGGAGGGCTGACTCAGTTTTGTTGCTGTGTCCTCATGTCCTCCTCCTGAGCAGCCACCATTGTGAGATGGGGCTGGTGGGATGGGGCTGATGGTGTGGGGAGGGATTTGGGGAGCCCCACTCCTATTACTGAAGCTTGTGAGGGTGGAGGCTCTCTGGAGGGGCAGGGCTCCTATTTCACCTCCCCATCTAGAATTGCAGGGGGGCATTGCCTTTTTGTGTGTTGGTTGTGAAATCTTAGAGACATGTTGTCTTCTCAGTAGGGAAGCAGGTTCATAGCTGTGATACTGAAACTTTAAGTCCTTTATATATAGGCGGGGTGGGGTGCAGAGGTGATGATGGAGGAATTGCCACATGGAAGAAAAAGTACTGTCATTGGAGTCAACCAGACTCGATTTTAATCCCAACCATTAAAAAAAAATTTTTTTTTTTTTAATGTGGACCATTTTTAAAGCCCTTCTTGAATCTGTTACAGTGTTGCTTCTGTTTTATGTTTTGGTTTTGGAACCTAGAAGCTTGTGGAATCTTAAGTCTGCTACCAAGGATCGAACCCACACCCCCTGCATTGGAAGGCAAAGTCCCAACCCCTGGACCACCAGGGAAGTCCCTCCCAACCACTAGGCAAATCACAGAACCCTCGCAAGCCTCAGAGTGTCCAGTTTTAACACTGGAATAGCAATTTTATCCGCAGAAGGCAATGGCACCCCACTCCAGTACTCTTGCCTGGAAAATCCCATGAATGGAGGAGCCTGGTAGGCTGCAGTCCATGGGGTC
Source organism: Muntiacus reevesi (assembly GCF_963930625.1). NCBI lineage: Eukaryota > Metazoa > Chordata > Mammalia > Artiodactyla > Cervidae > Muntiacus > Muntiacus reevesi. Next base: position 90,014,929 of record NC_089253.1, on the reverse strand, counting down.
GCTAAGAGTCAAACACGACTGAGTGACTTCACTTTCACTTTTCACTTTCATGCACTGGAGAAGGAAATGGCAACCCACTCCAGTGTTCTTGCCTGGAGAATCCCAGGGATGGGGGAGCCTGGTGGGCTGCCGTCTCTGGGGTCGCACAGAGTCAGACACAACTGATACGACTTAGCAGCAGCAGCAGCAGCAATTTTATTGCCAGTCTTGAACATTTCATATAGTCATGTGCAAAGTGCCTGGCACACTTTTATGTCTGTAAAAGAGCTGATGTGTACAGGGTGTGTAGAACGTCTTGTGGGATTTCAGTTCCATGACCAAGGACGGAACCTGGGCCCTCAGAAGTGAAAGTGTGGAGTCCTAACCACTGGGTCGCCAGGGAATTCCCACTTTTCCGTTTTTTAATGTGCATTTTTAATTGTGACCAGTATGCTCTGCGCTTATTCTCTCAGTTGTGCTCGATTGTTTGCAACCCCATGGACTGTAGCCTGCCAGGCTCCTCTATCCATGTGGATTCTCCAGCAAGGATACTGGAGTGGGTTGCCTTGCCCTCCTCCAGGGGATCTTCCCAACCCAGGGATCGAACCCTACATTAGGCATATCTTTTTCTACCTTAATTTTTATGTTTCAATTGTGGTAAAATATACATAAAATTTACCATTTAGATCATTTTTTCAAGTTTATTTCATTCTGTAGCACTTAGTACATTCACATTGTCATGAACTTTCACTACTGTCCATCTCCAGAATTTTTTTGTCTTGCAAAATTGAAACTCTTTACCCATTAAACCCTAATGCTCTATATGCCTCTCCCCACCTCAGCCCCTGGCAACCACCATTCAACTTTCTGTCTCAGAATTTGACTACTCTCGGTAACTGATATAAATGGAATCGCACACTATTTGTCCTTTTGTGACTGGCTCATTTCACCCAACATCATGACTTCTGGATTCATCTGTGTAGCAGCATGTGTCAGAACCTCCCCTCCCTTTTTAAGGACTGAATAATATTCTACTGTACGAATGGACCGCATTTTGCTTATCCAGTCACCTGTCAATGAAATTAGGTTGCTTCCACTTTGGGGCTATTGTGAATAATGCTGCTATGAATGTGGATGTCCATAGATATCTGTTTGGGTCCTTACTTTGAATTCTTTTGCCTATATACCCAGAAATGTAATGGCTGGATCATATGATAATTCTATACTTAATTGTGTGAGGGGCAAATCATGTCCTTTTGTAATTTGCTTTTTTCACTTAAGGGGGCACGTTAGCATTCCACATCGCTTCATCACCTGGTTATTCCTTTACTGACAGGATAAGTGTCCTAATGCAGGGACACCATTACTTTCTCAGGCATCCTCCACTGTGGTACATTTATCTTGCTTCCAGGCACACACACACACACACCACTTTTAAAGTGCTGTAACAGTTGTTTTCAGGCATCTGAATTTTCCCATATTCAAGAATTATCATCAAAGGTATTGACCATTTTTATGGCCCCTGGAGCTAAATATTTTCCCAGGAAATAGTGAATGAGTTTATCCCAGTGATATAGAACAGTTTCATGACAGTATTTAATAATATTGGTAAAACATGTTTTACTAATAGCCTTAAAAGGTAGTCATCTTAAATTTTTTTTGTTTTGTCTATTTATTTTGCTAATGAGGCTAAATAGCTTTCGTTTTGGTTGTTAGCTGTAGACATAGCATGAGGTTTGCTGCAGTATAACATAATAATTAAACCCTTGACCTCTAGAGTTGGATGGAACTCTGGAATTTAAACTGTAGTTTCCCTACATCCTGCTGTGTGACCTTGAGGTTTCTTACCTTCTCTGATCCTTGGTTTCCTCTTGTTACGTGAAGCTAATGGGACCTGTTCTTAGTGTTGTCTTAAGGATTAAATGAGATAAACCAGAAAATGAACATTGCCTATCATATAGTTGATACTCAACCCGCCAGGCTCCTCTGTCCAAGGAATTCTCCAGGCAAGAATATTAGAGTGGGTTGCCATTCCCTTCTCCAGGGGACCTTCCCCACCCAGGGATCAAGCCTGGTCTTCTGTGGGTCTTCTGCTGGACTTCTGGTCTATTGCAGGCAGATTGTTTATTCTCTGAGCCACCAGGGAAGCCCAAGCCTACAGCACCTGATATTCCCAGGCAGTCTCCCATCCCAAGTACTAATCAGGCCCAATCCTGCTTAGCTTCTGGGATCAGACAAGATCAGGTGCATTTAGGGTGGTATGGCCATAGGAATGGGCTTCTCGGGTGGTACAAATGGTAAAGAGCCCACCTGCCAATGCAGGAGAGGTAAGAGATGTGGGTTTGATCCTTGGGTTGGGAAAATCCCCTGGAGAAGGGCAAGGCAACCCACTCCACTATTATTGTTATTATCATTATTTTATTTAACAAGTCTCCATTTACCCTCAAGATTAATCTTGATACTACAAGGAGAGATGGTTTACACTTAAGCCAAAGGGATTTGAGTTAAGCATGGGGATCCATTTTTCTGCTATAAAGGTAGATGATCAGCCCTTCTGTCAAAATAGACCTAGTCCCCAGCTGTCTGCCTGGATCTGGGTGTGAGCCTCCCTGGGGCAAATGCATGAACCAATGCTTGCTAAGAGGTATGGCGGGACTGAGGGGCTGCAGGACCCTGTGCTCTGGGGTCCCATCACCCCTGTAGCATGGAAATGAAAATAAAGACTTATGAATGGTGGAGTCCAGAATTCATCTTGGTGATTGTTTCTGTCCACATTCAGTCGCTCCTTCGTGCGGTTTGGTCCCGCAGGCGCAGGACCCTGGGGTGGTACCAGCGTGGGTTGCTGACCATGAAGCGGACTTTTGCAGCCCCTTAGAGTAAAAAGTAAAGCTTCCCTAGTGGCTCAGTGGTAAAGAATCCTGCCAATGTAGGAGACGCAAGAGACATGAGTTCGATCCCTGGGTAGGGAAGATCCCCTGGAGTAGGAAATGGCAGCCCATTTCAGCATTTTGGCCTGGAAAATTCCATGGACAGAGGAACCTAGAGGGCTATAGCCCATGTGGTCACAAAGAGTCGGACACGACTGAGCATAGCTCAGAGTAAAATGGCTTCTAAGCTCCTCTCAAGCGGGTGTCAAGTAGCCTCAGGTGAGGGTAGTCCATCCAATACACAGATTATTTAAGCATGCATTTTCCTCTTTGCTGCTGACCTGTGTCTGAGGAGGAAATCAATAAAACCAGAGTCTTGATCTCAAATAGCTTCATGAGAAATTTCTTCTAGTGGAAAAACCACCAAAAACCCCCCCAACTTTCCCTCTCACCTGTTCCTCTTAAAAAACTCCATTGAAAAACCTTTCTCATGTTCAGAGCCAATGAAAAGATGAGCAAAACCACACTCTTGTTTCTGATGGTTCGTGGGTCCAAAAACCAGCTCATTGGGTTATGAATCTTTTTTCCCTATTGTGTGGTGTGACAAATATTTGAATAAATATTCACCTACTGTCATTGGGAAGCCAGTGATGAAGCGTGCTCTATTTTTAAATTAAGTGCAGCCCTGTGTCTTATATGAGGGAGCTTCATAAAATGTGTGAGGCTTCGTATTTCCAGTGGGAGGCACAGTGTTTGAGAATGAGTAGAGAGAAAGTCTAATGTTCATGTCAAAAGCAAGAACTTAGGAACTAGATGGAAGTTGAGATCTTGGCTTTGATCCTAAATGCTTAGTGACCTTGACCTCTCTGAGCCTCCGGATTTTCATCTGAAAATTGACATAACCGTACCTCTTTTATTGGATTGTCGTGAGGATTAGAAGTAAGGAAAAATTTGTATTAGTTTGGAATGGGCACTTCAAAAGTTGCTGTGTTTGCCACTGGATGAATGAATCTTTGCAGCCCACACAGTAGTACTGAATGGATTTTAAGTGACAGGTATCTTTGTCATAAGTTGTTGAGGTTTACTTCTGTGCTAAAGTTTATTCAACCACTATCCTTTTTTCTTTTTTTTTACTTTCTGGCTATGCTGTTTGGCATGTGGGATCTTAGTTCCCTAACCAGGGTTCAACTCTCGCTCCCTGCATTGAAAAAAAAGTGTGGAATCTTAACAACTGGACCACCAGGAAAGTCCCCCACCACTATCTTATTTGATTCTCCCACAAATAATCCTTTTGGAAGGCACGGGGTGTGTCAGTAAATACCCCCATTTTATAGATAAAGGTTGGAATCACTTTGCCCTTTGTTATCAGTCTGTTCCTCTTAGATGTGCCAAAGCCAGGAGGTTCATTTTTTTTTTTTTTTTCCTCTGCTTTTTCTAACTGTTCAAGGTCTGGAGGAGCTCGGAGGACAGAGGGTGGGGTGGGTGGAGGTGAGGCTTCTAGTGAGGTCTGCCATCAAGTGATCTTGGCCCCATCACCTGCAAGCTGCAGCAGCAAGACGGGTGTGTCCAAGTGGGCAGGCTGCTCTGAAGGCAACCACCCCAGGATGGTTTTCTGCTGCAGGTTTGTGGGAAAGTGGTTGGGAGATGGCTAGGCAGCTGGCTGTGACCTTGACCCTCATGGACCTTGCTTCTCCAACTTTCCCACCCACTCCTCCCACCAGAGAGATGGGATTGTGACCCTAGCCTGCTGCAGCCCACCCCAACCATGACCTTGCTTTGAAGCTTCAGGTTTTATTTTTAACCCTAACAGTAATTTTGCATTCTATTCCTCGATAATCCATGTTTATTTTGCTATTCTCCCTTACTTTTGAGTCAGATGGATGCTCTGGGAAGATGTTTATGTTCTTGCTGTGGCTTCCGTTATTCCCACCCCAATGTCTCCAACTACAGTTTGAAAAACAGATTTAGGCAAAACAGAGATTAGATTAGATGCAACTGTGATGGGATACCTAGCTTCTTAGGCGCACTTTTTTTTTTTTTTTAATATTTATTACTTTATTTAGCTGCACTGGATCTTAGTTGCAACATGCAGGATATAGTTCCCTGACCAGGGATCAAACCCAGGCCCCCTGCATTGGGAGTACAGAGTCTTAGCCGCTAGACCACCAGGGAAGTCCCATAGGAGCCCTTTTATCCTATGTGATTCATTGACTGATTAACTGGAACTTCGGTTTAGGTAGATAATTATGAAAATACTGCATCTCAAATCTAAGCATCTTAATTTAAAACATATCCCCACGTACTGATGTGGGACTTCCCTGGCAGTTCAGTGGTTAAGAACCCAAGCTCCTGATGCCAGAGGATCTGGTCACAGAACTAAGGTCCCACTTGTCATGTAGCATGCCCTCCTCCCACCCCGCAAAAAAGTACATAGATGTACTGATGTAAAGCCAAGAGCTTTTGTTTGGTTGGTTCGTCCTTCTTAAACAAGGCACAGAATCCTTGTCAATTCTTATTCTTCTCCCCCACCTTTTACAGTTTCTTTGCTCAGTCTCCTTCAACAAAAACTTTTAGTGACTTGTCTTTACTGTTTTCTAAAGCATTCAATTCCGTTTTCATGGAAACAGCTCTTTCTGGTCACACCCGTATTTCATCCACTTATCCTCTGACCACACTGTGTAATTACAAAGGTGAACAGCTGGCATGGGTGTGCTTGGGCACAAGAACAGCTAAGCCTTTCAGAGAACAAAACGGGCAGCCTGATGCCCTGAGTGGTCAGCATGTTGAGACCATCAGTCAAGGTGTCTTGAAGAGGGAATGGTGGGCACAATTCCCCCAATTCTGCTACAGAGAGGTATCGAATCACAGAGCCTGGGTGAGAGGCGGAGTTTGACCTAGAACTCCCATTTCAGACACCAGCCCCTCACCCCGAGATGAGCACAACAAGCTCCAGAAAAGGGTTCTTTCACACTAGTTTCTTTTCTGCAGATCCCATTAGCAGTATTTATACCAATGAGCCTTGCTATTGGCCAGCTCTGAATTGCCACCTCAGTCTAGCTTGCCACGTCTTTAATAACAATAAGAACAAACACTTTTGTAGCACCTACTCTGTGCTAGGTAGTATTCTGGGCACTTTGAAAATACTCATTTATTCTTATTTATTTATTTGGCTGTGCCAGGTCTTTAGTTGTGCATGTAGGATCTTGTTCCACGAACAGGGATTGAACCCCTCTGCACTGAGAATACAGAGTCTTAGTCACTGGACCACCAGTTGTTGTTGTTCAGCTGCTAAGTCGTGTCCTACTCTTTATGAACCCATGGACTATAGCCCACCGGGCTCCTCTGTCCTTCACTATCTCCTGGAGTTTGTGCAAACTCATGTTCACTGAATCTCTGATGCTATCTAACCATCTCATCCTCTGCCACCCCCTTCTCCTTTTGCCTTCCATCTTTGCCAGTATTAAGGTCTTTTCCAATGAGTCAGCTCTTCTCATCAGGTGGCCAAAGCACTGGAGCTTCAGCTTCAACACCACCAGGGAAGTCCCCCAAATACTAATTTCTTCTTTGAAGCACTATCATGATCTGTGTTTTACAGAAGGGGGAACTGAGGCACAAAGAGGTTTAGTAACTTATCTAGGTATTACTCAGAAAGGAAGTGGCAGAGCCTGTTCCTCACCCCTGCCCTGTGCTGTCTCCAGATGCACCCCCTTGTTGCCCAGGAGGGGAATCTGGATCCCAGGTGGGAGGAGGGCTCAGGCCTCTGGGAGCCCATCAGCTGTGCACGGGGTCTTCCCCGCCCTGTTCTCACCGGTTCCCTCGTCTCCAGGCTAACTTGGGGTCCAGACAGCCTTTCTGTTCTTGCAGTCCTTTATCTTGGTGGAGCTGGCCTCCTGGGTTCTGCTCCTCTACAGAGAGAGGTGCCAGGAGGATGCGGCTTCTGGTACCCAGCCCACCCCAGTCTGCCCAGGGAGTGCCCATTCTCCCCCTCTGTCCAGCAGAAGCAGAGCCCGACCTCTGCAATCTCAACTGCCTCCTTGCCCAACTCTTGAGCCTTCCATGGGAAGTCCACCCAAGAGTCCTCAACTTAATGGGTGACACAGTCAGGGCAACAGGACTCAAATGTCTTCTTGACCCGTGGCCCAAATCTGGTTCCTCTGCACTGACCCAGGAAAGGGAGTATGGTTCAGTGGTGAGAGCAGGGTTCTGGAGTCAACCCGGTTCACATCTGCCTCTCCCATCACTAGCTGTGCAGCGTCACCTCCTCGAAACTCACCCTCCTCCTTTGTGAAACAGAAGGCCTGCCGTAAGGGCTTCTTATGATGATTAAATGCAAAAATGGATGTAAGACAGCTAAAACGTGCTGGCTTATGACAGGTGCTTAGTGATGGGGGCTCCTTGCTGTAGGCCCAGAGATGGGCTTGACAACTGATGAAGAGGTTGTTGTTGTTGTTGTTTTAATCTTTATTTATTTGGCTGTTCCAGGTCTTAGTTGAGGCACGCGTTGTCTTTAGTTGCAATGTGTGAACTCTTAGTTGCGGCACGTGGAATCTAGTTCCCTGACCAGGGATTAAACCCGGGCCCCCTGCATTGACAGCATGGCGGCTTAGCCACTGGACCACCAGGGAAGACCTGAAGCTATTGTTTTGAACTTATCTGGGAGGTTCCTGAGGTAGAAACAGCCTGGAGACCTGGAAGTGGAAGGAGACATAGAGGGCATCTGCCAAGGAGAGATGGAATGAGATGGGTGATGGAATGAGATGTTCAGAGTTCTCTGTGTTTCCTGAGGCTTACAGGTTGTCCTCGGATCTGGAGTTTCCTGACGACAGGAGAAAAGGACGTGCAAACCCATGGCTGAGTGGGGAAGGAGGAGGTTGGAGGCTGAACCTAGCAAGGGGGTACCTAGGAGAATGAAGTAAACTGCCAAATGGCTGAGACCCTTAGGAGGGGAAGCCATCTCCACTGCCACCCTGAATGTGTGTGTGTGTGTGTGTGTGATTTGTTTGGGATCAGGACAGAAGAGATGAAGTCGAGTTTGCAGAGTTTTTTTTTTTAATTAATTTATTTTTGTCTGTACTGGGTCTTCGTTGCTGCGTGGGCTTTTCTCCAGTTGCAGCAAGCAGGGGCTACTCTCTAGTTGCGCTGTGCAGGCTTCTCATTGCGGTGGTTTCACTTGTTGCAGGGCACAGACTCTGGGTGCTCGGGCTTTAGTAGTTGTGGCTATGAGCTCAGTAGTTGCAGTTCCTGGGCACCAGAGCACAGGCTCAGTTGTTGTGGCGCGCTTCCTTAGTTGGTCCGAGGCATACAGGATCTTCCTGGAGGGATGGAATCTGTGTCTCCTGCATTGGCAGATGGATTCTTTACCATTGAGCCACCAGGGAAGCCCTGCAGTTTTAAAAGATATTAATTTCTTGGGAGTCTTGAGATTGGGATTGTCTACATCTTCTGGGTTTTACAGGCTGTGATTTTCCTAGATTATGCATGTGCACATCTTTTATATATGTGCTATATGTTTTATAAGTGTGTGTGTGTATACTATATATATTTAATTGCATAGAATCCATACAAGCTAGTTATGAGAAGTTTGTAAAAAAAAAAAAAAAAAAAAACCCACAGATTTGCCAAAGGAAGAAAAATAAAGCCTACCCTACAACTCCACTTCTCAATGGTTTCTAACCTTTTTCAGATTTTTAAATCCTTTTTTTTTTTTTTTTGCATGCGGGATCTTAGGTTCCCCAACTAGGGATTGAACCTGTGCCCCCTGCAGTGGAAGTCTGGATTCTTTCCCCTGGGCCACTAGGGAAGTCCCAGATTTTAAATCTTTTTGCAAATCTGTTGAAAAATCACAGAACTTTTCCCCAGAAAAAAGCTCCTAGGAGACCATTTGTGTATATACTTTCGTCAGGCTCCCAGAGGTCCCCAGGTTCATCCTAGATTCTGGGAGGGTGTAGCGAAGAGCTGTTTGGGTCCAATCACCGGCTTCTGACTCTGAAACTAGCCTCAGAAGCCAGAGAGAGACGAAAGATTCCGACCTCCCTGTGGCCTCCGTGAGACACACTTGCCCCACCACGTGTTCAAAGTCCACTTTGAAGCTGTTTCTATTTCCAGTAAATCGACCACCTCTTAGATACGATGTACCAGTGTACTCTGTACTGTTTAAGTCTTTTTCTTTGCTCTAAATTCACTGCTCCTTTTGCCTTTCATCCAGGACTGGCTTTCCTGCAACACTGGGTGACTCTGCTGTAGGATCACCTCATTTGTGGAGGCCTCTGTGTCCTTTAAGAAGTTGCAGCCTGTGGCTTTGTGGCCCCCTCTTCTGCATGAAGGGCAGGTGGAGAGGCCTTCCTGGTAGAGCTGGGTGTCAACCATGCGTGGGTGGGATGGTCTGTAGGGAACAGGAAATCAGGGCCATGTCCAGGCCCCAGATATTGGGCTCCAGGCAGCCTGAGACCCTGTAGGATGAGCACACCAACACTCTTTCACTGACTGGCATCAGTTAGCCTTCCTGAGACCTTCCCATGTTCTCTGCTCCATGTATGAAGGGGGCCCCTCCACTTTCCCCAAGGCTTTCCCCAGTCCCATGGGGGGCCAGCCTCCCTTGTGCCACTTCTGACTTGGGACAGTGACCTCTCCTGGCTTCCTCTCCCCCTTCTAGAACATAACAAGCTTTATTGAGATATAATTCACATGCCATAAAATTCTCTTAATGTACACAATTCAGTATTTTTTAATATAGTCACAGAATTGTCAACCGTCACTTTAACCTGTCATAGAACATTTTCATCACTCAAAAAGAAATCTTGTAGCTGTTGTTCAGTTGCTAACTCTTTGAAACCCCATGGACTGCAGCACGCCAGGCTTCCCTGTCCTTCACTATCTCCCAGAGTCCACCCAAACCCATGTCCATTGAATTGGTGATGCCATCTAACCATCCCCTTCTCTGTCACCCCCTTCTCCTGCCCTTGATCTTTCCCAGCATCAGGGTCTTTTCCAATGAGTCGGCTCCTCTCATCAGGTGGCCAAAGTATTGGAGCTTCGTTTTAATCACTCAAAAACGAAACCTCGTATTCACTAGCAATCACTCTCCATTTCTCCCCAACCCCTCCCATCCCTGGCAGCCACCGCTCTACTTTCTGTTTCCATGGACTTGCCTGTTCTGGACATTTTGTACACATGGAATCACACAGGATGTGGTCTTCTGCGGCTGGCTTCTTTCACTCGGCCTGTTGCCACTTCTTTAGGAATGCCTCTGACTCATTATTACAGTGGAGGAGTAGTTTGTACTGACTGTTCAGTCACAGGTATGGATGGAGCCTCTGCTATACTAAGCCTGGAGCAGATGCTAGGCCACATAGCGAACCCTGCAGCCATGAGTGTATTCGTTACCTACTGCTGTGTAACAAGTTACCCCAAAACTTGGCCACTTAGGGCTTCCCTCGTGGCTCAGTGCTAAAGAATCCACCTGCCAGGGCAGGAGACATGGGTTCGGTCCCTGGTCTGGGAAGATCCCACATGCTGTGGGGCAACTAATCCATTGCTCCACAACTACTGAGCCTGTGCTCTAGAGCCTAGGCGCTGCAACTACTGAGCACACGCATTGCAACTACTGAAGCCTTCGTGCCCTAGAGCCTGTGTTCCACAACAAGAAAAGCCACTTCAGTGAGAAGTCTGTGCACTGCAACTAGAGAGTAGCTCCCACTTGCCACAACTAGAAAAAAGCCCCAGCAGCAATGAAGACCCAGCACAGCCAGAAATTAATAAATAAAATTATTAAAAAAAAAAAAAAGAAAAACATTAGCAGCTTAAACAACAAACACCATCTCACAGTTTCTGTAGGTCAGAATCAGGGAGCAGCTGGGGCTGCAGGTGTGTGTGGCTGGAGATACCTCCCAAGGTTTTGATATCTCAGTTCCTTGCCATGCGGGCTTCTTCACAGGGTAGTTTGAGTGTCCGTATAACTTGGTTGCTGGCTTAACCAAGAGATAAAGATGAGAGAAACATAAAAGATTAAAAAAAAAAAAGGAGAAGATTGCCCAGGATTGAAGCCCCATGTTCTTTTATAACCCAATCTCCAAGGCAACCTGGCATCACTCTGCCATATTCTGTAGACCAACCGTGCTGTAATATGGGTGTTGTTGTTCAGTTGCTCAGCCGTGTCTGACTCTTCGTGACCCCATGGACTGCGGCATGCCAGATCTCCCTGTCCTTCACTATGCCCTGGAATTTGCTCAAACTCATATCCATTGAATCGATGATGCCATCCAACCTTTTCATCCTCTGTCACCCCCTTCTCCTTCTGCCTTCAATCTTTCTCAACATTAGGGTTTTTCCTAATAAGTCCGCTCTTTGCATCATAGCCAAAGTATTGGAGCTTCAGCTTCAGTATCAGTCTTTCAATGAATCAGGGTTGATTTCCTTTAGGATTGACTGGTTTGATCTCCTTGCTGTCCAAGGGACTCTCAAGAATCTTCTCCAGCACCACAGTTCAAAAGCATCAAATATGATTGGGGCTCCACAAAGGTTCGAATACCAGGAGGGGCAAGTATCTGGATATAGTTTCAAATAGATAGTGGTCCTTAGGAAATTCAGGACCCAGTTGGCTCCTTCATGAAGGGCTTACAGTGCTGCCTCTGAATGAGTGTTGGGTCAACCCTGAGTTCTCTGGATGCCGTTCTCTCTTGAGGCCTCTTCCCTTCCTCCCTACTCTGTATTTCTGATTAGGGAGCTTGACATGCAATTACATTGTACTTGTTTCTACCAGAGTTACCCACTTCTGTTAGAATAAGTTTTACATTCTTTCTCCAGGTATTTGTAATTTCTGTTATTTGCTGGTATTTGCATTTCTGTCGATGAGTGAGCCAGTTCTTGAATCTCCTTTCATTCTTGTCATCAAAAAGGGGTGTTCAATAGAACAAGCCAAGGACCCACCCCATTAGTTTTGACCACCTCCCACCAGGGCACTGGATCATACCATCTAACAGTTGCAGAGACCCCTCATTGTCCAGGGGGCCTATAAGATTGTCTGTTTTAAAAAAATTTCACTTACTTACCTGGCTGTGCCAGGTCTAGTTTCAGCATGCAGCATCTTTTAGTTGTTCCATGTGAACTCTTAGTTGCAGTACATGGGATCTAGTTCCCTGACCAGGGATTGAAGCTGGGTTCCCAGCATTGGGATCATGGAGTCTTAGCCCCTAGATTACCAGGGAAGTCCCCCATAAGATGGTCTTGAGGGGTGGGATTGGGTCACAATAAAATAGGCACAATGTGTGTGTCCTGTCACTCAGTCGTGTCCAACTCTGCAACCCCATGGACTGTAGTCCACCAGGCTCCTCCATCCATGGAGTTCTCCAGGCAAGAATACTGGAGTGGGTTGCCATTCCCTTCTCCAGGAGATCTTCCTGACCCAGGGATCAAACCCAGGTCTCCTGCATTGCAGGTAGACTCTTGACCATCTGGGCCACCAGGGAAGCCCAAAATGGGCACATATCATGCATTAAAAGATTGAGACAGTTCAGTGGTTAAGACTCTGGGCTTGCAAGGCAGGGGGCGTAGTTTCCATCCCTGTTAGGGGAAGTGAGATCCTATATGCTCCAAGGGGTGGTCAAAAAAAAAAAAAAAATCTAGCCTGGTGCCCTATAAGAGGCAGATGATTTGCTGTAAGAAGCAGCTTTAGTTGTTGGTCTTGTGGTTTCAGCTTCCTGCTCTGCCATTTACTGTGTAGGTTTGGGTAAGTCTTGGGCTCCAGCTTCCTTAAGGAAATGATGATAGTAACTACCTTGTGGGATTGTTTTTAGGACTTAATAAGATAAAGTTCCAGGTATGCATTGCTACACGAATCACACTGGATTTAGAGCTATAAAGCAGCAACTGTTTTATTATAAGCATGGATTCTATGGGCCAGGAACTCAGATAGGGCTTGACAGGCCAGCTTGGCTGTGTTTTGTGATGTCTGGGGTCAGTGGGGAAGGCTCTCAAAGGACTGCTGATTACTTAAACACCTGGGGGCTGGAATCACCTGGAAGTTTCTTCCTTTAAAAAAAAATTTTTTTTAATGTTATTTATTTTTTTGACTGTGTTGGGTCTTAGTTGCAGCACGTAAGACCTTTGTTGTGCAGGATCTTTCACTGCAGCGCTTGGACTCTAAAGTTGTGATGCACAGCCTCAGCAGTTGTAGTGCACACCTTAGTTGCTTCTTGACATGTGGGATCTTTATTCCCCAACCAGGGATCAAACCCATGTCCTCTGCATGGCAAGGCAGATTCTTAACCACTGGACCAAAAGGAAAGTTCCACCTGGAAGTTTCTTCACTCCTCCGGTTGCCTGGATGGGGCTGACTCAGAGGCTGGGCTCATATAGGACTGTCAACTCCAGTGTCTCCTGGCTTCTCTTTCCAGCTTGGGCTTCCTCACAGCACGGAGGCTCTGGGCCACACTTTCCTGATGGTCAGAACTCCGAGAACAAGCATTGCTGCTTGACTCCAAACCTAGCTGGAAGCTGTATGGCCATTTACGGGCTCAGCTCTCAAGTCATTCAGCATCACTCCTACTATATACTCTTGCTCAAGGAAGTCAAAAGGCCACCTAGATTTTTTTTTTTTCCACAACCACATGGCATGTGGGATCTTAGTTCCCTGATCAGGGATCAAACCTGTGTCCCCTGCAATGAAAGCATGGAGTCTTAACCATTGGACCGCTAGGGAAGTCCCCCCACCCAGATTTAAGGGAAGGAAACATACCAATAGATGCCTTTCCAATGAAGACTGGCCGCTATGTTTTAAAAGCTTCATGGCAAATGTAAAGACATTTAGCACAATGACTGGCATGTTATATGAGCCAGAAAATATTAGCGGCCGTTCACTCTGCTGCTGTTGTTCATTATGGTATCTCTCAGTACTGACTGCTGTGGATCTTATCGTGTGACTTGCACAAGTCCTCTGCCCCCTGTCCTAAAGAAACAATTTTAAGTTGCAGCCCTGCAGATATGTTAAGTCTAATGTTGCCAGATTCATTCATTTTACCATCTTCAAGTTTGGACCCAACTTTTAAAAATTCCCAAGCTCTTGGATGAATTTTCTTACCCTCGCGGCTTCTCAAATGCATCTAGAGTTTTCACAAGAAGCTTCGAGAAGGTCAGTTTCCTGAGTCCCCAGGGTGTCTTTCATGTTCTTTGATGTGTGATTCACACAATCCGCTGTTGTTCCAGGCACCCTGTTTATCCCCTTACTCTAATTTTCTCGGAATAAAAATTCACAATTGACCTTTTCGACAAACAGAGGAATAGTTTTTCTGCTCTAAAGTGTATTAAAAAATCTGCGACATCCTGTCCTTCCACAAGAATCACATGCTAGAATTGGAAACCTAAGACTCACAGGAAACCACGGTGGAAAACAGGGTATAACCAGGTGCCCACCACGAGGCCCGGCTAGAAGCCCCCAACATGTGCTGTCCCATTGCTCCTTACCTCCACTTGCCACATTGACACTGTCTGCTAGATCTTCTTTTTTATTTATTTTTGTTTTCAGCTGCACAGGGTCTCTGTTGCTTTGCACAGGCTTTCTCTAGATGCGGCAAGTGGGGGTATCTCTTGGTTGCAGCCTGCAGGCTTCTCATTGAGTGGCTTTTTTTGTTGTGGAGCACAGACTCTAGAGCTCCAGCTCAGCAATTGTGGCACATGGGCTTAGTTGCTCTGTGGTAAGTGGAATTCTCCCAGACCAGGGATCGAACCTGTGTCCCTTGCATTGGCAAGCAGATTCTTATCCACTGCACCCCCAGGGAAGTCCTGCAGGATCTCCTTTTTACCAGAGAAACAGCTCTGGGGAGATCAGGAAACTCATCCACATCCTGGTCTAACTCCGGGGCTGCTGCTCCCACCTCTCACCAGGAGACCCTGCAACTGAGAATGCTTTTGGGTTGCGTGTGTGCTCAGTCACTTCAGGCATGTCTGACTCTGTGAGCCTATGGGCTGTAGGCTGCCAGGCTCCTCTGTCCATGGGATTCTCCAGGCAAGAGTACTGGAGTGGGTTGCCATGCCCACCTTCGACGGATCTTCCCAACCCAGGAATTGAACCTTTGTCTCTAATGTCTCCTGCATTGACAGGTGGGTTCTTTACCACTAGCGCCACCTGGAAAGCCCACTTTCAGGTTGACACTTGACAGAATGAGCACTGCAGACATGAGCATCATTTTTTAAAATCTGTTCCTCCCCTCCCTTAATGCCCCTCCCCTCAAGATCACAGACTCTGGAAGCCTCAGCTCAGGCAGACTTTTTTGGTCTAAGCTTGGGGAATTGGCAAAAGAAAGAAACAAGCTTCAAGATTCTAATTAACTTTGCTTTTTAACTACAGATGAGCCACTTTTTGAGTGATCTGGGGGTGAGAGTCTCAAAGATTAATGAAAATATGTAAAAGTGACAGGAGAGCAGGAGGCAGACACTCCTGTAATTAAGTTCCTTCATTCCTCGTGATTAGAGAGTAAAGAGATCAAGGGAACAAAAGGATGGGGAAATTACGTGAATAATCATGGAGGGACTTCCCTGGCAGTCTGGTGGTTGAGACATGGTGCTTCCATTGCAGGGGGCTTGAGTTCAGTCCCTGGTTGGGAAACTAAGATCCCACCTGCTTCACAGTGCAGCCAAAAATAAATAAATAAACAAATTTAAAAAAAAAAAAAAACAACTGTGGAAACTGTCTCCTCATTTTGAGGAGGATTATTTTCCAGAATCATCTTGTTTTTCCTAATAGAACTTAAAAGAAGCATTTAACTTTTTTTTTTTGGTTGTTAATTCCTTTTTTTTTCTCGGTTGTTAGTTTCGTCTTTTTTTCTTTTTTTTTTTTTAGTATAGCCTTTCTCGTCTTAGCCCTACTCAACTTTCTTTTTTATATATAAGACAGTTGTGTCCCTTTAAACAAAAATTATTTATTTATTTATTTGTGGCTGTGCTGGGTCTTTGTTGTTCTAGTTATGGTGATTGGGGGCTCCTCTCTAGTTGCGGTACTTGGGCTTCACATTGCAGTGGTTTCTCTTGTTGCAGATCATGGGCTCTAGGGCATGTGGACTCAGTACCTGTGGCTCACAGGCTTAGTTGC
The DNA here is from genome assembly GCF_963930625.1 of Muntiacus reevesi. Taxonomy (NCBI): domain Eukaryota; kingdom Metazoa; phylum Chordata; class Mammalia; order Artiodactyla; family Cervidae; genus Muntiacus; species Muntiacus reevesi. The sequence goes on along the minus strand of NC_089253.1, from coordinate 89,999,002 downwards.
TCCATAGCATGTGGGATCTTCTGGGATCAGGGATTGAACCTGTGTTTCCTGCATTGGCAAGCGGATTCTTTACCACTGAGCCACCAGGAAAGTACTCCTACTCAGTTTTCTTATCTGACCACATCTAAAAATGCTATAGAGAAAGAAAAATAATTTTCCTTCTACCCTTCTAAGTTCCTGGCTGAGACCCCTCCTACCTGCCCTGTAATAAAAAGAGTAATAGGAGAAAAATAGATTTAAATACATACATATGTACGAAAGCCCCCCCAAAGATATGAGACTCACAGAAGTCACCAGACTCCTTTGTCTATTCCTTTAAGACAAAGATACAGTTTATGAATTGACAGGAAAAGGGGTTTAGGCTAGGGGTGGTAAGATGGTGAAGAAATCAACAAGGTTTGTTTATACAGCCTCCGTCTGTCCATGCTCGTGCTCAGTCATGTCTGACTCTTTGCAACCCTCTGGACTCTAGCCCACCAGGCTCCTCTGTCCATGAGATTTCCCAGGCAAGAATACTGGAGTGGGTTGCCATTTCCTTCTCCAGGGGAATCTTCCCGACCCAGGGATCAAACCCACGTCTCCTGTGTGGATTCTTCACTCGTTGAGCTGTCAAGGAAACCCCTTGCCCCTGAATTCCCTGCCTCTGGTGATTAGGGATGTCTTTTTTCTCTTGGTGCAGGGAAGGTACCTTTCAGGTGGAAGATTTATTTCCTGGTTTTAGGGGACAAGGAAGATTCAGAGTGTCCTTTTTGCACTGGCTGTTTCTCAACTCCTTTTAATTTCAAATAATCAATATACCACAGTGGCATATCTGGGGTTGACATACTCTGACCCTGTGCAATGCTGAGGGCCAGGTTTGAAAAGGGAGAGACAAACAGAATTCCAGGAAGGTTGGAGGTTGGGATATGTGTGGGCAGCAGAGAGAAGCTGACATTTCATCACAGTGAGCTTACATAGAAATGTCAGGACAGGGCGCAGAAGGAGAGACTCATGGAGCAAATCCACTTCCCTCTTACAGGCCTGCTGAATGTGACAAGGGGCTCTTGTAGGTGGGAGCAGAGGCTTATCTGATCTCTTGCTGCAAGCTCAGAAACTTATAAAGAGGAGATGGTTGGATGACATCACTGACTCAATGGACATGAGTTTGGGCAGACTCCAGGAGTTAGTGAAGGACAAGGAAGCCTGGTGTGCTGCAGTCCATGGGGTTGAAAAGAGTTGGACTCGACTGAGCGACTGAACAACCAGAGCTTTTGGCAACAGCTAGTAGAGAAGTGGGACTCTAATTTCCTTATGCTTTATAACAATGGTGAAACTAATTTATTGATCCACCTAACTAATTTCTTTATATCCTCACTTGTATTTCAGAAAGGAGTTAATATATCCGAACTTGGAACCAGATCGGACAGTTTGATTTTTCTTCCCTCTCTGCCACTAACTAGTGGGTCGCAGCATCTCTATTAGAGAAAACATGTCTGAGGATTTCATATACCACACACCAGGCACTGTCCTAGAGACTTTCCACACGTCTGTATTAATTCACTTAATTATCTCCCAAACAGCTGATTGCATGCTGTCTCTTTCTAGAATTTGTCAGTGCAGTTCCAGGACATTTGTGAATACAGGCAGGATGACTTCTGTGACTTTTGCCATTTCAAAGAATTCTGGGTTTTTCTCTTAGCTCCAGAGGAAAATAATACCCTCATTTGAACATTGTTAATGGGGACCTTCCTTTGAGGTTGACTTTCAGTCAAACCCGGGCTGGAGAGAAAGGAAGTCTGCACCACGGGGCCCCTAGGGAGAAGGGCACCCACAGGTGGAGATGGGACCCGCCAAAACCTGTCAGCTACCTGGAAAATCTCTTCTGTTGCCTGAACTTAGGGGGTCATTATCCTTTCCTGGTTGAGGTTTGTTAGGGATATTACCCCTCCCCAGTCAGGATGCCTGTCAGAGAACCCCTCCCTGCATGTTTGCCCATCCAAAGTCCAGGTGTGACCCTGAAGCTTATACTTCATCCTGGGAAAGCCCAATTCTGTGCATTAAGGGCGGTCCTACCGACCTCCGCCCCCACCCCCACTGGGTACCCCTCCCTCCTCAGGCTGAGTGCGGGTCCCATCCACGAGTGTACTGTCTGCTGCTGCAAGGAGGAGCAGGAGTGGAGGTGGAAGCTTGCCAGTGGCGCCCTGGGTTGGGTGCCGGGGTGTTCCCACCCAGCGGCCAGGCTCCGCCTTCTCCAGAGATTGTCGGCCAAGTGCACAGCTCGCAGCGCTGTGTGGGTAAAGAGTGCAGCTCAGTGTGAATGCGCACTAGTGCGTGTGTGTCTGTGGTGTCCACGGCTGATTGTGTGTTGACATACAGTAATTATGTGAGTGTGTGTTTGTGTGTGTATCTTTGGTCTTTGGGTATTTGTACGGGTGCATGTGACTTTGAGCATCATTGTGTGTATCAGTTTATGTAGAGGAAGGAGAAGGAAATGGTAACCCACTCCTGTATTCTTGCCTGGAGAGTCCCATGGACAGAGGAGCCTGGCGAGTTAACAGTCCATGGGGTCGCAAAGAGTCGGACACGACTTAGCGACAAAACCACTACCACCACGTGACTTTGCGCATCATTGTGTGTGTCAGATTACGTAACTGTGCCCAAGTGTGTGTGTATGTGTGTGAACGTGCATGCGCGTGTACTTGTGTGTGACATCCGCTGACGGGATACCGAGGGGGATCCTCCTATCCTGAATCCCCTCTCTTCTCTTCTCGAGAAGCCCGGGGCTCCCGGCACCCCTGGCCCTGACAGGGGTGCTGGGGATAGTACGCAGAGATCGCCGAGGGCTCCGGGACTTCCCAGGACCGGTCTGCCTGGTCCGCGCATCCCAGGCTTCTTCAGGATTCCCGGGAACTTCTGTTGGAGTGTTTCTCCTGCCCTTTTCCCAGGCTCTGGGCGAAGCTGGGATGGAGGGAGGCTCCTTGGGTTCGGACAGGCGGGCCTGCCTTGGGCGCCTCACCTGGAACGCTCGGTGGAGGTGGAAAGTCGCTCAGGCCAGCTTTCTTCCGCCCCAGGGGTGGGACACCCTGGGGTCACTCCGAACCTCACACTCTCCTCAGCCGTTTGCGCTCCACTGTGGCGGAGGTTGAAGTTCCGGGCGGTGAACTCCAAAAAGCATTCGTGGGGACCTGGGACGTTGCAGGGCAAGAACCGTATGAACCTGGTACCAATCCAAAGTGGTCCTAAAGCTCTAAGAGGCTGTGGGATAGGGTGAGGAAGTGTGTGTGTGTGTGTGTGTGGTGCGGGGTGGTAGTGAGGTTCCCTGCCCTCCGAGCTTCTGCTTTATTTACAACTCGAGAGAGAACAATGCCCATCTTACAAGGTGACGCCTGGATAGCATCTGGAACGAAGTGCATGGGGATTACCGCGCTGTCTCAGACACGCTCTGCCTGCACGCACAGTTCATCTTAATGAATAGATGTATCGTGACAGTCCCGAGCTAACCTATTTGTTTTCTAAATAGGAACTGAGAGAGGGACTCCGATGGAAAGCGGGGCCCAGAGGCTGGGCAACAGTCCGCGCACTGGATTTGAGCCAGGTGCTCTGGTGACCCGGGCTCCTGACAAGTGACACTGGCCCCGTGCCCCGCCCTTTCTGATGATTCCCTGGGAACCCGAGCAGTCTGGCGAACGGCCCTCCCTCGCTCACTTTGCAGGTGGCATTTTCTATCCTCTGGTTACCGGCAGAAAGAGGGGCCGGGGCCAGCGCGCGCAATCTGTCCCGGGTCCCCAGGCTCCAGGCGCAGCCCCACCCGCCCGTAGCGGGGCTCGGGGAGGATTTGCGGCGGCGTCCGCGAGGCGCAGAGCGCACGCCTGCTCTCCAGAGCTTCGCCCAGCTGGGGCTGTGAGAATTTGCCGACGGTGCCCGCGCCTCGACTGGCCCCGCCCCGACCCCGGGACGCCCCGCCCCCTGGCCCTGCCAGCGCCGGCCCGTTGTCCGGGCCCCGCCCAGGGCCGCGCCCCTCGCGGATGCCCCACTCACCGGCTCCGCGCCGCGGGCCTGCCCTCAGGCCCCCGCGGGCTCCGCGCCGCCGCCCGGAGGCTCGCGCCCTCCCATCGCTCCGGGACCCGCCCGCCGCGTCCCCTGGGCAACAGTCTCCAGGGAGACCGGGCTCCGCCCCCGGCACCGACACCCGGTACGGAGCCCACCTGTGCGGGCGTCTGCGGGGTCCCAGTGCCCCCCGCTCACGCCCCACCCCGCCCAGCGCCGGGCTTTGTCCGCGAGGGGCGATCCCGGCCCGGGGGTGCGGGGGCTGGGGAGGAGGGCGCGTTCCGGGGCGCACCCGACCCGGCTGCGGAGGCCGAGGCAGCGGGCCGCGTTGTGCTTCTCTGGCGTGGACTGGTTCATAGTCTCCTTTTCCCATTTTATTGCCTCCCTTTTATGCCTCCGGGGGGCCGGGAATCCGGGGTGTCCCGCTGCCGCCCTTGGTGGGAATGAGCAGGGCCCTCCGCCGGGCTCCGGACGGGGACGCGCGCCTGTTCAGGGCAAGATGTTTACTTGTCAGGGACCAAGCAGTTGCCGCGCGCGCCTTCCCCTCCCCCTGCCCCCGATTCGGGACGGAGCATCCTGCGCTCCGTCCCTTCCCAGTGATGCCTCCCAAAGCTTTGCCCTTGAACCCAGAGGGCTAGAGGGCAGCAGACCCGGCTCCTGAGGTCCCGGAAGGTGCTGAGGGCCAGAGCGAAAGACGCACCTCCTCCCTGACCGCCCTCTTGTGAATTCTGTCCCGGCTCCCTGTTCCCTGACCTGAATTCCTAAGGACCAGTTCCTTCCTTGCCTTCTCTAACCCTCCATTCTCTCGGCTCCCTCGCGCTTTCTGCTTCGTCCTTTCTCGTTTTGAAAGTGCTTTTGCTCTGATCGAGTCTCATTTCCCTGTGACTGAGCTGCTGTTTTTTTGTCCTCTTGTTAATTAGCTTCCTTGGTCAGCGATGCAAGTTCTTTCTTTCTTAGTTCTTGTCGCTGATCTCACCTTTCTCTGGTGGCTTTGCTCTGGGAAGTCCTTACCATCCTACCCTAGATGCTGAGTGGAGGGACCATCCGAAACCTGCAGCAGGGTCCACGGGGTATCCTTCCAGGGGTTAGGCTGGCAGCAGGGAGAATTCCAGCTTGGACCTTGGGGCGGCATCTTTTTCCAACAGTTTCCTAGAACTGGGCGTTTTGTCTCATGGAGTCAATGGTTTAGGTTTCTTGCTTTTCAGGAGCCCAGTGGGTTCCAGGCAGGAGAAACCAGCTGGGGAGTGGGGGGTAAGCGTCATGTCCTGCTGCTGGAATCCAGCTGCATAGGCTTTCGGAACTCAGGTAGCTTTTGCTCCCTGGGGTCAGATTATTTCCAGGAGCCACCCACAGTGGGTAAAGTAGTACCACAGATGCAGTGAGTGGGCGAACCCCTCCCCACACACCCTTCCCTTTCATCTCCACCAAACAAGGATTAATCTTCTTTTATGATGTGATCTGGGTGTTGAATAGAGACCTCAAGTTCACAGACATGTTTTTTGCAGCCATTGAATGGAACTCGAACCCAGGCTTGACTCAGATCACTTACTTTGCTTTCAAATACCAAACAAAACCAACAAACAACTCTAGAAATGATCTGAGTCATCTGTATGTATATAAATTCCTGCTTCGGGCACTGGAAATGTTCCTGTGGTTTGCTTCAGTACCACCAAAGAGAGCTGGGGGTGGCATTGACACAGATGGTGAAAAAGGCCCGTCAAGCACAATGTGACTGGTTTGCAAAAAGGGAACCTTGGTGAAAGAGTTGCTTTTGAGCTGAAGTCCTCTAAGGGAATGTGCAGAAGGTTTCTGAGACTTTCTCTTTTTAAAGATTTCTTGCTTTCTTTCTTTCTCTACTTTCTTTCCTTCCTTCCTTCTTTCTCTCCCCTCTCTCTATCTTTCTTTCTTCCTTCCTTCCTCTCTTTCTGTCTTTCTGTCTTTCTGCTCTCTTTCTTTTTCCAGACAGATAAGTAGCTCAGAGTCAGGCAAGAGTGCACTGATGCTCACTGATTCCAAAGCATCTTTAACCTGCCAGGCAGAGGGACCTTTGCTGCTGGTTTTTTGGACCATTCCAGAAAGGTAGATCAGGCAAAGGAAACAAGTGTGTGGGGGAAGAAGAGATGTTATTTTGTAGACCGGTTAAGAATGTGAATGGAATCCACCCTCCCTGACTGTCTAGCCAAAGGAGAACTCTGTAGGACTAGAATGCTAACAGGAAGAGAGTGACCCGAATTTGTGCTCCGAGCCAACAGAGGGGGATGTGGACTTAGATCCCTGCCAGCTTCCCAGCAAAGGTCTGCTGCTGCCCAGGAAGAAAGGGATGGCTTTGCTCCGAGGAGCCCTAGAGTCCGTTTTTAAGCTGCAGCATTTGGTATTTGACTTGCTTCGTTCATGGTAGAGCAAGACAGGCCTATTTGGCCAGAAAAGAATTAAAACCTTCTTCCGGAGGAAGTGGATTGGATTTTCATAACTTGATACCGCTTCTCAAGGAGTCCTTAGGTGGGGACATTCTGTTTCTCTAGGGAGTTGGCAGTCGCTGTATCAATAAGAGGATACTCCTTGGAACTTTTGGGATGTTAGTCCTTTCATTGTGTGAATGAAGAAACTGAGATCAGAGACTGACACTGGGCCAAACCTTGGCTGAGCACCTGCCTTTAGTGTCTGGGAGTGGCCGTGTGTGGTTGGCAAGCTCGCAGATTGGTCGCATTTGCCAGCTGTGTGTACTTGTGTATTCTTGTACACCAAGTTTGTACGCTATAAGCACCAAGCTCCTTATATGGATGTTCAAGCAGCCACTGTCATTTCTGATGGTTCAGGTAGGACACAGGTTATAGCATGATGTCATCCTTGGGGGCTTCCCCCCACCACCATCCTCCCTTCATTTCTAGATCTTTGCTGGGAATTTCCAAGCATCTTTATTAGTGTGGCTCTCTCTAAAAAGATCAAATTATTAAGCAGAATTTTTACCTATAAAGCAGAATGAAAGAGTGCCACTGTGGTACAACTAGAGACTGGCCCAGAACCCCTTCCACTCAGCGCCCTGTCCCACTCCTGCCACCCTCTGAAAACCTCAGGGTGTTTCTGTGGAGCCGCAGGACTCCCTGGCCCAGAGGCAAAAACCATGGGTTGTGTAGACTGTTGAGGAGTTGGAGTTTCTTCTACACACCTGTTTACACTGTCTTGATCTGTGTTTCCGAAAATGACTTTTAATAATGATTTTTAACCCTCTGACTTTTTGATTCATAAGATACCTATTTACTGTTGAAAGTGTACACAATACAAAGAAATTACAAGCATCTCTTGGCTATAATTATACCCCCCCTCCTGAAAGAACCATGTTTGCTTATTGGAGTATCCTCCCCCCACCCCACCCCCAGAGAGACTTCTTTGCGTGTATCTTTGGAAGCTTGATTTTGATTTACTGTTAAATATGATCATGAACTTCCACAAAAAGAACTGAATGCAAAAAAGGAGAGTAAAGGTATAAATCCTTAAGAAAAACAGAAAAGTAGATGATAGAGGAGGAGGGATGTGAGCAAAACTTTTGAAAGGTGGGGATCAGCGAGGTGAGAGAGAAGCAAAGCTTAGAAGGTTGAATATCCCAGCTGCAAGGAAGGGGAGCTGACATGTATACAGTTCCCAGTAAAGGCTAAAGAATGAGGGCTACAGAATGATCCTGACGATGGGGTGCGGGGGGGCAGGTGGAAGCAGGAATATGAGTTGGAAATATATGTTAGAGCCACAGACCCCTCTCTCAGGCCGCCAGGCAGCTTCCTCCCCCACAAGCTGGTTCCTACAGGCAGTGTTGAACCAGGGCAGTCGAGGGTAAGGGAGGCACTGTGCTGAGAACAGGAGGAGTCAATGAAAGTTTGCGTGCTGAACAGAGAGACCCTGTCTTGCTGCTCCCACAGCGTGGCTGTCTGGCTTCTACCCACCCTCCAGGCAGGGTTTTGAAGAACTTCTCTCTGAGGAAATGGACCTCACATGAAAAAACCCTCCTTTGTCCCTTCACAGCAATACTAACCAAGCAGCTAGGCCTGTACAAACAGCTCTCCGTACCTCGCTCTTAAATTGGAATGGGCAGATCTGGTACATCGCATGTCGAATGAGTCCTCTAGCATGAAAGACAGAGACCCAGACCGATAGGAAAAAGAGATTTCGAAGTCATAAACATGGTTGTCTTTAAAAAGGCATATTTAGGGGACTTCCCTGGTGACACAGTGGTTAAGAATCCACCTGCCAACGCAGGGGACATGGATTCAGTCCCTGGTCCGGGAAGATGCCACGTGCCATGGAGCAGCTAAGCCTGTGCCCCGTTAAGTACTGAGCCCGAGTGCTGCAGCTACCGAAGCCCGTGTGCCTAGAGCCTGTGCTCCACACCAAGAGAGGCCACCCCAGTGAGAGGCGCATGCACCCGAGCAGAGTAGTCCCTGCTCACCACTACTAGAGAAAGTCCACGCAAAGCAACAAAGACCCAGTGCAGACAATAGATAATTTATTAAATTTGAAAAAAGGAATCTGCCTTGCAATGCAGGGGTTGTGGGTTCGATCCCTGTCAGGGAACTAAGATCCCATATTCAGAGAAGCAGCTAAGCCCACATGCCACAGCTAAGAGAGTCCATGTGCCACCAGGGAAGATCCCACATGCTGCAACTAAGACGTGACACAGTCAAAGTAAATAAATAAATATTTAAAACATAAAAAGTATATTCATAAAATAATAATAAGCTCTTGGATATCAAAACTAGGAGTGGAAATTTCAGTAGAATAGAGTTGGATGATAGAACAAGGAAATTCTGGAAAGTAGGACAAAAAGACTTGAGAGATGGGAAAGAAGAAAGAAAAGATAAGAAAATGAGAGTAAGTTTAGGAGGCCCAGTATCTGTCTCATAGAAGCTCAAGGGAAAGAAATGGAGAAGAAAAAGTTATTAAATAAACACCAGGGAAAAAAAATCTAGACGTGAAAGAGTTTCTGCGTTGAGTCTCTGTAGCACTGAGCACAATGATAATAAGATAGATTACATCAAAGTAAAAGATGTTCTAAGGGACAGCATCATGAACTTTCAAAACTCCAGAGATAGAAGTTACTAAAAGCCAGCACAGGGAAAAGGAGCCACAAACAGAAGCTCAGAGAACAGAATGGCATTGGACTTCACAAAAGTAACACCAGAAAAGGGGGGTGGGGTGGGGTGGAAAGCAATATCAGAAGTTACATGGAGCAATTCTTTCAAGTTTCCAGGGGAAATTAATCCAGAATGTTGTAATCACCATTCAAGCAAAACAATAGAATGAAGACATTTTTCAGACATGTGAATTTTCAAAAACTTTACACACACATACCCTTTGTATTCCTTTTCAAGGAAGCTACTGGAGGATGTGCTCCACTAAAATGAGAGAGGAAACCAACAAAGAGGAACAAGTGGTACAACGTGCAGTTGTCTTGTTTCTCCTTTGGCTCAGCCGCCAAATGACCTTCTGTATTTCAGTTGTCTTTGAGTCTTGAGAGTGGGGAGAAAAAAAACCTACCCCACCATGGGAACTGAAAAGTACTCACTTCCAAGACTGGACCTGTGATGTGGGCACCACTAATGAGATGTATCTATGTTACATGTTGACAGAGAAGAGAGGGATGAAATGTTTCTTTTATCCATGGTTGTGATGGTGACAGCAGGGATGGGCTGCAAGTTTGAGTTCTTGGCACATAAGTGGCAGGGATACAAAATAGCTCCCAGTGTGTTCTCAGTCACTCAATTGTGTCTGGCTCTTTGCAACCCCATGGACTGTAGCTCACCAGGCGCCTCTGTCCATGGAATTTTCCAGGCAAGAATACTGGAGCAGGTTGCCTTTTCCTCCTCCAGAGGATCTTACCGACCCAGGGATTGAACCTGGGTCTCCTGCATCTCCTTCATTGGCAAGCACATTCCTTACCACTGTGCCACCTGGGAAGCCCAGTACCCAGTACACAGTGGCAATACCAGCAGTTTTGCCATCAGAAATGACTCTGCACATAGTGTACTGAAATTATATTTCTTTTCTTGTTCAACTTTTTGTTTTCCCTGGAGTTGATAGTTGCCTCATATTTTTATTTGATTTTTTTCAACATGAAAGCAAACGGGTTAGTCACTCAGTCATGTCCAACTCTCTGGGGCCCCATGGACTGTAACCCACCAGTCTCCTCTGTCCATGAAATTTTCTAGGCAAGAATACAGGAGTGGGTAGCCATTCCCTTCTTCTGGGTTTCTTCCTGACCCATGGATTGAACCTGGGTCTCCTGCATCACAGGCAGATTCTTTGCCATCTGAGCCACCCTGGAAGCCCTCAGTTTTCAATGTTCAGTTCAGCCACTCAGTCATGTCCAACTCTTTGTGACCCCATGCACTGAAGCACACCAGGCCTCCCTGTCCATCACCAACTCCTGGAGTTTACCCAAACTCATGTCCATTGAATTGCCAATGCCATCCAACCATCTCATCCTCTGTCATCTCCTTCTCCTCCTGCCTTCAATCTTTCCCAGCATCAGGGTCTTTTCCAATGAGTCAGCTCTTCACATCAGGTAGCCAAAGTATTGGAGTTTCAGCTTCAACATCAGTCCTTCCAATGAACACCCAGGACTGATCTCCTTTAGGATGGACTGGTTGGATCTCCTTGTAGTCCAAGGGACTCTTAAGAGTCTTCTCCAACACCACAGTTCAAAAGCGTCAATTCTTCGGTGTTCAGCTTTCTTTATAGTCCAACTCTCACATCCATACATGACTACAGGAAAAACCATAGCTTTGACTAGATGGATCTTTGTTAACAAAGTAATGTCTCTGCTTTTTAATATGCTGTCTAGATTGGTCATAACTTTCCTTCTAAGGAGTAAGCATCTTTTAATTTCATGACTGCAATCTCCATCTGCAGTGATTTTGGAGCCCCCCCAAAAAAAGTCAGCCACTGTTTCCACTGTTTACCTATCTATTTGCCATGAAGTGATGGGACTGGATGCCATGATCTTAGTTTTCTGAATGTTGAGCTTTAAGCCAGCTTTTTCACTCTCCTCTTTCACTTTCATCAAGAGGCTTTTTAGTTCTTCTTCACTTTCTGCCATAAAGATGGTGTCACCTGCATATTGGAGGTTATTGATATTTCTCCCGGCAATCTTGATTCCAGCTTGTGCTTTATCCAGCCCAGCATTTCTCATGATGTACTCTGCATATAAGTTAAATAAGCAGGGTGACAATATACAGCCTTGACATACTCCTTTTCCTATTTGGAACCAGTCTGTGGTTCCATGTCCAGTTCTAACTATTTCTTCCTGACCTGCATACAGATTTCTCAAGAAGCAGGTTAGGTGGTCTGGTATTCCCTTCTGTTTCAGAATTTTCCACAGTTTATTGTGATCCACATAGTCCAAGGTTTTGGCATAGTCAATAAAGCAGAAGTAGATGTTTTCCTGGAACTCTTTTGGTTTTTCGGTGATCCAGTGGATGTTGGCAATTTGATCTCTGGTTCCTCTGCCTTTTCTAAAACCAGCTTGAACATCTGGAATTTCATGGTTCATGTATTGCTGAAGCCTGGCTTGGAGTAATCACTAATTCTTTCTCAAACTCTCCAATAGAACTATTAAACTTCTCACTGTGCAGCAAATATGTCAGATAACCCATCATCTCCTTCCCTGCTTAATCATTGAGAGTCCACTTCTTTACTTGCAATCAAGAGCTGTTATTGATGGAGAGAAGGTGAAGGGAATGCCCATAATAATAGTGAAGAGAAGTCCCAGTTCTGCATCTTCTCTAGAGAGCAACCAGCCCAATTTAGAGCAAGATGGCTGAGAGCCCAGGAGGAATATCTGTAAGAAAAAAATGGAGTTGACGGATTATTTGATATATTTGTTATAGTATGAGAGTTTTATAGTTCTGTTAGAGAGTTTAGGGAATAGTTACTCGTTCATACATAGAATGCAAAGAAAATGAAAAACAAGGCAACAATCAACTATAGCTGTAACAAAAAGTTGGAACAAGAAAGGATATCATGAGACTTCCCTGGTGGTCCAGAGGTTAAGACTCTGCATTGCAGTGCAGGGGACGCAGGTTCAATCTCTGGTCAGGGAACTACGGTCCCACATACCTCAGAGCTCCTGAGCCCACGTGCTCCCAAGCCTGTGCATCACAAGAAGATCCTGCATGTTGCAACTAAGACCTGAAGCAGCCAAATAAATAAATATATTTTTAAAAAAGAAAGGAAATCATAGTATAGTATGTGGCTTAGCTTTGAACAGTATTTACATTGTTATAGTAATGGAAACACTAAAGTTTGATTAACAAAAAATGATCACATTGCTATATCCAGAAGTTGGGAGAGAGGATCCATGCATGTGTGTAGCTGCAGGAAAGCACAAACTTAGCTTCTAAGGTAAGAAGTTAAAAGTTGGGACTTCCCTGGGGGTCCAGTGGTTAAGAATCTGCCTTTCAATGCAGGGGGCACGGGTTCAATCCACAGTCGGGGAAGAGTCCACGTGCTGCAAGGCAACTAAGTCCATGCATTGCAACTACTGAGCCTGCGTGCTCTAAAGCCCATACTCAGCACCGAGAAGCCACTGCAGTGAGCCTGTGCACTGCAACTAGAGAGCAGACCCTGCTTGCCTCAACTAGTGCAAGCCCACAGGCAGTAACAAATAAGTAAATGTTAAGAAAAGAAGTTACAAGTTGAAGATCAAGAAATATCAATATAAACCTATTATTTAGAAATGCAGAGATGAATACCCAGAGAAACAACTGAAAATGAGGATGGTATATTTGGATGTGGAGGTCAAGAGACTGCTAATTTTTTGCTGCAAACATTTTAGTTTTAATTAATTTTTAAAATCATGTGCTTTCATAACTTTCATAGGTATGAAAATTTTAAAGTCATTATTATAATAGCCACTTCCATCAATAATACAGCTGTTTTCATTTTCTCTATGCTTACTGAAATGTTTTGTCCACAGACATATGTTGCCATGATAACTATATGTGCCGTATTGGTTTCACTTTATGTGGGGTCTATTTGCAGTGTCATGTAGTATGCACAGGTGTTGTTCTAGTGACTATATTCACTCTTGTTGTATATATGATAATTTATTTAGCCATTTCTTTATGATTGTTATTTTAGATATTTATTTGTTTGGCTGTGCTGCAACTCAGGATCCTCATTGCAGCATGCAGGACACTTTAGTGGTGCCCTGTGGGGTCTAGTTTCCTGACCAGGGATCGCACTTGGGCCCCCCACATCGGAAGCTTAGCATCTCAAACACTGGACCACCAGGGAAGTCTCTTTACTGGTTTTGATTTATAACTTTCACAGATAATACCACAATGAATATCTTTGTGCATATAGGTGAAGTGAAAGTTTCTCAGTCGTGTCCAGCTCTTTACAACCCCATGGACTGTAGCCCACCAGACTCCTCTGTCCATGGAATTCTCCAGGCAAGAATAGTGGAGTGGGTTACCGTTCCCTTCTCCAGGGAATCTTCCCGAGCCAGGGGCCTAACCCAGGTCTCCCACATTGCAGGCAGATTGTCCACTGTCTGAGCCACCAGGGGAGACCAAGAGTACTGGAGTGGGTTGCCATTCCCTTCTCCTGGGGATCTCCCCAACCTAGGAATTGAACTGGAGTCTTCTGCATTGCCGGCAGATTCTTTACCTGCTGAACCACCAGGGAAGCCCTTTGTGCATATAGCTTTTTCTTTTTCGCTTATGAATTGCTTCCTAGGATAGTTCCCCAAATTGACCAGATATGAGAACTTGGATCTTTCTCTTCAATTTCTCTATATAATGCTGAGCCCCCTAGGTGCACCATGAACTGAGCATCCTAGGAGATTGTTGAGATAGAATTTTCTGCAGGACAATTGGCTTGTTTTTTCTGATGGCAGCAAGAGAAGTCAGAAGTCTTTCTTTTCTTTCCACATGAACAGAATTTCTAAAGCCCTACCCCTCTCCTTCTCTGATGTCTGTTTTGGCTTCCCCCCACTGAGAATTTTCCCTTTTTAAAATATTCAAATTAGAAGTTACTGCCCTTTTGAATAATATGGAGTCAAAGGAGATATATTTAAAATGGGAGAGAATGAAAAAAAAAAAGTGAGAAAGAGGACTTCCCTGGTGGTTCGGTGGTTAAGAATCTGCCTTCAAATGCAGGGGATGAGGGTTCGATCCCTGGTCAAGGAACTAAGATCCCACCTGTTGTGGGACAGCTAAGCCTGAGCCACAACTACTGAGCCTGGTCACCACAGTGAGGAGACTGCTTGCCACAGCGAAGATCGCAGGTGCCACAACTAAGACCCAGCACAGTCAAAAATAAATAATTAAATAAAATGTATTTCTTTAAAAGTGAAGGAGGCAGAAGTGGGTAGACAAGGAGACCAGGGAGTAAGGCGGTGTATGTCCTCAGCTTACCTTCCAAGCAGACATTGAAATGCCTTCTGCACAACATGCCATTACTTTGTTATTTTGTCCCATCCTTCACTCCTCTAACCCCTTTTTTTCTCATGGCTGGAGCTGGGGAGTTAGCCCTCCAGACAAACCCATCCTTCCTCATCATGGGATGGTCTTTGGGATGTCCAACTTGCTTGGACCAAAAAAAAAAAAAGAAAGTATTTGTAGTTTGGAAGAATAGCACATCTATCCTAAAAGTGTGCTTGATGAGGGCCCTGGGCCTTGCAGTTTCCCTCTGGCCTGTGGCCTCATTCTTTTCAAGAAGGAGGAAGATGCAGGCTTCAAGGCTGGGCTGCTGGACTGCCTGTCTGCCAGCTCCTTACGAACAGAGGATCGGGGCGCTTTGTGGCCTGCAGGGCCCAACACCTTCCCTCATTCATCTGCCCTGCCAGCTCTGACCCGGGTCCTTAGCCCCATTGCTTTCCCACCTCCATCCTTGCTTCTCATCCTTCCATTTTGCTCACAGCAGCCAAAGCAGTCTTCTTTGTTAAGCGTAAAATCAGGCCATCTCCATCCCCTGGTGACTTCCCGCTGCAGAGGTAACAAAGCCTGACTCCTCACCAAGGCTAGAAGGCCCCGCAGGATCAGCCTCATCATCTCGCCCAGACTCCCCTTCATCTGTGACTTTCATTTCCTGGTCTCCTGCCTCAGGGCCTTTGCACTTCCCCTTCCATCTGCTTGGAACCCTATTTCATAGAGCTTTGCTGGATCCTTCTTATCATTTGAGCCTCACCTGCAATATAGTCTCACCTGAGGACCCTTCCCTGACCTGTCATCCAAAGGAGACCCTCCTAGCAAACCCCCATTTTATCACTTTCCAAGCCTATACTATCTGAAATCATCGTGATTATTCAAATGTTTCATTTTTTTGTTTTTTCCTGTTAGACTAAAGATTCCATGAGAGCAGGAGTGGTGCCTGTTCCATTCCCTGATGGGCACATGGAAGGTGCTCAAATAAACATTTTTGAGTGAATGAATAGGCTAGTGAAGGAATGAATAAAGACTTGGGATCTACAGCCTTCTGGGTTGAGGAGGGCCCCACCTTCTTTTTCCTGAGGGTCTCTGGGAGGATGTGGTGGTTGGAGGATCTCTTAGCAGCCAGAGCAGGGTGGTGGTTCCTGGAAACTCCTTTGGAGTAAGCATACAGGAGGTTCACCAGGAGGTGGGCCCTCTGGGTCAAGCAT
This sequence comes from Muntiacus reevesi, assembly GCF_963930625.1. NCBI lineage: Eukaryota > Metazoa > Chordata > Mammalia > Artiodactyla > Cervidae > Muntiacus > Muntiacus reevesi. The sequence goes on along the minus strand of NC_089253.1, from coordinate 89,983,344 downwards.
CTTCCACTCCACTTCTCATGTACTCATTTGCTGGCACTTTCCATCTAAGGTGGGCAACAGGAAAAGTGTTCATTTCTTTCTCCATGGGAGGCTGCCTGGAGCAATACTTGATTATAAGGACTTTTTGAGGCTGAGAAGTCCTGAAAATAAACCCAGGTCGAGGGGCCCAGTGTGGACTCTGCTTGCTCAGTGTGACATGGAAGGCCAGTCCTGAGGTCCCCAGCCCTTGTCACATGGCTGCTGGCTCGCCTCCTCTCCCATCTTGGGTGGATGGTAGATACTTGTTCAGTTGCTAAGTTGTATCGTATTCTTTGTGACCCCATGGACTGCAGCACGACAGGCTCCTCTGTCCTTCACTATCTCCCAGAATTTGCTCAAATTCACGTTCACTGAGTCAGTGATACTATCTAACCATCTCATCCTGTCACCCCCTTCTCCTTTTGCCATCAGTCTTTCCCAGCATCAAAGTCTTTTCCAATGAGTTGGCTCTTCACATCAGGCAGCCAAAGTATTATTCAGGGTTGATTTCCTTTAGGATTGACTGGTTTGATCTCCTTGCTGTCCAGGGGACTCTCAAGCGTCTTCTCCAACACCACAGTTTGAAAGCATCAGTTCTTCACCATTCAGCCTTCTTTATGGTCCAACTCTCACATCCGTACATGACTACTGGATACCACAGTATTGACTATACAGACCTTTGTCAACAAAGTGATGCATCTGCTTTTTAATACGCTGCCTAGTTTTGTCGTCGCTTTTCTTCCAAGGAGCAAGTATCTTTTCATTTCATGGCTGCAGTCATTGTCTGCAGTGATTTTGGAACCCAAGAAAATAAAATCTCACTGCTTCCTCTTTACTGTAGATCCTTGACTGTGGGCGTAACCACCTTCTACAACTTTCTGTGACTGAGGCTCCTTCCCCTGGGCTCATTGGGTTATAACTTTAGGCTCTGAAATCCAGACATTGGGCAGAGGTTTTGTCCTCCAGTTAAGGACATGAACATCTCTCTCTATGCAGGTTCATAGGAGTGGTGCAGGGGGACTGCTAGACTCTTGCTTTAGAGTAACATCCGAAGGTACAGGGCATGTTTTGCCCAGGGCATCCCTTAGGGAGAAGGCTGTTTATCACTCAGACAAGTAGGACACAACTTCCCTTCTCCTGCTGCCTATCCCTTGCACAGAGCCTGCTGAGAGTGACTCATGTGTTCCCCTGGGAAGCTGTTTCCCAGGACATGTGACTGTAACACAAAAAAGACAGTTTTTACATTGACAAAGGCTGAGTAGCAGTTCCTGGTGAGCACGTCGGCTACATCTGGGATGGCCACTGGGACAAGGTAGAAGTCTAGCCAACTCGGGAGATGCTGGCTCTGAGCCCCCCAACCCCGGCCCCCCAACACACACACAGTGGAGTTTCAGCAGGAATGAAGGGATCCTTCAGCTGTCCCGAGCTAGAGACAAGCAGCTGGTCTGCCAGCCCAGGGGCTGTATGGTCTACAGGCTCACTCCCCATCCCATTTGTGACTCTGGGATCCTACATCCCTTATTTGTCCTTTTCTCTTAGAAATAACTTACTCCCCTGGTTGGTGGCTCAGATGGTAAAGAATCTGCTTGCAATGTGAGAGACCCAGGTTCAATCCCTGGGTCAGAAAGATCCCCTGGACAAGGAAATGGCTACCCACACAAGTATTCTTGCCCAGAGAATTCCATGGACAGAGGAGCCTGGCAGGCTACAGTCCATGGGGCCGCAAGAGTCAGATATGACTGAACAACTAGCACACTTAGAAATAACTTAAGGCCCCCTGAAACATTCCTGAGGTCCGAGGAAGGATGGGGCTGGCGGATGTCCTTGTAGCGAAACCTTTGGAGAAATTCCTCTGCCAACCGCTTAGGACTCAGGTCAGACCCCTCAAACCTTCACAGCTGAAAAACTGTTCTTCATCCTCAGGCCAAAGAAAGTGGCCTGACATCCAGGAATGTCTTGTAACAGCTTGCAAAGAGGATGGGGACAGCAGTCCCCCACCTGGGATGACTCTGTTGCCGCATAGCTGTTCTGTGGATGATGCTGGCTGGAAGTGGGAAGGTGAGAGGAAGCGAGCTTGGTCCAGTTTTCTTTGATCTTTTATGAATGATTCAGATGTGGATAAATAGAAAAGCCCTCTCTCAAAATTCTGGATGACTTGGAGTGAGAAGGATGGCTCATTGTTCTTAGGTCCATCCCATTTTGGTCCCCGGAGGGTGGTCCTGGCCCTCACTTACCCTCTTGTCCCATGGCTCCATGGCCGCCTACTGACCCCAAGTGATGTCTCTATGACCTCAAAGATGTCTCCTCTGAGCTCTACTGTGACTTTGACCCTTGGATGTCTCCACTGGGGTGCTCAGTAAACAACTCTGATTCGGTGTGTCTGAAATGGAGCTCTTGCTATTTCAAGCCCCTCCAAATCTGTTTCTCCAGTATACTTTCCCATCTCAGTAAATATCCACTATCCAGCCAGTCTCCCAAGCCCAACCTGCCTGTTATCCTTGCTCCTTCCCTCACTGTCCCCCATCTGATGACCTCTGCCCCCCACTAGCTCCTAGATGTATGTGATTCCCTTCCTCTTGCCAGTTCCATCTCCTTCTCCTAGATCAAGCCACCATCATCTGTAGCATGAGCTGCCCCACACTCTCCTCCTTGCCTGCTTGCAACTGTCCAGCCCTTCCTAGCCACAGCCAACAGCATCATTTGAGATGCCAATCAGATCCAGTGACTCCCTGGCCTAAAACCTTCCAGAACTGTACATCACTCCTGGAATGAAAACCAGGTGCTTCCCTGTGAAGGCTCAATGAGACTGGTCCCCACTGACCTCCTCAGCCCATCTCATCCCACTGTCGCACATGCTCCAGAGGCAAGGGACCGCCTGCTGTCGGCTCTGAACATGATGGCTCACCCTGGTCCTCTGCCCCAGTGTCCTCCCCTCACAGTGGTCTTTCTCAGCCTTCTGCATGTGGTAGCCCCTCCTGCTGTCCTTCGCATCATCACTTGACAATCTGCCATTTACCACCTTGATCCATCATTGCAGAAACATCCATCTTGTCTACTGTGTCTTCCCTACTGGTGTGTAAGGTCTTTCTGGAGAGGGACCCTTTGTCTCATTCACCTGTGTGTTCCCAGCACCTCTCGTGGTTCCTGGCACTTGATAAATACTAGTTGAATAAACTAATACATCTCAGCCTTAGTGATATATACAAAGTGTCAGATCTGATAATACGTGAGTGCAGATTATTTTTGTGAGATGAAATTCCATTCTCGAGTGCAAATTACTCCATGAGAATAGTTGTGAATTTCTGCATTCAGATTCAGGACATTAGTGTTCCTGTACAGGGTGGGAGGGGCTTCCCAGGTGGCGCTAGTGGTAAAGAACCCACCTGCCAATGCAGATAGATGTAAGAGACATAGGTTTGATCCCTGGGTAGGGAAGATCCCCTGGAGGAGGGCATAGCAACCTGCTCCAGTTTTCTTGCCTGGAGAATCCCAGGGACAGAGGAGTCTGGTGGGCTACGGTCCATGGGGTCACAAAAAGTTGGACACGACTGAAGCGCCGATTTGGCTTGCATGCACACATAGGCTGGGAGACCCTGGCTTACTGTGAGAAATATCTGGAGGGTTGGCAGCCCCCAAGCTTGGTGATGTGGCGACCGGAGAACACTCTGTGGGGTAGGCTGGGGGAGCAGGGGCGGGAAACCTGATATACTTTTAGGCCAAACAAATGGGAGTTTGGTGCCCAGAACATTCTTCTACAATTGGCCTGCCAGGCCCCATCTGGAGCATCTTGTTTTCATGGAATGCCAAATTTTGGCAAAAAGGTCTAAATCTGCATCGTGGGGAGAACGGACACGCTGGAACCATCATCCTCCAGGAGGGCAGCAGATAACAGCTCCATGTGCCTCTGGGTGGCAGCACAAAGGACAGGGGTTGGCTCTTAGAGGTGGGCCGTTTCCAAGGAAAGAACTCTCCAAACAAGAGAGGCTTCCCAAAAGGAACGTGCTACTTTAGTCATGGAAATAGATACTTTCAGCTACAAGTGACAGAAATCCCACCTCAAACTACTCTTAAGTTAACAACAAAAAAAAAAGGCAGGGTGGGAGTTTGGCAGATAGAACTGAAAAGTCCAAGGTAAAGTGTAGTTTCAGGCATGGCTGGATCCAGGGAATCAAAGGCTGTCCTCAGGACTCTGCTTTACGTTCCACACAGAGTCCTGCTTTCCTCCACTTTGGTTCTTTCCCAGGTCCCAGTCCCCAGGGCAGCAGGTGGTCACCAGCAGCTCTAGGGTGTGTGTGTGTCCTAAGTCACTTCAGTCATGTACGACTCTCTGCGAACCCATGGACTGTAGCCCGCCAGGCTCCTCTGTCCATGGGACTCTCCAGGCAAGAGTACGGGAGTGAGTTGCCATGCCCTCCTCCAGGGGATCTTCCTGACGCAGGGACCGAATCTGTGTCTCTTAGGTCTCCTGCACTGGCAGGCAGGTTTTTTACCACTCGGCCACCTGGGAAGCCCAACTCTAGGTAGATATTCTGTCTTTTCTCCTCTCCCAGGAGAAAGTCCCCAAAGAAGCCCAGATGTCAAAACCAATTGGATGGACTTGATAGTCATATACCCATCATGGAATCAGTGCAGCCAGAGAGATACGATTGGCTGGGCCAATCCCATTCCTGCTTCCTGTCCAGTCCCCAAGGCCAGAGAAAACACAGGGCTTTGATTGGCTGGGCCTGGGTCTCAGGTCACTTGGGGACCCAGGACTGAAGTCAACCCATCTGAGTCACTTGGACTGAGAGTGGAATGAGTTTTTGAAAGGTCCCTGGCTCCCAGGAAAAAAAAAAAATGAAAAATTACCAGCACCCCTGTGCCCCATTTCCCTGGGATAACTGCCCTCCTCACTCCCCCGTAACCCCTCTCTCTTCATCTGCCTACACAGACTAGTTCTGCTGGTGCTTGTTCTCCTTATAAATGGGCTCTTGAGCACACAGTCTTTTGTACCTGACGTCTTTCACTCAGCCTCACATTTGTGAGATTCACTTATATGTTGAATTTATAGATCATCCACTCTCATTGCTATACAAATTCCATGGGGAGAAGAAACTGCTATATGAATTTCATGGGGAGAAGAAGTAGTATTTTCCATTCTACTACTGATGAGCACGTGGCACGTTTCCGTTTGGGGACTGTTATGAGTAGCAGTGCTATATATACTCTTTGGGGCGTCGTCTGGCACACATGTGCTAGCATTTCTGGTGAGCATGTACCTTGGCATGGAAGTAATTTCTGGGTCATAGGGCATATGTGTTTGGGCTTCTCTAGAAGCTCAGATAGTAAAGCATCAGCCAAAAATGCAGGAGACCCCAGATCGATCTCTGGGTCCGGAAGATGCTCTGGAGAAGGAAATGGCAACCCACTCCTGTATCCTTGCCTGGAAAATCCTATGGACAGAGGAGCCTGGCGGGCTACAGTCCATGGGGTCGCAAAGAGTTGGACACGACAGAGCAACTACACACACACACACACACACACACACACACACACACACACACACACACACACAGAGGGCATATGTGTTCAGCTTTAATAGATACTGCTAAACAGTTTTCCAAAGTGGTTATGCCAATCCACATTCTTGGAGCAGTTCTAGAGTCTCTGAATTAGCTGGCGTCTGAGTCCCATATCTATACTGAGAGTGATGGGTCTGGGCTTCACAAAGAATGGGGCTTGTTAGTAACCTCACCCTGGGTCCTGGGCCCACAGAAGAGGAAAGAGTCCCCATCTTTCTCCTATTCCCCTCTGGCGTTTGATTCTGTCCTGCCCACACCATCACGAGTCTTCCTCTTCTAGGAATGAGTTGTTTTGTTTTTAAATATTTTTTGATTGATTTTTGGTTGTGCTGGGTCTTTGGTGCTGTGCGAGGGCTTTCTCTAGTTGCAGAGAACGGGGGCTACTCTAGTTGCGGTGCACGGGTGTTTCACTGCGATGGCTTCTCTTGTGGCAGAGCGTGTGCTCTCGGGCACGCAGGCTCCAGCAGGTGCGGTGCGCAGCCTCAGCTGTTGTGGCCCCAGGCTCTAGAGCACAGGCTCAGCAGTTGTGGCCACAGGCTCCGTTGCCCCGAGGCGTGTGGGATCTTCCCGGACCAGGGATCGAACCTGTATCCCCTGCACTGCAGGGTGGATGCTCAGCCCCTGGGCCTTCAGGGAAGCCCAGAAACTACTTTTTAATATCAAAGGGTCTCCCTGAATCCCGCATGGATGGGGGTAATCAAAGGCTTCCCACAGCACTGAGGGCAGGGGAGCGAGGGATACCTGTGTCCCAGAGCCCCATCCGTCTCTCTGGCTGGAGTCCTGGCGAGCTCCAGCCCTAGGTGCTCATCTCAACCTCAGGATCGAGTGGTCAAAAATGCTCCTGACTTCTGAAGCTCAGCCAAACCATTGTAAATGGATTTTTCCAGAATTTCTGATGATCCTCCACATTTTGAATAATTAAAAAAAAAAAAAAAAAAAAAAAAAAACGCCTTTGGCCTGGCCATTCTCAGAAAGAGGAACCCAGAGTAGGATGTGGTTTTACAATCAGAGGAAGTGGATCCCAACAGTGGTGACACGGTAGCGCATGCTTGGTCCTGCTGCTCAGGGCAGCTTCTACATCTAACCAAGAGTGAGGCCTGGGCCCCACTGGCAGAGCCCCCAGAAGAACATCTCTCTCAAACTAAGCATTTCCTTGCAGCTATTTTTAAAGTCATTTCAATCTCAGCGGATGTGACCTTAGGGTAAGGAAGTATTTGTTTAAAGGATAAAATTTATAAAACATAAAGGAAAAAGATTTGACTACATCAACATTCAAAACTTCTGCTCCTTAAAAAGACACATAAGTAAAATGAAAAGATGACTCAAATTAGAAGATATTCTCAACTCATTCAAACAATTAAAGAACTGAATCTAAAGAATATTAAGAAACCCTACAAACCAGTAAGCAAAAGACAATCCCAGGGCTTCCCTGGTGGTTCAGACTATAAAGAATCCCCCTGCCAATGCAGGAGACGCGGGTTCGATCCCTGGGTCGGGAAGATCCCCTGAAGAAGGAAATGGCAACCCCCTCCACTGTTCTTGCCTGTGAAACCGCTGGACAGAGGATCCTGGCAGGTTACAGTTCATAGGGTCACAAAAGAGTCAGATACAACTTAGGTACTAAACATCAATTTGTTGTTCAGTTGCTAAGTCATGTCCAATCCCATGAACTGCAGCACTCCAGGCTTCCCTGTCCTTCACTATCTCCTGGAGTTTGCTCAAACTCATGTCCATTGAGTCAGTGATGCTATCTAACCGTCTCATCCTCTGTCGTCCCCTTCTCCTCTTGCCCTCAATCTTTCCCAGCATCAGGGTCTTTTCTAATGAACGACAATAGCAAGAGACAAAAAAGGGAAATGTTTATAAGCCTGTTATTTGCAGAAGGTAAACATTTTATGGATAATTAGAGAAATGCAAATTAAAACAAGAGAGCATTTTGTGCCCACCAGCTTGTCAGAAATGAGAAAATTGGACAATGCCAAGTACTAACTAAGATATGGAGATTACAAAGTTAAAGATGTGGTTACCCCTTGTCATAGATTATACTTATGGTCTGACAATTCCCCTCTTAGGCATCTACCCATCACCTGTGCTATACAATATGGCAGCCACCAGCCACGTGTCTTTCTTGAACATTTGAAATGTGGAGAGTATAAGTCAGGAATGGAATTTTAAAACATTTTATTTAATTCATTTAAATGTAAGAATTCATACTTGATTCAGTTATTGAAAAACTTAAGTATACTTGGAACAACTTGAGTCGATAAGCCTACTTTTTTAACCTGTGAAAGTGAAAGTTGCTCAGTCGTGTCCAACTCTTTGCAACCCCATGGACTATACAGTCCATGGAATTCTCCAGGCCAGAATACTGGAGTGGGTAGCTATTCCCTTCTCCAGGAGATCTTCCCAACTCAGGGATCAAACCCAGGTCTCCCGCATTGCAGGCGGAGTTTTAACCTGTAAGTTGCATGAAATCTACATACAGATGAAATTTTCTTATGAAAACCTACTGTCCAAATTGTGCTGTGAGTGTAAAATACACTCCAGATTTCAAACCCTTAACACCAAAGAAAGGTAAACTATCTTAGTAATTTTTCTATACGGATAACATTGAAATGACCATAGTTTGGATGCATGCATAATCAGTCACTCAATCGTGTCTGACCCTTTGCAACCCCATGGACTCCTCTGTCCATGGAATTTTCCAGGCAAGAATACTGGAGCAGGTTGCCATTTCCTCCTCCAGGGGCTCTTCCCAACCCAGGGATGGAACCCATGTCTCTTGTGTCTCCTACATTGGCAAGTGGATTCTTTACCAATGGTGCCGCCTGGAAAGCCCCATAGTTTTGATATAGTGGGTTAAATAAAATAGATTACTAACTTAACTTTATTTGTGTCTTTTTACCTTTTTAAAAAGTAACTTTGACATTACACACGTAGCTCAAATTATATTTTTCTTAGAGAACATTCACCAAGACTCTCACTTGTACACAAGGAGATGTGTGCAAGAATATACATTGTAGCATAATATGTAATAACCAAACAAACAGACACAAACCTTGAAGTTCCTTAACAAAAGAAGGGGGGAGGAAATAAATTGTGGTTTATTTACACAGTGAAAAATCACCCAGGAGTTAAAAGGAATGAACTAGAGTTACATGTATCAGCATGCAGAAATCTAGGTTGCAATGCTGGGTGGCAAAAGCAAGGTGCAGAAGGCTCACTAATCATACAATGCTTGGAAAGCATGGAAAATATTAGGACTCATTTGTGGATACATTTTAGTCTAATAAAAGGATAAAAACATGCATGGAAACTGTAAACAACCAGAATCCAGGTGGTGGTGACCAGATCAGGGTAGAGACTCAGAGACCTCTAATTGTGTCTGTAACATTTTGTTACTTGCTGGAGAGGGAGTTTGGTATGGTTTCCCGAGTAGCTCAAATAGTAAAGAATCTGCCTGCAAAGTGGGAGACCTGGATTTGATCCCTGGGGTCAGGAAGATCCTGGAGAAGGGCATGGCAACCCACTCCAGTATTCTTGCCTGGAGAATTCCATGGACAGAGGAGTCTGGTGGGCTATGGTCCATGGGGTCACAAAGACTCAACCGTAACTGAGCAAATTTCACTTCACTTCAAGATATTGCAACAACTTGTTTGATGGTCAAAGCTGCTTGGTTTCTGGTCGTAAAATTTCAAAGAACTTTAGTCTTCGGTCCTTCTCAAATCCAGGGTTGTCTGCCCAGTGATCCTGCCATTTTCCATCTTTGCCAGCTAGCAGCCATGGCGAGGTCTCCCATGTATGTGTTCTTGAGAAAAATGATTTGGCATGGGTTTGTTGGTGTCTTTTCATAATTTTTATTTATTTGCTTGTTTGGGGCTGTGCTGGGTTTTCGTTGCTGCGCACGGGTTTTCTCAGTTTGTTGAGGAGAGCGGGGGCAGTGCGCAGGCTTCTCGTCACAGTGGCTTCTCTTGTTGGCGAGCACAGGCTCTAGCGTGCATGGATGGGCTCAGCAGTTGAGGCACATGGGTTCAGCTGCCATGCAGCATATGGGATCTTCCCGGACCAGGGATCGAACCCATGTCCCCTCTACTGGCAGGCAGTTCTTAGCCTCTGGGCCACCAGGGAAGTCCTGTGTACCTGCTCAGTTGTGTGTGACTCTTCGCAACCCTATGGACTGTAGTCTGCCAGGCTCCTCTGTTCATGGGATTCTCCAGGCAAGAATACTGGAGTGGGTTTCCATTTCCTACTCCAAGAGGTCCTGTTAGTGTCTTAAACTGGAGGCACTGCCGTGAGGGAGGCAGACACAGTGCTTGCCTGTGACGAGAGGCCGCTCAGCCTGGACAGCAACCTGGGGCCGCAGGAGCCACAGGCCACCTCCTGGCTGGGACTCCATTCAGAGCCTCCTGCTGGCAGAGGTCCTGACTTCGTGTTTTCAAAGGGTCCTTTGAAAGGACTCACTCAGCACACCTGAGAGCCTCACAATGCTTTGCTTCCTTTGCAGGAGGACTGGTATCTGAGAAGTGAAAAAGCAGGATGCCCCCCGGGGTTGACTGCCCCATGGAATTCTGGACCAAGGAGGAGAATCAGAACGTGGCAGTTGATTTCTTGCTGCCCACAGGGGTCTATCTGAACTTCCCTGTGTCCCGAAATGCCAACCTCAGCACTATCAAGAAGGTACGATCTTGACCTTAAAACTAGTCCCCAGAGCTTGGAACTCAGAGAGACAGAAAAAGTCTCGCAGTTTCAGATTTGAGATCCTCTGCTATGAATTTTAAAAGACATGGGAATTCCCTTGAGGTCCAGTGGTTAGGACTCTGAGCTTTCTCTGTCTGGGGCCTGGGTTCAGATCCTGCAAGCCTCAAATTGTGGCCGAAAAAAAAAAAAAAATTAAAAGATAAAATAATGTGCAAGAATTCTTTAAAACCCACAGTTAGAATCGACCTATCTTTCCAAATTCAGCCCCTGCCCTTACATTGCATGTTGCATGCATGCGTGCTCAGTCGTATCTGACTCTTAATGACCCCCATGGACTGGGGGCCAACAGGCTCCTCTGTCCCTGGGATTTCTCAGGCAAGAATACCACAGTGGGTTGCCATGTTGTCCCTCCCTAGATTCTCGTGAAAGCTCCAGGGTGCTGGTTCCCAGGGGGGCCTTTCATTCTCTCCATGAGTCTGCCCTCATGTTTGAAACCACAGCCCATCCACGGCCACTTAGGAGTTTTACTGGTCTTTTGTCTTCAGAGCTGTCTTCATAGTCAACAGCATCTTTGGAAATAGTTTTTGGCTTTATTGAATTATTTTCATGGTGGATTACTGAGTCAAAGGATAAAACGTCTGGATGGTATTTGGTAGATAGTGTCTTGTGACCTTTTCAAGGGCTTATCCCACTTGCAAAGGGTGGGACTTCACGGGTCATGTCAGAGGACAAGGCCTTAGCCCTGGATTTGAAAACACTGGGGAGCAAAAAAAAAAAAGGAGAGATGCAATGAACCATCCTTGAGTTTTGTTTTATGTTTTTAAACCTTCCCTTCCTGGGTGTTTCTTTCTTTCTTTTTTTAATACTGGCTCTTAGTTGTGGCATGCAGGCTCTAGTTCCCTGACCAGGGATTGAACCTGGGCCCCCTGCATTGGGAGCATGGAGTCTTAGCCCCTGGACCACCAAGGAAGTCCCTCTGGGTGTTTCTTTAAAAATTAAATTTCTTTTTTTCCTTTTCAAAAGTATATGGACACACTGAAATTTAGGAGAATAAGAAAAAGTTAGAAGGAAAAGAATTACCCATGATCCAGCCATATGAGACAACCACAGTTAACACTTTAGCTATTTCCTGTTTTCTTTTCTATGTAGTGTTTTTTTGTGATTATTCTCTTTATGAATTTTTATATTCTTTTTCTGAGTTAACATTACAACATCTTTTTCATGTTACTAACCTTATGTAAATATCACTTTAAAGTGAATCATATTTTTCTGCTTACAGAGCTATACATGCATATTATTAAAATTCCAGTACTGCAGACACATTAGTAAAATTCCAGCACCACAGAAATCTAAAACATATCAGTCCCTTCAGTCTCACCTCATATCCCAATTCAATTTCAGTTTCTTAATGTTCTTATTTATACCAAGGACCAGCTAGTAAATATCCTGGGCTTTGCTGGCCATATGGTGTTTGTCTCGACTACTCAGTTCTTCTGTCTGGGGTGGCAGCAGCCATAGATGGCGTGTGAGTGAACCAGAGTGGCTGTCTTCCAATAACTTGGCAAACAGTAGCTTGCCAAGTCCTGGTCTACAGTAATTATTAATTACTATAATACACTCATTAATTGTTTTTATGGGAATAATAAAATTATTATTTATTTTAATAATAATAAAATTATTATTTTAGTAGTAATAATTACATTTTTTATTTTTTTTATGGGAATGGGGTTGAATGACATTCACTGTTATACAGCTTGGGGTTTCTCCCCACTGAATGCTGTATCTTGGAGTCCTGTTTGCCCTTGGTACAGGTATCCTTATGTTCCATTCACACCTCTGTTCTGTCCCTTTACATTGATGGAACATAATTATCCATCCCCCGTGGAAGAAAAATAGGGCCGTTTTCTCCTTTTCCATCTTTTCTGTAACTCAGCGGTGAGCGCCTTTGCACTAAAACGGCGCCCTGGGGACACCTCCACGCAGAGGCGTTTAGGGTCCCCTCATTGTGTTAAACTTTTCTGAATTAGTGGCCAGAGTTGAAAGATCAGGGTGATGAGCTCCAGAGCGATTAGCTGGGTGCCTGGAGGTCATGTCTGGCTGGCCATCTCTCAGCGTAGCCTAGGGGAGACCAGAGGACCCGCTCTCAGCTCCAGATGTTAGCACCTACCTGGCCCCCATCATAGAAGGGCAGGATCGGCGACTCCTAATGACCCGGTGGACCCTAAACCTGTGGTCAGTGATCGCGGCGTGGAGAGGGTAGTGGTCCTGGGACCTTGCCTCTGCCCCCACTTGTCAGCCCCCCACCAGCCCTGGGCTCCCTGTGGCCCCGCCCACGGCCCCGCCCACCTTAGGGGCCGGGCTGACGGACCACTGTCCTCGCAGGTGTTATGGCACCGCGCCCAGTACGAGCCGCTCTTCCACATGCTCAGTGACCCTGAGGCCTACGTGTTCACCTGCGTCAACCAGACGGCGGAGCAGCAGGAGCTGGAGGACGAGCAGCGGCGGCTCTGCGACATCCAGCCCTTCCTGCCCGTCCTGAGGCTGGTGGCCCGCGAGGGTGACCGCGTGAAGAAGCTCATCAACTCGCAGATCAGCCTGCTCATCGGCAAAGGTGCGCTGCTGGGGCCGGGCGGTCCTCCCTCGGCCGGGCCTGCCCCTGTCCCCCCGGCCCCACCCCGCCCCTGATCCTGGCGCTGACCTGGCTCCCTCACCTCTCAGGCCTCCACGAGTTTGACTCTTTGCAAGACCCGGAGGTGAATGACTTCCGAGGCAAGATGCGCCAGTTCTGCGAGGAGGCGGCTGCCCGCAGGCAGCAGCTGGGCTGGGAGGCCTGGCTGCAGTACAGCTTCCCTCTGCAGTTGGAGCCCTCAGCGCGGAGCTGGGGGCCGGGCACCCTGCGCGTCCCCAATCGGGCCCTCCTGGTCAATGTCAAGTTTGAGGGCAGCGAGGTGAGCTGAGGCTCCTGCCTGCCCGGTGTGCTGCAGGCAGGCTGCCCGGTCCCCCTACGAGACTCCCAGTCCCCCACCAGCCCTCCAGATCCACCCTCCTTCCAACAACATTGCGTGGTATTTGTGGGGTATCTATTACACCGGAGGGGTCAGCCAAACGTCCCACCAGGCGAGTTGCAAGAAGCAGAGTGACCGGATGGCTTTGGTCCTCAGTCCACTCATGTATCCAACAGATATTTCCTGGTGTTGGCCACGTGCAGTCATCAGAGGCAGTTGGGGGGTAGGATGTGCCTAATACATGCAGATGGGCCACACACACTGCCCCCCACCCCACGTGCGCCCCTGTGCCCCGTGAGCTCCCTGCAGGTGTGGACGGCTGACTCTCCCTCCTCCTCCTAGGAGAGCTTCACCTTCCAGGTGTCCACCAAGGATGTGCCCCTGGCACTGATGGCCTGTGCCCTCCGAAAGAAGGCCACAGTGTTCCGGCAGCCGCTGGTGGAGCAGCCTGAGGACTACACACTGCAGGTGAACGGCAAGCACGAGTACCTGTACGGCAGCTACCCCCTCTGCCAGTTCCAGGTGAGGGCTGGGCACCGGGAGGGATTCCTGGGCTCCCGCAGCCCTCGCCAGAGTGGAGGGTGGGATGGGGGAGCTGCTCCTTGGCCCCTCTTGAGCCCAGCAAGCCAGAACTTGGGGGTCACAGTGAGAGTGTCTCCACGCTGGACTGGCTCTCCTCATGAGCAAGGGAGGTAGGTGGGGACAGGAAGGGCCAGAGGAGAGACCCCACCCCAGAAGGCCTGGCATGAGTGGTCAGCTTGGGGGGGGGGCAGGTCCCCAGGTAGCCAGTGGGCCAGGGAACAGTTGGGGCCGCTCACCCTGTGCCCCCATCTCAGTACATCTGCAGCTGCCTGCACAGCGGACTGACCCCCCACCTGACTATGGTGCACTCCTCCTCCATCCTCGCAATGCGGGACGAGCAGAGCAACCCTGCCCCCCAAGTCCAGAAGCCACGCACCAAACCGCCCCCCATCCCCATGAAGAAGGTGAGCCGGCACCCTGCTCTTATCCTCCCCGCCAGCCCTTCCTCCCACCTGTGGTCCAACCCTGAAGCCTATCGGGCAACACCATGGGCCAGCGGTCTCCTGCCCGGTCTCATGCCTTTTGATTGCTCAGGATTGAGAATTGGGCCTTTGAGCTGGGTTGGGGGTCTGTCTGGATGTCCCAGGGCAGCCTCCAGGCCTGGCTCTCCGGCTGCCTTCTCTTCCTGCTCCTCCTGCTTCCTGCCCTGTAGGCAGGACTGTGTGCCCTGCAGAGTTCGGGGCCTTGGGGCCGTGGGGGTGTCCCTGCGGCAGTCTTTCTGGTAAAGGATGGCGCTGTGGGCAGGTACCAAACCTGGCTGTAAGCCTGCAACACCCTCACCGCCCCCCCCCCCCCCAGTGGCCACAGGCCTCATCAGCCTTCTCTGAATCCCTCTGCCTTAACTCCCCGATTCTCCCCCCAACCCTGCCCAGCCCTCCTCCGTGTCCCTCTGGTCCCTGGAGCAGCCTTTCTACATCGAGCTGATCCAGGGCAGCAAAGTGAATGCTGACGAGCGGATGAAGGTAAGGGCAGGCTCCTGGCCGGGAAGGGCACAGGCAGTGTGTGTTTTCTGCAAAAACACGGTGGCTGTGGCCTGAAGGGGTGGCAGAGGAAGAAGGGAGGGGGGTCACACGAAAGCCACCTGACCACATTACCCAGCATCCCTGCCTGGGGTGGTTGTGAGCAGCTTCAAAACAGGAAAGGGGGAGGGGGGCGGGCCGGCCGGCCAGAGAGGCCGATTCGCAGAAACCAGACCCAGTGAGTTCTGGGTATTGACTTTGGTGGAGGTGGTGGGGCCCGGCCCAGCCCAGGGATGAGGAGCCTGGGAGGTGATGGACACAGAAGAGGAGCCGCTCCAGTGAGCCAGGGGGCCAGGCCCATTTCTGAGTCATTCACAGGCCGCCTCCTCTGGCCTCAAGATGGCCTGTGAGGTGCAGGTTTTCTCATCCCATTTGCAGAATGGGAAACCCAGGCTCAACGAAGCCAGGGCTCTTTTTTTCACACGCAAGGCAGGTCTGGTTTCCCGTAGACGTAGCAGCTTTGTGACTGGGGGGTGAGGGCAGGGTGTGCTGGGGCATTAAATCCTTCCTTGTCTAGAGGGACTCATGCAATTCTTGGGTGCTTGACCAAGAGGGGCCCCTGGAATTCCTGAGCCCCGATAGGGAAACTGAGGCCCAAAGCAGAGCAGCAACCTGCCCCAGGGTCCCCCAGTCAGTGGGGAGTCACCCACGCCACCCTCCCCTCCCCATCACTCATTCCCCCTGAGGCAGCCAGTCATCCCTTATCTGGACCACCTTCAAGCACCTGGTGGGGGAGGTTCAGGCCCACTTGAAATGAGGACATTTCAGGAGGAGATTCGAGCCTTAGGGGGAACGGAGCACACAGGGGGAGAAGGGGCCTGGCCTCTGCCACCAGTCACCTGCACGCACCTTCCCCAGCTGGTGGTGCAGGCTGGGCTCTTCCACGGCAACGAGACGCTATGCAAGACGGTGTCCAGCTCGGAGGTGAGTGTGTGCTCGGAGCCCGTGTGGAAGCAGCGGCTGGAGTTTGACATCAACGTCTGTGACCTGCCCCGCATGGCCCGGCTCTGCTTCGCACTTTACGCCGTGATTGAGAAGGCTAAGAAGGCCCGCTCCACCAAGAAGAAGTCCAAGAAGGCGGTGGGTGGAGCTTGTGGGAGTCACTCCCTGCTGGTCTGGTCTTGTCCTGCAGCCCCCTGGGGCTGCTGCCCATCTGTCCCCAGCATCCCAACTGGCACGCACACATCCTGGGAATGGGGTCTGGGTGGGCCTGCAGACCCCGTCCTCCTCCTCCCCATCGCCCCACTGGCCACCCCCTGGCCCCCTGCTGTTTGATGGTGCTGGAATCCTGGGCTTATGAGCAGGAGTGCTTGGGATATCTAGACCTGGGCCTTTGATCCTTGAGGGAACCCGGAGGCCTCTCCCTGGGGTGGAAGGAAAATCGCAGTGTCCTCCCAGGGAGCAGAGAGCCTGCGTCAGCAACCAGCTGGGGATGAAGGGGTGGTTGAGCCCTGAGTCAGCAGGACCAGGCTGTGACTGGCCGCCGAGCTGCTCTGACTCACTGGTAGTTGACCGGGGCCAGCTCTCCGGGGCTGCTATGTTCTGTGTGAGGCTTTCTCAAGAAGCCGAGGGTGGGATGTGTCCTGGAGCAGTAGGAAACCAGTCTGGCTGACCCTGCTGGCTGCTGCATAGGGAGTGTGGGTGAGGGCAGGGCAGCATGGCCTGACTGGAACCATCCTGCCGTTGAGCAAACGGAGGCCTTTGGGGCGGCTGGCCCTGACCCACCTGGCTTCTTTCCCAGGACTGCCCCATTGCCTGGGCCAACCTCATGCTGTTTGACTACAAGGACCAGCTGAAGACGGGCGAGCGCTGTCTCTACATGTGGCCCTCTGTCCCAGGTGGGCCCAGGCCAGGAGGGGGCGGTGAGGGTGTGGGGTGCACCCAGATGTGGCGGCATTCCCCTTGCAACTCTGTCTGTCCCTGTGTCCAGACGAGAAAGGGGAGCTACTGAACCCCTGTGGCACCGTGCGGAGTAACCCCAACACTGAGAGTGCGGCCGCCCTGGTCATCTTTCTTCCCGAGGTGGCCCCTCACCCTGTATACTACCCTTCCCTGGACAAGGTCAGTGAGGGGGTCCTCGCCATTTGGGGTCCAGGACTCACCCTGCCCAGAAACCTCAAGGCTAAAGATGAGCTGTCCTCACCCTGCCTC
The DNA here is from genome assembly GCF_963930625.1 of Muntiacus reevesi. Taxonomy (NCBI): domain Eukaryota; kingdom Metazoa; phylum Chordata; class Mammalia; order Artiodactyla; family Cervidae; genus Muntiacus; species Muntiacus reevesi. The sequence continues at coordinate 89,966,310 of NC_089253.1, read as the reverse complement.
TGGGGCACCCAGGTCATGGTCCCTGCACCCTGTGAATTGCCCAGGGCTGGGGGTTGGGTCCCCACACACTTTTGAGGGTTTCCTTGACTGTCTGGAGTCCTCGCGCGCCCTAGAGTGGTGGTTCTCAACCGGGCCCACTTGGCTTCCTGTGGGACTTCTGGCAATGTTCAGAGACAATTTTGGTTGTTGCACCTAGCAGGGGAGATGCTCCTGGCATGTCATGGGTGGAAGCCAGGGATGTCACTAAATGCCCTATAGTGCGTGGGATGATCCCCACCATTGAGGGTCACTCGCCACGAAGTCAGCAGTGCCAAGGAGTTGACACCGACTCCCAGGGTCCCCCCCAGGCTCTCCCAGGCCCCAGGGGCGCTGCTGATATGAGGGTCACTCTTGCAGATCCTGGAGCTGGGGCGGCTCGGAGAGCACGGACGCTTCACGGAGGAGGAGGTGAGCTGGGGGCCGTGGGTGGTGAGGTGTGGACCTGGCTGCAACCCTCACCGCTGCCCCCCCACCCCGCCCCCGCCCCGCCTGTGCTCCTCAGCAGCTGCAGCTGCGGGAGATCCTGGAGCGCCGGGGTTCCGGGGAACTGTATGAGCATGAGAAGGACCTGGTGTGGAAGATGCGGCACGAGATCCAGGAGCACTTTCCCGAGGCCCTTGCCCGGCTGCTGCTGGTCACTAAGTGGAACAAACACGAGGACGTGGCCCAGGTGGGTGACGGGGGCGGGGCCGGGATGAGGGGGCAGGGCCCGGGATGGGAGGGGCGGAACCCTGGAAGCGCGGGGTTGCCAGGGGCGGGGCGGGGCGGAGGCGGGTAGGGCGGGGTTGGCAGGGGCGGGGCGGGGCCGGGGAGGGGCGGAGCCTGGAGCCAGACGCAGCCCCGTCCCTGCCCTGACCGCTCGTTTCCTCCTCCAGATGCTCTACCTGCTCTGCTCCTGGCCTGAACTGCCAGTCCTGAGCGCCCTGGAGTTGCTAGACTTCAGCTTCCCCGACCGCCACGTGGGCTCCTTCGCCATCAAGTCCCTGCGGAAACTGACGTGAGTCCCGCGGGATTCCTCATCCTCAGAGGGCAGCTTTGCTCCCACCGCCTGGGGCCTAGGCACCGGGTGGGGACCTTTCCTCGGGGCCTGCTCCGGTGAGGCCGGCCTCCCGTCCCAGCCCTGCCCCCTCGCCAGCCGCAGACCCTCTCCCAAGCCGCGGAGCTCCGGGCCCCAGCCGGCCTCCCTTCTCTGCAGGGACGACGAGCTTTTCCAGTACCTGCTGCAGCTGGTGCAGGTGCTCAAGTACGAGTCCTACCTCGACTGCGAGCTGACCAAATTCCTGCTGGACCGGGCCCTGGCCAATCGCAGGATCGGCCACTTCCTCTTCTGGCACCTCCGGTAGCTGGACTCACCTGCAAGGCCACGGGGAGGAGGGGCCTCTTGCCTGCTGGCCTCGCGTTTCTCACCAGCTGGCCGGCCCGGGTGTCCTTGGCAGCCGGGTCCTATGGGGCTGGGAGGGGCTGTGTGGCCGCGCCCGGCGAGGCTCAGCCCCGGGTTCCTCCCCCCAGCTCCGAGATGCACGTGCCGTCGGTGTCCCTGCGCTTCGGCCTGATCATGGAAGCCTACTGCCGGGGCAGCACCCACCACATGAAGGTGCTGATGAAGCAGGTGAGGCGCGGCACCCCACAACCCTGCCTGCACTCCACGACCTCGCCTGGGCTCCGCTTCCAGGCAGAGTAGCTCCACGCCCCATCGCTGCAGAACCCGGTGGGCCTGGCAGGGGCTCGGAGCCTGCTCCTCCCAGTCCACCCACGACACCCTCCCATCCTCCCGGCCAGGGGGAAGCACTGAGCAAACTGAAAGCCCTGAATGACGTCGTCAAAGTGAGCTCCCAGAAGACCACCAAGCCCCAGACCAAGGAGCTGATGCACCTGTGTATGCGCCAGGAGACCTACCTGGAGGCCCTGTCCCACTTGCAGTCCCCACTCGACCCCAGCACCCTGCTGGCTGAAGTCTGGTAAGTCCCAGGCCCCAGCGAGGGCCTCCCCTCCCCCAGCCCCAGGCCTTGGGGAGGGCCTGCTGCTGACTGTGTCTGCCCCACAGCGTGGAGCAGTGCACCTTCATGGACTCCAAGATGAAGCCCCTGTGGGTCATGTACAGCAACGAGGAGGCGGGCAGCGATGGCGCTGTGGGCATCATCTTTAAGAATGGGGATGGTGAGCAGGCGGGCCCCAGGGAGGACCCGGGAGGCCAAGGCTTCCACACACCCTGCCATGCTGCCCTGGGTGGGGAGGGGGACCCTGCTGGGGGCGGAGGACTCCTGGAAGGTGAGCTGAGGAAAAGACAGAGTCCTGGGACTCGGGGGCCTGGGCATGGCTGGGATACTCATGCTGTTCCTCCCCGGGGCAACTGTGCAGACCTCCGCCAGGACATGCTGACCCTGCAGATGATCCAGCTCATGGACATTCTGTGGAAGCAGGAAGGCTTGGACCTGAGGTGAGAGGCCTTCCGGTCATCCACGTGTGCCCGTGCCAGGCCTAGGACTGTATCCTGTTGCCGGGGTCCCCTGTCAAAGCTGACGTGACTGCCTCAACCTGAAACAAGACTGACTGGTCTAAGAAGAATTTTGCTGTTTTTGTTTAGTCACTAAGTCATGTTCAACTCTTTTGTGACCCCGTAGCCCACCAGGCTCCTCTGTCCATGGGATTTTCAGGCAAGAATACTGGAATGGGTTGCCATTTCCCCCTTTAGGGGATCTTCCCGACCCAGGGATTGAACCCCTGTCTCCTGCATTGATAGGCGGATTCTTTACCACTGAACCAACCTGAAGGACCAGTTTAAAACTCGGGGTCAGGGAGGCAATAGGGCCGTAGGATGAGGATAGAGAATGCCAAACCTGGCCCTTGGCACCTGTCTCTCTCTATGGTTTCCTTTGCCCCCAGCATCCCTGGCTTTTTGCTCCATCTTCTCCATCCAGTCACTGGGATTTTTCTTTTTGAACAAACATGGACTTGGCCAAAGTGCTGACTTTTTCTCTCTGCATCTTGGGTTCTGGTATGACCTCTCTAAGGAACTTTCCCTGGAGCCCTGGGAGTCAAGGGCTCCTCCCCAGCACCTTCTCTTTTTCAGCAACTTGAGTAGCATCTCCTTTGACTTTTGTGGGTTAAGCTCCTCAGGGTCAAGCACCCCTTGGGACAGCCCTTGACCACTATGTCTGCCTGCCCCTCCTCTCACCCGGCTAGGATGACCCCCTACGGCTGCCTCTCCACTGGGGACCGCACGGGCCTCATCGAGGTGGTGCTTCACTCGGACACCATTGCCAACATCCAGCTGAACAAGAGCAACATGGCGGCCACGGCCGCCTTCAATAAGGATGCTCTGCTCAACTGGCTCAAGTCCAAGAACCCTGGGTAGGTTTTGGGCCCTCAGGACAGACAGCCTCTCCTTCCCAAGGAGTGGAGTTTGGGAGTCAAAGGCAAGGAGAAGGGCCTGTGACAGTATCTGGAGCTTCTTGCTCAGCCGAGGACCATCCCATAGAAAGTGTTGAGGGGTGGGGCAGGTCTCTGTTCTCACAGGTATAGGTTAGTAGTAACCTATAGGTTACATAGCAGTAGTAACCTATAAGTTACATAGCAGTAGCCATGTAAGAACCACTCTGAACTTTACAGCTACCGCTGCCAAGTCACTTCAGTCATATCTGCACCAGGCTCCTCTGTCCATGGGATTCTCCAGGCGAGAATACTGGAGTGGATTGCCATACTCTTCTCCAGGGATCTTCCCAACCTGGGGATCTTATGTCTCCTGCATTGGCAGGCAGTTTCTTTACCTCTAGCACCACCTGGGAAGTGTTACCCCCTCCAAACTTTAGGAGCCTATAAATCACAGATCTGCAACTTGAGTGGCTCGGCTGAGTGGTTCTTCTGCTGGAATCTCTCCAGCAGCTGAGATCACGTAGCTTGATCTGCCCGGAGGGGGGCACATCTGGGGCCTCTCTCCACATGGCCTCTCGTTCTTGCCTTAGCTTCCCTCTGTGGCAGTGAGGAAGGTTCAGGAGCCGTACGGTGCCTTAAGGACACGGCTCCAGAATGAGCCCAGCATCACTTCCTCCATGTTCCATTAGTGCAATCACAAGGCCAGAGTAGAGGGAAGGGGACAAGGACTTAGAAGAAGCTGCAAAGTGGCGTGGCCATGGTTTCCTTCCCCACCCCCCAGGGAGGCCCTGGATCGAGCCATTGAGGAGTTCACCCTCTCCTGTGCTGGCTACTGTGTGGCCACCTATGTGCTGGGCATTGGCGATCGCCATAGCGACAACATCATGATCCGAGAGAACGGGCAGGTGGGTGCCTGTTGGCCGGCCCCAGGCCCTGGCCTTTCTGCTCTGCATGGAGCTACTGGCAGAACCCCCTCCAAGCCCTCCCAGCTCCTTTGGGCCAGGCACCCTCCTTTTTGACTCCTTTTCAGTCTTTGCTCTCCCCTTCCCTCAGCTGTTCCACATTGATTTCGGCCACTTTCTGGGGAACTTCAAGACCAAGTTTGGAATCAACCGTGAGCGGGTCCCGTTCATCCTCACCTATGACTTTGTCCACGTGATCCAGCAGGGGAAGACAAATAATAGTGAGAAGTTTGAAAGGTGGGAGTGCCTCAGACCCCCTAGATGCCCCATGGTGCTAGGGGCCCCAGGCGGAGTGCAGGGATGGTGGGCCTCAGCTCTCAGATCACCCCTGGAGGGGACAGTGCTGGGAGTGGGTTAGAGGAAGCTGGGGCTTTGTGTACATGGCTCTTTCCGGGGTAAGGGTGGGCCTGCTGGCTGGCTGGCTGGCTGGCTGGCTGGCTGGCTGGCTGGTTGGGGTGGAAGTGGCCAGAAGGACCCAAAGCCCCCTCCCCGGCCTCTCCCCGCAGGTTCCGGGGCTACTGTGAGCGGGCCTACACCATCCTGCGGCGCCATGGGCTCCTTTTCCTCCACCTCTTTGCCCTGATGCGGGCGGCAGGCCTGCCTGAGCTCAGTTGCTCCAAAGACATCCAGTATCTCAAGGTAAAGGCCAGGGCAGGGCCCCAGCGGTCAGGAGACCAGGGAACCTCAGACTTCCTGAGGCCCCCCCAACCCCCAGGTGTGATGGACCCACAAGGCCCATTGACCTGGGACCCAGATCTGGCAGGAAGCAGACGGCATTAGCCTGTGTTCTGCCGGTACCTCCTTTGGCCCGCCTGCCCGTCCTCCACAGGCTGAGGGTGTTTCCACTTGCACGGGAGGGTTCCCTCTGTGGTTAAAAGATATTTTTCCTTCCTGTGTCTTTTCAGTTTGTGACTCTGGGGTGGGGAGTGAAGGGCAGTGGGGCCACACCTCCTGCCTGGTGTTCTTTGGTGCCCAGTTCCCGGGATGAAGCTGCTCCCCTGCTTCCTCCCCCGGCCAGCTTCCAGTGGAGAAGGCCAGGTCCTCTGTCCACATGGGGCTTTGGGGCCAAGACCTCCTGGCACAAGCTGACATCTTATTTTGAGGATGGGTCGGGGAGCTGCCTTGGTTTGGGGTCAGAAGGAAGAACCTCTTCCCTGGGGAGATGTTGGGGGGTGCTCTCCTAACTCCTCTGTGAGGAGGGGGTGTTACCTGCCCAGAGAGGGCAGAGGTGCAGGGGGACAGGGGTTCCTGTTGAGCAGGGTCCAGCCCCTCAGGGGGATACCCACTCCTTTGGTTTTGCCCCAGGATTCTCTGGCATTGGGGAAAACAGAGGAGGAAGCTCTGAAGCACTTCCGAGTGAAGTTTAATGAAGCCCTCCGGGAGAGCTGGAAAACCAAAGTGAACTGGCTGGCCCACAATGTGTCCAAAGATAACAGGCAATAATAGCCCCTCCCAGTCCTGCGCCGGGAGACGAGCAAACTGTCAGTCTTGGGAGCCAAGCACCCTCAGCCACCCTCCAGGGCCAATAGGCTGGACTGCATCCTTGGGAAAGAACCTACACGACTGCCTTTTGTTTACACTGGTTATTTATTTATGACTTGAAATGTTTCAGGAACTGAACAGCCATACATAGAAATGCACCCTAGAGTGGGGGCGGGGCGCTATCCTCCTCGTGTCCGTCAGAGCCTTGGGCTTTGATGGGAAGACACTGTGAGCCGCACACCTCAGGCTGCATCTTGCCGAGGGTCTGTAACCTCAAGTCTTCCAGCTGGTGGATGTGGAGCCAGCCAAGACTCCTCTCTCCCGCACGGGGGCTGCCTCCTCCCCAGGCTCCCACTGCGCTGCACATGTGTCCGTGCCTGGCAGTCCAGACAGGGCGCCCATGCCTGCTCACCACCTCCACCTATGTGCTCTCCATTGACTGAGTTCTGGGCAGCTCCCAGAGGCAGCCTGGGTGCCCTCCGCATTCAGGGAGGGTACTTCTGGTTACGGGAATTCTCATCTCTGCTGTAAAGCGATTTTGTTTGCAGGTAAGAAAAAAAAAAGTAGCCCAACTACTTACTGACCTCTATAGCTCGGGGTGAGGGTGGGGGGATGGCCCCAGCCCCCATCAGGTAGAGCGCACACTGGTTCTCAAGCCACATCAGAAAGACGGGAGCTTCACTGAGCTCACCTTGGTCATGGATCAAGAGGCGAGCAGGTGCAATTGTGCAATTGTGTGTAACCTCCCCCCCCCCGAAGCAGGTTTTAGGTAGTGAAAGACCTATCTCCTCTCCGAAACACTCACTGTTGAGACTCTGCTCTGAGGACCTAGGTAGCAGAGGCATGAGTCAGGGGTGTAGGGGCATCTTTTCCTCAGACGGTAGTTAGCCAGAGAACGATTCAGGCTCAGCCTTGGGTACATCTGAGGAGCTCCAGGAACGCAGGTCTCTGGGCCTCTGTCGGCCTTCTGGAGCCAACTCTGAAGACACGGCTGAGAATCTGGGTTTCTAGCAGCCCACGGGTGGGGGTAATGCAATCAGCAGCCTACTGGGGACCCACAGGGCGACACCACTTACCTCTCAAAGGCCTTGCAAGGCTCAGCAGTGCCAGAGGTAACTGCCCTCTCAACAGCCCAAGTGCACAGCTTCCAGAAGAGCCCGGGGAACTAGTTTGTTTCTCTGTTCATTAGAAGGGGCTGAGTGGCACCAGCCATAGCAATCCATGCCACCCACAGAGCTCCGCTGACCAGACCCTGGTTCCCAACTAAGTGCTGAATTCATCAGACCCACCTCACCTATCTAGGAATAGGAAAAGCTGAGTGTACATCTGTCTGTTTATTTATTTAAACGAGTCTGTGCTTCCTGGCATGGACAGCACACTGTGTATACACAGCAATGTTTGGTTTGGGTGCATGGCCTGTGTGCCCAGCGAAAAGAATATTTTCTATGTTTTTTTTTAAAAACCATTTGGTGTTTCTGTATGTGGAAGGTGAGTTCGACATAACTGATGAAGGTTCAGACCAGTAGTCTGAAACCTTGAAGTGAGAGGTAAAAACAGATTAAAAGAAATAAAAGCCTTTGTATGTTATGTTCTTGGCTCAGAAAGAAACCAAGGGAATATACGATTCAAATGAAAATGAGACCAACAAAAAGCCGTTCTCCTGCTGGAGTTAGAACCAGACTTTATTGTATGTATACACTTTCTGACCTATTGTCAATATACACATCTGAAAAGTGGTACCATGGCCGCTACAGACAGCGCGAGAACGGTCCTGTCTCCACATTAGCGTCTACCCACGGTCTAAACAGAGCAGCTAGTGACAGTACATGGAGGGGTGGCCACACGTGACACGGGACAGCTGGCAGTGTCCTCGAGACTAGCGGTTATGATCACAGCGTAGTGTTCAAAATTATTTTCCCCCGGTTTTAGAAATCTAAAATTTTACATGTACATTAAAAACCAAGTGCTGTAGGGGTTTTAGCTCCTGACTGCTGTTCTCTCCTTTCACCACCTACTGGGCGTGGGTTGTATCCCCGGGTCGGGCTCTGGGAGGAGGGGGCACAGCAGCTGCCTGGGAATGGAGTGCTGCCCTCCGGCCACTGGGCGTCATTTCAGCAAGGTTCTGAGTATGGATTTCTCCAGGCCTGTTGCTGTCTCCAAACCAAGCGGTTAGAGGGTCTGCACCATCTGGACGGTCAACATGCACTCTCACCAGCAAGGAAAACTACATCTATTCAGTACGGACCCCAGGCTGCACCTGTGTAAGCTGCTGGTCCTCAGAGAAGCGAGTACACACAGCCAGGGACCCCAGCTCCCCTAAGCCCTCTGCCAAATCAGAAATGGGTAGAATCCTAAAGAAAAGACCTGACCTTTTGTTTTCCAGCCTCTGAAGAGGGGTCCCTGGCCCGGTCCCCTCCTGCCAGGCAGCAAGCACAGTTCTGTGCCCGGCTCTCCTGGTCCTGGGTGGGGGTGGGGGGTGCGGGACAGGGGGGTCTCGGTCCCTCCCACGGCTCAGTGTCTCCACTTCACTTTGCACCCAGCCCTGGGTTACACTAGCACAAAAGACACGAGGAATCCCAATTTATTTACAAAATATTAAAAAGTCAGTTTATCATCTACATATTAGCCCCATTCTGCCATTTTATACATGCACTAGTGTGGAAAAATAAAAACTTTAAAAAAAAGAAGAAAGGATTACCAGGTGGGAGTGAGCAATTCTAACCCTTTGTCAAGGAGTCCAGTCACTGCAGCTTTTCTGGAGTTGAGCGAGAGTCAGCTCCTCACATAACTTAAGAGCGATCCAGCGAGCGGGAGGAAGGCGGGTGGCAGGGGAGGGAGCCTACGGGCCTACACACCAAGCAGGGCGGAGATTGGCGGCGGGGAGGGTCTGCAGACCTACTGGCCAGAATGACTTTGTACATCAAGGACCCTGGGGGTGGGCAGCGATGGCAGCAGAGTCTCCGGAAGCAGGAAGGAAGACGGGGTGGTGGGGGACGGGGGGGCTGCTCAGTAGCTGAGGGTGGAGTCGTCCCACTCCAGCTGCTGCTGCCGGTTCGCGGTCTGCGGGTCCCCATGCTCCCCCTCATCCTCCTCACTGCTCTCCGACTCGGCGCTGGTGATGTCATCCTCCTCGTCCCCGTCCTCGCTCTCCTCTTCCTCCTCCTCCTCTTCCTCCTCACTGCTATGCTGGTCCTCGTACGTCTGACAAAGGGACGACCCAACAGACCGGGTACTGAATCCAGCACCCGCCCCTGCTGGGAGTCACATCCCACGACCTGGCCAGAGGGGCTGGACTAGGCTGGAAGGAGCCTCACCGCAGACAAAGGGAAACAAAGCTCTGGTCACCACCCACAGTGTGACCAGGAACCATATCAGGCCCCACAGGCCTCACTTTAACGGCAGGGTCGTGGTAAGGACCACACAAAGCACAGGAACGTCGCGGTGGGGGTGGGGTGGGGTGGATGAGCCTCCCCGGGGCCCCACACCTACCTCCATGGGGTTCACGGTGATGGTTAGGGCGGAGTCGTCCCAGTCCATCTCGTTCTCTTTCCCGGTGTCCTGGTCCCGCATGGTTCTCTGGTGTGCGGCCCGGATCCGAAACACCCCCAGGATGATCATGAAAACCAGGAAGCTGACGCACACCACGATGACGACGGTGGCAGTGCTGGGCACGACTGGGGCGAGAGGAGACAGGACGGCTGTGATGACAGGACCCGTCCTGGGCCCGTGTGCTGGGCCTCCCTACTGCTGGCTCCATCAGCCCCCAGAGAACAGACAGACCTCTGAGAAAAGGCTCAGTGCAGGGGTTTGGTCCCTTGTCGCGTTGTCTGTGCTCCAGTTTCCTTATGTTTTGGGGAATAAAAGCTGGGCTGGCCAGTGACTGTCCTGAGCCAGGGGGGGAAGCGGGTGCTGAGCTTACAGCAGGAGTCAGGGCAGGGCAGCACAGTCCTACCTGCAAACGGGTGGGGGTTGGCCAGGTTGTGACCCGAGAGGTCAATGAAGGAGCGGTGCTCGGGATGGACGAACTGTGGCTGGGCAGCTATGTGGCTGGCGTGCTCCATAGGGTTGGCCGTGTGGATGACATTCACCTGCAGAAATGGAAAGGCAGCCTGGATGTGTCTGGGGAATGGACATGCACTTGACCAGCCCCACCAAAGTGGGCCCTGGGATGGGTGCTGGCAGGTGGAGAAAAGGGCAGAAGAAGCCAAGGAGGGTGTTGTAATGATCTGATGTTGTCACACAGCCAAGAAAAAGCCAGCTTTTGTAATAACTCATATTTATTATGCCTGATAAAATAATTTATCCACAACAGGCTGGAGGAAAAGGCCCAGCACCACCAATGGCCCTTTACCCCATGTCATCTGAGAAGCCTGGGCACAGACCATGCCCCTCTTTTCTTAAAATCACAGCCACATGGAACAGCACCAAACAGGCTCTCTTATCTTTCAAATCCACTACCCTCGGCTCAAAGAATACCCTCATGGACTCTTCAGCCTTGTGAGTCTAATTCTGGGGCTGTGGGGTCACAGTGCAAGTGTTCAACTGCTGAGAATAACTTCTGGTTCATTCCTCTGGGGCACAGAAGCTCTGAGTGACACTAGACATGTCAGAGGGGCCACATGCTCCCTGGCCACCTGGGCCGGAGTCACCACGACCACGTTCCTCGCAAGGCGGTCCTGCCCTGGGCAAAGCATTCACTCCCAGCAGGGCCAGGCCTCTGCAGAAAACCTCTGGCTCCCGGGCACTGCTCCTTCAAAAGCAGTGTTAAATCTCAAGACACACCCTTGCTCCTCAAGCCAAGGTATCAACCACCACTTGATCCTGACCACTGCCCTCCAAGGCCCCTCCAAGTCTCAGGCTGAGGGGGACTGTGAAGGGGGCACCGTGCCGGATCCCAGCTCACCTCACACACAACCCGTCATCCCAAACCTGTGCAGGTCTAGCCTGGAGTAGCCCCCCGATTGGAAAAGGTGACCCAGCCCCCCAAAGAACCCCAACAGTGACCCCTACAAATGCCCTGGAAATCAGCATTTGCAAACATCAGGGTCGTGAGTGGAGTGCTCAGTCACCAGGCCACTGGCCTTTCTCTGTAGAGCCTGGCTCTCACCTCCACCTGGAACTCGTTGCTGACATAGCGACCATTCAGCTCAGAGCAGACAAGCTTGAACTTGCGGTCAAGCAAGGACCTGGTGTGCCAGTTCCGATAGCGCAGGAGGTGTAAGATCTCCTCATAGCTGGCCATGGTGTCAACGCCTGTGGGCGAGGAGGAGATGGCAGTGCAGAGGTTAGGAATACAGGCCACAGGCAAACGCAGGCAGTTCCCAAGGCACTCAGCCATGCCTGGCTGTCCAACTGCGGGGTATCTCCCCCTACTAAAGGGCGTGTGCCATCGGCCCAGTCAACACTCTCCCTTCCCGCCCCCTCCAGGGCTCCCTCCAGGTTTTGAGCTGTGAGGACAGCTCCCAGCTGTCACTCTTCCCACCTGTGAAGACCACGCCCACGTCAGAGCTGCTCATTTCGATGCCCTTCTGCTGCAGGCGGGCCGCATCCACCTCCAAGCTCTCCTGCTCTCCATTCAGTTCTTCTCCCTCCACTGTGACCTCACAGGTGTCCAAGTCGTGCACAATCTCCTCCGACACCAGTGACTCTTGAACTGCAAAAATAGCCCAACCGGAAATATCAGAGGCCTCGGAGCATGGGGAGGGGGGTCACAGCAATGGCCCGCCTGCTCATCCTCAAACTCACAGAGCCCTTTTAGGGACCATAGATGGAGGTATGGGAAAGTCGCTTTCAAGAATTGGGGGTGTTTTATGCATCTAAAGAGGACTGAATGAACAGTCAGAAGGCCTGAGAATGGGGAGCAGTCTGTCCTGCTAGGACTGCCAGCCAGCAGGAGCATCCCCCAACTGCATCCCCTGTCCTGGTCTCCATCCTCTCAACCCCCAAGATCTATCCAGACTCTGACATCAAGCTGGAAAAAGATCAAAGGACCCCCTCCCCCCCAATAAGTGGGTTTCCAAACATCAGAAGGAGCTCCAGCCCACAGTCAGATTCTAGAAGCAAACCCAAAACAGCACAGAAACATTCAAGTTTCCAAAATCACAGAGGAAAAGGGCTGGGATTTTCCCCTGGCAGTTGCGATGGGGTTTCAGCTGCACAGTTTCGAGCTGAGGCAGGGCCAGTCGTTCTGGGCTATCACCTGTTGGGTCCTCATCCCCTTCCCCTTCGGGCTCCACTTCTCTCGTGATGGTGCTGATGATCCGAAGCTCGGGGAAGAGGAAGACCCCCTCTGAGCTTTCAAACTCAGAAGCCGCTCGAGCAAAATGGTGGATGCCACTCAGACTGATCTTGGGCTCTTCTGGCTGCAAAACCATCACGTAGCCGTCCACCGGGGGGACGGAGATGCAGGCGGCCTCGTTAGAACACCTGTCAACAAGGAAGGGAAGGGGAGGGGAGGGTCAGGGCTCGAAGAGATGGCTTCTCAGGCCACATTCCTGGAGGAAAAACTGTCACAGGGTCACTCCAGTATTCTTGCCTGGAGAATCCCATGGACAGAGGAGCCTGGCAGGCCACAGTCCATGGGGTGGCAAAGAGTTGGACATGACTGAGCACAACACACACACACACACACACCACACACACACACACACACACACAACTCAGGCCACACGAGAGTGCTCGGAGGTGGCGCAGGCAGGATTCCACAACCACGTGGGGGACAAGACGCTGGCCACTCCCACGTTTTCTTCTCAAGGGTCACTGAGCAAAGAAAAATAAGATTTACTGCTAACAAATCAGCACCTACCTAACTGTGCTGGTGATTTTGAGTCTTCGGATCCCTGGGGTGGGGAACTGTCGTGAATTAAGGTAGGAAATGTGCTGCATGGCCTTATCAAGCTCCCCCACGTCCTCTCCCTCCAAGGTCAACATCGACTGACTAGGGTTGGCCTGGATCTGAAATGGCACCAAAACAGACAGGAGAGGAGTAAGGTTCTGTCTGCAAGGAGGTGAAACCATGAACACGCTGACAAAGAAAATTAGCTTGGGACTGATATGAACTGGTGACTTAGGAGAAGAAAAGCTTGTAGAATTCCAGTGACCATGACCCCACAACATGAAGTAAATATCAAAGGTGCAAACAGATCTGTGATATAAGAAGAAAAAAAATGTTTGGTCTTTGTCCCTGGCACAGACCTCCTAAAACGCTTGGAATTTCCTGAGGGATAGAAGCATCTTTTGTTATTCCTGATTAAGCCCCTTTCAACCACCCCAGAGTTTACCTTAATGAGGTGACTCTTGGTGGAGCCCTAGATAGTTTCTGGATGGGGACTGGCTGCTAGAGAAACAAACCATGTGGTAAGAGTGGACCTTCAGTCCTACCCTTGAAGGGAGAAAAGTTAGAGACTGTGTTAATTGATCACCAGAGGTTAATGATTTGATCCATCATGCCTATATAATGGAATCTCTACAAACCCCCCGAACAACTGGGTCTGGAGAACTGGGTTTGCAGACACAGCAAGGAGCTGGGGGGTGGAAGCCCTGTGCACTTCCCTCACCCCAGGCCCTGAGTATCTCTTCCACCTGCTTGTTCCTGAGTTGCATCCCTTACAATAAACCAGTAACCATAAACAAAGTGTTCTGTGGGGTTTTCTGAGCAGTTCTGCAAATTATTGAAACTGAAAGTGGGGAGGCGTTGTGGGAATCCTGGACTTGCAGCCAAGCTGGATGGAAGTGTGGATACCAGAGGCCTGGAAGCTTGTAACTGGCAGCTGAGGAGCAGGTGTCTGGTGGGCAGGGGGGCCTGGTGCCCAGTCAGTGTCAGGACGGAAGTGGACTACGGGATGACTGGGGAACGGGGGCCCAAAGAGCTGGAGAGTTACGGTGTGGTGCTGGAGGTGCTAAGAGTAAAAACTATCAACCCTTGTGCCAGCAGCCTCTGCACTTGAGGTCAAGGAAGCTGTGGGTACAGGGGAGTGAGGGGCCAGGCAGGGGGGGTGCCTGTGTTACCTTGACACCTCTGCCACTCTCTTCGGGGGTGTGCAGGTCTAGCCCCTCTTTGCAGGTATACAGACAGTCAATCACCTTCTTATCTGTGAGCTTCCCAGAACGGATGGTCAAGCCAGCCAGATTACCTCGGAAAAACTGGGTCATGCGCAGGTCACCACCTGTGAGACATGAGGGAGGGAAAGCAGAAATTGTGGGGGCGGCCTGGGGCCTCCCATCTCACTTTTCAATGTGGTGTTACCAGTGGTGGTGGCTTGATGGGTGGACATGCAGGTTAGTTCCTATCAGATCCTGTTAGCCTTGCAGCTGACATGGAAGCACAATGAGGAAATTAAATGGTTTATGATCATGCATGTGGCCCGGAGAAGAGAGGAGCTGGTGGTGATGGCGTGGGTGGGGGGGGGGTCCCTCACCAGAAGCCCAGAGGTCCCATGACTGTCACCACTCATGTGGCCACTCCCCAGAAAGGGTGGTCCATGCTGCACTGGTCACCATGGCACATGAGTAACATCTTACTGGTGCCAGTCTCTTCAACCACTGCCTTCTCAATCAGCTGGATCAGATGCTGGGCTGCCTTTTAAAAATTTATTTATTTTTGGCTGCACCATGTGGATGCAAGATCTTAGTTCCCTGACCAGGAATCACACCCAGGCCCCTGAAGTGAAAGCATTGGGTCCTGGCCACTGGACCAAAAGGGAATTCCCCTTGGGTTGCTTTTTTCTAAATGAGCATATTCCCAGAATACATACAAACTCGGGAATGAATACACACAAGCAGGAGTAGAAGATAAAATGAATGTTAAAACCCCACCCTGCACTTAGAAGCCTAGTTATCAAGGCCACTCAGATGGCTGTTTCATTGACACGCAGCATGCCTGTCGCCAACCACTGAAGACAGCTGAGGAGAGTGAAGATGTTGTAAGAAAAAGCCAGAAAGTGGCCCTTGACAGGTTGTCACAAACAGCCAAAACCAGGAGGTAGTAAACCCTGTTCTTACACTGAAGGAGAAGAGCCCGACTGTCAGCAGCATGTCTCAATCCTGACAAGGACATTACACGCAACATCACTGCTAGGGATCGAGATCTCTAAAAAACATTACTTAGAATTTATTATCGGGCGGGACAGAATATCTAGACACGAGTCTTTTCCTATCTGGTAGTTCAGACACACAAGAAGCAGGAGGTAGTCTCTCAATCCTGGCCTGTGAGATTTCAGCAGGGCGTCTCAGGCAGTGGGATGGGGTAAGATTTGATGAAGGGAGTAAAAGAAACTCTCATTAGTGCCTCGCATGAATGAGTCGTTTGCTCTCACTTCAGCTGGGATCAGCACGGGCAGAAAAGGGAAATCCCATGATGCAATGGGGCAGCATAAGGCAAAGCAGCAGCTCAAGACAGTGTCTGGGACCCAAATGCAAACGGGGTGTCGCATGCGGAATGGGCAATGAATGGAGGTCTCGTCTTTAAATGAAACACAAGAGTGAAACCGTAGGCAAGAGTCCAGGGACCTGCGGAGGCCAGAGGCACAGGCTCAGTTTCATTGTCATTTTCAACTCCTGAATACTCTGTAGAAAAGCAAGACAGACAATATAAAAGGACCAAGAGGTTAGGCTCTTCAGAACTGGACCTTGGAAATTAGTTTTGAAAAGTTACCAAACACAAACACAAAGAGAACACTTCGCCTCTCATCCCTCCTGACACACTCTACATGGATGAAGCTTGTACCTCGTCACCTGTTATCACCCCAATGCTTCCTCCCATCCTTTAAAAAAAAAGTTTAAGTGTAGTTGATTTACGAAGTTAATCTCTGTGGTACAGCAAAGTGGTTCAGTCACACACACACAAACACACACCCTCTTTCATATTCTTTTCCATTATGGTTGATAAGAGGATACTGAATATAGTTCTCTGGGCTATACAGTAGGACCATGATGTTCATCTTTTTCCAGTCTTTTATTTCACCCTCCTACAGCCTCCTTGCCAAAACACAAGTTGGATTCAAAATAAGACTGAGTGAAAGCCGTGCGCTCAATTCACTGATCTCCTCAACCTGCCCAGGCAGGACCCAGCCAGATGGTGGCTGACGTTGATGGCAGAGACGGACCGGGTGCAACGGCAGCCCACCTGGACCACAGCACTGGCCTTCCTGGCGGGGAACACATGCGTCAGCATCCAGAGGTTGGTACGTAGCGAAAGTGTATGACTTTTTTGAAGGCTCCAAAGGAGTACATAATTGGTTGAGACTTTGACTTGCAAGGGACAGAGGAAAGAAGGCATTTTTAACCAGTTTTTCTGAACAGGAAGGGAGTCAGAGATTAGGGAACTTAACCCAGAGAAACATACTCAATCGGTGACGGGCTCAGGGCTCGGGGACAGCAACTGCGGCTACCCACCAGCGTTCTGGGTCCAGGCACCTACCCACCCAATAAGAGGACAGAGTCTCCACTTTCAAGACTGCTTCCCTGTGTCCACTCCACCTTGCAGAGCAGGCCTTTCCACCTTTAGCTTTAGCTGCAGCTGAGTGGGCTCCAGGCCAGGTGTGCACAGGTGAGCCCTGGGGTCCACACAGCTCCTCCGTCCCAACACACAGATGAGCCCTGGGGCCCACACAGCTCCTCTGTCTTCACAACCCATAGTTAGAACTGATGTTTCTGTTGATGCCATGAGGGCGCCTCCAGCCTAAGTTCCCCATGGTGAATCTGAAAAGGGATCTCAAATCCCCTGAAAGGAAGAAAGGAGATCTTTTTTCCTGTTAACTACAATTTTTAAAAACTTGTGTTTGGTTTGGAGATTTAGGGAGATTTTTCTGGCTGAGGATGCAGAGAGGGCTGAGGTAGAAAGAGATGAGAGAGGGTGAAAGTGACGGCCGACTGACAGCAGAGGCACCAGGACATGAACAGGAAGGCAGAGTGGAATGTGAGGGCTTATTTTAACCCATGCAACAAAGTTCTCAGAATACAAAGTAACACTTAGGTTGGCCCTTGTATTCTTATTCAAGTCTTTGCTGAGAAATTGGGGAAGCTAATATGAAATGAAATTTTAAGAATAACAGAAACTTCCGATATGCCTAATAATTTATTCTTCACTCCCTGGTCTCATGTTCTCATTTCTTACGAACCAGCTGTCACCAGAATTAAATCTGGGAATTCACTGAATAAGTTCACTGTGAATACTGTCATACTCCTTTTCATTTGAAAGGATCTACAGGAAAATTATGAAATTCAATCCTCCGAAAAGCAGCAACAGTGTCTTGAAAACTGCTGTTCAGTTGCTCAGTCGTGTTGGACTCTGCAACCCCAAGGACTGCAGCATGCCAGGTTTCCCTGTCCTTTACCATCTCCCAGAGTTTGCTCAAATGACGTCTTGGAAATTAGGCTCTTTCATAAATTTCTAATCTAACTCCAGGTACAACACTTCCACAGAGAAGGAAAAGGAAGGCTGATTTAGCAGGTACATGTGATGATGATGACACCCTGCAGTCACACACGAGAGTCAAGGGCAAGGGTTGGAGGTGGGGCCCCATGAACCTCAATGGCAGACCAGTGGACCCGTGAACTTGGGTGGGAAAAATCACATGCTTATTTTCACTAACTTCTAATATTTAGTTTTCCTTTTCCTTATAAATGTCAGCTACAAACAGGAATACTGGAAGAAACCGTGACTTTGCAAATAGAAATCATGTCCCATCACACCAACAAGCATTGTTACAAAGCCCCTTGCTATTCTGACTCACAGCAATTAACAGATATGCCTGATTCTCACATGTGAATAGCGGCACAAATGTTACTATTTCACAAATTAGGGCTTTTAGCACTTTCATAATTGTATGTACTTCAATCTACTTGGTCACCTTTGAAACCCTATGTATTTTATAGATTCATAAGAAATGTATCCTTCTGAGAAGGGATCCTCAGGCTTCCCAGACTACCAGAGGAATCCATTGCACAGAAAAGGTTAACACTCCTCATTCAGTGGATCAGAGACCCTAGTCTGAGTGCACCAGCTCCAGGGGTTCAAACCCTAGCACCATGTGATCGGCTGATTAACATGGCTTGCTTCTTCATCTCAGTTTTTCAGCTGTGAAATAGGGATAAAAAGAGCTTCTGCCCCACAGATGTATCACTTAGAATTAATGAGATAATGTATGTTAAGTCATCAGCACACAGCCTGCCACTGAGAAAACAAGAATAAGCGGTATCATCTTGCTGGTGATTGTCATCACATCCCATCTCGGTCTTTTGGCAGAGATGCCCACAGACTCTTCTCTAGTCCTCACTGAAGTGCTTCTACCAGGTTACCAACCACAAACACTCTGATGTGCCCTCTGGGCCAGAGCAACTCAAACATCTGTGCCTGACTGCTGTTTCTGTGTTTTTGTAAACTTTCCAATGAACAGATTCATTTATAAACAAGTTTCTCAACACACTCTCTCTCGGCACAACACTCCCTCCCAGGCCCTCAGAAAAGGTGTTCCCATCCTTCACTGCCTCGCGCATCACAGAGCTGCCCCAGAGCCTTGCACAGCAACGCCCCCGGAAAGGCAACACCAGGCAAAGGAATGAAAAGATAAAGGAAAGGACAGCA
Organism: Muntiacus reevesi; assembly: GCF_963930625.1. NCBI lineage: Eukaryota > Metazoa > Chordata > Mammalia > Artiodactyla > Cervidae > Muntiacus > Muntiacus reevesi. Next base: position 89,947,872 of record NC_089253.1, on the reverse strand, counting down.
AGGAATGAGAATACTGAGAAGAGCCTGCTTCTATTAATATCAACACATCAGAGAAAAAGTATTGCTCCCTGAGACTGAGGGGAAAAGGGGTACCCGTGACCGTTACCTTGCCAGCAAGCCCCAACCACGAGCTGGGTTTCGATCTTGGATGGATGAAGTGGGTAATCTTCAGTGACAGAGAAGGGCTCGTGAGGGATACCGTCCACGTAGAGGGTCACACTGGGGATTTCCACGTTGAGGACGTAGTGATGCCATTCCTCGTCACAGACCTGAGGGGCCAAGGGAAGTGTTAGGTGTGTAACACCCTCCTTCCTTCTCACCCTCTCACACAGCTGGACACGAGAACCAATTTCTGTTTTCCTAGAAAGGAAAAGATTTAAGGCAACAACAGGGACTTCCCTGGTGGTCCAGTGGTTAAGACTTCGCCTTCCAATGCAAGGGGTGTGGGTTCCATCCCTCGTCAGGGAACCAAGATCCCACATGCCTTGTGGTCAAAATACCAAAACATAAAACAGAAGCAATATTGTTAACAAATTCAATAAAGACTTAAAAAATGGTCCACATCATCAATAAATAAATAAAAAAGCAACAAAATATGTCTCTTCCCACCATGTCTTACCCAAAGGGCCCAGGTGACAACCACCTCAAGGACATGTCAGACTGGGGGGCAGGGAGGGGTGCTACTTGCCCGTCATGAGACAGGGCTTCAAATGGTGAGCTGCCCAACCCTCTTCTGCCAGGAGCAGACACCAGAGAATTCTAGTATCAACAGGATGGACACCACTCGGGGGGCTTGCAGTTCCTTTTCTGGATCAAAATGAAAACTACCTCTCGTCTCAGAACAAGGCCCACTGTGCATCATGTGTTTTTCTTTCTCGGTTCAAAGGTGATGGTCTATACAAGTATGAACATAAAGCTCAGGTGGCCAAATTCACCTGAGTTCCTCTCCTATCACTGAGTATCTCCCTTGCTGTCACACGGAGAGTGCTGGTCTGCAGTCTCCGAGGCCCCAGCTGGTCTGGCACTGGCCTGATTTCTGGCTTATATCTTATGCAAGAACAGGGACAAGCAGAGGAGGAGATACTCTGGGATGAAATTTCTAAACATGGCTTTCAAAAAGTTTGCCCAAAGCTTCCCTGGTGGCCCAGTGATAAAGAGGCTGCCGACCAATGCTGGAGACATGGGTTCAATCCCTGATGTGAGAAGCTCCCACATGTGGCAGAGCAACTAAGCCTATGTGCCACAACTACTGAGCCCATGTGCTGCAACTCCTGAAGCCCACACATCCTAGAGCCCATGCCCTCCAACAAGAAAGGCCACTGCAATGAGAAGCCCGTGCACCCCAACAGGAGAGTAGCCCCTGCTTGCCACAACTACAGAAAAGCCCAAGCAGCAATGAAGCCAAAAATTAAATAAATCACTAATTTTTTTTTTAAGTTTGCCCAATTTACCTTTTAGTTCTAAGAAACTGAACCAAGGAGAAATTGAGAGCTTAAACAGACCAGAAACATCAAAATAAATGAAGACATTACCAAAGATTACTCCCAAAAGAAAAGCAACTGCTTTTGAGCCTGAGGAAAAATTCAAACCTATAACATTGTATGTATGTTTACTATATACTCATGATATGTGTGTATATAAATGTGTCATCACATATTTCTAAATAAAGGAATTACACAGTAATTCACTTTTGAGATAGGTAAGATCTTAATTTTAGTTTAAGTCTTTATTTCAAACAAGTTCTATAACAGAAGCTTCTTCAGAAAGTAATTACATTTCTAGTTTTACAAATATTACAGGTTTCTAGGGGATTAGCAGAATAACACTGTACTTAAATATCAGTAATATTTGGTCAAAGTCCATGAGCATATTCTGAGAAGATAGTAGTCAAGTTCAAGTGCGTCGCCAAGTCGTGTCTGACTCGTGCGACCCCACGGACTGTTGCCCACCAGGGTCCTCTGTCCATGGGATTCTCCAGGCAAGAATACTGGAGTGGGTTGCCATGGCCTCCTCCACGGGATCTTCCTGACCCAGGGATCGAACCCATGTCTCTTATGCCTCCTGCACTGGCAGGCAGGTTCTTTACCACTAGTGCCACCTGGGACCACTCCAACTACTCACTTTACATCAACAATAGCCTCGCTCCCTTTGAGTGTGTGCTCACTCAGTTGTGTTCGATCCTTTGAAACCCCATGTACTGCAGCCCACCAGGCTTCCCTGTCCATGGAATTCCCCAGGCAAGAAAACTAGAGTGGATAGCCAGGGGATCTTCCCGACTCAGGAGTTGAACCCATGTCTTCTGCATTGCAGGCAGATTCTTTATCAACTGAGCTACACAGGAAGTGAAGATAGCAGTAGAATTAGTATAATTTTTTAATTTCCTTGAAAACAGGGAGATGAGGAGAGTAAAACCCCAAGCCACAGACAACACCCACGATAATACTGCTGATGAGGTGACTACATGAATGCTGAAACAAGCCAGGTGGAGAAAAGCAACAGGGTTTCTGATCCAGGAGATACCAGAGGGTGTGAAGCCACATTAAAAAAAAAGACTTTATGAAGACAACTGAAGGGAGAGTTCAAAACTTAAAGCTAGGGGGAAAAAAAGTCAAGCTGATCAACTATCTTTTTTCAAAGTGTAGGAAAGCTAATTTCATGTAAAACTGAGGGTGGGGGAGTGGAAATGATCATGCCTCAATTCCACATGAAGTTTTTAAAAGGAAAAGAAAAGAAAACCAAAGGGAATTAATATCTCTTCAGCTAATGAAACCATACCTGAAAGTCATACCTAACAAAAGAGATGAGAACGATGATCTAGTATTTTTAAAACATGCTAAAAGACATTAGGAGAATGACATAAAACAGTAAAAAACAAGTTCATAATTAAAGTAACTCAGAAACGAGGTGCCAGGATACAAAAATGATTTAAAGAAAAGGGACAGTTACAGTAAAAAAGGCGAAGAATATCAACAAAAGATAAAAGGCATCCCCAGGGAGGAAAACCAAAGCAATGAAAAAGAACATTGCAAAACTTGCATGAAATACCCAAACATTTGAAGCTAGATGCTAAAAGGGAATACCACATATTTGGGAAAACACACCTAAAACCACCAAGATGTATTCATAAAATTAAAAGAAGAGGAAGAGAAAGAAATACATCCTATAATCATCCAAACAAAAAGACTAAATATTTTATAAATGAAAGAAAATCAAGTTGTTGTCAGAGTTTAATAGTAACATTTTATGTTAGAACTCAATGGAGAGAGAGATTTTCTGTTCTTAGAAATCTTACATCTGAGCCAGAGATGAGATATACAATCAAAGTGACCTTCAGTATAAAGGTTGCAGACAAACTATTAAAACAACATGTAAGAAGTTAGGAATCTGTTCCCATGAGCCCTTCCTGGGAACACACTTCCTACCACCCAAGTGACAAGAAAACAAATGCCACAAGGATGGTGACATTGACCACTGATGGCTGCTTACATCACGAAGAGAAAATACCAGACGCAGGGCTTAAACAGATCAGAAACATTAAACCCCATTCTAATCAAGTCTTTAGAGCCCACTCCCAATGTACAGGGTATAAAGAAAAGAGAGGAGGGGTTTCCTGGGTGGTCCAGTGGTTAAGAATCTGCCTTCCAATGCAGGGGATGCAAGTTCGATCCCTGGTCAGGGAACTAAGATCCCACATGCGGTGGAGCAACTAAGCCCATGTGCCTCAACTAGAGAGAAGCCCGCGCACTCAACAAAGAGCGCAGACGCTGCAACTAAGACCCAACACAGCCGTAAGGAGGTAGACAGATGGATAGATAAATAAACATCTTTAAAAGGAGGAGACGACAGAGGAGCATGTTACATTACACCACAGGGAAGCAACCAGTCAAATTTAAACTCTTGAAACCTACTGAACTAAAGCCTAATTTTATTACCAAATGAATTCCAAGGGAGAAGAGGAGAGTCTATAGATTAAAATAAACTCAAAAAGTCTATCAGAAAATCCCAATGTATGGCCTCTTACTGGATCCTGATGCAAACAAACAAAACTGTAAACACAAAAACACCTATGAAACAATCTGAACACTGGATGGATATTGAAAAATTATTAACAGTGGAGGTGACAATCAAATAAGACTGACCAAGAGCTGATAATTGCTGAACCCAACTGAAGGGTGTATGGAGTTGCTCCTTATACTAATCTGTCCACTTTTACCTATGTCTAAAATTTTCCATGATAAAGTTTCAAAAACATGTAAACAGAAGAAACGAAACCTTGGGACGCCCCAGTGGTTAGGACTCTGCTCTTCCACTGCAGGGGGCATGGGTTTGATCCCTGGCTGGGGAACTAAGATCCCCCCATGCCGTGGGGTGCAGTCAAAATTTTTTTTATTTAAAAGAAAGGAAGAAACTAAATATATAAATGCAGACTACGGTTACAAAAACAGAACTATACCTAAAATATCTACCTACGCTGCAAAAAATTTTTTCTGGATACCTTTCTTAGTATCTTGAAAAAATTTATGACAATGGTGTCCGAGAAAGAAATGATCTAGGTAAATAAAAATGACAACAGTAAGAGATGAATGCTGTCACCTGGACAGTGACTTCATCTTTCTACCACCACACATTTTTTTCCTCTCATATGGGCTCTTATGTATGTATCTTGTAATAGTTTCAGACAATGTTATATTTCACCAACTATAAGCACATATATAACACTATGTCTGCTCATATCTACTAACTCCAGGAGACAGATAATTTAAGTCTAGGCCAAAGGTTTCCTTCTTGTACCAACTCTAAATCATGAGACAAACAAACCTGCTGTGATTGTAATGGAAAGGCTTTCTCAGTTCACAGCACCTCCTCGTTTCTTATAATGCATTGATTCTTTGCACATGACACTTGCTTTTTTACCACTGTAAATTCTAGGAAATCAGCCTTGCAAAGATATGACATCATCACAAGAAGTATAATATGATCTAATGCCAAAACTGTAAACTCCCAAGACCTAGCAATTCATGTGATGTCTGAAAGATGTCAAGACTGCTGGTTCCTTGAAAATTTAAAATATTGTATCCCTAAATTTGCTGAGGCATCCAGAGTCCTGGGCACAATTTGGGAGTCAAGGGCTTAGACAATGAATAAACAAACACAAGGAGCTCAACTTTTAAGTAAGTGCTGCTTATCTCAATAAATTATAACATAGCATTTTGTATTTGAAACATGCTATTTCTTTAAAGAGGCACACCTTGGAGATATCACAGGTTTGGCTCCAGACCACAGCAATGAATCAAATATCACAAGAAAGTGAGTCACATGAATTTTTTTGGTTTCCCAAAGCATAAAAAGTTATGTTTACACTATACTATAGTCTACTGAGTGCACAACTGCATTACGTCTAAAAAATAACTGTGTCTGTGTCTGTGTTAGTCGCTTGCTCATGTCTGACTCTTTGCGACCACGTGGACTATAGACTGCCAGGATCCCCTGTCCATGGAATTCTCCAGGTAAAAATACTGGAGTGGGTTGCCATGCCCTCCTCCAGGGGATCTTGCCCGACCCTGGGATCAAAGCCAGGTCTCCTGTATTTCAGGCAGATTCTTTACTACCTGAGCCACCAGGGAAGCCCAATTTAAAAATACTTTACTAAAAACTGTAACCATCATCTGAAAATGCTTAGGACTTCCAGGGCAGTCCAGTGGTTAAGACTCCATGCTCTTAGTGCAGGTGCCAGGGTAGGAGGACACGGGTTTGGTTCCTGGTTGGGAAATGAAGATACTGCATGCTGCAGAGTATGCCCCCCCCAAAAAACCCAGTATCTGAGAAGTACAATAAAATAAGGTATGCCTGTATTAATATTTTATGTACAAAATACACACATGTAAAAAAACAAAGTCTTTCAATGTGAAGGAGTTCAATGGATTTAATGTGCTATCCTATTACCCACAGACACAGAAATTGTAAAACCTTCAATACACCCTGCCCATAAATAGTTGGTCCCGTGCAAGGTTTCATTGCCCCATCTACTCTCTCTGAAAAAAAATACTATCAGTGAGTTTTCCATTCCCTCACCTGACTCAGCTTCCAGTGGAACTCTGCAGGTTTGTATTTCTTCTCTTCTGAAGGATCCTGACGGAGGAGGAAAACCAGCCGGCAGCCGTGGACATAGAGTGAGTAATGGTGTCGGTTCATCTCTGCAGAGAGAAATTCTACTGGTAAACCATCAGCTTTACTCACTACTCACCAGGCAGCTTTTGCAGAAACTAACATCTGTGCCCAGCCATTTTTATTCTGGCTGGCCAAAAATTAATTCTGTTATTCACTAACACTTTGTGGGTTACTACATTCAATAGTTACACCTGACACATCTGTAAATCTTCTCCAGCACCATGAGTTTCATTTTCACTTTCTGCATGAGAATTAATCACTAAGGTTTTTTGTCTTTTTGTTAGTTGACTATTCACATCATCTGAAGTATAACTATATTCTGAAGAACTACCATCTTATGAGACTCCAGTATACATGTCACTCGGACAATTAGAGAAAGTGTCTGCATAAAATTCACCAAAGAATTCTTTTTCACTCAAAATTTCATTATGCATCATTTAAAAAAAAATTTAGGGTAATAAACTTGTGTTTACAATATACACAAGGTTGCAACAAAAACCTAACAGCAAAATGTGAATAACAACAATCGTTAAGTTGTGCAGTGAATCCCTGATCAATTTTAAGTTCTAACAACTTAACACAGTGATGTTAATCATATCACTCTCTGAAAACATGCGTCTCCAGTCAATAATGTGATAAGACCCAAAGGAGAAACAAAAGCTGTTATTTCTTCAATGGATTTTGAAGACAGTTTTACCAGCATAAATGAACTCTCCAGGGTGGGCCAAGGCAGGGTTAGGAACAGATACACTTGGGTTTGGGGCTTCCCAGGTGGCACTAGCAGTCAAGAACCTGCCTGGAAATGCAGGAGATGTGAGAGCTGCAGGTTCAGTCTCTGGGTTGGGAAGATCCCCTGGATGAGGACACAGCAACCCACTTCAGTATGCCTATCTGGAGAATCCCACAGACAAAGGAGCCTGGAGGGCTGCAGTCCATAGGGTCACATAGAGTTGACATGACTGAAGTGACTTAGCATGCATACATGCATGCAAACACGCACACCTGGGCTTTACTGAGAAGTGGGGCCTGATCCACTGAGTAAAACTAATAAATGCCTAGATACCAGTGCCAGATCCATGCAGAGAACCATGAGTGTCACCAACAGCCTGTGGGAGCCTTTAGGGTTAGAATAAGGTGCCGGCTCCAGGCTCCACTGTGAGGATGTCCCTCACAGCGAAGCTCACCTACCTGTTTTGTCTGAGCTGCAAAGAATCGTCTCCTTCTTCTTGCCAAATGGCCCATGCCTCATCCACACAGAGACTGTAAAGGGCTCCTTGGGGTTGACAGAGACGATGCCGTCTGGGACCCTCACTGCCTGAGTGCCGTTGAACTCGAAGACCTGGTCGCTGTCATGGCCGTTGTCTGTGGGAAGGCCAATGGTCCAGTTCCAGGAGCCTCCTGGGGAAGGCAGCAGCTCAGCCGTGCCAGATGCAGCACCTGAAGCAACACAGTGATGCTTATTGTGCACTGTGTGATGAACTCAAATGGGATAAGCATTTCAAGGCCCATGAGGCACAGTCTTTATTTTAAAATTACTACTGAAACATAGTTAACTTACAATGTTGTGCTAATTTGAGGTACACAGCAAAGTGATTCAGTTATACATATACATATTCTTTTCTTCCATTCTTTTTCACTATAGGTTGGTATAAGATATTAAGTAGAGCTCCCTGTGCTACAGAGTAGGTCTTTGTTGTTTATCTTTTTCATAAATAGGAGTATGTATATGTCAATCCTCTGCCCTTTCCCCTTTGAAAAGCGTAAGTTTGTTTTCTACGTTTATGCATCTATTTTGTAAATAAATTCATTTGTATCTTTTTTTTTTCTTCTTAGGTTCTACATACAAGTGATATCATATGACATTCATCTTTCTCCATCTGGCTTACTTCACTTAGTTTGAGAATCTCTAGGTCCATCCATGTTGCTGCAAATGGCATTATCTCATTCTTTTTCATGGCTAAGTAGTATCACACACACACACACACACACACTCTTTATCCATTCATCAGTTGATGGACACATAGGTTGCTTCCATGTCTTGACTATTATAAACAGTGTTGCTCTGAACACTGAGGCACATGTATTAAGGTACCGTATTTATCTTAATGGTTAAACAGTTTGCTAATTCAGTTTTCTTTTCCTCAAAACTAAGAGTTTTTATTACTAAAAAGATTAAAAAATAACAACCATGGTTATTATCTTCAAAAAAAAAAAAAAGAAGGAAAAGAGGAGTTTTAACTTTTAAAACCTGTGAATCACTATGTTGTATAGCAACTATACTTTAATAAAAAAAAAAAAAAAGAAGAAACATTATTTGTGATTTCACTCCACTGTATACACTGCTAACATTTGGGTATAAACACTTCCAGTCCTTTCCTTATGAATATACACGCATTATTAAAATATGTATAACGTGTATGAAAATATAAAAATGGAGTCCTACTATGTACTTACATATATGACCATAGTCTAGAGCACAATTTAAAATGTCTGAACAGCACTTTATTGTATAGAATTTGTACAATAATGTATTTAAACTGATCTGTTCCTGTGCGTAGAGTCGCCTCTAATTCCTTTCTGTGATAAACCTTGCCTCAACGAGGACCTGTGTGTCTCCATGATTATTCCCTTAGGATAAATTCCTAGAAACGGGATACTAAGCCAGAGAACATGAGACATTTTCACAACTGTTGTTAAACATTGCCAGGCTCAATTTTTTTTTAATTCATCCACAGAGAATTCTGCAACCTCTCCCAGCTGCTGGGCCCTTGACTTTCCCATTCCTAGGAGCAGCAGGACTAGGCTGGAACAGACTGGTCTTTCAGTATCATCCGATCTCAGTCCAAATCCAAGTTCAGGCTCTTCCTAAAAGTCTGAAGTGATTCAGCCTCCCTCAGTCTCAACTAGTTCCTCTGGAAAGATGAGGAATAACTCCACTGCCTTTGTGATCCTGATGGGACGATAAATAACACATGTGCAAGTACCTAGTGTATAGGAAGCACTCGGACAGAAAATTCTTTCTACCTTTGAACTGTTCTGCTGAGAAAATGCTTATTTAATATCATACAAACAATGGCAGCAGCAAGATGGATGAAGCAAGAGACCACTGTACTGAGTGAAGTTAAGTCAGGAGAGAAGGAGAAATATCCTACGACACCCCTTATATAGGGAACCTTAAAAGAAATGATACAAATGAACTTACTTGCAAAACAGATACAGACTCACAGACTTAAGAGAAGGAACCTACGGTTGCCAGGGGTGATGAATTGGGTGGGCAGGTGGGGGGGATAGTCAGGAAGTTTGGGGTCGACAATGCTATTTTTAAAGTGGATAACCAACAAGGACCTACTGTATAGCCCAGAGAACTCTGCTCAATGCTATGTGGCGGCCTGGAGGGCAGGGGAGTTTGGGGAAGAATGGATACAGATATGTGCATGGCTGAGTCCCTTTGCTGTTCACCTGAAACTATCACAACATTGTTTGTTAACTGGCTATACCCTAGTACAAATAAGAAGTTTTAAAAAATAAAAAGCAAAAGAAGAAGAATGGCATTATGAGAAAGCATGGTTTTTACACTATACTTACATAATTTAAAATAGAAAGTACTCCAAACCTCTTCACTTACACATTTTTAGGTACCTGATTATGAGAATTTGGACTCATGGTCAGACATCCAAGTATATTCAGCACAGGGATGAGCCAACAGAGAATATACTTTTTCCCTGTTACTTCTTCTTTATATGACAATTTCCAATGATGTAAGAAAACTGGTTGCTCAAGTCCATTATCACTTAGTGAAGAGACAGGTGAGCATCAGAAAACGCTACCTCCAAAACTCTTACTGAGCAGCTGTTGGAACACAAGAGGCCCTTCTGATCATCAAGAAGCAATTTAAGTTAGTGGTGTTCTGGGACTTCCCTGGCAATTCAGTGGTTAACACACCATGCTTCCACTGCAGGGGGCACAGGTTCAGTCCCTGGTCCGGGAACTAAGATCCCATGTGCTGAGCAGCATGGCCAAAACATAACATAAACAAGTTACTGGTGTTCTACCACCAGCTGCTTGAAAGATTCTTCCTCAGCATTTTCCCTGAGAGGTATCCATACCTCTCCTCTACCTGACTTAGATAAACCCGAAAAATATCCAGACTGATGGTGAAGATGGAGAAAAAGCCTTGGGTCAAATTCGTGACCATTGTGTGTTCCACCTGCTCCACACCTTGTTTGTGGGACACAAAGACTATATATTCAATGCAGGTTTAGTTTTCATTTCCTACTTCACGTTTGCCAAAAGCTATCACATGACCTAGCTTTTTTTTTTTTTTTAGTCCTTAATCATTTCATTTCATTTAAAGCACACTCCTTATAGAACCCTTATTTGGATGATTCCCAACGTACGTTAGAGAAAGACATGCTTGAAATCAGTGGGTCTTAAGGTAGCACACGCACACACCCTTCTGAACGGGAGTTTGGGGTCGGGTTCCTCTCTCGCCTCCTTACCGCAGAGCCGGTGAAGTGACTTCTCAGAGTAGGTGTCACGGTCACAGCCCTTCCCGATGTGGCTGGTCTCCAGCTCCACTACCACCTGTACCGAGGCCACCGACTCGTCACACGTTTCCAGGTGGACATTCGGAAAGAGTGTCAGAGCGCCGGTGCCAGGCTCGTATTCCACCCTGTTGTTCCATCCTGTGTGGGCCCACAGGGAGGGTGGGGTGGAGGGGAGAGGAGGAACACTCCTGTTAGGTCTCCATGGTGGACAGACTTTCGGAGCAGGTGCGAGAGCAGCAGAGAGAGGGAGGCTCACCTTGCCACCCAGGGGTGCAGGTGGGCTTGATGCTGATCTTCACCAACACATCTTCTGCCGCTCTTTTCTTCCCGCAGTCATAGGCCGTGACAGTCAGCTTGTACTGGTGCTCTTTAGCATAGTTCAGCTTCTCTGTGTTTTTTATGTAACCTTCCAAAGGGAAAAACGACAATGAGAACCCAAACCCATTCCGTCTCCCTCCCCTTGATTTTTCTTAAATTGAAGCACAGTTGATGTACAATACTGTGTCGGTTTCCGATGTACAGCAAAGTGAGTCGTGTACATATACATTTTTTTCCAGATTATTTTCAAACCCATGTTGTGTTCTACTTCTGTTGCCCTATGCTGAAACACAAAAGGCACATGCTTTCAGCCCTGGAAGTACTAACACAGAAATAAACTGATGCTTCAGATAATTAACACTCAAGTTTGGCTTTCCTGAGCTTGAACACACACTAAATCCAGCTTGAAAGACTGTTTAAGTAGAAGAATGAGTTTACAGAATTCAGCCTCCATTTATTCTTACAGCTGTATTTGATTTTATATTTAAGATTTAATATGTAAGGGCTTCCCTGGTGGCTCAGTGGTAAAGGAGACACAGGCTCAATCCCTGGGTCGGGAAGATGCCCTGGAGAAGGGAATGGCAACCCACTCCAGTGTTCCTGCCTGGGAAATCCCACAGAGGAGCCTGGCAGGCTACAGTCCATGGGGTCACAGAGTCGGACATGACTCAGTGACTAAACAACAACAAGATAACGTGTAAAAGCATAAATAGACAAAATAATCCAAGTATTTCATGTATTAAATATGAGATGGAGCTGCATTAAATACTTTTTGCTAAAAGATTTACTTTTTTAGAGAGACTTCCTACCCCCGCCAAGCAGGAGAGAAGCCTGCTTTCTGAACATGAGTGCAGATATCTGCAAAGTGTTTGCATCATGTCCATCATTTCATCGAAGATTCTGGACTGTGTGTTAACAATGGAGACACCACAGCATCATCAAGAAGCCATAACCCAATAAAGAAGCTGAGCTCCAGACTAAGTTAATACTGTTCAATTACTAAGGATGGAGGCGGGGCTGGCAGTGAGGTATCAACTTCATTTTCAAGAAGAGGCAGAAGATTCCAATCTGATGGAGAACAGAAAATGAGGCGGATTGAGAAGCAGTCTTGTTTAGATGCAAGCTGGCTGAAAGGTAGGGAGATGATAAAATAAAATCATCTTAAGCAGTGGATTTTTATTAGATTTTGGTGGGAAAGGAGAAAAAGGATCATCCTAAAAGAGAACACAAAACTTTGGTGTCAGAAAACAGGCTTTCAGGGAACAGAGTAAAAATTTAAACGTAATCTAAACAGATATTTCTCCAAAGACATACAGATGGCCAAAAGGCACCTGTATGAAAAGATGTGCAACAAGGCTAACTATTAGAGAAATGTAAATCAAAATTACAATGAGGTAGGGAATTCTCAGGTGTTCCAGTGGGTAGGACTCCGAGCTTCTCTGCACGGAGCAGGAGTTTAGTTCCTGGTCAGGCAACTAAGATCCCACAAGCCACTCGGCATGGACCACCCCCCCACACACACACACAACTGAGGCGCTGTGCTGTACGCCTGAAACTAACACAACATTATAAACCAACTATCCTTCAATTAAAAAAAAACTTAAGCGTGAAACAGACACACCAAGTTAGGTCTTGCTATGGACTGAATGTGTGTGTCCTCCCAAATTCTTACACTAGAAGTTGTGACTCTCATGGTGATGTATTAGGAGGTGGGGCCTTTGGGAGGTGATGAGCTTTAGGTGAGCTCACAAGGGTGGAGCCCTCAAGATGGGATCAGTGTCCTTAAAGAGAAAGAAACTAGAGCTTTCTCCCTGCCATGTGGGGACACATGAGAAGCAGATCCTCACCAATACTGAACTGCTGAGCGCTCTGTCCTGGACTTCCCAGCCTCCAGAACTGTGAGAAGCAAGTGTCTGTCACTTTGTGTTTGTGGTGTTTGGTGAGAGCAGCCTGAATGGACTAACTGTGAGTTTCACTAAAGTGCAGACAAAGCTTGGGCTTGAAGCCAACTGGTGTAGAGGGGGCTGCCTGCCTCATCTCCCCCTCGGGGAGGAATGCGCCCGCTTCTGGGTTCTCACCATCTTTGTCGACGGTGAATGGCACATCCGGGGTGACGATCTCATAGCTGCAGATTTGGCTGAACTGGGGGGAGCAGTCTGCGTCCACCGCCTCCACCCTCAAGATGCTGTCATACTGCTTTCCCTCCACCACTGTGGCTTTGTAGGACTTCTCCTTGAACACGGGCGCATATTCATTGACGTCGTTCACCTGAATGTGGACAGTTGCTCTGGAAGAAGGGGGAGGAAAAAAGCTGTCAGTTTTGCTTTTTTGTATTCTTACCCCAAGAATAAACTTCTGCCCTATGGTTAAATTTCCTTTTTTTTCCAATATCTTGTTTTGTTAAATTCTATGATGGAGATGAAAATTAAACTGCTCACTGTTTTTAATTTAGCGTGGAGACAACAGAAAGTTAAAAAAGGAATTTGGATGATGCTACAAAGTCCTACCGAGTAAGGTAGCTGGTAAATAAAGAGACTTGAGAGACTTCCCTGGTGGTTCAGTGGTTAAGACTCTATGCTTTCAATGCAGGCAGCACAGGTTCAATCCCTGGTTCGGGAACTAAGATCCCGTACACTGCATGGAGCAGTCAAAAAACACAAAACAGAGAGACTTGGGATTTTCTTGACAATGTAGGGCAGGGCACGCACAAGGGAGGTAACTATATACCAGATATCTGTTTGTGCTCAACCCAGGAAGTTAAAAGTATTTTGTTACAAAATCCGGAAAAAAAAAATTAGGAAGTAGAGGTAAAAAGCAGAGATAGAAAATGGGAAATTATGAGCATTAAAACAAGTTTTATCCTGCTTATAAGGAATAGAGAGCATCAGTAAACCACTGCTGGGATATCATCCACTACTGACCAACAAATTAAAGACTTCAACTTGCCCTCCCTCATCAACCACATTCCGTCTCCCCAGTGTGGGCACAAGAAAACTAAGGCATCATCAGACCAAGCTACTGAAAACCATCAGTCTCAAGTGCTACTTGACCAGGCCATGTTTCTGACAGACAAGGTCTCTGACTGAAACAAGGTCTTTGTCAAGGAAAACAGTAACATCGCACTTTGTAAAAAGGATGAGGCATGGTTCACTGGCATGTAGCACTCCAACTATTCACCAAGACCCTCCCCACCCCAATGGTACCTGTCCAGTCTGACCCTCACAATGGGATATGTGACATCACCTCATCCACGGAGCTTCTTTCTTTAACCAATACAGTAAGTAGAAACTGATACTTGGAAAAATTAAATTTGCCTAATGCCGAGGGACTAGTAAATGGTGGAGAAAAGACCCTAGAAAAAGACTAAATCTAGGTCTTGTCCAATTGTCTCCATGACACCAGTAGTTCTCAACTGGTAGGAAGCATGTGAATACACCCAGGACTGGGGGCAGAAGTAAGCTTTCTTTCACCGGCTATGGAAATTAAAATTTATGGAAAAAAATGTATATAAACATAACAAAAGAATATCTTCCTCCAGGAAAAGTGGGCTTGTTGAATTTTCAATGGAAGGCCCTAGTATTTTTACTAGAGTACCTGGGAGAATAAAATTACTCATTCATTCACTCAACATCTAACAAGTATCGAACACTTGCTGGGAGCCATACACAAGGGGAAACACACAGGATTCCTGCCCTCAAAGAGCTGACAATCTCAATGGGGACAATCAGAAACTATCCTCTGCCTTGTGTTTCAAAACTGGAAGTTGTGGGACTTCCTTGGCAGTACAGTGGCTAAGACTCTGTGCTCACCATGCAGGGAGCCGGGGTTCGATCCCTGGTCAGGGAACCAGATCCTACATGCCACACTAAGGGTTAGCATGCCACAGCTAAGACCTGGCAAAGCCAAATAAACAAATATTTTAAAAGCAAACAAACAAAAGCAGTAAGTTTTGGAACAGTGGCAACAGTCACTGTTTTCCTTACACACACACACACACTCTGTCCCGCTCACTCACTTGTGAGATTTTTTCACGTTGGCCCCGTCTGGCCCCCTCCCGCAGTCATAGGCCTGGATGGTGAACGTGTAGTCCTTCTGCAGCTCACAGTCCAGCTTCTCCGTGGAGCGAATGACCCCCTCGCCAGTGGATTTATCCACCACCACTGCGTCAAAGGGCACATTCTGTCCGTGAACCTTAAATCCACAAATCTCACCTGGGGAGTCAAAGCGGCACGGGTTAGGATTTCTGCCACACAAACCCAGGGTGCACTCCCCTCCTCCCCTAAAGAAAATAAACAACAACGATTTGGCAGCCAGGGGTTGGGGGGGAGGGTCTGTGGACAAAGCGAGGGCGCTTGTGCTTTCATAGGGGCAAGTTCTGGGGGCTTTAGTAAAAAGAAGCATGTTCTGGCTTTCCAAGCAACTTGTTTAACTTTGCATCCATTCATGCAGGAATACAAAAGAGAGAAAGAGAAAATATAGACAGGCATTTCACAGGAGTACTTAGGAGAGCTCCGGGGTAAAGTAGTTTCATTAGCAAACAGCCAAGGCCTGGTAACACAGAGGAGCTGCCCAGGGACCTGGGAGGGCCGGGCCGTGGTTTTGATTTGGACCAGAGAGGAGGCTAAAAGGCACAGTTAAGTGTTGAGAAAAGAAGAAGCGTGAGGCATAGGTTCAGCACCAGAATTACAGAAGGTCTGTCCAAAAAAAAAAAAAAAGAATCTAAGAAACAAGTCTTCCTGTGCAATGAGCCTGGCTAAAATTAGGGAATCAAAACAAACTACTAAATGAGAAAAAGGTAGAAATACCAACTTTTCAGGCATCCATTTCAACAGCTATCATCTACGATTGAGATATTGTCTCCATTCTGGGGAGGGATGTGCTAGACTGCCCTTGGTTTTGGACTGTGTCCTATCAAACCTGAAGAAAAAGCCTGCCTGGGAGTGGAAGTGCACCCAAGTTCGTTTATGAGCTTCACTGGGAGTTAAAGCGTAGGTCTCCATTCTGGCCCAGGGGAGAACACACATAAACATTCTGATGCGTGTAGAATATAATTCACGTAAAAACAAAACTTCCAAAATTACAACAAGCAGAAAATGGTTACATAGTGAATCTCTCAGATCCAATTTTTTTAAAAAATAGAATTATCCATATAGTTCAAATGGATGTCTGATTTCCAGATATTTCTAACCAAGGGTTTGGTTACATACAATTTCCATCAATAGACTTAAAAAATAGAAACAAAGTGGGAGAATAAATAGGGGGAAAAAGAGCATGACAGTTTCTTCTGTTTGAGGGCTGATTCCCAATTTCATAAACATAGTTAGTGGGTTAATGTTCATAAGAGGGATAGAAAGAACCCTTTATCACCTTCTTTGGTGACTGTCACCTCAAAACTCTCTAAAGGGAGAAAAGATAAACCCATGTCAGTAATACAGGAAAGAACGAACTTGAAACAATAAGAAAAAAAAAAAAAAGTCAAAGATGCACATATTACATAGAAAAGCTTGACATCATTTAACAATACACTCAGTAGCCAGTGGCTAAAATTGTTAGAGCAAAACTGAACCTTCAAGGACAAAATGTCTCTTTGCAGCCACTTACCACAGAGGAACTAGCCTAGGGATGAAATACTGCTGTAAAGTCTCCTCACACCCACAGGTGCCATGGGGCTCTCTCTTTTCAGGAATACTTGGATGATAACAGTGTCTAAGTCAGTCTACTTGCTGTTTTCTAGTTTTCAGATTTTCATTTTGAAGCCAAGTTCTTGGTGGCTGGATACTGGTAACATTCAACTCATCACTGGACTTAAGGAAACAGTGGGAGGGAAGGGTTTTATTTCAACCCCTTTGTTCTTGGCCTGAATAAATAACAATGTTTTCTCATCTAAGGAACCCAACCAAGGTAACCCATATCCATACAGAGACCTCTTCTCATGGAACATCTGCTTAAATGTGAACTGAAACCAGATTCAGTGCTAACTGTAGCGATGCTACCGTGATCATGGTTTTCACTTCCTGAAACACCTGTTCTTCCGAGTCAGTATAAATCCTGCTCACCTCCCCCTATGACCCACTAGAGAACAGAAACGAGGGGGTCAGAGGTACCTTGCCCCAGACTCGGTGAGGCCTCACCGGAGAAACCAGGTTACCCAGCCTCAGTTTCCTTTTTTTCTTAATGTATATCCCTGAACAGTATTGTTTCATTGTGTTTGTGACGCGTGATTCTTGGGACTTGATTTTTCACTCCACCTTTTCCAGCCGTGTGCATCTGAGATGTATTTATCTTTGCTGGCACCTGCAGTAATAGAGTTCATTCACTCTCACTGGCGCACACAATTAGAAGCTAGTGAGGTAAAACCTAAGGGCTTAAAACATTGCCCAGCATAAAGAAAGCCCTCCACAAACACTGGTTGTCACTGTAATGGTTTCCCATTGTGTGAACACACTAGAATTCCAGTGCTCTGCTGTGTGAACAAGGCTCAAGCCACTAGCCACGTGGGGCTGCTTAAAATTGAACTGAAATTCATATTAAAAGTGCATAATACTGGGCTTCCCTGGTAGCTCAGTGGATAAGAATCTACCTGCGAGCGCAGTAGACGCCGGTTCAATCCCTGAACCAGGAAGACCTCACATGCCTCGGAGCAACCTGGCCCAGGAGCCAGAACTACTGAGCCTGTGCAGAGCCCAGAAACCACAACCACCGAAGCCTGTGTACCTCACAGCCCACGCTCTGAAACAAGAGGAGTCCCCGGCAATGAGAAAGCCATACACCACAGCCAGAGAGTAGTCCCAGCTCGCTACAACTAGAGAAAAGCCTGAGGAGCTATGAAGACCCAGTACAGCCAAATAAATAAAAATTTTTTATTAAAATAATAATAATTAAAAAAAAATTTTTATAATAATAAAAACTCAGTTCCTCAGTTGCACTGGCTGCATTTCAAGTGCTCCAGAGCCACACATGAACAGCAACTATTCAGTAGAGATGTAGACATGAACATTCCATCACACTGCAAGCTCTACTGGACAGCGCTGCTCAGGGCAGGGGGCAGGCAAACCAGCAGGCCAAGTCCAGCCAGTGCGTACTTCTGAGTGGCCTGCGAGCTGAAGATGGTTTCTGTGTGTTATTTCACGACACAAGATAATTATAGGAAATTCAAATGTCAGTGTCCTTAAGCAATGTTTTATCAGGACGCATAAAACATAGACCTATTAATGTCTTGTCTCGGGCTTCTTTCCCCTGCCTCTCCCCCACAGTGGCACAGCTGGGTCACTGCCAAAGAGACCATCCCCCCATGGACTGCAAACGCTCATATCCTCACTGCCAGCCTTTTAGAGAAAGACTGGCTGATCACTGCTCTTTAATACACCATGAGCAGAAACTGCTGGGTACCAGCTGTGTCCAACTGTTTTCCAGAATGTGGTAATTAGCTTGACTACGTTTGCACTTTTGGGGTGTAACTAACAGAGTGGGATATATATTAAGACATGTCAAGTTGCCCAGCTTTAATTCAGTGGTATAATAACACCACGTGTTTTTTTTTTTTTTTTTTTTGACTTGGGAGTCTGCTGTTCTAAAGAGAAAACGATGAGGCATCCTACGTCATTCACAGTGAGTGACAAGGCTTTCCCAACAAGGCCACTGCACAGGGAAGTGAGGTTTAAAAGCTCAGATGAAGCCTCTGACCTGGGTGATGCTACCTACACAGTGCAATGCTGAGTAAGAGTTCAAAGACAATCACCAGGGACGTCCCTGGTGGTCTACTGGCTAAGACTCTGCACTCACAGCGCAGGGAGCCTGGGTTCCATCCCTGGTCAGAGACCTAGATCTCACATGCTGCAACCAAGATCCCACCTTCTGTAACCAAGATCCCACCTCCCACAGCCAAGAGCTGGCACAGCTTAAAAAAATAAAGACCCTCAGTCAAGCACTGTCCTTGAGCCTGCTTCGGACCATGGGACCACGAGGAGGAATGGAGCTGTCTGCTAGAAGCTATAAACTGCCCGCTTCATGCTACCAGGCTGGGAGGAGAGGACAGACTTAGGCATCTCTCAGCCTTGCCAAAGAAGGACATCTCAAAATCAGCTCTTGTATTCTACTTCCTTTCTGCCCTGTTCCTTCCCACTCAATCCAGACCATGTACTATTGCTCTGGGCTTCCCAGGTGGTGCGAGTGGTAAAGAATCCACCTGCCAATGCAGGAGACGTAAGAGATGTGGGTTCAATCCCCAGGTTAGGAAGATCCCCTGGAGAAGGAAATGCCAACCTGCTCCACTATTCTTGCCTGGAAAATTCCACAGACAGAGGAGGAACCTGATGGGTTACAGTCCATGAAGCTGCAAAGAGTGGGACACGACTGAGCAACCACTGCTCTGCTAGGTAAATCTACAGCTCTGCTCTCATCACGTCTGAAATCCCCCACTGGGGTCCCTGGACAACCGACCCCTCTAGCCCTGCTGGCCTCAGAATGGACAAAACCTCCCGTCTCTCTCCACTCTTCATTCCCCTAAGATCGTCTAAAACAATCAAAAGGAACTATAGTAAAGAATTTTTAAAAAGCAAAACAGAAAGATATAACAATGGATGAACCCAGCAGAGCAGAGCTCTCTCTTCTCTCTCTCTGGCCGTGTCCAGTTCTCATCTGACAGTGCTGAGCCCTCACTTTCTGCATCGGTCCTTTTGGCTTCCAGTTGGCCTGCATTCTCTCTCAGTCTTCTTCCAAATCTTAGTTCAAGCTCTTCCCCAGACAAGAGAGGGTGTCTCTGGAGCTCTTCCTGCAGCCCCTCCAGGTCTGGCGCTGTCCTACCCTCCTGCTGCAGCCCCAGTGGAGGTCACCAGCACCGGCTCGGATACTTCCGGTTCTCTGGTGCGACAGGAATCCACTCCAGCCAACTCAGCAACAGGGCCTTCACTGAAGAGCCATCGGGAGCTCACAGAATTGACTGCAAGCCAGAGACAGGGACTTGGAGACGGTCAGAAACCAAGGCGGCTCGAGACCAGCGAAGAGGAGCCCCACAGTTCCACAGCAAGAAGGCCTGGACGGAAGGGCCGTGCCCACAGCTGGTATCAGTACCTGTCCCTCTGCTGGACATTCACACCCCGTGAGAGTGTCTGTCGGCCTGGCCTGGGTCATGCCTGTGCTTGGCTGGGGAAGCAGGGTAACAGATTTGTAGACCTACCAACCTGGACCCGACGGGAAGGAGACCAGGGGCTGCTGAGGGAAAACTGACATTTTTTGAGCAGCAAGTGTCCACTGCAACGTCCCTGCTAATCTACCTCTCCTCCCTGACCCACTTCTCTCTCCCTGGCCTTGGCACCCTTGCCCACCAGCTAGATGTCCGGCTGACTCTTATTTACGGCGACTTTTGAATTCTTTGCTTACTGGTCCAGGCTAGTTTCTGGAACCAGCCCACGTGTGGCTCTAAACAAAACAGTTTTTCGAGGCACCTCCGATGTACAGCAAGAAAGAGCACACGCCCAAGGGTTAGGCCCTAATGGCCCAGGCACAGCAAGCCGAGGGCGATGCCTTCCCCAGACGACGCAGTGGCTCTCACATTCCAGGGCGCCCGAGAAACTTGCTGAACATGTCCTTTGCCAAGCCCCCTTCCCAGAAAGTCAGATTCAGCAGCTCTGGGCAAAGCCCTGTCAACTGCATTTCTAACAAGTGCTGCCAGGAGGCTCCAATGCTGGCAAGCTGCAATCCGCACTTGAGAGATTGGCCCATCGGTGGTTTCCGAACCTCACCGGCTGGTTATAAATTTCTAAGTTGTGCTCCTACAAGTACAGACTCAACTGGGCAAGAGCAGACAGGGGAACCTGACGGATGTGCCCCAGGACGATCTGGACGCAGTACTAGAAACCACGGGCGAGGTGACATCCTGTCTACTCAGTCTGGCAACAGAAACCATGCAGCTCTGGGCTCATTTCCAACCCTCTGCTCCTCTGACACACCAAACGGGCTGACTCTTAACCCACCTCTTTGGGACCCCTGCCAGCTCTCCCACCTCTGTTCCATCCTCCCCACTGCCCGTCACTGCCCAACCGTGTACATCCCTGGCAGGAGCTCGAGTCTGCCTTCGGAAATCACGTCCTTGTCTTTTCATGAACTCCAGTCCACCCAGTGCTGCCTCTCTCACTTGACAATGACCTACAGATGTCCAGCACCCCTGCTTAACTCTTGGACGATGCTAGTCTCACCTTCCCACCTAGAAGATCAGTGATCTGAGAAATGCTTTTTGCCTTCTCTGGGAGGCCTAGCAAAGCTACCTAATATTTAATGATTATTGATCTCAAACCATTCCTTGTTTATTTAAAACTGCTACTCAACCGATTACTGCCTTGCACTAGGCTGAGTTACACAAGGTTTCTGACATTCCAATTTTTCACATATTTTGACATTTTCAGACAAAAATGGCATTTTCACGTGGCTTAACCTAATATATCCAACTCACGGTTGCAAACATAGTCCCAGCCCAGCTGCATGTGCTGACAAAGTAAAACTGGGTGGAGGTGTGTGGTGGTGAAGTCCGTGGGCCACCCTCAGGGCATGTGAGTCATGAGAATCACACAGAATATGGAGAAAAGTAGCACAGATGTGAGCCAGTTCTAATTAAATGTCAACAAAAGTAAAGCTCCTGTTCTTGCCCTGAAATTTCTTTTGGACTCCATTCATTACTGTTTAATCTTGTAAAATATCTGTACTCAGACTAGGAAGGCAGGAAAAAGAATGCTTCTGTAACCACGTATGAAAGGGAAGAGCTTCAAAAAAGGTGGGGGGAGAGTGGATGCAGGGCTTCCTGGGTGGCAGGGTGTAAAGAATCCACTGGTCAATGCAGGAGATGCAAAAAATTCAGGTTGGATCTCTAGGTTGGGAAGATACCCTGGAGGAGGAAACGGCAACCCACTTCAGTATTCTTACCTGAGAAATCCCACGGACAGAGGAGCCTGGTGGGCTACAGTCTATGGGATCACAAAGAGTTGGACACAACTATGCATGCACACAGAGTGTTCAGCTCCCAATTCAGGCAACTCACTGGGGTCAAAGGTGTCACCGTAAAAACAGCAAGAATGTGGCTGATAAAGTGGCTCCAGCCTGTAACTGCCCATTAAATACATGCAACGCACACCACATGTTTTATCCCCAACTCTACTTGGGCTTTTAGTAGATTAAAGAAAAGGGGCTGAACCGAATGGCGTGGTTTTCATTTTCTAAAATGCTTGACCAATAACCAAGACTTTATTTGCCTAGTCTTACCCCAAGAAAACAATGTGGGCCAAACTGTGCATTTCACATGATCGTCTGATGAGTGACAAATTACAACACACTTCGGTGACCAGGCTTCCCACATTTCACAGGTATTTAGGAGCTTAGACAAGTCATCTCCGGTGGTTACCCACACACAGGCCCTGTAATGGGATTAAGACCGTGGACCAGAATGTTCACCGTGTTGTAAAGTCAGTGTCGTGAGAGCCGACCTGGTGAAGCTAAAAATCACAATGGGATCAGGCTGCCTGGTTCAAAGGCTGAGCTGTCATTTGTGGGCTGTGTGATCTCAGGCAAACTCATTCGGTCCTTCTACCAGAATTTACAGATCATTGACTAGTCCCAGGGACTTCTCTGGTGGTCCAGGGATTAAGGCTGTGCGCTTCCACTGCAGGAGGCACAGGTTCTATCCCTGGTCAGGGAACTAAGATCCTGTATTCTGCGAAGCATGACCAAAAATTAAAAATAAAACAAATCTAAACAAAAACCCAAACACCAACTAGTCCTGGGGGCTTGTTAAGGGACCGGGGATTAAATGGAGAACCTGGTAGTCATGCCGCTGACAGATGTGCTCTAAGCCTCTGTTTCCTCATCTGGAAAATGGGAGCATGACAGTCTCTACCACATGAGACTGCTGGAAGGAATCAAAGGAACCATGCAGAGCCAGAGAACACCCTGTGCCACACTGAAGAGAACTCAATAAATGTCAGCTGTGGCTCCTGCCACCACCATCGTAATGCTAAATTAAACTCAACGTCACCACCAACTGCAACCTAAGATCAAAATAAGGCTCCAGACCTGTCCTCTGCTTTACCCATTTAAGAAACTCAGTGAGAAAATGAAATACTACTAAGACTACTAGAGAAAGATGGAAAACAGTTCTCATGTAATGTTATGTGAAAAAAACCTTTTTTTTAAACATTCCCAACAGCAGCAGCGAACACTGAAAATAGCACTTACTACATACCAGGCATTGTTTGCTCTTCATATCTATAAATAAATAAGCTAATATTCTCCAAACCCTGTAAGGTATATGATATTATCTTCATGTTACAAATGATGAGACTGAGGCTCAGAGATGTTAAGTAATTTGCCCAAAGCCACACAGCCAACGAGTCTCACATCCAGGATTCAAGCAACAGGCTCCAGGATTTGTGTTCCTTATGCACCTGTCTGCTACAGCCTGGTGGGGGCAGTGTTCTGCGTAGCAGCTGGATGGGAACTGGATGGGTACCATGGTAACAGAAGTGGGAGGGAGAGAGGAGGTCCCTTTCCTGGGTTGTGCAGCTACTCACTTCGGTAGGAAGAGGACTATGCTTCAGGAAGAGTAGATGAGCACCATTTCCACCCCTGGGTGTATAATCGAGAGCACTGAACATCCACACAGAGACTTGTACACGGATGTTCACAGTATCACTACTCACAGTGGCCGCAAAGTGCAAACGATTCTGATGCCCATTACCAATGGATGAATAAACAAAATGTGGTCCATCCATACATTGAAATATTATTTGGCAATAAGAAGGAACAAGGGACATGCCACAATGTGGGTGAACCTCCAGATCATCATGCTAAGTGAAAGACGCTAGTCACAAAAAGCCACCTGTTGTTCTTGTGTGAAATATCCAGAATACAGGCAAATCCAAAGACACGTAATAGACTAGTGGCTGCCAAGGGGAGTGACTGCTAACAGAGGCAAGGGTTTCTTTCTGGGAGATGAAATGTTGTAGAATTAGACAGTGGCTGATGGTAGAACAATCTTATGAATACACTAAAAACCAGTGCACTGTATACTTTAAAAACTGTATACATTATGGTATATGAACTGCATTTTTAAAATAAGACTATAAGACCAACTGTGCTCCCCTCTGAAAATCTCCAGAAGGAAAATATTTTTCTGTCCACTATGGCAAATGCAATCAAGTTACCACTATACTTGGTTCTACACTGCTTCTCCATATAGTTTTTAAAAATCCCAATATATAACTTTGGCACATCAATAAAAAATACCTGAGAATCTCTAAAAACATAAAACTTTGTAAGTACTATTTCATTCAAGATTATACATCAAGGATTTTTTTTTCGGCAATACTCATTTATATTTTAGCCAGAGACAATTATGCAAATACTAACAACTTATATTAGGGGCCACAGAGCATGTAATAGCTAGAAACTTAGATAAATCTTACATTTAATAATTTCACAATTAAAATGGTATTTTTATTCCCCCAGTAGCAAACCCATATACCAAAACCAAAAAATAATAAAGATAAAAGAACCTATCTTCAATTGTAAGGGTAATAAATATTTTTGAAAAGAGAATTTACCATAAGAATCTATTTTGAGCCCACCAAAAATAATGTATCTGAACTTTAAACAAAATTCACATTTTATTCAGGTTGAAATAAACTATATCCCCTGGAGAAAGAAAGGCTACCCACTCTAGTATTCTGGCTGGAGAATTCCATGGACTGTATAGTCCATGGGGTCACAAAGAGTCGGACAGAACTGAGCGACTTTCACGTTCGAACTATACAAAATTGATTTTCTTCACCAAAAATAAAAGCAATATTTTCTGTATTATTCCTACATAACCACAAAACACTTATTTTTGTAGGTTTTCTAGGTGTTGCTTAATACATTAAGTTTTAATAAATGACACAATAAAATTAAATTCAACAAGGAAACAGTGACACGTAAAATGACTTCAAAGTTAGTACTCAATGTGCATTTCATTCCCTACTTCCTGTTCTCTGTAACTTTCTGTGCTGCCTAACTCAGCGTCACAGTTAAGAGCCATCCTGCCTGACTTGGAATCTGGCCTCTAACACATCTAAGCCGTGTGACCCAGAGCTGGTAAGTTAGCAGCCCTGTACTTCAGTTTCCTCTCTTTAAAAATGGGTGACAAGAAGTATACTTACCTCAAAAGACTTGAGGATTAAACACAAATGCATATTTGTACAGTACTTAAAACAGTGCCCGGAACACTGAATGCTTTATAAGGGTTATGCATCATGAGTGATATAACGGGACAGAGCTCCACCAACAGGACTGGGCACAGCTGAGAATTCGTAAAGAGAGGTCTGGGGGAGTAGATGCCAGAACTCCTGACTGCAATTGCTTCTTGAAATGAATCAGATGTCAGAGACATGCAAGTACCCTCAGGAACATAAGCTAGATGACCCTAGTAAGGTTACTGACAAGGCCCTGAAACGTCACACCCGCAAGGAGGAACTGTATATAATAAACAAAGGTGTTGCATGCAAAGTGTGTGTAAATATGTCTATGCAAATACTCAAAAATTTAGTGATGCACAGAGGAAACCATAGGCAATGCTAAAAATGATTTTAAATCAGAGGAGGGAGGGAACAACCAAAAAAAAAAAATCACCTTGGCTACCAGACAGAGACTGTGTGTGTCTTCCTAACACAGAGCACTTCCCCTACCACACATCTAATTGGATTTCTCTCTAAAAACCAATAAACGAGTAAAACTAATCAAGAAGGTCTGTCTCTACTACTGACTCAATAGCACAAGCTGCTTCTCAGGTTACTCCCCTGGAAATGGGATGTGGCACTTGAACAGAAAGAAGAGAAATTCAGCTTTTAAACAGCTCTTCAGAGACACCCTTGCATTCATGTCCCCCATTTACTGTAGTAAATTCAATGTATCGAATGATCTATATGAGCTAACTGAATTTTTCTCATTTGTTTCGAGGCAAACAGAACAAACAAATTTTGTTCTGGAAAAACAACAGGCAAAGCCACTCTTTAAAAATTAACTTCACAATGTCCCTTTTGACTCTGAGGCAAAGAAAGGGAGAAGCAGCCTGTTCCTCTCTGCCTGTTAAGGACATGACCACGGCCTTGACGTAAAGCAGGAACAGTTCTGATTTGCAAAGTGCTGCTGGAAGCCATCGAGGCAGCAGAACTTCACAGCAACCCTCGATCTGTCCCAGTGAACACTGAGCTTACAATCTTATAAAGTAACTCAAGCTAAAGATTTACTGAAAGTGACATCTAAGCCAAATGAAATCACTTATAAAAGACTGCTCAATATTCTCAACCAAGTCTCTTCAGGAAACTGAAACCTAGGTGGTGCAAGGAAAATCTTGAGCTGTAATCACTTATATCAGGGGCCCCCAACTTCTGGACTCTGAAGCCTGATGATCTGAGGTGGAGCCGATGTAATAATAAAAATACAGTGTTCTATAAATATAACGTGCTTGAATCATCCCCAAACCATCCCTTACCTCCTGCCACAGTCCGTGGAAAAACTGTCTTCAATGGAACCTGGTCCCTGGTGCAAAAGGCTTAGGGACCGCTGCCCCAGATCCTTGCCGCTCAGAGACCAGAGCACCAGGAAATAGGTTAGAAAGGCAAGGCTGCAGGTGCCCCCAGAACCACTGTATCCAAGCTTGCATTCTAAGCACGATCCTGCGCTCTGCACAGACACAAAAGCTTGAGACGCACTGGTCTGGATCCTCTCTCACTGGTTACACCAAGACAAGGAACACAGTGAGGTAATTAAAAGTTTTGCCTTTCAACAAGTACAGGCTTTGCAAGGGCAGTCAGGTACCCCTGCGGTATGTGGGGGCCACACACAACCCTTATCTATCAAGACATTCTCAGAAAGGCTCAGAAACAACCCAAATGGGACACGTGAAATGCTTCCCAGACTCACGACAGGGAGTGAACAAGGACAGGCTGGTACCTGCAAAGCGCAGAGGAGCGTCTTTGTCCAGGGCGATGAGAGGGGGGTCGAGGAGCACAGTGCTGTCGCTCTCCGTAACTAAGCCATGATACGTGGGCTCCAGCCACGGCTTGTGCTTGTTGACTGTGTTTAAAAACAGGAGGAGGAGAAAGGACACAGGCCAGGTTAGAATCGTTATTTTCAACATGTATATTTTGAAAATATACATCCGTTATCATTAACAAAAAACCCTCATGAGTCTGAAAGGCCAGCTATTTTTTGTGGCCCAGTCTGGTAACAAGACCCAAGTGGGATTGGGTCTTCCCAACCTAGGGATTAAACTCGGGTCTCCCAAATTGCATGCGTGCTAAGTCAGGCAGATTCTTTACCATCTGAGCCACCAAGGAAGCTCACATTTAAGAGTATATTCTTAAAAAAAAAAAAAAAAAAAGTATATTCTTAAATATATACATATATTTTTAAAGACAGAATCACTTTGCTGTATACCAGAAACACATTATAAATCAACTATACCTCCAAAACCACAACTTTTTTTAAAGAGATACAAACCACTACATATAAAACACATAAGCAACAAGGGTAGACTGTACAGCACAGAAAAATATAGCCCTTATTTGAAAATAACTTTAAACGGAATATAATCTATAAATATACTGAATCACTCTATCTTACATCTGAAACTAACATAATACTGTAAATCAACTATACTTCAATTTTTTAAATGTTATTTCTTTATGATAATAACGGTATTATTTATTTAAAATTAGCATTACAAAAAGAAATGTAAAACAAATGGGTGAAACAATTTTATGAACATAAAGTTACAAATATAATGAGTTAAAAGAAAATGATATGCAAAATTCCTGAAAAATCTGACTTGAAAACAGTGATCAAGAAAAACCTGCTTTAAAAAATACTAATACTAATCTGCTCTTGGATCAGGATGGCCTGGACCCAGAGTCCAGCACCCCTCTATAATGTGTGACCTGGAACACGTAACTGATTTCCTGATCTCAATTTCCTTTTTAAAATATTTACTTTCGGTGGCCCTGGGTCTTCATTGCTCCACGTGGACTTTCTCTAGTTGTGGCACTTGAACTTACTGCAGTGGCTTCTCTTGTTGCAGGCAGAGCACAGGCTCGAGGCACAAGAGCTTCAGTACGTGCAGCACAACAGCTCCGCAGTTGTGGCACACGAGCTGAGTTGCTAGCATCTTCCTAGACCAAGGATCAAACCCATGTTCCCTGCATTGGTAGGTGGATTCTCAACCGCTGCACCACCAGGGAAGTCCTCAGTTTCCTCCAGTGAAGCCGGGACCCCCATCCCCAACAACCCACAGGGCTGGGGTGAACAACTGGAGAAGTGACGTTTTTCCTTCTCAATTGGGCACTAGCACTGCTCCTTTCGTGTTTAGGGTAAGAACATCTGCTCTGACAGCCTGCTGACCTGAGAAAATGAATTTGTGGTTTCTGTCCATTTCATTTTTCCCCAGCTGTGGCCCCCAAAGGGTCTGTGCTGAGACTTTCCTGTGGTTGAGGAAAGCCCCTCCCTGGGTTCCTCTCTCCACCAGCCTATTTTGAGCTCCTCTCACAATTGGAACCTTTCCATTTTCCTCTTATTTTCACCTTCTGAGTATTCACATTATAACCTCAGGATATAGATTAACCATGGAATGACTCATGAAGCTGATCTGATTAAAAGGAATGTTGTTGTTGTTCGGTCACCAAGTCACGTCTGACTCTTTGCCACCCCGTGGACCGCAGCCTGTCAGGCTTCCCTGTTCTTCACTATCTCAAATTCATGTCCATTGACTCAGTGATGGGGGAACAATGGAAACAGTGACAGACTTTATTTTTGGGGGGGCTCTAAAATCACTGCAGATGCTACTGCAGCCACGAAATTAAAAGATGCTTGCTCCTCGGAAGAAAAATTATGGCCAACCTAGACAGCATATTAAAAAGCAGAGACATTAATTACTTTGCCAACAAAGGTCCATCTAGTCAAAGCTACAGTTTTTCCAGAAGTCATGTGTGGACGTGAGAGTTGGGACTACAAAGAAAGCTGAGCATTGAAGAATTTATGCTTTTGAACCATAGTATTGGAGAAGACTCAAGAGTCCCTTGGACTGCAAGAATATCAAACCAGTCAATCCAAAAAGAAATTAGTTCTGAATAGTCATTGGAAGGACTGATGCTGAAACTGAAACTCCAATACTTTGGCCACCTGATGTGAAGAACTGACTCACTGGAAAAGGCCCTGATGCTGGGAAAGACTGAAGGCGGGAAGAGAAGGGGACGACAGAGAATGAGATGGTTGGATGGCATCACTGACTCAATGGACATGAGTTTGAACAATCTCTGGGAGGTGGTGATGGACAAGGAAGCCTGGCGTGCGGCAGTCCATGGGGTCGCAAAGAGTCGGATACAACTGAGCAACTGAACTGAACTGAGTCAGTGATGCCATTCAACCATCTCATCCTCTGTCATCCCCTTCTCCTCCTGCTTTCAATCTTTCCCAGCATCAGGGTCTTTTCTAGTGAGTCAGCTCTTCACATCAGGTGGGCCAAAGTACTGGAGCGTCAGCTTCAGCATCGGTCCTTCTAATGAATATTCAGGGTTGATTTCCTTTAGGATTCACTGGTTATGAAACTTTATTTCCACATAGTTGGGGCCTATTTCTTGAATGAACTACCCAGATGCTCTTCGGGCAGTCAACCAGAAGTGACTGAAACTAAATTTAAATGTTTAACTGTCTTTCATGCCGTGTGACCGTGATGTAGTCCTACTTTTCTTTGCTTTAATGATGATGGGACGAGGGGAGACAGTGATGATCAGAAGCACCTGAGCCCCGCCTGTACTAATTCCCATGTGACCTACTGAAGAAGCAGAGTGCTCACATGTGAAATTCCAAAGGAGCAGGCCTGTGTCTGTGAGGGGGAAGATGAGCGACCTGATCTCTCCGTACTGACGCCTCCACCCAACATTTTATACAGGCTGCACCCAAACCAACAGCAAGTTCCCTGCCTTCACTTTCAAAGCAGACCCAGACCAACAGGGAGCTGGCTAAAGGGTATAGAGGGTTTCGGTTTTGCAAGACGGAAAGAGTTCCAGCGGTTGATTGCACAACAGTATGAATGAATGAACCCAATACCACTGACTCCAACACTTAAAAATGGTGAAGACGGAAAATTTTATGTTGTGGGTATTTTACCACATTAAAAAAAAACGTTCCACACCCACAAAATAAACTCAGATGTAGCCATTTCTTATCCCCTCTGCTGTCCACCGAGAGCTATTACAAAAGCCAAGTAATGGCCTCCTCCTTATCTCTTGCACTGACTCGTCCCACAGCGGCTGGGGTACCACTGTGAGCATGGGGGTGGCTCAGAGCCTGAGCTCTCAGAACCCATCTACACCAAAGGTCCAGAGGACCTCGAACAACTCTGCCTTAGGAGGGCCCATCTATCTATCGGTAATAATAATCAGTGCTAAAGTTAAAATCAAAGAAAAGTGTTAGTACTGATGTTTATTATTACTTCATTTTCAAAAACAAACCCATTGTGAATTAACATAATATGTTAATGAAAATAAATATATATTTTAAAATAGAGTTTACTAGGAAGATTGGCAATGCTTTACATTCTGCAAATCCTTTCACGGCCCAGCGTAGCAGAAGAAAGCTGGGTTATCACTGCCACTCCTGCAGCCAATAGGCTGCATTACGATGCCTCATGCAGCTCTAGGAAACTCCAATGTGCATTCATGAAAAAATGAGGAAAAAGCAAGTGATGTCTTAATATAATTAAAACAGCTTTGCCCTCTCGGATGCCCTGACGAGGTCTCTTGCCTCAGGCCTCTGTTGCAGCGTTCCCTCCTTCAGCGCCAAAGAGACTGCGTGCTGGAACTAAAGAATCCCCATAACAAAGACTGAAGACAGGGAATGCCAAAACTAAGACTGGGGGCAGCCAAATTAAAAAAAAACAAAAATCAATAAAAGAGATTTCCCCCCCCCCAAAAAAAAGAGATCCCCCCCTCCAATTAAGACAGAACCCGCTGCTCTGCTCCCCCAGTCCCACTTCCTCTCTTTCCTCTGCTACTCCTCCTAACCACGAGCAGTCAGCCTGGGACCTGGGGTAGGCTACCTGGCTTCCCTGGGCCTCAGTTTCCTCATCTGTAAAATGGGGACAGCAACAGCACCCACCTCTGAGGTTCCCATGTGATCTAACCCATCCCATGTAAAATGGTCAGGACGGGGTCAGGCACTTGGGAGATGCCATAAGGGGCTGAGTTGTTACTTCTCCTGCAAACATACACACACAAAACCAGGGTTTCCGGGAGGGCATGACCCTTTTTCTCTACTTATTCCCAGGACTTAGGATCTCATTCCTCAGGAACTATCTTGTAAGTGAGTAAGAACATACCCACGGACAGTACAAACACAGTCAGTGCCCTGGTTTACAAATTCTCTTATAGAGAAGAAAGTTTTTGTGTAGACAATTGAAAAAAAAAAAAATGTACTGGTGTTTTAGATATTGGGAAGATGTTTATTTTTTGTTTCTGGCAGTTGAATGTTCCAGGAAAAGGAGACAAGAATTTTGGAGAAATCAAAATATTGAGGGATCTGCCTCAACAGGTAAGTTCTCACTAGATTATGAAGGGAACTGTTAATAATACGAAAGCAAACCTAGACCACAAAGACCGAAAACTTACAGTGCCTCTGGAAAATGTCCCCTCCGCCTGGAAGAAGAGACCTAGTAAAGAAGACAGCTCAGCTGGTTGTGGTACAACCTCCCCTTCTCCTCTAGAAATGGCCCCCCAGGGGAAGGGTGGGAGGAAGGGATAGTTAGGGAGTTTGGGATGGACAAGTACGCACTGCTTTATTTTAAATGGATAACCAACAAGGACCTACTGTACAGCACAGGGAACTCTGTTCAATGGTATGTGGCAGCCTGGATGGGAGGGGAGTCTGGGAGGGGAATGGATACAGGCATATGTATGGTTGAGTGGCTTGGCTGTTCACCTGAAACTATCACAACATTGTTAACAAGCTCTACTGAAATATAAAATAAAAGTTAAAAGAAAAAACAAGAAGTAACTCCCAGGACAGTGGTGAGTTAATAAGTGGCTTGGTGCTCTGCATGGGTCCCACAGTTGGTTGCAGCCTTTGAGAGGAGAGGGTTCCAAAGACACAGAAAAGAGCCTCACTTTGCAACCAGGTTGAATGCTTTATCTAACTGCTGAAACTCCTCATCCTCTCCAGGTCTTGTTAAAGTGTCCTACAAGATAGGCTGGAATACCAGCTGGAGTTACAGATCTAAGACAGATAAACAGGCCATTTTAAAGAAAGTACTCCCAAAACCTCCGCTGTTTGTCACTAATCCCTCATTTTAAAACACAGAAGGCTAGGAACTTCCCTGGTGGCCCAGTGGCTTAGACTCCACACTCCCAATGTAGGGGACCTGGGTTCGATCCCTGGTCAAAGAACTAGATCCTGCATGCTGCAACTAAGACCCAGCTCAACCAAATAAATAAATACTAAAAGGAAAAAAAACTCAGAGGCTATCAGTTCAATTCACTATTGACAACGTACTACTAAAAGCAATATTCAATTCCAATTTGTTTTCACATTTAAGATTTTATTAATAAAGTTACAAGCACAGTAAATAAGACTGAAGAACACTATTCCAATATGTGAGTCAATAAAACTCCTGAGACTTAAACCAAGTGGATTTACTTGGTCTAGTAAGAAAGTAAAAAAATATCAGGCCAAGCAAACTGCAGAAAATCTGTGATGAATTTCTGGCTACCCTAAGTGGAAAGGCCTGCAGCTGAAAACGGCTAATGGTTCAAGGGGAATAATAATTGAACAGCTATAGTCCCAGCTCTTTTATTTTTCCCCACTATTCTAATTTTATAGCTCAAATTTCTAAATTGCTACTTAAGCTGGCAGTAGAATGAAGAGATTTGGCCAGTTCCACTGACTGAGCTTTTAAATATTTAATAAATGATATTTTTAATATTTCATCACATTCAAGTGCATTATAAAATATTGATGGAAACAAGTGATTGATGTTTCTGTCATCATCCAAAAAAAGATCACAAATAAAGACATCAGACTACTGGCCATAAGTCCAGGAGCGGGTCACCATATTCAGAATCTTTACCCAAGTCATTTCATTGCATTCTAGATCACAAAAAGAAAGCCAACTAAAGTTTGAATGGCACGGCATTAACCAAAATCACAGAATAGCAAGGCTAGCAATCAAGACTCTGCACGTGTGTTCAGCGGCTTCAGTCATGTCCCACTCTTTGCAACCCCATGGACTGTAGCCCGCCAGGCTACTCTGTCCATGGGATTCTCCAGGCAAGAATACTGGGTTGGGTTGCCATACCCTCCTCCAAGGGATCTTCCTGACCCAGACTGCAGGCAGGTTCTTTACCACTAAGCCACCTAGGAAGCCTGATCAAACCTCTAAGTGTAGGGTGTTCCTGGGGTAGGTACCTATCATTTTAGGACATGGCTAGTTTTTATGGTTGTGGTAGATTTTAATCATTAGAGATTGCCACTAATTGAAAAATTAAAATGCAAAAAATACAGCAGTCAACTCCAGGGTTAACCTGACATATAAAACTTATGTCTCCCTAGCATTGGGTTGGCCAAAATTTCATTTGGGTTTTCCATTCCCAATATATCCCAACTCTCTGGGCTAAAAAGAATGGCCCCTTATCCAGGTCACACAAGTCACAGACCCAGGCAAGGTGGTTTCAAAGCCTGCATGCAGTGGCCTTGACATCAACCCAGCAGCACAAACAATTGCCTTCTGACTTCTTTGGTTACAAAGAGAAATCTATTGTTTTTCAGAAATCACTGTTTGAGGTGTGACCCTCCTCACTCCAGAACACCTAGCTTGGTCATATAGGGAAGATACTGACATCATAACATATAATGACAGGTGACTTAGTTGTAAGAGTCTGTAGGCATCTCCCATAAATCCTAGATGATGTTACATGTTTTGTTTGCAGATTCAATGTTTAACGGCAATTCATCAAAAAAAAATCTGCAATTAATGAACACTGCCACTAGGTGGCAACATGGCTCAGTAGTAAAGAATCCACCTGTCAAGGCAGGAGACTCAAGAGAGGCGGGTTTGATCCCTGGGTCAGGAAGATCCCCTGGAGTAGAAAATGGCAACCCACTCCAGTATTCTTGCCTGGAAAATTCCATGGACAGAGGAACCTGGTGGGCTACAGTCCATGGGGTCGCAAAGAGTTGGACACGATTAAGCGGCTGTGCACGGGACAGGCTTTGATTTAAAAATCCAGCTTTTACCAAGGAATGGGGATGTAATCTGAGTTAGCAGGCCCTTTGTTCAAGATGGGAGCTTCCCACGCAGTTCAGTTGATAAAAGAATTGGCCTGCAATGCAGAAGACCTAAGTTCACTCCCCGGGTGGGGAAGATCCTCTGGAGAAGGAAACGGCAACTTACTCCAGTATTCTTGCCTGGAGTTGTTAAAGATGATACACACAGATAGATGTCATAAATGATATAAATATAAAATATCCATCAGATTTTTTCTCAAAAATATTGAGAATACTAAATATTCTGAAATATTCATAGTCCCCTAATCAAAATATACTGCCTCAGTCATAAACTCTTATTTAAATTAAACCATCCCTGATTCTTCAAAGCAGCTTAACATCAAAGGTCCCCTTGGCTTCCCATCATCACTGACTGGCAGTTTACTCTAAGACATCTTCCTTGAACACCTACTGTGCATGTGCACATTGCAAGGAGCTGGGCTCTCAGGAAATCAAGTCACATGCTTGGGAGCACACAAACATGTCAGCATTCTATATTCTAGACGATGTGGCTACAGTGAAGGGGTTATGCGGTGTACCAGGAACTTCATCAGTCAGCAGGAGCCAAGATGACTGAGGAGCCACCATCAACAACGTGGCAATGCCCCCTGTGAGAGGAAGGACAGGGCTCTGGAGGGTCTTGCAGTGGAGCTGAACCTTCTGCCCAGAAGGGACACAAGCAGCTCCTAACTCATGGCCAGAACCAGCCACACAGCCTCAATGAAAGCTCCCGGAGGTAGGGAGGTACCATTCTACACTGTGTCTGGTGAGAGAGCTGGGAACACCTGAGGTCAACTCTAGGAAGTTGAATATTCCCACTGGAAGTACCAGGAGAGATCCTCTTCCCCAGGAATAGCCCTAACAAGAAAACAGATTTCTCCAGAGTGAGGGTATTTTATCAGAATAAAGATACATATAAAGGTTCCTTTAAGAACTCAAAACAAAGTTGCTGTATGATCCAGCAATCCCACTCCCTCAGCAAGTATCTGGACAAAACTATAATTTGAAAAGATACATGCACCCCAATGTCCACAGAAGCACTGTTTACAACAGCCAAGACAGGGAAGCAACCTAAATGTCCATGGCTATGCAAATGGATAAAGCTGTGCTACATATACACAATGGAATATTACTCAGCCATAAAAGCAAGAAATAATGCCATCTGCAGCAACATGGATGAACCTAGACATTATCGTATTAAGTGAAGTAAATCAGACAAAGACAAATATCATATGACATCGCTTATGTGTAGAATCCAAAAGATTTATACAAGTGAATGTTATTTATAAAACAGTAACAGACTCACAGACATAGAAGACAAACTCACAGTTGCCAAAGGGTAAAGTGTCAGTCACTCAGTTGTGTCCGACTGTTTGCAACCCCATGGACTGTAGCCCATTAGGCTTCTCTGTCCATGGAATTCTCCAGGCAAGAATACTGGAGTGGGGAGCCATTCCCTTCTCCAGGGGATTTTCCCGATCCAGGGATTGAACCCGGGTCTCCCACATTACAAACAGATTCTTAACCATTTGAGTCATTAAGGAAGTCAAAGGGGAAGTGGGGATTAAATCAGGAGCTTGGGGGTTAACAGGTACGTATTACTATATATAAAATAAACAACAAGGACCTACCATTTAGCACAGGGCACTATATTCAATATCCTGTAATAACCTATAATAGAATCTGAAAATATACGTGTGTAACTGAATCACTTTGCTTTGCACCTAAAACACAAAATTGTAAATTAACTATACTTCAATTAAAATAGTTTTAAAAACACATATAAGGTAGAAAGGTAGAAAAATATATGGCTCATTATAGGACTAGCAACACAGTCATGAACATGTGGCTCTGAGTGTGTAAGGAGAGGCTGGGCTGCAACTTAGGGCAGGTTGTTGAACAATTCTGTACCTGTTTCTGCATCCTAACAGTGAGCATTCCTCTTCTGCTTCACCCATGAGTTCTCTCAATTTTTTAAACAGTTGTTTGGTCACTTAGTTGTGTCTGACTCTTTGGTAACCCCATGGACTGTAGCCTGCCAGGCTCCTTTGACCATGGGATTTCCCAGGCAAACAGTAGAGTGGGTTGCCATTTCCTTCTCCAGGGAATCTTCCCAACCCAGGGATCAAACCTGGGTCTCCTGCATTGTAGGCAGATTCTTTACCACTGAGCCACCAGGGAAGCCCCCTTCAGAGAGTAAGAAGCTGGGACTTTGGGATCAGACAGAACTTAATAAGTGAGTTCTGTTTCTTACTCACTCTGTAACTAGGGGCAGATTGTTGGAACTATTCTGTATCTGGTTCTGCATCCTAAGGAATGAGATCACCTTTCACAACCTTGTGTTGAGGATTACAAGTGAGGTAAATGAAAGGTCCACTCTATGCCTGCCACATGGGTATCCAACAAATACTTGTTGCTAAATTAATCGTTAGCAAAGGGTACACTTTAGAAGTAACAGCGAGTGCCAAAGGACCAGAGTTTAGGAGGCTCAGGAGGTGTTTCCATGACAACCTTCCTGCACCATCTCCCTGAACATGATCTGCAGCTCCAGACCCAGATGTATTTCATCCCCTCTACTCAGCAAAAGGAGAGAGAGGAATATTATACAGAGTGAAACTGGTAAGTGTGAAACAACAATAGTGAAAAACCAACTGACTTTTTACCATAAGAGGAAACTTTTTAATCAACCAAAGTAACAGTGCATGGAATTTACAAACAACACCTCTCCTTTTCAGCTGAGGTTACTCCTGCTAACAGTTTTGGCTAATACAACATGGGTTTCCTCTGACTTTGTAAAATGTGTTTTTAAATTACTTTTTTTTTTTCTAAAACTGAACATGCTCAAAGAATCACTAGACAAACTGTGTAGGTCTGGGGACTTCCTTGGTGTTCCAGTGGTTAAGAGTCTGCCTTGCAATGTAGAGGACTCGGGTTCGATCCCTGGCCAGGGAACTAAGATCCCACATGCCACAGAGCAACTAAGACTGTGTGAAGCAAGAAAGATCCCTCATGATGAAACGAAAGTGCTACCAATAAGATCCAAAGCAGCCAAATAAATAAATATTAAAAAAAAAAAAAAACCTGTGTAGGTCTAAGGGCCTCTTCATTACAATTTCCAAATAAATTTAATGTCAAATAAAGTGTCTGAAAAATCTGTATGTTAGATATTGTTTAGATGAGGGTTTTCAACCTCAGCACGGCTGCCATTCTGAGCAAGTTATGTCCAGGTGTGACTCATCCCATGCACTGCAGGATGTTCAGCAGCATCCGTGGCCTCCATCCACTACATGCTGGCACAATCTCTGCAGCTGTGAAAACCAAAAACGTCTCTAGCCTCTGCCAAGACTCCTCTGGGGGCAAATGCCCTCCCAGCTGCCACAGAGCCGCTTAGACCTACCACCTTAAGGAAAGTCAAGGTTTTCCACGTTAAAATCATTTAAGGGGTTCAAAAATAGTCAACTTTATAAACTGTGTGTACACCATCAATGGTGAAGTTCATTTCTAAAATCACCTTTCAGTATGAAATAAATCCTTGAGCAAACAAGCAGTTAATCTTTTTAATGGTACAGTGAAACACTGCTTGTGTTTATTCACATTTCATGTTCACCTACTGTGAACATGCAGCCCTACATGTGAGGTGGTACCATGTTATAAGAGGAGAGGATGGTGACCTGCTGGCGGCACCCATGGTTCTGTGTGTCAGGGATCAGGATGCGTGTCACGAGGTGAGACCAGAGAGTAAGCAAGAGTTGAAGGGGAGAAGCATGGATGCCCTTCTCCCAAGTTCAAAACGCCAAGGGGGGGAGCAATAGAGACACAAGCAAGGGAGAGAGATGGTGAGGGAAAACTAACAGCCTCAGGATGAGGGGACAGGAAGGGGCAAGAATGCAACTGGGAAAACCAGTTAAAGATGCTGACAGCAGGGACAAGGTAAGAAAAAACAAGGGGTTGACCCAAGACTGTGGTTTGGCATCTCAGCTTCCAGAGCACATGGTAGATGTTCCCCTCCTGGACTGAGAGTTAAGGAGGGACGACAGTTGGGGAGAATACAAGGAAAGGGGCTTCTCAGATTCTCTTCCTTCTTTCCATTGTCCATCCATCCATTGTCCATCCACTGATCCATCTGTCCATCTCTCCACAGTCCATCCATCATCAACCTATCTACTGCCCAACATCCATCATCTATCCATCCACAATCCATCCATTCACCCTCGATCCATCCACAGTCCATCCAGCCATCATCCTTCATCAATCCATCATCCATTTCCACTGCCCATCCACTCATCATTCATCCACCCATACATACATACATCATCCACTGATCCACAGGCCATCCATTCATCTTTACTGAGCCACAGGTAGTCTTCTAAGTGCTAAGGAAACAGTGGTGAATAGAATACCTCCTGCCCTTGCAGAGCTTATGTTATGGTTGATTAAAATATTAATTTTAAGCACATTCTGCAAAGGAATTTTTAGGGAACAAAATCACACTTTCTACTATTACAACTTTTCCAAGCAAGAGGCCCTTCTAATTATCCCTTCAAACTTCAAACAAGGTTTTTAATTGTTATATAATATGCATTTACCATCTCAACCAGTCTTAACTGTACCACTCAATGGCATTAAGTACATTCAAACCCAGGATACTTTTCAGCCTGCAAAACTGAAATTCTGTCCCCATTAAACAGATTCTCCATCCCCTCATGCCAGCCCCCAGAAACTATCAGTTTACCTTCTGCCTCTTATGACTACTCTAGGCACCTCAGAAAAGCAGATATTTGTACTTTTATGATTGATTTGCTTTCATTAACATAATGTCCTCAAGGTTCACTGATGTTACAGCATGTGTCAGAACTCCCTCCCTTTTCAAGGCTGAACAGTACTCCACTGTATGTATATACTGCATATGTGCTCAGTCGCTAAGTCACGTCTGACTCTTTGTAACCCCATAAGACTGTAGCCCGCCAGGCTCTTTTGTCCACAGATTCTCCAGGCAAGAATACTAGAGTGGGTTGCCATTTCTTCCTCCAGGGGATCTTCCCAACTCAGGGATTGAACCCATGTCTCTTGTGTTTCTTGCAATGACAGGCAATTCTTTACTACTGAGACACCTGGGAAGTCCATGTGTATACTACTCTGTTTATCCATTCTTCCATCAACGGACACTTGGGCTGCTGCTATCTTTCAGCTACTATGAAGAATGCTGTCATAAACATGTACACATACCTTCTCAAGACCCTGCTTTCAATTCTTTTGGCTACATACCGTGAAGTGGATCATAGAGTAATTCTATTTTTAATTTTCTGAGGAAGTGACATACTGTTTTCCATAGCAGGTGCACCATCTTAGATCCCCATTGACAGTGCACAGGGTTCCAATTTCTCCACATCCTCACCGACACTTGTTACTTTCTGGTTTTTGACAGTAGCCATCGTAATGGGTGAGATCAAACAAGTTCTACATCAGGTAACTTATCTTTTTATATAAGATATAAAAGACAGACTAGAATAATGAGTCCCATGGTCCCACGATTCAACCACTACAATTACCAACACAGTGCCAATATTGTTTGATTTATATATTCCCATTCCTACCACAAATTTCAAATATTCTGAAATGAATCCCAGACATCATATTAATTCCACCCTTCAATACTTCAACATACATCTCTAAAAGATAGTGACTCTTTTGGAAACTAACCACAATGGCACTACCATCTAAAAATTCACAGTGATGAATGTCAAACACCCAGTTAGGATTCAGACTTATCTGTGTTGGTGATCGGATAATTTGGCTTGGTACATCTCTCTGTGACGTGTCATCATGAATTGTCCTTTGATCACCCTTAAACAATAACACCTTAATGGTTTCCGCAACGTCCCAATTTTTGTTTCACCATCGAGCATGTTTAATAAGTAGGTTTTTTGTAGATGTTCTTTATCAGGTTGAGAGAGCTCCCCTCTCTTCCTAACTTGCTGGAGTGTCTATCATGAACAGGTGTGGGATTCTGTCAAATGCTATTTCTGCATTAACTGATACGACCATGTGATTTTATGAATTTTCTTTAACCTGCTAATACGATGGTTACTGATTTTCTTAATGATGAAACAGCCTTGTGCGTGTAGAATAAATCCCATTTGGTCACGGTATAAAATTCTTTTTGTATATCACTGGATTTGATTTGCTGATGTTGTATTGAGGACTTTTATTTTGTATTTGTTGGTATTTATTTAGGGCTTCCCTGGTGGCTCAGATGGTAAAGAATCCATCTGCAATGCAGGAAACCAGCGTTTGATCCCTGGGTTGGGAAGATCCCATGGAGGAGGGCATGGCAGTGCACTCCAATATTCTTGCCTGGAGAATCCCCATAGACAGAGCCTGGCAGGCTACAGTCCATGGGGTCGCCAAGAGTTGGACACGGCTGAGCAAGTAAGCACACGGCACACACGCTGAGATTGTCAAATGTGAAAATACGACACACGGCAGGAGGTTTTAGGGGCCTCAAATGCCCACTGATATCAGTCCAGGTAAGAATCTATTCCCAAACAGACTGAAATCTCTATTAGCTGACACTCAGAAATCTGGCATCTTCCACTTGCACTTCAATGTAACTGGAAATCGAACTGTAAAATTATGTTTCTTATATGCATGTGGTTCTCAAATTGTACTAGTATTTCTTGGTCTTCCACAGCAACATCTTACCAGTTCATGGAGACTTCCCCACTGACCCTGGGAGAAAACCAGGAAAGAAATAACAAATGAGGAAAGATACTGTTGCTGCATTTTTAAAGTATGTAAAGGTTAATGACACAGAAAGGCTGAAGGCAACAAAGAAGTTAATTTGAAGCTGAAAAGATAGTTTGCTTTGAATAATGGTGAGGAGTCCAACTGATAAAGACAGAAGCCTTACACATTTATTGAGAATAATTTAAAAAATAACTTCCAAGAGGACTGCTTCCATCTTGTCCCCCAATTAATTTTATAGAAGGGCATCTTTGTTACATTAGTCAAGAGGTTACTTAAGTAAACATTCTTAACTTCACTGTTAGCAGAAAGATGCAAAGGAAATTGAGTGGGTGGGTGGACAGATGGATCCACAAGCAATAGAATAAGGATTTCCTTCTTCAAACAAGTTCCAGGTCTGCTCTACAGATGAGTCTGTGACAATCTACTTGTACCATCCACAGCACAGTATAATTACTGATCCAAAGTCATCCAGGGAGTTATTTAGCATACTTCATTCACTATTTTCAGGAAAATGCGGACATTTTAAAGTGGCCTCTAATAAATTTTTTTTTTTTTAACATTTAAGGAGGCTACTGAGGGACTTTCTTGGTAGTCCGGTGGCTAGGACTCCACACTCCCAATGCAGAGGGCCCAGGTTCGATCCCCGGTGAGGGAACTAGATCCCGCAGGCTGCCACTAACAGCTTGCATGCTGCAACTGCCGATCCCACATGCTGCAACGAAGACCCAGTGCAGCAAAATAAATATTTTTTAAAAACAAACAAAAAACCTTAAAATTTTTAAATAAAGGGGCTACCTACCCTTCAGTTATCCATTATCTCATTTTTTTAGCACTCAAATTTCCACAGTAACTTGT
Organism: Muntiacus reevesi; assembly: GCF_963930625.1. Classification (NCBI taxonomy): domain Eukaryota; kingdom Metazoa; phylum Chordata; class Mammalia; order Artiodactyla; family Cervidae; genus Muntiacus; species Muntiacus reevesi. The sequence goes on along the minus strand of NC_089253.1, from coordinate 89,905,906 downwards.
ATTTAACTCTCCAAAGTAATAATTAGCAAGTCTAACTGTAATGCCTGTGTTTCAAGGTTAGTCTCCTGAGCTCCATGGATGCTCTCTCATGTGGTAACTGAGAACCTCTCATGAATGTCACAAATGTGATGCGGCAGCCACTCCAGCGTGGGAGCCTCATGTCCAGCTGCAACATGGCTTCCAACAGCAAAAGGCCTTGCCCAACTCCTCCAGGAGTTCTAGGTGATGGGCGAGGAGCACAGGGCAGACAGTCCTTAAACTTCTGGGAAGGCTGGGGGGGGGGGGGGCGGTGTCTCCCTCAGGGTTCCCATTGGGAAGGGACCAGGCAGAAGTGCTCCAGGCTCACAGGATTCCTCTAGAGACCTGGTCATGAAAACTCCACAACCACCTGGCCCCTGTGCTGGGAGCCCTCCCCTCAGCTATAGCCTTCATGGGAAGGGAGAAGGCACCTGGCCCCAGTCCCACAAGACCCCACAGTGATGCACGAGGGTAGTTTGCAGGCTGACATCCCCAGGGAACCCTAGGGGTCTTCTCTGACCAACATGGTGGGCACTCAGGTGAGGCTGAGGGGGCCCGATGAGCCTTCCTCATGCTCTGTTTTCCCTGGTAGTGGCTGTTTGTGCATGAACACTGAGACATCTCTGAATGCAGCCTTGTGAGGCACAGAAGAGGTGGGAAACTGGAGGGGCTTATTAAAATTAGTATCCTACCAGAAGAGGGGAGCCCAAAGCACAGAGGGCAAAGAATACACTGAATTCGCATACCACAGCAGTGCTCTGTAACTGGGGTGTGGGGCAGAACCTTCTAGATCTGATCTCCTGGGCCATGCCCTGGAGTCTGAGCCAGTCAGGCTGACCAGGAGCCAGGCAGGTTGGAACAGGACATATGCCCAAAAGTTCTGCTGTGCTCCCCAACAATGAATAGAATATCACGCGAAGTTCATGAAGAGACATTTGGAGTGTTCTCTTTAAGGGAAACAGCAATTCTCACTTGTGCTCTCTTAAATGCTTTCTTGCTCTCTGTACACACCAACCCCCCCCACCACCACTATCCTGAGAAAGCCATTTTGCGAGACACCTGTCTTTGGCTTCACTCTTCTAGGATACTTGTAACTGGTACCAACTACAGCCCCTGCTTTTGTTTCAGCACAAGAGCCCTCTTTAAGCAAAAGCATTTCATGCATGACTATTCCCTGAAATGAGACGTACAGCAAGGCCATGCATTGATTTTTCAGGTCACCCCACCGCCTTTCTGTACATGCAGTGCTGCCAACACACTCATCTGCCTCACCCCATCCCCACCCCATCAGAGTGTTTCCAGATTTTCCTCTTCATTTGTACCAAATCCACACTTACCTGCTCTAACTTTCCACCTTTCACAACCCTTCTAGGACTAGTCTGACAAACTAATTTGAGCTGGGTGCAAATGAAGAATAATGACCAGATACCCACAACTGCATTTTACAACGTATTTATTTCAATGATTTAACGTAAAAGTAGAAACGAAGGTAAGAAACACAGGCACCCTGCCAGGTGGTGGAAGAAAATATTTTTGGAACAGAGCCCTTGAACACCTCTCAGTTCATATCTTATGTGCATGGGAATTATTCAGAGTACATGCATTTTTATGCAGTTTCCTACAGAATTAGATAGATAGAATGACAGGAACAAATCTACTGCCAAACCACTTTTAGAGCATTTCAAGTCGTTGATATGTACACATCCATTTCTCAGTTTACTCTTACAATGCAAGTCAATCAGGAATCTAGTCATGCAAAAAAGCACCTGCCATGAATTCCTTAAATTTCCTATTCTGCAATGTTATCAGGAAATACAGGCTGGGTTTGCCCTTTTCTTTCTTTTTTATCATCATCACACTTGTCTTGAATTAAAATAGGACAGGGCGCTGTCCTGAAACATAACATAATAGTCCAGTGGTAGTTTCCAAGTTCTGTGTGTTTTTTTAGTCTCCTGACCTTCATATACAATGGAAAACTTTATCATATATAGTTCAGAAAAGGCCACAGAGTGTTCAAGACTTTGTGACATTCACGATCAATGCAATGTTCTTAACAGCTATTACACAAAGTTCTGTCATAACTTGACTGGAATTGTCTAATAAACCTGATATAGCTGATTGGTGGGGATAAATTTTTTACATAGAATTTTTACATTATTTAAAATATAGGGATTTCCCTGGCAGTCCAGTGGTTAAGACTCAAGGCTTCCACTGCAGGGAGCACAAGTTCAATCTCTAGTCAAAAAACTAAGATCCCACATACCATGCAACATGGCCAGAAAAATAAAATAAACGTAAAGGTTTTGTGATCAACACAGAATATGAAACAGCTCAATCTTACTTTGTCAATGAGTCTCTCAAGAAGCACATTTATGTTAAGAAAAGCAGACTCAACATAACGATGAGAGAAAGTCCAAGACTGGGGAAGACAGGAAGGAAGAAAACAAGGACGTAGTTTCCCCTAAGTTATTCTAGGTGTTTCAAACCCCAGGACATTGAAAACACAGAACTGCAGAGAAAATAAAAAGTTGTGAACATATGCTATGGCCACTCTTTAAGGAATCTGTGAAGACTACGGTATCTGGTTCAAGAACTGGAAGAAAATGAACATTTTTAGCTCTATTTCAGTAAGTCTGTACTGACCCTGAGCAAATTCTAGACTGGTTTCTGTGCCTTTAGAGAAGAAAAGAAAATCACAAATAGCTGGTGATATTATTCACAAGAACAGGTATTAAATAAACATTTTCTCTTTTGAGAGTTATTAGGAAAGTCACAAGAAAGCTGGAAAAGTGACATCAGTTTCAAGTTATGAAGTGCCTTGATAAAAATTTTACTTAACTACGAGGCATTTGAAGCTCTAAAAATAGTATATTAAACCTTGAAAAGTATTTAACGCGGCCTTTCCTCATTTCCTCACGACGGAGAACAAGATGGCAAGGTGGAAACTGGATAGAAATAAAGGTGGGCGGACTTATAGTGACCATCCCAAAAGGTCACTGAAGAAATGCACCCCAGAAACCCCAGGATCAGACTCTGGTAACCCTTCGAAGGCTCATTGTCAGTTACTGCTCTTCATCCTCCATATCAAAGTGGAGAATCACACAAAGGTAGGACACTCAGAAACGTGGAGTCAGGATTCAAAACTACCTGCCAGTGTGGAGGCAGGCGGAGTGCATCAAGAAGAAATACAAAGGAGACGAATGTGAGCCCCGGCACCAGGGCACAGCACCTGGCTAGAGCTCAGGACCAATGTGGGGTTAATCAAGTAGGGATGAAGGGACAGCCAAGAAGCTGAGACAAGGGGCAGTGGCCACATGCCACTTCAACTCCACTCCTGTCGTGGGGAACTCTACTGAACCTTCTGCCCCATCTGAAAGCTGGTGTCTACACCAGGGAGCACCCAAAAAGAAAGTAACCAGGCAGGCTGGCAGAAGCAAGTTGGTATATAAAAAGCCGGTGTGGGGAGGGAAGGAAGGAAGAAGGGATGGTAGCTCCCTTTGTGGGTGGGGATGCAGAATGGTTCAGCCACTGGTTTGGCAGTTCCTCAATAAATTAAACATAGGATTACTGTATGACCTAATAATCCCACTCCTAGGTATATACCCCGAAGAATTTAAAATTCAAATATACACTCAAACAATTACCCACATGTGAATATTCATAGCAGCACTAGCCACAACAGCTGACAGCTGCAAACAACCCAAGATGTTCATCAACAGATGAACGGATAAATAAAATGTGTTATATACACAGTGGAATATTACTCAGTCAGAAAAAGGAATGAAGTACTGATATATGCTGCGACGGGAACAAATGTCAAAAACATTAAGTGAAAGAAGTCATACAAAGAAGATCTCATACTGTATGACTCCACTTACATGAAATATTCAGAATAATTAAATCCACAGGAAGCACAGAAGTGGCTGCCAGGGACTTGGGGGAGAGGGGGAGGGAGTCACTGTTTAAAGGGTATGCAGTTTCCTTTTGGGCAGTGAAATGTTTTGGAACTACCCAGAGGCGGTGTCTGAACACCACAGTGAATATACTAAATGCCACTGAACTACACACTTTAAAACATTATGTTGAGCGACTTCCTTGGCAGTCCAGTGGCTAAGACTGCGAGCTCCTAATGCAGGGGGCTTGGGTTCGATCCATGGAAAAGGGATTATCAATAGATCCCACGAGCTGCAACTAAGACCCAGCACAGCCAAATAAACAATTTTTAAAATTTAAAATTTTTTTAAATTTTATAAAAGCAAAACTACAGAGGAGTAAAAGGATGAGTGGTTGGTTGCTAGGAGTTCAGGGAGGCAGGAGGAATGAACAGATGAGCACACAGACTGAAGACAATGAAAGTACTCTGTATGACGCTACAGTGGTAGGGAACTGTCACTATGCGTTTGTCAAAACCATGGAACGCACACATGTGAACCTGAAACTCTGGACACTGCTGAGGATATATCAAAGTTCTTACTGAGCAGCAATACTGGGGGAAAGTGTGCATGTGTGGGGTGGGGGTGTGTGGAAATTCTCTCTTTACTTTGCATTCAATTTTGCTGTGAACTTAAAACTGATCTTAAAAAGTTTATTAATTTCTATTATTTTTTGAAAGCAATGGATTCTCAAAGCATCTTAACATTTATTTGATTCTATCCTTCTAAGTAGATCCATGTTTCCTAAATATATGCACCGAGGAGTCCCTGTAAACTCCAGGGGAGATGCAGGATATTTTAAATCTGAGGGAAATGAGTGACACTTTAAGCCCGTCAGGTAGAGACAAGCTGCTGCTGTGCTGTGCTTAGCTGCTCGGCTGTGTCCAGCTCTTGGCAATCCCATGAATGCAGCCCCCCAGGCTCCTCTGTCCATGGGGTTCTCCAGGCAAGAATACTGGAGTGGGTTGCCATGCACTCCTCCATGGGATCTTCCCAACCCAGGGATCAAACCAAGGTCTCCCGCATTTCGGGTAGATTTTTTTTTACCATTTGAGCCACCAGGAAAGCCTAGGTCAGCTGCTAGTTTGGGGTAGTTCATAGCTCAACAGCAGACTGCACTGCATTCCTCTTGATGGTGTCATAGCTTTGCAAGGCTGAGTTTTTAGCAGTTGCTGTGATCCAAAGAAGTGTCCTGGAAAAATTAATATGGAACAGAGAAGAGGGCATCGGTGTCCGATCACACTACAGCTTTGAGAAGCTGTGCCCTGCTCAACAGGAGCACATAGCCCATTAGTAAGTTCTTGGAATTATTTCAAGACGCATTAAAAGTATTATTATATTATTTTTTCTTTCAATTTCTCTGTATTTTTTTCAAACTGCTACTATGCTGTTAGGATACAAATATTAAGAGGCTGGGATGTAAATATTAAGCTGTTTGGACCCAAGCTAATTAAACAGAATTGTTGGGCATTTCTTTTGGCTCTGTGAGAAGATCACTGAGGCACCAAGGTACTGTGGGCAGAGATGGGCTGGAGGGGCTCTGGAGCAGACAATCAACACAGATACACTCAAGACGCGTGTTAAGGCTAAAAGGGAAGGGTTCCAGACCCAAACATTCGGACAGAGGAGACTTTCTCCCTAAGTCGAAGGCTAATGATATGCAGTAATCATAATCAGTTAGGTTCGGTCAGTACTGAAGAAGGCTGACTTCATTTATTTTACAACAAATTGCTATTTAGGTTGGAGTTCAGGCTGACAAAAACTTCTAGGCTTCTCTGCAAGGCTACTGTTAACTTTCCACACAGCATACTTACTATACATTCTCTCTGAGTCCACTAAAATATAACCCAAAAAGTTTATTAATTTTTAAAAATGCTATGTTTATTCTGTGCTGTGTGAATTTCACCTCAATTTTTAAAGGGGGAGTTATATGGAACTGAGTTAATAAAACAGCAAACACACAATGTATACTCTAGAGTTCCAAACACTCACAAAACCTGCTTAATCCTAACAACCCTGTAAGGTAGGTACTATTACTCCCTTTTACGGAGGGAAAAACTGAGGCACAGAGAGGTTATGGAGGCTGTTGGTGAGCACCCAGAGAGCAAGTAGCAGAGCTGGGATGTGAATCCAGGAACTTGGCTACAGAGTCCATGTTCTTCTCCATTCCATGGCCCTTATAGAGGGCCAGCACTTCTGCAGAGAGCAAGAGGCAGAGCTAAAATCAAGGTTATTGTTCAGCCTCTAGTGAAAGAAAGTGAAAGTCACTCAGTCATGTCTGACATTTTGCAACCCCATGGAATTCTCTAGGCCAGCGTAATACTGGAGTGGGTAATTATTCCCTTCTCCAGGGGATCTTCCCAACCCAGGGACTGAACCCACGTCTCCCACATTGCAGGCAGATTCTTTACCAGCCGAGCCACCAGGAAAGCCCAAGAATACTGGAGTGGGTAGCCTATCCCTTCTCCACTGGATTTTCCCAACCCAGGAGTCAAACCTGGGTTTCCTGCATTGCAGGCAGATTCTTTACCAGCTGAGCTACCAGGGAAGCCCCAGTAGCTAAGTCGTGTCCAACTCTTTTTCGACCCTTTGGACTGTAGCTTGCCAGGTTCCTCTGTCCATGGGATCTCCCAGGCAAGAATACCGGAGTGGATTGCAATTTCCTTTTCCAGGGGATCTTCCTGACTCAGGGATCGAACCCATGTCTCCTGCATTGGCAGGTGGCTTCTTCATCACTGAGCCACCAGGGAAGCCCTAAGACCAAGGACTTTCTGACAATGAAAGCTTCCTCCAAAATGGAAGATGCTCCCTGATTAGATGACTTCCAGTGTGGACTGGCCAACTAACACCAATGCTCAGATAGCATTACATCCAAAGTTTCACAATACTGTTTCTAAAGCTCTTGTCAACTCCAAAACTGTGATTTGAGCACAGTGTGAAGACTTCTGAGATATTCACATAAAAACAAGCACTACAGAATTTAAGAGTATAACTTTATGTCAATACCATGTACCTTCCTTCAGAATTTTTAATAATCCAATTTCATCATCTTTCCTGACTCAACCGCACGTGAAAATGTTTGTAACAAGTCACCCAAATGTATGCTTCCTGAATATTATTTATTACAGAAAGGAACGGGGTTAAAGATATCTTGACTGGTCTCCACTATGTTTCCTACTTTTCACATTCTGAGCTATAAAAAGATTATACTGACAACAATAACAACTTCACTTGTTTCCTCTATGGGAAAATGGGTTGACTGAACTAAAATGATTTCTAAAACCACTTCCTTTCTAGAATTCTAGCCATATTAATTCAGAAAGTGATTTTTTAGACAGATAAGGAGGTTTTCTTTTCTTTTTAGTCTAGTGGTTTCAGTTCAGTTCAGTTTAATCGCTCAGTCGTGTCTGACTCTTTGTGACCCCATGAATCGCAGCACGCCAGGCCTCCCTGTCCATCACAAACTCCCGGAGTTGACTCAAACTCATGCCCATCGAGTCGGTGATGCCATCCAGCCATCTCATCCTCTGTCGTCCCCTTCTCCTCCTGCCCCCAATCCCTCCCAGCATCAGGGTCTTTTCCAATGAGTCAACTCTTCACATGAGGTGGCCAAAGTATTGGAGTTTCAGCTTCAGCATCAGTCCTTCCAATGAACACCCAGGACTTATCTCCTTCAATGGTTTAAAAGTACAAATATTTTATGTTCTAATGCAATGATATTCAGATAACCAGATATTTAAGTGGGAATACAAATTGTGAGATTTCAAAAGTATAGGACTTTATCATAAACGGGGAGAAAGGATTAGAAGACCTCTCAAAAGGAAATTGGATTTATGGAATGTAGACTAGCTGAGAACTAGCTCACTGGCCAACCGAGGGAAATGCCCAAAGAAACAAACAAACAGTCATTCCCCACCTAGACAAACAGAACACGTACACACCCATGCACAACTTACTTCAGATTCTGAGAACACCCCAAAAGATTTTTCAGGAAAGTAAAGCAAACAGACTTCTTCTATTGTGGTAGTTACAAAAACATTTTTACAATGGTATCAGTCATTTAAAAGTCTCAAAAGGCCCATATTGTAAGGAAAAACAAAGACATTAACCTTTCTGTTTAAGTATTGAACTTTTTTTTTTTAAAAAGACAAATTTTCCCCAGATTTCATCTAGAACACATTAATGAGTAATTATACACTACCAAAGAAAAATCCAATAAATCTGATTTTTAACATGTTCTCATACTTTGTCACCTATTCTTGCCTTCTCCCTCATTAAAAACGTGTCCCATAGTGAACTTAAAAAGAAAACCAAAAAAAAAGAAAAAAAAGAAAGAAAACCAAAGGAATAATCCGTAAACACACAAGAGCTGGACTGATAAATGGAGAGCACCGCCTGCCCACTTGCAAGGGTCCCTTTTTGGCAGCAGAACATGCTGCAACAATAGGCAGAGCCAGTCTATAACGAGGGCCATTAAGTCCCGTCTTCCACAGTCAAGAAAGCAAGTGACAATGTAAATAACAGGAAGACATGATAGAGGATGGAGAAGGAGATGACAACCCACTCCAGCATTCTTGCTTGGGAGATCCCACGGACAGAGGAGCCTGGCAGCCTACGGTCCATGGGGTCCCTAGAGAGTCAGACACCACATACCAACTAAACAACAACAAATGATTACAGGAGTAAGTGAATTAACCCTAATTTCTCTCCCCTTTTAAGTAAATCACTTGCAAGCTTTGCTTTGCTGCTTCAACTATTACTTAGAAGCAGAGTTCTGGTGACACGGTCTCCAGCTGCATTTCGACATCAACCACTGCCCCAGGGCACCAGCTGTCAGAAGTTGGTGGGAAGACTCCTGTGGAGGGAGCGGGTCCCCAAGACCTCTACAGGTCTCCTCACAGTCTCCCTTTTCCAGTTAATACGTCTCTTGAGGCCAAATTTTCTTCACCTACTTCAACCAAACAACAGACAGCAAAAAGTTGAATGCAGAATCCCCCTGCCTTCTCTTAAATTCAATGAAAGGGATTAACAAAAATATAAAGCAATGCTAGTCTTCCTAGTAAATTGCTTTCTGTTTTGAAATATGGAAGGTTTTTGTTTGTTTTTGTCTTTTGTTTTTTCTTTGGGCCACTCTATGCAGCATATGGGGATTTTATTATTTCCCCAACCAGGGGTCGAACCCGTGGCCCCTGCAGTGGCACCAGAGTCCTAACCACTGGACTATCATGGAATATGCAGTTATTTATTATCAAAAATATGTTGTTACCATCTAATGGGCTATTATTGCCATTTTAAATAAATTAACAACTATTTTAATATTAATAGGTTCTCAGTTTAATTTCTGATAGAGTGAATATTGAGAGATAAAAATCATACAAACACAAGTTCCTGGAGGTCCTCAACAATTCTTGAGAGCATGGGATTCCTGAGCCCAAACAGTCTGGAAATCCTAAAGGACTAGTTAAATAGATCCTACCCCAGCCCGCTAATGGACTATTACACCCATCATACATGAGACAAATGTTTAATGAATGACACTGAGAAAGTTATAAAATACGCTGTATAAAATCAACTCATTTCTTTACAATTTTGACTTATGTAGATAATTTTCTATAAGAGAAAGAAAAAATTTAGAGATAAGATACAAAAGTGTTAAGACTAAGGATCTCACAAAGGTAGTATTTTAGGTCATTTTATCTTTTTCTTTTCTGTACTAAATTGTATTACAGTGCAGGGGGGTGCGGAATTTGGAGCAGCATTTCCCAAAGTGTGTACCATGCAAGACCAGCGCCACAACAGGCTCCAGAGGAGTTCGTGTTCAACTTAGTTGGATAAATGCTGATTATACCTGGGCTCAGTAACCTTCAACACACATGGTGATACTAGAAGTTCCAAGAAGTCACACAGTAATGAAACGTGTTTAACTGCATGTCCCAAACTTAGGTGACCAACAGACCCTTTGGCTTCCCTGGTCGCTCAGAAGGTAAAGAATCTGCCCGCAGTGTGGGAGATCCAGATTTGATCCCTGGGTCAGGAAGATCCCCTGGACAAGGAAATGGCAACCCACTCTAGTATTCTTGCCTGGAGAATTCCATGGACAGAAGAGCCTGGCTGGCTAGTTCATGGGGTCAAAAAGAGTTGGTCATGACTGAGCGACTAACACTCACTCACTTAACACCTATCCATATACCATCCTTACGGAAAAGCTGCCTCAGAGATCAACTTATACTATATAACAATTCAAGGAGAAAGCCCATCCTTTAGTATTTACTGTCAGAAGTCACCATTATTTAGAAAGGATGACCTCCAGAAACAACACCTAAAAACTTCAATTGAGAATTTGGGGGGTTATGTCAAGCACATTTTTTTTTTTACATTTCCTTTAGTAAAATAATTTTATGAAGGAGTAAATTTAATTCATAGATTCAGGAACTTGGAAATTCAAGAAAAGTTTTCAATAGCACTTTTTTCCCTTTTTTATTTTTGACCTTGCCACAGTATGTGGGATCTTAGTTCCCTGACCAGGGATGGAATCCACACACCATGCCCCGGAAGTGTGGCATCTCTACCACACTGAACCACCAGGCAAGTCCCTTGAATAGCAATTCTTCAGTAAAATTTTCTTTGATGAAAACATTCAGTACATTGGAGCAAACGACACACACCAGTGAGTACTCTCCTGAGAGGATGACCTGCACAAGCAGGCATTCCCCACGTGGCTGACACACCACCTGGGGTCCTGCACCCCGGCCACCCCAGGCAGGGCAGCCAACTGGCCCCGGGGGCCGCAGGCAGCCTGCATCTCCTCCCTTCTGCTGCCTCTCTTCTCTTCCAGGACCACGGTGAACAGGCCACACTCCCTCCCTTTCCTCTCACTCAGATCCTCAGGCTCCTCTGTCCTTCTCGACCTTTCTCTTCCTTCTGGGCTCTTCCATCCAGGCCTGAGCCAACATGTCTCACATTCCCTGAAGCTACTCTATCTACAACTTTAAGACCTGTGTACCACAAAACATGAACTAGCACTTTACTGTTGATTAATGATTAATATTAAAATATATAGCATACCATAATGGTGATTGTGTGTGATGTGTGTTACTGCAAATTTGCTTGATTTTCACTTGTTCCGGATTAAACCGGTTTCTGACCATCACTTTTGGAGTTTAAGCAGTTTGTAACAATGTATCCATGGAAAAACATAATCCGAATTCCAATTTGTATTCCTAATAAAGCAGTATGAATTGCTTTTTCAGGTTATCTGGGAATCAGAAATGGATCCCAGGAAACAATACATCAAGACAAAGCTGGTTGAAGGCAGCTGAAAAACAGGCAGGAGAAGACAGCACGGAGCTGGGTGTGGGGGTAGGTAGACAAAGAGCCTCACCTGGGCTGAGTTCAGCTCACCCAGGCAATCCGAGAAGTAAAATGTGCCTGACAGTTTGGGCAGACAAGACCTAAATCTGACCAGTTAGACATGGGTTAACTTTTGTTAGCCACCAATGGGGGTTTCCTCAGATGTCGGGGTTCCACCACTTCCTGCTGCACAGGCCTACCTCCGTTACCCTGTCTGTACTTGGGTTTCCAAAGATGAGCAAGTATAGTCAGGACTGCTCTGCTCCAAGGCAAAGCTTTGGCCCCCAATACCTGTCGGCTCGCCTACACCCCTGAGTTGAGTTTCCAGACAAAACAGAAACTTCAGGAAAGCCTTCTCCCTTCAGGCTTAAACAACCAAAACCTGGCCTGAGTGGCCCATGTTTGCTTTCTCATTGCCCCTGGCTTCACACTGTTCATCAGCACTGAAAACCACGTAAGCAAACACCATTTCAATAGAAAAGAAAAAAATGCAATGAAGACAAACTTGCCTTATGTATTGCTTTTTTAAAGTAGTAATAAACACAGCAAACCTTTCAATACTCAGAAAGGACTAATTCTAGAAAAAATGGGGTTAATAAACTCTATCAAATGAATAAATAAATATATGTTAATTACTGGCATTTATGACCTTTCTAAAACATTTCATCAAACAAGTATTAATACTGCAGCTATTATTAATTGAAGTCACCATTGGGGAAAGGCAAGACTATGTTATTAAATTATTCCACTGGTACATCTTCCTCCAAATAGAAAAGGTTTTCAAAATGTCAGATTTCATATGAAAAAGCATTTAACTCGTTTTCCATTTTCGGCTTTGAATGTTTCTAAGATACTTGTAAGCTGCCTCTCTTAATCAGGCAGGAGGAGGCTTCATACACTTGGGCATGGACCTTTGAAAATCCCTGCCAAATGCAAGTCCTGTATTCAGGAATATTAGGTAGATATTAATGGATATTTACAAGCAACTCAGAAGCAAGATCAGAACACTGCCAGTTCGGGGCTTTATAATTCAGGCTGAAGGATTATCAAGGGACCCTCCCATTAACCCAGCACTAGCAGAGGAGGTGCTCAAAGGTTGAGAATGGCCGCTGCCCATCTCTCAGCCTCCCCACCATTCTCTGTAATGGTGGTCCAAAGTGACAGCGGCTCAGGGAGAAAATTAAATTCAAGCCAGTGCATTCTGCTCTTTACCAGCCACTCTGATAAACGTTTGAAACAAAACGCAAAAAAGGAAAAGATTAGGGATTATCCAAGAATTTTAATTATTTCTGTTATCCTTGCTACTAATTCCATGAGTAATAGGAAACTGGCATGAATTAGTCATGGCTTTTTCAAGGTAAACATAATCTGCTTGACGCAAAGGGCTTTAATCCTGCAAATCAAAAGCGGCCCTATTCCTCAATTAGTGTCTACCTCCGATGAGCTCTGTGAACCGAGCATAGTCTGCCCTTCGCCAGGTGCTAGGGGACGTGGCAGAGCGTGCAGCCTCCACCCCGAGGCCACCAGGGAATAAAAGTCTTCGCCAGCGCGGGGAGGGGGGGAGGATCAGTGAGGAGGTGTCACCCGGGAGGGCTGGGGCTTCATCTGAGAGGGTGCCCAGAGGACCAAGGGCTCTGGCTAAAATCTCAGTCTCAGGACCATATTCAATTAATACCCTGGCCATATTAAGTCTACCAACACTCAGGGCCAGTTTCCTGGGTTTCCTGGGCGTGCTGGGCCCCACACTTGGTTTAATGCTCTGCTGCCATCTTGAAACTCCTAATAGTGTTTGAACAAAGGAGCCCCACACTTCGATTATGCAGCTGGTCCCATCAATATTCATCATTAACTACATCTTAAATATCCAAAATTAAATGTGACTGGATTCTGCCTTTCAGATGGAATACATTTTGCTTTTTAAGAGCCACTTAATAGACAACCTCATGCAAATCATCCTCAAGTTCTACCCTATCTACAAAGTTTATGACCTTCAATCTTTTTATCTCAGCATTTCTTAAAATGAAAGCACTGTATTAATACTTTTAAGATTTAGGAAGTGCTCAGAATAAATGCATCTTCACTATACATTAAGTAGGTATTAGAGAAAGATAACATTCATTTTTACTGTTTTAAAATTCACTTTCAATCTAAAGACATATTTCTAAGTGTTTTATATACTATGATTGAAGACTAGGTAAATCATGAATAGTTTAAAGAATAAATCAAAGGACCAAACTAATTTACTTTAACAGTACTTTCTAGGTAATCAAATCTAGGCAATGAAAAGGTAACGAATGAAGAAATCTTATTTTCTAAACTAGTCACAGTTTAAGAATTCTAATTGTTTCTTAGAATACCTTTCATAAAGCCCAGCCCTAGCTATCTACTCCGCTTTGTGACCGGGGTGAACCCCATCACTGGGTCAGTGGCATTGTATTGTACTAGCTCATTTCTCAGACCACAGGCAGAAATGGCAGCCGGCGGTGGGGCAGGGGGTGCCTTGGGGAGCTGGGGCATGGATACTAGGTTACATTTGCTCTCAGTCTGGGTGTCTGCAGTCTTCAAGGACTGGTAAGATTTTGTCCTAAGGAAAGTTGACTGAAGTACCAAACAACGCTTTGAAGAAAGCGGGTGCTTTGTGAGCCAGTGATTGCCCAGGCTGGATGATCAATTTTCAGGGATATGTGAAGAATCATCTATCTTACAGAGACGGCTACTTGAGTTCCTGCGTGCTGGTAGCTCAGATGGTAAACAATCTGCCTGCAATGCAGGAGACCTGGGTTTGATCCCTGGGACCGGGAAGATCCTTTGGAGAAGGAAATGGCTGCCCACTCCTGTATTCCTGCCTGGAGAATCCATGGACAGAGAAGCCTGGCAGACTACAAGTCCATGGGGTCGCAGAGTCAGACAAGACTGAGCAACCGATACTTTCACTTTTTTTCTACTTGAGTGCAGAGGACCAGAATGATATAGGAGATGGAGAGAGAGAAGGAAGGAGCTGGCTGGATGAAATATTTATCCTGAGCGAAGCAAAAAAACTCAGCAACTTAAAACTGTCATGAGAAAACCCTTAGACAATTTTGAGATATGTATCTCATTAGAAAGACACTCCTGGGAGCGATTACAGGGGTCAGGGCTGAATGTAGAATGGTGTGGCAACTCTGGAAAACAGTTTGGTAGTTCCTCAAAATGCTAAACACAGAGTTAAAAGATTCAGTAACTCCACTCCAGTTATATACCCAAGAGAACTGAAAATATATGTCCACACAGAAACCTGCACATGTATGTTCACAGTAGCCACAATGTGGAAAATAACCCAATGTCCATCAACTGAGGAATGAATATACAAAATGTCGTCTGTCCCTCAGTATGGAATACTGTCTTTGGGCCCTGTAACAAAATACCACAGACTGAGTGGCTTATAAACAACAGTAATTTATTTCTCACAGTCCTGGAGACTGGGAAGCCCAAGATTAAAGTGCCAGCAGATTCAGGGTCTGGGGAGTGCCCACCTCCTGGTTCACAGCCATCTTGTTGTTGTATCTGCTGGTGGCAGAAGGGGCCAGGGAGCTTTCTGGGGTCTCTTGGGCACTGAACCCATTCATGAGAGTCCCACCCTCATGACCAAATCACTTCCCCAGAGACCCCACCTCAAAATACCATCACATTGAGGATTAGGTTTCAATAGTATGAATTTTGGAGGGACACATACATCCAGTCTATAGTAAATATTGTTCAGTCTTAAGATGGAATGAGGCACTGATCCCTGCTACGATGTGGCTAAGCCCTGAAAACATCATGCTAATTGAAAGAAGCTAAGGCCACATGTTGTATGGTTCCACTGACATGAAATGTCCAGAATAGAGACAGTAGATTACTGGTTGCTGGGGGGGAATGGGGAAGGGGGAATTTGGAGTGACTGCTAAGGGCTTTCATCACTTCTTTTTAGAGTGATGAAATGTGCTGAAAGTAGACAGATACTGGTGATGGTTGCACAACTGGTAAATATACTAAACTCATCAAACTGTATACTTCAAAAGGGTGAATATTATAGAATGTGAATTACATTTCAATAAACCTGCTTTTCCCCCCAAGTTTTTATTGAAGTTGTTACAGTATTGTTTCTGTGTTAAGTTTTTGGTTTTTTGGCCACAAGGAACATGGGATCCAAGTTCTCCGACCAGGGACCAAATCTGCAGTCCCTTCATTGGAAATAAACCTGTTTTTAAAATGAAGAGAGATGCAGAAAGAGTCTTCTTTTGCCCTAAAACAATAAGTTCCAGAAAGTACAGATCAAAGTAGACTTGAAGATTAGCAGACTTGACAGAAGTTCTTGTCCTGAGAGAATTATGGTCCAAAACATATTCACGTCTGACCAAAGATGAAAAAAGAAAAACACAATTCTTCCTCTATTGTGCTACTGCATACCTCTTACTGGGGTTCTGGAATGGACGTTAACTTTCAGATGTGTCTTAAAGGTTTTTAAGATGTTCTAAATTCAGTTACTTTGAAGCAACTGAATCTTCCCAGAGAACTTTGAAAGTAAAAAAAAAAAACCCTTAGCAACAAATCTTGTGGAAAATTTTAATCTAATAATAATATCACCCTACAGCTAAAGGAGAAAATGAACAAAAATAGCCCTAAAACATAGGGAAGAATGGACCTATCACATAGGGGACAACTGGATGCTGTGCTCAAATCCTAGGTGATGGAGGCTCCATGGAAAAACTAACTCCTCGAATCAGGCTGATGCATTGGCAGGGGTGCCATCACAGTCTAAAGGCTCCTAACTCTGGCCTTTGATAGCCTTTACTGGTGTCAAGATGTTGCTCCTGAGGGTTTGGTTTTTGTTGTTTTTTAACAGTGCAAGAACATGACACTGCATAAATCATTTCTACCAACTCTGAACCCATTTACATTCCTGAGGCTCTACTAAAATCTGTACTTTATCACGAATCAGTATCTTAAATTTCAAGATACACTGCTTAAGTATCTCTGCTGTCACCAACTCATAACCACAGAAAAAGCAAGGTATATTTTTAAAACCCTAATGATCTAAAACCTCAATTAATCAGAACAAGTGAGAAATAACTCATGATTTTCAGAATAACCAAATATACTTTTGTTTCAAACCTTACAAATGAAAACTCTATGCAAAACATTACATTTTATTGTCTTAGAAAACAATAATTCAATCACTTATTTCATTTCTTAGAAATGTAATATCCCTCAGGTTCCTCATTTTAAACATCAAGAATTGGCTTAGTGGGACTCCCTGGCAGTCCAGTGGTTGGGACTTTGCCTTCCGACACAGCAGGGTGCAGGTTCGATCCCTGGTCAGGGAGCAAAAATCCCACATGCATTGTGGCCAAAGCATGGAACAGAAACAATACTACAACAAATTCAGTGAAGACTTTGAAGGTGGTCCATATCAAAAAAGACAAAAATTGGTTTAGTAAGCTTAACCAAGTCCTGAAATTAGTGTCGTGGAACTATAGCATTTTCCAATTTCAATAAGAAAATAATGCTATATTTCACAAAAATTCCAATTATTAGATTATATTCCTCATACCTAAGACTTAATTCATTGTTTTCTTTTTGGCTCAAAAATCAAATAGTACTGACCCACATAATACGTGATATGAATGCTTAAAATTTTCTTTTGAAACAGAATTTCGAGGAAACTGCTAGGTTTTCTGCTTCTTTTCCTGAAAGTAGCATGCAGCCAAAAGCTAGGTTCCAGTCAACTGAGGGTTCCAGTTAACCAAGTCATAGCTCTTAAATTGCAACACACTCAGAATCATTATTATTATTTCTTTAGTAGTTATAGGTCTCATGTGAAATAAATATATTTACTTTCAGCAATAAAAAAATTAGGTATAATATTTAAGTCTATGATAAACTTATTTTCCCTCAAAATTGCTTCTGAAAAGCAAGGTAACAAAGTAAGAAACTGTTTTCCCATAAGGTGAGAATTACACTATTTTTGAAACATGACCTCAACGTGGTAACCACAGAGTTACAGTCTACAAAGCCGTTTAATGATCTAATGTCCCAACACTGCAATGAATAGAAAGAATCCTTGAAAAATTATCTAACAGTGACTTCTCATATCCATGTTGTAGAATTCAAGTTCCTTTGGATTCTATGTCTGTAACGCTTTTCTCAGCATGAAACGTCTACGTCAGGTGAAAATCAGGATGTAAAAACACACTGGTGTCTAAACTGAACACAATTATACATTCGATTACACAGCAGAGAGTCCACTGAGTGCAGGGGACAGGACACACACGCGAACACCACAGATCGCTCTGGGGCGTGTGTTCCAGTGAGGGGAGGCAGGCGCTGACAGAGTAAGTAAATAACAGAGCAAGTCAGGATGGGGTAAGTGCCATGGAGAAGCAGAAAGTGAAGCAGAGGAGGGAGGATTCAGGGGTTCAGAGAGATGAAATTTCAACCAGGATGGTGAGCAGAGGCTCTACCGAGAAGCCTGTGTGCAAACGGGAAAATAACAGTGCACGTTATTTATTTAGCTTCGAAATGCATTCCAAGATTGCATTTGTTCTTATTTAGTAGCCATATAAACTTTCTGTTTTCTCTATTTCAGTTTTCTATTTCCTGATCATTGACAGACTGGAGAAGGCAGGCAGCCTCGGAAATTTCTCCTAGTTTTCTGGTTTACTTGATTTTTTTTTTAAGAGAACTTTAGCTACAATTAAAGTGAAATTTAGGGTTCTCTATAAAACAATGAATAGTCAAAATGGAATTCATATTATAAACCTTACAGCAGCTTAGGTTATATTCCTCCCATTGTTTTTAAAGGCAGCTAGAGTATGAACCAACAGAAGATCATAGTGTCACACTGTCTGGCAGGATTAAGAATTCAAGTATTAGCTGAAAAGATCATCTTTTAAAAAGAGCCCACAGAAGGAGTCTCCACAAATTGCCTGTTTATGTACAAAATATGTTTGTAATAGCTCAAAAGAAAACCGTTTTATTCACATTTCATGGAACACATTTTCTAACTTGTAAGCTAGAAAAAGAAAAAAACAAAACAAAACCAACAACACAACAGGATAACTGAGCTTTAAAATGCTTTTATTTTGAAGACTAAAAATTCTTAAATACTAAAAATGCACCAAGAAATCTTACAGAAAGTTAGCAAATGACAAAGGACTTGAGTCCTCAACATGTCTTTCATGTGAGATTTCTGTTAGTCCGCCATAAAAACCATACTTAATAGCTGAAATCTTCAGCAATGCTAATAGGCTAATAATTAGCCCATTGCTAATTCAATAATGAACAGTAAATGTAGATGAGTGGACACACTTAAGAAAAATGTGGAGTTTTAATAAGAAATATTATCACTGACTAAACTAAATACACTTGTTCCCCAAATATCCAATCCCAGCACATATTTTTAAGCTGTGTGGGTTTTCCCCAAGAGAAGCAAACTTTGACATTTTTTCTTGGATATATTAAACTTACAGACCTCCATCCCACATCTGGAAAGAACATTCCAAACTCAGCTTGATGTAACTTTTAAAAATCAAATTGAGAGCAATTAGATACATAGTGACTGAGATTTGAATTTGACAGAGTCAACAGAATGTTAGAAATGAAATAAATGAAAGAAGTATTCAAAGTTTATCATCTTCAATGTGAAGAAAGGAACACAGAACAAAAGATGCATTTGCCTCTCCTGCCCTTTAATTTGTGAACACCATACTTCTCTTGATATGTCATGCCCAGAAAGAGAAAATGAGATTTTTCTAAAAAGCCTTGCTAAATTGATATATGACCATTCCATCTGGCCTTCCATCAATCCTCCCTCCCTCCCTCCAATTTTTATTTAAAAAAACCATAAGCACAGATCTAAGTACTCTCTATAGACTACACCTAGATTACTTTGCCTCAAGGCCGAGAAAAATGTTTACCATTCCAAGATCGACTCCGAAGCATATATCTGCAATGCGTAAGCTTTTCGTTGGCAAGATCAGTCAATATCAAGAGGCGTGCAACGTTTAAAAGGTTAAGTGGTTGAAGGTTAAAAAATAACAACAAAAGAATCGATTCACTAAAAAATATTTTTTTGTCAAATTACCATAAAATAATTTCGACCCTAAGAATTCAAACAGGGGTTTCTCCTATTTGTATGGTGTAAATTAACCGTCAGAAAAACTGCACCAATGTGTTGGGGGCGGAAGAGAAGAAGATTTCTAACACCGGGTGAGACCACGGTCGTAAACCTCATCACAATTTCACCTTTGGGTGAAAAGGTGGGAGGGGAGCCAAAAGTTTCAGCCTCTGCTCCTTTGAAAACAGACGTTGAAAAGACCCTGGAAGGAGACGGAAAGGGGCGCAGATGCCGCGTCCGCGGTTGCAGCCGCAGATAATCGGGATCTGGGAAGGGATGCGGGGGAGTGGGCTCTTATGTAAGCATACACCAAAAATTGTGCATGCACCCCCAGCTTGATGCACATCTGATCACACAACACAGGCACACGGCATCCCTCCCCGAGAATGCAGCCCCAGCATGCGGGCGCTGCCGAGAAAGGCGGACCGATCCTTCGGCCCGTCCGCACGTCCCCCCAGATCCGTGCAGCCACCACCCGGACGAGGGTGCAATGCGGGCGGCCAGGGCCCCGGTGCGGCGCCCGAAACGTAACCTGGTTTCCCGCCCCCCGCCCCCTACCCGGCGCCTGCAACGCGCGCGCACGGCCTCCTGCGCCCTGACCCAGAGTCGCTCGCCTGGTCCCGACCCCCCGCTTCCCGACCCTGCTCCCGGCGCTCGGCCCCCGCGCCCCGACCCGGCCCGGGGGCTTACCTCGCGAGGCCCAGACCCCGCCGCTGCACAGCAGCCCGGCCATCAGCAGCCAGGCGGCCGGGGCCAGCGCGGGCGCAGGGCGGCGCAGCATCGCTCCGGCTCCCGGCGCCGCGGCCGGCCCGAGGCGGGAGCGGCAGGGACGTTCGTGGGGCGCCGAGCGAGGCTCTCGCGACCCGGAGCCGGCTGCTTGCCGCCGCGGCGAGCACCGGGGTCCGAGGTGGAGCCGCCGCCGTGACGCTGGGCCGCGGGCGCCCTCCCCTCAGCGGAGGCAGCGCTTCGCTTGAGGCAGCGGTAGCAACTAAGATGGCGGCGGCGCTCTCTCTCGGGTCCGGCGAGGGTACCCGGCCGGGGGCGGGGTGGTGGCGGGAGGGGCGGGGAGGGGAGCGACGGCGAGGCGCGCGCGCGGCGGCCCGGGGAGCGCGCGGGGCGTGGGGTGGGGGCGGGGCGCGCGCGCCTCCGAGTGCGCCCGCCGGGTCGCGCCGGGAGACAGACTCCCGAGAGGTTGGGAAAGGCCCGGGCTACGGAGGGGGCTGCATCCCCCGCCCCGGTCGGCTGCTGCAGCCGAGGGCATCAACGCCTCCTTCCCACGCGCGCTCCGAGGCTCCCGAGCCGACCTAGCGGTACCCTGGAGCGCGTGCCTCCCCTTTCTCCCCTTCCCACCCCCACCCCCAAGGATGCAGACCCGGTTTGGAGGGTGCAGCCCAGGACCGCAGAGCGACAGCACCCTGTGCCACTTAGAGCAAGTCACGTCGCCTCGTAGAACCTCGGCGTCCTCTTCTGCCAAGTGGAGGTGCTAAGGGAGCTTGCGGGGTCGCAAAAGGTGTTCAAGGAGACGAGGTCAGCGAAACGCGCTTTGTAAACAGTCAAGGCTACGCAGCACGTGCTGCGGTGGTTCCACCTCTGGAAAAGGGCATGCTTGCCCCAAGCCCATATGAATTTGTAAGTTAGGGGTCCCTCCATTTGCTGAAGAAATCCGTATGTGGCTTTTTAAAGCCGGTGGTGCGAGTGCCCTTTCTAGATCTTAATGTGATCCTAACGGTCCCTTGAAAATGCAGAGATCGAAATGGATAAAAAAAAAAGGATCCCTTTACGGCTCTCTCAGGTCCTTCTCTTCTCCTCCTGTCCTGGGGACCCTACCTTCTCCCGCCCCCACCCCTGGGGCTGCTTCACACCAGAGGAAAGGACCAGAACAGTCATGGATGGTCTCCCGCAAGCCATAGAGCCACTGTACTTTACTGGCTCCATTTTGCAGAGAGACAAACTAAGGCGAAATGGCTTCCCCGGTTGAGACCACTGCTGTAAAAGGATCAGCCCTCAAGGACAGGGCTGGCATGAGGGAGGCACCCACAGCCAAAGTTAAACAGCAATAAAATGTTAATTATTGAAGACTCTGCTGGAAGAACTATCAGAGGTAATTTACAGCACAGTGATTGGCACAGTGATTGTCCGGCCATGTTTGCTGAGAAGGTCTCACTGGCTGGTGGGCTTTGTGGGGACCAGCTTGGGGTGGGGGTGGGGTGAAGGAGGGTGGGCAGCCCAGGAGGGTGGGCAGCCTGGGAGGCTGGGAGGAGAATGAGTCACTCGGATTGTGAAGAGCAGAGGACTTATTTAGGAGAGTAGTGGGCGAAGAGCCCAAAAAAGGTAGACTGTGGCCAGAGGGAAGTGCCTGAAATGTCAGAAAGAGGGATTTGGACCGAATCCTACAAGCCACAGGAAGCCTTGAAGAGCAATGAGCAGAGGCGTGATGTGACCTTGGAGGGAGTTTCAAAGCCATCTGTGATGGAATATGCTCCTTCTTGTCTTTGTGCCTCAAAGTCATCCTCCTCCAAAGCCTAAAGACTCCACCTCTGCTCCCCCGCCCACCTGGCCCCTGAACCCAAGAGGACCAGGTTCCCATGGGTGGACCCTTCCCAAGACACCTGCCTGGCCCTTGCGGTCTCTAAGCCACGCCCACCCCCTCCTTCCAGCCAGCACTGCAGAGTCATACTCTCCGGGCGTGGCTGTTGCCTCCCGGGTTCCCAGATACTCCCTGCTGCCACCTCATCAGGTCCAGACAGCTCTGCTGGGCTTCCCACCCCTCAAGGCTAGGCCCCACCCAGCTGAGTTCAGGATCCACTGTCTCGACACTAATGGAGCTCAAGTTCATTCCTTCCCAGAGCCAGCATCACGTGGCACACCATCCACAACCTATGCCCTGAGCCTCCAGTGCTACTGGTACACTTCTGAGCTGCCTCCTCCAGGAAGCCCTCCAGACTCTCAGGCCCTCCCTCCATAAACCCACACTCTCTGAACTTGATCACCCAGGCTTAATAATCTGCTTTTTTTTTGCAGTTGACTGACTACTCCCCATGTGTCCTTTTCTCCTCCATGCTATTCTAGTGGGAAGAACCAGTGCTGGTTCAGTCAGACAGCACTGGCTGAGAATTCTGGCTCCTGCTACTTCAAATGACCTTGGACAAGTTACAAACCTTCCGAGTCTCTGCTCACTTGTGAAATGGAATAATGATACCTCTTTCCTAGAGTTGTGAGGATTAACTGAGATGATACTGAACTTCCCTAGTGGTTCAGTGGCTAAGACTCCAAGCTCCCAATGCAGGGGGCCAGGGTTCGATTCCTGGTCAGGGAACTAGATCCCACATGCCACAGCTGAGAGTTCATGTGCTGCAACTAAAGATCCCACATGCCATAACTAAGACCCGGTGCAGTCAGATAAATAAGTATTTTTTAAAATTAATGAGATGAGGCAATTAAAGTGCCTCGCGGAGACTGTGTATATGGACACGACTGAGCAACTGAACTGATACATACATATATATATATATATACTATATATACCTAATATATATTAGGTCTAAAAGTATGGTATAGGGGATTCCCTGGTGGCTCAGTGGTAATGAATATGCCTGCCAATGCAGGAGACATAGGTTCAATCCTTGGGTCAGGAAGATCCCCTGGAGAAGGAGATGGCAACCCACTCCAGTATTCTTGCCTGGGAAACCCCATGGACAGAAGAACCTGGTGGGTTACAGACCATGGGGTCACAAAGAGTTGGACACAACTTAGCGACTCAGTTCAGTTCAGTTCAGTTCTCGGTCGTGTCCGACTCTTTTCGACCCCATGAATCGCAGCACTCCAGGCCTTCCTGTCCATCACCAACTCCCGGAGTTTACTCAAACTCATGTTCATCGAGTTGGTGATGCCTAAACAACAACAAAACTGTGGTAGTGTCTTCTTTTCCTTCAGGAGGCTTCTGAGCTCCTAATGTACTGCTGAACGCACAGTAGGTACTCAATAAACACTCCTTGATGAAATAAATGAATTGTTGTGTTAGTTTTTTTAATTATTATTATTATGGAGATCACATCTCAGAGAGTAAAAAAAAATACCCTGTAGGTTTCCAGGGACCTTGGAGACTTGCAAAACATAAAATCAGAAAGGTATAATCTCAGAACTATGTTTTGAGTCAATAAGCTGATGCCAAGAGGGAAAATGTAATGTATTCAGTTCTGTAAGAAACACAAACAGAAGCTCTTTGGTGTCTGCAATCCTGATCCCTTTATCTTCTCTCCCTCTCTGTCCCTTAGAGAAACAGAGCCATAGATCTAAGCAGGTCCATCAGCAGGTGGGCAGGCAGGCAGTCCCAGAGCTCAGTGAAGCCTGCATATGCCGAGATTTTGCCCACAAGAGAGTTCCTGCAGCTGCAGAACTCAGCTTGAGCATGTTGGAAACCAGGGAAACCAGTGAACTTAGTCTCTGGTTGGCCTGACAATAGCCTCGGCCATATTGGCACTTTTCACAGGACTTCATGTGATGGATTAGTTAATCCTCAAAATGGCCCTGAGATGGGGATCGATCCAGACTTAGGCTGTGGGTAGCAGAGATGGTCCTTGCCTGAGCTGAGCCAGCTGCTGACCCAGCAGCAGTCCTAGTAGTAGTCCTGGAGCAGGGAGAATGAGGCACCACCCAGGTCCATCCTTAGGGGGAGACTGGGAGGATGAGCCGGTGCCTTTGTCTTTTGAACGTATAGTCAGCCTGTCTGTGCATTAAGTAGAGAGGACACAGAATGTTCATGGGGCTGCATCCTTTGAAATGGCTTTTACTATTAATAATAACAACAGCCTGTGTACTGAACTCTTTTCCTGAAAGTGCCGTATCACCTCTGCCTCCAGCAACCCTTTCCAGAAGGTACTTTTATGGTTCTAGATGAGAAAAATGGAAAATGTGCTCAAGAGCTAATTGCTAGAAAGGACATCCGGGATTCAGTTTCATGTCTCAGCCTGCACAGTACCTTCGCCGCTACTTGAAATGACACCTCAGATGGCAGCTTCTCTGGTGGCTCAGTGGTAAGGAATCCAGCTGCCAGTGCAGGAAACATGGGTTCGATCCTTGATCTGGGAAGATCCCACGTGCCAAAGAGCACCTAAGCCCGTGCGCCACAACTCCTGAGCCTGTGCTCTAGAGCCCGGGAGCCGAAACTTCTGAGCCTGCGAATCCCAGAGCCTGTGCTCGCAACAAGTGAAGCCACTGCATTGAGAAACCTGCACTCCACAACTCGAGAGTAACCCCCACTCACCGCAACTAAGGAAGACCTGTGTACGGCAATGAAGACCTAGCATGACCAAAACTAACTAAATAAATAAAACTTTCAAAAAGAAAGAAATTACACCCCAGATACAAATAAATAAAGCCCTGCATAGGCTCTCACAGCTCAGAGCCAGCCGACTCCACCATGTCAACCCGTCCAGGTATGTAAGGCCCTGGGAGACTGTCCTCATTCAGGCTGGGGTTCCTCACTGAGTTGTTCATTCCCAGGTCTGTAGTTGAAACAGATGGACTGAGGTCTCAAGTGGGAATGTTCTTTGCCAGGAAGCCAAGCTCTTCTCCAGTGATCGCGTCATTCCTGCTAATGCAGCATATGCTGCTCAGCCAATGTTGGTGGAACCCAGCTGGAGGCAGGTAAGCCATCATTGGGTTCCTCTCCTAGTGATGTGCTTAGGAGGAAACCTACTTTGGGGTTGCTCAGGAGAAGGTTGTGAGACTCGATGAGAGCTACAGATTGTAAATTCCCAAAAGTACTAAAACCACAGCCCCCGGCACCATCACCAGGGTCCCCTGGGACCCCAGAAGATGCGAGGTCTGGCCACATCTCTGACTTTTGGTGCCTGGCCAGGTCACTCCATCACTGTTGTTGTTACTGTTGTTTAGGCTCTAAGTCGTATCTGACTCTTTTGCAACCCCATGGACTGTAGCCTATCAGGCTCCTCTGTCCATGGGATTTCCCAGGCAAGAATACTGGAGTGGTAGCCATTCCCTTCACCAGGGGATCTTCCCGACCCAGGGATCAAGCCACTGTCTCCTGCATTGGCAGGCAGATTCACTGAGCCACTGAGGAAGCCCCCTTCACTGTTAGAAGGGATAATTAATGAGGGACAAGATGATTTGTGCTTAGAGCAGGGACTCTGGTGGGACAGACCTGGGCAAAACCTATATCTATCCACTTCCTTCCCTTTTGTAAAATTTCCTTTTAATCTTGTATGGTTATAGTAAATATTTGCATGGGTACAAAGTCAAAACTAGAAAACAAGAGGCTCAGACAAGTTTAGTCCCATTCCTGTCTCTTCCTTCCTGCCCCTTCCTCCCCTTAAAGATGACCATTTTGTCTTCTTTGGATTATCCTTCCATTATTCTTTTTACAAGTGAATATTTAAATATATGTCTCTCTTAGATAAAAAACAGCCTATCACAGGACTTTTCTGGTGGTCCAGTGATTAAGTCTCTGTGATTCCACTGCAGGGGGCATGGGTTGGATCCCTGCTCAGGGAACTAAGATCCCAAGTACTTCACTGGGTGCAGCCAAAAAAAGAGCAGCAAATCATACCAGATACTCTGCATTTTTTTTTCTGGGTAAAATATCTGGAAATGGTTCCATCTCAGTATACAAACAGAGTTTCCATTCCTTTTAATAGTTGCATAATATTCCCTCACATAATGTGATATAATCAGAAATTCATACTTGGCCTTTGTCCCTGAATCCTAGGATTCCCGGGAATTCCTTGAAATTTCCTGGGTGATAGGGGCATCTTTTATTCTAATGAGGTGACTCTTGGTGGGCTTTCAGATAGTTTCAGGATGAGGGCCTGTCACCAGAAAGACCATGCCACGACCAGAAGCTTGGAAATTTCAGCCCCACTCAGCCCCTAACCTCAGGGAGGAGAAAGGGGCAATCATGCCTACAAAACGAAGCCTCTATAAAAATCCCTTAACTGTAAGATTCAGTGAGTTTCTGCGCTGGTGTCCACACCCACTTGCTGAGAAGGTAGTGCCCCAAATGCCTGGGGACAGAAAGAATCTCTGGCACTTGGGACCCTTCAAGACCTTGATAGAGACACCCCTTTGTCTAGCTGATCTTTTGGATCCTTTGTAATATCCTTTGGGGCTTCCCTGGGGCTCAGATGGTAAAGAATCTGCCTGCAATGCAGGAGACCCAGGTTTGATCCCTGAGTTGGGAAGATCCCCTGGAGAAAGGTGTGGCAACCCACTCAAGTGTTATTGCCTGGAGAATTCTGTGGATGGAGGATCCTGGTGGGCTACAGTCAATAAACTGGGAAAGGTAAGTGAGGTGTTTCCTTGAGTTCTATGAGCCATTATAATAAATTATTGAAACTGAAGAAGGGGGTCACAGTCAAGTCAGACAGAAGTGTGAATAACCTGGGGACCCACTACTTGGAATCTGCAAAAGAAGTGTGAGCAGTGTGGGACTGAGTGCTAACCTGTGGAGTCTATACTAATTCTAGTTAGTTAGTATGAGATTAATTCATAGGACACCCAGTTGATATCCACAGAGAATCAGAGAGTTGCTTGGTGTGGAAAACCCACACATAAGGTGTCAAAAGTATTGTGAGTAGGGAGTTTTCCTTACTGCAGTAAGTTTTTTTGTATTTTTTGTCACTTGTGCTGGTTTAGGGTTAGGGTTAGCCATCTCTGTGGCTCTGGATAAGGTTTCCACCTCTGCAAGCTATGTATCTCCATCCGTAAAACAGAGATACGTCCATGCCCGCCTTGCTGAGGAGTTAGAAGAACCAAAGCATGACATCAGCTGTTCTTATTATTCATTTCTGTCCACAGCTCAGAGCTTTAGTAGTCACGTACAAATGTGAGTTGGACCACAAAGAAGGCTGAGCACTGAAGAATTGATGATTTTGAACTGTGGTGTTGGAGAAGACTCTTGAGAGTCCCTTGGACAGCAAGGAGATCAAACCAGTCAATCTTAAAGGAGATCAGTCCTGAATATTCACTGGAAGGACTGTGGCTAAAGCTGAAGCTCCAATACTTTGGCAACCTGATGCAAAGAGCCGACTCATTAGAAAAGACCCTGATGCTGGGAAAGATTGAAAGCAAAAGGAGAAGGAGGCAGCAGCGGATGAGATGGTTAGATAGCATCACCAACTCAATGGACATGACAAACTTGAACATACACGGACAAACTTTGCCCATGGACATCTGGGCAAACTCCGGAAGATAGTAAAGGACAGGGAAGCCTGGCGTGCTGCAGTCCATGAGGTCACAGTGTAAAACATGACTTAGCTACCCAACAACAACAACAACAGAGTTTTAAGCCTCTCTGGCAGTGGCAGAAATCCTGACTTAGGACAGGTCATTCCCGTGGTCTCCAGCGAGTTGGATTGGTACCTATGGGCTTGTTTCAGACTCACGCCATTTGCAAAGGAACTGGGAATTCCCATATATGAAGCACCAGGTACCTCTGGCTGGTGAAATTTTCCAGGGAAAGAAAACCTCACCTTGACGCAGAAGCCAGGCAGCTCAGTTTTGTGCCCCCAAAATGGACAAGGGTTGAGGTTTCCTGTTTATCCTCTCACCCAAAGGTAACATACAGCATTTTCTCCTCTTTTTGAGCTTCCAGGGGATGTGCTGGAGCTGCTCAACTTCTGCACACCATTGGGGGGAGGGGGTGGCTGTTTGATTCTGGAGCACCAACTATACACCCAATGCACTATACACATACAGAAACACACACAGACAACATATGGACAAACATGATCTCTCTGAGGGCACACAAGCCAAATATGGTGTGCCCTGTCTGCATACAACACGCTGATGGAAAGGGCTAGACTGGGTTTCCAGGGAGGAGGGAAAGGTGAGGGCATAAACTACCCAGAGGAAACACAGCTGCTGTTTGGGCCCAGAGGAAACAGCCCCCAAACCTGAGTTTTGTCTGTAGTGCCATCATATTTCCTAGAATTAAGGGGGAGGCTGGGGAGGTTGTAGGATAAAGTAGTTTAAAAAAATAGTAAGATTATCTTACTCACGTGGTCTTACTTCAGACATAGCTGGCTTCCAGTTAACTAGCAGAAAAGACCAGACAACCTAGATACTGTGTGCTTCAGTTCCTCATTTATAAAATGGTCATCATTGGACTTCTCTGGCAGTCCACTGGTTAAGACTCTGTGCTGCCAGGGCAGGAACATGCCTGGTTGGGGAATTAAAATTCTGCATGCCAAATAACTAGGATAAAAAGAAAGAAAGAAAGAAAATGGTCATTGTCACCATCATCATCACAATTATTGTCATCATCATATCTCCTTTAGATTACTGTGGCAATCAAGTGAGAGGATACATATAAAGGGTTTAGCTCAGTCTGAGACACACAGTTGTTGTTGCTGTTCAGTTGCAAAGTCGTGTCCGACTCTGTGATTCCATGGGCTACAGTATGCCAGACTTCCCTGTCCTTCACCATCTCCTGGAGTTTGTTCAAACTCATGTCCATTGAGTCGGTGATGCCGTCCAACTATTTCAGCCTCTGTTGCCCACTTCTCCTTCTGCTTTCAGTTTTTCCCAGCACCAGGGTCTTTTCCAATGAGTCAGCTCTTCGTATCAGGTGGCCAAAATATTGGAACTTCAGCTTCAGGATCAGTCCTTCCAATGAATATCCAGGATTGATTTCCCTTAGGATTGACTGGTTTGATCTCCTTGCTGACCAAGGGACTCCTGGGAGTCTTCTCCAGCACCACAGTTTGAAAGCATCAATTGTTTGGCACTCAGCCTTCTTCATGGTCCAACTCTCACATCCCTACATGACTACTGGAAAAACCATAGCTTTGACTATATAGACCTTTGTTGACAAAGTGATGTTTCTGCTTTTGAGTACACTGTCTAGGTTTGTCATAGCTTTTTTCCAAGGAGCAAGTGCCTTTTAATTTCGTGGCTGCAGTGACCATCCCCAGTGATTTTGGAGCCCAAGAAAATAAAGTCTGTCACTGTTTCCATTGTTTCCCCATCTATTTGCTATTAACTAATAGGACTGGATGCCTTGATTTTAGTTTTTTGAATGTTGAGTTTTAAGCCAGCTTTTTCACTCTCCTCTTTCACCTTCATCAAAAGGCTCTTTAGTTTCTTTTCGTTTTCTGCCATTAAGGTGGTGTCATCAGCATAGATGCTCAGTTACTGGTCTCTGCTCTCGACGTAACAATGCTGGTGATGGTAATGATGAGGATGTACATGCATGGACTTGACATGTCTAAGGAGTTGATGATGGTTATAATAATGGCTTTTCTGCAGCTGTTTACACTTTGCATTTATTTAGTATATTTCCTTTCTCAAGGGCATCTGATGCATATGGGACTCACAACAATCTCCCTAATAGGGGTTTTTATTTAACTGATGGCAAGCAGGGTTCAGAGGGTTGAGTGACTTGCCAAGACCATGCAGCACAGAAATAACAGAGCCAAAACAAAAACAGAAAAAAAAAATAACAACAACAACAAAAACTAACAGAGTCAAAAGTTCCTCTGGCCTTTTTGTGTTTCTTCCTTGGCTCGGAAGCTCCCTCGACCAGCAAACTCCAATAAAATATCATGAGTCAGATTTCAGAAATCCTGGCTCTTTCAAGTCTTCAGCTCATTTAATTGCTCAGGGATACCTTTTTTCCCCTCCTTCCTCATCTGTGTAGCAGGGATTAATCACCCCCCAGAGATCAAGAAATAACAAGCTCGACTCACATAGTGAGTGTTTGCTGTGCATGGAGCATTCTGGGCATTATCTGATTTCATTACTGGCAGCAATCACCAGCAATGAAGACCATGATTATCCTGCTTTTTCAGAGGAGGATTCTGGGGCTTAGAAAGGTAAAGTCATTTGCCCAAGGTCAGTGACAGAGCCAGGATTCATACCTAGATCTGTCTGGCCCCAAAGCTGAAGCTCTTACCCACAACATGACTAGCTCCCAGAAACTGCTCTGATGGTGAGTGACTGCAAGGCCGGGAAAAGTCAGGAGGGCACCCAGATGGGAGAACTGCGTGGCTGGTCTCTGTCCTGGCCAATACCTCTGCCAGCTCTGGGAGTTCCTGGTATGGCAGATGGATGGTCAGGATTAGGCCTGGGTCAGGAGCCTAGATATCTTCAGGGCCCAGAAGATCACAGCAAGCCTTGAGGCCACAGGCCTGGTGCTGCCCACTTCCTGGCCCAGCAGGCAGGAAGGACAAGGTAAGAACAATTACCTTTTGAGGGATTTCTGCTCCGGTGCCTCTGTGCCCTCCCCAGGGCTTCTGGTTTCCAGCTCCCTGGGCTGCAAGGGACAGCAGGAAGGCATTTCTCCTTTCCTCTGCTGCAGCTTCATTGAAGTTGCCATGCTGGGCTTCCATCATCTGAGGCATCGACTTAGAGGATGCAAATGAGGAGGTGACCTGTCAGAGGCAGACAGTCTGCCCCCACTGACCCATGGGCCGACCACAGAGAAGACCCAAGAATTCTCCGTGAACCGTGCTGTGGCCGGCTTAGCAGGAGCCGGGCAGGAGGCCCAGCATAGCCTGGGAAAGGCTGGCAAGCAAATTTCAGGAAAGCACTGGAGCGAAAAGGGCCTCCCTCGCCCTCTGCCCAGGCCCTGGGAGGCAGGGCCACCCTAGTGGCCTGGAGGGGAGGGCAGGGGCCAGCGGAGGAGTCTGTTAATCCTGCTCTCTCTCTGGCTGCACAGGTCCAGCTAGGAGTCCAGACAGATGGGTGGTGGTGGGAGGGTGCGGGTGACAGGGGTACCACCCAAACTGTAGGACATGGGCTTAGTCTGTTCCTGGGGCCCTGGGGCAAGACCTGGGAACTAGAGGAAGAGGGAAGAGGCAGCTGGGGTAGCCAAGGAAGAGGAGCCCCGGACATAGGGCAGGGAGGTGGTGCGGGAGGAGAGGCTCTGCCGGACGCTGGCTGGTCTGGGGATGCTGCAAGTCAGCACTGAAGCCTGGGTCAGCCACCTCCAGGCCTGAGCAGGATGCTTTGCAGCTGAAGGAGGCAGGTGCAGGCAGAGCAGGCTCCAGACGGCTGTCCCTGGGGTGGCAGAGACACAAGGCAGTCAGGCCTGAATGCCAACAGGGCAGAGGGGCTTCAGTCTGCTCTTCTGAGGGGGTTTTCCATCTATCTCTGGACTTGACCACTGCCTCAAGAACGGAGGAAAAGAGGCCCCAGTGTTGAAGAAAGGGGGACCCTTTCCAGGGCCTGAGAGTAGGCTCTTGTGTAACACTTGGAAGCAAATTGTCTGAGGAGACACACTTGCTGACAAAGGAAGAGACGTCACTGGGGAGGGATGCTAGGGCAGCGATCGGGAGGGTAAGGGAAACCCGGAGAACTGCGCTGCCATGCGACTCGCAGGCTCGGGTTTTAAGGTGAAGGGATTCATTTCCAGGTTGTCTCTGGCTAATCACCGTGACTCAGGGTCCTTCCTGGTGGTGCTGCACTGCTCAGCCAAGATGGAGTCCAGCGAGGAGGATTCTGGGAGGACCTGTGGACTGGAGTCTCCTGTCTCCTTCTGACCATTCCAGAATTCTTCCAGTTGGTGGTGCCTTGTTAGTTCCGTGTTCCTTACCAGGACCTCCTGGTACAAAATAACTCATGCAGATGGTTACCGTGGTGCCAAGCCAGGGTGGGCAGTTTCAGTCAGCCTGTCCCCTAACACCAGCACTGAGCCTCAGTTTCCAAATCTGAGCCAGTGCTGCCCTGAGCCCAGAGTACTCACCACTAGCACATGAGTCACGCACATGCTCCAATCAACAGCCATCCTGGCTGGGGAGGGTGGGGTGCAGAGGAGGAAGGGGTGGGGGTGATGGGTGGGTGTCTGCCAAGGCCCCAGTGTCAGGACTTGTGGAAAGCTCTGGACTCCTCACTCCTTCAGCACGCTCATCTTGCCCACGCTCCAAAGGCAAGCCTGGTTCTGGACAGACTCCAACCAGTGTGCCCGCCAAGCATCGCCCTTCCCCAAGGTTCCCCCACAGCTCCCCTCGGAGCAGGGTGAAGGGGAAACGGATGTTAATTTGCTCGTCTTTGCTAATTTGAAAAGGAGCATAAACAGCGGAGCTCAGTCACACGGCTCTGCCGAGGGTGTAGTTTAGGTCCAATTATGTGCTATTAGTGCATTTGCTCTTTGTTCCCGTGGCATATTAATTGCAGATGTGGTATTGTGGCAATTAACACAATTATGGGCTCGCTCTCTCTTCTGGGAGGCCACAATCCATGTGCTTTTTGGCCAAGGAGTTGGGCTGGTGCGATGGCGAGAGATTCCCGCTTAGGAGAAGGCCCACCATTATGGGTTGAATGTGCCTCCCCAAAATTCATATGTTGAAGTCTTAACCCCCAGTACCTTGGAGTGTGATCATATATGAAGATGGGGTCCCAACAGAAGGAACCAACTTAAAATGAAGTCATTGGGGTGGGCGCTAATCCAATATGACTGCTATCCTCATAAAAAGGGAAAACTTAGCCACACAGAATGAAGAGGATATGAAGACACCTGGGAGAAGATGGCCAAGGAGAGAGGCCTGGAGCAACTCTCAGAAGGAGCAGCCCTGCCAACACCTTGGTTTCATTTTTATTGGTTTTATGTGTGTGTGTGTGTGTGTTTTAATTTTTATTTATTTGGCTGTATCCAGTCTTTATTGCAGCATGCAGGATCTTTAGTAGTACCATATGAACTCTTAGTTGCAGCATGTGGGATCTAGTTTCCTGACCAGGAATCGAACCTGGGGCCTCTGCATTTGAGTACAGAATCTTAGCCACTGGACCACCAGAGAAGTCCCCCAACACCTTGATTCTGGACTTCTAGCTTCCAGAACTGTGAGAAAATGAATTTCTATTGTTACTTACAGTGTTTGTTAAGGCAACCCAAGCAAACTCATAGACCCATCTCTGTTCCAGGCAGAGTCCTCCATGGGAGAAAAGAGAGGCTCAAGGAGGGAATACCAATGATGCTATCTGTTCTGAAGTCTTGAGAAAGAATCAGTAGTAAGAATCAGTGCTGCCCTGCCACCCGGCACCTCTTCCCACGGTTGTCCATCAGTGTGGCTTCTATTGTCCTGGCCCCTGAGC
Organism: Muntiacus reevesi; assembly: GCF_963930625.1. Lineage (NCBI taxonomy): Eukaryota > Metazoa > Chordata > Mammalia > Artiodactyla > Cervidae > Muntiacus > Muntiacus reevesi. The sequence goes on along the minus strand of NC_089253.1, from coordinate 89,872,420 downwards.
CCTTAGTCTCCACAGCACTGCTGTTGGAATTTCTCTGCACCCACCTTTAATTAGTCACCTGTCTGGCATGTCCTGAATGCATCACTTCTTCTCCATTTGCCATCCCCTAATCTTGATGACACAAGGTTACTTCCCTTGTAAGGTAAACAGTATATGTTATTTCCCAGGTTAAACCAAGGAACGGTCAGATATCTGCACAGTACTTTCAGGCTCACAAGATACTTATCAAAAACCTGCTTCCATTCCATATTTGTAGCCACCCTAGGGGGGTTGGTATTATCACTAATTTCATAGGTTTCCCTGGTGGGTCAGATGGTAAAAAATCTGCCTGCAATGCAAGAGACTGGGTTTGATCCCTGGGTCAGGACAATCTCCTGGAGAAAGGAATGGCAACCCACTCCAATATTCTTGCCTGGAGAATTCCATGGACAGAGGAGTCTGGTTGACTTCAGTCCATGGAGTTGCAAAGAGTCGGACACAACTGGTCAGCTAACATGTTCACACTTGTACTTTCACAGGTGGGGAATCAGAGGCTTGGAGAAGTCACATACAACCCATAAGCAGCAGGGCTCAGAATTCAAGAGTTCTGTGTTCAGGGACCTTCCTAGTGGCTCAGTAGTAAAGAATTTGCCAATGCAGGAAACACAGGTTTGATCCCTGGTCCATGAAGATCCCACATGCCGCAGAGCAACTAAGCCCCTGCATCACAATTTTGAGTCTGTGCTCTAAAGTCCAAGAACTGCAACTACTGAGACCCAGATGCCATAGAGCCCATGCTCCACAAGAAGCCTCTACAAAAAGAAGCCCGTGCACCACAACTAGAGAGTAGCCTCTGCTCCCCACAACTAGAGAAAAGCCCACACGGCGATGAAGACCCAGCAGAGCCACAAATAAATAAAATTATATATTAAAAAAATAAAAAAAGAGTTCTGTGTTTAGATAGGTGAGGGAAAATCTAAATGAAAAGCTAAATGAAATGGGTGTCTTTATTGCAGGACTTCTCAGGACCTTTAGCATGCTGCAACTCTCTAAAAGAGTGCCTACAGCACATCACATTTTCAAGTCTTGTACTCTTGTGGGACACCTGCTATTCTAGGTAGGGGCTATGTGATACCACAGTGCTGCTCTAGGATGGCAAAACCAGGTCTCCACAGGGAAGAAGAAAACTCTGATCTCAAGGGGAAGGTCCCCTTTCTTCCCCCGTGGCAGGTTGGCTGAGCACCCAGGGTTGATGTCACCATGGGATTTCTCACCCTCTGGGGTTCAGCCAGCACCAGAGCCCAGGGGTGGATGGCTTGTTCCCGATGTATAACATCATTCCCTTTAGGTACCACTGCTGTCCTACGTGTCGCTCTGTTGGCCCTCAGTAGCCTGTCCTATCTTGGTCACAGGAAGGGAATGTGGCTAAGGCTTTAGAAACTGTGATTGGTCCAAAGGTGTCATGTGACCCAAGCAGGGCCAATCAGAGACTGCCCTGGGATTGTTTGAAGCACTGAGGATATTGTAGAGGAGACAGTCTCAAAGGAGATGATGAGATCAAAGGGCAAGGTGAAAAAGAAGCCAGAAGAGTTGGACCTAGAAGAGGAGAATCCCCTCAAAAGCACCGGGTCTCCAGTTTTAGCCCCTGAGGCCCTGGTTCTGACAGCAATCACCTTCAGCCTATAAGCTGCCCCAGAGATTCCCCAGTGATGAGATCTGGCCGGAGGTGGGTTTCTACTGCCTGCAAGTCAGAAGGGCATGGCCGCTGCACATCCCTGAGCCTGGAATTGTTTTACCAGCCCAGACAGGCCCAACAGCCCGCTGTGAGTATGGGTGCCACACAGGTGCCAAGGCCCAGCCTCTCTGAAATGTGCCCATAGGCCTCAGCCAGAGAAACAGACAATGTCCTTCTGTCTGTAGGTCCCACATTTCCTTATTTTAGTTCAGAAAATAGGGTCACTGTAGCTGGGGGTCACAGAGGGCTCAGCAGAGGAGCCATTTCAAGATCAAGGTTATTCATTCATTTAACAAACCTCTATTGACAGTCCACAATGTGTCAGGCACTGGGGACAGAGCTGTGCAGAAGCCAGATGAGGATCTTGTTCCCACAAGCTTACCTTCTAGTGGGAGGAGTAAGAGATTAAAAAAGGAAGAAAATCATAAATAAGGTTATTTCAAATAAGGAAAATAAACAGAAAAAATGGGATAGAGGGACTTCCCTGATGGTCCAGTGGCTAAGACTCCATGTTCCCAATGCAAGGGGCTCGGGTTCCATCCCTGGTCAGGGAACTAGATCCCACATGCTGCAACTAGGAGTTTGAGTGCCACAACTAAGACCTGGCACAGCCAAATAAATAAATGGGATAGAGCATGTGAACGTGGAAGTGAAAGGCAATCAGTCCTGTCTGACTCTTTGCTACCCCATGGTCTATAAAAATCCATGGAATTCTCCAGGCCTGAATACTGGAGTGGGTAGCCTTTCCCTTCTCCAGGGGATCTTCCCAACCCAGGGATCAAACCCAGGTCTCCCACATTGCAGGCAGATTCTTTACCAGCTGAGTCACAAGGCAAGCCCAAGAATACTGGAGTGGGTAGCCTATCCCTTCTCCAGAGGCTCTTCCTGACCCAGGAATTGAAACAGGGTCTCCTGCTTTGCAAGCAGATTCTTTACCAATTGAGCTATTAGGGAAGGCCTGGGAATCAGCATGTCATACCTTAATTTTAAGGTAGTCAGTGAAGACCCCATGTTATGGTCTGAATCTTTATGCCTCCCCCTTCCCAAATTCATATGGTACAATCCTAACCCTCAATATGAAGGTGTTAGGAGGTGGGGCCTTAGGGAGGTGATTAGCTCATGAAGGTAGAGCCCTTATGAATGGGATTAGTGCTCTTATAAAAGAGATCCCATAGAATTCCTTGGCTCCTTCCACTGCACAGTAAGAAGCTGGCAGTCTGCACCCCAGGAAAAGGCTGTCACCAGAACTTGATCAGGCTAGCACCCTGATCTTGGACTGCCAGTCTCCAGAACTGTGAGGAATAAATTTCTGTTGTTTATAAGTCACCCAGTCTGTGATATTTTGTTATAGCAGCCTGAACAGACTAAGACAGGGGGTGACATTTGAGCTGACATCTGAAAATTGAGGATCAGCCATGTGGAAGAGAATTGTAGGCAGAAGGAAGAGCTCTGAGCTGGGGGCAGGCTCAGGCTGGCTGAGGGATGAACTGAGCCAGGGGCTGGTTTCAGAGGGCAGGGGAGAGGGGCAGGAGATGGGGTCAGAGGTTAGCAGGAGCCAGGTCACCAGGTTCTTGGGCTGCCCCTGACAGGGAGCAGAGATTTTATCCTGTATGCAAATGGCAGCCATCCTTGCAGGGTCCTGGGTGGAAACATGGGCAGCAGTACTTGTGTTTCCCCAGGTCCCAGAAAAGCAAACAGCTCCAGACATAAGCTTTTGGGGGAGCCCAAGTGTAAGTGAAACAGAGTGGAGCAGAGCCTTCTCTGACACAGCAAGAATCAGAATGCCCCTCGCCCTCAAAGGCTTGAGATCTCTGGTGCTACGTAGTGATCCAGAGAGGTTGGTTCTTGCTGCAGAAACAAACAGGCCCAAGACCCTCAGGGCACAAAACAACAACATGCTTCCTCACTGGTGGACTAATGAGGGCACTGCCAGGACCCAGGCTGGTAGACCAGATGCCTCTGGAACATTACCAAGCTGTTCTTTTTTTCTTTTTTTTAATATTATTTTTGGCTGCGTTCAGCCTGCCCATGGGCTATCTCAAGTTGTGGAGAGCAGGGGCTACTCTCTAGTTGTGATGCACCAGCTTCTCATTGTGAAGGCTTCTCTTTGCACAGCACAGGCTCTAGACACACTGGCTTCAGTAGTCGCGGCACATAGGGGCTCAGTAGTTGCAGTTCATGAACCCTAGAGCTCAGGCTCAGTAACTGTGACTCACGGGTTTAGTCACACCCAGGCATGTGGAATCCTGCTGGAAGTGAAGTGAAGTGAAGTGAAGTGAAGTGAAAGTTGCTTAGTCGTGTCCGACTCTCTGCAACCCCATGGACTATACAGTTGATGAAATTCTCCAGGCCAGAATACTGGAGTGGGTTGGCCTTTCCCTTCTCCAGGGGATCTTCCCAACCCAGGGATCAAACCCAGGTCTCCTGCATTGAGGGTGGATTCTTTACCAGTTGAGCCACAAGGGAAGCCCGGAATCCTTCTGGACCTGGAATCAAACCCATGTCCTTTGCATTGGCAGGTGGTTTCCTATCCACTGTACTACAAGGCAAGTCCCCAAGCAGTTCCTAAAGGCTCCATCTAAGGGACTTCCCTGGAGGTCCAGTAGCTTAAGACTCTGTGCTTCCAATGCAGGGGGCCCAGGTTTCATCCCTGGTTGGGGAACTAGATAGATCCCATGTGCCACAACTAAAAGATTCCACATGCTGCAACTAAATAAATAAATATTTAAAAACAGGGGTTGGGGGGGGGGGGGAAGCCTCTACCTGAGATAGCCCAGCATTTCTGCCCATGTTCCACTGGCCAAAGCAAGTCAGGGCCACGCTTAACTGGAAAGAACAAGGGGATAAGGGGTACACAATCCCTCTGTATGCCTGGAAGGGAGACAGCTCAGGAGTGTTTGGGGAGCAGCATCAATAACTCCCACAACCCTCTGCTTTATGGTGGGAAACTGAATCTTAGACACAAGGGATGGAATCCCCCAAGGTCAGTGGTGGAGGAGGCTAGGCAACCAGACTCTGGGGGTGATCCAGTGCTCTCTCTGTGCTACCCCACCCTTCCCCACCCTGCCCCAGCCTCCTCTTCTGCCTAATGACCTTTTTGAAAATAAATTTATTTATTTTTAATTGAAGGATAATTGCTTTACAATATTGTGTTCATTTCTGCCATACATCAACATGAATCAGCCATAGGTATACATATGTCCCCTTCCTCTTGAACCTCCCTCCTACCTTCCACCCCTCCCTACCCCTCTAGGTTGTCACAGCGTCCTGGTTTGAGTTTCCATTGGTTATCTAGTCTACACATGGTAGTGTAACTGTTTCTATGTTACTCTCTCCACGCATCCCACCCTCTTTTTCCTTCCCCAGCCCATGTCCAAGTTTGTTCTCTGTGTCTACGTCTCCATTGCTGCCCTGCAAATAGGTTCATCAGTACCACCTTTCTAGATTTCATATATATGCACTAATATACGGTATTTGCTTTTCTTTCTGACTTACTTCACTCTGTATAATAGGCTCTAGGTTCATCCTAATGACCAGTAAGAGCTTTATCTCATAAGCTGCTTGCACCCTCCACCTATAAGCATGAGTTCATCCTCCCAACCTCTCAGAGGAGGGACAGGGTCCCAGGACACCCCCTCTCACCCTTCATCTCTCCCGGGGCAAATGTTTGGGCCCTGAAGAGATCACACAGCCTGGAGAGGGGGTGGCCAGAGCAAGCCTGGGCTCGTGCTGGCAGCTGCCCGTCCAGCAGCAGGAATCCGCAGGGCCGGGCGGGTCAGGCCGCACAGATGGCTGTTCTGAAAGCACCACAATCCAGCCTGAACTCCCAGGCCTGCCCTGACGCATCACCCCACACGTCACTGTTTTCTCCTTCAGAAGCAGTTTCCTGGGCTCCTCTGGCCTCCCTCTCTGGGTCTGGGTGCTGGGGAGGAGCCAGGGACCAGCAGCCCCGGTGGACTCACAGGCTCCTGCCACCGCCCTGCCCTGACCCCCCATGCGCCACAGGACAGGCAAGAAGGACATCCCTGTGGCCAGGTGCTGGAGCTCCAAGGGACCCTCCTGGCTGCCTGGGCTCTGGCAGACAGGCCTGAGTCTGCTGGCTCCGGTTCCGCCTTCTCTGTAACAAGGGTAGGGTTCTGTTTTCCCCAGGACACTGCCCTGTAGTTTGTTTCCAGACCAGTCGCCCCAGCGGCCTCTGCTGGGCTGAGTCCCTGTATGCCGCCTTCCAGCTCCCATGCAAGAGGTCCTCAGTCAGCGTTCTAGGGGCCCAGCTGGGGCAGCTGGGCTGGGTTAACTCTGCCAGAATCTGGAGAGGTCCTGGGGGCCAGCCAGAGGACTCAGGGTGCCCCCTCTGAAGCCAGCCACCCGAGCCGGAAGGACCCATGCGGGGCACCAAGCAAGGTTCCGGATGGAAACCTTGAGGGGCCAGAGTCCAGGCTGCCCCTCCCAGGGCACGGCCTTCTGCAGCCCCAGCAGCTTCAGAAGCGGTATGGTGGGGGGGAGTGACTCGGCCAGAGAAAGCCCAGAGATCACCTTCCTCTGGGATACTGGACCACAGCCAGGAGAAATCTCCAAGGGGGCAAGCGGGCAGGGGCAGTCTGGTGGGAAGGGGGTGGGTGGGCAGGGACAGCCAGACCTCACCTCTGGACCAGCCCCAGGCCTCCTGTGGGCTGCAGTCTGGGGGCAGGGCATCTCTGAGGGTCACAGCAGAGGCTGCATGGTAGGCCTGGCCAGGAGTGGCCAAGCCAGATCAGGGAGACCCAGTGGGGGCAGCTTGGGGCGCTGCGTGGAGTTAGGGGGGTCTGTGGAAACAGCTGAGGGTGAGGCTGGCCCCACCGGGGCCCTGTCTAGCCTCCCCCTTCTGGGTGCTTCCCCATCCACGGGCCAGTTCCTCCCAGCCCCATGCCTGGGCCTGAGCTGCACTGGGCCTGGTTCCCTAGGGTGGTCTGTGTTTCTCTTGTGAACAAGGACACAGGAGGATGTGCAGCCTTGGGTAAACAAAGGGCTATTTTTACCGCCTCATTGTTTCCTCCCTCAGCTCCCGGCCAAGGTACACCTCACACCTCCCTCCTCACAAAGGCTGCCAGGTGCCGCCAGCTCAGCCATCGCCTCTCCCTTGGCCAGCTCACAGCAGGCTGGGTTGCAGGCAGAGGACAGGAGGCCATCCCTGGGCTGCAGGTGGTGGCCTTGAGGCTGGAGAAGTGCACGGAAGACCCCAGAGCCCGGCGTGCAGGACCATCGCCTCAGTGGGGGGCTGCAGTCTCCTCCGCTCCTCTGGGTGGACTCGCAGCCCACCCAGACCCACGAGCTGCTCAGAAGCCACCTAAGCGGGGGGTCAAGGTTTGGGGGCAGGCCCCATAGCCCCAGGGTTTGTGTTGCTGGTGCATGGAGACCAAAAAAAAAAAAAAAGCAGGCCAGATCTTTAGTCGGTTTTACTGTTTTTGAAATTCCCTCCAGCCAACTCCCTGCCTGACCCCCAGGCAAGCTACTCCCAAGGGCAGCCCACTCTGGTCCTGCCACTGCTGGTATCCACACACTGCCTCCAGACCACAGTCCACAGAGCAGGTATAATCCCATGGTACAGATGAGAAAACGGAGGCTTGGAAACCTGCAGTGGCTTCCTGGGTTACACAGCTGGTAACTGGCAGAGCCTAGGTTTGAACCTGGATCTGTGCAGCTCCCGGGTTCAGCAGCCTCCACCCCCAGAGACCGACAGGGGCTTTGTTCCACTCCACAGCTCTGGTTGGGGAACCCTCAGGCCCAGACCCAGGGGTGGAGGTGGGGCTGGGGGCCTCTGATAATGGAGGGGGAGAGTGCTGGGCGTTCAGAGCCAGCGGCCCCATCCCCCTCCTCCTGTTTGCTCCCAGGCAGAGCCGGCTGCAGCTTGAAGGAGCCTCTGGCTGTGATGGGTTTTTTTTAACCACTTGATCATGATCAAGGATTTAATTTTATCCCCTTCCCTGGCTGGCTCTGATTCTATTTGGAGCTGAAGCACGAGCCAGTGAGCAGGAGGGTCCTTGGAGCCCTGGCGGAGCTGCCCACCCACAGGCTCCTCGAGGCCCCTCCCTGCCTGTCCAGACGTGGCAGGGTCCATCTGGGAGACCCTCTCAGCTCTGCAGGCTCTGCAAGGCTGGGGGCTTCCATTCTAGTTACTGATCTTCCTCCCCGCAAAGCTACTTAGCAGAGGGAGAGGCCCTAGGGTCAGAGTCTGGGGAGATGGGAGCAGGAGGCAGCCTTGGCCACAACAGGGGAGCCTTTCAGCTCTTTCCTCTTCATCAAAACAGCGTTTAACAAACACCTGATTGGACCTGAGGCTTGTTCTCCCCCCCACCCCTGCCCCACCTCCAGGATCTCCAGGAGCTGCAGGCAGACGAGGCCTTGCTGGGGGGTGGGGGGTCGGGGTGAAGGACACCAACATGGTGACTTAATGATGCCCATATGCGGTGACCACCCACTGTGGGGGGGTCACCAGGCTAAGCTTGTCATGTGCATTATCCCGTTAATTCTCAGCAACAACCTGATAGGATAGACGCTCCAGTTTTCTCTATTTTTCCAATGGTAGCTAATTTGCCCCAAGTCACACAGCTGCTGAGTGGCAGATCCAGACTTCAGTCCCACCAGGTGGCCTTCAGAGTTCTTGCTCTGAACCGTAATGTTTCCCCAGCCCCCAAAGACATAAAGATTTACACTGTGAGAGAAAACAGCATAAAGCGAGGTCTGGAGAGAACAGTGTTTATCCAGGACTTTATTGGGTTCAAAGAATTTTCCTTTTTCTTTTTTATAAAATATTTATCTGGCTGCATGGGGTCTTGGTTGCGGCATTCCGGGTCTTCACTGTGTTGTGCGGGATCTTTCGCTGTGTTGCGTGGACTCTCTAGTGTGGCATGTGGATTCAAGAGTTGTACATGGGCTTAGTTGTTCCAAGGCCTGTGGGATCTTCGTTCCCCGACAAGGGATTGAACCCACGTCCCCTGCATTGCAAGGCAAATTCTTAACCACTGAACTACCAAGGAAGCTCTTTAAAGCATCTTCATGTAGAATTTGTCAAAAGTTCAATTGTTTCTATTATTTTCCCCATTTTATAGATAAGAAAAAAATCAGACTGAGACCTGCCCAAATGTACAGAGTTCACAAACCTGGCCTGTTGTCCCCAAACCCAGAGCTCTCTCACTGCCCTCTCTTGGGCTTCAAGGTGGGATTGCCAGGTGCTGGCAGAGGGCTGTGACCAGGAAGAGTTAGGGCAAAGTGGAAGAGGAACTTATTCTAGAAAAACTAGCTTAACCTGGAGAACTGCCAGGTCTGCACGCAGAGGCCCCAGAGCGCCTGACAGGTGAGGAGCAAGAGTCAGGATGGATGACTGCGACAGCAGCTTCTTCCTGGGGAGGAGAGCTGGACGGAGGACCCAGCAGTGGGTTAACCCACCCAAAAACCTACTAAAGTCACATACAAGTGGACTTGGAGAACAAGGGCAAGTGCCAGACTGGCCCTGGGGTCACAGAGCTGGCTGGCAGGGAGAGGTGCTCACGCTCAGTTGCTCAGTCGTGTCTAACTCTTTGTGACCCCCCCTGGACTGTAGCCCACCAGGCTCCTCTGTCCATGGGATTTTCCAGGTAAGTATACTGGAGTGAGTTGCCATTTTCTCCTCTGGGGGATCTCCCTGATCCAGGGATCGAACTTGCACCTCCTGCGTTGCAGGCAGATTCCCTATCTGCTGAGCCATCGGGGAAGCCCAGGGAGAAGGTACCAGGCTGCAGGGATCACTCCCTATGACCATCTGCCCGCTCCTTTCAAGGCTGGAAGTAGTAACTATAAGCCTGGGCTCTGGGGTCAGACAACCTGGGTCCAAGTTCTGGCTGAACCACACTGACCTTTAGCAAACTAAGTAACCCTCTACTTCCTCATCTGTAAAAAGGGGAAAATAACATACTTAACTCACATGTGACTGAAGATGGTGTATATAAAGTGCTGCTGCTGCTGCTGCTAAGTCACGTCAGTCATGTCCAACTCTGTGTGACCCCATAGATGGCAGCCCACCAGGCTCTCGTCCCTGGGATTCTCCAGGCAAGAACACTGGAGTGGGTTGCCATTTCCTTCTCCAGTGCATGAAAGTGAAAAGTGAAAGTGAACTCGCTCAGTCATGTCCGACTCTTCTCGACCCCATGGACTACAGCCTACCAGGATCCTCTGTCCATGGGATTTCCCAGGCAAGAGTACTGGAGTGGGGTGCCATTGCCTTCTCCATGTAAAGTGCTACACACCCTTATACATGTAACACCTGCCCAAGACACAGTCTGTGTTATTCAGACTGGGACAAATGGGAACTTCCCTAGCAGTCTAGTGGTTAAGACTTCATACTGCCAATGTAGGGAGTGAGGGTTCAATCCCTGGTTGGGAAACTAGGATCACATATGCTGCAAGGGCAAGACAAAAAAAAAAAAAGACAAAAGACTGCGATACCTGCATAAAAGATGTTTGCAAAAACCCAGCACTGGGCTTCCCTGGTGACTCAGACGATAAAGAATCCGCCTGCAGTGCAGACCTGGGTTCAGTCCCTGGGTCAGGAAGACCCCCCTGGAGAAGGAATGGCAACCCACTCCAGTATTCTTGCCTGGAGAAGTCCATGGACAGGGGAGCCTGGCGGGATACAGTTCATGGGGTCGCAAAGAGTCAGACAGGACTTTGCAACTAACACTTCTTTCACTGCCTTCCACAGCCAAGGTCAAGGCCTGGAGAAGGAAACTGTCAGAGGCTTAGGGACTGTGCAAGTGGGTGGGGCTCCACAGATGTGCCAACAGGTGGCCACCTGTTGCTCACTCTCCCCTTCTGGGGGTCCAGAAGGCCCAGGCAGGGCCAGCAGGGTGGGGCTCCTAACTTTCTGGCCCCACCCCTCGGAAGCCATACTCAAGGGCCAGTTCCAAGCTTAGGCAAGGCTCTGGGTGATATTCAAAGGGTATTTTCTGCCCTTGTCCTTTGAGGACTTTCTTTAAATCACTAAATGGTACCGCAGATGGTAAAGAATCTGCCAGCAATCCAGGAGACCCGGGTTCAATCCCTGGCTCAGGAAGATTCCCTGGAGAAGGAAAGGGCAACCCAATTCAGTATTCTTGTCTGGAGAATTCCATGGACAGAGGAGCCTGCTGGGCTATAGTCCATGGGGTCACAAAGAGTGGGACATGACTGAGCAACTAACACTTTAACTTTTCTTTAAATCAGGACCAGCAGTCATGGTTCCCCAAGTCCACTGAATACCAGCTGTTGCCCTAGAAGAGAAAGCTGCTTCATTGGCTGGAGAAGTGTTTTTGTTTGTTTTATTCCCTGCCCAGGGATTTAACCCGGGGCCACTGCACTGAAAGCCCGGAATCCTAACCAGTAAGCCTCCAGGGAACTCCCAGAAGTGTTTTCTAAACACAGCCTCAGAGACCTCCCCAGTGGCTAAGACTCACTTGCAGAGGTGAGGACGGTTCCGTTCCTGGTCTGGGAACTAAGATCCCACATGCTGTGCAGCATGGCCAAAAACAACAAACAAACATGGCCTCAGGTTAGTCTAGACCTAGTTCATCCTCCAGGAAAGGAGTGGGTGGCCATGAGCCAGAGACAGAGCAAGAGACAGAGAGAGAGGGAGGGAGGCCACGTGAGCAGGCAGGTGGGTGATGGATGGGTGGTCCCCTGGGCCCCAGAGAGTTCCCTTGCTCCGGAAGCCGCCACCACTGAACCAGGTGTCACAAAGGGATCGTTTTCCCTGCCACAAAGGGCCTGTTCAAAAGCCAGAACAGCCTGGATTCTCATAGGTGCTATTCACTGTAGGGCCAGGGGGAAGGCTTCATTCATTCTCCACCACCCTCTCCCCAGTCCTGGGAAATGTCAACAAAAGGCAAGGTGCCCTGCCCTCTCTCCTCACCCCATCCCGCCGCCTCCCCCCGCCCCCCCCCCCCCCACACACACCTCCGGCCTCTCTCAGGCTCAGGTGGCCCCAAGCTGTCTTGGCCTCAGCAGCCCTAATCCTGCTGTTAGGGTCCCCTGGAACAAGGAAGGTGAACCCAGAAGGTTGCCTTCTATGGGGGCTGAGGGACCCCGAGAGAGACCGTCCTGCCCATGTTTCCCCTTCACCTGTTGCAGCAGTTATGAGAGACTCCTCCCTCCCCACCTCCAGCAGCAGACTCCAGGCAGGTGGGACTGGGGCCAGCCAACCCCTCCCTCTGCACAATGGCCAAGCTTAAAAGAGCCGATTAAGTCCAAGGTTAATTACCGACAGGGCCACTCAGGACGCAGGCTGGGGGTGGGGAGGTTCTGTACATAATTTACCTGACAAAAGCCCCTTGGTATGTGTCTCTATGCCATTTTTAGCTAACACAGCTATCTTTTTTTGGTCTCTCAGTAACTATAATTTCCTTCCTGGAAACGGAAGTTACAGAGAAGGGCAGACCAACTCAATACAAGGCTGAGCATTAATTACCTGAAAGCAGAAAGGGCTATCTTATGAGGCAGTGAGTTCCACAGCCCTAGACTGGACTTCCCTGGTAGATCAGATGGGAAAGCCTGCAATGCAGGAGACCCAGGTTTGATCCCTGGGTTGGGAAGATCCTCTGGAGGAGGAAATGACAACCCGCTCCAGTATTCTTGCCTGGAGAATTTCATGGACACAGGAGCATGACGGGCGACAGTCCATGGGGTTGCAGAGTTGGACACCACTGAGCGATCAGCAATTCCATGGACACAGGAGCATGATGGGCGACAGTCCATGGGGTTGCAGAGTTGGACACCACTGAGCGATCAGCACTTTCACTTTCACAGAGGATACTCAAGCAAAGGCCACACAAGCCCTTTCCAGAGATGTTTCAGAGGAACATGCACAGCTGTCTATTACATTGACTGCTCAACAAGCTCCATCTCTTCCAACCCTAAGATTGAATGATGTCAACTGTGCCATCAGTCCCCATATTCTGTAAACTTCATAGAATTCAGCACCCAGTGAAACTCTTCGAAAAAGGAAACAGAAGCACTGAGTCTATGTAAGCAGGAAAGAAAAAAAAAAAAAGAAGACCTAAAATGGGATGATGAAGGGTGGAAAGGAAAAATCCTAGAAAATGTTTCCAAAGCAAAAATTGCTCAAGCAGAAATGATTTCAGCTTCTAAAGCTGAATATACAGCTGAATACCAACAAATCTTCTGTTTCTGGGATGATGGAAGGGACAGATACTCTGTTTGGACTTATGTTACAAGCATTCTTTTTTTTTTTTCTTAAATTGTTTTATTTTTGGGTGTGCACTGGGTCTTTGTTGCTGCAGGCAGGTTTTCTCCAGTTGTGGTAAGCAGGGGCCACTCTCTAGTTGCGGTGCTCGGGCTTCTCATTGCAGTGGCTTCTCTTGCTGCAGAGCAAGGGGTCGAGAGCACAGGCTCAGTAGTTGTTGGTGCACGGGCTCAGCTGCTCGGAGGCATGTGGGATCATCCAGGAGCAGGACTGAACCCTGTTATGAGTATTTCTAAGATTACTGCCATTACACAGGATGCTGGGGTGTCTAGAATGGAGGGGGTGCTCAGTGTCTGCTGAATGGGGAGCTCACGTCTGAAGATGGCTGTGACCTCAGCCCAACCAGGAAAAAACTTGGAACCACCAGGTCAAAAAGGGGGCTCACCCTCCTATAGATGTGTCAGCTGGGCTGGGGAGATCTGGAATTCTTCCAAACCCCGAGCTCTACTCGAGACCATAGACAATCCAACCAGCAAACATGGTACTTTCACTCCCTTGGCGGGGATGGGCCCCAGCAGCAGAGTCCATGTGACGTGGGGAAATCAGTTCACACGCCCAACTATTAAAAATCTTTATTGTTAATTGTTTTCTCCAGCAGAAATATTTGTAGAGATACGAATCCACAGCAACATTTTCACTTCTCTTCTTCAGGAGATGAGATAGGTCAGGGCCACTGTCATTACAAGAGGGAGGCCCGTGAACTTGACAAGGAGAGGAACACACCTTTATGGGAGCCGCAGGTACTAGAAGAGGGGGTGGCCAGCAGCATCAAAACTGATGCCTGATGACAGACGTTACAACCCTGGGTGGTGGTGGGGTGACTGATCAAAAACTCACCTTTCCCCAGGTGGTCAGTCGGAGTTGCGGGCCACAGAGCTGGGAGTGAGAGAGTATGTGTGTGAGTCTGTGTGTGTACATTCACATACATGTGCGTCCACACACTGCCCCTCTGAAAGAAGATGTTCTTGGGCCCCGGCCGGGGTGCCCACAGTCCTTGTCCCCTGGGGGATCAATCAACTTTTCAGGTTAACGGTCAGCTAGCCAGTGCCGGGGGCCTGTGTGTGCAGGAGGACATGGGTGTCTAGGTTGTGACACTCGAGTCTTCGTCTGGGGCGAGGCTCAGAGGAAGCTCAGAGTGCATCATGAATAGACATGGGGCTCCCAGGCCTGGGCCCTGGCATGCAAGCATTTGGCTCCCATGCTCCATGACCGCCCTGAGCCCTGAGAAGGGGAAATCTGGCTCTGAGTGTCTTCTCCTGGCTCTGGGTCTCTGGGGCAAGAAGCAGGCCTCAGCTGTCTATGCCCTCCAAGGGTGGGGGTGTGTGGGGTAGGGGTGGAGACTTCCCCTCCCCAGGCCCGCATCCTTCTCAACTCCTCACCCACACTCCCCTCCAGTGAGAGATGCAGGAAGCAGGACAGCCACCTTCAGGGGAGGAGGAGGGCAGCTGGGAAGACCTGGGGTTCCTGCAGCCCTTCAAAGACCATTCAGTGCTCTGTAGTGTGTTTCTGGGGGCCAGGGTGGAGGGCCAGTCTGGTGGGACTTGTTCATGAAGGCCCAGCTGGCTGTCCCAGAGGGCACTTTATAAATAAACAATGACACTGTTCCTTCCAAGCTGCCATGGGGAGACAGTCTTCTGAAGTGAAGGGCACAGCCTTGGAAGAGAGGCCTCTGGGGGCTGGTCAGGACCCACTGCCCTGGCAGCACACAACTGAGGGAGGAGCCTGGGGGCAATGGTGGGGGAGCGGGGTGGTTGAAGCCAAAGGCCTCCTGGGCCTTGTAAGCCAAACTGAGGCCTTGGTGTGGGTTCTGGGCTCCCAGGCAGAGACCTCTGCTACGTTTTGGAGTCTTAGGGCTGAGAGCAGCTCCTGCCCAGATGAGATCTCAGGAAGGTGGCTATAGAGGGAATGATGACTGAAGGGAAAGAGGCTCCCTGCTCAGTGAAGGCAGGCTGGAGGGGCCCGGACGGTGCAAGTGAGCGATTCCATCCTCACTGAGGGAGGCTGGCTGGTTGCCAACTCGTGGAAGTGATCCTGGTGAATGGTCTCCTCTAGGCTCTGGGCTGCTCATTCAGGACAACCTTGGGGGCTCTGTTTTCCAGCTGTGGATCCTGCTTGGGGTCCTGAAGGGGAAGGTCCCCTTGCTGATGAAGCCAGGTGTGGTCATTAATGCAAATGCACTCTCCAGGTGGACCCCCCCCCCCCCACCTCACTGGAGAGGGCCTACCCACCAAAGGGCTGGTGGGTGGCCCATGGTGGCAGAAGTCATGGGTGAGCCAACGGAAAACGAAACACGCCTAAACCAATAGAAGGCAAACACAAAACACGTGAAAACAGCAGCAGGCTCTTTGTGTAATAAATATTGCAAAGCGCACTTGGTTTCTTTCTTTCTTTTTTTCAAGTCAAATATAACAACCAATGTCCCAAACCCTGTTTTCGACATTCAAGAGAGGAGCTGTTGTGATCAGCCTAACACCTGCAGCCAATCAAAGAAGAAAAAAAAAGGTTCCCATTAGCCAGCCAATCAAATCCTTTTCCAGTTTAAGCCGCCAATCGGACCTGTCATGTTCCTAAAGAGTGACCCAAATAAAGCACCAGAGCTCGGAGAGCTTCTTGGGAAGCCATACACCCGAGGCGCAAATTTTTTTTCTTTTTTTAAAATAATAGTCAGAAAATAAAAATAAAAAGGTTTCCATTGGTCAAGATTTAAAAATAAAAAGGTTTCTTCCTGCAGCCAATCATGAGTCCGTCCCTTTAAGCCAATCGTGACCACACCATTGGTGTCTCCCCCGAGGATGCTGAGTGGCCCTGGGGCGGGACAGGGTGGGGTGGGGTGGGGAGCCAGGGGGAGGGGAGATGACCCTCTGTCACTCAGCGGTGAGGTCCACACAGATCTCCTGGCCTTGGCCAGCTTCCAGGGTGTTCCACCGGGGTTGCAGCTACTGCCTCCGGTCCTCCGTCTCCGACCTGGAAAACGCCATCACTACGTCCTCCGCACCTGCAGACCATGGGGAGAGAACCGCTGCTGGATGGGCCTCTGGTGCTGGGCTGCAGCCCCCATGCGGCGTCAGTCCTCCCAGGAGGGGTGCTTTTTGAGAACAAAGTGCTTCTTGGGAAGCCCACTGCCCCTCTTGAGCCTCCCCTACAGCCTGGCCAGGATTCACCAGCAACCCAGCTGCCCGGCCTGGGCAGCAGGTTGCCAGGGTGAAGCTTAGAGGCTCACTCTAGGCTACACCTCCAAGAGCGGGGAGCAGGACAAGAACCCAGGCTGCTGTCCTGAGCAGGGCTCTCTCTGCTGGTGACCCTTGCTCCAAGGTCACCAAAGCCAGGGGCCCTTGGGAAACGCCCTCTTCCTTCTTAAGACTCTGGTCTCCATCCTTTGGGAGGATCTCCCTCCTGATTTCTAGCAGTCATTCCTCTTTGTCCAAACCCCATCACCTTCTCAAAGGAGCACAGCCAGGCCCATTTCCAGCCTGGCTCCTACAGAGACAAATAATGGCCATAATCTTTCTATTGCTATTTTTCATGGCTGATTTGAGGATTCTGGTCCAGGGTCTCATGAAACCACTTCCTTTGTCTTGTTTTCCCTGAGACAGGCTCTGACTTGCAGCCAGAAAAGGCAGGAGGGAGGTGGGGGAGAGCCTGGAATGCTGACCTGCCTCCCCCCGGAAGCTGCTGCGGAGGAAGGACTGAGCACAGGCTCTGTGGGGCAGGTGAGGTCACCTGCAGGTCCCGCTCTGCCTCCTGTGCCTGGGTCCTGCCACGTCTCTCCCCTTTTTTCTAAACCTAGGTTCTTGGTCATGCCCTGAACGTTAAAGAGCAGTCAATTGCCTGTGGCCCTTCAAACCTACTTCTGTTCTGCTGGAGGAATTCTCCCTGGGAGGGGAGGGTTGGAACAGCAACACAAGGGGGTGTGGGGCCACTGAACGGGAGGTGGGGGGCGGGGGGGAGCGATGCCTGGTAGAGCTGCTGGCACAGGAAACTGGAGAGAGGGCAGGACTCCACCACTGCCCGCCCCCCAGGGCATGGCATGGGTCAGCTCCTTCTAAGCTGCAGGGAGTTGCCACTTCCCAAGGCAGCTTCCTCCTGCCTCTTTCCTAACTGTCCTGCCGGAAGGAGTGGAGGAGGAGGCGCCCAGCCCTGGTGCTGCAGGAGGAGGGCCCCTCCAGAAGGATGTCACATGACAGACAAGTGTCTGCAGTTTGGCACCAGAGCACCAAGGTGCCGCTGCCAAGGGGAGTCACTGTGCCGCACAACCCCACCTGACTTGATGTTCTGCTGCTACCAGCACAACCTCTATTTCCGCCAAGGGGAACAAGCTTCTAGAAAGGAGCTCGGGTCATCCAACTTCTCTGGGTTCCTGTGCTTGGGAAGCCCTAGCAATCCTTCCCCTGTTTTCTCGGGAACATTCTGTACTCGCCTCGCTCCTCGGACCACGCAATATCACTGCGGGCAGAATTTTCCTAGCAACCACAGGATCCAAGATTACATCATACCCTGCATGGCAGCTGAGCCGGTTACCTAACAGATGCTGGCTTTTCCCGAGTGCCGACTCTCCAGCTCGCTAAGCAGGAGGGGGCTGGAGGGAGATCGGTAAAGGGGAGTTGTCAGCAAAAGAGGCAATGCACAGTGGCAGCCCACTCACTGCTTTCCTGGCCTGTCCCGTGGGCCTGCTTGCAGGGACCTTGGGCCTCTGTGCTGAGCTGCAGGCACAAAAATAGCACCAGCCATCCCAGGAGGGAAGAGTGAGTCTGCAGAGGGAATGACCATTGGTTCCTTGGAGGAGCCCAGACGCAGGGGCTGCAGGATGAGTGTACCTGGGCTGCACTCTGAGAGACGGAGAAAGAAGTCACCTCCTCAAGGTCACTGAGGGACTCCAGCAACTCCCTAACAAGACATCTGCGCCAGGGCTGCTCCGCCAGCTGGTCAGCCCATCCCTGGCTGGGGCAGAGAGGGCCGGGGACCCACGGCTCCTGTTTACAGGGCCTCCCACTCTGCTGCTGGAGCTGGTGCATGAAGGGCCCAGAGGGTCACTGCCCACCCCAGCTCTGTTCTGTTCCTAAAGGACTCACTGTTTTCCAGGGCTCACCACCAGGGACCTGCTTCCCTTTGGGGACCCAGAGCGGGGCAGGCTCTTCCAGAGCCTCCTCTGACCTTTCTTACACTGGTTGGCCTGGCATTCATCACTCGACAAGGGCCTGACCCTGTGGGCTGTGAGGCGAGGATGTGGCCCTTCCCCTTCCTCTTCTCCACGGAATTGGGGCCCATCACCGAGTGGAGAGTGAGCTGCTTAGTTCATTATTATGATTCAAGTTCTTAGAGCTTTAGAGCCAGGAGGGATCTCCAAAGTTGACCCTCATGAGCCCTCCTTCTCCTTTGAGGCCAGAAGATGGGGCCTTCCTTAGAGGCTCTGTCCTGGAAACGCAGGGCTCACAACAGCAAGATACTACAGAGAAGCCAGCAGGCCCAGCTCACCGCCTCTGGGCCATCAGCTAGGTTTACCATCTCATTTTACAGACGAGGCTGGTATCTCATTGGTACTTTTGCCGACCCTGTCTGGACGTGGGCTCAGAGCTTCTATTTGTCCTTCCCCACCAGATGCAGTGAGTATGGGAGGGGAAAAGCTGATCAATCTCTCCTGTTCCACACTCTCTGACCCATTAAAAGATAAAGAAAGCCAAAACCAGATGAAGACATCACAAGGAACAAAAACTACAGACCAGTATCTCTTATGAATACACATATTCATAACATCTATGGTACGCAAGAACACTCATAAAATACTAGAAAGCAACATATAAAAAGGATTATATACTGTGACCAAGTGACATTATCCCAGGAATGCAAGGTTGGTTCAATACCCAAAAATCACTTAATGTAATAACTCTTATCAATAGAAAAAAGAACAAAAACTATATAATCATTTGAATAGACACAGAAAACACATCTGACAAAATTCAATACCCCTTCATGACAAAAAACACCCAACACACTAGGAATAAAAGGGAACTTCTTCAACCAGATAAAGGGCATCTACTAAAAAACCACAGCTATTATCATACTTAATGGTAAAGACTGAAAGCTCTCCCCCTTTAAGATTGGGAACAAGTAGACAAAATCCACTCTCACCACTTTTATTCAATACTATGTTTAAGGTTCTATCCAGGGCAATTTGACAAAAAAAAGAAATAAAAGGCATCCAAATTGGAAAGAAAGAAGTAAAACTGTATTTGTAGATGATATGGATCTCACATATAGGAAATCCCAAGGAATCCACTGAAAGATTACTAGAACTAATAAGTTAAAGTTGCAGGATATAAGGTCAATATACCAAAAATCATTTGTATTTCTATAAACTAGGAATGAATAGTTTGAAAATGAAATTAAGAAAATAATTTCATTTACAGTAGCAGCAAAAATAATAAAATCCTTAGGAATAAATTTAACAAATGGAGTACAAAATTTGAACTCTAAAAAGAACAAAACATCAATGTCTAAAACATTGCTAAGGACTTCTCTGGTGGTACAGTGGATAAGAATCTGCCTGCCAATGCAGGGAACATGGGTTTGATCCCTGGTCTGGGAAGATCCCACATGCAGCAACTATGTCCGTGCACCTCAACTACCAAGCCCGAGCTCTAGAGCCTGAGAGCTGCAACTACTGAGCCCAAGGGCTGCAACTACTCAAGGCTGCGTGTTGAGAGCCCATGCTCTCCAGCAGAAGCTGCTGCTCTTCAGAACTAGAGAAAGCTTGCACACAGCAACCAAGACCCAGTGCAACCAAAACTTAAAAAAAAAAAAAAAAAAAAACACAACAAAACACTGCTGGACGAAATTCAACAATTTCTATCAAACCCCAGCTGCCTTTCTTACAGAAATTGGCAACCTACTCCTAAAATTCATATGGGAATGCAAAGCATCCAGGATAGCCAAAATAATCTTGAGAAAAAAGAACAAGGTTGGACCCACACTTTTGAATTTTAAAACTTACTACAAAGCTACAGTAAACAAGTCTGGGTAGAACTGGCATAGATCAAGGGAACAGAATTGGAAATCCAGAAATAAACCCTTCCATTAGTGGTCAATTAAATTTTGACAAAGGTGCCAAGGGTTCAATTTGAAAGAATTGAACAAATGGTGCTGAGACAATTGGATATGCTTACGTGCAAAAGATGAAGCTGAACCCTTGTTTTGTGCCATACACAAAAATTAACTCAAAATGAAGCAGTGACCTAAATATTCTAAGAGCTGAAGTATAAAACTCTTAGAAGAAAACAGGAGTAAATCTTCATAGTCTTGGGTTAGGAAATGGTTTCTTAGATAAGACAACCAAGGCACCATTAACAAAAGAAAAAAATATATATATATGTATAAGTTGGGCTTTATCAAGGTTAAAAGCTTTTATGCTTCAAAAAATACTATTAAAAAAAAGTGAAGACAACCTACAGAATGAGAGAAAATATTTGCAAATCTGGTAAGGGATTCATATCAAGAATATATAAATAACACAATTCAATAATAGTAAAAAGTTAAATGACTCAAATGTTTAAAATGGGCAAAGACTTCAAATAGATATTTTTCCAATGAAGATATGTGAATGGTCAACGTGTGCATGAAAAGATGCCCAATATCATCATTCATTATGGAAATACAAATCAAAACCACCAGGAGATATTGCCACTGGACAGCTGGAATCAAAAGACAGATGATAGCAAGCATTCAGGAGAAACTGGCACCCTTAGACACTGCTGGTGGAAGGTCAAATGGTGCAGCCCCCAAACCAGCATACCTGCAGCCTCCGCCACCTCAGGCGATGGCACCTCCAACCCCGGGGTCTTCCTGATTCCTTCTGTCTCATACACACTCCACATACAACACATCAGCCAGTCCTGCTGACTCTACTTTTAAAATGCATCCTGAACTCATCACCATTCCTTGACTGCCATCCTGGTCCAGGCCACCACTACCCCTCTCACTAGCCCCCTGCACCCTCTTTCCCTGGATCTCTCCACTCTAGCCCCTGACAATCCATTCTCCACACAACAGTCAGAAGTAAGATCTTAAAACCACAAGTCAGCTCCTGCTGCTCCTCTGTTCAAAACTCTCCAAAGGTGGCTTATTGTACGATTTCTCATCACACTCAAGGGAAACTCCAAACTCACCCCGTAGCTGCAAGACCCAATGCAATCGGGCCTCTGGCTGCCTCCTCCCCTCCTTCCATATGCCTCCTCTACCTTCACCCCATTCCAGCCACAGGGGCTCCTGCCTGTCCTTCAGGCACAGGAACCTGAGCCTCAGGCCTTTGCAGCTGCTCCTTCCCTGGCCTCAGTGCTCTTCCCAGGTCCATCTCACAGCTCTCATGCTTCATGCCAGTCAGTACACAGTCACCTGCCCCGGCTTTCCCTGACCTCAATGTCTAAAACAGTGACACAGGATGAATCGTTAGAGGTGAGGAGCTCAGAGAGATGAAACAACCTGGTGAATCAGAGACAGACCGAAGACCCGGTACAGACTTGGAAGACCACGCACGCGGCACGACACGCGTTGTCGTTTTCTATGAGGAGAAGGAAATAACCGGTCCTGCCCCAGTTACCCTGAGCACTGAGGCTACTCCTGGCAGAGCGTGCACCCATATACCTTCTCCCACGAGAATGGAAGCAAGACCCAGGACTCGCAAAGCACACAGAAGCAGGCCTGGGATGGATGCCCTAGAGTAAACTGAACGTGGAGTCCAGAAGGCCCACCCGGCAGGTGCCTGGCCAGACCCTGTCCCCTGCCCAGGTCCACTGCTCTGCCAGATGCCCCCCTAGTCCCATGGCGCTGGGCGTAGCTCTCTGAACCAGAGCTGAGCACCCAGCGGGCCTTTCCATCCCATGTCCCACTTCAGCTCTGCCTCTTTAATGGAGTCCAGTCAAGTGACTGGGGAGAGAAAAATGACAAACATTCAGGAGCTTAGAAAAGGGAAGCCGGCCCCCAGCTGGGGGCGGGGGACAGACAATGGGGTCACTGGTCTGTTTGCAAGCTCAGGGTGAATTCACACCAACAGAATCAAAAGCCCAGTACAGGCTCCACACACCAGCGCCACCCATGGCCCCAGCCCGGCCCGGCTCTCTGAAGGGAACCAGCGTGCTGCCATTGGGGAGCAGCTCTCTGCAGGGTGTGGGGCAGACCGGCAAGGAGCAGCCGGGTCTAGAGAAAGGCCAGGGGTGAAAAAGAGCCTGAAAGAGGAACAGGGGAGATGACTGCAGCCCTGAAGCAGTGGATGCAGGAAGGGCACGGAAGGCCTGTTTCTCAGACCCAGCAGGGGACATCCTAGTGGAAAACCCTTTCCAGGAGAGGCACAGACCCTCACTGGAACAGGCCTAGTCCCAGGGCCCAGGAGGGCGGCTCCAGATACCACCCCTGACCCTCTCCAAGAGGGATCCTGCGGAGACAGAGAGGCCAGGTGGCAGAAGGAATAGACAGCGCCTCCTGACTTCTGGGATGTGCTAACCGTGCAGTTCCAGCCTCCATCCAGCAAAGCGCTTGCTCCGCTGTAGCTCTCCTAAAGCCCAGCTCAGAGGAGGAGCCTGCGCTCACAGGAGGTGGGAACCCTGAGGGTAAACCCTCCCCAAGAAACTGACAGAAGGTGCAAGAGCCTGGGCCAGCTTCCAAGGCTGCCAGCCCCAGGGCCCCCAGTGCAGGACACAGCCCTGTGCAGATGTCACCAGAGAAAAGGGGGGATGCCCAGCACCAGTATCTGCTATGGGTGGGGACACCCATACCCCCTGATCCAGGGTCATGGGCACCTCCAAGTCTGTCCCCCAGCTACTCTGAAACTGCACACCCACCCCTGGCTGGAATCTCCCAGGACGACTTCTTTCTGAGCTGGGGATCTCGTGACCTCCTGACTTCTTCCTAATGAGGGCAAAGGACCGGGGCCTGGAAAACTCAGAAATAAAACCTCAACCCCCAGAGTCTCCCTGGAGGAGGAAATGGCAACCCACTCCAGTATTCTTGCCTGGAGAATCGCCACTGTCAGAGAAGCCTGGCAGGCTACAGTCCATGGGGCTGCAAAGAGTCAGACATGACTGAAGCTACTTAGCGCACATACACAGGCTCCCAAGTCCAGCTGGAGGTTAACTTGGGCAAAGTTAACTTTGCAGAGGGAGTTAACTGGTAAAAGTTCTTCAAAACTGTCCAGGGAACCACAACTGCCAGGTCTGGGTCATCCCTCCATGCACACGGCCACAGGCTCCAAAGCATCCAGGTGATCCCAAATTCTGCTGTTTGCCCCTTCTCTGACCACGTCACTTGGGTTGTGGCATTCCCTCTCGGTCCCCTGAGGTCACTATCTTGCCATCCATGGCAACCAGCATCTGCTACTCGGCTACCTGGCTACCTCAAGCAGCACGGCTCAGCTACCTGCTCTGGGGAGATCAGCCAGGCAGCAAGGCTCCCTCATGGAAACACAGGTCCAAGACACTCGTCCAAGGGCGAAGGTGTCCACCGGGCTGAGGCAGGGCCCCACCCTGGACTAGACCTCCCTGCACAGAGACCCAGACCCGCTGGGTGTCATGTGCTTCTCTGAGCAGCTGCAGCCCTGGAGCCCAGGGTTCTGTGCCTCTCAGCTCTGCTGCCCAAGTTCCCAGAGGATGACTTTTCCCCAGAGATAGCACGGCACTGGTTGCCATGGGAACAGCACCCCAGATCCTCCACGGTCTCAGCAGCCAAGCGGGCTCCAGGCTTGGTGACACCTTCTGGGCTCTAGGCTGGCAACCATGTCACCGGGTGCCCTGGCTGCAAAAGGCGGGGCACATGGGCTTAGGTGCAAGGGGGCTCCTAGAAGAGGCACTGGGCCTCCCAATAGGCCAACGCAGGCCTCCCCAGGCTTAGGCTCCTCAGGTGGATAGGGATACCTGGGCCAGAGTCTGAACCCTGCCTAGTCCCTGCATATCCACCTCGGTTTCCTCATCTGCAAAACACACGTATCCCGTCCCCCCATTAGACTGACCCGGATAACATCTGCAGCATGAAGCATCCCAAACAGCACCTGGTGGGGTCCCACTCCGGGGGTGCTATTACACCTGCTCTGCTCTAGACCCAGGAACCCCAGGCCACCCACCCCTCCTGCATTCCACTGAGCCCAACACATACATCCTGCCTCTGGGGACTGTTTTCCAAGGTATTGTTGTTCAGTCGCTCAGTTTTGTCCTACTCTTTGCAACCCTATGGACTGCAGCATGCCAGGCTTGCCTGTCCATCACCAACTCCCAGAGTTTACTCAAACTCATGTCCATTGAGTTGGTGATGCCATCCAACCATCTCGCCCTCTGTCGTCCCCTTCTCCTCCTGCCTTCAATCTTCCCAGCGTCAGGGTCTTTTTTCCAAGGTGAGGTGCCCCTTATCAAGTCTTAGCTCCTGCGATGGAATCTCTCCTAGACTACAGAGAGTTGTGTGAAGGGACAGAATCTGGAAGGGGTGGGGGGGTCCCTCCAGGGGAAGGGCCAGGTCTTCACCCAGAGTCCCAGCATATTCTCAAATTCTGGAGGGCATCACAACCGCCTGGGGCCTTGCTTCAAATGCAGATGTCCAGGCTAATCCGGCAGGGCTGGGGTGGGGCCCAGGCATCTGTATGTTTTCAGTAAGTGCCCTCTGTGATTCAGGTGCAGCGGTCTGTGGCCCACATTCTGAGAACTCAACGCTACAAATGGTCCCCACCCCTGAGCTGCTGTCCCTTCTCATCCAACCTGTGCTGCTTCCACGCCATGTACTCCCGGCCCTCAGCAATCTGCCTTCTTCAGCCAGGATCCACAGACACTGTTTCGGGAAAAGTCACCACTGACATTAATTAGGAACCCTGGGGACCCTGATGGTGAGCCCGCTGATCCTCTCCTCCTTTCTGAGCTCCCCTGTGCCCCCTGCTGGCCAGGGTGCTATGCTCACAGGGTTCCACATCCCCTCCCTCTGCCTGCTTTCCCTGGGGGTCCTCACCCACACCCAATCCCCAAATCGGCTCCCTCCTTACACCTGGGTTCTAACCTAACCCCTGTCTGCTCCTGGAGGATCCCACACACTGCCCACTTGGGGGGCCCCTGCCTGCCCCTCCACTGTAGCTGCTCAGTCCAGGAGCCCCGTCCACACAGCCTTGCCTCCAAGCCCACCCCCACTTGCTCACAGGACACTGCTGTGACCTTCTGGGTGTCTCTCTGCCCCAGCATCTGCCCTGTGACCTTTCCCCAGCGCTCACCCTAGATGGACAGCCACTGGCCTGGCCATCCCACCCCTCAGGTCCTGGAAACCCCCGTGGCCTCATCTCCAGAATTTACTCTGTTCCGCACCTGTTTGCCTTTCCAGTCACTTACCACTCATACTCGCCCCTTGGGGGACACTTGCCCCAGGCTGGGCAGGCTCCAGGACTCCCTCGGTCTGTGCCATCCTTCTCCTTGTCTGTCCACATGCACTCCTGCGCATCCTTCAGCATTAGTCACTCAGTTGTATCCAACTCTTTAGGACCCCATGGACTGTAGCCTGCAAGACTCCTCTGTCCATGGAACTCTCCAGGCAAGAATACTGCAGTAGGTAGCCTTTTCCTTCTCCAGGGGATCTTTCCAACCCAGGGATCAAACCCAGGTCTCCGGCATTGCAGGCAGACCCTTTACCATCTGAGTCACCAGTGAATCCTTCAAGACCCGGCAGACAGCACCTTTTCTCTGGGGCTTTCTAGGTGGGTTCCCTGCCCATGGGGTCAGTCATCCTGGGATCTGCACCCAGAGGTCTTTATGTGTTTACTCCTGTTTCCATCTACCTGGCTGCACTGGCAGCTTGAGGCTGGGAGCCGTTGCCTGGCATACAGATCAATGGGTGTCTATGGGCAGGAAGGAGCCATTACTGACCCCAGGGGCCCCTGATGCTCCAGGACAGAGGTCTGCCTCTCCCGGGCAGGTGTCAGGAGGAAGGTACAGAGGTGCACAGGGCTTGGAGGTCCCTGCTCTCAACTCCACACAATAGCAGACATCACGCCAGTTAAGGAGGGAAGGTCAAGGCAACCCTTCACAGGCCAGAGCCAGACGCTGAACAGAGCAACCAGCCTGCTCCTCAGCGTGATCCTCACCCTGTCTTAAGCCTTTTTCTTTTTCTGTGATACAAGTTATCTCCTACCAAGTCTTCCTGGTTGATTTTTTCAGTTGAATTCAATGTATATGAGATTTTTTTAGTTCACGTTTATCATTATTAGGTTACAAGTAATTCTCATGAAAGTGTTGATTAAACTTTAAAAAGATTAGCTTCCCACCCCACTGACTGGCATTCTCCCGGGAGCTGCCTGCAATTTCATCCAGATTTGGTTATTATCTGGAGGCCCTGGGAGAAGCCTGGGAGCCACATGTGGGCAGAGGGGGGTCCTGGCGCCTGGTCTGCACAGAGAGGGAGCCTGTCTCCATGGGGACAGGAGAGCGCCCGCTCCGGGACAGAGCTGGACCTCGGGCTCCCAATGAGATGTGACAAGGGCTCTGTGGAAGCAAAGATGCGCGGGCAGTTCAGGAGCCAGAGGAGGAACTCGGGGCCAACCCCGGAAGGGCAGACAGGGCAGCAGAGGAGCAGAGGCCAGAGGGTGTAGGAGAGGATTCCAGGAAGGACGCTGGCTGTGAAAGGCAGATGGAGCTGGAACCCCTACCCATGAGCTGCTGAAGAGGGTCAAAAGGAGTGACGTGTAGAGGGGTGATCCTGCTTGATCCCCGGAGGAGTTATGCACTGGGTGGGGTGAGCCCTGCCCTCCCCTCCCCTCCCCTGAGGCCCTGGCTCCCCGCTGGCTTGCCCACAACCACAGCTATTTTAACAAGGCTCTCAGTGTAACCCTGAGACCAAATGACCTATTTTAGGCTCTCTGGCAGCAGACTCAGAGCCTGCAGCCTCGGCTTCCGCGGGGAAGAGCCAGCAGCGCCCCGGGACCGCCCAGCTGGCTCAGGCTGGGGGCCTTTCCCTGGAAAGCCTCTTTGAGAAAGAGTGTGATCAGACAGAGGCTGGAACAGGCTGGGGGAGCCAGCATGCCAAGGCCAAGAAGAGGGCAACAACAGCTCCAGGGCCAAGAAGAGGGCAAGAGAAAGTACGCAGGCTTCCTTAACACAAGGGGCCACATCTCGACAGGCTCCCTCCAGCTCCGAGACAGCCAGCTGAGGGTCCACAAGAAGCATGGCTGGAGGATGGCAGGTCTGCAGATGAATGGCCACAAGCAGGATTCTGCCAAGTGCACTGGGGGCCTGGAACTGGCACTGGCTAGGTGTTCATCCTGGAAGCAGCGCTGGGTCAGGGAGAGACCCAGAGCTCAGAGAGAACATGTTTAAAGGGGCCCAGAGGTGAAAAGTCCAGAAAACAGCAACAGGAAACCCTTCCAACTTTTTCATGCCCTCCTGAAATACCATGCTAACCGCCTCCATCACACCTGCCCCTCAGGTAAAACGCTGTTATGCTTGGAAACACACATGGCCTGTAAGCCATATCTAGAACCACATGACAGGAGCCACACAGCTGATCCTATGGCCTTGAGCATCTCACTCAACCTCTCAGGGCCTGTTTTTTCATTGGGAAAGTGGGGCTGTGATCATCTCTGCCTCACAGCCCTGTTGGGAGGACTCCCTGGGGTAACTTTATGTGCTACTTCACACAGAACCTGACACACAGTAGGAGCTCAAGAAGTTAAATTAATTATAATTAATAGCAAAGATGAGAATCACACGTCCAACAGTAAAGGATCGGTCAGAAAACGATGGCACAGCCACATGGCTTTACATCCTGTGATTTTGTTGAATCGCTTTCTCAGAAATCAAGGACGCGGTAAAATTCCCATAGGGCTTCCCCGGGTAGCTTGGTGGTAAACAACCTGCCTGCCATGCAGGAGCCATGGGTTCAATCCCTGGGTCAGTAAGATGCCCTGGAGAAGGAAATGGCCACACACTCCAGTATTCTTGCCTGGAGAATTTCATGGAAAGAGAAGCCTGGCAGGGTTGCAAAAGAGTCAAACATGTTAGTGACTAAACAAAATTATCCTAAGTGAAAAATGGAAGCTAAAATAGATATTATAATATTTACATTATATGGAAATCCATTACAACTTTGTAATGGAAATTCACGCATATTTTTTTTAAAAAGTCTGCTGGGCAACTAACGCAAGGTAATGGGTTCAGCTATTTCCAGAGTCAATCCTTTAGGCGCTTCTGCTGTTTCTATCTTTCCCAACCACTTTCAATGATGATTATGCATTCTTTCATAGCCAGGAAAAATTATCAGTACATGGTACAGATTGAACAGCACTGACAAGAAAGGAACGAACTCAGCATTCTGTTGAGCCTGATTTTGGAAGCTACAGCTCTCGGTCCCCAAGCCTACAGCTAGGCCTTCTCAGCAAAGTGATCTTCCCAGAGAAGCACTGGCTGCCTTTGGTTCAAACTCAGCTGTTGGGTCTGCTCGGCCACCATGGGGACCAAGAGACAGCGCTTCATGTTCCTGCCTTTCTGGGGACTCTGAGCTTCCAGACCCAGAGCCCAGTCTATTTATTCACCCAAGAACATGCTGGGGACCTGGGGAGCCAAGCCCCACAAATGTGAAGAGGGAAGCCACAGGAGCTCAGAGTTGGTCCAGAGATGGACCGGGAAACAGCGTCCGGAGCAGCACAGCTGAGGTGCACGTGTGTGGTGGACACGAGAGGGCCTGGCCCAGCCTGTAGGAGGCAGGGGAGGGGGCACATCAGTGCTGAGCTCCTGGTCGTCGAGAGGCAAATGCGGGGACAGGAAGGCATGAATACACAAGGCTTGAGATGGGAGCAGAAAGCCACTCAGTGTGGCTGTTTATGGAGTATGAGGTCCTGGTGTCTGGGGCGGAGGTGGGGGAGGTAGTTGTGGGGGGCGGTGGCTGAGGGCGGGAGAGGTAGGTGGGGGGGCGAGGGCGGGAGAGGTAGTGGGGGTGGGGGTCCCATACATCATGGCTAAGGGGTTGGACTGTATCCTCAAGGCAGTAGGAAGTCACTGAGAGACTTCGAAGGTGGTCTCGGATTAATAGAGGCCAGGCAGGTCCATGCCGGCTTCAGTACAGGGTAGTGGGGGCAACCGGCACCCTCTGCTGGAACTAGTTGGTGAGGCCATAAGGTGCAGGCCTGTGCACTAGGGTCTCCAGCAGCTGTCTGCACCCAGCAGGTACTGAAGACACGTTCAGCGGGAGAAGGATGGGATGGGGGGGTGCGGGGAGCAATGCCCAGGTAAGCAATGCGCAGCCTGCTCTCCTCCCCGGGTCTGGGGAGGGCAAGCAGTGCTCCTGGTTCCAGACCCCTCCAGCCTCAGAGGAGAAGCATGGGCAGGTCTAAGGTGGTGGGCAGGACCCTAGGACCGATTGCCAGCGCTGACCGGTGATGGGGCGGCCGGCCCCCCTACCGAGGGCAGCTGGTACAGCAGAGGTAAGAGCTGCAAGGGCTCCCAGGAGCAGAGCAAGGGCATCTGCTGAGAGACAGTGCCACCTAGTGGCAGGAGGCGCCCACACCAGGCTTCTCTGGGACCGCCCTGCCCACCACCCCAAACGCTCCTAGGCCTTTCTGGGCTTTTCATGCTGGCGTCCTGAGCAATGAAAGCAATGATCTTGAGCTTTTGCCACCTGCGCTGTGCCTGAGCCTCTGAGAGCAACAGGCCCTATGGCATCAGCTGCGGGCAGCTCTGCCGATGAAGAAAGTGGATAGGCTAGAATGTTATTCGAGCCCCACGTGGCCCAACAGCGTGGTCAGAAATATAGGGTCCTGCTCTCAGGCTTGAACCTCCACAGTGCAAGAGACAAAGGAAATACAGTGTGCTCCGGAAGCTCTTCCAGGCACTGCTGACCCCTCCCCCCTTCCAACTCACACTCCGGGGAATTCTCCTTCAGGCCTTTCAGCAGCCTGTTTTCTCAGTGGTTCAGGTCAGAGGTGACCTTGGGAGGAGAGGCAGACTGAAGGCCACCCCAGCAGCAGAGAACTGTTATTCTCCCCCCGGCTCCAGGCTTAGTCCCAGGAGTCTGTTTCCAAGAGAGAGAAGTACCCAAGGCCAGCCTGGCTGTCTGTGAATGCCCCAAACCCGGGAGGGTCCAGATTCCAGCACCACAAATTCAGAGCCACACACCCACAGCTCACTCCTGACTGCTCAGCAGTTTCAGACCAGGTGAGGTCACCATGACTGCCTTAAATAACTCAATAGAGTTTGTTTTCAATTGTTGGTTTAGCCAAGCAAGATAAAAAGTACTTTTTAAAACTTCCCCTTTAAACAACAAGGTCCTACTCTTTAACACAGAGCGCTATATTCAGTATCCTATGATAAACCATAATAGAAAAGTATATTAAAAAAAAGAATGCATATATGTGCATAACTGAACCACTTTGCTATATAGGAGGAAATAATTCAACATTGTAAATCAACTATACTTCAATTTTTAAAAGAAAAAGAAAGAAAACTAGAAAACCAAAAATAAAAGTTCAGAGACTAAAAAAACACAAACTTCCCCTTATTGTCCAAAAAAAAAAATGCACGTGCAACGTTAAAAAATTAGTTTTAGCAAAAAAGTGTGCAACTTAGAAACTCAAGGTGCCTTATATGGTCCCACCCTCTATCAAATTTTTCTATAAACAACCTGCTAAATATTCTTTCCACTTTTTTTGTTCTATGCATGAGTATGTGGATATGGGCGGGGGCAGGGGAGTACATATGGTAGCATTTTCTACACTGACATACAGTTTTACAGCTTCTTTTGATTTTTCCCATTAAGAGCATTCTTCTAGAGGTAGTCTTAGAACCAGAACTCAAAATCAGGTTAGCCCAGTGACCCAAGACCAGGCTGGCAGAAAATGTGATGCCCCAGGAACTCAGAAAGCAGGACAGTTTCAGGAGCAGGGGAGAGGGACCCATGCTAAAACCCAGATCAGTCCTGGAAAAGAAAAGGCCTCTCCCACAAAAGATATCCCAGGACAGGGGCAGGGCCACATCCCTCATCTCCTCTCCCAGCGGTGGCTGACAGCGCAGCTGGTGTGGAACAGGCTGTGGCATGAGTGTGGCCAGGGCGAGCGGCCGACCCGGGAGCTGTTGGAGCCACTGGAACACCCTGTACATTTCTGCTGAGCTGGGTGCACAGGCCGGGTCACACCCAGCGTCAGAGCTCGGGAACCGGGCCCCATGCCAGAGCAGAGCCCTGCCTGTGACATCCAGGAGAACAAGGGCAGCCTCAAGAAAAGCTGGCCTGTGTGCCAGAGTGGCTCTCCTCCCTGGCCTTGGGGGTCAGCAAACACACCCACCAGGGCCCAGTTCCTGGGAGCCTGCTCACACCAGACAGGCTCCTCGCTGCGTGATTTAATAGCCAGTAATTCCAAGCCAGTGTAACGAGAACAAAAGGAAAGGACTGAATGAAGATGACGGGCAGGGTTCTGGGCTCCAGAGAAGACAAAAAGAGTGGAACCCAGCCCTGCAGTCCAGCTGCAGGTTTGCATTCTGGGCCCGCCCCCCCAGTAACTGGCAGCATGAACTGGCTGCAATGGCTTACTGTTTCTGAACTCCAGTTTCCTTGCCTGCTAAGTAGAAGTAACACAGCTGGTAGCTCTCTAGGCTAAATGTAATGATGTGTATCAAGCACTCAGCCTGAGCCTGCTACACAATAATCACTCAGTGTTACCCACTACTGTCCTTACCGCTGGCTGAGGGCGCTCGAGAGAGAAGTAACTCCCTCGGGCACACAGACCTGCAGGGCCACTGCGGCCACCCCCCGGGGCACAGCCAGGAACACAGCAGCCACTGTAAAGTCTGCGACCAGGCCAGGCCCCTGCACGCAAGGGTGGTTTTCTTGTCCTGAACAGGGTGGACAGGGGTCAGGCAAGGGCTAAAGACATGGAACCACAAGAGCCTCTGCAGTTACAGGGCCCCCAGAACTGCCACTGCTTCCTCTGCCAGGCCCAAAAGGGATTTCCCCCCCATTACCTGATTGGGTCCTTGGCTCCCACCTGGGGAAGAAAGGACCAGCCTGGAGGCCGTGGAGGCACCCCAGACTCCACGCTTAGAGGCTGCCGCCACCTGGGGTTAGCTGTGTGGGTGGGGGGAGCTGCAGCCCCTCCTTGTCTGCCCGGAATTGCTCCCTCTCTCTCGGGGATTGCCCGTCTGCAAGGGCTGGAGCTATGTGTTCTAAAGGAACCACCGCTTGCTGCCCCTGGGAAGGGTGCGGCTGGAACGCAGGCCCTCACTCACCCTGGTTGATGGACTCACCCTGGTCGATGGAGTGCTGGGGCAGCTGGCTGAGCTGGCTGTTGACCACCCCCGCGTAGGTGCGAAGGAACTCCTCCTCGCTGGCCGTCAGCTGCAAGGACGAGAGAGCTGGGTGAGGGGTGGCTCGCACCCGCCCCGGAGGCACCTGCTCAGACCGGCTTCATCCCCAACGGGTGCCTCCTTCTCTGCTCCCCAGGCCTCTATTCTTGAGATGTGACCTTTCCATCCCAGGGTGAGACTCTGAACCTCCTGCTCCCACCCCTGAAGCTTGGCCCATGGGAGCCACAGGGCTTGCCACTATGGATTAGATCCGGCACTGGGATTCCAGCATAGGGCAGGCCAGGCTCGGAGGGCCCCCCTGCCCTCTCAGGCAATGTCCTGCCCCCCTGGAAAAGAAGGCTCTTGGGAGAGGGGAAGGAAGGAAGGTCAGGGCCTTTAGAAAACCTCACCCGCCTGGCCCAAGCTTAGCACAGGGGGTGGGAAGACTGCCCTGCAGGGCCGGCAGGACTGGACTTGCTGGTGTCTGTGTCCGGGAGCCTGAATTGGCCACAGCCTAACCAGAGCCCCCACAAGCCCCTCCCCAGACAATGGCTGCGGAGGGCGGCTGTGGCCCTCTGGCTGCCTTCGTCGGGCGCCCTCCCCGGGGGCCCTGCTGCCTGACGCCCCGCAGGCACTCACGTTGGAGCCCATCTTCCTCAGCATGAGCAGCACTCGGACCTTCTGCTGAATGTACATCTCCTCCGGACTCTTCCCGGGGGCCCCCTCGCGGTTCATCCCCTGGCCAGCTCTGGGGACTGCTGCGGAGTGAGGAGAAGCATGGGGGCGGGGGACAGTGTCAGGACGACACAGACCCGCACACGGGCAGGAGGTGTCAGGCAGCCCACGATGCCTCACAGGCTCGTTTCTGAGAGCCCGGCGTGGAGGCGAGCTGCCGGTCCCTCCCTCACCCCTGCTGGCCCAACAGCCAGCCCGAGCAGCTACCCACCCCCCACTCCTCGCAGCAGGCGCTGGTGGCCAGTCCCTTCTGTGTGTGGAGCTGCTGGGCCCCCAGGGGCTGAGCTGACCCAGACTCCTGGCCAGCATCACCTTCCAGTCGCCCCCTCAGCTAGGCTCCTGCTACGACGAGCCCAGGCGATGTGCTGCACAAAACCCCAAGTATCCCCAGCTCTCAAAGCAGGCAGCTTCCATGAGGAGCAACGTGACACGATCGAGGCAGCTGACTGGGGCCTGTAGCTGGAGAAGCCGTGGGATCAGTACCCAGCCCCCAGACACCAAGACAGCTCCCTCTGCACAAGTCCCTGACGTTCGAGAGGCCGGCTCCCGGGCCGGGCTCCAAGGAATCCCTCGATGGGGACGGCGAGCCCGGGGCTGCGGGCACAGACACCCGCCTGGGCTCGCGGTTGCCACCCTCGCCAGCCCACCCACCTGTCACAGGGTGGCTCCTGCGAGCGGCAGTGCGTCCAGGTGCGGTGGGGACCCGACCTGCAGCGGCGAGGTCCCGGGAGAGACGTCCCGGGGTTTCCTCCCTCCAGGAGGAGCCAGTGGGGAGGAAGCCGGGCGTGGAGGGGTTTGGGTTACACACTTGTAACTCCTGGATGAGTCAGAAATAACGCAGCAGCTGGTGGGGGTGGAGCCTCCGCGGCCCTGGTGCCAAGGAGCTGCGCTCGCAGGACCGAGGGAGCCGGGTTGGGGCCAAGGACACTCCTCACACGGTCCATCCCTCAGGGGCCGGCAAGCTCAGGAAAGGCCGAGTCTCCCGGGTGAAAGGTGGGCTCAGAAATGCACCAGAGCCCTGGGCAGCAGCCTCCCTGGAGGCGCCTGTCAAAGCTAACAGGGGCTCCTGCCCTGAAGCCCGTACAACAGGGCAAAATGCAAAATGTGTTCACGGCAGCCTTGCGCTCGATGCAGTGCGTTACAGGGCCTTCCTGCCACCACCAAAACCCACGCTTCTCTTCCATTGTGTGCCCCCCTGCCACCTCCGGGCTCAGAAAAGGGCCCAATTCACAACTGGTAATGGGGAAGGAGTGAGCTGCCTCCAGAAAGACCTTGACTGAGAGGTGGCTGGCCATCCACCGGGGCGTCCCCGGGGCCAGCTGCACAGTCCTAACTTCCCAGCACAGCTGAGCGGGAGGGCTTGGCTCCTCTACCTGCTGACCCGTTCGCGCCTCCTTCCACTCCCCCACCCCACACAAGTAGCCAGAATGATCATTTTAACAAACCAGAACAGATGAAATTTCTCCTCACTTCAGTCTACCCCAGGATACATTTCATGTCCTTGCTGGGACCCTGCAGGCCAGCCCTGCCTCCTTGCCCCCACTCTTCCCCCTTCTCCCCTCACCTCTGCCTCCCCGCCTGTGTCCTGGACCTGCCTCAAGGCTCCTCCCCCACCAGCCTCTGCCCGGGGGTCTCCAGGTCTCGCTTAGAGGGCTTCCTGGGGAGCCTTTCCTGACTGTGATCCAAGCAGGTGGTGCACCCCTGCCCAGGCCCTCCTGTCCAGCTGCCCCGTCTCGTCCTGCTTTCTGAGGGCACCTGCTGGGTGCTCGATGACTGTGTCTCTGCACCCGCTGGGGGATTGAGGCCATAGGTGCTTCACTCACCCATTCCTCCCATAGCCCAAGCCCGGGTGGCAGAAGGGACAGTTCTGACAGTCTGTGGGGTCTGGGCTCTGGGCTCCCCCCTCCACCCCATGCAACAATATCCACATCACCTAGAGTCAAATTTGTTTTTGTTGTTCAATCGCTAAGTCATGTCTGACTCTTTGCGACCCCATGGACTGCAGTACACCAGGCTCCCCTGTCCTTCACTGTCTCCTGGAGTTAGCTCAGATTCATATCTATCTAGTGAGATGCCAGTCAACCATCTCATCCTCTGTTGACCCCTTCTCCTTTTGCCTTCAATCTTCCTAGGGTCGAATGCAAATCTCTAATCCAGTCTCCATAACCAAACTCAGCTTTCCCAAAGACTCTCATTCCCGAGTAACTTGTCTGCCTTGGGCTGTCGAGCTCTCCAAGGACACTAAAATGCTCCATGAAGCCTCCGCACTGGGAGTGGGGGCTTCCGGGGATAAAAGCCTTCTGATTCTGTCCTGTGGCCAAAGGCTGATGGTCAGTTGGCTGTCTTCTTACGGAAGAGAAGGGAATGGCCTCTAGGTGTCGCCACACACAAAGAACCAGAGCTCCAGTGCTGTCCGCCCTCAATCCCCAACACAAGCCCCCAAGGGCCTTTCTGGTTCAAGCCACCCTAGTGATGGCTTGAACTCTGTGACTTCCTGCTGTCACAGACCACCCTCAGTCCCCCCAGAGCAAGCTCTGTCCCCCCGTTTAGGGGCCAGCTCCATCCAGCCAAGGACACGTCATCCCAGGACCTTGGGATGCTCGCTTCACAAACGTCCAGAGTCCCTTCCTCATTGTCTTTTCCTGATCAGCCAGGCTTCCTCCAGCAGAGGTGTTTCCCAGGACCTTGGGATGCTCGCTTCACAAACGTCCAGAGTCCCTTCCTCATTGTCTTTTCCTGATCAGCCAGGCTTCCTCCAGGAGAGGTGTGAGAACTCGGAACCAAAAGGAGAGAGAGAGAGAGAGAGAGAGAGAGTGTGTGTGTGTGTGTGTGTGTGTGTGTGTGTGTGTGTGTGTGTGTGTGTGTGTGTGTGTGTGTGTGTGTGTAAACGCGTGAAAAATCATTTTGTTATTGCCAGGCTTCCTCCAGGAGAGGTGTGAGAACTCGGAACCAAAAGGAGAGAGAGAGAGAGAGAGAGTGTGTGTGTGTGTGTGTGTGTGTGTGTGTGTGTGTGTGTGTGTGTGTGTGTAAACGCGTGAAAAATCATTTTGTTATTGCCAGGCTTCCTCCAGGAGAGGTGTGAGAACTCGGAACCAAAAGGAGAGAGAGAGAGAGAGAGAGAGAGAGTGTGTGTGTGTGTGTGTGTGTGTGTGTGTGTGTGTGTGTGTGTGTGTGTGTGTGTGTGTAAACGCGTGAAAAATCATTTTGTTATTGCCAGGCTTCCTCCAGGAGAGGTGTGAGAACTCGGAACCAAAAGGAGAGAGAGAGAGAGAGAGTGTGTGTGTGTGTGTGTGTGTGTGTGTGTGTGTGTGTGTGTGTGTGTGTAAACGCGTGAAAAATCATTTTGTTATTGCCAGGCTTCCTCCAGGAGAGGTGTGAGAACTCGGAACCAAAAGGAGAGAGAGAGAGAGTGTGTGTGTGTGTGTGTGTGTGTGTGTGTGTGTGTGTGTGTGTGTGTGTAAACGCGTGAAAAATCATTTTGTTATTGCCAGGCTTCCTCCAGGAGAGGTGTGAGAACTCGGAACCAAAAGGAGAGAGAGAGAGAGTGTGTGTGTGTGTGTGTGTGTGTGTGTGTGTGTGTGTGTGTAAACGCGTGAAAAATCATTTTGTTATTGCCAGGCTTCCTCCAGGAGAGGTGTGAGAACTCGGAACCAAAAGGAGAGAGAGAGAGAGAGAGAGTGTGTGTGTGTGTGTGTGTGTGTGTGTGTGTGTGTGTGTGTGTGTAAACGCGTGAAAAATCATTTTGTTATTGCCAGGCTTCCTCCAGGAGAGGTGTGAGAACTCGGAACCAAAAGGAGAGAGAGAGAGAGAGAGAGTGTGTGTGTGTGTGTGTGTGTGTGTGTGTGTGTGTGTGTGTAAACGCGTGAAAAATCATTTTGTTATTGCCAGGCTTCCTCCAGGAGAGGTGTGAGAACTCGGAACCAAAAGGAGAGAGAGAGAGAGTGTGTGTGTGTGTGTGTGTGTGTGTGTGTGTGTGTGTGTGTGTGTAAACGCGTGAAAAATCATTTTGTTATTGCCAGGCTTCCTCCAGGAGAGGTCTGATCAGCCAGGCTTCCTCCAGGAGAGGTGTGAGAACTCGGAACCAAAAGGAGAGTGTGTGTGTGTGTGTGTGTGTGTGTGTGTAAACGCGTGAAAAATCATTTTGTTATTGCCAGGCTTCCTCCAGGAGAGGTCTGATCAGCCAGGCTTCCTCCAGGAGAGGTGTGAGAACTCGGAACCAAAAGGAGAGTGTGTGTGTGTGTGTGTGTGTGTGTGTGTGTGTGTGTGTGTGTGTGTGTGTAAACGCGTGAAAAATCATTTTGTTATTGCCAGGCTTCCTCCAGGAGAGGTGTGAGAACTCGGAACCAAAAGGACTGTGTGTGTGTGTGTGTGTGTGTGTGTGTGTAAACGCGTGAAAAATCATTTTGTTATTGCTGTTTAGTCACTAAGTCCTGTCCAGGCTTCCTCCAGGAGAGGTGTGAGAACTCGGAACCAAAAGGACTGTGTGTGTGTGTGTGTGTGTGTGTGTGTGTGTGTGTGTAAACGTGTGAAAAATCATTTTGTTATTGCTGTTTAGTCACTAAGTCCTGTCCAGGCTTCCTCCAGGAGAGGTGTGAGAACTCGGAACCAAAAGGACTGTGTGTGTGTGTGTGTGTGTGTGTGTGTGTGTGTGTGTGTGTGTAAACGTGTGAAAAATCATTTTGTTATTGCTGTTTAGTCACTAAGTCCTGTCCAGCTCTTGAGATCCCATGGACTGTAGCTTGCCAGGTTCCTCTGTCCATGGAATTCTCCTGGCAAAAATACTGGAGTGGGTTGCCATTCCCCTCTCCAGGGGATCTTCCCCAACCAAGGAGTGAAACCAGAGTCTCCTGCATTGGCAGGCAGATTCTTTAGTGCTGAGCCACCTGGAAAACCATTTTATATTGGGTCTATTTCACAGAATCTTGCTCCTTCCAATAACCCTACCCTTGGTGTTCTGTACTCACTGCCCCCAAATACTTCCTTACACTCACTACCCGCCACTCACTACCCACTACACTCACTGCCCTCAAGGATCCCCTGCCACACACTCGCTGTGATAACCAGGGGGCCTTACACACCCAGCCCTGGGCCTGGGGTGTCCCTGGTACCTGAATGGCTCTTTGGGGCCGGGTCATGCCCCCATGATGCTTTCCTGGCAGAGACTGGTTCTTAAACTGTCTTTCCTTGGGGAAGACCCCTGCCATTCCTGAGAATTCTGGTCTTCTAGGATTCTTTGAGCTCCAGCTAGAGCTGACTCTGCGCTGCTGCCTGACAGAGGGAACACCCAGGGCTGGATCAGGGCAGATGGTTGCATAAGCACACCTTCCCGCCCTCCACACTCCAATCCTGATGGACGGGAACATCAGGACTGATTTATAATCCCGTCCTAAACAGAATCTGCATCCAGGGCGCCAATGTGTGGGAGAAAACTTGAAGAGAATAAATCACAATTAACCCAAACGACACCAACCTTTCAGTCGCTACTATGCTCTGAGGTCATTACAGAGTGTTTGGGTTTGGTGCCTATGCAAGTGAACATGCTATTAAGTTTTCATCACAATTGTGACAGACATCAGATTAACTTCGCTAGAGAATTCTTACTTTTCCCTGCAGGGATCAAGAACTGGTCTCCGTTGAAGCGTGTTTAAATGACATAAGCCCAAACTACAGTGAATTTGGACACGTTAATCATTTATTCGGTCCTCAGCTGTGAGACCCACTTCTCAATTGTGTTCTCCGGGTGATGCCGGAAACATTCCACCGCTTGAGATGGGGGCGCATCTGTCCTGCACCCTAAGAAAATCCTTGCATGTTAACTGCCCAGAGAGGGAGACCTGCTCCCTCTCTGAAGACAGAATATTCTGGAGGCTCACCAGGGAAAGGCATACATGAGCCAAAAAAACAGAAAATGGATAGAAACGGGCAGCTTTCAAGTACTCAAACAAAAGGTGAGGCAAGGGGAGAGGTTGTGGCTGAGTGGATGACAGGCCACTGATGTCAGGGGTCATGGGGAAAGTGGGCATGGTTCCAGAAAATCACATCTGCTTGGGACACACACAATTCAGAGAAATTGAGGTCTGTACATTCACTGAGACATGCAGACATGTCCACAAGTCCCCCAAACATGCCATACACACACTGCTGTTGGTTCTGAGCCCTCATCTCTGCTGAAGGAAGACTGGTCAGTGAAAGACAGTGAGGAAGGGGTTCCCAACCACTGGGAAGGATTCACTTCATTGTATAGCAGAAACTAATATGACATTGTAAAGCAGTTACATCTCCCTCCCCAACAAACAAAGTGACAAAAGTGGCTCATGGCCTGGGAGGAGGCGCTGCTTCTCGGAGCCATGGAGGTCATCTGTGAGACACCACACTCCCGCCCAGAGATTAGAGGGACCCACTCTGTGCATGTGAGCCCCAGCTCGGAAGCAGTTGCCCTCAGAGTGGAAGACTCAGGAGGCAGTGCAGCAAAGACCCGGGGAAGGGGATGTGTGGCCATCAGACCCAATTGATCAATGGCTCTGAAAGCTGGCTTCCCCATGACAAACACAATCCCCTGTCCTCATTTTTACCAATAAACGTGAAGCTGATGCTGTTTAACACCCACACTTACATAAACTGGAATATACATTTATACCGAGGGTGGTCTAGCACCTGCTTGTATTATAAACACTGAATAACTGCAGACTGGGCCAGACAGCAGTAGGGGCCTGTAGATACACAAGCTACCTCTGCCCCATGGATCCTGACACTTGCCTCTTGTTTTGTCCATTAAAAAAATTCTGCTATATTTTACATGCTCATGTTTCAAAATTTATTCTTACAACTGTACAGTATCTAGGTTGCATGAAAATACAACACCATATAATGGTGTGCTTCATGGAGCTTATATAAAATATTAATTCAGACTACACACATCTTAACAACATAAAAGACATCAACAAAAGCACAAAATGCACCGCACCCAGCTGAAGCCATGAGCATCATTACGGACAATGAAGAAAGGACATGAGACGTGCCTATTTCACAGTCAGCCCAGGAGCTGGTACCCAAGGCAGGATCCTCCCCAGCACTGATCTATGGCCAGGTTACCAGACGTCCCGCCCATGGAGTTCTTACCTGCTTCTGGAAATCAACTTGAGGCAAACAGATGCTCAACTGTGACAGGTGGGCCGTGGCCAGGGAGAAATAGGAATATGCTGCCCTGTGGAAACACAGAAAACGGGTCATGGGAGGGGCTGAAGGAGTCCACACCCCGTGCTGAGGGATCCAGACTGGCTGGCGGGAAGCTCATGGCGATGGGCCCTGCGCCGCGGTCTGGAAATACCTGTGTGTCTGGCCAGCCCAGGAACTTGCACCAGCACCTCTGGGATAAGCTGCTGACTGTAGCTATGCGCTCCTGTCATTTCCGGCCAAAGCAGGTCACCACACACCCTTCTCCCCTGGGGTTAGTCACCAGGCCGACTGGGAGCCATGCTGGGAGATGGCGGAGACCTGAGTGAATCACTCCTGCCAGCTGATGGGCAAGTCCTGCACCTGCCCGAGAAGGTGTCCCACCCACCTGACAATGCAACCAGCCAGGCTCAGGTACCTCGGCGCCCCACCCATTTTGTGCTTAGACGTGCGTGGGGTTTCTGTGCCTGGGGAATACCTACAGTTGTATATGGAAAAATAAATTCTCTCTCTCCTTCTCTCACACACAGAGACACAGATATGCACACGTATACTCTACAGTTACAGATAATTTAGAGCCTGTTAGCCTGGCCACATGTCTGCTGGCCCTAAACAGGAATCAGAGAACATTTTCTTTTCTTCTTCTGCCTCCCATACACAACCTCATGGATTGGGTCCTTTGCAGGTTAACCAGGCAGGAGCAAGGCTGTGGACAGCGGGCAGAAGCACAGGGTGAAGCCGGCAGGGGCACCCAAGTCTTGCCCGCCTGTCCCCTCTTCACTGTGGTGCGTGGGCTTCCACCTGGACTTCAGGCTTTCAGCCCACGGTAAGGACAGATGTCTCTGGATAATTGAGAAACCTATTCTAAGAAACCGGGGGAGCTCTGCAACCCATCTGTCTTCAGCTATCTCTGCCAAGAAAGCTACTCACATACCCGAGAGGCTGAGGAATACGTGTTTTCCAGAGAAAGTGAGATTTCAGAAGCCTCCATTATAGGTAGGCGCTGCTTTGACCCTGGGTCTCTGGTCTGCAGAGCCCTTCAACCAGTGCAGAGGGCCCTGGGAGGGAAGAGCGGTCACCAGCCACGGCTACCTCTTCCACCCTCAGCCTGCTGCTGCTGCTAAGTCACTTCAGTCGTGTTTGATTCTGGGTGACCCCATAGACGACAGCCCACCAGGCTCCTCTGTCCCTGGGATTCTCCAGGCAAGAATATTGGAGTGGGTTGCCATTTCCTTCTCCAATGCATGCATGCATGGTAAGTCGCTTCAGTCATGTCCGACTCTGTGCAACCCCATAGATGGCAGCCCACCAGGCTCTTCTGTCCACAGGATTCTCCAGGCAAGAATATTGAAATAGGGTGCCATTTCCTTCTCCACCCTTAGCCTACCCTTCGGGAAAGACATTTATAGCAATTAATTGCTCTTTTACTCCTCTAGACATCAAAGTTCCGAAATACCAAAGCTCCCTGGAGAAATTTCTACCCAAGTCCTCACATTCTTTCAAAAGATGAAAAGAGACAACCTTCTTCCACTTCTGAGGGGCCTTAATTTCTCCAGCTATCACAACAGCCAATTAGTCCCCTACTGTCTACCGGGGTCAGACTGTCTAAAGTGCAGAGAGGAACCTGGGATTCATGACTTGAAGGAGAGGGCATCTGAGGGATGCAGGGGCTCCTGGTGGGACCATGCAGGGACTCACCCTGGCTGACCCATTTGCCACCTGATGATCAGGTCAATGTCCCCAGTTTACAGAGGAGGAAACTGAGGCTTAAGGCTGCCAGGGCCCCAGGGCCAGTGGAGACAGTGAGCATGCCCTGGAGCTGGAATCTATTTCCAGTTCAGTTCTGTCCCTGGTCAACCAAGCAACCTGAGGTCGGTCATTGCCTACTAGGCCCTGCATTTTGCCACTGGTCAAGAGGAAATCAGGACCTCTGCCACGTCTTCCCTTGGTGGAGGCAAGGAGATTGGGGCAGGCTTCATGAGTGAGAGGTCGGGCACCAGCACAGGGCCAGGCACTCACAAGGGCCCCACTCCTGGTTTAATGCTCTCCTGTCGCTGTCTTGAAATTCTGAATATTTTTCTAAACAAGGGACCCTCTACCAAGCCCCACAAACTATCTAGCTGGTCCACAATGAGGGAGAGGATGTCAAGTGCTCTCAAACTGCCGAGGGCCCCGTAACCTTAAGTAGACATGATGTGGACTCCAGAAGGAATTACTAAAGGAAAACTTCTCTAGGTGGCCACAGCCTCACGTCAGGTGAGGGAGCAGGAGATACAAAGGACACTAAGCCTTCCTTCCAGAAGGTACCTGAATGGCTGAGGAAACCACTCTGCACAAGTCAAATAAAACAACACAAATCATAGGTAACAATGAACCAAAAAGATAGGTCAGGTTAAAACAGAACACTTCCAAGAGTGCCAACTATATGTAAGGTGCCATGCCAAGCACCTCCCACTGAGCAGCTCAGAGGCGAGAGGAAAAAACTCAGGGCCTAACCCAGTGTAAGTGGCAGAGTAAAGGAGTGTGCCAGGCTCAGTGACAACACAGAGGAAGGGGACAGCTCCCAGCTGAAGACCCTGAAGCTGTGTCTTGAAGGATGAATAGGAGTTTGCCGGTAGAGAATATGGGGATGGGCATTGCAGGCACAGGGAACTGACATTCTCTGAACAAACAATTATTGAGCATCTGTTTATTATATGCCAGGCCCCCTGGGTTGGGCATTGAGGACACACAGGTGAGCATGTGCTAGTCTGTTTGTGATGATGGCATCTAGTGAGCATGGGAGAGAGGCATGAATCAAGTCACACCCAGGTAAACAAAGCTCGCAGACACCCAGATCAATGAGGGGGGAGTGGCGTGGGGAGTGCAAGGACAGGCAGCTGGATATCTGACCTTGCCCTGGGGCAGGCAACCCTCGCGGGTGACTTCTGAGCTATTACCGAGGGTGAGAAGATGTGCTGTCTTGTGTGTGTGTCACACCCCCATACACACACACACACACAAGTGAAGGTCTTGAAACAGGAAGGGGCTAGGCCTTTGGGAAAACTCAGGAAAAAGATGTGGCTGAGGCCTGGGAGGCAAGTGAAGGGGCTTGGGGGTGCTGGACCATACCTGAGGGCGGAGAAGAGGTTCACGCAGGGGAGTCAGGTAAGCCTGAGACCCCTGTGGCCGAGCTGTGGAGGAAAGATGGGGTGGGGCTGGGGGGTGGTCCCTGTTGGGCGAGGTGAGGGCCGGGCCTCAGGCTGCGGTGTGAGGATGGGAGGGCCCAGGACGCTTTGGCAGGTGGAACTGTGGGCCAGTGGCAGCAACAGAGCCTGGGGCAGCTGCAAGAGGGGATGTGGGAAGGCCTGACGTGCCAGCTTCCAGTCTGCTGTCAACGGCCCTGAGGACAGGCTGAGCAGCCAGGGCTGGGCTCCAGGGTTCACGGGGAAGCTCTGCAAGCACAACAGACTCACACTTCAGAGGAAGTTGGTACCACCATGCACATCTCCAAGGTGTTCTGGAGAGAGTCAGAATGTGGGAACTGACCAGATCTGGGAAACATCAGGGGCACTGCTGGGAGATGCTGTACTGGATGGGGTGGGGGTGGGGGGCAGCACTCTGGGAAGAAGGAATGACGCGAGTAACCGCAAAGAACTGACTTCCTGGCCAGTCAAGTGGCCTTGATGAATGCATTCATTCATTCAAACCATCAACAAGCACACTGAGCGCTTACTGGGCCCTGAGATGTTGTGCTGTGCTGCGCTTGGTCGCTCAGTCACGTCCGACTCTTTGTGATCCCGCAGACTGTAGCCCGCTAGGCTCCTCTGTCCGTGGGGATTCTCCAGGCAAGAATACTGGAGTGGGTTGCCATGTCCTCCTCCAGGGGATCTTCCCAACCCAGGGATTGAACTCAGTCTCCTGCATTGCAGGCGGATTCTTTACTGTCTGAGCCACCTTACGGCAGTGCAAACATAGTCAAAAGTCCCCATGTACATTCTAGGGAGGGGGAAGAACAGACAAAACAAAACAGAAAGGAATCAATGGGTAAATAACCTAGTGTGGAGGAAGGAGATGGGTGCTACCGTAAAGAAACTGAGCTGGAGGAGGGGAACAGGAGTGTGGGGTGGTTGGGTGAGGGGGTGAGCTGAGGGAAGCTCAGGGAAGCTGGACCTAAGCTGGACCAGGGCTTTGGTCCAGGAGGGATGAAAGCCCAGGGAGGAGGGGGAGGGGACTGGATCACAGGAAGGATAAACTGGAGGTTGGGGGAGATAGGACCTCCTTCCGCCCTCCACGTGCTGCCCAGAATCCTTGGTTTCTCAGCCTCAGCACTGCCAACGCTGGACTGGATAACGCTTCATTGTGGGGACTGACCTGCACGTGGCAGAGTATTTAGCAGCATCCTGTGCTCTGTCCGCCCAAAGCACCTGCCCCTGGGCTGTGACAACCCAGGGTGTCTCCAGACTTTGCCCTGTGTTCCTAAGGGTAACCAGCACCCCCAGGTGAGAACACTGCTTGAAAGGAACAGCTGACACACATTCTGACTCGCTGTGGCCGGGCACTGTTCTGAGCCCTCATGTCAAACATCCCTAGGAGGTTTTATTATATCAATGAGGATACCAGTCTCTCCTCACCCAGCT
Organism: Muntiacus reevesi; assembly: GCF_963930625.1. Classification (NCBI taxonomy): domain Eukaryota; kingdom Metazoa; phylum Chordata; class Mammalia; order Artiodactyla; family Cervidae; genus Muntiacus; species Muntiacus reevesi. Next base: position 89,827,660 of record NC_089253.1, on the reverse strand, counting down.
AGTAGGCCCTAGTCTATTGTGGGGCGGGATTCAAACCCAGACTATCCAAGCCCCGACCCCTCTGCTACACTGCTTTCCAGCACACAAGTCAGTGGACAGAGGTGCGCTCAGAGCCAGTGGAGGGAGGCAGACCTGGGCCTCAGCCTCGGCTGTGAGTCCCAGTCAGGGCGGCACTTCTGGCCCCTCAGCGACATTTAAAACTGGGGCACCAGAGAGAACTTCCGCAAACTCCACTCTCAGTAATTAAACTGCAGCCTCTCGGACTTGAGGGCCTCGTGAGCAGCTGCCTTAATTAATCAATTCCACATCTCCACCTCCTCAACCCGGAGCCAGGCTTGGCATCCTGGAACCGCACTCCACCGGCAGGCGTGAGACAGGTGTGAGGATGGCTCCTCAGATCAGGAGTTTGCAGGACACAGCAGCAGTCTTAGGAGATAAACTCGGGATGAGGAATTAGTCCTGAGGTCACCAACCCAAATGCCAACCTGCTCCCAAGCTCCTTCCTGCTGTGTCAGGCCAGGCAAGCTTGCAGAACAACAGTGATAATTACTGTGGTTGCTAGAGCGTTCACGGGGGCCGCGCAGTGTCAAGGCCTGTTTACCACACTGAGTCCTCAGGACAAGCCTGCACGTTAGGAATTATTCCCTTTTTATAAATGAGACAACCAAGGCTCAGAGAAGGCAAGGAACCTGCTCAGGGCTACGGAGTTAATACATGACAAGCCTGGAGAAAAGTTAATATGGAGTATTTATTAGATATTAGTATTGTATCAACATTATATGTGTTGAGTGCAATGACTACATTGTAGTCACACTGTAAAATATCCTGGTTCTTAAGAGATACAGGCTGAAGTGTATAAGGGTGAAATGTCTCAATGCTTGCAACTTACTCTCAGTTTCAGGGAAAAGGTGTGTGTGTGAGTGTGTGTGTATATGTGACTGTGAATGTGTGTACATGTGTGAATATATGTATATGTGTGTATGTGTATACTGTGGGTGTGTATGTGTATATATGTGTGTATTATATATGTAAATGTATGAGTGTGTATGTGTATATGTGAGTGGGTATCTATGTGTAAATGTGTATCTATGGACTTACCTCAAAGCTTGGGCTTCCCTGATAACCTCAATGGGTAAAGAACCTGCCTGCAATGAGGGAGACCTGGGTTGGATCCCTGGGTTGGGAAGATTCCCTGGAGAAGAGAAAGGCTACCCATTTCAGTATTCTGGCCTGGAGAATTTCATGGACTGTATAGTCCATGGAGTCTCAAAGAGTCAGACACAACTGAGCAACCTTCACTTCACTTCACTGTGTATGTATGAGTGTGTATATGTGTGTGTGTGTAAACATGCATGTATATGCATGTGTGTATATGTGTGGGATGTGTGTGAGTGTGAACAGAGATAAGAGTGTGTGAGCAAAGGTTAACATTGGTGAATCCAAGTAAACGGCATGGGGGTGTTCACTGGGTTATCCAGAAGTTTCTGCAGATTCTAAATCCAAACGAAAAGTCAGGAAACATGAGAAAGTCCCTGGGAAGCAGGGTCACAGCAGGAGAGGCTGCAGTCACTCTGGAGGCCCCTCGCATGGGGGGAGCATCTCTGAAACCCAGACCCTGATGGGGTCCTACTCCCGCGAGAGGTGCGGGTGTGCTGCACTGGAGAGGCTGGGACTCCTGACACCGCGAACCTCGGCGCTCCCATCTGCCCCTTCCACAGCAAGAGGGCACCTTCTGTTCCAGGTGGGAGCTGCTCTGATGAAGGGGAAGCTTCTTGAAACACCAGGATCAAATCATGATGACGTCATTAGTGCTCCCACCTGCCCCTTCCCCAGCAACAGGGCACCTTATGTTCCAGGTGGGAGCTGCTCTGATGACGGCCCTTCGGGGAAGCTTCTTGAGACACCAGGATCAAATCATCATGATGTCATTAGTGTGGCTGCCCTGCCCAGCTGTCCAGACAGCACCAGCAAAGGCATCAACACTGAAAACCACACTGAGGCTGGGAAGGGGACTTCAGGGGGCACCCTTCTTCTGTGGCCTGACCCTCAGAGAGTCTGCAGGCCACTCTTGCACGTGGCATATCACACACACCAGAGGACACTGGGACAGGCACAGCCTTGCTCGCTAGACAGAAAGGGCTCTGTCCACCACCCTTGGGCAGACCCCAGCCGTCAACCACGTTCCCCTCCCAGTGCTGGCTCTCAGTAGAGGGCATCTGGCACTGTCTGGAGAAAGGAGATTTTCGATCATCACAGTCAGGAGATGCTCCTGGGTAGAACAACCTAGAATGCACAGGATGGCCACCCCATCCACAGCGCCAAGGGTGAGGAGCTCTGCCGGGTGGTCACCTCGGTTACCACTTGCACCAGGCTGCTTCCACACCTCTGGCCTTCACATCTGCTGGTCCCTCAGCCTAGAACATTCTTCCCTGTTCACTGCTCACTGCTGTAGCATTACCCTCTGAAGACCGTGTTTGCACACTGACCCGAATCTCCTCCACTCATGGCACGGCCCTGGTTGCACCCAGGTGTCTGTGCATCTGGTTCCACCTCCACTCTGGAAGCTTCCTGAGGGCAGCCACAGGGTGAGGGTCAGGCCTGCGTGGGCCCCAGGCAGCCCTATTCTCAGACATACTAAAATGGAACCGCATCTCCCACTGAACAGAATTCTCGTCTAACTCCTTAGAGGGGGATGACCCTTCTTCTTTTTCAGGCCTCCAGTATTTTTGTGGACCCCTGAAAACCCTGGAGACTGTAGGCTCTGCGCTGCAGGACCTGGTGAATGAAACACTGCTGCCGGTCACACCTGGAGCTCCATGTACAGTGGAGGGAATGAACAGATTTCAGATTCACTTGGGAACCACGTGGGAAGGAAGCCCCCAACCCCAGAGAATCCTCACCTCAGAGAGTGTAAGACATCAAGGAACTGAAGAAGCCTGCATGCATAGATTATTTAACTTGTCATGACTGGATTGGTAAAAGGCATCTGTCAAAAGCTTCTGGTTTAAAAAAAATGTCTCTCCTGCAAAGTTGGCCTGATTGGTAGAAAAGTGCCCAGCTCACACTGTCTCTTCAAGTCCTTTTTACTGCTAAGCAAGGCTACCTGGCAGGCTTGCTCTAACAGCCTCTGCAGTTCAGCCAGCACAACACAAACAGGAAGGGACCTCAGAGCTGGGGACGCTTCCACGGCTGCACTGGGACACTCCGATCCTGGGCAAAGTCCTCCAGCTCTGACAGAGGGGCGTGCAGGTGGTGGCTTTATCCCTGCACAGTAGGGGGACAAGGACAGGAAGAAAGAGAGGCATCTTCTGACCCAATTTAAAAAGAGGTCCTTTCTTCCTTCCCAGGGAACAGCTGGAGCCCTGGAACCTGGCCAGGCCAGAGCCTGAGACCTGAAGTCAGGAACCAGCGTGCCAATGGAATCCGGCTCCAGGTCTTCCTGATTCAGTCTGACCTTCGGCCTCTTGCAGGTCCCCAGGGGGTGGGTAATGCAGACTGCAGAGCCCTTGTCTATTTAGGGATGGGTGCCAGGACAGGAACCCTCAGCTCGCAAATGGGTGCATGCCCCCCTCCCACACTTTTGGGCAGGACCTCTCAGGCTGCATGACCTTCACTGAGGGCTGGGCACCTGGCAATGTCAAAAGCCCACCTGTGCAGGCTGGCGGCAGAAGGACACTTCTCTTCTGTGAAGGACATCTGTGATAATCCCAGCATGCTGACAACCTGCTACCCACCCCCTAGGGAAAAGTCAATTTGCATTGCTGGTCAGTCTTCTTAGGGGTGGGGCTGAAGTCAATTTGGGGCTGACAACCCACTACCCACCCCCGAGGGAAAAGTCAATTTACATTGCTGGTCAGTCTTCTTAGGGATGGGGCTGAAGTCAATTTGGGGCCGGAAGGACCAGCTCCAAGCCTAATAATCCCAGGGCAGGAGTCTGGCCAGATTTCACAGACCTTGGGTCACCTCCAGAGAAAGAAGCCAGAATGGAAATTTCAACCCACGAAGCTCCATCAACTCCACTGCCCACAGCTATGCCAACTCTCGCAGGGTCACCATTTAAAACATTAATTAAATTGGGAAACTGAACAGTGTTGCTTGCTTGCTTGTTCTTCTTAAGAAGACGGGGGAAAACTGACACAGGGCTGTTTATCAGGACCTGTGTAAATTCCCTTCACTCAGCCACATGGACTCATTCATACAACCTCCTGCTGAAAGCAACCAGCCTTGTTCTCAGGGGCAAGCCCAGGCAAGGTGGCCCAATTTTTCTAGTGCCTGCCAGCAGGCTGGCTGCTTCTGCCTTTGCCCCTACTCTCCTACCATCCCTTCCCTCTGCTGAAGTGTCCGATAATTGGTTCAAATAAATAGGCTTCCCAGGCCAGGCTCACTGCATCCCCTCAGAAGGGGGCCAGGAAGGCCTCCAGCTTCCTGTTGTGAGAATTAGGTCATTAAACCAACTGGGCTGCTGGCAGGGCGAGGGCTCGGTGCCCTGTCACGGCCCAGGGTCAGCCCCCTCCTCACTGTCCGGCTCTGGAAATGGGGGTCCTCGGGACCCAGCTGAGAGGCCCCAGGCCCAGCCTCCTGTGTGAAACTTCTTACAGACTCTTAGAATAGGAAGTTTTAGGATTACTGCCTCTTCTTTCCTATAAACTTTCAGCATACAGGTATGTGCTAATTTGCATTAAAATAAAGCTATGTTTGTCTCCCTGGAAAACATATCCACACTACCGCAATACGCTGCAAACCTTCATCACACCCTCGTGTCACAGAAGTGCACTGTTTGTTTGGATAACTGCTTCTGCTCCATTTCACAGCCCGTGACCTTCCCTCTCCTTTCCCTCTAGCCACTTCAGAACAAAAAATAATCTGAGGAAAGAGGAAACCTCCCCCTAAGGGGCTGCTGAAGACTCAGTTTCCTTCCTCCCTAAATGTTTAACAAGCTGCTGATCAAAATAAAAAATATTTTAAACAGAATCTACATGCGTTTATTCCATTAAGTCACTGGGGAAGTAGCATGAAGATGAGGACTTCTGATGTGTAGCAAGACTTGTCCAGTCTGGAGGCAGGGAGGCTGGAGGCTGGAGAGGAGAGGGAGACAATTGGGGAAAACACAGCACCCCAAAGAGCAGGAATCCACCCACAGTCACCTGCTCAGGGCCAAGGGCACTGCAGAAAAGCTCAGAACTATCCCCTTTCCCAGTGGGATGGACACAACCAACCAGACCAGTGGAGAGGAGGAAATCTTTTCCCTTCTTTCCTCCTAGAGTCTTTGGCTGGCCTAATAATTATACTGACATAAGACATCAAAGGGACTTCCCTGATGGCTCAGCAGGAAAGAATTTGAGGAAAAAAAAAAAAAAAAATCTACCTGCAATGCAGGAGATGTGAGTTCGATCCCTAGGTTGGGAAGATCCCCTGGAGAAGGGCATGGCAACCCACTTCAGTATTCTTGCCTGGAAAATTCCATGGACAAAGGGGCCTGGCTACAGTCCATGGGGTTGCAAAGAGTGGGACACAACAGAGCACACGCAGGCAGGCAGGCAAGACATCAAGGGAAAAAAATTTAACTTCTTATGTAGAGAGCCTCAATATAAGGCTTGAAGAAGTGACCAGAGCAACCACCTTTTGTATCTTTTAGACAAAGGAACAATAAATTTGTGCAGAATTGACAAGACCAAGAGGTTTGGGCTTGGAGCAGTAAACAAGTGAGAAAATTAACAACTAACAGCCTTCTCAGCCTTGAACTCCCTGTCTCTGGTGATAAGGACAACTTCCATTCCCTATACGGGGAAGGTACGTTTCACGTGGGAGATTTATTTCCTGCTTTCACGGGAATAAAGAAGGGTCAGGGTGTCTTTCTTGCACCGACTATTTCTCAAGCAACTTTAACTCCAAATAATCAATACGCCAAAGTGGTATATGTAGGGCTGGCTTATTCTGCTCCCCTGCACTCGGCACACCCAAACAATCCAGTTCAGAAGCCAAGTCCCCATCAGCCATTTGTAATGACATCCTCCATTCCCAAAGCCATGAAACCATTAGTCACCAAGTTGCAGAGAAGGGGAAGAAGCTTCTAGCAAAACTGACCTGTGAGTGTTTCCCTGGGCAAACAGACTCCTGGTTTTACAGGCCAGCTACTCACCCAAGACTGTCACATTTCATGAAACGAAACCCAGGAGCCTTTCACAAGCCCATGCCCACAGAATGCAAGCAGAACCTGACCTTTTGCAAAAACTCTCAACTGAGAGAAAAAGCTTCTCTGAAGGTTAGGGAGAGAGAGAGTTTCATTATACTACAAGTTAGTTGGATGGTATTCCTGAGGATTAAGACTTCAAGTCTCAGAGAACTAAAGTTCCTCACAGGTTTACTCGGAGCATATGACATAATGTTAAAAACAGAACAAAAACTACAGGCACCAATGCACACTTGTTCTGCATCTAGAAAAGTCTTATGAGTCTGCCAGACAGATAAGTCATAAGATTTCCAAGGTCAAAATTAATAACTCACCCCCCAAAAGAAGTTCCTACAAGAAATGGAAATCAAGGACTGTGCATGCCATAAAAGAAGGGGAGAGGAACTTCCCTGGTGATCCAGTGGCTAAGACTCCACACTCCCAATGCAGGGGGCCCGGGTCTGATCCCTGGTCAGGGAACTAGATCCCACATGCGGCAACTAAGAGTTTCACATGCCACAGCTAAAGATCCCACATGCCACAAGGAAGACCCAAGACTCCAAGTGCTACCACTGAGACCTGGTACAGCCAAATAAATCAAATAAATAAAGTTAAAAAATAAAGCAAGCAAGTTGCAGATATCAGATACTCTGCTAAACATCTTACCACTCACCTCCTAAGGTCATGCTCTGACGCTGCTCCAATACCATTTCCCCCACTCAAGTAATTTACTACTGACCCAGTGGTGTTCTCTGATGTATGGCCCACATCCACCTCTCCCAACCACACCCCTCACTTTGGCCTGGGCCGGCTTTTAATCTAGAATCCAACAGAAGATCTCACCTTCCCTTGGTTCCCACGCTCATTCCTCTCCCTTAGCCCCCACGCTCATTCCTCTCCCTTAGCCTAGAATGTTCACCAGCTTTTCTTTGTCTTATCATGATGTTAACAATTTTTAAAAATCAAGGACCATTGTCTCTTTGTCCAGTTTTCCTTAGAACTGGAGTAAAGATAGATATTTTGGCAAGAAACAACTGTAGCTGATGTTGCCCACGTCCCACTGGAGGCACACAATGCCAATCTGCCCCGTGTCTGGTGATGCCAGATTTGTGGATCACTCTATTACAGAGCAAAGTTTTAAATGTACAAAAGAGAGAGTAAGTAGACTAAAAGAAAACAGTAGAAGGAAATAACACAAAATGAAATCTAGAAGTTATAAGATTAAAGATTTTAAAATCTGATTACATAAAAATCAAAACTCTCTGCATAGAAAAAACAATATAATCAAAAGCACAATGACAGACTGTGGAAATACATGTGACATATGTCACAGCCATAGGACAAACTGCTGTAATATATGAAGAACGCCTACAGATCAAGAAGAAAAAGACTGCCAACACAAGAAATAATGGGCAACAACATAACAGATTGCTCTTAAAGATCTGAAATGATACTCTATTTCCTCATCAAGAAATTAAATTTAAATTATAATGATATACCACTTCCTTCCTATCAGATTAGCAACAAAGCATGGAAGAAAGAGCTATTTCTGCATAATTTTGGTGCGCATATAAAATGTTACCATGGAGGCCAACTTGGCAAAGTAAAAATTTAAACAGATGTACCCTTTGCTCTGGGGCTTCCCATGTGGCTCAGTAGTAAGAATCTGCCTGCCAGTGCAGGAGACACGGGTTCCATCCCTGAGTTGGGAAGATCCCCTGGAGAAAGGAATGGCTACCCACTCCAGTATTCTGCGTGGACAATCCCATGGACAGAGGAGCCTGGTGGTCTACAGTCCATGGGGTCCCAAAAGAGTCGGACACGACTTAGCGACTAAACAATAACACAACTTTTGCTCTAACAGACTGTAAAAATTTATCCTACAATACACTTATATAAAAGCACAGAGATATAAGTAGAAGAGCATTTCTTTTTAATAGTAAAAGAAGATAGGGAGTTTTGCGGTGCTGTAGGGGTTGAGATTATGCAGTTTCACTGCTGTGGCCCATTATACCTGCAGACTGAGATCCTGCAAGCCACATGGTACAGCCAAAATGAATAAACGACGACAGAAAACTTAAATACTCGGCAACAGGGGACATTGAAAAAAATTAAAGTATAAGCAATCAAAAGAATGGCAGGGAACCATTAAAAGGAGTGAGGTAGTTGTAAATGACCTCAGGCAGTAACTTAACCTCTCTGCACCTCAGTTTACTCACCTGCAAACTGTGGAGAATAATAGCATTTAGTTCATAGAGTTGTTGTGAAAAATAAATGTGTCAACATAAGTAAAGCACTTTTAACGATACCCAGCACACAGGAAGTAAAGAGGTATTAGCCAGACGAAAGCAATGGTGATGATAGTAGAATGGAATGCTGGGTTCCAATGTTTAGTGTGAAATGAAAAAGATAAGGTGAGTATTACAGTGTGGGGAAAAAAAAACAGGGCAAGTCAGGCGTGTGTGCGGCCAATGTGTACCTTATGCACTTGTACATGTAGGAGCCTCTTGTTAAGATGAAAAAGACAGCCACTACCTTTTTCGGCTTTCGGCTAGGAGGAGGCGAAGGTGCAACTTTCTTCGGTCGTCCCGAATCCGGGTTCATCCGACACCAGCCGCCTCCACCATGCCGCCTAAGTTCGACCCCAACGAGATCAAAGTCGTGTACCTGAGGTGCACCGGTGGGGAAGTCGGTGCCACGTCTGCCCTGGCCCCCAAGATCGGCCCCTTGGGCCTGTCTCCAAAAAAGGTCGGTGATGACATAGCCAAGGCAACTGGTGATTGGAAGGGTCTGAGGATTACAGTGAAACTGACCATTCAGAACAGACAAGCCCAGATTGAGGTGGTACCTTCTGCTTCTGCCCTGATCATCAAAGCCCTCAAGGAACCACCAAGGGACAGAAAGAAGCAGAAAAACATTAAGCACAGTGGAAACATCACTTTTGATGAGATCGTCAACATTGCCCGGCAGATGCGGCACCGGTCTCTAGCTAGAGAACTTTCTGGAACCATTAAAGAGATCCTGGGGACCGCCCAGTCTGTGGGCTGCAATGTTGATGGCCGCCACCCTCATGACATCATAGATGATATCAACAGTGGTGCAGTGGAGTGCCCAGCTAGTTAAGAACTGCAAAGAAAAAAGAAAAATAAAGGATCATTTGACAACCAAAAAAAAAAAAAAAAAAAAAAAAAAAAAAAAAAAAAAAAAAAATAAAAAAAGAAAAAGACAGCCACTAACACACATCTTTTTCGAGGCATCTCTTTCACCAATTAGCCTTTTGAGTTCTGTACTATGTATATATTACCTACTCAAAAAAAGAAAAAAACACAAAAAAAGGTGTTCTTTTTAAGGAGGTGAAACAGGATCAGAAAAGGAGAATAAACAAAAGATCTCCCCCAGGTGGCCCAGTGCCATGACTGATGTTGAGCATTTAAGCTCTGCCACCACCACTGCTCACAGGCTGTGAGACCCCTTTCTCTTCCTTGGAGACAGGAAGCCACTGTGGACAGCCAGCACTCAGAGCAGGGGTTAAGTGATGGGCATGTACCATTTCTCAGGTGGCGGCGGACAGCTTCCCCCAGGGAGGGATGAAGGACTCTGCTCCACCATGTCCCACTGTAATCTTCAGGCAAGTAGAGCTGGGGCCCTGGAGAAACCCCACTACCACCTCAAGCCAGCTTACTAGCCTGTAGGCCCCACCCTGTTCCCCCTACAAATTACCAGCACCCCTTCTTCATGCCACTTCGGCGACTGGCCATAGAGCACATGCTCAGGAACAGTGCTCCCACAGGTCTGAGGTCATAGCCTAGTGGGCCTGAGCATGGCGATTTCTCTATCACCTTCTGTTCCTTCCTTAGTAAGACTGAATCAGGGGCTCAGAACTATCACCTCGTCTTTAAAATCTCCGGATCATGTTGACAGCACCTATGGTTCTGTGTATTTAAAACACATTCCTCCATCCCCTACTCCCTTCTGCATGAGAAACACAAAATTTTAAATGGAAAATCATTCAAATACCCTCTCCCTGGAGAGAATGGAAGAAACCTAGAGGGTCCAAAACCCATTTTAGTTCACATTCCTGTAGCAGAAGAACATTCTGCAAGGATAAGGGTCAGGATGAATCTGTCAGAAGCCAGGGCTGCCTGGGGCAGGGGGCTGGGAGGCCTTGGTCTGGGCAGGGAGGTCAAGGCTAACCCATCTCCTTGGAAACTGAGCCCCTGGTTCCCCCGGTGATTCAGCAGGAAGAAAAAGGGTGGGGCCCACACTGTGAAAGGTGTCTGAATCCAAAAGGGACCTGACCCCTGAAGGAAGAAACCCCCCCACACACACAGCCCCCCACCAGCTTACAGAAGCCAGAATTGAAGAACGTGAAGGCGGTAACTTCATCTGTTTGGGAGTTGTTATTCAGTTCAGGGACAGGAACCACAGGATTCCAGCAGCAGGAAACATGTGGGCTGGATACTCAGGAGATGCTCAGGCCTGAAAAAGCCTTAATTGGAACTGGTTTCCCAAAGCCTCCCACCCAGCTCTCCATGTGGGAGGAGAGATAGAAGTGGGTCACATTCTCCCAGCTGAACTGGCGTCACCGTGGGCTCTGACCACACGTGAACAAGTCCGGGGGCACAGAGTGGCCTGGTCTCCTCGCCAGGCCGGTCATTTCCTCCTGCTCAGATGCTGGATGGCTCTGAGGCCCTCCAGACTGAAGGGGCAGCTGGTTGGCACCAGGAGGGCAGTGACACCGAGGGGGCTGGGGGAATGAACATCGCCCAGGAGCGCAGCCCCATCCTGGCGCCTTCCTTGCTCTCAGAATGTCTGCAGGCGCCTCTGCCAGCCTTGAGTCCTCTCTACTCCAGCTCCTGCCTGAGGGCGAGTAGACGAACACAGGGTGCTTTTCTAGGACCTGCCAGGCCTCCCTTGACTGGGCTCTTTGGAGGGAACACGAGGCCTGGGGCTGGGCAGACTTGGGGAAGAACCCTCCTCTACCCCACTCTACATATACTGGCCCTCAGTGAGGTGCATAGACACAGGTGTCCCTGGCTTCATGCCGAGAGCACCGATGCAGCCAGCCCCACAGTCCACCTGCTGCCATAAACCTGTGTTCCAAAGTTGGCAGAGGGAGGCCTGGCAGGTAGGGAGAGATTCTGGAGAGCCAAGGTCTGATGGACTTTTCACAAGAAGAGGCACTGAGGACTTCCCTGGTTGGCCGGCGGTTGAGACTCTGCCTGGCAATGTGGGGGACGTGGGTTCAATCCCTGGTTGGGGAACTAAGATCCCACATGCTTCAGAGCAACTAAGCCCACACTCAACAATGAAGACCCAGTGCAGCAAAAAAAAGAAAAGAAAGGCACCAGATTGATGGTATCACTTCAAAACAAAAACTCGGGAAAGAGCTCATCACCATGATCACTCCTCCTGACTTGAACCCAAGTGACAAAGGCTTAAGGCTTTAAGAGGAAACATAGTTCTTACTAACCATGACTGCCAAGGTGCTAATTGTTTCTGCAGATGCCCACACGAGTGCAGCTTTTGTCAACTGCAACATGCAAGGGCTCTAATCTCCTAACTCTTCCCGTGCTCTTCTGGGCAGCCAAGTACAACCTCCACCTTAACATCCGCCCAGGGCAAGTGCCCTTGGGGCCGATGGGGACATCTAGAAATTATGTCCTGACTGCCTCCCACCACTACCCCTGAGAGTTCAAGACACTCTCACCAACACGTTCTTGCTTTATTCACACGGCTCCAACTAGATAATAAACCTCTTGGCCCTAGACTATAAGCTCTGTATGATAAGAACTATTTTTACCCTGTTCTCCACAGTACTCCCAGTGCCTGCCATGGGGCCCGGATCATAATAAAAAGTTTAGTAAATATTTACTAATTGAAAAAGGAGTCATTAGAAGGAAGGAGGAAAAGAAGGACCAGTGGAAGACAGTCATCACGTCTTGGTATCTCGGTGCTCCTGGCTGACATTACAAAGACACCACAGCGGGGATCAGAAACCAAGCCCTGTAAACCCCTTCTCTGCTCTGCCATCAGCAGTCTTCCATCCTGTTATGAGTCAGAGTTTACACACCTGCTTACAGAAGCATCTACGGTACAACATGGACATGAGAAGTGGAGAAACACAGACTTCCCTGGTGGCCCAGTGGTTAAGAATCTGCCTGCAGAAGACACAGGTCCAATCCCTGGCCCAGGAATATCCCACTTGCCTTGGAGCAACTAAGCCCATGTACCACAACTACTGAGCCCATGCTCTGGAACCTGTGAGCCGCAACTACTGAGCCTGCTCATCCTAGAGCCTGAGCTCAGCAACAAGAGAAACCACCACAATGAAAAGCTCGTGTACCACAGCAAAGAATAGCCCCCGGCTACCACAGCTAGAGAAAGCCCGAGCAGCAGCACAGCCAAAAATAATTAAGTAAATAAAAATTTTTTTTAAAATAAGAAAGCAAGAAATGGAGAAACATTCATGACCTTCAGCCTTCAAGAAACTTCGGAAGGAGGAAAACGATGTTTGGTCCAGCGACACCCATCATGGAAGGACACCTTTCCCTCCAGGGACTGTTGTCTTCCTCCTGAAAGGCTTTGTGGAGGATCAGGGCATAATCAGTCCTTTAACAACCTAGTATAACAGCAGTCAGGGCTCCATGCCCTTTCATAAAAGAAGTTCAAAAGCACTTCAGCTCAAACATCATAATGGCCCTGGGAGCTATGAGTATCATTATCTCCATTTACGATGGAGGAAAGTAAGGCAAACGGAGGTTAATTAGCTTGCCCAAGGTCAGAAGAAATGGGGGAAAAAGGCATAGGATTCAAACTCTGCAGCAGCCTCCAGTGTGCTAACTCTGGCCTCCCCACAATGTCACCCACGCTGGGCTTAAGGGAGATGTTTTTTCTTCTCTGTTATTTCTGCTGAAACAGCATCTGATAGGAGGCCCAGAGCTCGCACATAGGAGTGCCATCAATTGAGCTTGAGTCTTGACTCTGTTTTCTGACCCATGCGACCTCAGACAACTTACCTAACCTTTCCAGGCCTCAGCTTCTGAATGTGTAAAACAGTAATAATTCTACTTACCTCAGAAATTAACAGTGAGGACTAAATGAGGAAACATATATAAAATGTCATTATCATTCATTTTCTCATTTTCTAAATGAGTACATATCACTCTCATAATAATAATTAAAAAAAAAAAAACAGTTACATGAGAAAAAGGTGGCACCCACTCCAGGTTTAGTTTCTACAAGGCCACAGATGACATGTGACTGACAGGCAAGTCTCAGTCTGCCAATGAAATATACCAGGTCCCTGAGAGGGACTTGCAACACAGAAGTCCTATATGATTCCTTCTGACTCATGTCAGCCTCTCAAGGTTAGCAGAGCAGACGGCATCTCGGACACTGACAGACAAGTGGATGCCTGAGTAAGGATCTGAAAGGCTGGCCAACTGCCCCCAGTCTCCAGAGGCCAACTCTGGATTCCTGGTGAGCTGAACTCCTGGCTTTGAAACACTATTTCTGAGAGCTCTGCTGAGCTTCTCAACTCTGCTCAGCCCAGGCTGAAGACTGCTTTCTAGGTACCACTGTACTCCTAGATCAAGTGATGTACAGGACTGTAGATCAAATAACCAAACAGGAGGTGTTCAAAGGTGACAGTGTTGCCTGGTGGTACTCAGCAAGAGACTGGAAGAGAAGTGGGAGATGGTGTGAGGGAGGAAAGCTGCCCAGTCAATCTTGATACACTTCCAACAAAGACACTGTGACATGGAATTTCCTGGTGGTCCAGTGGTTAGGGCTCTGCATTCTCACTGCCAAGGGCCTGGGTTCAATCCCTGGTCAGGGAACTAAGATCCCACAAGCTGCGTGGCACAGCCACAAAAGAAAAAGAAAAAAAAAAAAGACTGTGACAAATAGGTGTGTGTGGGTCCCTGATGCACATAAGAGCAGCAGCACTACTCCAAGTTTACACCAGAGTCACGACCACCATAAGAAGCTTTTCCCGATGCAGAGAGAAGCAGAAAATATAGGACGTGCCACTGTACAGGACAAGACGCTAACAGTTGGCGATGCTCATTCACTCAACTCAAGAAATGTTTACCCATTACCTACATACTCAGAAGGAAAAGATGGCTTGAGGGAATCTGCAGGACACATAGACACACACACCTGGACCTTTGTTAACCTAGCTGATGGCTCCCACGCCTCCCAGCTCTCTAGGCCAGAGACATGAGAAACTTGATGAGAATAGACGCCTGAAAGCCTTCCAAAAGCAGGGCAAGGAGAGCATGCTCATTGCTCTTCGTAGTGTCTGGCTCTCTCTCCTGGGATGGACCCCCAGGAAAAGCTCCCATGCAGTGATGTCCCCCTGTTCAGAATTAAAGAGTAAAATCCAAACTCCTCACCGTGGCCACAGATCTAACTCCCACCAGCTTTTAACTCAGCCCACTCCAGCTTCCTTGGGCTTGTTGCCTCTGCTGCCCTCTGCCCATCAGCTAGGTCTCCACTCAAAATTATCTCCTTAGAGACTTGCCTGATGATCCAGTGGCTAAGACTCTGTGCTTCCAATGCAGGGCGGCTGGTCAGGGAACTAGATCCCACAGGCCACAACTAAGAGTTTGCATGCCACAACCAAAGATCCTGCATGCTGCGACCAAGATGCGGTACAGCCAAATAAATAAATAAAAATAAATTTTTTAAAAAAACACCAAAGTTACCTCCTCAGAGCTCACTACAGTTATGACCCAGGCATTCTCCATCTCACTGATCTCTTTTACCCTGCATCTCTTTTCACCATCCTGTTTTATTCACATGTGTACTTGTTTACCATCTGGCTCTCCCACTAGAACATGGATTTCATGCATCTTGGTGATCTTGTTCTTGGCTCAGTTCCCAGCATCTACAACAGTGCCTGGCACATAGTAGATGCTCAATAAGCCATTCAATTTAAGAAATGTTTATTGAGTGCCTACAAACTTTAACAGTAAACCAAAAAACCCCAAAAATCTCTGCCTTAAAAGAGCTTAAATTCTGATGGGAGATAAGAAGTAGATAAATAAATAATGGTGAAATAACAGCTACTGCTTCAACCAAGCCCTTACCAAGGGGCTCAGTGTAGTTCTAAAGCTCTAATAGGTATTACTTAATCTTCCCAACAACTCCATGAAGGAAGTATTAATATTTTATCAATGGGGAAACTGAGGCACAGAGCAGTTAAGTTACTTGCTGAAGGTCATGAAGCTCATGATGGCAGAACCAAGATCCAAACCCAGGTATAGTCCTATGTTTGGACTAGTCCTGTGTTTAGACCTCGGGCTCTGATTAAGAGCTCTGCTTCATATTTGCTGGGTGTTGAATAACTAGCTGCTCAGCACCCTTAGCAGCTGTTCCCTGTAGGCAGGGCTGGAGTGAGAGCCGACCCGTCAAGGAAGGGCTGTCCTGCTCTGTGAGCGTGGTGACATGGAGACTGCTGGGCTGACCCCCGTGTTAGACTCTGGATGAAGAGGAAACTGATGAAAGGACATGGACAGGGCTCCCCTGGTGACTCAGTGGTAAAGAATCCACCTGACGATGCAGGAGACCCAGGTTCAATCCCTGATCCAGGAAGGTCCCACCTGCCGCAGAGCAACAAAGCCCATGTGCCCCTACTATTGAGGCAGTGCTCTAGACCTGTGCTCTGCAACATGAAAAGCCACTGGAATAGAAGCCTAACCACCACAGCTAGACAGCAGCCCCGCTCACTGCAACTAGAGAAAAGGCCAGAGCAGCAACGAAGACTTAGCACAGCCATAAATAAATAAACGCATTTTTCTTTTTAAATTAAAAAAAAAAGAAAATAGATGAGGTCAGCATTCCTGGGCTCTAGTTTCAGGTGCTGTGAAACACCCAGGCAGGTCGACCAGTACTTGATGAGTGTACTTTGGGGGCAGGATCTAGATGCTGTGAGAGATGGAAAGCTGAGTCCAGTAGAAACCCTGGCCTCAGAAAACCTAGGGTTATGCACCTGCACATGAAGCTGAAAGAGAGGTAGAAAGTAACAGGTGCCATTAGCAAGTGTATAGACTGGTATGGGATTTCAAAAGAGTTACTCAGGGGACTAGGTCCAGAGGCTAAAACTCCACGCTCCCAATGCAGAGGGTCCAGGTTCAACCCCTGGTCAGGAACTAGTTCCCACATGGTGCAACTAAGAGGTCTCATGCCTCAACTAAGAATTCGCATGCTGCAACTAAAGATTCCATGTGCAGCAAAGAAGATCCAAGATCCTGACTGCCACAACAAAGACCTGGCATAGCTAAACAAATAATTTTAAACAATAAATATTAAAAACAACAACAACAGTTACTCAGTCTCTGGGGGCTAGGGGTGCCCAACCTTAAGAGGGGCCTGGCCTACATAACCCTCACGGTCCTCTAGCTCAGAACCTGTTCTGACAGCACAGATTTGGAGCGGCATGGAGACCCAAGTTTTATTCCGATTAATGGTTCAAGTTCATGGCCACTGAGCAGTTCTCCCACCCACCTCGAGATCAGTCGCAACCTCTTTGGGGAACATCGTACAGCAGTGGGAGGGCAATCATGCTCTCATTTAAATAATGCAGCCGGATGTGGGAATGAAGTCCAGTGCGTGCTGCCCTCCTCCTCCTCCTCGAAATGGTTTTTAAGCCCACAAACCCTCTTCCCTTCAGGAAGGGGTGATCCATCTGTGAGCACCTTGTGAGAATGTGGAGACCTAGTCACCCTGTTCACGTCAGGATCTCTAGAGTCTAGAACAGCATCTGGCTCACAACAGGTGTTAAGTAGGGTTTACTGAGCTAAACCAGAGCATAGCCAGGTCTAGAAATTCTCTGCCAGACATCTAAGTCTCAGTCGGTGTTCCCTGAAGTTTCGCTCTCAGTCTCTCCTTGAGGGATCAGACTGGTTTCATCTCTTCTGCTACCACTACCCTGGTTCAAGCCACTGTCATCTTTTGCCCAGCAGTTCCAATGGCCAGTCTCCCAACTAGCACCCTTGCCTCTACCTGCCAGGTTAGTCCCTGCTAACCTGACAGCAGGGACAGCTTAGACACGTTTGGTACACCAGAGAGGCAGACATGTGGGGTCTAAAAGAGGCTGGGTATCCAGACTTAGGTGTCTTGGTTACCAGGTGCAAGAAAAAGGAAGGTGGCTGGGGTGGGGATGATGGCAATCATCCCTGCTCCTTACAATGCAATCTCCATATGGAGGCCAGCATGATCTTTCAAAACTTAGATTTTATCACCTCTCTGCTTAAATCCTCAAATGATTTCTAACTGCACTTGGGGGGAAAAAAAAACCAAACTGGTTCTTCCCACCTTCACAGCACTTACCACTACTAAACTTACTTTGTCCGCTAATTTATTTACCCCTTTCTCTTAAGAATGTCAGCTACAGGAGGGCAGGGCCTATGTCTCCAGACTCCAGTGCCTGGAATACCACATAGGAAGCTCTCATAACTGAATAGATTAATCTCCATCCCAGGGAGGCGACTTGTATATACGAGGGCCACTCACTCCACCAGGAAACCATGAATGACACACTGGCACTTTATAATGCGAATTCCTGCTTTAAACCAGGGGAATCTTGGTCTCTCTGGACACTTTACTGGCCCAAGAGATCAGTATTACTTAGAGTCTAAAGTCCAGTAGTTGCAGCAGGGAGCTAAGAGTCAGAAACTAAGGACTAACTCTGACTTGCCTCCAGGTCCCTTAGCCACACACCCAATGCCTCATTTTACCCAGCAGTCGGCCAGGCACACTTTCCTAAGTTGTGTGAGTGACAGGAGACAATTAACAGTGCTAGCATACTTGATCCTCGGACAGGAGGTGACGCAAGCCTCACATCGCGTTATTTGTAAAACTCTTGATTTGCAGCCAACACAGGTCTCCTGGGCCTTCCCAGGGGCTAACCTGACAGCAGGGACTGTTGAGACACGTTCTGCACACCAGAGAGGCAGACGTGGGGCCTAAAAGAGCCTGGGTATCCAGACCGAGGTGTCTTGGTCACCAGGTGCACCGGAAGGTGGCTGGGGTGGGGATGATGAGGAGAAGGCGATAAGTGCTGTTTGGGGCTCCCCGTGGTCAACCCTGCAGGTTCACAGAGACATGCCCGCCATACAGGCGAGACATGTGCCTACAACGTGCCCCTTCCAGGAACACTCACGGGGCACACGACAGTTCAGCCAGACTAGAGTGAGGAAGAGCGACCCAGGGGCCAGACCTTGGCAGCATTTAGTTTGGGGAAATACCGGGGGCTCTTTACAGAGGGTCAGTCAGGATGCTAAAGCGGGGTGCAGGTGAGGAAAGAGACAAGAACGCGCGGGACCTGAGGCGGATAGGCGGCGACAACCACGCCGACGCGGTGGGGTGAGCAAGAGTGGATGGCTCGGACACCTGTGGAGGCGACCCCCGGGGGAGGAGAGGTTGAGGACGGCTGGATGGTGGTCTGCCGCGGGATCGGGGGCGGGGGCGGCGAGCGGCCGGAGGCAGCGGCGGCCAGGCGGGGCAGGAAACCCGGCCCAGACCAGGGTTCCGTGCCGGTGGTCCGGCCGGTGGGTCCCAGTCGGGTCGGGGGCACAGTCCACGGCCCCTCCCCGGGAGACAAAGGGCTGGTTGCTCCCAGAGCCGCGGAGCGGCGCGGGCCCGGGCGCTGCGGGTGCGGGCCGGCCTCGGCGCTTACCTGGGCCGCCCGACCCGGCCAGGCGGGCGGGGGCTGCGGGTCCGAGAGCGGCGCGCGGCGGCCTGTTCCGGGACGCGCACAGCCCGAGCAGCCGCGACGGCACCAGCGGCAGCGGCAGCGGCAGCAGCAGCAGCAGCGGGAGCGGCCGCCTCAGCCTCCGCCTCCCTCTCCGTGAGTCACCGCGGCGCGGAGGGAAGGAGGCGCCAGGCAGCCGGGGGAGGGACAGGCGGAGAGGGCGGCATCTGGCTCCGCGCGGGCGACGGAGGCGCGGTCACGGCAACGCCCCGGGGTGGAGGATGGCAGAAGGCCGGCGTAGGGGCGCGGTCTGACGATGTAACGGGCGTGGCCTGAAACTCTCAGTGGCTCTCATTGGTTAAGTGGGCCAATGGGGCGGAGCTCTCAGCTGAAAGGTGGGTGCTGCGGAGCTCTCGGGCAAGCTCATTGGGCCCTTCGGAAGTGGGCGGGGCAAGTGGCCCTGGGGCGGAGCCACGAGATGGGCGGGTGGAACCCGGTTGCGGGTAGGGCCTAGAGGCTCTCAGAGCAAACGGGTGGAGCGGGTCTGGGGTTGGTAAGGGAGGAGGGGCGGGGGCTCCGAGGGGGAGGCGGCCTAAGGGCGGAGCCCGGGCTAAGGATGGAGCCGGCGTTGCGGTAAAGCAGCTCTACATGTCCCTAGCTGCTCCAGAAGCACAGTGATCCCGTAAAAATAATGGCCTCTCCCACACACGCGTCTGGGTTTAAAAATGGGAGCGGCCACACGAGGCGGAATCCTTAGCAAGACCCGTTTACTCAGGACCCCTGAAAAATCTGAAATGGACAAGGTTGCAAAACATTTAGAGGCGTGGTCTTCCTGGGTCTTGGAACTGGATATATTGCTACCTTTGAAGCAGTTGGGCCCACTCTTGAACTGGGGGCCTGTCTAACCTGGATCCACCGAACCCCGAGAGCCCAGGGATGGGCCTCTGTGGGTCTGTTAAACTTAGAATATCACATGTAGTGATAGTGAATGCATTTGGTGGGGGTGGTGGGTAGAGAAGGTTGCCCTTGGTTAAAATGTTGCTATAGAAAGTCTGACTCGATCTGCTCTAGAGAGTATAAAGAGCCTCCTTTAGGCAAAATAAGAATTGCCCTGAACACCCAGCTTCCCTTTTAAAGGGACGCGTGTCTTCAAGCGTGGTCTCACTTTCAACATTTAACTTAACAATTGCATAGTGCGACACTAACAGTTTTAGAGGCCTTACTGTGCCGCTTTCCCCAGTCTTTCTGCTCCTTTTCTGTCCTATCCTCTTCCACTTCCCTCATTTTTCTTCCCCTTCCCTATGCAAGAAGGATATAATTTTTTTCCTGTTATATTCTCTAATGCCTATATTACTTTTGATTTAATAACTTTTTTTTTACTTACAATTGAGGAATATTTTAATTTTATCAAAATAATGAGATTATGAACTTTTAAAGGCCAGAAATAGGTCAATAGTGTCTGTATCTCCCTCGGCATCCAGACTACCATGCCCATAACAAGAGCTCAACCAATATTTCTTTTTTTTTAACCAATATTTCTTTATACAGTTACTAGCTGATCCTTCAAGTTTCACAGAGCATACCAATATAACAAATTTACACATTCAAATTATTTTCATGTAAATATTGATGTTTAAACAAAACAAATTAAAAGTAAACAACTTGCTTGGTTATTCAAGACAATGTATAAATTCTATTTCAGAAAAAGGTACATGCTTAAGGATAAATGTGGGAAAGGAACGTATTTTAAAAATGTGTCACTGTGAAATAATGGAAGTTTTTTCAAAATTTTCATAAATATATTGTTTATTGTTCAAAATTACAGTAAGTTCATCAACATAGTCAGGCATTCATCCCATCAGCTCAGAGTTGAAAAACTCTGCATCTCCAGATAGCAGGATTACTTCAGGATTAACTCAGCCTCTCCCCATCTGTAGTCTTAGAATGAAACACTGAAGGCTTCGGAGGCAGGAAACATCTGCTAGCTCTGACAGCCCGCCCTGTCTCTGCCCCTTGGGGAACTGCTCCTCGCCACCCTCTACCCACCAGAGGTGCTGACGAGATGACCATTTATAGCATCCTAACCTTTCCCCTCTACAAAAAAAACAAACAGGGAGACATGAACTCAAGCTGGACCAGTCACGTGCTGTGTTCTCTGGACCATTGACTAAGAAGAGGATATGACCTGAGCTGAGCAATTGGAGTCCTTCTCTGAAACTTTGGGTTGTTGTTGTTTGTTTGTTTTGCCCACATAGCATGTGGGATCTTAGTTTCCTGACCAAGGATGGAACCCATGCCCCCTGCATCGGAAGTGCAGACTCTTAACCACTGGACCACCAGAGAAGTCCCTAAAACTTTTATATTAGAAATGAAGGGAAGCTCTTTCTCTCCTATTGAATCAAAAGCTGTAAGGATGTGACCTCAAAAATGTTTACCACCATCATCTGCTCATCTCGTGGAAAATTCTGAAAGAATGAGGCAGTGTAACTGGACAGACAAAGGGACCAATATTTGGAGGGAAGGAAAGTGAAAAGGAGAGAAACCATCATGGTATGTTCCATGGTTTCAGTAGACCTTGTACCAATTCTGCACACACCATCCCACACTTAAGAGGTCCCCAAATAGGTCTTTCCTCCATCAATAGCTGGCCCCACTCCACTGGAGCTGCTTATACTGGAAACTTAAGTGTATCCTCCACACCACAGTCTCCCTTTTCCCTCACATTCAGTCCATGTTGTTTCCACCCCCAGATCATATCTTGACTCTCCCCAATTCCCACCATCTCCATTTCTCTGCTCCAGCATAACCCATCATCAGCTCTCACCTAACTCCAGCACTAACTTCCAAGTGCTAGTTCAGACTTCCCCTACCATCCTCTATCCATTGCCCACACAGCAACTAGAGGGATCTTCTTAAAATGCACTGATCTTGTGACATCTCCACCATTCAATGAGTTCTCTTTGTTTCCCTGATGAAGTTCAGAATCTTTAGCATGGCTACCAGGCCGTGCATGACCTGGCTCCAACCTGACCTTGTTCCACCTTTGCCAGCTGGGCTTCTGCCACACACAAGCCTTCTCCCTATTGCTTGATCACAGAGTACTTCCTTCTGCTTTGGCACATCTGAGTGTACAGCTCCCTTTGCATCAATGGCTTTTCCCCACTTCTCTCCCCTTCACCTGACAAAACATTTGGTTTTCTTTGGTCATTTTCAAGGACACTTTTTCTATTGAAGTATAGCTGATTTACAATGCTTTATGTTAGTTTCTAGTGTACAGCACAGTGATACACTTATATATATATGTGTGTGTGTGGACACACACACACACACTTTTTGCTTTTTTTTACTGCTGAAAAAAAAAAAAGGGAAAATATGTATATGGATATACTTTGGCCACCTGATGCAAAGAGCTGACTCACTGGAAAAGACAATGATGCTGCGAAAGAGTGAAGGCAAAAGGAGTAGAGGGCAGCAGAGGATGAAACGGTTAGATAGCATCACTGACTCAATGGACGTGAATTTGAAGAAACTCTGGAAGATAGTGAAGGAGAAGCCTGGCATACTGCTGTCCATGGGGTTGTAGACAGTCGGGTACAACTTAGCAACTGAACAACAACACATATTTTTCATGTTCTTTTCCATTATGGTTTATTGCAGGATACTGAATATAGTTCCCCGTGCTATAGAGTAGGACCTTGTTGTTTATCTATTTCATATATAGTAGTTTGTATCTGCTAATCCCAAACTAAAGGAAACTTTTCTTGACCGATACTAGGCCAGCCCCAGTCCCAACAGGGCCATAGATTCCAGGAGGATAAGGAAGTCACTGTGAATCACTCTTACCTAGCACAGCATGTGTAGATGCTCAACAAATACTATTGCATGAGTAAATAAGCATGTAAAGACTGCACCCAGGACTTTCCCTTCACTGACAGCCACTCCTATTTCCCAGTCTCCATCTGAGACTCCAGTGCTCCCAACCCTCTTCTCACTCTTCATTCAGTACATTTATGAGTCTATATTTTATTTTTTCAACTTTCAGGAAGGTCTCTCTGCATTCTCGACATATATGTATCTTTCTTATGGTATATTAATTTATCTATTTATTTGTTTTTGGCTGCACTTGGTCTTCGTTGCTGTTTGTGGGCGTTCTCTAGCTGCAGTGGGCAAGAGCTATTCTCTAGTTGTGGTGCGTAGGCTCATTTATGTGATTTCTCCTGTTGCAGAACATGGGTTCCAGAGCTTGAGCTCAGGAGTTGTGGTGCGTGGGCTTAGCTGCCCTACAGCATGTGGAGTATTTCTGGATCAGGGATCAAATCCGTGTCCCCTGCATTGGCAGATGGATTCTTAACCACTGGACCACCAGGGGAGTCCTATGTGTATCTTTAAACAGTTGCTTTCTGGAAGAAAAAGTCTGTCCTCTATGAAAGTCAAAGTGTCAGTCGCTCAGGCATGTCTGACTCTTTGTGACTTCATGGACCGTAACCTGCCAGGCTCCTCTGTCCATGGAATTATCCAGGGAAGAATCCTGGAGCAGGTTGCCATTTCCTCCTCTGGGGGATGTTCCCCCAACCCTTGGATCGATCCCAGGTCTCCTTCATTGCAGGTGGATTCTTTACCATCTGAGCCACCAGGGAAGCCCAAAAGCTTTGTGTTGCCCCTTCTATACCAAAGGGATAACTCTAACAGTAAAATTTTCAGGCCAAGTATGAAACAACAGTGGAGCATCAACAGGATACAGGGAAAGAAAACAGTTTTGAAGTAGTTATGGCAACAGTGGTCCTCAAATTATACCCCATAAGGGGGCCTCCTGCCTACAGGTTGAGCAGGTACAAGTTAAGAATTTGAGAGAAAGAGACTTTGTATTGAATAAAGAAGAGATTTTTTAGTAAAGGAAAAATAAGAACCAACTCTTTGTGTTTTGAAAACCAAATTTTAAACACTAATAATTTTCAGTAATACAGAAAGTTTGTCATCCTGTTTACATGTAACACAACTCTAACTTCTCTGCGGACAGAGAGTGACCAAGGCTAAGCGCACAGCTCAGACAAAGCATGCCACAGCTGCGCATCACTCTCCTTTTCGCCTTGGCAAGTAACGTGTCATCTAATTTTACTTTGGAGATAATAAGGAATTATTAAAGGCCATGATGAAAGCATTTTGTAGATCAGGGGATATACATATTTTGTGTCATGAGTGGGGTATGTGCAGCTGGGAACATCTGGCTCACTGCCAACCTATCCCCAGAGTGTTGGTTCCTGCAGCATCTGATACCTACAGTACAGGTTTCCCACATCACTGGACCTTGCTTGTACTGTGCTTGGGAACAATGTAAAGAAATGTATTTCTTTACATTCATTTCTTTGGCTGAATGTTTTGACAGACCAACATGTCTTGTAAAAGTATTTTGTCTGTGTAACCTCAAAGGTTCTAATCATCTAGTAAAGATAAACCAACGTAAGTCCTCAGTTTGGATCCAAATATTCAGCCTATTAGCCTTTGATCCTGGGATCCAAGAATATTGACTCTTCTCCCAGTTCATTTATCACCTTTTATTCCCCTTGCTGGTTACTGTCCAAGTAAGTATAAAAAATTACATCCCTAAAATCAAAGAGTCTCTACTCTTTGGGAATGAATGACAAAACAGCTATCTTTCCCCCCAGCACAAATCAGTGAATTTCGTATCCGTAGATGTTGCAATGTTTTGTTTTGTTTTTAGATGTTGCAACGTTATCAGTGTATTTAGGTGTGACTTAAAAGATAGTCCCTGACAAGCAATCTTTCCTCACCCTTTGGACCACCAGCTTATTGTTGCTAACAAGTAGTGGGGCCTGTTAATATCAAATATTTGTAGCTCTGCTCCTGCCCTTCACTGTTCTGAGAGTAGAAATTTTCAAACCTACCTGAGAGTATAAACCCTCCTGTTACATACTCATATGTTTAGCTATTTACTATTTGTCAGACTGAGGTCAGAATTTGCAGTGATGTGACAGACACTTAGATTTTGCATTTGGGTCCAGCAGAGGTTGCTCAATCTAAATGAACTTTGTGGTTTTCTTTTCTCCACACACTGCTCCCCTCACTTTCTTCATAACTGTTCTTCTGGGAAATTACTTCCCATCAGCAGTATTTGCCTCCAGCTGGTGAATTGGATGGGGTTTTTTTTTTTTTTTTTTAGTTAATAAACACTAAAAGGCTGAGGGCAGCAAATCTACACCCCGGTGGTGCCAGCTAATGAAGAGCCTCACATGAAAGCTTATGCAAAGGGGACAGGCAGAGTGCAAATGTCCTGGGATCCAAGATTATCCACTCATCTCCCACACGCTGCATAACAGACACTAATGATTATTAATTATTTAAGCAAAGAACATGAGAGCCAACACAGGCGGCAAAAGGGAAAAGGAGGAAGCTGCCTTCTAGGAGCTTCTGCTGAAATAATTTTAATTAGCACAGGCTATAGAGCCAAGGGAGATAGACCAAGATACTTAATAGCTAAAGAAATCTTTAAAAATCCTCTACCACTTTTTCCCCTTACAAAAAGGAAAAGACAACTTAGGTTATATTTGTATACATTGTTGACAAACTGGAATATGAAGTGGCTGCCACAGCCTGTCCTCTCTGATGGCATCGCAGGCCAGCAAGTGACATGAGGAGGCTCAGCTAGGTCTTCACAGCTTCTAGTGAATCCTGAAGCTGTGAGTCCCAAGTCTCCCCTCGAAATACATCTTTCTTGCTCATACACACTAAGGACACTGACTCTCTAAAGCTGAAGCTCCATCCATCTTTTCTCTGTACTGAAACCTTCATGAGATTTTCACTTTAAATTTCAAACATTGTTGGGACCTTCCTGGTGGTCCAATGGTTAAGACACTGTGCTTCCACTGCAGGGGGCATGGGTTCGATCCCTTGTCAGGGAATTAAGATCCTGCATGCCACCAAGCGCAACTCAAAAATAAAAAAATAAATTTTTTTCCCCCCAAATATTGTGTCACTTCTGGTAGGTTTTACTTTTTCTTTGGATATATCAGGATACCTAGAACAGTTTCTTCCTATTATATAAGCTGTGAAACTATTTTAAAAAGTTAAGAGTGAGCCCTAAAAGGCACAGTTTGATCTTATTTTTAAATTCTTGGGTGATCTCCATTTGTTTGAAACTCATTGGTAGTTCTGCAGTGCAGCCTTTCCAAATTGTCGATTCCCTGGCAGCTAGTGACATTTCCTCTTAAAATCAAGAGTTTTTATTTCTAATTCAG
Source organism: Muntiacus reevesi (assembly GCF_963930625.1). Taxonomy (NCBI): domain Eukaryota; kingdom Metazoa; phylum Chordata; class Mammalia; order Artiodactyla; family Cervidae; genus Muntiacus; species Muntiacus reevesi. Next base: position 89,801,538 of record NC_089253.1, on the reverse strand, counting down.
TAACATTTAGAGATCTAATGCTCATTATTACTGTAGCTAACCTGGCTCTGTGACTAAGGAGAGACTGTGTTTTCCTTGCAGGTGTCTTTTTCTGACCTTGTTCCAATATTCACATTACCTTCCACTAGGTTCCCACAGGACGTTTCATTTGAACTGTTTCAGAACTTCATCAACATTTCACCTGTGAGCAATTATGTATCCCCGACTTTTGTTCAAGTCTAGTCTCTTTAGCCAATTACAGGTCACTGTTCTAAGCAGGGGATAAAGCAGTAAATCAGACACATGTTGTCCTTGACTTCATGATGGGCGAGACATACAACAATGAATTACACACTTCAATAATTCATTGCAAATATAGTTAAGTGCTAAAAGCTGAAATTCAAAGGGCTCTGAGGCCATATAATTGGGAACCGGTGGCTCGGGGGTAAAGAATCCACCAGCCAATTCAGATGTGGGTTCAATTTCTGCGTCAGGAAGATCCCCTGGAGAAGGAAATGGCAACCCACTCCAGTATTTTTGCTGGGAAATCCCATGGACAGAGGAGCCTGGTGGGCTACAGTCCATGGGGTTGCAAAGAGTCGGACATGACTTAGCCACTAAACCACAACAACCACCTTGTATTAGGGTCAGGGAGAGCTTCCTTTGGAAAATAACATTTAAGCTTACACTTGAGGTATAAGGAGTTAACTAAGCAAAGAGTAAAAGGATAGCACACAGTGGGACCAGCCCATAAGAAGGTCATCAGAAAGAAAGAGAGGGTGGTGAGATTAAATTACTGAGAGAGAAGGCTGGTGACTAGAGTGCAGAGTGATGGAGAATGAGGTCAGGCCCTTCTTATGCAGGAATTTATAGGTCATGCTAAACATTTAGAATTCATTCCCCAAAGGTTTAAACAATGATGTGACATGGTTTGATTTGTATTTAGATAGATAACTATGGTTTCTGCAAGGAGAATGGACTAAAGTGGAATAAGAATGACATATTAGTGAGTGAGTGCTGCATAAAAACCCACCTCGAAACTCCGCAGCTTAGCAAGCATTTGTGGCTTTTGTTCGGGGGTCAGCAAATTGCCTGGTATGGGTGTGCTTCAGGATGCGGGTTCACTGTGACTCTGCTGGATGAGGCTGAAATCAACAGGGTTTAGCTACAGACTGGGATTAAGTCTGCTCTATATCTGCTTATTCTCCTTGAACCAGAGGCCACACAGGGCACTTTCCACTCACGATGAACAGTAGAAGAGCAAGGGCCCCAATCCAAACTGTGTAAGCATGCTGAAGACATCTCCATGAACATCCCATTTGTCAAATTCAGTCTAATGACTAGGCTCAAAACTGCAGGATAAGGCAGTGTATGCCACCTCAAGGGAAAAAGGTCTGAATAAATACTTGTCGAGTAATACTCCAGTATATCAAAGCAGCATTCCATCAAAAATGGAAAATAAATTGTAGAATCTATTGCTTTCCCCCTCCTAATCCACCCTGCCTTAGTCCCCAAATAATTGGTTTCATCTTGCCAAAGCCTTTACTGGATAGAATATATTGTTGTTTGGTCGCTAACTCGTGTCTAACTCGGATGCAGCACGCCAGCCTCCTCTGTCCTCTACCATCTCCCGGAGTTTGCTAAAATTCATGTCCATTGAGTTGGTGATGCCATTCAATCATCTCATCTTCTATCACCCCTTTCTCCTCCTGCCCTCAATCTTTCCCAGCATTGGTCCTTCCAATGAATATTCAGGGTTGATTTCCTTTAGAAATGACAGGTTTGGTCATGGATCACAACCTTGTGAAGGGGCTTGCATAACTCAATGAAACTATAAGCCATGCCTTGCAGGGCCACTCCAGATGGATGGGTCATAGTGAAGGGTTCTGATAAAACGTGGTCACTGGAAAAGGAAATGGCAACCCCTCCAGTATTCTTGCCTGGAGAACTCCATGGACAGTATGAAAAGGCAAGTAGGATAGAATATAAAACTATATAATATTATCAGTTTAGAAAGGCATAGTAAAAACTCAGTTTACAATGGAAAAGTCTGGCACAGTGCTATGTACTCTCATAAATTTTTAGATCTAATTTATTGTTTTGGGGTGGGGTGTTTTTTTTTTTTTTGCACTTTTTCTTTGTTAAAAAAAATTATTATTTGAGAGGAAAGCATATCTGTTTCCCCCCCAAAGTCCTGATTTATGTCACATTCTTGTGCTCAGCTTTAACTAGGATTCATTCTTTTTTTCCCTTCTTACAGTTAGGCACGCATTCACAGCAACAGTATGGATCTCTAATAAGAAGCTAGTCTTGCTGTGTGGACATCAATATTTTTGGTGGGGTGTGAGGCTGAGGAGAGAAGAGTCCATGCAGCTTGGAAGCAGCCCTGGGGAGTGAAAGTGAAGCATTTTTAGCTGAATTCAAGTGGAGGCAATTCACTTAAAGAATCCAAAGGCTTTAGCAGTATCTTGGATTGACTTTAATGAGGAGTTAGACAGAAATAGCTACAGGCTCCAGGGGGCAGCCCAAACCTATTGAGGATCCCTCCTGGGAGATAAAAAGGCGCTCACAGAGCTCGCATCATGAAGTGGTGTCAGCCTCTTCTATGCCCCTAGCACAGTGCTCAGCATGGGAGTGTTTCTGCTCATCTTTACTAATTGGTGGCTAACTACAGACAGAACAGAAAAGGACGCTTATTTTTTTAATAATAAGTGAAAAAGCTTTCTTAGAAAAGAGCAGAAGACATGCTCATAGAGAAGAGGAGGCAGGAATTCTCAAGCTAGCATACGGGTGACATGCGTGACTTTTTACAACAACTTTGAGCAGGCAATTTCTATTTAATTTCTTTTCAAAGAAGATTTATAGAAACAGCATGCTGAAGGGGCTGCAGTGCCTGGAAAAGATAAAGGGGTTGGTTGTAATTTGCCTTTCATTTCTGCTGCTAATGACACCCTACTGAGACAGGCTATCATATTAACACACAAATTCCCACAAATCCAGTAACATCCTTTCACTAGGATGTCTTGGGTTATTACAAGATCTCTTTAGCACAAATTATATCATTAAAGGAAATTTAACAGAAAAGGTGATTTACCTCACATCCAGGAAAAGCAAGACAGGAGAAACAGAATTGTAGGCTTTTCCCACATTAGATACTCCTAGTTAATTTATGATTTTAACTTTCTACTACTTCAAATATCTAGATATGAATACAAGCTTCCCTTAGTCAAACCAAACACACATGAACTGTAGCCCACCAGGCTCCTCTGTCTATGGGATTCTCCATGCGAGAATACTGTAGTGGGTAGCCATTCCCTTCTCCAGGGGATCTCCCCGACCCAGAGATCAAACCCTGGTCACCTGGTCACCTGCATTAGAAGCAAATTCTTTACCATCTGAGCCACCAAGGAAGCCCCAAAGCAAACACAACACCTCCATTTTACTTAGTATTCTTAAAATGTATATTTAAAAATTTTACATCATTTTAATGGAAGTCACATTATTTAATTTCATACAGTTCCTTATACTGTAGCTTCAAAGCAATGTAAACATTTAATAACCATCCTTAACAAAATACCTACGTGAATATGTAGAGGTGACCTAACAAACTGGGGCCAAAGTTAAATGTGAAACAGTGGCACAATTAGGACTAGAAATGCAGTGACAGGGTTCAGAGAACACACCATCCTACGATATGGCACCTTGGTATACTGAATATTTTAAGCTGAAGAACTTGAGAAGTGGCATGAATAGTACTTTTGACCTTCCCGTGAAGCAGATCACAAGACCCTCATATGAGATGTACCCTCCTCAACACCTGGAAGGAAGGAGCATCCTTACCTTCGAAGACAAGAGGCACAGAGAACTGGAACAAACAGATCTGGCTGTTTCTCTCAGTTTATTACACTTAGCTCACCTTTGTTCTATCACATTTCCCCAAGACTTTTCACTCGTCATCAAATCTAGCATGAAAATACTCAGGTTTAATGGTTTCTCTGGGTCTTCATTTCCTTATGATGGCTCCCATGTCACATAACACTTACAGGAAATAAATCCGTATGCTTTTCTCCTGTTAATCTGCCTTTGTTATAGGGGTACCAGTCAAGAAAAAAAAAGTACAGGAAAGATATTTTTTCCTCCCCTTTAGGAGTATTCTCACTTTCTCTCCATTCAATATTCTCCAAAACAACTTGACCTTTGAACAACATGGGTTTGAACTGTGTGAGTCAACTTATACCCAGATTTCTTTTACTAAATACATAGTACAGTACTACACAGTCTGTGGTTGGCTGAATGCATGGATGTGGAACCATGGTTACCAAGGCCTGACTGTCAAGTTATGCATGGATTTTCAACTGTTGCAGAGGTTGGGCACTCCCAACCCCCACATTGTTCAAGGGTCAATTGTATTTTAGTGAAATATGCATTTTATATTAATGATTTGATTTTATAATTTTAGTTCTTTGCCCCTCTGCACGGCTTTCAGGATCTTAATTCCCTCACCAGGGACTGAACCCAGGCCCACAGCAGTGAAAGTCACTAGAAAACCACTGAACTCCCTACAAGATAGATTTTAAAGTGAGGTAAATATAGATGAAAAAGATCATTTAGTTCAAATTGTACAGATCAGAATTATTTCCAAGAGTAATCCTCCTTACAATATGTGAATACACATCTGAAATAATGATTCTAAGGACCCATCTAAGTAAGATAGAGTAACAGATTAGGTGGGGATTTAGGTCTATTTAAAACATGATTTTATCATTATAAAATAAATCTCTTGGTGATACAGTCTGACATCTAAACCTGTTACCATATAAACACTTAAGAGTCTTTTTTTTTTTTTAAAGACTCTATCCAATATGCATTTTAGAAAACTTAACAAAAAATAGCTAGGTAATACCTGTCATGTATCAGCACTCAATAAATGTCTGATGAAGAATAGACAACATCACAATTAGAAGAGGGAGCAGATAGAAGAATATCTTGGCTTCCACATAGGAATTATTGTTAAGATTTCTCTAAAACACATTCTCTTCACTTTCAAACCTAATCCTCACCAGGAAAAAGTACATTTTGGGTTTCTCAAACCAAAAGGGCCTAGTATCCACAATTTGTCCAGTACTTTGTCACAAAATTAACCTGGCATAATCAACCACCCTCTTTGGCAAGCGCAGCACCGTGGGAGGTCATCTGAGCCAGCACTGTGGGAGCAGTCAGGCTCCCTGGAGGCAGGCACACACAGGAGTACACACTCATATCCCTCATCTCCACCCCAAGCGCACAGGCTAGAGACAAGAGTCTACGTTTTCCTTCCTGAGAGTGGAAAGCAGATTTAGGTTCTGTCTGCATGTACTCTTTTACTTGCTCATATTTTCTTGCAGAGGAATAAACAATGCACACTTTTGGAAGACAGGATGAAAAGAAATGCCACGAGGCTGAGGCTAAGGGGCTGAGATTCTGCCTGTTTGCTCCAAAATTACAAATGCTCATCTCCTGGGTAACTATGAAAAAAAAAATTTTAAATAAACAAGAAAAAGCTCAGAGGCTTTTGTTTTGGTGGTTCAAACACAATGGAAATTTATTTCTTGCTTCCATGAGTCTAAAGTGAACTTTCCTGATTGGTGGTGGCTCTCTTCCAAGCATTGACATAGGATGCCAGATTTACTGCTTCTTACAGTTCTGTTGTCTTTAAAAAAAATTTATTTATTTTTACTGAAGTATAATTGATTTATAAGCTCAGAGCTTTATAAATCAAATCTAAGGTATAATTTACCAACACCTAGAATTTACCAACACCAACACCTTGGTGTAAAATTTGAGGTATTAACAAAGTTTAAAAAAAAAAATTAAGGGAATTCCTGGGCACTCCAGTGGTTACGACTCTGCATATCTACTGAAGGGGGCATGAGTTTGACCCCTGTTTGGGGAACTAAGAGCCTGTATGCTGAGTGGGGCAGCGAGAAAAAAAAATCCTTTTAAAAGATGAAATAATAAAAAAAAACTCACCACATTTTCTAAAAACATGGTCAACCATAGGATTAAGGCAATCATGTATAGTCTAATCCAGGCCAAATATCTGCTTTTACCTAAATTACTTATCTCTTTGATTATCAACAAGGGTCACTGCCTCAGTTTTCAAGCTGGCCTGGTTTATGAATACTGTGGGAATAAGGCCAAGCCTAAAGAATCTAGTTTCCACACAAGCCAAAAATGGAAAAAAAAAAAAAAAAAAAATCATTGAACTCTTTCTTATAGGAAAGACAAGTCCCAAGTATATATATGACAATTTACCAGTAACAAAAAAACAGTACTTGAACTACTAAGACATTTTAGAGTAAACAGACAATTAAGATTACAAACTCTTAAACCATATAATGAAATTATGACAGAAACACACAATCAGAGGTTCTTCTGGGAAGGCTTCAGAAGTTCACGGTCACAGTTACCAGCATTAGGGGCAGAGGACCTGTGACTGATGCATAATCTTAATAAGAACTCTTACTAGCATTACCTTCCTCTTTTTTAATTCAAAAGAAAACCGGTGGCTCTCCTTGACCTCCTTTATGGAAAATATTTTTACTTGTTTATTTTTAATTGTAGTCCATTGTCTGAGGCTGTAAGGAATCTGATGTTCTCAGAGGAAAACAACCAAGCATTAGGAAACTACAAACTGATAGCCTCAAACCCCTCTGGTGGTCCCTCTGCCTGGAACAACATGGACTTTCCACTGCGAACTCTCAGGAACGCCACTGACCCCTTGTATTTCAGGTCCCTTCAGCAGCTCAGTCTCTCCGCTTTGCTGTTAGTGTGAACAGGGAGAGGGGCTTTCAAAAAGAGAGTGAGGGTGTCAAAGGCCATACCTAGTAGAGCCGTATTTCTAACCTGCTTTTTGCAACTTAATGAAAATACTAAATACTAGTTTCCCCAGTTTAATTCCAAGGCCACACAGACTGGAAGCAATTACAGCTTGTTCATGGGGGTCTGTGGGAATGCTGACAGTTTAAATTTACATATTAATGCTGAAAAACATTTTGAGAAGCAATGAGTGTTTTTTGGTCTTGGTAATGACTAGAATAAGAAAAAAATGGACAGGAATGTCGTTGAAAAGCTCCAGGCAAAAAGGTCCAGGTTTATTTTTGCTGTAATAGTTTCAAACTACCCACCATTCCCTGCAATAAGACACTCTTCTAATGGTGGATTTACTCAGTCTTTTATTTTGCCTAAGATGATCGTTCTTTGGCTGACTGTCTTCAATAAAAGGCCTAACAACCAAAGTTAAAAATCCATCTGTCCCAACTCCAACTCGTTCCTGGGGACAACTCATTCTACTGCTTGATTTCTTCTTCTACCACCCACCTAGAATACCTAACTTAACCACTCACCGGTTTAAAAAAAAGCAAAACATTGAAATAGAAATTGTTTCAAATTATATTTCCTTAAACAGCCAGGTTGCACACTTGATCACTGAGATTTACTTCTGTAGCAACCCCAGTTCTTTGACAAATGCAGGTATTCTTTTCATTAAAATATTAGCTTGACCCAAAGATGTCAAACAGCCACCCTAGCATTAGTCATTGCAGTCTGAGACCTCCCAAGAGGTCTAAAAAACCAGAAGATTAAATATAGCAAAATATGAATATAAACACAGTTTATAAGTCATTTAATAACTACAGAGACTTTTCAAAGTATTCACTTTTCAAATTATTCTAAACTGACACTGAATTTGTGAAACAAAATATATCATATGGCCCTTGAAAAAACTGTTAAATGATAGATTAGCTCCAATGTAAAATATCTTTCTATATTAACAAAGAGAGGGCAATGCACAGTAATCCTATGTAGTGGGTAGCTCCCACTCAACTGAAGAGAAAATGAAACTCAAAAAGATTAAGTAACCTACCAAAGGTCACATGGCCCTGACTGACAGTGTCTTGCTAGGCACTGCAAACCTGGTCACTCTGAAAGGAAGATTAATTTTAAATTGAGTAGTAGTCATTACTTACAAAATGAATACATTTCTGCGATTAATGACAAAACATTTCACTTAGGCTAGTCTTACAGAAAGTTTAAGGGAAACCAAAGTTTAAGGACTCCAGATTCATTTAGGCCCCTTTCAAATATAAAATACTTCCAATTTTTCTTGTCCTACTACTACTGAAAGAGAAGGGGAAATATTGCTACGAATTAAAAAAAAACCAAAACAGCAGTTCTGTTCCTACATACATACTCAAAAGAAGTGAAAGTAGGTATTTAAACAAACACTTATGCATTAATGTTCATAGTTACAGTAGTAATTTAGTTGCTAAGTCGTGTCAAACTCTTGCAACCTCACAGACTGTAGCCTGCCAGGATCCTCTGTCCATGGGAGTCTCCAGACAAGAATACTGGAGTGGGTTGCCATTTCCTTCTCCAGGGGATTTTCCCGACCCAGGAATCGAACCCGGGTCTCCTGCACTGCAGGCAGATTCTTTACCAACTGAGCTAGCAGCAGCACTATTCCAAATGTCAAAAAGTGGGAAAAAAACAAACATCCATCAAGAGATAAATGGATAAACACAGTGTGGTATCCATGCAAGGGAGTACTTTCAGCCATTAAAAATAAATGAAGCACTGATACATGCTACAATGTGGATTAACCTCAAAAATAGTATGCTCAGTGAAAGAGGCCAGACACAAAAGGTCCCATACTATATAATACCATTTATACCAAATGTCCAGAATAGGTAAATTCACAGAGATAGAAAGTGGATGAGTGGTTGCTGGAGGACTGGAAGGAGGAGTGAGTGACTGCTTAGTAAGGATGGGGGCTCCCTCGGGGGTGATGAAAATGTTTTGAACCAGATAATGGTGATCACCACACAGCACTGTGAGTGTACTGGACTGTACACTTTAAAATGGTGAATTTTATGTTATGTGAATTTCACTTCAGTTAAAAAGAACACACAGAATAATGAAATAATGATGACTGACCGCAAAGCTATAAACAAATAGCAGGTAATCTGCTTTTCCTTAGTTTGTCACAATTTAATGAGCTTTGGATCATCATAAACCAATAGATAAAAAAATTACCCATTACAAGTTCCAAATAAGCCATTAATACAGCTGAGTTCCCCTAATTTGTCCAGTTGGCAGAGCACCTAGGAGATTTTACAGTATACAAGAAGCTTTAAACATTGTAAGAATGTTTTTAATTTTTAAAAGAAAAAGAATATTGAGAAAAACATGTAGGAATATAAAGTGGCCAGAGCCTGGGAAACAAGCTGACGTACATACATAGGCAAAAATCTACATATCTGAGCGTGCAGAGAGACTAAACATTCAGGAGAGAAACTGGCTACTCTTGGAACTTATTTTGCATTTCTCCCAAAACTGAAGAGTAAATAGTAGTTTACGGTCACCACCCTCTGGGTTTCAGCAAAGAGGTCACACACAGGGAGGGCCTCAAGCTGCCACTTCCAATTGCTTCCCTGGTGAAACAACGCAGGAGGTTAAGTTACCTCAGGAGACTCACAACAGGGCTCCCATTGTTCCAAGCTCAAAACTGAGAGACACAATGGGCACCATTCATACAGAGAGCTTACAGGCTGGAGAATGGTCCCTCAGTGACAACTTCTTATTGGGACACTGAATGTTCATAAACATAGACTTTACAAATATGTCTTAATTATTTTTTAAAAGTAGCGCAAAGTAAACAAATAAAGCTTAATGGACATTACACTGACAGAACACCCAAGTCTTATCCCCGGCTCTGTCTCTCATAAGATTTTAAACAAGTCACTTGCTCTTTCTGAGCCTCATTTTCCTTGTATGTAAAATGAAAATGATTTCTAAGATCACTTAGAACTCTAAAATGCTATGAACATATATGAGGTCCATTGATGTTGCTACATTATTTACTCCAACAAGTAGGGATAAATTATGAGCAGAAAAGAACTGTCACTTCACATCTTTTCATTTACTATCAGCACTTAAGAACAGGGAGGTTTAATAAAAACAGGCAGAGACACTGTTTTCTCTTAAACAAACTACAATGAACAAGGTCCATGAGGCCTTCCATCCCAACAAGGCGAGAATCACTCGCGTATCTCTACACAAAGCACAATGACAAAGGGCATAAATAAAAGCCGTGAGTACGTTTTTCTGTCACCTTTTCTTAGGTTATGAATACATTTCATGAATCTCTTGACTTCTCTGCCATAACTCAAACTCCCCAGAAGAAAAATACCATTTACAATAAGAATGTGATCACTGTCCCAAGTTTTCACACCATATCATTTTTTCGTTTTTTCAACCTCAAAACTTGCCAGAGCAAGAACTTTGTCTCCAGAGCCTAAGGAGAAAGACACATAATAAACAAAGATGTCATTTCAAGTGCATTTACAGTTCTAGGTAAAGAGAGGAAAACCATCACACAGATACTAAAATAGGAAATAAAATGAGCTTCTATTATTGGTGCATTATTCTTAAACCTTCCCACTGCCATTCCAATTTCCTTCCCCTGCACAAACAACTCAGCTACACAGGCGATTTATTGGTTACAGACACTTTAATTCAGGTATGAAATAGAAGGTGTAAAGTCTTAATTTACTTTTATATTTACATTTAGCTGACAAATATTTTTAAAACATTAGGCTATACTAATTTGATTATTTTTAATTTGAAAGTATTGGGAAATAAACCCATTAAAAGAGGTTTATAGAGAAAATAATTCTGGTTTCGCTGCTAACTCCAGAAAAGACCATCATTTTATCTCACCCACACCATCTGCCAATCTGAAGCAATAATTCATGTCCAGCTTTCAGAAATACAAGAGTACTCACCAAGGTCTGTAGAGACTTTCTCAAACTGGCTGAGAATAGCACCTGCGTTTGCTGACAAGAAGTTCTCATCATCTGCAGTCAGCTACACAAACAAAACAAAGCCCAAAGGACTGAGTTCAGATGTTAACAAGTGGTTCAAGGAACCACTGTTAATGTCGTAGGACCACAAACTAGATCACAGATCAAACAGCTATATACTAGGGACTTCCCTGGCGGTCCAGTTGTTAAAGACTCCACGCTTCCACTGCAGGGGGCACAGGTTCTATCCCCAGGAACTAAGATCCCGAAAGCTGAGAAACTAGCGGGGGGGGGGGGGGGGGGGGGAGGTTTCTATACCAAACACTTCCCACTTTTTCCTTATACCTAATATATTAAATTAAACACAGATACCTTCTCTCCAAGTTTCCTGAGAGCTGTAAGTATCTCCACTTTCTGTTGAGTATACAGGTCTCTTTCCAGCTTTCCTACCATGAGATCTCTATCCATCTGTAACAGATGAATGCGAAGCATATGGTATTTAAGTTAAAAACATTCTTTGCATAAAATCAAGTTTTTCACATCTACTTCTTTAAGAAAAGATCCTTTACTGATTAATAATATAAAAACTATAGAAACAATTCAAGGTATACATGATAGGAATGTTCTCACACAGTTCTAATATATCTTGATACTAATCATCACCATGGTCTTAGTTACAAACTCTACTAAGGAATTAGTAGGTCAACAGCTTCCTTTAAAGAGGAGCTATCCTCTAAGAACTCTATTTCATTACACTGAAGCGTGGTCTACAGGCCTGAAAGAGACAACTGGTTACATATCTCCTGGAACTTTGATTAAATATCACCTCTACCACCAGAAACATGGAGAGCATGTACTATGCCTTGGCACTATTCTATGTACACAGACACACTGGATTAGTAATAGTGCACATACACATATTACTCCATTTAAACCTCGTAACAACCAGAAGAGGTATCATTACTGCCTTTTTATGAATGGGGAAACAGCAAAAGAGACTGAAGAAAAGAACTCCGCCAACATCACGTATGTCCATTAGTAGAGCAGGGGTACAAATTCAGCTGACCTGTCCCAAGTCCATGCTCTTAATCACTAGGCTATTAAATTACCAATGGTTGCATATAACTTATTAACATCTTAAATTATATTCATGTCTATAAACAGACTTCCTCAAGTACCAGGTTTATAAAGATGTTTGAAATTCTTAGATAGGTAAGGCCACACACACAAAAGAGCTGGTGCTGCTAATGAATGCTAGATGTGATTTCAATTCAGAGCTCCAGAACTAAATAGTAAAACTTTAAATGTGGCGTCTTAGTAGAAGCAGTCAGTAGCAATTTAAACTGCCATATGCTGTTTAAAACCTCTGTACTTGTTATCAATAAAGGAATGATTTTGTCAGGAAACTGCGGGTTGTGGCTCTAAAATCAACTGACCAATTTTTTAAAATAAGACTACTTTTTAGAGCAGTTTTAGGTTCACAGTTAATTGAGCAAAAGGTACAGAGATTCCTCATACACCCCTTGCCTCCCCCACTCATGCGCAGTCTGCCCATTATAAACATCCCCTACCACAGTGTACATTTGATGAACAAACACTGATAATCACATCATAATTACCCACAGTCTACACTTTACATTAGGGTTCACTCTTGCTGTTGCACATTTTCAACTGACCAAGTTTTAAACTTCAGAACATCACACTAAGCAAATTCTTGGGCTGAGAAAAGAAATACACAAAGTGATTAGATCAACTGAAAGAAACTTTACCTCTGCTAACCTTGTCCGAAGCTGACCTGGTTGTTTCTTTGCAAATAATCTGATGACCTCTGGGGTTTTAAAGGCCTGGCTGATAGCTGCCTGGATAGCCTAGAAATACAAGAAGGTTAAAAAAAAAGAAGTTCAACAGATCAAATATTACAATATTTGATTGATGGGTCTTCAATTTTTAATAGGTCTTCTTTGTTCATCAAATACTTTAATTTGATGAACTTTAATACTTTAATTTAAATTAATACTTTAAATTTTATAAATTAATTTTATAAATTTTATAAATTAATACTTTAAATTAAAATACTTTAATTTAAATACATCAAATACTAAAATTACAACTTTAGTTTCAATTTGCCATTTCCACGCAAGTCACTGGAGTAAAACATATAACTAGATGAAGATCTGGAAGCAAATGTTGTTTTATCCATAAGGAGACAGTCCTCTAGAAGTTAAGCCCTCAACAGGGTATATTTTCTATTAATATCTTAAATATACTTACTGAGAAAAAAAACACAACAAATTGTGTCACCAATGTAAGTAAATTATGCTTACCAGTTGCATTCCACTTAGTTCATCGACCAAAGTCATATTTCCAGACATAATTTTCTTCAGTGAATCATTAAATTCACTTAGTTGCTCCAGAGTTTCCTTTTTGGTTTCTTCATATTCATCTGTATCAAGTTCCTCTCTGAAGTATAATGGACATAATACCAAAAAATATAGAGTATCAAGAGAAGACAAAAAAAAAACACCAATCAGTATTTATACACCAAGGTTTCAAATACATATACATACAAAAAATACGCTGGTGGAAAAAAAGGCTGAAAGAAAATACATCTAATGGATGTGTTCTGATACTAGTGTGGGCATTATCCCACAACACTTATAACCCTGTTTTTGTTTTTGTTTTTACCAAAGTGAGGCATACTTAACAAACTACATAATAACTTCCTTTTAGGCAGTCTCTGAATCAATGGTATAACCTTAGACAAGATATTTAACTAGCCAAGTCTCAGTTTATCTATTAGCTGCAGATAAGGATAGTACCTTCCTTGCATTAAATGAAATATGAAAAGTTCTTGGTATAAAATAGGTATTTAAAAATAAAATAAAATAGGTATTTAATAAAGTTATAATTATCATCATTAACATTGTTCAGTCACTAACTCATGTCCAACTCTTTGCAACGCTATGGACTGCAGCATGCCAGGCTTCCCTCTCCTTTACCATCTCCCAGAGTTTGCTCAAACTCATATCTATTGAGTTGGTGATACTATCCAATCATCTCACCCTCTGCTTCCCCCTTCTCCTCCCACTCTTAATCTTTCTCAACATCAGGGTCTCTTCCAATGAGTCGGCTCTTCCCATCAGGTGACCAAAGTATTAGAGCTTCAGCTTCAGCATCAGTCCTTCCAGTAAATACTCAGGGTTGATTTCCTTTAGGATTGACTGGTTTGATCTCCTGCTGTCGGAGAGCCAGAGAATGTCACTTCCATACAGGTGCTGAGGGAGTTTTGTTACCTACTCTGTGATTCCCTATCAGGGAAAAGGCTAGCTGAAGATTTTTCTGAGTGAGGAAACTCACCCACCATCACCACCACCAGCACAACTGAAATCCAGCCCACCCGCCCCTTCATAGCCATCAAAACATTAATGGTGGGTAAAGTTTTATGTACTTTGGATTACAACAACAACGCAGTACTTGCCATCTGGGTCCTCCAAACAAGCCCTTTAATGAACATTTACTAGAAAGAGAGCTCCTATAGATCAAGTGCCTGCTTTGGGCCAAGCATAAAGCCAGTCTCTTCATCTGTAATCTTTACAACAATCTTCAAGGTCGTTAAAAAGGCAATGAGCAGTCTTAGACCTCTGAGCAGTTAAGGGTGAAAACACACACTAGAAAGTTCAAGTAATACTTTCTCAGCTTGATACCAGGCAAGGCTACTTTAAATACTGAAGACAAGATGGGTGATATTATTTCCATTTCACACTTGAGGAAATGGAAACTCAAGGTGGTTAAGCATTTTGCCCAAGTTCAAACTCACTTTGTAATTAAGCTAAAGACTTTTTTTTTAAGCTAAAGACTTGAATATCCCAGGCTCTTTAACTCTAAAACCTATACTGAGTTTAGTTGTCCAGCAGACAAAGCGCTGTGAAGAACACTACAGGGGAAACCAGAATCACACATAGAACTGTACACACAGAGCTTATAATCTAACTGTAGAAAAAAACACCATTTTATAGCATAGCAGTATACAATTATACTATTACCTGCATTCCTCCAGGTCTTGTAATTGCTGCATTAGTCTATCCAACTGTTCTTCTAAATTCTGCTTTAATTTGCTTGTCTCTGTCTTTCCTCTGGAAGCCATTTTAATCTCTAAGTAGAACAATAAACCCACAGGCAGTACTGGTTATTTGAAATGATTCAATATAGCAGTGCAATTTAACCTAGATTATACTCTGAGCTACAGGTGTGGGGAAGATAGCTGTGCAAAGAAGCATAAAAGTTTAAAATCATATAGTAGTAACACCCCACAAAAATGCCTAGCAATCTTAATTGACTTGACAAATTAATTAGAAGTCTTAACTATTGATCTATCTTACTAAACAAATTTGATAGACAAAAATACAGATTCACAAGGAAACAGATCAGGTGTGCCTCTGTTCTATAAGATTCATTTTAACATTTTTTTTCACTCTTAGTAAGTACACTCCAGGACTAAGAGTGTATTATCTTGTTGACCTTTGTGTACATTTACCTAATGATTTGTAGGCAGGAACAACTTTTGATATGAATTTCTTCTCTGGAAATGTGCACATTTTTCTATGGGATTATCTTTCTCTTACTGATTCATATAATATGGATATAAAGTCTTCGTTTTTATGTTGCAAATATTACCTCTTGTCTCCTGATTTTAAATTTTACTTATGGTATTTTTTGTTATGGTAAATTATTATTTTTAATGGCTAAACTTATCTTCTCTATGTCTTCTTAGTTTTGTGTCCCATGAAAGCAGGCTCTAACCATACAAGATTTTCAAATATATACTATTTTGTTTTTTTGCGGGGAGGGGCAGAGGGGTCTGTGCCACAGAGCGTGTAAGATCTTAGCTCCCCAACCAGGGATTGAACCTGAGCCCTGGCAGTGAAAGCACTGAGTCCTAAGCACTGGGCCACCAGGAATTCCCAAAAATATACTATTTTGTATCCTAAGACTTTTATAGATTTTTTTTTACATTGAGCTCTTTAACCACCCACAGTTATTTTTTCTTAGTGCTGTAAAATAAGGATCTTTAATTTTCTTTCAAATGGATAACTAACTGCTCCAAAACTGTTTTACCGGTATTTATTTATGCCACCTTTGAGACTCAATAGAAACAGACTCTGTTTCACTGACAATATTCCGGTCCTAAGGCATTACTTTGCTATTTTATTTATTATAGCTTTAAAGCTGGTGTACACAGACAACTGATAAGGAGTTACCTTTATTATTGTGGGTTTTTTCCTCCAAATTCTTGGCTATTCTTGTACATTTTCTCTTCTAAATAAATTTAAGAATCAGTTTGACAACTAGTTCCCAAAATTCAATTGAAATTTTGACAAGAGTTACATTAAAATTAATACGGATAAAACCTGAATCCTTGAAATTTGAATTTTTTTTAATGTTTTTTTATTTACTTATTTGTTTGTACCGGGTCTTAGTTGTGGCATGCGGGATCTAGTTCCCTGACCAGGGATTGAACCCAGGCCCCCTGCATTGGGAGCAAGGAGTCTTAACCACTGAACTGTGAGGGAAGTCCCTGAATCTTTCAATTAAGCAATGTATCTCTCCAATTACCTAGGCTTTCTTTCATGGTCTTTAGTTTAAAAAAGTATTACTCACAAAGGCTTTGAATACTAGCTGTTCTTAGATATTCTGTATTTTTTGTTAATATTGGAAATAGTGATTTCGTTATTACTATTTCTTTTTTGAAATATTTATTTATTTGGCTCTGCCAGGTCGTTGTTGCAGCATGTGAGATCTAGTTCCCCAACCAGGTATAGAACTCAGGGCCTCTGCATTGTGAACGCAGAGTCTTAGCCACTGGACCACCAAGGAAGTTCCTGTTATTACAATTTCTGATTATTGCTAAGGTATAGAAAAGTTTCTGATTTGGTGTATTGATATTGTATGCATTTACCTTAACATTTATAGTGTTTTGAGTTCTTCCATTTACAGAAATTACACTCACATTTGTTTTAGGAAACATTACTATTTGGTATATTCATCAAAACTTAAATCCTAGGGTAAATTTTTGGTTTCCCTGGTGGCTCAGCTGGTAAAGAACCAATCCTTGGGAAGACCCACTGGAGAAGGGAACAGCTACCCACTCCAGTATTCTGGCCAGGAGAATTCCATGGACTGTATAGTCCATACCGTCGCAAAGAGTTGGACAGGACTGAGAGACTTTCACTTTCTTTCTTACAGGGTAACTTTTGAAAGCATTTAAAATTTTCCTACACATAGTCATTTTCAAGTGATTCCACATGCAAATTTTAACAAAGGAGATTCCTTACATGATATTCAAAATAGAATGCAATTAGTGAAAATCTAGACTTACTACTGCATCTTTTATCTTTACTTTATTTTAAAAAATTGGCTTAAATCATCTACAATCATGAATAATATGTAAACATAAATGAGCTACATTATAGCCAGAAGTGTAATTTATTATAGCTTAGTTCATGTATAATAGGTTAGCCAGAAAGTAACTTACTCTAACTATGTTTCATATGTAATTTCTCCTGGGAATACACATTGAAATTTTATTTTAAATCTGTTGAATTTTTCAGTGTAAGTCAAGGGAAACCTAATGTAAAATAACGTGTCTTTCCAGGCTTAATTTCCTACAGTCTAATCACAGTGGACTACTTGCTGTTTCAAAGCATATCATGCACTTTCATCTTTCTCTTTTGAGCCTGTATTTTTTTTCCTACTTATCAAGGCCAAGTCATTCATTCTTCAAGGTCAGATTTCACCTTCTCCACACTGCCTTCCTTGGTTCCCTCCCAGTCACTAGATTGTGAGTTGTTTTGAGAACAGGGGTTTTACATTTTCTTTACACACCACCAACTAGCACAATGCTCGGCAGACAGAAAGTACTGGATAAATAACAGGTAAACGAATAATGAGAATTGACTGCTTTATCCACTGCGGTCTACATCTTAGTCTCTATTTAACACTATATCTGCCTTGAATTATATGTGATTTCATTATAGCCTGTTGTTTGTCTGTCTTCCTCTCCAGACTGTAAACTGAGAGCAGAAATCTGAGTCTGATTCCTTTCTTAGACTCTACAGCACTAGATAGTCAATAACTGAATGAACTGTATAAAGGCACAACATATTTTAAGGAGGTAAGGGTATTTTAACACAATTTCAGGGCAGATAGAAACTCTTTAAAAACCCCACCCTGATGCTCCATTAGTTGAGATTTACCTCAGAAAGATTAACTCGCGGGCACCACCTAGTATTCAGTAAAGGTGGTGCACCTTTTGCCAAAACTGCAAAATTACTCTCAAAAATTAATCTGGAGAGGAAGGTACTCACTCACGCTCACCTGTGTCTTAGTGCTCTTAACTCTGCTCAGTGCTGACCGGTCTCAAATGGCATAAACCTCCAATTCTTGAAGTTCCAAGTGTCTTAAACTTGAGGAAAGTGAAACTTCTCATCAGGACTAAAACAGGCTCAAAGTTCAAACCACCTAGGGGTGGAGTTGTCTGGGAAAAAGGAAACGATTAACGAGTGGTTTTATTTACTATATATAAACGTGGACTAAAGCAGTCCCGAAAACTCCACTTAGGCAGCCAGAGAATGTAACACAACCTCTCTTTCGAGGAAGACTTCAAATGGGCGGTAGGGGGTTGGAGGAGGAAGGAGAAACCCATTTTCTCTCGACTGTCTCTGGCAGTCGTTCTCAGGTTTTTCTGAAGTCGAGGGGGGTGATAGAGGAGAGCCCCGCACCCGGACCCGCCTTGAGGGAAGCTGTCAAACCCAGAAGCACGGAAACAGTACAGGTGGGGCGCACCAGTTTTCCCGCCTGGAAATGAGCAGCATCCGGACCTCAAGCATTCGGACGCGGTAAGGGAGCAGCTCAGGTCATGGCCCCAAATCCCACTTCACACCGGGGAACTTGAAGCTCCCACATTTGGGTCCTGCGGCGGCCGGCTCGACTAGGCCCGGCTGCCACCAGAGGTCGCCGGGAATCCGCTGTCCCCAAAACTCTTCCGGCTCTTCCCAGACCAGAAATCAAACTACCTCCTAAAGACCCTCGAGGTCCCCTCTCCACCGCCGCCTACCCGAAGGTTCCAGAGTTAGGAGCCAGGGGCCCCGCCTACCTGAGGGGCCCAGCTCAGCGGACGCGTGCAGGAGGAACACTTCAGTCAGGCGCACGCACTTCCGGTTTCCCGGAGCCAATGTGGGTGCGGCCGCGGGTGTTACCCTCATTGGCGTTCGGGTTGCGGAGCGTCTACCCGGAGGACTCGGGCCGCTCTGCCCTGAGGACTTGGTGAGGAGGTGGTAAGTCACCACAGGGAGCCCCTGAGAACCCGTCTCTGGCCGAGGCAGCCCAGGATTCCTTTTAAAAGCCCCTAGCACAGATGAGTCCAAGATTTTGGGCTCATTGAGGGTCAAATACAACTGTCCCTGAAGCGAGATCACATTCTAGTTTGGGACAAGGAGTCTTGCCCGTTCATTTTTTCAGCTTCTCTCCGTGGAACCAAAACCCTCGGTAAATTTCCCTTTGGCCTTTGGAACAGGTGGCTTAACCCTGAAAAAAACAAAATTCTTTTCTTAGAAGCTTCTTGGGCTTGGTGGAAGAGAGGCGAGGGGGGCGCTTCACTTTTTTCTGAACTCCTTCCTTCCAAATCTGTAAAAGATTAGATACACCTTCCTGGTAGCACTTTGATACTCACTCATTTTGAGAAGACTCTTAGCTGTTGGCAACATTCTTAAAAGTTACTCAGAAATTAGGTGAAAACCGTCTTCAGATGTTCGCAGCGCATATCCTTGAAGTTATTAGTCCACATGACAACATCAAGGTTTACGGAGAAATTGTTTCTCCGGTTTTGTCTTTAAAGATAATTTTGTTTCAGCCACGCAGGATAAACTTCCAAGATTACCATAGAACTCCACCAAAATGAATTATCTGTCCGATCATAGAATTTCTTACTTATCACAGTAAGTTGTCCTTCCAGGGTTACAGTTTGTATGTGAAACCACTGTTCCAAGTTCAACTTAGAAAAGACTGTTAACACACAAGTTGGAATGGTTCCAATAGCCTACTTTGCAAAACGCTTTGGATTCACAGAACTTCTGTTGTAAAAGTAAGTGATTGTTATATTCATAAAATTAGCTCTAATTTTTGATATGTGAATATAGGTGGAAGTGTCAACGTTTTGGGGTAATATCGATCTCTCAGTGGCAAATAATTAGGGCCAGTGCCACAGAAAGCAAAATTGGAAAATATACGTCTTTTTTCATTTGAAGATGTTGCTGAATAAACATCTTTTCCATGTGTTTGTCCCCTAATTTTGATGATGATAATAAGGTGTTCTATTTAGGCTTTTGTGTTGGTTTTAGGGTGTGTAATTTTAGAAGCAGTGAAGGAAAGGCCTCTCCATATGTGCATTGTATTAATATTTGCCTGCTCTTTCATGGTGACTTAATCTGATTCAGAGGATCTGTGTTGAGAGTTTTCTTACATACTTTGGGTTCTTGTTTAGAGTTAGTGGGTAATGAAAAAGTATTTCTACTGCATAGGCAAGAGAAATTGGTTTAGGATTCACTTCTCAAACAAAATTAGAATCCAAGCCTGGAGGGAAGTTGGGGAGAGAGGAGAAGAAATTGGAAAAAGGAATGAACGTTAAGTAGGTCGTCACAGGAGAGAGCATTAGGGAATGTAACCTCAGAACTGGGAGTCATAACTGGAAAACCAGATAAATACTACCTGGAAGCTGGAGGAGTTTAGGACACTTCAACTTGGACTTGGGATGAGAGTGCAGAGAGCTCTCCAGCTAGGTAAGGAAAATGCAGGGACAGATGAAACTTAAGTGGCTAACAAGAAATACCATGAGCCAAAGGCACTCTGAATACATGGACCTCTTTTAAATGTCTACCAGTAGATAATGTACCATTGTAAGTCTGTGTAGTGGTTAAGAGCATGAACTTTCAGAGTCAAGGTTGTTACACAAGCTGTGAGATCTTGAGCAAGTTGATCAACCTCTTTCAACTTCAGTTTCCTCACCTGCTAAAAAAGAGATAATAGGGGACTTCCCTGGTGGTCCAGTGGTTAAGACTACACTTGTACTTCAGGGGGCATGTGTTTGATCCATCGTCGGGAAACTAAGATCCCACATGCCTCTCCACCCAAAAAAAGAAGGGATAATAATAGTACCTACTTCATTGGAATGTTATAAGTATCACATTATTGTTGTTGTTGTTCAGTCGCTAACTCGGTCCGACTCATCGCGATCCCATGAACTGCAGCATTCCAGGCTTCTCTGTCCGTCACTATCTCCCTGACTTTGTTCAAACTCATGTCCATAGAGGCAGTGATGCTATCTAACCACCTCATCCTCTGTCGACCCCTTCTGCCATCAGTCTTTCCCAGCATCAGGGTCTTTTCCAGTGAATCGGCTTTTCACATCAGGAGGCCAAAGCTTCAGCATCAGTCCTTCCAATGATATTCAGGGTTGATTTCCTTTAGGATTGACTGATTTGAGTTCCTTGTTGTCCAAGGGACTCCCAAGAATCTTCTTCAACACCGTTTGAAAGTGTCAATTCTATGGTGCTGAGACTTCTTTATGGTCTAACTCACATCCATACAGGACTACTGAAAAAATTATAGCTTCGACTATACGGACCTTTGTCATCAAAGTGATGTCTCTGCTTAGTATATTGCTTGGTACACAGGAAGAACTCAATGGATGTTACCGATATAATTATCACCATCATTACATAGGCATAATTGGAGATAATATATAGATATATTTGTCTGCACTGGGCCTGCGTTGCTGCATGTGGGCTTTCTCTAGTGTGGCTAGCATGGGCTACTCTTCATTGCAGTGTGCAGGCTTCTCATTGCAGTGGCTTCTTTTGATGCGGAGCACGGGCTCTTGGGCACTTGGCTTCAGTAGCTGTGGTACACAGACTTAGCTGCCCCAAGGAATGTGGGATCTTCCCAGAGCAGAGATCAAGCCTGTGTCCCTGCTTTGGCAAGTGGATTCTTAACCACTGGACAACCAGGAAAGTCCCCAATAGTTCCATATTAATGTTTAAAAATTATAGGAAAATAGAAAAAGGAAGAGAATTCTTCATGGAATTTTTTTTACATTTTCCCCCATGAAATGTTTCAACTATGACATATGTAATGAGGAATCCCATTTTTGCATATCTTTATTTTTACAATAAGTAGAATATAAAGACTGATGGTATATTAAATATAGCCAAGCTTTCAGATTAGCTGAGCATTTAGAAATTCAGTATTCCATTCAATTCAATTAGTATTTAGAAAGTTTTCACTGTCAAGGCTTAACAGCTGTGAAAAAAGTAGTGGGAAGACTAACTTTAAATTTCAATTTCTTTAAATTTTAAATTTAGCTACACTCCAAATTTTAAATAGAGTGTAGTGGGTATCAAACATAAAATTTTTTTTTCTTATAGTAAATTTAATGAGAGTAATGCTTAATGTTTTATTTTCTGAAACTTCCTCTAACATTCTCCCAGAAAGTTGCTTCTAGGTGCACATACTCAACATTTTGCTTCAGAGACATTATACCCCTGGATCCCAGGTCCCACATGTGCAATGTGCATGTCCGACTCTTTGCAACCCCATGGTCTGTGGCCCAACAGGCTCCTCTGTCCATGGAATTCTCCAGACAAGAATACTCCCCATTTTCTCCAATAGGGGATCTTCCTGACCCAGGGATCGAATCAGTGTCTTCTGTATCCCCCCACAACGTTGCCCAGAAGTTTTCCACTCTGAACAAATATGGTGGATTCTTTACCAACTGAGCTATCAGGGAAGCCCAGGGGCACAATAGTTCAGAGAAAAAAGAAAGAAACTTCTCATAGAAATCTTGAGGTAAATTGACATTTGACATTTATTTGACATGTTAATTAATAAGATCTAAAGAATGTAAAAAGGCTATTAAAAGTGAAAGTGTTAGTTGCTCAGTCATGTCCGACTCTTTGGGATCCCATGGACTGTATCCCGCTAGGCTCCTCTGTCTATGTGATTTCCCAGGCAAGAATACTAGTGTAAGTAGCCATTCCCTCCTCCAGGGGATCTTCCTGACCCAGGGACTGAACCTGGGTCTTCTTATTGCAGGCAGATTCTTTACCATCTGAGTCACCAGGGAAGCTCACGTTATTTTTAAATAGTTTCTGTTAATCATAGTAAGTGAATTACTTCAGGGGATTTCACTGTCAACATACAAGTTACCTGAGTAACTAAGTAATTCGTAAGTTTTAGTGCAATGTTTGGAACGTGGAAGGTGCTTAGTAAGTGTTGGTGTGGAGAACGGATAGTGTGTTCAGATGGTACCTCCTGCAGCAGGTACCACCTGAACAGAGAAGCAGATGGAAAGCAATCATTCCCATTTGTGAAGGTCTGTGTCTGTCACTGTCATCAATGTGCTTGGAGATGTTTAAACTTTTTCCTTCTGGGACTTCCTGGGTGGTCCAGTGACTAAGATTCCACACTCCCAGTGAAGTCCCAGAAGGAAGAAGAACTTAGATCCCACATGCCTCAACTAAAGATCTCAAATGCTGCAACTAAAAAAAAAAAAAAAAAAAAAAATCCCACAGCTAAGACCTGATGCAGCCAAATAAATAAATACATAAATAAATATTTTTTTAAATAAACTTATTTCTTCTGCTAAGAAATACTCTTCTTTTTACTCAAGAAACACCATTCTCTCCCTGTCCCAAAGACTTGAGAGCATTTGTGAGTGGCTAGCTCCTTCTTAAAACCCCTTAGAATCTGTGAATACACACAGAACAAGCCAGAAGACAGGGTAGCATGGCAGGTCAGTTGGCTGTTTTCTCTAGTGAGCAGTTTACTGTCATGATGCAAGAGATTGGTGTCACCCAGGTAGAGGAGTTCGTGATGATTTTTACTCTAAAACTTCCCACTGCACTTTTAAAGAAGACATAGATTGATATTGTTCAAATATACAGTCTGGATCACTGTGTTCTTTTGAAACTAGACCCCTTGTTCATGACTAAGATTTTTATTTTTATTTTTTCCTTCTCTGTGCTTATTTTTATCGCAGTCATCCAGTAGATGCTACTAACTTCACTGAAACAGAATAAAGGAGGTTCAGAAAGTCTTAAGTGATGATCTCAAGAATATCTAATAGGAGATCCTTATTGAGGCTGCGTTTGGTTGTGATGTCGACCCAGTGATTTTGGGTGAACTGTTCATCTTTGGCCATCATCAGTGCTCGTAAAACTGTCACCTGACAACTTTCTTCCTAATGACTGGTTTTGATGTGCTTCCTGTTGTCAGGGCTCTGATGTTCCGCTGACCTCTTCTTCTAGGAGTAGCAGGGTGGAGATGGTCATATGTGCTTGCTGGCAGTGGTCAGGTGACAAGGCTCCTGGAAAAGATTCAACGTGCTAAAGACACATATCTAAGGCAGGGAACCAGCAGGGCTCAAATGCTAGCTTCAGACTGTTGGTTTAGTGTCTGGCCTTGGACGGATCACACTGGCCAGCCAAGTCAGCCCCAGGCTTGAAAAAAGCACTGTAGGATAAAAAATGGGATCTAATTAAATGGAGCAGAAATAACGTGAGAAGGATGACTTTTTATTTTTTTTAATGTAGACCATTTTTAAGGTCTTTATTGAATTTGTTACAATACTGCTTCTGTTTTATGATTTGGTTTTTGACCCCAAGGCATATGGAATCTTAGCTTCCTGACCAGGGATCAAACCCGCAGCCCCTGCTTTGGAAGGCAAAGGGTTAACTGCTGGACTGCCAGAGAAGGATGGCTTTTATATCCCATTCTAACCTTCTCCATTTTTTTTTTGGCCATTCTGCCTTCGGGATCTTAGTCCTTGACCAGGAATTGAACCTGTGCTCCCTGCAGTGGGAGCATGGAGTCTTAACCACTGGACTGCCAGGGAAGTCCTTCTCCACTTTTATGTGCCTTTGGAGCACCTGCTTTAAGAGGAACTAGGGCTTCCCCTTGCAACGTAGCCAGTTGACCATAAGTTTCCACTTGTGGGAAAACCTGAGCAAACTTTTGACCAACCTATAACAATCCTAGCTGAGCATTTACTTCCCTCAAAGGACTGGCACACCTTTGACAGGGCTAGGTTACTCTGGAAGTTTGTGATTACCTGTAGAAACCAAGCTGCTCACTGACAGCAGCACAGACAAGTAGTACAGTTCAGGAGTGGTTTTTGCCTGCAGTTGGGAAGAAAAGAGCACTGTGAGGAGCTACTTATCTTATAATTGCAACACATATTTTAAATGTTTTTGCTGAAAGGATTTTTTCAAAGGCACCAATTTAGCAAGAGATGGAAGGCTTACTGCTTAATGTGCCAACCCAGTTCCACTGTTGATTAATGTCTTAACTTTTTTTGTATATATAACTCTAGTAAAGTGGAATTCACCCTCCAAAAAGAAAAATCTCTCATGGAGTTTTTAAACTTTCCCTGGTGAAATGTTTTGACTGTGACATGTGTCTAATTAGGAGTTCTAGCTCTTCATCTTTATTCTTTTAAAAGGTTTATTTTTTAAATTTTTTGGCTGTGGTGGGTCTTAGTTGCTGCACTCAGGTTTTCTCTAGTTGTGGCAGGCAGGGGCTCCTCTTCATTGTGGTACCTGGGCTTCTCATTGCAGTGGCTTCTCTTGTTGCAGAACACGGGCTCTAGGCACACAGGCTTCAGTAGTTGCAGAGCCCGGGCTCAGTGGTTGCAGCTCATGGACTTAGTTGCTCTGCAGCATGTGGGATCTTCCCAGACCAGGGATCGCACGGGTGTCCCTTGCATTGCAAGGCAGCTTCTTAACCACTGGACCACCAGGGAAGCCTCCATCTCTATTTTTTTAGTTTGAGGTAGAAAATAAATGTTGAAGACTAATGGTGCATTGTATACAGCCAAGCTTTCAGATAAAGATGAGCCTTTAGAAATTCAGTGTTTAAAAAAAAAAAAAGAAATTCAGTGTTTAAAAACGTACACAGTCAGTTGCCAAAAATGTTAACACTACGGTGCAGACTCCCTCGATGAAGGATCCCACACCAAATGCAGAAAACATCCTCTTTAGTGCCTGTGGGACCGGTTCCATCCGAATAAGCAGCACGGTAAAACCTAAAAAGATGGCAGAACAGCATCAGTTTGCTGGGTTGAATTGCCTCAGAAATATTATATTCTTTTTTAAAGATTTTATTAAAATATAGTTAATTTATAATATGTTAATTTCTGCTGTGCAGCCAAGTTATACACATTCTTCTTTATATTCTTTTCCATTATAGTGTATCACAGGATATTGAATATAGTTCTCCGGGCTGTACCTTAGGACCTGTTGTTTATCCATCCGAGATATATTAGTTTGTCTCTGCTAATCCCAAACTCCCAATCCTTCCCTCCCCCACCCCACCCCTACCTTGGCAACCACAAGTCTATTCTCTGTGTTTTTGAGTCTATTTCAGAGATATGTTTAGTAGATACATTCATTTGTGGCATACTTTAGAGTCCACATACAAGTGATATTAAGTGGTATTGTTTTTCTCTTTCTGACTTCACTTGTGGCTTCCCTTGTGGCACAGCTGGTAAAGAATCCCCCTGCAATGTGGGAGACCTGGGTTTGATCCCTGGGTTAGGAAGATCCCCTGGAAAAGGGAAAGGCTACCTACTCCAGTATTCTGGCCCAGCGAATTCCATGGACTATATAGTCCTTGGGGTCGCAAAGAGTCGGACACACTGAGAGACTTTCACTTCTGACTTCGCTTAGTATAATAATCTCTAAGTCCATCCGTGTTGCTGTAAGTGGCATCATTTCATTCCGAAATATATTCTGAATGCAAAGCTAAATCATGGTGTTTCCCTGTGTATCTATTTTGGAACAAAAGTGCTCAAAACTTGGCCAGGCTAAGGTTTTCCTTGATAGAGGTCGTGTTCTTACTATTGGCAATGCTGGTGACAGTAATTGTGACAGTTCTTTTTTTAAATAGTTCCCCCACTATCTCATATAAATCTTACAGCAAAACTGCAAAACAGGTTTTTTAATTTCCTTCTTTTTTTTCTTTTGGCTGCACCAAGCATCTTGTGGGATTTTAGTTCCAGGTATGGATTCTAGGCCTCGACAGTGAGAGCATGGAGTCCTAACCACTCTACCACCAGGGAATTCCCTTAGAAATAAGGCCGGGAATCACCGGGGGGTGAAGTATTAATAGCTTCTTCTGTTTGGGGTGTGGGGGTTTGAACTGGCCTCCCTCAGTCTCCACAGCTGGTGCTCTTGTCTGTTGCACACACTGCCTCTTGTGGAGTTGGGGTTTAGTAGAGACTCTTTCTAGAACCCTGCCTACGGCACCCATTAACTGTTTTCATTTTATAAAAATTTAGATATTGTCTTTATTTAAATTTCACGTCACTATTAGAAGTTCATACAAAAGAGAATATAACTAAAATATATTAGCTGAAGTATTCCTGAAACTTCTACACATTTCAGAGTACAACTCTTCTGTATCACTTTTTGACTTCAAGTAGTCGAGGTCCCTGTGTTTCTACACATGTCATCATCTCAGTATCTAATTACTGAATGAGTGGGTAAATTTGATATTTTTATGTTATAACTATAAAGAATTTTATAATATCAAAATGTTTATAATGAGTTGGCTGAAAAATTCGTTTAGAAAACCTGAATAAACTTTTTGGCCAACCCAATATTAAATTGGTTTCATATTCAAATTGTAGGACAACTCAAAGAGACACTAAGGAGCATTTTAAAATTTTCCTCCACCTGAATTTTATTTCATTTTTTAAAAATAAGTTAATTTATTTTAATTGGAGGGTAATTACTTTACAGTATTGTGGTGGTTTTTGCCATGCATTGACATGAATCAGCCACAGATGCACGTGTGTCCCCTGCATCCTGAACCCCACTCCCCCTTCACCTGAATTTTAAATGTGAATTTTTTTCTCAGATTTCAGTCTGTGAGCTCTTGAAGAGCAAGAAGTCCTATCTCATCCATTTTTATTCTAATAGCATCTGGCAAATAGACAATAAGTATATGACTACACTTATTAAGAATGACTTCACACTTACCAATTGTGAAGAAAGTAAAGATGATATTGCTAACCAGGTTGGTAAGGAGAGGTTGACTGCAGTATCGAGAAGATCTGGGCCTACAAATCAATATACCAGGTCATACACTAGTTGATTACTTATTAGAAGAAATGCACACTGTTAACATAAAACCAGAAGGCACTGACCCTTGAATTCTAATTGTGGCATGAGGTTCATTTGGCTCCAGGCAACTCACTTCTCTTAAGAACCTTTGTTCTTTACCATGACTGCACATTAGTGCTAGCATTAATGATAATACTGAGTTATGAATATTCTTAATGCTAAGAGTTATTAATATTCTTAATTTGTGGACAGTGTTCACCATTTTTTTTTCTACTTTAATTTAAAAAAATATTTTTTATTTTTGAGCACACTGGGTCTTCACTGCTGCTCTTGGGCTTTCTTTAGTTGTGAGCAGGGGCTGCTCTCTAGCTTCAGTGCACAGGCTTCTCCTTGTGGCGGTTTCTCTTGTGGAGCACAGGCTCTAGGCACACAGGCTTCAGTTGTTGCAGGGCGTCGACTCAATAGTTGTGGTGCCCAGGCCAAGTTGCCCTGTGGCATATGGAATCTTCCCAGACCAGGGATCAAACCTGTGTCCCCTGTACTGGCAGGCAGATTCTTAACTACTGCACCACCGGGGAAATCTTACCATTTTTTAAATTCATGTTAATTTGATACGTTGGTGAAAAAACATTTTGTGGAAATTCTGGCCTCTAGAGTGAGGAAATACACCCTACATCTTATAGTAGAAGTACACAAATCTCTTCTAGTAGAAGCTGGCAAATTTGAATTATGCAAATTACAAGGAGTGTCCTGGTTTCCAATCCTTCCCCATCACTTAAGTGAAATCTCAGTTTTCAGATTTTTTTTAGAATTTTCATGTTCTTAGGACTGTAATTTATTTTAAATGTGTAAAATTGCATTTGTTTCATTTGACCATTGAAAAAGGTATTAACTGACTTTTTTGGCCAAGATGGATTTCTGACACAGAATCAGAAATAACAGGTCAAGTCATAATCTGGTCGAGTGTGCCCCTGTTGCCCTCAGCCCTGGAGACATTACCTAATGCTAGGCTATTGGCCCTGGTCTCTTGGGAATCTATAAAGGGAAACATTCACACCCTCATTGTCTCCCATTTAAGGACTTCTTATTACTGGAAGTATAACTTTTAACCTGTTTAATTGCTGGCTAAAAGTTAAACACTGTCTGCCCAAATCCCAACTCTCCTCACTGAACTGAGAATTTTGACTTTTCAAAGAGGTGAAGCAAGTGACTGCCATTGATAATAGGGGTAAAACAACAGGGCAGGCTGCATTTAAACACATAACAGGAATGGCAGCAGGCACCCGAAGTAACCCCACAGGTAAGACGTGCATGCTGAGCTGCCAGGTGAGGAGGTGGCTGGAGAAAGAACTTACCTTAGCAGAACATAGAGCTGGAGCGTCAGACTGGTAATCGCAAACAGGAACACTGTCACTTGGCTGCGTGGGACACAGTGAGTTACATTGTACGTTACTGTGTCAGTGATTTGAATGGCTTTAAGAAACCAAATTCAGGTTCTGTTTCATGGTAATGTTACGTCAAACCACAGAAATAAAATTTTAAACAGAGCAAAGATGAATTGAGATCCATCCCATTAGAACAAAGTTGTCTAATGATACTACACTAAGGACAATAGTTAGCATTTATTAAGTTCCTACTATGTAGCAGATGGGCTTCCCTGGTGGCACAATGGTAAAGAATCCTCCTGCCAATGCAGGAGATGAGGGTTAGATCTGTGAGTCAGAAAAATCCCCTGGAGAAGGAAGTGACAACATGTTCCAGTATTCTTGCCTAAGAAATCCCATGGGCAGAGGAACCTGGTGGGCTACAGTACATGGGGTTGCAAAGAGTTGGACACGACTGAGCATGCACATACCAGGCACTGTGACACTGGTCTCTAAGGAATCTTGAGAACCTTGATTTATTTACCATGGCTGTAAATTAATGCCGAAAGACTACCCACAAGCAATAATAAGAGTTATTACTATTCATAATTAGTAGAAAAATGTGTCACATTTTAAATTTACTTTTTTCGCTTAATATGCATACAATTCATGACTTCCTGGTAGTTCAGTGGTTAAGAATCTGCCTTGCAATGCAGGGAACACAGGTTCGATCCCTGGTCTGGGAACTAAGATCCCACATGCTGAGGCATCACAACTACTGACTCAAGCCTCAGTTAGGGGGTCCAAGCACCACAAAGAAGATCTCATCTGCCCCAACTAAGACCCAACACAGCCAAATAAGTAAATATATATTTTTTAAAATGCACACAATCCTATGAGATGAGACTGTGGTTTCCTATCTTATAAATGAAGAAACTGAGGCTCAGAAAAATTAAATGTCTTATCTCAAGACAAACACCTAATATAGTAAGCGGTAAAGTAAAAGTGTAAGTGTTAGTTGATCAGTTGTGTCTGACTCTTTGCAACCCTATGGACTGTAGCCCTCCAGGCTCCTTTGTCCATGGAATTCTCCAGGCAAGAATACTGGAGTAAGCTGTAAAGCTACAGTTTGAACCAGGTCTGAGAGTCAAGAGATACCTGGAGTAATAGGCAAGTTTGGCCTTGGAGTACAAAATGAAGCAGGGCAAAGGCTAACAGAGTTTTGCCAAGAGAATGCACTGGTCATACCAAACACCCTCTTCCGACAACACAAGACACAATTCTACCCATGGTAGAATTCTATCATATACCATATGATATCTATACCATATGATAGACAATTCTATCACCATATGGTCAATACCGAAATCAGATTCTTTGCAGCCAAACATGGAGAAGCTCTAGAAGGTCAACAAAAACAAGACCAGGAGCTGACTGTGGCTCAGATCATGAACTCCTTATTGCAAAATTCAGACATAAATTGAAGAAAGTAGGGAAAACCACTGGACCATTCAGGTATAACCTAAATCAAATCCCTTATGATTATACAGTGGAAGGGACAAATAGATTCAAAGGATTAGATCTGATAGAGTGACTGAAGAATTATGGACAGTGGTTCATCACATGGTACAGAAGACAGTGATCAAGACCATCCCCAAGAAAAAGAAATGCAAAAAAGCAAAATGGTTGTCTGCAGAGGCCTTACAAATAGCTGAGAAAAGAAGAGAAGCAAAAGGCAGAGGAGAAAAGGAAAGATATACCCATATGAATACAGAGTTCCAAAGAATAACAAGGAGAAATAAGAAAGCCTTCCTAAGTGAACAATGCAAAGAAATAGAGGAAAACAATAGAATGGGAAAGACTAGAGATTTCCATTAAAAAAATTAGAGATACTAAGGGAACATTTCATGCAAAGATGGTGCAATAAAAAAACAAACAGTGTGGACCTGAAAGAAGCAGAAGATATTAAGAAGAGGTGGCCAGAATACATAGAACTATACAAAAAAGATCTTAATAACCCAGATAATCATGATGGTGTGATCACTCACCTAGAGTGAGACATCCTGAAATGTGAAGTCAAGTGGGCCTTAGGAAGCATCACTACGAACAAAGCTAGTGGAGGTGATGGAATTCCAGCGGAGCTGTTTTAAATCCTAAAAGATGATGTTGTGGAAGTGCTGCACTCAATATGCCAGCAAATTTGAAAACTCAGCAGTGGCCACAGGACTGGAAAAGGTCAGTTTTCATTCCAGTCCCAAAACAATGTTCAAACTATCGCATAAATTGCACTCATTTTACACGCTAGCAAAGTGATGTACAAAATCCTGCAAGCCAGGCTTCAGCAGTACATGAACCAAGAACCTCCAGATGTTCAAGTTGGATTTAGAAAAGGCAGAGGAACCAGAGATCAAATTGCCAACATCTGTTGGATCATAGAAAAAGCAAGAGAGTTCCAGGAAAACATCCATTTCTGCTTTATTGATTACACCAAAGCCTTTGACTGGACCACAGCAAACTGTGGAAAATTCTTAAAGAGATGGGAATACCAGACCACCTTACCTGCCTCCTGAGAAATCTGTGTGCAGGTCAAGAAGCAACAGTTACAACCAGACATGGAACAGTGAACTGGTTCCAAATTGAGAAAGGGGTACATCAAGGCTATATATTGTCACCTTGCTTATTTAGGGTGACAAATTTGTACTCTACTTCTATGTAGAGTACATCGTGCAAAATGCCAGGCTGGATGAAGCACAAGCTGGAATCAAGATTGTCTGGAGAAATATCAGTAACCTCAGATATGTAGATGATAGCACCGTTAAGGCAGAAAGTGAAGAGAAACTGAAGAGCCTTTTGTTGAAAGTGAAAGAGGAGTGTGAAGAGGCTGGCTTACAACTCGAACAGTCAAGAAACAAGATCGTGGCATCCAGTCCCATCACTTCATGGCAAATAGATGGGGAAACAGTGGAAACAATGGCTGACTTTATTGGGGGGGGGGGGCTCCAAAATCACTGCAAATGGTGACTGCAGTCATGAAATTAAAAGACGCTTGCTCCTTAGAAGAAAAGCTATGACCAACCTAGACAGCATATGAAAAAGCAGAGACATTATTTTGTCAACAAAGATCCATCTAGTCAAAGCTATGGTTTTTCCAGTAGTCATGTATGCATGTGAGAGTTGGATTTTATTTATAAAGAAAGCTGAGCGCCGAAGAATTGATGCTTTTGAACTGTGGTGTTGGAGAAGACTCTTAAGAGTCCCTTGGACAGCAAGGAGATCAAACCAGTCAATCCTAAAGGAATTAAGTCTTGAATATTCATTGGAAGGACTGATGCTGAAGCTGAGGCTCCAGTACTTTGGCCACCTGATGCAAAGAACTGACTTATTGGAAAAGACCCTGATGCTGGGAAAGTTTGAAGGCAGGAGGAGGAGGGGGTGACAGAGGATGAGATGATTGGATGGCATCACCGACTCGATAGACATTAGTTTGAGCAAGCTTGGGGAGTTGGTGATGGACAGGGAAGCCTGGTGTGCTGCAGTCCATGGGGTTGCAATGAGCTGGACACGACTGAGGGACTGAACTGAGAGTCCCAACCATGCCCTTATGCTATGTTAGCCCTACCTGTGGCCAGATAGTTCACACTGAGTAACTCACATTGAGTGAGTTAACTGCCCACCACAACTTACACAATGAAATGAGGTCTGCATTTACTGCTCAAACATTTTAAAAATTCTTTTAAAATTACATGTACATAGCTTCCATGCATACAGGAAAATCTTCCTCCTTAACTAGTAGTCCTCTTTCTTCACTGTAAACTATTATTCACCTTCATTATTTATTTGATTAATTGGATTTAGCTCTGAATGACTTTAGGGCACTTGTAGGAATCAGATCTCCCCTCCAAAGGCAAAAGTTTATCCCCAGTAAAGATACTCAAAACAATAAGCAATCTTAAAATATACCCCCAGACTATTTATTATTTTGTTTTATTTTTTGGCATGTGAGATCTGAAGCTTGGAGTCTTAATCCCTGGAATGCCAGGGAAGCCCCCCTTACCCCCATACTATTTGAAGCAGTGGCGCACAGAACTAAAATAGAGTCTCGGGTTTAAGGTTACTCTTATAAAAGCATTAGTGTCCCTTTGGCTTCCCTGGTAGCTCAGTTGGTAAAGAACCTGCCTGCAATGCAGGAGACCAGGGTTCAATCCCTGGGTCAGGAAGATCTCCTGGAGAAGGAAATGGCAACCCGCTCCAGTATTCTTTCCTGGAGAATTCCATGGACAGAGGCGCCTGACAGGCTCTAGTCCATGGGGTGGCATGGTTGGGCTTGACTGAGCTAACTAACATGCTAACTAACTAGTGTACCTTTAGAGCTGTAAATCTGAGGGGTTGCCAAGTCAATCCCATTAACAGTCGGGCAACATAGATTTCATCGTACTGAGCATTCTGAAGTGTGACAAGAAAAAGTTTTTTTTTTAAGTTTATGTTTTAAAAGCTGACTTAATGTTTGCAAAATGTTTCATTAACATTTACACATCAGTGTTTTTGAAACTTAGTCAGTGATAATTTTAAAATAGAAAGTAATTTTCCTTAAACCTCCAAGTGTGTTAGTTGCTCAGTGGTATCCGACTCTTTGCAACCCCATGGACTGTAGCCTGCCAGGCTCCTCTGTCCATGGTATTCTCCAGGCAAGAATACTGGAGTGGGTTGCCGCACCCTCTTCCAGGGGATCTTCCTGACCCAGGGATCTAACATGGGTCTCCTGCATTGCAGGCAGATTTTTTTTTACCATCTGAGCCACCAGGGAAGCCCTTAAGCCTCAAGACAGCCCCAGGAAGAAATGACCTTTTTGCCACAGTGGGCTGGGGAGGGACACTTACAGCCTGAGCTGGTGAGATCTTGGCAGCCAACAGTGCAAGCGATAGGCTGAGTGAGCCAGACAGAAGTGAATCATGGTGACCTGGGCCCTTGAGCACCTGGAGCAGGGCACGGAGGATCGGGAGCAATTCTGTTAGAGCTTCCAGACCTCTTCTCCACCTGCCAGGGCCTCCATCCCTATGCACCACCCCTTTGAACCCTGGGGGGATGCGGAGGAAGTTCTCTCCAGGGGAGAGGGACAGGTCCTAGTTCTTTTAAAGCCACTCTAGGCTATGATAGGAGCTCCCTGTAACTTGATTCTTCTATGGCTTTAAGGGTCTGAAGTCTAAAGCTGACTGTTAACAGTGAATTAGTAACACTGAGCTGGATATTTGAGACAGGTCACGAATGTGAAAAGAGGGAAAGCTTCCTTTAAGCTGAGAGATCAACTTTCCTTTCTCAGCCCTTCCCCTGGGGATGACCTGGAAACCTGAGCCCATCCCCAAAGGCAACGGGTCTGCTTCAGGCTCTTCCATCCTTCCTTCCCTGAACAACAAGCAACTCCCTCCCTCCGGGACCTGCTAAGTCTCCCTGGAGAGTGGTACTTGAAACTTGAGATGGTTGGGACCAGAACCAAGGCTGGACTCCAGCTGAACCCAGAGCCTCCACCAGGGTCCTTGAGAGCATGCTTGGTAACTGGCCAGACACTCTTAATTTCCTTGTGGGCCCAGACCACCCCATAATACCATAGGTGCTTTGTTTGCATGGATGGGTATGGGGTGGGCAGGGGGAATAAGCCCCAAGTGAATCCTGGTGTCATCCTTCGAATGATAATTGAAAGGTACATTTAAATCATTCTAACCCATGAACTCTTTTTTTAATGTTGTGTGGAGCATTATTGACCCTTCTCCCCTTTATTTTCTATTCACAGTTAGCAGTGTCCCTGTGATTCCTGCCACTGTTTGGAGTAGACCTCAAGTATTTATTAATACATGTTTCCTAATTTCCATTCCCACTGACTGTACTTAAACTGAAGTTCTCATTACTTTTAACTCAACTTCCTATCTTGCTTTTCCCCTTCCACTTAAGCCGATAGCATCACTGACATCAGTATTATCACTTTCCTCACAAATAATAGCTACCATTTATTTTGACACTGTGCCAGGCAATATGATTAGCATTTTACCATTATCTCTATTTAACAGATGAGGACACAAGTTAAATGGTCAGGTCAGGGCCATACAGCCATTTCCTGCTGTCACTAAGTCGTGTCCGACTCTTTGTGACCCCATGGACTTTAGCATTCAAGGCTCCCCTGTCCTTCACTATCTCCCGAAATTTGCATAGATTCATTGTGCCTTGAACTGGTGATGCCATCCAACCATCTCATCCTCCGTCACCCCCTTCTCCTGCCTTCAATCTTTCCCAGCATCAGGGTCTTTTCCAGTGAGTCAGTTCTTTGCATCAGGTGGCCAAAGTACTGGAGCCTCAGTTTCAGCATCAGTTCTTCCAATGAATATTCAGGACTGATTTCCTTTAGGATTGACTGGTTTGATCTCCTTGCTGTCCAAGGGACTCTCAAGAGTCTTCTCCAACACCACAGTTCAAAAACATCAATTCTTCGGCGCC
This sequence comes from Muntiacus reevesi, assembly GCF_963930625.1. Lineage (NCBI taxonomy): Eukaryota > Metazoa > Chordata > Mammalia > Artiodactyla > Cervidae > Muntiacus > Muntiacus reevesi. The sequence goes on along the minus strand of NC_089253.1, from coordinate 89,765,697 downwards.
CAGCCTTCTTAATGGTCCAACTCTCACATGCATACATGGCTGCTGGAAAAACCATAGCTTTGACTCCATGGACCTTGATTGGCAAAGTGATGTTTCTGCTTTTTAATACACTGTTTAGGTTTGTCATAGCTTTCCTTCCAAAGAGCAAGCATCTTTTAATTTCATGGTTGCAGTCACTGTCTGCAGTGATTTTGGAGCCCAAGAAAATAAAATCTGTCATACAACCATGTAACACCAGCACCTTGTTTTTCTAGAACCCTGTTGTCATGCCATTGCTCAGAAACCATCAGAGTTTCTTGTTATCTATGGAAATGTTATCTATGAAACTATCCATTTCTCAGCTTCTCAGCTAGGAGGGCTCATTTCCAATCCACACAGCCCCAATTTACCTCCCAATTTTCTCTTTGGTGCTAGAGAACCTAGGAGTCAGGATACCTAAATTCTAGCCCTGGGTCGCCACTCAGTAACTCTGTCTAATGAGAGCAAAAATAAGTTGGTCAACCTAGCAGTTTGGTCTGAACACTGTTGGGCTATAAATAAATGGTCCTTACACAGGTCTTTGAGTGTTGGCAAGACTTAGGAGTACACAATGAGGGGTCTTATAGCCTTAAATTCCAATTCATTTTCAACTCATTATTTCTTTGAGATGTTTGTAATAGTGGAGAATTAGATAAACCTAAATGACTAATGATAGACGATTAACTGGAAAAACTAGGTATGTGGCAATAGGTTATTATTTGGAATAAAGTAAATGTCCTTGGCCATTCTTTTTTCTTTTTGGTGAAAATTAAATAATGTGCATGAAATTAGTTTATAAGTTGAGAAGTATCCTATAAATGTTGGTTTGTTTGTGGTCATTCATTGTATTTCTACATTAATCATAAAATACTTCGAGCTCTACAGGTGATTCCCCAAAGGTTCCCAAAATGCTTTGAGCAATTTGGCATCATTGAAATTATATTTGTTTGTAAGTGCTCAGAATTACTATTTTGAAACATAATTTGATATGTAAGAATATTTTAAACTTCACAGTAGTGAAGGTATTTTATTTACTGATAGTTAATAGAGTGTTTGTTAAAGAAGTAATTAGAACTGGTACTTCCCTGGTGGTCCAGTGGTAAAGAATCTGCCTGCCAGTACAGGGGACCCAGGTTCAGTCCCTGGTCTGGGAAGATCCCACATGCTGCAGAGCAATTCAGTTGGTGCTCTAGAGCCCATGCTCTGCAACAAGAGAAGCCGCCGCAGTGAGAAGTCCTCACACTGCAACTAGAGAGTAGCCCCCACTTGCTGCAACTAGAGAAACCCTGTGCATAGCACCAAAGTGCAGCCAAAAGTAAAATATTTTTTAAAAAAAGAAATAAATAGTTAGAAATTAGTGATATGAGTTGGAAAGGTTCACCAAGTCCCTCTGCTCAATACTCTGTAATAACCTAAAGGGGAAAAGAATTTGTAAAAGAGTAGATACATGTATATATATATAACTGAATCACTTGACTGTACACCTGAAACTAATGCAACATTGTTAAGTATGCTCTAATATAAAAATTGAAAAAAAAAAGCAATAATAGGAAGTATGAGTTTATTTTTAAGACATATCTGGGTGAATTCCTCCTAATTAAAAAAATTTAAATAAAAATTTGAAATAAGTTGCCTTGCATTACTTCAGTAGGGTTTTGGAAGGATCAAATGGAATAATTAATATCAAGAAGAGTTTGTCAATTGTAAACTATTATTCAGTTGAAAGTGATAATATGACCTTGTTGACTAAGAGGAAAAGTACAGTTTTGAAGGACGGGTTGTTGGGGAGTTATATTTGGTGGATAATAATGCCATTGTGGGGCTTCCCCAATGACTCATCAGGTAAAGAATCCACCTACAGTGCAGGAGACACAGGTTCGATCCCTGGGTCGGGAAAATCCCCTGGAGGAGGAAATGGCAACCCACTCCAGTCTTCTTGCCTGGAGAATTCCATGGACAGAGGAGCCTGGTGGGCTACAGTCCAGAGGGTCTCAAAGAGTCAGACATGACTGAGCGACTAGACATAGTGGCACACAGCACAGTGTCACTGTATCTGTTAACCATGGCCTCAGTAGTGCAGTCAGAGCACCACTGAGCTTTCATTTTTGCTCGTAAGTCTGGGCCCACCTAGTGGGTCTACTGATCTGGTTCAGGCTCAGCTGATCTCACCTTGACCTGCTTGTGCTTCTGGGCAGATTGAGGTGTGACTGATCGAGGATGGCCTCGGCCAGGCAGCTGGTGATTGGCTGTCTGTCAGCGGGAGCACTGGCTCTCTCCTGTGGGTTCTGTCATCCTCCAGCAGGCTGGCCTGGGCTTGGCTTCATGGAGGGGCAGGAGTCCAAAAGAGAGTGGTCGTGCACAATGCCTCAGAGGCCTAAGATCAGAGTGGGCATGTTTTCCCATGTGCCACATTATTTGGGCCAAAGCAAGTCACAGAGGGTGAGAAGATTCCATTCCTTTATGAAAAGAGCTATAAATTCACATTGGAAAGGAAGGGTGGAGAAATGAAGCCATTTTTGCGATTCACCCAGCTTAGTCACTGAAGCCAAACATTTTTCCATCTGTTTGTTTGTGGGGTTTTTGTTGGTGATGTTTTTTGTTTATTTCTTACTTTTTGACTGCAGCATGTGGGATTTTGGCTCCCCAACCAGAGATTGAACCCGAGCACGCTGCATTGGAAGTGCAAAGTCTTAACCACTGGACCACCAGGAAAGTCCCTCCATTTGCTTGAAATGAGTATGTTGAAGGACATCAAAAGACCTTGAACTGAACTTACTTTCTTTTTCCTTTGTAGGCAATAAGAGAAGTGTCAGAGTTTTCCATTTAGATCAACAACTTCAAATTCTCAGCATGGAGAACTCAGAGAAGACAGAAGTAGTTCTCCTTGCTTGTGGGTCCTTTAATCCTATCACCAACATGCACCTCAGGCTGTTTGAGCTGGCCAAGGACTACATGAATGGAACAGGTAGGAATAGTAACCAGCAGCAACGATGGGGTTCAGGATACACTGCCCTAAAATGTGGCACCTTGGCCTATTGGACATTTTAAGCTGGAGGATTTTGATGAAACAGCAACAGCAGGAAGGTCACTCTGCCCTCCTCCCTCCACCCTTCTTCCCTGAAAGTGAAAGTTCATGGAATTTTCCAGACCAGAATACTGGAGTGGGTAGCCTTTCCCTTCTCCAGGGGATCTTCCCAACCCAGCGATCGAACCCAGGTCTCCCGCATTGCGGGCGGGTTCTTTACCAGCTGAGCCACAAGGAAAGCCTATGAAGCAGATCGTAAAACATTCACATGACAGATGCCCTCCCTAAACTCAGAGTATTGGAGCATCCTTATCTATGAAGACAAAGGAGTGCCAAGCAGACAGGCGCTGTTGGATTCCCCCAAGCTCCTACACTTTCCTTGTGCTCTTTGTTGTTGTTCAGTCGCTCAATCTTGTCCAACTCTTTGTGTCCCCATGGACTGCAGCATGCCAGGCTTCCCTGGCCTTCACCGTCTCCTAGAGCTTGCTCAGACTCATGTCCATTGGGTTGGTGATGCCATCCAACCATCTCGTTCTGTTTCATCCCCTTCTCTTCTTGCCTTCAGTCTTTTCCAGCATCAGGGTCTTTTCCAGTGAGTCAGCTCTTTGCATCAGGTGGCCAAAATATTGGAGCTTCAGCTTCATCATCAGTCCTTCCAATGAATATTAAGGATTGATTTCTTTTAGGATTGACTGGTTTGATCTCCTGCACTCTTTGCTCTATCATATTTCCCCATGACTGTTGACTCTTCATCAAACCTAGCATAAGAATACTTAGGTTTAACTGTGTCTTGGACTCTTCATTTCCTTATTAAGGTTCCCATGCCACATAAAGCCTACATTAAGTTAATTTATGTGCTTTTCTCCTGTCAATCTATTCTTTGTCAGTTTACACCCGGCCAGGGACCCTAAGAAGGTCAAAGAAAACTTTTTCTCCCCTGCATATACACAGATTCATTTTGTTTTGTTATGGAAATAATCATGCTATGTGTTGATAGATGGATGAGTGTGCCAACTCACTAATAATCAGGGAACTAAAATAATAGAGTGATATTTTCCCCATCACCTTGACAAGAATTTTTAAAACTTGATAATGTCAAATATTAGGTGTTGGGAAGGAATGGGCTCTTGGATATTCAATGGATTAAGGCATTTTACAAGGCAGTTTCGGGCACGACTGATCAACTAACATATACATAAGACAGTTTGGCAATAGCAATCAAAATTTATTAATAAACTGCTGATGAATGGATGGTCTCTTTGATGGGTACGAAATTTCAGTTGGGGAAGTTGAAAGAGTTCAGGAGATGGATCGTAGTGATGGTTGTATAACATGTCACAATACTATACATTTAAAACGGTTTAAATGGTAAATTTTATGTTATGTGTATTTTACCACAATTAAAAATAAATAAATAAACTTGTATAATTGTTTAAAAAGAAAAAGGAGGAGGGGATCTGTGACTATGAAACCATATTGATGATACTATTTCCTGTACATAAAATCTAATTTGTTATACCTTACATGAAGTCTGATTCTTTACCCCAGGAAAATATAAAGTTATCAAAGGCATAATTTCCCCAGTCGGCGATGCATATAAGAAGAAAGGACTCATCTCTGCCCATCACCGAGTTATCATGGCAGAACTTGCCACAAAGAACTCAAAATGGGTAGAAGTTGATACCTGGGAAAGTCTTCAGAAAGAGTGGACAGAGACAGCCAAGGTGCTAAGGTATTCATGGTGAAGTCCTGCAGTTCCTGTAGGGGGTCATCACAAGGCTGCAAAGCCCACGAACTGGCCCGGGTACTGGCCTTTGTGTCGTTCATGTGTTTTGAGATGTTTGCATGCTTGTTAACTGTGTACATCCCTGTGAAAGAACAGGAAGTACACTTGGCCTGTCTGTGCCCCTGGTGAAAAAGGTAAAGCTGTAAGATGATGTCACTGTGGTCAGTCTTCTCAAGTGTAAAAGCCAAAGGCAGATAATTGGGCTTCCCTGGTGGCTCAGGGGTAAAGAATCTGCCTGCCAATGCAGGAGACACGGGTTCATTCCCTGGTCCGGGAAGTTCCCCTGTGCCACAGAGCAACTAAGCCCGAGCACCACAGCTACTAAGCCCATGTGCCACCGTTAGTGAAGCCCATGCATAGTAGAGCCCATGCTCAGCAACAAGAGAAGCCACTGCACACTGCAGCTAGAGAGTAGCCTCTGCTCGCCACAGTGAGAGGAACGCCCGAACAGCAGTGAAGACCCAGCACAGCCATAAATAAATAAAATTTTATATATATATATATAAAGATGAAGACAGGTAGTTTAAGGAAGAGAGGCCATGATTCTTGATCACAAAGAGACTTGGTTTAGATGCTACTTCCATGACAGCATATGAGGGGTTGTCACAGATCACTGTGCTCAGGACTCTGAAACTCTTCCAGTTTAAGGATTCAGAACCCAGAGTGAGGAACATCTTTATTACTTAATGTTCTCTTGAGTGGCATGTCCCCGGTGGCTCAGTGAGTAAGGAATCTCCCTGCAGTGCAGGAATCACAGGAGACGTGGGTTCGATCCCTGGATTGGGAAGAACCCATGGAGGAGGAAATGGCAACCCACTCCAGTATCCCTGTCTAGGAAATCTTATGGACTGAGGAGCCTGGAGGGCTACAGTCCATGGGGTTGCAAAGAGTTGGACATGACTGAGCTACTAAGCAAGCAAGTTCTCTTGAGTATAAAACACAAGGGCTTTCTGAAAAACCTTTCTGTCTCATGTCTATTAGAGTTTGAACCTTCTGGTTCTAACCATATTAGTTATGGTTTGGATAGGAAATAGAACCACTCGGAGCATTTTAAGCAGAAAGGGACTTTAGGTTTAGTTTGAAAGGGCTGACGGAGTGGAAGCGGTGGTTTGTTTCAAGATCATGTCCCCTTAACTGCAGCTGAAGTTCAGGAAACTGTTCCTGCTGCCACCAATGCTGCTATTAAACTTTCCCAGTCTCCTGGCGTGGGGGACAGGACAGTGGAATATAGGGTCTGGCCTCCATGCTGACCTGTCAAGGTCCAGAGCCTCCCAAATCTCTCTGCCTCTGAGGACCTCTGGGAAGTGATTTCAGGGTGGGATTAAAACCAGCCAGCAGACAATGTCCAGCCCAGTGACTTACCCAGAAGCTTAGCAGGGAGAAGAGGGTGACTTCTGTTCATTGACCAGAAGTTCTCCCATCAGAAAGCAGGCTCCTCCTCCTCACCCAGCCCTCTTTGGCTTCAGAGTAACCTTCCTGTTCATTCCAGGTTCAACTCAGCCATTCCCGAGGGAAGGGGGTTACGGGCACCAGGGCCCACAGTTGTCTCTCACGCATGTTGCTCCTGTTACCTGGGTAACTGTACCACTATGAAGCCACGGGCATCCTGCTGCCAGCCAGAGTGAAGCTGCACACAGATCCTGCCTGTGGGCCCTTCCACTTAGGCTTCAGACACTTGCACCCCCTCAGACCTTATCCTCGGCATTGAGTTCTTCATTACTAGGTCAGGCCATACTCTTTTTAAAAAATATTTATTTTTATTTATTTATTTGACTGTGCCAGGTCTGAGTTAAGTCACACGGGATCTTCAATCTTCGTTGCAGCATGAGGGATCTTTAGTTGTGGCATGTGGGATCTAGTTCCCTGACCAGGGATTGAACCTGGGTCCCCTGCATTGGGAGTGTGGAGTCTTAGCCACTGACCCACCAGGGAAGTCCTAGTCAGGCCATACTCCTCAGTGGTCAAGGGTGTGGGCTCTGGAACCCGACTGTTAGGATTCAAATTCTGGCTCTGCCATCTATAAGCTAAATGACCTTGTGCAAATTGGTCAGTGTCCTCCTCTCTCGATAGGTATAATAAACAATTCTGATAGAATGCTGACAGTACTATAGTTGCTTTATAGTAACCAAAACATTTACTCAATCTGGTTGTTCTTGACTATCTCCTATGTCTAAGAGGCTCTGCCGGAAGCTGGGGGTACAAACTCTAAGCCTGTACTTCCTCTCCATTGTGGGGATAATAATAATATGACATGAGATGTTGAGAAGATTTCATCAAATCATTCATGCAAGGGATTTGGTGTAGTGGTTAACACATAATAAATAATCAGTGTTAACTCTGGTCATTATGACCCAGACGCATACAGCTTAGGATAGTAATAGCTACTATTTGCTGTGCTCCCAGGATTTCCCCTGCTTTCCATTCTTTTTATTTATTTTTTATTTTATTTTTGACTGTGCTGGGTCTTTGTTGCTGCACAAGGACTTTCTCTAGTTAAGGTGCACAGGCTTCTCTTTGCAGTGCCTTCTCTTGTTGCAGAGCACAGGCTGTAGACCATGCAAGCTTCAGTAGTTGTGGCACATGGGATTTAGTCCCTTAGTTCAATTCCAGGGATTGAACCTGTGTCCCCAGCCCTGGCAGGTGGATTCTTAACCACTGGACCACCAGGGAAGTCCCTGTTGCTTTCCATTCTTGACAGCCAGAGCCCAGGGCTGCTGTGTCTCGGCCGGCATCCATCCTGACCTGACAGTCCTGTGTACTTTTGAAGGTGTCCATTCTGAGTAATCAGGCATTGTGTGTACCTGTGGTTACACCTTTTTAACAACTCCCAACCTTCAACATTGTGTCAGAGGCTCTCAGGCCTCTCCACAAGGGTGATATTTCAGTTGAGCATTGTGAGAAAGAGAAATAAATATTCTGTTGCTTTGTTGTTTTATAGACACCATCAAGAGAAGCTGGAGGCCAGTATCTGTGATCTCCAGCAGAACTCACCTGTGCTGGAAAAGCCTGGACGGAAGAGAAAGTGGGCTGAACAAAAACAAGATTTTAGTGAAAAGAAATCCCTAGAGCAAACAAAAACGAAAGGTCTGTATGTTTTTCCAGGACTTACCAATGAGGGCTATTAAGACTGTAGGGCTGGGCAAGCCCCCTTTGTGTTTGCTTTCATATTCAATATGTGTGGGTGCCTGGAAAATGCCCCTTGTTAGTTCTCTTTTTTCTTTCTTTTTTTGTTCTTCCTTTGGCTACATCACACAATTCGTGGGATCTCAGTTCCCCAACCAGGGATTGAACTCAGGCTGCGGCAGTGAAAGCCCGAAATTGTAACCACTAGGCCACCAGGGAACTCTCCACCCCATGTTAGTTTTTTGATAGGAGGAAAGGAGAGTCAAAGGCACCCTGAGCTTATTTATCCTGCAGTAGGTAGACCTGAACATTTGAGGTTCAGGTCTGGATCTCTTTTTGGAAAAACTGAATCTGATAAAAACTATGAATCCTCAGAAAAACAAACATACACATTTTTTTTCTGCACTGGATCTTTGTTGCTGCACAAAGGTTCTCTCTAGTGGCAGTGAACAGGAGCTACTGCATGGGCTTCTTATTGAGGTGGCTTCTCTTGTTGTGGAGCACCAGCTCTAGAGCTCAGGCTCAGTAGTTGTTGCTCATGGGCTTAGCTGCCCCACCGTATGTGGGATCTTCCTGGACCAGGGGTTGAACTGTGTCTCCTGCATTGGCAGCTGAATTCCTAACTGCTGGACCACCAAGGACAGTCCTACACATTCATTTTGATGCCAGGAGTTATTAGAAAAGCAGCCCCTGAGGCTCTGTTTTCTCTTCCCAGGTGTGCCAAAGGTGAAGCTGCTGTGCGGAGCAGATTTTTTGGAGTCCTTTGGTGTGCCCAATCTATGGAAGAGTGAGGATATCACCAAAATCCTGGGAGACTATGGGCTTGTATGTATTACTCGGGCTGGGAATGATGCTCAGAAGTTCATCTACGAATCCGATGTGCTATGGAAACACCAGAACAACATTCACCTGGTGAACGAATGGATCACCAATGACATCTCCTCCACTAAGATCCGGCGAGCCCTTAGAAGGGGCCAGAGCATTCGCTACTTGGTACCCGATCTTGTCCAAGAATATATTGAAAAGCATAATCTGTATAGCTCTGAGAGTGAGGAGAGGAATGTTGGAGTGGTCCTGGCTCCTTTGCAGAGAAACACTACAGAAGTTAAGGCATAAGAAATTCTACAGCATGGTATTTTAGACTTCTTTTTTGGGAATTTGAAACCATGTGGGTGTTAGTAACTAGGGGAAGAAATTGCTATCCTCTTTAATAAAGTTTAACAGTTTGGTAAAATCAGTAGTAAATTAAAGTTAGGTTTATCTTTTTACTAGAAGTTGCTAAGATGAATGTTTCCAACATGTTGTTTTTAGTTTGGCTATGCCATGCAGCATGCAGGATCTTAGTTCCTCAACCAGGGATCAAACCCGTGCAGTGGGAGCACAGAGTCTTAACCAGTGGACTACCAGGGAAGTCCACAAATTCCTTTATCTTTAAAACAAGAGATTAGCAGCACTAAAACCAGAGGAACATTCTATCAAACTGAGTACAAAAACAATTCAAAAAGAGCATCCTGACTTTACCACATAAAGAGAAGTGAAGTGTGAAAAGTGACGTCTAGGAATTTCCTGGTGGTCTAGTGGTTAGGACTCTGCACTCTCACTGCCGAGGTCCCAGCCTTAATCCCTGGTCGGGAACTAACATCCAGCATGCTGTGCAGAAAAAAAAAAAAAGAAGAAGAAGAAGAAAATTAAGAGTCCACTTAAGATCCTGACTTAAGTTATGAAAGGAATGAACATTTTATGCATGCCTATTTCTGGGCCCCCTTCACCCAGGGTGGTCAAACAATTCTTAAAATAATGATCTTGTAAAAGGCATCACTAATCAGCTATCTCCAGCTGTGCAGAATACAGGCTGTGAATGATCTGGCAGATACTTTACACCAGTAGTTCGTTCTCCCTGACACATCTCAGAAGGGCAGCAAAGCTTTGCTAAGGCATGTAGACTGCAGCATCACTTTTGGAGGTAGGAAGAGGGGTCCAGGCCCTGGAATGTTTAGAAGGGTACACAGGTGTTTCTGATGTCCATGACAGGTAGGGAACCTCTGCTGTCCACATGTTATGCACGGATTCTCTTAGCACATAAGAGACCTCTGAGAATGAGGTCTCTTATTCAAGGAGTCTCATTCAAGAGAATGAGAGGTCTCATCCAAGGATTTTATGAACTGTGAATGCTCTTAGCCTTTACTCATAGCTTAGTAATCAAACAATGAAGGGACATAAGAAATACCACACTGAGTAAGCCCAGCAGTTCCTTTAGCTCAGAGTTTTGAGGCCCTGATGAATGGTTTGTGCAGGAAAGCTCCACAGTCTCAATATAAAACCCTTGAGTTTTGGAAGACCCTTGCAGTTTCTGTTCCAGTCCCTGTGAACCTGCCATTTGTGAATTTAAGCAGAAAAAGAGCCTGTTTTTTATGATTTTTCTCATGTTCTTTTGTATGAACTTTAACCAAAGTAGAACACTCAAATAATAATTGAAGTCATAACATTATGTTAAAAAGACAAACTTGTTATATGGTTTGCTACTGATTAAAATTCTGTGGCAGTTTTACCCATTAGTAAAGCACAAAGACCAGAAAGAGCTTTTTTTAGAATAGTTCTATGGTTCATGAAAATCATTCTGTGATAGAAACAGGACTAAAGTTAACTTTCTAAAGAAAGAATAATTTACCTTTACAAACCTACACCTAGTGATTTACATTTCATATCTACACTACTCTGGATGAAGGATTTATACCTCTGCAGAAGAAAAAAGACACTTATGTCTGTGCAGTTGAATAGTCTCATCTGAAGCCACAGTTTTAAAAAGGAAATAAAGTTGGCAAATGTAAATTCTGTGGCTCTTGGCCTCCTCTTTTAATTTTTACTATTTTATTTTTTTATTTATGGCTGCGTCAGGTCTTGGTTGCAGCATGTGGGATCTTTCATGGTGGCATGCAGACTTCTCTAGCTGAGGCCCCCAGGGTCAGTAGTTGCAGCTCACCTGCTTAGTTGCCCCGTGGCATGTGGGATCTTAGTTCCCCCACCGGGAGATTGAACCTGTGTCCTCTGCATTGGAAGGCAGATTCTTAACCACTGGACTACCACAGAAGTCCCCATTCCTGGCTGATTCTTACTGAAGTCAATGGGTCTGTTTCTCAAAGAGAGGAGAGTACAAAGCTCGGCACCCAGTGGTTTCAGTCCCTTAACCTGCTGAATGAATGAAAGGTCATGACCTCAGATCATAGAAATGAGAATCCTTCCCCTGCTCCTCAGCTTTCTGGAGTTTAAAAGTTGGAGCAGTACTGAAAAATAGCAATAGAACTATTGCTAGAAGTCGATGAAGTTATCAAAATTTAACTTTGATTTCTTCTGGAAAACTACACAAGTTTGTCTGAAGTGTGTGTGAACTGCAGGAAGGTTCCAGTACTAGAAATTTCTTTTCTACTATGAAGCCTTTTCACCTAGAAGTGCCCATAGTCTGCTGAGTGTATTGACCTCAGGGCCCACTGGGTAAGGCTCATAGGGACCCTCCCAGGAGACCTGGTAACAGTGAAATGGTCCTATTGTTGTGGTATTTATGGATCAGCAACTTTGTACATAGAAGGAGTTGCTTGGCTTTTTGTCCCCATACCAGGATGCTGCTAATGCCACAGCATAATAGCATGTTTCGGGGTCTCCTTAAGGACACAGCTTTCTCTTTAGATAATGAAACTAGGACAACTTTGTATAATGAAACTAAGACAATGAATTTCACAAGGAAATAAATATTAGTAACTGTTGCAGCTTTCATTGAGGAAGAGGGGGAAATGCCATTGTTTATTCTCTATCATGTCTCATATTTGGCTCTTATAATGTGAATTTAGTTTAGGAATTGTGTAGAGCTGGTGTATTGTTTGATGCTGGTAGGGGGGGTGGTTTTTTTGTTTATATGCTGCTGCTGCTGCTAAGTTGCTTCAGTCATGTCCAACTCTTTTTCAATCCTATGGACTGTAGCCTGCCAGGCTCCTCTGTCCATGGGGTTCTCCAGGCAAGAATACTGGAGTGGGTTGCCATGACCTTCTCCAGGGGATCTTCCTGACCGCCGGGTGGGTTGAACCTGTGTCTCCTGCATTGCAGGCAGATGCTTTACCACTGAGCCACCAGGGAAGCCTAATAAATACTACAAGTTATTTATCATTTATCTGAAACTTGAGGAATCCTGTTTCTGGCTTATTTTTTGCCACTTCAGCAACTTTAAATGGGAGGAACAACCTGAGAGGACGTATGGAGAAGCCCATTCATGGAGCCAGCCCGGCTGAAGTCAAGTGTGGGGGGTGGGATGTGGGGGCTCATAGGAGGGAAGCTTGGTGGGGTCCACATACAGTTTTTGACCTGTTACAGTAGCACCAGGACATGGTGGGGAATTCCTGTCTTTGTTGGACTCCTCCTCTGGGGCAGTGCCCCCCACTCCGCTCAGGAAATCACCTTGTTTCAGTGCTGAGATGCAGATCCATGTCTGCCTCAAGTGCCTCATCAGTCAGTAATGCAGCAGTGTTTCCCAAATCAAGTTAAAGTGCCGAAGTTTTTCCAGACCAGTGGGTAACATGACAACAATGACAGGTTTAAAAGAGTTGGGGAAATTTTCAAACACAGAATTAGTGATAAAAGTATAATGGGGCTTCCCTGGTGGCTCAGTGATAAAGAATCCTCCTGCTAATGCAGAAATCACGGGCATGATCCCCAGTTTGGGAAGATCCCACATGCCTTGGAGCAACTAAGCCTATGCGCCACAACTACTGAGACCATGTGCACCAACTACTGAAGCCTCTGCACCTAGAGCCCATGCTCTGCAACAAGAGAAGCCACTGCAGCGAGAAGCCCGTCCTCCGCAACTAGAGAGTGGACTCCACTCTTTGCAACTAGAGCAAAGCCCGTGCAGCAACAAAGACCCAGCACAGCCAAAAATAATATAATAAATCCCCTGTGTATCTACGTCTTATCCCCGGAATCGGACCAAGCTCCCTGATGGCGTTGCCTCCTTGTGTTAGGAGGGGAGATATAGATGAGGTGAAGTTTATTTTATGTCTTTATGTGCCATTCTTTCCTGGACCAGTATCAGATTCCATCAAATGTCAGAAAAATGCCTCCACTACAAATGCCCCTCATCATTCCCGCTCATCACTGTCTAGGAGAAAGCACTGCTCATCCACAAGCATAGGACTGCATCTTGGCTCTTAATTTTATGGTTCACTTTGCCAGTATCAAATGGAAGGAAAGAAAGCACAAATTTGGCCAAGTAACACTTGTCTTTCCTTTCCAGAGATAACTTTGGTCCTAGTCAGGAAGAAAGATCTTGGAATTGTAGAGAAGATTTCTCCTTCTTCCATGGGCAAGCCCAATCTATGTCCAATCTACTTCAACAGTCATTCAACCCTACCCATAATAGATGGTCCTTGCCCAAACTGGCCAAGAGCCATACCAATCAGCACAATTGCTGACACTGTTATTAGTTATTCCTGTGAATTTCATTTTCAGGCCAACATTTAGAACAATAAGATTTTAAGGATAGGAAGGAAATATGATTTCTCCATGTCCTGTTCCAGTTATCTGGAATTTAAATAGGTTTCATGCTCCAGAAATCTGGTCAGAGTTCATAGTTCTGTGCCCTTGAAGTGGTAAAGTTTATCTAATCCCAGGACTTGATATCATCCTGTCATATTCCACCAAAGGAATCAATGTTCTGTACTTATGAGAATCAATAGCCTCATTTTGAGTAAGGCAGTGTCATATGGGCCTTAGGAAGTATAACAACAAACAAAGCTAGTGGAGGTGATGGAATTCAAGTTGCAAATCCTAAAAGATGATGCTGTTAAAGTGATGCACTCAATGTGCCAGCAAATTTGGAAAATCCAGCAGTGGCCACAGAACTGGAAAAGGTCAGTTTTCATTCCAATCCCAAAGAAAGGCAATGCCAAACAGTGTTCAAACTATCGCACAATTGCACTCATCTCACACACTAGCAAAGTGATGCTCAAAATCCTGCAAGCCAGGCTTCAACAGTACATGAACCGAGAACTTCCACATGTTCAACCTGGATTTAGAGAAGGCAGAGGAACCAGGGATCAAATTGCCAAGATTCGTTGGATCGTAGAAAAAGCAAAAGAGTTCCTGAAAAACATCTACTTCTGCGCTATTGAATACATCAAAGCCTTTGACTGTGTGGATCACAACAGACTGGAAAATTGTGAAAGAGATGGGAATACCAGACCACCTCACCTGTCTCCTGAGAAATTTGTATGCAGGTCAAGAAGCAACAGTAAGAACTGGACATGGAACAGACTGGTTCCAAACTGGGAAAGGAGTACATCAAGGCTGTATATTGTCACCCTGCTTATTTAACTTCTATGCAGAGTACATCATGTGAAGTGCCCGGCTGGATGAAGCACAAGCTGGAATCAAGATTGCCAGGAGAAATATCAATAACGTCAGATATGCAGACGGCACCACCCTTATGGCAGAAAGCAAAGAAGAACTAAAGAGCCTCTTGATGAAAGAGGAGATTGGAAAAGTTGGCTTAAAACTCAACATTCAGAAGACTAAGATCATGGCATCTGGTCCCATCACTTCATGGAAATAGATGGGGAAACAATGGAAACAGTGACAGACTTTATTTTCTTGGGCTCCAAAATCACTGTGGATGGTGACTGCAGCCATCAAATTAAAAGACGCTTGCTCCTTGGAAGAAAAGCTATGACCAACCTAGGCAGCCAATTAATAAGCAGAGACGTTACTTTGCCAACAAAATTCCATCTAGTCAAAGCTACGGTTTTTCCAGTAGTCACGTATGAACATGAGAGTTGGACTATAAAGAAATCTGAGTGCCAAAGAATTGATGCTTTTGAACTGTGGTGTTGGAGAAGACTCTTAAGAGTCCCTTGAACAGCAAGGAAATCAAACCAGTCCATCCTAAAGGAAATCAGTCCTGAACATTCATTGGAAGGCCTGATGCTGAAGCTGAAGCTCCAAAACTTTGGCCACCTGATGCGAAGAACTGACTCATTGGAAAAGACCCTGATGCTGGGAAGGATTGAAGGCGGGAGGAGAATGGGATGACAGAGGATGAGATGGTTGGATAGCATCACTGACTAAATCGACATAAGTTTGAGTAAGCTCCAGGAGTTGGTGATGGACAGGGAAGCCTGGCGTGCTGCAGTCCACGGGGTCACAAAGAGTCGGACATGATTGAGTGACTGAACTGAATGTCACTATGTGAAAGCATTAGTCGCTCAGTCATGTCTGACTCTTTGCAACCCCATGGACTATAGCCCGCCAGGCTCCTCTGTCCATGGAGTTCTCCAGGCAAGAATACTGGAGTGGGGATCTTCCTGACCCAAGGATCGAACCTGGGTCTCCTGCATTGCAGGCAGATTCTTTACTGTCTGAGTCACCAGGGAAGCACAATGCCACTATGGTTTCCTCAATAAAAATAGCATCTTTCCTCTGGAAAGTTCATAGCCATTCATTCAACAAACATTTAATAATCACTTGCCAGGCATACTAGGCGCTAGGGATACATTGAGGTGAATAAGATGAACACAGTCTCTACTCTTGACATTTTAATGAAAAAGGTAGTTAGTAAACAAAGCAAAACAAAGCAAAAAAAAAAATAATTATGGACTATGATAATTACAAATGATATAAGCAGAGTTGTGATGCAGAGTAATTGTATACCAGAAGGTTGCTCTGAAAGGGTGACTCAGATTTTTTAAGAGATTCAAATATTTACACACTGAAGCATTTAAATCTTGGGAGTAATGAAATCTGAATTATATTTCTCAAAAGCTTTCTTGGCTGCAGAATGGAAAATAGTTTGGTTGGATAAGAGTAGAAGCAACAAGCCCAGGGAGGAGGCAAGACATGATGGTGGCTTGGGTTAGGTTAGAAGAACCAACAGGATTTGCTCGTGGATTGGATATGGGTGAGTAGAAAAGGGAAAAATTCAGTGTTTACCGGGCTTTGGTTTTAACAGGTGACTAGTGGTACAATTTATAGAGATGAGGAAAGCTGAGGAATAATTTTATTTTATGCTTTCTGCTTTGGCTATATTACATTTGAGTGCCTTTAGGACCTCCAAGTGGAGATGTCAAGAGGCACCTTAAGTGGTGAGAGGTGACACATGAGCTTGGTAGTCGGGCTATCTGAGATTGAAACCAGACTCTTCCACCAACTGTATGACCTTGGGTAAGTCACTTAACCTTTCTTTGTCTCAGGTTTTGTCTTTTTCAAATGGAGATAAATAAAGTAACTATTGGAGGGATAGGATTTTGTGATAAATGACAATGTACATAGTAATCACTCAATGGATGTTGGCTATTAATGTACTTGAGTCTGGCGGTCATGTGAGAGATCTGAAATGGACAGATAAGCTGTACACCTAAAACTAACACAACATTGTAAATCAACTCTACAGCAATAAAAATTTAAAAAAGAAAAAAAAAATGCCCCATGTCCACAGAACAAAGCCACAGATTCTGTTATCCTCCTCCAGTCTTGTTCCTTCTCCAAACTCCGTTTTCTCAGGTGGTGGGACTGCGTGAGGGCCAGGGGAGGGTCCCTGAGCGAGCCAGCATTCAGCATGTGAGGGAGGCCACAGAAACTCTGCCCAACTGCATCTTACCTCACAGGGCTGGTTTTCACAGATTCTTCAAGGCAGCAGATAAAACTCTTGCCACAGTTGAGAAATTGACAAAAAGCTTCCATGCCGTGTACATGGTTCTCTTTCTCTTTCTCTTTTTTACCTTTAAAAAGAAACACCCAGAAAAACACATCAGATTTGTATAAATGAGAGTATGCCAACAGGGTGGCCAGTTTTGCTTTAGGTTTTATGAAGGACAATTTGTGACCCTATACACACACACACACACACACACTCACACACACACACACACAAACACAGACATCTCCTGAACCAGCAATGGGACTTTGTTTATACTGCAAATAAATATTATTTTTTCTTTAAAGAAAAAAAAAGAACAGGTAAGTCATGGAGCCAGCCTATAGAGATGGTATTAGGGGTTAATGTTATAGGTTAGTGCATATCCCCAACACCCTCCTCTTTTGCTTTTCTCTACTGTCAAGACTGAAAACTAGATACTAGATTTCCCAGGTTCCCTTGCAATTAGAAGTAGCCTATGATATGGTTTTGGTCAATGAGTGTAAACAGGAATCTGGTGAAGGGACAATGGCAGGTGATTCTCTACCTCTTCTTTCCCACCTTGAATGTGGCTGTTCCAGCAGCCAACTCGTGACAGTGAGGTAACCAACAGGGATGAAAGGCCAGGAGAATATAGAGATGCCACTTTTTTATATGTAATATTTTTAATTAATAAGTTAAGATTTTTGACTGTGCTGGGTCTTCATTGCTGTGCTCAGGCTTTTCTCTAGTTGCAGAACGGGGGACTACTCTCTGGTTGGGGTGTGTGGGCTTCTCCTTGTGGTGGCTTCTCTTGTTGCAGAGCATGGTCTTTAGGGTTGGGGCCCATTAGTTGTGGGGCACCTGCTTAATGGCTCATGGCATATGGAATCTTCCTGGACCAGGGATGGAACCCATGTCCCCTTTTATGGCAGGTGGATTTTTAACCACTGGACTACCAAGGAAGTCCAGAGATGCCACTTCTATGTCACGAAGTGGCCACTTATCCTAGGACAGCTTGATAGGTAAGGAAGATAACCGCCTATTTATTGAGACCACTAGCACTGGATTTATTGGTATATTATTTGCAGCTGACCCAGCAATCCACGCATTTGAAGGAGATCTCTTGGTTATTAATGTGTGTGTCTGGGTTTAGTCGTGTCCAACTTTGCAGCCCCACAGACTGGAGCCCGCCAAGCTCCTCTGTCCATGGCTTTCTCAGAAGAGGTTATTGGAATGGGTTGCCATTTCTTTCTCCAGGGGATCTTCCCAACCCAAGGATCTAACAGGTGTCTCCTGTGTCTCCTGCATTGCTGGAGTAGTCTTTACCACTGAGCCACCTGGGAAAAGCATATTAACATGTAGGCAGAGAAAAAAGTGTAGCTCTGATCCCGGTGTGGGGTATGTCCACCTTGGAGTTAAAGCAGAAGAGGACAGAGGCCCAGGAGCGCGTGGACAAGGAGGCTGGAAGTGGAGCGGATTTCCAGGAGGCCTGTGCCCAGCGCTTCCCGCACGGCCCCTCCCGGCTCTGTCCCCTCGCGGTTCCGCCCTGTCCGCCTCCCGGGCCAGACATCGGCCTCCCAGTCCCCGCCGCCCGTGTCGGTGCCATCCCCAGCCCCGCCATGCCTTCCGACCTCAGCGGCACCTGGAACCTGCTCAGCAGCGACAACGTCGAGGGCTACATGCGGGCCCTAGGTAGGCGGGAGGGGCAGTGCGGGGGAGTGGGGGGGGCTCCGGTTCGGCCGCGCGTCTGGTTCGGGGCGGAGGCGGCCGGGCTGGCCTGCTGGTCCGTGTCCCTGCGTCCCCTCACCTGCATCCATGCGTCCCTGGAGTCTTACTACGGGTTCGCCAGGCCCCCCACTTCCCCACCCTCATCTATCCTCCGTCCCCCGGAACGTCTATCTGACTGTCGTTGGTCTTCCACCTCCGACCGTCTGCTAGTCCTTCAGTCCAGCTTCGGTCTCCCGCATTCCCCTGTTCTCCACCCGTCTGACGGTCTCCTGGTCCCTCCCGTCCTTCCTCTCCCAGTCGGCCATTCTGTCTGTCCTCCCGTCTGTCCGCCGGTGCCCGGTCCACGCGGCCAAAGCTCTTGTCCCATAGCGGACTTCCTAGCAGGTGGGGGCGACGGTGGCGTGGGCCACCTCGCAGGGAGAGTCGGGGACACGATGGGGTTGCCCATGGGTGTCGGGAAGGCGCCCCGACCCGAAGCCCCTCCCACGGAGATCCTCGCCCCGCGGCCGCTTTAGCGCGGGTCTCTGGGCGACGGGTTCAGGGAATCCTCGAGTCCAGGGGAGGCCTCGGCCCGCAGCATCAGCGCCCCCTGGAGATGCTCCGGGACGCAGATTCCGGGGCCCCTGAGGACCGTCCGCAGCTCGGCCTCGGGCCCCGCCCTCGCCCCGCGGCGGCTCTAGTGCGGGTTAGAGTTCTGGAGACACGTTTGAAGTCTTTAGTTTTCTGGCCTCCTCTTCTCATCGAGGGGCGGGGGTTAAGAAGCCCAGAACCTTTAGAGGCCGCTACCCCCTCACCCCCCACCCCGGGGCCCAATTCCAGCCAGGAGGACTGTGGGTCGGTGCTTGGAGGGTTTGCTTCCACTTTCCCCTGCCGGGCAGGGAGGAAGAAATACGGGAGGGGCCTCAGTGGGTGTAGGCGGGCGGCGGGGTCCTCAGAGTTTCTTTCCTGCAGTGACGGTAGAATGCCTCCCTTTGATACTGATGCTCAGTTCCTTCTGCCGGTAATTTAATGCTTCAGCGTTGGTGGTTCTGAGCACCTGCTCATGCCAGCGCTTCTGACTAAATAACAGCAATCAGAGGCACCTTTTTGTGTTGCTGTTGTTAAATAGGAGTTCATTTGAAGCTGGCAGCATACCTCAAGCCAGGACTAGCCATGTTTCTAATGTTCAACCGACACAAGTGGAAGTTGGCTACCCTACCAGCCAGCAGAACTTGCGAAGGATATCAGAATGGTGAAAGGAGATAGTGCATCTTCTTTGAACTTTATATTTTTATTTGGCTGCGCTGGGTCTTAGTTGCAAGATGTGAGCTCTTTAGTTACAGCATGCAAACTCTTAGTTGGGGCAGGTGGGACGTGTTCCCTGACCAGGGATGGATCCCAGACCCCCTGCATTGGGAGCATGGAGTCTTGGACACTGGCTCACCAGTGAAGTCCCTGATCAGGGTCACTTTTGATCGGGCCAGAGCTTCCGGAAGTCTGGGGGACTGGGGGCTGCTCTGGCTCCTCTTCTGCATTATCTAACCTGGGCTTGGGTTTCTCCATCTGCAAATTGAGAGCAGGGGGTCCTTTTTTTTTTTAATCACGCTAAGAAAATAAATAACATAAAATCAGATATTTTAGCCATTTTGGAATGTACCATGCTGGGCTTCCCAGGTGGCTCAGTGGTAAAAAATCAGCCTGCCAACACAGAAGATGCAGGTTTGATCCCTGGGTTGGGAACATCCCCCGGAGAAGGAAATGACAACCCACTCCAGTGTTATTGCCTGGAGAACCCCATGGACAGAGGAGCCTGGCAGGCTACAGCCCATGGGGTTGCAAAGAGTCAGACATGACTGAGTGACTAAACAGCAATTCTAAGGTTCCAGTGTGTCTGTAAGATCTCCCAACCTATGGTAGGATTTACCCTCCCTTTCTCACACTAAGCAGGGAGGCCTGAAACAAGCTAAATCAGATTCATACTGACAGAAACCTTATAGGCATGGAAAAAAATGTTAGTTCTCTACCTTTCTTAGTTTCATTGGTTGGGACCCTGTAAATTATACTAAGAGACAGAATAATAAGACAACAAACAGAAGCTTGTTAACACAAGCATGGTGAATACACTCAGGAGCATTCAGTGATGAGTATCTCAGAGTGGTTAGAACCTGAGCTTAGGGAACTTTCCTGGTGAGCCAGTGGTTGAGATTCGACTTCCAATGCAGGGGGCATGGGTTTGATCCCTGGTTGGAGAACTAAGATCCCACATACCACCAGGTGTGGCCAAAAAATTTTTAAAAAGAAGAAAGAAAAAAAAAAAAAAGAAAGTATATGGCACCTGAGCAAAGAGTAATAATTCTGTAGAGAAGTGACAAGACAAAGAAAAGGGCTTTGAGATTCCAGGGGTGACAAATTGTGGGAAGATAAACACATGCAGGAACTAATGGTAAATAAGAACGAGTTAGTAAAGTTTATGTAAATTCTCCTGGTGCCATCTCTAGACTGATAGGAGTTCAGAGTTGTGTCCCTAATTTCTGTCCAACCTGATACAGGGAGAGCAGGGGACACATTTACAAAATTATGTCCTGCTTTGGGGGAGGGCAGGGCTTTTCTGCTTTCCCGTGGCCTTCATTTCAAAATGAGTATGACAAGTGGCATATTTTGGGGTGGCATCTTCTGCTACCCTTAACCTGAATCTCATTTCCTCTCTGTTTCTAATTCATAATAAGTAATTAATAATTATTTTTCCTAAAGGTAGTAAGCCCTGACAATTTACTTATCACCTCACCCTCAAATTAGTGGGGACATGTGATCATAAGTGCTTTCTTTTTCTGCTTGTTTGTGGTTTTTTGGTGGGGGAGGTTGTTTTTGGTCACAACCCATGGCATGTGGGATCTTAGTTCCCCACCCAGGGATCAAACCTGTGCCCCTCCATTGGGAGTTTATGGGTTGTTAATCACTGGACTGCCAGGGAAGTCCTCACAAGTGCTTTCTTCCCTGGTTTCTCTGGCTAGCATCTGATGTCTTTGTGGAGGATAAGTGTTAGAGATCAGGGCATGGCTTTGAATTTTCCTTGCAGTGCTTTCTTTTCAGTCATTCCCATGGCTTTTAGAGCAAATTTCTTAGAGAAGAAAACAAGGAATGGAGTCAGGGTGAATGTTTCAAGTGTGTGAAACATCTTTTGTTAAGCCTGTTGAGTGTTGCAAAGCAGCCTTCTGAGTGTTATGAACAGTGTTTTTCAAATGTGTATTCGTGAAATCCTTCACCTGTCCCCAATACTGTCTTACTTTTCTGTATGTTATGCTGTGACTCCTTGTTTGAGACTTCTTTGTTCATGATTTCAGTAAAAGTTTATCCATTATTTACCATTGTATGAGATCCTAGAGGCTAACAGAGGCTCTATTTATTTATATTGTGTGCATTCATGCTAAGTCACTTCAGTTGTGTCCAACTCTTTGTAACCCCATGGACTATAGCCTGCCAGGCTCCTCTGTCCATGGGATTCTCCAGGCAAGAATATTGGAGGGTTGCCATTTCCTTTTCCAGGGGATCTTCCCAATCAGGGATTGAACCATCAAACCTGTGTCTCCTGCACTGGAAGGCAGACTCTTTACCACTGTACCACCTGGAAAGCCCTTGTTTACATTATTAGCTGTATTCATTTATCATCCAACCCATTTCACAAAGGATTAAACCAAATAGTATTGAATCGATAGCCTGCCTCACAGCTCCTATTTTTAAAAAATTTTAATTTTGTTTATTTTGGCTGTACTGTATGGCCTGTGGGGGCTTAGCTCCCCAACCAGGGATTGAACCTGTGCTCCTTGCAATGGCAGCATGGAGTCTTAACCACTGGACCACCTGGGAAGTCCCACAACTCCTTTTTTAATGTTTGGTTCTGGTTCCAGAAAGATACTGGATCCAGACAACACATTAACTCTTATTTGCAGTCTGTTTCCCAAAAGAAATATAAGTGTGCTAGGGACTTCTGGAATCCAAAGAGGTTCCAGATAGGAACTGGTTCCAAATAGGAAAAGGAGTACCTCAAGGCTATATATTGTCACCCTACTTATTTAACTTATATGCAGAGTACATCATGAGAAACGCTGGACTGAAAGAAGCACAAGCTGGAATCAAGATTGCTGGGAGAAATATCAATACCCTCAGATATGCAGACGACACCACCTTTATGGCAAAAAGTGAAGAGGAACTAAAAAGCCTCTTCATGAAAGTGAGGGAGGAGAGTGAAAAAGTTGGATTAAAGCTCAACATTCACAAAACCAAGATCATGGCATCTGGTCCCATCACTTCATGGGAAATAGATGGGGAAACAGTGGAAACACTGTCAGACTTTATTTTTGGGGGCTCAAAAATCACTTCGATGGTGATTGCAGCCATGAAATTAAAAGACATTTACTCCTTAGAAGGAAAGTTATGACCAACCCAGATGGCATATTTAAAAGCAGAGACATTACTTTGCCAACAAAGGTCCATCTAGTCAAGGCTATGGTTTTTCCAGTGGTCATGTATGGATGTGATAGTTGGATGGTGAAGAAAGCTGAGCACCGAAGAATTGATGTTTTTGAATTGTGGTGTTGGAGAAGACTCTTGAGAATCCCTTGGACCGCAAGGAGATCCAATCAGTCCATCCTAAAGGAGATCAGTCCTGGGTGTTCATTGGAAGGACTGATGTTGAAGCTGAAACTCTAATACTTTGGCCACCTCATGCGAAGAGTTGACTCATTGGAAAAGACCCTGATGCTGGGAGGGATTGGGGGCAGGAGGAGAAGGGGACGATAGAGGATGAGATGGCTGGTTGGCATCACCGACTTGATGGACACGAGTTTGGGTAGACTCTGGGAGTTGGTGATGGACAGGGAGGCCTGGCATGCTGCGATTCATGGGGTCGCAAAGAGTGAGACACGACTGAGCGATGGAACTGAACTGAGGGATTTCTGGAATAGAGAGGCTAGTTAGTATAGCAGAGCACCAAACTGGAAACCCAGAACTAGCCATTGATTGTTGGTAATAGAATCAAAGCTATACAGCCTCTGAATTCTGTTAAATTCCCTATTTGTTAGAGGTGGTGGGATGAGATTTTATATTGTAAGAGTGTCTAAAATACAAACCAAGAGATCTCATGGTGTCACCTGAAAACCAAATTCACCTATTTGTGGGCATACAGCCAAGAGAAACAACCTAGCCAAATATCAGGAGAAGAAAGGATTTATAGTTACTTAAAGCAAATAAGGACAACAGTGGAGATCTTTCTCAAAGCAGTGTCTCCTTGAATGGCAAAATTGGGGAATTTTTAAGCTATTCACATAGGGGCTTGAACAGAGGAGATTCCAGAGAGAATTGGGGCAGAGGCCAAGCTTTCAGTTCAGTTCAGTTCAGTCACTCAGTGGTGTCCCACTCTTTGTGACCCCATGGACTGCAACATGGCAGGGTTCCCTGTCCATCACCAACTCCCAGAGCTTGTTCAAATTCATGTTCATCGAGTAGGTGATGCCATCCAACCATCTCATCCTCTGTCATCCCCTTCTCCTCCTGCCTTCAATTTTCCCCAGCATCAGGGTCTTTTCCAGTGAGTCACTTCTTTCCATCAGGTAGCCAAAGTATTGGAGCTTCAACTTCAGCATCAGTCCTTCCAATGAATATGTAGGACTGGTTTTCTTTAGGATTGACTGGTTGGATCTCCTTGCAGTCCAAGGACTCTCAAGAGTCTTCTCCAACACCACAGTTCAAAAGCATCAATTCTTTGGCACTCAGCTTTCTTTATAGTCCAACTCTCACATCCATGTATGACTACTGGAAAACCATAGCTTTGACTAGATAGACCTTGGTTGGCAAAGTAACGTCTCTGCTTCTTAATATGCTGTCTAGGTTGGTCACAGCTTTTCTTCAAAGGAACAATCGTCTTTTAATTTCATGGCTACAGTCACCATCTGCAGTGATTTCGGAGCCTAAGAAAATAAAGTCTGTCACTGTGTCCATTGTTTTGCCATCTATTTGCCATGAAGTGATGGGACCAGATGTCATGATCTTAGTTTTTTGACTGTTGAGTTTTAAGCCAGCTTTTTCATTCTCTCTCACTTTCATCAAGAGGCTATTTAGTTCTTCTTCACTTTCTTCCATAAGGGTGGTGTCATGTGCATATCTGAGGTTATTGATATTTCTCCCAGCAGTCTTGGTAATAGCTTGTACTTCATCCAGCCTGACATTCTGAATGATGTACTCCACATATAAGTTAAATAAGTAGGGTGACAATATACAACCTTTATGAATTCCTTTCCCAATTTGGAATCAGTTTGTTGTTCCATGTCTGATGCTTGATGAAGCATCCATGTTGCTTCTTGACCTGCATACAGATTTCCCAGGAGGCAGGTAAGGTGGTCTGGTATTCCCATCTCTTTCAGAATTTTCCACATTTTTTTGTGATCCACACAGTTAAAGGCTTTAGTGTAGTCAATGAAGCAGAAGTAGATGTTTTTCTGGAATTCTCTTGCTTTTTCAGTGATCCAATAGATGTTGGCAATTTGATCTCTTGTTCCTCTGCCTTTTCTAAATCCAGCTTGAACATCAGAAAGTTCTCGGTTCATGTCCTGCTGAAGTCTCCCTTGGAGAATTTTGAGCATTACTTTACTAGCATGTGAGATGAGTGTAATTGTGCAATAGTTTGAACATTTTTTAGCATTGCCTTTCCTTGGGATTGGAATGAAAACTGACCTTTTTCAGTCCTGGGGCCACTGCTGAATTTTCCAAATTTGCTGGCATATTGAGTGCATCACTTTAACAGCATCATCTTTTAGGATCTGAAATAGCTCTGCTGGAACTTCATCACCTCCACTAGCTTTGTTCGTAGTAATGCTTCCTAAGGCCCACTTGACTTCGCACTCCAGGATATCTGGCTCTAGGTGTGGAATCACACCATCATGGTTATCTGGGTCATTAAGATCTTTTTTGTATAGTTCTGTGTTTTCTTGCCAACTCTTCTTAATATCTTCTGCTTCTGTTAGGCCCATACCATTTCTGTCCTTTAATGTGCCCATCTTTGCATAAAATGTTCCCTTGATATCTCTAATTTTTTTGAAGAGATCTCTAGTCTTTCTCATTCTGTTTTCCTCTATTTCTTTTCATTGTTCACTTAGGAAGGCTTTCCTATCTCTCCTTGCTATTATTTGGAACTCTGCATTCAGATGGATATATCTTTCCTTTTCTCCTTTGCCTTCTCTTCTCTTCTCAGCTATTTGTAAGGCCTCCTCAGACAACCACTTTGCCTTTTTGCATTTCTTTTTCTTGGGGATGGTCTTGATAACTGCCTCCTGTACAATGTCACAAACCTCCGTCTATAGTTCTTCAGGCACTCTATCAAATCTAATCCCTTGAAACTATTTGTCACTTCCACTGTATAATTATAAGGGATTTGATTTAGGTCATACCTGAATGGTCTAGTGGTTTTCCCTTCTTTCCTCAATTTTAGTCTGAATTTGTCAATAAGGAGTTCATGATCTGAGCCACAGTCAGTGCCTGGTTTTGTTTTTGCTGACTGTATAGAGCTTCTCCATCTTCAGCTGCAAAGAATATAATCAATCTGATTTCAATATTGACTATCTGGTGATGTCCATGTGTAGAGTCAACTCTTTTATTGTTGGAAGAGGGTGTTGGCTATGACCAGTGCATTCTCTCGACAAGACTGTGCCCTGCTTCATTTTGTACTCTAAGGTCAAACTTGCCTGTTATTCCATGTACTCTTGACTTCCTATTTTTGCATTCCTCTGTCCCCTGTGATGAAAAGGACATCTTTTTTTGGTGTTAGTTCTAGAAGATCTTGTAGGTCTTCAGAGAACTGTTCAACTTCAGCTTCTTTGACATTAGTGGTTGGGGCATAGACTTGGATTACTGTGATACTGAATGGTTTTGCCTTGGAAACGAACAGAGATCATCCTGTCATTTTTGAGGTTGCACCCAAGTACTGCATTTCAGACTCTTTTATTGACTAGGAGGGCTACTCCATTTCTTCTAAGGGATTCTAGGCCACAGAAGTAGATATAATGGCCATCTGAATTAAATTCGCCCACTCCAGTCCATTTTAGTTTGCTGATTCCTAAAATGTTGATGTTCACTCTTGCCATCTCCTGTTTGACCACTTCCAATTGACCTTGATTCATGGACCTAACATTCCAGGTTCCTATGCAATACTGTTCTTTATAGCATTGGCCTTTACTTCCATCACCAGTCACATCCACAACTGGGCATTGTTTTCACTTTGGCTTCGTGTCTTCATTCTTTCTAGAGTTATTTTTCCACTCTTCTCCAGTAGCATATTGAGCACTTACCGACCTGGGGAGTTCATCTTTCAGTGTCATATCTTTTTGCCTTTTCATACTGTTTATGGTATTCTCAAGGCAAGAATACTGAAGTGGTTTTCCATGCCCTTCTCCAGTGGACCATGTTTTGTTAGAACTCTTTATTATGACCCGTCCATCTTGGGTGGCCCTACATGAGATGGCTCATAGTTTCACTGAATCAGAAGTGACTTAGTATACACACATATACACAGTGTGGTGGGGAGGGCGGTAGAGGGGGAGGCCTAAAGGCAAAGATTTTTTATGTTTAAATTTCTTTTATCTTGCCATAAACTATGAATTTTATTTTACAATAGTGAGACCAAGTAAATTGAAACATCAGAGTTTGGAGCAGAGAAAGCTTTATTGAAGTGCCAAGCAAGGAGAATGGGTCGCTCATGCTCAAAACCCCTGAACTTACTGATGATTTCCAGTCGCTCAGTCGTGTCTGACTCTTTACAACCCCATGGACTGTAGTCCACCAGGCTCCTCTATCTACAGAATTCTCCAGGCAAGAATACTAGAGTGAGTTGCCAGGCCCTCCTCCAGGGAATCTTCCCAACCAAGAATTGAACCCAGGTCTCCCATACTACAGGCGAATTCTTTACTGTCTGAGCCACCAGGGAAGCTGAATGAAGTCTATTTTCTACAAAAATGAAAGGAAAGACACAGAAAAGATTTGCAATGAGGCGGTCCCCACAGTGTTTGTTTCAATGTGTCCCAGCCAGCATCTCTTCTGAGGGGGGAAATTACTCATTTTTTGAGTAGAGCTGATCCAGCAGATCCAACAATATTGCTTGCTTCTAGTTTCTGCCAAATTGAAGGGAGAAGAAAGGCAACTTGTCCTTTGGACGCTGAAGAACGTTTGTTTGGGTTCTATAGTCTGGAGGAGCTAGCTGCACTCAACTTTCTTTATGGTCCGGCTCTCATATCCATGGGCTTCCCTGGTAACTCAGCTGGTAAAGACTCCACCTGCAATGCAGGAGACACAGTTCGATCCCTGGGTCAGGACGATTGCCTGGAGAAGGGATATACTACACACTGCAGTATTCTTTGCCTTCCCTGATGGATCATATGGTAAAGAATCAGCCTGCAATGCAGGAGACCTGGGTTCGATCCCTGAGTTGGAAAGATCCCCTGGAGAAGGGCATGGCAACCCACTCCAGTATTCTTGCCTGAAGAATCCCCATGGTCAGAGGAGCCTGGCGAGCTATATATAATCTATGGGGTCACAAAGAGTCAGACACGATGGGTAACTAAGCATAGTACATTCATACATGACTACTGGAAAAAGCATAGCTTTGATTATACGGACATTTGTCAGCAAAATGAGGTCTCTGCTTTTTAAGATGCTGTCTAGGTTTGTCTTTCAAGAAACAGACATTTTTAAATTTCATGACTGCAGTCACTGTGCTCAGTAATTTTGGAGCCCAAGAAAATAAAAGCTGCCACTGTTTCCATTTTTTCCCCCATGTATTTATCAGGAAGTGATGGAACTGGATGCCATGATCTTAGTTTTTTGAATGTTGAGTTTCAAGCCAGCTTTTTCACTCTGTTCTTTCACCTTCATCAAGATGTTCTTTAGTTCCTCTTCACTTTCCACCATTAGGTCAATATCATCTGCATATCTGAGGTTGTTGATACTTTCCTGGCAATCTTGATTCCAGCCTGTGATTCATCCACCCTGGCATTTCACATGATGTACTCTGCATATAAGTTAAATAAGCAGGGTGACAATATACCAAAAGTGACATTATTTCATTCTAAGAAAGGCTTTCTTTTTTTTTTTTTTCAGGCAGCTAGCTTTTAAAAAAGTATTTATATATTTATGGCTACACTGGGTCTTTGTTATCATACATGGACTTTCTCTAGTTAGTTGCAGAGAGCACAGGTGTGAGGGGGAGGTTACTCTCTAGCGGCAGTGTGTGGGCTTCTCATTGCAGTGGCTTCTTTTGTTGGGGAACATGGGCTCTAGGGCACACTTCTCTAGTTGCTCCACATGGGCTAGTAGTAGAGGCACAGTGGCTTAGTTGTCCTGTGGTATGTGGGATCTTCCTGGACCAGGAATCAGACTTGTGTCCCCTGCATTGCAAAACAGATTCATGACCACTGGACCACCAGGGAAGCCAAAAAAAAAAAACACCAGCTTTCTTAAGACAAGGACATTCACACTATCATTGAGCTTAGAAATAAGTAGAACTGGAAGCTCCCTGGTGGTCCAGTGGTTAAGACTCAGCACTTTCACTGCTGAGTGTCCGGGATTCAATCCTAGGTTTGGGGGAACTAAGAACCTGCAAGCTGTGTGGTGCAGCAAAAAAAAAAAAATACATTTAAAAAAAAGAAAAAAATTGGTAGGGGCTAATGCAATGCTCATGGAGCGCTATGCAGGGCTTGGCTACATCTTCTAGGCTGGAAATGGAGATGTGAGGCACCCAGCCCTGAAAATCACAGCTAGCTCTGAGGGTCAGTCATGTCGGGAAAAAATGAATCTATTAGGCAAACAAGTTAAAACAGGGGTCAATTTTGGGACCA
Organism: Muntiacus reevesi; assembly: GCF_963930625.1. NCBI lineage: Eukaryota > Metazoa > Chordata > Mammalia > Artiodactyla > Cervidae > Muntiacus > Muntiacus reevesi. The sequence continues at coordinate 89,736,508 of NC_089253.1, read as the reverse complement.
TGTTATCTGCAATGAAGTACATAAATCTCTGAAATGATTCCCAAAACTTCATTCTACATGAACAGGACATTCCCTAAATTGGAGAACCATGGCCCATGACTCATAGGAATGTTCAGGATGACAAGCCAGCAGTTGTGGCTGCCTGCCAATGAGATCATGTCACCTGCTCTAAATATTCCAGTGGCTCCCATCCAACTCCATCATGCTCTGAATGAAAGCCCGATGGTCCCTTATGCTACCCCGAATCTCATCTCTAGGTCCTCTCCTCCTCCCCATTCTCCCTCATTCTTCTCCAGCCACCCCAAGGCTCCTAGAGGTTCCTGAGACCATCTGACATGCACTTCCTGAGAGTTCTAGTGAGCTCTGTCATACACTTGCTGTTGCTGGTCAGTTGCTAAGTAGTGTCCGACTCTGTGACCCCTCTGACTTTAGCACACTAGACTCCATGGGGGTCTCCAGGCAAGAATACTGGAGTGGGTTGCATTTCCTTCTCCAGTCCTACACTTCTTTCCCCCCAAGATCTGCACATCTCACCACTCACTTTGTCACCTCCCTCAGCTCTGGCTAAAATTGCACTTTGCTTCCTGGTGGCTCAGCTGATAAAGAATCTGCCTGCAGTGTGGGAGACCTGGGTTCAATCCTGGGGTTGGGAAGATCCCCTGGAGAAGGGAGCCCACTCCAGTATTCTGGCCTGGAGAATTCCATGGACTGTATAGTCCATGCAGTCACAAAGAGTCAGACATGACTGAAGGACTTTCCTTTCACTTTTTCTCTATTTAAAATAGCAACCTTGGGATTTCCCTGCTGGTCTAGTGGCTAAGACTCTGCGCTGTCAATGCAGGGGGCACTGGTTCAATCCCTGGTCAGGGAAATAGAGTTCATATGCTGCAACTAAGAGTTGCATGCCACAGTTAAACATTACACATGCCACAATGAAGACTGAATCCCACCTGTTGCTAACTAAGACTCAAGGCAGCCAAATAAATAAATATTAAAGCAAATAAACAAAATAAGCAGCCTTTACCTCTAGTTCATAATGCATTCAAAGCCATTAAATGGGAACTGTCTATACCAAAACCCTGAGAAACACTAACCATCAGATGCAATGATTTTGAGGACAGCTGCCAAATCCTTAGCTTTTGCATCTCAACTAAATGCTGAAATGCCTTTTCTTTCTAAAAAATTATTTTTAAGATATTGACTTTGCCACTCGTAAGATAGCCAAGATGCTGAAGCCACAGAAAGTGATTGAGCAGAATGGGGATTCTTTTACCATCCACACAAACAGCACCTTCAGGAACTATGTTGTGAAATTTAAAGTCGGAGAAGAATTTGATGAGGATAACAAAGGCGTGGATAACAGAAAATGCAAGGTAAAAATTATTTATTTAGTTTTGGCTGTGCTGGGTCTCTGTTGCCTTGTGGGCTGTTTTCTCTAGTTGTAGCAATCGTGGCTACTCTCTAGTTTTGGTGCAAAGCCTTTTCATTGAGGTGGATTCTCTTGCAGAGCACAGGTTCTAAGGCACATGGGCTCAGTAGTTGTGGCTCTCAGTCTCTAGAGCACAGGCTCAGTAGTTGTGGTTCATGGGCTTAGTTGTCCTGAGGCATATGGGATCTTCCCTGATCAGAGATCGAATCTGTGTCTCCTGCATTGGCAGGTGGAGTCTTTACCACTGAGCCAACAGGGAAGCCCGAAAGGCAAAAATTAAAGTCATGACATAGACTTTTAGTTTTCCAAGGTCCTTGACACCTTCTCTAGTCATATCTGAGGATGCTGCCAGAGCAAATCAGTATTTTCTCCCATCCCTCATGCAGAGCTTGGTCACCTGGGACAATGACAGACTCACCTGTGTGCAGAAGGGGGAAAAGAAGAACAGAGGCTGGACCCATTGGATTGAAGGGGACCAACTCCACCTGGTACTGGCCCTATTTTGTTTCTCTATTTTTTTAATTGAAATAGTTGACTTACAATGTGTGAATCTCTGCTGTACAATATTGTGGCTCAGTTATACATACATTCACGCATGCATGTGCGCTAAGTTGCTTTAGTCGTGTCCGAGTCTGTGGGACCCTAGAGACTGTAGTTCACCAGGCTCCTCTGTCCACGGGATTCTCTAGGCAAGAATACTGGAGTGGCTTGCCATGCCCTCCTCCAGACAGACAGACAGATATATATATATATGTGTGTATATATATATATGTATGTATGTATATATGTATGTGTATGTATACACACATTCTTTTTATGTTTTTTTCCATTATGGTTTATGCCAGGGCATTGAATGTAGTTCTCTGTACTATACCATAGGACATTGTTGTCCATACATTCTATACATAATAGTTTGCATCTATTAACACCAAACTACCAGTCCATTCCTCCTCCATCCCCACCCCCACCGTGTTAGCAATCACAAGTCTGTTTTCTGTCTGTAAGTCTGTTTGTACCTCATTGATAAGTTCATTTGTGTCATATTTTAGATTCCATATATAAATGACATCAATTGACATTTGTCTTTCTCTTTCTGACTTACTTCATTCAGTAGGATAATCTCTAGTTGCATCGGTGTTGCTGCAGATGGCATTATTTTGTTCTTCATCATGGCTGAGTAGTATTCCATTGTGTATATATACTACATCTTCTTTATCTGTACATCTCTCAATGATGTATAGAATGTTTCCATGTCTTGACTATTGTGAATAGTGCTGCCATGTACATAAGGGTGCATGTATCTCTTTGAATTAGTGTATTGTCTGGATATATTCCCAACAGTGGGATTGCTGGATCATATGGTAATTCTATTTATGGTTTTCTTCTTTTTTTTTTTTTTTAAATTTTTATTTATTTATTTATTTGGCCGCACTGTGTCTTCATTGCTGTTTGCAGGCTTTCTCTAGTTAAAGTGAGTGGCGGCTACTCTCTAGTTGCAGTGCACGGGCTTTTCATTGTGGTGACTTCTCTTGCTGCTGAGCATGGGCTGTAGAGTATGTGGGCTTCTGTAGTTGTGATGCACGGATGCCCCGCTGCATGTGGAATCTTCCCCAACCAGGGACCAAACCTGTGCCCTCTGCATTGGCAGACAGATACTTAACCACTGGGCCACCAGGGAAGTCCTATTTCTGGTTTTCTAAGGAACCTCCATACTGTTTTCCATAGTGGCTGCACAAATTTACATTCCCACCAACAGTGTAGTAAGGTTCCTTTTTCTTCACACCCTCTCCAGCATTTGTTATTTGTAGATTTTTTATTGATGGTCATTTTTACTTTTGTGAGGTGGTACTTCATGTAGTTTTGATTTGCATTTCTCTAATAATTAGCAATATTGAGCATGTTTTCATGTGCCTATTGGTCATTTGTATGTCTTTGTTGAAGAAATATCTATTTAGGTGTTCTGCCCATTTTCAGGTTGGGTTGTTTGTTTTGTTATTGTTAAATGTTCTTATTTTTTAAATGAGGTTAGGAAACCGTAACCAGCAATCCTACCATCCCAACCCAATTGTTTTCAATTTGATGTCTTAGCTTCCAGTCTGTGAGAGTATTGTGACTTTTCATTTAATAGAAAAACATATTCTAACTTTCTAAAAATTTTCCTGTTGTATTCATTTTGTGTTAGTTGAATCCATATAATAAGGTAGCCAACCAGCTGTGTACTATTCCGTCAGACTCATGAACTCTCATTTTAGTAAAATGTTTTCTTAATTGCAATGTCCAGAAATGTTGTTTCAGAGTGTTTTCTGCTGTCTCTTAAATTCACATAAATAGAGCTTTTTGCATCCATGCATTTATTTCCTTAGGAAGAATTTACAGAGGGGATCAGTGTTGTCCCAGACATCATTGCTTCTTGCTACTTTGTTGCCTTATTCACTTCCAAAAGGGGTATATCAATTTCTTAAGCCACCAGCACTCCAAGACTATACAAGTTATAGGTCAACCTAATCAGTAATTTCTAAATATAATCTATAAACTATAAAATTGTGCATAAAGGCTTAATTATGGCTTTTAAAAAGAGAATTCCTTCTTGCCATATATGTGTATTACAATGGCTTACATTTTTGAATGATGACTTTATGTGCAATTACTTAGTTAAATCCTCTGACTTAGTCTTCAAACCAATCCTGTGACAGGGACACTATTTTTTTCCCATTTACAAATGACGAGATTGAGGTTTAGAAATTCCCCAAGGTACAGAGTGAAGATTCAAATCTAGGTCTGATGAGAATGTGTGCTTTCAACCTTATGCCTTTTTGGTCCCCATGTACATGTGAAATCTAGGTCAGACCCATGAAGACAAAATTAGAGCACTCAAAGTGTGGGTGGTCTCTGAGGTGGTGGTCTTTGATGACGAAGGCATTGAAGATACTTCGATTCTTAGATGGACAAACCTCACACTCTTCTGGCAATAAAAACAAAGTTAAGAAACGTACCATCACAAAAATGTAGTATGGAACTACACAGGAAATACAAATGTGTTTAAGAATGAAGATTATGTGGTTGTCAGAAGGAATGTTCGAAGTGCTGCATCCTTCTTTGCATGTCCAAGAACTCTGCCCAAGCAGAAGGCAGACGGACCCTTGATCTAAGGACATTCTCGGGATGATTCTTATTATTGCTGTTGTTCAGTCGCTCAGTCATGTCCGACTCTTTGCAACCCCATGGACTGCAGCACACCAGGCTCCCCTGTCCTTCACCATCTCCCAGAGTTTGCTCAAACTCATGTCCATTGAGACGGTGATGCCATCCAGCCATCCCATCCTGTGTTGTCTCCTTCTCCTCCTGCCTTTGATCTTTCCCGGCATCAGGGGCTTTTTCAGTGAGTTGGCTCTTCCCATTGGGTGCCCAAAGTATTGGAGCTTTAGCTTCAGCATCAGTCATTCCAATGAATATTCACAATTAATTTCCCTTAGGATTGACTAGTTTGATCTTCTTGCTGTCCAAGGGACTCTCAAGAGTCTTCTCCAACACCACAGTTCAAAAGCATCAATTCTTCAGTGCTCAGCCTTCTTTATGGTCCAACTCTGACATCTGTACATGACTATTGGAAAAACCATAGCTTTGACTATATGGACATTTATCACCAAAGTAACATCTCTGATTTTTAATATGCTGTCTAAGTTGGTCATAGCTTTTCTTCCAAGGAGCAAGCATCTTTTAATTTCATGGCCGCAGTCACCATCCACAGTGATTTTGGAGTCCAAGAAAATAAAGTCTGTCACTGTTTCCATTGTTTCCCCATCTATTTGCCAAGAAGTGATGGGACCAGATGCCATGATCTTAGCTTTTTTACTGTTGAGTTTTAAGCTAGATTCTTCAACTCTCATCTTTCACCTTCATCAAGAGGCTTATGATTTTTACAAGCTGTGATATAATAAAAACCAATGAATATTTGGCCTTTGTACCTGGTTCTTAAAACCCCTGGAATCTCTAGAGTAACAAGAATATCTTCTGTATGCTAATGAGATGAATGTTGGCTGGGACCCTAGAGAGCTTCAGGATGTGGGCTGGTCTGAAGAAAGATCAAGGGAGGATTAGAAGGTTGGAACATTCAGTCCAGCCCCTGAACTCAGGCGAGGGGAGAGGGATTAGAGATTTACCATTCCCTTAAGCAATCATGCCTATGTAATGAAACCTCCATAAAAACCTTGACATCAATGAGTTCATGGATCATGGAGAAAGCAAGGGATGTTCCAGGAAAACATCTACTTCTACTTCATTGACTACACAAAAGACTTTGACTGTGTGGATCACAATAAACTGTGGAAAATTCTTAAAGAGACTGGAGTACCAGACCACCTTACCTGTCTCCTGAGAAACCTGTATGTGGGTCAAGAAGCAACAGTTAGAACCTTACACGGAATAACTGACTAGTTCAAAATTGGGAAAGGAGTTTGACAAGGCTGTATATTGTCACCCTGCGTATTTAGCTTCTATGCAGAGTACATCATGTGAAATGCTGGGCTGGATGAATCACAAGCTGGCATCAAGATTGCTGGCAGAATTTATCAACAACCTCAGATATGCAGACGACACCACCCTTATGGCAGAAAGTGAAGAGGAACTAAAGGGCCTGTTGATGAGGGTGAAAGAGGAGAATAAAAAGCTTGCTTGAAACTCAGTATTCAGAAAACTAAGATCATGACATCTGGTCCCATCACTTCATGGCAAATAGAAGGGGAAAAACTGGAAGCAAAGACAAATTTTATTTTCTTGGGCTCCAAAATCACTGTGGCTGCTGACTGCAGGCATGAAATTAAAAGACGTTTGCTCCTTGGAAGTAAAGCTATGACAAACCTGTGTGTGTGTGTGTGTGTGTGCATGCTCAGTCACTCAGTTATATCTGACTCCATGGACTGGACCCTGGGATCCTCTGACCATGGAATTTTCCAGATAAGAATACAGGAGTGGGTTGCCATTTCCTACTCTAGGGGATCTTCTGGACCCAGTGTTCAAACCCACATCTGCTGCATCTCCTGCATTGGCAGGTGGATTCTTCACCACTGTGCCACCTGGGAAGCCCCATGACAAACCTGGACAGTGTACCAAAAAGCAGAGACATCTCTTTGCCAACAAAGGTGTGCATAGTCAAAGCTATGATTTTTCCAACAGTCATGTGTGGATGTGAGAGTTGGACCCACAAAGAAGACTGAACACTGAAGAACTGATGCTTTTGAATTGCTGTGCTAGAGAAGACTCTTGAGAGTCTGTTGGACTGAAAGAAGGTAAAACCAGTCAATCCTAAAGGAAATCAACCCTGAATATTCATTGGAAGGACTGATGCTGAAGCTGAAACTCCAATACTTTGGTCACCTGATGTGAAGAGCTGACTCATTGGAAAAGCCCCTGATGATGGGAAAGATTGAATGCAAATGGAGAAGGGGACAACAGAGGATGAGATGGTTAGATAGCATCACTAACTCAATGAACATGAATTTGAGCAAAATTAGGGAGATGGGGAGGACAGAGGAGCCAGGTGTGCTATAGTCCATGGAGTCACAAAGAGTTGGACGTGACTTAGCAACTGAACAACAACAACAAAGTGGTTCAGAGAACTTTCTAGTTGATGAGGACATAGAAGTGCTGGAAGGGAGCTCTGCTAGATTGGTCATGGAAGCTCTGTATGCCCCACTCCCGCCCCCATCACAATACCTTCTCCTATGCCTCTCTTCCATTTGGCTGTTCCTGAGTTGCATTCTTTATAATAAACCTGTAAGTATAAGCAAAAAGTTTCTGTGAGCCATTCTAGCAAAGTGTTGAACCTGAGAAGGGAGTTGTGGGAATCCCTGATATGGGATGATCAGTCAGATGTATGGGTGACTTGTGATTGATGTCTGAAGTAGGGGCAATCTTCTGAGACTAAGCCCTTGACCTGTGAGGTCTACACTAGCTCTGATCCTTAGTGTCCAAACTAAGTTGTTGGCTGTCCAATTTGTTATAAGAGAGTTGGAGATGTGGGATTGGAAAAGACACCATGTACCTGGTGTCAGAAGTATGACTAATAATAATAACAGCTGCTGCTGCTGTTCAGTTACTCAGTCATGTCTGTCTCTTTGCTACTCTTTGGACTGAAACTCACCAGGCTCCTCTGCCCGTGGGATTCTCCAGGCAAGAATACTGGAGTGGACTGCTATTTCCTTCTCCAGGGGATCTTCCTGACCCAGGGATTGAACCTGAGTGTCCTGTGTCTCCTGGATTACAGGTGGATTCTTTACCTGCTGAGCCATCGGGAAAGCCCCGATAATAATAGACTATATGCCAACTCATCTCTGTTCTCCCTTCCTCCCTGTCCATAGGAACTGTTCTGTGAAGGCCAAGTGTGCAAGCAGACGTTCCAGAGAGCTTGATCTGTATCCAACAGCAGAGTCCACATGTGGTGGCAGCTTGATGAATTATATTCCAGAATGAACAGGACAGGAATGATCTGTCAGGGTTTGGTGGATGGGGTCTTGTGATCAAAGAGACGTCACACAGCCTATACCAGAAGCCATTTGGATTGTGAGAAAAATTCTCAGCTTCAATAAACCTGTCCAATGATTTTGACTTTTTTCCTTCTATCTTTAACATATCTCTTTATTTTCAGAAATATTTGGAAGCCTTCTAGGCACACTATTGACACACCAATGTTGAACAAGTTGTAATTCCCACCTTCCAGGGGTTGGGCAAGTGGTGGTAGGGACCTGGGGTATTTCTGGAAGTGATCTTTAAACTGGGACCTGAAGCAAATGTAAGCAGGAAGTATCAGGAAGCACTCTAGTCAAAAGTTGGAGGAATGTTTGAAGAACTGAAAAGATTGCTTTAACTGTAGCTTAGAGTGTGTTGGGTGGGATAGGGTAGGGAGACATGGCAGGGGTAACTGACATGACAGTCAGTGGCTCTACCGTGAAGTATCTTGAATGCTAGGGTAAAGAGGTGAGATTTTTGTCCCTAAAGTAATAGGAAGATGGTGACCTGTATTAAGCAGATATGTACAACCAGGTTGGCTCACAGAAAGTAACTCTGGGGACTTCTATGGTAGTCCCATGGTTAAAAACTCACCTTCCAATGCAGAGGATGCAGGCTCAATCCCTGGTCAGGGAACTAAAATCCCATGTGTCCCAACTAAAGAGAAGCCCATGCACTGCAACTGAAACTGGATGCAGCCAAAAATAAATAAATATATGCCTTAAAATAAAATAAAGTAATTCTGACTGCTGAGGGAAGAAAGCATTGTAGGTGGGGGATGCAACTCAAGAGGCAGTTTAGAAAACCTGACAGAAATCAGAATGGAAGCTGACATTGTTCAGGATCACCCAGAGCCCAGGTCTGAAAAATAGAGAAATAGACTCCTGGGGCTGGGAGAGAAGTAGCAAGGTATTTAGGAAGCAGAATCTATAATCCAAGGAGATGGATGTGATGGAGGGATGCTGGCTAGGGGAAGAATCAAGGAGGTACTCTGTTTTGGATCAGGCAGTTATTAGAAGGTTGAGGCCCATCAAAAGAAAATAACATGACTTCTCTGGTGGCTCAGTGGTAAAGAATCCACCTGCCAATTGTCGACTTAAAAAAGATGTACAACTTGAGAGTTGTGGGTTAAGTTTTATTTGAGGCAAAATGAGGACTGCAGCCCAGGAGGCAGCATCTCAGGTAGCTCTGAGAGACTGCTCCAAAGCGGCAGTGGGGGAAAGTCAATATATAAGGTTTTGGTGAAGGGGGAGTTCAATACCATGAAGCACTCAATTTATAAAAGGTTTTTTATTAGTCATGAGGGTCTGATGTCACCAAGAAGGGATTTAGTGCTTCTCTGGATATGAGGAGATGCAAGGATTGAGATAATAAAGTCTGTTCCTAAAAACATCCAACTATCTAAAGACCTGTCCCACCAGATTCCCTGGAGCACAGAGTGCCTCACTCGACCGTGAACTCCCTCGGGGATTGTTGAAGGTCAACAGCTATAGCAGCCTGGAGTTCAGTCTCTGTAGAGGCAGATGGCAAATGCCTTTGTTGTTCAGTCATTGGCAATGCTCTTGGTAAGTGCCAGTTTGTAGTTGAGACAATGCAGAAGGTTCGATCTCTGATCTGGGAAGATCCCACGTGCGATGAGCAACTAAACCCATGCACCACAACTGTTGAACCTATGCTCTAGAGCCCATGAGCTGCAACAACTGAAACCTGAGCACCCTAGAGCCCATGCTCCACAATGAGAGAGGCCACTGCAGTGACAAGCCCGCACACGGCAGCTAGAGAGTAGCTTCCCACTCTCTGCAACTAGAGAAAAGCTCAAGCAGCAATGAAGACTCAGCATAGCCAAAAATAAATGAATTTTAAAAACTGAAGAAAGAAGATGGTATGAGCAGAAGTGAAGTCAGAACTTCAGTCTCTGAGGTGCTTGTGCCCAGTGAGAGCCAGGCTGCCAGGAGACAATGAATAGAAGACTCCAGAGACACGAACAAGTTGTTGATAGCTTATGGTGAACGGTGTTGGATTCGTGATCTCCAAAGAAGATTTAACTTTGGGACCAGGGACCAGGCCTGGTGACTCAAGAGCTTTTGTATAGCAGAGTTTTATTAAAGTTAAAAGGGACAGAGAAAGCTTCTGACACAGATACAGAAGGGGGATGGAGAATGCCCCCCTCACTAGTGTTAGCCAGGGAGTTATATACTTTTTAATTAATTATTACAGTAAATCAAAAAAATGTCTCATTTGTGAAAATTTTACCAGACCCACTCCCACAATTTACATTTTAGGATAACAGGATTAGAATTTAACAATAGAAAGGTCCTACCAGACCCACTCCCATAACATACAATCTAAGATATCAGGATTAGTCAGAAGGTTTTCAGAAAGGAAAAACTATTCTTAAGCATATATACCGTTGTTATATAATCCCTAGTATAGAGTTTAAACTGAGTTGTTTGTTGTGTAATCATCAGCTCTGGGCTTAAAGAAAAAAAAGTGTTATGTGACTAAGACTAAGGAATGTAGAGGGGAAAAAAAGTTTGTTCTTTCCTCCTCCTTGAGAACCCCAGACCCCTCTCTCCTCAGGGACCCCTGGACTTCTTATCAACCTGCCTAGAAATTGACTCTCTCATTGTGAAGCATATAAACTATGCATATGGATGATACATATAAACTATGCAATGTCTGGGACATTGTATTTAAAGAGAGAGAAACCTGAGGTACAAATCTCACAGTCTTGTGAGGGAGAAGTAAGATGGCATCTGGAGAAGTAAGATGGCATCAGGGAAGCGAAGAAAGGAAATATTTCAGGGTTGAAGAGTGTTGAGCATTTGCTGAGATGCCCAAGGTATCCATAAGGTGAGATAGAGGATTTTTCCATGTGGGTGAGGATGGTTTAACAGTGCAACTGGTCCTGAAGATGCACACGAAGGGTTATGGAACCAGGAGAGGTGAAAGGGTACAGACAGTGAGAAGCCGAAGGAATGTGGTGGTAGGACTTCCCTGGTGGTCCAGTGGTTAAGAATCCACCTGCTAATGCAGAAGACATGAGTTAGGTCCCTGGGCCAGGAAGATCCCACATACCCTAGGGCAACTAAGCCACAACAACTCTAGAGCCTGTGCTCTGCAACAAGAGAAGCCACTGCAATGAGAAGCTTGCATATTGCAACTAGAGAGTAGTTCCTACTTGCTGCATCTAGAGAAAGCCCGCTTGCAGCAATGAAGACTGAGCACAGTCATAAATAAATAAGTAATAAAAATGGTTAAAAAATAAAAAAGAAGGAAGGTGGTGGTAGTGTCAGGGAATCTTAGCGGGGAGCAACTTGGTAAGATGGGTGGAACTGATAGACCATAGAGTCCCTGCCAGATAAGGCAAGTCAGGGAAGGGTTACAGTTAGGACTTGGCAGTCACTGCGTGCTAGGCTCTAAGCTGGGCTTTAGGGATTCCATGGACAACAGCAGAGGAATGGTCTGGGCCTCTGCGGAGCTTACAGTCTGCTGGTGATGACAGAAATTTATAGGAAGTTATAGTCTGAGTATCAGGTACAACTCTTGAAAAATATGGCCTGCCATTTCAGTAAACCAAGGATATTCCAGCCATCAAGCCATCAGCCACTACAGCTGCCCCCAACTGTACACCCTGAGGGGACTAATTAAAGAAAAAAAATTTAACTAACAATAATCTTTTGATGTCCTGACTACCTGGTTTGCAAAAACTACTATACATCCTGGCTCCCACTTTACTTCTTCAGAGAAGTCTCTCAGAGCTGAGAGGTGGTGTCCCCGGCTAAGTCTTTGGTAAGTTGGCCAAATAAAACATAATTCTCAAGTTTTAGGTTGTGCATTTCAGTTTACATGAATAACAGACACCAAGTGGTTAGTTTGGCTTTAGAAGCAGCGAGCTTGCAGCCAAATGAAGTCAGAAGACAACTGTAGATTCAATTAGATATTGTGATCCCACCATACAGAAAGAACATGAGATTTTTTTTCAGGATGTTCACTGTTCACATGCTAAGTTGTGTTGGACTCTTTGCCACCCCATAGGTTACACACCAGACTTTCCTGTCCTTCACTATCTCCTGCAGTTTGTTCAAACTCGTGTCCATTGAGTCAGTGAGGCAATCCAGCCATTTCATTCACTCTTGTCCCCTGCTCCTCCTGCCCTCAATCTTTCCGAGCATCAGGGTTTTTCCAATGAGTCAGTTCCTCCCATCAGGTGGCCAAAGTATTGGAGCTTCAGTTTCAACATCAGTTCTTCCAGTGAATATTCAGGGTTGATTTCGTTTAGGATTGACTGGTTTAATCTCCTTGCTGTCCAAGGAACTCTCAAGAGTCTTCACCAGCATTACAATTAAAAAACATCAATTCTTTGGCACTCAGTCTACTTTATGGTCCAACTCTCAAATCTGTACATGACTACTGGAAAAATTATAATTTTGACTATACAGACCTTTGTTTCCAAAGTAATGTCTCGGCTTTTTAATACACTGTCTAGCTTTGTCATAGCTTTTCTTCCAAGTAGCAAACATCTTTTAATTTCATGACTGCAGTCGCTGTCCGCAGTGATTTTGGACCCCAAGATGCTGTAGCCACGTGTTCCAGGAAACAAACTCACTCAGAAGGACAATGCAGATAGTGGAGTGCAGTTTATTACTCCTCTTAGTCAAGGACCCCGACCAGTTTTTGTGAAAACCTTATATACCCTAAGTGTACTTGCTCAAACCCACCTCCCCAAATTCCTTGAAACTAGTCTGACAAGGTAAAAGAGAGATACAATCAAAGTTAACCCATGATTCATGTGTCACAAGACTAGATAAACAGTGGATATTTATCAATAGGCCTGTGGTCATATCCAGATAAACATAATGGAATTTACCACTTTGTTCTGTTAGAGATAATTAGCATATTCCTTTAGGCAACAGAGAATCCAAGTACAAGTCCAGTGGCTCTTTCATCCAGGGGGTCTGGTTTTCCATTGGTATGCCATTTCTATAGACACTGGCACAAAGTTCAGAGTCCATTGGGAGGGTGACCATGAGTGTAGCCTAGTGTTCGCAGCCTGGCCTAAGATGGAGTCCAGCTCTGTCTGTTTCCTCCTTCAAAGAAAATAAAATCTGCCACTGTTTCCACTTTTTTCCCATCTATTTGCCATGAAGTGATGGGACTGGATGCCATGATCCTAATTTTTTGGACGTTGGGTTTTAAGCCAGATTTTTCACTCTCCACTCTCAACTTCATCAACAGATTCTTTAATTCCTCTTTGTTTTTTGCCATTAGGGTGGTATTATCTGCATATCTGAGGTTGTTGATACTTCTCAAAGCAATCTTGATTCCAGTTTGTGATTCATTCAGGCTGGCATTTCTCATGATGTACTCTGCAAATAAGTTAAGTAAGTAGGGTGACAATATACTCCTTTCCCAATTTGGAAGCAGTCCATTGTTCCATGTCCAGTTCTAACTGTTGCTTCTTGACCTGCATACAAGTTTCTCAGGAGGCAGGTAAAGTGATCTGAAATTCCCATCTCTTTAAAGAATTTTCCAGTTTGTTGTAATCCGCACAGCCGAAGTCTTTAGAATAATCAACAAAGCAGAAGTAGATGTTTTTCTGGAACTCTCTTGCTTTTTCTATGATCCAACAGATGTCAGCAATTTGATCTCTGGTTCCTCTGCCTTTTCTAAATCCAATTTGTACATCTGGAAGTTCTCAGGTCACATACTGTTGAAGCCTACCTTCAAGGATTTTGAGCATTACCTTGATAGCATGTGAAATGAGTGCAACTGTATGGCAATTCAAACATTCTTTGGCATTGCCTTTCTTTGGGATTGGAATGAAAACTGACCTTTTCCAACCCTGTGGCGACTGCTGAGTTTTCCAAATTTGCTGGCATATTGAGTGCAGCACTTTCACAGCATCATTTTTTAGGATTTGAAATAGTTCAGATGGAATTCCATCACCTCCACTGACTTTGTTCATAGTAATGCTTCCTAAGGCCCATTTGACTTCTCACTCCAGGATGTCTGGCTCTAGTTGAGTGACCACACCACTGTGGTTATCTGGGTCATTAAGATCTTTTTTGTATAGTTCTGTATATTCTTGCCACCTCTTCTTAATATCTTCTGCTTCTGTTAGGTCCTTGCCATTTCTTTCCTTTATTGTACCCATCTTTGCATGAAATGTCTCCTTGTTATCTCTAGTTTTCTTGAAGAGATCTCTAGTCTTTCCCATTTTATTGTCTTTCTCTATTTCTTTGCACTGATCACTGAGGAAGGCTTTCCTATCTCTCCTTACTATTCTTTGGAACTCTGCATTCAGTTGGGTATATCTTTCCCTTTCTCCTTTGCCTTTCGCTTCTCTTCTTTTCTCAGGTATTTGTAAGGCCTCCTCAGACAACCATTTTGCCTTCTTGCATTTCTTTTTCTTTGGGATGGTTTTAGTAAGTATATTAAGTAAGGCTTCAGACCTAGTAAGATTTGAGAAATTGCATAGTGAGTAACCCAAATCAGAGACAGTGGGCCATGAACCATGAAACCATTTTTTATTTATAGAAAATTCCTAACATAACAGCATTTTTTTGAGGCAGTTTGAAACAATAAGCTCTAGTGGGAAGGCCAAGTTTTATCAGCATTTATTAATTTATCCAAATATGGAAATTCCCTGGTGGTCCAGTGGTTAGTACTCCTCACTTCCACTGTGGTGGCCCCTGGTTCAATTCCTGTTCTGGGAACGAAGATCCTGCAAGCCATGCAGTGCAGCCAAAAAGTGCCCCCCCCCCCCCACACACACACCCAAAATAAAATTTCTGAAGGACTTGCTATCCCCAGGACTGTGCTATTTCTTGGAATTTTTTAGCACTGCAAAATTCTTCCCTTCATGGACCAAAGGGAGGAGACAGATAAAAGACATGTTTTAAAAAATGCAGTGATAGGTGTTATAAAAAAAAAGTAAGAAATCGGGATAGATAAAACAGAATGTTGATGGTGCCCTTTTAAGCAAGATGGTTAAGAAAATCTCATAACAGTTACATTTAGGCAGGGGCATAAGGCAAGGAAGTGCTTCCCTGGTGGCTCAGATGGTAAAGAATCTGCCTGCAGTGCAGGAAGCCCAGGTTAGATCCTTGGGTCGGGAAGATCCCCTGGAGAAGGACATGGCAACCAACTCCAGTATTCTTGCCTGGAGAATTCCATGGACAGAGAAGCCTGGCGGGTTACAGTCCACAGGGTCGCAGAGTTGGATATGACAGAATGACTAATATAGTCACAGTTTCACTTTCACATTAGACAAGGAAACAAGTTTTGTGGAGAGATGGAGGGCAAGAGAACAAGTGCAAAGGTCCTGAAGTGAAAGGATATCTGCTCCTGGGATGCAGCAAAAGGCAGAGGAAGCAAAAGGCCAAGAGTAGGAGGAGATGAGGTGGCCTTTGGCAGAGCAAGGCGACTTTGGGCAATCTTATCTGCTAGACCGCTGCTTGGGAACACCTGGAACTCTCCACTTCAGCTTGTGAGAGACAGCAGTTTTTGTTGTTGTTTGCTTTTTATTTTGTTTTTTTCAGCCCTTCAAGACACCAAGTTATGGGACTCGAAGGTCACAGGAAAAGACAATGACTTTTAGCAAAGGTCTGCTCCCTTCCAGCTCCCCAGGTGGCTCAGTGGTAAAGAATCTGCTTGCCAAGCAAGAGATGCTGGTTTGATCCCTGGGTCAGGAAGATCCCCTGGAGAAGGAAATAGTAACCCACTCCAATATTCTTGCCTGGGAAATCCCATGAACGGAGAAGCCTGGCGGGCTACTGTCCATGGGGTCGAAAAGCGTGGGAAGAGACTTATTGACTAAACAACAACATGCTCCCTTCCACCTCCATCTGCAGGTTCACTAACTCTAGAATGGCTGGCTCGGCTCCATTCCTCTCTCATAGGACTTGAATTAAAGCTGCAACAAGTAATCAGCAATAGTTGGTCCTTGTTTTCTCTTTCTCTTTCCTCTCACCTTATGACTAGGAAACATTTCTTAAAAAAAAAAAAAAAAAAAAAAAAAAAAAACCCGCTTAACCCACGTACCAAATCAAGTTGTTGTAGTTTGAACCTTCATTCCTTTACCCTTGCAGATGTATGGTTCTTTGGGCATTTTATTAAAAGTTGTAAGCGTTAGAAATTAAACTCTCCTGTTCCAAGGACAAATCTGGTATACAGCTTCCAACGGGTCTTATTTTGGCTCCAGTGACGAAGGGCTCAGAAACTAGCCACCACGAGGGCGTTTTGGTTTCAATCAGGAGAGATCTACCCAGGGAGGGCTGCTGGGATTTTTCTGGGCGGCTCTGAGAGCAGCTGCTACGCGTCCCGCCACGTGGGAGGGTGAGGCGCTGAGGCTGTTTATTCCCCAAAGTTACCG
This sequence comes from Muntiacus reevesi, assembly GCF_963930625.1. Classification (NCBI taxonomy): domain Eukaryota; kingdom Metazoa; phylum Chordata; class Mammalia; order Artiodactyla; family Cervidae; genus Muntiacus; species Muntiacus reevesi. Next base: position 89,720,198 of record NC_089253.1, on the reverse strand, counting down.
CTGGCCATCCTGTGCCGGGCTCTGCAAAGAGTTGGCAGTCTGGGAGAGCAGCAGTGAAATTGATGAAAATAGAATAAAATCGGGGATTCCTCTGGACGCGGGCTCTGCCAACCTGGGAAGCAAAGGAAGGCTTCCGGGAGGGCAGGAGTTTTCAGGCAACCGTGAGCGCTGCAGAGGAGGCAGCGTCTTGAGCCACCCAAACGGGGGGAGGGGCCGGAGAGTCCAGCAGAGGAACCCCGCCAGGGAATTTGCATTTACGGCAGCCTGGGGTGGGGTGACTCGGCTTAGGTAGCTTGCGGATGCTGCAGAGAAGGGGGACCTCAAGGCGCCCCCTTCTGGACGAGCCTCGCGTCCTCTTCTTCCTGGGACTGGAGGAGGGAGGACCCCTAATGTTCTTACGTTCTTTTCTTTTTCTCTCTTTCTTTTTTTCTGTGATTTTTAAAAATTATGGTAAACTATACATAACCCAAAATTTAGCCATTTGTAAGAGTACAGTTCAGTAGCATTAAACCCATTCACATTCTTATGAAACTACCACCACTAGCCATCTCCAGAACTTTTTCATTTTCCAAATTGAAACTCTGTCCCCATGAAACAACCTACCAGTCCTCCTCCTCCTAGCCTGTGGCAACTTCCATTCTACTTTCTGTATGTGCAATCATATATTTGTTCTTTTGCATCTGGCCACTTTTACACAGCATGTCTTCAAGGTTCATCCGTGCTGTAGCCGGTGTTAGAATTTCCTTCCCTTTAAAGGCTTCACTGTATTGTATGAATGTACCACATTTTGTGTACCCATTCACTTCTCAATGGATATTTGGGTTGTTTCAAGCTTTTGGCAGTTGTGAATAATGCTGCTGTGAACAAAGGTGTACAAATATCCATTTGAGTCCCTGCTTTCAATTCTTTTGAGTATATTTGTTGTTGTTGTTTAGTCCCTAAGCTGTGTCTGACTCTTTTGTGACCCCATGGACTGTAGACCACCAGGCTCCTCTGTCCATGAGGTTTCCCAGGCAAGAACACTGGGATAGGTTGCTATTTTCTGCTCCATGGGATCTTCCCAATCCAGGGATTGAACCCTCATCTCCTACAGTGCAGGTAGATTCTTAATTCTGCGATTAACTTTTTGAGGGACTGCCAACTGTGTACCACAGCAACAATGCAATTTACATTCTCACCAAGAGTGCACAAGGTTTCCAGTTTCTTCACATTCTTACTGACAAGTATTTTCTGCTTTTTTGGTACAATAGCCATCCTAGTGGGTGTATTTTTAAAAATTGTGGTAATTTATTAATACACATAACAAAGTTTACCATTTTAACTTTTTCTGTGTGTAGTGCACAGTATCTGGGATCTTAATCCAATTCTTCAGCAGCAGAAGTTCAGACTCTTAATCACTGGACCACCAAGGAAGTCCCCATTTTGACTATTTTAAAATGTACAATCTGATGGCAGTAAGTACACTCACAATGTTGTGCAGTCATCACCACTGTCTAATTCTAGAACTTTCTTATTACTGCATATGGAAGCCCCTTACCCATTAGCAGTCAACTCCTTCCCCACAGTCCCTGAAATTCATGAATCTACCTCCTATGGAATGGCCTTTTCTGGAGTTTTCATATAAATAGAATTCTACGATATGTGGTGTTTTGTGTTCCCACAACTGTCCCCTCAGGTTCAAGCGGAATGACTGACATAACTCAAGAGAGTACTTTACTTACTGTTACTGATGTTGAAAACATGGCCTCTGTGCTGAACTGAATCTTCAGTTCAGTTCAGTTGCTCAGTCGTGTCCGACTCTTTGCGACCCCATGGACTGCAGCACGTCAGGCTTCCCTGTCCATCATCAACTCCCAGTGCTTGCTCAAATCCATGTCCATTGAGTCGGTGATACCATCCAACCATCTCATCCTCTGAATCTCCAAGAACTGAATCTTGGAGCCTGAGTTTTGGGCCAAGTAGAAAAGAATATCTTTATTGCTTTGCCAAGCAAAGGGGGATACAGCTGGCCCCTTTTCTCAAACACTGTGTGTCCTAACCCAGGAGGGTTTGGTGAGGGGTTTATAGGACCAATTCTTAGGTGGGGGTTGCTGATAAGATTAGGGTATATGAACCCTGTACACACTCTAATCTTGTCAGCAACTCCTCTCAATTAATCTGGCCCCAGGTGGGCTCCTAATAATCTGGAAAGATGCTCCTTTGGTTCCTTTAATGGTTCCTTTAAGATGGAATAAAGAGTAGGAATACCTTTCACTTATTACGGGTTTTTTAGTTCTGTGAAAAGTTCAAAGGTATTATTATCTATATCTCTTGAAGAAGCAGAACCAAGACCCTGCCTCAAGGCTGCTCCTTCTTTGTCTCCATATCCCCTCCCTTCTCTGATTAGCAGTTGTTCCATTCTATCCTTTGGGACTCAGGGAAGGTCATGGAGGCTGGAGTCTATTCCCTACAAGTAACAATGGGGGACACAGAAAGGCTTTGATCCTGCTTGGTTTCATTACTGGTTTATAACAAAGGACATAAATCAGGGGCAGCCAGAGGGAAGACATGCATAGGGAAAGGGTAGGGGGACATGGAGTTTCCCCTTCGAGTCCATCCCCCTCCCAGAATATCCATGTTTTCACCAATTTGGAAGCTCTCCTGAACTTCAGACCTTTTTTATAATAGATCTCAATCTCCAGTCCTCCTTCTCCCAGAGGCTTGTTCCTGAACTTTGATAAAGTATTTGGTGGTTCTGGTGACCAGCTCTCATCCTGAGGTATCTGGGGTGGGCAGGGGAATGGCACTAGTGGTAAAGAACCCACCTGCCAGTGCAGGAGATGTAAGAGACACAGGATCAATCCCTGAGTCAGGAAAAGCCCCTGGAGAAGGGCATGGCAGCCCACTGCAGTATTCTTGCTTGGTGAATCCCATGGACAGAGGAGCCTGGTGGGCTACAGTCCATAGGGTTGCAGAGTTGGACATGACTAAAGTGACTTAGCACAGCAAACAGCACCGTCAGTTATCCCTTAGTTAGGACAAACTCAAGTGTGATCCACAGTTGTGACTTATGAATGACAAAGACATGCCTGCTGAAACTGTTTACCACAGATTGGGACTTGAACCCATGTGTTGGGACTCAAACCCAGGCAAAACTCACTTTGGGACTCGAACCCATGAGCTGTGACCAGGATTTGTGCTGTGCTTAGTCGTTCAGTCGTGTCTGACTCTTTACAACCCCATGGATTGTAGCCTGCCAGGCTCCGCTGTCCATGGGGATTCTCCAGGCAAGAATACTGGAGTGGGTTGCCATGCCCTCATCCAGGGGATCTTCCCAAACCAGGGATTGAACCCAGGTCTCCTGCGTTGCAGGCAGATTCTTTACCAGCTGAGCCAAAAGGGAAGCCCAAAACTGATGTGAGCTTGATGTACTGGCCAGGAATTGAACCCGGATCTCCCTTGTGGGAGGCAAGAATTCTACTGCTGAATCTCCAATGCAACTGAAGAAGGAATTCATAGGGCCTGGACTCCATCTCAGGCCTGTCCTGATCGTGCTCGGCTGCCTCTCCAGTGGACTCTGAACTCTCTGCTTAATGCCTGTGGGAACGACAATGGAAGGATAAGACCCCCTCCGGACAGGGGAACCTTGAAGATCATATCCAGGTTACTCATCGCCTAAGAGAAAACAGACACTAATCACCCCTGCCTCCGGACACTATCTATCAGAATGTAAGCACAGGCTTATCGGTTATTAACTGTTTGGAATGTAACTGCGGGCTGATTGATTATTGACTGTTTGAACATATAACACGGGAATGATGGGGTTATTGTAGTTGTATTTACCCTGCCTTTGTTTATGTAAGTCTCAAGGGAATTGAGGTGGTGGGTTTGGACACGTACACATGGGGTATAAAAGATTTTCACAAATGCTGGACAGGGTCCTTGGCTAAGAGGTGACTCTGCCTTGGGCCCGCCGGTGTAATAAACTGCACTCCACTATCTGCATTGTCCTTCTGAGTGAGTCTGTTTCCCGGAAAGCGTGGCTATAACACAACCAAGACTTAAACCCAACCAAAACCCTGCTTGGGACTTGAACCCACCTGGTTGGGACTCAAACCCAGCCAAAACTCATGGTACCTGGTTTCAGGACCTAATGAAGCTCAGGTTCTTGATGTATCATCACAGAAAGAATTCAGTGAGAGACAAAGTGCTAGGGAAGAAGTGGATTTATTCAGATTCAGGGAGAAGCACACTCCACAGACAGAGTGTGGGCCATCCCAGAGGGCGAGTAGGGCTGAGAAATGTGACATGGTTAGTTTTAGTGGGCTGGGTACAATTCATATGACCATTACATCTACTAATGGGGGCAAGAACCCCTTAGAAGAAATGGAGTAGCCCTCACAGTAAACAAAAGAATCCAAAACGCAGTACTTGGATCCAATCTCAAATTTGAAAGAATGATCTCTGTTCATTTTCAAGGCAAACCACTCAATATCACAGTAATCCAAGTCTATGACCCAACCAGTAATGCCAAAGAAGCTGAAGTTGAATGGTTTGATGAAAACCTACAAGACTGTCTAGAACTAACACCCAAAAAAGATGTCCTTCTCATCACAGGGGACGGAATGCCAAAGTAGGAAGTCAAGAGATACCCGAAATAACAGGCAAGTTTGGCCTTGGAGGACAAATTGAAGCAGGGCAAAGGCTAACAGAGTTTTGCCAAGAGAATGCACTGGTCATAGCAAACACCCTCTTCCAGCAATACAAGAGAAGACTCTACACATGAATATCACTAGATACTCAATACGAAAATCAGATTGGTTATATACTTTGCAGCTGAAGACGGAGGAGCCCCATACACTAAGCAAAAACAAGACCAGGAGCTGACTGTGGCTCAGATCATGAACTCCTTATTGTCAAATTCAGACTTGAATTGAAGAAAGTAGGGAAAACCACTAGACCATTCGGGTATGACCTAAATCAAATCCCTTATAATTATACAGTGAAAGTGACAAACAGATTCAAGGGATTAGATCTGATAGACAGACTGCCTGAAGAACTATGGACAGAGGTCTGTGACACTGTACAGGAGACAGTGATCAATACCATCCCCAAGAAAAAGAAATGCAAAAAGGCAAAATAGTTGTCTGAGGAGGCCTTACAAATGGCTGAGAAAAGAAGAGAAGCTAAAGGCAAAGGGGAAAAGGAAAGATATATCCATCGGAATGCAGAGTTCCAGAGAATAGTGAGGTGAGATAAGAAAGCCTTCCTCAGTAATCAATGCAAAGAAATAGAGGAAAACAATAGAATGGGAAAGACTAGAGATCCGTTAGAAAATTGGAGACACCAAGGGAACATTTCATGCAAAGATGGGCACAATAAAAGAAACAGAAATGGTATGGACCTGAAAGAAGCGGAAGATATTAAGAAGACCTGGCAAGAATATACAGAAAAACTATACAAAAAAGATCTTCATGACCCAGATAACCACAATGGTGTGATCACTCACCTAGAGCCAGACATCCTAGAGTTCAAAATCAAGTGGGCCTTAGGAAGCATCACTACAAACAAAGCTAGTGGAGGTGATGGAATTTCAGTTGAGCAATTTCAAATCCTAAAAGATGATCCTGGTAAAGTACTGCACTCAATATGCCAGCAAATTTGAAAAACTCAGCAGTGGCCACAGGACTAGAAAAGGTGAGTGTTCATTCCAATCCCAAATAAAGGCAATGCCAAAGAATGTTCAAACTACCACACAATTGCAATCATCTCACATGCTAGCAAAGTAAGGCCCCAAATTCTCCAAGCCAGGCTTCAACAGTACACAAACTGTGAACTTCCAGATGTTCTAGCTGGATTTAGAAAAGGCAGAGGAACCAGAGATCAAATTGAAAATGTTTACCACAGACTGGGACTTGAATCATGTGTCTGGGACTCAAACCCAGTCAAAACCCTGCTTGGGACTTAAACCCACATGGTGGGGACTTGAACCCAGCCAAAACCCACAGTATCTGGTTTCAGGACCTAGTGACGCTCAGGTTCTTGATGTCTCATCGCAGAAAGAAGTTCAGTGAGATACAAAGTGTAAGAGGTGGATTTACTCAGATTCAGAGAGAAGCACATTCCACAGACAGAGTGTGGGCCATCTCAGAGGGTGAGTAGGGCTGAGAAATGTGATATCAGTCAGTCATTCAGTACAGTCGCTCAGTTGTGTCTGACTCTTTGCGACCCCATGGACTGCAGCACTCCAGGCCTCCCTGTCCATCACCAACTCCTGGAGTCTACTCAAACTTATGTCCATTGAATTGATGATGCCATCCAACCATCTCATCCTCTGTCGTCCCCTTCTCCTCCCACCATCAATGTTTCCCAGCATCAAGGTCTTTTCAGATGAGTCAGTTCTTCACATCAGGTGGCCAGAGTATTGGAGTTTCAGCTTCAGCATCAGTCCTTCCAATGAATATTCAGGAGAAATGTGACATGTTTAGTTTTAATGGGCTTGGTACAATTCATACAACCATTATATCTACTAACGTGGGCAAGAATCCCTTAGAAGAAATGAAGTAGCCCTCATAGTCAACAAGAATCTGAAATGCAGCGCTTGGGTGCAATCTCAAAAACTCATAGGGCGAGCGTGGCCCCGAAGTTTGACGTGGTTAGTTTTTATAGGCTAGGTAATTTCAAATGCTAATGAGTTGGAGGATTATTCCAATTATTTTTGGGAAGGGGTGGAGATTTCCAGGATTTGGGCCATGGCTCACTCTTTAGTCTTTTAACATTGCCTTGGAACTGTCATGGCATCTCTGGGAGTGTCATTTCACTTGCTCTTTGAGGATCAAGGTCTAGTCTTGTCTGCCAACTTGGTCCCATTTGATTCTAATTGGTTTATGTTGTGTCCTTGGGCTATGTCATTCTATCAAAAGTTTTGCCCTGCCCCTTTTCCCTCCTGTTACAAAATTGCCAACATCCACTGGATCATGGGAAAAGCAAGACAGTTACAGAAAAACATCTACTTCTGCTTTTTTGACTATGCCAAAGACTTTGACTGTGTGGATCATAACAAATTGTATGAAATTCTGAAAGAGATGGGAATAGCAGACTACCTTACCTGCCTCCTGAGAAATCAGTATACAGGCCAAGAAGCAACAGTTAGAAATCCAACATGAAACAACAGAGTGGTTCCAAATTGGGAAAGGAGTATGTCAAGGCTGTAGATTGTCACCCTGCTTATTTAACTTCTATGCAGAGTATATCATGTGAAATGCTGGACTGAATGAAGCACAAGCTAGAATCAAGATTGCCAGAGAAATATCAATAACCTCAGATACACAGATGGTACCACCCTTATGGCAGAAAGTGAAGAGGAACTAACGAACCTCTTGATAAAAGTGAAAGAGGAAAGTGAAAATGTTGGCTTAAAACTCAACATTCAAAAAACTAAGATCATGGCATCCGATCCCATCACTTCATGGCAAATAGATGGGGAAACAATGAAAAGAGTGAAAGACTATTTTGGGGGGTTCCAAAATCATTGCAGATGGTAACTGCAGCCATGAAATTAAAAGATACTTGCTCTTTGGAAGAAAAGTTATGACCAACCATTACTTTGCTGACAAAGGTCCATCTAGTCAAACTTGTGGTTTTTCCAGTGGTCATGTATGGATGTGAGAGTTGTGTAACAGGAGGCAAAGCGGCAAGGCACAACTTTCGAAAGAATGACAAAGCCCAAGGACACAACATAAACTGATTAGAATCAAATGGGACCAAGATGGCAGACAACACTAGACTTTGATCCTGAATCAGCAAGTGAAATGATACACCCAGAGGTGCCATAACAGTTCCAGTACAGTTCAGTCACTCAGTCGTGTCTGACTCTTTGTGACCTCATTGAATGCAGCACACCAGGCCTCCTTGTCCATCACCAACTCCTGGAGTTTACTCAAACTCAAGTCCATTGAGTCAGTGATGTCATCTAACCATCTCATCCTCTGTCATCCCCTTCTCCTCCTGCCTTCAATCTTTCCCAGCATCAGGGGCTTTTCAATGAGTCAGTTCTTCACATCAGGTGGCCAAAGGATTGGAGCTTCAGCTTCAGCATCAGTCCTTCCAGTGAATATTCAGGACTGGTTTCCTTTAGCATGGACTGGTTGGATCTGCTTGCAGTATGAGGGACTCTCAAGAGTCTTCTCCAACACCACAGTTCAAAAGCATCAATTCTTCGGTCCTCAGCCTTCTTTATGGTCCAACTCTCACATCCATACATGACTCCTGGAAAATCCATAGCTTTGACTAGAGCAGACCTTGGTTGGCAAAGTAATGTCTGCTTTTCATTATGCTGTCTAGGTTGGTCATAACTTTCCTTCCAAGGAGCAAGTGTCTTTTAATTTCATGACTGCAGTCACCATCTGCAGTGATTTTGGAGCCCAAGAAAACAAAGTCTGTCACTGTTTCCATTGTTTCGCCATCTATTTTCCATGAAGTAATGGGGCCAGATGCCAAGATCTTAGTTTTCTGAATGTTGAGTTTTAAGCCAACTTTTTCACTCTTCTCTTTTACTTTCATCAAGAGGCTCTTTAGTTCTTCTTTACTTTCTTCCATAAGGGTGATGTCATCTGCATATCTGAGGTTATTGATATTTCTCCCAGCAATCTTGATTCCAGCTTGTGCTTCATCCAGCCAGGCATTTCACATGATGTACTCTGCATATAAGATAAATAAGCAGGGTGACAATCTACAGCCTTGACGTACTCCTTTCCTGATTTGAAACCAGTCTGTTTTTCCATGTCCAGTTCTAACTGTTGCTTCTTGACCTGCACACAGGTTTCTCAGAAGGTAGGTAAGGTGGTCTAGTATTCCCATCTCTTTAAGAATTTTCCACAGTTTGTTGTGATCCACATAGTCAAAGGCTTTGGCATTGTCAATAAAGCAGAAGTAGATGTATTTCTGGAACTCTTTTGCTTTTTCTATGATCCAACGGATGTTGGCAATTTGGTCTCTGCTTCCTCTGCCTTTTAGAAATCCAATTTTTACATCTGGATAGTCTCAGGTCACGTACTGTTGAAGCCTAGCTTGAAGGATTTTTAGGATTACTTTGATAGCATGTGAGATGAGCGCAATTGTGCAGCAGTTCAAACATTCTTTGGCATTGCCTTTCATTGGGATTGGAATGAAAACTGACCTTTTCAAGTCATGTGGCCACTGCTGAGTTTTCCAAAGGCATTGTTAAAAGACCAAGGAGTGGGTGGTTATCCAAATCCAGGAAATCTCTGCCCCTTCCCATAAATAATTGGAATAGTCCTCCCATTCATTAGCATATGAAATTACTCAGCCTTTAAAAACTTACCATGCCACATTTCACAGCCGCTACATTCACCTTCTGCGATGGCCCACACTCTGTCTGTGAAGTGTGCTTCTCTTTGTATCTGAGGAGGTCCACTTCTTACCTATCACTTTGTCTGTCACTAAATTCTTTCTGTGATGAGACATCAAGAACCTGAGCTTCATTAGGTCCTGAAATCAGGTACCATGGGCTGTGGCTGGGTTGAGTCCCAGCCAGGTGGGTTCAAGTCACAATCTGTGGTAAACGGTTTCAGTTGGACTATAAAGAGAGCTGAGCACTGAAGAATGGAGGCTTTTGAACTGTGGTGTTGGAGAAGACTCTTGAGAGTCCCTTGGACTGCAAGGAGATCCAACCAGTCCATCCTAAAGGAAATCAGTCCTGAATATTCATTGTGTTGGGGGAGTGTGTAATTTCCTCGGTTCTGTCTTGGCGCAGCAAAAATTTGAAACAGTGGACCAGTGTTACAGCTCGGTTCCAGCTCAGTTTTTTGTCAAGCAAAGGAAAATACAACCTCAAGGCATGAAGGCAGGCTGACCCAAAGAGGAAGAGAAGGGAGAAGCTCAATTTTGGCTCCTCTTTTTATGTGTTTTTTCCTCCTTCCCTGAGCCAATATGTAAATTGCGCTAGCCAGGAGAGCTGTTTTTTTCACCTGAGGTTCTCACTCCGGTCCTGGTCCTTGAACCTTCCTTTGTTCTATTTTCACAGGCTTTTTCCTTTGTCTTTTAGCCACTGCTATTTTGAACTCCTTTTTCCTATTCTAACTACCTAATAATTGGAAGAACTGATGCTGAAGCTGAAGCTCCAATATTTTGGCCACCTGATGTGAAGAACTGACTCATTGGAAAAGACCCTGATGCTGGGAAAGATTGAAGACAGAAGGAGAAGGAGATGACAGAGGACGATATAGTTAGATGGCGTCCCCGACTCAAAGGACATGAGTTTGAGCAAGTTCTGGGAGTGGGTGATAGACAGGGAAGCCTGGCGTGCTGCAGTCCATGGGGTCGCAAAGAGTCCGACAGGACTGAGTGACTGAACAACAACAACAATCTTGCAAATATTGCCTGGAATGGACAACCTCAGGGAGGGGTGGGGTTCCCGGAGGCAGGTTATTATGTATGATTATAACAACAAAAGGAACTAAAAGCAAAGGTTAAAGTCAAAGAAACAGATCTATCATGGAGTCAGAATTGGCTCTCCTCTGCAACACTATCACTCAGTGAACTCCAAGAGTTTTTGGACCTCTGTGCTAGGAATCAAAGACAAAGACAAAAATATATTTTAAATTAGGCTTCACTGCTTTAATTTCAATTTGGAAAGACATTTTGGAATGCTTCCATAAAACAAGCAAGAAAACATATTACGCCAAGAATCCCTCTGTCATTTTAAAATGCAAGAAGCCATCTTCATGGTGATTTACTATAGTTAGCTGTTAGATGCCTTTTTATCACAATTGCTTAGATTTAATTCAATTCAGCGGATATTAGGAGATGCTCATCAAGTATTACTAACTAGGTACTGAGAATATGAAGCAAAACTCATAAAAAACTGATTGATATATTCCACATAAATGACTCTAATATTATGAGGGCTTCTCTGGTAGCTCAACTGATAAAGAATCCGCCTGCAATGCAGGAGACCTGGGTTACTCAGATCCCTTAGTTGGGAAGATCCCCTGGGGAAGGGCATGGCAACCCACTCCAGTATTCTTGGGCTTCCCAGGTGGCTCAGCTGTAAAGAATCCACCTGCAATGCCGGAGACCTGGGTTTGATCCCTGAGTCAGGAAGATCCCCTGGAGAAGACCATGGAAACCCACGCCAGTATTCTTGACTGGAGAAACCCATGGACAGAGGAGGCTGGCGGGCTATGGTCCATAGTGTCGCCCAGAGTTGGACATGACTGAAGTGATTTAGCACATAGCACACCCCTGTGTGCCAGTCAGCGGTTAAGAATCCGCTTGCCAATTCAGAGGATACAGGTTCAACCCCTGGTCCAGGAAGATTCCACATGCCAGGAGGCAATTACGCCTGCGCGGCAGCTAAGCCTGGGCAGCAACTACTGAGCCCACATGCTCTAGAACCTGTGCTGGGAAACAAAAGAAGCCATCTCGATGAGAAGCCCGCACACCACAACTAGAGAGTAACCCCCACTCACCATCACTAGAGAAAGCCTGAGCACAGCCAAAAATAAAAATAAATAAAATTTTAAAAAAGAAGTGAATAGTAACCCGCCCAAAAATTGTTTTTAAGTCATACCCAAAGAAGCAGCTTATTATAAGGATAATTTTTGAATAAGTGTAATGGATAGTTCCTGAAATTATTTGATAACCCACTTAAAAAAGGGAGGGAGTCCAGACATAGAGAACAGACTTGTGGTTGCCATGGGAGAAGGATGGATTGGGAGTCTGCAATTAGAGGATGCAAGCTTCTATATATAGAATGGATAAAGAGCAAGGTCCTACGGTATAGCAGGGGGAACTTTATTCAATATCCTGTGATAAACCATAATAGAAAAAATATGAGTAAGAATGTATATATATGTATAACTGAATCACTTTGCTGTACAGCAGAAATTAACACCACATTGTAAATCAGCTATACTTGAATAAAATAAATTTTAAAACAAGAAAGGGAGTAAGTCAAAAGATTTAAATTAATGTAAATTTAATTCACATTAGATAACCGACACTGATGGAGTTAACATGAAATAACACACTATGATGACAGTAAAACGAAACTGATGAATGTGCGCCATCAATTCAGAGTGTTACCATTAATCACAGCATAAGAAAACTTAAGATGCTCTGAAATCTCCCAGTTTACCTCTGAAACTTCTTAGAAATAGCCCCAAGGGATTTCCCTGGCAGTCCAGGGGTTAAGACTCCCTCTTCCACTCTAGGTGGCGTGGGTTCAATCCCTCGTCAGGTGACTAAGATCCCACATGCCTCGGTATGGTCAAGAGAAAGTGAAAGTTGCTCAGTCGTGTCCCACTCTTTGCAACCCCGTGGCCTATACAGTCCATGGAATTCTCCAGGCCAGAATACTGGAGTGGCTAGCCTTTCTCTTCTCCAGGGTATCTTCCCAACCCAGGGATCAAACCCAGGCCTCCCGCATTACAGGTGGATTCTTTACCAACCGAGCTATCAGGGAAGCCCTATGGTCAAGAGGAAGAAAGAAGGAAAGAAAGAAACAGCAAAGAAAGAAGGAAGAAAGAAACAGCCCTAAGTTTAAAAACAGTCTTGAAGTTTACATATCCTTACCAATAATGTTAATGGAGATACTATACCTGATTGCATCAGAGGTACTCTTATGACTCAGTAGTTCAGTTCAATTGTTCAGTCGCGTCCAACTCCTTGCGACCCTATGGACAGCAGCACGCCAAACCTCCCTGTCCATCACCAACTCCTGGAGTTTACTCAAACTCATGTCCATTGAGTCGGTGATGCCATCCAACCGTCTCATCCTCTGCTGTCCCCTTCTCCTCTCACCTTCAATCTTTCCCAGCATCAGGGCCTTTTCAAATGAGTCAATTCTTTGCATCAGGTGGCCAGAGTATTGGAGTTTCAGCTTTAGCATCAGTCCTTTTATGACTAAATGTCTGTAATTCCTCAACACTACCCAGGTCAAGAAGGAGCATGCAAACTAGCAACTTTTTTCAATGGAGAGAAAAGAACACAAGGACACAAAAAGCGTGAGTGTGTTAGTTGTTCAGTCGTGTCTGACTCTTTGTGAACCCATGGATTGGGGCCTGCCAGGCTCCTTTGTCCATGGGATTTCCCAGGCAAGAATACTGGAGTGGGTTGCCTTACCTTCTCCAGGAGATCTTCCTAACCCAGGGATCAAACCCAGGTCTCCTGTATTGCAGGCATATTCTTTACCATCTGAGCCACTAGGGAAGCTAGAGCTTAACACCTACAATGTTAATATCCTTACTATAATCAGTTGTGAACCTAAAAGAAACTTTCCTAAGCTATCAGTAATAAAAAGTATATTTAGGTCAACCAAGATAGAGAAAAGATTAGTTTACTTTATAAAATCTCTCTAAAAGTTATATTATGAAATTATATGAAGAGGTGGCCAAAGTTATGACCAACCGAGAGAGCCTATTAAAAAGCAGAGATATTACTTTGCCAGGAAAGATCAGTCTAGTCAAAGCTATGGTTTTTCCAGTAATCATGTATGAATATGAAAGTTGGACTATAAAGAAAGCTGAGTACCAAAGAATTGATGCTTTTGAACTGTGGTGTTGGAGAAGACTCTTGAGAGTCCCTTGGACTGCAAGGAGATCCAACCAGCCCATGCTAAAGGAAATCAGTCCTGAATATTCATTGGAAGGACTGATGCTGAAGCTGAAACTCCAATACTCTCGCCGCCTGATGCAAAGAACTGACTCATCTGAAAAATCCCTGATGCTGGTAAAGATTGAAGGCAGGAGGAGAAGGGGACGACAGAGGATAAGATGGTTGGATGACATCACCGACTCAATGGACATAAGTTTGAGTAAATTCCGGGAGTTGCTGAGGGACAGGGAGGCCTGGCATGCTGCAGTCCATGGGGCTGCAAGGAGTTGGACATGACTGAGCAACTGAACTGAACTGAACTGATGAAGAAGTGATGAGTATGTTGCAGAAGAAACTTATTTAGAGGCAGTTAGTAAAATTGTTATTTTTCTGATTTTTTTTTTTTTTTTTGAAATTGACATTTGAAGCTAATTTTGTATTCTGTTTTCTTAAAGAAAACTTCCAAAATTGTTTGTTTTAGGTACTACAAAACCTAGATCTATCCTTGATATCGTTTAAATTAGCAACTTAACACAATTTACTTAGTCACTTATTTCTCAGGAGGAGCTGTCATTTAGCTTTCTAACTAATGAAGTGGATGGTGGGATTTTTATTTTGCTTGGGGGATTCTATTTGACTCCGCTGAAGTTAACATGGCAATGTTGTCTTATTCCCATTTTACAGATGAGGAGACTGAGTTTCAGAAAGGGTAAGTGCAGGTCACAAAGTTGGTTAGTGACAGAGTCAAGCTGAGGACAGATATCTTTGGTAGTGAAGAATGAGTCTCAGTATGGAAGGGTATGGTATATAAAGAAGAATGGAAAAATGCTAAAAGGGAAGTTGAAAAAATTGGTGATACTAATAAAACACTTATATATGTTTACAATGGGTCAGACAATGTTCTAAGTACTTTACAGAGCTCAACTCATTGATTTTCACAACATACGTAAGAGCTACCATTCTTATTCCCATAATTATTATTATTTTGGCCATTTGGCATGTGAGATCTTATTTCCCTAACCAGGGATCAAACCCATACCCCCTGCAATAGAAGGAAGGTGTCCTAACCCTGGATTGCCTGGGAAGTCCCTTATTCCAATTTTACACATGAGGCATTTTAGACATAAATTATCTTATTTACCTACATTAAGTAACTTGCCCGAGATCACAGAGTTAGTATTGACAGAATGTTTGTATACTCGCTAAGTCGTATCCAACTCTCTTCCGACCACATGCACTGTAGCCCCCCAGGCTGCTCTGTCCATAAGATTTTCCAGGCAAGAACACTGGAACAGGTTGCCATTTCCTTCTCCCGGGGATCTTCCTGACTCAGGGTTCCAACCCTCATCTCTTGTGTCTTCTGCATTGGCATTCAGATTCTTTATCATTGCACGACATCTATAAATTTTAGGACAGTTTTCAAACTTCTTCAAACTTTTTTCTTTCTTTCCTTTTTTAGACCACACTGAGGCATGTTGGATCTTAGTTACCTGAACAGGGATTGAACCCATGTTCCCTGCATTGGTAGGTGGATTCTTAATCACTGGACCACCAAGGAAGTCAGAATTCAAAGTCTGGCTCCAGAGTCTATACTTGGAATTGGAAACTCTTGCTGGAGAACGTTTAATATTTCCCACATAATGAATCATTTCATCCTGGGTCAACTTTGCTGCTTCATAAAATGTTGCACCTTGTTCCTCATGCACACATCTCCTACAACTGCTCTCTTGGCCACTAGAACACCAGGAGACTACGTCTATGAGAAAACTCTCTATTACTCATTTCTTCATTCCTTCCATAAACACTTTGTGCTTGTACGTGCAGGTTGTTTGTAATCCAGGGACACTTAAGATGCTATGAAGTTAAACTTTGCATATTCCAAGGCTCCATACAAACAGCAGTTTTATCCCTAGGTCCAGGTCACTGGTCCTAAATTCAGATGTGTTGGTTTCTAACTATAAGAGTGAGGTGAGGAAAGAACTTGACAAAAGGGGAGTTGAAAACACAACTCTCCATCTTCGGATTCTGTGAGTTACATGTTTTTTTTCTCAAGGCTCCACATCATCTCCCAGGATAAGGCATGGCCTCCAGGACAAGATGTGCCAGATTCTGGTTTTGACTTGCCAAACAGCTGGGTCAAAGAAAAAACTTGATTAAGACCACTATTATATGTCAATTATACCTCAGTAAAACTGAAATGAAAACATAAGCTCAGTGTTTCTATTGTTCGTAAAGAGACTTCATGGATTTTGATTCTGCATCTCTCAAGTTTTTATTTAAAAGAAGCACTGATCAAAGATCTTTCCATGAAATCACTAGCAGATGTTGATGCTTCAGACAACCAGCAAGAAAGGTTCATCCTTAGCAAAAGAATACCTCTGTTATCTACATACTCTGCTGCTGCTGCTAAGTTGCTTCAGTCGTGTCCAACTCTGTGTGACCCCATAGACAGCAGCCCACCAGGCTCCCCATCCCTGGGATTCTCCAGGCAAGAACACTGGAGTGGGTTGCCATTTCCTTCTCCAATGTAGGAAAGTGAAAAGTGAAAAGTGAAAGTGAAGATGCTCAGTCGTGTCTGACTCTTAGTGACCCCACGGACTGCAGCCTACCAGGCTCCTCCGCCCATGGGATTTCCCAGGCAAGAATACTGGAGTGGGGTGCCATTGCCTTCTCCATCTACATACTCTGGATGCACTTAAAGAAAAAAGACGGAAGAGGATGGGGAGGAGGACAAGCAATTCAATTTGGCTTGTAATAAAAATGTAATTACTTAGAATAAGATTCTTGTTTGTGTTTTTTTTCTTAATTTTAATAGCTTTATTGAATTGCAATCTACATACCATAAAATACAAAGTGTACAGTGTGATCATTTTTAGTCCATCTATAGTTGTGCAACCATTCTCATTATCTAATTTCAGAGCAAGTCCATCACTTCAAAAAGTCCCCTCAATCCCGCTTGCTGAATTTTACTATTTTACTTTATATATAAAAAATTATTTATTTATTTAGCTGCCTCAGGTCTTAGTTGCAGAATTGTTTACTTATGACATGTGAACACAGCTGCAGCATGTGGAGTCTAGTTCCCTGACCAAGGATTGAACCCAGGCCCCCTGCATTGGGAGTGCTGAGTCTTAGACACTGGGCCACCTCGGAAGTCCCACTATTGTTATTTTATAACCTCTTCTTCTGGAATTTCAGACCTTGACCTCAGTAGATACACTTAAGATGAATGCTGTTTATGATTGCACTGCAGTTTGCAGGATCTTCTTTCCAGACCTGGGATTGAACCGGGGCAGGCAGTAGAAGCATTAAGTCCTAACCACTGGACTGCCAGGGCATTCCCATTGAATGCTTTCTATATCGACTCTTGTTTCTTGCCAGGGCAAGAAGCTCTACTTTATTTTCTGAGATCTTTTACAGGATATTATTTCCCCTAATTTTCCTGGCCTCCCTTCTTTTGAAAGTTCTTCAGTTTGCCACAGATGACAAGTTGTTTCTGAGACTTACCTGATGCACTCATTTGTATTCAATTATATCCTCTGGGTGCAGTATTTTGGGCCCTTTGCAAAATAGTCTTCTAACCAGTAACAATCAACAAGCTTTGGTTCCGGTTGTTTAACAGGTACATTTCCAATCCTATCTCCCTCCAAGAAAATGTTTTCAGTGAATATAAAAATCAGTAGCCATAAAATTAGGTGAATCTTTCTTTTTTTTCCATGAGGAGTTGTAGATTTACCTCATCACTTTGAAGAGTGTTTATCTATGAATAAAAGTAAAGAAATGATCACCATGGAAATCAGGACAATGACCTCACTAGACATAAACGACAGGGTTGTGATTGAGAGGTGACTAAGGTCTACTAATGCAGGATTCCTTGGAACGTGATGAATATACAGGCTTAACTTATACTCATCTTTATGCATATTTCTGTATATGTATTAGATTTCACAAGAAAACTTTTTTTTTTTAAATAGAGAAAAAAAGATACCCCTAGAGAAATGAATAAGAGTTAAAGATCTTTCACTGTTTGTTCTGCTATTTTTATTGTTGGCACAATTTTCCAGAAACAAAGGCACTATCTCCATAATTAAGTCCAGTTGCAGAGAAGTGTTCTAGAACATCACTTAAAAACCTGTTTCTCAGAATTGTGCAAACTAAAACTGTATCCTGGAACCTCATACACGTTTTCCTATCTCTTAAAACATAGATATAATGTTGATGAAAACATGATTCTTATGTGACTGCAAAAAATTGAAATGCGTGTATGTTTTACAGTTTACATCATTGATTTGCCTTCTTTGTAATGGTTCTATTTCCTCTCCAATTGCTCTTTTTTTAAAAAATGTTATTTGTTTATTTGGCTGCATCAGGTCTCAGTTGCAGCATGTGGGATCTTTGTTGTGACATATGTGGTCAGCAGTTGCCTCGAAGGCTTAGTTGTCCCGAGGCATGTGGGATCTTATTTCCCTAACCAGGGATCAAACCTGTGTCCCTGCATTGCAAGGGGATTCTGAACCATTGGACCACCTCAACTGCTCTTAAACGTTTACACACACTGCTGGAAGTTGCCAGAGTCAGGAATATGCTGTCTTTATCCTTCCCTCATATTGAACTTATAGCCTTATAAAACAAAACAAATTATACTTTTTTGAATGCTTTCCCAAATTCAGTGCATAAATTTTTTTTTGCCTCTGTTGGGTCTGTTGTGATGTCAGTCAGGTCACATTTGAAGCTACTGGAAATATTAAGAGAGGAGAAGTAGGGGAATGGGATACAATTAGTATTTTTTTAGTTTGTGATATACTTCACTCTTCTCCCCAACCCCCTTTTTTTTAATTAAAAAAATATTTTTTCAAAACCCCTTGAATCTGGTGTGAGTGACTTATTCCTCTGTGAGGTGGTTTCTTCTATCATGTTCCATTCTTATGCTTGCTGACACATTTATCAGTACTTTTCTAAGAGCAGAGAGAGAGGGAAATAGGTGACATGATGAAAATATAGACAATAGGAGTTTTATGCAGATAATACCTTTCACTTAATGAGGAAATGTAGATATTGATTTTGAGAGTGGTTCATCTGATTGCAAACATGTTAAATCTTGTTTTATTCAAATTCAACTGTTCATTAGGTTTTAAAAATTAAGTGAAACTTTTAATATTAAATTTTAAGTACATATAACAGGAATAGAATTTTTTATTGAAAAGAGATGGAGTCAGCTCATTTGGCTGTAAAATGAAATGTGGGGTCAAGATGATCCAGCTTTTCAGGGGATCATGTTTTAAAATGTGGAGAAATACAGACATTAGTTGAGGTCATTGGGAGGAAGGTTGTTGAGTAGATTATCTTCAGAATATCTGCCTGCTTCAGTGAGTCAAAGCAATGCCCTCCAAACCAGAAGTAACAGTCTCTTTATCCTGTTGGTTTCTCCAGTGCTTTCCTGGAACTTTTGTGCATATGTGTGTGTGTGTGTGTGTGTGTGTGTGTGTGATCTTAGTTCTCTGACTGGGGATTGAACCCAGGCTTTCGGCAGTGAAGGTGCAGAGTCCTAACCACCAGACTGCAAGGGAATTCCTCCTTATAATTTCTTTTATGGCACTTAACACTTTGTGGGCTTCCCTGATGGATCAGTTGGTAAAGAATTTGCCTGCAATACAGGAGACCCCAGTTCGATTTCTGGGTTGGGAAGATCCTCTGGAGAAGGCATAGGCTAGCTACCCACTCCAGTATTCTTGGGCTTCCCTTGTGGCTCAGCTGGTAAAGAATCTGCTCGCAACACAGGAGATCTGGGTTGGATCCCTGGGTTGGGAAGATCCCCTGGAGGAGGGAAAGGCTACCCACTCCAGTATTCTGGCTTGGAGAATTCCGTGGACTGTATAGTCCATGGGGTCACAAAGAGTTGGACACGACTTAGCACCTTTCACTAACACTTTGTACCATTTCTTATAGTTGTGTATGTGTTCTGGAGTTTGTTTTTTAACTTTTACATTTTTTAATTTTATTGAACTATACTTGATTTACAATGCCACGTTAGTTTCAGGTGTTCAGCACAGTGATTCAGCTATATAAATATATATGTGTATATACATATATTATTTTTCATATTATTTTCCCTTATAGGTTATTGCAAAATATTGAGTATAATATTGTGCTATGCATAGATCCTATTTTATATATAGTAGTGTGTATCTGGGGCTTTCCTGGTGGCTCAGATGGTAAAGAATCCACCTGCAATGCGGGAGACCTGGGTTTAATCCCTGGGTTGGAAAGATCCCATGGAGGAAGGTATGGCAACCCACTCCAGTATTCTTGCCTGGAGAATCCCATGGACAGAGGAGCCTGGCGGGCTACAGTCCATGAGGTCACAAAGAGTAGGACACGACTGACCGACCAAGCCCAGCACAGCAGTGTGTGTCTGATAACCCCAACCTTCTAGTTTTTCCCTTCCTCCCCTTTCCTTTCTGGTAACCATAAGTTTGTTTTCTATGCCTGTGGGTCCATTTCTGTTTTGTAAATAAATTCATTTGTATCTTTTTTTTTTCAATTCCACATATAAGCGATATCATATGATAATTTATCTTTCTCTGTCTTGCTTACTTCACTTAGTATGATAATCTCTAGTTGCATCCATGTTGCTGTAAATGGCATTTTTTCTTTCTTTTATATGGCTAAGTAGTGTTACATTTATATATGTATCACATTGTCTTTTCCTATTCATCTGTTGATGGACATTAGGTTGTTTCTATGTCTTGGCTATTGTAAATAGTGCTGCAGTCAACATTGGGGTGCATGTATCTTTTTGAATTACAGTTTTCTCCGGATATATATATGCCCAGGAGAATTGAGTATGTGTTTGATTTCTCTCCTTGACTGTATCTTCTGGGTGCGAGAACACTTAGCATGTCTTATTCACCAGTTCATCTTTGTATCTTGCATAGTGCTTTGCTCATCATAGGCTTTCGATAGGTTTACTCACTTCATGAATAGATGACAGACTGAGTCAGCAGCATTGGTTTTCTTTCTTGGCTTTGGTTAACCACATCTGCTGAGCATATCAAACAACCCCAGACATGAGGCAAAACCAAGTAATCTTATGAAAATAAAACCATACTCCAAGCAAGAGAAATTCTGAATCTTAAGCCCAAGTATGAATCAGAATAGACAAATTTCAAGTAGTTCACTCTTAGAGACATTAAGTGAATCACAGGCATTACCTGTGATGATAGGCAGAAATGATACCTAATGATCTACAAGCCTTCATGAAACAGTAGACATTCTATGATGGTATCATTTTTGGCAAGAAGACAGTGAAAAATCTCGAAAATTGCTCACATCAAATCCACAGCAGGAGCAAACAAGATATAATCTTTAGAGGCTTTCTATAAGAAAAAGCTTGCTACTATTTTCCTTTCAAGAGGAAATGTTCGTATGTGTTAGTAACTTCAGTCGTGTCTGGTTCTTTGCGACCCTATGAACTGTAGCCCACCAGGCTTCTCTGTCCATGGAATTGTCCAGGCAAGAATACTGGAGTGGGTTGCCACACCCTCCTCCAGGGGGTCTTCTTCACCCAGGATCAAATCCTCGTCTCCTGCATTGGCAGGCAGATTCTTTACCACTAGTGCCCCTTGGGAAGCCTTTTCCAATTCATAAGATAAGAAGGTAAAGGATTCAAAGAAGACATCAACAATATACAGAATCTACTTTTCCCTAAATATTCAAAAATAATTCACATTAAAATACAAGACAGACTGTTACTTCTTCCACAATGAAAGGCAAAACACTTTTATCAACTTCTTCTAGCTACCATCCCATTTATTTGCTCTCTTGCCACGAAACTTCTCTAAAACTTTTTTTTTCATTTTAGTTTATTTTGGCTGTGCTGGGACTTAGCTGTGGAGCACGTGCTCTAGAGTGCACGGGTTGCAGAGCTCGGGCTCTCTAGTTGTGGTGCACGGGCTGCATCTTGGTTCCTAGTTCTCCAACCTGAGATTGAACCCCACCCCCTGCGTTCGAAGGTGGGTTCTTGACCACCTGGACCATTAGGTCCACGCTGGACCATTAGGAAAGTCCCCTGCCCCAAAACTTCTTGAGAGAGTCGTCTGTCCTTGTATTCTTTCCTACATACACCCTGATCAGGTTCCTGCCCCATCAATCCACCAAAACTGCTACGAAAGTCATGAAAGAGCTGCTTGTTGGTAAATTCAATGGACAATCTTCATCTTGCGTCACTTAGCAGCGTTTGAAACAACTGATTATTACCGCTTTCCTTCAACACTTTGTTCACTTGACTTAGCAGATACCACAGTCTCCTGGTTTTCCACCAACTACAGACAAGTCATTTCCCTTTGCTGATTTCTTTTCACTCCTTGTTTCTTCATGTGGATGTCCCAGGGATCAATCTGGAGACCTCTTTTCTTACTGGACTTCCCTGGTGGCTCAGATAGTAGAGATTCTGCCTGCAATGCAGGAGATCCAGGTTTGATCCCTGGGTTAGGAAGCTCCACTGGAGAAAAGAATGGCTACCCACTCCAGTATTCTTGCCTAGAGAATTCCATGGACAGGGGAGCCCTTACAGTGCATGGGGTTGAAACGAGTCAGACACGACTGAGTGACTAACAGTTTCAAATTCTTACTACAGTCACTCATCTCATCTCATGATTTTGCATTTCATTTATGCATCAGAGATGCTCAACTGATATCTCTAGTCTGGATCTGTCTCCAGATCTGTATGGCCAGCCACCTACTTGACATCTTTACTTCGAAGTCTAGTAGATATCTTAGACTTAATATGCCCCAAACTGAACTCCTAATCTTCTCCCCCTTAAAGTCTACTCCACCCATAGTCCTCCCCATCTCAATGAATGGCAACTTCTCTTTCTAATAGTAGTTGGAATCATCCTTGACTTCTCTCATTTCTCATTTATTCTCCTGCCCCACTCCCAATTTCTGTTGGCTGTTTCTTCAAGACATATCCAGAGTGGCTGATTCACTTTGTTGTGCAGCTTTACATGGTGTTGTAAAGCAAGTATACTCCAATCTAAAATTTTTTTTAAAAATCCACTTCTCTCTGCCTTCATTGCTGCCACCTTGGTTTGAGCCCTCAGCACCTCTTACCTGTACCATTGCATCTCTCATCTAACTGGTCTCTGTGCTTCTCTCTCGTGTTCCCTACAGTCTGTTTTCAATGTCGCATCGAGAGATCCTTTTAAAACACCAGGGAGATCAGATCACCTCTCTGTTCAAAATATTCCAATAGGTCCCATCTTAGAGTAAAAAGTCACAGCCACCACCTTCTACTTTCCCTAACACTCATTCTTCTTTGGCCACACTGGCCACTTGCCAGACCTATTCCAGACTCAGGGCCTTCTATTCCATCTACTCCTCATGCTCTCCCTCTGATGTCTGCTTGGTTCACTTCTTCCATCCCTTCAAGTCTTTCTTCAAATGCTACTTTCTGAGTTAGATCTACTCTGACAACCTTTTTTTAAATTAATTTTTTAATTGGAGTATCATTGATTTATATTGTTGTCTTAGTTTCTACTGTACAGCCAAGTGAATCAGCCATACATTTACACATGTGTGTGTGTGCTAAGTCACTTCAGTCGTGTCTGACTCTGTGTGACCCCCATGGACTGCAGCCCGCCAGGCTCCTCTGTTCATGGGGTTCTCTAGGCAAGAATACTGGAGTGGTTTGCTGTGCCCTCCTGCAGGGGATTTTCCCAACCTAGGGATTGAACCTGCATCTCTTACGTCTAACTTGCATTGGCAGGTGGGTTCTTTACCACTAGCATCACCTGGGAAGCCACATCCATTCTCTTCTAGACTCCATTCCTATATAGGTCATTACAGAGCCCTGAATAGAGTTCCCTGGGCTATACAATAGGTTCTTTTTTTTTTTTTTTTTTTTTTTTTTAACAGTGTTTTTGAAACAAGCTCTGGCCAGTTTTATTAAAGAAAAATTGTACATGATTTACTTTTCACCAGTCTGTTCTGGCATGCTTCTAATAATATCAGAATCACCTGGATCAATGATAGCCAGTGTGCACTACATTTTCCACATGCTGTGCCCAATTCAATATTATTGCCACTGTAGTGATGGACACCAGTTTTGGCCAACATGGGGTAATACTCTATTTCAGATTTCCTCAAGGCTGGGCAGTTGTTGGCGAGGATGACCAGTTTCGCTTTGCCTTGTCTGATCATTTTCAGAGTCTGTTTGTACCCCAGCACGTACTTTCCACTTTTCATAACCAGCTGGAGCCTAGAGTTGATCGACTCCAGTGACTTTTTCATCTTCTTTGTGGCCATCATCTTCCTGCTTTAGATGCAGGACGCCCCCAACCAAGAGCAGCTGCCAAGATGGCCGGGGAGTGAGAAAGGCAACAGGTTCTTATTATTAGTTACTTTTTATATAAGTAGCGTGTACATGTCCATCCCAGTCTTCCAGTTTATCCCCCACCCCATTATCCCCTTTGGTCACCATAAGTGAGTTCTCTACATCTGTGACTCAATTTCTGTTTTGTAAAGAGGTTCATTTCTATGACCATCCTCTTCAAAATAGAAACACTGATCTCCAGCATTATTCCCCTTTTTGGACCTATTTTAATCTACAGCACTTATGTTGGCAGACAGAAGAGGGCTTGGCACTGAGCCTGCGGCTCTACAATATTTAAAGCTTGGGGAGAGAAAGCAGCAAATGAACCTAAACAAGAACCTTCAGTGAGGCAAGAGGAAACCCAGGAAACTGTGACCTCATGGAAGGCAATAATGGGGAAAGTGTTTTAGAAGTGCTCGTCTGGATTGAATGCGACTGAGACGCTGATAAATATTGGACACAGAAGTGAGACTGGTCTTAGGAGATCTCAAGAAGAGAATTTTCTCACAATGGCACAGACAGAGGATAGACTGGAATGAAGAGTAAGGGAGGAATGGAGATAATATGTATATATGTGTACTCAAGCGTGTTCCACTCTTTTGAGACTCTGTGGACTGTAGCTGCCAGGCTCCTCTGTCCACGGGATTCTCCAGGCAAGAATACTGGAGTAGGTTGCCATTACCTTCTCCAGGGGATTTTCCAGACCCAGTGATCAAACCTGCATCTCTTACATCTTCTGCATTGGCAGGTGGATTCCTTACCACTACGTCACTTGGGAAACCTGGAAACAACACGCAAAATACCTTTTGAGACGTTTTGCTGTCAAGGGAAGCAAAGAAAAGAGGCATAGCTCAAAGCAGATGCAGGGTCAAAGTAGGGTTTTTAAAGTTAGTGTTCCTAGAGCAGAAATGTGTCCAGTAGGGAGACAGAAAATGGTGGTGCAGAAGAAAGAGGATAAATCTTGGACCAAAGTCCTTAAGAAGATGGAAGGGGGAGGAATCCAGAGTTCAGTGCAAGTGTTGACCCTTGATGAAAGTGAAAGTGTTAGTTGCTCAGTTGTGTCCCACCCTTTGCGACCCCACGGACCCCATAGCCCACCAGGTTCCTCTGTCCATGGTATTCTCCAGGCAAGAATACTGGAGTGGGTTACCATTTCCTTCTCTAGGGAATCTTCCTGATGCAGTGATTGAACCTAGGTTTCCCACGATGCTGGCGGATTCTTTACCATCTGAGCTACCAGCTAGTAGTGTTACCCGATGGTTCAGTGAGTAAAGAACATGCCTGCAATGCAGGAGACACAGGAGATGCAGGTTTGATCCCTGGTTGGGAAGATCTCCTGGAGAAGGAAATGGCAATTCACTCCAGTGTTTTTGCCTGGGAAATAAATAAAATAAAATAAAAATTTTTCATAAAAAGTAAAAAAAAAAAAAGTGGTGAGACAGCTTTAAAGGTGAGTTCTGTCAGAAATTCAAAATGTCATAAATTAGACTTCCCTGGTGGATCAGTGGTAAAGAATCTGCCTGCCAATGCAGGAGACACGGATTCAACCTCTGGTCTGGGAAGATCCCACATGCCACGGAGCAACAAAGTGCGTGTGCCACAACTACTGAGCCAGCACTCTAGGGCCCAGGAACCACAACTACCAAGCCCATGCGCTGCAACTACTGAAGTCCATGTGCCC
The DNA here is from genome assembly GCF_963930625.1 of Muntiacus reevesi. Lineage (NCBI taxonomy): Eukaryota > Metazoa > Chordata > Mammalia > Artiodactyla > Cervidae > Muntiacus > Muntiacus reevesi. The sequence continues at coordinate 89,694,549 of NC_089253.1, read as the reverse complement.
TAGAGCCTGGGGTCCACAACATTACAAGCCACAACAAGAAGCCTGAGCATCACAACTACAGAGTAGCCCCGACTCATGGCAACTGGAGAGAAAAGACCCAGCACAGCTGAAAGCAAATAAATACAATTATTTTAAGAGGTCATAAATCATAAAATGTTAAAGCAGGATAGGACATGGAACTCCTAGTAAACAAAATACTGTGGCATAATCTTCACAGGATCACTACTCGGTAAATAGTAATTTATCTTGTGTTTTTTGAATACTCATTTTGTGCTAGATATTGCGTCCTTGTAATACATAGTCAGAGATATTTGGGTGATAGGGAAAGAATTCAGAAGGAAGATTCCTAATCATTTCCCCATTTCATTTGGGGCAGCCCATTTAATGTTAACAGTTTTACTTTCTCCAACAACAGAATGAAAAGGATATTTCCTATGATATTTGAATATCATTATGGTAGAATGTTTGTGCCCCCTTTCAAGTTCATACATTGAAACCCCACCAACATAATGGTATTACTTCAGGAGGTTATTAGGATTAGGGCTTCCCTGGTGGATCAGATGATAAAGAATCTGCCCACAGACCAGGGTTCAATCCCTGGTCAGAAAGATCGACTGGAGAAGGGAATGACTACCCACTCCAGAGTTCTGACAAAACATGGTCCACAGGAGAAGGGAATGGCAAACAACTTCAGTATTCTTGCCTTGAGAACCCCAGGAACAGTATGAAAAGGCAAAAAGATATGACACTGAAAGATGAACTCCCCAGGTCAGTAGGTACCCAATATGCTACTGGAGAAGAGTAGAGAAATAACTCTAGAAAGAATGAAGAGACAGAGCCAAAGCAAAAACAATGCCCACTTGTGGATGTGACTGGAATGTTAGGTCCATGAATCCAAGTCAATTGGAAGTGGTCAAATAGGAGATGGCAAGAGTGAACATCCACATATTAGGAATCAGGCTCCTCTGTCCATGGGATTTCTAGACAAGAATATTGGAGTGGCTTGCCATTTCCTCCTCCAGGGGATCTTCCTGACCCAGGGATGGAATCTGCATCTCTCACGCCTCATGCATTGATTGGCAGGCAGGTTCTTTACCACTAGTGCCATCCATGAAATTAGCCATAATAGATTAGCGGTTGTCCCAAGAGAGGGGAGGGGAAAATGGGGAGTGACTGTTAATAGGCATAGGGTTTCTTTCCGGGGTGATGAAATGTTCTGGAATTAGTGATGATGGTTGAATAACTGTAAATTTTCTAAGACCATTGTATACTTTAAATGGGTCAATTATATGGAACACAAATTATATTGCAATGACTATGTTAAATGTACTAAAATACCAAGGTCGCCAGGAATCTAACTTCTGACTTACACAGAATTCCTCTCTTGGAGAGCAGAAAACATGCAAAGACACGCGGTCTAATTTTACTTAGGAATTCCTTACATACCTAGCTGTCAGGTTACTATTTTAAGTAAGTAGCAGAAAGAAAATTGTGACTCTTTTAATTCTGGAATGCAATTTTAAAAATTATGATGAAGTAAACCATTCCAAACAGCATATTCTTCATACAAGGCAAAATCTGTAATTTCACGATATTGTTAAATGTTGACCGCTGTTTAGATTTGCATATTATAAAATATTTGCATTCTTCAGACTAGATTGATGGTCGCCAGAGGCGGACAGGGCGTGGGCAAAATGGAGGTCAAAGGGTACAAACTCAGTTATAATAGTCCCTGGGGATGTAATGTACAGCATGGAGACTATAATTAGCAATACTAGCATACATTTGAAAGTTGCTAAGAGAATAATTCTTTAAAGTGCTCATTCCAAGAGAAAAAAACCCCAAGAAACTATGTGTGGTGATGGATGTTAACTTAAAATTAAGTGGTTATTATTTCCCAATATATACATATGTCAAATCATTGTTGTACACCTAAAACTAGTATGTTGCTATGTCAATTACTTTTATTTCAATTAAAATTTTTTGCATTCTTGTTCAGGTAAGGACGATGGTTTCTTTTTCTTGGCTCCACAAGTCTGCCTTGTATATGCACTTCATAATTTTCTTGGTCTCAAACCGATTTATACTTTTAAATTTGCCATCACTTTGTTTTTGGTTTTATTTTGCCATCACTTTGGAACACACTTTTTTCTTTTAAAAAATCTGAAACTCTCTAAAAGGACAAAGCAAAATGAAGTTCTATTTGTGTTAAAGTTTTCTTCTAAATGGGCTTTCTCTGGGGAGGTGGAAGAGTCTACGTTGAAGTTTTTCAAAATGTGAGCGGTTAGAATGGTAGTGAACGCTCGCCCCAGAAAGCAGACATTTTTCGTTTTCTTTTATTTCGTTTGGGCAGCATCGTGGCTAGTCCAGGCGTTTGTGAGACGCTAAAGGGAAGAACCTGGAAGCTAAGGAGCCGCTGCGGGCCGGGGTCGCGGTCAGGTGTCCCCTTCTGGCCAACCTTCCCGTTGTGGGTGCAGCCATCCAGCCCCAGCCCCGCGGCCTCCGCCATCGCCCGGCCGCGTGGCGGTCCCGGGAATCTACCTGGGCCAGGCCTGCCGCGCCCCCGCCCGCGCCGTCGCCATGGCACCGCGCCGCCCCGCCCCCTCGGCGCTCCGCCGGCCCGCCCGCGGCCCTCCTCGCCCCTCCCTCTGTCCCGCGCTGCTGCGGGGGAGAGGGTGGGGCGGAGGCGGGAGGAGACACAGGCGAGAGGAAATAGGCGGTGCGACGCCCGCGGCCCATTGGCTGCCTCTTGCTAGGGTCAGAAGCCCCGCCTCTCCGGAGGGGTCACGTGATCCCTTTCAAAGATGGCCGCCCTGTTGTTTTGATGAATAATACTTGGTGGGGCGAGGGGTAAGAGTAGGGGTGGAGGGGTAGGCGGATTTACTCTACCAGCGAAAGCATCGCGAGTCCGGTCCTCCCCCTCCCCCCTGCCCAAGCTCCGCCGTGGAGGAGGGGCGTGGCCGGCCTGCTTTGGGAGGGGAGGAGCTTCCCTCCTCAGTGCTGGGCTCTGCCTGGGCGGCTGTGGGGTCGCCTTACCTCGGGGCACCCACTCTGCAGTTGAACACTTCCCGCCAGGGTCAAAGGGTAGGAAGGAGAGCAGGATCTGCTGAGGAAGCACAGCTGCCGCGCCACCACCACGAAGACCCAGCAGGCTCCGGGCACGAGGAGAGCTGGAGACCGAGCTCCTTAGTCTGGGTAACCTGGAAAGCAGAGGGTAAATAAGTGGCGCCTTAAGATAAACCCTGTAGCAGCAGCAGTGGCGGTCAAAGGAGGCTGCTGGAGGCGGCAGCAGCTGTAGGAGTCTGGGGCGATTGGAGTGACCGACGCCAAGGCATTTCAGTGCCTCTCGTGTTCTTATTTTTTAACCTCTGACTATGCAATTCTGAAACCTCCCCCATTCGGGGGACCAGACAGCCCGATAGACACCTACCACTCTCCTCCCGCCCTGGTCTCAAAGAACGGAAGATCTCTCCCTAACGCCTTTCACCATTAAGAGGAAAGCGATGGAGGAGCTGAGCGCTGATGAGGTGAGGAGGTTGGGGGACACCTTGGGAGGTTAGTTGGCAACTCTTTGGCGCTTTGGGTAGGCATGATACTGCGCCAGTGGTGCCTGGCCTTTGGGCAGCAATGGAGATGACATCTAAGAATAAAATGAGCCCCTGAGAGGGTCTCCGATTGTATTCTCTTATATTCCTTTGCCTTCTTTTTGCATCCTGAACTCCATTTGCCTCTTTCGAGTTTTCTTTTAGAGTCTAGAGAAGAGGAGAACATATTGAGGTTTTCATTCTTTTTTTTCAGGATATTTAAGCTAGAAGGGCTGGATTTACATCAAGTTGTGTGTGTGTGTGTGTGTGCGCGCGCGTGTGTACGAGCCCGCGCGCGCATGTACGTGTGCGCGCGCGCGCGCCTTACTGCAGAGATTGAAAGAATAATTTTGGGTGGAATCAGAATGTATGGGTGTATGTTTTTAAATGGATTTGAAATCCTGAGTATGTGTGGACACTTCATTGTATAAGTTGATTAAACATTACGTGTATGTTTGGGGATGGCCTACAAGCAGATTCTTTGATATTTAACAAAATGTGTATCTTCTCAATAGCTTAGTGAATTACAGTTAAAATTTAGCAGTTTAACAGATCAGTAATGGCTTCTGGCGTACTTCTCTTGCAGCGTGATTTTTTCTTGTTTTTGTCCCTTTCAAACTAGTGTTTTGCTGTAGCAGACGCTGAACAGGAAGCAAATGGAAGCAAATAACTTTGAAAATTCCCCCTATTATCGTTTCTGAAAGGATTCTTACAGATCCCTTTCTAGATGTTTTCTGCGTTATTTAATAATAATCTTAAAAACTGGCATTTAGGGTACAGGGAATTTCCTGTGAGTCTGTTGACTGCCCTCTCTCTTCTTCTTTTTTTTTTTTTTTTCCCCTCCCTTCTTTTAAAAAAAAAAAAAAATTGAGTTTCTCTTTCAGGACCCCTCCTGGCCTCCCTGTCTTCCACCTACCATTCTTCCACCGGTTCTTGTAAAATTTCTGTCCCTACAGTATTAGAAAAGTAGATGTCAGTCAGGCTGGTTGAACTGTAAAACTTCCATGCTTCAGTTTTTGCTACAGAGTAGTCAATATGTTTACATAGGGACTAAAATTCTCCAGAGTGAGGCAGGGGAGTGGTGGGCTAAGGGTCAGGTAGGAAAGGAAACAAATAATTTTGTTGCTTTGATACCTGACTGTTTAGAAAGTCAGGATTACCCATTCTGTGTTACTGACTTTGTTTTCTAAATGCATCAGTAATGTAATCTTAAATTAGAAAAATATTGAACAGCTTCTTTCAGGTAGGAACTATCAAGAGATCCTCTTAGAGGCACTCCATTTTGTGTAGTTTTTTAAAAAGGTGAACCCCCCCCTTAACAAAAAAATTAATCCTCATGGATCATTTCTCTTAAGGCCAAGAGTTTTTTAAGTAGTAGAAATTACATTTTTCTTGACATTTTCTAAATAGTTCCTGGTTTAGAAATTTTTACGTTCTTGAGTTTTCACCAAGAAATTGTTTTCAAACCATTAAAGCATACAGACAAGTTAAAGAGCTGTATAATCTGAACTGCAGCTCTTCACTTTACCCAGTCCTTGAGGGAAGGTATTAACTTTTTTGACCATATAAGGAACAAATGTAATCATTGTGGAGGAGATAGACATTTTTCAAAGTCAACAGGATATTAAATATGAAAAATTTAATTCACTAATACAAGACCAATATAAAATTATGTTCAACAAATTAGTTGGCCTGACCACAAAGGGACAGTTCAGTAATTCTACTCTCAACAGAATCTAGAACAAATCTTTTTTTGGAAAAAAAGTTAAAAAAAATTTTTTTAATCCATTTCCTTTAATTGTGGGATTAGGTGAACAGTTCTTAACAGAGCCATTTCTGAAGCTTTTGCCTTATTTTTACTCTGTTGGTGGAAACTTGTGTCATAGGTGTGGTAGGCGACGTTCGTTTGGTTAGATAATATATTTATGTTGTTGAAAGTTCAAACATGCATCTCAGGGTGTAAAACAGTCAACACAGTGACCTTTCAATCTAAATTAGGGACTCAGGTAAGACAGGATTTTATATTTTAGCAAAATGGAAATAGATGAGAATGTAATCCATCAAAAATAGAGGCTGCTATAACCAGGCTAGGGCTTCCCTCGTAGCTCAGTCGGTAAAGAATCTGCCTGCAGTGCAGGAGACCTAGGTTTGATTCCTGGGTCGGGAAGATCCCCTGGAGAAGGAAATGGCAACCCACTCCAGTATTCTTGCCTGGAGAATTCCATGGACAGAGGAGCTTGGTGGGCTACAGTCCATGGAGTCGCAAGAGTCAGACACGACTTAGCTACTAAATCCTCATCATCATCATAACCAGGCTAGTAGCTTTAGAAGATTGTACATTACGGGTACTTTTTGGTCCCTCTCTTTGACCACCTTGAATTCTTGAAGTTTTCCTTTCTTGTGCTTTCTAAGTCGAGGATTTCTTTAACTTGAGTGCTGTTTCTATAGCACATTACGATGAGTCCTTTGCTGTATAGAGCAGATCCATGACTAAGTTTATTCTCTTCAGGAACCTCATTTCAAGGCGTCATTGTTTACATTGCATTCATTCTGTACCCTGCTCATGTTTGTTTGTTTGTTTTAATTCCAAAATATTGCTGTGATTAGAGCAGGTATTTTAAACTATTTTCAACTGTGGCAATGATGTGTTTTCATGGAAATGATGTGCGTTGCTTTGTTTCTTTATTTTTTTGGGGGGCAAAATCTTTATGACCTAGTTCATCTTGAAGAGGGCTGGCTGGGATTCAGGGTGTGCTAAAGGTTTTAGAAGTTGTCTTCCTTCCCAAATGCAGAATGTGTGACCTTGGATATTTTAGCAGTTTTTTTGGTGGAAGGGGACTGATATTTATTAACAGTCTTAGAAGCCTGCTCTATGCCAATCACTTTACAACCATTGTTTCATTTGATAAAACAGAGCAATTCAGCAGGTCCTTCAAATTTCCATGTTTTATAGGTGAAGCACCCGAGATTTAGGTTAAGTTCATAGTGCCCTGGCTTAGAAGTGGCAGAATTGGAGTTCATACCCAGGGTTCCTGATCTAAAAGCTCTTTTTACTATATTTTACTGCCTAACAACTGGCAATAAATTCACCACAGCTTCTCTATAAATATCCTGCTGACATGCTTGATCTGCATAACTCGTCTGTAAAAGTGTTGTTCTTCATGAATTCATTCGTGATGTGATCAAGTTTATAGTCTTAGTCTTTTTGGTGCTGACTCTCATCACTCTCCTCCAATAATCATTCACTCAGCAACTGTTTTTTTAAAAAATGTTGTGTGCATCCCCAGCAATGTATTAGGTAGGTTAAGAGAAATAGTCTTTTTCTTAAAGAAATTATTATGGGATTGGGGAATGGGTAGGGCTAGCTAGGAGTTCAGCAGTTACAATACAGGGTGCTAATAGCTAAGAGCTATTTTGGACATGTGCACAGTAAGACTCGTAAGAAAATCAAGGAGGGAACCCTGGTAGGGTAGCATCTTAGTGAAGACTTTCCAGAAAAAGTGATGCTTGGGGACTTCCCTGGTGTTCCAGTGGTTAAGACTCTGCCCTCCCACTGCAGAGGGCACAGATTTGATCCCTGGTTTGGGAACTAGGAACCTGGATGCCTCATGAGTGCCCCCCGCCCACTCCGCCAAAAAAAAAAAAAAAAAAGGAAAACTGATCTTTATACTGAGCAGTAGTTGTCAGGCAGAGGGCTCTTGGAATGGACTGTGAAACTGGGGAGCTCAGGAAACTGCCAGTAGTGGGCCTGGAGATAGGATTTGTGGGGGAGTGGCTACAGGCAGACAGGCACCAGATCTCAGACAGAAATGCTCATGTGTTTGAACTTTCTCAGTAAGACTGTATGAAGCCTTTGAAGGGTTTTAAGGGATTAGATGACTGTCAGGGTGTTGAAGGTAGGTGGGAAGAAGGTGGCTGCAGGCTGGGAGATGCATTCAGAGATTACTGTTGCTATTGAGGGGCCAAGCAATGGAGTCCAAAGGCCTTGGCAGTGGGAATGGAGGAGAGCAGACAGGAGAAATATTGAGGATCTAAGTTAACCCACTTCTGATGCTTAGATTGATGTGAAGGAGGTGGAGGCAGGGGAGGAAAGAAAAAGATAACTCCTTGATTTCTAGTTTGAGAGAAGGATGGTTTGGAGGAGAGAGAAGAAATTCCAGATAAGGAGCAGATTGTGGAGAAAGAAGATACTTGTTTGGGTTACTGAAAGATGACCCAACATAGAGACCCTTACCCCTGGCCTTTCTACTCTAGCATCTCCATTTCTGACCATTTCTTTCTTTGTAACAGGCCTCATGACCTAAGCTCACTTTTTCCCCAGTAGATATTTGCTGCCCCTCACTTTATAACCAGGATTCTCCTGAAGCCTTCTAGGAGGGTGGAATGTTACCTCCCCAGACCCTTTCTCCACTCTTTTTGGTTCATTTTAGCTAAGAGACAGAGAATGGTAATGATGTTAGCTGATTTTTATGAATTCTTAATATGTGCTAAGCACTTAACTTGTTCAATAAAGTTGGTATTCTTATCCCCCTTTTACAGATAAGAAAATTGAGGCTGATAGCAATTAAGCAGTTTGCCAAAAAGTGCACAACCAGGAAGTGGTAGAACCTGGATTCTAATCCAGAGTCAGATTCCAGAGTTCTTAATCCCGTTACTAAACTTCCTCCAAAAGAATCATCTGAGCAAATTGTAATGGCTACGGCATCTTTATTTTCCCTTTTGAGATGGGAACTAGAAGCAATAACCCCTTGTTATTGTTAAGAGTGGAGCTCATCAAGTAGCCTTCTACTCTTTTAGGGGGAAAAGATGGCAAGATTTCTGATGAGGGGTCCTTGGATCTTCAGGCCTTTGCTTGGCACACAGAGCATTTTCTGAGAAGGTACTTGGGGTGTGTCTAGGTGGAGATGGCTTCTTGTAGCAGCTCCTTCAATGATATTTGCTGTTTACTTGCTACGTGTCAGGCACCACGTGAGACTTGCTGGTGTGGGACTCCTTTCTGGTGGGACGGGCCGTGATAAACATCCGCATGAGGTGTCATTTGGTGGGCTTCCCTGCTGGTCCAGTGGTTAAGAATCCTCCCTGCTGTGCAAGGGACACCAGTTCGTTGCTTGGTCCAGCCAGATCCCACATGCCACGGAGCAGCTGAGCCTGTGAGCCCCAGCTGCTGACGCCTGTACACCCTACAGCCTGTGCTCCACAACAAGAGAAGCCACTGTAATGAGAAGCCCTCACATCGCAACTAGAGAAAAGCCTGCTTGCATCAGCGAAGACCCAGTGCAGCCAAAAATAAATAAATAAGTATTTTTGAAAGATGTCGTAAGGTGATGGTACCATGGAGAAAGATAAAATAGGCTATAAAGGGATGGAGAGCAGTAAGGATAAGAGAAGTGTGTGCAATTTTGGGAGGTGACTTCTGGAAAAGCATTTAAAGGATGATGGTGCCATCTGGGGGGAAGAGTGTTCGCAAGAACAAGGGACAGCAGAAACCAGGGGCATGTCCCCAATCTGCTTCAGGAACCCCATGGGGGTCAAGTGTGATTGGAACCTGCTGAGCAAGGACACAGTGGCAGGAGGTGAAGTCATTCATTTACTCAACACGCATTTACTGAGTTCTAACTGGGTTTCACTCAGTTCTAAGACGCTCCCCGTGCCGTGCTACTGTGCTAAGTCGCTTCAGTTGTGTCCGACTGTTTGCGACCCTATGGACTGGAGCCCAGCAGGCTCCTCTGTCCATGGGATTCTCCAGGCAAGAGTACTGGAGTGGGTTGCCATTTCCCTCTCCAGGGGATCTTCCTGCCCCAGGGATTGAACTCACGTTTCTTAAGTCTTCTGCATTGACAGGAGGGTCCTTCACCACTAGCGCCACCAGTTTTAGTCAGTTCTGAGATGCTCCCCACCCTCTTTTTTTCCTTCACCTTTTCGAACCTTTGAGCTTGGGATGCTTCTTGGTGTAATCACAGCTGACCAGGTGGCAGCTGTGACACAGTTGTCATTTCCTGTTTGTGTGCAAACCTGGTTATACCTGTTCATGTTGTTGGCCTTCAGTTGAGCACTGCGTGTGATCAGTGTAGTTGGCCATGTTAAATGCGTGCGTGCTCAGCCACTCAGTTGTGTTTGATTCTATTGTGATCTCATGGACTGTAACCCGTCCGGCTCCTCTGTCCCTGGGATTTCCCAGGCAAGAATACTGGAGTGAGTTGCCATTTCCTCCTCCAGGGGATCTTCCTGACCCAGGGATCAAACCCGGGTGTCCTGCATTGCTGGTGGATTCTTTACCACTACTCCACCTGGGAAGCCCGCCATGTTAAATGCCTTCCCCCAAATTATACTTTGATCAGCAGTGAAAGCAAATGTTACTTTGTATGAAAAAGAGAAAGGAAAATGGCAGTGGGAGGGGTGGTCCTGATATTAATAAAGAAAATGGTTGAAAGAATGACCACGGTTTCATATTTTGTTTTTAATTTTGGCTTCTATGGGTTCTTTATCGGAGCCCTGGGGCTTCTCTAGTTGTGATACGCGGGTTCCAGAGCTTGAGGGCTCAGTAGCCATGCATGTGCAGTCTTAATTCCTCCGTGACATATGGGATCTTAGTTCCTTGACCAGGGATCAAACCTGAGGTCCCTGTGTTGGAAAGCAGATTCTTAACCACTGGACCACCAAGGAAATGGCAATTTCATGTTCTATTGCAAAGCAACAACCAAGTGCATTAGGGAGCCATAGAAACACAGAAATCCACAAGTCTCTGAAACTGTGTCACATTTTGAAATTGAACATACAGGTAAAGGGCTTCCCCAGTGGCTCAGTGGTAAAGAATCCACCTGCAGTGCAGAAGCTGTGGGAGACGTGGGTTTAATCCTTGCGTTGGGAAGATCCCCTGAAGGAGGAAATGGCAACCCACTCCAGTATTCTTGCCTGGAGAATCCCACAGACAGAGGACCCTGGCAGGTTACAGTCCATAGTGTCGCAAAGAGTCAAATATGACTGAAGTGACTTAGCACACAGCACATACAGTTAGCAGGATTGCCTTTCACAGCCAAGCAATGCATTCGAAGGTCAGAGACACATCACCTTTTCAGAAGTTTCAAAGCAGTGAAAGGCTGATACAACTGATTACTACTCTGGTCTGGTCTGTTAAGGCATTTTGTTGTGATTTAATAGATAGTGGGTTTTTTTTTAACCCCCTGTGTAATGCAAAAAATAATGTTGCAGTTTACAGTCAGTGACATTTTGTATATGATGATACATTGTTTATGCTCAGCTTTGTTCTAGATCATGAGGCTATAGGAGTGAGCAGTATAAGCAGAAATCCCTGCCCTCATGGGTCTTACATTTTGATTTCTGTTTTAAGAGAATCATTTTAGAGGCTGCTGTGAGGAGAAAAGATGAAGGGGGGAAAGAGTTAAAGTGGAGAAGAAAGGTCAGGAGGCCAGCACAGGAGTCCCAGGACCAGGGTCTGTGGTGGAGAAGGTGAGAAAAGGTCAGATCAAGAATGGTCAGATATTTTGTGGGTAGAGCCAGTAGAATTGGATAATGGGATGGATGTGAGGTGTGAAAGAGTGGAGTCAAGCCTGGCCGTTTGAGTTGAGATGTCATCAAGTGCATTGATACAACAGAGCAACATGAAATAGCAGCTGCTTACACCAGCTAGATGTTTATTTCTCTCTAAATGGAAGTTTGGGTAGGAGGCTGGGACCACTGTGGTAGGCGCCTTCTGTCCAGTTGTTCCAAGTCTCCTAACATATGGCTTCTATCTTTGGTCCACGTCTGTCTGCACTGTAGCCAGAGGGAAGAGAGGAGAGGGGAAGAAGTCATGCTCCTCTTTTTTTTTTTTTCTTGACTGTACAGCATGTGGGATCTTAGTTCCCCAACCAGGGATTGAGCATTAGGAGCAGCGTGCAGTCTTAGCCCCTGGACCACCAGGGGAGTCCCATCATGCTCCTCTTTAATGGCACAGCTTGGAAGTTGCACCAGTCACTTCTGCTCACTTCCCGTTGGCCAGAACCTAAGTCACATGGCCACAGCTCCTAGCTGGGAGGCTGAGAACTGCAGTTCTTGCTGGGTTAGCCATGTGCTCATCTAGAAGTTCTGTCATGTGGGAAAGGGTACTGTCAAGGCATTACTGTTTAAACCCTTCTTCCAAGATCTAAAGCATACTCCGTGCCTTCCCTCTATCAGCCTTCAGAATCTCTGGTTGTTATACAGTCCAAGAACCTTTAGATTAAAATGCAAGTTATCAGCTGCTCTCTGTTCTCTGCTCCCCACCCCCATGTGCTGTGGTGGAGTTGGATAGAAGCATGGAAATAAGTCCCCTTTGGAAAAGGGAAGATCGGGGAGTACACATCCCCGACTGGCCCACAGCTATCGTCAGCTCCTGCCAGGCCGTGGTGTGGAGGCTCCCTGCCTTGGCAGCCGTGGGTGTTCCTCTTGCAGTCCACTTAGCAGCCCTGGCTACGGTCCACAGGGTCGCAGAGAGAGCTGAAGCACGCACGAGCTGTGCTTTCTTGGAGGAACTCCCCTGTCCCCGCCCTCTGGTAGCTTTTCAGTGTGTGTGTTCCTCGGGGGCCAGGTCATGGAGGATATCCCCTTCCTGGGGCTGAATAGTGTCTCCAGGTTGTCTCCTTCAGAGAGAAGACCGAAGGAGTGACTTCTTCAATCCTACTTGGTCTCCAAATTACCATACTGAGCTAACTTAGACTAGACTGTGGCTGTGACTTAGGCAGACCTGTCTTCCCTTTTAAAATCTCTGTGTGCAAATCGGCAAGCTGCAGCTTGAGTGTGTCTTGTTCTTGTGGGACTTCTTGCTTAAATTGGCAAGAGGCCAATAGGCACCAAACTCTGAATTGTTCAACCAGTTCCCCTAGAATTACAGTCCAGGTAGACATGCATGTTATTTTCTGAGGTGTCACAGGTTTTACCAAACAATTTATTGTGTCCTAACAAGGGTTACAAACCTTCCATTCTGCAATATCTGTGCCCAGGTTGAGCCCTAAGCCATTGCCACATATTTATATTCTATGTAGGTTGATTACTTCCAGGTTCCAAATTCTGTGCATTACTTAGGATACTGGTTTGGCTGCTGCAGCAGAGAGATCCAAAATAATAATGGTGTAAATACAATAGAAGCTTATTATTTTTTTTTTTTTTAAGTACAAATCTGGGTAGGTGGTTGAGTACTGGTTTAGTAATTCATTGATTTCTAGGGAGCCAGACACATTCTGTTGAGTGCTGTCATCCTCTGTAAGAGGCATCTAGTTTGTAATCCAAGATGGTTGCTCCAGCGCCTGCATGCATATCTGCATTCCAGTCTTCAGGAAGGAACTAAAGAGGAGGGCACGTTTTTGTCCATCAAGGGCATGATTAGAGGTGTCACCTGTCATTGCTTACATCTCCTTGGTCAGAACTTAGTCACTTGGCCACAGCCAGATACAAAGGTGGCTGAATGTATAGGAGGAGGTAGCTAGCTGTCTCTATCACAGTCATACCAAGAGTTATAGTCTCTGGAACTTGGAAGAAGGAATTGTCTTCTACTGAGGTGGGAAACATTGAAATAGATTAGGGACTTCCCTGGCAGTCCAGTGGTTAAGACTGAATTTTCACTGTAGGGGGCACTGGTTTGATCCCTGGTTGGGGAGCTAAGATCCCACATGCTACTCGATGCCAAAAATTAAAAAGAAAGGGGAAATTAGAGGGAGAAATTAAGCTATCCATTTTAATTGTATTCTGGTTATATTGCTTATTATTGATCCGTCTGGAGATGTTAAGTAGGTTGTTGGATATATGTTGGGCTTGCAGTTCAGGAAGAAGGTTGGGGTTGGGGACTCCAATCAGGACGCTGTCAGTGTATTTTAAATTGGAAGAATGGAAAGATGACCTAGGGAGTGAGCATAGAGAGAGAGGAGAAGAGGTCAGAGGATTGAACCTTAAGCCATTCCAGCATTTAAGAACTGACAGGGGATAGCCACTGAGGTAGAAGGCAAGACAAGAGAGCCTAGAGTTCTGGCATCCAGGAGAAGAAAGTGTTTCATGATGGAGGGGAGGGTTCTACTCTGTCAAATGGCAGTAAAGTAAATGAAAGGAAGACCAAGCCTGAGGATGGGATTTGGCAACGTGGAGGCCATTAGTGACCTTGGCTAGACCCATTTCATTGCCGAGTAGGTTCAAGACACAATAAGATAGAATGAGAGCAGAGTGTACATTGTTCAGGAGTGAGGCATCAGCTCCACGGATGCACTGTGGAGCCATCCATAGACTATGGAAGCTGTGGGTTCCACAGTCTGTGGATGGCCAAAAGTGGGAAGAAGATATCTAGGGAACGTGTCCTTTTAAATTTTGTCTTTTACCTCTCCCTGATACAGACTTCCCAGTGGTAAAGAAGCTGCCTGCCAGTGCAGGCGACGCAGGAGAGGTGGGTTCAGTCCCTCAGTCAGGAAGATCCCCTTGAGCAGGAAATGGCAACCCACTCCAGTATTCTTGCCTGAACAGTTCCATGGACAGAGTAGCCTGGTGGGCTACTGTCCGTGGGGTCACAAAGAGTCAGACATGACAGTGACTCAACAACAACAACTCCCTACTATGATCACTGATTCCTTTGTTCGTTCAGTAAATATTTTTCATTCTTTACTCTGTTCCTTTCTTTTCCCGAGGTAGGAAGTCAAGGTGTAGAGGTAGATTTATTTGTATATTTTTTCCTAGCTAGGTATTCAGGACCTGAAGAGTTCCAAGTGTAAATTTTAAACCATAGTTTGGGAACACGGAATCATATTACACCTCATTATTTAAAAATGACTTTATTTTAGTTTTGGTTGTGCTGTGGTGATGCGTAGGCTTCTGTTGTTGTGGAGCTCAGGCTCTCTCTAAGGCCTTTGGGGCTCAATAGTTGTGACTCCCAGCCTCTAGAGTACAGTCTCAATAGTTGTGGTATATAGCCTTAGTTCCTCTGTGGCATGTGGGATCTTCCTGGATCAGGAGTTGGACCCGCATCTCCTACATTGGCAGGCAGATTCTTTACCGCTGAGCTACCAGGGAAGCCTAGCCCTAATTATTCTTGTTTGCTGGGGGGTTGGGTTCTTTTTTTTTCCTACCTTATTGTAGGTGTGATCTTAGTTCCCCCACCAGGGATGGAACCCACTTCCTCTGCAGTGGAATCATGGAGTCTTAACCACTGGACCACTTGTTCACTGTTTTTTATCCATCTCTTGTCACGAGGCTTGGCACAGGGTGCCCCAAAATAAATATTTGCTAAGTCCGTGAATTGACTACAAGGTGTGTTTCCTTATTAAATCCCAGTTCCTGTGTTGCAATAGTTTTTTGTTTTGTTTTTGCCATATTAGCTAGGTTAAGATATGTACTGGAAAGCAACCTTATTGTCAGAGTTGTCGTTCAGAGTCACCTGCATCTGGGTTGTAGGTGGACCAGCCAATTGGATGACCCAGGGCGAGGTACTTTCAGAGTCTTAGTTTCCCCACTTGTAAAGTGGTGGTCTGTGTCCCTGTCCGTGGTGTTCTTCCTGTTAATTGCAGGGATACATAAAGTGCTTTGTGCAGTACCCTGTCAGGGTATGTAGGTTCCTGAAACATATTATCTCTCTTTTCCAGAGTAAGACTGAGTTGTACATGATTAGAATTTCAGTTGGTGCTCCTATGACACCTTTGCATGTAATGATGCCAAAAGCATGGAAGGAGGTCTGTTATTGGTTAAGGCAAGAGGCTGAGGTTTGTTTGAAAGTTTGGGCTGCAGTCCTCTCCCCCAACCCCTTAAAATTCTCTTCTCACTCAGGTACCATTTTTTATGTGAAGTCACACTGTTACTTGTCTCTCCGCCTCCTCCTTTTTCTTAAAATCTGGAGTGATCCGGTGGCCTGCATGTACGAAGTGAGTGAAGGAGGATCGAGGAAGTTTGAAACGATGGGAACTGTGCAGACAGGAGACCTGAGAGGAGTCCCAGGAGAAACACGCTGCATATGGGACCCAAAAACCCAAATGTGAGCTGACTGAGTCTGCTCGAATCAGATGACTCATTTTACCTTCTGAAGGGACTGTCCCCTTCTGCAGGGCTAGGGAAGGGGAATCTCTGAATGAGATGCCACTGTGTGATTTGCTTACCAGCTGCCATATCTTCAGCATTATTTGAAAAGTATAGTCAAGCTGGGCAAAGAGGTATCTTCTGGGGTTCAGTATTGAGAATATCTAACCTTGACTTAATTAGCTTTCTAGTTAACATTGTGAAATACATTCAGTTCACATTGTTTCTCTGTTCCCCGTCAGGGTTTGGTATAGGTTCTAGATGTGTAATAGTGTCATGATAATTGTGGGTAGCCATTCCCTTCTCCAGGAGATCTTCCCGACTCAGGGATGGAACCCAGGTCTCCTGCATTGCAGGCAGATTCTTTACCATCTGAGCTACCGGCAATCCCAATTTAATTAGTTAAATTTTCTGCCTAGATGAAGTGGCCCTTTGCTTTTATGGGTTTTTTATTTTTGGAAGCTGAACTAGGATTTCCAAACAAATCATAGTGCACACCTGTCATCTGTCAGGTTCTCTTCTAGGATCATATCAGGCTGGATCTTTGGTCAGACCTCTGTCTATACTTGTCACCAGCACTGGCTTCCTGGGAATGTGATCTGCAGACAGAAGTGCCCCACTAGTGGTTGAATGCTCTGCTGTTGTTGTCTTGAAATTCTTAATACTTTTGAGCAGGAGGCCCTGCATTTTCTTTAGGTACCAGGCCCCACAAATTCTGCAGCTGGTCTTGCTTTGTCATCAACTTTATCTGTACAGGTGGATATGTATCTGGGGAGAGTTTGGTTAGGTTCCACAGTTATAGAAAACCACGGGAAAGCTCATCAAAGAGATGTTCAGGTTTTAATGGGAAAAGTCTTGGTATATGTTAATAAGCTTCTACTTAGAGTAGAAACTTGTAGTATAAAGTTAAATTTCTACAGTGTTGAATATGGTATTGAATCTTTGGATAACTCACTTAACTTCATCAAATATATTTTTTTAAATCAAGATTTTTATATAGAGGCATATACTTCCATATTTTTCATGTATATCTTATTTCTCCAATCTTAATGAAGCCTCTTTAGTATTTTGTCAAAAACACTGATCGTATTTTTATAGTATAAACACTTGCTTCTGTGAATTATGACTTGGATGTAAAACTATAGCTCATGTTTTAAAATTAAAAATTTTTTAATTGAAAAATGTTATCCGACAGCTAGTTTTCTCTAGTGTGAGTATTTTTTCTGTAAATAGTTATTTGTGCTAATATACAGACTTCTCATTTTTAAAAATAATGAAGTACATTTAATCTTAGAGGTGGAAAAATTCTGTGTATATGAAAATCCTTGTGGGAAAAACTTATTTCTGAGAAGGAAATGAAAATTGGTGGAAAATGAAAAGCTATCTAGCAACGTTTACAATCAGTAGAACTTTTTATGTGTGATTTGATTTATTCATAAAATTGTCATGTCTAGGGTATTAAGGAATATGAACATTTAGAAAAAAGCAAGCAATAAATTGTTGTTGTTGTTATTGTTTTCTGACTGTGCCTCATGTAAGCAGGATCTTAGTTCCCCAACTAGGGATGAACCTGTGTCTCCTTCAGTGGACGCTCAGAGTTTTAACCACTGAATCAGCAGGAAAGTCCCCATTTTTAAAAATAATAATAATTTTAAATTTTTTGAGGCAAGATGAAGGAAAAATTTTAAATATTGAAAAACAAAACCAAAATCCTTTTTCTTTGCTGTATATAGACCTGCTAGAGGAATTTACACTTTGATTTCAGCAATAAATACTTTGTGGGCCAGTTAAAAAATATTAACATACACAGAGAAAAAGATGAGTAGCCCATGGATGGAGGAGTGTGGCGGGCCACAGTCCACAGGGTTGCAAAAAGTTGGACACGACTGAGTGACTTCACTTCTGAGCTTTGAACATTAGTTATGTAGAGTAGATGTTTAGAGTGTCGTTTATGACATTTTTTAATCTTAGGATGCTGCCATATGAGAGCATATATACATTTGTGTTTGGTGAATGCTAGTTAGCTTTCTACTTTTATGTTAACCTTTTAGTTATGATAAATATAGACCAGGCATCATTTCTGTGGAGTTTCATGTAAGAAGTGCCTGTTTTTTTGTTTTCCTTCAAGACCAGCTTGGGGTAGATGGATTGGTCATCTCCTAGGGCTTTTGTTTGTTCTTTTTTACTTTGTTTAAATGTCCTCATACTCAAATAGTTTGATGATTTCTGGTCTAGGGAAATAAGCCTAAAGCAGTCTTTTGCCTTGAGATGTTATGATTAGAATGGCTTGTGATTGGGAGAATTTTAGTGAAGGCCAAGTAGAAACTATGCTTGTGAAAGCACCCATTGGACACCTCTTCATCTTTTTTGATGTTCATGTGGACAGGTAACAAAGCACATTCACCCACACTGATTATGTGAAATTGTCACTATTTCTGGTTTTAGAAGGGACTGATGGCATTTGTGATGACACTTAACTGTAGGAGGAACTTAAATACGAAAGATTCATGTTAGGAAGGGAACCTTTATTCATACCAAGAATAAGATGCGTGTGACACAAAGTGGCCCGAAGTCAGTATTTTCTCGCTCTGCAAGAGCCCACTTTCTCTAACCCTGTTGTATAGATCTGCTAGAATATGGGCTTTGGAGTGTTCAGAGTTGGTGTGAATGTACAATTTAGAGATTAGAGAAAATGAGCTAACCCTGTTCTGGAAAAATTTACAGTTTTGTTTCAGCAATAATTATTTTGCAAGTCAATTTAAAAAACTCTTTCCACATGGCTGGGCTGCATAAAATTCTTTAAAATGTTTAATATTGCCAGTTTCACTTGGCCTTTTTTCAGTGACTAGAAACCATTCTGTGGAAGGGCGTCAGGAGTAGCTGCAATTTGGTTGCCAGTTTCTTCTATTTAACCAAGTGGGATTAAAGATGAGAGTGGGGAGCATAGCATCTCTATTATTTGGGGTGTTTTTGGAACCATTTTATGAAGACATAAAATTGCAGCTACAGGAATCATTTAAAAAAAATTAGGTCCAGGACTTCCATGGTGGTCCAGTGGTTAAGAATCTGCCTGCCAGTGCAGAGGACACAAGTTCAATACCTGGTCAGGGAAGATCCCACATCCCTCGGTGCAACAAAGCCCATGCCCCTCAACTACTAAAGCACATGTGCCTCAAGCCTGTGCTCCACAAGAGAAGCCGTGCACTGGAATGAGTAGCCCCCACTCAAGGCAACTGGAGAAAGCCCGAGTGTAGCAACGAAGACCCATTGCAGCAAAATAAATAAATAAAAATTCAAAAATAAATATAAAGGCAGTACAGAAATATAATTAACAAAAGTCAGATCCAATGAAAACAGTCTCACTCTCAGGAAGTTTCTCTACTATGTAATGTTAGGTTCTTGTTTCTAGTGCTGTCTCCTAATTTCATAATCAGTTAACAGACCTGGTGCTTTTCACAGATCTGATGTAGCTGTGATATTTATTCATACTGTTTGCGTGAAACAGAGCCCTATGCCAAAGGAAACGTGTTTGAGCCTAAAAAGAAGATGGACAGAGCAAAAGGATGGCAAAAACTTGGAGACTGAAGTTAGGAAAAAAAAAAAAATAACGACTGTTGACTGTGTGTCAGGGGGGCATTTCATTTGTTCAAGTATTTGCTGAGTGCTCTCTGCTGTAAGCCTTGTTATAGTTGCTGGGGCAGTGGCAGTGAGTACAACAGACCAAATCCCCATTCTTTTTGTATTGTGCTTGGGGGAGATAGACCACACCCCGATAGACAGAGACCAATTCAGGTAATATGTTTCATTGCCTTTATCTCTGATGACTGTCCTGCAAGATAAGTGATGTTTGTTTATTTTTTTTTTAATATTTTAAAAAATGTGGCCTATTTTTAAAGTCATTATTGAATTTGTTACAATATTGCTTGTTGTTATGTTTTGATTTTTTTGGCCACAAGCCCTGTGGGATCTTCGCTTCCTGACCAGGGATCAAACCTGCACCCCCTGCCTTGGCAGGTAAAGTCCCAACCATTGGACCATGAGGGTAGTCCTAGATATGTGATATTTATATCATCACCTTCTTCTGAGTGGGGAAACCAAGACCCAGAGAGGTAATACAGTTAGAGATGGGTACAGCTGGGATTTTGACCTGGAGTTGGCCCTGTAAGAGCGCGTCCCGTAGACGACCGTGAAGACAGGCCTGGAGCAGGAATCACTCACATGGCACTCGGTCCCTTGTTTCACTTTCAAGAGGAATGCTTTTTTTTTTAAATCCTTTAATATCAGATGTTTGTTTTAATATATAGTTATTTGGTTGCACTGGGTCTTTAGTTGTGGCATGTGGGATTGTTCCCTGACCAGGGATTGAGTCTGGGTCCCCTGCATTGGGAACAGGGTTAGACAGTGGACCACCAGGCAAGCCCCTCTAATATCAAACATTGATGAAGAGTCTAGAGTAAGTCTTTATGATTATAAGCTAATTATTATTTTAATTTGAAGTAATAATACTAATGTTTTCAGTGTTACAAGGTGACTCAAGAAAGTACCTTTGATAGTTAAGCAGGTTATGTGTTTGATTCTGAGCCCTCGCCAGCTGGTGGAATGTACTTAGGCCTTCCCAGTGCTTTCTGTACTATTGATCAGATGCAGGAAGCACTGACGTCAGTAATTTTTGTTGTGCTTTGTAAAACTCCCTGTAATGAAAAACCATGTAATCATTGCCTGGCATTGGAGGTCAGATCTTTTTTTCTCCCTAAGACAGAACAGTTTACAGTCTTGTTTCTAATGACGGTAAAACCATTGCCTTGTCGTGAGCCAGACGGTAGGGTTGGTATTGAGCCTAGTTACGTAGGTGTGAATGTCCTGTGGTAAAGCAGCCAAAGTAGTAGAATTCAAAAGGCAATTAGTTTGAAAATTGTGTATTTTGCCAGTAATTGCTAAAACTTGGCCTCAAGATAAGAATTTTGTGCTTTATTTTTGAGAGATTTACGAGGGAAGTATTGGAGAAATATTCATGGAGGAAGTCAGGTAACTCACCTTGTCTGCATTCCTTTCTCAAGTAAGGGAAGGGGAACCTGGTGGGCACCTGAGGGAATGTAGGTAAAGAGAGGTGTTGGAGTAGGGGGCCCCGGCGTGGGTCTGAGTGCAGGGCGGTCAGGTAGATAGCAGGTGACCATGAAATGGTTGTGTCCAAACCAGGACTCTTGCTTCCGAGGGGGCTTTGGCTGCTACCTTGCAGTGCACTCCAGTGCGTGTGTGAGTGCGAAGTTGCTTCAGTTGTGTTCCAACCCTTTGTGACTCTATGGACCTTAGCCCACCAGGCTCCTCTATCCGTGGAATTCTCCAGGCAAGAATACTGGAGTGGGTTGGCATGCCCTCCTCCACTATTGTGGTTGCTTTCCCACAGGACACACCTAGGTAACTAGCCTCACCACCAGCTCTACTGTCTGGCTCACGACAAAGCGATGGTTTTATGGTCATTATAAACGAGACTGTCAACTGTTATGTCTTAGGGAGAAAAAAAGATTTGACACTGAGTAAAATTAGATGGGAGTACCTGGAATGTGAACTTCCCAGGGGGCGCTAGTGGTGAAGAACCCACCTGCTAATGCAGGAGATGTCAGAGATGTGGGTTCGATCCCTGGGTTGGGAAGATCCCCTGGAGGAGGGCATGGAAACCCACGCCAGTATTCTTGCCTGGAGAATCCCATGGACAGAGGAGCTCAGTGGGCTTTGGTCCATAGGGTCACAAAGGGTTGGGACACAACTGAAGCAACTTTGCACTCACATGCACTGGAGTGCACTGCTAGGAGCTGGAACAGATGCGCTCTCCCTGTGTGTTGTGTCCAACTCTTTGTGACCCCACGGACTATACAGTCCATGGAATTCTCTAGGCCAGAATTCTAGAGTGGGTAGCTTCCCTTCTCCAGGGGAGCTTCCCAGCCCAGGGATCGAACCCAGGTCTCCCGCATTGCAGGCAGATTCTTTACCATCTGAGCCACAAGGGAAGCCTCTTGTGTAGTGGGCTGGGGAGGTGCATTTGGGTAAAAGCACTGATGCTTTTAAGTTTTTGATTTGGGTGTCAGTCCTGAACGTGGTCCGGGAGTTGGTGAAGGACAGGGAAGCCTGGTGTGCTGCAGTCCATGGGGTCACAAAGAGTCAGATACACTTAGCGACTGAACAGCAACCCCCTGAACGTGGTCATCATGCCCTTTGGAGCAGAAATGCAGTAGAGAAAGTAGGCTTTCTTGTAACTTTGAGTAAACATATTTTAAGTTGAGTGGGTAATCTGGAAAGTGAAGGAGACGGGTTTGGAAAACAACTTGTAGCGGTGACTGGTCTGCTGCTGTCTCTCTGCTGTGTCTGGTGTGTTCTGTGGCACTACTCAGCTGATGGGAGGCTCGGTTCTGTGTTTGGAGTATGGGGGTCTGGGCTCTTGAGCTGTTAAATTCACATGTTAAAACTTACAGTGCACATCACAGGAATGCGGCCAGCTGTCTGTTCCTTTCTTCTGCTAACTTCCCTTTATATCTTGCTATTAAAGGCAGGGTGAGTGAAAGTCACTTGGTCGTGTCCGACTCTTTGTGACCCCATGGGACTGTACAGTCCATAGAATTCTCTAGAGTGGAATACTGGAGTGGGTAGCCTTTCCCTTCTCCAAAAGGAAGGGTAGAGTACTCCAAATTCTACAGTTAAATGTACTTTTGGTTCATTATATTATGAGGCAAAAATGAAAATAGGAAACAGAAGGTAGAAACAAAATCTCTCTTCAGAATCTCACCATCCGAGGATACCTGTAGTTCACATTTTGGTGTACATTCTGTCTTCCACTGTTTTTTTCTAGGTTAGGTGTCCCGCCCCCAACTAAATCTTCTAACATGCCTTTTGTTTTTGGTCTCCCTAGATTATAGATTTGGGGGAACTTGAAAGGATTTTAGAAGTTTTTCTAGCTTAGCCTCTTCAGGTAAAATTCTTTTTCCTGATTATAAATTCAGTAGTATAGATTCACTGAATTTTGCATGATTCATTGTCGAAGATATCCAAAATCAAGAATAAAGGAAAAAGCAAGAATTATATGTAATCCTATTATCCAGAGATAACCATTTTTTAAAAAGTAAACATTTGTTTTTTTGGTTGCATCAGGTCTTAGTTGTAGCGTGTAGGCTTCTCTGGTCACACAGGTGGACTCTAGAGCACAGCCTCAGTAGTGTTGGTACACGGGCTTAGTTGGCCCCATGGCATGTGGAGTCTTCCTGACCAGGGATCTAATCTGTGTCCCATGCACTGGAAAGTGGATTCTTAACCACTGGACCACCAGGGAAGTCCTATCATTGTTAATTTGGGGGTGGGGGAGAGATTGCCTTCCCTGGGTATTCTCTGTGTAAATGTACTTGACATGTTCTGCTGTCTCTTAACCTTTTTTGTTTGTTTCTTACCTCTGTGCCTCTGCTTTCTCTGGAGCCCTCCCTCCTGCTCCTGCGGTCTGTGATTCTACAGTCCTCAGAAGGTGGCTGTGAGCTAGACAGGAAAGTTCTGCTCTTGGTACCTAGAGTTTTCTCTCCTGTAAACACTGGTACCGATGACTCACAAGTGCGTATCTCCTGCCTGCAACCTAGACCCAGATCTCTAGCTGCTCACCCTGGGGGACAGTGAGGGCATGGACCCTCTCAGCTCTGCTTCGGGGAGTCCCTGGAAGGCTGCTGAAACTTGCTGCAGCTCACCGCTTATCAGGAGTTCTGTTGAGGGCACAGCACATTTTTATGGGTAGTCAAGAGAAGGATATGCAGCCCAGTCATCCCCTGAGTGATTTTTTATCTTTTTTGAGTCAGGGCCCTCTTTACAAATCTATGAAAATCAGAGATCCTCATGACTCAGGTTTTGAATCCTTGCCCTCAGGACTCTCAAATCTATCCTAAAGCCAACCCACACCACAGAGGTGAGGCACGACTCTCCTTCCTCACTTGGGCCACTCTAAAATTGCTTTCTCTGAATCATATTTTTGCATTAGCATCTGCCGATACTAAATATGTGATCCGTGTTGTCAGTCACATACTTTGTTGATAAAACTACATGTGTAATGTGTGCAGATCTCCCTTCTGGCTTTATCTTATTTTTTCTACCATCTTATTTCTATCCTAGTATCCTTATCTATTTGATTCTAACTTAATTTAGTTAGGTTGATGTATTTTATGTGTTATTTTCTTATTCACTTTCAGTCCTTGATAGAACAAGGAAACGAAAACCATAAATAGAACAGATGTCTTCTGCCTACAGGGCAATTCTGTTTGGGTATTCTTACAGGCCGCTCACAACCAGTGTGTGTGTGTGAAAGTCACTCAGTTGTGTCCAACTCTTTGCAACCCCAAGGACTATAACAGTCCGTGGAATTCTCCAGGCCAGAATACTGGAGTGGGTAGCCTTTCTCTTCTCCAGGGGATCTTCCCAACCCAGGTATCGAACCCAGGTCTCCCGAGTTGCAGGCAGATTCTTCACCAGCTGAGCCACAAGGGAAGCTCAGTAGTTAGATTATAACTCCTCTCTCCTTCTTGAAAACTCTTTGCTCTGTATTCTCAGTTTATTAATTTACCATCCACTTAAGTATCCTGGCCTGAAATCTAGACTCTCCACCCTTCCTCACACCTCACTTCCCAAATAATGACCGAGTTCTGTTGATTGTACACATTAAATGTCCCTGTAACTGTTCCTGCCCATGTCCCCCTTGCCTGCAATTGCTTTGTCTCACCTCAGTCCATTCTCCACATGGTAACTAGAGTGATGTGTTTAATTTTATTATTTACTTCTTTGACTGCACATGGTCTTAGTTGCTGCACATGGGATTTTTAGTTGCAACATGTAGGGTCTAGTTCCACAACCAGGGATTGAACCCCGGGCCCCTTCATTGGGCGCATGGAGTCTTAGCCACTGGACCATCAGGGAAGTCCCCTGCAGTGATGTGTTTTAAAAGATCAATCTGACCCAGTCACCCGGTCAAAATGTCTTTTTTGCCTTCATGAAAAAGTTCAGTCTTAGGATGGTATTTGGAGCTCGCCATGTGCTTGCCCCAACCTGTCTTTCCTGCCTCATATCTTGCTGTGGCTGTGCACACTCATGCTTATCAGACATCTCAGAATTCCCCTAAACACCGGGTGTTCTTACAAAACCTCCCCACCTTTGGTGATGCTGCTCTGTCCCTTTGCCTGCTGAGTCCTTCCTGTCCTGAGGAGAAAACTCTGATCAGGTCATTTGCACAGCATGTTTGTAGGTTGTAGAATTTGTATGTTGCCTTATTTTCTTTCTTTTTTTAAAAAAATTTGTTTATTTATTATTTTCAGTGGCACTGGGTCTTGGTTGCTGTCCGTGGGCTTTCACTAGTTGCCGTGAGCAGGGGCTACTCTAGTTGCGGTGTATGGGCTTCTCAGGGTGGTGGCTTTGCGGAGCAGGGCTCCGGACTACGGGCTCAGAAGTTGTGGCTCGTGGGCTCAGTTGCTCCGCGCCATGTTGGATCTTCCCAGACCAGGGGTTGAGCACCTGTCCCCTCCATTAGCAGGTGGATTCTTAGTAAATGCACCACCAGGGAAGTGTGCTTGATTTTCGGTTAATCTTTTGGGCTGATTCAGAAATGGCATTACTGTGGTTGGTCAAAGTGATTTTGAGTTCTGAAAACCTAATGATGAAAAAAGCCAGATGATAGCCTGTGTACCAATCACTGATTGTGTCCCTAGGGAATTGAGATTTATAAACATGCACACAATAAGGAATAGACAGCTTATGTAGGTTAAGCAAAAGATGGGGTTTATTTTAAGGATACAGGGCTCTTCCTTCTGAAGCCAGGAGCAGAGAGGTAGCTGATCACAGGAAGGAACTGGAACCTGGAGCCCGAACTGGAACCTGGGACTTCCTGGGTGTGTGCTTCCTTATAATTGCCCCTTGTACACAACATGCCTCACCTTGCCTCTGTCTTGCTGCCTCACACTCAGGGGCAACGCTGGCTGTTCCAACTTCATGCCTGACATGTGCAGCTGAGCATGTCTAGAGAAAACCAACCCAGGCTGGTCCGTCTAATTTTTCTCTCAAGTTTTTATTCTGAAAATGTTCAGATCTGCAGAAAGGTTGATCGAGTCACCTGGATTCATCATTTTGTTGGTGTTGCCTTTTTCTGCATTCACTTCTGAGTATGTGTGTGTACGTGTATACATGTAAACATATATACATAAACAGACATATTGGTTTTGACTGAACTCTTTGAAAGTATGGAAAACCATAAAGCAGAAGTGAGAGGAAGGAGGTGGTGAGGGAAGGCCTCACCGAGAAGGTAGCATGTGAGCAAAGACCAGAAGAGAAGATGCTGGGCAGTCATCTTGGAGAAGAGTGTGCACAGGAGAAAGAGGCACAGTACAGAAGTGAGCCCTAACCCCTGGACAGGGTGTGGGCTGAAGACAGAAGAGCCTCTGCATCACTAGCCTTGATACTGTCAAAATATTCCCTGCCTCTTCCTGATCCAAGGTTATGTTTCTCAGCCCCATTGGCTGTAGGCATGGCCATGTGACTTGCTTTGGCCAATGAGATGTGAGCAGAAATGAACAGGTCACTTCTGGCCTCTCCCTCTGCCTTGACAAGTGGGAGTGTTCCCTGCAGAGGCTACTCTGTCATCCTGGGTCCTTGGAATAAGGACAGTTTGGAGCAGAGCAGCACTTCCATCTGAATGTTTTCAGAATTTATAGACATAGCAGGAAATAATAATAGTTTCCTTCTCTTCATCAGAAATTGTGTGAAAGGAGAAGAAAGACAGGAAAAAATAGAAACTTTTATTTATCGCTGTCATTTTCATTTATGTGTAACTTGCACTAGTATCTGATACAATGTAAGTACACCCAATGGAATTATAGTGTATGACCTCTTGCAAACTGCTTTTTCAACTCTTAAAAAATATTGTGGTCAACTACATGTAACATAGAAATATACCTTTTTTTAAGAGTGGGACATGTTGAAGTGAATGTTTTCTTTTAAAGATACAGCATGACTAAACCCCGTATGTATGTATGTATTATATATGTCTGTATGTATGTGTAACCTCCATATGAAGGGGTAACGGATGTCCCAGACTGAGTTGAAGTCCCCTTGTTTGTGTCTGTTCTACCCTCGTTGTGTCGTGTGCAGACCTTATTTTGCTGTGTCATAATTGTTGATTTTCTTCTATGTCTTTCCCCAGTGGATCTGGAAATCCTTGAGGGAAGAGCTTATGACTCCAGTATTGTCTTACCTTTAGTGCCTGCTTCAGTGGTTGGTGCAAAGTAGGCACTTAATAAACCAGCAAAGGACTGAATTTGAGGGACAAGATACATAAAGTGTCATTTTTCCATTTTATTTATTGATACGTTATATATTTTAAACCAGAAAGTGGAAATATTTTTAAAGTTTTATTTTTTGCTGTGCTGGATCTTCATTACTGTACAGTCTTTGTCTAGTTGCCGCAGCTGGGGGGTCCTCTCCAGTTGTGTGCAGACTTCTCATTGCGATGCCTTCTCTTGTTGGAGCGCACAGGCTCTAGGCACACAGGCCTCAGCAGTTCTTACACACGGGCTTAGTTGCCCCGAGGCATGTGGAGTTTTTCCGGACCAGGGATCGAAACCCATGTCCCCTGCATTGACAGGTAGGTTCCTGGCCACTGGACCACAAGGGAAGTCCAAAATATTCTTTATTTCAAAATATAAACTCATCAAAGAGGGAGTTTATTAATATACTAATATTATTAGAATATAAATACTGTACCTGTAGTATCAACATCCTATACATAAATCCATTTATTCATAACTAGTCATAGATAAACAGCACAGTATCATCAGGAGTAAGGATGCCTCCATTTGCAAGTCCCTGAAACTTAAGAGGGGATTTTTTTCTCTAACGATCAATGGGATCTGGAATTAGACTATCTATCCTTTCGTTTTCTAGCTATATGACCTTGAGCAGGTCACGTAACCTCTCTTAGTTCAGTTTTCTCATTTGTAAAATGGGAAAATAAGGTACCATCTCTTTGGATTTTGAACTAAATTTATATGCATGAAACCCTTAGAACCAGCATCTGTCACATCATCAGGGTTTGGTAATTGTTAATCCTGTTAATATTAATTAGGTTTTTGTCAGAGTTTGCAACATTCTCCTAAAGTTAGGGGGCAGGAGGAGAAGGGGACAACAGAGGATGAGATGGCTGGATGGCATCACTGACTCGATGGACATGAGTCTGAGTAAACTTTGGGAGTTGGTGATGGACATGGAGGCCTGGCATGCTGCGATTCACAGGGTAGCAAAGAGTCAGACACGACTGAGCGACTGAACTGAACTGAACTGAACCCAGAAAACTTTACTGTCTGAGTAATGTGTTCACTTCTGCTCTGTAGGAGAGGAGATGATAGGGTTGTGTTGAAAAGGAAGGACACATTTAACTGGTGTTCAGTTGAAATTTTTTTTTCCAGTTGAAAATCTTTGAAGGAGAAATTAAGTCACTTCTTCTATAATAAGGTTTAAAGAAAAAGTGTTTTTTCATATTTTCGGCATCATGTGACAGTGGTAGATTGAGTTTAATATATCCTTTAAAATAGGGGGGATTTAAATGACAAGACTTTTGGAGCTTTAAGTGAGAATGTTAAAAAACTTGTGAACTTTAGATCACAGAGCTATGGTGTTCAGATTTGAATGTATTTATTTTGAGATACATTGTTGGGTTTAGATGTGTAGATGTGAAAATGCAAGTCGCTAAGTCATGCCCAACTGTTTTTGACCCTGTGGACTATAGCCTGCCAGGCTCCTCTGTCCATGGGATTCTCCAGGCAAGAATACTGGAATGGGTTGCCATTCCCTTCTCCAGGGAATCCTTCCAACCCAGGGAATCAAACCTGGGTCTCCTGCATTGCAGGCAGGTACTTTACCGTCTGAGCCACCAGGGAAGCCAAAAGAATATAGTGAAATTGTCATAGCATTTTATAAGTTTTAGACATGACCAGATATTGAAAAAAAAAAAGGACCCTACAATAATCAAAAGATATCTCTAGAAGGATGCCATCTGGAAGAATAAATATTTGAAAGTGTTTTTCTTTATGTTGAAATTTAATATTTTAGAATGTAATACTTTGGAAAGGTAAGATGCTTTTGTAGAATGACTGTTTGCTAAATTGAAAACAATGCCTTTTGGACTTAGTTTTCCTCAACACAGATGCTAAAAATAGGAGGAACAACTTGGCCCATCCTGTCTTAGCTTCTGCCTCATGTCACCACTGTGGCCCTCGCTGTTTTGAACAGAGGCTGTTTTGAGTCTATTTTTAGTTAATCAGAACCATGAGGGTAGGAAATACTGCGTCAGAACAGTTCTAGGGAAACCTCTATTTATTTTACCTTTTTTATCCTTTAAAAACTTTATTTATTTATTTTTTTTGGCTATGCTGTGTGGCTTGCGTGATCTTAGTTCCTCGACCAGGGATAGAACCCCAGGCATCCTGAAGTGGAACCCTGGCCCTCAGCAGTGAAAGTACTGAGTCCTACCCATTGGCCCACCAAAGAATTCCTGGGAAACCTCTATTTTAATGTCATTTGTGAAATAAGAACTGAAACAGTCAAGACAAGAAAAACCAGGAATGAACTTTCATGATCAGTATGTTTGGGTTTGAGTTGTGGTTTGGGACACAAGTTGAGGAATTGGAAGTTCCTTTTTATGCTTTTGGGTTTTTTCTGTCTGTGACATCTAGGAAAGCAATTCTTTTTAGGCAAAAGTCTTACTTTAGAGAGATTATACCAGTCTTGTGTGCTAAAGTAGAGTAAGCAAAGAAATAGACAATAATATTTTGGTGTGTGGTACTATTTTTAGTTTGTGTCTCATATGTTCTTCTTGTGATAAAAGTGAGGTCACGTCTCTTAATAGATTAATTAGATAGGCTTTCATACCTGTGATTGCTCAAAGCCATTCTTTAGGAGGGAGTCTCCAGTCCAGATATTCGCAGGGTCCTCAGGTTGCTAAACCAGTTCAGAGCCACCACCATGGTGGAAGGTGGCCAATCCACTGAAGGGCTTTGTCTCCTAATGGGAGTGTTGCTGTGTGGCCGCCCAGAGCACTGCCCCGGCACGACTGTTTGCTCCCCAGCAGGTCTTTAAGATGGGAAGTCCGGACAGGTTCTGCCAATCATTTTCCAGCTCATGTCATGGGTGGACCTGCCCCTTCTCCTTCTTCCACTCCCCTCTCTCCCTTAATAATCCACAGGCTATTTCACAAAGTCTTCATTCTTCTTTTTTTTTAAACCTGTGTTTGTGGAACGGTACTGGGGAGGGAATGGGGAAGGCAGCACAGTGGAAATCTTTCTTCTTTGGAAAACTTCCTTCAAGCCCTTATTGCAGTGAGTCAGGACATTTGTGCTATGTTTATAACACTGAGGAGAACATCTGAATTTAACATCGCAGGCTGAACTTGGCACCCAGATTTAAAATGGCTTTGTGATTTTTCTAAAAGCTGTGTGTGTGTGCTTTTTCAGAGGCAGTGTTATTATTCCAATAATAGTAAGTTTCATGTGCAATGCATTTTCTAGTGTATTTCATTTATGCTTTCATTAATTCACCAGGTATTTAAAGGGTACCCACTATGTGCCCAGGAGAAGGCAGTGGCAACCCACTCCAGTAGTCTTGCCTGGAAAATCCCAGGGACGGAGGAGCCTGGTGGGCTGCTGTCTGTGGGGTCGCACAGAGTCAGACACAACTGACGCGACTTAGCAGCAGCGGCAGCAGCACTCTATGCCAGGGCCGTCCCAGGTGGCACACTGGCTCAGTAGTTATGACTCCTAGGCTTGGTTGCCCCACGGCATCTGGGATCTCAGTTCCCCAATCAGGGATCAAACCCACATCTCTTGCAATGGAAGGCAGATTCTTAACCACTGGACCACCAGAGAAGTCCCTAAATCACTTTTCTTACTGTGTCTTAAAGGCAGCTGTCCTGGGATCTGCAGCCCATGCGCCTTCCCCCGTGCACGTCCACACTCCTCTTCATCAGGGAGGACTCTTCATTGTCATCGCTCAATTCCTCTGTTCCTACCTCTAACCTGCCTGCCTGGCAAGACCCCACTTGAGGTTAAATTCAGCTCTCCGCCTGCTTCACCCCACAAAGCTGTTTGTGGCTGGAGACAGATACCGCCGTCTTGAATGGTCTTCTGGGGTTCATGCTGAGTCCACGGTCGCTGGTCTCCAGCAGTCACGAGCTTGCTTAGTGTTGCCTAGCAGTTGACTCTGCGTGCTGTCTTTAGCCGTGTCCGACTCTTTGTGACCCTGTGA
Organism: Muntiacus reevesi; assembly: GCF_963930625.1. Lineage (NCBI taxonomy): Eukaryota > Metazoa > Chordata > Mammalia > Artiodactyla > Cervidae > Muntiacus > Muntiacus reevesi. Next base: position 89,663,644 of record NC_089253.1, on the reverse strand, counting down.
ACTGTGGCCCACCAGGCTCCTCTGTCCATGGGATTTTCCAGGCAAGAATACTGTAGTGGGTTGCCATTTATTTCTTCAGTTTGCTCTTCTTCTCTCTTCTAGATGGCTACTTGGTACCTTCTCTCTTTAAACCCCTGACTCCTGTCTCTCACTCAGCCAATGGTCTTATTTCCCTTCCACTGAGAAAAGGCAGGCACTCAGAGGACGGTGTGTGCGAGCTCCCGCCATCATGTCTGGTGGTGTCCCTGCTGTCCCATGTCACCGTATTTCCTATCAGTGTGAGTCAGGCTGTACTCTCTGCCGTCCTTGAAAACACACAAGCAGAAACCTCTCTAGATTCTGCTTTCCCTCATCTGCTTCCCCCAACCCCCATCTAGCTACTTTTTTTTTTTTTTTGGCAGTGCCATGTGGCCTGTGGGGTCTTAGTTCCCCAATCAGGGATAGAACCCATGTCCCCCTGCAGTGGAAACACAGAATCTTAACCACTGGACCACCAGGGAAGTCCCTATTCACTCTTTCCTTAATAGTAAAACTCCTCAGAAGTCTGTGCTTCCTGTCTCCACGTCCTTGGACCCTCTCCAGTCAAGCTTCCATCCCCAGTGTTCCATCAGAATTGTTCTTGACTAGGTGCTCAGCTACCACCTCATTGCCAAATCAGTAATCGCTCTTTCTTGAAATACTGTTTGGTTTCTAGGAAGCCAGTCTCAGTCCTCTTGGAGAACTAGCCCTAGTCTCTTGCTGCCGTTGTTGCTGGGTTACAGGGCTTCATCCTCAGATTTCTCTGTCTACACTCCCTACCTAGTGGCCTTACTCTGTCTCACGGCGTTTTATGCCATCCAGAAGCTGACAGCTCTCAAATTGTCATCCTCACCTGTCTTCTGCCCCACACATCAGATTATATATCTTCATGACAACTCCCATCTGCCTGCGTAATAATCTTGTGTCTTAAAAGAACTATTTAATCTCTCCCCACCTCCATTCTTCTTACTGTCTTTACTTGTAAACTGATGTAATAAATTGCTCGGGCCCAAGACTTTGGTGTCATCTTTGCCTCCTCTAGTTTTATCCTCCCCTTCACCCAGATTTAAAATAGCTTTATATTTTTTTCCTCAAAAACTGTATGTGCTCTCTTTCAAAGGTAATAACTTTATTCCATAAACAGTATATACCCCATCATTTCTCCCATCAGTAGTGTGTATAATCAGCACCTCCTGTGAGTTTGAACTCTGTTTTCAAAGTATACCCCCTAATTGACCACTCGCCATCGTCGTCACAGCTACCCACCCTAGTCCAAGTTATCATCCATCTTCCCATGGATTATTCCAGTAGCCTCCTGAGTAGTCTCTGCCTACTTTCATTCTCCTCTACAGTTTATTCTCCCCAGCAGCCAAAATAGCAGTTTTAAAATGTAGGTCAAATCATGTTCTTTTTCTGATCACAGAGAAAGTCTGGTGGCTCCCCGCAGCCAGTCCTCTTACATTGGCCCTCAAAGCCCGCCTCTTACCGCCCGACACCTCATCTCCTGCTGTTCCTCCCCTTGCTCATTCTGCTGTAACCACACTGCCCTTGTTGACCTTGGACTTGGTACGCACAGCCGCACCCCACTTCCCAGAGACCCACATGGCTTGCTTCGTCCCCCCCTTCAGGTGTTTTCATGTGTCCCCCTTTATCAGAGAGGCTTCTCAATCCACCTTATGTAAAAATTATGTTGCCCTCTCCCCAGCATGCCTGACTGACCCTCCTCTGCTTTATTTTTCTCTAATGGTGCTCATAACCACTTGGCATCCTTTTTGTCCATTTGACTGTTGTCCTTTGGACAACAGAATCTAGAATGCTAGAATCTGAGCTCCACGAGAGCAGGGACTGTTCTGTTTATTGGGGTACTTGATGAATGAGGTTGAATGAGGAGTATCTGAAGAGGAGTTAATATCAGAAGTCTAAAACACTGTCTGGGCTTTGAATATTCAGTGAAACATTCTTGTATGTGGCTTCAATACTCACTTCACCCTGTGTATTTATTTCTCCCTTCGTCCTGGGTATAAAGACATGTTATGTGTCAGGGACTTCCCTGGGAGCTCAGATGGTAAAGAATCTGTTTGCATTGTAGAAGACCCAGGTTTGATCCCTGGGTCGGAAAGATCCCCTGGAGAAAGGAATGGCTACCCACTCCAGTATTCTGGCCTGGAGAATTGCATGGACAGAGAAGCCTGGCAGGCTACAAAGAGTCAGACACAACTGAGCAACTAACACAGGTGCCTGGCATTATGCTCACTGCTGGGGATACAGTGGTGAACAAGTAGACATGATTTTCTTATGGAGCTTCTCTGCTACTAGGGAAGTTAAGACAGTGAATAAGAAATAAGATATTTATGGACCGTGAAGTTTCCTAGAAAGATGTGATCAGAATATGAAATGAATGTGGTGGAGAGGGCTGTGCTCAATAGGATGGTCAAGGAAGTCCTCCAGGAGGTGACATTTAAGCTGAGAATGGAAGGAAGAAAAAGAGCCAGGTGGGTCAAGAATTAGGGAAAGTGCTTCTAGAATAAAGGAATTAGGGAGTGGCCAGAGGCAAGACAGTAGAAGTGGAAATGGCAACGCACTCCAGTATTCTTGCCTGGAAAATCCCATGGACTGAGAAGCTGGGCAGGCTACAGTCCATGAGGTCAGAAAAGAGTCAGAGACAGCAACTAAACAGCAACAAGAGGCAAGGTAGAGCTAAGATGATCTAGGAACTGTCCGAGGGCCAGAGTGGGACACCACGACCCGGAGGAGCACTCTGTAGAACATGGTAAGGATCTGGGTTTTATTCCAGGTTCAGTATGACTGGCTTATTTCACTCAACATAACATCTTCGGGGATCATCCATGTTGCAGCATGTGTCAGAATTTCCTTCCTTTTAAAAGCTAAATGACAATCCATTTCTGTGTAGACCACATTTTATTTATCTGTTTATCTGTTGATAACACTTGGGTCGCTTCTACCTTTTACAGATAATTCTGCTATGAATATGGGTACACAAATACCTGTTTGAGTCCCTGCTTTCAGGTCTTTTGGGTGTACACCTACAAGTGGAATTACTGGATTATATGGTAGTTCGATTTTTAATTTCTTAAGGAGCTGCCACTCTGTTTTCCATAGTGGCTGCGCCATTTTACATTCCTACCAACAGTGTGCAAGTGTTCCAATCCCTCTACACCCTTGCTCACAGTTGTTGTTTTATGTTTTTTTGGTTTGATAGTAGCCATCCTAAGGTGAGAGTGAGGTGTTAGCCTGGAGCGCTTTTAATTTGCATTTCCGAAATCTAAAACTTTGACCGGCTTCCCACGTGGTGCTGGTGGTAAAGAACTCACCTACCAGTACCGGACACAGAAGAGACTCGGGTTCGATCTCTGGGTTGAGAAGATTCCCCTGGAGAAGGGAATGGCAACCCACTCTAGTATTCTTGCCTGGAGAATCCTTTTGACAGAAGAGCCTGGCAGGCTTATAGTCCATAGGGTCACAAAGAGTTGGACACAACTGAAGCGACTAAGCCTGCACAAAGCTTTGAAAGTGTTTGTGTGCATGCTCAGTTTCTTAGTCCTATGTGACTCTTTGCAGTCCTGTTAACTGTCGCCCACCCGGCCAGATTGGACCCAGGTGGATCCATTAAGAAGCTTTTGCAGAGGTCCTGGTAAGAGAGGGTGGTGGCCTGGAGAAGATGGTGGCAGAGGAGCTGAGAACAGAGGGTGGACTCATGTCGAAGGAGCAGGACTTGGTGGTAAATAGTCAGGGTTGAGGAGATGAAGGGAAGCTGAACACAGACCCTGTTTCTCTGGCTTGCTCACTGGGTTGGAAACAGTTTGGGGCAGGGGTGTTTCCTGGTCCACCTCCCCCATCCACTCCAGTGAAGTGTTCATGAGAGAACAACTTTGTTAGTTTCTTGAAGTTTTTCTTTCTTTTTATTTTTAAGACAAATATATCTTTTTATTTCTGTTAAACTGGATGTACAGTTATTGTTACTAGGCAACCAACTTTAAACATGTATATAACTACAATTTAATTTCATGTTAGCAAGACACAGATGTTGAAAAGATAACTTTGGGTATCTAATCACAGTAATAAGTAATTTATAGGGAATTCCCTGGTGGGCCATTGTTTAGGACTCCATGCTTTTTACTTCTGAGAGCATGGGTTTGATCCCTGGTCAGGGAACTAAGTTCCTACAAACTGTGTGGTGTGGCCAAATAATAATAATAATTTCTACATTTTTCTTTTTTTTTTACTTTCTTACAGGGGTCATGGGCTTCCCTTGTGGCTCAGCTGGTAAAGAATCTGACTGCAGTGCGGGAAATCTGGGTTCGATCCCTGGGTTGGAAAGATCCCCTTGAGAAGGAAAAGGCTGACCACTCCAGTATTCTGGCCTGGAGAATTCCGTGGACTCTCCATGGGGTCACTAAGAGTTGAACACAACTAAGTGACTTCTATTTTCATGCAGGGGTCATATTCTTTAAAGCCCTAGAGGCTAATTTTGCTTTGACCTTCGCTAGTATAGAAGTGACTCTTGATTTGTTTCCTTTCATTAAGGAAGCAAATTTTGTTTTTTTAAGTTGCCCAAGAGGGAGAAGTTATATTACACCGCTACCAGTTAGTGCACTAAGTGAACAGCAAACTGATCCTTTCCTCATTATTTCCTGGGAAATTAATATGGCAAAACATGTCAGAAAAGCACATGGCGTGTGCTCAGTCATGTCCGATTCTTTGTGACCTCATGGACTGCCACCTGCCAGACTTCTCTGTTCATGGGATTTCCCAGGCAAGAATACTGAAGTGGGTTGCCATTTCTTGCTCCAGGGCCTGGTGTAGGATAGGCAACTCGAATTCCTTTTCGTGTTTAGTTTTATTTCAAAGTGCTAACTTTGTAAACTGATGACTGTGGGTTCTGAGCGGGGTGAAAACTCAGTGGGAATGAATATCACTGCTTTTAAAACAGTGGTTAAGCTTTGGTGATTATTAACTTTTTTCAGCTAACGTGAATGAAATTTTCTGCTGACAAGTAACACTAGTCACTGGGCTCTCTGCAGTTCAGACTCCAGTGCTTCATCACTGAGTGAGTTTATCATCACAGAACTGGTGACAGCTTCCACTTCCAGTCCTCATCAGAGGACTGGTGATGACTTCTGCTTTTCCCCTCCCCTGTCCAGTTCTGGGTGGTAAACACATATAGAGACTGAATGCCAAGCTAGGTTTTAGGGAGATCAAGATAAGTGAGCAAGAGGCAGCCAAGGGAGTGCAACCCTTCTCAAAGATTTTGGTCTCAGGTCTCCTTTATACTCTTAGAAAATATTGAGGCTCCCAATGATTTTTTGTTTAGGTGGTTTATATCCATCAATATTTTACCATATTAGTTTGGTAAGAGTACCTGGAGAAGAGAAATGCTACCCACTCCAGTATTCTGGCCTGGAGAAATCAACGGACTGTATAGTTCATGGGGTCACAAAGAGTCAGACATAACTGAGCGACTTTCACTTCACTTCATAGAAGTGAAAACTGAGAAATTTAGAAAAGTGTTTATTAATTCTTTAAAAAACTAATAAAAGCCATTATATGTCAGTAGCAGAAAATGAAGAGGAACTGAAGAGCCTCTTGTTAACGGTGGTAGGAGGAGACTGAAAAAGCTGGCTTAAAACTCAGCATTCAGAACACTAAGATCATGGCATCCGGTCCCATTGCTTCATGGCAAATAAAAGGGGAAAAAATGGAAGCAGTGACAGATTTTATTTTCTGGGGTTGCAAAATCACTGCGGACAGTGATTGCAGCCATGAAAGTAAAAGGAAAGGTTGTTTTCCTTGGAAGGAAACTTTGACAAACTTAGATAGCATGTTAAAAAGCAGAGATATCACTTGCCAACAAAGGTTTGTATGGTCAAAGCTATGTTTTTTTCCAGTAGTCATGTACTGATCTGAGAGTTGGATCATAAAGAAGGCCGAGTGCTGAAGAACTGATGCTTTCAAATTGTTGGCTGAAGAATTGAGAGTCCCTTGGACAGCAGGGAGATAAACCAGTTGATCCTAAAGGAAATCAACGCTGAATTCACTGGAATGACTGATGCTGAAGTTGAAGCTCCAGTACTTTGGCCACCTGATTGGAAGAACTGACTCATTGGAAGAGACCCTGATGCTGGGAAAGACTGAAGGCAAAAGAAGAGGGCAGCAGAGATTGAGATCGTTTGATAGCGTTACCAACTCAATGGACATGAATTTGAGCAAACTCCAGGAGATGGTGAAGGACAGGGAAGCCTGGCATGCTGCAGTCCATGGAGTCATAAAGAATTGGGCATGACTTGGTGACTGAATAAACAACAACAGTGTTGGTATCAATAACATGTTTTTAATGAAAATAACTGACTTCGTACTTTTACATTCCAGTCCCTTATGATGAAAAGGACATCTTTTTTTGTTGTTAGTTCTAGAAGATCTTGTCGGTCATCATAAAACCATTCAACTTCAGCTTTTTCGGCATTAGCGATTGGGTCATAGACTTGAATTACGGTGATATTGAATGGTTTGCCTGGAAATGAACAGACATCATTCTGTCATTTTTGAGATTACACCCAAGTACTGCATTTTGGACTCTTGCTGACTATGAGGGTTGCTCCATTTCTTCTAAGAGATTCTTGCCCACAGAAGTAGGTATAATGGTCATCTGAATTAAATTCTCCTAATCCAGTCCATTTTCGTTCACTGATTCCTATAATGTCAATGTTCACTCTTTCCATCTCCTGTTTGACCACTTCCAATTTACCTTGATTCATGGACCTAACATTCCAGGTTCCTATACAATATTGTTCTTTATAGCATCGGACCTTACTTCCATCACCAGTCACATCCACAACTGGGCATTGTTTTTGCTATGGCTCTGTCTCTTCATTCTTTCTGGAGTTATTTCTCCACTCTGTAGCATATTGGGTACCAACTGACCTGGGGAGTTCATCTTTCAGTGTCATATCTTTTTGCCTTTTCATACTGTTCCTGGCGTTCTCAAGGCAAGAATACTGAAGTGGTTTTCCATTCCCTTCTCCAGTGGACCATGTTTTGTCAGAACTCTCCACCATGACCTGTCCATTTTGGGTGGCCCTACATGGCATGGCTCATTGAGTTTCATTGAGTTAGACAAGGCTATGGTCCACGTGATCAGTTTGGTTAGTTTTCTGTGATTGTTGTTTTATTCATATATGGCTCAGATCATGAACTCCCTATTGAAAAATTCAGACTTAAATTGAAGAAAGTAGGGAAAACCACTAGACCATTCGGGTATGCCTAAATCAAATCACTTATGATTATACAGTGGAAGTGACAGATAGATTCAAGGGATTAGATCTGTTTAGAGTGCCTGAAGAACTATGGACAGAGGTTCGTGACATTGTACAGGAAGCAATGATCAAGACCATCCCCAAGAAAAACAAATGCAAAAAGGCAAAATGGTCATCTGAGGAGGCCTTACAAATAGCTAAGAAGAGAAGCTAAAGGCGAAAGAGAAAAGGATAGATACATCCATCTGAATGTAGAGTTCCAAAGAATGCAAGGAGGGATAGGAAAGCCTTCCTCAGTGATCAATGCAAAGAAATAAAGGAAAACAATAGAATGGGAAAGACAAGAGATCTCTTCAAGAAAATTAGAGATACCAAGGGAATATTTCATGCAAAGATGGTCACAATAAAGGACAGAAATGGTATGGACCTAACAGAAGCAGAAGATATTAAGAAAAAATGGCAAGAATACACAGAAGAACTGTACAAAAGAGATCTTAATGACCCAGATAACCACGATGGTGTGATCACATACATCCTGGAGTGCAAAGTCAAGTGGGCCTTAGGAAGCATCACTACAAACAAAGCTACTGGAGGTGATGGAATTCCAACTGAGCGGTTTCAAGTTCTGAAAGATGATGCTGTTAAAGTGCTGCACTCAATATGCCAGCAAATTTGGAAAACTCAGCAGTGGCCTCAGGATTGGATAAGGTTGGTTTTCATTCCAATACCAAAGAAAGGCAATGCCAAAGAATGTTCACACTACCACATAATTGCACTTACTTTACATGGTATCAAAGTTACATTGTAAATTACATGCTCAAAATTCTCCAAGCTTATCTTTAACAGTGCATGAACTGAGAACTTCCAGATGTTCAAGCTGGATTTAGAAAAGGCACAGAGGAATCAGAGATCAAGTTGCCAACATCCATTGGATCATCAAAGAAGCAAGAGAGTTCCAGAAAAGCATCTGCTTCTGCTTTATTGACTACACCAAAGCCTTTGACAGTGTGGTTCACAACAAATTATGGAAAATTCTTCAGGAGGTGGGAATACCAGACCACCTTACCTGCCTCCTGAGAAATCTGTAGGCAGGTCAAGAAGCAACAGTTAAAACTGGACATGGAACAACAGACTGGTTCCAAATTGGGAAAGGAGTATGTCAAGGCTGTATATTGTCACCCTGTTTATTTAACTTGTATGCAGAGTACATCATGAGAAATGCTGGGCTGGATGAAGCACAAGCAGAAATCAAGATTGCTGGGAGAAATATCAATAACCTCAGATATGCAGTTGACACTGTCCTTATGGCAGAAAACGAAGAACTAAAGAGCCTCTTGATGAAGGTGAAAGAGGAAAAGTGAAAAAGTTGGCTTAAAACTCATCATACAAAAACTAAGATCATAGCATCCAGTCCAATCACTTCATGGCACATAGATGGGGAAATAGTAGAAACAGACTTTATTTTCTTGGGCACCCAAATCACTGCAGACAGTGACTGCAGCCATGAAATTAAAAGACAGATGTTCCTTGGAAGAAAAGCTATGACAAACCTTGACAGTGTATTAAAAAGCAGAGGCATTACTTTGCCAACAAAGGTCTGCCTAGTCAAAGCTATGGTTTTTCCAGTAGTCACGATGGATGTGAGAGTTGGACCATAAAGAAAGCTGAGTGCGGAAGAATTGATGCTTTTGAACTGTGGTGTTGGAGAAGACTCTTGAGAGTCCCTTGGACAGCAAGGAGATCCAACCAGTCCATCCTAATGGAAATCAGTCCTGAATATTCTTTGGAAGGACATGCTGAAGCTCCAATACTTCGGCTACCTGATGCAAAGAACTGACTCAGTGGAGAAGAAGCATGAGATGGTTGGATGGCATCACTGACCCGATGAACATGAGTTTAAGCAAACTCCAAGAGTTGGTGAAGGACAGGGAAGCCTGGCGTGCAACAGTCCATGGGGTCACAGAGAGTCAGAGACGACTGAGCGGCTGAACTGAACTGTACGAAAATCACTACATTTTCCAGAACAAATTCAGTGAGTGACATTGTTTTTACTTTCGCAATTCTTTTAAATGTCTAATTTAATGGAAGACAGCTGGAATCTCGTTAACTTTTTTATTTAATTTGCTGCAGCATCACTTGTCATGTAGCCTCTGGAAAACTCCACTTGACAAGGGAGAATGAGAGTGAAAAAGGCGAATGTCTTAATGTTTGACTTCACAGACCCTCTGAAAGTGTTTTCGAGACCCTTAGATATGGCCATCTTTAGTGATAAGAGCACAGACAAAAGCTAGATTTTAGTGAGTTCAAATTCCAGCTCTGCCACTGACCCGTTAGGCAAGACATCTAACCTGTCTGTGCCTCAGTTTGCTCATATACAAAATGTATATAGGTACCTGCTTCAGCGGGTTATGATGAGGATTAAACAGTAAGGTGTAAAGTACTTAGAACATTACTAGAAGCATCAGTTTTTATTTAAATAAATAAGCCCTGTTAGTAATTCTTTCCATCAAGAAATTTAATCTAGTTAAGGAGATAGTTGAAAAACCAAACAACTTCAGGATTTTGTATAAATTCCTTGATAGATATAGGGGCTTCTCAACTTTGGGGCCAAGAGTCAGTCCTGTTGTCTGAAGAACAGAAGGTGCAGATTTCCACCAATGTTAGAATGAATGATATATTATTAATTCAGACAGTGTCCATCCCTATTAACGTTTGCTGTAATTTAACTTTTTTATCTTCCTTATTCATAATGGAAAGAGTGTGAGCAGCCTAATTGGTTTGCTTCTCTAATGCCCACTTAGAGTCAGAAACTTTTTCATAATTGTTACATATGCCCACTGCCTGGGAGGGCAGGTGCTCAGAGTTCATTGCCTGGTTATGAATTAATGACAGTCAACATGTGGGAGAACCATTTCTGTGATCCACTGGGCTTCTGTGGTACATATTTGTAATCACTTGATAACTCTGGGATATAATTGTAAGGAAGAAATTATAGATAATATTTCTGTTGAAAGTTAAACCTAATCATTTTGTTCTTAAAAATGAGAGTAAAATCCCTTAATGTAACTTTTGTCATTTTCTCATTGTTTTAGGAAATTATATTGGATATGTATTTTATTTTTAAACTTTAAACTTTTTATTTTGCATTGGGATATAGCCAATTAACAATGTTGTGGTAGTTTCAGATGAACAGCTAAGGGATTCAGCCAGACATAGTGTATATTTGTTTTAAATTCTGCCTATTTAAAATTGCCAAGTCTGTGGACTTTATTACCATAACAAGGAGCTTTAATGTGTTGAAAAGTATAGTATGCTTATTGTAAATTCACAGTGTCACTCAAGAAGATTTGATAAACAGGTGGTAAAGTGATTAAGATGCAATTTTTAAAAAGTTAGTTGGTAACTTATAAAAATACTGCTATACAGAGTTATCGTTTGTCTCAAATGAGTCCTTTTTCTCAAGACATGTTTAGTTTTTAATGCTCAGGTATGGTTATTAATAGCATAAATATTGTTATTCTCATGCAGAGTTGTGTTTCTGCTGTTTTTCACAGAATGCTTTTTCCCCCTCATTGTAGATCCGACGGAGGCGCCTTGCACGACTTGCTGGTGGACAGACCTCCCAGCCTACCACCCCTCTCACTTCTCCCCAGCGAGAGAACCCCCCCGGGCCTCCTATAGCAGCGTCAGCTCCAGGCCCCTCCCAGAGCCTTGGTCTCAACGTCCACAACATGACCCCCGCTACCTCCCCCATTGGTGCATCAGGTAAGCCTCTCCTTCATACCTGGGAGCTTTCTGTTACAGTTGTGACATTTCCATGGCAGGATAAAATGAACAGCAACTTTTTAAAATCCTGCAAGCAGTGGTTTCAAGATTAAGGTCATTACAGTGTGTTTTGTTAATGTCTGTTCATTTGATATTTTGATAGTGATGTGTTGAAGCTGACTGTTTTGTATAACTTTCATGCTTTTTTTCAGACAAGGCTAGGTCTTTGATGGCAAGGAGCTTAAGACTAAATTTGGTTCTGCAGATTTTATGACTTTGGTTGATGCTTTTTTTTTTTTAAGATATTCTGCAAATGCAAGATTGAAATAATGGTCAAATAATGCCTCTGATATGGATTTTATTGTCTTCATTCTATATTGTCATAGAAACTTTTCTGTGAATTTTCAGCATATGTAAAGTTCACCTGGGGAATTCCCTGATAGTCCAATGGTTAGGACTCTGTGCTCTCACTGCTGGGGGCCTGGGTTCAATACCTGGCCAGGGAACTAAGATCCCATAAACTTTGCAGTATGGCCAAAAAGAAAATAAAATGGAATAAAAGTTTGAACTCTTTAACTACAGAAGTATTAATATAAATGAGCCATAGTAAGTTCACCTGATATGATGTCTTATAACTGTCTCATTGATAGTTTAACTGTTGTAGAAGTTAATTTCTTTATAATTAATGAACTCATGGTTGATATCCATGGTTGTCTTTGTTGGGAAATCTATGTTTTAAGATATCTGTCTTCGCTAAGTGAACTTTTCTATCAAATGTAATAATTAGTGACTTTATAATTATTATAATAGTTAAGATTCTAAGTAGGAAAAAGCAGGTACTAAGAGACCTGCATTGATCATCATGTCATCTAATAATATAATATCTGATTGTCAGCTCTGCTCTTGTTTAATGCACTGTCACCTCAGAACTATCCATCTTCATGATCTAGGATAACTTATTGATTAAAAGTTATCTGCAGAGTTTCTGTTACTATATCTCTCGTAAGGCATCATTGTAAGCCTCTCCTCAGGCAAATATAAATGGTTCTATGTAAATCTGCTAATTATTAAATAATAGAGGCTCAGGCCAAAACGTGTTAGTAATAAACGATGCCTGTGTCTGAAATGTTTCCTGGTTACACTGCTTGGAGAAGCTGTGGTGATCTACTAGGAGAAAGTTTCAGGATTCCAATCGTGTTTTCTCCTTTTTCTGCCTTTTCCTATGGTGCCACCAGCAGCACTGCTTGTCTCACCATGATCGGACCCCACCTGGGATGCTGGAAAGTGTCCAGGGAAGAGCTCGTGGGATGGGGAGGGACTTAAAAACTTCACTGCATCAGCAAAGTGTCCTGGGGACTTGGAGTCCTGCCTGCTGTCAGCAGGCTCCTGCTGCTCCTCGCTGCAGCGGGTCGTCTCTTTGGGACCTCCAGGATTAATCTTGGCATGCCCTTTATGCGCACTCATGTCAGCCAGCCCGTCTCCCCCTCATGCCTCATCTCCCAGTCTCTAATCCTTATATGGTTTGTCACATGAACCTTTCCTTCCCCACTTCCCCAGATTCTGAAAGCCCTGTGCCCAGTCACCAGCAAAATCATGCTCTGTCAGCGTCCCTTCCACTTAGTGCTCTCACTGGGTCTGACCTCTTTCTCCTTTGCTTTCTCATTTCTTCTTCTGGACCATTCTTCCTCCACCCTGAAAACCCATTGGTTTGAATCTTGTGTCACCTGACAGTATTCTCCATTCCCCTCCCTTGTTGAGGCTTAGATTCCAAAACCCGCTCACCCACAGGACTCGTTATGTCCACTATTTATCTGTCCAGCACTGTTTCTGTCTTAATTTGTGATAATTTCAGTAGCCGTGTGGATGATCCTTCAGAACTCCGGCCTCTCTGTTTCTTGAGCTCCTCCCCATCAGCGACCTTTCCTTCCCTCTGACTCCAGCCACTCACTGCCATGGTCAGACTCTAGATGTTTCAGTCTCAGTGACTTTCTGACCACCACCTTCGGGTTTTTGGCTCACCCCTCTGTGCCCAAATCCTTAGTGTTCCCTCGGGGCTACAGTTCATTGACCCATCACCTTTTTACTTTCTTCATGTTTCTCCCTCCTCATGTCCTTACTTCGCTACTCACCCTGTGGAAATTTCATGGTCAGTCACTACTGTCACTCCTTCTCTGGCCTCTCTCTTCACTCTGTCTTCCTCCCTTGAAGTATGATCCTCGTCTTAAGTCCCAGTGCCCTCCTGTTCTTGGTCTCTTGCTGTGAAATAAGCCTAGAGAAAAACCATACTAGCAGTCTCATTTCAGAGCCATCATCACAAACTCAAGTGGACCCTTAATACTAGTGGGTAATTGTACTATATTTCCTTGTTCACTCTCCCACAATCTGTTTCAGTCTATTTCATATCTTCTCTAATCTGTAACACCTCTTCTCCATGTGGCCCACCTTCCAGTTTTATGGAGAGAACAGATGCAGGCAGAAGGGAACCTACCTCCTTCAACTTCGATCTGGCCTCCACTGCCAACCAGTATGTGCGGCCAGTTCTTGTCATAGTTGAACTGTCCCTGCCCTTGCTGCCGTCTGTACCCTGGATCCCATGTCCTCTCACTGCCCAGAGCCATTGCTACAGCAGTTCCTGTCTTCTCTCCTGTTTCATCTAGTTCTCCATCTCAAGCGGAAACCTTTTATTTTTGTTTAAACAGCCACTGTACATGCTGTTCCTTCTCCCATCATGGGAGTAAATAAAGAAGAACTCTCTTGATTTCATATCCCCTGCTGACTTCCACCCCGCTTCTCTGCACCCCTTCACAACAGAACTTCTAGAATGAGTTGCCTATCCTTAGTCTCCTCTTTCTGTCCTTGCACCTTGCTGAGTCGAGTCCCATCAGGTGCGGCCTCCTGTGGTCAGCTCTGAGTCACTGGTCTGATCTGTCAGCTCCATTCCACGTGGCTTTGGCCTTCTCCTTGAAACACTCTCTCTTCAGTTTCAGAGCATTACGCTCCTGATTTTCATCCTGTCTCCACCTGTTCCTTCTTAGTTCGTTGTATCTGTCTTTTTCATTTCCCAAGCTTCTAAAGGTCAGGGTTCAAGGGCTCAATATTTAACCTCTTCTCCTCTCCATCTCTATGCTTATTCTCTTACTAATTTTATCCAGTTTCCTGGGTTTGATTAGTATTTCTAATCTGACAAAGTTGGTACCTCCAACTCAGGCCTGTTCTTTGAACTTCAGTCTGAAGTTCGTCTGATACATGTCTCACAGTTAATACGTTCAAAATCAAGTTCGTGATATTTCCTTTCATCTTATTTTTTCCTAGAACCCTATTTCAGCAAATGATAACTCATTTTTTTTTCTAGTTGCTTAAGCTTAAAATGGGCATCCCTGGTGGCTCAGATGGTAAAAAATCAACCTGCAGTGGAGGAGATCTGGGTTCAACCCCTGACTAGGGAAGATCCCCTGGAGAAGGGAATGGTAACCCACTCCAGTATTCTTGTCTGGAGAATTCCATAGTGGAATTCTGGTGGGCTATATAGTCTGTGGGGTTGCAAAGAGTTGGACATGAATGAGTGACTAACACTTCACTCTTCTTCAAGCTTAAAACATTCTCTCTACTTTTTACCTCATATTCTAGGTTGAGGGTCAGCAAATTCTTTCTTTAAAGGGCCAGTTGGTAAATATTTTTGGCTCTGCAGGCTGTGCAGTCTCTGTCACAAACTTTCTTCTCTGCCCCCAGCACAAAACAGCCACAGACTTTGTGTCAACTGATGAGCATTGCTGTGTTTCAATAAAACTTTATTTACAAAAATAAGTAAGTGTGACCTGTGGACTGAGGCTTGCTGACCTCTGTCCTAGGTCCATCAGCAAAATTTAGAAGCAGACTCATTTCTCACCACCTCATCTATCTCATCACCTCTCCTGCTACTGCCCAGGTTCAAGGTACTTGCATATCTTGCCTGGACTCCTAGAGTGGGCTCTAGACATGTCTCTCCGTGCCTGCCCCGGTTTCACCTCAGTCTGTTGTCCATGCAGAGCCAGACTGGCTTCCACTGAAGCCTGAGTACAGCACTGCAAAGCATTATTCTTTTCAGCAAGGAGGATAGTTATTGTCACAACAGTAACCGACAGACTCGAGCAACTCTGAGTGGTTCATTCTTGGCAGGTGCGCCTCTGTGCTGTTAAGTCACCATTGTGTTTCTCCTGTAATCATCATTATTCATAATCACAAACAGGTAGATATCATTAGCCATACTCTTGGCAGATTGGATAAACAAATTTTCAGGAAATGAAGTGAAAGTCACTCAGTTATGTCCGACTCTTTGCAACCCCATGGACTATACAGTTCATGGATTTCTCTAGGACAGAATGCTGGAGTGGGTAACATTTCCCGTCTCCAGGGGATCTTCTCAACCCAGGGATCGAACCCAGGTCTCCTGCATTAAAGGCAGATTCTTTACTTGCTGAGCCACAAGGAAAGCCCAGATTTTCAGAAACTTACGAAATAGGTTTAAGTGAAACAGAAAATAAACCCCTCCTAAGACAGGTCACATCATCTTCTGTTGGCTTCTGGCCTCAATCGAAATAAAAGTCAGAGTGCTTACCTCGACCTGGGGCTGCATGAGGTCCTGCCCTGAACCTGCCCTCCTCTCTCCTTGCCCTTCTTCCTCCTTCAGCTACATCTGTGCTGGCTTCCCCTCTGTTCCTGGGACATTCCAGACATGGTTCCTGTTGGTGTTTGTCTTTTGTGCGTCTGTGTGTGTTAGTTGCTCAATCCTGTCTAACTCTTTGAGACCCCGTGAGCTGTAACCCGCCAGACTCCTCTGTCCATGGGATTCTCCAGGCAAGAATACTAGAGTGTGTTGCCATTCCCTTCTCCAGATCTTCCCAACCCAGGGACTGAACCCAGGTCTCCTGCATTGCATGTGGATTCTTGACTGACTGAGCCACCAGGAAAACCATGGTACCTGTTGGGGGCTTTTATGTTTGCTGTTTCTTTGCCTAGAATGCTCATACCCTAAAATCCATACAGCATTTTCCTTCCACTCTTCATATGTTTACCCAAGTGTCACTTTTTCAAAAAGGCCACCTTGTCTACACTTGATCTTAGCCAAAATGCTGAGAAGCAATGACCACCTTGTCTAAATGTTCAACCTGCATCTGACATAGATACTTTTTCCTCAAGCTCTTGTTGCCCGCCACCCTAGCATGTATATTACTTGTTGTTGTTGTTCTTCAGTCGTGTCCGACTCTTTGCGGTTCCCATGGACTGCAGCACGCCAGGTTTTCCTGCCCTTTACTCTCTCTGGAGTTTGCTCAGATTCACGTCCATCGAGTCGGTGATACCATCCAACCATCTCATCCTCTGTCGTCCCCTTCTCCTACTGCCTTCAATCTTTCCCAGCATCAGGGTCTTTTCTAATGAGTCGGCTCTTTACATCAGATGGCCAAAGTATTGGAGCTTCAGCTTCAGCATCAGTCCCTCCAACGTATATTCAGGATTGATTTCCTTTAGGATTGACTGGTTGGATCTCCTTGCAGTCCAAGGGACTCTCAAGAGTCTTCTTCAGCACCACAGTTCAAAAGCATCAGTTCTTCGGTGCTCAGCTTTATGGTCCATCTCTCACATCCGTACTTGACTACTGGAAAAACCATTGCTTTGACTAGGCGAACCTTTGTCAGTAAAGTAATGTCTCTGCTTCTTAATATGCTATCTAGGTTTGTCATAGCTTTTCTTCCAAGGAGCAAGCGTCTTTTAATTTAATGGCTGCAGTCACCATCTGCAATAATTTTGGAGTCCTGGGAAACAGAATCCATCACTGTTTCCATTACTTGTAGTGTATCCTGTTTTCTCTGCTTTCTTCCCTAGTGTGTGAGCTCTGTGGGGGCAGGGACTTGTGTGCATTTTATTCATGAAAACAGTGTGAGTAGTTTCCATGAGGATGATGATGGCTTGCGCTTGCCCTCTGTGGTCCTGGATGGCAAATGGAGTGCCAGTTGGTAGCTTTATTATCCACTGAGCATGAAGGGAAGACTTCTGTTCCAGAATGAAGTGCTTCTTAAAGAGACAAATACTGGGTTGGCTGCCACCCGTGGTAAGAGGTTCTGATCCGGTAGTGACCAGGCAGTTATTCTTCAGTCTTCTTATTGCTTAACCCTTGGACTGCAAGGAGATCCAACCAGTCAGTCCTAAAGGACATAAACCCTGAATATTCACTGGGAGGACTGTGCCAAAGCTCCAGTACTTTGTCCTCCTGATGCAAAGAGCCAACTCATTGGAAAAGACCCTGATGCTGGGAAAGATTGAAGGGGGTGTCAGAGGATGAGATGGTTGGATAAACTCAATGGACATGAGTTTGAGCAAACTCCAGGAGATAGTGAAGGACCGGGAAGCCTGGCATGCTACAGTCCATGGGTTTCCAGAGTCAGACGCGACTAAGTGACTGAACAACAATTTCTTAATCCAGGTGCTTTCAGTACAAGTGACAGAAGCGAGGGTTCGGAAGTTGGATGTGAGTCCTGTGGTTGCATCTCCCATCTGGCCCCAACTTCTGCAGTGCCACCTACCTGTGTATTACTTTCCTGAGGTCACCATAGCAAAGTATCCAACATTTGATGACTTAAAACAATAGAAATTGTCCTCTCACAGTTCTGGAGACTAGAAGTCTGATGTCAAGGTGTCGGCAGGGCTGTGCTCCCTCTGAGGCTAGAAGGAAGAATCCTTGCCCCTTCTCGCTTCAGTTGGTTGCTGGCACTCCTTGTTGTTTCTTGGCTTGTGGCAGCATCACTCCAGTCTCTGCCTCAGTCTTCTCATGCCTGTGCCTCTATGTGACTGTGTTCAAGGTTCCCTCTTGTTTTGGGGGTGACTTGTAGTAGCTTCCCAGGTGACACTAGTGGTAAAGAACCTGCCTGCCATTGCAGTAGACCTAAGAGATTTGGTCAGAAAGATCCCCTGGAGAAAGGAATGGCAATCCCCTCCAGTATTCTTGCCTGGAGAATCCCATGGACAGGGGAACCTGGCGGGCTACAGTCCATGGGGTTGCAAAGAGTTAGACATGACTGAAGTGACTTAGCACACAATGTAATGTTGCTTCTGCCTGTCTTAAAGCTTTATAAACATGGTGAATGTTTTTCTTACACATGATAGCTGTTTTTTTGGTCATCATCATTGATAATGTTGCATTTACATTTCAGCTTATCTAGTGTTTACTTAGGGCTGTTGCGGGTCAAACACGGTGCTTGGTCATGGAAGCGCAGAGATGAGAGAGGCTCATTTTCTTTCCTGGAAGCGCTTACAGTCCAGCAGTGGAAAAAATGTTCTTTAGTTTTCTTTTAAAAATCTGTGCTTGTTAAATCACTGGGGCGAGAGACTGGTTTTCTTGGTTCCTTCCCCCATCTTGAGATTGTTCTATGATTACCTAGTCTTCAGAAATTCTTAACCCTCTGGGATGGCTTTTCTTTTATCGTCTTGTTTTGGAATTACGCTTATCTCCCCTCTGTTCCCTCTGTTGTTTACCCGTTGGACATCTTGAACATGTCCAATAAAGCCTTACCCTCACTGGCTGTCATGACCTCTCCCAAGCTGTGGTCGTTCTTGCTCAAGAGTTCCCCTGTGAATTCTTTATCAAACAAGTTCCATCTTGACAGAATTATTAGGTCTGGTGAAGCAAGTTCTCTCGTTGCCTTTTTTGTCCCTAGTCCTGTGTTTCTTAACTGTCATCATTCCATTTCCCTTTGGTAAACTGGGGATAGCCTTCTCAAAAAATACTTTCAAATGCATGTATCATAAAACATGAAGGATTACAAAGAAGACCAGTTATATTCAAATATAGTTATCATAATAGTTTTAAAGATTGTGATACCCATACTTTATGTGTTCCTCAGTGAAGCACTTCAAATAAAATATCTGGAAGCTAGTCAGAGAGCTACTCTCATTTTGACCCCCCCAGTTCTGTCTCCCTGTGTGTGTGGTTAAGATCTTCTGCTCTGGGAGTGGAAATGAGCAGCCAGGGCCTGTTAGGAGCAACCAAGAAGCCAAATGATACGTTTGGCCTCCCGGCTGGTTCCGAGGTCTGGGTTAGAGACAGAATCACTTTCCTCTAACTGCTGGTCTTTAATATGCTTAGTAATAACTTAACCCACATTCTTTTTTAGCCTTATTCTTGCAAATGGCCTTTGTCATGCTTCCACTTGTGCATATGAACACATGTTTAATGCTTTCTACCTGCAGGCACTGTCTTAGGAGCCAGGGCTGCAGAGATGGGCAAGTCTCAGTTAAAGCATGCTGAAGGGCTCAGTGTCTAGTGGGAGGAAGTGGGCTTGTGAAGGGTCCTCCACGACAGGGAGGCCCACAGTCACTGCCTCAGGCTCATGACTGTGGTGTTTGATTTGTAATTATGATTATTAGGTAATATTGGGTTGAAAAACCCAAATGAACTTTTTGACCAACCCAATATGATATATTTTATGTTTATTTTTAGTTATTCCAATTTTTTAATAAAATTATTTTTTAGATTTATTGAAAAGTTGCACACATAGAACAGAGAGTCCCCTTATGTCCTTCACCCTTTTTCCCCTAATGTTAATATCTAGTACACTTATCAAAACTAACATTATCCTTCAGTTCAGTTCAGTTCAGTCACTCAGTCGTATCTGACTCTGTGACCCCATGAATCGCAGCATGCCAGGCCTCCCTGTCCATCACCAACTCCCGGAGGTTACTCAAACTCATGCCCATCGAGTCGGTGATGCCATCCAACCATCTCATCCTCTGTCATCCCCTTCTCCTCCTGCCCCCAATCCCTCCCAGCTTCAGGGTCTTTTCCAATGAGTCAGCTCTTCGCATGAGGTGGCCAAAGTATTGGAGTTTCAGCTTCAACATCAGTCCTACCAATGAACATCTAGGACTTACCTCCTTTAGGATGGACTGGTTGGATCTTCTTGCAGTCCAAGGGACTCTTGAGTCTTATCCAACACCACAGTTCAAAAGTATCAATTCTTCAGCGCTCAGCTTTCTTCACAGTCCAACTCTCACATCCATACATGACCACTGGAAAAACCATAGCCTTGCAGATGGGCCTTTGTTGGCAGTTAATGTCTCTGCTTTTTAATATTCTATCTAGGTTGGTCATAACTTCCAAGAGGTAAGCGTCTTTTGTTTTCATGGCTGCAATCACCATCTGCAGTGATTTTGGAGCCCAAAAAAACAAAGTCTGACACTGTTTCCACTGTCTCCCCATCTATTTCCCATGAGGTGATGGGACCAGATGCCATGATCTTAGTTTTCTGAATGTTAAGCTTTAAGCCAACTTTTTCACTCTCCTCTTTCACTTTCATCAAGACTGTCCTTAGTATTTTATTATCAACTGAACAACTAAACATAAATGTCCTTAGTCTCATTTACTCTGTGACAGTTTTTCAGCCTTTTTGTGTTTTTCATGATTTTAACAGTGGTGAAGAGTACTTTGTAGAATTTTCCTTACTTTGGCTTTATCTTGGTGTTTTTCTCATGATTAGACTGGGGTTTGGGTATAGGAGGAGGACTGTCCTACAGGTGAAGTTTCTCATCACCCATCTCTGGTGATGTTGATCTTCATTCACCTCCCCGTTAAACTGGGGTTCACAAGGTCTCTCCACTGTAAAGGGAAGATTTTTCCTTTTCCAAACTCATTTCTTTGGAATTGAATTCCTAAGTTTAGCCCAATTCCTAAGTTTTACATCCTGGAGGGACAAGTATGTACGTATATTTTAAATTCTTCTATAAGGGACATTTGTCCAATTATTTATTTAATCCTTATTTACATCAGCATGCTAAGTTGCTTCAGTTGTGTCCGACTCTTTGCAATCCCATGGACTGTAGTGTGCCAGGCTCCTCTGTCCATGAGAGTTCCCAGGTAAGAATACTGGAGTGGGCTGCCAGGCCCTCCTCCAAGGGATCTTCCTGATCCAGGGATCAAACCCACATCTTGTGTCTCCTGTGTTGGCAGGTGGGTTCCTTACTATTTGCATTACCTGAGAAGCCCACATCAGCATGAATTCATGTATACTTAC
Organism: Muntiacus reevesi; assembly: GCF_963930625.1. Lineage (NCBI taxonomy): Eukaryota > Metazoa > Chordata > Mammalia > Artiodactyla > Cervidae > Muntiacus > Muntiacus reevesi. Next base: position 89,642,550 of record NC_089253.1, on the reverse strand, counting down.
TTTATTCTTTTGAGCTATAATTCATATTGCTATATCATTTATTTCTGCAATTTTTAAAAAATACAAGTTGTTCCCATTTTGGCCATTGGGAACTCTTTCATGTTGACTTCTTTGTCGACATGCTTATCCTTTTAGTTTTTTGAGTACTGTCTTTCTGGCATTTGTAAAACGCTCCAGGCTCATCTTATATTTTCTCTGCCCCAGCCATAGAATCAGCCATTTCTTCTCAGAGCAGTCATGGTCTTTTGATTCCAGATGTATGATTCTCTGCATGATTAGTTCTGTGGAATATTCAAAACAAATCATAAATGTCATATTTAGAAACAGTTATAAATATCATATTTAGAACCAGTCATAAATATGAAGATCAAAGCAATTTTCCAATTTGAGTTGTTGGTTTTCTTGTCCCAAGACTTTAGATATTACTGTTTTACTTTACAGGTTTGAAATTCCATTTCGTTGTGTTTATTCACAAGAGCAAACTTGTTTCACCAGGAAATTAGCTGATGATCAGATATATCATTCTGCTTTATGGACTAGAATATGTTCATTTTAATTCATGTGGAGGGGTGATGTTCGTATTGGCCAAATAAGATAGAACTATACTTTCTCTGTTTCATGAATGCTAACCACTTAGCTAAGTTCATTGTCAAGGTCTGTGTAAAATGCTTTAGAATTTGATTAGCAGTGGAATGAATGATTCCTTTTATAACATTAATGTCTTTTCAAGTTTTCTTTTTTGATTTTAGAAGGTATACAACATATATAACTTTGGTTTACAGTAGCTGTGGTGGAAGAACTGTTCAGCAGTTTGGGGTAAAGCAAACTGCAGCATTTTCTGTGGGGTGAGAAGACCTGAGTTTTAATCTTTGTTCTGTTTCTGACTTGCTGAAGTTCCTAAGGGAAGTCATAGACTTGGTGGATCTCAGTATTCTTATCTGTAAAAGAGGATTGGGTGAAAGCCTTAAAGTCACCTCAGCCCGCTTCCCTTCCTTTTTAACAGCTCGATTGAGGATTTAAGGCTCATTTTGGTGACTCAGTGCTTTCTTTTTCAATTAAAAAAAATGTTTTTAATTGGAGGATAATTTTTCTACGATAATTGTGTTGGTTTCTGCTGTGCAACAACGGGAGTCAGTCCTAGGTGTGTGTGTATGTCCCCTCCCCCTTGAATCTTCCTCGCACCCTTCACCTTCCACCCCACCCCTCTCGGTTGTTACAGAGTGCTGGGCCGGGCTCCCTGTGGTGTATAGCAGCTCCTCACTAGCTGTTTTACACATGGTAGTTTTATGTCAGTGCTACTCTCTCAGTTCGTCCCACTGTCTCCCTTCCCCGCTGTATCCACAAGTCTGTTCTTTATGTCTGCATCTCTATTCCTGCCCTGCAAACAGCTTCATGAGTACCATTTTTCTAGATTCCATACATATGCATTAATATACGATATTTGTGTTTCTCTTTCTGACTTAGGTCACTCTGTATAATAGCCTCTCGGTTCATGTACTTCAGTTCAGCTGACTCACATTTGTTCCTTTTTAAGGCTGAGTGTGCCTCTTTTTATACTAGGGTTGAGCAAGCTTGTGCATTTGCGTGTGAGTGTGTGTATCTAAAATCCTGGAACAGATCTAGTGTTACAGCCTGAAAGTAGTTATCTGGTCTAGTGTATACCTGAAAGGGAATGTCACTCAGGAAATGCTACAATATTAGGAGGAAACTCTTACAGAAATAAAATCCTTTTTATTTACTTTTTTGTAGAAACAAATTCATACTTTACTTTTAACAAGTTTTCATCATTCATAAAAATGGGGAAAGCTGCCATCTTCAAAGGCTGTAGTTCATATTTTATTAAGTACACGTGGTTTCCTTCATTCTGTTACACACACTTTCACTTTTTAAAGATTTGTTTTTGAGTTGACATGTAGAAATTTTACTCATCTTACTAAGAAAGAATCAGAGAAGTTTATGTCTGTATTTTAGCTCTTTAGTGTCTGGCTTTATGGAGATGAAGACTGGGGGTGGGGTGGGGAATCTGCCTTCCTTGAAAAGGGCTCCCTGACAGCCATCCCTCAAGTTAGAAGGAGAAAAGGCTGAAGGTAACAAAAGACTTGCATGATTTGAAGACAAAGTAGTATTTTATGCTATTGTTTTGATTTTAATTACAGTATTTGATTTGTATTGCTTCTAAATGAAGTCAGAGAGCTTTCTTTTTAGTATTTATTTGTTTGTTTGTTTGTTTGTTTTTGGTTGCACTGAGTCTTTGTTGCTGTCTGGGGGCTTCGTCTAATTGTGGTGAGCAGGAGCTCCTGTTTGTTGTGATGTTTGGGCTTCTCGTTACATTAACTTCTCTTGCTGTGGAGAACGGGCTGTAGGGCCTTCGGGTTTCAGTAACTTGAAGCACACGGACTTATTTGCCCCACGGCATGTGCAGTCTTCCAGGACCAGGGATCAAAACCATGTCTCCTGCGTTGACAGGTGAATTCTTAACCACTCGACCACCAGGGAAGTCTGAGACTTTCAGTTTCTTAAGTTTAAGAAAACAGTAGGGTTCCTCCTAGATTCTAGATGGCATGTAGAGATTGGGGAGCATTGGCAAACATAAATTCTGGGGCAGATTTGCCCTATTTGATACTTATGAATGTCATGTGAAAGGTTCAGGAAAAAAATATCAGATGATATTCTTGTTGTCTTATAAAAATAGTGCAAATAGATTATCTTATGCCATATGGTACTTATAGTATATCACAGTACTCATAGTACACTGGATTACAAGTACAGTATTTTAAACAACTTACGGTAATTATCAGTTTAGTTTTAGAACTGGTTTTTATAGAGATTTAAAGGCTGCTAAATTGATATCCCATAAAAATTGTTGAACTTTATTATTTTATTAAAAAGTTGTCAGACCTTTGAGTGTGGTAGGTAAAATGATATTCTCTTAAGGGCATTGTTGATGCTCTGTTATTTGCTCCTTCAGTAAAGATCTGTTGGGAATTTATTTTGGATTGTTGTTGTTCAGTCACTCAGTAGTGTCTGACTCTTTGCCACTCCATGGACTATAGCATGCCAGGCTTCACTGTCTTTCACTGTCTCCCAGAGTTTGCTCAGACTCATGTCCATTGAATCAGTGATGCTTACACTTGAATTAATTATTTAAAGTTTTGCAATCTTCTCTAAGCTTATTTCAGAATTCTCACTACATTAGATGATTTTGATGTTTTACTGAAACCTATTTATGAATAGTTAGTTCTAGAAGGTCTTGTAGATCTTCATAGAACTGTTCAGCTTCTTCAGCGTTACTGGTCAGGCCATATATTTCTTGATGAAAGTGAAAGACGAGAGTGAAAAAGTTGTCTTAAAGCTCAACTTTGAGAAAACTAAGATCATGACATCCGGTCCCATCACTTCATGGCAAATAGATGGGGAAACAGTGGAAATAGTGACTGACTATTTTGCTGGGCTCCAAAAATCACTGCAGATGGTGATTGCAGTCATGAAATTAAAAGATGCTTACTCCTTAGAAGGAAAGTTGTGACCAACCTAGACAGCATATTAAAAAGCAGAGACATTATTTTGTCAACAAAAGTCCGTCTAGTTAAGGCTATGGTTTTTCCAGCAGTCATGTGTGGATGTGAGAGTTGGACTATAAAGAAAGCTGAACACTGAAGAATTGATGCTTTTGAACTGTGGTGTTGGAGAAAACTCTTGAGAGTCCCTTGGGCTGCAAGAAGATCCAACCAGTCCATCCTAAAGGAGATAAGTCCTGGGTGTTCATTGGTAGGACTGATGTTGAAGCTGAAACTCCAGTACTTTGGCCCCCTGATGTGAAGAACTGACTCATTTGAAAAGACCCTGTTGCTGGGAAAGATTGAGGGCAGGAGGAGAAGGGGACGACAGAGAATGAGATGGTTGGATGGCATCACTGTCTCAATGGACATGGGCTTGGGTGGACTCCGGGAGTTGGTGATGGACAGGGAGGCCTGGCGTGCTGCAGTTCATGCGGTTGCATAGAGTCGGATACGACTGAGCCACTGAACTGAACTTATGAATGGTAAAGATTTTGTTTCTCTTTCCCTTTTGAGTCCTGAAAAAGTTTTAATAAACAAATAACATGTTAAAACCCTGCTATCCGAAATGGGTAAAGTCTTCAAAGAAGAGAGATATGAAAGAGTTATCAAGTGGCTTTTCTTGGGATGCTGGGAGGGTTAACATTTTAATCCACTTGATAGTTGTTTTAGCTATAAGTGATAACTCAAGTTGTTCTGTTTTTTAAAACGAACCATTTTCTTTTCAGCAACATAGTATGCATTGCCTGAAAATGCCTGGGTAAGCTTTTTTTTTGTAGCAAGATTAAACTCATGAGAGTTAAAGTAAATTTTTTTTTAAGTAAATTTTTAAAATTCTGTGAAAAACCTGGTTTTGAAGATTTTGATAGAAGCACTGTGTCCCTGTGTGCCTGGCTATGGTTCACTGCACTCTAGGCTCTATGAGGTCAGGGATGGCAGGATGTTTGTTTTTCCCAAGCTATTGCAAGATGTTTAGTCAATAAATGGGTTGATCTGTATTTAAGGACATGGCTTAGATGGATCTATTTGTACATTTTCAATATCTTATTATGAAAATATGAAGTGCCCAGCAAAGTAGAAGGAACTTGGCAGTGAATGCTTATACAGTAAGTCCCCTACACACAAGCCTTCAAGTTGGGGACTTGCAAAGAGCCAAACATGAGTTTGCATGTCAGTCACGTAAGTTGGTTAGCATGTCCGGTGTACATTGTCACGGGCGAGCATCCTCCACAAATGGTTGTGCTTTTGTGTACTTTACTGTACAGTACGGTATGGAGCACAGCAGTACTGTATCTTTATTTAAGCCCAGGATGTCTAGAAGCAAGCGTAAAAAGCAGCAGTGATGTAGCTGGTACTTGAAAAGTACCTAGTGTACTTTTCAAGGTACTGTTAAGATTAAAAATGTTTTATTTCTTGTGTTTGTTTTTTATGTATTCTTTGTGTGAAAACTATTACAAATCTACTACAGTACAGTACTGTATGGCCCGTTATGTTAGGCTAACTTTGTTGAACTTAAAAACAAACTGGGCTTAATGAGCGCACTCTGGGAACAGAGCGTGTTCATATGTAGGGGACTTAATATATACCTATCACCTTTATTCTACCATTTACCATTTTACTCTGCTTTACCACTCATCCCTCCCATCTGTCTGTCTCCCCATCCATTTATTAACATATCTTATTTTTGGTCCATTTCAAGGATATTTCTGGACTGTCATGGAAGCTCATTTGTACTCAGGACCCATCATCTGAATTAATGAAAGAGAAGGTGATGAGGAGTCAGTGTTAGGTATCAGATGTAGCTCTGTTGTTACTGACCTCATATGATATTTATTGATAAACTGGTTTCTCACTGATGTTGCTATGATTTTAATGTCACTTGGACCTTCAGTGCAGTCTTCTCAGTGGACAGCTTTCATGATGGTATGAATGCCGATTGTGTGTGTTTACTGTTGCCATTACAAATAGCTTTGATGTTCTCTCACGTGAGACTTCCTCTTTTATGTCTCTTTTGGTTAGGAGTAGCCCATCGAAGCCAGAGCAGTGAGGGGGTCAGTTCTCTCAGCAGCTCGCCCTCCAATAGCCTTGAAACGCAGTCCCAGTCTCTCTCACGTTCCCAGAGCATGGATATCGATGGAGTCTCTTGTGAGAAAAGGTAAAGTAAGCCAGTTTGCCAGTTTTCCAATAGGCTGCTTTACGGATAGAAAGGGAAAGATCCATTCACTTTAGTGTCTAGTCCAGTAGTCTCATATGCCAGCCCAGAGGTCCATGCCAGCCCTCAGCTTGATCAGAGCTCAGTTTATTAAATTGAAAGGTCTTTGTATTATTCTGAAATGTTCTTTATACCTTTTTAAATTTTGGGTGCTGAAATGTCTTTTATGAAATATTGGTACAGGTGGTAAAAAAAAAAAAATTTTTAACGTCTTTATTTTGTAAATACAAAGTTGGCAAACATAGGTCAGCCCCTAAAAATTTCTTCAAAGATTTACTACTTGGTGAAATTTTTTTTTTTAACTTGGTAAAAAAAAAAAATTTTTTTTTAACAGTTTGAAAGGGTGTAGGCAGGTAAGCAGATGTTCTAGGAGCTCCATGAGGATCAGGGTGCCCTGGAGTAGAGCCATCCTGTGTTGCACATCTGTGCAGGTATGCTGTGAGTAGATAACAGAGTGGCTGAGGGCTTGGACAGCCAGACCCCCATGCTGTGGCTCCTCTGCCCTCACGCAGCCCCTCTGTTTCTGTTAATGGGGCAGACAGATAGCATTTTCTGGGTGTGTTAGAATACTGGGGTGTTGTGTACTTTGAGTTGGGGTGAGGAGCCAGATCAGAGATCACCCACTTTAGGCAAAAATTCAGAAAGGACTACACTGCCAGGAAAAAGATCAAGTAGAAAAAAATCAACCACATAGAGGAAAAACAATTGTGTTCTTACTACCTTTGCTCTGAGTGGATGATTTTTTTTTTTTTTTTGAGTGGATGAATTTTTTAAAACTCAAGTCAACTCTGCAATTTCATGGCCAGTGGGTAATTTTCATGTGGGTTTAGCACCTAAATTTACACTTAACTGTTGTAGTCTGAAAAACCTCAGGCTAAGAACTGTCATATACAGTGGACTTTTTCATGTCTTTAAGCATCTAGCAGAAACAAACATAAATCATCCAAGCATTCAGAGAATTTCCTTAGAAAAATTTCCAAGAAATATGAACTCATGGTCAAAAATTAAAGCACACTCAGCGACTCTCTCTCTCGAGTCTGCCCGTGTGTCTTTCTCTTCCTAATAAACACTACTTGTTTCACTTTAAAGAAAAAAAAAGCATACTAGAAAAAAGCCGCCATGTGTAAGAGTCTGTAGAATCAGTAACAATAGAATTATTCACCTAGACTCATTGGGGTTTTGGAAATGTCAAATACAGAACGTAAAATTTGTATGTTTAACTAAATTTTTAAAAGTATTGAAGATGTGAATAAGAGGCAAGCAACTATAAAAACAACCAAGCACATTTGAAAAAGAACCGAATAGAATTTCTAAAAATGAAAAGATAGTAAAACACAGTGGGTTAAGATAACTAAAGAGAAAATTAACAAATGGAATGATAGAGCTGAAGAGCTTACCTAGAGTGTACCACAAAGAGAAAGAGAGATGAAAAATATGAAGGATGTTTAGAAATACAGAGGACAAGAAGACGCAGATTTAATATTTATCTAATAGAAGTATCAGAAGGAGAGGGTAGGCACACTGGGAGATTTCTCACCTCTCTCCTTGTTTCATCATTTTTTCCTCTGCTGATTTGAAAGCCATTATCAAAATGATAAATGGCTGAAGATTTGTCTAGAGTTGATAAATATAGGAATCTTCAGGTTCAGGAAGCCCTGTAATTTATGAGCAAGGTAAATAAAAGGAAATTTGTATCTAGACATTTTATAGTTAACTTGCAGGAAACCAAAGACAAAGACATTTAAAGCAGCCAAGAGAAACAAGAGATTATCTACAAAAGGACAGTAGTTAGATATCTCAGTGATGGAGGGCAGAGGACTATGGAATCAGTGTTAAGTGCTGAGAGAAAGTAACTGTCAGCTGGAAACTGTGTGTATTTGTGGAACTATCTTTTAAGAGAAGGGGAGAAATAAAGATATTTATAGATTTAAAAAACAAATGTGAACAACTGATGGTCTGCCACAAGAAGACCCCAGATTTTAACAGATGCATTTAAGAAGGAAAATGTATGTAGCTGATTCACTTTGCTATACAGTAGAAACTAACACAGCATTGTAAAGCAACTGTACTCTGATAGAAATTAATTTTTAAAAAAGCTACAAGGATATATTGTACAGTGTGGGGAATACAGCAAATACTCTATAATAACTCTAAATGTAGTATAACCTTTAAAATTTGGAAATCACTACATGGTACACCTGTAATTTACATAATACTATGTATCAACTAGACTTCATGAAGAAAAATAAACCACTTTTTTCTCAAAAAAAAAAAAAAAGAAGGAAAATGAACTCAAGGCTAATGTCTGAGATGCAGGGAGGAAAGATGAGTTAAGAAAAATAATAAATATGTGCTAAATCTGAACACTGATGGTTTAAGACAGTAATAACAGTGTATGAAATAATAGAGAGAGAAAGTAAATAATCCGATCTTACATACTAGCAACAGAACAGCAATAGCAGATAAAGCCGGAAGGGGAGTGACTGTCTACTTGGGAGAGGGGATAGTGGCAAGCTCTTAGACTTTGAGTTAAGAATACTTCATAAAATTTCAAGAATAACCACTGAAGGAATAGAAAGAGTGTATTTTCAAACCAGTAAAGGGTTTGAAACAAGGTTTCAACATGTTTCAACATGAAACAAGGTTGGAGAGGGGAGGGAATTTAAGTCAATTCAAAGAAAAGGACGAAAGAAACACAAATTTTTAAAAAGAGGCAAACAGCACAAAATAAGATGGTTATAAAAGAAATGAAAATGTCAATCACCGTAAGTCACAGTGAAAAGTCATAGGTTAGATTAAAAACAAAATAGAACTCAGCTTTCTTTTTGTTTACTGAAGGAATACCTGAAACACTAGGTTAGAGAAAGCATGAAACTGAACGAAAGGGAAAAATACACTAGGCAAATACTAGACAAAATAAAATAGGGATAAAGGTATTAATAAATTAGACCTTAAGTTACAAAGTATTACTAGAAGTAAGCACTGTATAATGATGAATGTTTAGTTCACCAGCAGGATATAACAGTTTTCAAAATATTTATATGCACTTAGTAATATAATAACATATAATAAAGCAAATCTTGATAGAACTAGAGGAAATTGACACATACCTAATATAATGGGAGATTTTTAACATGTCTCTTTCAGCCATCAATAGAGCAAAGAGAATAAACAGCAGTAAGCACGTGGTCAAATTAAACAACACAGCTAACAAGCTTGATCTAATGAAGGATACCGGGCTTTGCAGTCTACCACTGGAGCATACACATTCTTTTCTGATACCCATCAACCAGAAGGGTTCAGGAGTCAGAATCATATTGATAATGTTTTCTGACATTACATTAGATAATTCATGTAGGGTTAAAAAAAAATCATGAATCTGGAAATTTAAAAAAAAATAGCATACTTCTAAATACAGGTCAAAGAAGAAATCATGATGGAAATCTGAACTGAACAATAACAAATATTATATACCATCATGTGTGTGTCACAGTTAATGGGGTCCTTGGAAGAGAATATAAAACTCTCTCTATATATATTATACTAAAGAAGAAAAAAGTATATAAGCAAATACTTGGAATTAAACCCCATTTCTTGGAATGTGTTTCCCTTGGATATGTGCATGACTTACCTCCTTCCTAGTTTTGCCTACGTAGTATTTCAGTGAGGTGACCCCATTTAAATGGGAGAACCCTGCCTTCTCCATTACCTTTTCCTTGCTCTTTTTTCCTTTAATTTTTATATAGCATTTATCATATACTCTATGCTTTGCTTATTATATTTATTATCTTTCTCCCTTTAACTGGAATGGAAGCTCCATGGCACAGGAAATTTTTTTGGTCTCTCGTCTGTTGGCATCTCAGACACCTAGAACAATGCCTGCCTGGAATGGGCACTCAATAATGCTTGTTATTGAAAAAGAGAACTCTGTGAAAATGTAAATATTCAGGATGCAAATCAATTTGAAAGTCTGGATAAAATCAGATTTCTCAAAGATCACAATTCTCCCAAAATTGGCTTAGGAAGAAAGAGAGAATCTGAATAATCAAAAAAAAAAAAAAGTTGAATCAGTATTTTACAGTTTTTCTGAAGAAAGCACCTTGCTCATATGATCTTGTGGGAACTCCCACCATCCCAACTTTGCACACATTTTTTAGATAATCTTTAAACTTCCCAAGTCAGTTTATGAGGTTCATACTACCTTAATATACAAAACCAGACAATAATAATATCAAAGAAGAAAATTAATTACACGGTAATCAATAAAATTGGTAAAAATTACCTGGTTATGAACATATTTGCAAAAATCTGAAGATATTGGCAAATCAGATAGTGCAGCACATAGAAAACAGGCAAAACATCTCTGGGTCTGGGTGCCAGGATGGTGGTTACTGTGGGTTAGCATGGTTGTGATTGAAAGTGTCATGGGGGGCATCTTTGGAAATGTGCTGGAAATGTTCTCTTGCTTGATCTGGGTGCTGATTACATTAGTATGTTTCCTTAATGAAACTTTATTCAGCCAAACACATACCATCTGTGCACATTTCTGTATAGATAATTCCATTAAAAGATTAGTTAAAAAAAATAATATAGCATGACCAACTTGGGTTTATCTTAGGAATATAAGGGTACTTTAATGTGAGGAAGTCTATAAATATTATCCACCCCATTATGTATTAAATAGACAAGCTCAACATTGATTTAAGATAAAAATCCTAGCAAACAGGAGACAGAAAGATGCATCCTTAAACTGTAGGGCACAGATAGAGTTCACCAAGTATTCACATGCTCCCCTGAACGTCCAGTCTCCTTTGCAGTTGGATTGGGGCTGAGTAACTAGGTCTGTCCCGTAGACTTGTGAGTGGAAGTGACATGTGTCACCTTTGGGTGAAGGCAGTTGAGCCGATGTTCCTCCTCCATCCCTCTCTTTTCTTGCTCCAGTGACCTTGGAGGCTGTGTATTGCAGATGGCATAGATTAAAGATGGAGTAAGGATGCTTCACTCTCATCAGACTTTGCGTAAGCAAGAAATAAACCCTTATAGTGTTAAGCCTCTAAGATTGCAGAGTGTATGTGTTATCACACTGTAGCCTCTCATTCTACCATAAAGGACATCTACTGAAATACTACAATAACTCTCGTACTCAGTGGTGAGAAATTAGAAACATTCTCTTTAAAGTCAGGAATAAGAGCACAGAAGACTGCTATTTCTGCTTCTATTCAACATGGGACCCTACCCAATGCAGTAATTGAAGTTAGGATTGGAGTGCAAGAAACCAAAGTTACTATTTGGAGATAAAATGATTATCAACCTAGGAAGTCCAATGCATAAGTAAACAAATAGCTTATGAGAGGTTTATATGTAAAATTAGTTAACATTACTACGCACAAGCAACAAAAAATTAGAAATCTTAAGTTTTTAAACAGGTACCAGTCGCAATTTTATTTTAAAATATATGGTGCCCAGAGATAAATTTAGCAAAAGAAGTGAAAGACTTATGGAGAAAATTAGAAAAGTTTATTGAAAGAAAACCATAGATACTTGGAGAGACATCCCTTGTCCAAGGATAGATCCATAGCATAAAGATGTCATTTCTACCCCGTTTGATCTTTAGAGTCAGTAAAGCTCTATAGTCAAAATCCCAACAGTATTTTAAAGGAACCTCGAGATGATCATTAAGTATGTGTAGAACACAGGACCAAGAATGGCCAAGACTGTTTTGAGGTAGAAGAACAAGGTGGAGGCAGTGACCTAGCAGATACCACAGCTTATTAGTGAAGTTGTAGTGAGTATGGTTTTAGGGACAGACAGATTGTCTAATGGGGTGGAAATTAGTATCCAGAAAGAGACTTGCACACAGTTGGACACAGTATGACAACTGGACATATGACATAAATGATTTCATATTACTGTAAAAAGAATGGTCCTTTCAATAAATGATGCTAGGACAATTATTTAATGTGAGAAAAAATAATATATGTACTTCACCAGATTTTGTAATCAGGCTCTGATTGATTGTATATCATTTAAAAATAGTATGTATAGAAAATTTGCTCTAATTTTTGTTTTTGAAAGTGAGCCTAAGAAAATGACAACTTGAGGAAAATATTTCCAACAATATTATTATTATTTTTAAAAGTGAGCCTAAGGAAATGACCACTTGGGAAAAGTATTTTCAGTAAGTATGATAGATGGAATGTTTATATCCTAATATATGAAGAGCTCTTAAAAATTATTGAGAAAAAAGATGAACCTTTATTATTTAACTTTCCTGACTGATCTTGATTGATATTTTAGAACTTTTCCTCAGGGAACTTCCTGGCGGTCCAGTGGTAGGGCTTGGTACTTTCACTGCTGAGAGCCTGGGTTTGATCCCTGCTTGGGGAAATAGGATCCTGCAGACCTTGCGGTGCAGCCAAAAAAAAAATACGATAACTTCCTCAGCCAGCAGCTATGATATTGGGGTGGGTTTATCAAAGGTAAAAGACTGATGTGTCTTTTATACTTAAAGCATGTCCCAGGTGGATGTGGATTCAGGAATCGAAAACATGGAGGTTGATGAAAATGACCGAAGAGAAAAAAGGAGCCTCAGTGATAAGGTTGGTAAGAGATGAAGGCCTTGCTTCTGTTTTTAGGTACAGTTAATGCCACCCCAGGTGGCACAGGGGTAAAGAACCCACCTGCCAATACAGGAGACGCAAGAGACGTGGGTTCGATCCCTGGCTCGGAAATATCCCGTGGGGCAGGAAATGGCAACCTGCTCCACTCTAGTGTGCTTGCCTGGAAGATTCCGTGGACAGAGGATCCTGGCAGGCTACAGACTATGGGGTCCCAAAGAGTTGGACATAATCCAACGACTAAGCACGCACTCACATGCACAGTATAAATGAGCACTGCCTCGTGTCTTGTATCTGTAAAAGTCTGTTGGAGAGGACCATGCCAAACCAGCAGATCCTATTTAGGTGATTGTTGGTTTTTTTTTTTTCCCTTTTGAAGAAATATGGGTAGCCTTGATCACCCTTATTAGTGGAAGTATAGCTTAGTCCTTTCACCTGATAAAAATCCCTCACTTATCTTTGCTTCAGGTGCATTTTTTTTAATCAGTAAATGATAGCAGTGAATTTAGAGCTTATTTGAATTTTTTCTGTTGATCTTTAATTGCTTAAGCAAGTAAGTCGTCATTCTGAGGAAGATGATCAGGAATTAAAGCAAGAATGAGTGGAAACAGGAGGTTTTTATAGTTTGTTTCCATCTGAACTTTAGTTCCCTATATTTGAAAAAAGACATTTTGGTTTTTGTGGGTATGTGTCATGGTATAGAACTGGCATGGATAATTGCAACCCTTTCTGTTTAGTAAGTTATTAGTGTTCAGCAGCATTATTAGAAGTTGGACTATAGCCTCTTAGAAATGCAGTGTTTATTTTGTAGTGTTTGAATCTTACAAAGTTTATCTGTGGTGAAAAATAGTGAGAAGCATTAAAATCTGGAAAAATTTCTAGAGAAAAATTGGTTATATACCTAAAATGTCAACCTGGTCTTTTAGCATTCAGAAAAGAAAATAAATGGGAAAAATAAATGGGAAATAAATGATGCATCCTTCATCACATGTCTTCCTTGGCAATTCCTGAAAACAGTCGTACTGTTTTGTATTCCCTGCCATATATTGTGTTATAAGCTAATGAGACCCACAGGTTATAACTTTGAAGTCACAGTAACAAGTTTATTTTTCCTTTAATCAGTGGGTGAATTGTCTGCGTTTCTAAAATATCCTTATTTGTAAATGAATTAAATCAGAATTTCTATTAAAGTCTAACTCACACCTCCTACTGCTTGAAATTAACCCCCAAATCTTCTTCCCCACAAGGAGCCTTCATCAGGTTCTGAAGTGTCTGAAGAACAGGCCTTACAGCTGGTCTGTAAGATTTTCCGTGTCTCCTGGAAGGACCGGGACAGGGATGTGATCTTCCTTTCTTCTCTTTCTGCACAGTTTAAGCAGAACCCAAAAGAAGGTAGGAATCAGGCTCAACTGTCTCATTTCAGAGCCCTTCGTAGAAAAACAGAATGTGAACTTTTTTGTCTTTCTCTGCTGTCCACATACCTTGTCTTGCTCTGTAGTTGTATTTTTGATTACAGGGATACTTCTTGATGAAGACTTTGCTGTTTGTCTACTTTCCACTTATTGATAAATTTAAAAAAAAAATGTTTTATCCAAAGGAAAACTGTGTATCAGTTGTTAGTATCCATTGTCTCAGGGTTGAAGTTTTTTCCTTTGCAATAAGAAGGTGCTTAGAGAGAGCTTTAGGGCCTCTTATATTCCGGGCAGGAGCATGCTGGGCGGTCTGTAGGGATCCTGAGAGGGTAACCAGTACCTGTTGTAAGTGCCTCCCGGGTCATACGTAGACAGTGGAGTAAATGTGCTTGGTTAAATTGCTTTAGCTAACTAAAACATACTGATATTTTGCAGTGTTTACAGGATTCTATTTTAAGAGGCTGTACTAAACCACACTTAAAGTAATAAAACTTAGCAAGAGACCAGCATCACAGGGTACTTTTCACTCTTCGCTATAGCAGTCTTCTGGAGCACTGGTTCCCAGCCTTTTTGATACGAGGGACTGGTTTCATGTGAGACAGTATTTACACAGGTGAAGTTGTGGATATGGTTTGGGGACCATTCAAGCAAATTATATTTATTATGCCGCTGCTGATCTGACAAGAGGCAGGGCTAAGGTGGTAATGCGAGCGATGGGGAGTAGCTGTAAATACAGATGAAGCTTCGCTCACTGTCTGTCACATGCCTCCTGCTGTGCAGCCCAGTGCCTAAGAGGCCACAGACCATATATCTGTCCCGGGTATGGGGACCCCTGCTTTGGAGTGCAGAAAACGGAGGGGAAGTTCACTGGAGTCTTTTTTTGCATTTCACTTGAATACAACCTCCTTGGTGGTAGGACTTTTGTCTATTTTGCTCCCCCATGTATTTGCAGCGCCTGCACTTCATAATCCCTCAGTAGATATACTTTGAATGAGTGAATGAACGTCAAGGAGATTGCATTTCCTTTTCCCTGCTGCCTATCTTCCACAGCAAACCAAAAAAATGTCTCTTGTGTTCCAGATAGATGGATAGTTTATTTCTGATTTTACTGGGATCTTCTTCTTAATTGTGACTATAGAGTTGAACTTAACAACCATGAGTTTCAAAATCCTGCCACCTATTATTGTAAATCTTAAGATTCTCAAATCTTTCTGGTAATTTTTAGTAACAAATCAGGTAAGATTTACATGGGTTAGACATTTTATTTATTGAGTGATATTTAAAATGGGCTTTCCTAGTGGCTCAAGTGGTAAAGAACCCACCTGCCAATGCAGGAGACTCTGGTTCAATCCCTGTTGGGAAGATCTCCTGGAGAAGGAAATGGCAACCCATTCCAGCATTCTTGCCTGAGAAATGCCATGGACAGAGGAGCCTGGTGGGCTACAGTCCATGGAGTCCTAAAAGAGTCAGACACAGCTTAGTGACTGAATAACAACAAAAGACCTATAGCAATCAAGAGCTGCAAAGAACAAAAAGGAGGCTAGAAAACAGAATCTGCTCCAGAAAGGCAGGTGGCAACTAAATATTAGACCTTCATAAAATACTTTGAACTTTGTACTTCATAGTTTCACTGTATATAAACATGAATAGGTGAAGAAATACTAACCTAATTGCATTTCCAGTGTGATAAACTAACTTCTGTAGTTGGAGGTAGCTTATTTTTATAGTTAATATGTATCAGCAGTGACTCTCATCAACTGGGCTCCATTTATTTTTTAATAAGCTTTCTGTTTGAAAACATTTTAGATTTACAGAAAAATTCTAGAGGTAGTGCAGGTAGTTCCTATACACACATCACTCAGTTTTCCCTAATATCAACGTCTTCCATAATCATAATATACTTGTCAGAACTAAGATTTTACTGTTATTCCAGACCTTATTTGGATTTCCCCACATTTTCTGCTGGCGGCTTTTATTACTCAAGAATCCAGTCCAAAGTAGCACATTGCGCATCTCTGGCTTATTCAAGGACTGTGTATATGAAGACCCATGTATAACCTCCTCTTTATTCTGCCTTTCCAACAGTGTTCTCTGATTTTAAGGACTTGATTGGCCAGATTTTAATGGAAGTGCTAATGATGTCTACTCAGACCAGAGATGAAAACCCATTTGCCAGCCTGACAGCCACCTCCCAGCCAATTGCAGCGACAGCTCGGTCACCAGACAGAAACCTCATGCTGACCACCGGCTCCAACCCAGGAACGAGCCCCATGTTCTGCAACCTGGGTTCCTTCGGGGCCAGCTCTTTGTCTAGGTCAGTGTGGTTCTTTCTGCACATCTCACTGGTGGTAAAATAGCCATGAAGTATGTAGGAAAAAGGAGCATTCATTCAGGGGCCTGCATCATGCAGATTATGGAATGTCTTATGTTTGGGGGGTGTGGTTGACTCACTGAAGAGATATGGTCTTTTCTAGATGGATCTCTTTGACTTTCCATGGTTAGGCTGTTGGTAAATTAAATTTTAGAAACAAATAGCTGTAGAGTATGTTCTTTGGAAAGAACGCTTTCTCTTATTGTAAGTCTGGCTTCTAAATCAGCATGGCAGTTAGATTACAGTTATTTCGATGAGCCTCTAAAAGATCTGTATACTGGAATGCTTAGAGATATGAGGTTGTAATTATATGGTTCTTTTAAAACATGCTATTTTCCATTTTAGTTATTTATCTCAAGTGTTTCTTCAATTTTCTCTTCTTTCCTCTCTTTCTCAAATCATTTAGCCTCTATGAAACTAGCCCAGCTCCCAATACCAGTGTCTGGAGCTCTGTGCCAATGATGAGTCCGCCTCTGGCCTCCCCGTCCCGGGCAGCCAGCCAGGCGACTGCGCCTCCCACTTCTTCCCTCTGTCCTCCTGGTGCTGCGGGGACGCCTGCGGGAAGCCAACCCTCGTCTCCGCGGTACCGGCCCTACACTATCACCCACCCCTCGGGGTCTACATCTTCTCCTGCCTCTCGATCCTCGGGCACCTCCATCCTGTCTAGCTCCCCAGGCCTGTTCGCCCCGGCCAGTAGCCCTCAAGCCGTGCCCACCAGCTCCTCCCGACAGAGGCCCCCTGGCACAGGACCACCTTTACTCTCTGCCTCCCCCGGTGGGAGTGCCCCCAGCAGACGGCCCTCCTCCCTAAGGAACTCTCCTAGGTATTTATTTACAAAGTAGGAGAGGCGGGTGCGTGTTTGCAGTGCAGGGAGAAGACATTAACACAGTTTGGAAGAACTGTCATGTGATCCTGACCTCCACTACCTATGTTTCTCTGTTTGGGGCTGTTAACCCACGTGTCTGACTAGTTGGGTAGCCTCGTGCCCCAGGTCCCTGCTCTGCCAGGGTTCTGTCGCATCAGAAAGTATGGGTGGCTCAATTATGAGGGCCTTTCTTCCCCTTCACTTTTCCTCCCAAAAATAAGAAGTCACTCCATTTTCAAAATCAAGGGCACATATCATTCCTCATGACAAATGAATTTCAGAGACTGTGGCAGCTTATATTTGAGAGCTGGGGCTCACAGAACCACTTTCCACTTTGTGCACTGTTACCGATCATAGTTGAGATACAGCCAGACCAAGGGGTTGAGTGAGCAGATACCTTACCTCTGACCAGTAGTTATGCCTTGACGCTTTGTTTTCAGCCCTTAGTAAGAAGCAGTATCCAAACTCCATTAATCCACTGCCCTCCTTCCCATCATGTGTTTCCTGGCCTTTATATGATTTAGGTGAATTATTTTTCTGCATATCAGTAGACAAAACTTGTAGCCTACGATTTAATTAAAAGGCCAGCGGTTGTAAAAGCTTTCCTCCTCTTTGTTTTCCTTTGTTCCCTGATGACATTTTTTGCTTTTGTTACGGTAGTATGTACGACAGTCCTTTCTCCTTCCTCTTCCTCGCACTTTCTGGGGACAGTAGTGACGAAGATGAAGAAGATGATGATGATGATGGTGATGATGGTGATGATGAAGGTGGTGGTGGTGGTGATGAGTTTTCTTGTGTCCAGTTTGGGTCCAGGTATCAGAGGAATGGAGTCTTACCTCTGCATGTGCCTAGGTGCTTAGGAACTAACTTTTATAAGCCCTAATTAGAGGTGTGCTCTGAATCCATACAGGGTAGAGTCAAATGAGGTGGCTTGGTGAGTCCAGATATGAGAAACTCCACATGTACTCAAGCATTAGGACCTTCTCATGAGGGTAAAGTGGCACATAGAAACATTTTCATAGTTATTGCCTGGAAAGTTTGGAGAACAACTTAATGTATAATCATTTGTCAAGAACATGAACAACAGAGTAGACATCAAGTTCACCTGCCCTAAGATCTAAAATAAGAGACCTTTCATTTATTTTATTAGGAGAGTGTTCTTGTGGGCTACCAGATGTAAGCAACATGTACTCTGGGAGGCGTGTTTTCTTACGTACAGTTGCATGGATTGCTGCTTTTTAGGAATGGCACAGGGGCTGGGACTTGTGTGTGTGTGTATGTGTCCCTCTCAGCCCACTCTGGGCCGTCTGTTGAAAAGAACATGTGGTCGTACTCTCTTTTATAACTGTGATTATGCTTTGATGTCTAATCTTTATTTTTTGGCTGTGCTGGATCTTCGTTTGCTTCAGATCAGCTTTTCACTAGTTGGTAGCGAATAGGGGCTGCTCTCTAGTTGGGATTCTCAGGCTTCTCACTGTGGTGGCTTCTCTTATTGCGGAGCACAGGCTGTAGGGCAAGAGGGCCTCAGTAGTTGCGGCTTCCAGGCTCTAGAGCACAGGCTTAGTAGCGGTTGCGCAGGGGCTTAGTTGCTGTTCCGCATGTGGGATCTTCCTGGACCAGGGATTGAACCCATGTCACCTGCATTGGCAGGCGAATTTTTTTACCATTGAACCACCAGGGAAGCACTCTTCACTGCTAATCTTAAATTTTGCTAATCAGTCACTTCGCTTCCCTGACCCCAGTGAAGCCAGACACTTTGTTTAGACAGCCTAGCCTGTGGAATGACTGCAGAGGCTAAAACAGAGCTCACAATATTGCTGAAGTTTCACCCCTGAGAACAGAGTGAAAAAGATGGCTTAGACCTTCTAGGTGACTTTGAGCAAAAAAATATAATAGCACCTTCTCTCTAAGCCTCTGACTCATCGTCTTACAATTTTGCTCTTAACTTGAAGTTTCATCTGGACTGAGTTGGTATTTGTGCCCAGCAGTATTCAGAAATAACTCCAGGCTATAAATAGAGACTGTGGTAGGGGTGCAGTATACTACATTCAACTCCACAGTGTTCAGAAGGATCATTAGAGAGTCTATAAAGAGAGAGAGGGATATTGGCACAGGGTTGAATATTGATTCAGAAAGGTTGATATTTGTATTAGGTCGAATGTTGTATCACTATTTCTCAAGTAAACTTCCCAAGGGTAGAAGTGTTTTTTTCATGTAGATGACTCAACAGTAAAGAATCCGCCTGCATTGCAAGAGATGCAGGAGACTTGGATTTGATCCCTGGGTGGGGAAGATCCCTGAAGGAGGAGATGGCAGCCCACTCCAGTATTCTTGCCTGGGAAATCCCATGGACAGAGGAGCCTGGCTCCATGGGGCTGCAAAGAGTCGGACACGACCGAGCACACATGCACAGACATCCTCTTCCATAATCACAGTAGTGCGGCAACCATCCTTGTTAGGAGTCAGTTCCTATACATGATAAAAATGCTTTGTTTTCTGTTTTACCGTAAGTTATCTGTGGGGGAAATACTGTCTCTCCCTTGCCTATTTAATTCCAGCTTTCTCTAACAAAGATAATCAGATCACATGCTGCTTTACCTAACTCCTGTCTAGACTTCTAACATCCAGCCTTGTGTCAGATCTAGATTTGACACCTACAAGCAGAAACAAAACTTACTTACTGATTATGTACTCATAGCTGCGAATAGTTACTGACCATCATGTCCTAGGTGCTCTGTCAGCTGTGTGCATACGTTATCCCTCTGATCCTCACAGCAGGGCCTCTAGTTCCTGCAAGGAAATGTGGGCAGGTTCAGGAGGGTGGTTGTTGTTTTGTTCAGTCATGCCCTACTCTCTGTGACCCCATGGAGTGCAGCACGCCAGGCTTCCCTGCCCTTTACCATCTCCCAGAGCTTGCTCAAATTCACATCCATTGAGTCAGTGATGCCATCCAACCATCTCATCCTCTGTTTTCCTATCTCCGTTCTCTCATCTCCGTTCTCCTCACGATCCCTTCTTCTATTACCATCAGTCTTTTCCAGCGTTAGGATCTTTTCCAAGGAGTCAGCTCTTCGCATCAGATGGCCAAAGTATTGGAGCTTCAGCTTCAGCAATAACCTTCAAGGAGGTTAGTCTTATAATTAGAAGAAGGCAGAGCTGGAGTCCAGATCTCACATGCCACCCAGCACATCAAGTTGCCTCTTACTTCTCCCTGTTTGCCCAGTAGGACTTGGATTATTCTCATTTCTTAGCAGTTATTTTGCTGCCCAGAGTTTATGTATGTGTTCTTTTCCTTGGCAAGAAAGTGCCAACATTTTCCTTCTTAAGTACAAAATTCCACTCTGGTTGGTTGGCGGGTACTTTGCTGTCTGTTAAAATGAAATCTCATCTGTCCAGGTTTTAGAAATTATAAATTCTGAATAGACATCAAAAGGAATGTAAAAGGACAGGGCATAATCATATTTAACACATGAAACAGAGAAGAACATGAGAATGAACGTAGGGTCAGAACCGAGAAGTAGCAAAAAAAAATTCTTATTAATTTGGGTGATCAGCAAAGAGCTTTTTCTTTCCCCCTGTTTAATTGATCTCAGAATTTTATTTACTTGGAAGTAAGCAATTTTAACACCTTCTTGTCCAGTAAGGTCAGTGCTGTAGAAGCAGCTGTCTGCAGGGACTGTATTGGTCTCCCTTTCTGCTGGCCCAGTGGAGTCAAGGGCTTGTACATCTTTTGAGAGGTAGTTGGGGCATACAGCCCTGTATTAATTATTTATAGTGGTGATGATAAGGATTAATAAAAGGAAGACAGCATTCCTTCTGGATGGAATGTTTCGTAGTATTCTATGAAAAAAGCTATATGAGTTATAAGGAGCTACTTCTTGAAGGAATGACAATTAGTGAAATGAGAGTTTTCTTATAATAAAGATAACAGAGGAAAAAAGAAGATAAAGTAATTATTCTGAGGAAACGTTTTCTAATTGTTTCCTAGGAAGTTGATGACTAGAAAGACATTTTTCTTTTTCTTTTGTTTATTGGGATTCTTTTTTCATTGCTTAGATATTCAGTGAAGGAGATTAGATCTTGAACATCATGAGCCTGTGTGAATAGAGAAAGAGTAAACTAGCAAACGGACACAACTGTGTGACTGAGCACAAACTGCCAAATAGTGAAAAATGTTGATATTTCTCCTCTTATTTCTACTGGTCATAAGTCAGAATCTTCCCACCATGTCTGTCCTCCAACCTCCAGTGATTTCCCTTCTCCCACAGGGTTAGACCCAAAGCCTAGGACCCTACATCTCCTGTGTGTAAACACACACATACATGTCTCCCATGTGTACACACACACACACACATCTCCCATGTGTATACACACACACACTCTTCCTGCCTCTTTCTGACATCTATACTCATTTCTTCATAGCACTTCTATATTATTTTTTAAAAACCTCTCTCTCCTCAGGGGACTTCCCTGACAGTCCTATCTTGGCCTTACAATGCAGGGGTATAAGTTTGATCTCTGGACAGGGAGCTAAGATGCCACATGCCTTGGGACCAAAAAACCAAACCATAAAACAGAAGCAGTGTTGTAACAAGCTCAGTAAAGACTTTTTTAAAAAATGTCTACATTATAGAGGATGTAGTTGCCACATGAACAGGGTCTTGATCTGTTTCATTAAGATGCTGCCCCCACGATCTTCAGCAGTGCAGACATTTGCTCGGGGGATTTACATTGCTTATCCCTGCCCAGCTCTCCTTTTCCTTGCATTGAGAAAATATGCCATTCCAAAGTCTGCATCCAAAAAGGAAAATAGGGAGTGATTATTCCCATCACAGAAGAAAAGGAACTGCCACAGAAGCCTTTTAGGAAACTACGTTTTTGGGTACATTTAAAATGAGATTCAGTTTGCACAGATCTGATGCATATATAAATCTCCAGATATATTTTCCTTGTGTTTTTGGAAGGATTCCACTGTATTTACATCATGTGAAGTAATTACATTATTCAGTTGGATTGTTGATGTAGTTATCAGAAAATGATTCCTGTATTCTCCCAGAAGGAGGTATAATTTTCTAGATACTCTTAGGACTTAAATATGACGACTTCCAGTGTCATAATCCACATGTCACAGTTGTAAAGGCATCATGAATTTTGTAGCAACATTTTTAGAGAAAAAATGCAATGCTGTTTTAAAACATTTTTTAAAATGTCTATTTATAGCATAAATTTCATGTTTTTAAACTGTACTCGCCTTTTTCCTTCAGGATCACATTTAGAACCTGAGTTCAGCTCTCTGAGTTCGAATCTAGAGACCCCTGTAAACCAGTTTTCACCACAGGCAGTCATGCCCAGCACTGGTGAGGCTGACTGACCACCTCGCTGATGATCTACTTCAGCATCCTTAAGGCTGATCTCATAGTTTGGAAACATTGACAAATACTGGGTTTTACTCTGTGTTTACTATTTGGTTAAACTCTTGTTTAATTTCTTTCTCTTCTCTTGAAAGTCCCCTGGAAGTGTTATTTGGTGCCTGACAGATGATCACAACATACATCAACCTCTTTCAGCTTTGAAAATTCTCTTGATACATTCTGAATGTCTTTCTTTGCTTTGCCTGGCAGTCCTCTGCACACAATTGTCATATCTTTTCATGTCTTTGCAAAATGCTTGCGAAGACATTTTGGTTGACTTTGAGGTGTTCAAGTCTAAGTTAAAATGAAAGGGGGTGTGTTGGCTAAGAATGGAGCCCAGTTTCAGTCAGCAGCCACCGTCGATGCATGCTGACTCCCACTATTGATCAAGGGCATTGCATTAGACTGGCTCATTGCAAACGGCAAGGACCTGTTGACATCAAATATAAGATGCTTTCCATTTCAGAAATGTAAACATGTGAGAAAGATGGAACTTATTATTAGGGAAATATTTAGTTTAAATATTTCATTTTCAACATGAGGAAGGTCTATTTTCATTGCTTCTGTGAGAGCTTCTCAAAGGAAGATGAACCTTAACTGTGTATAGTTATAAACTTGAATCAGCAAATTTCATCTTTGGGAAGTGCAGGGAATGGAGTCAGGAACCTCAGATGGAAGAGGGAAGGATGGCAGATAGCTTGAGAGTGAGATGGCTGCAGGAAAGGCCAAGTATCTTTTCCCCCCTCTCTCCTTTTGCACTTTCACCATACTTCTTATATTTATGGGTGGGTTTTTCTGTTTTGTTAGGGTTGTTGTTTTTTTTTGGCTCTGTTTTATTACAGTCCTCATTTTTCTGTTGTCTGGCTAATGAACAGATACCAGATCTTACATTAATTCATGAAATGTATTTCTAACTGATGTGAAGGCACAAGAATTGTTTTTGTTTTTTTTGATGTTTCCCACCCTGGACTGCCCATCTTTGTCTCTGATGGGGCACTTTGAGGGTGGGTCCCTTATCTGCGCAGTCAAGAGGGCACTGACTGCTTCTCAGCCTCCTGTCCTCCCCTCCCTCTGTCAGACTTGTGTAGGAAGTAAGATGTAGATTTACAAGTCTCTGGCCTGAGAGCCTTGGATTTAAAGCCTTGGCATTGTTTTCATCTTTTTATTTATTTATTTAATTTTTGGCTGCGCCTGGTCTTTATTGCTATGGTTGAGCTTTCTCTAGTTGTGGTGAGCGGGGGCTACCCTTTGTTGGGGTGCTTGGGCCTTCTCATTGCACTGGCTTCTCTTGTTGCCAAGCATGGACTCTAGAGTGCGTGGGCTTCAGTACTTGTGGCGCGTAAGCTCAAGTTGCCCCTTGGAGTGTGGAATCTTCCTGAACTAGAGGTTGAACCAATGTCCCCTGAATTGGCAGGCAAATTCTTAAACACTGGGCCACCTGTGTTCATCTTTTTTAAATGAAATATTCCAATACCATTTCAAGATTCTTTATCATCTTTCACATGTAATTTTTGTTGTTGTTGTTAAATTTATATCTTTTCATTCTTCTTCATTTCAAAATTTGTGGCCTCTTCCTATGCCATGGTTAATCTTTTTATATCTTTTATGTGTGTCAAATTTGTGAGTTGAACATCACATTTGGTATTTGACCTATTGATAATCAATCTAAATTTTGATTTCCTAACACCTAACCCTCATGATAATGGTCTCAGAGCATAGTTTTAATAGAAACAAGGCCCTCCCATTGTATCCTGCCTGTGTTTGACAAAGTACCTCCACATGATTTCATTTAACCTCAGTCCAGATGAGATGGAAGTTCTGGGTTCAGGTAACAAGTATGCAGTAGAGCTGGGGATAGAATGCAAGTTTGGATACTCCTAGCACAAGGTTTTTGTTTTGTTTTGACTAATACTACTTTGTCCCTTTCACTAAACATTTTGGAATATTAGTATTGATAACAAGTATTTTCACATCTCCTTCTAACTGGACAGTTTTCCTAAGTTCTAGTCCTGTTGCCAAATGCTGCATAAAGGCTTTGAGATGTGTGCTAGACATTAGGAAGGAGGGAGGGGTGTTTTGTCAGTCCCTCATAACTTCACTCCTAAAGACTTTGCTTGCCTAACAGCACAGGCTGGCTTTAACCTGCAAGTCAGCCCCAGCACAGCTGGCAGCTGGATGTACATACTGGTGGTATCCCTTCAAATTCCTGGTGCTTAGTACCAGTTCTTAGTCCTCCTGGTTTTGTAAGCTGCTGTTCCTGAGAAGATGAGATGCTGGATTTCTGGACAGACTTTCTTCTTAGGTCAATAAAATGTATCCTAAAACTCTCTGTTGTTGAACTTGGAGCAGGTGAAGCCGGCAGTCAGCTCCAGGCGCAGCCGCATGGGGTCTGTGCTTTGTCCTGGGTGCGGGGACCCTAACAGGCTTTCTGCCATAGCAGTGTGAGCTCTGTCCTGTGGTTTACTGAGAACGGATCAAAACCATCCCTTTTCTTTTCTCCAAAGTCTGGGAGCCTCTGGTGGGGCAAGTACTTGGGATTCCTACAGCGACCATTTCACCATTGAAACGTGCAAGGAGACAGACATGCTGAACTACCTCATCGAGTGTTTTGACCGAGTTGGAATAGAGGAAAAAAAAGCACCAAAGGTAATATGAAATAGATTCACTTAAAACCCACAAAACCTGGTTATATATTGGATAAATAATTGTTTTCTAAGCCCCTAATTAAATTTATTTATTCAATCAGTAAAGGGCTTACTGAGCATCTCATAGGTCGGGCATTACAGTAGAAGCCAGGCTAGATTAACGAACAAAATAGATGAAGATCCCAGCTCTTCTGGAACTCACATCCTAGTGGAGGGAAGATGTGACAGGGCCAAAGACTACTATCACCAATGACTTAACACTATGATAACTTCTCATGGTCTGTCATAATCATAATAAAACATTTATAGAGTACCTGTCAAACATCACACACTTTGCTAGGTCTCCATGAACTCAGGTTTTCACAGTTGTTCATTAGGCTGTTGTAATATAAGTATTATTTTTTTTTTCATTATGTTAATAAGCAAATGCACCTCAGAGGGATCTAATACATACTACCATTGATCTTCCCTAAAAGCGGAGCAGCGTAAAGTGAACTTTGAAAAATCGGGGGATACCTATAATTGTCCAGAGTCACATAAATTAAGAAGTTGGTTTAAACTCAGAGAGCTACACTTTTTCTACTATTTCATTCTGAATGAATATCTCATTTCAATCCTGTTTCATTTTCATTCTTTTATTTTATTTTTTTTCCTTTAAATTTTCAGTGACATATAGTGGCTCAGACAGTAAAGATTCTGTCTATAATGCTAGAGACCCAGGTTCAAGCCCTGGGTGGGGAAGATCCCCTAGAGGAGAGCATGGCAACCCACTCCAGCATTCTTGCCTGGAGAATCCACATGGACAGAGGAGCCTGGTGGGCTACAGTCCATGGAGTTGCAGAGTTGGATACGACTGAGCAACTAACACTTTCACTTTCGTAGTTGATTTACAATGTTGTGTTAGTTTCAGGTGTGCAGCAAAGTGAATCAGTTATACGTACACATATATCCACTCTTTTTTTATTCTTTTCCCATGTAAGTCATTACAGAGTATTATGTAGAGTTCCCTGTGCTATACAGTAGGTTCTTATTATTATGTATTTTACATATAGTGTGTATATGTCAATCCCAATCTCCCAGTTTATTTCCCCTCCTTCCCCAATTCATTTGCTAGTTCTGGTTTTCCATTAGAAATTAATCCAGTTCTCTGCATGTTAGTTCATATTTGTGAAGGGCCTCTTGGGGTTTTCTGCACTTAGCCTTAAAGAGAGTGGGCCTGTTTTTGTAACCCCTGCATGGTCACCTCAAACCTCTGCGTCTCCTCTAACTAGGTTTTAGCGGAGGCAGTATGCTTGGATGATGCAGTTAATCTAGTTTGTCCATCATCAATAAAGGAAGAGAAAAGGATGCCTCCTCCTGCACATCCATCCCTTCTGACTCTCCTGTCAGTCTTCAGCTGCGTGGGATTGTTTTGTTTGTCTTTGTAGTCCTCACCCCGACCTGTCTTTGCAGATGTGCAGCCAGCCAGCAGTCAGCCAGCTTCTGAGCAACATCCGCTCGCAGTGCATATCCCACACTGCATTAGTACTCCAGGGGTCCCTCACACAGCCAAGGTATGAGCAACCAGTGTGTGCTTGCTGTTTGCAGGGAGAGGGCCTCTCCTTCCGTGGACACAGGCTGCCCAGCCATGTTGCACCACATTGCGTAGCTCACTTCCTCACCTGTGAAATGAGCAGTTGACAAGATGGTCTCTGAGGTCTCTTTGTTTCTCTGAAATACTATGAAAATAAAACACTTCGTGTGCTTTATTGAGATAGATTGTGTGGTTGAAATGTGTTGACATCAGGGCAAGAAATTACTCACTTAGTTTAAAAGCAGCTGGTTGAAAGCAGTACAGATACTTGGAAAAAATGTACAGAGCTTCACTTTCCATGTGTCATACAATCAATTTCTATTATCCAGCAATAAAGAATGGTGGTGGAATAGGTAATATAGGGATCACCCACAATGTCCTACATTATTAGTTTATGTTTGGAGGATCCCATAAAGTTTCAAGTTTAACAAAAGAATATTTCTGTATTTCATTTCTCTTATGAAAAATATCTGAAGGAAAAATGGCAAAGTTGCAATATTTATTCATTCTGGATCACCTTGTATTATTTTCTGTATCATAACCATTTTTGAAACATGTCAGAAAAAAGAAAAAAAGATACACATGTACTAAAAACATTATCCCCATGATTAGAGCTCATAAGAGCTTAAAAAAATCTTTAGCTATTGCTAATCTTTCCCCCCCCCCTGTTGGATCAGACATAAATAAGTAAAAGAGACATACAGTACTTTGGTTTTTGTAGTGCTTTATTCTTAAAGAGCTGTATGGAGAAAAAGGTGGATTCTTTGAAACTTCCTATAACTTCTCACTGAAGAGCCCACAAAGTGATTGTTTTATCAGTAAGAAGGGTGATCTTTTGCCTCAACTATTGACCATCTATTGTGTGGCCTATTTGGGAGATCTGAAGCTTGACCTATGAGTGTCAGCCGCATGGCATTTTGTGTGTCCTGTTGTTACTGGCTGACGAGTTGATTCATCAGACCCCTTGACTTTCTGGGTCCGCAGGTCCCTGCAGCAGCCGTCCTTCCTAGTGCCGTACATGTTGTGTAGGAACCTACCATATGGCTTCATCCAGGAGCTAGTGAGAACCACTCACCAGGATGAAGAAGTGTTCAAGCAGGTAGGTTTTGTGTATTCACTATTGAAACATTTGGCCTAGAAGCTTTTCTGCCAAGGTAAATTTCTAGAGACACCATATATTGAAATCTTGGGTTCCAGAATTTGAACATTACACACGTTATTTGTTCAGAGAGCACTTCCCAGGGTTCCTGCCTTGAGGAGATCAGATTGACAGCTGCATTGTTCAGATCATGTGTCCATTTCAACTCATTAGTCAAGCATCAAGATATTTTAAACACAGTCTGTGCTAAGTTCTTTAGGAGATTAGAAGAACTGTAAGGTCCTGTCTCTGATTTCGAGCTTTTAAAACACTACCAAGAGATAGTATAAGACATGATGTGCGTAAGTAGTATTGAAAATTAATTCTATAAATTTACAAAAAGATTAATATTAAATAAATCAGGAGACCTAGCTGATATAGCTGATTAGTTCAGCGGCCGTCCACATGTCACAGTAGAATGTCTTCTTGTATTTGGACTGGGAATGATATCTCAGATCTTACAGATTACTTCATTCATTAAGTATCCATACGTTTTTTGGTATCCTGCTGTGTAAAGTCAAGTGGAAATGAAGATATGCAATATTTAATAATAAAGCTTAATAGTAATAATAGCTAATGAACTTAGTCTCAAAGGTTTCTTCCCTGGTGGCTTAGCTGGTAAAGAATCCTATAATTCATGAGACCTGAGTTGGGACGATCCTGTGGAGAAGGAAATGGCTTACCTACTCCAGTATTCTGGCCTGGAGAATTCCATGGACTCCATGGGGTTGCAAAGAGTCAGACATGACTGGGCGACTTTCACTTCACTTCACTTCAGTAAACTTAGTCTCCAAGGTTTTTTCCAAGGTGAAACTTCGGCATGAATGTTGATTACTGGCCTGTGACCTGTGTTGTAAAGTAAGCACTTTGCCAGAGCAACTTGCACAGAGCTGTTTCCCTTGATGAAAGGGTGTTTATGACTTTCTTAAAATTTGCTGTATGGTGATTTCTTTTTTTGCTTCTAGAAGGAGTAAGAGAATAGCTATTTTTTGCCTTTTTTATACCTAACATTATTTGTAACTATTCATCTTAAAGCCTTTGAATTCTCAGGAAGTGTGTTTTCAAAATACTAGTAAAAGAAGAATACAGCAGTGAAATTCCCAGTCGGTGTTGCGTGCTCTGTACTTGGAATTTATCACCTGCAGACACAACTTAGTGACTGAACAACATCTTAGATGATAGTCTTACTGACTTACAGGAATATTTCAGGCATTATAGTGAGATTTCCTCCTCTAGAAAGTTAAGAGAACTCTTGATGAAAATACATAGCTGTATTGGAAGGTTTAAGTGATACATTATACTTTATGTGTAGTATGCATAAATTAGAATACTTTTACTTGAAAAGACATCATTTAAAGAATCCAGAGTAGCTTTAACTGTATAAAAGCCCAGAGATTGGCTAACAGAGGTACCCTATGCTATTTTATTCATAAAGAAACTTATATAGAAGCTATGAAATGACCTCTTTAACATAAAATCAGCCATTAAAGTGCCCCATTCCAAAAATAAATAAATAAAGTGCCCCATTCCATGGCGTTTAGTACCTTCTCAGTGTTGTGCAACCACTGCCCACCTGTTTATTTTTAACCACAAAATTCTGATCCCTCGTCTTGTCTTCTGTGTCACCGTTTGTTTTTCCTCAAGGATGACTCCAGTGGAGTTGCTGATCTGAAAAACAGCATTTTGCCTTTTTGTCTTGAGATTGTGGTAGATCTGAAGTATTAGATCTTTGAATTGAAATTTCATTCTGCCTTTAATGTTTGAGATGTTCACAGATAAACATAAATAGACAGTAGCTAGAATTTAGAATTGGTGATGAACACTTGGAGCCTTTTTTATCAGTACTGGGAAGTATTTATTTGAAAATACAATTACTTAAAATATGTAAGTCACACAGACATTCTGTTTGATATTTGAAAAATACTATGTTTAGTAATATTTTGTCTCCTAGTTGTAAATTGAACCCAAGTTTTACTTAATAGCATTCCTGGGGGAAAAAAGAGACTTTTTTCTGGATAATCAATAGTGAAATTTATTTTTGGTGATTCTAGAACTACTGTTTGTTTTTTTTTCCTTTATTTCTTTGGCATTTCCACCCCTCCATCTCAGCATTACATCTCCATTTTTAGCTCACTTAACGAAAGCCCATTACTTCTACCCTGATTGTTTGAGTTGCAAGAACTAGAGTGATCTATCTTTAAGAGATGTGTTGCTATCTCAAGACACTTTGTAATACAGGGCACCTTTTTTAATACTGTGCCCCTTAAATGACATAGGTGCTCCAGGATGAAATTAGTAGGAAAGAGAATTTTTCAAGTTTTTCCAGTTGCTTTTAAGAACACTCCCTTTTTTGGTTCCTTGGTATTCAGACTGTCAGCTGTTGTTTACAACATTTTCAGCTTAATGTTATTAATTGTGAATCCCAATCAGCTCCCTGCATGTGCTGCTTAGTGAGTGCACTGTGAAATTTAAAGATGGGCTGTGCTGAGCAGATTCTGCAGGGTTTCCCTGTGCCCTCGTATTAATGATGAACTTAAACATTCAGATTTCAGTGCCCTTACGTTCTGACATCAGGTTACTGTATCAATTACACCTTTTATGGAGTTAAAGCATTCTAATACAGTTTTCTTTTTTTAATTTCAACATTTACCAGTCATGTTTTTGTTCTACATAATTAAAGTTAAGGAGATAATAGCCATTGTTGGTCTGTTTTTCTTGTTCTCTTCATAATAAACAAGGAAAGGTGGAAAGAATTAAATGTAGATGTGGGGATAGCAATAGAAAAATTCTTTAAATGTTGACAGAGTTGAGAAAAGGCTGGAACATTGAGTCCAGTTTCTTTATAGGCTGTAGATGCTTGGTAATTGGAAACATATGCATTGCTGAGATGTGCAGCGTTTAGTTGATTGGAGCAAGGAGCCCTGCAGAGTCCTACAGCAAACTCCAAATATGTGAGTTTCTATTAAATTACAGGGAGTCTTGTCAGAGGTTTAGGGTTCACCAAAACCTGTTCCTTCTGGAGGATTCAGCTGTATTACTTTAAGATCAGCCTTGCAAAAAGACAAAACAACACCCTGTGGCTAGATTCTAGGCTCCTTTCTATGCAAAACAGCCTTTCTTTGGGGAAGCTGTGCAAATGCCTGGACTTGCAGATTTGGCACTTTATTTGACATGCATTTTCTTAAACTTATATTTATGATTCTTTTTTTTTTTTTTTTTGTCTTGTAGATCTTTATCCCCATTTTACAAGGCCTGGCTCTTGCTGCCAAAGAGTGCTCCCTCGATAGTGACTACTTTAAATACCCCCTCATGGTAAAACTTTGTTCTTTTTCTTGTAACCCATTCAGTTGATGTTTTTCTTCCAAATGATTTTAACCTACACTTCTCTTCCAGGTCCACGATCAACTTTGTTTTCAAATGTAAAACGTGAAAGCATTGTATTGGTCATGCATAGTGTTTGTTGCATCTGTAAAGACAGTTAGCAGCATGGTACCTATTGCACCGTCGGAGTCCTAGACAGGAGTCAGTGATGGAGGCATTTGAATGTACTTCACCTTATCCTGTAGCTTACAAAGACAGTAATCATTGGCGATACCCTTTCTGATTGTCCTAGCAATGAGCATAATGTATTTAGGATGAAATTTTGCTAATTAGGAAAAAAAAAAAAAAGGAACTAAGACAAATGCAACTAAAAAGAGTTAAACTAAGAAAAGAAATACAATTTTACCTTTATGTAGTGACTTTGTACAGAAAATCGCTGAGTGATTTCTCTTGTTCATCTTCCCCATTTTCTGAGGCTGTGCACTTCCTTTCAGACTTTACTTGAAAAACCCAGATCTTCTCAGCTCCTGCAGACACTTAGAGCAAGCGTAAATTGTGGACAGAACTTTCGGCTGGATTCTCACCAGGGGTCTCCACTGTCATGAAAATATTACCACCAGAAAGAAAATAAGAGGCTCTTTTCTTCTCTGAATTTGCTTCTTTAAACTTTCGTGAGAAAAGTACTTCGAAGCCTTACTGAATAATTTTCATTCTAAAAGTATGAAGGAAAAATATCAAAACATGAAATTAGTTAACTCTAGGAATAAATACAACCTTGTGTAAATTGAGGCCTTGTTTAAATTAATGTGTTGTGCTGCTTCTGTTCAATTTTACTCATTCTACTGACTTGATTCCATCTTGCCATTAATCTATTGCTTCCTGAGGGCCCCCACTGTGCCAGCGGGGGGGACACAGGAGCCCATGAAGCAAGGCGCTTTTCCACACAGTGCTCATTGGTTAAGTCGATCAGACATGTCCGACTCTTTGTGATCCCGTGGACTGCAGAACTCCAGGCTTCCCTGTCCATCGTCAACTCCCGGAGCTTGCTCAAACTCATGTCCATCGAGTCGGTGATGCCATCCAACCATCTCATCCTCTGTCGTCCCCTTCTCCTCCTGCCCTCAGTCTTTCCCAGCATCAGGGTCTTTTCCAGTGAGTCAGCTCTTCACATCAGATGGCCAAAGTATTGGAGTTTCAGCTTCAGCATCAGTCCTTCCAGTGAATATTCAGGACTGATGTCCTTTAAGATTGACTGGTTTGATCTCCTTGCAGTCCAAGGAACTCTCAAGAGAGCCTTCTCCAGCACCACATTTCAAAAGTGCTCGTAATCTACTGCAAAAATCAAGACCACAGCAACACAGTCAAATATTACACCAAGGTCAATGTGAACACAGAAGTGTATTTACCTATTTCAGAATATCAAAACTGAGCTAAGAGGCTAAACATTAAACACAACACTGGGTAAATAAAAAGTGAAGCAGGAAGTAGTGGTCTGAAAAATAATTTTGAATGAATTTATGTCAACGTTCTTCCTGTGGCACATAAAAGGAAGTAGAATAATCTGATGATTTGAGTTCAGTGATTAAATCTTTCAGTTCACATGTATTATCACTGTGTTATGTAAATATTCCCTCCTGAAATTGTTGGCTTTTCTGTTGTGGTTTGAATTAGCTTAATGTTTCAGTAAGGAACTTTTAGTGTCAGATATCAACAAAATGTTCTTCTGGATCGAAAGACAAAAGCCTCCATTATGACAGACAATAGTTTTATTTTGTGCCATTATTGATGCTTGTGCAGCCGGAGAGAAAGGGCAGTAATCTGAGGCAGGAAGGGCAAGACCCTTGGAGCTAGGATCAGAAAGAATCATGGTCATTATCCTCTAGGTCAGTGGATCCCGGCTTTGCTGTACCTTGGAATCACCTGGGGATCTTTTTAAAAATACCTCTACCTGACTCTCAAGTATTGTGATTTAGTTCTTTGGTGGTGTAGTGAGGGTGTGGCCTGGCATTGGCCTTTCAGAGGTTTCCCAGGTGATCCTAACAGTGCAGCTGAAGTTGGGAACCTGGCTTCAGGCAAGGCGAACATTTCTTTGTCAGAGATGTGTCCATGCCTGCATGCATTGACTCAGAAGCTTCCAGCGGTTGGTTTAGCAGCTTTCATAAAAACATCCAAATCACAGAGGGAATTAAGAGTCACTGTTAAAATGGTTTTAGTATGACTGTGGCATAGTAGGCTGTGTTTATGTGCCTGAAAGCTACTTTTCCTGGTTCTCTAACATGAGAATGATCGGGTCCCCAAAGGAAAACATTGAGGTTCCCAAAAAACCAGGGATCTTGAAATCAAAGAATACTTTCAACTGTATTGTGGATCCGGTAACTTACTAAATTTTAATTGGTTATAACCCTGTTTAATACTGGCAGAACTAGCCATCTAGTGTTTATGAAGCATATCTTTCTTATATAGAAAGATGTTAAATGAAAAAACCATTTATTCTAAGAATATACTCATTTATCTCTATGTGTATATGTTAAAAAATATGTCTGGAAAGCTGGTAGCCAAAATATCATTAGAGGTTCTCTCTGAGGGTAAAGTTCATGAGTGATTTTTAGTTTCATTTTTTAACTTTGTCTATCTGAAGTTTTGGTTTTTTTTTTTTAGCAACATGAATGTATTTATGCATCAGAAAAGCACTGAAGGTATTAGTACTTTGTTGGGAATGCATACATATTTATAGCAGCATATTAAAGCATATTAAAGATATGTCTTGGTGTTATACATGGCAGTCAGTTTAGGATGAAATACATTAAATGACCTTTTCTGATCTTGTCTCTAGGCTTTAGGTGAGCTCTGTGAAACCAAGTTTGGAAAGACACACCCTGTGTGCAATTTGGTAAGCACCGCCCCGATAGGTTTTCATATTTTCAGTGAACACGTAGCATAGAAGAGATTCCTTAAGTAATGGTATCTGAAAAATATCTCTTGAGGGATGTGAGATGTGGATATGATTCATCCATGTGGGTGACTCTCAACTGTTACATTGTTGTCACGTGCATTATTTCCTCGGCTGACATTATTCACTTTCTTTTGTAATTTTTTAGGGGGTTAAGTATTGGGTAGCTAGAATAACACATCCTATTAGAAACATTTTCTTGAGTCCTTTGAACAGTGGCTCATTTGAATGATATCAAAGTATATCTTGAAACACAAAAATGAAAAGAGTATCTTGTAGGGACTTCCCTGGGGGTCCAGTGGTTAAGAATCCTCCTGTCAATGCAGGGATGCAGGTTCAACCCCTCGTTGGGGAACTAGGATCCCACATGCCGTGGGGTCAAAACAAACAAAAGAAATGGTATTTTATAAAGATGTAGAGGGTTTTCCTCCATCTGAAATGAGAAAAAAATGGATTGGGATCCTAACATATTTGTGACTGTTGTGTTTTTGGAGGTCACATGGCAGCCATTTTGTCAGTGGCGAAGAATCACTGAACAGGCTGGCTGCTTGGAACTCCGTTTGTCTCTAGTTTACCTCCCTTGCTGATTTAGTAGCCTCTTCTGTTTTCCTCCCAGGTTGCTTCTTTGCCGCTGTGGTTGCCTAAGTCTTTAAGCCCTGGCTCTGGGCGGGAGCTGCAGAGACTCTCATACTTGGGGGCTTTCTTCAGCTTCTCCGTCTTTGCAGAAGATGATGTGAGTACAGCAGCGTTTTCCACCTTGCTGCTCTTATATTCAGATTCCTTCCCAAATGTACATCATACGTGAATTGGATTTCTGCTTTCTCTTTGCAGGCAAAAGTGGTGGAAAAATATTTCTCAGGGCCCGCCATTACCCTGGAAAACACGCGAGTGGTGAGCCAGTCTCTGCAGCATTACTTGGAGCTGGGAAGGGTAGGTGTTCAGAAAATGAATCCAGAAGATGAATATGTTTTCAGTTCCGGAAGTTAAAAGCAGCACAGTTAGAGGCTAATTGCAGTGTAATTCAGGTAATTTGGTCCCATCCTGGAGAGGAAATAGCAGAGGCTATTTTATTAAAACTTCAACTGCTTCCCTCCTCCACTCCACATTCTGCTTTCATGCCGATCCTCTGGACACAGTAGAATGTGGACTTTTCTTATGTTCTTGTAGTCAAGTTCTTTACAATGAGTGCATGTGGGCGAGGAGAAAAGTGGGAAGGAGTTTAGCTTTCCTCGAAGTCAGAAAGGGATCATATTTTTAAACAAAGTTTTTGTTTTTTTTCCTTCCCTTATAAAATGAATTTCAGCAAGAGCTTTTCAAGATCCTGCATAGTATCTTGTTAAATGGTGAAACCCGTGAGGCCGCTCTTAGTTACATGGCAGCTGTCGTCAATGCCAATATGAAGAAAGCACAGATGCAGGTAAGATTCCTTAAGATTGCTTTTATGTATTTGTTAAATTCATTCATCTAACTCATTCAGTTCCCACCCAACCTTATTCTAGGTAATGGAGATACAGAGAGACAAGCTTCCTGCCTTCGCAGAGCTTATTATGTTCTATAGGGTCAATGAATAGATATGTAACTATATCATTTCAGACTGTCGTGGGATCTATGAAGCCAATAAAGGAAGGTAGAGGACTTGAAAGTAGCTGTCGGGGCACAGAAGGAAGGCATGGGACTGTCCAAGGAGGAGACATTTGGTTAAATACTTGGCTGAGAAGGAAGCACTATCCAGGACTTCTTCCCTGACACCCTAGTGGTTAAGGCTCCATGCTTGCGTTGCAGGGGCTGCAGGTTCAATCCCCGTCCCTATTTGGGGAACTGAGAGCCCATGTGCTGGAAGTAGTGGCCAAAATATGAAATTAAGTTTTTAAAAATCCTACATGCAGATTAAGTTTTAAAAAAAGGAAAAAAGAGCCAGCCATCGCAAGGCTGAGAAAAGAGCTTTCTAGATTTGTGTGATGCATGAAGGTGGGAATGAATCCACTTTAGAATAAGCTCCACTTTCAGGCTTTTGTGACTGAAGGATAGTGAATAGGAAAGAAACTGGGGAGTCATGGGCTGGAGAAGTGGGCCGCCGTACCAAGGAGGATCTTCGGGAAGGAAGCCATCAAGGCTGCTGCCTGGAGGGTGGGCTGACATAGGAGGACCAGGGTACAGGAGCCAATCCCAGGAGACCCAGTGTAAGGACGCAGTTCCTGATGTGGGAGACTGGTGACTGAGACCACCTTACCAGAGTGGAGAAGTTACAAGGACATCCTTGCTGTTTTATTCATGAGGAGCGTGACATTTCTACTCAGAAGAAAAAACAGAGAGAGGAGCATGGATCTGTTATTAGACCACCTTGATTTCCAGTTGGGGCTCCATCATCAGCCAGCAGTGGGACAGTGGTTCTCTGTGCCCCTATTTCCTCATTGCCAAGTGGGGATAATAACAGTACTGACTCATGGACTTAGTGTATGTTAGGATTGCGCCCAGTGCATCGTGAACACTCCGCAGATGTTATCTATCATTATTAGAAGTGTTATATTCATGAAGCAGGATTGCACTAACACTGTCAGCCCGAGAAGCTGTTCGTCTAATAGTCACAGTGAAACTAGTTCTGATGCTTTTGAGAAGAATAAAGAGAAAGGAAACAACATTTATTGTGTTTCTCTTTACTGATTTTGAGGATCTTGGGTAAATCATGTAAATTCTCTGACCCTTAGTTTCTTCCTCTTTAAAATGTGAATAATAGTATCACTCAGTTCTAAGGGCTGTTGTGGAGATTCAGTGAA
Source organism: Muntiacus reevesi (assembly GCF_963930625.1). Classification (NCBI taxonomy): domain Eukaryota; kingdom Metazoa; phylum Chordata; class Mammalia; order Artiodactyla; family Cervidae; genus Muntiacus; species Muntiacus reevesi. The sequence continues at coordinate 89,605,704 of NC_089253.1, read as the reverse complement.
AGACAACCCTTCACACACAGTTGTACTGTGTGGTTAGTCGCTCAGTCGTGTCTGACTCTTGCGACTCTTGCCAGGCTCCTCTGTCCATGGGATTCTTAACACTCAACAGATCGCATCTACCAGCAGAGCTCTATGACAACAACGTGGATGTCCCCTCACTGACTTGAGGATGAAAATCTGCTCTTCTTTCTTATAAAATTGTGCCAGAATTCCTGTTCACATTGTGACTTTCGGTACTTTCTGTTTCGCAGACAGACGATAGGTTGGTGTCAACGGACGGATTCATGCTGAATTTCCTTTGGGTACTGCAGCAACTTAGTACAAAGATCAAGTTAGAGACAGTCGACCCCACGTACATATTCCACCCAAGGTGTCGGATCACGCTTCCCAACGACGAGACCAGAGTGAATGCGACGATGGAAGATGTGAATGACTGGCTGGCTGAACTTTGTGAGTGATGTGTTCACTGTTAGGTCATGAAAACATCACCCTTCTGTTTTCTTTTAATTAAAAACAAAAACGTAGAATAGATACACACATCCTATATGAGAAGGATCCATTTGGACTCAGCAGCATTCCACAGTTTGAGTCTGACACCAGCTAGAGCGTCCCTTTCTGTCACCTCCCAACTCCCCCCAACCGCTAACTCCCTCTTGCCCTTGCTCCTGTTCTCCATTCTCAGGATCAGTTTTCATTGACTCCTGTCCCCTTAAAACTGCTGTTATGGGATTATCAGGAAGAGAACTTTAATATCTTAATAGCAACTCTATTTCATACAAGTTGCACACAAGGAGACTGAGGTTCCAGAAGGTGCCCAGCTCACCTAGACTCAGTCAGCACACTGCAGCTGCTGCCCAAGTGTTCTGAGCTGAGCCTTGGGCTCTCCTTACGGTACCACACTCCCTGATCTGAGCTCTTCCTCCCAGGTTTCATTTGGCTACAGTTTTTCATACCTGTCAGTAGTAAAGGGAGCAGGCTCATTCTTTAGGGAAACAGAAATTTAGAAAACAGAAAAGTAGAAATGCAAGAGAAATGGGTACCATATTTTATGTTGCCAGATATTGGGTTTGAAAATGATTCCTGAGTAGAGGGAGGAAAAATCCACTTAAATAAGTCCAGCACGGGCTTATTTACATAATTTAGTACCATTTTGAGGTTTAACAATGATGTGTTTTTTTAATTTTATATATTTTTTAATTGAAGGGTAATTGCTTTACAGAATTTTGTTGTTAAAGAAAACAACAAGAGTCGGCCATAGGTATGCATATGACCCCTCTTGAATCTCCCTCCCATAAGAGTGACATTTGAATAGTAGAAATGTTTATATAAAAAACACCAGGAAGACACATCATAAAAGATCATTAGTGTCCATCTGTGTAAACATTTAATCAGATGGAGCAGAGTATGTAATCATTAAATGCAGCTCACAGGAAATCTGTTTTTCTTAAAATAATACTGTTTAATTTTTAAATGTGTCCTTAAACTTCTTGAAAATTCAAGTGTAATTTTGTCTTCTTAATTGCCCTCTTTGCTAATACAGTCACGTGATAGATTTTATTGCTGGGATTTTGTGCTTTTTCCTAGATGGAGATCAGCCTCCATTTTCTGAGCCGAAATTCCCTACGGAATGCTTCTTTCTCACCCTGCACGCCCACCACCTCTCAATTCTGCCCAGCTGCCGTCGCTACATCCGCAGACTGCGGGCCATCCGGGAGCTCAATAGGTATGTGTGTGATGCCGTGTCCTGAGGTTGCACGAGCCACCACTCCTTCTCACAAGCATGCAGTTCTCTTGTGACCAGCAGACTTGAATGTGAGGGGCGTGTTTGTTACAGAACATCATCTGCCTCTCCTACCACATCCATGGTCCTTGGTTGGCCAGAGTTCTTTACAAGTTAAGGGACCCAGACTTAGATTTCTTAGAGTTCCCAACCCTTGGAATGTGATTGAGACCTCTGTGAACTTTTTCTACTGGGCACCTTATTATCAGAAGACACTTTAAAGGATCTCTTGGGTCCTAGACATACCCCTCTTTCCCAGGACTGTGAAACATTAATTTTGGTTTCCCTTAGTAAACAAGATCATTTACTCATACCAACATTGTAATTCACTTTATTTTTTGCATGTTGTTCTGTGGCATAAGAAGTCAAAAATGGCCAGATAGTAGCCTCAATTTCCCATTCATTAACACCATTGTTTTATTTCTTAATTTGAGCATTTCTCCCCATGGATCAACACCTGCGAACAAACCAAAGCCGCAGGAATGGGAGGCAGACATTTTTTTGAGCAGATGAGCTGTAATAATAATGGAGCAGCCACTTCCACCGTGGGTTTGGTCCAGGAGTGCTGTGGTAGTATCTGTGTCTGCCTTGAATTAAAGTAGAATTAATCACTGACTAATTCTAATCATTACTGGTAGCTTTGTAAAGTTTTTTTTCCCAACACATAATCTTGTCTGTAAATGATGACAGTTTGTTTATGTCATGCTGCACATGGGCTTTCTGTAGTTGCAGCTAGTAGAGTCTACTCTGTTGTCACGTATAGGCTTCTCATTGCAGTGGCTTCTCTTGTTGTGGAGCACGGGCTCTAGGCTCATGGGCTTCAGTGGTTGCAGCTCCTGGACTCTATAGAGCACAGGCTCAGTAGTTGTGGCTCATGGGCTTAGTTGCTCCAAGGCATGTGGAATCTTCCAGTCTTCCTGGACCAGGGATCAAACCATTTCCCCTGCATTGACAGGTGGATTCTTATCCACTGTACCACCAGGGAAGTCCTTTCTTTTCTTTTTCATGCCTCACTGCCCTGGCTACAGTTTCTACTACAGCCTTGAGTAGAAATATTGATAGCTTTCTTGAAATTTTTTTATTCAAGTTAATGGGGGAAGTTTTTTGGACATCTTCTATTACCGGATAAAGAAATTCCCTTTTATTTTGTGATTTTCTAAAAGATTTTTGTTCTTAATTGGAGTTGATTTTTATTAAATGCATTTTCCATCTCTGTGAGGAGGTCAGATTTTTTTCCCCCTATATTTTATTCATGTGGTTGAATTATATAAGTTGGCTTTCTGGTATCAAAGCAATCTTACCTTCTTGGGGAAAAACTCAACTCTGTGTTATTGCTTTTATATCTCATTGGATATTCAGTTGCTAATATTCTGTTTAGGGTTTTTGAGCCTATATTCAAAAAGAAGATTGACCTGTGATTTTATTTCTTACTAAGAATTAAGTCTCTCAGTCATGTCCGATTCCTTGCAACCCCATGGACTGTAGCCCACCAGGCTACTCTGTCCTTGGAATTCTCTAGGCAAGAATCCTGGAGTGGGTTGCCATTTCCTTCTCTAGGGGATCTTCCTGACCCAGGGATCGAACCTGGGTCTCTCGCACCGCAGGCAGACTCTTTACCATGTAAGCCACCAGGGAAGCCCAAAAGTGAGTCCTTCTCAAGTTTTCTTATCAACCTTATGCTTGTCATGTAGAATGAATTCTGAAATAGTCCCTCTTTTTGTATTTTTTGAGGTGTCTATTGTGTAAGAGTTATTTCTCCCTTTAACATTTGGAAGCGTTGATGAAGCTGTCTGGGCTTAAAACTTTCTTTGTGGGAAGTCTTCTAAGTTAGGTATTTTATTGTTAATAGACATAAGACTGTATAGATCTTCATGCCATCTTCTGTCAGTTTTCCCGTGGTATCTGAAAGTTTCAAAATGCTTAGGCATTAAGTTATTCATAGTATCTTGAGCTGTGGATTAAATAAAGATAGGTTTTTTTTTTAAGTTTCAGATTCCTGGAGTATTTGTTCCTTTATCTCTTGTTATTGATTTCTAGCTAATTTCCACTGTGTACTTTGTATTTTATTGAGATCTACTTTGTAGCCAACATTTAAATTAGTAACCATTCCATAGAAGAAAAGAACTTGCAGGAATTCCCTGGCAGTTGAGTGGTCAGGGTGACTCACTGTCACTGCCAAGGGCCCAGGTTCAATCCCTGGTCTGGTCAGGGAACTAAGATTCCACAGTCAAGATAATAAAAGTAAAAAGAAGAAAACTCATTTTCTATGTCATTTGTTGCAGTGTTTTACATATATCAATTGAGTTGTTTGTTTATATTTTGTTCAAATTTTCCTTCTGTCTGCTGCTTTTATCAGCTTATAATATCAGTTATTGAGAGACTTATAAAAATTTCAAACTGTGTTATTATATCTGTTCCTTCATCCTGGAATGGATGGCATCCTGTGGTCCCATCATTCTCACCAACTCTGGAGGATACATTTTCAGTGACACCATCTGCCACCTGCACTCCCAACCTACAGGGGGAGTCAGTGCCTTTCAGAGATGTTGCTGTTCCCCTTACCTGTATATTTTTCAGTGCTGTGATACAAGAAGTGTCTTCCAGAACATAGTTAGGACATGTGTGTGTTTTGAGAGGGTGGTTTTCTGAGCTAGTCATATATAGTAAATCTACATTGATATTCCCATCTTCTTATATTTTTAACTCCTTCTTCTGAATTATCTCAAGGAATTCTTGACAACTTCATTTAGCAGAGATCACTGTGAATTCTAGGTTTTAGACAACCAGCTGGGCACACAGAGCCTGTCCTGGTTACCCAGAATAAGACTGAATCCAGAGCCTCTGGGAGTTGTATTCATGTCAATGAATTTATCACCACATAGGAGTTTGTTAGCATGATGCTCTGTTGCTGATCAAGGATGTTCAGAATCTATTCCCCACTTAGTGCTGAATTTCTATCACTGCATATATAGTAAGTAGAATAATAGTGTCCCAAAGATTTTCATTGGGCTTCCCAGGTGGCGCTAGTGGCAAAGAATCTGCCTGCCAATGCAGGAGATGCAAGACACAGGTTTGATCCCTGTGTCATAAAGATCCTCTGCAGTAGGAAATGGAAACCTGCTCTAGTAGTCTTGTCTGGAAAATCCCATGGACAGAGGAGCCTGTTGGGCTACAGTCCATAGGGTCACAAAGAATCAGACATGACTGACTGGCTGAGCACACAAAGATGTTTACATCCTATTCCCCCAGAACCTGAGAATGTGTCACCTTACATGGTGAAGGAGACTTTGCAGATGTGATTGAATGTAAGATCTTGAGATAGGGAGCTTTTCCTGGATTATCTGAGTGGACCCAGTATATCACAAGGGTCCTTTCAAGAGGGAGGCAAGGGGGGGCAGAGTGAGAAAGGAGATGTGATGACAGAAGCAGACATCAGAGTGGTGTGGGTCCACAAGCCAAAGAATGCGAACCCCCGCTGGAGGCTAGAAAGAGTAAGGAAACACTCCCCCCTATGGTCCCCAGAAGTAATGCATGTCTGCTGACCCGCTGGAGATTTCTGGCCTCTGGAATCCTAAGGCTATACTTGTGCTGTCTCAAGCCAGTAAGTTTGTGATAATTTGTTAGAGCAGCAATAGGAAGCTAATATAACATATTAGCAAGTCTGTTTGTTTTTTTTTTTTTTTCTTCTAACATAACTTTGTAATTGGCCCTTAAGGACAGTGACCTTACTCCAGCCGTGGTGGAAGCAATGAAATATGGTGGGTTGGGACCTTAGGGAAACTGGCATCATCCTGCAGTGTGACCACCTCAGCTACAGTCACCACAGGCGCTGCTGCTGCTCTCAAATGAGGCTCAGGAGACTTAGGTGGGGGTGGTGCTTGGATTCTCCAGAACCCCTCTGTTTGAAGGAATCCCAGCCTTCTCTCTGACGTTCAGATAAGAGATCCAGTGAGGTTATGGATGCAGTCTGTGTTCTCATCTGGTGCTCTGTGTGGACCAGATTCTGCTGCTTTATGGTCATCCTGGAAATGCCCTGACCCACTAGCTTTTCCCTGAGGTGAGATCTTAAAACCTGGAACCTGTAGTTTCCTCGTGTGAATGCCCCAGTGTCTTCACGCATAACCACTCCATCTCTTCATTCCCAGAAATCAGTAGTGGTTGTTCATGCAACTGTTTTTCCACCGAGAATCTTGGGCTTCTGGTGTTACGCCCTCAAATGCTCAGTGAATCTTTACCACTTTGAAACCAGCCCAGTTGAAGAACTAATAATCCCAGAGCCTGTTTTCCTTGAGGGTCTGTTACCTGCAACCTCTTCCTGCCAATAATCATACAGGTTATTATTATATATTAGCTTCTTTTTGTTGCTCCAGCAGATTACCACGACCTTCGTGTGTTAAAATAACAAAATGATCGTCTTAGGGTTTTGGGGATTAGAAGTCCTAAAACTGAGGCTGCATTCCTTCTGAGGCTTTAAGGAAGAATCTCTCTTTTTTTTTTTTGCCTTGTCTAGCTGCTAGAGACCTCTTGGCCCACAGCCCCTTCCTCCATTTTCCCAGGCAACAGTGTAGCATCTTCAGCTCGCTGCCTCTCTGGCCTCTGCTTCACTGGTCACCTCTCCTTCTCTTCTCCCTCTTCTCTGACTCCCTCTCCTTCTCTTCACTCAGTCCCTATGACGACATGGGACCTGCCCAGACAATCCAAGATGAGCTCCTCATCTTGAGGTCCAAACCCTTAATCATATTTGCAAGGTTCCTTTTGCCATGTGGCTTCCCTGGTGGCTCAGAGGGTAAAGCATCTGCCTGTGATGCAGGAGACCCAGGTTCAATCCCTGGGTTAGGAAGATCCCCTGGAGAAGGAAATGGCAACCCCACTCCAGTATTCTTGCCTAGAAAATCCCATGGACCAAGGAGCCTGTGGGCTACAGTCCACAGGGTCGCAAAGAGTCGGACATGACTGAGCGACTACACTTTATGCCATGTAAGGCAACATATTCACAGCTCCTTGGGTTAAGCTGTGACATCTCCTTGGCCGTGGTGGTTGGGAAGCCGGAGTAGGGGTGGGGGGCGGGCACTCTGTCTACCATGTCATGTTCCAGTTGTAGACAAAGGAGTCCACTTTATCTGAGGTTAGTAGAAAGAGGGTTATTAAGGCTGTTATTTGGTTTATTGAGGAAGGCCTGGAAAAGAGGACTCCCAGAGCTCTCCTTTGAACTGGGCCTGCCAGGAAGCTGCTTCAAAGTTTAGACTCTGCCAGCACTTCAGCCAAAACCCTTCTACACTGTGCTTCCAGAAGACCCATGTGACTAATCTCTGCACTGTATTTACTTCTACCTCCAGTGAGGGTTCACCTCTTGGTAGGAGCTAGGTCATGTGCAGAAGTGCTGGCCACAAGGGAGTCTGAGAAATAAGTACACTTTTGAAAAATATATCACTGGACTTCCGTAGTGGTACGGTGGGTAAGAATCCACCTGCCAATGCAGGGGACAGAGGAAGATTCCACATGGTGTAGAGGACTAAGTCGGTTTGCTACAACTACTGAAGCCCACGTGCTCTAGAGCTGTGCTCCTCAGCAAGAGAAGTCACCGAAATGAGAAGTTACGCACTGCAACTAGAGAGTAGCCCCTGCTCGCCACAACTAGAGTAAAGCCCGCATGTAGCAACGAAGGCCCAGAGCAATCAAAAATGAAAAAAATATATATGTATCAATGATTCAAAAATATGTATGTATCATTGTGTAGTTTTCTACACCATGTTTTGATAGAATAGGTTGAAATGTGTTAAGTGAGGCAGCCTTTAAAATATGCAGCATATTCCATGATCAGGGAAGGCTTTACCTCAATGACAGGTGATATTTGAGGAGACACTTGAAGAGAGTGAAGGAATAAGTCACAGAGATAACCTTAGAGAAGAACATTCTAGGCAGAGGGGAAAATGCCTAGTCAAATTGTCTTTTGCTTTGGGTAATTGAGTAGACATAATAATCTTGATTTTTCCTGAGACTTCATTTTCTCCTTCCCAGAAAAACAAGAAACAATATTTCCTTCCAAAAGTAATAATTACTGTATTTCACCAAATCTAAAATGCCATCCACTTTAAGATATTACGTTGGGAACCAATAGAAAAGATGAACGCTGCCAACATAACCATAACTTCCCATCGATTTTAATGATGCTTATGTAGTGGGGGAGGGAGAGGGGATGTATGTCTGAGAGTCAATGAAATTGTGAAGATGAATAGATACGATGGATGATGGATCTGTGTGTCTTCTTTCATTTGACTGTTAGTCTTTAATTTCAGAACTGTGGAAGATCTGAAAAATAATGAAAGCCAATGGAAAGACTCCCCACTGGCAACCAGACACCGTGAGATGCTGAAACGCTGCAAAACTCAGCTTAAGGTCTGTATAGTTAACTGGGGTAATTGTGGATCAGCCTCACAATAGGAATTTTCCCACCAGGATATGCGCCTTGAATGAAGTTTAATGTCCTCATTCTTTCCTCATTATTCTTTTCCCCCAAGATAAAAATGGTACATTTAAATGTGTGTTGATTGTTTCTATGTATATGTAAATCTCAGGACCAAAAGTGCATAGCGTGTGCCAGTAATTATATGAATTCTTAATGGATCTTATCATCCTTGAACATCATCTCCCTTTCCTTACCTCATGCAAGTGCTAACCCTGACTCTGCACCAGAAACACACACACTCCAGTTTGTCCGGCCACACATCTTCATGTTTGACACAGTGGATTTGTGGTAGTGGAAAGCTATCTTTCTTTTGCCCCTCATTCTTCGTTGAACTGAAAATGATCCATTGTATAGAACCTAACTGTAGACGGGAAGATTTCTGCTTATAAACATGGTGGTGGTGGTTTAGTCGCTAAGTTGTGTCTGACTCTTGCAACCCCATGGACTGTAGCCAGCCAGGCTCCTCTGTCCATGGGATTCTCCAGGCAAGAATACTGGAGTGGGTTGCCATTTCCTTCTCCAGGGGATCCTCCTGATCCAGGAATTGAACCCAGGTCTCCTGCATTTACTGGCAGATGATTTACCGACTGAACTAGGAGGGAAGCCCTTATAAACATATAAGGAAGCTTATAAACGTGGCTAAAAACAAACACTAGCTAAAGTTGTACAAGGGAAGCACAGACAGCAAATGTATTCATTTTTCTGTGTTTATGTTCAGATTACAAAGCTGAATGTTAGCTGGCCATGTTTTCTGTTACAGTAGGATGATATGTAGAAATTTTACCTGACTTAGATTTCTGGTACAAGTTAAAAATTTCAGTTTTATTTACTAATGGAGTAGAAACCTCTTTGAGAAGCAGGATAAGCCAGGGACTCTTTTCTGAGGTCTGTAGACCCCTTAAGCACTCCAGAGAGAGGTTTCAAGAAGTCTGGAAACTGTTGACATTTATATGTAATGTGTGTGCATATGGATGTTTAATCTCACAGTGATCCTCTGAGATGGGTGTTATACCCTTGGTGAACGAGCATTTTGCCCAAGATGAGCTTAAGTACTGACCTGGAATTTAGATGTGAATATGTCAGGCTCCTTCTCAGTAACCACCACTGACTTCCAAAGGGTCTCTCTTGTCAAGTTTTTCAAATATGACAGTGATGACTTAACCTTTTCAGCACTAAACTATGCTCAGTGGTTCGCATGCACACCTTCTTAGAGCAGAGGAAGCTCTTGAGACACAAACAGCATCTTACAGCCCATTAGTGCTAATGCTGTAGAAGCCCTAGAGCAGGGGTCCCCAACCTCCAGTATCTAATGCCTAATCTGAGGTGGAGCTAATGTAATAATAAACCTAAAGTTCAAAATAAATATAATGTGCTCAAATCACCCCAAAAAACCATCCCCACCCCACCACATCCCACTCTGGAAAAATTGTCTTCCACGAAACTGGTCCCTGGTGCCCAAAAGGTAGGGGACCGCTGCCCTGGAGCCTAGATTTCCCAGCTCCTGGCCCATGCCCTGCCTGTGACCACACATAGGGACTTAGCCACCAGCTAATCTATGAATGGGGACATACCTGCCTCCACAGAAACTGGTACGATGCAAGGCCTGTGCTGATGCTGGCTTGCTTGATGAGAGCTTTCTGAGAAGATGTCTGAACTTCTACGGCCTTCTCATTCAGCTGCTGCTCCGCCTCCTGGACCCTGCCTACCCGGAGTGAGTTGCTCTGTCTTCCTCCCCGTCTCCACTCGTCCAGGCCGTGTTGTCTTTATTGCTCTACAGAGCCGACACCCAAAACCAAGACCTGGGATAATGTAATCAGGAATGCATTTCCAGATTGTACTTAGATAGACTATGAAAGTAGTGATGTTAATAGCTGTTTTCTCTGAAATTAGTTTCAGTAGTGAAGGACTGTCAGCACTTCTTAGGTTAATTTTGAGAGAGTGCTTTTTGAAAATTGGCTATAAAATCTTTGATAAAAAAGGAAATCTATTAATCGGAAGTGAAAAGTTGGGATTAACAGGGTATTGGGTCCCCCCGAGCACTGGGTCGAGGCAGACCTCTAGTCAATTCCAAGAATGAACCGAGAACATCATGGATCTCTTTATCATCACCTGGACAGCTCCTCCAGACAGCCATTTTTGTTTTCTTTGTTACAATTTTATGGTTATTATGAAATCTCCAGATCATCAATGTTGGGGAGGTTGGCCGAAGCCAGCTGTAGGAATGGAAAATAGTATTTAAAGTAAAAATGTCCCCGATGGTAAGAATTGGAATTCTAAACCAGTTCTGCCAATCCTCAGAATCTATATTCGTTTTTGTTTAGTCTCTTAAGTCGTGTCCAACTCTTTAGTGACCCCATGGACTATAGTGTACCAGGCTCCTCTGTCCATGGGATTTCTCAGACAAGAATACTGGAGTGGGTTGCCATTTCCTTCTCTAGGGGATCTTCCTGAACCAGGGATCAAACCTGTGTCTCCTGAATTTGCAAGTGGGTTCTTTACCATTGAGCCATCAGGGAAGCCTCAAGGTCTATATAGGTACAGATTATGGTGTTGATTACAATCATTCACATAAGGAATTATGGAAGAGAAAGAAGAATATATAAAGCAGATGCCTTCAAAAGAATCAAAAGTTGCATTTTGCCTCTAAATGCAAAAGCATTTATGTGTAGTATTAAAGATGAAATTCAAACATATAAAAGCAAAGAAATAAATGTGTGTCTGTATTGTCTTAAACAGTTTGAACTGCATAAAATGACCAAACATGACACTTTTATTTCCTTCGCGTTTTATTTATTGCATTAACCTTAACAGGAAACCAAGAAAAGGAACAACATTCACGTCCACCTTAGCACATCCCCATCTTCATGATTCCCTGTTCATTTCTGGTTGCAGTTTCTTTGCCTGTGCACTGTTTACTTAGTTGTATTATAGAATGAGAGCTTTTTCCAGATGAACCACTTATTGTAATTGTAGTGTTCTAGTCCTCATAGTTTGATGTGTCACGATTTCACTTTGTAACCTGTACTTTTCTCTCTTTGACAGTGTAACACTGCCTTTAAATTCAGATGTCCCCAAGGTATTTGCAGCATTGCCTGAGTTTTATGTAGAAGATGTTGCTGAATTTTTATTTTTTATTGTACAGTAAGTCCCATTCACATATTACATATTTATAATATGTTTTTATATTTAATGTACACATTGTATTACAAACCTCCATTTGATGCCACTGAATGCTGCCCAGAGACTGGAAAAATAAATCCAGCTGTGGCACCAAGCCAATTCCAATAATATCTCAAGACAGAAGCAGGATTAACAATACTAGTAATAATGTACTCTGTGAAAATTGAGTTGAATTTTTAATAACTGAGTATGCGTTTCTGAGAAACAGAAGGAGAACCAGTTTATAAATATCTGAGTGAACATTCAAAAGCCAGAAATACCCACATCTGTATTCTGTACCAATATTTTTCTCAACTGTAAAATTAGAGAAAGCTTGCAAAGAAATAGGTTGAGTTTATAAGCAGAATTTGAAATCTGAAAAAATGGAAACTAAATATTTTAAATATTTTTTAAAGTCTCTTTGATTGTGAAGATCTTTTGTAAAATTATGATTTAGTTGTACTTTGGTTTATTTTCCAAGACGTAAGTTAGTACAACATGCTGTGGTCAATAGACACAGTGGGTTTGGAATCCTATCCAGTTATAATGTGAATAGTCACCTTAAAATCAACAAGTTAAAGTCCTTCAGCAACTTGTTCGTCCTCAACCTATTCGTCCCCTTCCTCGGCCAGTCAGAAGCATCCACCCACGTTGAGCCTCCCGAAGCTTCACTACCTGTCCTTCTCACCTCTCTTCAGATACTCTCCTCAGGTGCTTTACGAGCCCTGCACTCAGGATATTGTGATGTTCCTCGTCGTGATGTTGTGTAACCAGAACTACATCCGAAATCCGTATCTGGTGGCCAAACTGGTAGAAGTCATGTTCATGACCAACCCTGCTGTTCAGCCCAGGACCCAGAAGTTTTTTGAAATGATCGAGAACCATCCCCTCTCCACCAAGTTGTTGGTCCCTTCCCTGATGAAGTTTTATACAGGTAATGTTCCTGGTGTGTGCAGGTGGGCAGGATTTTCTAAAACCAGCAGGTGAAGTTGTTCTAAACCTGCTACCTAATCTCCTAGTGTCCACACAGAAGTATCACCCACTAACCCACCGCCAGCAGTACAAAAACTGTTGGTTATTTTCCGCTCAAGTTGTGGAAACATGACACTGATCACTCTCTTTAATGCATACTAGTCACTGATAATTCAATGGAATCCATAAAAAGGTAGAGGGGTTACATTGAGACCAAACTGATGTTTTTATCTGAAATTACCTGGTTCATTTTATATTTGACTGTGCTAGGTCTTCATTGCTGCACACGGGCTTTCTCTAATTGCAGCAAGTGGGGGCTACTCTTTACTGCGGTGCTCAGGCTTCTTATTACAATGGCCTCCCTTGCTAGGGCACATGGACTTCAGTAGTTTCAAACCCATGTCCCCTGCATTGGTGGTGAATTCCTAACCACTTGCACCACCAGGGGAGCACTACCCGGTTCATTTTAATTTCTAACTTACACCATTAGTTTTGCAAACACAAAGTTTCAAAACTGTGGGTGCAACAGGGAGCTGGTTAAAAATGCTTATTCTTGGGACCTCCCCCTCCCACCCCTCGAAACCAATGGAATTAGGATCTCTGGGAGTCTTCACTCATTCACTAATTCTATACATTTATCGAATGTCTACTCTTTGCTAGGCACTGTCCTAGGTGCTAGGCTACACTGGTGAACAAGATTGAGAACATACCAGACACTCTGCAAGGAGGTCTTCCTCTTCTGGTTGAACTTTATTCTGAGTTTCCATTCGTAGTTTGGCTTTTCAACTGCAGATGTATTTTCATAAAGCCAGTTAGTTACCTGCAGGCCGCATTCACCTGTTTTCTCCCAAAGGCACATGATTGTACTGATGGGACAGTTTTTCTCCAGTTGTATATTTCTCAGGAAAGGAAGTGTGTTGTCTATCTTCTTACCTTCTATTGAACCTAGCACGCTCTGGGCACTCATTTAGCAGAATATACTCGCCTTGCTCTTGAAAGAAACCCCAGCCTCCATGAGCACAGTCCCTGCTGTTCACAGAGGCAGCAGTGGATTGAAGGTTCTTCTGTGTTCAGTGACAGCTATCCCTTCTCAGTTGATCAAGACCTGCTTCTGCTCATTTTGAGATGGTGCCCATATTTCTCTCTGCTTTCTGAGGCTCAAGAGTCTGTCTTCTTCCGCTTTGTCACTATTACCTTGTGTCATCTCTTGGAAGTTTCTCTACTTCTCTAGTCTTACCTAAAGAAGTCCACAAGCCCCTTGAAGTTTTGTTAACATGCTCACCTTGGCAACAGAGAGCACTCCTGGGTAAAAGGCTCTTGCTTGGCTTGCCTGTTCTTTTCTTAACCTCTTATCCCTGGTAGGAGAGGACCACGGGCCATTCAGGTACAATTGGTGTGTCAGCTGTTTACAGAACAGGACTTCATATGGTACCCTGCACCTGTCAGGCTTCACTGAATTGGAGGTAATCTTAAATTTATTTAAAAAAAAAAAAATGATGAGGTACCTCTTTTCACCTATCAAACTTATATTTAAGATGGGAAATACCCAGTGTTAAAATGACTTTTGAAAAATAAACTAATCTGCAAAAGCCTATTTCAGCCCTTCTGTCACTAGTATGCAGAATCAGTGCTATGAAACTGAGAATGTAGGTTGGTAAAGCCTTTCTGGAAGGCAAATTGGCCATCCACACCAGACACTTTAAATAGTGTTCCTATCTGGGGACTTCCCTGGCAGTCCAGTGGAGAAGATTCTTTGCTTCCGCTTTGGACAGCACAGGTTCAATCTGGTTTGGGAACTAAGATCCCACATGCTGTGGGGCATAGCCAAGAAATAATAATAATAAGGAACATTGGAGTAACAGATTATCTGTGTTGGAAGCAGCCATTCTCTGTCCCTGGGGCTGGGGGAACCAAGGGAAAAGGCTTGGGGTTATTGGAATCTGGTCGCTCAAATGATTTCCTAAAGGAAATCAACTCTGAATACTCAGTGGAAGGACTGAGGCTGAAGCCGAAGGTCTAATACCTTGGCCATCTGATGGGAAGAGCTGACTCATTGGAAAGGGCCCTGATACAGGGCAAGATTGAAGGCAGAAGGGGGAGGAGGTAGCAGAGGATGAAATGGTTAGATAGCATCACTGATGCAATGGACTTGAATTTGAGCAAACTCTGGGAGAAAGTGAAGGACAGGAGAGCCTGGTGTGCTGCAATCCATGGGGTCGCAAAGAGACAGGACTAGTGACTAAACAATAACAGCAGCAACAAATAGTGAAAGTATTAAAAAGAAATTCCTGCCAGTTGTAGGTCAGTTAAGTAAATTATCATTTATCCATCCAGTGGGTCCATGTGAGCCTTGAAAAATAGTGTTAGTTACATTAAATGGTTAAGTAATAAAAAGAAAGTGCCATTAATGGACCAGTTTGTCAACGGTAACCACCTTTTGGTACACGAACATATATTACAGATAAAAGTATGGGAAGATATGCACCAAAATGTTAACAGTGAGTTGTTTTGTTTTTGAATGGTTAAATTGCGTGTGGTTTTATTTTTCTTTTTTAAAAAGTTATCTAATGTCTTCATTATTCTACAGTAAACTTGTGTTGTTGGTATTGAAAAAACAAAAAAGATGTCAGTTAAATGCATTTTGTACTCAGTTAGTGCGCTGGGCTTGTCAGTGGCTTTGGGATAAAGGACAGGCTAGGCCTCCTGCCTGTGAGACCCAGGGTGGGGCGGAGGGGCAGGGGAGCACCGTAAAGATTCCAGGAGTGGGTGGATGAGTGGGTGTCCTTTCTCCTTTCTGCCTGGCCACCTAGCAGCATGCCCTCTGGCCCTGAACCGCCTCTGTAATCATGGGTGGATAAGATGATACCCGTGCTAATAATAACTGCTGCTTATTGAATATTTACTAATCCTTTCACTTAATCCCCACAGCAGTCCTCAAGATGGGTGCTATAAATATCTCCCTTGTACAAATGAGGAAACTAAAGCTTAGAAGGGTCTAGAAGCTCACTGAAGGTCAGCAGCCAGTGAGTGGCAGCGACCTCAGCAGTTAGGCATTAGCACAGGTGCTCCACCTGTTCCCCAGGGCCCGGCTCCTGGGGAGCCCCACAGTGGGCATGGCAGACATTCCCCTACGTGTCCAGCAAATCCACATTAAGTCCTGCTGGTTTAGGTCTTGGCTCCTGATCACGGCCAGCTCTCAGACATGAATTACAGCTTGATCTCTGAAACAGGCTCCTCTTTTACACCCAGAGCGGGTCTAGCTTAGATAGTGCCTAAGGTCAAATGTTTGTTCCAGAAATAAAACCAAGTTTCAGAATGTGTGTGAGTGTGCTCAGCCGTGTCCGACTCTTTGCAGCCCCCATGGATTGTAGCCCTCCAGGGTCCTCTGTCCATGGGATTTTCCAGGCAAGACCACTGGAGTGAGTTGCCATTTCCTACTCAACCCAGGGGTCAAATCCACATCTCCTGCATTGCAGGCAGCTTCTCTACCACTGAGCCACCAGGGAAACCTGAGTTTTGAAAAAAAACAAAGAGTATTTTATTTGTACTACAGCAAAGGTGGTACTTGCAGGACTAGCACTCAAAACGTGGCTACTCAGAACCAGGAAGAACTCTGATAACCAAGACAACTTCAAGACCACTCCCTTCCCCAAGCTGAGCAGAGTCAGCAAAGACAGTGTCAGCAAAGACAGAGTCAGCAAAGACCAAGTAGACGTGGTCACCAGCTCAGCAAATACGCACGGAGCTCCTACTATACATCAACTCCGGTGTTGCCCCTTGGGCCTAGCCGTGCGAACGCCAAAACTGCCACTGCCAGTTAGGCATTCTGGCGTGAAAACAGATGTGGAACCAATAAATAAGATACTTACAGAGAGTGGGTGTGAGAGGGGGGCCCAGTGCTAGTCTTTTTTTTTTTTTTTTTTGATACTGCACCACTTGGCACGTGGGATCTTAGTCCTCTGACAGGGATTGAACCCACACCTTCTGCAGCTGAAGCATAGTTTTAACCTCTGGACCGCCAGGGAAGTGTCGCCAGCCTGGTGTTACTTTTAAGACGCACAGGCAGGTCTCCAAGGAGATGACTTTGGAGTGATGTTGAAAACAAGGCTAAAGAGGGAGCCTTGAGAAGATCTCTGCCACAGTATGGCAGGCAGTGAGAACCGCACATGGAAAGGCCCTTAGGGCCCCGGGCAGCTTATTGAATCAAGACCTGTGAGCAGGAAGCAGGGATCTAGAACTCTGCAGGTCTTCTAGAAATAGGACTTGAGACAGACAAAAAAGGAGAAATACCATATGATATTCCTTATATGTGAAATATAAAAAGAAATGATACAAATGAACATACAAAGCAGAAGCATTCACATACTTAGAAGAAGAGCGTATGGTTGCCAGTGGGGGAAGGACGAGGGGAAGGGATAGTTTGGGAGTTTGAGATGGACTTGTACACACTGCTGTATTTAAAATGGGTAACCAACAAGATCCTACTGTATAGCATAGGGAAATCTGCTCAATGTTATGTGGCAGCCTGGATGGGAGGGGAGTTTGGGGGAGAGTAGACACATATATGTAGGGCTGAGTCCCTTTGCTGTACATGCAAAACTGTCACAGCGTTGTGAATTGGTTATATTCCAATACTTTGGCCACCTGATGCGGAGAGCTAACTCATTGGAAAAGACCCCGAGGCTGGGAAAGACTGAGGGCAAATGGAGAAGGGGGTGACAGAGGATGAGATCATTGGATGTCATCACCGACTCAATGGACGAGTTTAAGCAAACTCCAAGAGATAGTGAAGGACAGGAAACCCTGGCATGCTTCAGTCCCTGAGGTCACAAAGAGTTGGACCCGACTTTGCTACTGAACAACAACAATAAAAGGTTTAAAGTTTGGGGAAAAAAAGAACTAGGACTTGGGGATTATATCTTGGACTGATGCAATTTTGAGGGAACATTAGCAATGAACTTTTTGTAATGTTGGGAGAGATGTATGAGTCCTAAGTTCACGGTCATTTCTTAGTCTGTACTGTGTTCAGGATACAGGACAAGTGTTCTGGGCCATTTAGAGCACAGACGAGGCTCATTGTCAGCCCTCTGTGTGTTTCTCCCATAGACTCCATTAAGTCAGCCCTCCATACTGCAGCTCACACTTTTATACAGTTAACAAAATGATGCTTAGTTCAGCTTAAAGAAAGGTGCTTTTAGATCTTCATACTAAGGTACTATCCTTTTTTTATCTTTAAATAACTTTTTTTGTTTTTAAGTCCCTATTAAGTATTCATTGGGAAATACAGAAGATAGCAAAAAGAAAATAAAACTTGTTGATAATGTCTGCACTCAGAATCTCTAACATTTTGCTCTGTATCTTTCCAGTCAGCTTGTATCTCGCATGTGCAAGTGTGTGTATTTTTTAATATGAATCGACCCAAACTATATATTTTCTTTAGTAGCCTGTGGTTTTATGTGCGTGTGCTCAGTCGTGTCTGACTCTTTTTGATCCCATGGGCTGTGGTGATGGAATTTTCCAGGCAAGAAGGGAATGGGTTGCCATTCCCTTCTCCAGGGGATCTTCCCGACCCAGGAATTGAACTCATGTCTGCTGCATTGACAGACAGATTTATATCACAAATACCTTTTTGCATTCTCTCTTAGGCATTGGATTATTTATATTTTCTTCTGTATAAATAGTACTTTAATGAATATCATTGGAGATCAGTCTTTGAACATGTGTTTTTATTCCCTCCTGCGTTTGTAGTGTCTTGCATCTTTTCCTTAAGTCCGTTGTCTTTACCTGACAGTTTTCCCTCTTTTTAAAATTTGTCATGAGTTCAGGAATTTCTCATGCTTAAGCTATTTGTCTTTTTATAAGAAGTTTGATCTTTGTTCCATTTTAAAAGCTACATGGATCATGATAACTGGTAAATGAATGACGAGTACATAGAGATTTACTGTGCTTTTCTCTACTTTGATACATGTTTTAAAATGTCAGTTATACAAAAGTAGTTAAAGTAATAATCAAATTCAATAGATATGTTGCCCTTAATAAAATTTAACCCAGTGTTTTTTCCCGCTCAGGGAAGTGTTGTGGAGTTTCTATAAACTAGTAACTGTCGGGGGAGGTATGATAATTCATCTCTGGTCAGTGGTGATGCTAGCCCAGTGATGCCCAGCGATTTTCCCAGACCAGTTCATTTTATTACTGTCATTGCCCTCCTTCACTGTGACGGTCTGTCTTCAAAACCACTTGTAATTTCTCTTCTGCCTTACGTATGAGATAGAGACAGAGTTGTATCACGTCTGATTTTACAGACTCGTATTACTCCTTAATGTTATAGCAGCAATAGCTGCTTTTAGAAAGGTAAGAAAGTCCATGCCCTTCAGTCCATTGTCTCTCTCCTGCAGACGTTGAGCACACCGGCGCCACCAGTGAGTTCTATGACAAGTTCACCATTCGCTATCACATCAGCACCATCTTTAAAAGCCTTTGGCAGAACATAGCTCACCACGGCACCTTTATGGAGGAGTTCAAGTGAGTATTGGGCCCCTAATGTCACCACTTGCCTTCTTGCAAATCAGAGGGAGAACAGCCACTTAAAAGCTTTCCCAGCTGGTTCTTGTTGACTGTTTGGTTGGTCTCCTCTAAGTTTTCCAGATGGTCCTGCTAAATGTGAGCAGGATTATCAAAATCTCTGCCTGCCAAACTTTGCTGAATTTTAGATTTGTCAAGATACTTTGGGCATAACATACGTGGAGACAGAGTCTATTCTGAGATGAAGTGTTATGTTTTTTGGTGTTTCTTGATTACTGTATTACATGAATTTGCAGAATGGCTCAAATGGGATCTTCTAGCACTCTTTGAATATGTTGAAATCAAGCTTTAGAGTTAGAAGCGTTAGGAGGACTTCAGGTTCAAAAGCAGCTAGTATGAAGGCTGTCATTTGAAATGATGTTCTTTGTAGGGAGGGCCTAGAACTTGATGAAGTTTGTCTCATTACCAACCTGAAGTTTCAGTGACTGCTTAAACCTGGACATTTGTAATGCCATCTAAGTTACTTAAAGAAAAGTGGACATAAAGAACAGACTTGTGGACACAGTGGGGGAAGGAGAGATTAGGACAAACTGAGACATATACACTAGCACATGTAAAATAGATAGGCAGTGGGAATTTGCTGTATGATGCAGCAGGCTCAAATCTTTGATGCAGGGAGCTCAAATCTGGTGCTCTGTGACAACCTCGTTGGGGAGGGGGATGAGTGGGAGGTGGGAGGGAGGTTCAAGAGGGAGGGGACATAAGTATACCTGTGACTGAGGGGACATAAGTATACCTGTGACTGATGCATTTTACTGTATGGCAGAAACCAATACAACATTGTAAAGCAATTATCCTCCAATTAAAAAGAAATTTTTAAAATAAATGTGCTTTAAAAAGAAAAGTAGATGAAAATGGTGATCTCTTGAATTAATCTTAAGAACCATCTACTCTTATATTTGCAACCCATATTCAATCCTTGATCAAGCGGAGCTGTCAGTTGTTAACTGAATTACCATTCAACAGTGGAAGTATGGCCAGTGGAATAGCCATTTCTTTGATAGCTTCCCACAAAGTAAACCCTTTAGGTTAGTTCTTTCTTTTTTTTTTTTTTTTTAAATTTTTTTTATTAGTTGGAGGCTAATTACTTCACAACATTTCAGTGGGTTTTGTCATACATTGACATGAATAAGCCATAGAGTTACGCGTATTCCCCATCCCGATAGGTTAGTTCTTTCTTTCCATGAACTGCTCTTGTTGTCAGAAGTACATGCCAACAAAAGCTTGCAGTGAGGTTAATGAGCTTAGGAGACCAGGCATGCCTACAGCTCCATCTGCATGATGCTGATAAGGAGTGTTCATTCTGAATTTCCCATCTCCTGATATCCAGGCCTCTGCCTTTGTTAACAGGTACTTGTCTTCCCAAGACAAGACCCCACTGCCCTCTGATTTCCCAGCAATAGATCCTGAAGAGTAGTTCCTCTTTTCTGTCCTAATCTGACAGGTCCAGAATCTAATAGGTGGACCAAGCCATCTCAGCTCACCAGGTAGTCTGTCCATTATAATAGGATTTACAGGACAGTTCCGAAGATTGGAAGCTTCTGTTTCTATAAAGACCATTAATATCGTACGTTAACTGTATTCCAGCTTCCAGTTTTTCTTCAGTGTGTCTTTCTTTATGAAAAAGATTAACTGTGTCATTAGTTCTCTTATCTGTTATATGCGGGTATTTGTGCTTTCCTTATATCTTGGTGAGTTTAAGCATATTTTTTCTAATCTGGAAGAGTGTTTTCTCTACTTAAAATTATTTAGGGAATGAGCCAGGGAAGTGCTGGTAACCCACTCTCTGGAGCTGGGGGTGCTGGAAGTCAGCACTTGCTGGTTTTCCAGGGTGTCAGTACTTCTACTGATGCCAGAGTTGAAGCTGCCAAGGGAATTTGCTCACAGAATTCTAGAATGTTATTAGCAATGACTCTGAGGAACCTTGCCAGGTGGCTCCAGCACATCACTGGAATGAACTTATCACAGCTAATATAAAAGAATCACACAATCTAAGGGGAGATGCGGGGGTCCCAGCATCGAGTTGTGTCGAGGCTGGTGACTCTGCAGGGTGAGGTGGGTATCTCTTGGGTGGAGGCCATTTTCTCCGGGACCTGCCACCACATTCGCTGCCAATAAACGTGTGACTGTGTCCTGTGTAATTGCCTTTTAGTTCTGGGAAGCAGTTTGTCCGCTATATAAACATGCTGATAAACGACACGACGTTCTTGCTCGATGAGAGTCTGGAGTCTCTGAAGCGGATCCACGAAGTGCAGGAAGAGATGAAGAACAAAGAACAGTGGGACCAGCTGCCCCGGGTGAGGACTTGGTGCAGGTGGCCCAGGCGGAGCCCCACGAGGAGGGCTGCACTTGTTAGATGTGAAGGCTTAGATGTGACCGACTGGCCAGCACTTGTTATCTCCCTCCTGTGGGCTTTTGGGAAATTCGAGTGTGGGTTTTGAGTGGGAGAGACCTTAAGACATGACTTAAAGCCAAACAATGAGCCGAGAAATCTTTCAGAATGTGTCCTAGAAACTTCCTCTGTCTTTTAACTGTAAAGGGCTTTTTAGGGAGAAGAACTTTTATTGTTTGAATATGTTGATGAATATTTAGGAAAATAACTAGGGAATAAATCTCTAGAATTCTGTCTTCTAGACAAGAATTTGATTTGATCTTCTGTAGACAACTGTGTGAACAACCCTGAAGGACTCTGATAGAGTGTTTTTCCTTTCAATAGATTTTGCTTTTTTTATGTTCAGTTATAAATAGAAAAGAGGCTTGTCTTGCCAGGTTCCATGAGAAATGCTTGCTGTGCCGGCGGCCGCCTACAGCCGTCTCCTGACATTTTATTGCAGTCGTTTAGGTGGTTCCCTGGTCACTTACTGGGCTCTTGACAGCTATTGGTTGCCTCATATATTGACTAGTTCTGCTCCTGGTCTTGTTAGATTCAAAATCAGAACTGCTTTCCAGAAAGTAGGGAGGGCTACTTTTTCTTGACTGGAAGTAGCATTCTCAAAATGAATGTTATTGAGGTTCTAAAGTCGTAGAGTCAAAACTATCTTGTGGTGGTGGTTTAGTCGCTCTGTCTTTTCCGAGTCTTTATGTCCCTGCGACTGTAGTCCACCATGCTCCTCTGTCCTCAAACGCCGAGGGTTGAAGCACATTGAGGAAGGTTTTCATTCCAAGTATTCTCACAGCTTTGATAAGAATTCTACACCTTACTGTAGCCAAAGTGCTTCAACTACAGACTTCACCCTTTTGGGGGGCTTCACCCAGAGTCCATGATTTCTGGATTTGTCTGGAGTCCATGCTAACATGCTCCTCAAGCCCCTCTAATTGTATTCGTGAGATAATGCAGTGGTTGTCGTCTTTTTCCACCCTCTAGATACACTTTGTTCTTCTCATCACTCATGTTCATTTTTAAACACACCTTAAACTGTTTTGCTCCAGGGCCACCAAAACGCTCCTCCTCTGCTCTCTATTTCACACAGGCTGCAGTCAGCCCTGCGCCTGAGCCTCCACAGCCCCAGGGGGCTCTAAGACATCCTCCGAAGCTTACCAGTCCTTCGACTCCAATCTGGCCCGGTCCCCCAGCCCTTGCAGAACGTGTCAGGGAGACCGATGAGCTCTAGTTGAAAGACCCTAGCTTTGGAATCCAGCGGACCTGGGTTTGAGAACTGGTACTGCCACTCATTGAGTTCATCATCTGTTTCCTGGCCCGTAAGTCAGAGGTAGTTCCTGCCTTGAGGAAAACTGAGGAGAGATGGTGGATGGCGAGGACTGAGTTCAGGACCAGCCCAGAGAACGTGTTCAGGATGTGCAGCTCCTGTGGTTTTATTTGCCTTGAGACACTCCTGTCCAAAATGCTCTACTTTCTGCTGTTAGGTATTAAACTTTTACCCATCCTTTGAAGGAGGTCTACCCATCCTTTGAAGGAGGTCTTGTCCAAATACTTCCTCATAGTTGGCTTCCCACTAGGGGAGCTGCAAAGTCTCACCTTTCTGTCTGCTCCTGTGATGCCCGCTTGATGTCACTCATGATGCCAGTGCTGGACCAGCTTATGCTGTCGATGTTGGGATGTAGCTCTGCAGCACATTGTCTTGTCCAGGGCCAGTGCTTATCATAAGAACTTTTGTTTATGAGGCAACTGAGCACATACTATTGATTTTTTTCTGTGTTAATGGATGGGAAAAGGTCATAAATAATCCCTGACAAATGCTATTTCAGAAATCAGTTCTACTTGGCTTTGAAATCACTTCCTACCTCCCGTCTCCCTGCCTGCTCCTCCCCAGTGCTCAGACCTCAATTGTCTTCTCTTTTTTCACACACGACTTTCCCTAGGTCGTGTGTTCCTTGGTAAGGGTGCTGGTTGGAGTTTTGATGTAAGAGTAGCTCTTTGTCAGGAGAAACTGTCCCAGATGCTGCAGGGCATCTCCAATTCATGCCCATTTAATGCCAGTCATGTGTCCCTCCTACTTCCGGTTACCAGGCAACCGGAAATACTCCCACACAGTACCTGATGCCCCCAGTTGAAAACAGCTGCAGGCCGATCTCATCTATTCCAAGGCTTTAACTGTCTGTATTCTAAAGACTCCAAAATGTGCCTCCCAAGCTCGGCTCACTCTTGATTCAGGCTTATGTAAGTTGATTCAGGCTTACGTAGCCAGCTATTGACTTGCCTCTGCCCGGAGTTCTAATGGGATCTCCACTTGTGTCCAGAAGTTGTTTTCCGGATCTCCTCTGCCCTGCCTCAGGAAATGAGGACTGCATTCTACTCAGTGCTCTGGCTCAGCACCTGTGGAGTGTTCCTTGATTTCTCTCGCTGTCTCAGCAAATGCCCCTAGGCTCTATCTCAAAATATATTCATTGTCTGACCTCTTTCCTCCACCTCTAGACCACTATGGTCTCTTACCTGGAGAAGACTCCCTTGTGGTCTCCCAGCCTTCACCGTTGCTGATGTCCACTCCAGAAGGATGCTGTTAAAATCTCAGTTGGCTTCATTTTTTTTTTCCTTCAGCCGTGCCTTGAGGCATGTGTAAATCTTAGTTCCCTGACCAGGAATCAAACCTATGCCTCCTGGAGTGTAAGTGCAGTGTCTCCACCACTGGACCACCAGGGAAGTCCTCTGTCAACTTCTTATTGCTGCTCTGCTCAGAGCCCTTCCAGGCTTCCTGAATTCTCCCTGGGCATGCACTATCGGCCCTACCCTTCTTCCTTCACTCCTCTTCCCGGGCTACACCCACCTCCTTGCTTCTCCCCTCACCAGCAGGGCCTTTGCACTTGCTGTTCCCTCCACCTGGAGTGCTTTTACCCTGGATTTTTGCTGATTCACTTCCTTTAGCTACCTTCTTAAATGTCACCTCCTCAGAGAGGCCTTCCCTGACTACCTTTTTCAGAGTAGCACCCTGACCCCAGCACACTCTTCCTCCTTGCTACCCTGCTTTATTTTTCTTGAAAATCATTATCAGACTTACTAAGCATCTGTTTGGGTGGGTGTCTGTTTATTGCTTGTCTCTCTAACTGGAACCCAAGCTCCATGAGGTAGGGAGCCTTCTTGGTCGTATTCTGTGCTCCATCCCCTACCAGAGGCCTGGTCCATGATTGATAAATGAGCAAGACACCCTGACACACATCGAGGTGGTTCTCACTTTGCTGTTCTTCCAGTCCCCCTGCTTCACCTTTTCTGTCCTGTCCAGAGGGCAGTGGGCAGGTCATGCAACACTGATGCAGGTTCTCCTCCAGGCACTTTCCCAGGATGTACTGGTGTGGCTCCATCAGCTCTTCCAGCTATTTTCCCTCCCCCAACACAAAGTTAGCTGGCCTCTGAGCAACTGTAAGAATATAAACCCATCCTGATATTTCTACATTTTATTCCTTGCAGAGCCTTCTCTACCCCATCTTACTTTACCCATGAGTCAAATCCACCTTGTTATCTCATGTTCCAGCCTCTGTCAGAGGACGAGGAGGAGGATGGAGCCTGAGGCAAGCATGCTGACAGTTGTAAAGGTTGACAGCCTGACTGCTGTGAAAAGACATGGTTCAGAAGCTTAGCCATTTCCAGGCCTTTGGTGTCATGGCAAAACCTACAGACTTCAGTGTCATAGCATAACAGATCTCGTGTTTTCAAAATAATGATGACTAAGCAAAGGTTATTATTAAGGACAATGAACATCCTTTATTAGGTCCCAGTGTGTATCAAGCACAACATCACTTATTTCATCCTGCACAGAGGTTCATAGTGACTTCTTTTTGTCATTGAGGAAACTGAGTCTTGTGTACGTTAAATCATGTGCCAGGGTCACCTTCTCCAAACTCCTAAGGATGTCTGATGGCAAAAGGAATAAACCTCAGTAATCTGGAACATTTGCCATACAGCTGGTTCTATGATTCCCCAAGTCTGTTGACTGTATTACACACTTCCCTAGTTATGAGCTGACTGTATTTTTCCCTTGCACTTGGAGCTTGGTGAGCTGATGACTAGTTCTGAGATGTGTCTGGCATCTGTTCACTGTTCCCCAGGATCAGCAGCAGGCTCGCCAGTCCCAGCTCGCTCAGGATGAGCGCGTTTCACGCTCCTATCTTGCCCTGGCAACAGAGACCGTGGACATGTTCCATATCCTCACCAAGCAGGTCCAGAAGCCATTCCTGAGACCCGTGAGTAGAACCTTCAGGGTATTTGTTTTGTCTGTTGGATTCAACATTCAGAGCCTATCAACTTAGAACTAAATATAGTCGTCATTGAAATTCTGGGTGTTTTAGCATCACAGTCACCAATCAGTTAGAATCTGTCACTGAGTTTGTTCCCAGTTATGCTAATTGATATGCACAACACTCTGTTGATACACTGAAGTCTGAAGACGGTCACTTCTAGTTCACTTTCTGCTGAGATAGCACATTGGATTATTAATGTTGAAACTGTGGCATATTTTTATCATTATTGATTCCTGTGTTTTATTTATAAGAAAAGTATAAAGTGACATCAATTGGAAATTAGAGTTTATTAAGTAGAAATAATTGATAGTGTGTAAGATCTTTGGTTCTCTTCAAGTGTAGCTTTGTTACATTCAAGAAGTCAAAGGTTATTGAGAGCCTTAGTTAGGGTTTATGATAGATCACTGGTAGACAGAATGTTTGACTTTGACTTGATTGAAGAGACCTGGATCCTGTTTCTGAAGTCAAAGCTGAGAGGCATAAATGAAAATCTCTGCTTTGCTTTGACCACCCCTCCAACACACATACACACACACACACGGAGTTTAGAGGCATTACAGTGTGGCCACGACAAGGGTAGTGAGGCAAGTTGATAGGTAGAAGGCAAGAAAGGGACCTAAGATTTGGTAGTCCATTGTTCACATGGAAGCACAGTTATAGTGGAATATAATTTTACTATGTATTTCCTCCAGTTTCCCTCTCTGTTTTAAAAAGAAATTTTTGGATGCACAGCACAGCATGTGGGATCTTAGTTCTCCAGGGATCAAACCCGTGCCCCCTGCAGTGGAAACACAGCCTCAGCCACTGGACCTCAGGAAAGTCCCCTCCCTGCTTACTCTTACCTTCAGGATTATCACCACACCCTGGCCTGGGTGCAGCTCACGAGATGGGCCCCCTCCCCTGTCCCCTTTCCATTTCATGTTTTTTCATAAATAGATTTCAGCACAGGAGCAACAGAACATGAAGCAAACAGTGCATCATTAAAAGCATAAGAACACGGCAATTCATTTAGACAAGGTACTTCAAACACTTGCTTCCCTTAAAGCCTTGCAAATGGAGTTTCTATAAAGTTTTTCTGTAAAGGCCAGACAGTGAATAGTTTATATGTTGTGGGCCACACAGTCTCTGTCTCAGCTACTAACTGCTGTTACTGTGTTCCAGTAAGACTTCCTCAGCTGAGGCATCAGGCCATATTTGTCTTAGCCCAGAATTTGCCAGTCCCTGCTCTAAGTCATGTTGTATTTTATGTTCAGGTGCTCCAATGACAGTGCCATGTGATTGTTTAGAGGGTCAGAAACTATAAAAATTACTTGAGGGACTTCCCCAGTGGTCCGGTGGCTGAGAGTCCAAGCTCACAATGCAGAGGGACCAGTCAGGGAACGGGATACCCCATGCCCAAACTAAGAGTTCACATGCCTCAACGAATATCGAAGATCCCTTGTGCCACGGCTAAGACCCCACACAGCCAAACAGATAGATGAATAAAAAGAAATATTTAAAAATATCTTTTGAGACTAAATTATCATAAAGCCTTTTTTTTAAACTCTAAATTCTTCATTTTTAAAGGAAATTATTGAAAGCTAAGTGTAATATTTTCATGTCAATTAAAATTAATTTTTTTCAAGATCTACTAACTGATCTGAGCTATCCGCACACATGGGTCATGGTCTTCTGCCCCCAGACTTTGCTCTGCCTGCCATCATCTTTCTTTTTCCTTTGCTGTACTGTTTTCACCTTCTTGGCTAGTCTTGGCTGGTTAGCACAAAACTCTCCCACTTCAGAAAGAAAAATCACCAGTTATATTCTCTTCTTAATCACTCTTTTATCTCACAGTTTCTTAACAATTAAATATAGGAATATGGTGGGGGAGGGAGGTGCAAGAGGGAGAGGATATATGTATATGTATAGCTGACTCATGTTATACAGCAGAAACTGACACAGCATTGTAAAGCAATTATCCTCCAACTTAAATTTTTTTAAATAATTTAAAAGTTAAAAAAAAAAGAAAAAAATAATAATTTAAAAGTTACGGATGTATTATCAAGACATAAAATATTTGGAAATTGTGAATCAAAAATGAAAGTGTTTGTAGAATAACAACATGGATATATTCATCTTAACCCAAGGGATGACATTCCATCATACTTCAGTGAAGAAGAGTAGATTAAAGAGTATATATTCATCAAAAAACAAACAACAGGAGTACTTTACTTTGTGCAAGAGTGGGTCCTTTAAAAGCTAAGTTTAAGTTGATTTTGTATAGATCCAGTCATTAAATTTACTGAAAACCTTGTTCCTTAAAGAGAAGCCTTCAAGACTCATATTTATGGCCACTGTTTAATACTCTCAAAGTGAGATTTTCCTCTCTCAGTTTTCCTTAAAGCAAAGTATGCCCATTTGTAGTAATACTGTATCATCTAGTGGGGTTATAGCATGTTATTTCATACTTATCTTCTAGTTGTTTCATTTGTTTTGTTTCACTGGCTTGATTTAAAACCATTCAAGACAGATTTTATCTTCTCTTTTATATTTCTCTGCTCTTTGCATCTGATAAATGAGAATGGTGCATATTGTCTAAACTGCCAGGAACATTTAAAGTTTATAAAAAAAATAATACCTAAAATGATGGCTGAAAGAGCAGACTCAAACATGTGTGACTTCTTTCTCAGCAAATTCGAAGTGATTGTTGTTTTTATAGTTAAAAACATGAATTTAAAGAAAAGGTTGCTTTTTTGGCATTTATAAATATTTCATCAGGCTGCAGCATTCTATTAAGCATTAGAATTGTTGTATTAGAAATGGAGAGTAAAGAGAAGGCTGAATGGAATGTCCTCCTTCAGCTTATATGATGTAGCAGAGGTAAGGGATTCTTTGAACATCTATCCTGCCAATTCCTGGCCCTGCAGTCGCTGAAAGGAGAGTGTTTGGTCCTCCTTACTTGACTTGACAGCTTGACTTGTCCCGTTATTCTGTGATTCCCTAGGAACTTGGACCCCGATTGGCCGCGATGCTGAACTTCAATCTTCAGCAACTCTGTGGCCCGAAGTGCCGTGACCTGAAAGTTGAAAACCCTGAGAAATATGGCTTTGAACCAAAGAAGCTGTTGGACCAACTGACTGATATTTACTTGCAGCTGGACTGTGCCCGGTTCGCAAAAGCCATCGCTGACGACCAGGTCAGTGCCTGGGGGGCGGGCGACTTGAGTTTGCGTCCCTGTGGATGTCTGGCAGACTCCATGCACATCCCTCTGTTTCTGGATTTTCCCCACTGGAAATCAAGGAAGGGGACACTTTGCAAAATGTAGCTTGGAAAGTTTTTAGGATGTAAACAAATAACAGCCACAGTGGCAAGGAAAACTTGTCTGGTGTAAATGGAGATGAACCGGTTATTGTGCTTTGGACGTAAAGAGCGGATTTGGCTCTCAGATCCATTTCCAGTTGAGTTTGTAACCCATCTTGTTAAGAGCCTTGCTTGACAAATCTGTTAAGCTCAGAAGAAACCCTGTTTTCTCAGGGAGTCTCTTCAGCTTCAGTGCTGCTGTTAATTCTGTGGTTCCAGGTTTCAGACCTTTTTTGTTATGTTTACATCCTTCCCTCCCTTATTCCTTGGGTCCTGGTGATCACATCCATTTTGTGGTTTTCATTTCCACAGCTTCCAATTTAGTCCCGGAAACCCCAGTCCAGCCTTGATTTTTAATTTTTCAGAATCTCCTACAGGGCTTCTTCCTCCACGTTCCTCTGTCCTGCAGCATCTTCAGCACCTTAGTAACTAATGGTTATTAACTGCATGTCAGGGTTTAACCACCTTTCATGTTTTCACTTGTGACCCTCACAAAATCCTGTGATACGGGTTCCCTTGGATTCCTCACGCCCTCAGAGGCGCACAGAGGTTAGAGAGGCACACGGTTAGCGTGGGGCAGAGACAGGGCTGCTCCCCGGTGTCTGACCTGAGTCCCTGTCCTCAACTTCTCTGCTCTCTGCTTAAAATGCCCCAATGTTCCATGTTCGTTTCCATCTCTCCATCTTTGTTCACATTGTTTTTCCAGATATTAATTACCTCTCAGGGTAACTGTCACTAGGAATTCCAGAAAGGTTGTTGTTGTTGTTTATTTATTTATTTATTTATTGACTGCCCTGCACGGCATGTGGGATCTTAGTTCCCTAACCAGGGATCGATCTTGCATCTCCTGCATCCCTGCATTGGAAGCACGGCATTGTAACCAGTGAACCACCAAGGAAGACCCCTCCAGAAGGTTTTTTACTTACATATCATCTAAAGGTCAAAATAGGGAAATTGCAGGTCCTCTTGTTTTTTTTCCAATAAAAACTTTATTAGACATATGTCATATATGTCGTAGGTACTTTTAGATGTAAGCAGGAGATGTGGTCTTGACAGAGTGCCTGCAATGGAAAAAAACCACATATGTCTAAAGCAGTTTTTCTGCAAAAAGGTAGTGGTAAAAGAACAGGTTAGGTGTTTGCAGTTATTTTGAGGAGATTGTAAAATGATTCTCCCATCTGCAGCTGTATAATACTGCATGTATTGAGAAATGGAAGATAAACAGTAGTCTTAGGAGGGACAGGAAATGGAAATGTTCACCATGTGAGCTCAGGGCGTCCGCCTTGGGCAGCAGGCCGACTAGAACGGGGCTTCTCAGCCCAGCCAGAGGTCAGGTGTGAGAAGTCTCCAGGGACTCTTCCACTCTTACAGTCAGGGACTCCAGAGGGTCATTAGCCTGCTCCCTCTCCTCCTGGTAGGTTTTCCTGTGGCCGCCACAACGCAAGAAGTTAATGCAACTCAAAGTTTGCAGTGTGGATGAACACAGCATACCCAGTGAGACAGTGAAAACCAAAGGGGTGCTTCCTACTGCTTTCCTTGGTGACCAGTGAACCATCCACACCCCCTGGTAACGCCTGTGGATTATGGTGGTGGCCTACGGTGCACTCAGGTCTGCTTGAATGTCTCAGTAGCCCTGTTCTTCCAGACCCTTGAGGCAAGCACACAAGTGCTGGTGACACCGTGGAGAGAGGAACGCTTTTTAAGCGGGTTTTTAGCTGCGTTGTACAGTGTGATGTTTGTCTCGATTTTTGGACACTTTGCATTGACGTTGGCTGTAAGCCAGTGAGGGGCCTGCCAACCGGATTGTCTTGGAAGAGAGTCTGGGTGGCGGGGAGAGGCAGAAGGATGGAAGACTGGAAGGCTCCAGGGAGGTGGTGGCACTTTGTTATCTCCTTTGGGGCAGTGCTGTTGATTTGCTCTGGTTCCGTCTGGCGTGTCTTACTTTCCTGGGAAGACAAAAGGAAGAAGAAAGTGGCGGCCGAGCAAGAAAAGAAGCAGAGAGCCTTCCACGCACGAGAGCGGGTGGAAGACAGGTGCCCAGGACAGGTGACAGGAGACACCAGTACAAGGAGCCCTGAGCTTTACACTCAGGTCTGAGCAGAGAGCCCCTGGTCAGGGTGGGAGGAGGCGGGGTGGGCAGCAGGACGGCTGTGCCCAAAGCCCAGAGAGCCTAGGAGAAGAGAGGTCCTAACCTGACTTGGGAGCCGTGTCCAGGGCTGCATCTCCCTGTGCTTTCCGGACAGATGGATGGCAATCTGATGCTCCTGGAGCACTGTCTGTTAACACCACGTTTCATGAAAAAATGATGATAGTAAAGAGCCCACCTGAAATCTCACTTCTCCCATGCACCTTTTTTTTTTTTAATTGAGGTGAAAGTCAAATAACACAAAATGAGCCGTGTTGAAGTGTACAGTCCAGTGGCATTTATTACATTCACAGTGTTGGACAACCATCCCCTCTCTAGTTTCAGAACATTCTGTCACTCCCATAAGGAAGTCCTATATCCATTAAGCAACCACTGTCCCATCTCACCCCAGCCCCTAGCAACCAGTAAACTGCTTTCTGTCTTTATTTTACCTATTTTTATGTTTGTCTATTTGTCTATTCTGGATATTTCATATAAATGGAATGATACAATGTATATAACTTTTTGTGTCCGGCTTCTTTCAGGTAACATGTTTTCAAGGTTCATCTATGTTACACATGCATCAGTACTTAGTTCCTTTTTTTTGTTTTTTGCGTTTATTTTTGGCTTTGCTGGGTCTTCATTGCCACACGCGGGCTTTTCTCTAGTTGTGGAGAGCAGGGGCTACTCTCGTTGCGGTGCACAAGGCTTCTCATTTCAGTGGCTGCTGCTGTTGTGGAGCATAGTGACAGGTGGGCTTCACGTGTTGCAGGACATGGGCTGTAGAGCGCGGGCTCGGTAGTTGTGACACATGGGGCTCAGTTGCCCTGTGGCTAAGGGATCCTGCTGGCCCAGAGATTGAACCCATGTCTCCTGGTGGCTCAGACTGTGAAGAATCTGCCTGCAATGTGGGAGACCAGGGTTTGATCCCTGGGTCGGGAAGATCCCCTGAAGAAGGAAATGTCTACCCGCTCCAGTGTTCTGGCCTGGAGAGTTCCATGGACAAAGGAACCTGGTGGGCTACAGTTCATGGGGCCGCAAAGCAGTCAGACAAAGTATTTGTGTGAATACCTATTTTCAATTCTTTAGGATATACTTAGGAGTAGAATTTCTGAGTCATATGGTAATTCTGTGTTTAACAGTCCCACAAGCCCACGAGTAGTGTACGAGAGTTCTAATTTCTCCACATCCTCACCAACACTTGCTCTTTTCTGATGTTTTTGTTTTGTTTTGTTTTTAATACACACCCTAGTGGGAGTGAAGTGGTATTTCACTGTAGTTTTCATTTGCATTTCCCTAATGACAAGTGCTTGCTGGCCATTTGTGTATCTGTTTTGGAGAGCTATATATTCAGATCCTTCATCCATTTCTTTTTTTCCCCTTAGCTGCACCAAGTGGCTTGTGAGATCTTAGTTCACCGACCAGGGATTGAACCCAGGCCCTCGGTAGTGAAAGCATGGCGTCCTAAACACTTGACCGACAGGAAATTCCCCTTTATCCATTTTTGAAATTGGATCCTTCCTATTTTGTTCTTTATGTATTCTGTGTGAGTTCTTTAATACTTTCTGGATACTAGACCAACATCGGATACATAATTTGCAGATATTTTTATGTTCAGTTTTGTAGCCATTCTTTACAATCCTTGAGGTCAAGGATAACATCTTTGCTTCCTCTCCAACGCCATCCACGCTGAACTTGAAGCAGCAGCTCAGTAATCTGTATTTGTTTGACTATTGGTGCTGCTGCTCTTTGACACTGAACGCCATGTCCCCTTATCATGAGTGCCCTTTGGTTTCTGATCATGTTTATCCACTGCTGTATCTTAGAAGTTTACTCAGCAGCAGGCACAAGTCAGTCAGTTAAAAACTCAATCATCTTTTTTGGGGGGTGCCACGTAGCATGTGGGATCATAGTTCCCTGACCAGGGATTACACCCATATTCCCTACATTGGGAGCACAGAGTGTTTAATCACTGTACCACCAGGAAAGTGCGAAATTTCTTTCGAGAAATAGGGTGGATGTTGTTTTCAAGAACACCAAATGGACTGAAGTGTTCAAGGTGAATCATCACAGTAGCGTGGGCAGCAGCAGCCACCCTGTGCGTTTTGCCCTTTCAGCATCTGACTGTGAACTTCTGCCCATTTATTTCCCTGTGAAGTGAAAATCACTCAGTCGTGTCCGACTCTTTGCGAACCCATGGACTGTATAGGCCAGAATACTGGAGTGGGTAGCTATTCCCTTCTCCAGTGGATCTTCCCAACCCAGAAATCAACCTGGGGTCTCCTGTATTGCAGGCAGATTCTTTACTAACTGAGCTATCAAGGAAGCCCTAGGGGATAGGGATGGTGGCTTACCTGGCTCATAGTAAGTAGATACCAAATAAAGTATCTGTTGAACTAAAGTAGTAATTTAGTTTCAGAAAACTGTAGCTGTTATTGCTAGGCCCAGACAAAAAGAAAAACACTTCGTCCTTTGCTGTTTTCCCAGGTGGATTGAATAAGGGACATGGGTGTGTGTGGAGATAGAAAGTGAGCATGTGCACTTATTTAGAAACTGAAGTTGAAAAAAGGATAGAAGGAAGACTGAGGACTTTCAATCCAGCGTTCTGAGAAAACACAAGCACTAAGATGAATTCATCCCACAGATATATGTTCTTGTGAATCCTCGTTTAGAAATCACAGGTCACTGATTTAATCATTCCCTGACTATCTTTGTATCACTAAAGTGGCATGTGGCCAGTGTTTTTGCCTAAATGCCAAATATGATACTTTGCTCTTTTGAAATGGCAGTGATTAATATAAATTAGGCACCTGTAGGGTAGGTGTTACTACCAGCATTTTACACCCAAGGAGACTGGGGTTAAGGAGAGTTAGAGCCTTGCCTAAAACCTCACAATGGGTAGATGGTTAAGCCAGGTTTGAAGTCCAGGGTCGCCTGGATCTGTGGTGGGGCTTGCCCTGCAGGTCATCCCTCCCACTCTCACAGGCACAGTCCCTGTTTGCTCCCATCAGCAGAGCCTCTGACATTTAATAGCATTAAACTAAAAGATCTTAAAGAAGCATCAGAGAACGGGAGAAGGCTCCTGTTGATTGTGCACTCTGTTTGGGTTGTTTTCACCGTGTTTACCTTTAGGGAAAAGAACTGAACTAGCTACCTCCTCTTGCAGGGTATTGGGTCTCTATGTGCTGTGCTTAGTCCTTCAGTCATGTCCACCTCTTTGTGACCCATGAACTGTAGCCCGCCAGGCTCCTCTGTCCATGGGGATTCTCCAGGCAAGAACACTGGAGTGGGTTGCCATGCCTTCCTCCGGGGGATCTTCCCAGCCCAGGGATCAAACCAAGGTCTCCCACATTGCAGGCGGATTCTTTACCATCTGAGTGCCTTATGAAGACTGAACTAGACTAGATTTCCTTCTCTTTTTAATATTAAAATTTTAAGAGAAATGCATGTTTGTTGTAAAAGTAATTAAATTTTTAAAAAATTCCTCTCATTTGCCTCAGTCCTAAAGCCCCTTCCAGAAGTAATGACCTTGTACATAAAGCCCAGTCTTTATGTATTTATAGCCATGTCAAAGTGTATTTATATATACTTATAATTTTAGGGCTTTTTTAGAAAACAGAGCCTACTTTGGATATTTTCTGCAGGTTGCTTTTTTCCATTTATATTTACATCTCACATTGTCTTTACTCGTTTGCAGAGATCCTACAGCAAAGAGTTGTTTGAAGAAGTTATTTCAAAAATGCGGAAGGCGGGAATCAAATCCACCATAGCGATAGAGAAGTTCAAGCTTCTGGCTGAGAAAGTAGAGGAGATTGTGGCTAAGAATGCACGTGCGGAAATTGACTACAGTGACGCCCCAGACGAGTTCAGAGGTGAGTGGACCCACTTTTCTTATACCAAATTCTTTGATTTAACCTGAAACCTGTAACATTAGA
This sequence comes from Muntiacus reevesi, assembly GCF_963930625.1. NCBI lineage: Eukaryota > Metazoa > Chordata > Mammalia > Artiodactyla > Cervidae > Muntiacus > Muntiacus reevesi. The sequence continues at coordinate 89,570,656 of NC_089253.1, read as the reverse complement.
AGATGTTCTGTGCTCTCCTTGCTTTTTTGAGACTCTTGGTCTGAAATTGAAATTACCATTGCCTACTTTTAGTTCATATTATAAATGACAAGGGGAAAAAATCCTTCGCCTGATTTCAAACCAGATAACAGCCCTAAAAATTCTAAGGTCAGCCTTGCCTTTGCAGGCAGGGATTTGTATGTTCCAAGAATTGTGAGGAGTTCTAAGAGGAAGGGTTGATTCTAGCTGCCATCTTCGCTGCTTGATGCTGTATCTGTCTTACTGTCTTTTTTTCTCTAATCTTTCCTCCTAGTAGCTGACAAAAGGGTACTTTCCCATCTGCAAAAGGCCAAGTGTGTGCTTTTATCTAGTGCCGATTTCCTTCTAAACTTGGTGGCCTGGTCGGGGCCATTTGGTTGCTGCTCTGTTTTTCACTAATAGGAGGGACTTTGTTTTATATTCTTTTTCAGTTTTATGCGCTGTTGTTTGACTAGAATTTGCTTTGGTTTGTCTCTGTAGACCCTCTAATGGACACCTTGATGACTGACCCCGTGCGACTGCCCTCCGGCACCATCATGGACCGCTCCATCATCCTGCGGCACTTGCTGAACTCCCCCACGGACCCCTTCAACCGACAGACGCTGACAGAGAACATGCTGGAACCAGGTACGGGAGGGCAGAGCTTGAACTGCAGTGTCTACACCTGTCTGAGCAGCGGGGCCAAAAATCCTGTGTCAGAGAGCAACCGAAAGGGGGAAACTTAATAAGTCCAGACGCTTCATGGTTTCTGACACTTTGTAACGGAAAAGACACAAAACATTCTTTGCTCTTTTTCACTATAGAATTCCAGTCTTTACTGTTCATGTCCTCTTCCTCAGCCTTCAATTCCATGAGGATATAAATGGCCCTTTCTTTATACTGAACTGCAGGCATCATCTCTCAGGAAAAGCCCATCCAGGGCATTAATTCTTTCCTTTTCTTTTCTCAGTGCCAGAACTGAAAGAACAGATTCACGCCTGGATGAGAGAGAAACAGAACAGTGATCACTAAACCACCCTGCCTGCCCACCTTCTGCTGGAAACAGCCAGGGCCAGCGAGGCAAACCAGAGTGATGGTGCACATGATGTTCAAACATTGGAGGCAAAATACACCACAAGCCCACCCAGAGTGACCAAGCGGTGGAGACCTGAAAGGACGTGAACAAGAGGAGGAGCCCAATTCCTGTACATATATTTAAGTGACAAACGTGGTCAAAAGCTTGAAGGACACATTTGATGATTGCTTGTGTAATAGAGCACGTCCTTCATATGTCACAATTTGGGGCTTTTGCAGCAGAAGTCTTTTAGTGATTGATGACGAATGGGTCTGGGCAGCATCCCTTTCATCTTCCCCCACCCCCCCAATCCAATATCCGTTGATTTTGATTGTGATTAGAGAACCTTGGACATTTTGCTGCTAAAGAATCTCCCCCTCCTACCCTCTTCCTGATCCTACTTGCACTGCTGTGGATTTTTTTTTTTAAGTGAAGCAAAAACAAAAATAAACTCCTTTCCTTGGCCCTCCAAACATATATTCTGTGAGATAACTGTGCCTGCAACAAGTGTTAATCCCGGGATCGTATTTTTATATCATATTCACGTATTTGTTTTTTTTAATTGGTGTTAGATGACATGATTAATAAAAGAGGCAAGATATTTTCAGAATTTGAATTTTAGTTTTTATTTTTTTTTCTTTTGAAATGTCCCATATTTTTTTTTTTTTAATTATTCTAAACAAAATGAAGAGTATCTTATTGCTCTGGTCCTTGTAGTAAGCCCACTATCAGGAATCTGAGGAACAGCTGCAGCAAAAGAAGCATTTAAGTGTATCAGGATTTCATGTCTTCTGGTTTGGGTGTTGGGGGGGTTGGGTTTTTCTTTTAATGCTCTGTGACATTTTAAAATCTTTACAGTTATTCTGTGAGGGTAAATAAGTTCCTCAACCCTTGAGTCTCTGAGTTCAACGCAGGATTGTTTGTATGGATGTGTCCTGTGGGGCTTGGCCTTACCAAAGCAAAAAAGGGTGCGAGAAATGTAGAAGTATGTCTGCTTGTAAAACACACACACATACACACATATGCACACGCACACACACACACACATAAGCATAAAAGACTTTTTGTATTACTGCTCCCCACTTACCATACTTGAATTCTTGAATTTCTTTTGGGGTAAAAGAGGATTTTGAAACCATAAAGTGTTTTGGAAAAAATGAATTCTACAAAAACATACTTTCTTTTCCTTTTTCTCCCCCCACCACTCCACAGACAATGTCCTCTGTTCAATTCCTAACGCAAACTACAATAAATGGTGATACACATTCAGAAGGAATCTTCTTTGAGTCTCTTCTTTTTGTGGAAAACAAAGGGGTGGGTGAAGAGCAAGAGCCAAATGTGTTCGCATGTGGTTCACGATCTTTACCAGAGCCAGTTGCTATTTTTAAAAGAAACCTCTCCTATGTGTCAGTCTTGGTGCTCCAGTTGGTTCTCGTGTCACTGTTTGCTTGTTCGTGTGGGTTGACTTTGCAATGTTCAGTCTCTCTGGTTCTCAGGTGGTTACTCTATTGCAAATATCTTTTCACTGACCTTTAAAATTTTTACTCCTGTTCTAACCATCTCATGAACATTCTTAGGCACTACAGTTGATCAAACTTTGCCTAACAGCTTGTGAAATAAGAGAAAGCATTTCTGCAAAATTTGCTGTGTACCAAGCTCTGCCAAAGCCTGTATGTTGATGATTTCGTTCTCTAAGATGATACTCTCATCTTTGCTTTTTTCCAGCAGATCAAAGTGAAGGGTGTGAAGGGGTTAGGTCATTTGCCAAATGTCACCTGTTCAGTTAGTAGAAGAGCAGGTGTCCTGGCTCCAAAGTCCTTGCCCACCTCACCCCCACAACTTTTAATGTTATCCTATTCTTCTATCCTTGGAAAGCTATGACAAACCTAGACAGTGTATTTAAAAGCAGAGACATCACTTTGCCAACAAAGGTCTATATAATCAAAGGTATGGTTTTTCCAGTAGTCATGTATGATGTGAGAGTTGGATCGTAAAGAAGGCTGAACGCCAAAGAATTGATGATTTTGAATTGTGGTGCTGGAGAAGATTCATGAGAGTTCCTTGGACAACATGGGGATCAAACCAGTCAATCCTAAAGAAAATCAACCCGGAATATTCATTGGAAGGACTGATGCTGAAGCTGAAGCTCCAGTACTTCAGCTACTTGATGTGAAGAGCCAACTCATTAGAAAAGACCCTAATATTGGGAAAGATTAAAGGCAGGAGGAGAAGGAAGCGACAGAGGATAAGATGGTTGGATGTCATAACCAACTGAATGAACATGAATTTGAGCAAACTGGGAGTTAGTGAAGGACAGGGAAGCCTGGTGTGCTGTCATGCATATGGTCACAAAGATTTGGACACAACTGAGTGGCTGAACAACAATTGTCCTTACTACAACAGCAATTCCATCTTGTGAAATGGCTTCTCATATCCTTCTGATGATATTAGTGGTGGCTTTTGGAATTTTGTATTACTGTGTAGTTTCTCTTCCAAGTTCCTTTGACCTTTGTTTTTCTGTTGTTTTTTGTTTTGTTTTTTAATATTTATTTGGCTGTGCCAGGTCTTAGTTGCAGCGTGTGAGATCTAGTTCCCTGAGCAGGAATCAAACCCGGACCTCCTGCACTGGGAGGGTACAGTCTTAACCACATCACCAGGGAAGTCTCCCTTTGGCCTTTGTTTAATCTCTTTTATGTTACAGGATTTCCTCAAATACATAATTCTATCTGTATTAATAGAATGAACTGAGAATCTGGGTTAACTTTTTGTATGCCAATTGGTAGAACTTCTTCAGTAGTAGTGCTCACATTTCTTAAGCTTTGCTGGGGTTTGCAGCATAAATCATCCCCTTCTAGGTTTTCCATACTTTGGAGTTAGGTTTCATCTTGCTTTGGTTTGTTAAAGTTGTTCATCACTTCTTTTATTTTGGCTGTGCCATGTGGAGCATGCAGGATCTTAGTTCCCTGACCAGGGATTGAACCCATGCCCCCTGCAATGGAAGCGTGAAGTCTTAATCCCTGGACCACCAGGGAAGTCTTTGTAGCCACTATTCTACCACTTTTGGACCAAATCAACTTTTTACAAAAAATACATTGACATTAACAATTTCAGACTATATATATAAAAGAAAGCCAAAATCACCTGTAATCCCACCATACAGACGATTCTGTTTATTTTTTTTCACCAAGTTTGTATAGACTTATGCCTGTACAATTATGATGCATATTGACTTGTGTCAGTTTTGTTTCTCCATCTTATGAATGTGTACTGATTGTCTTCTCCCCATCCAGATGATAAACTCCTGAGAGGTACAGGTTCTGTCATGTTATTTGCGTGCCCCACTTGCTCCTCATGAATGTAATACAATGCTGCTTTACCCATTCAGATGTATTCATTATTTTGAAAATTCAGTATTTGGAGGTTTCAAGGAGCTTCTATTGGATACAGCATTTCTCCTGCCTGTACTATCTCTAGAAGGAAGATGTGTGGGATTTCTGTCTTTAAGGGTTGCTATTTTATAGAAACTTGGGATTGCCTTCATTCTGTTTATTATAGATATTAAATTACAAAATATTTTTTAAAAGTATCAGTAGGTCTTGTCTTACAAGGAAGAGGGCCAAATAGGAAGGAGGACTTGAGAATCAGATAAGCAGAAGAGACATGATCCTGAAGAAAAAGATGATTAAAATAACTTCTTACTCCTTTTGTGACTCACTCCTGTGGGTTTCTAAAAGGAGGAATTGATAGAATATCTTTTGGAAAAAATAGCCAAGCACATTACTTTGTTCACATTTTGTAACCTTCGGATTTGGTAAAATACACTTCACCCGTGTTGTTACTGAGGTGCTAAATTAAGATAAATAGGCCCTATTTATTCATTGATTTTTGGCTGCACTGGGTCCTCATTACCACACTAGCTAGAGTTTCTCTAGTAGAGAGTGAGAGAGTGAGAGCTACTCTCTCACTGTGGTTTGCGGGCTTCATATTACTGTGGCTTCTCTTGTTGCAGAGCACGGGCTCTAGATTATGCAAGCTTCTGTAATTGCAGCTTGGAGGCTCAGTCTTTGGCGCACGGGGCTTAGTTGCTCTGCAGCAAATTGGATCTTCCCAGATCAGATCGAATCCATGTCCCTTGCACCGGCAGGTGAATTCTTAACCACCAAACCACAAGGGGAGTCCCTATATGTAAGCTTGTTTTGGGGTTTTTTTCATTTTAATTGGAGGAGGATTCCTTTACAGTATTGTGATTGTTTTTGCCATACATAAATATGAATTGGCCATAGGTACATATCCTTTTCTCCCTTCCCACCTCCCTCCAGGTTGTCACAGAGCACTGGCCTTGGGTACCCTGCATCATACATCAAACTCTCATGGGCTATCCATTTTACATATGGTCATGTATGAGTTTTATTGAAGGCAACAGCCATAGTATGAACTTGATGATTGGATCAGCTGGCATTGGGCTGAAGGAATCCACCCTTGGTTGATAAGTAATGGGCATTTTATGATCATGTTCTGTGTACAAGCCACCCTCATATATATTAACTCATTAAATCACCAACAGTTGTATAAAGAGACAGGGAACTAGTGTGAATCAAGGCCATCTGGGCTTCTGGGTCTGACCCCTTCACCACTCCTGTGTGGCAGTTCAGTGGCCCATCAGTATTTTTAGGGGCTTGGTTCCAGGACCCCCACAGATACCGCAGTCTGCACATGCTCAAGTTCCTTATATAAAATGTAGTTTTTGCTTATAATTTTCCCATGTACTTTAAACCATTTGTAAATTACAATATCTAATGTAATGTAAATAGTTGTAAATACAATGTAAATAGTTAATAGTGTTAGTCATTCAGCTGTGTCCAACTCTTTGTGACCCCATGGACTGTAGCCCATCAGGCTCCTCTGTCCTTGGGGTTCTCCAGGCAAGAATACTGGAGTGGATAGCCATTCCCTTCTCCAGGGGATCTTATCAACCCAGGGATGGAACCCGGGTCTCATGCATTGCAGACAGATTCTTTACCATCTGAACCACCAGGGAAGCCCTAAATAGTTGATGGCATGGTACAAATTTAAAAGCAACTTTCTTGATTCTTCAAATTGTGATTGGTTGAAACTGTATGTGAACCCAAATATACAGAAGGCCAGCTGTGTTTCAGAATGGTCCAAGTTCATAATGGCCAAGGAGATATGGAGAAGCAGCATAGCATTCCAGAAGAGGCTTTGGCCTTGGGGTCAACTCTAGACTCAACCCTCATTTTGTTTTTAAAAGAATGTAAATTTTAATTAAGAAAAGTCCACAACTTAGTTCATCAATTTATTTATTTTGGGGCTGCAACCAAGACTTCAGTTCCCCAGCTGGGGATCAAACCTGTGCACCCTGCAATGAAAGTGTGGTGTCTTAACCACTGCACCACCTGGGAAGTCCTCAAGTGGTTAGTGGGAAGTCCTTTTAAGTGGTTAAATAACTGCAGTCTCACAGCTTTCAATACTAGCCACTCACTCACTGTTGACCCCCTAAATTTGTGTCTCCAGCCTCTCTTCTGTACTGCTGACACTGGACACCTCATGTCTTAAAGGCTCTTGGAATTGTTCAGTTGCTCAGTTGTGTCTGAATCTTTGCAACCCCATGGACTGCAGCATGCCAGACTTCCCTGTCCTTCAGCATCTCTCGGAGCTTGCTCAAACGCATTTCCGTCGAGTCGGTGATGCCATCCAACCATCTCGTCTTCTGTCATCCCATTTTCCTCCTGCCTTCAATTGTTCCCAGCATTAGGGTCTTTTCTAATGAGTTGGCTCTTCATATCAGATGGCAAAAGTATTGGAGCTTCAGCTTCACCATCAGTCCTTCCAATGAATATTCAGGATTGATTTCCTTTAGAATTGACTGGTTTGATCTTGCAGTCCAAGGGACTCTCCAGAGACTATCTCCAACACCACAGTTCAAAAGCACCAATTCTACGGTGCTCAGCCTTCTTTATGGCCCAACTCTCACATCCATACATGACTACTGCAAAAACCATAGCTTTGACTGCATGGACCTTTGTCAGCAAAGTAATGTCTCTGCTTTTTAAAATGCTCTCTAGGTTTGTCTGGCTTCCCTAGTGACTCAGACAGTAAAGAATCAGCCTAAAATGCAGGACACCAGGAAGATCCTCTGAAGAAGGAAATGGCAACCCACTCCAGTATTATTGCCTGGAGAATTCCATGGACAGAGGAGCCTGGCAACCTACAGTCCATGGGGTCGCAGAGTCGGACATGACTGAGCAACTAACATACACTAGGTTTGTCATAGCTTTTCTTCCAAGTAGCAAAAGTCTTTTAATTTCATGGCTGCAGTCACCATCTGCAGTCATTTTGGAGCCCAAGAAAAATAAAGTCTGTCACTGTTTCCATTGTGTCCTCATTTATTTGCCATGAAGCGATGTGATCAGATTCCATGATCTTTGTTTTTTAAATGTTGAGTCTTAAGCAAGCTTTTTCACTTTCCTTTTTTACCTTCATCTAGAGGCTCTTTAGTTCCTCTTCACTTTCTGCCATAAAGGTGGTGTCATCTGCGTATCTGAATTTATTGATATTTCTCCCTGCAGTCTTAATTCTGGCTTGTGCTTCATCCAGCCTGGCATTTTGCATGATGTACTCTACATATAAGTTAAATAAGCAGTGTGACAGTAAACAGCCTTGATGTACTCCTTTCCCAATTTGGAACTGGTCCATTGTTCCATGTCCAGTTCTAACTGTTGCTTCTTGACCTGCATACAGATTTCTCAGGAGGAAGCTAAGAAGTCCTGTTAGTCCCATCTCTTTAAGCATTTCCCACAATTTGTTGTGATCCACTCGGTCAAAGGCTTTAGCATAGTCAATGAAGCAGTAGTAGGTGCTTTTCTGGAATTTTCTTGCTTTTTCTATGATCCAGTGGATGTTGGCAATTTGATCTCTGGTTCCTCTGTTGTTTCTAAATCCAGCTTGAACATCTGAAAGTTCTTGGTTCACGTGCTGTTGAAGCCTAGCTTGGAGAATTTTGAGCATTACTTTGCTAGTGTGTGAAATGAGTACAATCGTGTAGTAGTTTAAACATTCTTTGGCATTGCCTTTCTTTGGGATTTGAATGAAAACTGATCTTTTCCAGGCCTGTGGCCACTGCTGAGTTTTCCAAATTTATTGGCATATTGAGTGCAGCACTTTCACGGCATCATCTTTTAGGATTTGAAATAGCTCAGCTGGAATTCCATCACCTCCACTAGCTTTGTTCGTAGTGATGTTTCCTAAGGCCCACTTGTTCACACTCCAGGATGTCTGGCTCCAGGTGAGTGATCACACCATCGTGGGTATCTCGGTCGTGAAGATCTTTTGTATAGTTTTGTGTATTCTCGCCACCTCTTCTGAATATCTTCTGCTTCTGTTTAGGTCCGTACTGTTTCTGTCCTTTATTGGGACCATCGTTGCATGAAATATTCCCTTGACATCTCTAATTTTCTTGAAGAGATCTCTAGTTTTTCCCATTCTATTGTTTTCTTCTCTTTCTTTGCTTTGATCACTGAGGAAAGCTTTATCTCTCCTTGCTATTCTTTGAAACTCTGCATTCAGATGGGTATATCTTTCCTTTTCTTCTTTCACTTCTCTTCTTTTCTCAGTGAGTTGTAAGGCCTCCTCAGAGAACCATGCAAAATGCCTTTTTGCATTTCTTTTTTGGGGGATGATTTTAATCATTGCCTCCTGTACAGTGTTATGAACCTCCGTCCATAGTTCTTCAGGTACTCTATCAGATCTAATCCCTTGAATCTATTTGTCACTTCCAGGTGCTAAATAGATTTAATGGCTTAAAATAGTTTTTTTTTTTTCCAACAAAACTCACACATTTATTACTAAGCCAAAGCACTAGTGCAGAAACACTGACACCAAGAGAAAATTTATTTTTCCAGTAAAACACATCCAGTCATTGAGATAATAGTGCTGTTCTCAAAGTGATGCGGTCAGATGCAAGTGACCTTGACATGACATACGCTTATATGTCATATGCGAGGCTCCTTACAGACCCAGCTTTGTTCTTCTTCATTGCCTTCTCTTCGAGTTGTACCTGATGTTATTACCAGTTTTTACTCAAGTCCAGTAAGGAATGGGACCATTCTGGCTTTGTTTCTTGGCCAAGAATCGATTGATCCCGAAAGTCATGTGAGAAGACATGGTGAGGAGCAAACTCAGCTGCACATAGGATGACAGAGAAGAGAAGAGAGTGGCTATGATTTAAGGATCCTCTATCATGGTTCTGGCTGTGCTGACTCAGCAAAGCAGTTCTCACTCAGAGTCTCTTAGGCCATTGCATTCATAGTGGTTGAGCCTGGGGTCATTGCAAAGTCTTCTTGTTCACATCTGGCTGTTGGTTGGGACCGAGCTGGGACTGTTGGCTGGAATACCTACACGTGGCCTCTCTGGCACTTTTATCTTCACATTCCAGATTCTAAGAGCTAACACTCCAAGAGGACCAGATAAAAAATTGGTCTTTTATGACCTAGCAGTCTCAGAAGTCACACACTGTCACTTCTGCTGCCTTCACAGGACTGCCTGGGTTCATGGGGAGGGAATACAGACCTCACCTCTCAATGGGAGAAATTCCAATGTCACATGTTAAGAATAGCGTGTGGGGACTTCCTTGGCAGCCCCGTGATTAGGACTCTGCTTTCACTTAGTTCCCCAATGAGTAAAAGTGAAAATGTTAGCTGCTCATTTGTGTCCAAGTCTTCACAACCCTGTTGACTGTAGCCCGCCAGGCTCCTCTGTTCACAGAATTCCCCAGACAAGAATACTGGAGTGGGTAGCCATTCCCTTTTCCAGGGCCTTGGTTCAATCCCTGGTTGGGGGACTAAGATCCTGCAAGCCACATGGAGTAGCCAAAAACAAACAAGAAAGAAAGAAATATGAACAAACAGTTCAAAATATAAGAAATACCAAAGAATATTGAGAGAAAGGATTGCCTCCTCCTTCTCACCTGTCTTCCAGCCTCCCATTACCCCTTCCACCCCTGTTACCAATTTTCTTTTTCAACAGAAATGGTAGTTCTACACTGTCTGCGTCTTACTTTTTTTCACTTTAAATATACTTTGGAATCCTTTTTTTTTTTCTTCCAGCAGCACAAATATTCTATTATTACCAAGTCATCTACTGATAGCACTTGGACTGATTGCAATCTGTGTTACCTCAAGTAAACAATCTTGTAAACACATCATTTTGTATGTGTGCAAACATATGTTGATATATTTCTAGCAATGGAATTAGATAATCAGAGTACATAAAATTTCAATTTTACTATATATAGGGATGTACCATTGACATTCTGACCAGCAGTGTATGAAACATCCTTCTGTGAGATGGTCAGAGAAAGTCTCTCTGATAAAGTATCATTTAAAAATCTTGAAAGTGGGAATTCCCTGGTTGTCAAATGGTTAGGGCTCCCCAGGTGGCATAGTGGTCCTTGCCAATATTGGAGACACAAGAGACTCAAGTTTGATCCCTGGGTCAAGTAGATCCCCAAGGAGGAGGAAATGGCAACCCACTCCAGTACGCTTGCCTGGAGAATCCCATGGACAGAGGAACTATAGGGGTCACAAAGACTCAGACACAACTGAGTACAATGAGCGAGTATGCACCCCCCCACCACCACCACAGACATACAGTGGTTAGGACTCCTTGCTTCCACTGCAGGGGGCCTGAGTTTGATCCCTGATTGGGGAACTAGGATTCCACAAGCCTTGTGGCAAAAAAAAAAACCAAACAACTTTGAAAGTAATGGAGAGAGACCTGCAAAGATGTGTGGAAAGAATGGCCCAGTCAGTGGAAACAAACAAATGTGGAATCTACTACGACAGTTCTCTTGGTATGTTTAAGGAACAGAAAGGAGGTCAGTGTGCTAGAGAGAAATGAACAATACTATAAGTAGTAAATGAAGTTAGAGAAATTGAGAGGACTGGAGAGTTGGTGGCTCCCATGATAGACTGCTGCAAAGACTACACATTTACCTTGAGTGACAGCGATGGCTATCGAAAGAGTGACCACCCAACACCCATTTCCTGTTATCCACTTTGGCTCCTATGGAAAACAGGTTGAAGTGGGGATGGGCTTCCGTGTAAAAACACAGAAATGAAGGTACCAAGTGGAAGACTCCTGCAGCAGTTCAGGAAAGAGTGACGGGAGCTTAGATCAGGGCAGTGGCAACAGAGGTGAAGGTGGAGATTCTGAAAATATTTTGAAGGTAGAGTCAAAGGATGTGCCAATTGCTTGGATGTGAGAATGAGAGAAAAAAGGGGGATTAAATTTGGCTGTAAATGGGCTTCCCTGGTAACTCAGTTGGTAAAGAACCTGCCTGCAATGCAGGAGACCCAGGTTTGATTCCTGGGTCAGAAAGATCTGCTGAGAAGGAATAGGCTACCCACTCCAGTATTCTTGGGCTTCCCTTGTGGCTCAGTTGGTAAAGAATCCACCTGCAATGTGGGAGACCTGGGTTCGATCCCTGGGTTGGGAAGATCTGCTGGAGAAGGGTAAGGCTATCCACTCCAGTTTTCTGGCCTGGAGAATTCTACGAACTGAATAGTCCATGAGGTCACAAAGAGTCAGACATGACTGAGTGACTTTCACTTTCACTAAATGTTTGACTTGAACAACTTGAGAGATGGAGTTTCCATTTACTTACAAGCTGTGCTTAGTTGCTCAGTCATGTCTGACTCTGCGACCCCCTGGACTGTAACCCACCAGGCTCCGCTGCCCATGGGGATTCTCCAGGCAAGAATACTGGAGTGGGTTGCCATGGCCTCCTCCAGGGGATCTTCCCAATCCAAGGATTGAACCCAGGTCTCAGGTCTCCTGCATTGCAGGTGGATTCTTTACCATCTGAGCCACCAGGGAAGACCAAGAATATTGGAGTGGGTAGTCTATCCCTTCTCCAGGGGATCTTCCCAACCCAGGAGTTGAACCAGGGTCTCCTGTATTGCAGGTGGACTCTTTACCAGCTGAGCTACTCGGGGAAAGACTGAAAGAAGAGGAATGTGTGGATGGGGGAATTCAGTTTCTTCATTTTGATCACTTTAAATTGAGGATGACTTTAGTCGTCCAAGTGGCTATGTCAAATAGGTAACTGGATAATTGAGTCTAGAGATCATGGCAGAGGTCCGGACTAGAGAAATTATTTGGGGAATCATTCTTATACTTTAAAAATATTTGATTGTCTTATCTATGAGCTTAGTAAATATACTTTATTTTGTTTTTAATATTGCACTATAAAAATTTAAATTTTTCTCTGTTATGGTTTTGTGCATGTTAGTTTATTTCCTAATTACTTTAGCCAAGTTTTTTATTTTATTTCATTTTTTTTGACCATGCTGTGCAGCTTGAGGATCTTAGTTCCCTGACCAGAGATTGAACCTAGGTTCCCTGACATAGGAAGTTCAGACTCCTAACCAGTGGACCACCAGGGAGTTCCCCCTAATTACTTTAGTGTTCATATAGTTTTATAATGGAAGAGATATCTTTTCTACTATACTTTCTAGTTGGATATTATTGGTGTGGGGATATGAGTTTCTGAAGTATATCTTTTGTCCAGCAATCTTATTTCTATTAATTGTGGGATTGTGATGGGGTTTCCTATGTAGATAAATGTATCATCTGCAAATAAAGATAGTTTTGCCTCTTCCTTTCCAATTTTTATACAACTCACTTTTCTTATTACATTAGCGACAGCTTTCAGCACCCTGTTGAATAGAAAAAGTCAGACTAAGCACCTTTTTTAAAAAAATATATTTATTTATTTGACTGCATTAGGTCTTAGTTGCAGCACACAGGCTGTATAGTTTTGGCTCACGGGCTCCAGAATGCATGGGCTCAATAGTTGCGGTAAATGGGCTTAGTTGCCCTCTAGCATGTGGCATTCTAGTTCCTTGACTAGGAATCAAACCCACATCTCCTACATTGGAAGGCAGATTTTAACCACTGGACCACCAGGGAAGTTCCCAGACTAGGTATCCCAGACTAGGTTCCAGAATTAAATGGGAGAGCATATAAAAAATTTTGTGTATGTGATTTAAAAAAAATAATTTTCTGTATTTATTTTATTTTTGGCTGCTGCAGTCTTTCTTGCTGCATGAGCTTTTCTCTAGTTGCAGCTAGCAGGAGCTACTCTCTAGTTGTGGCCCCTGGGCTCTAGAGCTCGGGCTCAATATTTGTGGCACATGGGCTTAGTTGCTCTGTGGCATGTGGGATCTTTCTAGACCAGGAATCGAATCTATGTCCCCCACATTGGCAGGTGGGTTTTTACCACTAAGCCACCAGGGAAGACTAAGACGTGTGATTTTTTAAGGGAAGTTTTTGGGAGATTATCTGTATCAAGTTGTGCAGTTTCCTTCTGTTTTTTAAGAAAATTTCTGGACTTCCTTGGAAGTCCAGTGGTTAAGACTCTAGGCTTCCAATCAGGGAGCAGGGGTTCAATCCCTGGTACAGGAACCAAGATCCCATGTATTACTCGGCCAAAAGTGAAAGAAAAGGAAAAGAAATTTTCTCTGTTAAATAGATATTGAAAATTTTCAAGGGCTTTTTTTCAACTCCTGTGATTTCTCATGGAGACTACTATTGCTGAGAATTACACTATTAAATATTTTTATCTTAAACCATTCTTGCATTCCTGCATGATTAGTTTCAGCTACCTAATATTTTATTTAGAATTTTTTATCTAACTAGCAAAAATGAAATGACCCTATGTTTTCCTTTTCTACTTTCATTCTCATCCAGTTTTGGAATTAAACAGTTTATTGGCGTCAGAAAATTTGTTGAAGATATTTTATTCATTGAGTAAATATTTCAAAGCTATTCATTGAGAACCATTACGTGACAAATACTGTTCCAGATACAAGAAAATAAAAATCTTTTCATCATGGAATTTACGTTCTAGGGAGAGAAAACAGAAAATGAACATGATAAATAAGTAAAATATATAGTACATTTCCTAGTGGCTCAGTTGCAAAGAATCAACCTGCCCATGTAGGAGACACAATTTCAATCCCTGGGCTGGGAAGATCCCCTGGAGAAGGAAATGGCAACCTACTCCAATATTCTTGCCTGGGAAATCCATGGACCCAGGAGACAGGCAGGCTATAGTCTATAAGGTCACAAAAGAGTTGCTTAGCAACTAAACAACATACAGTGCAATGGATGTTGGTAGATGATAAAGAGAAAAGTAAAATAGAGAAGAGGGAGGTGGGTGGGTTCCAGTTTTATTTAGGACGGATAGGCAAGACTCCTGAGAAGATGACATTTGATCTTTCCCTTTTTTTTTTTTTTTTTGGTTTTCTGGAATAAACTTAGATGCTAGGGATCATATATACTTTGAAAAATTGATGGAACCTTCTTAAAATAATCTAAACCTGGCACTTTTTCATTGTGGGATACAGTTAGGGGTATTAGGAGCACCTAAGGAAGCTGTCACTTTCTTTAGTGGTTGCTGTACATGAAGAGTTCAACATAATAATCCTTTTTATTATATTTATGCCTGTAGTTAACTTCCCTTTTTCATTATGAATAGTATTTATTTACATGTCTTTGCTTTTTCTTCATTATTCTTGTCAGATGATTCTCTAGTTTTTTTTTTTTTTTTTTTTCCAAAGAAGCAGCTCTTGTGTTTCTTACCAAAGTACTATGTACATACAGAAAAGTACACTTCTCCTACATCAGCAGCTCCATGCCCCTTCAGGGACCCACCCATGCGGTCAGCACCTGACCAAGAAAAAACACCACCAGGACCCCAGAGACCTCTCCTGTTTTATTCCACTTACCATTCTTCCCGAGACCCTGAGAGCGACCTCCATCCTGATAACTAACTTCCCGTTAACTTTGCTTATCGTTTTTTTGTTCTTAACCTTTTTACTCCCTCTGTACTTCGGGTTTACACTTGTTCACTTTCTAGCCTCTTGAGTTGAACACATATATTTTCTATTTTATTTTCTGTGTGCTGTTTTCTTTAAAAATAAGTTTATTATTTATTTATTGGCTGCTCTGGGTCTTCATTGTTGCCGTGGCTTTTCTCTAGTTGCAATGTGTGGACTTCTCATTGCTGTGGCTTCCCTTGTTGCCAAGCATGGGCTCCAAGGCACTCGGGCTTCAGTAGTTGGAGCACATGGCCCAGCAGTTGCAGCTCGAAGGCTCTAGAGCACAGACTGAATAGTTGTGGCCCACAGGCTTAGTTGCCCCACAGCAAGCGGGATTCTCCTGGACCATGGATCCAACCTGTGTCTTCTACATTGACAGGCAGATTCTTTACCACTGAGCCATCAGGGAAGCTCTACAATACTCTTTTAACTCTTTTCCACCAACTTGGACGTGTAGTGGAATTGTTATCCATTTCTGTCTTTTATGATCCCTTTATGATTTTACTTTCAAGTGTTACTTAGTATTTTTAAAACTTCTAGACATGCATCTATAGTGACATTTAGATCAATTTAAAATTTATTTCTCACTTTATCGCATTGTGCTGTAACAATTGTCAGAATGATATTGATTCTTGGAAATCTATCAAGGCTTCTCTGTGGCCTTGTATACGATTAAATTCTGTAACTGTTCTGTGTATCTCAGTGTTTTATCTGAGAAAGAAAAATTTCAGGTGTGTACTTACTGTGTGTGTGCTCAGTTGCTCAGCCGTGTCTGACTCTTTGCCACCCCATGGACTATAGCCTGCCAGGCTCCACTGTCCTTGGGATTTCCCAGGCAAGAATACTTGAGTGACATTGAAATTTGCTTCTCCAGGGGATCTTCCCGATCCAGTAATTGAACCCGCATCTCCTGTGGCTCCTGCATTGGCAGGCAGATTCTGTACCACTGCACCAGCAGGAAAGCCTATATGTATTTATTACATCTAATTTGTTAATTATGTTATTTAAATTTTCTCTATCTTGGCTAACTCTTTTTTGTCTGGCTTCTGGGGACTCTGTTTATTCCTGAAACATTTGATAAGATCTCTATTCCCATTGTTGAGTAAAGATTTTATTTCTCTCTGTGGTTTTATTAGTAATTGTTTTATATCTTTTGAGGTTATGGTGTAAGGAAGATAAAATCATTTTTATATTATCTTGACTATCGTTCTTTTTGCCATCTTTTTGTCTCTTAGGAAGTTTTTGTGTGTGTATGTGGACCCTTTTATTTTTTTAAAGAAGTCAGAGGTGGCGTTTTTGGTTGTTATTTATTTATTTGTCTTTGGCTGCACCGGGTCTTCATTGTTTCTCTTTCTGCAGTTTCAGGGAGTGGGGGCCTCTCTGTTGTGTTGCTTGAGCTTCTCCTTGTGTTGACTTCTCTTGTTGCAGAGCACAGACTCTAGGCATACAGGCTTCAATAGTCATGGAGCACGGGCTTAGATGCCCCGTGGCATGTGGAATCTTCCCAGACCTGGGATTGAACCCACACCCCCTGCACTGGCAGGCAGGCTTTTATCCACTGCACCACCAGGGATGCTCCATGGACATTTTTGAGAAGAAAGTTGAGCTGGATGCAATGACTGTGGGAAGGAATAGGCCTGTCTCCTCCCCTCTTCCCACTCTCTCCAGGGGTGAGTTGTGGAGATGGGCTGGGATGTGGCCGGCCTGAGTCATCCCTGAGAACTTCCTGGCCCTGACGGTTTTCTCCTCTGTATCTATCTATCCCTCTTAGGAAATTTGTCATATTAATTTATATCTTATGTGGGTATTAGTCGCTCAGTCATGGCCAACTCTTTGCAACCCCATGGACTGTAGCCCACCTGTCTCCTTTGTCCATGGGATTTTCTGGGCAAGAATACTGGAGTGGGTTGCCTTCTTCAGAGGACCTTCCCAACCCAGGGACTGAACCTGAGTCTCCTGCATTGTGGGCAGACTCTTTACCATCTGAGACACCAGGGGAAAATCTTATCTAATGTTAAAATTGCTTCTACAGTGTTGTTTCAGTTTATAGATTTGCCTAGTGTGTCTTTCTTTTTCCTTGTTTTCCTCCCTACCTTTTTTATTATGAAATATTAAGCCTATTCAGAAAAATGCATAAAACATAGATGTACAACTTAATTATTATAAAGTTCATATTGTGTAACTACCATGAGGCAAAGAAACAGAACATTCCTAGTGTCCCAAAAACCTGTTTAGTGCTGGTTCCTCATAACGACCCTCCTGGGACTTTCCTGGTGGTCCAGTGGCTAAGCCTCCATGCTCCCAATGCATTGGGCCTTTTGTTCAGTTTCTGGTCGGGGAACTCGATCCCACATGCCACAGCTGAAATAAAAAAAAGATTGCACATGTTGCAATGAGGGTAGAAGATTCTGTGTGCCACAGCTAAAACCCAGTGCAGCCAAATAAATAATTTTTTTTTAAAGATAAATACTCTAAAAAAACTCAACACTCCTAACCCCCATCCAAAGGTAAACATTATCTCAATTTCTAAGACAATCACTTCCTTCCTTTTCTTTCTGGTTTCATCACCTAGGTATGCATCTGTACGCACTAGAATTTAATGTTATCTGTCTTTTATATTAATTATTTAATTATATTTAAATTAATTTAATACAATTAATTTTACATTAGTTTATATAATATAGATTATATACTTTTATATTAATGTATTCATAAATTTAATATATTTATGTCTGACTTTTCTTGATATTTCATCATAAGAATAAGTGTAGTCAGTATTACTGCATTACCCATGATTCATTCATTTTCATTGCTATTTATATTTCACTGTATAAATATACCAAAACATTTTTTACCCATTTTCTTCTTGATAGACACGTGTAGTTCCAGTTTGGAACTATTACAAATAACTTAGCTGTGAACAGCCTCGAATAAGTTTCAGGGCCCATTTGATGTTAGATTTTGGATCCTGGATTTTTGCCAAATGCATTTTCTGCATCCATTGAGATGTTAATGTAGTTTTTTATTTTAGGTTGTTAACATGAATTACACTGATTAATTTTTTAATGTTGAAACTTGCTGTTCTGGGAACAATCTCACTAAGAACATCATGTATTTTTCTTTTTATTTGTTGTTTGACTCAATATGCTAAAATTTTGTTAAGAGTTTTTGCATTTCTTTATATCTAATATTTATATTGGATTGTAGTTTTTCTTTTCTTGTAATACCTTTTTCTAGTTTTGGTAACACCCTCCTGACTTTTTCTCTGGATTTTGGATGCCAGTTTTCAAAGTCACTATGTTGTATGAAACAGTGATTCAGCATTATCATCCATGATGCCATCGCTTTCCTTCTCTGTAAATGTATACACATATTTTTGTAACGTTTCCTCTCTTAGTCCTTTCTTGGTGTCTTCTAGCACAATTTCTCAGTCTGGTCTTCCTACTCACTAATTCCTTCTTTTTTCTTTCTTTTTTTTTTTAAATTTTTTTTAATTCCTTTTTTGTATGCATTTTCCTGTTGGATCCTCTGTCTCCAATTAGTTTTTAAAAACTGCTTATTTCATTGCGTGTGTGCTCAGCCACTCAGTCATGTCTGACTCTTTTGCAACCTCTTTAGACTGTAGCCTGCCTAGCAAGCTCTTCTGTCCTTGGAATTCTCTGGGCAAAAATACTGGAGTGAGTTGCCATTTCCTTGTCCAGGGATCGAACCTGCGTCTCTTGCGTCTCCTGCCTTGGCAGACAGATACTTTACCACTGGGCCACCTGGGAAGCACTTACTTCATTAATTGCTGCCAAATAGCTCATCTCTTTGAAGATAGTTATTATGCCTATTGAAAATTTTTGTTGTGTTTTAGTCAATTAATTCTGCTTCCTTTGATATGAGTAGTTCAGTTTATGGTTTCTGATTTATGTTTTAGCTGTTTTGCTCCTTAGACGTACGTTATTTCTTTTCTTTTTTTTTTACGTTATTTTCTTACGAGCTCACCTTCCTCTGGGCTCTCTCAGTTACCTGCATGGTAATGGCAGTGTGTAGTGAGCAGGAGCTAAAGCTCAGGGTCTAATGTGTGCCCTCCTGGTGAGTATACGTGTGTGCACACATGTGTATGTTGGCGGGGTGCACCTAAGAGGGAAGAATTGGTGACATTATATTATAGGTCTCACGAGTCCCCATCTGTCATCCCAGCAAGTCACACTGCCCTTCAAGAAAACTTCTCCTGGGAATTCCTTGGTGTTCCAGTGATTAGGACTCAGCGCTTTCACCAAGAGTGTCCAGATTCAATCCCTGGTGGGGAAACTAAGCTTCCACAAACTAAGAAAGAAACATTTTTGTACCTCTTCCCCAGCACTGTTCTTTTCCAAGAGCCTTTTACTGTGGTTAGTATCACCTGGTCCTTAGGAAATTGGGGAGGAGAAGGAAATAGTGGGGTCAGGCTTCTGTCTCACAGCCTAATTACCTTGTGTCTCCTCCCAGATTTCTGTTTTTGTATGGTTTCTTAGTCTCCATCTCACTCTATCCTGGCCTCTCCATGGCTGGGTTCAGTGGTATACATTACACCATCTAATTCATCCAAGAACCCTTCTGGTATTAATAGATAGTACCATCATCAAATACTATCTGCAGGGGATTAGTTCCAGGACCCCCAGAATACCAAAATCCATGTATGCTCAAGTCTCTTATATAAAATGCTGCAGTGCAGCTGGCCCTCCTTCTCCCTGGGTTCCACAGCTGTGGATACAGAGGGCTGACTGAATTATCCTCTCATTTATTCTGGCCTAGAGAATTCCATGGACTGTGTATAGTCCATGGGGTCACAAAGAGTTGGACACGACTGAGCGACTTTCACTTTCTGTGTGCTGAGTCACTCAGTCGTGTCCAACTCTTTGTGATCCCATGAACTGTAGTCCAACAGGCTACTCTCTGCATGGGATTTCTCAGGCAAAAATACTGGAGTGGGTTGCCATTTCCTCCTCCAGGGGATCTTCCTAACCCAGGGATCAAACCAGTGTGTCTTGTGTCTCCTGCATTGCATGTAGATTCCTTACCCACTAAGCCATCGGGGAAGCCCTCCCTCTCATTCTACAGATGAGGAAACTGAGATTCAGAGGAGTTATATTACTTGCCTGCAACCACACAGCTGCTAACTAAAAACACTGAAGCTCATCTATGTCCTCTTGTAAGGTACTCTTTGGAATATTTTGTCTCAAAAAATAAAGAAATATGGGCAAGAGCTTTGCTTCAGTCATTTTGAAACCCCACGGGATCCTGGGATAAATAAAGAAACGTCAGAGCTGCCGGCAGTATCAGCAGGACACAGCCTCCTTTAAATCTTCCATTTTTTTGTATCGTGTATCACTTTTTTTTTTTTTATCGTGTATCACTTTTTATGGTGTTTTAAATTGTTTATGCTCCCCTATATGCAAGACAGAAAAAGAGACACAGATGTACAGAACAGACTTTTGGCCTCTATGGGAGAAGGCAAGGGTGGAATGATCTGAGAGAACAGTATCGAAACATGTATATTATCAACTGTGAAACAGATCGCCAGTCCAGGTTGGATGCATGAGACAAGTGCTCAGGGCAGGTGCACTGGGAAGACCCAGAGGGATGGGATGGGGAGGGATGTGGGAGGGGGGTTCAGGATGGGGAACACATGTAAATCCATGGCTGATTCATGTCAGTGTATGGCAAAAACCACTACAATATTGTAAAGTAATTAGCCTCCAACTAATCAAAATAAATGGAAAAAAAATAAATTGTTTATGCTTTTTTGTTGAAAGCTAAGCACAATTTATTTTTTGATAAATTGCCACTAATTGAAAGGTAGAAAGTGGGCAGGCAAACTGGATTGTGATTAAAAAACAAAAGTAAGAGACTTCCCTGGTGGTCCAGTGGTTAAGACTCCATGGTCCCAATGCAGGGAGCCAGGGTTCAATCCTGGGTCAGGGGACTAGATCCTGAACGCCGCAAGAAAGATTCAGGGTGCAGCAACTAAGACATGGCACAGCCAAACTAAAAAAGACAAAAACGTGGCATCTCCAATCCTGTGATACCTTGAAGCTCTTTTGGTGTCAGGGGTGTGTGTATGTGTGTGTGTGTGTGTGTGTGTGTGTGAAGGAGTGACAGAGACAGACAGATAGACAGAGTGGGCTGTTGTCAGAATCTGTCTGGTCCCCAGACCTGTCTGCTCACTTCACTGCCGGGTTGACAGACTCTGGAGATTATTTCTGTAGCTATCCATATCCTTGTAAAATAAGCATGTTACCTGTCAACATTACATGGATGGAAGAAAATTGCTGATGTAATGACTTAAAAAAAAAAACCACCTTGAGCTCTCAAAAAGAATAGCACACTATGAATAAATAGGGTTAATTTTGAGCCATAAGTACAGAGTCAGTTGTTTCATATAAATATCAAAGATCTAAATGCTTAGCTTCTTCCTCAGACATCTTGTCTTGAAGGCTGTACTTTATCATCCTTTCAAACCACAACCTAACTAGTCTGTTTCAGTAATGTGAAAACATTTTTCTTTTCCAGTTGATTTCTTTTGGATGATTGACAAATGCTATAGCAGCCAAGAGGAGCTCATGCTCAGTTCTCTCCATGCTGCCTGTGTTGTGCCCATAAATCTGAGTCAAGAAAAAGATTTAATTTAGAGTATTGTAGACCATGGGGCTTCCCAGGTGGCTCAATGGTAAAGAATGCACCTGCCAGTGCAGAAGACATGGGTTCAATCCCTGGGTTGGGAAAATCCTCTGGAGTAGGAAATCACAATCCACTCCAGTATTCTGGCCTGGAAAATCCCATCGACAGAGGTGCCTGGTGGGCTACAGTCCATGGGGTTACAAAGAATTGGACATGACTGATCAACTGAGCATGCCCAATGCATGCACTCACAGACCATATTGCAATTTTGACCATTTATTTCAAAACCTTGACCACATCATTTTGAATGGCCAAAAAAGAGGAGAAGGGAGGTAAGAGGAATAAGACTTGTGAATTTGGCAACACACACTGATGTAAGAGGCTCAGAGTATCAACTAGAAGTTTAATGAGTATTAAGAGATGAGGGTCTTGCACTTCTATGGCTAGTAGACTTCCTGGTCTAGTGGTTAAGAACCTGCCTGGCAATGTAGGAGACATAAGAGACTCGGGTTTGATCCCTGAGTTGGGCAGATTCCCTGGAGGAGGGCATGGCAACCCACTCCAGTATTCTTGCCTGGAGAATCCCATGGACAGAGGAGCCTGGTGGACTATGGTTCATAGGGTCACAAAGAGTTGTACACGATTGAAGTGACTTGGCATGCATGCATACACTAGTGGTTAAGACTCCGCACTTCCAATGCAGTGGGCACAGGTTTGACCCCATGGGTTTAGTCAGGGAACTGAGAACCCACATGCTGTGCAGTATGGCCAAAAAAATTTTTTTAACTTAAAAAAATTATAAAAAAGAGAGATGTTCTAGTTCCTACAGAGAAAAATGTGGGCTCACTGTAGATTAGGGTTAAATTCAAATTGGGGCTTCCCAGGTGGCTCAGTGGTAAAGAATCCACCTCCCAATGCAGGAGACTCAGGTTTGATCCCTGGATTGGGAAGGTCCCCTGGAGAAGGAAATGGCAACCCACTCCAGTATTCTTGCCTGGAGAATCCTATGGACAGAGGAGTCTGGCAGGCTACAGTCCATGGGGTCACACAGGGTTGGACTTGCTGACTAAACAATTTTCCCATTAGCTGATTCGCCTGAGAATTCCAACGGTCAGGGAGGTAGCAAGTGAAAGGAATGAAAATCTAGTTATTAGTCCTTGTGAGTGAAGTGAAAGTTGCTCAATTGTGTTTGACTCTTTGTGACCCCATGGCCTATACAGCCCATGGATTTCTCCTGATCTGCAGACAGATTCTTTACCAGCTGAGCCACAAGGGAAGCCCTACTAGTCTTTACCCATTTTCCTTTTGAGAAAATTGAACACAGCATCCCCGTTGAAGGAGAAAAAAGGAAACAAACCTTTAAAAAAGATAAGAGGCCTCCGTTTCTCTGATTGCAAGCGTGGACTAAGAGGCTGAAATTGCTGCCAAGTAACCTCTTTAGCTATAAACTAAATATATCATCTCTTCTCTTTTTACAAATTGTATCTTCTCGTTGAAGTGCACACATTCTTGGCTGTGATGCAGATATGACCTAATTTTGATGTAAAGTGTGGGGGAGAATGAACTTTTAAAGTCAAGCTTCCAAAGCTGAGATGTTTGCAGCAGAGGGAATGGATTTGGTTGAATCAACCAGAAGGCCACACTGCTTTTGATGGAACCCCAATTTTCCTTCTTCATTTTTTTTTTGGATAGTTAATATTTTGTCAATGTCTGTTTGTTTTATGCATTATAAGGAGTGTATTGTACCATGCTGTGCTGAAGAGCATGGGTTTATTTTTGTTTTTGTTTGTTAAAGATTTATTTATTTATGGCTGGGTCTTTGTTACTGCTTGAGGGCTTTCTCTAGTTGTTATGAGCAGGGGCTACTCTTCATTGCAATGCATCAGCTTCTCATTGCAGTGGCTTCTATTGTATCAGAGCACAGGCTCCATAGCACTGGCTTAATAGTTGTGGTACATGGGCTTAGCTATTTCTCTGCATGTGAAATCTTCCCAGAAATTGAACCCATGTCTCCTGCATTGGCAGGCAGATTCTTTACCTCTGAGCCACCTGGGAAGCCTGAGCATGGCGTTTGGAGCCAGGTATTAATAGATCTGAATCCTGACTCTACCACCACTTATTAACTGTGACCTTGAATAAATTACTTAATCTCTATATCAGTTTTCTGTGGGCGCTGTAACAAATTACCATGAACTGGGTAACTTAGAATAATAGAATTTTATGATCTCACGTTTCTGGAGGCCAGAAGTCCAAAATCAGTATCATTGGCTGAAAAATCAAAGTCTTGGCCAGGCCATGCTCCTTTTGGAGGCTCTTGCCTCTTCTGGTTTCAGGAGGCTGTTCTCTTGGTTTGTGGTTTCATCATTCCACTCTCTGCCTCCATGGTCGACTGCCTTCCCCATTTTTGTATATGTGTGTGTGTATGTATTTTTTTTGTCATGCCCCCAAAGCAGGTGGGATACTAGTTCCCCAACCAGGGATTGAACCTGTGCCCCCTGCAGTGGATTCTTAATCACTGGACCACCAGGGAAGTCCCCCTGCTTTTGTATGTGTTGTCAAATTTCCGTCTGCCTCTCTCTTATAAGGATACACAGGATTGCATCTAGGACCCATTTTTGATCATCTTCTCATCTCAAAATCCTAAATTTACATCTACAAAGACCCTATTTCCATATAAGGTAGTACAGTTTCCAGGGATTGGGATGAAGCATACTTGGGATGCAAGCTCCAGGAAATAGTGAAGGGCAGGGAAGCCTGGTGTGCTGCAGTCCATGGGGTCACAAACAGTTGGACAAGACTTAGTGACTAGACAATGAACAAATAGTTGTGACACAACATTCCAGCTTCCACAACCTCTCTGAGTTTCCTTAAATGGGAATTTGCAACAGTAAAAGTAACTATTTTATAGACTGTTGTGAAGATCAAAGGAAATGATTAATGTGGAGTGCTTAATATAGTTTTTGGTTTATAGTAAAGGCACAAAAAATACCAACCATAGGAATTCCCTCCCTGGTGGTCCAGTGGTTAAGAATCTGCTAATATCCCCCATGCCATACAGGGCTGGCAAAAAAAAAAAAAAAAAATCAGCTATTACTATCATCTGTTGAAATTCTTTGTGTCTGGAGAGGAAGGAAAGAAAAAAACAACCCAGTAAGTACAGAAATCCAAGACATTAGAACCTGAATGTTCTTTAGAACTCACCTACTCTAATCGCCTTATTTAATCATCAAAAAATAAAATCTAGAGATATTGACTTGCTCAGGATACCACAGCTAGGATGAAATGATGTATTTCTTTATAACATTTTTGATACTGTGACTCTATAATCAGTAGATAGGAAACAAAGGAAAGGAGGAGCAAGATCACTTACAGGGAGAAACAAGGAAAATTCATTGAGTTTGTTTTTGACTTGATGGGATTATGGCTTTATTATTATTACTATGACAGCACATGGGAAATAGTGCCTTACACTCAGGCTTGTTTTTGGCCGCTCCACTCGGCCTGAGGAATCTTAGTCCCCTAACTAGTGACTGAACCTTGGCCCTCAGCAGTGAAAGTCCTAACAACTGGACTGCCAGGAAATTCCCTACACTCACATTCTGACTTGATTTGCACAATGTAAAGAGTAAACTAGGTATTATCTTTACTTCCATTTTATTTTTCTTTATTTTTGGTTGCCCTGGGTCTAATTGCTGCACTCAGGCTTTCTCTAGTTGTGCCAAGTGGGAGCTACTCTTCCTTGCAGTGAGCAGGCTTCTTATTGCAGTGGCTTCTCTTAATTCGGAGCACAGACTCCGGGTGCATGGGCTTCAGGGGTTTTGGCATATAGGCTCAGTAGTTGTAGAGTATGGGCTTAGTTGTTTCTCAGCATGTGGAATCTTCCCAGACCAGGGATCGAACCTGTGTCCCCCGCATGGGCAGGCAGATTCCTATCCACTGTGCCACCAGGGAAGTCTTTTACTCTCATTTTAGAGATGAGGAAACCAAGGGTTGTATGCTCAAGGAGATGCAACAAGTGACAGGACTAGAATCCAAACATTTCGATTGTAAAGGCCAGGTGCTCTCAGCCCATCCCTGCTCCCTCTTTCCTGTAGATGCTTTCTTTCTGTATGAATTGTTTGTTCATCTCAAGTGGCTGTACGTAAACAAGGGTGAAGTGAAAGCGTTAGTCGCTCAGTTGTGTCTGACTCTTTGTGACTCACTGGACTGTAGCCAGCCAGGCTCCTCTGTCCAGGTGATCATCCAGGCAAGAATACTGGAGTGGGCAGCCATTCCCTTCTCCAGGGGATCTTCCCGACTCAGGGATTGAACCCAGGTCTCCCTCAGTGCCGGCAGATTCTTTACCGTCCAAGCCACCAGAGAAGCCCCTAACAAGGTGCAGTTCCCAGGAGGTTCTCTCTAAGAGCTGGAGATATAGGGAAAAAAGCCCTGCCTTCAGGAAAGTCTTCTTGGCCTGCGGATTGGGAATGATGGAGATGAGGGATCATCTGCTGTATCATGACTCTGCTGAGCCCCATTCCCCTGCATTGTGCTCCAGCCCTGTTATGCCTGGATCGTCCCCAGGCCTGTGTCCTAGCATCCCTCCTAGCAGCTTGACTCTCTCTGGAGCTGTAGGGAGCCAGTTTCAGGCTCCATTTTCTTCCCATGTGTTCTGGGGCCATCTGTCCCTGGCACAGCAATTTCCAGAAACAACAATTTGGTTTCTTTAATCATGGCTTTAAGACCAAAGTTAATTGATACAAGGTTGTGCCTAATTAGTAAAAATGCTTGTTACAGAAAAATGATACGTAAACTGCAATTCAGAAGATGGGGATTCTATGCAGAGAATTCTTATTTGACTGAAATGATGGATCCCCAGTCAGAACCGGGAAAAGCCAGACGCACTGATTACAGCTGACTGTTTTTGTGAAGAGCCAACAGCTGATTAAAACAAAATCTTGCACTAATCACTGGGAACAAAGAGAACATACGAAATTAAAATTTCCCTGAGATGGAGGAGGTGGGAGAGAGACTAAAGAGAGAGGAGATATATGTGTACATATAGCTGATACACATTGTTGTGCATTAGAAACTAACACAACATTGTAAAGAAATTATACTCCAATTAAAAAAAAATTTAATAAAATTTCCCATTTTTTTAGTTTTGACAAAATTATTTGTGCTTGATTCTTGATTTGTTATTTCCTCGTGGAAGTTTGGTATTTACTGTATGACCCTCAGGGCTGGGGTGATCTCAGCAATTGTGCTAACCTGCAATGTGTTGTATATATTACTTGTTAAACTGATATTTATTTCATATTTAAATGCACTGACCACTGGAGAAAAAGGCGGCGGGGGGGGGGGAATCACACCAAATAATTTTGCTATTGACTTTAACGTCTTTAGAAAATGTGTCACTTTTGGGGCCCTACTCGATATGATTTTGAAATTACTGTTCTAGAATGGTGTTTATATGCTGCAGTATGATTTTTGACAGTTTTAGACAATAACAGAATTCAACTTTTGTATTAGTTTGGTTTTTGGAGATAGATAAAAGTCATTTGGATCCAAATGTTATCAGACAGCCAGGTTTTTTTTGAGATCTTACATATGCTTTTCAAAATGTTAATCCTTGTCATAATAAGCCTCACTTCTAGCATTGCAATCTCACATTTCCAATTTGTTCCCACCAATTTCATTAGCTAAATAAAAAGTCAGACAGTCATGCTTGTTAGAATTAGTGGTACAACTTAAGTAAAGAGACACTGAATGCAGGCCTGAGGAATTTTCAAGTGGGTAAGATATTTTTAGTTTTATAACATCTATATTTGTTGGTTTTCTTTTCCTTCCTTCTGAATTCTGGGTAGTTGAAGCTATCAACAACAACAACAAAAAATTAAGTCCTCAGCAAACTAGAAGGCTTTTTGTGCTCATTAGTTTCCTGATGTGGTGAACTAACCAGTTCTAAAATACCTTTCTGTTCTGTTTCTCTGATTCCAAATAACCTCAGCATAAGTGATGTCACTGTATGCGAATATTCATAAGTTAAACCCAATTTCATTTTATCTATGAAGAAAAGCAGAGCACTTACTGATTTATCTTGAACTCTATATTTTTGTTATTTAATACAGTGTTTAACATGCCCGTTGCTACTATTGATTGGATGGTTTAGTGAGGCCCTCAGATCAGCCCTGCTGGGGTCGGCCCATGGCCCTGGGGGAGCACTGAGAAGACGGCTGAACTTGACTATCTAGAGGAAGTATAAGTTGTAACAAGGTTTCGTAGGTGAACCTGTGGAAGGATCATTAATGTGGTAATCCTGGGTTGGGAAGGTCCCCTGGAGAAGGAAATGGCAAGCCACTCCAGTACTCTTGCCTGGAAAATTCCATGGACGGAGGAGCCTGGTAAGCTACAGTCCATGGAATTGCAAAAAGAATATACACATACTTCTATCAAGAAGATGTTGACGGATTAACATTTAAAAGGACTTTATATAAAAACAAAGGTCTTTTCTCCTTCAAAACAGCAACCTCCTAAGTCCAAAAATATAAGCAGTTTCTGTTTTTCAATGTGCAACATGATCCAAGACTTAAGTACATGTGCTACCTGATATTGGTTAAAATAACCAGAAAATAATTCTCTTTGTGGACTTGAATAATTCTGCCGAGAACTGCAGTGTGAATCCTCCCAGATATGAAAACGGGCTCTTCCTAGATTTTTGTCAGTGTAAGTGGTGCCATGTGCAAGTTTTGAGTGAATATAGACTCAGTCAGGAAGGCCAACTGTTTGGCGAAGATGAGGGGTGGCCTTTTGCGTTGCAGGCTGTGGGACCAGTGCATCTTAAAACCAGGTCAGAAAGAGGATTATGGCTTATGGTCTCCCGCCCACTCAGCCCTTCATGCTTGGTCCAGCTGCCACCAGTCAATCCCTCTGATCCAGCTGCTGACCCAGTCTGCAGAGAATTACCGGTGGGACCACAGCTGGGATGCCTTAGGACTAATACTGCCTTTTTTTTTTTCAATTGGAATATAGTTGCTTTACACTACTGTGTCAATTTCTACTGTATAGCAAAGTGAATCAGTCATACATGTACATACATCTATCCCCTTTTTTATGGATTTGCTTCCTGTTTCGGTCACCACAGAGCACTGAGAATTCCCTATGCTGTATAGTAGGTTCTCATTAGTTATCTATTTTACACATAGTGGTATACATATGGGCTACCCTGGTGGGTCAGCGGTAAAGAAGCCACCTGCCAATGCAGAGACATGGGTTTGATCCCTGGGTGGGGAAGATCCTTGGAGAAGGAAACAGCAACCCACTACAGTATTCTTGCCTGAGAAATCACAAGGACAGAGGAGCCTGGTGGGCTACAGTCCATGGGGTCGCAAAAAGTCAGACATAACAACAACAACATCCCGATTTTCCAATTCATCCCACCCTGCCCCTTCCCCCTTGCTATCCATCTGAAATATTTTGCATGCTATGCCAAGGTGCTTCAGTCATGGCCAACTCTATGCGACCCTATGGACAGCAGCCCACCAGGCTCCTCTGTCCACAGGATTCTCTAGGTAAGAATACTGGCGTGGGTTGCCATTTCCTTCTCCATATTTTGCAACAGGCAGTAAAAAATAGAGACTAACCTTAATGGTACCCACACATATATACACCATTTAACTCTATCAACATCCCCATCTCAGATCATTTTTTCCCTAAGAAGTAAAATATTACAGATAGAGTTGATGCTTCCTGTGTCCTGCTTCCTGCTTCTCTTCTCTCTCCTGGGATAACCTATATTCTGAATTTGGTAATTATCATTCTCATGTGTATTTTCGACTATACATGAATATAGTTCTATAGTGTTCTTCTGCATGTTTTCAAACTTTATGTATAAATGACATTATATGGGACACTTTTTTTGCTCAACTTTATGTTTTTAAGATTAGCCATTGTGCTGGCTATTTACCTACTGTTTCTCAGTCCTGTACCTACCCTTCTATAATCTGTATTTCTCAAGCTCCTTTGCTAGTTGGTTTCCCTTTGGGTTTTGCCAGTAAGAGGTATTGAGGTGAGTAGAGAATTCATAGTTTTTCTTTTGCCATTTCCTTTTTTCTGGTGCTTTTTCCTGATGCAGCAGCCTCTCCCCTTCACCCCCAGCTCCAGTCTTGGCCCCTCGTCAAGTCTCCTAGCTTTGGTAACACTCCTTCTCATTTTTTTCCCTCCCAATGCTATGGGTGTAGCACCTTCCTACAGTTTCTAGTGTCTGATTTATATTATCCTTTTTTTTTTTTTTCTTCTCTCTTTGAGCCTGGGAGCATCTGGATAACCATTTCTTCCATTAAATCTCCTGTGTTTGTAATACCTATCATGGTTTCTGTTTCCTGACAGGGTCCTGACTGCTGTAGGTGTGTTGTCAAGTGTAGCTCTTGGTCTTCTAAAGGGGTTTTTACTTGTGCATAATATCCTTGTGTATACTATGTACATAATATATAGTGATATAATTATCACTACATCACAATGTATTCATCCATTCTCCTGCTGTTAGACATTTCCACGTTTTCTTAGTGCAAACACTATTTTTTAAAAATTTATTTATTTATTTTTGGCTGCACTGGGTCTTCGTTGCTATGCCCAGGTTTTCTCTAGTTGCAGTGCGCCAGCGTCTTTTGTTTCAGCTCGTGGGTTCTAGAGCACAGGCTTAGTAGTTGTGGCACTCAAGCTTAGTTGCCCTGAAGCAGGTGGAATCTTCCCGGACCACGGATCAAACCTGTGTCCCCTGCACTGGCAGGTGGATTTTTCACCACTGAACCACCAGGGAAGTCCCGCAAACACCATTCTTGTGCCTGTTTCCTTAGCTACCTATGCAAGAGTTTCTGTAGGATATACACTAGAAGAGGAACTACTGGGTTAGAGGGCTATGGGCATCTTCCAGTTATCTGGTTGTTAACAAAGTTGTACCATTTTACTCCCTGACATTAGTTGGTATCATTACACTTTTTATTTCTGGCAATCGGATGGATGTGTGGTATCTTATTTCCAGTGAGTTACATGTCTTTTCAAACCTTCCTCTGTGAATTTTCTTTTTTGTTCCTTAAAAAATTTTTTTTTGGTCACACTATTTACACATTTTTTTCCTGCTACATTATTTATATTTTCACATTGATTTGTATTATTGTAAATTGATTAGATTTCTCTGTATATTCTGAATGCTTCATTGGTAAAATGTGTTACAAATATATTTCTCCAATCTAAGGTTTGTTGTTTTATGGTATCTTTTGCTATATAGAAGTGTTTTTTTTTTTTTAAAAATTGTAGTTAAATTCACAGCCTTTGTGATTAGTACTTTTTTTCTCTTTTTGTTTCAAGGTGATAACAATATTTTATATTTCTTACTAAAACATTTAAAGCTTTGTTCTTCTGATTTAGGCTTTCGGTCCACGTGAAATTTATTTTTTGTATGGTGTGATGTTTCAGCTCGTGGGTTCTAAAGCGCAGGTTTAGTAGTTGTAGCACTCGAATTTAGTTGCTGTGAAGCATGTGGAAACTTTCTGGACCAGGGATCAAAACCTGTGTCCCATGCAGTGGCAGATGGATTCTTAACTACTAGACCACCAGTGGTTTACCACATACTTCATCAATTATCCCACATCATTTATTAGTTTATCATCTCTCCACTGATTTTTAATGCCAATGCTGTCATATGTTATATTCCCATATGTGTGTGATCTGTTTCTGGAGTCTATTCTGTTCCATTTCTGTATTTGTATATTCTTGTGCCAATGCAACAGAATTCTAATTAGTATGATGTTACAGAAAATCTTGTTAACTAATGGGCAAATTCCCACACCTCAATCTTCAAAATTGTCATGGATACTCTTGGATATGTTTTAGCATATTAATTTTTTAAAATGGACATAGACTAGATTTACCATTTGAATTTTACTCTCACTTTGTTAAATTCCATAAAAAATTCTGTTGAAATATTCATTGAAATGACATTAAGTTTATAGATTAACTTGAAAAGAACTGACATGCTAATATTTTCTTTCTGCCCCCAAATAACGAACACCTCCATCTATTTAGATCTTCTTTAGTATGTTTCATCACCTAATTTCATACTACCCTGAACGCACCTGATCTCATCGAATGTGTTTCAACAATATAGTTGTGTAACTTTTTTCCATATGGGTCTTGCTTATCTTTTGTCAACTTACCCTTAAATATTTAATAGCTTTGTTGCTATTTTTAACAGAAGCACTTTAAATCACATTTTCTAGTTAGCCTTTCCTAATGAAAAGGAGTACTTTGGAATTTTTTATATTGACCTTGTATCTAGACACCTTATTAGTTGTGGTCGCATGGCTCTGTGCATCACATTTATAAATCTTTTGATGTTTTTTCCTTGTATTCTAGGGATGATTATTGGGCCATGGCTAAACTCAATTTTTTAGTACTATCCGACTTTTGAGAGGTGACTCTGCACAAAATCTGTAAACTGAGAAACTGAAGGTCTCTGCAGAGTGATTTCATTTGTCAGAGGGGCAAAAAGCTTAGGTAGAGCAGACTGTTTTGGTCTTGAAACCTACAACAGTCTTATCTACCTCTATTGACCCTTTTCTGTGTGCTTTTGCTTAATTTGTCTAGGGTTGATTACCACCACATTCCCTTCACTGTTTCAGATTCTTTTAAATTTGAACTCAATTGAGAGCTCAAACAATACCACTATCCAGGTTTTTGTAACTCTCCATGGTGCTTACCTGAGTACTTATACAAAGAGCTTTTTTTTTTAATTATGAAAGTATAACACATTTACAGGAAACTTGAAAAATACAGAACAAAGTTACATATAGCTCCAGTATATATT
The DNA here is from genome assembly GCF_963930625.1 of Muntiacus reevesi. Classification (NCBI taxonomy): domain Eukaryota; kingdom Metazoa; phylum Chordata; class Mammalia; order Artiodactyla; family Cervidae; genus Muntiacus; species Muntiacus reevesi. The sequence continues at coordinate 89,538,195 of NC_089253.1, read as the reverse complement.
ATGATTATTTTTTAAGTAGATAAATTAAGAGTTTTAGTTGGTGTTTCAATATCACTCTTAAAAATTAATAGAATAAATAGAAAAGAAGGCTAGATTAGATCTAGAAAGAATTATGAACCAATTCAACAAAATTAAGATTTATACAAGTTTCACACAACAGCAGGATACAAAGTCTACTCAAGTTCCCATAGACTATAAACCAGGAGATGATGGAACATCCAGGGACATAATACAAAGTGAAAATATTTCATGGGCTAAAAAGCTGTTGAAATCATACAGTGTCTATTCTCTTATCACTGTGGAATTATGTTAGAAATCAGTATCAAAAGATATTTGAAAATAACCTACATGTTTTCAAGCACAATGTGTCATTTATCAAGAGAGATCTTTGGCTTAAGAGATTTTCTTTTTTTTAAGGACAAGGTTGGTGTCTACTAATGAGTCCGTGAGCTTCTGTTTATTAACTCATTGTAATTCTATTTTTGTCATGGCCTTCAGGAAGCTGCCAGGTGGGTTTTGTGCTCAGTGGTGGCACATTCCCTTGACTCTATTTTTTAATAATATTTTTCTTTCTATGCATTCCCCTTTTTCAGACAGCCCTTTCCCCTATACTGACTTTATTACTTTAAAAAAAAATTATTAACTTTACTCCTACTTTAATGCTATACAGTTTTATTGCTTGTATGCTTCAATGTAAGCTATGTCAAATCCTTCTGTGGATAGGTGGAGTTTACATTCTATATGAAATGAGAACTGTTCAATAGCTTTGGCTGGATGGCAAGTATGAGTTGTTTAGCGGTGGCGCAAATCTTCTGAAATCCTTAGTGTAGAAATTTAATTTTGATGTTTTAGCGTCTCTGCTTATACAGAGGCTTTTTAACATCCAATTCTGTATTGAATTCAGGGGGGGTGGAATCAGATTTTACTTTAAATTTCTGCTAGTAAATCAAAAAGCATATCATAACCTTGTAAAATAGTGATGCTTGGCATGATAATTACCCATATTACTGTAGAATTAATATTTTGTACTGAATTGTACCTCACGTGAACAGTTGTGTACTTTTTTCTTTTGACCTGAATCTAAACCTGGGTTTTAAAAATCGCTAGCAGAGCGCGTGTGTTCTTCGGGTTTCTGAATTCCAATAACCCTCCTTCAAGGGAATCTCCCCGGGGTTGGGGGGAGCTCGGTTGGTTAACTCCGGGGCGATACAAAGCATTTTGTTCCTTTATTCACGGCCCTTACTTGGTCTCCCAAGGAGACAAGTTGAATGCCCACTAAGTCATGCTTTTCCATTACTCATTCCGCCTTTTTTCCCAAGGTGGCGTGTGGGAGGTGTTGTGCTCGGGCTCGCTAAGAATAGGCCGGTAAGCTTTTTGCGGGATAGTACACTCATCCTTTTGCGTGTTTCAGCTCCGACTGCGCAGTGTTCGGCGCCTCAACGTGGTGAGATGTTTTCCAAACGGACAATGACTCCACACTCGGCCGCCTCCCACGTTCGTCTCTGCCCCTCCGCAGGCGTCGGGTCCCCACAGTCCCGCCCCGCCCCACTTAGCCTTGCTTTGTCCCCTTACAAGGCGGATCACCGGGTTAGCCCGGCGCGGCTGCTGCCGACTAACGCCCTTCGTGGGTCACCCGGGAGGGGACTCTGGGCGCCGCCTTCCCCCACCCCGCACCCCCACACACCAGCTCCGGCTTCTGAGCCACCAGGGGGCGCCCAGCCATCTCCGCCTCTCTCACCGCCTCTCTTCACCGGCGCCCCTGCAATTGGCCGGCCGCTCGAAGCTCTGCACCCCGATTGGTCGCCGCCCGCGTCAGTCGCGGGCACCAAGGCGGACCGAGATGACGCACGGCAGCCGGGCTCCGGGCGGTGTCCCAGGCCGGCGGCAGCAGGCGGAGCTTGGAGAGGACGGACGCTGAGCAGTCTGACGGCGGCGGTCCTGGGAGGTGCCAGCGGGAGGCTGAGCCGCTCTTCGCCGGTCGCCGCACCCGGGTCTCCTGGGCTCCCGCCCTTCGCGGCCCTTGATGCCGGGCTGGCTAGCTGTGTGATGGGGCTGCCGAGCGGCGCCCTGCGGCTCTCGGCGGCCGCTGCTCGCGCTAAGGAACGTCGGTGCCGGGTTCCCCGCGCCCCCGCGCGCCGCGGCCCTTGCTGACCCGGCCCTCCCGCCCGCCTGTCCGTCTGTCCGCAGCGCGGCTGAGGTAAGGCGGGCGGCGGTTGGCGCTGCGCCGCCGGCCTGCGAAGGGGACCGCCCGGGGGGAGGGGCGGCCAGGCCGGGGGATTGGCGGGGTCCGAGCCGGGGAAGCTCCGGGCCGGGCCGGAGCCGCGAATACTGAGGGCGCTGCCCCAGCGGGGCACCGAGTGGGGCGGGGCGGGGTGGGGGACCGTCCCCGGGCCAGTAGCGAGCTCCGGGCTTGGGTCCAGCGGCCTGCCGGGTCCCCCGCAGTGGCCCGCACCAGCTCTCCGCCTCCCCTGAGCCGCCAGGTTCCGGCCGTCCCCGGCGGTCAGCCGAGCCGCCGCTGCCCGTCGGTTTCCCGGGCCCTCTGCGCACATTACGGCTCTCTCTGCTCTGTGCTGAAGCCACCCTTTCTCATTTCCCCCCATCCCCTCTCCCCCGTTAGGGTTGGCATGGAGGCTTCGGCTAGGAATGTGGTTGTGCCCTTTTGCCAGACGACGGCAGGCACGGGCATCGCGTGGGAGGGGGGAAGCCGCTGGCGCGAGGACTGGAGAGGAGCGCGATGGGAAGGGAGGGGGCTCGCTGGATGCTGGCCATCCGTGGCGGGGGCTGGTGTGGTCTCGGCGGTCGGCAGCCTGGGATTACTCTGGCAGCCATATTGGGAGGATGATCTGACAAATCCTTTAGGAGCCAAGTCCCGTTGCTGGAAGGCACCGAGTGACAGCCCTGGCAGCTTTCAGGGTGACTGGCCACACCGAAGCCAAGTTGTGGGGGTTGGGAGGCTGCTCCAGCGAGCTAGTCATTGTTCATGCAACACAAAACATTCTGGGCCCTAAAACCAGAATGGAACTCCGAAATCACTTCTTTTTTCCTCCTTGGTGAATCGCTAATTGAGCTTCCAAGGCAAAGTGCCTTCAAGATTGCATTCTCTTTGGGGTGAAATGATGCATTTCTGTGTTCATCGTCTGTGATCAGAGCTATGGACACAGAGGGATGGTGATGCCTTACTCACACAGAGGCAGATCTGAGGATTGCTAAGGCCAGCTGACCAGGGTGGAGGACTGGAATTATCAATAGTATATTGCATCGCTGGATGGATAGATTTTCAATGTAGCTCAATATGGAGAGGTGAAGTCAACTGGAATATGATGATCATGGGAGAGGGTTGCAGCAGTATTTTTGAGGACACAGGTTGTCATGTTTGTGGAATCTCGAGGTGGCTGAAATTAGATTGTCAACAGATCCCTTGCTCACATATCTCTTTACTGTTCTAGGCAGCTGTTGTGCTGATACTGAACACGTTGCTTTGTGTCTTAAATGGGTCTTTCCGAGCCCCCTGAAAGTGTAGTGGTTGGATTCAAATAGCTCTTAAGAGGTGATATCATGGTGGATATTTTATTTAAAGGCTGGCATTTTGTCAGCTTAGCTTAGTCATAGTAAAATCTTAGCTTGTGTTCTCTAAGAAGTGAGGTGATGCTTTCTAATTAACTTGGTATGGCTGTTGGGTTATGAGGCAAGTGAAATGGGTAAGGTACCACTTAAGGTTGGAATATGAAGAGTGCACGCATGTTAGCGTTGTAAAAAGATCTGAATAGGAGCAACAACTGAATTTAGTGTGAGCCTATAAATTTGTCTTTTCCTACATTCTAGGTGTGGAGAGGTCCTGGAGAATGGCATGCCCACCTTTTTTGTCCTGTTGCTTTCATTCAGACTCCCTTTCTTAATGAATAAATTCCTGTAACTTAAGTGGAACTACTTAAACATTTTCAGATAAGGTTTTCTAAGAAAAGTCTTAACACTTTATTTTTTATTTTTATCATTAAGCTTTTCTTTTGAAACTTGGTTGAAATAAAAAAAAATGACTTCAACAGAAACTAGTGTTTTTTTTGCATCTTATTAATAATGAGAGAAATACAGAATGTCTTGTTTTTAAATTCCGTGCCCCAATTAAGAAATATTTCTGAGATGTAAGTTTTTACATTTATTTTATTGGTAAGCAAGATCTGAAGAATGGTGGTTAAATGTAGTCTCAGCACTTGGTAAAGTCAGGCCGGACTGGGATTCTGGGAGGCAAGATTTTGTGCAGCTCCACTCTGATGAATGTTTTTCCAAAGTTTATCCAATCAGGTACAACTTCTGAGCAGACTTTCCTTTTCAAGACCAGATATGAATGCAGTTTTCCTTTTTCCTCTTTTCTTTCTCCCACTTTGAATTTGTGCTGGGAATAAACTGCCAAGAGAAGTGCCAGCAGAGGCTCTCCAAGGCCAGAGCTTTCTAGCTCACTTCCTGCTATGGTCTTGTCCTGGGTACAAAGTGAAAGACAACAGAGGGCCCCTGCTTTGTTTGTAAACCCTTCCCAGGTCACTGAGCACGGCAGGTCTTTCTCACGAGTAAGATAGCCCTTTGGTCTTGTAAACCCATGTGATATAATTTCACAAGGCTTCAGGTGAGAAGCATATCTACTTCATATTGTTCTCTTTAAAAGGTGGTCTTGCTCAAGCAGATACTGGTGAATTTCTGGAGTTCATGAAAGAATGTGGATAAATACACATTTAGAACTTTTTCATCAGTAGAAGGTAAATGAAGCAGATGTGGTTTTGACAGGAAAAACCTGCAAAGGGTGCTTTGGACTTCTGACTTGGATTTTTTGATGACTGGCTCAGTAATTCGTTTATGCTCACTTTGACAACATTCATTCCCAGTTGAGTATGTGTAGAGATGTAGTTCTTTACTCAAGGAACTTACGCTTTACCCTATGTCTGTGGGTATGGTGAGATCGGGTTAACTCCAGCATCTTTCTGTTTTAGTTCATGTGGTTTAGCATATCACTACCCTTGCCATGGTGGTTTCCATGATTTTCAGTCAGAGCCTCTTCCCTCTGTGTTGCAATATAATATGTATTATCTAATACTCAGTCGGTATTTTTGTTTTGTAGTGGTTTGTATATTCGTTATAACTCACAAGATTGTAAATGGCTGATTTTAGAATATTTTTTACATTTAATATCGATTGTTTATGCCAAAGCATATCATTCAATTACCTATCCTCTACCATTGCTCTATTTGAAGACACTGGTACGTGTCTTAGTTCTTCCATCCGAATTTCTGACATCATTCTGGTAGATGTCTATAACTGTAACAACAACCACCATCACAGCAATAGTGATAGAATAGCTTACTCGTATTGAGTTCTTTCTGTGTGCCAGGCTCTTTTCTAACCATGTTACATTTACTCATTCAGTCTTTATAACAACCATATAAAATGCATACTGTTATCCCCATTTTATAGGTGAAACTGAGACAGAGGCTAAATGATTCCCCCAAGGTCACTAGAAGTGGTAAGTGACCACTAGGCTGAACTTCCTTTGTAACTACTCTTAACTGTAGAATTCCTTAACTTCAGCTCAAAGTTAAGGTTCATTCTGTTCCAGTAACTCATACTGTGACCGTATCTTCTAACATGTCATCACCTTCAGATCTTAAACTCTGATAACGTACAGCTCTCACGTTAGTAGTCTCTTGCTCTGTGTTCTCCTACCTCAAGTCTCTGGTCCATTAGCCCCTTTCAGATTTTACTTCTTTGTCTGCTTTTTCTCCACTGTCATTTCCAGGGTGCATTGCCTCAGCCATTTTCTTACTACTTGCAGTTTTTATTTCTTCTCATGCCAGTCTTGAATCATTCCCATCATCCGTAGCCTCCCTTTTTTAACTGTGTCATGGAGAAACCTCACACAGTGCCTCAGTGGGTGTCTAGTCTTGGGTCTCCCCTGAGGCAGTCTTTGGTGTCTGTCAGAGCATTTCTGCTCACTTTCCTCTCCTGCTCTCCCCCGTGGCTTTTCTAAAATCTTGACTATTTTAGTTAGGCCTCCTTACTGCCGCACAGTGAGGCAGTCTCAGGGGAAAGGTTACTCTCTTGACTTCAGCTCACCCCTGGGCTTGTGTTTTGGATATCACTGCCTTCTTTTCCTTTGGGACTTGCTGTATCGGCTACTTCCCTTTCTCTCTTGTGCTGTTTCCCCTCAGTTTTCCCCTTGAAAGCAGCAGACACAGGCCTGCGTTAGGGCCTTTGCCCTGACTCTTCTGCTGCTTGAAACACTCTTCCCCTGAAATCTGCTTGGCTAATTCCTTCACCTGCTTCAGGTCTTTGCTTAAACTTAAACCTCACTACCTCAGCAAACCTCTCCTGACCTCATTCATGCATCTGCATGGCACCCCTTCCCACCACACTCCTGATCCCCCCGACTTTACTGTAATTTTCCTCCCTCATAGCACTTATTATCACCTCACTTTCTGTGTAACCTATTTTAATGTCCCCTCTGCCCTACTAGGGCTTCCCTGGAGGCTCAACTGGTAAAGAATCCACCTGCAATGCGGGAGACCTGGGTTCGATCTCTAGGGTTGGGATGATTCCCTGGAGAAGGGAACGGCCACCCACTCCAGTATTCTGGCCTGGAGAATTCCATGAACTGTATAGTCCATGGGGCCGCAAGGATTCAGACATGACTGAGAGACTTTCACTGCCCTACTAGAATGAAAACTTCTCCATGGCAAAGATGTTTGTCTGTTTTGTTCACTGATTTATCCCAGACTCCTGCAACTCCCTGTCACGTTGTAGGCACCCCATAAATAGCTGTTGAATCAAGGATAGAAACATAGGTCTTTTGTGTTAATAAATGGGGTGGGGAGGGGAAGAATTCTTCAATCCTATTCTCTTTTGGCCATCTCTCTGCCCTCATAGTTTCTGGAAGCAGTGAGGATACTTGCATTTCCCAGCCCACCACAGACTGGCTTCCCTGATCCCCCACTTCACTGACACTGCTGGCGCTCTGAGTTCCAGCCCTTTGTTATGATAGCAGGGGGCATGCTTCATGCCTGTGCAGTGTTGGAAGTGCTGCTCACTTCACTCCCTCCTTTGTCTGCTTCTGTTTTGTGGGGCTGGTTTCAGTCTTCTGGGCCTTGTGCTTTTCGGGCCACTCACCTGGCTGTCATTTATTCAACACAAATTTTTGTATAATTTTTAAAGACTTTATTTGTTTTTAAGAACTAGAATTTTGACTACATAACATTTTCAGTGTCAAATAACAGATTAGGCATTACAGGAAAGTTTTATTTAGTTATAATTTATATCACTTACTGCTTTGAAAAAGGTTTTGAGCAGCTTACCACAATACTGTAGATATGATGAGGCTGTTAAATATGGAGAAGAAACAAAAATCTATATGACAGGAGGAAAAAATAAATATACAAATAGCAGTAGTTTGTCTATGTGTGCATGCATGCTCAGTCATGTCCAACTCTTTGCAACCCCATGGACTGTAGCCTGCCAGGCTTCTCTGTGGAATTCTCCAGGCAAGAATACTGGAGTGGGTTGCCATATATATAAAGTGTATGATATGTTATTGTAACTTAGTCTTGAAACTTTTGAAAGTCAGATAAAAAGGGAAAAGGAAATTATACAATTTTCATTCTGGTAAAAGAAAGGTAATGGTTTGTCAAGAGCAGCTTTTTTCCTGGTAATGAATTCTAAAGAAATTTTAAGAGGAAAGCGTAACAGACATCCTACTGCAAAGATATACATACTAAGTGTTTTCAACAAATCTTTTAAGTAAAAGGAAGTGTTCTTCAAAGACCTATTTTAAAAACGTAATCCACCTGCTTTCCACACTGAGTATACAACATTAAAATATAACTTAAGTCTTTTCTGTGACTAATGTGGTTCGGGTATATAACTTTATGTAAAGATAAGTCTGAGAATCCCAGCAGAACACTCATTATTTAATAACTCTGGTGAGAACCTGTAATACTTGTATTCTGTGTTGTCATCTCAATGAAAACATACCTATTAAACTTTGGGTAGTGGTTTATCATGTGGCAAGACTGACACATTGTTGCCACATGGAGAAGTCTGACCTGCATTCTTGGCCAGCTAAGGAGCTACTTACCAGGCAGGTAGCTGCAAAGGTGTGGTCACAGGCAGATTTCAGAGAGAACCTTGACTCATACCAAATTTGAATTAACCTCTGATTGAAATGTCCATTTCTACATCATAGCCAAGCTGAGTTCATTTTAACCTGGACAGTTACCAGGGGTAGCTCTTGTCATCCACTTTGACAGTAAAACTTCAGTGGAATTTTGGGTTTTGAGTGACAGAGTTCCCAGTGGATCTGTAAACTAAAAATTATAGGATGTGGTTTTAGTTATTTGATTGAATTGACTTACTAGATAGAGTTTAGTGTTAGCCATCCAAACAGTGAAAAAATAAGAAAACAATGAAAAACTTTCATTTAGAATAGTTTATTTTAAGCCATAGGCCATAGGAGCTGTTGTTTCTGAATGGACCTCTTGGTTTATGAGAATCAAATCATGTCACCGGTAAAAAGGAAGGTTCTTGATTCCTTAATTGCAGTGACAAGAAGACACGTGTCTAATCTAAGAATTGTTTTGGTTTATTTTCATTTATGGTTAAAACAGTTGGGTAGCCTAATTAAGCTAGTTTAATCTCATTTGAAACTGAAAATCTGATCTGTCAGGAAACTCTTCCTGTGCAGTCTGATTCTTGTCATTGGGTTAGAATGCAGAAAGAAGCTTTCCTAACATATGATCCATTTTGAGCTTTTGCAGCCTGGCTCATGGCTGATTTTTATCCACTGAGTCAAAGACCAGGAATAGACATACATGCATACACAAAATACATATACACACAAAAATGAATTCTTACATTTTGGGGGCCATTTTATCAGTACAGCCTTGGTCAGTGACATAGAGTATTGGATCCTAAAGCCTTCCTGGTCCTCGTGAAACGTATTCAACCAAGAAGGCACAACTTCCATAATAACAAGGAAATTTTCACACCTTCCCCATATGAGCTCATTAGCTACAGATATTTATTTTGGGGGTATCCACTTCTTCTTTCATTTTTTTTTTTTTTTTGGCTGTGTCACTCAGTTCCCTGACCAGGGATTGAACCTGGGTTTCTCAGTAGTGAAAGTGCCCTAATCACTAGACCGCCAGGGAATTCCCTAATTCATTCTTTAAAATGTAATTCGGTAGAAAAGATTATCTTTTAAATAGATTGCTTGTTGATATTATAAATTTGTGGAAATAGAACAGATTGTGTAAATGTTGTATTTAAAAAAATTGCATTTCTTGGTTAAATTCTAATTTTAATTGTGACAAACATACTGAATAAAGTAGCAGTGTACGCGAGTTAACTGCTGACTGCAACACAGGGCAGAAAGAAATAAGTTGAAAAATGAGGAATCAACACAACATTTTTAGGGAACAACAAGATAGAAGGTATGACTTTTAGCTTAGAAAGGGGGATGTTAAGGAAGATATGACTTAATGCTTCCTGCCTCATGCTGCCCTTGACCTTGTCCTCAGAAGATATGAACTTGTAATAGGTTGGAAAGGAGATTGAGCTTCTAAGCATTACATGTTCGGTGTGATAAGGATCTTGGTGAAGAAGGTTTCAAGTTGGACAGTGGAAATTGATACTGGAGAAGAGGCTGGATTGTGGAGGCCTAGCAATTTTTAGGTTGTTTTCTGAGGCCATGGGAACCAACTGAAGGCTTTTAAGAAGAGGGAATGACATGAATTGACCTCTGTTTAAGGAATATAATCCTGGCTGTTTTTTGTTATTAAAAAAAAAAGTGGGGGGGGGGGGAGTATTACAAAACCCAGCCAACCAAAAAACTAAGATTATTTCATTCTTGTTTGTTCATTTTGCTGAAAAGTCAGTTTGAGAATTTGTCTTAGGTTTCCAATAATCCAGAGTGCTTCTGAGGGCATGAGAGAATTACACAAGATCAAAGTTAAGCAATGGGGCAAAAATTTAGAAAAATTCAAATGAATTAGATCTAAATGTTTTATTATCCCTTTATTGTTAGTGAACGCTTGTGGAATTTTTGCTCCATTCCACTTTATAATGCTTCTAATCGTATGTCATAAGGAAGGAAAACTGGTCAGAGAAACAGTCTAGAACTGAGGCTGGTAAGAGATTTAGAGTATGTATGATTGCCTTTCCTACCTGCCTTTGGCTTTTTAAAACTTGGAAAATGTATTTTAATTTTTATTGTTTTCCTATAACTTCTTAAAAATATTCTGTAATTGTTATTTCTCACTGAAATTTAAACTTGATTTCAGATTTACATAATTGGTAATTTTTTTAAAGGATCAGGAAGTTTTGAAACTAATTCTTTGATGGACATCCATTATAAAAGAGATACTCTTTGTATGTAGGAAAGTAACACTTGCTATAGCCTGCTTAACTGTAGTTTCTTATTTTACTGTATAAAATTTTAACTTACTTGTGAAGATAGTTGCAATTTTACAACAGGACAGTTAAATCAGAGGAAAAAAAATATGTGCTTAGGTTCAGGTTGTTTGGGGAAAGTAATTTTAAAATGTACATATCGCTTCCAAAGAAGAATGACTGTTAAGCTATTTTAATAAGGGAGGAGTCTGAAATTAATTTTATCCTTTTTCTTTTTCATCAGTCCATCTTTCTCTATTTTGAAACAGCTTGCTTTGTTACTGATACCGTTCCAGCATCAGTTTATTGATACACAGTTGTTCAGTCACTAAGTCGTGTCCAACTCTTTGCGACCCCATAGCCTGTGGCACACCCACTCAGCCAAAATATTTTGACTCCTCTAGACCATGTGATATATGGGATTAGAAACATGACTAAAATTCTGTCTTGTCCTCAAGGAACTTTAAGCTGTTTTTCTTTATTGCTACAAAACAGCTTATTCTGCTCTAGATAAGGTTAATGAGTTGAGAAGTATTAAGTGGAGAAACATTTGCCTTTGGTTTGCAAGAACTGGAGAATCCATGAAGGCTTTAAAAATAGGTAGTGTTTGAGAAGGTCCTGGAAGAAAAATTGGGTTTTGAGAAGAACTGGGGAGGTGGAAGAGTACAGTGGGTAAAAGGAGCTTTGGAGCAAAGGCACAGGCACAGAAAAACATGAGATGCTCTCAGAAAACCCTCTCGTGGGTGGTTGTTAAGGAATGTGGATGGAAGGCAGTATTTTGTGGGCTTGTAAAAATAGGTGGTTTATGTTACAGAACACATTGAATGCCAGTGTGGGGAGTTCATTCATTCCTTGGTAGGCAGTGGAGAAACTTTGAGGATTTTTAAGTGAAGAAACTTGTGCTTCAGGAGCATGACACTGACAACTTTGCATATTGTGGATGGAGTAGATGAAAATGGCAGTGTGGTGTGGTGTGGTGGGGATAGGAGGAAGAAAGAGAAGAAGTGCTCAGGACAGTTAACAGTCTTGGGTGAGTTGTATTGAAGGTGTAAAAGAGATGGTATGATGGTGGTAGAGATGAGAGAGATTTTATAGGTGAAAGCCATGTTATTTGGCATTGATTAGATGGGTAGGGGAAGCAAGCTCTTTGGCATGTGGAAACAGGAGAATGGTGAGAACACTAAAAGAAATAGAAAAGAACTGGGGGAGGTGGAAAGATGTTTGAGGTTTGGGTGTGTCAAGTTGGATGAAACGCTGGGAGAATGGCTGGGTAAAAGGGTCAAACAACTGATGAAAAGTGTATGTATGGGGACATTCTATATTAAAGATGTTAGTATTTTGGTTCCTGGTACTTTGCCTTTATTGTTTATAAGTCAATTAGCAGCATTCAGCACTTTGGTAGGCCCTGCGTAGAACACAAAAGAAGAAAGTTTTTTTTTTCTGTAATTTAAATATCCACAATATTCATTCATTGTCAACATTTGTGTCTTTATTACCGCTCCCTGCCCATCATGCTATTTAATTAAAGTTACTGGGTGTCTTGAGCTGTAGTTTTCTCTACTCTGGGTTAGGCTGTGATTGTATCTTCTGGGCATTGTTTAAATTGTTTCTTTGCTCCGCATGTGTCCTGTAAATGAGGCTTGATTCTGTCAGTGTTTTTTAAGGGGATGGAGTAAGAATATGTGCTAGGAGGTACTGTGTGTCTCCCGTCGGAGTGTATCAGCAGGCGTTGGCGACGTCGGTATCCCACTTTCAGTGTTGTTAAGGTTGATGAACCTTTGGTTCAGATTATGTTACCCTAATTCATACAATATAATCTTCCCACAGCAATCAGCCTTTCATTTAAGGCTTTTTTTAGTAGATAGTGATGATGCAGAGAACCTTTTTGTTAGTAGGGATGGGAAACATTCTATTTCTGTCATTTCTTCTGCATTTATTAGCTGGACTTTTTCCATAAAAAGGAACTTGCACTCATTGACTATTTGACTGTGCTGGAACACAGTTTATACAGGATACAGGGACTGGATGCATGCTCCATTCCTTTGTTTTATTTGCAGTTTTCAGAATAATGACATTTTTGGAAGTATTGTTATGAACTTATGAATTTGTATATTTAATTTTTTGCAGTCCATATGCAGTGTGCCTGTATGTATACATGTATTTTTATGCTCCAGTTATCTCATCTTTGTCCAGTGGGGGCCCCTTTCAGTTGGCAGCTGTCTTTTCACCGTAACCCCATTCATCTTTGATTTCTTGCTTATGGTCACACTAAATGTTCCAGAATCATCCTGAAATTTCTTGCCCAGACTTGGTATTTGCCATTTTTTCAAGGAATCTAAGTTTCAAAGAGATTTTGAAGGAATAGGATGTTCACTTTGGGAAGCTATTAAAGAGCATACAAGCTGGAATATAGTCATGTAAAATGATAGCAGTGTTCTCACAGTGCATTTGGGGTTATAAGTGCTGTAGGAAATACCAGTGATTCCTGGAATGTTTGTTTGGGTCCTCATTTGAAAGAGGTAAGACTAGAGCTGGGCCATCAGCTAGAGGGGAAAATGAAGGTTCATGGGGGAGAAATTGTTAGAACACATGAAAGAATGTGTGTGGGATAGTAAAGGCACTTGACCAGCCAGAGAGTACCTTGACTGGTCTTGTAAGCACTGGGGAGTAAGGAAAGTTTCTTGGATTTGGAAGTGAAATTGAAAGTCATGCTTTAGAAAGGTTAATACTGCAGTAGAGTTAAGCAATTGCGTAAAGTTGGGTTCTCAGCTGGAGGTTTACAACATAATTTTTAGAAGATGAAAACAAAACAAAACTAGCCATACCTGGGCCCTATCTCAAAATCTGAAGTCTAGGCTCATTTACTTTTCTAAAGATCCTGTGATTGTTTTGTGCAAACCCCTTACCCCCATTTAAAGACATGGATTAAAACTAAAAGCTGAAAGATTAGTTTCTCTATTGCATGTATACTAGGCTTGAGGTAGTAAGGACATGGATTAAGGATAGAGCAGAGGAAATGAGAGGATGGAAGGGATAGAAAAATGGAAGTTTATGTTTTAAAAGTTTTCATGTGGTATTTCGTGAATAATGTTACCACTAATGAAAGGATTCAAAGAGAAGGAAGCAAAGATGACTCCTAGGTTTATGGTATGGGGCCAGATAGAAATGGGAAGATTGGCAGAGATTGCTAGTTTTAGGGAGAAGATAATGGGACACACTGAGTGTTGAGATGCTGGCTGTATATAACAGTGGACTCTGAGGAGTTAAAGTGTGTTCTGTGTCTTGCTTTTTGTGAATGCTTCATTCACCCTCTTAACAGAGTACTCAGCTACTGACTATAGGTCATGTTATGTAGATTGGAAGAGTTAATAATTTTAAGCTTTCATTTAATAATTGTAATTAAATGATGTACTAAAAAAAGAACCATCTGTTTATTGTAAAATAAAATGTGAAACAGACTGGAAAAAACATTGCAGCAAACACAAAAATACTAATATCAATAAATATTGTAATCATTTAAAACACACACACACAAAACCAGATAAAGAATAATTCTTACAATTGGGAAATATAATTCATTAGTACATTCCTTCAACAAACATGTAGTGAGCTCTTTCATCAGATACTATTTTAAGTGGCAGCAGACAAGATCTCTGAGCATTCTGGTGGTAGTGTGAGAGACAGACAACAGACGTGTTCCCAAAAAAAACAAGAAATAAGATAGAGTATTTATGTGTTTTCCTATGGAAAGCATTAGTTGTATAGCTGGAGGTGAGTATTCTTAACCGTTACTTAATTATGTGGAAAAAACTGTTCAGGACCAAAAATTTGGTCTCTGGTAATTGGACCCGTAAGTATTTTTCTTTTTTAGTTTTTTCTTTTGTTCAGTTCTTCTTGAGGATGTTTATATAACAGAGTACAGATTGAGATCTGTTGTTTCTTGTGGAAATTACTTATGTGCGTTCTTTTCACAGAATAGTGCTCATTTTGTTCTGTGGGGACAAAAACTATTCCTCTAGAAAGTGTTCATTTTTCCCTGTGGCTTCATTCAATAGTGAAATGTAGTGAATTGATTCTCCCTTGGGTCAGAGGATAGTACTTGGGTCTCTTGGAACTGTCTCTGATTATTGTACAGGATCGTTGTGAGGGCTGAATGAGATAACTATGAAAGGGGTCGTCAGAGTTAAAGGAATTCTTGGATACCTACAGGTAAAGAATCTAGCTGGAGCTTATCTCTGTCCTTTGCTGTTGAAATATACACCATATAACTAGATGAGTGCTAAAAAATTGATGCTTTTGAACTGTGGTGTTTGAGAAGACTCTTGAGAGTCCCTTGGACTGCAAGGAGATCCAGCCAGTCCATCCTAAAGGAGATCAGTCCTGGGTGTTCATTGGAAGGACTGATACTGATGCTGAAACTCCAATACTTTGGCCACTTGATGCGAAGAGTTGACTTATTGGAAAAGACCCTGATGCTGGAGGGATTGGGTGCAGGAGGAGAAGGGGACAACAGAGGATGAGATGGCTGGATGGCATCTCCAACTCAATGGACATGAGTTTGAGTAAACTCTGGGAGTTGGTGATGGACAGGGAGGCCTGGCATGCTGCGATTCATGGGGTTGCAAAGAGTCAGACACGACTGAGCGACTGAACAGAACTGAACTGAACTAGATGTTTCAAACTGAAATTAAAATATAAAAAGTTCAATGCATTTCTTTAAAAACAATAAGTTTTGCAGATGGGAAGTTACTTGTGTAGGAACCCTCTTTAGCAGATAAACATTTTTTTCCATATATTATTGAAAATTGATCCAGAAAAACAGAGAGTAAATAAGATGTTTGTTATTTTGCAGTTAATATTTTTTATCATTATTAAGTCTAGGGACATTTTAGGTATGGTAAAGAGATAATGGAACAGGAAAACAAATTACAGTCTTTAATTTTCTATCTGATAATTTATTGTTGAGAATATAAGATTTGTGGAGCTTCCCAGATGGCACAGTGCTAAAGAATCTGCCTGCCTGTGTAAGAGAATGCAAATTCAATCCCTGGGTTGGGAAGATCCTCTGGAGGAGGAAATGGCAATCCATTCCAGTATTCTTACCTGAAAAATTCCATGGACAGAGGAGCCTGGTAGGCTACAGTCAATGAGATCACAAAGAGTCAGACAAGACTGGTGACTGATTTATTCATGCACACATACAAGATTTATAGGGAAGAAAAGGGATGAGATTTTTAGAAATGGAAACAAATAGTACTAAGATTTAATAACTCATGCTCAAGTTAGCCTTGTTTACTTGAATTCTGCCTATCTTATATGAACTTTTTTTCTTTTTTAAAGGAAACTTGAACATAACTTCCTGAGAAGATTGATTCTTTATTTCTGGACTTAGTATATATAACAAGACCATCAGAATGTCGGGAGCCTCAGTGAAGGTGGCTGTCCGCGTTCGGCCCTTCAATTCTCGAGAGACCAGCAAAGAGTCCAAGTGCATCATTCAGATGCAGGGCAACTCAACCAGTGAGTGCATGTTGTTTTCTGTCAGTCCTGTCTCATCTTCCTGTCCTTCCCCCCTTTCCTTCTTGCTGTCATCAAAATAAGTGAACATGTGGCTAGTAACACTTGGAACTTTGCTGTTCTGAATGTTCCACTGAATGTTTCCCCCTGTGATTTTTGCTGTAGCATATTTAAATATTGGCTGTTTATCTTCTTCTTTACAATTGAGAATTCCCTAGAGAACTGAATGAATTTAGCTAGTGTTAGTAAGTTGAAATCTTAATGATAGTGAAGGTGTAAGCAGTGATTTTTAGTAAATGATGCTGTGAAATATACCTTATTGAGGGTGCAAGATTGCTTTACTTCCTTGATTTTCTATAGTACTTGAACTTGCCAAGATGGTCTTAACACTTACACTGCTTCCTTATGATGGTTCTTTGAGTTGAACAACAGATATAGCTAAAACGGATAATAAACTTGTAAATTATTACTAAAAATGATCAGTCATTGCTTCCTGGTTTGTTTCTCTGTACAATTCCTTAGGTGAAAAGTGATGGAAGCTGGAGTTTTTGGTATTTGCATTAGTTACTTGATATGGGTCTGTAGGCAAACTATTACTTAAATAATGGCAAGTTCTACCATTTTAAAACCTGTAACTTTGGGATAAAGTAGAATTGTTGTTCTTTCAGACCCAAGTTAATGCTAAATATTTGAGGAAATATGCTTATATGTTTGTGGGCCAGTGTTCTGTGTAGAGGATTCTCCCAGAGGGAAATAAATCTATGTTATATTTGAGGTGTACAATGTGGTGCTTTGATATGTTTATACATTTTTAAATGATCAACACTATCTAATTAGCATATCCATCACTTCTCATAGTTACCTTTTTTTTTCATAGTTACCTTTTAAGGTAAGAATACTTGAGATCTACTCTCTCAGCAAATTTTACATAAACATCATTAACCATAGTCACCATGATGCACTTTAGGTCTCCAGAAAACTTTGTACCCTTCGATTCTCCTTTTCTCCCCCAGCTCCCAGCCATCATTCTCTATTACTGTGAGTTTGCCTTACACACACACACACACACACACACACACACACACACACAACCCTTCGATTCTCCTTTTCTCCCCCAGCTCCCAGCCATCATTCTCTATTACTGTGAGTTTGCCTTACACACACACACACACACACACACACACACACACACACACCCCTATTCCCCAGCTCCCAGCCATCATTCTCTATTACTGTGAGTTTGCCTTACACACACACACACACACACACACACACACACACTTGCCTTACACACACACACACACACACACACACACACACACACACACACCTACACCTATTCCCCGTTGAACTTTCTTTTGCTAACACATTTTTCTGAACATGCTAAATAGGACTTGCAACATTCTGTTTTTTGGAAAAGGGTCAAATGTTGGAGTCTAAACTGCTGTACCATTGTTTGTGTTTTACATTTTCTTGTTAGTTGTGCCAGTAATTCTATGAATTATATATCCTATGAATAATTGTAAAAGAAAGATGCAGAATTCGGTATTATTCTCTTACTAATGTTATATTCTTAAATGTCACTTGTCGAAGCTATGTTCTTATTTCTATTTCATTTTAAGAATTAAGTTTTACACAGTACATAACTAAATCCTGGCACAGGGACCTGCTAACCTTCTCCATATCATTCCGGTTTTAGTATAGGTGCTGCTGAAATGAGCACATTAAATTCTGATTATTGTGCCTCTTGTTACTTTCTGCAAAATGCATTTATTTATAACTTAGTATGGAGGCATTTTTGACTGTTGGTGTTGCCTCTAAATGTCCTGGTATACATCACAATTTCTTTTAAAGGGTGGACATTAGGAAATCCTGGATCAGGAGCCAGAATTGATTCCAAAAAGGTCTACTTTTCTCTGATCAGTTTTGCATACTGACTATCCAGGAGAAATCCCCAGTGTCATGGAGATGGAGTTTCATTCATGGTTGGGAAGTTGGTACTTTCTTTGTAGAGTTGGAAATCTTATTAAAACTTTTAGGTGGAAAGTGAGTATTAAAAGACCATATCCATGAATGCAAAAGTCATATAATAAAAATAAAGGAAAATGCTTATTAGTACAAGTAATAACACTAATGTTTTTCCTTGATGAGTAATCATTTTAGAATGCCCACATCTTAAATGGATTATATGTTTCTAGTTTTGTCAAGGTCAAATAGTATTACCTAATTTCCCCCCAATTTTGATTTATTTTTGTGAATAGGTAGGACATTCACAGGGTATGAATTTCAAAAAGTATGAAGAGTGTACAGTACAATCATTCCTCTTACCCATCACACAGGCAGCCAGTTCCTCTTCCCAGAAGTAACTTCACGGGGAGATTTCCTTTGAGAGATGGTTTAATTAGTAGCAGGTGTAATAATAACTTTCCTTTTAGTCTTGATTGCATTGTAAACACACAAATAAAACTTAATGTTTGTATCTTGTCAAAATTGTTTTTTTTTTTTTTTTTTTGAGATTTTAGCATGAAAGGATATCCATATAAGTTAATAGGATTTTATTTACTAACAAGTATCTACTATATGTGTAATGATATGCTAAGTACTAAATAGATGTAAAAAAGCTAATCTATTGACAGTTCAGGAGTATGTAGCAAAATTAAAATTTTCTGTAGTTCTGAATAGTTATGTGAAATGGATTTGGGTCCACTTGATTTTCTTTTTTTTTTTTTTGATCATCTAGGTTAAAAACCTCACTGAGTTTCCTGATGGCTAGTAAGAAAGGTTTTAGTCTTCATTGTATCTAAGATACATGGCTGCCTTTTTTAATTTATTATTTTGATTGTATAGACAATAATGTTAGTTTGGGGTAAAATTACCCAAATACTGATATTCACTCTGGATGAAAGATTTCAGGTGTGTTCACTGGTAGATTGCAAACTGAAGAAGGAAATAAGATTCCTAATTGAACATTTTCTAAGGATAGGGCCATAAATTTTGGAGTTTTGTTTACTCATTATACTTGTCTTTTGATGAAATATTCAAGAATAAATGCCTAGTTTTTATTAAAAGTAATTAATATGGTTAGAATAGACCTGGAAGAAAAAAAAGTAGACCTGGGCATATTCTACTAGTCCTATGAAAACCAGCCTGTGGACCAGCTTAAACACCATGCTGAGCTACCAATGATTTTTCCATCATGTTTTGTCCACATCCTTTCTAGACAGCAGTCTGAGTGGCTCTGCTCGGCCTTGCTCTTTCTTTCTCTTTCTCTTTAACACATTAAGCATGCATACATGCTCAGTCAGTCATGTCCAACTCTTTATGACCCCGTGGAGCCCTGCCAGGCTCCTCTTGTCAATGGAATTTTCCTGGCAAGAAATATTGGAGTGGGTTGCCATTCCTACTCCAGAGGATCTTCCCCACCCAGGAATCTAACCTGTGTCTCCTGCGTCTCTTCACCACTGTGCCACCTGGGAAGCTCCTGTAACACATTGCCTCTTTGCATTTAAACATTCTCCAGGAGAAATTTGTGACTTTTAAAACAATATTAGTCTCGTGAAACAAAAATCCCTCATTAGCCTTAGAAAAAGTAGTGTTAGTTTTCTAGCTGAATGCTTTGTCATGGTTCAGTAAGTTTGGGGTAATTTTGGTTCCTCTGAAAGATGTTCGTTCGTTCTTCAAAAGCTAATTCACTAATTGTATCAGAGACGTTTTCCTGTAGAATTTTTGGCATTTTTCATCCTCCTCCTGTTTTCTATTTTTTCCCCCTGCAATTTTCTATGGCATTTTCTTAGTAATTTGACTAACACATAATCCAAATAACTTCTGAGTGAGAGATTTTACGTGAGCCAATTTGTTATATTTAGAAAGTATTAATGGCTTGTTTTTTTAAAAATTGGGCTTAAGATTGGGAGAGAGCATGGATTTGGAACCTCGAATTGTTGCAAAAAATGAAATGAATTTGCTATAGCCACATGTGTTAGCTGCATTAAAAGACTGCTATGCTGGCAAGCTGGCCTGGACTGCTGCTCACGGGGATTAAAGCTGATTGTAGATGGAATGCAGTGGAATGTTCCTGCCATAGGGTCTCTTATGAAAAAGTAGAAGAGGGTGAAGAGTACTTTAGGGAATGTGCCAGAGTTGAAAACTGAGTAGTGGCAGTTTTATTCAAGCACTTTCTGGTCTCGGAGGGAGTGTTTTCCATGGCACAGATAAATGTTACTGCCTTGACATTTTGAAGACTAGAGTGAATACAAATAGCTTTGTTTAATAATATCCCGTTATATTCTAAGTTTCTCCCACTTTGGAAGCATTTTTTATTGTCTAATTACTTTAAACAAGGAAAATGGGAGAAAATTAACTCTCCTACTGCTCGCATTTATGGTTAGGTTGTGTTTGTAAATCTGGAGGCTTTGAAACTGCATAAATTCCCCTCTGATCTTTGGCTTTGTTTTTAATAGTTTGTAATAGTCTGTCTCCAGCCCTTTGGTAATTCTCCTTCATATTTTGATTAATCTTCCTGAGCCTAGGGTCTTTTATTTACTTTTCCCTAGTCCCAGGTATTAAGGTAGGATAAAAGAAATCTTGGGTTTTTTCCTCTGCTGATTACTTACATTGTACATTTTAAAAGGCTTTTTCATTCACACATGTGCATTTCTAAACCACATGCTGCACATCACAGCTGGTACAGAGAATGACTTCATGTCCATTAATGAAAATCCGGAATGGGGGAAGGGCTGGGACAAAGGAGAGCTTGGAAAGGAAGACTTTTGAAAGGACTTCTTAAAAATCTGTATGCTTTTTCTGGCATAAATTAATATAACTGCACAAAAATAAATGGGACTTGCCTGGTAGTCCAGCAGTTAAGACTCCGTGCTGCCAGCACAGGGGGCCTGGGTTTGATTCCTGGCCAGGGAATGAGATTAGCTTGGGTACCAGTGGCATTAAACTTTTAAAAAAATTCTGACATGAAACACTTTTCCTGTGGTCCAGATTTGGCACTAGGCTCCTCCTCACCAAGGGAGACAGCCACACCCTTTCTCTCTGGGGGTGCATCTCTGCCTGGCTTCTTAACTGAACAAACCACTTCTCTGTGTGCTTGCCCACTAGTTGTTGTGGTGTGTGTCTAATAATAGACTTTGTACCTGCAAAAAAAGAGAGAAGGACTTCAAGCTATAACAGTGACCTTTCATTGTGTGTGTTTGGGGTTGAGAAATAATGGTGCCCCTGAAATGGTATTATATTTACTCAGTTGGAGTTGATTGAAACCAATTTTGTCCTTTAGAATGACTTTTGGAATGAGTTGATAAAAGGAAGGTCCAGGTGGTCCACTGTCCGTTGCCTTCTCACAGTTCTATTTGGTATTCAATGATTTCTCATGTGGTAACTTACTAAGCTGACTTTTTGGAATGTATTCCTATTTCGTAGGTTTTTCTTATACTAGATAAAGTTTAAGGTCTTAAGGAAGGGCATTAGATTGCACCCTCTACTAGATGAGATTAATTTATCTGTAACTTAGTGAGCACATTTTTTTTCTTTTTAATTGGAGAATAATTGCTTTATAATGTTGGGTTGGTTTCTGCCATACATGAGCATGAATCAGCCATAGATAGGCATGTCTCCTCCTTCTGGAACCTCGCCCCTACCTTCCCCCTCCACACCGCCCCTCCGAGTTACCACAGAGCACCGAGTTGCGCTCACTGTGTTATACAGAAACTTCCCACCAGCTGTCTGTTTTACCTGGTGCTGGGAAACATTGAGGGCAAGAGGAGAAGGGGATGACAGACGATGGGATAGTTGGATAACACCACTGACTCAGTGGACATGGGTTTGATCAAACTCAGGGAGATAGTGATGGACAGAGAAGCCTGGCATACTGCAGTTCATGAAGTTGAAAAGAGTCGGACATAACTTAGTGACTGAACAACAACAACAAATGTATATGTTTCAGTCCTACTCTCTCAGTTTGTCCCACCCTCTCCATCCCCGCTGTGTCCGCAAGTCTGTTGGTCTGTGTCTCTATTTGTGCCCTGCAGATAAATTCATCAGTGCCATATTTCTAGATTCCATATATATGCATTAATATACAACACTTGTTTTTCTCTTTCTGACTTACTTCACTCTGTATGGGGCTTCCCTTGTGGCTCATCTGGTAAAGAATCCACCTGCAATGCAGGAGACCTGGGTTTGATCCCCCGGTTGGGAAGATCCCTTGGAGAAGGGAAAGGCTACCCACTCCAGTATCCTGGCCTGGAGAATTCCATGGACTGTATAGTCCATGAGGTCGAAGAGAGTCAGACATGACTGAGCGACTTTCACTTTCTTTCTTTCTTTTCACTGTGTATGACAGGCTCTAGGTTTATGCATCTCAGTAGAACTGATTCAGATTTGTTCTTTTTATGTTTTGTTGTTGTTTAGTCTCTAAGTTGTGTCTGACTATTTGCAAGCCTATGAACTCTAGCCTGCTAGGTTCCTCAGTTTATGGCCTTTCCCAGGCAAAAACACTGGAGTGTGTTGCCATTCCATTCCCTAGGGGTTCTTCCCCACCCCAGGGATCAAACCGGGGTCTCCTGCATTGCAGGCAGATTCTTTACTGTCTGAGCCACCAGGGAAGCTCTGTCTAGTCAGCAAGAACCAGACTGGGAGCTGATTGTGGCTCGGATCAGGAGCTCCTTATTGCAAAATTTAGGCTTAAATTGTAGAAAGTAGGGAAAAACACTGGACCATTCAGGTATGACCTAAATCAAATCTCTTATGATTATACGATAGAAGTGACAAATAGATTCAAGGGATTAAATCTGATAGAGTGCCTAAAGAACTATGGATGGAGGGTCATAACATTGTAAAGGAAGTGGTGACCAAAACCATCCCAAAGAAAAAGAAATGCAAGAAGGCAAAATCGTTGTCTGAGGCAGCCTTACAAATTGCTGAGGAAAGGAGGGAAGCAAAAGGCAAAGGAGAAAAGGAAAGATGTAGCCAAATGAATGCAGAGTTTCAGAGAATATCAAGGAGAGACAAGGAAGCCTTCTTAAGTGAACAGTACAGAGAAATAGAGGGAAACAATAGAATGGGAAAGACAAGAGATCTCTTCAAGAAGATTGGAGATACCAAGGGAACATTTCATGCAAAGACGGGCACAATAAAGGGCAGAAACGATAAGGACCTAATAGAAGCAGAAGATATTAAGAAGAGGTGACAAGAATACACAGAAGAAATGTATTAAAAAGGTCTTAATGACCTGGATAACCACCATGGTGTGGTCACTCACCTAGAGCCAGACATCTTGGAGTGTGAAGTCAAGTGGTCCTTAGGAAACATTACTACAAACAAAGCTAATGGAGGTGATGGAATTCCAGCTGAGCTTTTTCAAATTCTAAAAGATGATGCCATTAAAATGCTACACTCAATATGTCAGCAAATTTGGAAAACTCAACAGTGGCCACAGGACTGAAAAGGGTCAGTTTTCATTCCAGTCCCAAAGAAGGGCAGTGTTAAAACTGCTGTACAATTGAGCTCATCTCACATGCTAGCAGGTAATGCTCAAAATCCTTCAAGCCCAGGCTTCAACAGTGTGTGAACTGAGAAATTCCATATGTACAAGCTGGATTTAGAAAAGGCAAAAGAACCAGAGATCAAATTGCCAACATCTGTTGGATCATAGAAAAAGCAAGGGAATTCCAGAAAAACATCTACTGCTTCATTGACTACACCAAAGCTTTTGACTGTGTGGATCACAACAAACTGGGGAAAATTCTTAAAGAGATGGGAATACCAGGCCTCCTTACCTGCCTCCCCTGTGTACATGTCAAGAAGCAGCGATTAGAATTGGACATGGAACAATGGACTGATTCAAAATTGGGAAAGGAATTAATCAAGGCTATATATTGTCACCCTGCTTATTTAATTTCTAGGCAGAGTACATCATGTAAAATGCTGGGCTGGATGAATCCCAAGCTGGAATCAAGTTTGCTGGGAGAAATATCGATAACCTCAGATATGCAGATGATACCACCCTAATGGCAGAAATCAAAGAGGAACTAAAGAGCCTCTTAATGAAGGTGAAAGAGGAGAGTGAAAAACCTGGCTGGAAACTCAACATTCAAAAAAACAAGATTGTGGCATCCAGTGCTATCATGTCATGCCAAATAGATGGAGAAAAAGTGGAAACAGTGGTAGATTTTATTTTCTTTGGCTCCAAAAATCACTCTGGATGGTGACTACATCCACAAAATTAAAAAGATACTTATTGTAATTCAACTATTCTTCAATAAAGTATATATATATATATTATGGGGAAAAAAAGGTACTTGCTCCTTGGAAGAAAAGCCATGACAAGCCTAGACACTTTATTAAAAAGCAGAGACATCACTTCACTGACAAATGTCCATATAGTCAAAGCTATGGCTTTTCCAGTAGTCATGTGCTAATATGTCAGTTGGACCAGAAAGAAGGCAGAGTGCTGAAGAACTGATGCTTTTTTTTTTTTTTAAAGTTCTACCACTTTATTGCTACCAACCCATTTCCCTCCACCCTCGTGCACACATGCTCAGTCATGTAATCCCATGGACTTCAGCCCGCCAGACTCCTCTGTCCATGGACTTTTGAACTGTGGTGCTGGAGAAGACTCTTGAGAGTCTCTTGGACAGCTTGGAGATCAAACCAGTCAGTCCTACAGGAAATCAACCCTGAATATTCCTTGGAAGGAGTGATGCTGAAGCTGAAGCTCTAGTACTTTGGCCACCTGATGCAAAGGGCTGACTCATTGGAAAAGACCCTGATGCTGGGAAAGATTGAAGGCAGGAGGAGAAGGGGATGACAGAGGATGAGATGGTGGGATAGTATCATGGAGTCAATGAACATGAGTTTGAGCAAACTCTGGGAGTTAGTGAAGGATAGGGAAGCCTGGTGTGCTGGAGTGAATGGGGTCGCAAAGAGTTGGACACGACTGAGCGACTGAACAAAAACAAAACACTTCTAAACATGGTATGGCATTTTAAAAATTTTTGTTTATTTTTTACGCTATGCTGAGTCTTCAGTGCTGCTTGGGCTTTTCTCTAGTTTCGGCGTTGGGGACTACTCTCTAGTTGCGGTGCTTGGGCTTCTCTTGTTGCAGAGCACAGGCTCTAGGGCGCTCGAACTTCAGTTACTGCAGCACATAGGCTCAGTAGCTGTGGCTCCCAGGCTCTGGTGCACAGGCTCAGTATTTGTGGCGCATGGGCTTAGTTGCTCTGCAGCATGTGGGATATTCCCAGATCACAGATCTAACGCCTATCTCCTGAATTGGCAGGCAGTTCTTTACCACTGAGCCACCAGGGAAGCCCCGTCAGATTGTTTTTTGTGGTTGCTTTTGGTACCTAAATTGTTGTATTCGATGGGAATATACATTTAAAGGCAGAAACAGTTGAGCCTGTCATTAAAAGAGGAGGCCATTGGTATTATATATTTGGAATTGCTTTTTATTATAATATATAATTCAGAGTTCTTTAATTATCTAAATAAACTGTTTTCACATCTAGATTGTGAAACAGCAAAGAGGAAAGACTGAAAAAAACCTTGTAGGAAACCTGCTGCTTTGCGTTTTGCTGTCTGGTCTTTTGAGGTTGTCTTGATTAAATCCAGACTATACTCCAGGTGGCCTTCTTATATGCATTTGTTGCTTTTTTCAAAGGGGAAAGCAACCATGCCCAGTTTTGTCGTTGTTGTTTTTTAATGCCTTTGTGATTCTCAAGAGATATTTTGGAGTTCATTTTTTTTTTTTAGTTCATTTTTGAAAGTCTGTGCCAACATCGAAGTGCTGATTGCTTTTGGTAGCTGCCCAGTGAAGTGTGAAGCACTGCAGTGAGAGCTAGGAAGCATGGAGCGTGGCTAAGAGACCGAGGAAGGAAGGGGCTGCTGCTGCCTGTCTTCTCACGGGCCAAGTTGGTTTCTGGAGATTTAATTTCTGGTCATATATCAACAATGTGCTTATTTTATGAAGAAACATTTCTAGTGGGATAAGAACTGTTTTTGGCTGTACTGTGTAGAGATGAATGCTTTGTACAATAGGTGGTAAGAAAAAGAAATACGAAATTACGTCCTTGAGAGCATCTGTGGGAATTGAGATTTTTGTTACTCTGCAAGCATAGGCTGGGAGGCAACTAGGGGCCCAGAGTGTGTTTAGTCTGAGAGATAAGTGATCAAAGCAGTGTGGTGACCTTTTATGAGGCTTTAGGAGAGAGAGCTGAATAATTGAGGGGTGGGGCCAGGAAAGATAGAGAATGTCTGGGAAGCCTCTTTTGTTTTGGCAGAACAGAAAACTGTAGAGCCAGAATTAGCAGAAGCTGTACAAATGAGGAAATGATTTAACTACAGTTACTGTTTCCCTGTGACATTGTTCAGGTCTGATTCCAGAGTTCCTTTTGTAGCTGTGAATAAAATGGAGAAGGCAAAATTGGTGAAGAGGAAAACAAAAGCAGGTTTTACTTTTTAAATTGCCTTTCAGTGGGGGAAAAACCACCACAATTACCAGTTAACACAATAATAAACACTTAAGCTGTGCCAGCCGCAATTAGGCCCTTACAGACTAACTCATTTAATTACCAGAACAGTCCTATGGCAGATATTCTTATTTTCCCCATATCACAGATGAGGGCTTGAATTCTGGTTAACTTGCCTGAGGTCTCACATCTAGGACTGAGAGAAATAGAAAATGAACTGGTGGTGTCTGACTCCAGAACCCTCATTTTTTTTTTTCTTTTAATTGAAGTATAGTTGATTTGCCAACATCTGCTGAATCATAGAAAAAGCAAGGGAATTCCAGGAAAACATCTACTTCTACTTCATTGACTACGCTAAAGCCTTTGTGTGGATCACAACAAACTGGAAAATTCTTAAAAGAGATGGGAATACCAGATCACCTTACCTGCCTCCTGAGAAACATGTATGCAGGTTAAGAAGCAACAGTTAGAACTGGACAAGGAACAACAGACTGTTTCCAAATTGGGAAAGGAGTATGTCAGGGCTGTATGTTGTCACCCTGCTTATTTAACCTATATGCAGAGTACATCATGAGAAATGCTGGGCTGGATAAAGCACAAGCTGGAATCAAGATTTCCAGGAGTAATATCAGTAACCTCAAGTGCAGATGACACCACCCTAAAGGCAGAAAGTGAAGAGCAACTAAAGAACCTTTTGATAAAGGTGAAAGAGGAGAGTGAAAAAGCTGGCTTGAAACTCAACATTCAAAAAACTAAGATCATGGCATCTGGTCCCATCACTTCATGGCAAATAGATGGGAAAACAATAGAAGCAGTGACAGACTTTATTTTCTTGGGCTCCCAAATCACTGCAGATGCACTGCAGATGGTGACTGCAGCCATGAAATGAAAAGGTTTTTGCTCCTTGGAAGAAAAGCTATGACAAACCTAGACAGTGTATTAAAGAGCAGAGACATCACTTTGCTGACAAAGGTCCATCTAGTCAAAGCTGTGGTTTTTCCAGTAGTCATGTATGGATGTGAGAGTTGGACTGCAAAGAAGGCTGAGCGCCGAAGAATTGATGCGTTTGAACTATGGTGCTGGAGAAGACTCCTGAGAGTCCCTTGGGTTGCAAGGAGATACAGCCAGTCAGTGCTAAAAGAAATCAGCTCTGAATATTCATTGGAAGTACTGATGCTGAAGCTGAAGTTCCAATACTTTGGCCACCTGATGCGAAGAGCCAACTCATTGGAAAAGACCCTGATGCTGGGAAAGACTGATGGCAGGAGAAGGGGGCGACAGAGGATGAGATGGTTGGATAGCATCACTGACTCAGTGGATATGAGTTTGAGCAAACTCTGGGAGATAGTGAAGGACAGGGAATCCTGGAGTGCTACAGTCCATGGGGTCACAGAGTCCAGCACAGCTGAGCGACTGAGCAGCAGTGTAGTTGATTTACAATGTTAGCTTCTGGTGTACAGCAAAGTGATTCTGATATAGATATATATATCTTCTTATTTCTATTTTCTTCTTGATATTCTTTTCTATTATGATTTATTACAGGACAATTGAATAGAGTTCCCAATGCTCTGTAGGACCTTGTTGTTCATCTACTTTTATATATAGTGGTTTGTATCTGCTAATCCCGAACTCCTAATTTATCCCTCTTCTACCCTCTTTTCCCCTTTGGTAAACATAAGTTTGTTTTCCATGTCTCTGAGTCTGTTTCTGTATTGTAACTACATTCATTTATGTCATATTTTAGATTCCACATAAGTGCTATCATATGGTATTTGTGTTTCTCTTTCTGACTTACTTTTTAATACTCTGAGATTGAGTATATAGTTGACCCTTGAACATCAGGAGGGTTTGGGTGGTGACCCTTTGCAGTTTAAAATCTGCCCATAATCTGGGTTGACTCTTTGTATCCGTGGTTTGGATCCATGGATTTAACCAACCCTTGATTGTGTAGTACTGTGTGTTTACTATTGAAAACAATCCACATATAAATAAGTGAACCCATGCATTTCAAACCTGTGTTGTTCAAGGGTCAGCTATGTAGTAAACAATATCCTATTTTATAAGATTTAGAATCTAATTTTGTTGTTTTAAATGATTAGGATGTTTTATGATTGTCGGTCTTTTGCTCAAATCTACTTTTTGGTAATATATATTAATACCATTTTAATATATTTTGAAAATACACTATTCTAAGTTGGGAAGAAGCTGCTTATGGGGTTTAGTTTTATGGTTTTGGATATAAATTTAAGAAAAATGCCATATTTCTTAAATTTGGATATAGAAAGCTTTTGGAAATGGGAGTTGGTGCTGAAGATATCACTGGGATTTTTAACAAGCTCAAAACATGCTGTTTTAGAAAAGTTAAAGTTACACTGTTGCCACAATGATATGTTAATTGTAGTTGCAGGCAAAATCTTTAATAGTTTGCCAACAACAGTGCAATTGCTACATAGAGACTTTGAGATATTAGATAAACAAATTTATTCTGGAGAATAAAAGGGCTTTTTGAGTACAACTCTTGTTTTGACTGCCTTGTTTTTTAGGACTTAGTAATTAAAACATTATTTCTGCATCTTGATGCTGAAGTAACAAAGTTGGAAAGAAGGCAAGGGAAATAAGGGGGTTAATTTGGGGGATTTAGCAATCTTTTAAAAGCTAATTTTGACTTGGTTGGACTCCAAGAAAGAGAAGATGGTCTTATGGTTCATCAATAAAACCTATAGAACATTTTATAGAAATCATTTTAAAGGCATTTCCATTTATCTTGGATAAGGGTCTTCAGGCCTTTACATGAAAGATGCTATCCTGTTCACTCTTCTCTAGGTCTCCTAAGGTAAGGGATATCAGCAGGAAGAAAAAAAAGTTTGAAGACAAAAGGGGCAAGGTGTGAAAGTTGCAGGGGAAGATAAATAAATGTGAAGTTATCTACCCTGTGGACTTGGGGAAGATAAAGTCAAATCACACCTTCAGTTCTAAGGCTGCCTTTCTGATTTATGAAGGGAGACTTAAGAAAACAGCCTTGAAGCCAGATGAGATGTGGTTGGTGATGGGAGCCAAGGCTCAGAAGTGAGGATAAACAGAGTGAGTTATGGGGATGCGAGTAGATCACCTGAACAAAAAAGACTCTTCCTCTGGGGAGTCCAGAAGATGGTTATGATAATGAACACTAATGACAGTAGCTAACATAGCCTGACTTCCTTTGTCTCTTGTCTCTCAGGATCCTGTGCTTTCCTGATTGCCTGCCTTCCTCACAGGCCACTCTCTTCTCTTACCGCATTTCCTGTGTGGAAAGTACACCAGGATTTCGTCTCTTCTCTTTGATATCTTTTCCCTCTCCGGAGAAGACAGATTCCCTACGTGATTTCATCTAGGCTCAAGGTTTTAAATGTCTCTGAGGTGACAGTAACTCTCAAACTCATTTCTCCAGCCTGAACCCCTTTTTAGAACTCTAGACTTGTCTACCCAACTGCTAGCTTAATTGTACTTAAAGAACTGAACTGAACTGAAAGATCTAAGAAGTTATCTCAAACTCAGCATGTCTTCAACAGAACTGATTTTCCCTCCTCACCCAGCTAAAGTGGCTCTTCCTTCATTCTTCCAATTCTTTTAGTTTCTTAGACCAGAAATATTAGAGTCACTCTGGTCTTCTCTCTTTTTCTTACAGGCCATGTGTAATTCATCAGTAAATTAATTCTGTTTTCTCTGCGCACCATCTCTCCTGAACCTGGTTACTTTTATCATTTGCACTCTTGTCCAAGAACACTCCAGTAGCTTCCTGTCTTTCTCCTTCTGCTTTTGTTCCTATGCAGTAGCCAGGGTCCTATTTTAGACATGACTTAAAACTCAACATTCAAAAAACTAAGATCGTGGCATCCAGTCCCATCACTTCATGGCAAATAGATGAGAAAACAGTGGAAACAGTGACAGACTTTACTTACTTGGGCTCCAGAATCACTATAGATGGTGACTGCAGCCATAAAATGAAAAGATGTTAGCTCTTTGGAAGAAAAGCTATGACACACATAAAGAGTGTATTAAAAAGTAGAGGCTTTACTTTGCCAACAAAAGTCCATCTAGTCAAAGCTGTGGTCTTTCCAGTAGTCATGTATGGATGTGAGAGTTAGACCATAAAGAAAGCTGAGTGCCGAAGAATTGATGCTTTTGAACTATGATGTTAGAGAAGACTCTTGAGAGTCCCTTGGACTGCAAGGAGATCCAACCAGTCAGTCCTCAAGGAAATCAGCTCTGAATATTCATTGGAAGGACTGATGCTGAAGCTGAGGCTCCATTACTTTGGCCACCTGATGTGAAGGGCTGACTTATTGGAAAAGACCCTGATGCTGGGAAAGATTGAAGACAGGAGGAGACGGGGGCTACAGAGGATGAGATGGTTGGATGGCATCACATACGTGATGTTTGAGCAAGCTCCGAGAGTTGGTGATGGACAGGGAAGCCTGGCGTGCTTCATTCTGTGGGGTTGCAGAGTGGGACATGACTGAGTGACTGAACTGAACTGAAACCTCATTGTTTCACCCCGGTGCTTTAAATCCTTTCTTGGTTTCTTGTCACTTTTAGAATATAACTAAAGATTCTCACCTTGACCACACGATCTGGCTAGCTCTCTTACTTCACAGGTCATTATTGTTTATAATGGTGGCCCTGCAGTACCCTAAATGTCCTGCAGATCCCTGCTCAAACATCATCTTCTCAGACATGGCAGTCTGCCTGTTCTTATCACTCCTCCCACCTCCATTGCCATTTTCTATCTCCTCTCTCTTCTTTAATTTTCTTCACCAGGTTATACTGTCTCTCTTAGTTACCTGTCTGATTTCCTGGTTAGAATGTAAGCTCCTTCAAGGCTTTCACTGGATACCTTCTTGCTTGGGGCATGGTAGGCACGCAAATATTTGTTAAATGAAAGAATATTGTGAGTATTTACTTCATGCTAG
This sequence comes from Muntiacus reevesi, assembly GCF_963930625.1. Taxonomy (NCBI): domain Eukaryota; kingdom Metazoa; phylum Chordata; class Mammalia; order Artiodactyla; family Cervidae; genus Muntiacus; species Muntiacus reevesi. Next base: position 89,506,829 of record NC_089253.1, on the reverse strand, counting down.
GTCCTGAGCTAAAACTCTTGACATTGATTGGTGTCCAACAATTCTATAAAGTTAGGCTCTATTATTATATCCAGTTTACAGATAAGAATATTGGTGCTTACTGTTTATTATGTGCCGAGTTATAGATGAACCCTAGAATGATATTGGATACTCACAGTGGGGTTAGATCAAATCTTCTGTGGTATTCTATTTTCTTCACTGTTAAAATATTTAATAATATCTTCTAGAAATATTTTCTGGATCATCATAGGTTTTGATTATTGAATATTGGGTCAAATTGTAAGAAAAAGTTCCATTTTGGATCAAGAAACACAATGGTTTTGGTATAGAAGTGGACCTTTCTTTCTCCTGGCCCCTACAAATGCCACATACTGGAACTTACAGGTTTCTGATGCCTGATGCAGTTCTCATGGGAGTTTTTATGTAAATGGCAAGTAGAAGTTCCCAGATGTTCTACAGTGGTGGTTGTGTTCTGTGTAATTGACCGCCACGCTTCCATTCATGCTTTCTTCTAGTCTTTTCTCCATGCTGTGGCCCATCCATCAGGCTTCTCATTGGTCAGGGATTCACCTGCTCCTAGTAGTCTGCCCACGACCCTGAGATTTTAGTGCTTTTCTACTCTTTGCTGCTCACTGCACGTGAACTTCACCTGTCAAACCAGTACCTGTGATTCACATGCTTCTTTTTGCCCCAGGGCTGCTTAGTGCAGTTCCCTGGCCTGGGATACACCTTGCCCAGTGGTTCAAAGCCTTGGAGTCAGATGGTCTAAATTCCAGTTCAGGCTCTGGCCTTGGGCAGCTCAGGTGCTCCGAACATGAAGTGGAGATGATGATTGCATAAGGTTATTGTTCGGGTTAAATGAGTGAGTCCATGTGAGGTGTTAGCACGGTGCTCGGGACATACGAAGTGTTCGTGCTCAGTCGTGTCCAACTGTTTGTGGTCCTGTGGATTGTAGCCCACCAGACTCCTCTGCCCATGGTATTTTCCAAACAAGAATACTAGAGTGGGTTGCCATTTCCTACTCCAGGAGGTCTTCCTGACCCAGGGATCAAACTCTTGTCTCTTGTGTCACCTGCATTGGCAGGTGGATTCTTTACCCCTATTGCCCTCCTGGGAAGTGTTAGCTAATATTATCAGCACTGTCTCGTACTTATCCTTCAGCCTGACTTTCTGTTTAACCAAGTCAGAGTCTACTGACTACAAAGGGTCTGTTTTTTGTATATTTCCTTTTATATATTCCTGTTTATATGTTCTTATAGGACTCAGTGCTTGTGTAGTATGGATCTGGCCAGAATTTGAAAGCATGTATTTATTTTGTGGGATTGTATGTCTGTCTCCTCCATTGATTCTGAGCTCTGGAAGGGCAGAAAGAACTCTTTTGCTTGCCGTCACATCCCTAGCCCAGTGCCTGGGACATAGTTTGTACTTCATAAATGTGCTTGGTACATCTGCCCAGTGAAGAAAGAGCTGTTTAACTTTTCCTTTGTTCAGTTAGGATCTTGGAATCTTCTGCAATAACCCTTCCTTTGAGAAAGAGTAATGTTAGTGTAGAAACTAGATTTGTTTCAGACTTGGGAGCTCATTGAGTACGCGTACGTGTATGCGGGGCAGGGACCACTGGAAGACAGGTAGAAAGATCAGGAGCATGGACTTTTCCGGATGGATGCTGTTGGGACAGTACTTTTGTTGAAGGGCTTTGAGTGATGCACCATTCTGGTTGTAGCTGTGATACTCAACAGTGATTCAGCCACTTCCTGTTGAGTCTCTGCTCTGTGCTGGGCGTTGAGCCAGATGCTGAGCACCTCACCCTTCTAATATAATGTATGTTTCAGGGGAACTACTTGGGAAGGTGGAACTAGTTAGCATTTATTTACATCTTCTAGTGTTTATGATAGGGCAGTGCCTCTTGGGTGTGTGTCTTGTGTGTGAGGTCAAGAGTGTGTTTCATACCTACATAAGAAGTCTCATGCAAGGCAAGCTTATCATGTATAGACGACAGGAGAAAATTTTGCAGCAATAGATTTCAATGGTAAGATACCTCTGTCTGCCATCAGATTCTGAATTTCCTGTGAAATACAAACTGTAAGTTGTTGTTATTTAGTCACTAAGTCGTGTCTGTTTCTTTTGCAACCCCATGGACTGTAGCCTGCCACACTTCTCTGTTCATGGGATTTCCTGGCAAGAATACTGGAGTGAATTGCCTTTTCCTTCTCCAGGGAATCTTCCTGACTCAGGGATCAAATCTGTGTCTCCTGCTTGGCAGCAGGTTTTTTTTTTTTAATCACCAAACCACCGAAGAGACAATTCTGAAGACCTGGGGAAGAAGAGGGTTTCTCAATACCCATTCCACCCTTGTGCCTCCAACATATCCTTGCCCTTCTGCTGACCTCCATCAGTACTTCTTTCCTGTGCCTATACTATTTAAAACCTGATCATTTTTCCTCTTGTTCCTGGTTTACCTACTACTGCTGTTTCCTAGAAACTGTATTTCTGTTCTCTGGGTTGAAATTTAGATACCTCCTTCCCAGACATTAATGATTCTTGCCAGAAGCTGAATACGTTGGCTACTCAGGGAGAAGACTCAGGAAGCAAATGGTGTTGAGAGAGCTACCTTCCAGTTCACACATAAGCATCACCTACTTACCAAATCAGCACTCTGAGTGATATGGAAAGAGGAGTCATGGTTTCCAGCCACAAAGAAGTGACAATCTATAAGGAAAGATAAAACTAACAAATTCATTGGCTCTTTGGTATATATTGAGTATCTACCATGTGTAAGGCACTTTTCTGGTACTAGAGAGTAGAGCAGTGAATGAAACAGAAGTTCTGGTCTCATGGAACGTACTTACATTTCAGTGACTCATATAATAAGTCAGGTACTTATGAGAGCAATAAAGAAAAATCAGGCAGGGTAAGAGGATGGAGAGTGAAGGGAATGCTGATTTAAATCAGATGGTCAGAAGAGGGCCCTGAGATAAAATGATGTTCAGTTGGAGACCTGTGTGAAATTGGGGAGTGTGCTGGTCAGATACCAGGGAGAAAGCATTTGTGCAGAGTAGTAAGTACGGAGACCCTGAGATGAGAATGTATGTCTGTCTAGTAAGAAGGCCAGTGGGACTGGAGTGAAGGGTGCTTCTTTGGAGAGGAGGTTGCGGAGGGAGTGGAGTTTTGTTCAGTGTATGATTGGAGGTTCCCTGGAGGCTCATCTTGGAGCTGGTCTGGATTGTGTCTAAGAAGGATCATTACCTGCAGCGTGGAGATGAGCCTTTTCAGAGGCCCAAGGGGTAGGTGGGGAGCCCAGTTAGGAGGTGTTGCAATCATCCAGGTGGGAGAGAAGGTGGCTTGCCCCAGGATGGTGAGAATGGTGGTGGCGACAAGTTGTGGGATTCTCAGTATATTTTCAAAATGGAACTGACCGCATAGATGAGATGTGGAGGGTGAGAGAAAAAAGTCATAAGTGATTCCATGGTAGTCTACAGAAAATTGCTAGTGGGGGTGGGCCTAAATCTGGAGTATACAGTGTGTCTAGAGAAATCTTGATAGAAGAGGAGGGCTCAGATGCAGAAGGAGTCTTGAAGAGCTGTGTGAAATAATTTTATTTGAAATAAAGCACCATGAAGTATAATGCAGCACTTTATAAAATAGAGTTATGTTTAACTCCAGTCCTCAGAATATACCAGGAATCCTTTCCTTGAAGAAGAAGTATTGATTTATCCTAGAGAAAGCCTGTACACTGATGACCTTGACCCTGGGAGGCATACTATATTTGTAATACCTTTTGCATTGGTGAAAATACGGTTTAAATGTTGAACGGATTCATTAATTGCTATAGTTCCATTCACATGTGAGTTCAGTTCAGTTGCTCAGTCGTGTCAGACTCATTGCAACCCCAAGGACTGCAGCACACCAGGCTTCCCTGTCCATCGCCAACTCCTGGAGTTTGTTCAAACTCATGTCCATCGAGTTGGTGATGCCATCCAACCATCTCATCTTTTGTCATCCCCTTCTCCTCCTGCCCTCAGTCTTTCCCAGCATCAGGGTCTTTTCCAATGAGTCAGCTCTTGCATCAGGTGGCCAAAGTATTGGAGTTTCAGCATCAGTCCTTCCAATGAATATTCAGGACTGATTTCTTTTATGATTGACCAGTCGGATCTCCTTGCAGTCCAAGGGATTCTCAAGAGTCTCCTCCAACACAACAGTTCCAAAGCATCAGTTCTTCGGTGCTCAGCTGTCTATATGGTCCAATTCTCACATCCATGCGTGACTACTGGAAAAACCATAGCTTTGACTAGATGGACCTTTGTCGGCAAAGTAATGTCTCTGCTTTTTAATATGCTCTCCAGGTTTGTCATAGCTTTCTTCCAAGGAGCAAGTGTCCTTTAATTTCATGGCTGCAGTCACCATTTGCAGTGTTTTTGGAGCCCGAGAAAAGAATGAGAGACAAATTAGAAGCCCTGCACTCTGTTTTCACTCATTTGACTTTGATACGAGAATCACTGTTTTAAATATTGCCCAGGCTTTTCAGTGATGGAGTTCTCTCTGTCTTCGGTGAAAGTGGATAAAATTTATTGTGGTTTTTTTTTTTTTTTTTAAACTACTGGTATTTTACATGTATATTGCATAGGTATATACTGTTTTGGTTTTTCTTTTTTGTTGTTTTTCCTGAAAATGGTACAGGATTTAATGAGATAAAAATTATATGTGACCTGTGGAGGACATTCATCTGAGTGCCTTCTTGATGTAGGGCAGCACAGAGGATCCATAAGACATGGTCCATGTACCAAAGGGATCTTTAATAGGGTGGGAGCACCAGAGATTTGATGTCACGTCTCAAGAACTCCAATATAGTATTGATTCATTGACCCTTGACAAGAAGTTGAATTCTTACATTATGCATTAGCTTATTTTACCAGTAAACTTTTCTCACTTTGGTTTAAAAACCCGTAGAATATGGGTTATCATACCCATTGAGGGAATTTAAAACAAGATAAAATATCTAGTTTTGAAAATTAGCGTTTGTATAGTGCTTTCCTCATTTAATCCTGTGAACTAGGCATTACCTCAGTTTTAGAGAGGATGCAAAGTGTAACAACACCCAAGTTCATAAGAAAATCTAAATATATTTCTTGTTCTTACTGACGCTGGTCCTCTGATTACAAGTCCTATTTCCTTTACAAATGTACACTCTCCTCTCTCCCCTCTTTTATTAATGGTTGGAGACATTCTGTTTCTTAGTCGACTTAAAGGAAGTGAGTTAGATTTTAGCTGTTCAGAAAGAAAAATCCTCTGGCGCATCCTTTCAAAATGTGAATTCATTGCCCTGTCCTGTGAATTCAAGTGCTGTCATTAATATTTTATCTTTATCCCAATTTTTCTCTTTACAGAGTTCTGGAGTCTTAAAATTCTTTGCTAGTAAACATATAATGTATTCAAGATAATATTTATGTAATATGTATGTAAATATAAAGAATACAACTCTTTAACTGCTTCCCATTCTAATATATAGAAATAACCTTTTCGGAGAGGGAGGTGGGAGGGGGGATCGGGATGGGGAGTACATGGCTGATTCATGTCAATGTATGACAAAAACCACTACAATATTGTAAAGTAATCAGCCTCCAACTAATAAAAATAAATGAAAAATAAATAAATAAATGGGAAAAAAAAAGAAACCAGCAGATAAAAAAAAAAAAAAGAAATAACCTATGCCTTCCGAGTCTGCCTACACTCCCGCCCCAACAGGTAACAAGAATATTGAAATTTGCATTTTTCCAAGGTGTCTTATTTCATTTAGCAATTAAAATTTTTAAAATATTGTGGGTAAATTTCATCTTGTTTGACATAACTGTTAACATAAATGGCTCTTTAAAATTCTGTTTTTATTTATTTATTTATGTTGAAGTAAAGATACTTTTGTTAATAATAAGGCAGTTATTTAAAAAGCAGTTTGATGTAGTGTAGTCAGAAGTAGAAATAAAATGTTGTACACATGAACTTAATCTAATGTTGTAAACCAGTACTACTTCAATAAAATATAAACATTCAGTAGAAATTTGAAAAAGAAAAGGTGTATCTTTCTTATCTTTCTCTGTATACGAAACACTTAATACACAGCAAATGTGCCCCCACCGCTGCCAAAGTTTGTTAAATAAATTCATGCATCTGTGTGCTGAGTGGAATACATAATAGCTGGAAAGCAAAACAATAGATAAAAATAAAAAGCAGCTTGATTTTGAAGCTGGAAGTTAGGAATATTTATTAGTTTCAGAAGTTTCAAAGATCAGGGAAAAGGGTCTGTTAAGGAAGAGGAAAAGGATTTTGTGTTCACTGGAGTAGTTTTTCTTTTGCTTTACTAGAGAAAGGAGAACAAAGCGGGTAAGATTGGTAAACTTGCCCTTTCTTAAATTGCTCTTGGCAGATTGGTACTGCCGGTGAGTAGCCTAAGAGTGAATAAAGTATGGCTTAAAGTTTTCTGACAGCAGGTATTCACCATGGTTTTGAGTGGTGACGACTACTTCATATGTCATTTCCTATATCTCGTGATTTTCCTTTTTGCTGAGCCACTGAAACCTGGAATCTGGTTCACCAAGTATGATGCTAATTTCCGTTTTCTTGGTAGAGTGTCTGTGTGGTCTTTCATCTTTTAGGAACTGTAATTCTCATAGTTCCTTGTTTCATATGAATGAGGAGAGTTCTGAACAATGCCTGCCATACAGTTTGGGTCTGAGGTTGTCATAAATGTGCGTACACATGCACATGTGTAATCGCATGTATAGAAATGCCTTACTGTATTTTCCTTGGTGATCACTGCATGAGCGGAGTATTTGAGTAGTGGGTGTCTGGGCTTAGGAGCTGGACTCCCCAGATTCACATCCTGAATTGCCTCTAGCTAGCCCTGTAGCCTTGGGTTTTCCTTAACCTCTTTGTGATGGTTTCTTTATAAAATGGAGTTAATAAAGCATCTGCCTTATTAAGTGATTGGGAGGATTAAATAGGTCTGTGCATAGAAAGTACTTACAGCCAGATTAAGTGCTCCATGAATGTCGGCTGCTATTTAAATCTTGCAGGTAGGGCCTTTTGTTTTGAAACATACTTATTTGCTTAGATTACCATTTGTGTGTGGGGGAGATGTTCTTTCTAGAACCATGTCTCCTTGTCACATGATTATGTGCTGTGAGCCTTATTAATCCTCTGTCAGCATTTGAGGTTGGAACAGAAGTGTGGCCATACCCTGTGGAATCCAGTGAGAGAGAACTAGGCACCGTAGCAACTGTTGCTATTTGTGTCCCAAGCAGCAGCTGCCCGTGGGACAGATTTATTTTTTAATCCTGATCTCACTGATAGCTTGGGATGTGGCCCTGCCTTAGAGCAGTGGGTTGGTTGAGATGCCTGGTCTTTGAGGCGACTTCATGGCCACATGTTACAAAGATTCTATTCCATGTGAAATATGAGGTACTAAAGCTTTGTGTATATGAGGGAGCAAGGGAGGCCAAGCCTCAGTATTCAGTCTAGTCCCTGAAGTATGTGACTGGATTAATTTCACAAGAAATCACTTTTGATGTAAATAGTGATTTCAGAAATAAAACTATCCTTCCAATGAATGCTTCCTTACTAAATGCTTTTCTTAAATAAATAATAAGATCTTTAAAAAGAGTTTGTTTCAAGCAGTGGTTGGATTAATTCAGTAATTTTTCTACATTTTATTTTTAATGTGTTGATATATTTAAAGCCTTAATGAAGTACCTTGAAATGGTCGCATGGCCCATTTCCAGATTTTTTTTTCTTCGAACTTACCTAGATTCAGTCACAGAATATTTACTGAATACCTACTGTATACGAAGCTCTCTTGTAAATCCTGGTGACATCTTGTAACTGTTGTTGGTCTGATTTTTTTTTTTTGAGTTCTATATATAGACCTATCTATTAAAAATGTGATTGATTTTATTTTTCAGTTGCCCTGTTGAGATTCAGTTGTATGAGTTTACTGGTTTGAATGTTTTGAGCTTACCGCATAATATCATGTTGTACTAACATTTAATTTAGTGACTTATAAAATCAAAACATTTTCCTCCTGCAGGTATTATTAACCCAAAGAACCCAAAGGAAGCTCCAAAGTCTTTCAGCTTTGACTACTCCTACTGGTCTCACACCTCGGTGAGTGTACCCATGGTGCAGTGCAGTAGAACATTGTGGGTTTTAAATGGTTTGAAAGAGCCTACAAGTCCACAGGGAAAGCAGAGATTACCAACATCTAGGCAAATGAAGACTAGGACCTTTTGTAGTGTGCTTTTACTTATTACAGGACCCTAAATCTTGCTGGCTTCTAGTGATTGTTCCTAGAGTTTGCTTCTGAATCTCTATCATGCATTTTTTGTTTTTTGTTTTTCCTGTTTTGCATTAGACTAGGAGATGTTTTAAACTACTGCAAAGCCTAATTGCCAAGGGAAGAGTCTGTGAAAGGGACTGGAAAACATTTTCCAGAAGCTGTGTTTATTGAGAAATAACCACACTACCTGGAACGAGTTCAAAGAATTTTTTGTTGTTGTTGCATGTGGGATGCATTTGTTGCAATTTGTTGCATTTGGCATGTGGGCTCTTCCCCACCCAGGGATCAAACCCATGTTGCCCTGCATTGGGAACATAGTCTTATCTACTGGACTGCCAGGGAAGTCCCCAAAGAAGTATTTTTATATGTGGACTTGATGTTTGATTTTCTAGTCATGTTTCCCACTTAAGAAAATTTTCTTGGAGCTCGCTATGAATGGAAGAGTGACTTTCATGGTTATGGCAAATGAAATGTAATCATGTCAGATAATTTCATGTAGATATTTTTATGTATGGGTGGTCTGAATGTCTCTAATAGTACCTGTGTGTGCTTAATGAGAAAAATAAACTATATATAGGGGGCATTATTCTAATTTGAAACACTTGTTTATTATAGAAGTAATTAATAAGCATAGGAAAAAGTATGAATAAATGCCATTTATTTTTCCTTTTGATCTTTACAGCCTGAAGATCCCTGTTTTGCATCTCAAAACCGTGTATACAATGATATTGGAAAGGAAATGCTCTTACATGCCTTTGAGGGATATAATGTCTGTATTTTTGCCTATGGGCAGACTGGTGCTGGAAAGTCTTATACAATGATGGGTAAACAAGAAGAAAGTCAGGCTGGCATCATTCCACAGGTAAAAAACACAGCAACAAAAAACTTCTGTTCATTATTACTCTTAGTCCTTAACTACTTTAACAGTTTTTATTTAGCAAAAATTTATTCAGGGACTATGGTATGCAGGGCACAAATGTAAATCACTTGTCCATTTCCTTCAGAGGAACTCACAGCCTGATGGAAAAGACTGATATTTGTTCAGAGTCTGTCTTTATATCCAATATCATGTTGCTTTATCTTTTGAACAATGTTATCAGCTTCTTTTAAACGTGATGGTAGGTGCCACGTTCTATTCTGAATCCTAGGAACACATAATGAGTGTTGTTGGTCTGATATTTTTCCCTAGTTCATGTTTCTTAACATTATGAGCACCCAGATCACTTCTTAAGAGTATGATTATTTTTGTTTTTTGATTGCCTTATCTTTTATATTATTAAATTAACACTATCACTTAAACTTTGAGCAGTCTGAGACTTTTTTAAGAGCAGTTAGTCTTGATTTTGTATTTTGTTTGGGAATTGAGAAAAGTTGTTACATAGGTATATTTAGACGGAACTTCTTTTGCTAATAACAGGAACATGGTTTGCTTTTATTAGTGATATTTGGGATTAATTTAAAAATGTCCTTTTACTGTAGGCCTAGTGCAGCCATTGCTGTATTCTGAAAATAAAATACATAAGGAGAAATAACTACTTTTTTGAAAGGATTATTGGATTTATACTTTTAAATTCAGCTATATAATTGAAATTATTAAAAAAGATTAGAACATTTTCAGAAAAAATAGAAGATACTAGCATACTTTTTTCTGTAAAAAGTATATGTCTGAATTAAGACATGTGTTTGGGAATTATCCTTTATGTATAGTAACAGTAATAATTATAATACTAGCTAGAGAAAACATTATGAGCATTCATCACGTGCCAGGCAGAGGTCTAAGTTCTTTCCGATTCTTAGCTCATCTTATCCTCTTCATGTGACCCTGAGAGGTCGGTGCTCTTGTTTCCCTCATTTACAGATGAGGGAACTGAGGCACGGAGAGAACATGTCACCTGCGCACGTAGGTGGCAGATCCAGGATCCACGAGGAGGCAGGGTAGTTCTGGAGTCTTTGCTTTTACTGCTATGTAGTAACTTCTTCAGCAGTAAAATAATCGTTTGTAGATTACAGCAAGTAACATGAGTCATTATTTTATCCCATTACCACACTTAGTTTCTCCTTCTCTTTTGCTTAATTTGTTTGTTATTGTAATTCTTGCATGGTTACATATGTATCTCTTTTCCTGATAAAATTTTGGAATATTTTAATGCCAAAGCATGAATTTTTAAAGATTGTTAAGTTCATGTCAATGTATGACAAAAACCACTACAATATTGTAAAGTAATTAGCCTCCAACTAATAAAAATAAATGAAAAAAAAAAAAGATTGTTAAGTTCTAGAAACTGACACTTGTAATACATTTTAAGTTCTATTTGAACTTCTAGAGAATCATGAACGTATAGCTCATTTTTCAAAGGTATGTTGCTTGCTTTAATACAAAGCATGTAGCAAATGAAAATTCAGTGAATTTTTATTAATTATTCTTATTTAAAGCATCACATATTTTAAGTAAATTAAAGGATAGGGAGACTAAAATTTATAATTTTCCTGATCTAGAAAAATTAATGTATTCCACCAGAAATGTCACTGTGTAATGGACTGGCCTCTCATAAGAGGGGCTGGAATCTTAAGGCAGAGGTAAAGGGGATAAATTGTAGAGTCAAAACTCTTCTTGAAAATACCTTCATTTACATCCTTCAAATATTGTGTGTTTTCCCTATACATATATGTATGTATGTATAAATTTACAATGTATATAGTAACTGATAACATATAATAAAATTTATATATCATGAAAAGTAAGTGTGGAAAATAGTTTAATAGTAGTTTTACTTCTACAGTTATAATACTCATGGTAGAGTTACAGTTAATTCTGGTATGATATGAAGAGTTGAATTCCTATGAAGTGAAATTAATGACATAACAATAGAAGAGACAATTCTCTTCACCTAAATGTGATTTTCTTTCTAAGGAAACGTTGAGATGATATTGTTCAGGGAAAATAGAGATTAGCTGAGAGGAATGTATTCGAAGCTTTCCTTTTATTTCATTCAAAGCATTTACCCTTGATGTTGATGCCATTAACATTTTGAAAAAGAGAAAAAGAATCTTGCTAATTCCTTTAGCACTCATGGGTAAGTTCTGACTTATGCCTCTCGTTCTGCTTCTACAGTTATGTGAAGAGCTGTTTGAGAAAATCAATGACAACTGTAATGAAGAAATGTCTTACTCCGTAGAGGTGTGTACAGCTGTGGGTTAAAAATAGTCCTCGGTGCTCCATTCCCTCAAATGCTACTTTTAAGTAGTTCCAAATTATGACAGAGCTGTAGATCACTTAACTATTTCCCCACGTCTGTACTTTGAGGCTATTTCTAAAGTTATGGTTAATGTGGAGAGTGCTGCAATTAAATCTTTGTTCAAAAGTCTGTGGCTTATTGTATAGTTTAAATTCAAAGGGTAGGGAGCAGGACACTGTGATTGAAATTTTTGAGCTTACAGGTAGTAGAAGAGGATGCCATTTTCTTTCATATTATGCAGGGTTCACAGGCCTTTTTGGAGCATTGGGTGGATCCCTAGTTGGTATTTTGTTTTTCTTTGCATTGGTGGTACCTCTGCCCCCTCTCCTGTTTCTCCCCCTTATTCACTCTGCTTCAGCCATTTCTGGGACACACTAGGAACATTTCTGCCTTGGTACTTTGTCACTTACATTTCTCTTGGCCGGAAATTTTCTTTCCAGGGTATCTTTTTGACTAAGTTTTAGCACTAATAGAAATCTTATTTTCAAGCTTTTGGAGTAATTGTAATCCTCACTTATTGACAACATCATACATTAGGAAAAAAGCCCCATGAATAACTGATTTGTTGTTGTTTAGTCACTAAGTTTTATCTGACTCTTTTGTGACCCCATGGACTATATGTAGCCCACCAGTCTCCTCTGTTTCTGCGATTTCCCAGGCAAGAATACTGGAGTGGGTTGCCATTTGCTTCTCCAGGGGATCTTCCTGACCCAAGGATCAAACCTGCATCTCCTGCATTGGCAGGTGGATCCTTTACCACTGAGCCATCTGGGAAGCCCTAATAACTGACTGCTAAAAGGGCTTTGCAGGTAGGACTAGTGGTAAAGAATCCGCCTGCCAGTGCAGGAGACGCAAGAGACACAGGTCGATCCCTGAGTTGGGAAGGTCCTTTGCCACCAGTACTCAGTTATGTCTGTGCTACTCATAAGAGAGTAAAAGGGACTGGAGCTATGGCATTTCACATTGTAAAGGCTGTTGATCTCGAATTGTAGAACTTTTAATAAAAGATGCAAAGATAAAAAGATTTAAACTTTTTAATGTATACAATTTCTTTTTCCAAGTCCTCTAAATCACTTTAATAACATATTCCTAGGTGAGCTACATGGAAATTTACTGTGAAAGAGTACGAGACTTGCTGAATCCCAAAAACAAGGGTCATCTGCGTGTGCGTGAACATCCCCTTCTTGGCCCTTATGTGGAGGACCTGTCAAAGTTGGCAGTCACTTCCTACACAGACATTGCTGACCTCATGGATGCTGGGAACAAAGCCAGGTATGGGAGGAAACAGACTCATGATCGAGGTTTCTGACACGTTTTGAGCCCTTTAGTTCCTGGTTGGGGCTTTGAGACCCCATTTATAGCTGTGGAAGTTGCTTTTACCGTGGAGTGCTCTGATCCTTTGACTGTCCTTGAAAAACAGTGGTCTCAGCATATTTGGTGTTCTTATCCAGACAGCACACTGCTGAACCACATCAAAACTTTGGTTAAGTTCTGCTGTTAGGTTTTGATCAAGTCATGGTAAAATGTTGGTCATCACTTGCCTATGGTAGTAATTGATTCTGGAATATTCGAGCACCTAATGAATAATAAAAATCAGATGCCTCAGTGCTTTCTAAAGGTAGAGCTGGAGTATGAAAAATGATTCTGGTGGGGTGCCTTTGAAGTTGGAGGTAGCTTGATAGGATCACAAAGTGTAATCAGAGCAGTTTTGTGAAAGTGGCAGTCTTGTAATATGAAGTTTAAAGCTGTTGCTTGTGATTGTTACGCCTATAATTTGGAGGCTGCTGTCATTTTAACATTCATCTAAGGATTCCATTATCACGTGATCACCTTTATATTTTTTAGGACAGTGGCAGCTACCAACATGAATGAAACAAGTAGCCGTTCCCACGCTGTGTTTACCATTGTCTTTACCCAGAAGAAACATGATACTGAGACCAACCTTTCCACTGAGAAGGTAGGAGAACTTCAGTGTCTGGGCTTGAGTTGTGTGGAATGAAGGTTTTCAGAAGCCCCTCCTGCTACCTTTGGATTTTGTGGAAGGGAGGAAAGTGCCCTTTTACTTAATGGAGGGTATCTTATACTTTATGCTTGTCATTTATATTCCACTCTATATCAGTTCTGAGTATGGGTTTTTAAGTGAAATTGCAAGGTAGAAAATAAGAAACAAACCAAGACACTTGAGTCTCAAAAACTACTCCACACAAGAGGGTTAAGCAGTTCTGTGGGGAAGAAAATTCTTCCTTTGTTTCTTGATTGGAACCTCTCAATTACCTTACTAACATCTTTGGTATATGTATTTTACTTTTTTGAGCTCTGATAATATTACTGTGGAATTAAACTGTTTAAGCAAACAAGATGTGTTTTATTTTTTGGGATAAAAATAACTACACAGCATTTTTGGTGTTCTTCAAATGCCAGTGTGTGTTAATTTCTCATTTTCTATAGTGGTTGGCTAAATATAGTACATTAGAATTAAATTGCTTGCTTTAGATCTTGACTATTCTATTTTTCAGCAGTGTTATGTTGGGCAAGTCATTTAAACTCTTTGTACCTCAGTCTCTCTAACTTCATAGGATTGGTAGAGGAGTAAGTATTAATATAGGTTAAGTGCATGTATCTAATGTCTGGCACAGCATAGCCATTTAATAAATGTTAATTTTATTGGCATTACTATTAATAATAAACTTATGTTGTCTCCTACTCTGCCTACTTTTCCTAAGTAGCATGCAGCTGGATTTTTAAATCTGAAGTTAGTTATTATACTGACTCTTATGAAAGATCTTGCCTGAGAACTTTGTGATGCCAATATCATTAAAAACTAAAATCACCTTTTACTTAATGACTTGTTTGTTTTTGGCTGAAGATTATTTTTTTTAAAATATACTCTTCATATAAATAATCAAATAGCTTGATACTTCTTAGCCAGAGGTTCTGTATTAATGTAATTTAGTAGTATTTGTCTGAATGGCACCAAGGAACATCCTATGTGAAAGCATTTTTTTCTTTTCTTCCATGATGTCAGCTCTACAACAGTAATGATATTAACCCCATAACCATAGCTTCCTTGACAGTCCATTTTGGATACTTTCCTGAAGCATTTTTTAAAAAATAACTTTATTGAGGTATTATTGAAGTACAATAAACCACACACATTTGGAGTATAAAACTGGATTAAATATGTATATAGTAAACCCCTCCTCCCCCCATCTGCAGGGGATACTTTCCATGACCCTCGGTGGATGCCAGCAACTGCAGATAGTATCAAAACCCTTATATATATTGTTTTTTTCTCATACATGTATACCTGTGATAAAGTTTAATTTATAAATTAGGGACATTAAGAGATTAACAGCAGCAATAGTAAAAATAGGACAATTATAACAATATACTGTGATATTGATATATAAATGTTGTCTCTCTCACTCTCAGAATATCTTTTTGTACAAGCTTAGTGCTTTTCCCTCTTAATGAAGCAGTTATCACACACTGTGGGCATAACTTTTGCAGCCTGAAGTTCAGCAGTGAAAATTAACAGGAATTTCTTTTTCCCTCTTTACAATTTCATGAATAGAAGATTCATTGCTACTGTAGATAGTAGTAATCTCAGCATACACTTAAGAGAAGCTATGTATTTATATGTCAAAGGCTTCTCTTTGACATACCTGGATTATCAGTGTTACTGCTTTTGTGTTTTGGGGCCATTATTAAATAAAGTAAGGGTCACTTGAACACCAGAACTGTGATACCCCAAGAGCTAATCTGGTAACTGAGATCGCTACTAAGGTACTGATTAGCGGGATACGCTGGATAATGGGGTGATTGTGTCCCAGACATGGACAGGGATGGAGTGAGATTTCTTCATGCTACTTAAGATGGCACACAACTTAAAACCTATGAATTGTTTGTTTTTGGAATTTTCCATTTAATACTTACCAAAGATCTGCTAGAGAAGGGATAGGCTACCTACTCCAGTATTGTTGGGCTTCCCTTGTGGCTCATCTGGTAAAGAATCTGCCTGCAATAAGGGAGACCTGGGTTCGATCCCTGGGTTGGGAAGATCCCCTGAAGAAGGGAAAGGCTACCCACTCCAGTATTCTGATCTGGAGAATTCCATGGACTATATATAATCCATGGGGTAGCAAAGAGTCGGACATGACTGAGTGACTTTAACATAGTTGACCATGGGTAACTGAAACCATGGGAAGTGAAATGAGATATAGATGGCCCCTTAGATGGGGCCACTATATGCCTGTAAAACCGGTACCACAGTGCAGATAATGAGAATTTCTGTTAGCCTAAAGAGTTGCCTCATGTTCCTTTGTAATCTCTTCCCCCCTCATCCTCAGGCCATCTCTGATTGGCTTTTTGTCACTATAAATTAGTTGACACTTTCCAGAGTTTTGTGTAAATAGAATCATATGGTATGTATTATTTTCAGCCTGGCTTCTTTCAACTTAGCATAATGGTTTTGAGATTCATCCGTGTTGTTCAGTAACAAGTGTTGTTCAATCCGCGTTGTATCAATAGTTCACTCATTTCCATGACTGATTAGTATTCCATTGTATAGATATCTCACAGTTTGCTCATTAATTCATCTGTTGATGGGCATCTAAATTGTTTCCAGTTTTTGATCATTACAAATGAAGATGCCATAAACATTTGTGTACATGAAGGTCTCTGTGTGTGTGCTTGTTTTTTGTTTTTCTTGGTAAATATCTAGGAGTAGGATGGTTGAGTCTTATGGTCAGTTTTTGTTCAGATTCTTAAGAATCTGCCAAACTGCTTTCAAAAGCGATCAGATCATTTTGCATTCCCATCAACAGTGTGAGAATTTCAGTTGCTAAAGCTTTGTTTTTAATATGTCACTTAATGGGTTAGTGAGTTTTATATGTTTTTATGATGTAGCATTTTAAGATGTGTTTATTCTGAAATTACTTCTTTTAAACCAAGGTAAATTGCATGCTGTTTAAATTGACTGCCATATATTTGTATTCCTGTGCCACATATGAGGCCTAATTAATCTTTTTAGTGTTCTCTATGCCTTAATCTTTTAATTTCTTGGCTCTAAATGTTTTCTGCTTCTCCCTTGCTTATTTTTTAATTGCCTCAATGTTCTTTACCAGGTCAGTAAAATCAGCTTGGTGGATCTAGCAGGAAGTGAACGAGCTGATTCAACTGGTGCCAAAGGGACTCGATTAAAGGTATTTATTTTACCAAGTAAATAGCCTAGTCAATAAATGCTGTATGACACAGGTTAGCAAGCTGTAGCCAGTAGGACAAATCCAGCCCACTGCCTGTTTTCGTAGATAAAATTTTCTTGGGACACAGCTGCATCTATTCATGTATTATCTGTGGCTGCTTTCATGCTACAGTGATAGGATTGAGAAGTTGCAGCAGAGGCCGCGTGGCCCACAAAACCACTGACAGAAGAAATTTTCTGCCTTCTGACTTGTAATTCCAATGCAAGATATGTTACATGATAATAGTTAAGGAGGACTTCATAGTCAGGGTGACAATTGAATTGTATTTTGAGGAATGGTTTGAATTTGGTTAGATGGGAGTAAGGGACAATAATTAGAAAATGATACACATATCCAGATGTGAGAACAAGCATGATCTTTTCTAGAGATTTGCTTAACAAGAGGAGAAATTGCACTGTCAGTGAGTTGTGGGAAGAAGGCTGCATCTGTGAGTTTTTCAAGCACAGACATTGTGATGATAATTCAGGACTGTGAGTTAGGCATGTGGTCTTGGCCTGTCAGCAAGTGGAGAGGAGGAAAGATTGAGGGTTAAAGAAGGTTTTTAGAACTTGTGGTCATAAATAAAAAATAATGCTAGCATATGGCTAGTTGTATTTTATGTATTATGTATGATGTGGCAATAGTAGAAATTCTTTATCATAATTCTTTTATGTTTGATATTGATTTCAGGAAGGAGCAAATATTAATAAGTCTCTTACAACTCTGGGTAAAGTCATTTCAGCCTTGGCAGAGGTGGTAAGTATTATACTTCACTGTAAGGGAAAGTTTGTCTACTCAGCAAATGTACTTGACTAATATTTTATGATTGCTCATAAAGGGTATTCTCTTTTTTCCTTTTATATAATGTCTTTCTCTTTTTAGAGCTTTTCAGATAAGATAGTAGGTATGGCACACTTTGACTTTGTACTGAAAATAAAAGTGATTAAGGAGAATGAAAGTAAATGTAGATCTGTAAAGGCTAGAATTAAACTAGGTCTTTGCAAAGATCTAAGGTTTGACTGAGCCTTATTTTGTAGCTCTTGTAAAAGGAAGTATATTTATTGCATATTATTTTCTATGTAATCTTTTCTAAGTAGGTGACTGTACATTTTGGAGTATTTTGAGCAGTTTGCCTTGGTGAATGCTGTTGATTTGTGGGCCAATAAACTATTTTTTTAAAATATTTTTATTTTTTCTTATTTCTTAGAATTAAAACGAAGCACCTTATACAAAAATAGTTGAAACAATTTTTGTATGAGGGGCTTCGTTATTTAGGTTAGAAGCTAAGGGAGTGCTGATTATTTTATGCTCTAGTTTAGTACCTCATTGGAATCTCTAAACAGTATTAAATGTTTTCTTGCTTATCTCTGAGAAGTGATATTCAATTTATGACTTAAGAAGATTTTTTTAATGACTTAAAATATTTTCTGTTTGGAGGCTTATCCTGTGTTCTCATTCTCTTTTAAACGCTTTTCCCTGTAGGATAACTGCACCAGCAAGGTATGGTGGGGCTTGGTAGAAATGATCTAGCTGTATAATCAGTTGCTGATTTTAAATCCTCAGCAGAATGCTTGGAGGCATAAGTAGGAATGGAAACTTCAAGAAGCATTATATTTGTTTGCTAGCTCTGGAATTTAGAATTGCTATTTAGGGTGACCATGAATCATGAGACAGCACACCAATACAAAGAGGTTTAAGAAAAATGTAGCTATCCTTTCAAGAAGCCAGCTATGCTTTAGAGTGGTGCCTATAAAAGATTTATTTTATTGCTCTTAGGAGGCATATAGGTGACTGCCATATAGGTTTTCTACCATGAAAAGTCATGGATTATTTAAATTATTAAATTTTTTTCTTATTCTTTGGTTATACATAAATTGAAGGCTCTAAGATCAAATTAAATTTCTGTTTTTAACTGTTAAATGTTTCCAGAAAACATTGTTTGCATTCTTATTAATCCAGATACAGAAGATTTTTCTTTTCCTTATATTTCTACACAGATATTCTAAAATTTATTAATATTCTTTTGCATAAATAATAGGGCACTTAATAGTTTGATCTGAATCACAAGGGTATCATGGAGGATAGAGGCAGTGTCTGCTTTGAAATATTTTTAAATATATAGATTTGCATATTCTCTTGTTCTATAAAAGTATTTTTAAAAGTGCTGGTTTTCTGGGTTTTTGCTTTTTGTTTTGTTCTGTTCATTGGACAGAGCTGCCTGAGATTAAAACTTCTCTCTGCTATTTGATATAATACATATGTGGATATTCTTCCAATATCTAATCTAGGTCTTAGAACAATGAAGACTTAAAATTTAGTGATTATTCTAACTTGTCCTGTCTATTTGCTCATCTGTTTACATCTGTATCAACCAGAGGAAAAGTTTACAAAGTATTTTTCCATGTATTTCCCACACTGATCTATGTCACAAAATTTTGCAAATGATCTTTTATAATCTCTTTTATACAACCCAGTTTAGTACTGTGTGTCTGTGTCATAAACTGTAACAGGTCAGAAATAAATGTTAATTTTTATATAACAAGCATGATTTTTGGTGAATTAAGATGTATTGTTATTTTCACTGGGAAGAGAAACAGGATTATTTCCATGCATACTTAAATAGTATTTTTTAGTGAGGTTAGTGATCTAAGTAAAGCTTGTTATGTAGCTGCTGAAACACTTATTTTTTAAAAAAATTGTGGGTGTGAGAACAGGAGATTAATTTGTATGAGAGCAAGCAGAGAAGAAATGGCTAAAGTTCTGGGATATTTTTAAATGGGAAAGATTGAAGTTCTATTTATACTTCTTCGTTTAACTACTCCTTAGTTTAGCCTAATTGACAGAAATGAATATGGAACATTTTAGAATCTGACACTGCTTACTTATTTTTACAGTTCTGTTGGCAGTCACTGTAATTGGCATACTTTAAATCTTGCAGCATTTTCAGTACTAAGGATAGGCAAAGTGAAGTGTTTAGATGCAGTGGGGAATAGAGAGAATAAACTGAGGTTTCAGGCCCCAAGAATTTCATGTGGAATGAAAGTCCCACTCAGCTATGACTGACTGAGAGGATTAATTCTCCCTAAAGATCTGTGTAACTTAGAAATACAACCTGCTGTGGGAAATGATGTCCTCATAGGTGAATGTGTCTGTGGGTGGAGCAGGATGAGATGTTGTTCAGTCACTAAGATGACTTAGCCTGACTCTTTGTGACCCCATGGACTGCAACATGCCAGGCTTCCGCCTGTCCTTCACTATCTCTGGGAGTTTGCTCAAGTTCATGTCCATTGAGTCGGTGATGCTATTCAGCCATCTCAAGATGTAGGGGACATGTTTGATGAGATGGAATTCAAGTACCAACTTGCCTACTTCATTTCCTTCTCAACAAATCCGAAGTCAGCTACTTAGTACTCTTTTTCTGAATACCCAGGATTTAGCAAGAAGAAGATCATACTCAATAACCTCAGATATGCAGATGTACCACCCTTATGGCAGAAAGTGAAGAGGAACCGAAGAGCCTCTTGATGAAAGTGAGAGAGTGAAAAAGCTGGCTTAAAACTAAACATTCAAAAAACGAAGATCATGGCATCTGGTCCCATCACTTCATGGCAAATAGATGGGGAAACAATGGAAACAGTGACAGACTTTATTTTCTTGGGCTCCAAAATCACTGCAGATGGTGACTGCAGCCATGAAATTAAAAGCTGCTTGCTGCTTGGAAGAAAAGCCATGACAAACCTAGAAAACATATTAAAAAGCAGAGACGTTTCTTTGCTGACAAAGGTCCATCTAGTCAAAGCTATGGTTTTCCTAGTAGTCACGTATGGCTATGAGAGTTGGACTATAAAGAAAGCTGAGTGCCAAAGAATTGATGCTTTTGAACTGTGGTGTTGAAGAAGACTCTTGAGAGTCCCGTGGACTGCCAGGATATCAAACTAGTCAATCCTAAAGGAAATCAGTCCTGAATATTCATTGGAGGGGCTGATGCTGCAACTCTAGTACTTTGGGCACCTGATGTGAAGAATGGACTCATTGGAAAAGACCCTGATGCTGGGAAAGATTGAAGGCAGGAGGAGAAGGGAACGACAGAGAATGAGATGATTGGATGGCATCACTGACTCAACTGGGACATAAGTTTGAGCAAGCTCTGGGAGTTGGTGATGGACGGGGAATCCTGGCATGCTGCAGTCCATGGTGTCCACAGTCGGACACAACTTAGCGACTGAACTGGACTGAGGTCATCCTTAGTTTAATATGACCTCAGATTATGCTAGGAATAGGTTATAAAGCTTCCTGTTACTGGGGAGATGCCTATCAGTGAAACCTGGCTTTCCCCTTAGTAATTTCTTTAATTATCACCACACAGTAGTCAGCCAGCAGATACTGGAGTAGCCAAAGCATTTGCCTTGTGTTTTACTTTCAGAGTGTATAATTTCCTTCATCTCAATACTGGTTTTGCATTGGTGTCTTTTGCTTTATCCTGTGATAATGAGATGGGCCAGAGAGAGAGCAGTACAAGGAAATTTTGATAAATATAGAAACTTTATCTTGCAGTCTCTCTAAATCTCCTGATCAGCAAATTGTATCGCTTTCTTAAACCTTTTCACTTTGACACCTAATTCTATGGTCAGATTTATTTTTGACATAATTTCCTTTTAAAGAAACCTAATGTGTATTACAATGTAAGAGTTAACGAGATATGCAGTAACCACCTTGATGATTTGGTGGTTGACCAGATAAATTTATTAATTAAATGAGTTGCTCCTACACATTCAACCTGGAATGCACAAGATTCATATTTACCCCTCTGCAAAAGTAAAAATTATTATTTGAGGTTTGCTATTATATGATATTAAAAAAAATCATTGTTAATTTTGTTACGTGTGAGAGTGGTCTTATAGTTACTTTTTTATAAATTCTTTCTCTGTTAGAGATATGTACCTGAAGTATTTTTAGGTGAAATGTGGATTTGCTTCAGAGCCGTATACAAACTATAAATGACAGGATATTAGATAGTAGTGTTATATTGGTGTTAAATTTCCTGACTTTGGTCATTGAACTGTGGCTGTGTAAGAGAATGTCCTTATCTTCTGAAGTGTTTAGGGATAAAAGGGCATAGGGTCTGCAGTTTCCTCCAGAATGGTTCAGAAAGAAAAAAATGTAGGAAAGACTTTGAGTGAAATTGAAATGTGATTGGTGAAATATTGATAATGGTCAGAGCTGCATGATGGATATATGGTAGTTCATTAGGCTGTTCTCCAAACTGCTGTGAATACTGTAAATTTTTCAGAATAAAATATAATAAGAAATAATTATTTATTGAATGAGCTTTGGGTTTTGTGAAGAACTGAAGCTGTGAGTGTTAAATTTCAACAGTGATGGCACCCCACTGTAATTTAATTTACTTGGAAATTTTAGACTGGTTTGCCTTCCATCCGAATTATTCCTCTCTAACAATGCTAAGAAAGGCTAAGACCATTTCTTTCTGTTTAATAGAGTAAGAAGAAGAAGAAAACTGATTTTATTCCCTACAGAGATTCTGTACTTACTTGGCTCCTTCGAGAAAATCTAGGTATGTAATCATCTTTTTAAAGGTGTGTAATCATCTTTTTGAAGCTGTTTACCAATTATCTTTGTGGTTCATTTTCCTGTGTGTCTGCTTTTTGAGAAGAATAATCTCTGTTACTAACTTGAGTGATCTTTTTTTTTCATTTTTACTCTTGATTTAATTTGGTTGAATTTGCTTACCTTAATTATATTTATTTATTTCTACCAGTTTTTTTGAGATATAATTGACCATACAGAATTGTATAAATTGAAGGTGTACAGCATAATGATTTGGCTTCATCATGAAATCATCTTGAAATGATTATCACAAGTTTAGTGAACATCCATTATCTTGTATAGATTAAACAAATTAAAGAAATAGAAAAATAATTTTTCTTGTGATGAGAACTCAAGCTTTATTGTCTCAACAACTTTCATATATAACATGGTCATCGTTCAGTCGCTTAGTCATGTCCAACTCTGCAACTCCATGAACTGCAGCACGCCAGGCTTCCCTGTCCTTCATTATCTCCTGGAGCTTGCTCAAACTCATATCCATTTATTTGGTGATGCCATCCAATCATCTCATTCTCTGTCATCCCCTTCTCCTCCTGCCTTCAATCTTTCCCAGCATTGGGGTCTTTTTTAATGAGTCGGCTCTTTGCATCAGGTGGCCAAAGTATTGGAGCTTCAGCTTCATATATAACATACTGCGGTGTTAACTATATTTATCATGTTGTAGATTATATTCCTACTACTTATTTATCTTATAACTGGAAGTTTGTATGTTTGGGCTACATTCATCTAATTTCTCCTTTGCCCTAACCACTACCACTGGTAACCACAGTCTGTTCTCTTTTTCTGTGTTTGTTTGTTTGTTTTTTGAAATATAGTTGACCTACAGTACTCTGTTAGTTCCTGTTACACAAAAAGTGATTTGGTATTTCTATGCTTTTCAAACAAATCATCATTAAGTCTACTTAATGATATGTTGTCATACAAAGATGTTATGTATTTATTCACTGTATGTCCCAACTGTACATAGCTGTCTTTATATGTGGATTATTTTGAATTATTGATCTAAGTTCATGCATTTTAGCAACCCAGCCTTTTTACTGCTCCTCCAACTCATGTTTAATGTTTTAACACTGTATTTTACATCTTTTGTTTTGTGTATCCCTTAACTCAATATTTATTGAGTATAGAGATGATTTTACTACTTTTGTCTGTTAACCTTCCTACTTGCTTTATACATGACTGATTTACTACCTTTACTGTATATTTGACTTTACCAATGAGATTTTTCCCTTTGTAGTTTTCATGTTTTTAGTTGTGGCCTTTTCTTTTTTACTTAGAGAAGTCTGTTTAACATTTCTTGTAGAACTGGTTTGGTGGTGCTTTTAGCTCTTGCTTGAATATAAAAATTTTGATATCTCCATCAAATCTGAATACTTCCACCTTACCAGTTGGAATATTATATTAGTTATAGGTTTTTCCCTTTCATCATTTTAAATACATTGTGCCACTACCTGCTAGAGAGTTTCTTCTGGAAAGTCAGCTGATAGCCTTATAGTAACTTGCTTCTTTTCCCTTGCTGCTTTTAATATTCTCTCCTTATCTTTAATTTTTGCCATTTTAATTGCATTGTGTCTAGAGTGGTCCTCTTCATGTTGGTCCTGTTTGGGACTCTCTGTGCTTCCTGGATGTCTTTTTTCTTCCCCAGGTTAGGGAAGTTTTCATCTATTATATCTTCAAATGTGTCCTCTCCCTCTTCTCCTTGGACACCCTTGTGTTCGTACACTTGTTGTACCAGGTATCTCTTAAACCGTCCTCATTTCTTCTTATTCTTTTTTCTGTTCAGCCTTCGTTATTTCCACGATTCCATCTTCCAGCTCTCTGATCCATTCCTCTGTATCATCTAATCTACTGTTGACTCCTTCTAGTGTTTTTTCATTTCAGTTCTTCTTCTTCTTCTTTTTTTTGGGGGGGGGGTTTCTTCTTTATATTTTCTAACTCTTGTTAAAAACTTCTAACTTCTTACTCTGTTCATTTAGTCTTCTCCCAAGTTCTTTGAACATCTTTACAATCATTACCATGAACTCTCTATTTGGTAGATTGCCTTTTCCACTTAGTTCTTCCAGGGTTTTATCTTGTTCCTTCGTTCTGAACATATTTCTCTGTTGCCTCATTTTGCCTAATTTGTTGTTTTTATTTGTGTGTATCTGATAGGTTGGTTATGTGTCCTGACCTTGGAGAAGTGGCCTTTTGTAGGAGACGTCCTATGTATCCCAGTAGTGCACTTCCCTCTGGTCACCAGAGCTGTATGCTCTAGGGGTGTCCTATGTTTGGGCTTCATGGGTCCTTCTGTTGTGGCAGGCTGGCTGCTGTGGGAAGTCTGGGAGGTGTGGCTGACCCCTGTTCTGGTTGGTTTCCAGACCCTGCGTTGTGTGGAGGCTGCCATTCATTGGGGGGTGGGGCTGAATTCTGGAGTGGGTGGTTCTAAGGCTGGGGGCCTGTATGTGTTCTCAGTCTGCTGGCAGGCAGGGCCAGTTCCTGACAGGATGTTTGCAGAATCTGGTGTCCCAAAGCTGGTGTTGGTGTGCCAGTGGGTAGGGCTAGGTCCTGGAGTAGTTGCAGGGTCCAGGGTGTCTTGCAGCTGGTATTGGCCTGCTGGCAGATGGGACTGGAGCCCAGGACATTGTGGGGCTAGTGCCAGCCCGTTGGTGGGCACAGTTGGGGCTCAGGGTCTCTGACTGTAGGGCTCTAGGGGTCCTTGGGGCTGGGGCTAGTGCCAATGCACTGGTGTGAAGTGGGACGCAGCTCCTGGGCACTCAGGTAGACAGGACTGGTGGCTGTGGGTTCTGGGGTCTTAAGAGAGCAGACCTGCTGGTGGGTAAGGCAAGTCCTAGCACTCATCAGCTAGAGGGAGAATTCCAAAGTGGAACTTGTTGTACCAGTGTCCTTGTAGTAAAGCGAGCTCCCAAAATTGGCTGCCGCCAGGGAGCACTCCTGCCTCTTGTCCTCCAGGTTCAGCCTAGGGGTCTGACCCAGTCTCCTTTCAGGTTACTGCCTCTGCCCTGGGTCCCAGGGCACGTGAGGTTGTGTGTGTACTCCTTAGGAGTGGAGTCTCTCTTCCCACAGCCCTCTGGCTTTCCCAAAAGTAGGCCCCACTGGGCTTCAAATCCAAACTTTCTGGGGGCTTATCTTATTGGTGCAGGAGCCCATGCAGAGCTCGGACCCCTTGCTCTTTGCAGAAAACCTCTGCAGTTGTAATTATCCTCATTTGGGGCTCAACCACCCAGGGCTGCGGGTCTTGACTATTCCATATCTCTGCCCCACCTACTTGTCTCCTTGTGATTACTTCTTTGGTTTTAGGACTTTTCTGCTAGTCGTTTGATTTTTCTTACCAATAGTTGCTTTGTAAATAGTTGTTATTTTGTGTGCCTGTGAAAAGAGGTGATCTCAGGGGCTTCCTTCTCTGCCATCTTAGCTAATAGAGTAGCCAAGGTGCTACTTTTAGTGAGCATCTTTAATATCTTTCCTGTGATATTATTGCCCACATTTAAATCAGGGTTTGCTCCCATGTCTTATTTACTTCAGGACGTGAACTGTTGAGTAGTTGTTTATCTGACCACACACCTACTTCAAACTGTTGTTCCTTTTTGAAAACCCCATGCTCCTTTGAGTGGCATGTAATCAGATATAGCTCCTCTTTGCTGATGTTTTTGAATCTTTGTACCTATCATTCACTGTTCTTTTAGCCCCTTTCCCTCTTTCTTGATAAAGAGGGAGTGATTAGCTGTGTTACATGTTGCTGATATAAGGAAGTGGCTGAGAATGGCTATTCATGTCACCAGTGACTTTAATATCATTAAGAGTGGCTCTAGTCTAGTGTCTAGGGAAACTGGACACAGTATATCCAGATACCAAGATTTACTTGTAACCATGCCTGGCTTGGGACATTTCAAAAATTTACTGATTAAATCTTAGATTCTGAGGTTTTGCTGTCTGATTTGACACATTCAATGAAGTTTTTTTTATAAAATAAGTATGATTTGAGATAATCATGATTCATCTTTTTAGGTGGCAATTCTCGGACTGCAATGGTTGCTGCTCTGAGCCCAGCTGATATCAACTATGATGAAACTTTGAGCACTCTGAGGTATTCCGTTTGATCTCAATAGTTAATGAAAACACAGTGTTCCCCGTAAGTCTTCTTGTTAGGCCATGGGTTGTCTTATGCTATGTGGGTAGTTGCTTAAGTAAACAATGACCCATCCCTTTTATAACAGGGAACAGACACACACACCTGTTTATACTTTTCAGTTTCATTGAGAAAAGCAGGAACTTTTTCATAGGAAAGATATTAAATTTGCTCTAGTGAGATTTTTGGGTAACTTTTAGATAATAGTAAAAACTTCTTACAGTATTTTCTATAAAAAGAAGTGTCCCCGGGGGATCAGGATGGGGACTACATGTAAGTCCATGGCTGATTCATGTCAATGTATGACAAAAACCACTACAATATTGTAAAGTAATTAGCCTCCAACTAATAAAAATAAATGAAAAAAAAAAAGAAGTGTCCCCTTCTCATGTTTGTCCTTATAGAAGTGCTCACTCACATCATAACAAATAATAAAGTTATGAGTACATGTAATATTTTAAAAATTACTGACAGAATGTTCACTAATAGGATAGTTTTGTATATGATTAGGTTCGATTACATTAATCTGGAACTTTCAACTCTTCTCTTAGCAAAAACATTTCTGATATAATGGAGAAACACTATAGAGTCTAATAAATTAGTTTTCATATTTATTTCGATATTAGTCTCTGATATTTATTTCCTTTGTGATCTTGAGGAAATCACTTAGATTCATTGGAGCCTTTCCCCACATCTTTATAAGGTACTAAAAATAATGCTTTCTACAAATGTATTTTTACTAAGGCTCATAAAATGTGTAAACACTCAAGCTGTTTTTAGAAATAATGGTATGTTACTTATGAGAAGTAGAGCATTTAAGGAATGGCAAAAATGTGTCTTCTTTTTGGATCTAGATACGCAGATCGTGCAAAACAAATTAAATGTAATGCTGTTATCAATGAGGACCCCAATGCCAAACTGGTTCGTGAATTAAAGGAGGAGGTGACACGGCTGAAGGACCTTCTTCGTGCTCAGGGGCTGGGAGATATTATTGATAGTAAGTGAATTAAGGACCAGCACAAAATCGATTCCTTTCTAGGGCTCTTAAACTTAGAGTTAAGGAACTTGATGAAGCTTGATAACAGAGAGTTTTTTTGTTTTTTCTTAACCTTTTAAGAAGTCCATTGAGGGTAGTTCCCTGGTGGCACAGTGGTTAGGACTTTTGGCTTTTACTGCCATGGCCCAGGTTCAGTCCTTGGTCAGGGGAACCAGATCCCACAAGCTGTGCAGCACACCCACCCCAAAAGCTCTTTGAAAATGATCTCTGAATTTCTTTTATGTACCCATGTATCAGGTTTTGAACTCATGAAATTACTTCTTAAAATGTTACATATCATTACTTATATTTTTTATTGGATTTCTATTTTAGATCAGCAGTGAAGTTTATTTGGAATGTTAAGTTTATTCTCACTGCGAAATTAATCACTTCATAAAATTGTTTCTTCAATTTTTCGTTTTTGTGTTTTGGGTTTCTTTGGATTAATGTAGTAGTAATACTGAATATATTTGTAAGAAACCCACCATTCCAGTCTCCTTTCAGATAAGATTTACCTTTGAGTGGTTAAATGCCCCCCAACTCACTCCTTATAAACTTATGACGGGGCAAATAGCCAAATCCTGTCAAGTTCAAGAATTAGACTTCCAGAGAGTCTTTAAATGTTGTCTTAAAATGACTCTCTAACCTCAGTGATCTGCCTACAAAATGTCTAATCAGAAGTTCTCCTGAGGGAGTTAACTAGAATATTCAGTATAATAGTATATGAGTTTACTTAATAAAGCATATTTTTATTTTTTGAGTTTCAGATTAATATCATTATTTGGCATTCTAATAAGATTTTCAAGGCCTCTTCTAGTTTAGTTCTTCTTACTGATTAACACCTGAATTTAAATGAATACATACAGTTTGTAAAATGGTAGTATGTTATTCTAAGTGTTAATTATTTTCAGCTTCCCAAATTCCAAATACTGCTCTGTTCCCTTTCTATGTCACTGCTGAACCTGAACTTTGACCCTTTTTGTATTTTCCCTCTTGCTTACCTTCAGTTGATCCATTGATCGATGATTACTCGGGAAGTGGAGGCAAATGTGTGTATCTCACATATTGGTGGTTTCCAGTACCCTGACTTGCTACTCTGCCTCTGCTGGATCAGCCTTAAGATGAGCTTTGCATGTCAGTGATCCTAACAGGGAAATCCCAGACAGAGCATAGTAGATTCAGAAATTATTCCTATTTTTGTCCTTTTCCGTTAGCAAAGCAGACTTTGCTGAATTTCAGTTTGTGGTTTGAATTAGGTCAAGAGACTTAAAAACCTCTTGTTGCTTTACTCTTTAGTTTTTCCACTTTGGTTTTGTGTGATTAAATTTAATCCAAACTCATCGATGGTGATGGTAGTGATGACAGCAGCTCACGTGTATTGAGTGCTTATAATGTGCTAGGACCTGTTCCAGGTATCTTGAATATATTATCTCTTTCAAACCTGTCAGTGACTCGCACAAAGTTCCTTTTTTGCCCATTTTGCCAGCGAGGACACTGCTGCCTGGAGTGGCTAATTGAGATCCCGTGGTTTCTATGTGGTCAGACTGGATAGTGTAACTAAGAGCCCTCATTTTTAATCATTATGGCACCTTTTTTGGCCTCTTGATCCCTCATGGTCTGATTACTTTTTAGAAAAATCCTTTTAAAATACCTCTCTAACTCTGAGCCTTAGTGTATATATAATTGAAAGAAGTCACTTCTAGTTGGCCAAATCTCTGTGCTGGAGTACCTCTGTGATTTTGGATTAGCACACACCTGTGCTTATGCCAAGCATATTTCCTACAGATCTTGGACCTCAGCTTACTTGATGATTAGGTAAACTTTTTTCCTTATTCATGAATTACAAATTAAATTTTTTAAAACTTGGGTGTCAAAAATGTGTGCTTGAATGAGGACTTTTTATAAAGGGATCACACCTCATTACTCTCTCCATACCTATCACCCTTTAAAGCTAACTCGTAAATGAATAACTCATAAATAAACGAAGAATCTTGATTTGGGGGTGATTCAGTTTTAGATTTTTCTTGGTTTGTTTGTTTCTATGGGAGGTCATGTGACAGGGCTTGGCAGACACAGGAGAAGCCCAGTGCAGCCCTGGCTGCTGTCTTGAGTTTTGGCCTCGAAGGGCCTATAATGTCCTAACCCACAGTGACTCTTGGACCGGAACTGCTCTGTCTGAGATTTCCGAAGCCAGCTGGTTCTGGTGTGGGAAAGACATCCTTTGTTCTTGCTTTTGTGCTGCAGGTGCTGCTGCTGCCAGCTTGTTGCCTCACTGTTTCTGAGCAGTTGTGGCATCTCCCAAAAAGCTATGCATGACTGAGTTTTAATTCTATGTCCGTGCAGGAGAGCAGCCTTGACAACTGAGTTTCCGTTTCAATCGCTGCACTTAATGCCTTATAGGGCTTGCATGTGTCAGCTGGACCTTCCATCTTGTTCTTCCCCACCTAGCTGCCACCACCCAATGGCTAATTTTTTGCAACAGTTCCTACGCCCCTCCCTTTTAAAATTTGCTTGTTTTCCTATGTTCTATTTTTGCAGATGGTGGTTCTCAAACTGTCTTGAAGCAACCACTGGTTTTAAGGGGATTCAGGAACTGGCTTTGATTAAGTTTACGTGGGACAGACTCAGAGAAAGCTAATAATATTTTTTCTGACTCTTTGTATTGACTCATATCCTTTAAGGAAAACTTACTTAGTTTTGATATGAATTTTGAACAGTGTAGATTTTCTTACATGTAAACATGAGCTAATTTAAAAATAAGAACGCACCAGTACCTATGGATTTCCTCTGGTGCCTACTGGAGAAAGAGACTTATGAAGAAAAGTACAAATGGCAGTTTAATTAATTTGTTGTTTGTGGCTCTTTTTACCAAAACTAAGTTTAAAAGAGAAACTTAGAATTCTGTTAAAGACTTAAGTAAATGAAAGTATCTCCCTAGAACTTGCATATCATACTAGGAACTTGGCTTCCCAGTGACTCATGGTCATTCTGTTAGGCAAAGTGAGAGCCTTATTTAAATTAGTAGATAATCAGCCTTGATTTTTGCTTGCTCCAATAGATGAATGTGAGCAACACCAGATTTAATAATTTGCTCATTATTCACTCATTGTTCATCCCTGTTGAAGTAATTAGCCCTGAGTTCTTAGCCAGGACTTATATAAGACTCCTGTAGTTTCTGCACTTACTTCTTTTTTTAAAAGGCATATTTAAAAAATCCTTGTTAGCATACAAAGAACACTACTAAGTGCTCAGATTTTTGTTTTAATGTAACATTTTCTTGGGAGTTTTTCCTGAGTCCCATAAGATACTGGGCCAGGCTGATATGTATTGATACTGACAGATAAGTGATCATTTTTTTTTTCCTTTGCTGTTAGAACTACTGGCATTTAACAATTGTGTAAACCTAAGACATTACAGATTTGGAGCCGTGGATGGGATGGAAGGCAGGTGGCCTGGTTGTGTAGGGACAGAGCTTCAGCAGTGTCCTTGGAGGCTCTGTGTCCCTCTACCAGAGGCAGTGTTAACCCACACTGGACTTTCTAGTTTCTAAATTCAGGAGCAGTTCTTAACCTCTCCAATGCCAGTATTAAAAACAAGATAGTCATGTTTGAGAACTGCCATCTGGAACAATTACAACTTGTCTTTGTATCATAACTTGTCTTTGTCTTGCCGCTTTAATGCTCTCCTTTCTTACACTGGTGTTCCTTCCTATCTTTTTTCTTCTTCTGCTCCTTTTCTACTTTTTCTGCCTTCCCTTCTTTCTATCTCCTAGATCTGAAAGATTTTCAGAACAATAAGCATAGGTACTTGCTAGCATCTGAGAATCAACGTCCTGGCAATTTTTCCACAGCATCCATGGGGTCCCTTACTTCATCTCCATCTTCCTGCTCACTCAATAGTCAGGTGGGCTTAACATCTGTGACCAGTATTCAGGAGAGAATCATGTCTACACCTGGAGGAGAGGAAGCCATCGAACGTCTGAAGGTAGGTAGTACCTACTCAGACTCAATGGAAGGTATTCTGTGTCATTCTATAAGGCAGGGTAAGGACTAGAAACCATTGAGCTGTTGGTTCAGCACATGAAAGAACTTTCTAACTCTCAGTAGTGTCCTGAAGTTACTGCTTTGTGAGGTGATTAATTTCTTTTCACCAGAATGCTTGAGTCTGACATGGCTGGGCAGGGATGGGAGGGAGAGTTGCGTGGGCAGGTCAGAGGTTGGCCAGGCAAGGTAGCTGGTAAGTAGGTGTGTCCATCCGTCATGTCCATAAGTAGATATGTCCACAGTTTATAAGTCATGGTGAAATCGTTTACTTAGAAATTTCATTGGAAACTAATTAATTTAACATTTGGTTTCTTTGGAAGATGAAATTCTGCAAAGCACAGAATCTGCTTCTGTTAGTAAAATATGTAATCCAAAGAAGGTTTGCACATTTGAGTAGCTATACCAGCTTTATTCCAAGACACATGAAATTTTATTTTCTGGAAGTTCATAGAAAGCGCTGTGATCCCTACAGTGGAGGGGCTGCCCCTCCTGGGCAGGTGCACACAGGTCACGGATCTCAGTGCTGGTGCCATGTACTGGAGTCCCGTGTGTGCAGGTCACCCGCCATGCCACCCAGCAGCTGACTCTTTGAGGTACTTTCTTGTCTGTCTTGGTGAATATGAATGTTAATCCCCCTCTGTGACTACAACGAGAACAGACAGTTGTCACCTGTGGTGCCATCCATCACATCATCGTGACAGCAACACAAATGCCTTTTATTTCCCTGCTTGTCACTTCCAGGATGAGAATGATCTATCCCTTGTGGCCTTTGTATTCAAGAGACCAGGGTGGGAAAAGCAAGGAGGGCAAAGAAACTGTAAGGAGCTGGGGAGTTGCAACCCCGTGCCCGGCGAGCAGTCCTCGTCACGTGCACTCAGCATTCTTCACCATGGCTGCTCATTCAAGGACCGTGGAGAACAGTGACACAGTTTGACAGGTTAACAATAGAAAAAGTTTGCTGAACCTTTTTGCTAAAAGGGAGTTTAGCTTGATAATTGTTGATGCTTTTATTTTGGTTTGCAGATGAGGCTGCAAAAGATGTTGAAGAATTGACTTCTGCCTCTCAATCAGCCTACCTTTTCTTTGGCATTTCAGTCACTTTTAACATAAGATGCTTCAGAAACAAAAGTAATGATCTTGCTGCTTCCTTCAGGATTTATTAGTGGAAAGGGGGGAAATTCTGAAACACCTGACAAAGGGACAAGGAGTGAGAAATCTTTTCATTAAATATTGCAAAGAAAAGGATAATTTCTGCTATTGTAAAATTGACTTTGGAATTTTACTGAAGGTGTTAGTGAAGGCCTATGCAAGCATTGCTTTTTGTTTCTGTATTTTATCACAATAGGCGTCAGTGACAAAGTTTCTGTGTAGGGTTCTCTTCAGGCCAATGGCAACATGCAGGGATTCTGTGGAAGGGAAAAATGGAATCTGTCATTTATTATAAAATGTCATTTTTCTTTGGGAATTTGGAGTCTTACTATTTGAATCTTACTTTAATGTACAAATGAGATTACACTTCCTTAAACACTTCTTTATGTATGAAAAAAATTCTTCCCAACTGCTAAATGGAACCAGCTGAAAATAATGTTGAATGTTAGGAGTCAAGATGTGGACCAGATGCTTTAAGTGTTAGGTCACCCAGTATCTTCCGCATAGTTTCTAGGGAATAACACTGCCTTTTTTCAAGGAACCCTCTCCCCAGCCTCTCTGCTTCCCACCCAAAATAGAACTGTATTATTACTTTTAGCAGAAATAAGTTTCTCTGTTTTAATTCTCCTTTAAACCAATCTAAATGACATTTCCTACTTTTACTAGCTTTAGAAAATAGTCTCTTTATGGTTTTGCATTCAGTCTTGTTTTTTAATGCAGCATGGTAGTAATGTAAGCACCTTAGTTCTGCTCCTAGTTTTTGATTGGTGAGAATTCCATGTCAGCAGACCTGCATTTTAATGCTGCAGGCAGATGACATCCTGTGTTCACAGGGCAAGGCAGTGGTTGTACGATAGAAATGCTTGCAGATTTCTCATTTTGGAGACTGTTTCATTGTTCTGAATGTGAAGGAATGGCATTCCTAAGACATGACACTGTAGGAGAAAAATACTGTAATGCAAAACAATAATACAGGAGGGTCATTCATTTTCCTAACATTTTATGTCCCTTTGTTTATCTATACTTTTGACTTTTTAAAAAAGGGTCAGTTGGTAGAATACTTTTACACAGGGCATTACTATTGCTTCATTCATTGAATGTCCTGTTCCATGTGGAGGAGACGGAGGTTCCCCATCATAAATACCCCTGGCCCTCTGCACATCTTTGGCAAAGAGAGTAAAATGTAACTGCTTTCTGTTTTTAGCTGCACCTCAGAGTGAGTTGAAATGTTGTCTCCTTGACTTGGATTCCGCTTAAGAAGGTTTTAAATGTGTAGCAGTAGCTACTAGGTGGTGCCTCTGGTGTTGATTAGCCTGGCATCAGTGTCAGCACTGTGAGTGCCACTGCTCAGGCTTTTAGACTATAAATATCCACAGAGATCCATTGCAGAGGCACGCAAGGCTAAATGCTGTTCTCGGCAGCCCAAGGGCCCCACGCTTGGAGCTGCTCACTCACGAAGCAGGCTGCATTCAGTACAGTAAAACTTATCTGATGGCTTCAAGGAATGTTCCATGTAGTAAGCATTTAACTATTTAAATATCTCAATCTAAACTATAATTTTTTTTTTCTGGGGAAATGTTTCTGACTTATTCTGTGGACTTGTCCACCATCTTAACTGATCGTGATGAAGATTTGTTTGTTTTCAGCATTATGAACTGACTTAATAGCCAGTGCTGTGCAGGTAGCCAGACAGACATGATGTGAGATCAGAGGTAAAAGATGCCTGAGCCCAGCATGCCTGCAAGCTTAAAAAACATTCCCGATGTCACTCTGTTTTTTCAGGATTTTTTAATGTACAGTACCTATAGGAAAAAGACCTTTGAAGAGTGTCTCCTTGACTCCTCATTTCTAAAGCATGAATTCCAATTCAGGTTAATCTTAAATTTGCTTCTAGAATAAGTTATAGGCAGTGCTGGACCCCCATGTGCCAGGCCTGCCTGCAGAATGAATTGGTGACTCAGACTGGAAGCTACCATCCTCTTGGCATCTCTGTTTCATTTATACTAGGTTTGTCATTTAGCCTTGAAAAAAGAATATTCCTCAGTCTTTCTTAATTTATGGTGAGCTATCTCATAGAATATCTTATTTAAAGCCTGTGGATTCTGCCTTAGTTGGAAGAAGAACACGCAGGAAACGCAGCCATAGACCTAGCTCTGGGAGAAGTGTGGCCTGAGGATAGTCACTTAGTTTCTCTGTGTTTCTAGAATGTCTGTGAAATAAGTGACTTTTTCCAGGGCTGAAGTTTTGCTGAATGACACTCAACATTGTTTCCTCAGAGTTTAAAAAAAATAACTTTCTAGAGGACATAAAAGTTGCAGCTTGAAGCTGTAATGAAAGAATGAAGGTAGTACCTTCCTTAGCTTGCTCCTTAAATCTTTTTTCTACGAGGAGGTCTTATTCTGACTTACCCTCCAGGTAGTGAGTAAAATTAGAGAGGTCACACCAGAGTTGGCAGCAAGATGGTAAGAGGATTGATTCCTAGACAGTAACTCGCTTCCTAGGGGTGAGTTTACAGTTGCCCCAAAATATCAGAAGAGTAGCTTTAACAGAGCCAGATAAACCTCAGCTCTGACATGCTCCTTCTCTAAAAATAACCAGTCAGAAAAAACATGTATTTCAAGCATCTCATGGATCAGTTTGTATTTTATAACTGACATCACTGTGGCTTGTGGACCACAGTATATAAAATAAGCCCTAGTGCAGGTGCTGTGGTTTGGGCATCGTGTTATCCTGTGCCTTTGTTTTTGAAGTTGCCACTTAATGTGAAGGTTTCTATCCAACTCTCTTTAATAAGCCTGAGACTCTTACAGGTTATGAGGCCTGCTTGTATTGTACTTGCCCTTTGACAGTCATTTGCAGAAGCATTAATGCTCCCCTGTTTGAGCTATTGAATAACTTTGGTGGTGAGTTAGAGAGGCTGTTGACCACTTGGTACTTGGTACCCTTCCTTTCCTGCCCGTCCTCTTTCAGCATTGTGTGCCCTTCTTGGCTGCCGGCCCTCTGTGGTGGCTTGTGGTTCCTCGATTGGCTGTGGAGTGGTCTTTGGGCTGCAGATTATTCATTCCTGTTGGAGGACTGTAGAGATGCCGTCAGGTAGCTGCTCTAGTCTTTCAGCCTGGAGTGTGTTCAGGGGGTTAATGAGAGCCAGTTCTGGTGAGTTTTGTCTCTGCCCTCCTGCCTTCCACTGTAGGCTGGCTGTAGCTTCTTGCACTTTGTAACAGACTCACTTCAGAGTACCTCCTGCATGTCCCTCTTTCTTTCTACCTCCCTGATGCCCAGGCCTATTCCGAGTGTTGTAAGTTTTGTTCTTTGTTCGTTGTTGCTCCTCCTCCACCGTTATCATCACCCTCCTCGTCATGCCCTCCTGTGTTTCCTCTGGCTCCTGTATTCCTTTGCTTTTGCGGTTGCTTCCATGAGTCTTTACTCTGGGCTTTTACCATGCTCGTTTCCTCATTCCAGAAAACAAGTGCCAGGTGCCTTAGGGTGTTATTGTAGTAAATCTTGCTAGTTTCTTTCTATGTAGATATTAATACTTCTCTACATTAACTATTCTACTCTTCTACAATTCTACATTAACTATATTAATAGTCATCTATATTAACTACATTACATTTGCCAGAATGGGTGAATTTAATTCAGATGACCATTATAGCTACTACTGTGGGCAAAATTCCTTAGAGGAAATGGAGTAGCCTTCATAGTCCACAGAAGAGTTCAAAATTGCCAGTACTTGGCAGAGATCAAATTGCCAGTACTTGGGTGCAGTCTCAAAAACTACAGAATGATCTCTGTTTGTTTCCAAGGCAAATCATTCAGTATCACAGTAATCCACGTCTATGCCCCAACCACTAATATGGAAGAAGCTGAAGTTGAAAAACTCTATGAAAACCTACTAGACCTTCTAGAACTGACACCAAAAAAAGATGTCCTTTTCATCATATGGGACTGGAATGCAAAAGTAGAAAGTCAAGAGATACCTGAAGTAACAGGCAAGTTTGGCCTTGGAATACAAAATGAAACAGGACAAAGGCTAACAGAGTTTTGTCTAGAGAATGTGCTGGTCATAGCAAACACTCTCTTCCAACAACACGAGACGACCATCATCAGATGGTTAATAGCAAAATCAGATTGATCGTATTCTTTGCAGTCAAAGATGGAGAAGCTCTATATGGTTAGCAAAAACAAGAGCAGAAGCTGACTGTGGCTCAGATCATGAGCTCCTTATTGCAAAATTCAGACTTAAACTGAAGAAAGCAGGGAAAATCACTAGGCCATCCAGGTGTGACCTAAATCAAATCCCTTACAATTATACAGTGGAAGTGAGAAATAGATTCAAGGGATTATTTCTGATAGACAGAGTGCCTGAAGAACTATGGATGGAGGTTCGTGACATTGTACAGGAGGCTGTGGTCAAGACCATCCCCAAGAAAAAGAAATGCAAAAAGGCAAAATGGTTGTCTGAGGAGGCTTACAAATAGCTGAGAAAAGAAGAGAGGCAAAAAGCAAAGGAGAAAAGGAAAGATACACCCATCTGAATGCAGAGTTCCAAAGGATAGCAAGGAGAGATAAGAAAGCGTCCTCAGTGATCAATGCAGAAAATAGAGGAAAACAATAGAATGGGAAAGACTAGAGATCTCTTCAAGAAAATCAGAGATACCAAGGGAACATTTCATGCAAAGATTGGTGCAATAAAGGACAAAAACGGTATGGGCCTAAGAGAAACAAGATATTAAGGAAAGGTGGTAAGAATAAACAGAAGAACTATACAAAAGAGATCTTAATGACCCAGATAAACTTGATGGTGTGATCACTTTCCTAGAGCCGGACATCCTGGAATGCGAAGTCAAGTGGGCCTTAGGAAGCATCTCTATGAACAAAGCTAGTGGAGGTGATGGAATTCCAGTTGAGCTCTTTCAAATCCTAAAAGATAATGCTGTGAAAATGCTGCACTCAATATGCCAGCAAATTCTGGAAACTCAGCAGTGTCCACAGGACTGGAAGAAGTCAATTTTTATTCCAGTCCCAAAGAAAGGCAGTGTTCAAACTACCATACAGTTGTGCTCATTTCACATCTAGCAGGTAATCCTCAAAATCCTTTAAGCTAGGCTTCAACAGTATGTGAGCTAAAAACTTCCAGATGTTCAAGCTGGATTTAGAAAAGGCAGAGATCAAATTGCCAACATCTCTTGGATCATAGAAGAGGCAAGAGAATTCCAGAAAAACATCTACTTCTGCTTCATTAACTATGCTAAAGCCTTTGACTGCGTGGATCACAGCAAACTGGGGAAAATTCTCAGAGATGAGAATACCAGACCATGTTACTTGCCTCTTGAGAAACCTGTATGCAGGTCAAGAAACAACAGTTAGAACCAGTCATGGAACAACGGACTGGTTCAGAATTGGGGAAAGGAGTACGTCAAGGCTATATATTGTCACCCTGCTTATTTAACTTAAATTCAGAGTCAGTACATCATGTGAAATGCTGGGCTGGATGAAGCACAAGCTGGAATCAAGTTTTCCGGGAGAAATATCAATAACCTCAGTTATGTAGATGACGCCACCCTTATGGCAGAAGCGAAGAAGGAACTTCTTTATAACTGCTTTATGAAGGTGAAAGAGGAGGGTGAAAAAGCTGTCTTAAAACTCAACATTCAGACAACCTTAAGATCATGGCATCCAGTTCC
Source organism: Muntiacus reevesi (assembly GCF_963930625.1). Taxonomy (NCBI): domain Eukaryota; kingdom Metazoa; phylum Chordata; class Mammalia; order Artiodactyla; family Cervidae; genus Muntiacus; species Muntiacus reevesi. The sequence continues at coordinate 89,468,361 of NC_089253.1, read as the reverse complement.
ATCACTTCATGACAAATAAATGGGAAAACAGTGGAAACAGTGAGAGAGTTTATTTTCTTGGGCTCCAAATCACTGCAGATGGTGACTGCTGCCATGAAATTAAAGACGCTTCCTTCTTGGAAGAAAAGCTGTGATGAACCTAGACAGTATATTAAAAAGCAGAGACATTACTTTGCCGACCAAGGTCCATATAGTCAAAACTATGGTTTTTCCAGTAATCATGTATGGATGTGAGAGTTGGGCCATAAAGAAGGCTGACTACTGAAGAATTGATATTTTTAAACTATGTTGTTGGAGAAGAGTCCCTTGGACTGCAAGGAGATCAAAGCAGTCAATGCTAAAGGAAATCAACCCTGAATATTCATTGGAAGGACCAATACTGAAGTTAAAGCTCCAGTATTTTAACCACCTGTTGTGAAGAGCCAACTCATTGGAAAATATCCTGATGCTGGGAAAGATTGAAGGCAGGAGGAGAAGGGGATGACAGAGGACAGGATGGTTGGAAGGCATCACCGACTCAGTGGACATGAGTTTGAGCAAGCTCTGAGACATGGTGAAGGACAGGGAAGCCTGGCATGCTGCAGTGCATGGGGTTGCAGTCAGACACAACTGAGTGACTGAGCAACAATTATTAATAGATACATTGGGGGAATCACAGAGGCTTCATAAAATAGCCTGTTAAATGAATTTGAAATATCTTTTGAACTATGAAGACTTCTCATCCTGAATCACTACCACTACTGTTATCATCATTAACATCATCATCATCTGAGTTTCTAATTTTGTATCCATGCTAGCATTTTCTCCTGCTTTTTGCATGTGCTCATCTCCCTTTTTGATATCCCTTCTTCCTTCAGTTTTTTTTTGTTTGGCCTGAACATTTCCTGCTTGTCCTTCATTCACAGTATGAGTATCACTCGTCCTTGACTCATCCACCTTCCGGCAGACCTGTGAGCGCTTCAGTTCCAACACTGAGCACACTGCCTGCTGTTCTCCTGCCATTCCCATCACAGTCCTGCAACATGCTGCTCTAGCTTTGCTGTTGTTCCTGGAAAATGCTAGACATTTCCCACCCATTCCCTCACACACCCGTCTGCTTGTGTAGAACCTCATCAATGAGCCCAGTTCTGACAGCCCCACTGCAGATTGCTTTCTCCCCCTATATTCTCTCTTTTCTTTATTTTTCTACAAAGCTCTTATCATGGTCTGACATTCTATAATCTCGACTTATGATTAAAATGGATTGATTATCTCAGTCTCTCTTCTGGAATATAAATCTCATGAGAAGTAGGAATTTTGTTCCCTGCTGTATCTTTAGTTACCTAGAACAGGGCTTGGCATGTAATGAGGTTATATATGATTACTGAATGAATGAATAATGGTTATTTCTTTCTGTCCCTAGTATACAGTAAGCTCCTTGAAATTAGAAAACATGTTTTAGTTCTTATGTTTCTGGCACATAATAAACACTCAGCTGGAGATGGAAAATTGTCTCGCTAGTGGCTCCATGCCTTCAGATGAGATTAATATGAACTCTTTCTATATTGGGAATTGGGCTGTGTTCAAGGGGGTATTGTGTTGAAGGGGAGGAAAAATATCTTTTCTTTTATTCTTTTAGGTTCTTGGCTGGGACTTCTGTAACAAAAGGCAGATTAACAAGTGAAAAGCCTACAAATTTATTTAGTATTTGTTTACATGATGTAGCTCAATGGTAAAGAATCCTGCCAAATGCAGGAGATGCAGGTTTGATCCCTGGGTTGGGAGGATCCCTGGGAGAAGGAAATGGCAACCTACTCCAGTATTCTTGCCTGGGAAATCCCACGGACAGAAGACCCTGGTGGGATACTGTCCATGAAGTCACAGAAGAGTCAGACATGACTTAGTGACTAAACATCAACAACTGTGTGACATGGAAATGACTTCATAAGGAAATGAAGACCCAAAGAAGTGTTAAACGTGAGCATTTTTATGCTACGGCTTCCCTGGTCATTCAGACAGTAAAGAATCTGCCTGCAATGAAAGAGACCTGGGTTTGTTCCGTGGGTTGGGAAGATCCCCCTCGAGAAGGAAATGGCAACCCAGTCCTGTATTCTTGCCTGGAGAATTGCGTGGACAGAGGAGCCTGGCAGGCTCTATGGTCCATGGGTTTGCAAAGAGTCGGACGTGACTGAGCGACTAACATACACACTTGATAAAGTGTGAAAAGTGGTAGAAAAGTGTGATAGAACAAGGGGGAGGGGAACTAAGAGTATTGGCATCACAGAGAGATTGCTGCCTTACTTCCAGAGCTCAGCAGTAAAACAAATAGCACAATAAAGTGAGTCACATGAATTTTTTCTTTCCCAGTGCATATAAAAGTTAACTTCACACTATACTGTAGTCTGCTAAGTGTGCTCTAGCTTTATGTCTAAAAAAACTATGTGCGTACCTTAATTGAAAAATGTTTTATTGCTAACAAATGTTGTCATCTGAACCTTCAGCAAATTGGAGTAGTGACATCAAAGAGTACTGATTGCCTGTCACCATAGCAAATGTAGTAACAGTGAAAATGTTTGGAATATTGCAAGAATCATCAAAGTGTGATAGACATGAAGTGAGCAAATGCTGTTGGAAAAATGGCACCAATAGACTTGCTACATGCAGGGTTGCCACAGACTTTCAATTTGTAAAAAACGCCTTACATGTGAAGTACAATAAAGTGAAGCACAATAAAACAATATCTGTAGCAACCTGGGGAGACTTATCAAGGTTTGTCTGTTCAGATACTTCTTAGTGTTCCTTCATCTTCTAGAAATAAGGATGCTGCATTCCTCCAGGGGTAGGAAGGTTGCATCTCATGAGGGTCTTACAACTAGCTTCAAGAGGTCAGAGATTCCTTCCTACTTGTATCATTTCTTAAATCACTAGTATTAAAATACTCAGTGTGCCAAGATATCGTATTTTAGTGGAGCATATTCTAAACACCTTCAGTGTTGTGGTGAAATTATAGTGAAACAAATAACAATGAATACCTTAGAGAGCTTTATTCTTTTGTAGATGTAGCTGTTAGAAATAGTGCTTTGCATTTGGAGATGTAGTATTACCTTTTCTTCTACACACACACATACACCCTCTCTTTCTCTCTCTTACACTGTAAAGGTATTTTTATTAAGACTTAAAGGGAATTAATATATCAGGGACTGATTTCTTTCTTTACATATTAAGAGAGGGAAAAAAAAAAACCTCATTGTATTAGATTCTGCCTCAGATCCTCTGAGAGCATCTTCTGCTTCTTGCCATCCTTCCTAGGCACAGAAGGTTAACTTACAAGACTCTCTGACACTGTAACTATGGACTTTCTCCTTAGGAATCAGAGAAGATCATTGCTGAGTTGAATGAAACCTGGGAAGAGAAGCTGCGTAAAACAGAGGCCATCAGGATGGAGAGGTCAGGAAGTTAAACTCTGGGATGTTTCTAAAATATCTGGGGAATTTGGATTACGTTTATAGTAAGAAAAGATAAAGTAGAAGTTAAAAACAACCTTTCCTCCCCAAATGCAGAACCAACAAACAAAATCTGTGTGAGACTTCTGGCTACATTCACACTGTGAAGTGAAATTAAGATATTTGAATGTTCTCTAGGCAGTCTTGTTCTTAGTTACCTACTACATGTTGCTAGGGATCCATATAAAAATTGAAGATATTGAGGAATGAATTCTTAATTTGCAAAAAGATTGCCTTTGATAAAGGCCCAGAGGAAAAAACCTGTTTTGATTATTGTCTTTCAGAGTGACGTTTTCCTAAAACCTCTTTGGTAAGAGGTTAAGTAGTTTCAGTTGCCAATTTTTAAAATCTGTACTCTATCTTAACCTCCTGATTCTCTACCCTAAGAATGAACATGACCTCAAATAATACTTTTGCTGTTGGAGTAAATAGATATTTTAGGGACTTCCCTGGTGGTCCAAAGGTTAAGACTGTGCTTCCAATGCAGAAAGTATGGATTGAGTCCCTGGTCAAGGAAATAGTATCCCATATGCTGTGTGGCATGGCCAAAAAATAATAAGAATAAAATAGTTGCTAAAAATATATACATTTTAGTTAATGTTAGTTTCTTCTTACTTCCTGGAAGATGAGGTAGAAATGAGTGCTAATGTGTTGATATAGTGAATGTATGAAACAATTTTCTTCTTTATTGTAGAGATTTTAAGCTAAAATTGTTAAATCAATGTGATGGTAGGCATGGGAACATGACATTTGAGAAAACCAATGTTATAGATAATGCTCCCTTTATCAGAGCTACTTTCTGACTGCTTTTGCTGATTTTTAAGAGATGGTTCCTTGAATGGGATGTATTGCCTTCAGGGCATGTTCCATTCTTCCTTTTTTTAATATTAATAGACATATTATTTATGAATCATTTTCTGCTTCCAAAATCAGATGTGACAAAGTTCCTATTTGGGTAAATACAGCTTTACATAAGACAGGAACATAATTTACTTTGAATGTACTATTTCTCTTAAAGATAATTTCCCTTTGATGAAGGGATGAGTAGATTCTTTTACATTTGTATTACTGACTTTAAACATAGATAATTGTTTTTGCTTTGCTTGCTTTACCTTCCAATTCATGTTAGACTGATTTACTTCTCATTTTAGTACTGTGATTCTGATATGCTTATTGCTTTTTCTAGAGAAGCCTTATTGGCTGAGATGGGAGTTGCCATTCGGGAAGACGGAGGAACCCTTGGGGTTTTCTCTCCTAAAAAGGTAGGAAACAGTGTTGTGAAAGTGAACCAAACTGAGACACTTTGTCTCGGTCCTCGAGGTACTTCATGTCTTTCAGGGCTGGCTCCTCTTCTTCCTTTTCTTTTAAACCTTGAGACATGGCTTAATTTCTGATATTTTTTATTTCATCTTACACTACAAGGCCAACCTGTTTCTAAACTGCTTTCAGAAATGTTTACTGTTTATAGAAATAATATCCAAGGCAGTAAATTTGTAACTTTTGGTCATTATTCAGTGTGTTTACTCATCTTAATGGTTGCTTTCTCTTAAATTCCTAGCCTAACCTAGCACATCTTGCCTCAGTTTGGCTACTCTTTCTATGTAGATTTCCCCACAGGTGCCAGCAACCCTGAATTATAACTCTTTGGAAGCAATTTCAGCTGTTCAGGTTTGTGTAGAAAAATACTGCTTCAGTTTGCTTCTCCACCTGGTGTGATAGCCGTTGTCCTGAGTAAAGCAGTTTCTGTGCTTCTAGCCTCCTCTGCTCCCTTCTCATTTTTTTTTTTAAATGACTCCAGTAGTTACCCTCCTACTTACTTACATAATCATAGTTGTTAAGTAGTAGATACCTTTTAGCTAATTAGAAAAACAAGTTTGTTTTTTTTTAACTAAGTTACTTCTTAGTTATTCATAGACACTGGGAAGCTATTATGGAATGGTTATTTTGTGTGCTTATTTATCTATTAATAATAGAACATATACTGATGTACAAAGCATAAAATTATACTGATAACAAATGGTCTTTCATTTCAAATGACTTCAGATTGGCTGCTGTATATTTAAACTTCTTCATGCAAGGGTCTGATGGTGGTCTCTCTAGGTTATCGTAGAACAACAGGGTATAGAATTTTCAGTTGGTACTTTTGTTTTATTTGATATAAGATACTCCCGTGGTTTTTGTTAGGATATTTTTGGTTAGGTTTTTCTTTTTATTAAATAAATTCTGCTGTATTATTTTCATCAAAGAAGATTGATTTAAAGACATTTTAGATATGTGCTCTACACCTGGAACAATAGTAACAGTTTTTTATACTTTTATATTGCCAAAGGTCAGTGATTTTCACAATTTAATGATTTTTCCTTCAGTAAGACACTATTTTATTCAGATATATTATTTGTGGTTTTAGAGTTTTTAGCAGTTATAGACTTAATAAAATTTAGATTGTGCCTTTGCATATATTTTAACATTTTTTTAGTGTTAAGAACAGTGAGGAAAATTTTTATAACAACTTAAATAACTTGAATAAGTACTGTGTTATAAACAACACAGAATTCCAAACTGCGATATCTGTTTCCAGAGCTTTTTCTTACTTGCTTCAACTTTCTAGACTTCTTCAGGAAAGAAAGAAGTTCCACATAACCGCATCCAAATACAGTTTTAGAACCTGTTCCTGATGTATTAACTCGATTGGTAATCCTTGCACATATATGTATCAAATTGACACCTTTTACAATCACACTGTACAACCTAAATATATGTAGACTTTGTCATTCATATCTCAAAAGAACTAGGAGAAAGTACTCTTCAGGCAAGAGAAAAAATGAAAACCTGTTCTTGAGGTTCTGGTTTCCTTAGGCCAGTGTCCTGGTTGGTTTTATAGAATGCTGCCAAGAGAGTTTTGACTTTCTCAAACCAGCTATAGAGACATGTTAGTTGGAAAAATGTAGAGGTTTTCCTAAATTTCTTTTAAGTGATCTTTTGCACTCCCTTTTCTTAACCTGCTCATCTGACTCTGCTTTCATTTTTCCACATTTGCTGGCACTGTATCTTGAGTAGATTTTGACCCCAAGACCATGTGACTTATTTTTGGATCCCAGTGGGGTATTTTCACCAAAAAAGGTTGGTTTTTAAAAGATTTTAGAAACATTAAGAGTTAGATGAAGAGGCTTTTGTAAGATGTGTTATTGAATGTCAGTGATTTTTAATTCTTATTTAAGATAAAGAAGATTGGTTTTTAAAAGATTTTAGAAACATGAGTTAGATGAAGTGGATTTTACAAGAGGTGTTATTGAGTATCAGTAATTTTAATTTCTTCTTTAAGATAAAGACTGACAATTAAAGACAATAACTGGAACCATGGAAGAACTGATAAAAATTATAGAGGGAAATGACAGGGGATGTGGGAACATTTTTATGATGTAAATGAAAAATTACATATTTTTGGCAGTTGTAGGGGATGAAAAATAATTTTTCCTCTACCCTTCTGAATCCTTGAATGAGAATAAAAGATTAACCAGAGGAAAAAAAAGTTTATTTAAACATGTGTACCTCATGTATACATGGGAGAACCCCATGGAAAAATGAGTAACTCCCCAAGATGATTTAGAATTCTGGCTTAAATGCCATTTTAATAGGGAAAGGGACAGGGAAATAGGCCTCTCAGGGGAGGGTAATTGGCTTTTGGGAAAAGATGAAGGGGCCCTTTGAAGAGTAGATGGGAGATGTGACAAAGTTTGTTCGGTGTGGTGTCAACTTTTGCTTTTCTTTCCTGGTTGTTAAGACTCCAGAAGGGGATTTCTAAGTTCCTTTTGGACAATCTGTGTTTAGGCAGGAAAGGGGATTCAGAGGAAGCCTCTCCCTGCCTGTGCTATTGTGTAACAACTCAAAGTAATCAGTATGTCAAAATGGAATATTAGGAGTGGCAAATTCTGCTGCTCATCAAGAATTTTGAACACTCTTCAAGTGTTGTAAAAAGTTGTTTTTTTCCCCCCCAAGAGAATCAGCCTGTTCTGATTTTTCCATTGTGTTCTCCATGCTTGACCTTATTAAGAATGGGATATTGTTCTTTATCCCAGAGCTCATGTTTTTAAATAGAATGCATTAGTGTGGTTTGGGAAGGCCTGAAGAGAGTTATTTCTGTTTGTCATGGAATTGCAACTAAGAATGAAAGAAGTCCTGCTTCTAGACACTCTGGTAGTCTAAGGAGCCATCCAGCCTCCTCTGTGCCCCTGTCACTGGCAGCCCTCTCAGTGCTGCTTGCTCCATGCTGATCGTGTCTAACCTTTTGCAGACACCACATCTTGTTAACCTCAATGAGGACCCTCTAATGTCCGAGTGCCTGCTTTATTACATCAAAGATGGAATTACAAGGTACATTTGTTTCTTCTTTTGGTCACACAGAACTTTCTTTTCTCTTAGGATGATTGCATAGCTAAAGGGAAGTAGTTTGGTAAAAAATTTCTTCTATTAATTTGCTGTTTTTCTCGTCTGAAATAGTTATAAACTGTCCTCTGTACTCTTTTCAAATCAGTGTTTTAACCAGCTGAATCAATTAGCATGTGTAGTTTTAGAAGACTGTAAGTAAAATTTATCCTCCTAACATCTTATATGAATTCTTTAAGGAGATTAGTTTACTGGTATCTTTTTATGGTGCTCTCTGAGTTATTTGGTGTATGTGCCTCTTCATTTCTTTTTCTCATGTAGGGAGGTTGATCATATATGAAAATAGAGTTTGCAGTTCAAAGCCTCTGATTTAAAAAAAAAAAAAAGCAGTACCTTTTTTGTACGTACCAAAGAATATTCTCTGGGAGAAAGAGGCTCATTGTTTGTGGTGCTTTCTGTGTCTGAATTTCCCTGGGAAACACTTTCCCTTGTGTTCAGGGTTGGCCAAGCAGATGCTGAGCGGCGCCAGGACATCGTGCTGAGTGGGGCTCACATTAAAGAAGAGCATTGTATCTTCCGGAGCGAGAGGAACAACAGCGGGGATGGTGAGAGTTCTCGGCTCAGCTTTTCCAACAACCTTTTCATTCTATATTATGAGAAATCCCCAAGACTTGGTATTCCCTGTCTCTTTCAATGATACTTTCTTATACAATCTAATATTTGAAAATGGAGGGACCTGGGCTGCTTATGAATCCAGGCATGAACATAGCTACTTTACATGAAAAAAGCCTGTACAAAAGCAGCACTTTTGTTACTGCTGAGAATTGAGTAGGACATAGGCAATTAGACTTGGTCTTGAATCTTAATTATTTAATAGATGAGTAAGAAGGGAACAGATATCCTGGGTGGGTAGTGGGAGATTTGAAGGGCCTCTAGTCTTAATCCAGTACAGTTTATTTATACGTAAAAGGGAAGAAAAAGTCAATCTTGCTTTTTGCCCAGGTTATTAATGAAACAAGTTAATACTGTTTTTGTGTTATATAATTTATTCCTTGCTAATTAAAATACTGGGCTTCCCAGGTGGCTCAGCAGTAAAGAACCTACCTGCCAGTGCAGGAGACATAGGTTTGATCCCTCAGTTGGAAAGATTCCTTGGAGAAGGAAATGGCAACCCACTCCAGTATTCTTGCCTAGGACATCCCATGGAGCCTGGCAGGCTGCAGTCCATGGGTTTGCAAAAGAGTCAGATATGACTTAATGACTGAACAACAACAACAGCAATCAAAATATTAGCCTTTGGAGATATCTCTGGTGGTACAGGGAAAAAGTTTCTTCCTTGATGCAGGGAAAAATTGAGGGTTAGAAGAGAAGGGAGTGACAGAGAATGACATGGTTGGATGAAATCACTGACTCAATAGACATGAGTTTGTGGAAACTCAGGGACATAGTGTTGGACAGAGAGACCTGGCATGCTGCAGTACATGGGGTCGCAAAGAGTCGGACAGGACTTAGCAGCTGAACAACAATAGCAACAACTGGTGATCCACTGACTGGGACTCCACGCTCCCAATGTGGGGGCTCAGGATCCATCCCTGGTCAGGGAACTAGATCTCACATGCTGCAGCTAAGACCCTGCCACAGCCAAATAAATAATTTTTTTTTAAGAAAAAATATTAACTTTTGATCATAATTTTCTGATTATTACCTATATCTCATACTTAAGATTTCTGATGGTTTTTGTTTTTATATACTGAACTGTCCAGATATCACTGAAACTAACATTTCCTGTCTTCTTCTGAAGTTTATCAAATTCTTAAGTGAATTTAAGTATGATTCTATCTGAGCCACAGCCCTGGTCCTGGTGCCTTAAAGTGAACTATTACATAGACACTGAGCCACTTGATTGGTTACAGAATCTATGCTAGTCACCTTGAGTCCTCAACTGCTTCCCACTGTTTTCTTCCCATGGTCTGTGATGCTAACATTAGTGTGCATTCCTCTTAGTTATTGTGACCCTGGAGCCCTGTGAACGTTCAGAAACCTATGTAAATGGCAAGAGGGTGACCCAGCCTGTTCAGCTGCGCTCAGGTGAGACTGGGAGAGGCTTGAAGTCTTTAGAACACTTGGCTTGCACAAGCAACTTATTAATTTTTAACTCTTTGTCTCAGGTTATAGCATTAGGACTTATGTTCTTGTAGAACTCCAGAAACTGCTTTTTGCTTTAGGGAGGGTGAGGCTATTAACCAAGATACAGTACATTTAAAAAGTGATTTCTTAACCCTGTTTCTGTTTTGTGCTAGGGAACCGTATCATCATGGGTAAAAACCACGTGTTCCGTTTTAACCACCCGGAGCAAGCACGGGCTGAGCGGGAAAAGACTCCTTCTGCTGAGACCCCCTCTGAGCCTGTGGACTGGACGTTTGCCCAGAGAGAGCTTCTGGAAAAACAAGGAATTGATATGAAACAGGAGATGGAAAAAAGGTAATGTACAGATGTGATGTGGCCCACACGACTCACCCTTCTTTTCAGCGTTTAGTAGGATTCCTGAAACAGCTCCGTGATTTTACAATTTCTTTTCTCTCTTGCTCTTCTTTTCCTTCTAGGCTACAGGAAATGGAGATCCTATACAAAAAGGAGAAGGAAGAAGCAGATCTTCTCTTGGAGCAGCAGAGACTGGTAGGAGCCCATCCTGCATCCTCCGTTAGGAAAGGGCAGCTTGCTCTCATGTCCCACCTTCCCCGTCCCACAGACGAGCACTCGCCCGTTGCTTCTCCCACTGTCACTGACACCATGCGCTCTTGTCTCATGTCCTTCATGGAGAAGGACCTTCCATCTCCTGGTAGCCTTAGCTTGAAATACTGTCCTTAAAGGTACTACTTCTGTGCCTCTATGTCTTAAAGTCACATCTTCTATCAAAACCAAGTGCTTTTTGAGGAAATACTGAGAGCTTTTCTGGTAGCCTTGGCCTCTTGATAGTGGTTTTTGAATATGCACCAGCGGTGACTCTCTCAATAATAATTACTGTGAATATTGAATTTGATGGTTTTGCCTTGGTTTTGTTTCTGATCACCTGATAGTACTAATTCTCTGCTCTTGGGCTGACTTGGGGATTGTTCTTATGCTGGGTGGACTTTTTTTTTTTGTAAGTTAAACTGTGTCTAAAAGTGTTGCTGCACAGTTGCATGTGTTAATCCTTTTCCGTTCCCTGCATGGAGTCTGAATTCTCAGTAAGGGTCTCCGTGGCATGTGGGGTGACAGTGGAAGTAGGGGCTGCCCAACCAACTCCAAGAGGAGAGGGAAGTCTGGTTTCTCTGGGTTGAGAAAGCATTTGTGTGAGTAGCTGAGAAATCAGTTTTAGGTTGCAGCTTGTGATGCTAATGGCAATAGCATTTTATGATGTTAATTGATTTTCTAGGTTTTATAGAAATTGAATCACATGAATAAATAAGTTTATCCATTAGTTAGATGTTTCAAGCCATCCAGTTTTGGATTACAAAGCCCTGGTTATAGGAAGCTTCTGGGCATTCATTTGGTATATATTATTGAGAAAAAGGCATAACAACTTTTGGATACTGTGGATACAGTTTAGGAATTTTTCGTTTTTTAAGATTGATGGACTTCTTAGGGATATTAGGGAGAAAGGGGGAACTGGTTAAAGAGGCATTAGTGAGAAACCTTGGATACTGGTTTCTTCCCTTAGTATAAAATAAAGCATATAGAATACCAAGTGTAAACTACATCATGTAAACCATAGCCTTACAGCTGTGCTGTGCTTTGAAAAAGAGAGGCTGTTTTTAAATGAATCCAAAAAGCCAAGGACTTGTGCAAAAGCAGTCTTTTCCAGGGCAGCTCTGTTTTCATGCTTGGCAGTGTGTTAACTCAGTTAGTTTGTTATCTTGGAAACTATAGTAAAGCCTGAAAAAGAATGGATTGCAAGAATAAATCAAGTGTTTGGGGAAAGATAATAGCAGTGTAATAGATAGAGTCTCTTTAGGAGGCCTCGTTGGCATTTGGTTTGTAATGAAAACATAAAGATTCAACTATAGTGTGGTTAAGGGCTTGGAAACTTTGTGACACATGAAAGAGCCTTTTATCTCAAAAATGTAGTATATCTAATAGCATGCCTCTGATGGTCTGCAAGAGATCAAATGAACACAGGTATAATTAAGCTGTATTTATTTTTTAACAGTAGTGTTTTATATTTGTATACAGCTTTATAATTTATAGAGAATTTTAACATCCATCATTTTTCTGATTTCCAAAATAACCCTCTTTGGTTGCTATATATGTAAATAAAGTGACAAATATTTCCTCTGGTTTATAGTTGTGAAAGCCAAGTCTAAAATATGTTACCTTGCCCATTCTTAGCTGATGACTCTGAGGCTTAAACCTGAGTCTTCTGGCTTGCTTCAGTGTTCTGTCCAGTAGAGCAATGCTTCTCAACAGCCTGGGAGTCTTGTCAAATGCTGATGCTGATCCTGTAGGTCTAGGGTAGGACCTGAGATTCTGCATTTCTAAGAAGCTCCTAGGTGATGCCAGTGCTACTAGGACCATTTGAGTCACTGACCAGGTGTAAAAGAATAGTGATGACTGGTAATCATTCTGTGCTCTGAAATAAAGATAGTGACTATTAATAAACAGAAAGTAAATTCAGATAGCAAAGAATCTGCCTGCAGCACAGAAGACCTGAGTTCAATCCCTGGGTCAGGAAGATCCCCGTGGAGAAGGGAATGGCTACCCACTCCAGTATTCTTGCCTGGAGAATTCCATTGTCAGAGGAGCCTGGCGGGCTACAGTCCACGGGGTTGAAAAGAGTCAGACACAACTGAGCAAATTTCACATCAAACCAGATGGCTCCAGGACACATTTAGTTTCCAGAGAACATACTTAGTTTGCAAGTAATCAGGTTCTGATTGCCGATTGCTCTGTATCTGAAAGTAGTCTAAGATTTTAAGAGCAGCTCCTTAAAGCAAGGAGGTTCTTTCCTCTCATAAGTCCAACTATCTGTTCCACTTAAATTTCTTGTCCTCAAAAGGAGTTGATTTCTAACACTTCAGCCTGAGGAATATTTAGCCATTGACAGTACTGAATTAAATGTATTTTTATGACCCTATACTAGTCAACCAACAGATATGTTTTGAATGCACCCTATGGATAAACACTGAGAGGACACAAAGGACTTAATATTCAGTAAATGTTTATTATTTATTGTATGTGATTATTTTTGCATAATAACAGCATTACAAAAAATGGAATTCAGGCTCATGAGTTTTTTATTCCAGTAATTCCCTACTGTGTCCCATTGTTACGTTGCTGAACACTCTTTCTTAGTTAGTGCTGATTGTATGCCTGGTCCTTTCTATGCTTGCTTTTTGACATATGTTTTGGGAATCTTCTCTCCTCCATTTTCATAGTCTTCAGGCAGAGTCTCTTCAGGAGGCCTACTTTGCATTTGGTATTCAATCAAAACAGAAGGATCATTTAGTGATGTGTGAGTTGGACAGATATGAGTAGTTTTTCCAGCCCTATAATAAATGAATCTAAATATCTTAAAATCTTTTTTTTTTTTTTTGACATGAGATAGGATTTGAATCTTGGCATGCAAGGTTTGCAAGAGTTTTCAGTATTGTGGCCAGTATTAAGTGATAGGGGTGATATGTTTGAGCTTTAAAGAGAACATATTCTACAGAGGCAATATGACCAGTATTATAAAAAGAAAGAAAATTATGGCCACTTGATTTAATTTAGTTCTTTTGAATTTATGTAAACTCATTTAATTATGTTTTATTTTAAAGTTTAGAGGCGTAACTTTTGTCTCTTAAATATGATGTTAAAGCAGTGATTAGAATTGTTATTTCCTTAATTAGGTATTCATTTCCTCATTAGGCAGATTTAAAGAAAAATAAAAGAAGCCCAGAGGAAAAAACTGGTAGTTAATTATGTAGAAAGAATCAGAGCAAATTTGTGTTCTATATAACTCAGTTTTTGCATATATATAAGAAAATCTTTCTAGATGTCAGACATACTTTTTTTCTCTAATGTTTATTAATGTTGTCCTTTATCACTTAAGATTAGATTTTATAAAAGAAAGATTAGGCTTTATTACTTAAGATTTTTAAACTAAAAAGGAAAAGGAAAAAATAGTGTAGAGTCTGTAAATTTAGGTTTATCTGTTTTTTGTTGCTAAATTTTCAAATAGGTGGGTATTATAAATGGTTTAGTATCCATTTATAGGCAAATGTCAATAATACAAATCAGTAGCAATGTCCAAAGTCAGGGGCCAAATTATTGCTCTTGTTGTTAGGGATTATTTTTTCATTCCCTAGAAAGTAACTGTACGTACAGACATAGAACTCTTTGGTCTAGAAAACAAGATACTATTTATCAGTTTCAATTCTTTTTTTTTTCCCTAAGCCTTTCCTAGAGACGATTATGGTAACCATAGCCAAGTCAAAGAGACTATTAAATAAGAACATTTTCATTTACTAGACTACCTTGAACTACCCTTTTAATGAGTAGTTTCTTTTCCCAGTAACTTTTGTCTCCTGAATAGAGAGCCTTCCTTAATCTTGTCTGCCATAGGGAGTTCTAAATCCAACCCAGCTTTCATTTAGACCCATGTTACCAAGATTTGCTTGTGTTTGTTAAGAATAATTGGTTATTATCCAAATAGCCATTGAATTTGCTTAGTTATAAAGTCAGACTGCTGTTTTAAGCTTAAGTAAAGTTGTTTGAAAAAGAGGTAATGGTGCAAAAACAGCTGGAAAGACAGTTACAGATAATGTTTTAAATAGCATCCACAAGCAGAATACTTAAGCAGAATATAATCTTTGTGTTTTACATGTTGATAATGAGAGTTGTCAACTTAAAGTAATATTTCTCAAAAAACTAGAAACACCATAGGTTTTCATAGATGAAACAACAGATCTCTAGGTTGTATTTATTAAAATATTACTTTGGCAATTTTGAATAATGTTTAAATGAAAGTATGTTTTTCTAACTTAGTTTATGTTCTGGAGATTTGTTTCCTAAAATTTTGGAGACGAGGTATTTATTGGTTTAAGTGTGTGGAAAACAAAATAGCAGACTCACTATAAAGATCCTTTTTTAATGTGTCCTTATTGTATGGATAACAAACTTTAATTGTACAAATGAAATAGATCAATTTGTCATAACACAGGAAAGTAGCAAATCTGATGTGTGCTCATGGAAAGACTAGTTTCAGAACCCTCTTACCTTCTAGCAAAAAAACAATTTGGTTGATAAGAATCTCTCATGGTCTGCTAATAGGGATTCTTAGCATTTTTAACATCCCTGTTTGACTGCTTCTTTTTCTACTTTCTCATCTTCTAACTTTTTTCTAGGGCTGCTCTTTTTAGTAAAGCTAAACAAAACGTGGCATCTTCCAGCATTACTAACCTTTGTTAATCTGCCTGCTCGTCACATCTTGTATGGCATCTGTGCTCACTCATGGGGGAAAAGAGTTTCTGGAAGAAGCAACAGCAATAACCAAGGCAAATGTGGGGAAGTGGCTGCATGGGTGTTAGCATGTGTGGGGTGAAGGTTTTAGTTCATTCTCTTGAGATAGCAGAGATGTTATTTCACACCATTTTGTTAATAACTTTATGTGACCTTACAGTGAGAGACTTTCTCACTGTTTCAGCCCTCCTAAGAAATTTGATTGCAGATTCCATCACTTAAGCCACAAAGTGGAAATTATGATTAATGTTACTAGAAAAAAAAAACAAGCAAATCTTCATATTGATAATAATCTACATAAGCATATGTCTTAATAGACTTGCACATTATCTAGGGTTTTTTGTTTGTTTTTGGTTATTTTTTTTTTTTTTTAGCATTTTTGGTTTCATTTTTAAATTTATTAGGGCTTTTTTGCTTGCTTTTTCTTCAATTTGAGTTTCCTTTTTTACATTTTAATTTTGGTTATTTTGGGGCCATTTTTGATTTTGTTTTTCCAAAGGACGCGGATTCTGATAGCGGGGATGATTCTGACAAGAGGTCCTGCGAAGAGAGCTGGAAACTGATCACTTCTCTGAGAGAAAAGCTGCCTCCCAGCAAGCTGCAAACCATTGTTAAAAAATGCGGCCTCCCCAGCAGTGGGAAGAAACGGGAACCAATAAAAATGTATCAGATCCCCCAGAGAAGACGCCTGAGTAAGGATTCCAAGTGGGTCACCATCTCAGATCTTAAGATTCAGGCTGTGAAAGAGATATGTTACGAGGTTGCTCTCAATGATTTTCGGCATAGTCGCCAGGAGATTGAAGCCTTGGCCATTGTTAAGATGAAAGAACTTTGTGCCATGTATGGGAAGAAAGATCCTAATGAGCGGGACTCCTGGAGGGCAGTGGCCAGGGATGTCTGGGACACCGTCGGTGTAGGGGATGAGAAGATTGAGGACATGATGGCCAGTAGTAAAGGCGGGACTGATGTGGACGACCTCAAGGTTCATATAGACAAGCTGGAAGATATTTTGCAAGAAGTCAAAAAGCAAAATAACATGAAAGATGAGGAGATAAAAGTCTTAAGAAATAAAATGCTCAAAATGGAGAAAGTCTTGCCTCTGATTGGGTCTCCAGAACAGAAAACCCAAGGAAACCAAAAATCAAAGGAACCCGGTGGTGCTGGTGCCACTAGCAAGCCTGAGAATGATGTAAGTAAAGGTGACAGCGGAGACCTTGGGAAAGAAGAGCGTGTTTCCCAGCTGATGAACGGAGACCCAGCTTTTAGACGTGGACGTCTGCGTTGGATGAGGCAAGAGCAAATTCGGTTCAAGAACCTGCAGCAGCAGGAAATAACAAAGCAGCTTCGTCGGCAGAATGTACCTCATCGCTTTATCCCTCCAGAGAACCGGAAGCCCCGGTTTCCGTTTAAGAGCAACCCTAAACACAGAAACTCGTGGAGTCCCGGGACACACATCATCATCACAGAAGATGAAGTGATAGAGCTTAGGATTCCCAAAGAAGAAGATGGAAAGAAAGGAAATAAGCCAGAGAACCAAGAAAAGGGGACTAGAGCAGCTTCTAAGGATCCCCAGTTACCGTGGGGCCCTCAGGGCACTCGAAGTCAAGATCACATTCAGGTTAGCAAGCAGCACATTAATAGTCAACAACAGCCACCTCAGTTACGCTGGCGAAGCAATTCTCTCAATAACGGCCAACCGAAAAGTGCACGCTGCCAGGCATCTGCTTCCCCAGAAGTGCTCGCCTCCCACAGTGGCCACCCCACTGCTGACCTGCAGACTTTTCAGGCGAAACGCCACATGCACCAGCACCGTCAAGCTTACTGTAATTATAACACTGGAGCTCAGGTGGAGGGCAGTGCGGCCACTTCTTGTCAGAAGCAGACTGACAGACCCAACCACTGTAACCAGTTTGTGACACCTCCGAGAATGAGGCGACAGTTCTCGGCACCCAATCTCAAAACTGGTCGGGAAACCACAGTCTAAATTACTGGACAAGCTTGAATTCTTGGTGGAGGAAACAGGCGATGGTCGCTTATGATTTGAGTTGGTTCTAGTCTTGGCCTTGAGTTCTTAGTATTTACATTGTGATTGTAATGTTGTGTTCCTAAAATATGAACTGATTTTATTGCTAAAACATAAGACACTGGTAAATGTTTCAGCACCTCCCTGTTGTTTGTATACCGTAAGTGGGCAGTTTCTGGAATTTTGAACAAAACACTGAGACCTCTCTTATTTTTCTGAGACTGTCCTCTTTCCTTGGTGCCTAGATAATATACTTACTTACCCAGACTGGTCTTGTTTTGGTGTAAGTTTGTTATGTTTTTGTAAAACCTATAAATTTATCTGATATCCAGAAATACCTGCCTCTTGGTTTATGCAAACATTCTAAAGAGGAATTTGAGATGTTGAATTAAATGTCTATTATTTCCCCATGAATGTCAGCCATTAGTTTAAAAATAAGAACATGCAGCTGTGGACACAGCTGTGGATTTCCTATCCATGTCTGTTTCTTTCTTTAAATATTGGAAGTTCATAAGCCAGAACTAAATGTCTTAGGACATATTTTATAGTACACAACTTTGCATTTTCTGGGGAACTTTCACATCTTCTTACTCAGCTGTATTTTGCATAGAACTGATTCAGTAGGTTTTTTTCCCTTTTGAATACATCAGTGTATGTATAAATTCTGTCATAATACTGAAATCTTTAAGTTGGCACCTGCCTGGATTTCTGTTTGTGGTTTGCGTTTTGAAGTTTAACATCATTTCTCACACAAATACATACAGAAAGACACTGAACTATTCACCAATGTCATGCCAACAGAAATACCAACAAAATACTCATATGATGCTTTGAGCAGTATATATAAGTTTATTAAGGAGGTTATTTGGTAGAGAGAGGGAAGAGGTGGGACATGGGGAGAAGGCTGCAGCCTTTGACTGTGTGCTGCTTGTTTCCAGTAGGTGATGAAATATTGAACTAAGTTAACTTTGGTCTGATTTAGAATAAAGGAGATGATGTATAATAAACTATTCTTTGGTCACCAGCAGTAATGCTCATAGATATTCAAGCAAGGAAGGAGACGTCCTGATGAACAGTTACTGTATCAATACCTCATTTTACTGTGTTGTGGTCTCAGTTTGCCTCACTGGAGAATCCACCAAAAAAGATGGATTTTGATGGGAAGAAAAGAATAGTTTTCTACATCCTTCATTTCTTGAACTTGTCAGAAACTTTTTTAAGAGGCGGTGTGAAGAGCCAGAGATGTCTGTGAGATTGCCTGACACCACGTTGTTGAAGATCCCCAAGTCACACTAAGTCACCTGTCAAATGCTTATCTTCCAGATGGTGTGAAAAATTACATCCAGGATAGCAGTTAATGTTCAAGGAAGCCTCACAGATTGTGGTTGTATAGGATGTTTTTCCTTTGCGTGTGGGCACTATGCTTTATTAGAACATTGTTTTTAATCGTAGTATTTTTTTTTTCTTTGCTTCTAAGAAAATGCTTTCATAATGCACAAAAAGTTGCTTCCAATTAACTTCGGGGGCTGTTTTTGCTTTCATGGCTAGAGCAGTCCTCGTCTTCAGCTGCAGTTTCATGGCAGGTTAGACAGGAGCGATGTTTGTAATGGACTGACTTAATGGAGATGACAGTGTCCTGTACTGGGTGGTTTGAGTGTACTTGGTAGGCGACTTCAAGTCAGTCACTTCAGTGCACCTTGTATACTCCCCATGTGTCCTTAGACATAACTTTCTATTTCTTTCTTGCAAAAAGTTCATTTTCTAAAAGTAATAATAACTCAGCTTTCAACTCTGTATCAAAAGTGGGCTCTCAGTTTTCCAACTTGAGATAACATAGGATAGATCTATGTATTTTCATTTTTATGGTGGCCTTTTTAATCTTCTTATGGACAGGTATCTCCCTTTGGCACTGAACAATGGGAGTGAGTTTCTACTGGTGATCAGGAGGCTGTAAAATGAAAAGATATACAGTGTCTTCATTCACAAATGTGGGTTGTGGTAGGCACTATACCCACACTTGATATTCCAAAGGATTAGATTTATATATGTGCTTCATCTGCTGATTCAGGCACCCTCAGATTACTGAAATGTTTAGATATCTAAACTAGCCCTTAATTTCAGATGACCAGGAAGAAATGAACCAAGGTTTGATTGATTGCTATCTATGTCCCTTCATGTATTTCAGAGCAGATACTTATTTTTGAAAATAACTATATGAATGAAATTACTTTATTGACTCTCACTGAAGAAGTAATTAGTACCATGCTTTTGTGATTGGTTGTATTTGCTTTGTTTTGTTTTATTTTTAAATTTGACAGTATCTGTCCCCAAGCTTAAATCCTACAAGACCAAAGGTAAAAATGGTCACCACTAAGTCATTATTGTGTTACTGAAATATCCCTAGCTGTTATCATGGTGCAGTTTAAGAAAAGTTTGTGCTATTGAAATTACATAATGATCTGACAATAATAGACGTTGAGTCCTAATCAATTGGTACAATTTCACAAATCAAACCACACACTGTGGTATTCTTTGCAGAATTAGTTTGTTTATCTAACAAGTCTAAACCTAAGGGCTTTTCCTTTATTTTTACTTCTAATTCTTTCTGGTGCTTCTCTTTTCATTGGAAATGCATTGAATGGGAATTGTTTATTCCATTGAAGTGACTTGAAGTGACCTCTTGTGCTTTGGGTACAGATTGATGCTGGGGGAAAAAAAACAGGACAAAACACAGTTTGCCACACCAATGTCTGCATTAAAGGTTGTCAGACCATAGGAAGTTACGTAGGTTTCCTCCGGTCAGCTGCTATGCTCCTGTGCCTTCCTGGTCCTCTGTAGACTTGCCTTAATGATATACGCAAAAGACGGAGCAGGGGAAGCTGCTGTCCTGGCGTACCTTAATGAGGATGCCTTCTTAGGTGTAATGCAAAGCAAGTACTTGTTCTATGCTGTCAGAGCCAGATTCTGTATTATGAACAGTTTTGATAATTGTCCACTTTATGTCATCTTTATGAGGTTTAAAAATCTGCTCTAGATATTTAGTTTGAACCACTGTAGGTTGTGAAGTGTATTGGTTTCCTCCTATCATTACTGTAAAAAGAAGTTGTGAATCTTCTTGTTAATGAACTATGGATTTCTCCCCCAGTTTCTTTTTAAAAAAATGCTTGAAGATTGGTCTTTGAGTGTAAGATCTACCTTTTCAGAAAGGGAGAGTTAGTTTGTAATGTTAAAAAATAAAGTCCTCATTCAATAAAAACTGAAGTTACCTTTTAAGAGTGTGATTTGTCTCTGATGTGGGAGGAGGGGAGAGGGAAACAGCATGATGCTGATTAAACCTGGTCTTGACTTTTATTTATTGCTTTTTCATCTGAAGATGGTTACAAACCATATCTTTTTAACAATATTTCCACATGAACTTCATTTGTTTAGAGCTTTTGCTCTTCTTACCCTTTTTGAGTTATCAAAATTCTGTCTTAAATGAGATCTTTAACCCTTATTTTATGCTACCTTTTACTTAAATAAAAGCTTTTCTACTTTTGACGAATGAGGATATCAGAAATCCCTGTGTGATGTCTCTGACTTTACCTTGAGCTGTATTTTCTATGTTTTTACTATGTAATTTTGATTTAAAGTTTTCTTTAAATGAAATGGTAAACTTCCCTTCATATGGGTAGACATGAAATTTCTAAAAAGTTTTGAGTAGCTCTGTTTAACCTTTCTTTTTTTTCCTTTAACCATTGCTTTTCTCCACCCAGAGTATTGGTCATATGTTAGAGGTGAACAGGACAAAATGGAAGATTTTTCTGGAACGGACCATCAGTCTTATTGAACATTTGGACATGCACTATTTTTTATGTTGATAAACAACATAATCATACATAAGAGAGTAAAATACAATATCTATGTGGGTTTTTTGTTCCCCTGCCATGAGTTTTTAATATGAAATCTGGAGCTTGAGGGAAATATTATACGTGGGTTGGTTTGCTTCAGGCTTTTTCTTTCACTTCAGGTACTTTGTATCTCTCTGCTGTCGGTGAAACTGGTGGAAAAGTGGCCAATATCTGACCATTTCTAGGACAGTGCAGACGTTTCCAGTGTAGTATAATATGTGTAGTAATATGCACAGGGTGAGCGTGGGCAGAGTGGGAAAAGGTTTCTAAAAGAGGAAGCCCTAAGCCAAGAGCAGAATCCCAAAGCACAAGTGCCAGTGTATCCAAGTGAAGAATGACAGAGGGAAAGAGGAAGTGTGTCAGGTCTAGGGATCTGCAGGTGACTTGGGGGTGGTTGGAACACAGCTGTGTGTTGAAGGGTGATAAGAGATGAGTGGACCTGGGGAAGAGGGGGCAAGGGCCAGACTGGCATGCTGGGTTAATGGCATCCCACCCCATGGCTTGGGATTTTGTCTTGAGTGTGATGGAAGCTAACACATATTCTACAGGGAGATTGCATTGTCAGATTAACCTTTTAGAAATGGCTGAAGTATGGGTGGGAGGATAAGTTGGAAGAAGGCAGATTCAGAGCCCAGTGCTTCAGCTGGGAACTTGCTGGAGGAACTAAATGAGAAATGATGCTTTCCAAGCATTTCCAGGCAGGGAGAGAGGAGAGAGGGCGTAGCTGATAGATTACTTGGAGATAGAATTAATCATTTTGTGGTGGGGATAAGCCTGTGTATATATCCCATGAGGTGGTGAATGGCTCTTGCTTGAACCGTGGTTGGAAAATAAAGTAAATGAGACCAAAACAGGCCTGAGAGACAGGAGAAGACGGGCCGCACAGGTCTAAGAACAGGTGTTGTAGGACCCCCAGAGGCATAGATCTGAGGCTGTCTGCATGGTGCTGCTGGTGGTGAGTAAATTAGGGTGTTGACAAGAACTGGAACATGGATGTTTCCCTTCTAGCTATTGCTTGCTAATTATAATCCACCATGAAAGGAGGAAGGCAGTATTAGTAAAAAGAGCTAAGCCTCTAATGTCAAAAGCAGCCTAACTGGAAAACCCAGAATTATGACATTCATTTTTACCTTCAATGCCATCTCCCCAGAGATGCCCTCATTATGACATCGTCCTCTCTCACCAGTAGTAGCACAGTAGCCTCCTAACGAGTCTCTTCTCTCCTGTTCCTGATGTGTGTACGCCATTGTCCACACAGCCACCCGCATCATCCTTTGAGTGGCTTCCCATGGTGCTTTGTAGCCTCCAAGGCTGTCCGTGTTTTGGCTTCTTGCCTGCCTCTCTGACTTCATGTCTTAACATTCTCTCTCTCATTGCAAGCACTTTGTTCTTTGAGCTTGCCAAGTTTGTTCCCACTTCTGGGCTTTGGCACTTCCTCAAGACTAGAATCCTTTCTCCTTGTGCCTAACTCCTCTTCCAGATCAATGCTCACCTGCCCCTTTTCCTGCTGCAGCCGATCCAGGGCAGCCCACTGTTTAATATTAACTCTGTGAGCTTATTTGGTCCTTGCATGAGAATGTAAATTCACCTAGAATAAGTACCTTATCTTTCGTGTTTTCTTCACCATCCATCTGTGTGTGTCACCCAGAAGAGTGGTTCTCAAAACTGTCCTGTTCGTGAGAAGCTTCCAAGGGGCTTGTGAGAACATAGAATGCTGGGCCCACCCCCAGAGTTTCTGATTCAGGAGGTCTGGAGTGGGGTCATAATTGTGTTTCTGTAAGATCTCAAGTGATGCTGCTGTTCCCACTGCTGCTGGATCAGCATCTGTCTTTGAGAACCACTGTCCAGAACAGAGACTGGTAAACATTTTCTGTAAAGGGCTGGTAGTAGATATTTTAGGCTTTGTTGGCCTCATATGTAAGTAAGTGTTAATCACTCAGTCATGTCCAACTCTTTGCAGTCCCATGGACTGTAGCCCGCCAGGCTCCTCTGCCCATGGGATTCTCCAGACAAGCATACTGGAGCGGGTAGCCATTCCCTTCTCCAGGGAAACTTCCTGACCCAGGGATTGAACCCAGGGATTGAACCCAGAATTGCAGGCAGATTCTTTACAGTCTGAGCCACCAGGGAAGCCTCCTGAGAGCCTCATGGTCTTTGTCAAAACTGCAGTTCCGCTGTTGTAGCAGAAAAGCAGCTGTAGATGATACGCAAAGGGATGGATGTGGGTGTGTTTTGCTAAAGCTGCTGTATTTATAAAGACAAGCAGTGGTCTGGATTCAGCCTGCAGATTTGCCAACCCCCGGAAGGTGGTCGCTTCTGAGAACTGTTGACTAGAAGATCAGCACACAACTGTGTATCTACTCTAGAAGACAGACAAGTGCCAGATGCGGGTGATTCAGTGGTGAATGAGAGGTTCCTGGCCTCATGAAGTTCACAGAGTCTTGGAGGAGATAGCCATTAGACAGTCACACCAATGGTCATATTGTACGTTTGTGACAAATACCTTGAGGGAAAATCACAGGATGCTCTGAAGGTTTAAAACCAGGTGTCTCAGAAGATGAAAGATGGCCTTTTTTTGCTCTCAGCTGCTGACTTTCATTTTGAGAAAGAGAAGAAACCAAGAAGTTTTTCTTTTCTCCCCACATCCAGGTTTCCGTGTGTCCACACATCCATACGCATACCTGGTCTTCCCTCCTCTTGATGGAAGAACTGTCTGTGCTCCTGTCTTAGCTCAGTCCTTGTTCCCTTCATTCTGTTTTCTGAGGGACTTATTGTACACCTACCCCTTCTCTTTCACAGCATCTGATTTTCTCTTCTACGTTATTCCTGTCAGCATGCAAACACCAGTTTCAAAAAAAGTTTGTGTTCCCTGTGATCTGCCACTGGGTTTGTCTGTTCCTTTTTCTAGAAATACTCCTGAGAACGTTTTCTGTACTTTTCCCCACTGCCTACCTTCTTTTCCTTGTCTCCTCTCCCCATTCTTGAACTCAGTCCAGTCAGACTCATTCCCACCTCACCACTGCAGCCAGTCTAGTCAGGGTCACCAGGAGTCTCCTTGGTGGAAAATCCAGGTGTTTTCTAAGTCCTCATTTTACTAAATCTGTCTAGCATCTTACATGGCTTGCCTGCTCTTTGCTTCTCGAAACCTTTTGTTCTCCTGACTTCTGATTTTTCTCTTGCTGCTGCTTCATGGTCTCTGTGGCTATAGACAGAGGCCATTTTTTTTTTCCCCTATATCTGCTCTTTCCTCCAGGTGACCTCACACATTTTTGTGGCCTCAGCTTTTGTGTTCACACAGGTGATAATGAAGACAGCACCTCCTGTTGAGCATTTACAGTGAAGCTTTGAAAGACACATGTTTGACCTGCATGGGTCCACTGAAATGTGGATTTTTTTTCAGTGAATACATACCACAGATCCACATTTGTTTGGATCTGCAGGTGTGGAACCTTGGAAACTGAGAGCCAACTGTAAAATTATATGCAGGTTTTCCACTGCGTGGAGAGTCAGTGCTCCATCCTGTATTGTTCATGGGTCAACAGTACTTGGACCAAACACATATAATACATTTTACATATATTAACTCATTGAATCCTTCTAGCACCCCTCCTCTGTGAAGTGCAGGTGTTGTTTATCCCATTTTACATACTTTCCCATCCTCGCACAGCTGCTCAGTGGAGTCCAGGTCCAGTCTCAGGCAGGCAGTCTGTCTGCAGACCCCTGCCCTGCCTCCTTCTCTGTTGACTCTCAGAGGTACTCTCTCCAGCCTGGGCCTTCCCCCAATCTCACAGACACACAACTGTGACCTGACATCCAGAGAGTTAACTGGCATCTCACATTTGAACTGTCTAAACCAGAGCAGCTAGCTCAGACCAGAATCCAAGAGTGATCCTCAGTTTCCCTTTCTTTCTCACACCCCATGGTCACATCTTCATCTGCAGGGCACACTTCTTCTGCCTCTAAAACATATGCCAGCTCTATTTGCTTTTTATCACCTGCTGAGACCCTGGACCAGGCCACTGCCATCTCCCTTGAAACTGCAGGGACAGCTTCACGGCTCCTGGCCTTGTTCCAAGTCCACAGGCAATTCTCCATGGACATTGGTATTTTTACTGCATATGCTAGATTTCCTGGCTCTAGGCTACCAGTGACTCCCTTAGAATAAAATCCACAGTCCTTTCCGTGGCCTGTAAACCTGTCCATAACCCAGTCCCTATCTGACAGTTGTCAAATGCTTCTCCGACTCTTCTCTCATTCCTCCAGTCCACCCACACAGGTTTTCTTGCTTTTCCTTAAATACACCAAGCTCCACACCAGGGCTTTTGTGCTTGCTGTTAACTAAATTTGACTGGAATAAGCAACCTCCACCAAGGATCTCAGAGTGCTTGATTAGATCTCTGATTAAATGTTATCTCTGCAGAGAGACCTTCCCTGAGTACCTAATCTTAGCTTTCCTCCACCCATCTCTTCTCTCTGTTGGCCTCTGATAACTCCTTTTCTTCATAGCACTTCTCTCTCCTGAAATCATAGCATGTACCATGTCTGTTTACTGTTTATTATATCTCCGTCACCAGTGGAACTTTTGTCTTATTGACCACTCACTATATTCCTAGCATCTGGCGCATAATAGGAGTGAAGATGGTATTCATTTCTCAAATGAATGGATGGATAGTGGTTTTTCTTTGAAAAAAATAGCATGCTCTGAGTCCAGTTGCTTGGGTTCAGGTCCTTTTTCTACCACTTGCTAATTTTGGTCTTTGGAAAGTTACTTAATTTCTTTAAGGTTTTTCTTCTTTTTTAACATGAGAATAACAATAGAAACATTTTCATAGCATTATTGGGATGATTGGAACAATCCATGTTAAACATTTAGAACAGTTCCTAGCACAAGGTAAGCTTGAAAACAAGGATAGTCTGGTGGGAGAGAACATTCTAGAAGAGGAAACTGTCAGTGCAGTGCCCTTATAAATATGGAGCATATATTCAGTTAGTTGGAACTTTTTATAAACACAAAAGACTATTGGTAAATATATTATTTTTTAGCATGTTTTCTGTAATGAGTATAATTTTCTCTGTGAAACGGACAGAACAGTAGTATCTGAATCTCTTTATCCATTTATTGCAGGAAAATCGAGGGCTTAGTAGTTTTCTGGTAACAATCAAAACATCCTTGTTGGAAGCTCATATGCAGCCTAGTTTGGGGAAGAGGAGGCCAATTCAAGAATTGGTATTGACATTTGGGGTCTTCCTTGATAGCTCAGCTGGTGAAAAATCCACCTGCAATGCTGGAGCCCTGGGTTCGATCCCTGGGTTGGAAAGATGCCCTGGAGAAGGGGAAAGCTACCCATTCCAGTATTCTTGCCTGGAGAATTCCATGGACTGAGTAGTCCTTGGGGTTGCAAAGAGTCAGACATGACTGAGTGACTTTCACATTCACTTCACTTTCGTTGACATTTGGACTACCAACTGTTTATAGAAATTTTTCCTGGTCAAAGTACAGTTAAAGTGTTAGGTCTGTAGCATTACTGAGCATCTTTTTATGTCAGCTTTACTGCCACTAAAGCACAACCACGGCTTTTAGGAAAAGTCACTCTTTTAACTGTCAGAATCTAAGGATTTTGTCTTCATTTGGTAGTTTGACCAGCTTGCAAACTCATTTTTTTCCCTTCTTTTTAAATTGAAGTATAATTGCTTTCCCATGTTGTGTTAGTTCCTGCTGTACAACAGAGACTCAGTTTTATGTGTATACACATCCCCTCCCTCTTGGACCTCCCTCCGCCTCTCCCGTCCCACCCCCAGGTCATCACAGAGCACCAAGCTGAGCTCCCTGTGCTATGCAGCAGCTTCCCACTAGCTAGCTGTTTTACTCATGGTGGAATCTGTTCTTGAGGAAATCCTCAAAAATAAACCAGTCACAAATTAGCCTCCAACTAATACAAATAAATTTTTTTAAAAAATTAAAAAAAAAAAAAGGAAATAATGGATCGAGGCAATAGTCATCCAAGGCTGTTAATGTAGGCAATGGTCATCCAAGGCTATTAAGGTCACTAAAAGGAGACAATCAAATTCAACTTCCCAATGGACGTACCACATAGGAATCGCTATTCTTAAACACAGATGCACATATCTGATCAAGCCTCCAAAACTCAGGAATTAAAAGGGACATATGAACATGTTAGATGACACCACAGGCATCTAACAAAATTCAGAATATAGAAATTTTATATAAGTAACAATCCAGGTTTTTCCCCTCAATAATTACAAGGCAAAAAATAAAAAAGAGAGATGGAGAGAAAGCCTTGGGACTGAAAGAGTTAAGCAGCCTATCATCCAAGCTTATTTGGACCCTAGTTCAAACTGCTAACAAAAAAGTTTTTTTTAGAAGGCAATGGAGAAAATGTGAACATGATGCATATATTTGACATTAAGAGATTACCTTTTAGATGTGAAATGCTATTATCAATTTTTCCCCCTTAAGGGTCTTTTTCTTTTAGTGACATAGACCCAAATGTTCATAGATGAAATAAAACAAAGGAGCAAAGACCTCTGTTCTGGATCATACAAATTATGGGAGAGGAGAGAGGCCGGGCAGCCCATGTGCCCACATCACACTTCCTCCCTGGACACTCACAGTCGTCATTCGTGTGAAGCTTGTCCTTGAGCTTCTCCATCTTCCTCTCGTCTCGTAACAGTGTCCTGTCTTTTTTTAGAGTACCCGTCCCTTCTTCTTTCTGTTCTTCAATTGTTTCTTGGATTAAAGAGTATTCTTCATAAAAAAATAAATAAATAAACCAGTCACAAAAAGTCACAAGCATATATGATTCCACTTATATGAGATACCTAGAGTAGCCAAAATCATAGAGACAAAAGGTAGAATGGTGGTTGCCCAGGGCTGCAAGGGTGGGAGTTAGTATTTCATGGACAAAAAGTTTCAGTTTTACAAGATGAAGAATTCTGGAGCATGGACAGTGGTGATGGCTGCAGAACATTATTAGCGTATTTCATGCGTTAAAATGGTTAAAATGGCAAATTTTATGTCGTGTATATTACTATAATTAAAAAATTAGGGCAAAAATGAAAAACAAATTCTTAAGCTAAAATATTAACTTTTTTTTGCATATGATGCTCTTTAGGTAAATCAGCAGTCTTTCTCTTTTTGTTAAAAGAATCCTATGTCATACATAGGTTTTTTTAAAAAAACCCAGCCTCTTACTTTGAAAAAAAAGAGTACAGTGAACCTTTGTATACCCGTATGTATATGCTATTTCTGAATCATTTGAGAGTAAGTTACAGATACCATGTTAGTTTAGCCCTGAATACACGTATATATCCTAAAACCAAGGATATTCTCTTAATACCATTATCCCATCCAAATATTTAATACTGACTCAAAATCATGTAATATACAGGTAATTTTCAAATTTCCATAGTTGTCTAAAAAATATAAATGTTAGAAGTGTGTATGTTTTTTTAATCCAAGATCCCAATCAAGGTTTATTTACTGCATTTGGTTCTGGTGTTTCTTTTATCTTTCATTACATAGGTATTTTTGAAGAGTAGGTCACTTTCTAATTTGATTATTTCTTCAAGATTTGATTTAGGTTAAACATTGTTAAGAATGCTATAAATGTTACGTTGTGTAGTTCCATCTGCTTCACAGCAGTAGATGTAAAATGTCAATTTGTCCTATTTTCAGTAATGTTGAAGTTTAATAAACTTAGTTAATGTGATTTTTTCTAGTGCTTTCTCATTAGTAGACTCTTGCGATTGTGTGAATATTCTGTTTTCCATCCACCTTTCACTCAGTTGTGATAGCTTGTATTAATGATCCTTTGATGATTCAGTTACTACATCTGGGGTTGCAATATAGTAGTGATTTTCTGTCATTCCCTCTTCATTTATTAACTGGCTTTTTGTTTTGTTTTTTGGTAAGGAAGAGCTTTCCCTTTTTTCTCTCAATCTTTCCAGTATCACTGTGGTCTCATGGATTCTTTTTATACTCAACGTGCTATATATTCTTTTCCTGTTGTTATTATTTATTGACCAGTGGGAGTCTTTGTCCTTTTGAAATGGTTCTATTGGTCTTTAAGTACTCTGTGCTTTCTGGCACAAGATATTCTGGGGTTACCTTGTATTTTCCCTTCTCCAAATCTGAAATCAATCATTTTCCTAAGGAGCCCTGGTTTCTGTTAGTGGAGAATGGTATTTAGAAACCAAGGTGGGGGGCTGAATGTATGTAGACAAGAAACTTTCTAAAAACACTGCTTGTCATTTTGATAGTATGTTGCCATTCAAAAGGACTTTCACATACATTTTAAAATGGTATGTCATTTGGTCCTTCCTGCAGTCCTGCCTTAAATTTAGGCAGGTGGAATAATAAAATCTTCATTTTAAAAAAAGGCCAAAATAAATAAATAAAGACCAAAATGAGGTGTTAAAAAGATTAACTTTCCCAGAATTATAAGACTAGTAAGAGCAGGTTCCAGGAACAAAACCCACGTCTTT
Organism: Muntiacus reevesi; assembly: GCF_963930625.1. Lineage (NCBI taxonomy): Eukaryota > Metazoa > Chordata > Mammalia > Artiodactyla > Cervidae > Muntiacus > Muntiacus reevesi. The sequence goes on along the minus strand of NC_089253.1, from coordinate 89,438,599 downwards.
ATACCTGGTACTTTATATTTTTCTTTTTATTTTTTCCCCACAGTACATGGTCCCCTAAAAAGCATATTTAGATGTCTTTAAAAAGCTGTTTCAAAAAAAAAAAAGCTGTTTCACTGGCTTTTGGTCACTGCCAGCTCCACTAAAGAGAGAAAGCTTCCTTTGTGAGACTAAACGATAAATGACTAGAGCCTGGAGAATATTTGCATCCTTCTTAGCATTGCCATTGGGAGCCCCTTTTGTGATGGAGTTTGCTGACTGGGCTCTCAGTGATCCTCTGTAATGCATGGAATATTTGATTTGTGACTTGGAGAGCTTTGTTTGAAAACAGTACAAGGTCATACCTAAACCTTCTATCTCTTTACAGCCTGTAATCATGCCACTCCTAGAGAAGCAGGAAGCCTAATAGTTTATTTTTTAAATGCTGTGCTTAATGCTGTGATTTGGTGTTTTACTGCGTGAAGGTCTTTTTCTTAACTTGCTTTTTTGTCAAAAAACACGAGCTTTTTTTTCATGAACACGCCAAGGAACTGTTTTAGACATTTTTTTGCCTGTTCTCTTCCCACCATGCCATTTTAATACCTCAGATATATAGGGTATCAGTTTACATGCTGTATGTATATTTGTGCTTTATACATTAAAAAGGTTTTTTTAGTCCCCCAAGAACCATTTTATTTTTCACTGATAGTAGCGATATCACACTTACTGAGAGTGCATGGAAACAAGGGAGAAAGGAAGGATGAATATGATTTGTAATATATTAGTATATTTTATAACAGTATATTTTGATATAAAATTTCTTTATTGAATAAATAAATGCAGCATGTAGATTATTTCAATCCTAATAACACTGTGTTCTTTTAACACTGAGGTTCCCTGAAAGCTAAACTTATCCTACATCTGCAAAGATAGTAATATTTCATCCATAGTTTCAGAGTCTACGATTTGAATTTTTTCTCCCACCCAAACAGATAATTGGAACTCTTAGCAATGCTAGTGAACTTAATCTTTTCCAGTATTGTTTTTCTTTGGAATTCTTGGATGTGTCAAGATACTATTTAAATGCATTTTAACCTTTAAGGGACACATGCATTTTTTTTTCCTTGAAAATCCCCCCTTTGCTCTACTGTAATCCCAAATAAAGAACTCTTGAGTCTAAGGACATGAAAGAGAGACTGCAGTTAAATTCCCTAGAATACAAGGTCTTTTAAAGCATTTATCCAGTACAGACTATTTTGTGTGCTTTGTGGCTTTCTTCAGAAGCATTTGTCTGTATGTCTGTCTTTTTATTGTTGCTTCCTGCCTCTGTCTTCTCGTTTCTTTGTCTTTGGCTATCTCTCCCTTGCCCAGTCTTCCTTTCATTTCTCTTTTCCTTCCCTCTTATTTCCTCCCTCTCCTACATGTTATCTTCTTTGTTTCCGTTCAGGACTATGAGAGTAAGTTGCAGGCCTTGCAGAAGCAGGTGGAGACGCGATCCCTGGCTGCAGAGACAACTGAAGAGGAAGAGGAGGAGGAAGAAGGTGAAATCTAGAGGCTATAATCTCGAAACTTTTCTCTGGAGATGTTTTGAATCTGTGTTGTCAAATTCCTGAGCCAGTTTAAAGATGGTTTAAAAGATGCTCAAGGCTAAGAGTCCAGGCTGTACTCTGTGAGGTGGGGGTGGGGCTAATAGTGTCTCTTAGAACCCAAGGTTTCTGAGCATAGTCTCCATAGAAATCTCCTGGGCAGTTTACTTAAACTGTCTCATATTGCCATACATATGAAATTGATATATGTGTGACAAGCACATATAGAGCTTAATCTTTGTTAAGATGCTCTGTTTTACGGATTCCCCTGGTGGTCCAGTGGTTAAGGTTCCACATTTCCAATGTAGGGGGCGAGGGTTTGATCCCTGTTCAGGGATCACTAAACTGAGTGGTGTGGCCAAAAAAAAAAAAAAGGATGCTCTGTTTTATTTGCTAGTTTATGTCAGGGATTTCCCTGTGAGAACTTTGGAATATAGAAGCCTGCATTAAATCTCTTTCTGGCAGACTGCTTATCACATTGTTTTGTCATACCTACCTGTCTGAAGTTTTCTAGAATTTCTTAGTTGAAATTAAAATGTGGTGTCAACATTCATCACATTTTATTTTTTCACCCAACCTCTTCAGTAATCTCAAGGCTTCATAATAACTTTAAAGGAACTCCTGATTTATACACTGAATTCTTTATTTTTAAATATCTGTGTGAAATATGACCTTTTCCCTCTACTAGAAAGGAAAATAGATCTGTTTCAAGTTGTACAACAGACTAAGGGTTTTTCTTTATTATAAGCCACACAGAGCTGTATCTAAAAAAAAGAAAGAAAAGCTGGAAAGTAATTTGATTTTTTAAAAAAGCTGAGGTATAAGAGGGATATAATTTCTACATAGTTATGAGTCCACCATTAAATACACCTGGTTTGCTCTTTCAGTTCCGTGGACACAACATGAATTTGAGCTGGCCCAGTGGGCCTTCCGGAAGTGGAAGTCTCACCAATTCACCTCATTAAGGGACTTACTCTGGGGTAATGCTGTTTACCTAAAGGAGGCCAATGCCATCAGTGTGGAACTAAAGAAGAAGGTATGGAGGTTGTGGGAACAGCGACCATCCTGAGGCAGAGCTGAGCCTGGTTGGCTTCATGGTCCTCGTTTTAAGACCACCTTTCCCTTGGGTGAACTCAGCAGCTTTTTGCTGTGAAACAGATTTATATATGCCTTCATTTAACACATGTGCCTGGAATGAAGTAGGTACTAGTTGTTCAGTTGCTAAGTCATGTCCGAGTCTTTGCGACCCCATAGACTGCAGCACACCTAGCTTTCCTGTCCTTCACTATCTCCCAGAGTTTGTTCAAATGCCTGTTGAGTTGGTGATACTCTCTAACCATCTCATCCTCTGCCGCCCTCCCCTCCTCCTGCCTTCAATTTTTCCCAGCATCAGAGTCTTTTCCAATAGGTCTGCCCTTCACATCAGGTGGCTAAACTATTGGAGCTTCAGCTTCAGCATCAGTCCTTTCAATGAATATTCAGTACTGATTTCCTTTAGGATTGACTGATGATCTCCTTGCAGTCCAAGGGACTCTCAAGAGTCTTCTCCAGCACCACAATTCGAAAGCATCAATTCTTTAGCATTCAGCCTTCTTTATGGTCCAATTCTCAACATCCAAACATGACTACTGGGAAAACCGTAGCTTTGACTATACGGACCTTTGTTAGCAAAGTGATGTCTTTAGGTATTTGTTAAATGAAATTTTTAAAGTAACATGTTTTCTAGCCTGTTTTATATATGATGAGAGTTAGAGAAACATATCAGTAGAAAAATATTTCCCTTGGGTTCTGAAAATCTCAGTTTTCCTTTAGTTCTCTACCACTGAGTTGGCACCTGTAAGTCCTCTGTGCCTCTTCTCTACTAGGGTCTGAGGGGCAGTTCTGTGGAATGGACAAGCACATGCATTCTGCAGCCAGACAGCCAGGTTCCTATCCCAGCTGTCCCTGTTGTTTGACTCTAGTAACTTTGGCCTCTAGGCCCTCATCTACAGAAGGAGTGTAGCAACTGGGCCTGCCACCCAGGGTTTTTGTGATTTCATGAAGGGTGAGAGAATGAATACACATACAGTGCTAAAGTAGTGTCTACACATGGTAATTGTGATGCCGAAAACATCACACAACAGTACAGATTCATTGTTCTGCATGTCTCTCTGTTTGACAGTCTCCTGACTGCTAAGATTACAGGGAATAGGATGAGGGGCAGTATTGAGAAGTAGGTAAGATCTCACACTGCCTAACTTTGGGGAAAAATCATTCCCTTAAAAAAAAAAATTCTCTTTTTCTAGGGCTGTATTTTTAGTTTCGTGAAATAGGAATAAGATCTCTTATTCTTTTGTAACTCCATCTCATTTTGTGATTATATATTAACGAGTTCCCTCTTCAAATAGATTAAATGATGGCAGGGGCTAGGTCTTTTTTTCTCACAGCTGTACCTAGCATTTCATTAATGGTTGGTTTAAAAAAAAAAAATAGGGAGTTACCAAGAAATAAATGACATGATGAATGCAAAGCACTTTTCTGTAGTAAACACTTTTAAGAGTAACAGTTATAATCCTCTGAATTTAACAGAAAACGTTAGCACATGTCCATCCGCTCTCATTGGGAGATGCATTCCTGGGTCCACCTTCTGTTCTCTATGAAAGTCTTTGTTCAGTCAACCAGGATATATTTATTGAGATTTTAGGTTGTGCAAAAACACTGTGCCAGGCCAGGAAAACAAAGACTGTAAATAGCTAAATGATTAATATACAAGTAGTCACGTTTCTCACTTAATCAGAAGCTGTTGACCACATGCTGCTGTCTTTCCCCTTGGGCCTGATTATGTTTGCCTTGTTTCTGAACCTCACTTGGAAAAACAAAAAGCTTGTTTGTCCATGGTTTCTTCTGTCCATTTAGGTGCAGTTTCAGTTTGTTCTGCTCACCGACACGTTGTACTCCCCTCTGCCTCCTGAACTGCTTCCCACTGAGATGGAAAAAACTCATGAAGACAGACCTTTTCCTCGTACAGTGGTAGCTGTAGAAGTTCAGGATCTGAAAAACGGAGCAACACATTATTGGTCTTTGGAGAAACTTAAGTATGAAAATGTTACATGTGAAAAAAAAAAAGAAAATGTTATATGTAAAGCCAGTTGTTTTATTTAGAAAATAATAATGAATTACTCAAGTGGGCTCTTCTCTCTGTGAATTGCTGTTGCTTCCTTTCTGTGTATCTAAGTGCTGTTGCTGGTGTTGGTAATAGCACTGTTCGTTCGTTTTCTTCTAAGTGAACAAAGCGTGCTCTGTGAATACCTTTGTCATTTGTAGAGGTGATTTACATTTGCCCTCCATAATGCTCCTTTGGCAGCGTGTATACCAAATTTGAAACGACAAAGGGAAGATTACATGGCGCCTTGTGCAAAGATGGCATGCAAATTTGGCATGCAAATTTGGAGGGGCGTGGAATTAAAATTAATTAACCCTCCATAGACCCTCTTATATTTTAACTCTTTTAATTTTATAATATCTGTTTCTGTCTTGGATCTAGTAATTATTCATCTTTTCTCTCCTGAATCTCATGATGATGATGAATAAACAGGAAAGTTATAGCATAGCTTCCTTTGCCTTTAATATAATGAGGTATTTTGTGCTGTTTCAGTATATTTGAGATACCATATGCCATTGAACCACATTTATCCTGGGACTCAGTAGAGATTAAGTGGCCATTCTTGACTTTCTTGATGGCTTCTCTCTAGACTCTGACACTTTCGATATTGAGTGTTAGAGTTTCTGTGCTTTTTGCCTTCATTCTTTTTTAATACCATTAAATGGTGGGAGCAGCTTTTTAAAACCTTGCATGAAAGATCCTTCCAGTGTAATATTGACATGACCTTGTGATATTAACCCAGTGCACTTTACGTTTATTGTCTAGGCAGAGGCTGGATTTGATGCGAGAGATGTATGACAGGGCAGGGGAGATGGCCTCCAGCACCCAAGATGAAAGTGAGACCACCATGACTGGCAGTGATCCATTTTATGATCGGTTCCATTGGTTCAAACTTGTGGGAAGGTATGTGATGATTTTATTCTTTTCAGGTAATGGTTTTAATTGTTTAAAGCCTCACAGGCATTACATAAAGTTAAAGAAAAAAAGTACACAAAAGCCCCCATTTATAATCATATTCTCTCACACATAGCCACTGTGCCATTTGGTATATTTCCCTTCCCTTTTATCCAGCTGGCAGGTTTAAGTCTCAGGATTGAAACAAAGTAGGTGACAGTTTTCCCTGCCTCTCAACTCATTCACAAAATGTCTTACTCTTGACCAAGATAGATTTAAAAGAAAAAGAAAACCTGTGTCTGTATCCAGCATGGTTCAGAGTCACAGTATGGCATGCAGTTTATCAGACTACAACTTCTCCATGACCTGATACGTCCTCACTTTAATTTTTAAAACAGTGCATCTCAGTTTAGTCTTTACCAAGAGTGAATAGTTGCACACCTGAGTAGCCCACTTGCACCTCTTTTATGTATCCTTTGGTTTCAACATTGAATGTGAGTCCACATTGAGTCAAGTTCTTAGAGATTTGGAATTTTAAAAGCAGAGAAATGTCACCTTAATGATTTCAGAATTTGAATTATTTTCTGATCGAGAAAACTTTCCGACAGTTTTAAAGGAACTGGGTTCAAAGGTGGAGCCGAAGTCGTAGTATTTTGTAGAGATGAAATTAGTGTTTTTCACTCTACTCTGATAGTAGAGTGTTTTTGTTTTTAAAGAGATGAATTGGCCAGACACATCTTACCCAAGCAAGGTATATACCTACTTTGCCATATATCATTCATCCATTTTGTTTTCTGCTCCACAGTGACATGGAGATTGGAATAAAGATTTAAACTTTATTATTTCACTTGATATTGAGTGGCTCCTTTGAGGCCTGGCTGCTAATCTTTTGTGTGAACGGGAGAACATAGATGTTTTACAGCACGTTATTTACCTGGCATATTCTACTCATGTATTTCCTTTGCTTTTCTTATTCTAAGGATCAGTCCTTGTTCCCTTTCACCTGAACCAGATGATTTATACTTATTTTATCCTTTTGCTTTCCCACTTGCTTATTTTGTTTTGGTTCCTCAGTGGGTTCTGTCCTTTTGGCACCTGTAGCTTCCTGTTTAACCAACTGTTCCTCTCTCCTTGGCTGTGTCCATCGGCGTGTCCCCTGGTGTCTAGCTCCCCCATTTTCCACGGCTGTGTGAATGAGCGCCTTGCTGACCGCACACCCTCCCCCACTTTTTCCACGGCCGATTCCGACATCACTGAGCTGGCTGACGAGCAGCAAGAGGAGATGGAGGACTTTGATGAGGAGGCATTCGTGGATGACACCGGCTCTGACGCAGGGACGGAGGAGGGCTCAGATCTCTTCAGTGACGGGCACGACCCGTTTTACGACCGGTCCCCATGGTTCATTTTAGTGGGAAGGTTGGTGAGGTTAAAGTGAGAAAGGCGAAAAGGGACCAGCTCTTGCTCTAAACAGGCTCCTTGTGCAATTTTGGACAATTTTGCTTTAATCTAGTTCAATTCATGATGTGGGTGAGAGAGCCCTCAGGCAGCGTCTGGGAGCTTCTTGGCCTCCTCAGTACAACCTGTGTGGCAGCGTGTGATGACTTTACATGGAGGATCCCTTGTCTTACATGCCTGGTAATTCTGTTCTGAAGGAGGAGACCCCAGAGGAGAAAGTAATTAAAGCCAAGAGTCACACTGTTCTGGAGTTGGAGAATGTTATTGTGGTCTGATATTTCCTCTTGTAGGAATGTGAGTGAAGAAGCCTAAGAGGGCAACATGAGAGGGAGAACAGAGCAAGTCCAGTGTTAGAAGGAAGGGATTCTTGGCATCAACAGGAATCACAGGGACAAACATAGAGTCAGAAGTAGCATTAGGTTTATTTCTTGCATAGTCTGTGAGCCCAGAAAAGAATCAGGAACGTGAAATTCCCTCTTCGTCTAACTCAGATGGATACCTTTTCTTTGGCAGTTTCATGGATCTTTGGTTTCTGCTAAGATTTTACCTGTAGGGATTGTAATAATGAATCTCATAAAATTATCTGTTGAAACCATCAACAATGGATATTTGTTCAGTGCTCCATGACACTGCTTTGTGTTGAGTTTAGCTGCCAAACTGAGGCATTGTCTCTGGCCCCATCTGTCAGTGATGCAGAGCTCTCATGCACATGTTCCTCATACTGGGGTCTTTGTCTACATCCTTCCAGTCTTCATGCTGAAGTAATTTTAATTACAAATTCAACAGTGCAACAGTCACTGGATTAAAAAAAGTATTATGTTTCGAGGTATTAAATTTAATTTCTGTGGTACTTTAAAACCATGTTTTGTTGAACCCTTTAAAAATAAAGGGAAATTACTTCAGTGTTAATGGGTTAGCACCAGTTATCTAAAAATAAACCTAAAGTGCAGCAAGTCTCCTGACCCCCTAGGTATGTAAGATTCTAAAGCTTAGCTCATAGTATGGTGTTGGTTGGTTACCTGGTGAGAATTAAATGTAGAAGATAATCAGCTTTATGGAAAGGGAGAAAAGAAATGCTTTTTGATAGAAATGAAGACCTCACTTATGACCATGGGTTGGAGTATTAGACAGCCTCACTGTTTTATAATGGTAAAGGGGCATTTATTCAGGTTTTCCATGAATAAATGTAAAGGGATTTTACAGCCATGAATATTGTCTGGTGTATGCCAGGAACAGATGTTCAGGATTTCAGAGGAGCTGATTTATATTAAAACTGAGGAAGGCAGTTCTGTGCACGAGTCAAGGGGCCATCATGCGTTCCTGGTTTTACCGCCACCCCCACCCTCTTTTCTCAGAGGGTCCGAAGTTGGAACTAAGTTTTTGTCCGTAAACTGCGCAGTCCTGGTGCCAGTTGTGCAGCTCCTCACCTTCTCACGCTGCTCACTTTTGTTCTGCGTCATCACACGTGAGGAATAGGTGGCTTCACACTCTGTGGCGTGTTGGGAAGGACACTGACCTAACAGGGCTGACAACTTAAACTGAGGCCTGTTGGGTTCTCAAGTGTAAAATAGAGAGTTAGGTAAGAAACGAAAGAGCCTTATAGATCTTTTTATTCTTTCCTTTTCTTTCATGCATACTAGAAGAGTGAATATTCTGGTTAAGAGTTCTACTCAGAAGCATTTGTATTTTGAGCCAGTTGTATGGAAAACTTAAGTCAGAATCCCACTTAATGGAGAAATTCTCTGCCTTAAGTGTATGTATTTTCTCTCCTTTTTTTATATATATATATATATATATGAAAAAAAAGGTTTTACTCTGTTGAAGTGTAGGTATAAGGCAGCCACTTCTACTTCAGTTTTCTAATAAATTACTTGTGGAACTATGGCTTAGGAATTGACTTGTCCATTTCTTTGAGTTCCCTGGTTCTGAAACTCACTTGACTTTGCAAGGAAAGGAGTAGGGAGGAGGTGAAATCGTAGTGGTCAGCAGAGTGAAGGCTGTCTCTTTAGTTTTGCCCTTGATGGCATTTCTTACCTACAGACAATTCATAGCTACACAGCATCACCCAGTTACATACCAGTCATTCTCTGTGTAAAAGGAGTAACTTCTTTGCTGTTTTTGTGATTCATGGGATTAGATTTCCCCTATTGACATATAATTGCTAATACAAGTCACATAAAATTTACTAGTTTTTAAAAAAAAATTCCGTTTGTAGGTTTTGATTCATGGCCTTGGCTGCCTCTGGTGAATTTTTATATGAAAATTAAAAGAGCTTGTCCCTTTAGCTGTTCTCTTATGGCATGCTGGGATATTATGAATCATCCACCATCACTTGGGATGAAATGTGAAGTATTTAATCTAGGCTTCTGGTTAAAGGTCTCCTGTGTTATTCTGTGGCCTAAGTATCTGAACTGACATTCTTTCTGTAACTAGGATTGTAATTGCGCTGGTGTTCATTATCTTTGTGTTGACAGAATTTGTTTCCCTTTTTATGTAACCTCACAGAACTTTATGCTAATATATCCTTTACATCTTCCCCTCTCTCATCCCTCTTCTCTTTCAGTCTGCTAGATCAGGGTACAAGGATTCTCAAGAATGAATAATAACTATAAAAATTCCAGTTTTAAAAGCTTCGTAAGAGAACTTTTATAAAGTCCAAAGCATTGATTTTGGATTGGAGAGCCTGTGTTCTCATAGGACGAAGAGCTGTCTAGAGATTGTGGGGTTGTGTAGACACAGGGCCGATGCCCATACCACTGCCTTTGAATTCTAGAGTTCTCTCTCTGAAAAGGGAAATCCACAAGGATACTTTCTATTCTTACACTTTTGAAGTAGCCATTGCCATAGACAGAAAGGGGATTCTCATCTTCACTGTGTGCTCAGATAGTACTTATTTCTTGGGACTTCCCTGGCGGTCTAGTGGTTAAGAGCTTCCACTGCAGGGAGCCCAGGTTTGTTCCCTGGCTGGGGACTTAGGATCCCGCATGCTATGTGGCACAACCAAAAAGTTAAAAAAATAATTTTTAAAGAAGGGTTCTTGTTTTTGAATAGCTACTTTTAAATATGAAAACAACTGTATAAATTAAATATGGTTAAGAATCTAAACATATCCTATATAGTTAATATCTATTATGAGTATGGCTTTGAAAAATCAACCCAATATAAAGTTGAATGGTTTTCTTCTTACTTCTGGTTTAACCCATTTTTCTGTAAAAATCTTCCACTTCTACTTAAAAATAGAGAGCAAATCATTTTCCCATTCACTTATGTCCACAGATACTCAGTCATTGACCAGCTCTTTTTTTTAGTGCATTTATTCAATAAATCTAGCCAGGCCCTCTGCAGACAATGGCAAGTAAAACCAGACATGGTTCCTGCCCTCACGGGTTTTCCGTGTGGTGGGTGAGATGGACAGATGATTGAATAAGTAAATGGAAATCATAGCAGTGATGGAGTTTTGTGTTACTGAGATCATAAAACATTGGGGAGACCTGTCCTGAGAGTGGTATTTGAAATGAGACCTGAAGATGTGAAATCAAAGGTTTGAAATGGGTAGTAGAGCTCAGAGAGGACAGCAGACGGGTGGAGCATGCGCCACGGCTCCTTAATGGTCAAGGCATTGGAAGTGGGCACTGGCTGGAATGCTGGCAGAAGATGGAGGTGGTCTGTATGTGTGCTGACTTTGAAAGTGAAGTGATTCATTTAGTACCTTACGCCAAATTCTTAGTCTTTAAACTCTGTCATAGTAGTTTATGTTTGAGAGTCTTGTTTTTAATCCTTTTCAGACTTTTCATTTAAAGATTTTTGCACCACACAGCTTTTGGCCCTCTTTTTTAGCATTGCCCTCCCCCACCTTTGGAGCAGACTGAAAGGGAAGCAGATGTCGTTTGATCTGATTCCGTGTTCACTTGCAATTGTGGGTTTTTCTTTTTTTGGTTATACTTTCTTTCATATTTCATTTATGCTCTTTTACTTTTATTAACATTTGTTTTCCTGTGGTGTATTTTGTTTGTTTTCAGAATTGTTTTCATTTCTTTGAGTTGAGATCCCAAGAATCTACTCCATCTTCCTTTGCTTTGTTTTAAAGTAGATTCAGAGCAGGAAAAGGTGCAGACATGCATACAGGCATACCTTGGAGATATTGCTGGTTTGTTTCCAGACTACCACAATGAAAGCAAATACTGCAATAGCCAGTTGCATGCCTTTTTTTATTTCCCAGTGCATGTGAAAGTAATGTTTACATTACATTTGGTCTATTAAGTGTGCAAAGCATTGTGTCTAAAAAAACAACATACATATCTTAATTTGGGTTTCCCAGGTGGCTTAGCAGTGTAGAACCCACCTGCCAGTGCAGGAGATGCAGGTTCAATTCCTGATCCAAGATTCCCTGGAAAAGGAAATGGTAAACCACTTCAGTGTTCTTGCCTGGGAAATCCTATGGATGGAAAAACCTAGCGGGCTACAAGTCCATGGGGTTGCAAAAGAGTCGAACATAACTTACTAACTAAACAATGATGACCTTAATTTAAAAATACTTTATTGCTTAAAAAAAAAAAATGCTAGCCATCATCTGAACCTTCAGTGAAATAGACTGTCTGCTGGTGGAGGCTGTTGTTTGATAGCATTTTACCCACTGTGGTGGTGTTACTGTGGAACTTTCCAAATTGGAATCAGTCTATTCAAACCCTGCTCCTGCTTTATCAAGTATATTTATGTAGTATTTTAAATGCTTTGTTACCATTTCAAAAATTTTCCCAGTGTCTTCACTGGAAGTCGTTTCCATCTCAGGAAACCACTTTCTTTGCTCCTCCATAAGAAGCAACCCTTCACCCCATAAAGTTTTATGAGACAGTAGTTTAGTCACATCTTTAGACTCCTCTTCTAATCCCTATTCTCTTGCTGTTTCTACCACATCTGCACTTAACTTTCTCCATCGAAGTCTTGAATCCCTCAAAGTCATCCATGGGGGTTGAAATCAACTTCATCCAAACTAGCATTAGTACTGATACTTTGACTTCTTCCCATGAATCACAGATGTTCCTAATAGCATCTACAATGACATTTCCTTTTCAGATTCAACAGAGAAACCACTGTCTATGGCAGTTGTAGCCTTACAAAATCTACTTCTTAAATAATAAGACTTGGAAGTCAAAATTACTTCTTGACCCATGGGCTGCTGAGTGTGTGTTGTGTTAACAGGCATGAAAACCTTAATCTCCATCAGGGCTCATTGGTGACCAGGTGCATTGTCAGTGAGTGGTAATGTTTTTTTTGTTGTTGTTGTTTTTTTTTTTTGTTTGTTTGTTTTTTTTGTTTTTTTGAGTGGTAATGTTTTGAAAGGACTCTTTCCCCCCTGCCCCTGAGCAATAGGTCTCAACAGTGGACTTAAAATATTCCATAAAGCATGTTGTGAAAAGATGTGCTGATCATCTAGACTTTGTTGTTTCATTTATAGAACACAGGCAGACTACATTTAGTGTAATTCTTAAGGGCCCTAGGATCTTCAGAATGGTAAGTGGGGATTGACTTCAGCTTCAAGTCACCAGTTGCATTAACCCCTAACGAGAGTCAGCCTGTCCTTTAAAGCTGGGCATTGACTTCCTTCTAGCTCTGAAAGTCTTAGATGTCAACTTCTTCCAATAGAAGGCTGTTTCATCTGCATTGAAAATCTGTTATTTAGTGTTTTTGTTGCTGTTGTTCAGTTGCTAAGTCATATCCAACTCTTTGCAACCCCCTGGACTACAGCATCCCAGGCTCCCCTGTCCTTCACTGTCTCCTGGAATTTGCTCAGATTCATGTCCACTGAGTCAGTGATGCTATCTAACCATCTCATCCTCTACCACCCCTGTTCTCCTTTTGCCTTCAATCTTTGCTCGCATCAGAGTCTTTTCCAATGAGTCGGCTCTTCACATCAGGTGGCCAAAGTATTGGAGCTTCAACTTCAGCACCTGTCCTTTCATTGAGTATTCAGGGTTGATTTCTTTTAAGATTGGTTCAATTTCCTTACAGTCCAAGGGACTCTCAAGAGCCTTCTCCAGCACCATAGTTCGAAAGCATCAATTTTTTGGTGCTCAGCCTTCTTTATGATCCAACTGTACATGACTACTGAAAAACCATAGCTTTGACTATACAGACCTTTGTCAGCAAAGTCGTGTACTCCTTTTTAATATGCTGTCTAGGTTTGTCATATCTTTCCTTCCCAGGAGCAGGTGTCTTTTAATTTCAAGACTGCAGTCACCATCCACAGTGATTTTGGAGCCCAAGAAAATAAAATCTGTCACTGCTTCCACTTTTTCCTCATCTGTTTGCTATGAAGTGATGGGATCAGATGCCACGATCTTAGGTTTTTTGAATGTTGAGTTTTAATCCAGCTTTTTTTTACTCTTCTCTTTCACCCTCATCAAGAAGCTCTTTAGTTTTTTAGTGTTAGCTACCTTCATTAATTATCTCAGCTGGATCTTCTGGATGATTTGCTGCAACTCCTACATCAGTACTTCTGCTTTCTTTTGCACTTTTATGTTATGGAGACGACATCTTTCCTTAAGCATCATGAACCAATCTCTGCTAGCTCCATACTTTTCTTCTGCAGCTTCCTCATCTCTCTTGGCCTTCATAGAATTAAAGGGAGAGGGCCTTGCTCTGAATTAGGCTTTGGCTTATGGCAGTGTTGTGGCTGCTTTGATCTTGTATCCAGATCACACAAACTTTATATCGTCAGTAAGGCCTTTTCACTTTCTTATATCATTTGTGTATTCACTGGAGTAGCATTTTTAATTTCCTTCAAGAACTTTTCCTTTGCATTCACGCTTTGCTGACTGACACACAAAGCCTAGCTTTAAAGCTGTCTCAGCTTTCAGCTTGCCTTCCTCACTAAGCTTAATCATTTCTAGCTTTTTATTTCAGATGAGAGACATGAGACTCTTCCTTTCACTTAAACACTTAGAGACCATTGTAGGGTTATTACTTGTCCTGATTTCAATATTGTTGTGTCTCAAGGAATGGTGGGGGGAGGGCTCAAGTATAGGAAGAGAGACAGGGGAATGACGTGTTGGTGGAGTAGTCAGAACACACATTTACCGAGTTAAGTTCACTGTCTTGTATAGGTGTGGTTTGTGGCATCTCAAAACAATTACAGCAATAGCATTAAAGATCACAGATCACCATAAAAAATACAATGATAATGAGAAACTTTGAAATATTATGAGAATTACCGAAATGTGACAGAGAGTCATGGAATAAGCAGATGTTGTTGGGAAAATGGTGCTTTGCTGGAGACATGGTTGCCACAAACCTACTTATAGAAAATGCAATATCTGCAAAGTGCAAAACAGTGGAGCACAATAAAACGAGGTATGCCTGTATGTGTCACATTGGGTTACGTCTGTTTCCTTGATGTAAATGTTTACCTTTTGTCTTGTCTCGTGTCCAAGGATCAGCATATACCAAGTGGGAAGACAGGAGTAACAGTAGGAACTAGGTTTTGTTTCCCATCCACTAATTGGAATAAACACCCAAACTTTGTGATCACCAGTTTGTATTGCTTAAAGAAAAAAATCAAGAGCTACAAAATTATGAAAGAAGATAAAAAGAGAACCAATGTGATACAACTTTGCTAGTTTGTCTAAGTAGAAAATGTTAGGTCTTATTTTGTGTGTCTGATTTCTGAGTAAGGTTTTGGGCTCTAGAAGCAAAAGCCACCCTTTGCGAATCAGTGTCTCCTTCCTTAGCATTTTTGTTGATGTCCATCCTGAGTCTCCTACAAGCTCACTAACAGATATTTCTGGCTTCATAGCCTTTCTGCCCATATGTGTCAGTCACCTTGTCTAAATATCATAGTCATCTCTTAGGGTAAAAATAAAGACCCGGAGTGTTGTGACTTGAAATCTATTTTAGAGTTATTATTGTATTTCAGTCACATTTCTCTGGCCTTTTTTTTTTGGTCTCCTGATTTCCGTTTTATCTATTGGGAAAAACAAAACAAAACCTCTTTATATAGTTACATGAAAAGATTGAACTCCTTAATGGGCTCCCTTTTCCCTACCCTTAGCAGTATTCATATCTTAGAAGCCTACTTCCAACTGTTACTCCTCTACCTGTTGTAGTAATTTTATAGGGAGTAATTTAGTGTAAGTTGATCTTGCGCAAGCATTTGCATTTGTTTATTTGTTATTTGTGCTGAAAAAGCATCCGGAGACAGTCTGAGAGTGCGAAACAGAGCGGCAGCATTGAGACAGGGCCCAGAAGCCAGCTCACAGTTTCGTGAAGGTGTTCTCGGTGAATCTGAAAGCCAGCCTGTCTGTGGGATGCTCAGACGCCTCTCTGTCTGTGGGATGCTCAGACACCTGTCTCCTGGTTTCTGTCTCTAGGGCCTTTGTTTACCTGAGCAACCTGCTGTACCCCGTGCCCCTGATTCACAGGGTGGCCATTGTCAGCGAGAAGGGAGAAGTGCGCGGGTTTCTGCGTGTGGCTGTGCAGGCCATTGCAGGTAGGTGCCCCTCTTCTGAAGTGAAAGCTGTGGGTTCTTCGCCTTGAGACAAAGCAGGCCGGTTCCATATGTGCCACGTTTCAGCCACACACTTCAGAACAAACTGTGGTGCATCTGACTGTCTCAGAGAGCCTTTGCTGCTTCCTTTCTAACTCTTCTTCCCAAACTTCACAGGTAGATCCTGTTTGGTTTGTAGTAGAGCCTACTGCTATTTTTGAATAATGGGGTGAAGGGGTTTCCTTTACCATGAGGGACAACTCTTGGATTAACTTTATAAAAGTCATTTGCATTTTAAATAATGAATCTTAACTGCTTCAGAAGTAACAAGATTTTCAGACATTTTCTTGGCTACTTTTCTCTCAGGATACAGCTAGACATTTTGTGCTTTGGCTGCAGTTTTGTAATGCATGGATCAAGATTTTGATACTTTACACTTTTCCAAGATCCAGCCTACCTTATGAGGAAAGAACGTGGTTATTTCCTGTTAACTTTTCTGTTTTAATTTCCAAATGCTGTGCTGTATTTAATGACCTTTCAGCTTTTCCCCATGGAAATGTGTGACAGTCATCAGTGTAGACTTTATGATGGTCTCCACAAGTTCAGTCTAGTATTTTCAAATATTTGTTGAGTATTGTTGAATATAGTCTCACCACGGAAAGGGAACAGTATTTCTAAGTATGATATTTGAACAGTATCAAGAATCAAACTGATTCTTTATTAACTAGTTTCATTTGAGCAGGGAGAGGGGTATGTTTCCCTGAGTGGAGGTGGAAACCCTATTTGATCTTACTGCTTTGGTCTCATTCTTTCTCATGCAAAAGACTTCTTCTTTAGTATCTCCTCTTATATTAGATTTTTGGGACCTTAAGTTTCTATACTTTCGAGTTTATTTTGTAATCCAATGAGTAATTTTCCCTCAGCCCCATATGTCGTCTCATCTTTGCTTTTTTTTTTTTTCCCTGCTTAGCGGATGAAGAAGCTCCTGATTATGGCTCTGGAATTCGACAGTCAGGAACAGCTAAAATATCTTTTGATAATGAGTACTTTAATCAGGTGAGGAATCTTCCAGGAAGAGAAAAACCTTGCAGAAGGAGAAAGAAGTAGACACATTTGTTAGGAGGATGGATGTTCAGCACTGGAGGGAAGTTCTCCCTAGAATTAAAAAGTGTAGGTAGCCGCAGACTTGTTTAATAGAACATAGGACATGTCTGACAGTTCCCAAGGAAAGGGTGAAGACCCAACATTTATACTATGTGGTATATCACCTTTTCTCAGGCAGTCCTTAATCCACGTAACTTTTCAGTCACGATTATTTGTGGGGTACATAAACAGACATAAAAGAAACATGGGAAAAATATGTTGTCACACTACTTATCATCTACTTATGCTGCCTTGTTTTCAGAGTGACATTTCTTCAGTTGCATTGACCCGTTCTGGTCTGTCCTTGGAGGAGCTGAGGATTGTGGAAGGACAGGGTCAGAGTTCTGAGGTCATCACTCCTCCAGAAGAAGTCAACCGAATGAATGACCTGGGTGTGTAATCAGAGTGCTGTGACTGGGGGTGCTTTCAAAGAGGGGAAAACACTGACCATTGTCAAGGCCAATCACTACTTTTATCAACTAGTGATGGAAGGATACACTCTCCTCTCTGAAAGGTGCTTTTTCATTATTTGAACCGTACCTGTGTTCATTTGACCTGCCTTAGATCTGAAATCAAGCACTTTGCTGGATGGTAAGATGATGATGGAGGGATTTTCTGAAGAGATCGGCAACCACCTAAAGCTGGGCAGTGCGTTCACTTTCCGGGTCACAGTGCTACAAGCCAGTGGAATCCTCCCAGAGTATGCAGACATCTTCTGTCAGTTCAAGTAAGCCCCGCTTTGCTCTGCCTCCCTAGCCATTAACTCGGGTGATGACTTTTGTGCACTATAAAGTGCTCTTAGACATGCCAGATTGTACACTCTCGAGAGATAAATGACTCCCAGACCCTGAAATAAAGTGCTTTCTTTACTCTGAATGGGAGTAGGAAGTGGAAATGGGCAATGGAACGAAACAGAGTTCATAGTTGGAAGGAGTGCGGCCACACATCCTGCTAGAGGTTCAGTTGTGGACTGCCCCCCTCTGCTAGGAGTACAGGGTCAGATCCAGTTAAGCTTACTCATCAGCCTTTTTAATGTTCTTCATGCCAAAATGTCTTGTTAATAAACAAGTCTGAAATCAATGAGTTATCCAACTGCCAATTATGCCTGTTTAATGCTTGGGAAAGGCAAAATGTATGTTGTTTAAAGAACAGCAAAATTCTATATCCATTGAAAGAAAGCTAGTAAGTATGTAGACAAGAAGTGACAGGTTTCATTTCTCATCTGTTTAATAAGCATTTTCTATCCTGTAACCCTCTGGAGCTCTGTGCTCTAGTTACTTTTGTCTCAAGACTTCCAAAAACATTTTTTTGGGGAATCTTAAGTATTAATACTCCCAACATCAGTATATCTTTGGAGTACTTGGAAAGGGCCACAGTATAAGAGAACAAAGTCTGAACTGCCCCATTCCTAAAGCCCACGGTTTGCTGTTGGTGCCACCAAAAGGCTGCTTTAGGTTTCTGCCCTTCCTTTCCCCTCGGTGTGTGCCTTATCCTTTCTGGAGGCCTCATGCAGCTTCACTTTCTATGTAGTTGTCAGCCAAATCCTCAATTAAATGTGGTTATTATGTAGTAAGCTGCTAATGTCATTTGCTAAAACTTAACAATTGATGAAATAGTATCCATCCAGTGTAGATTTGCACATTTAATGTGTTTTCACTAAGTCTCCATTAGTAGCTGATGTATTTTATGGAAAAGACCTGCTTGGCCAGCTGACATCTGAAATGGCAAGAATGGTCTATTAACTTCTGTCCCAAAGTCTCCTGATAAGAGAGTAGCATCTCCACCTGTTGTAAACACTGGAGGAAAGGGCATGTTGACTCATGTTGAAAGAAGACTCAGATTTTTCTGGGGTTTTTATAAACTCTCGTCTGGCCTGCTTTGGGAAGACACAGCTGTAGAGCACAGTCAGTGGCCTCATGTGTTACTGTGTGGAACCCTGGGATACTGGGATCTGCTCCGAGGAGAGCCTTGGAGGAGTGTAGGGCAGAGGCCAGCTGATGCTCATGCGGCCTCTGGCAGGTGCACCGTGTGGTCTGGAAAGGAAGAAATTGGAAAAAAAAAAAGGAGTGAAAAGTAAAAGAGAGGGAGAGAGGTAAGGGGAAATGAGAAGAAAGAAAATAGGCAAGAGTATGCGTAGTGTGGAAAGATGCAGTGTCACAGTGGTACATGATTTGATTACCTGGCAAAAGTCCACCATGGTCTTCAGGCTGAGAGAATTATGGTTGACCCTTAAACAACTCAGGAGTTATGGGCATTGACCCTCTCCACAAAGTCTGAAACCCAAGTGTATATCCAGGGTTCCTCTGTATCCACAGTTCCACATCTAAAGATTCAACCAACTGTGAATCATACAAAACCATAGAATTTACTATTGAAAAAAATCCACATATAAGTGGACCCACACAGTTCAGACCCAGACCACCAGTGGTGTTCAAGGGTCAACTGTAATGTGGAAGACCAGGAGTTCATGGAAGACCAGGAGTTCATGGAAGACCTGGTCTTTCTGCCCCCTGTTTTTCCCTTTTTTCTTGTCAACTGTAATGTGGAAGACCAGGAGTTCATGGAAGACCTGGTCTTTCTGCCCCCTGTTTTTCCCTCTTTTCTTGTCAACTGTAATGTGGAAGACGAGGAGTTCATGGAAGACCTGGTCTTTCTGCCCCCTGTTTTTCCCTTTTTTCTTGTCAACTGTAATGTGGAAGACCAGGAGTTCATGGAAGACCTGGTCTTTCTGCCCCCTGTTTTTCCCTTTTTTCTTGTCAACTGTAATGTGGAAGACCAGGAGTTCATGGAAGACCTGGTCTTTCTGCCCCCTGTTTTTCCCTTTTTTCTTGTAAGAGTGTGGGGTATTCTTCTAGTGGATATTTCTGTCTAGCAGTACATCTTTGAATTGTGTATTCTGTAATTCTCCACTTTTTATTCCAGACTAACATTAGGGAGACAGAACAATAAAATCTCATTATTTATGAGAATAAGTAAACATAGCCCAGTGACTCAACAAACATTTCAGGAGTATTTTCTATATTTCAAACTCCATGGGAGACACACACTTTTGGGGAAACAGGCAAATAAATACATTATGCCAAACAGTGGTATCATTGCTATTGAAGAAAAATAGGTCCCTGTTGCTATGGGAATGTAGAACTATTTGAGTGAGTCAGGGAAGTCTCCCTGGAAGAGGTGACATTTGAATCTACTCCTTGCTAATCTTAGAGAGGCTCCCAGCAGGTGTGCCATCCACAGGCTTTAGTGCTACCTTATAGAAGCTTCAATCTGCCAAATCTTTTCTATACAAAATGATTTCAGTTTTTATTTTCAGTAAAAAAAAACTTCTACATTGGAATGAGAGGTCACTGAATTCCCTCTTCATGTTCTTCATAGCTAAATGATATGTGCTCAGTTGCTTCAGTCATGTCCGACTCTTTGAGACCCCATGGACCATAGGTTTCCAGGCTCCTCTGTCCATGGAATCCTCCAGGCAATAATACTGAAGCGGGTGACCATTCGCTTCTTCGCTACCCAGGGCATCTTCCCTATGCGGGGATCAAACCCATGTCTCCTGCATTTCTTGCACTTCAGGCAGATTGTTTACCGCTGAGCTATTAGGGAAGCCCCAGCTAAGTGGTAGGGTTAGTTGATTTTTCAGTCAGTTTTGAAATAAAATCTAAAATGCTATCTGTGTGATATGGAACATGTTCTCTACCCGGGCAATGCAAATAACTTGTCTCAGTTAAAAACTCTGCATAAGATGCTTCTTTCCACGGGATCCAAGATAATCCTGATGAAGCATTTAAAGCGAAATTAATGTGGGTTTTTGTGTTTTTCGCTCTTTTAAGCTTTTTACATCGGCATGATGAAGCATTCTCCACTGAACCCCTCAAGAACAATGGCAGAGGAAGTCCTCTGGGCTTTTACCATGTACAGAACGTAAGTCACATGGACATTTTTTGCCAGGTGTATTACAGGTTGGTGGTACCCTGAAGCAGCTGGTGTGAGGCAGGCGTCATGTATGGGCTCCCTTTGGCTTTTTCAGCCAAAGAAGGATGATAATCTGAGCTGCTATGCAGGGGGAGCTCTGTGGCGAGAGCGGACAGTGAAGGGAGCGGCCAGGGCCCGGAGCTCATCCTCAGTGGACAGAGCAGCCAGCATCTTCTCTGAGTGACAGTGGGCCTGTGCGTAGCACTGGGGGTTGATCTGCCAGTAAATTCTTTGTCATTGAATTGTGAGTTGTTTTAGTGTTTCCGGTCCTAGAAAAATAAGCATGTTTAATATGAGTTTTGTTAAAGTTAATATGTTCTTTAAACCGTAAGAGACAACACTGTTTGGATACAAATAATGTAGAAACTATGAAATTCTTTTGTAGCTAAACTAAGCTTCAGAATCTTTTTTCCTTTCAGCTGATTTGCTGATTAAGCCTTTAATGCCCTTACAACTCTCCCATAAATGGAGTAAGAGAACAGACCCTCCATCTCTTCTAGAAAGATTTACTTAACCCCATTCAAAAGTCTTCATTCTCATCACAAGAGCTAACATTCACTGAGAGCTTATGTTGTGTCAGTCATTGTTAGAGGTGCTTTTTCTGTCTTAATTGATTTAATCCTTTCTTTTATGCCACATACTGTCATAATCCTCATATTATAGTTGAGATAACTGAGGCACAGAGCAGTTGAAGTCACTCACCAAGGTTACAAACCTAGGAGGAAGCAGAGGTGGGATTGAACCCAGGGAAATGTGACTCTAGCATCCAGGATCTTCACAGCTGTACAGGAAACAGTCTCATTCTCTTGCTAACCATAGTCCACTCTCTAAAATACAAAAGGGGGAAAAAATAAATAAATAAAATAAAATAAAATACAAAAGGGGGACTCCCTTGTGGTCTAGTGGTTAAGACTCTACTTCCACTGCAGGGGAAGTGATCCCTGGTCCAGGAACTAAGATCTCACATGCCATGCAACTTGGCCAAAAAAAATAAAAATAAGAAAGGACAACTCCAAAAATGGAAAGAGCAAACACAAAACACAGTTTTCTTTTTTATGTTTAATTGTATAAACATGAGCTTGCCTGTATATGATCAATATTGATTGTCCCCTGTGTACAAGGACCGTGCCTAATGCCACTGTGTGGGGGTGTGGGGGACACTTAGATGAATTACAGGGGATTATGCTTCCGAAGAGTTTAGAATTATGATAGGAGAAATAAAATGCGTATTTATTTTATGTATAATTTATAAAAATAGTAGTATAACTTATGGAGATGTTAGAAAGGTATTCTTGAAATGCAGTGGGAATGGGAGAAGGGAGAATTATTTCTACTAATGGAAAAAGAATTTTATGTTACATTCTTTGTTGAGGGTGGATAAGGTTGGATGGAAAAAGAAGGTTGGGGAGCTTCCTGAAGGCTGTAGTGTAAATAAGAAAAGGTGGGTCACTCTTGGCCTTGTACATGACACATAGTCAGCAGTCCCAGTTTTCATATCGGTGTTGCTGTTTGATCTGGGCCTTGAAATACAAGAATAACAGAGAGACAGAGAAGTGGGAAGGCTTCCTGGGTAGGGCTGCCATCTGGGCCCGCCCTCAAAGTGGAGGAGAGAACAGGCGAAGGGAGCAGCTGATGGAGTCCTCATACTGACTGAAGGACGCAGAGGGGCTGGAGGTCAGTTAGGGTAGGTGGTGGGGGGTCTTGAACGCCTGGAGCTTGGTCAAGTTGCTGTAGAAGGAAAACCAGAGAAGAGCCCATCTCTGGTGTGAGAGGCCTGCAGGGTAAAATACCCAGCATATACTGGGTACTCAAAAGTGCCTAAGTGCTGTTTGCTGCAGACATGTGCATTTTTCTATAAAAAATCTTTCCCTAATCGAGCTTGGCCCTACCCTACTCCTTATTAGATTGCGGTGGAGGTTACGGAATCATTCGTGGACTATATCAAAACCAAGCCGATTGTGTTTGAAGTCTTTGGGCATTATCAGCAGCACCCACTTCACCTGCAAGGACAGGAACTTCACAGGTTTGGACCAAATGAGCAAAGATTTTTGTTGTTGATATTGTTGTTGTTATTGTCACTTGCTAGAAAGGAAGAAATCTTTTGAGGGATTAAGATAGGTAAGTGACAGTTTTATATATTGTCCTACATTTCCTTTTTAGAAATGTCACCATCTTTCTTCTAAGCCACCCAGTCACTAATTGTAGGAGGAGCAAATCGAGTTTTGCCCAGGGGCCCTTGAGTGCCATCTTCTTGTAAGAAGAGATTTTGAATAGGATAAAGTTGAGGTAATCAAGATACAACATGGAAATAGTGTATAATTATTCCTAACCACCTAAAACTGCATGGAGAATAGAGTCACTGTGAAACGTGTGTCTGAGTGGATATACCAGAATGAGTGAGGAGACCATGATGGGGACTCTGGGATGATGGCAGAGTGTCAGTGTTAACAGAAAAATTTTCTTATTCATTAGGTAAGACTTAACAAGGGGACCTCTATTAAAATGTCTTAGCCTCAGTTTTACTGTGTGGGAATATATCTGATATCTGATAATGTGCTAGTGTTGAAAGTACAGATGATCTGCTTCTAAAGGGGATTTAAACATGCCATTAGTATTAGCATGGGGGTCTCTAGTCTTGAAGAACTTTCATCTTCCTTTGCAGTCCACCCCAGCCGTCTCGACGATTCTTCCCTCCACCCATGCCGCTATCCAAGCCAGGTGAGTGCCAGCTGGATTCTTTATATGCTGTACAGCTCTGATTCTGCATGACTTTTCAGGTAAAAAGTCATATTCAAATTCCTGCTCAACCTCTGTGCATCCCGGGTGTTCCAGTATCTAGCAGAACCTAGAATTGTTGGTAAGAAGCTCTAGGGCTCTATCCACTCCGACGCTCTGGTCTTGTTGCAGATTTTGATAAACTCCCTGCTCCTCAATCTCTCTGCTCTGTGTGTAACCCCTTTTAACTTCAGTGGTGGGCATTTTTTTGCATGTTACATTTGTTCTGTATGTTCATGTATCTTGTTTTGACTTTTCTTTGTTTATTTTCATCCTTTTTCCTCATTGCCTACTTGCCACATTCCCCTCCCCCACCCCATGCTCATTCTCCACTTCTGTACGCCTTACCTCCATCCTGCCTTCAGACCATGAGAGAAAGATTGAGCTGATCCGATTTCTCATATCTGACTATGTGAATGTGCATGTGTTGGACACATTTTCTGAGCATGCCAACGTGCTTGCCTCCTCCGCCATTGCCACCTTCCAGGATGGGGCTGACCCATCACCGCCTTTTCTCTTTCTGCCAGTTCCCAGCTGCCAGCCCGAGAGGGTACCTAAACGAGATGGTTAGTAGCTAAATTAGCTCTGCCTTAGATGTAGAACCATCCTCAGGGGCCAGTTCCAAAGTCTGGCTTTCTGTGTAGGAACCACGGATGTTTCTGTTTGCTACTTGACCTGAGTGTAGAGTTCACCACATTGTCAAGGTCATGTCACATTTCCTTCAGAGAGATTTTTAGGAAGCACCTCTGTTTATGCCCTTTTCACATCATGGGGTGGGGGGGCTCCCTAGGTTTGTTGGTTTGGATTCTTTGCAGTGGTATTATTAATTCAAAGGATTTTTTAATAGTAGATAGCTTAAAAAAAATGCTTCTGGTTTTGCTTTCTGACTCTTAGATGCACACCAGTAATCCCCTGTTACCTTCTTGAGTAGCATGATCACCAGCTTACCTGGAATTCAGCTAGGGTGAATAATGCCGACAGGCCATGCATAGTGCTGCATGAGTCATAAAGCCCCTTTAGATTCATTGCATCAGTGGTTTCTCACAATATCTTTTCAGATAGTAAGCTAATATTATGATCTTTATCTTAGAGGTGAGGAGACAGACTTCCAGTGTTAAGTGACTCAACCAGAATTTCAAAGCTAGTTAGTGGTCAAGTGATAATTAGATTCCAGGTCCCCGGATTCTCACACCACTACTCCCAGATTCGGAGCAGAGAACCCTCTTCAAATTGCCGAGATTTCAGGATTTCTATGTAGTGTTTCAAAATGCCCATCTTATAGAATCTGACATTCTTGGAAGTACTAAGGTTTTGGTTAATGTATTTCATCAGTACAGATAAGGACATGGAATTTACATCTGAAGAAAATGGGAACAGATCATTTACAGAATCCTGTGTCTGCAGGTTAGACCTGTGGTTCCCAGACTTGTCCATACACTGGAATCACCTGGGGGGCTTCAAACCTCTCAGAGGACTGAGCCTCATCCCTGGAGATTGTTCTTTAATTGGTCTGCAGGATGGCCTCGTTCGTCTTTGAGATCCCCAGGTGATGCTCGTGTGCAGGAGGTTCAGGAACCACTGGGTTAGGGCACAGGTGCTCTCCACACACACCACACACAGTGAGACTCTCCCAATATTGCCTCTCCCGTGTTGTTCTGTGCTCTGCATGCTGCAAATGTGAGAGCCTCAGGAAGGTTTTTTAATGGCTTCGTGAGCACATTTATGCTGCACGAAACCTGTGTTCTCATCATTGGATATTTTGTTGGGAGGGAGAGAGGGAGAAAGATGCTGACCCTCCGTTTTCCTTGTTCCCTGAAGTTAGAGGTACTCATAGAGTTGGTGAAGTGTCTCTGGGTCTCCTGCACTGAAATCTGTCCCCTGATTCTTGCTGCCTTTGCCAAGTGTGTCCTTGAAGACTGACATTAGAGAAGCTTGTATCTTTGCTGAGTAGACTTGGACCACATGTTGACATTTTCCAAAAACTTTTAAAAGTTCCAGCCACCAAGTTAAATACCATGAGCAAAACCAGCCTTGGCCAGAGCATGAGCAAGTATGATCTTCTGGTTTGGTTTGAGATCAGTGAACTGGAGCCTACAGGAGAGTAAGTCCCACTTTATATATTTTTAAATATGACAATTTTGAAAAATTAAAAACTGTAATTTTGAGTCTCTTTGTCTTCAGGTTCACAAAACGTCACATTCTAGTTTTGAACTGAATTTTAGGGGTGTTTATTCTTTGAATCAGATGTTTGTTAGAGAACTACCTAGTATTATAATTTACTTTTTTAAAATCTGTTTTCTCATTTATTTCCTCATAGAACACACCATATTCTTATTCAAATGAGAAAATCTAGGCTCGGAGATATTAAATAATATGACCAAGGAAGCAGTAGGGTGGGGTTTGAACTCAGGACTGTCAGCTTCCTTAGGACATCTTCATTTATTTCCACATTTTGTAACCATGAACAATACTTACTGAGTAATTTAACTTATTGTTAGCAGGAGCATGGAGACTGGCACTTTATTACAAGAGAAGACAAGCTACATACTGGGTTTTATCAGCAAACAAGCAAAGGGAGTCAGGAGCATATTGTGCACAATGGGGCCAGAGACTTATATCCACATCTCAGGGGCTTAGGGGACAGAATATTCCCATAGACCAGGGTTTTTCAACCTCTGCACTGTTTGGGGGTGGATGATTCCCTGTGGTTGGGGGTTGTCCTACATGTTATAGGTATTTAACTGCATCCCTGGCCTCTATCCATAAAGTGCCAGTAGCCCCTCCCCTCCAGTTGTGACAATAGACATTGTCAGATATCCCATGGGGGCAGAATCACCCCCAGTTAAGGACTTTTGGCTCCAGTCAAAATAATCAGCATCGGCTTACTCTGAGCTGTGTTAGACTCAGTGGCAAATGTAATCACTGTTTATACTTGTCTCGGAAATGCTTTTGAAAAACACAAAAGAGATCCCTTTCCTGAAACAGAGGGAAGAGGCTATATCAGTTAAAGGATAGGGGATAAATGTTATCTTAACGATCCTCTGCTAATCATGCTAAGTACCACCATCACAGTTACCTCCAGGAAACATTTATTGAGTTGCTGCTGTGTGTGAGGTTTGGCTGTATTGATCCTGTAGTAGTCGTCAATTGTGACATTACTTTAAGGAATTTGACTTTCTGCAGACAGATCCATAATGTGATTATAA
This sequence comes from Muntiacus reevesi, assembly GCF_963930625.1. NCBI lineage: Eukaryota > Metazoa > Chordata > Mammalia > Artiodactyla > Cervidae > Muntiacus > Muntiacus reevesi. Next base: position 89,411,965 of record NC_089253.1, on the reverse strand, counting down.
CTTGCATTATGATGGTGAAGAAGTTACAGTAAATGGTTTCCACTGAGTTAATTGCTTTCTGATTCTTAAAGATCTGAAATTATCTCTTCCTTATCTCCAGACACTTGCCATGGCAGTAATACATTATTTATAGAATATCTGTTAGACAGGGAGCTGGGATGGAACCAAAAGGTGTTACTGCCATTTGAACACTTCAGTCTAATAAGGATGATGAGACATGGATACAGAGAAAGTTTTACTAAATGCAAATGACTGTGCGATTATATGTCCACTCCACATGACAAGAAGGATGTGGGATCGGAGTTTAGGAAAACAGAAACCACTGAGGGGTAGCACAACCAGGGAGGACCTTGCAGGTTAAGTTGCAATTAGTTATTAGCACAAGCATCCATCTAACCTCTTTCTTTCGTATTTCTTTTTTTACAGGTATATCCCAGCCGTGGTGGACCATACAGCAGGCTTGCCCTGCCAGGGGACATTTTTGCTTCACCAGGTACTAACAAAGGAGCCAAAAACGGCCTAGAAGGGAACACCAAAAAGAGTTAGAATAAGAAACAGCCCTCTGTTTCTCTGCCTTTTTATCTTCATTTGAAGGGAATTTGGAGGTTGGGAGACTTTGCTCTATCCTTTCCTTAAAGTTTCTCAAACCTTGGCTTTTGTGTACAAATACACATATTAAAAGAACTATTTTGAAAGAATTTGTTTAATTCAGTTATTATAATGTATGCAGCTCCTCTGTGGTTTTATGCCATTTTCACTCTGTGATGTTAAGAAACTCTCTTTCACAGCCAGAAGGTTTTAATGGAGATAGAGAAGTAAGGTTTCAGTGAACTGAAAATCTACCCGTGAAATGCAGGTCCCTCTTTGGCAAATGGAAAGTAGTTTTAATCAGTGCTCAGAAGTCTTGTGAACCAGATGGGCTCACTCTGGGACTTACAGTCTGGGCATTGGTTCTTGAAGCTGTATCAGCACCTGGCTCTTCCTCAATCCCTCACCTATGTCCTTTGGTTCAGAATAACAGTGTTGGACAGCACTTCCCATCTCTCTCCATACCTCCCCTTCTTGCCACCCCCACACCAGACAATCCAACAAAGGGCAAACAAGAGGAAATAAGAGGTGGCCCCAGCTAAATTGCAACCCTGCTCCATTTACCTAGGGCATCCAGCGGAGGATCACAGTGACCATCATCCATGAGAAGGGGAGTGAGCTCCACTGGAAGGATGTCCGTGAGCTGGTGGTAGGTGAGTACGTTTCTTCAGATGAGGACGGAGCCAGGCTTTTTTTAGAGATGTGATTGGTCCCTGTTTGGAGCACAGGGAGCATGTGGAAGACTGCACTGGAAAACATGACCATCAGAAGAGAGACTGAGTTCAAAAGTACTCTTGTTTCCTAGCTCCCTTCATAGGTTATGCAATTGCCATTATTTTTCTCAAGGACTGTGGGAGTGGTTCTGTGCCAGAGACCCTGAGAAGGCCCCAGGGAAGCCTCTGCTCCTTGTGCACTTGTGATCTAGTGAGGAGCAGCATGTGTATGTGTCCAGAGCTGTTTGAGGAGTGAGTACCAAATGAGGACAACTGAAACAGACCTGTGCTAGGAGAGTGGACAACAAAAAAGATCCAAGAGAACTGGGTTAGCTGGTAGGAGATGCTCTGAGTAGATTAGAGAGAAATTAGAGGGTTTTGTTTGTTTTCTTGCAAGTATTTGGAGTTAGAGTCAGGAATGTCTAATGAGCAAATGGCTAGAAACCTATGGCCAGAGAAAAGAGACAGAATTGAGGTGAGAGTAAAAGAGAGGAAAAGATTGAACCAACAGCATCAGCTGTAGACTGAGAGGCTAAGGCAGGGGCCTGAACCTGTTTTTACCATGGACCAATTTGGCAGAGGTGAAGCCTCAGAATTATGTTTTTAAATGTAGAAAACAAAGTACTTGGGATTACTAAGGGAACAAATAATATTGAAATACAGTTGTTAAAATACTAAACAAATTTGTAACATAAGCTCTCTATTGATGTGTTAAATAAACAGAGGGTCTAACTTGTATCATTTCAAAATGGTAATGAGTGTCATATAGTTGGCATTGGTGTGATACGAAAACATCTCTGATTTCTGCCTGGGACAAAGGTCTAAGTACTGCTTGGTCTACTGTGGTTTGTGCCCTCCCCTCGTAATTGAAGGAAAAGCCCGTTTCCTTCAGAAGAGGCTCCTGAAAATAAAGTTGTGATTTTTTTCTCATGCAGTTTAGCCCTTCTGAATTTTATGCATAAACCTCTTGGGTACCTGCAGACCAAATGAGGGACCTCTGGAAGGATGGTTATTACTCTGTCCTATGCAGGACAGTGATTTTCAAGCTTTTCAAAATTAATTTTTACACACAAAAAAAGAGAGATGCTTTCTGACCAGAATGGATGGTGAGCAGAGGCAGCAGGTATTAAGGCTTTTCTGAAACCCTATGGCTTATTACTTTTTATAAACAAGCTTGAAATGTGGCAGGTGCTTTCCTGAATGCTCTAAAACTGTTAGTTCACATAATATAACATAACATATAATATGATCATAAAAATATTTAAAGGGAGGAATTGTTTTTCCCACTTGGCAGGTGAGGAAAGTGAGGCTCAAAGAGGTTGAGCATATGCCCAGGCCTCACAGACAGTTAGTGTCGGAGCTGAGGTTTGAACCCAGGCAGTTCTGCTCCAGAGACTGTGTTCTGAAACTCTGTGCACTGCTGCATACCCTAGTCTTAGTATTTGAAAACAGAATTGTCAAATGTTAAATAAGAAAGTGGTATAATGAAGGCAGTGACTTAAGAACATTATTGAAGGTGAGTGTGGGGTGGATTCACCAGGAGAGACATGAGAGCAGCTGGGAGACCAGTTAAATGACTGTTGCTTGTCTTTGATTAGAAGGGGATGACCTTCTCCTGATGAGCAGGGCAGTGATGTTGGAAATAAAAGTCGAGATGAATATGAGAAGCTCTTTGAACAATGAATAAATGTTCACAGTTAACTGAATGTGGGATGTAAAGGGGAGCCAGAATATGGAGAAGAATGAAAGACTAAGAATTCCCAGATTAGACTTGGAAACTACAGTTAACCAAATGACTCTTCTGGCACCTAAAATTACACAGCGGTCTGACAGTCTCATTTTGGCTTAATGGATCACTGTTTTGTTTTTAAATGTCCCCATGTCCTGGTTTCTTTCTCGTCTCTCTCAGGCCGGATCAGGAATAAGGCCGAGGTGGATGAAACCGCAGTGGACGCCATCCTCTCCCTCAATATCATCTCTGCCAAGTACCTGAAGTCATCCCACAACTCTAGCAGGTGGGCCACTGGGGCGAGTGATGAGTCAGCCCTGGGGGTTGATTACTTCACCATTAGATTCTTTATCATTAATGACCCCCCACCTTCTCACTTAAACTCCCTATTTCCTTCTCTGCCTATCCTGTTCTTCAGAAATAAATAACATAAGTCATTGGAGATACATAATATGTTACCCCCAGAGAATGAAAATGTTTTTTCCTTTGGGGAGTTTGAATGTTGTAGCACAATGTTAGAGAAAAAGCTGTAGCTGTAGTGCAATGATAGAGAAAAAGCAGAAGAAAACTCACCATGCCACCCAAGAGTTTACATGTAGATTAACTATGTATGCCTAAGACTAAATGTCTTCCTATGAAGTGATTGCTGGAGAAAGACCTCTGTCTCTCGGCCTTGGGTGTCATGGAAACCTGCTCTCCAAGGTGTAGTGAACTCTCTTGTGTTCATCTTTGCTGCTGCCAGTGTTGGCTCAAGGAGTCTTGCTATTTCATTTATGCATTAAAAGCAATAAATTATTATAAACTCTTCTGACCAAGATTGGCTGCTATAAATAATGAATTTTAATTTTAAGCTAGTTTCCCTTAGAATTCCATTTTTAATCAAATAATGACAGAATGCATAAAATACACAGCTATTCTGCTTTTCCGTGTCGGACTAGAAATAAACCTGCTGGGGCGCGTTTCCCTCCCTGGGAAAGGAGTCTCGTCATTGTGCACAGAGGCTCCATGTCTTTATGAAGTGAGGTCTGGGGAACAGGAGTGGCTGTGTGTTCTAGTGTGGATCGGAACACAACCTTCGAATTATGGGATTTCTCTGTGGTCTGTCTGCTCCTAAAAAGTTGCTCCCATCTGTTGGCAAGTGGGAGAGGAAAAATAAGAAGCAGAAGCAGAGTTAAAATTTTGGGCCACAGTTAATTTCTTTCCATTGCTCCCTTGTGTTTCTGATTTGCAGGGGAATGAGGAAAAGGAAGCAGATGTATGTTTGCTTTTTTGCCTGTTGGAGAAACTGGCGGGGACTGTGGGCAGAAAGGGAAGGTGACTGAGAGGGGTGTACGTATGGGGCGGGGGGTGGGTGGTAGAAATAAAGCAGGCTGCTCTGATTTCCCTTGGCCTCTTCCTGGGCAAAATCTTGAACAACACCATTTCTGCAAAGTTAGCATTAATCCCACACAGTGTTCTCTCTGCTGCCAGACGTTTACAGAAAGTGTTCAGCTGGCATTCATCACATTTTCCTTGCAACTATGAGAAACATATCTTAACCCTCCCTGTGGTACTTGGTGAAAGATGGTGAAACTTGGTGTTTCGTTGATGTGCTGGTTGTGCTGAACTTGCCTCCATTAGAGTAACCTTTACCAGTCCTTTGACTCATGCCTGGCAGTGGGTTAGATGTGTAGAAGATGAATTTGACTTTGTTAGAAGCAACTTATCTTGGCTTCTCCTTTGTTCAGCAACTGTTCTGCCGTTTGGAACTCAGAGAAAGTCGTGGAGGCTGGAATCTAGCCTACAAGGAATGGGGGACGAAAAGGCCTTCATTCCGAGAGCCCCACAGGGCCCTGCTTGGCATCACCACCACCAGCAGGGACCTGGAGTCAGAATGACTGGCCAGAGACAACCTGGAAACTAACCCCATCACCCTAAAACTCAAGACTGCAAGCCATGTGGCAGAGCAGTCCTCCTGGGTTCCCTTACCCCAATGCTGCCCACCCTGGGGCCCCTTCCCAATAAATCTCTTGCTTTGTATATAAAAAAAAAAGAACCACCTTATCTTTCCCAATAGAAGCTTAGAGTTAATTAATCAAAAAAGTTGCTAAAGTCAAGAATAATGAAAAGATACAGACTATAAACACTTGTTTTAAAGTATATAGATGTACATAAATTTGTCAAGCTCTTACTGTAGGGCCAAGGCCTTTTCTTTAATTGTAGGCTCATTTATTAGACTTCTGACTGTCTTTCTGACAAAGCCACACCCGTAATTTATCATCTATACTTTTCAATTTGGTGGAACTAGAAACTTATGAAGAAAATCTATGTGCAAAATCCTTTAAACTTTTTTATCATGTATCACCAAAATTTTATTTCCCTCTTTCTTTTACATTCATCTCACCCAAACTTAATTGAACAGCTGTTTTTTTAAACAACTCACCATTATCAAGTCTTTTAAAGACATTCAGTTTAGTTTCCACACTTAGTTTTGTTTCACACTAAACAAAAATTCTTATTGCTCTCATGTTTCAGTGGTTTATCTAATATTTAATTAAATTAGATCATTGTAATAACAAACACAATTGCATAGACAGGTTTGGGACCAAATACTACTGATACTTGAGAAGCACAAAACTCAGCTCTTGGGAGCAAATTGTCTGGGCCTAAGTCACTTCAGTCGTATCCAACTCTTGGTGACCCTGTGGACTGTAGTCTGCCAGGCTCCTCTGTCCTTGGGATTTCTCCAGGCAAGAATACTGAAGTGGGTTGCCATTTCCTTCTCCACTGGGCCTGTGAACTACCTCTTTATTTTAGAATAATGCTCAATGAGAAATGGATGTCAGTCTTTACATTCTAGGGTTGTGAAGAGCATAAGTTCATATGGTGAGTGGCTAAATGGAGTTTGGTTAAGAGAGCTTTTGTTCTTTCTGCCTAAAGGTTTAGTGTTTAAAGTTGAACGTACAGAACTCCAGTTGGGTGTATTAAGTATACATGATTAGAGGCACTTGTGATACATTGATAGCGGAGCGCAGCTCACAAGAGCCATTGCTCCTTTTCTTCCCGGTCCTACATTTCTCTTACCTAATTGGTTTGGTTTTCTCATAACTCCACAGCAACTTCCTACCATTTCTAATAGGAAGTCACCTCCTAAAGGGATGTTAATCAAAACTGTCTCCCTTCCACGTCCAGCATTTCCTTAACACATTGTCCCAGGAGAGGGACTCTTGTCATTGTAAGTCATTTATCAAACTGTGTCCCATGAAATTCGCTGTTAATTGTCCACTTCAATTCACTTTGCTTGTCAGCAAATTTGTGTTTTATATCTGTTTTTTTCTCTTCTTCTCTCTCTCTCCCTCTCTCTTTCTTCCTTTTTTTTTTTTTTTTTTTTGGTTTGACTTTTGCTGTACTAACGAAAGTTTTTTCTATGTTTTTGCAGGCTCTTTCTTGATAAGGATATGCCTAGGTATTTTCTGTTTGTTTTTTTGCACATAAAGATTCTGTTTTATCAGAATGCTTTATGTCTTGTGTTGCTTTGACTGCTATTGTAATTTAGTAGTTTCCCCTTTGGAAACTTGTACCCACCGAGGGATAGAGCAAGACCTTACTCTGCAGCCTTGTGTCCTAGGTTTTCCTAATGCATGTGTAGTTTCATTTGCAGGTTCTTAAGTAATCTGTAGAGTTCATAATTATTTTCTCATTCCGTTTAGTAAGCTTGCTCATTTTATTCTTAGGCCATGTCAAGTTTTCCCCTTCCACATTGCAAAGTAGAATGTTACTGCCCTCATTTCATATAGAATCTCAGGCTTCTGTCATTGTTCACCTTTTTCTTTGTTTTGTCCTGTGTTGTACCAGAGACCAGTTTAGTTATTTGGGTAGCTGAGTCTGTGAGGAATATTTTTTTATTTTTAAACATTTCTCTTTGTCCTGTCAGGACTACTTGTCTCATTTATTTTCTGCTTTTAGAATAGGAAAGAATTCCTAGTTTGGTAGTGAAGGAAATTTCCTCCCATCTCTCTGTTCATCTGCTTGGGGAAATAAAACTTAAGGAAGTGACACATAACGGTAGAGCCTGAATGTTTTATTAAGATGCATACACACAAACACCCATACAACACATAAACACACACTGCTTTTGTTTAGAATATCTTGAGAAATCAACCTGGGGTTATTTCCTGACCACCTTAAAGCCATACAAGACTGCATGTTTTAGGACTCAGCCCTGTTTCTAACTGCCAGTTCTCTTGCTCGCTTGAGTCCGTTGACATTACTCACGCGTCTTGGTTGTAGTTTGTATGACCTCTTCTCAACAACTGCCACCCTTGGTGAATATTTTGGAAAAAAAATGTGCAGCCGTAACTCCCAAGCACCAAACAAATCAAACCAAAAAAAAAAAAAAAAAGCCACCTTTTTCTCCCCATCCCAATACAGGGAGATTTTAGTGATGTAAGAATTTTTCTATGTTAGCCAAGTTTCTATCAGATAAATTTCTTCTTTAAGTTAAATGAAAACCAGACAACAGGAATGTGAAGAGGCTTTCTCACACAGTTTCAGAACACTTGCCTCATTTGAGAGGGAATCGTGAACTGTAAATCCCGGCCCCAGGAAGCGCAGGTTCTGGTTCATTCTTAACGAGTCCAGGCAGCAGGGCTAGGAACCGCTGTCCGGTGTCCCCGGGGTAACACACGCCCTCACCCTAGGAAGGGGCTTTACTTGACCTCAGCACAGGTGGGCCCAGACCTGCAGGGCCACAGGTAGGCCCCATTCCAGGTCCCTCAGCAGACACTGGGACATAATAAAAGAGCCGTCTCAAGGACAGAGCCCTCAGTGGCTTCTGCTGAAGTAATGGATTCCACCACCCAGCGTCAGAATTTGTCTTAAACCAAGCTAAAATTTAGATTCGATCAAAACAGGGCTCTGTGGGTGCATAAAGGGCTCTCTGCTGAGCCCAGGGGCAGGGGAGGGGCTTCTGTCATCCTCCGTGGTTGCTGTTTGGGTCTCTTGGTTGCTTCATCCATCTTTATCTTGCTGTCTCTCTGTTCCTTTGGTGTCTGTGTAGAGAATTTTCTTGACCCCTTACGCACTACCTTAAGAGCTAGATCTTTGCACGAGTATCATGTACAGCTGATGACCCTTGAACAACACGGGCTTGAACTGTGGGGGTCCACTTATGTGTCGATTTTCTTCAGTAGTAGGTACCACAGCACTCCATGATCCGTGGTTGGCTGAACCTGCGGAGGCAGAACCTTGGATATCGAGGGCTTACTATAAGTTATATGTGGATTTTTTCTTTTTTTTGGCTGTTCTCGGCCTTCCTTCATTGCTGCGCAGACTTTCTCTACTTTGGGCAAGCAGGGGCTCCTCTTTGTTGCAGTTTGCGCTTCTCACTGCGGCGGCTTCTCCTGTGGAGCACGGCCTGTAGGCGCTCGGGCTCAGTAGTTGGGGTGCAGAGGCTTAGTTGCCCTGCAGCATGTGGGATCTCCCCAAACCAGGGATCAAACCCATGTCCCCTGTGTTGACAGGCAGATTCTCCACTACCACTCAGACCACCAGGAAAGTCCTATACACGGATTTTTAAGAGCATGGAGGGTCAGCCCCCTACCCCCTGTTCTACAAGGGTCAGCTGTACTTCAAGATGACTTACAACTGTACTTCTAAAAGCAGCTACAAGATGAAATTAACAGGCTTCAAACACTAGCACTCAGAATGAGGTGTGGTTACGGAGTTCATTTAGAAGTATTGTTTTCTCTGATTATTTCTGGAGAAAGAAGCACAGAGCTGTGTTTAGAGAGAAGATATGCCAGCTGTTTGCCAACATCTAGAAAAGACAGCTGCAGTGAGATTACCATTTTGGAAAGAGTGAGGTGGAATGTACTGGGCAGGGAATAAAGTGTGCAAAACTCCAGTTGTATCAGGGGAGGTGTGTTACATGTCCAGAGGGCGTGGTGCTGGACAGCCCACTCTGTGAGGGTGGACAAAGTGTTTTCCCTGACAGGTCTCTCGGGGGTTGAGTTGGGAGTTGATCTCTGACACTGCTGTTGAACTCAGGATGGTGTTTCAGGTGAGACCTGCTGAACTGGAACGTTTAATGTCAAGTAGGGGCTATGGTGTTTTTACTGGGAGGAAAAAAGAAAGGTATTAGGACAGTTTACAAAATCAGTTTATGGATGTTTACTAAATAATCAAACTTCTAGTTGTTATTTGAATGTTAGATTCTTATGTGGATTTTTGGAAAACTGATAAATAGTAGTTGGCTAGCTCTGGTACTAAAAATCATTTTCTTTTACTGAAATGTCAGCTAAGAATAACCTCATATTTTATTTAAAGCAAGGTTCTCTATACTGTCTCTCTCATCAGTCCTCCTAGATGTATGTGTGACGTTTCTGAGGTTCAGCAGGATGGGATTGAGACATGAAGAAAGCTGCTTCAAATGATTGAACCTCTGCTTCCTGCCCTGGTCACTGACTCACGGAGGAGCTCACTTAGTCTTTCTTATTTTAGTTTCTGTCCATACTCATTTCCGCTTTTCATCTTAATTCTTTTGATTGATCTCACTATGTTGATGTTATAGGCAGGGAAAAAACAGGCTCGTCAAAAAAAAGAGCATAGCTAAGTGTTCCTTGACAACAGGTGGGGGCAAGAGGCTGGAGACTGACCTTTTTCTCCCAGGAGATGAAGGTTCTACTCTCTTGTCAGAGTTCAGGAAGTTGGAACTGTGGGTCGCTGTAGGTTCTGCAGCATTTCTGATTGTGGCAGTACCTGGGCTAAGGTAACTTCGGGGCTCTACAGTGTTTCCAACTGTGGCAGTACCTGCACTTAGGTGCCTGCAGCTTTAGGTGACCCCTCTTGCCTTCTCGACTGTAGGACCTTCTATCGTTTCGAGGCCGTCTGGGATAGTTCCCTCCATAACTCCCTCCTTCTGAACCGAGTGACACCCTATGGCGAAAAGATCTACATGACCCTGTCGGCCTACCTGGAGGTGAGAGGACCCACAACTTGAGTTGCTGTGACCTGCCCGCCCTGCACAGTGGGCAGGTCACAACAAGGAAATGGAGAGGAACAATGTGACTGATTTTGTCTTCCTTTCTCCTGGCTCATCCTTAAGTTACTTATTATACTATACTTTGCTAACTACTTGGTTATATTAGGTTCTGTTCCCAGTCTCTAGTTAACAAAAAAGTCGTGTAACTTCTATTTCATTTTCAGTTTTAGTAGCCTAATTCCCATCCTTCAGAGAATGCATGATTTTAAGAAAACAGCCTCTTGTTTCGGAAGTTGTGGGTGGAGCCTAGTAGTGGTTAACATCGCAGATGCTAGAACTAGCCTGTCTGAGTTTAGGTCCCTATGCTGTCACTTAACTGCCTTCCTGTCCTTGGACGAGTAATTTCTCCTCTGTGCCTCAATTTCCTCATCTCTTGAACAGGGGTAATGATAGTATTAATAGCATTTACCTAAACAGTGCTAGGCATGTGACAATAATAAATATCAGCTGCTGCCTACAGAAAAAAACTGAAAAAATTTTGAGAAAATAAATGCACCTACAAGGAATACCGCCTGACCTTACACGTATTGTTTTCTGATTTGCTGTTGAAATAAATTGTTGGTAGAACCCCCCCACATCTGGGACCAGCTTTCCAATGCCATAGTGCCCAGACTGTGGTCACAGGAGTTCTGTCTGCTTTCAGCTGGATCACTGCATCCAGCCGGCCGTCATAACCAAGGACGTGTGCATGGTCTTTTACTCTCGGGATGCCAAGATCTCGCCACCACGCTCGCTGCGCAGCCTCTTTGGCAGCGGCTATTCAAAGTCACCAGACTCGTAAGTTTTGGAGACAAATGTCGCCTCGGTTTGGTGGGCCCCGTACAGAATGAGCGGTCTCCTAACTGCTGTTTTCAGGGTTCTCAGCCTATAAACTATTTGGTAGCTGACACCTGGAGTGCAGTGAGGTAAATGTTGGCATTTAGTAAAATATTAATAGTAAATGATGAGTAGTAGTAGTAAAGGATGAGTAGTAAAGGAAGGAAGGCATGTTCCATTGTGAACACTTCTCCAACAGTTCTGCAAGGACTGAGTGTTCTTTTAAATGTCATTATTATTATTTCCAACAGCTTGCTGTTGGGATGTTCTTTTTCTTAATATTTATTTGTGTTTTAGATACATAAGTGTACATCAAGAATAATACAGTGACTACCTGTGCATCACCACTGAGCTTAAAAATGGTTACTAATGCAGTAAAAGGTTCAGTCCCCTTCCTAACCACACCCCCAGAAGCTGGTGTTTATCATTTTCATTCTACTCAGACCTTTACCCCCTCATCTCTTCTTTCTTGTGGTAAGAAAAGGCAAAATTCAGTTTTCACATTTGTATTATACATTTTCCAGTTTATCATTCAGTTTTTTCCTAAGTTCAGAATAGGAGAAGAACAGCGACTAATGAGAGATGTCTGTAATTTTATTTGAGGGTGGGTTGCAATTCCAGTACAGGAGACAATATTTTAAGCAGAGAGAATTGAGATTCTTCTTGTTTTTGTGCTGTTTGAAATTAAGCAATTGTTTATTTGTTTTAATTTACATAGCAATCGAGTCACTGGAATTTATGAACTCAGTTTATGCAAAATGGCAGACACAGGAAGTCCAGGTAAGCTCTATGGATCAGGGAAGAGAGAGTTACCTTTGCATCTGACCGCAGTACACGGTATCAAAAGTTTACCCCACCCATGCAGGATGGATATACATTTTTGAGACACCAGTTACATTTTACAAGCCACTTTGGTGGTGATGGTGGGAGTTACCATTTTCTGAGTTACAACACTGTTTGCTTTATGACATCCTATACAGTTATAAAAACTGTATAGAACAGAGTGTTACTAGGCTGTGGAATATTATCAGTATAACAAATTCAAGCATATTTTGAGAATTCCCTGGCAATCCAGTGGTTAGGACTTAGTGCATTCACTGCTATGGCCCCAGATTCAGTCCCTGATCAAGGAACTAAGATCCTACAAGCCCTGAGTCATGACCCCCCTCCCTGCCCCCACCCTCCCCCCAAAAATCAAGTGTATTACAGTGAATCTGGTTTGGAAAACTTCAGAACCATTTCCCTTCCTACCTTAGCCCCAAAGGTAACTCGACAGTGTGACTTTACAGGTGCTGTCAAACTAGAATTTGAACCTCCTATGCTATAGGAAGACAAATTCTTATTAAGCTGAGCTTGTTCTGTGTCCCTTTTTATGTCTCTGTGGACTGCTGTTATTCCTCAAATGTGGTGGCCTTAAGCAGCCCTCTGCGTTTCCATGTTTGTGAAACTGGAACATGGGCTGATTCATGTCAATGTATGACAAAAACCACTACAAAAAAAAAACAAAGTATTCTTTGTTGAGGAATGTTGCTGGAGTGATTGCTACAGTTAGTGACCTCTGAGGTGATAAAAAGGTAACTCCGTCAAGGGAATATTATATTTTTTAATGGACATTGATAAATAAAATGCCTTTTGATTAATATACGATGTTTCCCAAAAGATTCCAAATTATATACCTGGGCTATTCCAATTGATAGACATTAGAATTAATATGAAAGAGATAATGAAATGTTTTCTTCTAAGAAAAAAATAACTTATTCTCTTCTGTTCATCATCTGATTCAAATGCAATAAAGAGAGTATTTCTCCAAAAAAAAAGAAACTGGAACATGGACAAAAGTATGGGTTTTTCAAAACATTTAGTGTAAGTTTGAATCATTTTAGAGAACATATAAGGAAAAGAGACTGAGGCCCACAGATAAGAATGGAGATAAAAGGAAGATTCTGAGTATGAATCTAAGTCCCATAGCAGCTAATTACAGTGTCTAGAGAATTCCTTCAGAAATTTTTAAATTAGCATAAATTCATGTCTTTTAAGGGCTTCCCTGAGAGCTCAGTTGGTAAAGAATCCGCCTGCAATGTGGGAGACCCCAGTTTGATTCCTAGGTGGGGAAGATCCACTGGAGAAGGGATAGGCTACCCACTCCAGTATTCTTGGGCTTCCCTTGTGGCTCAGCTGGTTAAGAATCCACCTGCAATGTGGGAGACCTGGGTTTGATCCCTGGGTTGGAAAGATCCTCTGGAGAAGGGAAAGGCTACCCATTCCGGTATTCTTGCCTGGAGAATTCCATGGAGAAGTCCATGGGGTCGCAAAGAGTTGGACAAGACTGAGCATGAACTGCAGCACGCCAGGCCTCCTTGTCCATCACCAACTCACGGAGCCTACCCAAACTCATGTCCATTGAGTCAGTGATGCCATCTAACCATCTCATCCTCTGTCGTCCCCTTCTCCTCCTGCCCTCAATCTTTCCCAGCGTCAGGGTCTTTTCAAATGAGTCAGCTCTTCGCATCAGGTGGCCAAAGTATTGGAGTTGCAGCTTCAGCATCAGTCCTTCCAATGAACACCTGGGGCTGATCTCCTTTAGGATGGACTGGTTGGATCTCCTTGCAGTTCAAGGGACTCTCAAGAGTCTTCTCCAATACCACAGTTCAAAAGCGTCAATTCTTTGGTGCTCAACTTTTTTATAGTCCAACTCTCACATCCATACATGACCACTGGAAAAACCATAGCCTTGACTAGACGGACCTTTGTTGACAAAGTAGTTTCTCTTCTTTTTAATATACTGTCTATATTGGTCATAACTTTGCTTCCAAGAAGTGTCTTTTAATTTCAGGCTGCAGTCACCATCTGCAGTGATTTTGGACCCCCCCCAAAATAAAAATCAGCCACTATTTCCACTGTTTCTCCATCTATTTGCCATGAAGTGATGGGACTGGATGCCATGATCTTAGTTTTCTGAATGCTGAGCTTTAAGCCAGCTTTTTCACTCTTCTCTTTCACTTTCATCAAGAGACTCTTTGGTTCTTCTTCACTTTCTGCCATAAGGGTGATGTCATCTGTATATCTGAGGTTACTGATATTTCTCCCGACAATCTTGATTCCAGCTTCTGCTTTATCCAGCCCAGTGTTTCTCATGATGTACTCTGCATTTAAGTTAAATAAGCAGGGTGACAATATACAGCCTTGACATACTCTTTTCCCTATTTGGAACCAGTCTGTTGTTCTATGTCCAGTTCTAACTGTTGCTTCCTGACCTGCATACAGGTTTCTCAAGAGGCAGGTCAGGTGGTCTGGTATTCCCATGTCTTTCAGAATTTTCCACAGTTTATTGTGATTCACACAGTTAAGGGCTTTGGCATAGTCAATAAAGCAGAAATAGATGTTTTTCTGGAACTCTCTTGCTTTTTCAATGATCCAGCGGATGTTGGCAATTTGATCTCTGGTTCCTCTGCCTTTTCTAAAACCAGCTTGAACATCTGGAAGTTCACGGTTCACGTATTGCTGAAGCCTGGCTTGGAGAATTCTGAGCATTACTTTACTAGCGTGTGTGATGAGTGCAATTGTGCGGTAGTTTAAGCATTCTTTGGGATTGCCTTTCTTTGGGCTTGGAATGAAAACTGACCTTTCCCAGTCCTGTGGCCACTGCTGAGTTTTCCAAATTTGCTGGCGTATTGAGTGCAGCACTTTCACAGCATCACCTTTTAGGATTTGAAATAGCTTAACTGGGATTCCATCACCTCCGCTAGCTTTGTTTGTAGTGATGCTTCCTAAAGCCCACTTGACTTCACATACCAGGATGTCTGACTCTAGGTGAGTGATCACACCATCGTGATTAACTGGGTTGTGAAGATCTTTTTTGTATAGTTCTTCTGTGTATTCTTGCCACCTCTTCTTAATATCTTTTGCTTCTGTCAGGTCCATACCATTTTTGTCCTTTATTGAGCCCATCTTTGCATGCAATGTTCCCTTGGTATCTCTAATTTTCTTGAAGAGATCTCTAGTCTTTCCCATTCTATTGTTTTCCCCTATTTCTTTGCATTGATCACTGAGGAAGGCTTTCTTACCTCTCCTTGCTGTTCTTTGGAACTCTGCATTCAAATGGATATATCTTTACTTTTCTGCTTTGCTTCTCACTTCTTTTCTTTTCACAGCTATTTGTAAGGCCTCCTCAGACAGTCATTTTGCTATTTTGCATTTCTTTTTCTTGGGGATGGTCTTGATCCCTGTCTCCTGTACAATGTCACGAACCTCTGAAACTAGTACAACATTTTAAAAAATCAGTGGGAAATAATGGAGGCAGAAACAGTTGGTCATCTACCATCTTGACTGAGCCATGAAACATGAGGGAGGTGCATATAGTCCTTTCCAACTATTTTCCCCTGAGTGTATTTTTATATGTTTGAACCAATAGTGTGCAGAATATTTAATCTCTGTGTTTTCACTTAACATAATATCTAGCATTTTCTCAAGTTGCATTACCAGCTTCATAATTATCTATGAATATAAAACTCAGTTTTAAAAGAAGTTCAGACAGTTGCTTTGGAGCAAAAGGGATACATTTTTATTAATAATACCCCATGTATCTTGAGACTCAACTGTCCTAGTATGCCATATGTATAAATTATTCATTCCTTTTGAGCTAAAATTAGACTTGGGTTTTTCTGTGGGAAAAAAAAAAGTGGCTTTCTCTTATCTCAGGCATGCAGCGGAGGAGAAGGAAAATCTTGGATACTTCAGTGGCGTACGTGCGGGGGGAGGAGAACTTGGCCGGCTGGCGGCCCCGGGGAGACAGCCTCATCCTAGAGCACCAGTGGGAGCTGGAGAAGCTGGAGCTCCTGCACGAGGTACTGGGGGGAAGGCAGGGGCGGGCGAACTCTCGGGCGAAATGCCCCAAATATCATCTTATGCTCAGCTGCTGCCTGTGACCAGGGCTTGGCAGTTCTCCATCACAGTGGAGGCGTGATATAATACTTTGCTTATTAAGACCTTGATGAGCTTGCATTTGCTGGTCTTCTTAGGTGGAGAAAACCCGCCACTTTCTGCTGCTCCGTGACAGACTGGGTGACAGCATCCCCAAATCCCTGAGTGACTCGTTGTCCCCCAGCCTCAGCAGCGGGACCCTCAGCACCTCCACCAGCATCTCCTCTCAGATCTCAACCACCACCTTTGAAAGTGCCGTCACACCCAGCGAGAGCAGTGGCTACGACTCAGCAGACATTGAAAGCCTGGTGGATCGAGAGAAAGAGCTGGCTACTAAGGTGGGACTCCCTGTCTCTGCTGAGCACTTCCCTCTGAGGCTCTGTGAGCTAGTCTTTCTGTTTTCTCTTTTGCGTTTTCATCTTTCTTTGAGGGTCTCTGATTCAAGGCCTGTGCTGACACTGTGAATATAGGAGTAAAGAAGACTTAATTTCTCCCCTTAATAAGTTTACAGGCAAGTGGGTGGCTAGCTTTTAATAGAGGTGTGATCTGAAATCCTGTGGGAGGCAGAGGAGAGGCCTGCCCAGGAGGGCACCCATGAGCTGACCTTGGGAGGATACACAGGCGAGAGCCAGCAATGTACTGCATGACCAGTGTGAGGGAATTCGTGCAGGAGAGGGACAGGAGATGGAGTTGGGAAAACAGGCCAGGGCCAGATCACGAAGAGCCTGGGTGCTGGACTAAAGCATTCAGAGTGACCTGGGAATGCTTCAAATGGGTATTTGTGTTTTAGAAAGATTTCTTTGGCAGTACTAAAGAGGCTAAATTTGTGTGAGGAGACTAGAGGCAGAAAGAATTCTTTATTTCCATAATCCAGATGAGAAATGATCACGTTTTTTAACTATGGTGGGAGTATGTGGGATGAAGAAGAATCATGAGAGAGATGTTTGGAAGGTAAAATCCACATTGTTTGTGCCTGGATACCACGGGAACAGGCAGAGGGCTTGTTTGACATGTGGGTCTGGGCAACTGGCTGACAATGGAATATAGAAAAAAGAGAGAGTCTGTGATTGTTTCAGTAATCGAATGGTCATCTAGTTGATTTAGGAACATATGTCATCTAGAAATCTCCATGCCTTCTAGTACCAACGCGAGTTGAGAATTAGAGATGCCATTGTATTCTTAAACACTTTAAACTGTGGTGTTTGCAGTAATTCACTTTTGCAGTTTTGAGAATGACTTTTTATCCACTCATATTATCATCTTTATTAGGCAGGTCCAAGGCTTCCCTTGCTATATGCCTAGCTAATTTTCCAGGTTATTTGAACAGCACCTGAGCTCCACTGTGGGTCTTAGGCATGTTGTTTTCCCTCCTGCTTTAATTCAGGGCTTTGTTTAACCATCAAAACTTACTCTTCTCTTTCTCTTCCCTAGTGCCTGCAACTTCTTACCCACACTTTCAACCGAGAATTCAGCCAGGTGCACGGCAGCATCAGTGACTGCAAGGTGAGCAGCTCATGTTTTCTGTCCTCAGGTTCTGCTGCTTTTAGGTGGCTTGAGATGGGCCTGGTGTTATGTCTGAGGATGTCTGACATATCTCCTCCTGCATTTATTTATTTAATTTTTCAGTCAGAACACTGACTTCTGAAGATGAACATATCCTTCTCTGTCTCTTAGACCAATTACCAGATGGGAAACATTTGGCTTTTCCCTGGATCCCTTGGAGAAGAATATTCTGTTGAGGGTGATACGTTATTATGTAGCAGGGCACAGGAAGTCCTGAGGCTCTTGGTGGCATGAAATTTTGTTGTCCTTGACAGAGAGTGAGGTGAACACTCTCTTGAGAGAGCTTCTGCTTCACTCTCCTCCCGTCATCATCCCCTTTCCTGCTCTTCCCTAGACACGCCAAGCTTTCCACCTTGGGTCTGTGTACACGGCCTGTTTATTTTTGTCTGGAATAATCTTTCAGATAGTCCCATGATTAGCTTCCTTAGCTATTTCATCTTTCTGCTCAGATATTGCCTCCTTGAAGTGAATTCCTTTAACCATCCTCTGTGAAGCCAGCAGCTCTCTGAAACTTTTTAACCTGCTTCCCTGCTTTCTGTTTTGCTGTAGCATTGATCCCTGCCTGACACTTCTTAAAGTGTTTGTTGATTGGTTGATTCTCTGCCTTCTCCACTTACAATGTAGGCTTCAGGAGGGCAGGGCCCCTGCCATGTTCCTAGAACAGTACCTGTTGTTCTTAGTGCTCGGCATGCATAGACAGGCATGCATAGTCAATGAAGCAGGCTATCGCAGTATAAAATGCAGGCATATTTTATAAATATGAAAAGCAAGCCTTGCCTCTTTTGTAAATATCTTTATTCCTATTGTGACACTTAGGCCATAAAATATTTGTAGAAATTGTTTTCTTGAAAGACCCGAAACACAGGAGATGTGTGAATGTGAGGTCCCTGGCTGCCAAAGCTGCTCGCTGCAGAGGTCCTTGTGTCCATCTGAATCTCACTTGCCTTGCTCTGTTTTCTTCCAGTTGTCCGATCTCTCTCCCATCGGCCGGGACCCCTCTGTGTCCAGTTTTAGCAGTTCTACCCTCACTCCCTCCTCTACCTGCCCCTCTTTGGTGGACGCAAGGAGCAACTCCTTGGATCAGAAGTAAGTACCCAGACTTCACCGAGAGAAGCTAATGTGAGAACCAAGGTAAAAGCCAACCTTCTGCTTGTTCAGTGGTTCCCAGCCGAGGGCAGCACCATCTCCCAGGCAGCACTGGGAGATATGTGGGAGCCTTTTCTGGATGTCACAGTGGCTTGGAAGGTGCTCCTGTCACCTCTCAATGTCACACCTTCCTAAATCTCTGCACTATATCACTGACTCCTCTTCTTCATCCCCCTTTGCTTGATTTGTTCTTCAGTTCACAACCCTGGTTGTCTCCCCATTCATATCAGACACGGGAAGCCCCATCTAGGGAAAAATATTTTGAAATGACTTTGGGAAAAATATTTTAATGACACAGCCAAATATATAGGTAAGAGTAATAGAAACCAAGTCTAGGTCTCATGACTTAATCGTTATAATCACTGCTGTGCTGTTGCTGTCAGTCTCCTTCTCCCTTTCTCCATTTGTTATGCTTACCTGTCTGAACCCACCTGGTTCTCATCCAACTGTCTGTCTTCATGTATCAGTACTGACACAGTGGGCTGCAGAAAACAGCACAACAGGGTGATTTAATTGAATTTCACTGCCATCAACTGTAAGAAATTATTTATATGCCACTAAAAAAACTTCCCTGTTGGCGCTCATGGTAAAGAACCCACCTGCCAATGCAGGAGACCTAAGAGACATGGGTTCGATCCCTGGGTTGGGAAGATCCCCTGCAGGAGGGCATGGCAACCCACTCCAGTATTCTTGCCTGGAGAATCCCATGGACAGAGGAGCCTGGAAGGCAATGGTCCATAGGGTCACAAAGAGTCAGACATGACTGAAGTGACCTAGCACATAGTGTGCAAGAAAGCCAAAGCACGGTCACTGCAGTGTGACATGCCATCAATTATAAGATGTATCCCAATTCGAGAAACAATGAAGTGTGAGAAAAATGGGCTTTTTGGAGTTAGTGAGATACAATTGACTAGACCAAGCTGAACTTTAAAGATAACGCAGAGCTCAGGAATTGTCTCTCACAGCAGCTTTGCTCCAGACGATCACATGGGTGCCCAGTTCTTATTTGTTGCGTGCTCCACTGGTCCTTCAGGCAGTGGTTCTCAGACTTTAGAGACATCAACCTCATCTGGGAGGCTTGTGAGAGCCCAGATGGCTGAGCCCCATCCAGGGTTTCTGATTCCACATGTCTGAGCTGAAGCCAGAGAATCTGAATCTCTAACACTCTTTTCAAGTGAAGTTGATGCTGCTGATCAGGGACCTCACCTTGAGAACCGCTGCCCTAGGTGCTGCCCTGGGTGTGGCCTGGGGACTAGACAGGAGCATACCAGGGAATGGTATTCATACTCCTCAGCCTACTGTTCAGAGGGCTTCCGGACAAGAGGGAAGGCTGAGAGACTCACTGGTCATCAGTGAGAATTTCCTTTCGTGTTAATAACTGCCGAAGGATGACACCCAGTGGATGTAGGATTAATTACCTTTTGGATGTCGGCTCTGTCTTCTTAGCCAGGCTCTGAGGACCTGATATTTGCAGGGTCCCTGGTGTCTGGGGAGAAGCATTGTTTTGTGCATTGACCTCATGGACACTGTTGGTACCCCCTTTCTTCCTAACCTCTGTTTCTTTTCAAGGACCCCAGAAGCCAATTCCCGGGCCTCTAGTCCCTGTCCAGAATTTGAACAGTTTCAGATTGTCCCACCTGTGGAAACGCCCTATTTGGCCCGAGCAGGAAAAAATGAATTTCTCAATCTTGTTCCAGATATTGAAGAAATTAGACCGGGGTGAGTACTGTATGGAAAAGAGATGCCAGGTATTAGAAGACAGATTAGCGGGAATTCACTTCCAACTGTTATGCTCAAGTCTAATGCAGATGGACCCGGAATGCAGGATCGGGACTGGGTTCTGCTCCAGGTGTATCTCCGTCCCCCTCATCTGACAGGGCTTGCCAAATAGATCATTGCCTGTTTCCTTCAACCTAGGGACGTGGCCTGTTTTGATGGCCTTCAGCTTATGATCACTTAATTTTTCTGAGGAACTAACTTCTGCTGACCTGTCCTTTCAGCTCAGTGGTCTCCAAGAAAGGATATCTGCATTTCAAGGAGCCCCTGTCCAGCAACTGGGCTAAACATTTCGTCGTGGTCCGTCGCCCTTACGTCTTCATCTATAACAGCGACAAAGACCCTGTGGAGCGGGGCATCATTAACCTGTCCACAGCGCAGGTGGAGTACAGCGAGGACCAGCAGGCCATGGTGAAGGTCAGTCCTGCCCTCTTCGCTGTTCATTGCCGTACACGGCCTGCCCTTTTGAGTTCTGAACTCTGTCGTGTGTTGCAGAATCTCTCTTTTGTGTTTGGTGTCTCTGAACCATCCATGTGAAGGGCCGTGTGCCCTCTGAATATAGCAGGTGGCCACCATTGTTCCGTATCCATAGGAACCTTCTTGTTCTCCTGGGTCTCTTCCAGACACCGAACACCTTTGCCGTGTGCACCAAGCACCGTGGGGTCCTTTTGCAGGCTCTCAACGACAAAGACGTGAACGACTGGTTGTACGCCTTTAACCCGCTCCTTGCAGGCACAATACGGTAAGAAGCTCTTCTTGTGTTTCCTTCCTCTCCTTGGCTGTTGGTTCCAGGGATGTCAGCATAAACAGGAATGAAAGCCTTGTTGCGAACATGTTTCTCTGGTTACATTTGAACCCAGTTAATCTGTTGCTTTGACTTGTTCTTCTTAAGGGGGCTGCAGCTAGAGGCTGTGGGACTGAGTAAAGGAAAGACTGGGAGAACCTTAATGGTCCCCAGTGTTCACTGTGTGATCCAACCTCAGACCCCGAGAGGGGCCTCTGTCCCAGGACCCAGAGTGAGAAGGACCATCGACTGGCCTGTTTGTCCAGGGGCCTAGCGACTGGGCCTGCAGTGCAGGATGGGAGGACGAAGGACATGAAGGAGGGGCACAGAAAAGCAGACCTACGGGGCAGGGCCCCCTGAATCCCAGCCTCCAACCCTGTGTCTGTCTCATCCTCTCATCCCTTTGTCGCCTGCAGGTCAAAACTCTCCCGCAGATGCCCGAGCCAGGCGAAGTACTAGGTGACTGCGAGCACCCTCACCCGCCTTCCGAGAGATAAAGAAAGTGTTTCCCCTCATTTCTCTTTGTGATCCTTGACGGTTACTCTTGTGTGTGATCCTGTGGCTTAACTACTCGTCCCTCTCGTCCAGCACTTTTTCTAGTGCTCCTGGTTCCCATTCCCATTGCTCTGTACTCTTTTCTTTTTTCCTATGCTGAGAATCTTGTTAGAAGCATGTGGTCTAACAAAAGTGGGGAAACAAACAAACAAAAACACACACACAAAAACCCCAAGGAAATCCAAATTATTTTTTGGTATACTTTGGCTTCCTTTTGTATGATAGGTCCCCATTATGACCACTGACATCTGTGCTGCTGTCTTTGGATATCTCTGTCTGTTTTTCAAGACACCACAATACTTTTTTCTTTTCTCTGTTTGGGATATGATTTTAACTTTTCTTGGGTGGCTTAGAGACTAAAGGAGGAGACATCTAGTCTTTTTAGGACCTAAGGGGAAGAATCTTACCCTTCCCCTTTCTGTTGCTTCTTGCCATGACTAATCCCTGCATTTTCCATTCAGGGAAACAAATGGTTGTAGTGAGCTTAAAGGTGGGAAGGTGTATTCTCTGAAATTGGGGCTTATTTAGAACATAGCTATGTAATTTTAACATAGTGGAAGAGAGGAGAAGAGAGGACTTTTCAGCAGGTTTGGGACAGCGGCCGCTGTTGACTGTGTTAGAAGGGAAGAACCAGGGCTGTTGCCAGTGGGTCCCACAGGCCCGGGGGCCTTGGTGGTGGTGGTCTGGAGGATGCCAGCGTTCCCTCGCAGGAGGGCTCCTTGAGCAGCTTGTCTCACTGGGAGGGAGCCTCTTCTGAGTCCCAGTTCTGTTCTGGGCATTAGTGATGATGGTGGCTCAGTTTGGATTTCCTGCCATGGTGTCATACACAAATATCCCATCAGGAGGGAGTGTCTGCCTTCCTGGTGGTAAACCTGATGGTCTTTGTCATCATCATGATTATGGTAAGGCCGGGTAGTGACCTTGTGATGGTTGTAGCCACCTTTGATCAAAGAAATGTAGCTCTAAGAGTACACTTGAACAGAGGAGCCTGGCGTACTGCAGTCCATGGGGTCACAAAGAATCAGACATGACTAAGCGACTGAACAACAAAATACACTCGGAAGCCTCCCTCTGAATCCAGTGGCCGTTTTCAGTGATCCTCGTTCAGTTGGAAATCCTGTCAGTGATACTTGTCTCCCTCCGTGAACAGATAAGCAAACGTGGCAGGGTTTGCTTTTTGGACCCCAAAATTGTAACAGACTGCCTCGCACCACCAAAAGCAAAAGGACACCTGGGGGCAGAGATGCAGTTCCACCTGAACCCCGGCCCCAGACGTAGCTGGTTGTCTCCTCCGTGGAAATCCTGCCAGAGGGGAGAGGAGCCCTCTGCCCACAGCCTCCTGCTGTGACAGAATAGGCTCGCCTGCTGCCCGAGGCCTTGGCAGAAGATGCGCTGCCTCTTCCAGCTGCAGCGAGAGTCCCAGGAATGAACAGGAGAGGAGCCTCCGGGTACTTCGGTTGCTTTCCAGTTGACTTGGGGATGTCCTCTACCATCCTTTCCCGCCCTCGCTCACACCTTTCTTTGACCATCCCCCAGGCCATCAGGAAAGTGTCTGCTCGCTCCCACTTTGTGGAGGCCGGAGGTCCCCCGTCTTGAGGGCACTGACTCTCGGAAGGCGAGGGGGACGGGCCCACGCGCACCTCAGAACAGGTGCTGGGCAGGCGCGTCAGCACCCAGACTGTGGCCTTCCTGCCGGGGCTCGTCTTCGGGCTTCATTCATAATTGCTTTGCAAAGAGGAGGAAACGGAAGTCACTGGAGAGCTGAACAAGAGAAAGAAGAGTAATCAAAGGCTATGGCCTTACCTGAAAAATTATTAAGGAAAACTGTAGTAGATTTTTAAACTTTCTTCCTCTCCTTAAATGAAACATAGGTCACTAACCCTAATGTTACTTGTTTTCTAAGTGGTACTTGAGACTTTAACATAGTTAGAGGTTTCTTTTCTAATGGGTACAATATGCCCTTCCAGTGTCTACTCAAACCCAGGGTCTGTTTTTGCTTAGAGACAGCTTCCTGGGCTGAAATTAAGTAATTTCAGGGAACAAAGATGAGATTCGAAGGTTAACGTTTAGAGTTAGGCCATGGATGCTGCTGCTGTTAGTCTGACAGGAGGACCCATGTCTGTGACTGAAGGGGGTGGGGGAAGCGGAGGGAGAGAGGAATCAAGTGACAGACTGACATGGCTTGTTTTTGCTTCTCACTTGAACAAAACTGACTGGGAAAGTCTTTGCTTTGGGATGTCAGATACTATGACAGGCTGAGGTCAGAAGGCCTAGTGAGGCAGCGGGGCGCGGCCATGGCTCACCTGTACAGCCCCCACGGGGGCCCCTCTTCTCTAGGGACCTGTTTTCAGATTACAGCTGGTGCAAGGGTTGATGCTCCCTCTCCAGGCAGGCCCATCCCCACTTTCAAGCTCTGAGAGGGAATTTATAGCAGGAATTATGAGGCTTTTGTGGAAAAGGAAAAGTGAAAGAACTTAAATCTTTAAGGTAGCTACCTTTTAAGGTAGTTTTTGGGTTTTCTTTTTCCCCTAATGCACTCTTTTAAGCAAGCAGAATAATAACAGCAAAGCAAGGAAGAACACTCATACAAAGTAAGGAGAAATGAGTGCTATTTAAAAGTAACCATCTCCTCCCCTCATCCTCCTTACTCCTGTCAGAGCAGAAGACGGCCCCACGGCTTCCACCAGACAGGTGTCCCCACCCTCCTTGTCTCTGCGCCTGCCTAGGGGTCAGTCAGCTCCCGGGCCGGGCTCTGCGGGGTCAGCCAGCCCACGCACGGCCACCAGCGCAGGGAGGGGCTGCCTCTGGCAGCTGGGTGGGAACTTGAATTCCAGTCCATTTTTATAATGTGAGGGAAGCTGAGGGAAATTATTTCTCCCAACTAAGAAACCACTAGTTTTTTCCCCTTCAGCTGTATAGAACTTACACAACTGCTCACTTTCAATGGGGTTTTTCAGCTCTTTTAAAATGAAGGAATTAGTTAAATCACTGCAAGATCTTTTGGTACCTAAAGTAAAAACGACTTCTCCTGGCACATATATCAAAGCAAAGACTTTGTTGCCTGCTGCTTGCTGTCTAATTTACAGGGATATTTAATTTTGTAAGGTATTTGTATATTTACATAGCTGTAATTAATTGCACATTGAACTGGAAAAGCAAGGTGATGCGCTCGTAGCACCTGTCGGTACTTGGCACCCCTCATCCCGGTTCCACTCGGCTTCTCCATCAGGGCTTGTCCGTTTCTTGTTTGGTGTGGGTCCTTCGTTTTTCCCTTTTTAAAATGTGATTGTTAACCTGCTCTTTAAAAAGAAGAGACTAATCCTGCTGCTGCTCTCAGAAGGTTTGCTGAATGTATTTTCAATAGGACTCTTAACGCCTGTGCACTGCAGCTGTCCCCGTGGCCTGTGACGCTTCACCAAGGTGTGGCCAGACCGTGACCGTGTAGCGGGAACGGATCGACATGTGTTTGTTTCCCTAGTAAATAAACGGCTTGATCGGCTGAGAGACTCCCTGCTGCTGTTGTTCAAAAGGCCATTTATGAAACTTGTATTTGAGCCCCATCAAATCTTAGGAAAGCGTCTGATCGCTTAAGGGAAGGAATCAGAGTTGATATAAATTTCATGTTACAGAGTCACAGCCAAATGGCCTGTGCTCAGATAGGAAGTCCCAGCTGAGGTTGGTCTCTTGCCAAACCCTGGCTGTCGCGTGTTGTTTTCACGTCTTCGAGTTCATCCTTTTCATTTGCACATCCTGGCATCAGTTCACCTGAGGAACCCAGCAGCCTTCTATGAGTCATCCCCAACTTGGTGGTTCTGAAGCATTTGTCCCGCGAGACTTGGGGTCTCGTCACTCTCCTCGTGCACAACCACAAGACCCGTGAAGCATAAGTGGCCTTTTTGAACCAAGACTTTGCAAACTGATCTCTCCCCAGGGAAGGAGTTGAGCACATTAGCAACAATGTACATTATTAATTTCAGATTTTCATTTTCATGTTTTATTATGTAAATATGATCTGACGTTTGGAGCTTGAGTATACAGAATGTAAATATAGTTCTTGTATTTGTACTAATTCTGGTTCTTTTGCTGTATAGCCTTAGATGTGCAATGCAGACATTATCTAACTGTGTATGGTAACCTTGCATCACGGAACTATTAGTAAACGAGGTCATATTAATAAAGGTACAACCAGTGCATCAGAAGGCTTTTGATGTGCATTTATTCTTGCACCCTTTGAAAGGTATTTACACAAAGATTTTTCTTGACTGGGAAAGATACTGCTCTTCTGGGAAAAGCATCACAATGCAATGACCTACATGTTCCTTTCTGAGAATTCCAAACAACAGTTATTATGTAACTACTGTGGTGGTGTTTCTTTGAAAGTACTCTCCTCCCAGGTGTGGGAGTGGCTATTCTAGATGGAAGATTTGTCCCTTTTTTCAGGTATCAGTGAGTCTGTAGTGTGTGGTATGGTAGTGATTCTGTAGGTGGTGCAGTGGTTGGAATGTTCACTGTATCAGTTTAACAAGTTCCCATTGTGAGCAGAGCAGGAGCAGGGGCCACTGTCCTGGGTGTGTGGGGAGGAGTGGAAGCAGGGAGTTGAAGCGACATTCAGGCGAAAAGCATCAACTCAGTTCCCACGCATCCACCTGTGCCCGCGTGAGCTGGATGCTGACGACTCGGCAGCGAACCAGACAGGCCTGGTACCCGTGGCCCTCCCATTCCGGTAATGGAAGATACTCGCTACACAAATGTAAAATGTTACAGAGCAGAGTAAAGCTGAATAAAATGTTAGAAGGGATGGGAGGGAAAGAGGCGTCCTTTTAGGTGTGTGGGCAGAGAAGTCCTCTGCAGGAGATGACGTGAGAGTAGACTCGGTAAATGAATGGGTGAGCCACGCCAGGTGCATGTGCGCTCAGCCGTGTCCAACGCTTTGTGACCCATGAACTGTAGCTGCCATGCTCCTCTGTCCGCTGGATTCTCCAGGCAAGAATACTGGAGTGGGTTGCCATTTCCTCCTCCAGGGGGTCTTCCCGACCCAGGGATCGAACCTGCGTCTCCTGCATTGGCAGGTGGGTTTGTTACCATTGCGCCACCTGGGAAGCCTGAGCCATGCAAATCTCTGGGCACAGAGGTGGTCTCCAAGCAGGGGAAATAAGTACTTGAGGCAGCTGTGTCCTCAGAAGGTTCCAGAATAGGGAGGTGGCCCGGGTGGAGACAGGAAGTAGTCAGGCCTGGGTGGTTTCAAGGGCTTAGGTAACTAATTTCTTTAGAGTAAATAGGAACCAAGGGAGGATTTTGAGAAGATACATCCCATGATCTTATTTGTGTGTTTTGTTTGTTTAAACCTTTTAAATATTTATTTGGCTGCTCTGGTTGGGATTCTCGATCTTCGTTGCAGCATGCAGGCGGGTTCTTTCTTATGGCATGTGGGATCTAGTTCCCAAGCCAAGGATCGAGTCCGGCCCCTCTGCATTGGGAGTAGGGAGTCTTAGCCACTGGACCACCAGGTAAGTCCTTTTTTATGTTCTTAAAAAGGCCATTCTGGAAAGCAGCCTGTGTGTGTAGAGACAGGGGCGTGTGGAGGAAGAGAGACCACGTGGGAAGTTATTATCCTAGTGTTGAGGGTTGGAGTTGGGGGATGGAGGCTTGAACTGAGAGCAGCAAATCTGGGGAGAAAGGGTCAGATTCAGGACGTGTTATCCTGTTAGAACTTGGAGTTTGCTGAGTGACTGCATGTAGAGAAAGAAGGAAGGTAACTCCTGGGATGCATGCCTGAGCAAACAGGACAGACTTGCATTTCCCTGGGGTGAAGGAGGCTGGAGAACGGCAGAGGGCGGTACTGAGTGGATGACTTGACTGTGGCCTGTTCACTCTGAGACATCAAGTGCTCCCACCTGCAAGTGTGCTCCCTGAGGCAGCTGAATGTACTTGTTGGATTCAGGGGGAGAGATTGGGCTGGAGACACATTTAGGAACTGTCACATGAAGGTGACAATAAAGGCAAGATGGACTTCCCTGGCAGTCCAGTGGTTAAGAATCTGCCTTGCAATGCAGGGGACAAGGATTCAGTTCCTGGTTGGGGAACTAAGATCCTACATGCCACGGGGCAACTAAGCCCGGCACTGCATTAAAGAAACCACAAGCTGCAACTAAGATCCGCCAAGGACAAAAATAAGTAAATCAACAAAGGTAAGAGGTGAGGAGATCTGGGGAGCAAGAAGCTGGTGAGAATCAGCTCTGTGGTCTGGGGCAGTTGGGCGAGGGGATGACAGCAAAGCCCAGGAGAAGTGGTCATGATGAGGGCATGGTATTTGGCAACCAAGTTAAGGAAGTATGTGAAGATGGAGGAAGTGACGACTGTGTCCGGTGCAGCTGATCGGTTAAAATAAGAACTGAGCAGTGACCACAGGTTTTGGCAACGAGGAGGTTCGAAGAAGTTTGAGGGACCAGTGGAATGCCATCACTGCTTCCCAGTTTCAGAGCCAACTGAGAAGGCAGAAGGGCAATCAAAATTTCTCCTTCATTACCATTAAAGCTGCGATTGGAGAATGTGGTTTAGGTCTGGGGTTTAATGGATTCCCTAATCCTGAATGTCAGAATTAGAGGGTGGGCAGCAGTGTGTCTTGAGCTTTAATGTGCACTAGACTCCCCTGTGGGTTGTACTAAATGCAGATTCAGATTGAGGAGGCCTGGAGTGGGGCCTGAGACCCTGCATGTCTCATAAGCTTCCATGTCAGCTGAGAAGTTCCCTGATGGCAGCTGAGATCCCCAGAGAGAGAAAATGGCTGGCTTGGCCATGCCAGAGGCTCCTTCCAAACTCCGGCAGTTTCATTTCTTTCCTATGTGGGCTGATGGAAGCAGGAATGATCCAGTAACAGAGTCACTTCACATGGGAGGAGAAAATGGTGCCTCCGCTTGGGCGAGGTCGTCCGCAAGTAGAACGTCTTCTGAGTGGTGCCAAAGAGAGTCTAGCTGGAGTAGGTGCCAGGGAAAGTGGGAGGAGGGAAGGTTGAGTGAGGAGTACAGTGGGGAGGGGGGTGGGGGAGATATGGGGTTATGGAGAAGTTTTTATTTTTATTCTAAAGCAAGGTGATAGGCCAGCACGTGTGTCTGCTGATGTGGATGAATGAACTGGAAGGGAAACATGGGTGGTTGTGAACCCCTGGATGTGGCCGGCGGGGTTGGAGCAAAGACAAGAGGGGAGGTCAGACCCAGGTCCTGTGGGGAGCAGCACTGTTTATCCTAAGTGCTAGGAGGTGATGCCAAGTTGTGGGCAGCCCCCAGACAGATAACTAAGTGACAGAGTTGGAGTGGGTCGTCCTGGTCACTGATTTTCCTTGGACTCATTGGTCAACTGTAGGCCATGTCTTCCTGAACTCCACTGGGCTTTTTGCTTAAACTGCACTAGTTTTTATAAAGTGGGTTGTCCTCTGCACTTGGCCTCATCCAGGGTCTCGTGGCCACCATGGTGCTCACAAAGCTGACAGCACAGAGCATCAGGAGGGTCCATGGAACTGTGTGTGTTCATTTAATGCATCACTCCCACACCTGATTTTTCTTGGCATTCCACTTTCAATTTTAGAAACTTCTGGTCTCTGCACAGTCCTAAATATTTAGCTTTTCAGAGCACATCACATGCTTACATTATTGCTTTTAGAATATATCAGTTCAGTTCAGTCACTCAGTCATGTCCGACTCTTTGCAACCCCATGGACTGCAGCACGCCAGGCTTCCCTGTCCATTACCAATACCCGGAGCTTGCTCAAACTCATGTCCATAGGATCAGTGATGCCATCCAACCATCCCATCCTCTGTTATCCCCTTCTCCTCCTGCCTTCAATCTTTCCCAGCATCAGGGTCTTTTCCAATGAGTCAGTTCTTCACATCAGGTGGCCAAAGTATTGCAGCTTCAGCTTCAGCATCAGTCCTTCCAATGAATATTCAGGACTGACTTCCTTTATGATTGACTGACTGAGTCTCCTAGCAGTCCAAGTGACTCTCAAGAGTCTTCTCCAAGAACACAGTTAAGAAGCATCAATTCTTCAGTGCTCAGCTTTCTTTATGGTCCAGCTCTCACATCCATACATGGCTAATGGAAAAACTATAGCTTTGACTAGATGGACCTTTGTCGGCAAAGTAATATCTCTGCTTTTTAATATGCTGTCTAGGTTGGTCATAGCTTTTCTTCCAAGGAGCATGCATCTATTAATTTCATGGCTGCAGTCACCATCTGCAGTGATTTTCAAGCCCAAGAAAATACAGTCTCTGGGTTTTTTCAAAAATCACACTTTCTTTCTACCTACTGTGTCAGCAAGCCATTTGAGATCAGCTGTGGGGATTATATAGCAAGTGAGAGACCATATAATCAAATCCACTCCAACTAGTACGTGACTGACACACCCTCTTATGTAAGTAAGGATTGACCTGGGGAGCTTTGCAGGAAAGGGTTGTTTCTGTAGAATTTCAGCTTAGACTTTGATTTGGGATTTAGGGAGTTAGGGCAAGGCCAAAATAAAAAAAAATGATAAGATGAAAAGTAAGTTAACTTGAGCATTATAAGCCAAGAGTTTGAGGGTTTTCTAAAAACTAAAGGTCAGCCTGGAGCCATGACCCAGTTTTCCTGGATCTACCTTCTTCATCTTAGGGGAGACTTGGCTTTCTCCCAGCCCTGGTCTCTTTAAACCAGTCTGCAATAGTTTTCCAACCATATTGGGAAGCAGTATTTTTTTTTTTTTTTTTTGCTGGTTGTTAACACTTTAGCAAAAACATGAGAGGCTGTGTAGCACATACCAATAATAATAGAAGAAAAACTGATTGGCAGTTTAATTCGTTGTTTAACATGTTTGCCTAAAATGATGCTTCGCAGAAGTAGCTTGGGTGTGTCTAGATGTTTAGTCACATTGACTCAGCATAATTTCTCCCTTGCTAAATCTCAGACTAGAGCAATCAATTTTTTTTTCCTGCAGCAAAATCTGATAGTAGGTTTTCTTTGTAACGGAGTCTCACAGAAAAAGGAAATAGTTGCAAAAATGTTGAAAATTCTGAGAGGCATGAAGGCCTTCTTGAAGAAAGCAGTTACAATTGTGTTAAATTCTGTCTTGTAAAATTATTACACGTGCTGTTTGTTCCCCCAAAATAGTCATTGAAAGTTCAATTTACCTTTCCACTCTAAGTCAACTGCACGTCTCTAACATACAGATACACCCAGTTTCTCTGTGACAGTATTTCTCTGCGAGTTTGCTTAAGTATGGGCTGCTTATCTGATTAGGAAAGAGTGCTGGGCTCACCTCTAGCAGACTTGGGTTAAAGTTCAGTTCTGCCACAAATTAGCTGAGAAAGTCAACTTCCCTGAACTGAGTTTCTTATTTCAAATTAGACAGTATTAATAGTGGTACCTTGAAATCATACAGCATTGGAAATTCTCAGGGAATTTTCATGCTGTTTTTCAGTTGCTCAGTTGTGTCCAACTCTCTGCAACCCCATGGACTGCAGCACGCCAGATGCCCGTGGGCTTCACTGTCTCCTGGAGTTTGCTCAGACTCATGTCCATTGAGTCAGTGACGCCATCTAACATCTCACCCTCTGCCGCCCCCTTCTCCCTCTGCCTTCAGTCTTTGCCAGCATCAGGGGCTTTGCATCAGGTGACCAAATTATTGGAGCTTCAGCTTTAGCATCAATTCTTCCAATGAATATTCAAGGTTGATTTCCTTTAGGATTGATTGATTTGATATCCTTACAGTCCAAGGGACTCTCGAGAGTCTTCTCCAACACCACAGTTCAAAAGCATCAATTCTTCGGCACGCAGCCTTCTTTATGGTCTAACTGTCACATCTGTACATGACTACTGGAAAAACCACAGCTTTGACTACATGGATCTTTGTTGGCAAAGTGATATCTCTGGTTTTTAATACGCTGTCTAGGTTTGTCATAGCTTTCCTTCCAAGGAGCAAGCGTATTTTAATTTCATGGCTACAGTCACTGTCTGCTGTGATTTGGGAGAACAAGAAAATAAAATCTGTCAGTGCTTCCACATTTCCCACTTCTGTTTGCCATAAAGTGATGGCACTTTCATAGACATTAGCTTACTCTGATATGAGGAAGAAAGCAGGACACACGGAAAGTGGTACCCTGTGGTCAAGAGACTGTTAACCCCTAGATGATGGCAGGAGTTTGGGGAGGTTCCATTCTGTTTGCCCTTTATGAAGCTTCTCTGCATTTTCTGATTCTGGGTCTCTCTCATTTGCTACAAGGCTGAGGTGTCAAATGCAGTCTGTGGGAAGATGGAGATCTCTGGAATAAAAAATACATAACTAAATATAAGATATTTATATTTTTATATTTTTTCTCTTAATTTAAAAGTATATCAGATTATTTGAACTAGTAATTATAACATGTATTATTGGACTTACCATATATATTGATAAAAAATACATGACAGTAATAGAAAACAGGAGAGGGAGAAAATGGAGCTATATTGTAGCACACATTCTATATTTATGTGAAACTTTCAATATTAAGCTGAAGTACATTATAATAAATTAAAGATGCATATTGTAATCCCTAGACAACCACTTTTCATTCCAATCAGTCTTCATTCCAATCCCAAAGAAGGGCATTGCCAAAGAATATTCAAACTATTACACAATTGCACTTATTTCAAACGTTAGCAAGGTAATGCTCAAAATCCTTCAAGCTAGGCTTCACAATATGTGAACCGAGAGTTTCCAGATGTACAAGCTCGATTTTTAAAAGGCAGAGGAAACCAGAAATCAAATTGCCAACATCCGCTGGATCATAGAAAAAGCAAGAGAATGCCAGAAAAACATCTACTTCTGCTTCATTGACTAGCTAAAGCCTTTGACTTTCTTAAAGAGATGGGAATACCAGACTACTTTACTTGCCTCCTGAGAGACCTGTATGCAGGTCAAGAAGAAACAGTTAGAACTGGACGTGAAACAATGAACAATGAAGTGAACAATGAACAATGAAACAATAACAATGAACAAAATTGGTTCAAAATTGGGAACAATGAACTGGTTCAAAACTGGTACATCAAGGCTGTGTATTGTCACCCTGCTTATTTAACTTTTATGTACGGTACATCAAGCAAGATCCAACCATATGTTCTCTACAAGAGACCCTTTAGATTCAAAGACACAAATAGTTTGAAAATTTTACCACATAGGCAGTAATCACAGGAGAACTTTAAACGCTATGTTAATACCTGACAAAACTGACTTTTAAGGCTTCCATGGTGGCTCAGTGGTAATTAATCCACTTGCCAATGCAGGAGACATGGGTTCGATACCTGGTCCAGGAAGATCCCACATGCCATGGAGCAACTAAGCCTGTTCTCCACATCTACTGAGCCTGTGCTCTAGAGCCCAGGAGTGGCAACAAGAGAAGCCACTGCAATGAGAAATCCATACACCACAACTAGAGAATAGCCCTCATAGCAATGAAGACCCAGCACAGACAAAAAAAAAAAACACCACCAAATTTTAGAAACAAAGAATATTTCACATTGATAATGGGGGTCAACAGAAAGTTATAACTATTACAAATGTACATGGACCTAGCTTCAGAAGCAAAATCTTACAGAACTTAAAGAGTTAAAATACATGAGGTAAATCTTAACAGAAAAGAGAAATAGACAGCTGAAAATTCACAATTAAAGTTCTCAACAAATTAGGACTAGAGGAGAAATCCCTCAGCCTTAAGAAAGGCAACTATGAAAAACCTAAACTAACATACTTAACAGTGAAAAACTGAATGCTTTCCCTCTAAGATGGGGAAGAAGGCAAGTATGTCTCCTTTCACCACTTCAACATAGTACTTGAGACTGTAACCATTACAACAGGTAAAGAAAAGAAAAGGTGTTCAGATATGAAAGAAGTAAAATTGTGTTTATTAAAAGATGACATGCTTGCAGATGACAAAGTCTCCAGACAGAAGATCAACATACACATATTAGTTGTGTTTCTTTGTATGAATAATAATCTGAAAATGAGATTAGAAAAATTTCATCCACAGTAGGAGCAAAAATTGTATTTGGAATACATCTAATGAAAGAAGCAAAGACTCTATACTCAGACTACAAAACACTACTGAAGCAAAGAAGATCTAAATCAATGGAGATGGCAACTCTTCCAAAAAATCTATAGCTTCAGTACCCTCTCTATAAAATCCTAGGGGCATTTCATGTAGAAATCAACAAACTGACTCCAAAATTTATATGGAAGTGGCAAATGACCTAGAATTAAAACAAGAAAAGACCAGAAAATGTCATAACCCAGAGGATCTAAGGAGACATGGTGACATAATGTTCTGGATAGAAGCAGAACAGGAGAAATGCATTAGTGGAAAAATTGTACTTCTTTTTCAAAAATACTTGCTTATTTGTCTGCACGGGGTCTGAGTTATGGGAAGCAGGATCTTTAGTTGCAGCTTTTGGGCTCTAGTTCCCTGACCGGGACTCGAACCTGGACCTCCTGCATTGAGAGTGCCAAGTCTCAGTCACTGAACCGCCAGGCAAGTCCCCAAATTGGACAAGTGAAGGGTCTGAATGGATGTCTTTTTTTTTTTTTTTTAACTCACTAAAGAAGATACATGAATAGTTAATAAGCACTTGAAAATGTCTTCAACCTTATTAGTCATTAGGGAAATGCAAATTAAAACCACAAGGAGCTACTACTTGACACCCACAAGGATGGCTGTAGTCACAAAGACAGTATCAAGTGTTTGCAAGGATGTGGATAAATTAGAAGCTTCATATTCTGTGGGAAATGGTAGCGCCACTTCAAAAATAGTTTAGCACTTCTTAAAAAGTCAAACATACACTTAGCATAGAACTCAGCAATTTCACTCCCAAGCATCTACCAAAGTGAAAACATATGGCCGCGCAATGATTTGTGCATGAATGTTTAAAACAGAATTATTTATTCTTTATTGCCCAAACTAGAAAAATCCAAATAGCCAACAGATAAAAGGATAAACAAGTTATGCACAATGGAATATGGCTCAGCAATAAAAAGGGATGTACTACTCTATAAATATAATAACATGGATAAGCCTCAAAAACATTATGCTAAGTGAAAGAAGCCAACCACAAAAATTACTTATTATTCTATATTTCTAAGAATAAGCAAAACCATACAGACATTAAGTAGATCACATGTTCTGGGGCTGGGGAGGGAGCAGAGATGGACTACAAAAGTATTTTTGGGGTGTTGGAACTTCTTGGGGTGATGGAAGTATTCTCAAAAGGATTGTGCTGATAATTACACAACAGTGTAAATTAACTAAAAATCATCCAACTGTATATTTTTATAGTGTATGAATTGGCTTGCATATAAATTATACTTCAATAAATCTTTTTTTTTGAAGTACAGTACTATGAAGAAGTGATAATATCATTTTATAGTAGGATGCCAATATGTCATTCAAGCCAGAACAATTGTGAGAAATGAAAGTGATTTCTGTGAAAACGATGTAAGAAAACAGGTATGAAAAAGGACTGTCCCAGACTGACTGGCTTAAATGGTGCCCCTTCTATAAAACTGTCATTCAATAGCAACCGTTAGTGACCATCTGTTATGAGCAGGGCATAGGAAGGTGATAGAAACACACTTAGGAATGAGACAGACATGGTCCCGCTCCTCTTGGATGGATGGTACAGTGATGGAGATGGAAATGAAGGCGGGCTGTGGCAAGCACTGTTTCCACAGGCACATGGCATCTAAGTCGTCCTGGGAAAAGAGAGGAACCCATGAGCCAAGACTGCAAGGTGGCGGGAGGTAGCAAGGACGTGAGCAGGCCAAGCAGCAACTCAGGCCCTTCTCTGGAACGAGAAAGTAATTCAGTGTCTGGAACACAGCCTAAGAGAAGAGAATAGAAGTGAGTCCTTGTCTCACACTGTTGTATATTGTGGGGGGGTCAGGGTGGGGGGAGATGGCAGTCCTTGAATTTGAAAGTAAAATTTATTACTTGGGCTGGAGATCTAGCAGAGAAAGGGCTGTGTTCACCTTCCTGGTTAGTGTGAAGGGCTTCCCTGGTGGTTCAGATGGTAAAGAACCTGTCTGCAGTGCAGGAGACATGCATTCCATCCCAGGGTCAGGAAGATCTCCTGGAGGAGGGCATGGCTACCCACTCTAGTATTCTTGCCTGGAGAATTTCATGCAGAGGAGCCTGATGGGCTACAGTCCATGGGGTCGCAGAGAGTCGGTCATGACTGAGCAACTAAGTCGGTCACATTGGTCAGTCCTGCAGACCAAGCTCAGAATGAGCATATGTTCCAGACAATTTGGATCCTCTGGGGAGAAAAAAGCACTTTTAATAGGATGTGCTGGGACTTCCCTGGTGGTCCAGTAGCTAAGACTCTGTACTCCCAATGCAGGGAGCCCAGGTTCAATCCCTGGTCAGGGAAATAGATCCCACATGCCACAACCAAGAGTTTGCATGCCCCAACTAAAGATCCTGTGTGCTGCAACTAAGACCCAGCACAGCCAATAAGAGAAATTAAAATAAAAGGGGGAGGGATGCTGGTGCATCCTAAAGGGGTGTAGAACTGAGGTAATGATCTTGGGGGAAAGGAGGAGACGCCTGGAATGATGTGTTTGAATTGGAAAAACAGATGTTGTGAAATGCATGGGTGTGTCTTCTAGTCAAGTGGGAATATTTTCTCCAGCAAACAAATCAAGTAACAGACCACTTTCTCACCAGATGGGTTTGATCTGTGAGAGCATGGCAAGGAGCTGCAAAAGTGTTTTTCTACCCCTTTCTCCCCAGAAGCTTTCACAAGAAAGCTGAGAGCAATTTTAAAATTCAGTCCTATTTGCCACTGTGGTTTATGTCTCTCCTTTCTGAGATTCTTTCATAACAAAGGGAGAAACTAAGATGTGAGTTCTGAGTACCAAACCAAACGCAAGTCCAGTGGGCTTCACTTAACCCTAGTGCTACCCCCATGAGACCTTGTCGATCCTGTTTCACACATGAGGAAACTCTGAGATTTGATAACTTGCCCCAGTTGCACAGCTAGAAAGAGCTGGAACTGGAGCCAGCTAAGGTCACAGTGTCACCAAAACCTATTGCTTTTCCTTCTCCAGCCAGCAGCCTCCAAGAAAGACATTTTGGATCATTCGAGAAGCCATCTGATCTGACTTCTGGGACAACAGGCTCCCCAACCACTGAGGCTGTCTCCTGATTCCAGGTTTTACTGAGCAGGACTTGGAAGGCATCCAGTCCATCCCAACAGGTAGTTCTAGAGTCTCACTGTGTGACTCAGCAAGTCTCGGCTCTCCGAGCCCCAATTTCCTCCTTCCCTAAAATATGAGTTGGGCTAGATCAGTGGTTCTCACACTTGTTGATGTCAGGACAACTTTACACTCTTAAAAATTACTGAAGACACAACAAGCTCTTGTTTATATAAGTTATGTCTATTAATATTTGCCATTAAAAAAAAAAAAAGAAACCTTGGAATAACAATTTTCCAAAACAAAAGGAAATGCAGTGAGATGAGTGGGCATGCATGCTCAGCTGTGTCCGACTCTTTTGTGATCCCCGGGCACTGTAGCCCACCAGGCTCCTCTGTCCATGGGATTTCCCAGACAGAAATACTAGAGTGGGTTGCCATTCTCTTCGCCAGGGGATCTTCCCAACCCAGGGATCAAACCCCCGTCTCCTGCTGAGATGAGTGGTATTGTTTGATAGTTTTTTAAATCTAACGAATGCTCTGCTTCATACAGCTTAAGACAGATGGATTCTCATATCTGTTTCTACATTTAATCTGGTCTGTGTTACATGTGATGCAGTCCCTAGGGAAACTCCACGGTACACTTGTGAGAGAAAGAGAATGAAGAAGGCAACTAATACCAGGAAATAGCTTCGTCCCCACTTCCCCGGAAAGAGTCTCAAGGACTTTCAGAGGTCCTGATCACTCTTTGAGAATTCTTTCCTCCAGCACTCAGAATCACCAGTGGGTCTTGACAAAATGCACATTTCCTGGCCTATCGCAGACTTGTGGTCTCAGAATTCACATTGAACAAGCTCCCAGTGCGACTTCCCTGGTGATCCAGTGGTTAAGAATCTTCCTTCCAATGCGGCGGATGCAGGTTCAATCCCTGATTGGGAACTAAGATGCTACATGCCGTGGGGCAGCTAAGCCTGCAGCATTGCAACTAGAGAGAAGCCTGAACACCACAAGAGATTTGATGAGCCAACAAATAACACTGGAGTTTGGGGACATTGGGCTGAAAGAGCTCCAAGATTCTGACCAGCTGGTTCATCTAAAGCTACCAAATCCCCCGTGTGGGTAGAAATGGGATTAAGGCTCAGGTCCCAGTGCAGGGCTCACTGTGGCAGTCAGCTTGCATGCTCTGGTTTGCCTGGCTTATCAGTTCATATCTCCCTAGTCACTTCCTTCCCATTCAGGGTAACGCTGAGGGCAGCTGGGCACCTTGCTTACAGCTTTAAAATAAATATGAGGCTTGCTTACAGCTATATTCTGTACCCATAGAAGCAAGGAGGGACCCATGGGCAGGGACTGCTCTTGCCCTCAGGAGGAAGTTCTGTGTTAAGCTTGGCCCCACCTAGACATCTGTGTGGTGAGTCAACCACAGTCCATGAACGCCGTGCCTGCCAGGCAACAGGAGAGTAATAAGAAAAGAAAAATTGTACACTAAGAAGTGTAATAAGGCTTGGCCAGTGCAAAACAGGCAAATATGGAAGCAACTCAAGGAAAAAAACTGATACAAAGAATGTCTCTAGTGGAGGAACCCTCATATAGAATAGGTAAATACAAGATAAAGTGGGCTGTGATACCATTTTTAAATTTCAGAGTAAGATTCCACTACTGCATTAACAGAATTAACAGAAACATTGTATTAACAGAAACATTGTTTCTGTGATTTAATTAACAGGACTTTCAATAGGCAAAAAAGGGCTATAGTGGGACATCTGCTAAGGTGGAAGTTTTAACAGTATCTATTAAAACCTATTTTACAAATTAACCTGTGCAATTGGTGCCATGGAAATAGCCTTGAATGGATCACAACTGGGTCACTATCTAGCCATTTACTGGCTGTGTGACTCTAGTAGTTAAGCAGCTGCTGACCATTTACTATGTGCAAGGCACTGTTAGGTGATGCCAAGCATCCACAGAAAGCAACAAAACTCTAAAAGTTACTTGAGGAGCTAAGCTTTGTTTACGGGCAGGGTTCAGGGCTGAGAGTGAAGACGCTTCATGCACCAGGGACTGCGCACGTGGGAGATGGAATTTAATGCCCTGAACTGCCCGTTCACCCTTACGTGGCTTCTCTACCTCCAAGCCAGGCCCCATCGCAGCCTAGCAAGTACATCCCCCACCTGCTCTCTGAGCCTGTTTCTTCGCCTGTAAAAAGCACTTTGGCCACCTCACGCAAAGAGTTGACTCATTGGAAAAGACCCTGATGCTGGGAGGGATTGGGAGCAGGAGAAGGGGACGACAGAGGATGAGATGGCTGGATGGCATCACCGACCCAATGGGTTTGGGTAGACTCCGGGAGTTGGTGATGGACAGGGAGGCCTGGCGTGCTGCGATTCAAGGGGTCGCAAAGAGTCGGACACGACTGAGCGACTGAACTGAAAAAGAGGCCACACGTCTCCCCCACAGGGTCGTGGTGAGGAGCAACGTTTCTTGGTACTCGTCACACGTGCCTACAGACAAGAATACACCTCCGGAGACTTCCCTGGTGCTCCAGTGGCTAAGACTCTGCGGGGTCCGGGTTTGATCCCTGGTGGGGCAACTAAGATCCCCCATGCCACAACTGAGAGTTCTCATGATGCAACTATAACTAACGATCCCCTAAGCAGCAACTAAGAGCCAGGCACAGCCAAATAAATAAAAATTAAAAAAGGAAAGAATACACCTCTGGCCCTGTCCAGGGTGGAGCAATTCCACGCATAATCCCCAAAGTAAGCCTGGCGAAGGGAGTGATGGACACTTGGACAACAGGCGTCCAAGCGCCCGCTACACTGGAAAGCGCGGCCCGACGTGAGCCATCATTCTTCCGGACCGAGGCTCGGAGCAGAACTCAGGCGCTACGTGTCCTTTGCCCGGGACCCGTGCCCACCGCCGGAGCCACGCCCCCGCGGGCGAGCAGGAGGTGTCATCGATGTGCTCGGCGCTCTCCTGAACCAGCCCTAGGAGTGGGCGAGCCTACTTTCCTCAGGTGGTCTAACAGGCGCCGGGCCGGACCAATGGCGTGGCATCAAGACTCCGCCCCGTCCTTCCGATTGGCCAGGGCTGGAAAGCCGCGGCCCCGAGCCTTCCGCGGAGAGTCGGATCGGGACTCAGTCCGGATCATCCTCGCCGTGCGCTCCGTGCACTTCGGGTCTGCTAGCTCCAGTCAGTTCTGCCGTCGCCGCCGTCGCCGCCATGGCCCAGTGAGTGACCCCGCGGGTGGCTAGGGGACTTTCCGGGGGCCGGCGCGGACACCGGAGCCGCCCCTGACGTCGCCTCGCCCCGGGGGTCTCCAGAGCCCGGCTTCGTGGCTCCCGGAGCCCGGAACCTCCAGAGAAGCGCCGGACCCCATGTCAGCCCCGCGGCCTCGCCTTTCCTGGGACCCAGCCCCTCTTGCCCCTCGCGGCGACGCGGGCGGATCCCGTTCCTAGGAAAGGAGAGAGAGGAGGGGACAGGCGTGGCCGAGGGCAGCTCGGGTCCCTGGACGGCCCGGCTGCGGAGACGAAAGGCCTCGGACGCGTCATCACCAGCTCGGCCGTAGTGCAGAAAAGACTCCGTGCCGTGAACCCCCTCCTTGTGCATGTGTCGTTGGTCCAGGAGAACTTGGGGACCCGCGAAGTGGTAGAGGGGGGGTGGCCTGAAGGCTGCAACCCCGGGGTATAAAGTGCAAAAGGGAGGAGTGGGCTAGAGGAACGGTAAAACGAGTTGTTAGTTGTATCAAAAGCTGGGAAACTCTGCGTTGTGATGAATTAAGTGCAACTGACACAGTTTCCTTTGTTCCTCTTCCCCTCTTTCAGAGCTGACATTGCCCTCATTGGACTGGCTGTCATGGGCCAGAACTTAATTTTGAACATGAATGACCATGGCTTTGTGGTAAGTGGGGAGGGGCACACTCTTTCCTTGGAGTCCTCGGTGCCTTAGCCTGAGTGTGGGGGAACTGTTCTGATTTGGAAGATCCCCTGTAATCTGGAACCGTGGTTCTCTTTCTGTGTGCTCTGTTGTTGCTTAACATCTTTGCAAGAAAGAGAAGGCCAACTTTACATGTGGGGGTGGGAGGGCCGTCTTCACAGTCCTCTCAGGAAGGAGTCCTGCTGAACGGATCTGCCCATTCTGCAAGGTTTGTGGCCTTGAGTAAACCTGCCCCTCTCCTGAGGAGAAGAAATCCCTCTGAAAGTGTAGATCTCTAACTTTATTGCCTAATGGGATCTGGAGAAAAGTTCAGGTGTGAGTACTAAACTGGCTTAGATACAAGGATTATCAGTGACAAAAGGTAACAGTCTGGAACTAGCTGGTTCCCAGATTTAAGTCCTAACCAAATAGTGAAAGGCTCTGGCCCGATATGTTACGGGCAGTTGACCTTTGCTTATATCCAGTCCTTTGCTTTTTTATCCTGTTGTAATTAACTTGACGGTGATCCATCAGCACTTGGGTGGAGAAAAGTTAGAATCAGGGTCCTCCCTCCCCAAAACCTTGGGCTGTGTAGAAACCCATTGTCCCTTGATCCTCAGTCTGAAGGTCTTCTGTGTCTTAGATCTCCTAATCAGGCCCCTTGTCTTTCTAGGTCTGTGCTTTTAATAGGACAGTCTCCAAAGTTGATGACTTCTTGGCCAATGAGGCGAAGGGCACCAAGGTGCTTGGCGCTCACTCCTTGGAGGAAATGGTGTCCAAGCTGAAGAAGCCACGGCGGATCATCCTGCTTGTGAAGGCTGGTCAGGCCGTCGATGATTTCATTGAGAAACTGGTGAGGCCGGCTCTCCCCCAGCTGCCACTTATCTGACAGGACTTCCTTTAGCTCTTTCACTGCGTTTTAGTTAAGAACTTTTGTCCCTTTTCAGTTTCTGGATGCAATGTGCTCACTTCTGACAAAACTGGTGCTTTAATGACTCAGTGGTGTTTAACTTGATTGGTGCTAATTAAGTAACAGTATATCCTTGGGTGGTAATAATTCTTTGTATATAAAATTCTGAGGCCACCAAGAGACATGTCAGTAAGACTTCATTATCAACCAGAATAGAGATATCAGTAATTTCAGTGAACTCTATCTTTGATATTAAAAAAAAACATAGTTCTGGGACTTCCCTAGTGGTCCAGTGGTTAAGATTCCACTATGCCTCTGTTAAAAAAGAAAAATGACCTAGAAAAGAAGAACGTTGTGATAAATGACACCAGATTTTTTGTGTAGTAAGATGTCAGGCTGCCCAGGACTAGTTCAGGCAGAATGAACTGGAAAATTGCAGAGTACTTTTCAGTGTGTGTGTGTGTGAGAGAGAGAGTCACTCAGTTGTATCTGACTCTTTGCGAACCCCTGGACTGTAACCCACCAGGCTCCTCTGTCTATGGAGTTCTCCAGGCAAGAATAGTGAAGTGGGTAGCTATTTCCTTCTCCAGGGGGTCTTCCTGACCTAGGGATTGAACCTGGGTCTCCTGCATTGGAGGCAGATTCTTTACCATCTGAGCCACCGTGGAAGTCTACTTTTTTTCAGCACAGGACAGTATTAAGTAATATAAACTGGAGCCTTGTAGGGGGAGGTTGAATAATGAATCTCCTTTGTTGGGGGAGATTGAATGATAAAGCCAGCTTAGTTGGTGAGCCATAGGAAGATATTCTTGTTCAACGCCTGGTCTTTTTCTGCCATCTTCAAATGGTGGTGATCAAATCATTTATTCATATACCAAACCATTAGATATTTACTGGACCCACACTCTGTTGCAGGCAGAGATTTTATAGATCTTTTAAAACTAATCCAATCTAGGAATATAAATTAGACAGGTGTTACCCATTGGAAATATAGAATTTTCCAAGTAGGATTTGTTTGTTGTAAAACTCTTAGTTAAAAAGAATCATTTCAGTTGTGGAGAGTTCTGACTGGGTTTGCTTGCTAGCCCTAAGTTCTCAAATAGGGTTTCCCTGGCCTGGTGGCCAGACAGCAAAGAATCTGCCAGCAGTGTGCAAGACCCGGCTTCTCTCTCTAGGTTGGGAAGATCACCCGGAGAAGGAAATGGCAAACTGCTCCAGTATTCTTGCCTGGAGAATTCCATGCACAGAGGAGCCTGTTGGGCTACAGTCCAAGGGTTTGCAAAAGTGTCAGACATGACTGAGTGATTGACACTTTGACTTTCAGCTCTAGCCTCAGAGAGGATTGTTGAAAATTAAACTTTACACACACACACACACACACACTTTCAGGCTGGGTTTATTTGGGATAAATTCTTGTTTGTTTTAACTGGTCAAGGTATGTTCATTTTTGTCTTTCATTTCTTTGCCTTAATGCTGGTGTCTGGTTAACAGGTACCTTTGCTAGACGTTGGTGATATCATCATTGATGGAGGAAATTCTGAATACAGGGATACCATGGTGAGTGTTCCTCAGTCCACGTTCTTCCAGGTTCTGGGAACATTTTAGAAAAAAGTAGCAGCACTGCACATGTAAGGGGAGAGTGGACATCCTTCTGTGGTGTTGATTCTTTGGGGACTGGCCATCAAGACATACCTGATGGATGAGGTTCTCACCGGTCACACATGTAACTCAGAAGGCTGACTGCTACTTAGACTCGGCAAGCTGGGCGTTTATGCTCATGTTCCCTTTCTCTCCACTAATACGTGATTGGGCAGTGTGGGCGAGGACAGCTGCTCTAATGGTTTCATGTGCTGGGAAAGTCCCAGTACAAGCTAAGTGCCAAATGGCCATAAGTCATGCTTGTATTAAACCACCTCATCATTGAGTCTTATTGTACAAGGTCTGTAAGGTGAGAATGTATGTTTGGCTTTATTACTTCCTGTTGGGTTGAATCGTGTCCAACTCCTGCAACTCCATGGACTGTAGTCTACCAGGCTACAGTTCTCTGTCCATGGGGATTCTCTGGGCAAGAGTACTGGAGTTGGTTGCCAGTTCTTTCTCCAGGGGATCTTCCCAATTCAGGAATCGAGCCTGGGTCTCCTGCATTGCAGGCATATTCTTTACCAACTGAGCTACGAGGGAAGCCCTCCCTTTGGGTAGCTATCTTAAACATCCATGGACTTTTTTAAGTTCCCAAACTGAGGGAATTAAGTATCTTGAATGACCAGGTTATTCTTGGATTCTTGGGTCACTGAAGTCAAATGTGGGATGTCCATACCTGTCTCATATGGTGGGAGAAACTGATTTTAGGAAATATGATGAAATTCTTTTTCTTTCCTGTAGAGACGGTGTCGAGACCTCAAAGAGAAGGGCATCTTGTTTGTGGGGAGCGGAGTTAGCGGTGGAGAGGACGGGGCCCGGTATGGCCCGTCGCTTATGCCCGGAGGGAACAAGGAGGCCTGGTAAGTACCACAGGCACCACCTGCGTGGGCACAGGGCGCCTGGACCTGGAGATCGGTGGGTGGAGGTCAGCCCTGCCACCCACTCTCCTCTGTGCAGTCTGAGTGATGGAGATGGGAGACGCTGATCTATACATTTTGTTGCTTTGGTGTAATGTGTGTGTCTGTTTCTCTTTTCCTTTTTTTCTCTGTTATTTCCTCCAGTACCAATAATGGAAGTTCTAAGTAGGCTTCAAGGGTTCAGAGGCTTTAAGAAGGCAGCTCAGATAATGCACTGTCTGGACTTAGGAGTAGGATTTGCCTCTTCAGCTCAGATATAGTTAATCACTGAGTAATGGCAGTCAGATGGGGCCTCTTCCGTTCCCTGGAAACCAGGTAGAGAATTTTTACTTAACTAAGGAAGAAACGAATTTTACATTGCTCACTGTGCTGTGTGTAAGGGGACGGGTAGTCGGCCAGAAGGGAGGTGCTCTGGTGATGATGTAACAGGTGGGCTGTATGAGACAGAGGGCTTGGGGTGGTAAGCCGGGTAGAGGATTAAAATGAAAAGATGCAAATAATTAGTTATACGTAACTTATACTGAGGGAAACACCACTGCTGAGGCTGCAGAAGAGAAAGCCAGATAGAGGACAATAGATGGAGCAGAAGAGAAAGAAAT
The DNA here is from genome assembly GCF_963930625.1 of Muntiacus reevesi. Classification (NCBI taxonomy): domain Eukaryota; kingdom Metazoa; phylum Chordata; class Mammalia; order Artiodactyla; family Cervidae; genus Muntiacus; species Muntiacus reevesi. Next base: position 89,367,183 of record NC_089253.1, on the reverse strand, counting down.
AGAAAAGGAAGGATCCCTGAGGGAGACATGGATAGGTAATGTGCTTTTTTGAATGAGTTTGGTTTCCAAATATTCTAGACTTATACTAGGCAATAAAGTAAGGCGTGATCAGGGGACTTCCCTGGTGATCTTATGGTTAAGACTCTGAGCTTCTGTTGTAGGGTGCATGGGTTCAGTCCCTGTTTGGGGAACTAAGATCCCACATGCTTTGAGGCTTGGAGGAAAAAAGTTAAAAAAAAGAATTTATTAAAAAAGGAGTGATCAAATCCAGTCCCCAGAGATGAGGGGTTTATCGGGGAAGACTATTCTTTTAATTACTCCCTTAATGATTAGTTAGTTAGTTCATTCGCTCGGTCATGTCCCACTCTTTGGGACCCGTGGACTGCAGCACACCAGGCTTCCTTGTCCATCACCAACTCCCAGAGCTTGCTCGCTTATGTCCATCGAGTCAGTGATGCCATCCAACCATCTCATCCTCTGTCGTCCTCTTCTCCTCCTGCCTTCAGTCTTTCCCTAATGATTCTCTTCAATATGTTAAAATCTAGAAGCAGAGGCCTTCCTGCTTCTCAAAATCTTGAAAAGATTTACCTTGGGTACTGCCCAGTGGGGGCTGTTAGAATTGCAGACAATACACACGAAAGTGCTTTATACAGACATTCATGAGTGCTCCAGTTCCCATGAATACATTTTCCTGACTGGCCCGTCAAGAGCAGAAATGGTACTTTTACCTGAAGAAGTGAGTCAGAGTCCAGGGAAGCTCTGAAGGGTTAAAGTGGAGCTGCCTCGGCCCCTCATCCTTTGCAGCACTCTCAGGTTTTGTGTCTTCACCAAATCCCTTTTGTGAAGTAGCCTGTATTGGCTAGTAGTGAGGAGAACAGAAGGAAAAGGTGTCAGGAGTTACAGGAGGCGTACAAGGAGTGCAGAGCAGCTGCTTTTTCTCTGAACAATAAGGAGTGCAGCTCTTGAAGCACTTCCGGGTTCTGTCTGTCCAGGATCCTGCCATCAGTGATAACATCATTCCAGACAATAGAAGGCTCTGTGGGAACGGCAGGGATCGAAGTGTCTTCTGATGCACAGAAGTTACTCTTGGGGCTTTGCTGACCCTTCCGCCCTGGCTTTTTGTCTCCTATCTCAAACCAGATAGTCTGCAGCCTCCAACTGGCTTACCTTGAGGACTTAGCTTATTCATTACTTTTTCAAGGGCACTTCCACCTCCCATTAGGAAACATTGGGTGGGAGGGGCCGTCCTTGAGAACTTAAGGGAGCCCTCAGCCCTTCTGTTCTTGGCAGCTGAACCACGCGCTTCCCTCCCGCAGGCCCCACATCAAGACCATCTTCCAAGGCATCGCCGCCAAAGTGGGGACGGGAGAACCCTGCTGTGACTGGGTAGGTTCTGGGCCCCTCTTGAGCCGGTTGGCATCACGGGCAGAGTGTGCAGAGGATCACTGTAGGCCTGGTGGTTTGCTTTGTCACATGAGGGCCTCAATCTTTTAAGTCACTAGCATAGCTGGTGTCTAAAATGTGTCTATTGTACATTTCTTGTATCTTAATATTCATAACTGGAGGTTGATTTTTTTTTTTGGAGGTTGATATTAAAAGCAGCCCTTCTCAATTAATCTAAAATATGGATTCCTTAAAAAAGGAACAGGAAAGACAAGGTGAACTAAGATTTTTTAGTCATATTACTTCATGGCTAAAGAAAGAATGCCAAGGGAATTCCCTGGCGGTCCAGTGGTTAGGACTTCACAATCTCACTGCCATGGCCTGGGTTCAGTCCCTGCCTAGGGAACTAAGATCCCATAAGCTGCACAGCCAAAAAAAAGAATGTCAGACTCAAATGTGGAGTTTGCTCCTGGGATGGGTACTCTGTGCTAGATTAGCACAGAAAAGCTGCAGCTTTTTGCCCTCACTGAATGTGACAGAGGCCAAGGCTAATACTTCCCCTTCTTATATTTTGTGTTATGAAAAAAATACATTGTCTCTTGTTACAGCTTCAGTCCATCCCATCAATGAAAAGAGTGCTGGGCTGGGGGCACCTGAGTTGTCATACTGGCTCCCCACTAACTAGAACTGTGACATTAGGTGGTCACTGTGTTCCCTGGGCTTCAGCCACTGTGTCCTCTGGGCTTCAGTTACTGTGTTCCATGGTCTTCAGTCACTGTGTTCCATGATCATCGGTCACTGTGTTCCCTGGACCTCAGTCACTGTATTCCGTGGGCTTCAGTCACTGGGTCCCCTGGGCTTCAGTCACTGGGTCCCCTGGGCTTCAGTCACTGTCTTCCATGGGCTTCAGTCACCGTGTTCCTTGGGCTTCAGTCACTGTCTTCCATGGGCTTCAGTCACCGTGTTCCCTGGGTTTCAGTCACTGTATTCCGTGGGCTTCAGTCACTGTGTCCCCTGGGCTTCAGTGTTCTCATTTGTCAAATACAGGGGTTGGGCTGGGTGACCTCCAAGATCGCTTTAGCTCCTAATCCCCTGGAATTTTATTCTACGTATCATTTTTATGATGTTTTGTTTTACATGATAGGGATGAAGATAGGGATGAAACAAGGACTCAAGGACACAGGGAATAAGGGGTCCTCCCCATGCCCGGGCCTGACAGGGCCTGGTGACTAAGCTGCCCTCACACTTTAATCCGTGGTCACTGAGGTCAGTCAGAACCCCTTGTGTCATGAGGGGCTGGTACTGTGATTCAGAGGACTGAGTAACTTCCTCACAAGTGTGGAGGATTGGGAAGGGAGTTTGTTCCTTGAATAAATAGCTACAATAAAAATGAAGGTACAGTGGCAGTAACTTTTTTTTAGATACATTTAGGACATAACCATGGAGAAAATAACAGTACTTGCTTGTGTATCTTGGTCAACTCTGGTTGACTTTCCATAGCCCCAAGCCCTACCCTTAGGTTATTGAAAAAACTGGTCTAGACACTAAAAGCGGGCACCCCTTAGTTCAGTACTGAAGTTACAGGAAGGAAGGGGTGAAGCAAGGTGTTATTAGCCATGTTATTTAACGGCCAAAGAAAGTGTCAAAACCAGGAGGCGGTAGGTCAGCAGTGGAAACTCGGGCGGAGGAAGCTTCTGTGTAAGGGTGACCTGGGACAGCATTCCTCCCGGCTGTGCGACTGCGGGGCCACCAGCACCGTCCACGGGCAGGCATGTCCCAGCACGTCCCTGGCCTGGAGATGGCAGCACCTGACTGTTCCGTCTGATGCCCCGTCACGCTCCTTGTCCAGACTCCTTGCCCTCCAGCCAGTTTTCAGGTCCTCTGGCTTCCCATGTGGCTTGTCCACAGGGACAGAGGAGGGTGTCGCTTGGACTAACACTGGTCGCCACTAAGATACACTAAGTTAAATTTCTCATCATAAATTCACAGAGTGGTATTGTGGTTTTATAACCTTGCTGGCTTTATTATACATCAGTACCTTGTCCACTCTGGCACCCTGGCGAGAACACATTTCTGGGCTTACATGGTTGAGGGCCAGACCTTGCATCTGAGGTCTCCTTACCCCTCAGCGGCCATTACAACTACAGAACCTTTCTATATTGTTTTGAAGTACAAGTGGTTTAACTGGCCAGCTCATTTCCCCTTGCAGTTGAAAATACTGTAGATAAGTCTTCATTTTTTTGTCTGGGGAGGGAGTCTGGCCAAAGAATTGGGCACGGGCTCCTCTGGTGTTTTGTGGACCCCTGAAGGCCTCTTGGCTTGTGGCTCTAACAGGTGGGGGACGAGGGTGCGGGACACTTTGTGAAGATGGTGCACAACGGCATAGAGTACGGGGACATGCAGCTCATCTGTGAGGCCTACCACCTGATGAAGGACGTCCTGGGCATGGGGCACCAGGAGATGGCCAAGGTGAGCCTGGGCAGGGGGCGGGGCGGGAGTGCTGCATGCTCAGTCGTGTCTGACTCTTAGTAACCCCATGGACTCTATAGCCCACAAGGCTCCTCTGTCCATGGGATTCTCCAGGCAGGAATACTGGAGTGGGTTGCCACTTCCTTCTCGGGATCTTCCCGACCCAGGGATCTAATCCACATCTCCTGCATTGGCAGGTGGATTTTTTTTTTTACCACTAGTACCACCTGGGAAGCCCCATGGGTGGTAGCAATAAATCTTTGCTCATTCTTTTTCTCTTGGTCATTCTGGTGGCCTGGCTGGACTCAGCCTAATTCAAGAGCTGCTCTCAGTAATAGGATCATAAAATCTGAGAGCCGATCACTCAGCTGGGGGCTCTTGATGGTAATCACCACCCCCACCAGGGACCTGATGGTGTGTCAGGCCAGTGTCACTCAACTGCAGGGTCCCTCATGGGAGGAACAGCAGAAGCCTGCTTTTCTGATCAAGGTGGGACTGGCTGACAGTTAATCAAAAAGTTAGAGATGGAAACAAGTGTCTCCCCCAACATTTTATTATGAAAGTGTTCAAACATATAAGACAACTGAAAGAATGAGTGATCACTTACATACACACAACCTAGACTATACCATTAACATTTTATTATATTAAGTACTTGCTTCATTGAGTATCTGTCCATCCCTCTATTAGTTTTATCTTATATAAATAAGTATATTTCTTATATATATTTGAAATGTATACTTCAAAGTAAACTGCAGGTGTTAGTACTCTTTGGATACTTCAGCATCATTAAATAGGCAAACATTTATTTTTTGGCCGCATAACAGGTGGGATCTTAGCTCCCTGACCAGTGGAAGTCTTAACTGCTGGACTGCCAATGAAGTCCCCTATTCTGAGCTTCCACTGCAGAGGACATGGGTTCCATCCCTGGTTGGAGAACTAAGACCCCACATACTTTACAGTGCAGTCCCCCCAAAAAATATAGGAAGGTATGTTCAAGAATTCATTCACCCATCATTTTATGAGACTTGGGTCCTTTTAAGTATGGCCATGCTGATAAGCATTCTAGTCAGCCTTCTCATCTAGAGTTCATCCTTTCAGTTATTTCCAGTAGAACATGATTGAAAGACGCTTACTTGCAAGGCACACAGTGCAGAATCCTTCCAGATTCTCTACATTTTTTTCCTCCTAATTTTTATTTTTATTTTTTTCCCTCCTAACTTTTAAATGTGTGTCATCCCCATTTACCTTGTTTTGCTGATTTTTCTTTATTGTTCTTTCAAAAACAATGACTTAGTTTTCATAGAAACATTACTTTTTTGTGTGTGTTCATATTTAATTTGTTTACATATATGAGTGCTGTATTATATGCCAGGCACTCTTCTATGTTGGGAATATATTAGTGGAAAAAACCAAAGTCCTTGCCCTCATGGATCTTGAGAAGACAGACAATAATGACTGATTATAAAAAGCTAGTTCATGATCATTATTGTAAAGAAAAGTAAAGGGATGTATGAGGCCGCTGTCTGGATCGACTGATGGAGAAAGGTGACTGTACGGAGACCCATGCGAGGTGAGGGTACACCCGGCTCAGGGAAGCACAGTCTGGTGATCAGAAGACCAGCATCAACAGGCTGCAATCAGACGCAGCTGCCTCTCAACATAAAACTCAGCTGGTGGGAGAAGTGTTCGGGTGTCCTGGAGAGGAGCCGGTTAGCTTCAGGTGTTGAGCAGGTTGTGAGCATCCGTCAGTATTGACAGGGGAGAAGGATGAGTCCATTAAGGGAGTGTCTCCTGTATAATCTTGGTTTCTCTCACATTGTTTTCTTTCATGTCTTGCACACAGGCCTTTGAGGAATGGAATAAGACAGAGCTGGACTCATTCCTGATTGAAATCACAGCCAGTATTCTCAAGTTCCAAGATGCTGATGGCAAACACCTGCTGCCAAAGATCAGGGACAGCGCGGGGCAGAAGGGCACCGGGAAGTGGACCGCCATCTCCGCCCTGGAGTACGGCGTGCCTGTCACCCTCATCGGTAACGCGTAGCTTTTGACTGAACTGTTCTGTCTCATGATTTTGATCCTGATGTCCTTCTGGAGTATTAGTATAGCCCGGCCACTGAGAGTTAGCAGCTCTTTCCGAGCACCTGTTCAACCCTAGTCGGCTTTCCAGGTGCAGTCTGTTCTTCCTGTATTTGTGTAAATTTATGGTGTGAGAGAAGCTGAAGCTGCCTTTGAATCTCTTTGTAATCCTTCTGCCAGTCATGTGAGGTTTGAAATGAACTCCAGAATCACTGTCTGTCTTTTGCAGTTTGACTCTGAGGATTATTATTATTATTTTTTTTTGGCTGCACTGCTCCGCTTGTGGATCTTAGTTCCCTGACCAGGGACAGAAGCCGGGGCCCTGCAGTGAAAGTGCTGAGTCCTAATCACTGGACTGCTGGGGAAGTCTCTGGATCATTTTAACATTAGTGAATTAACTATAGTCAGTGACTCAAGGTCTTTTTAATAGGAAAGGTAACTGTAATGGAATTTTTCATACAACAGTTCACACAATAATAAAATCTTAGGTACTCAGCATTTATTACTATTTTGCTAAGGTTTTTTCTCAGTTATCTAATAAAATATTACTTATGCATTTCCAGTCCTTTAATATTTCTTTCCCAAGTTCCTTCTCCTTTTAGAAGAGTACTGCTATCCTGAAGTTGTCTTATATCCTTCCCACCCTTGTTTTTTATCTTAATGAGCTAAGCATCAAACTCAAAAAGATGCAGAGAGAAGGAAATAATCAGCAGAGATAAAAATACTAAGAGGATTAACAGAACTGCATGATGGTTCTTTAAGAATAAAATAGGGGGAGGGGGGATTGGGATGGGGAATACGTGTAACTATATGGCTGATTCATGCCAATGTATGACAAAACCCACTGAAATGTTGTAAAGTGATTGACCTCCAACTAATAAAATAATATTTAAAAAAAAAAAAAAAAGAATAAAATAGGGACTTCCACCGCAGGGGGCACAGGTTCAATCCCTGATTGGGGAGCTAAGATCCCACATGCCTTTCTCTGTGGCAAAAAAACAAATATAAAAGAATAAAATAGATACATTCTGGCAAGACTGAAAAGAAGAGTGAAGGAAGGCTGTTTAAGGACAGGTTGTTGGTTGCTGCTGGCAGAGTGGCTCCCCAGCACTGTTGGCTCTTCCAGACAGGGTTGCCTTTCCCTCCCTAATCTCCCCCAACTTTGGTTTCCTGGTTAATTACGCTTCACTGTTCACAGGGTGGTTGCAGGCCTGGTGAGGAGGGAAGCAGTTAGTCCAGCTCTACAGAGAAGGAAGTGGACTGCTATTTAGCTAATCTGAACACCATCCTAGCGGGGCGGGGGCGGGGGTGGGACGGATCGTGGAACCAGTAACTGAGAGCAGTTCGTTCATCATTGACTCAGATATATTATGAGTATTACAGCCCTCAAGAGAGTCCTGCTCGGAAGTTTCAGAGACTTTGTTCCTTCCTATGGACGGCAGGCAGCTTCCTCCCTGGCCAGGTGCCATTCTTGCTTGCTGAACTAATGGGGAAGCGAGTCTTCTGTCTAATCTTTAAGCAACCCTGCGGTTACACCACACTTGCCTTCTTGTGCCTTTTGTCTTTCGAAGCCTCTACCCAGGACTGCTAAGTCATCATGTGTGTGCAAGAGCCCAGAGAGGCGGACGGGGCCAGGGAGACACCCGCTCTTAAGTCTATGGCCAGAATCCTTTCCTCAAAACTGAGGTCCCCTGTTAGTTCCTAAAGGTTTTACTTCATTTTGTCTGTTGGGAAAAATGGTCAGTGATTCTAATTTTGCGAATTGTCAATTGGGTGAATATTTATAAGTGATGATTTTTAAGATACCAAATGGTCTTAATATTAAAATACTATACTGAGGGAATTCCCTCTCCAGGGATTAAGTCCAGTGGTTAAGACTGTGCACTTCCACTGCAGGCACCATGGGTTTGATCCCCAGTCAGGGAACTAAGATCCTCTATGCGACCTGCCTCACCAAAAAGATAAAGTACTATACTGAAATTTTTTTACTCAAATGAAATAAAACTGTTAAACTGTAACGATGATCATGGATATACCGAAAATTAAACTGTAAGAATTAGAAAATGGAATTTTATGAAGGGTGAAGTCTGTGTTTCTTCTCAATGTACTGGTTGTTTCAGAGTTATGGGTATTAGTGCTTAAAAGAAAATAAATTGAGTCATTGGTGAGCATTTAAAAATTAAAGTCCTCCCAGCTGAAACAAATTTTACCGTTGGACCAACACCAAGTTAATTCTTAATAGTGATTTTATAGTAATAATAGTGATTTTGCTGCTTCGTTTTTCCCCTTAAAGCGCCCCCTTTGAATTTCATGCTGGTCTTTGTGGTTGAATACCAGCATTTATGTGGAAGACTGACTTGGATTTTTACTTTTCAGATTAACTGTTTCGAGCTTCTTAGGAAAGTTTGCTTTAACTCTGGGGGCCTAAGGCTGAGACTTCCAGCCCTTTGTAACACTGAAGTCGTGCTCCACTTCCGCTCCCCTCACCACTCCGGCTCGAGCACTCCTCCTTGGGTTCGGTGTGTGCACACTGGTGACACATTATCTACCCCCTCCCCCCACGCAGGAGAAGCTGTCTTTGCAAGATGCTTGTCATCTTTGAAGGACGAGAGGATCCAAGCCAGCAAAAAGCTGAAGGGGCCTCAGAATATCCCGTTTGAAGGAGATAAGAAATCATTCCTGGAGGACATTCGAAAGGTGGGGTGCAGGCCCCGTGGGGGTGGGGTGGGGGAGGGGGCTGCTGCCAGAGAGCATCCTGAGGCCACATGGAGGGGGGACAGTCCAGCCTTGCCCTTTGATCGGATCTGCAGCCTGTCCTAAACTGTAGTCCTTGCACTGCTGGGGTGGGGATGAGGCAGCAGGATCTGTGCTGCTGGGGGGAATGGGGAGGGGGCAGGGAGGATAGGGCATCCGTCTGCTGACTGCAGTTTTGATGAGTCTTGGTGTCCGTCTTCAGGCCCTCTATGCTTCCAAGATCATCTCTTACGCTCAGGGCTTCATGCTGCTAAGACAGGCAGCTACTGAATTTGGCTGGACCCTCAACTATGGCGGCATCGCCCTCATGTGGAGGGGGGGCTGCATCATCAGGAGGTGAGTGGCGGTGGGGGATCCGGGGGCTCAGGCGCTCTCAGAAGGGCTTTCCTGGAGCTGTACAGGGAGTCCTCGCTGGCAACCAGGCAGCTTTAGGTGTCACGCCTCACCTTCTTCCTGTGTGTCAGTTATGTGGGTGTCCACACCACCCCGTCTCAAGTGCTTCCATGTGCACCGTCATGCCATCTGCCCAGACCGCTCGAGACCTGGGCTTCGGTGTTGCTAGTCTGTACAGCAAGCTTTGGGGGTGGGATCGGGAGGACAGGTGCCTTTGTAGCTTGCTGGGGAATCTGTTACTTCCTCTCCTTTCTGCCAGGCCATCAGCCTGCTACTTGAGATTCATTGACTTCCTCTCTCTTGGTTATTTCAGTGTATTCCTGGGAAAGATAAAAGATGCATTTGATCGAAACCCAGGACTTCAGAATCTATTGCTGGATGATTTCTTTAAGTCAGCTGTGGAAAACTGCCAGGTGTGTAGCCCAGAGCTGGGTGGTATGGGAGTTCCGTCTCAGTGGGTTTTGCTCCGAAGGGTGTCTGCTTTTTCACACGCGCCTGAAAGTCTGTCTTTTCCGAGAGCTAGTTACTAGTTTCTGGCTTTGCTTTTCTGGCTCAGGACTCCTGGCGGCGGGCCATCAGTACTGGTGTCCAGGCAGGCATTCCCATGCCCTGCTTCACCACTGCTCTCTCTTTCTACGACGGGTACAGACACGAGATGCTGCCGGCCAACCTCATCCAGGTAAGCTTTAGGGTGGGTGGTGAGCATCCACCTGGGTGCTGTCCAGAGTCCCGTGCCCGCCTCTGTCCTAACCAGCCTGTCCCTTGTTCTCCAGGCTCAGCGGGACTACTTCGGGGCCCACACCTACGAACTCTTGGCCAAGCCGGGCCAGTTCACCCACACCAACTGGACAGGCCACGGGGGCAGCGTGTCCTCGTCGTCGTACAACGCCTGATGGGATTCTGTTCCAAGCCATGACTTTGCAGACCGGGACATTCCATTTGCCACACAGCACTGCTTACATGGTCCTCTGCCCTACTTTCTGCTCAGATCTCTTAAAATATCATGTGTCGTAAGAAACTCCTCTGAAGAGTTGGCCCAAGTCTCTATGTGTCAAGTAGTTCTGAGAGAACCAGCACGCCCTCTGCCCTCGCCTCTTGGGACGGAGCAGGAGTGGAGTGTGTGTGAGACACTGTGAGCCAGCTCCCCGAGGCAGAGTTCCCCGCATGTCCCCTGTGGGTGAGGGAGGCAGCAGCTCTCCTCAAGGTGGGGAAGGGTTTTGTGGAATTTGATCAAACTGGATCCTTTGTATCACACACCTGAACTCCCTTTCCTTTTACTTAATAAAAGAAAAAAAAATCCACGAAAAATCGTATTTATGCTTTTTCTCCAGACTCTTTAAGTAATCTTACCTCATCCACACTGAGCCATAGCCTCACTGGCAGAAAGATGTGCACCTGATTTCATTACATTTGAATTAGTTTATTTCCTTTATTTAGTCTTGTTAAATATTTTCTTATTTTCTTTAAAAAAAATAAAACAAAAAACCAATACCAGAAACACTAAAGTTAGGTAATGATTAACTCTAGAGGGAAGGGTGAGGAAATAGTCAGGAAGTGAGTGAACTACCTTATGACCTGGCTGTATGACTTAAGACAAATAAATTATTTAAGAATCTCTGGCCTCTGTTTACTCATTTGTAAAATGAGGATAATAATCATACCTGTCTCCTTAAGAAGCTTCCCTTGTGGCCCAGCTGATAAAGAATCCGCCTGCAATGTGGGAGACCTGGGTTCGCTCCCTGGGTTGGGAAGATCCCCTGGAGAAGGTAACGGCTACCCACTCCAGTATTCTGGCCTTCTTAAGGCTATTTTGAAGATACACCTGGTAAAAACTGAACAACACTTGACACATAATAAGCACCTACATAAATGGTAATTATTATTATTTGTAATTATTGGTAATGGTAATTATTACCACTTGAGGGTGTGCCTGTCCTGGACACAGTGGTATTTCTGAAGAAACCAAATGTTACTTCTCAGCATTTACTGGTGAATTCACTTTACAAACCAGCCCTGAAACCAGCCCAAGTTCTTGGCGGGGCGCCTCTGTGTGCTCAGGTGTGTAAGTTAAGACAAACAAATCTTCACTGAATATACCACCAATATAACCCCTTCACCACCACCACCCTGCTGGGGGGTGGAGCTTGGTGGGGGTTGGGGGTGGGAGGAGGTAGACTCAGCAGGTCTGGGGTGGAGAATTCTGCATTTCTTTTAAAAAATTATTTTAGAGAATAATTACTTCACGATATTGTGATGGTTTTTGCCATACATCAACACCAATCAGCCACAGGTATACCTGTGTATATATTCTGCATTTCTAACAAGTTCCCAGGTTCCCATTGTGGCATAAGAAGGGCAAGATAAAAGGAAACTTTTTATTGTTAATATGAGTCCTTTGCCTGGGTGTGTTTTTTTCTTTTTTTTTTACTATATATTATTTCACGCCTTAGGAATTTTATATACCATGACTTATTAGAAAAATACATTGATAAAAAACTCCTTACGTTAGCTCTAGTAAAGGGAGCCCAGCCCAATGGTTAGAGCCTGGGCCCATACCTTAGATTCACCACTAATTCACGGTGACTCTGATCCTTAACCTCGGTACCTATGTGCTGCCTCGTCTGTAAAAAGATGATAATAGCACCTGTGTCACAAAACTCTTTTGAGGATTAGTGTTTGCCACACAGTGAATCCTATTTATGATATACTCTTAATGACCTGCCTCCTGGTAAAGGTGAGGTGGTTGAACAATCTTAATTAAAAGTGGTTGGAGGTGGACACAGACGGGTTCTGCTCCCAGCCTGGTGGGTCCGTCCAGCACAAAAGCTGCGGGGACAATCCGGGGTCTGTTCTGGCAAAGGGCCTCCCTTGGCAAAAAAAATTCATGTAGGTCTATTATGATGTCAGCCACAGCTTCTTCCTGCTTTATTTGGGACAGAAGTTAATTAGAAAGACATATGGGGGAGGGAGGGAGGCTCAAGAGGGTCAGGATATATATACACACACATAGACCTGATCGATGTTATATAGCAGAAACTTAACACAATATTGTAAAGCAATCACACTTCAATTGAAGGAGAAAAAAAGAAGAAATGGATCCAACAAGGGAGCAGACATGATCTCTCAGCAGAGGCTTCAGGCAGGGAATTTGCAGCTGTCATCTTTGAGGCAGATGGAAGCCATCTTTTCAGGAGGGGTAGAGAGACCATCAGGATGTATATGCCATGTTTAGTATGTATGTTAGCAAAGACATGTTCACTGTCTAGTAATGGATATGCTGTGCCAGTTTCTGCCCAGCGTGTAACAAACCATCCTAAACTCCATGGTGTAACATAACTACCATTTTTTTATATCCTAATTCTGAGAGTCAGAAATTTGAAAGGCTATCTGGGTGACGGCTTATCTCTGTTCCATAATGTCTGGGGGCCTCAGCTAGGAAGACTTGAAAGCTGGGGGTGGTTCCATGGCTGGGACCACATGGAGGTGTCTGTCTTCTTCAATCATCACGTGGCCAGTGTTGGCTGGGACCTCAGCCCTGGCTATCAGCTGGAAAGGTACATGGTGGCCTCACCATGTGGCCTCAACTGAGGCGAACATCTTACTTGGTGGCTCAGTGTTGCAGCTAACAAAACAAACAACACCTTGCCTTTAAGACCTAGCCATATTGGCAAATAGACGGGGAAACAATGGAAACAGTGACAGACTTTATTTTCTTGGGCTCGAAAATCACTGCAGATGGTGACTGCAGCCATGAAATTAAAAGACGTTTGCTCCTTGGAAGAAAAGCTATGACAAACCTAGACAGTGTATTAAAAAGCAGAGACATTCCTTTGCCGACAAAGGTCCGTCTAGTCAAAGCTGTGGTTTTTCCACTAGCCATGTATGAATGTGAGAGCTGGACCATAAAGAAAGCTGAGCACTGAAGAATTGATGCTTTTGAACTGTGGTGTTGGAGAAGACTCTTGAGAGGTCCTAGGATTGCAAGGAGATCAAACTTTAGATCAATCCTAAAGGAAATCAACCCTGAATATTCATTGGAAGGACAGATGCTGAAGCGCCAAAACTTTGGCCACCTGATGCAAAGAACTGACTCACTGGAAAAGACCCTGATGCTGGGAAAGATTGAAGGCAAGAGAAGAAGGGGACGATGGAGGATGGGATAGTTGGATGGCATCATCGACTCAGTGGACATGAGTTTGAGCAAGCTCTGGAAGAATAGTGAAGGACAGGAAAGCCTGGCGTGCTGCAGTCCACTGGGTCGCAAAGAGTCAGATACGACTGAGTGACTGCACAACAACAGTGGATGTAGCAGAGCATTATTTCAGCCACATTATATCAGTTACAAGAGATTCATAAGTTCAAGGGAAGGAGTATTAGGCTTTACCTCTTGGTGGAGTGGAGAGTTCTAGAGGAGCATGTGGGTCAGGAGATTTTTCTTTTTTTTTCCAAATATAATCTGCCAAATATGCTTCCTTTGAAAAGGACAATTTGTGACAAGGAGAGGTTGGGAACTCTGGCCTTATTTGGGGGTTTTCCTGAGGGTCTCATATAGTAGTCAAGGCACAACATGAGAACATAACAATAGCTAACAGAGGGTGTGCCAGGCACTGTTTTAAGTTTACTCATTTCATACAAAACCTCTGAAAGAGGTACTATCATTATTCCCAGTTTACAGACAAAGCCTGAGGATGTGAAGTAACTTGTCCAAGGTCACAGAGCTCCTGCAGAACTGAAGTCTGAGCCAGAATTCACATATACAATCACCAGGTTATCATACCGCTCAGTGTGGCCAGTGGGTACAGTCACACATTGCTGTAACCATTTGTCTGGTGGTGAGGGAATCTGAAGCTCCAGAAGTCATGAGTTCTTGTGCTCAGTCACTCAGTTGTGTCTGACTTTCTGACCTCATGGACTGTAGCCCGAGAGGCTCCTCTGTCAAAATAGCAGAGTGGGTTGCCATTTCCTCCTCCAGGGGATCTTCCCAACCCAGGATCGAAACTGTATCTATGTCTGCTGCACTGGCAGGTGGTCTCTTTAACACTGTGCCACCTGGGAAGCCCCTACAGGACACTTGATCTTAGCCAAAAGGCCACCAGCTCCTAGAATATATGTAACAGCTGATGGAGGTGGAGTTTTGAATTGACATTTTACAGTGAAAATTGAGGAAAAATGAATGATTCAACATTTATGGTCCCCTATTTAATGCAGCTGGAAAGGGCTCCGGAAGCCTGCACTGTGCTTGCCCTGTTTACGGTGACAGCAGTGGGACCAGGGCAGAGGATAAGACCGTGGACTCAGAGGCCAGGCTGCTTCAAATCTGGGCTCTACCACTTCCTACCAATTTTAACCTCAGGCAAAGTTCTTTCACCTGTGGGACCCTCTTCATATATAAAATGGGGGTAATGGTACCTACCTCCGACGGCAGGGCACCTGGAGCACATTCGCGCTCAGTGAGTGTTAATCGCTGGTGATCACCAGGAGGGCCTTGTTCCTGGTGTGACGCAATGCTGCCACGTAGTGGCTAGTTCGGAGAAGTGCATGGCAACCCACTCCAGGATTCTTGCCTGGAAGATCCCATAGACAGAGGAGCCTGGAGGGCTACAGTTCATGGAGTCGCAAAGAGTGGGACGCAACTGACTGGCTGAGCAGAGAGTGGCCAGTTTACACGGCAGCTTTTCATCCAGTAAAAGCAGTTCCTACCAAACAGCTGCCCCTGAACAACAGCTCACCCCGCCCTTGAAAATCTGTGTATAACTTATACTCATTATAACCTCCAAATCTGTGGTTCTGCACCTGCAGATTCAATCCACCTCAGATTCTGTGTGTGCTAAGTCGCTTCAGTCATATCAGACTCTTTGCGGCCCTAAGGACTGTGGCCCACCAAGCTCCTCTGTCCCTGGGATTTCCCAGGCAAGAATGCTGGATTGGGTTGCCATTTCCTTCTCCATGGGATCTTCTGACCCAAGGATTGAACCCATGTCTCCTGTATTGGCAGGCAAGTTCTTGACCACTAAAACCTCCTGGGAAGCCCTAATCAACCCCTAATGGCTTTGTATGTTGAACTTCTGCCTCCTCAGCATCCCTCCCCTGCTTAGGATTCAGCTGAGATGAGGGGTAGCTGTGGGCTGAGGAGTCAAAAGGAAACCCTGTATGATTCTTCATCTGCAGCCTCTCTCCTCTATCCCTGACTCCTCCATAGAGGTAGTAGGAGAGAGGCCGCTTGTATATTCTTCCAATGAAGCACAAATAAACTCTGTGCACCCTTCTTCTCCATGGTAGTTTTACATCTGTCAAGAAAGCCATATGATTTTAACCTGCAGTGAGAAGGTGCTGGAATAGAGGAAAGGACTGGGATGCGATGAGGCCTCTAGGGGCTCTCAACATGAGTTAAAAGTAAACACAGCACGACACTGTAAAAGAAGTGTGAGAAGATCTGAAAATACTATTTCCCCCTGATGACTGCAATAAGGCTTTAGAAAATAAGTCTCCCAAGTCCCCCTCGTCATGAAAGTTCAAGTTCTGCCACTCGGTGGCGCAGTGGTAAAGAATCTGCCTGCCAATGCAGATGCAGGGGATGCAGGTTTGATCCCTGAGTTGGGAAGATCCCGTGGAGGAGGAAACGAGACCCTCTACAGTATTCTTGCCTGGAAAATTCCATGGATAGAGGTGCCTACAGTCCATGGGGTCACAGAGTTGGACGCGACTGAGCAACTGAACACATACCTTAGCACCCGTTTTTGCTAACTGAAAGAGAATTTTCACTTTTACCAGAAGAAAAGCCATAACCATAGTAATGGAGAACTTCGTAAAAAAAGATGAAGTGGCCGAGGGACTGCCTTGGTGGTCTGGTCGCTAAGAATCCGTGCTCTCAATGCAGGGGGCTGGGGTTTGATCCCTGATCAGGAACCAGATCCCCCCACGCCGCAACTGAGAGTGTGCTTGCCACAACTAAAGGTCTCGCATGCTGCAATTAAGCACCAGTGCAGCCAAATATTAATAGATACATGAATAAATATTTTAAAAAATGAAGAGGCTTACTGCAAACTTTCAAAGGCAGGGGATACATGTATATCTGAGTCAAATTTCTTTTTAAAAAAATTGGGGGCCCCTGCATTGCTGATGACCTGGGGAGCTGGGCTATTATTAAGGAGCCTCTGCTTTTTCAGGACTCACTGAGATGCTGCTGTGAGTCAGATTCTCAATAAACATTCGGTGAGCCCCCACCACGAGCTGGGCCCTGCGCTCTCACTGGACCGCAGTTAAGCAGGCTGAGCACCCAGGTCTTTAAAAACTGATTTCAGCATAGTACATTCTTTCCACTTGGGATTAATAAGTGCACACGATGTGCTAGGCCAGAAGTGTGCTAGAGCCAGTTCCTACAGCGAGAGGTGAATGCCTGGTTTTCAAGAGAAGAGAAAACTAGAGACAAACACAGCCATTACTAAGAATTAAGTTACAATGCAACTTTCCTGAAGGTCCAGTGGTTAAGACTCTGAGGTGTGTGCAGGGGGTAGGGGGTTGATCCCTGGTTGGGGAACTAAGATCCTACAGGCCATGTGGTTAGGTCAAAAGATAAAACAAATCAGGCATTTTTGAGCTGAGCTGGGTCTTTGTTGCTGCACGAGGGTCTTCTTACGGTTGCAGTTGACTTCTCTTGTGGACGGGCTCTAGGGCATGCAGGCTTCAGTAAGTTGTGGCTCAGCAGTGGTGCACGGGCTTAGCTGCCCCACGGTGTGTGGACTCTTCCCAGATCAGGTATTGAAGTCGTGTCTGCATTGGCAGGCAGATTCTTTACCACTGGATCATCGGGGAAGTCCAACAAACAGATTTTTATAAAGACATTAAAAAAAAAGAAGTTACATAAATACAGACTTAAAAAATTGTATTAAAAACTCAAAAGTCATCACTTATGATCAATTATGCTACTATGTTGCACATTTTTCTATCATCTGTTCCTGGTTATTTCCATCTACTGTGTCTGAATGGTGGGTGTGCAGCATCTCTTCCCTGTGTGAAATCACGTCCACAGGGTTAACAGAAGCTCGGTGTGTGTCCTACAGAACAGCAGATAAGGGAACAGCATGTCAGAAACCTTTCTGTTTGCAGCTTCTTTACTGATTAAGCCTGCTGACTTGCTTTTTTTTACCCATTCTCTAGCTGCATACCCTCTGAGCTTCACATAGCCAAGGTAATATATCACTAGACTTTGAAACCAGCCCTACAGATAACGCTTCTGATGTATGGGTCACTATAGTAACGGGGGTTTTACTTTGTTTTCCAGAACTTTGGAGTTGGCTCCTGCCCAGTTCAGACCAGCTAAGACCAGTTCAGACCACTGAGCCTAAAATTGGCCTGGTGCAGGACACAGATTGCCTCACCTTTTCTCTGTCTCCAATCATCTTTCCTCATGCCTACTTTGCTGCTTTTAATTTGACCTTGCCCTGTGGCATGTGGGCCCTTAGTTCCCCTGCCAGGGATCAAACCTGCACCCCCCTGCATTGGAAGGCGGAGTTTTAACTGTTTTAACCACTGGACCACTGGGGACATCCCCACCTGATTCTTTATCCCATAACTATCTCAAGACTCTGGCCCTCAGAGTTGGATCTGTGTTCTCCTTTCGTGGTGACCTCATCAACAAACTCCTTCTCTGCTGCAAACTTCAGTGTCAGGCCTGCTGCTTGTGGGGCAAACAAGCCTGTTGTTCAGTCAGTCAGTCGTGTCTGACTCTTTGCGACCTCATGGACTGCACTGCAGCACGCCAGACTTTCCTGTCCTTCACCATCTCCCAGAGCCTGCTCAAACTCACGTTCACTGAGTTGGTGATGCCATCCAACCATTTCATCCTTTGTCATCCCCTTCTACTGCCTTCAATCTTTCCCAGCATCAGGGTCTTTTCCAATGATGGCCAGAGTATTGGAGCTTCAGCTTCAGTATCCGTCCTTCAACGAATATTCACAATGGGTTTTCTTTAGGATTGACTGGTTTGATCTCCTTGCAGTCCAAGGGACTCTCAAGAGTATCCTCCAATACCACAGTTCAAAAACATCAATTCTTCAGTGCTCAACCTTCTTTATGGCTCAACTCTCAAACACGTCTCAGTTCAGTTCAGTCGCTCAGTTGTGTCCTACTCTTTGCAACCACACACACTGCAGCAGGCCAGGCTTCCCTGTCCATCACCAACTCCCGGAGCTTGCTCAAACTCATGTCCATCGAGTCAGTGATACCATCCTACCAACTCATCCTCTGTTGTCCCCTTCTCCTCCTGCCTTCAATCTTTCCCAGCATCAAGGTCTTTTCCAATGAGTCAAACAAGTCTAGTTTGTAACAAATGCTGAGTTCAGCTTCTTCATATTGGTTGCTTGAAATCTGGCAATAGTGGGAGTATTTACATCAAGGAAACCTGCAAATCAGGGTTTAATTCCTTGTTGACTGCTTATCGAAGTGGGGGGGGGGCAGATGTTAATAATGCAGATTGAACTTGAATTTGCATGGCGACTGTACCCTTTGTAGCATGAATGGCATAAGCTGAGGAAATATTCTTCCAGTATTTGACACTATTATTCAGTTCAGTAGAGAAGTTCCTTCCTCATGTCATCCAAAAATGAGTGAAACTCCAAAGAGTGAAGCTGGAAAGGAGGAAAATAACTGAAGAAAGCTTGGAAGCAGTGAAGATGTAACTGTTAGGTTTCACTATTTTTCACTTCTTTTTTTTTTTTAAGTCTTCACTGAATTTGTTACAGGGCTTCCCTCATAGCTCAGCTGGTAAACAATAGTGTTTCTGCTTTCTCTTCTCCTTTTTTTTTTTTTTGCCACAAGGCATGTGGGATCTTAGCTCCCTCACCTGGGATTGAACTCCACTGGATGGACCACCAGGAAAGTCCCTTATTTCTTTTTTTTTCCCCCTTATTTCCTTTTTTTTTTTTTTTAAATTCATGGCCACCTGGCATGTGGGTTCTTAGTTCTCACACCAGGGATTAATTCCGCACCCCCTGCAGTTAAAGTGCAGAATCTTAGCCACTGGACCGCCAGGGAATCCTGGTAAGTTCCTTAATTCTTTTTTTTTTTTTTTTTTAGTACCTTAATTCTTAACATAAAGGAAAATCAGCTAACACTTGGGTCAAAACTATATTCCTTTGGCAACGGCAATGGGGTGAGAAACTTTTTCGCTGAAGGGGATAGAAATCAAACATTTATCAGTGATCTGACTTTGTGACACTATAGAATTATAAGAAAAAAACCTCACACAAGATTTTGCAAGGCATATCAAGGTTGCAGCCGCATGGAATTTACAACCGAGTTGCGAACCCTTGTCCCTACACACACATTGTTTCTGAGAGCTGGTGTTGACAACTGTGCGGGGCGCAGAGCTGGGCCTGAGGTCCCCCGGGAGCTTGGCTGGGGCGGGGCGGGCGCAGGAGCGCTGTGAGGCCCCCTCCCCAGAGTCGCCGCCAGGGGGCGCGCGAGGCAGCGGCAGCTTCGCGCTTTGGCCCCCAGCGCGGCCCGTCGTCCGGCGCCGCGGCGGGAAAATCCGACCAGGCCGCCCTGGGGGGGCGCGTCTTTCTGTCCTGGCGCGCCAGCAAGGGTCCGCCCGCGGTGATGATGGAGGAGGAGGAGGAGGGGGCCGAGGAGCAGCAACGCTTCTCTTACCGACAGGTACAGGAGAATGGGGTCCTCGCGGGGCTGAGGAAGGACGGCGTCGAGATTCTGCGGGGAAACAGGCGCCGCCTCAGCCCAGCCTCGTCTTCGTACCGAGGCCCCAGGTCGGAGGCCGAGCTCGGCCGCCTCTGGCGCCTGCGCTTGAGCTGACCCCGCTGCCGCGGGGGGTGCTGGGAGGCGGTTTCCTTGGTTTCGCGGGTCGGAGCTTGGGGTGGCTGAGTGAGAGGGAAGATTCGAGGAAAATACCTGCCGTGCACCGGGAGTCTGGCGGCGGAGGCCCCCCTGGCTTTGTGACAGGCTCAGTCTCCTTCTCGGACAGCGTTGTTATGAGGCACGCGGCACGAGCTCCAAAAATGTTGGCTCCTCTAATCGGTGCGTCCATCCTGCGGGGGAGGAGACGGCCTCGGAACCTGGTGCAAACCCGGGCCGCCCGGCTCCGGAACCCAACGGATGTGGGTTTGAATCTCGACTCCGCACAGAGTGTTGTGTTGACTCTCCCCGAACTCATTTTCCTAGATGGAAAAATCAGGGTGATAATAACCAGCTCTCGGCATAGTTGCTGGTATTTAGTCTTTCAGTCAGCACCGCGAATAAATGCCGTGTGGGAGAGTCGTGAGAAAAACCAAGAATCTCAGAGGATTAACCGAAGAGAATTGGGAATGAACTCAGGAAAGGGGCGCTTCCTAAATTTCAGAAGCTGTTTACCCACTGCCTCCCTTTATTTTGAAGTTCGAGCCTTCAGAAAAAGTTGCAAAGTTAGGCACCCATGTGCCCCTCACCTCGATTAACCAGTTAACATTTTGCTGTATTTGCTCCCTTCTTTTCTTGAAATTATTTGATAATTAAGTACACTTAATGCTTCACCTTTTAGTTTTAATACTTTAACATGCTTCTTCCAAGAACAAGGTCATAATCTCTGATCACATTCAGGAAGCTTGATAATTGATAAAATCCTATTATCTAATATGAATCCATATTCAGTTTTCCCCAGTTGTCCCAAAGATATTCTGTCATGGTCCTTTTTTTCCTTCACCCAGGATCTAGTCGGGGATTCTGCGTTGTGTCTAGTCCTGGCTTTGGTCTCTCCTGGGACAGCTCTCCACCTCCTTTGGGTTTCATGACATTGGTGGTTTCGAAGAGTCCATTCATGGCAAAGATGTGGTAGATAAACTCTTTGAGAGCAGGGACTGTTCTTTTCAGTTTTGTATTCTCAGCCCCTAGTACAGAGCCTAGCTCTCAACAGACAATAAATACTTACTGAATAAGTGAGTCAGGCTGCAAAGATGGACTGAGAAATTTGAACCTTATCCTCTGTACAGTGGTGAACTGATGGAGGATCCCACTGTTCACTCAGCCAGGTGTTCTTGGCACTAGGTGGACAGCCGTGAACAGTACTGAAGGGTTCTGCCCTTGAGGAATTTAGAGTTTAGTAACTTAGCCTCTGACCCGGTGGCTCATTGGTAAAAAATCTGCCTGCAAGGCAAGAGACCTGCAGGAGTCCTGGGTTCCATCCCTGGGTGGAGGAGATCCCCTGGAGGAGGACATGGCATCCCACTCCAGTATTCTTGCCTGGAGAATCTTGTGGACAGAAGAGCCTGGTGGGTCCATGGGTTACAGAATCGGCTGTGAGTTAGCAACTGTGCACGCACAGGCATGACTTAGCCTCTATTGAAGAAGGCCCTTAACCTGTTCCAGGAAGTGGACGAGGGGGAAGGATGGAGGAATCTTCTGGAGCAATGAGAATGTTCCCCTATCCCTAGCCACACCTCTACACATACCTAACAAAAAGATGACTTTGGAGGGTCTTTATTCCTCCCAGGGTGGTGGTCTCTTTGTCTCTTTCCACCAACGCTTTCCACTTACCTGCTCCTGTGACATCTGAAACAAGGAAGGTAAGTCCCTTTCTTACCTGTCTGGCCTCTCCTCGGGCCCTGGACTCGTGTTTTTGCAGTCCCTCCTTGTCTTGCCTCTGCCATGAGCACTTGCTGGTAGAGGTGACGCTGTCTTGGGTTCAGCCATCACTACATCCGGTTCAGCTCCGTCCCCAGCATGGGTGGTGCGCGCACGGGTCTCAGCAAGTTTGTTGACATGAGACCGAGACCTTGGCGTGGTTTGTTTTGTTTCTTTACTCCTCTGCAGGCGGAAGAAGTGTTTTCCAGCACTGGAAGGTGTTGCTAAGGAGCACTGAGGGTCCTGTTGAGGTGGGCTAGCAAACCAGCAAATCAGAGGAGGATCCAGTGTGCCCTCGGGAGCCTTCCACAGTGTTGTCCTGATATTCATTCTTTGTCTTGTGCAGGAATGGGGCTGGCAAGGACTTGAAGCACAGGGACCAGTCCTTTTGTTTTTGCTTGATTAACTTCCATCTAGGGGCAAAAATCCCTCTCTTTTTTCACTGTGTTCTCCAGATACCTGGCACATTATTGACCAGGGGATTTTTTTGCAGAAACATAAATCAGTGGGGCCTCTGGAATGTGACTTGTAGAAACATCACTTCTAGTTAATGGTGATGATTTCGGTGAAGTAAAGATAAGGAATGACGATGGCAGGTCAGCGGGGAGAGAAGGCAGACTGGTATCTGGGAGGCACCTGTGTAACTTTACTCAGTTATTCCACATTTATGTGCCAAGTGCCTGCTGGGTGAAGGCGTGTGCTAACACGTTAGTATTAATATGTGCTACCTCAATGTTGCTGACTTGAGATGTTTCAATATTTGCTTACATAACAAATCGCTGGCCACAGGTGTTATAGTGCACTGGAAAAGTCACTCAGCCATTATGGAAAGTGCCGAAGGAATTTAGGCTGAGCAGACCGTCTTGGTCTTCATTTTTTAAGATGTGAAGAGCTCTTACTTGCAGTCTTACCCATGAAGTGTTTTGATTTTACTTCAGAGGCTAAAGGCAGCGGTTCACTACACGGTTGGTTGTCTTTGCGAGGAAGTTGCGTTGGACAAAGACATGCAGTTCAGCAAGCAAACCGTTGCAGCCATCTCAGAGGTGACCTTCCGACAGTGTGGTACGCAGCCCTGGGCTTCCTGCGGGTGTGTGGGAAGCCTGGAGGTTGATTTTGCCTGGGAGAAAGGCGGGTGGGTGCCATGACGTATCTCACCAACAGACAGAGAACATTATCACTGGACACCATCCATGAAATGTTTCTTCTATTGGCTGTAAGATTCAGTTTATGGGAAGAGCTATGTTTTTTTCTATTACAAGATTTATATATTTTTTCTTTCTGTTACACTAATAACGGGGGCATCAGCACCTTTATTTTATTGTTTTTTTTTATTATATTTTATTGTTTTAAACTACCCAGAATATTAGTTTTTTTTTTTTTTTTTTTAAACAAGGGCTGGGACAGGCTGCCCTATTTATTTATTTAATTTTGGCTGTTCTGGGTCTTCGTTGTGGTGTTCTGGCTTAGTTGCCTGGTGGCATGTGGAATCTTGGGGGCTTTCCTGGTGGCTCAGATGGTAAAGAATCTGCCTGCAATGCGGGAGATGCAGGTTCAATCCCTGGGTCAAGAAGATCCCCTGGAGAAGGGAATGGCAACCCACTCCAGTATTCTTGCCTGGAGAGTTCCATGGACAGAGGAGCCTGGTGGGCTACAGTCGATGCGGTCACAAAGAGTAGGACACGACTGAGCAACTAACACTTTCACTTTCTTTCATGTGGGATCTTAGTTCCCTGACCAGGTATAGAAACTGTGTCCCCTGCACTGGAAGGCCGATTCTTAACCACTGGACTACTAGGGAAGTCCTTGGACATTAATTTTTTTGTTTCATTGCTTTATAACTTGTTTGTATCACCCACAGTTTGACAGCTGGTATTTGCTTGACTTCAGGGGAGATGAATGTCTTCACAAGCCCTAACTCCTAGCACAATTTAAAATTAAGGGATAGTTTCTAGGGAGGAGAGGTGTAGCCACAATTACCAGAGGTTTGTAACGAAGGGTGGAGGTGGCAGGGAGGACACAGAGGTCGTAATGAATCCAGCAATGGAGCCACCCGAAGGGCCTCCTCTCACTTTCAAAAGGATTTGTAGTAGTCACTACACTTACTGTAGACATTGAGATTTCACTTTTATGCTTCTGAATTAAGGTTGAGATAGGCTAATTAAAGCACATCTCTTTTTTCTCTTTCAGAAAATTTTGCCAAAGACCTTGAGATGTTTGCAAGGTGGGTAGAGAGCTTGATTGTCCGATGCTGGGCTTGTTTCCTTGCTTTGATGCTCCCCATCTGGTGGTGAATTTCAGGGAAGCTTGAACCCCTCCCCACCCCATGTTTTGTGGAGACTGCCTCTAATCATGATTCTGTAAGAGTGGAACATCTGCTTTAATCATGTCCATTCAGACTTGATTGGGCATTTTTTGAAGTTTTCCTCGTATTTGTCGTTGAGGGAAGTGAAGTTATTCAGTTCCAGGTTAAAAAGGTGTGAGTCATGTCTCCAGGATTCTGTGCATGGTGCGCTTGATTTTAAGACTGTTTCTGCAGGTGGTGTGGTGCTGGGGTGTGAGGCTGGGCGCCGGGCTGGGCTGCTTTGTGGGGCAGCATGCAGGTGTCAGGATAATACAGCCCACGGCCCCATCAGCCCTGCATTTGCCTGCTGGTGACAAGTGAGACAGGCTCCTTGAAAAGTGTGTGTGACTGGCTTTCAGCTGGTAAAGTGTTAGCTTTTATAGTTGATTTATGCTCCTCTCTTCAATTAGTTCCATAGGTAATTGAAAACAATTGCAGCGAATTGCTTTTATGAAGCAATTTGAATGACGAAGGCCTGAAAGGGCTAAAGCTTTCTAATTTGCTCCCACTTGTGATTTGGTGCCAGCCTCTCCCACACCCCATACTTTTCACCTTTCTCCTATAGCTCTTTGTTTCTTCGATGAATATTCTGAATGAATTAAAGCAGTAGGTTCTCAGAGGGCAGGCTCTAAATCTTGCCTATTCCTGCGTATATGAGTCCCTAAAAACCGCTTAGCATCTTCAACTTGGCCAAAAGGGATCGGGATAATATATGGGATACTGACGGCTCCTGTGTTTTATCATCGTTAATTCAGGTGGTTGCCCCTTACCTGCGCCCACCCCCACCCCAAGTCGTGTGTGAAATACATTTATTGCCTTTACTTGCCATCTTTTTTTTTTTTAAAGATTTATTATTTTATGTTATCTTTGGCTGCACTGGGTCTTCATTGTTGCGCCTGGGCTTTCTCAAGTTTCCATACAAGGTCTTCTCACTGCGGTGGCTTCTCTTGTTGCAAAGCACGGGCCCTAGGCACACAGGCTCTATAGTTGTGGTGCACAGGCTTAGTTGCTCCAGGGCATGTGGGATCTTCCTGGACCAGGGATCGAACCCATGTCCCCTGAATTAGCAGGCAGATTCTTAATCACTAGACCACCAAGGAAACCCCTTGCCATTTCTTTTCTTCTTTTTTTTGACCATGCTGTGGGGCTTGTGGGATCTTAGTTCCCTGACCAAGGATCAAATCCATACCCCCTGCATTGGAAGCATGGTGTCTTAACCACTGGACCAAGGAAGTCCCTCTTCTTTTTTTTTTTTTTAAATATGAGTCCTTTATATTACAAAGGAAGACAAAAATGTAAATTAGTAGATAGATGGTGATTTGATTTGAACATAGAGTTTATCAATATAGATCAGAGTTTTTCCACCTCAGCACTGTTGACATTTTGGACTGGATGATTTCCTCATTCTGGTGGGGGCTGTCCAGTGCATTGTAGGGTATTTAGTGGTATCCCTCGCCTCTCCCCACTACATGCCAGTAGCAAGTCTCCAGCTGTGAGCTTCCTCCTCATTTCTGTGATAGCTGTAGGAAAAGACAATGACACATTTTAAATACTAGAAATAAAAATGAAATTAGAGCTATTTAGCATTGTAACACGTTAAGTTTTCAGGTACTGTGTGTTTTTTTTTTTTTTCCCCTGTGTGTTTTTTATAGTTGAGAAGCCTACTTCCTTTTGCTGGGCCCTGGGGCAGAGAGGTAGGCTTCCTAGGTGGCATAGTGGTAAAGAACCCGCCTGCCAATGCAGGAGACATAAGAGACCCAGGTTCGATACCTAAGTGGGGAAAATTCCTTCAAGGAGGGCATGACAGCCCACACTAGTATTCTTGCCTAGAGGATCCCATGGACAGAGGAACCTGGCAGGCTGTAGTCCATGGGGTCACAAAGCGTAGGACATGACTGAAGTGACTTAGCATGCACACACGGGGCAGAGATGTGTGGGCATCACTTAGACTTGTCAGCTGCACAAGGAAGGACTCATCTTTTGGGTAAAGGAGTCTGTGTAGAGGCCGTCAGCTGATGCTCTCTGAGCAAGACTGTCAGAGGCTTTACTTAGAAATGTTTCCTCTTCTGCAGTGCTCAGGGGTGTATACCAGCACTCCATAGACTTCTTCCTAAGAACTCTGAGCGAATTCAAGTGCAGATTTTCTTTGAAGACTTATCTGTTGTCTTAATTTTACATTGTCAAAACATTCCGTTAAAAAAAATATCCTGTTTTAAAGTTTATCACTGAATAGGACTCCCTGGTGGTCCAGTAGTTAAGACTCTAAACTTCCAATGCAGGGGGCCCCAGGCTCAATCCCTGGTTGGGGATCTGCATGCCATGGTGTGGGGGAAAAAATGTTTATCACTGAATAAAATAAAAAAAGCTTCCCTGGTAGCTCAGTCAGTAAAGAATCTGCCTACAGTGCAGGAGACCTGGTTCGATCCCTGGGTCTCGAAGATCCCCTGGAGAAGGAAATGGCAACCCACTCCAGTATTCTTGCCTGGAGAATTCCATGGACAGAGGAGCCTGAGCGGGCTACAGGCTGAGCGGGCAACTTAGCAACTAAACCACCACTACTGAATAAAATTGATAGTCCCAGAGGGTCACCTTTATCCTATGGTTTTGAGTTTTCCCTGTTACATAATCCCTGCTCCTATATTACCCCACTTTGAGAAATCTGAAATATATACTGCTATTTCAAGTTGGCTACCTATTAAATAGTCTTTGGAGGCTGGGAACCTAACTAGTATTTGTAACAATGTTTCTATGAAAAAAATGCACTTAAATTGTAAACACTGTAAACTCAGTTCACCTATAAACTTTGGAAAATAATCTCTCCACTTAAGTTGTGAATTTCCTTCATTTAATGTCTAGTCACCTAATGTTAACATGGTAAAGATGAAACATTTTGAAGAAGATAGGTATTCTATGGTAAATGAATTCTAGGGGCATTTTTGTTGTTCAGTCGCTAAGTCACGTCAGCCTTTGCCACCCTATGGACTTCAGCACGCCAGGCTTCCCTGTCCTTCACCATCTACCGGAGTTTGCTCAAATTCTTGTCCATTGAGTTGGTGATGCCATCCAGCCTTTTCATCCTCTTATCACCCCCTGCTCCCCCTCCCCTCAATCTTTCCCAGCATCAGGGTCTTTTCCAGTGAGTAGGCTCTTCACATCAGGTGGCCAGAGTATTGGAGCTTCAGCATCAGTTCTTCCAATGAATATTTAGGGGTATTTTGGGAATAGTCTTTAAAACCTGTGTTGCTAAACGTGTTGTATGAAAAATTGCCTTGTTCTCTAGAGTAATTTTCTGGAGCCAGAGGTTTGATTTAGGAGAGTTTGTGGTGTGTGGTGGCTGGCATAGGATATACCTGCCCCTCCATCTGGGAAAGTGGCATCATTAAAACACGGTGCAGAGAAACCAGGTGACCAGTTGAGTGGTGGAGAGGGTTGGCTCTGCTATTTGCTGAACGCTTCTTGTGATCATATATGCTGATCTTATGCTGAATAGTTCAGTGCTGCTTCCTCCTTACTCTTTTGTCCAGCCCTTCAGGAAGATGGTAACATCAACAGAGCAACTTGTCGTGTGATAGAGACGAGGGCCACAGCATGTCTCTGGTTCCTGACATCCTCCACACAGGGCACCTCTGGACCGGCTTTGTGGTCGCTATTCTGTCACTTTCTGTCTGACTCCCCCCACCCCACCCCCTTTCCTCTGTGCTAGTCCTTGCAGATGGCTAATGCCTCTTCTGACATGGATATTATCCCAGGATAGTCAGATACTGTCCGTCATGATGAGATGGCATGTGATCTTTTCACATTTGGCAGAATATGAAGGACTAATCTGGTCAAATTACAGAGTATAATTTCTGTGAGTTTTATCTTTAAGTCAACAGATATTTAGTGAGGACTTGCCATGTGCTGGTCACTCTGATAGTTATTAAGAACACAAAGACTCCCCCTTATTCCAACTTAAAAGTTCCTACTTATTTTTGGAAGAAGTTAGAAATGGCAAGAAAAGGTGTAATTAGGGTAATAAATTATTGAATAGAGCTCATTGTCTCAGATTACCTTTTAAAGCAGAGATAAGAGAACTGGAACAAGAACTTGAGTCCGCGTTGTGAGCAAGAAACAGACTCTAATTGAAAGGATGTTCTTTGTCCTAGCTGGGCTGTGTCGGGGACACATTATCTCCTAGTTAGGGAGGGACACGTGCACAAGCTTCTCCCTGTAATGTAGCCTTTGGAGAAGAGCATTAGGACTTTGGTATAAGCGAAGCTGTGCTTTGTGGAAATTCTCTGTTTCTTCTATTTAGTGTTCATCTAAGCAGCAGTGATCTTTGTATTGTGAGCTCTGTGCTGTTTTCTCTTTTCGCTGGAGGTGCCTCACAGACCCGCTTCTTTCTGCATGGTGGTCGCTGTGCCCACCGTGAGCAAGCAGGCCGTTTGGGAAGGCTGAATGCCTCTCACCCCTCTCCAAGCTCACATTCTCCAGATATCCTCGGCGCTCCAGTGGAGGTGGACAGATTGGCTTCTGCTTGCTCTCAGTCTCTTTATTTAATTGGGATCTTGGCTCATCACTTCACTCATTTCTGTGTCACTGTCACTTAACAACCTTCACCTGAAAAGATGGGCTACTTAGAGATCCTTGCTGATGTGAAATCTGGCCGTGAACTTTTGTGTTTCATCAAAACTTTAAATAATATGAAACATTTTGGTGAATTGTTTCTGCCCTTTCTACAGACATGCGAAAAGAAGCACAATTAACACTGAAGATGTGAAGCTCTTAGCCAGGAGGAGTCATTCACTGGTGAGAGATGGATTTCTTTCCTCACTCCCCTTTCCCATCAGAATACATTATTCCCAATTAATCACTGGCATCCACGAAGTGATTCCCCCAGGGCACCTTGCGTTAAAAATGAGACACGCTTCAACCGCTCAGACCTGCCTGTAATTTACAGTCTTTCTTTCACAGTGATGGATCTTGCTAAGCCAATTTGAAATTTTCTAATCAGCGATCTCTGGATTTCATAATTTGCCTTTTCTGTAACATCTCAAAACTTTGGTCCCATGTTTCAGCTACAGCAGAAACCTGTCAGACACAGGTCACAGGCTAGAGTATCTAGGGGGTGGATTTGTTATGGAGCCCACAATTTTGGTGGGCCAGGTGTGGAAGGAGTATCAGTACATCTGGGGTGTGCAGGCAGTTGAGCACATTTTCTGTCTTTTCGGAGATGTCAAGACATCATCCCAGCCCTGCCCTCACTTTACAGGTGAAGCTGGGATCGTCCCAGGCTAGTTGGCTGTGGCCGATGGCAGATCAGGATGCCTGTGAGGTTTCCTGAGTTAGTCTGACCTTAGCAGTCAAAATACTTTTACATTCCTCCCTAGGATGTGAGCTCCACAAGGGCAGGGATTTTTTCTTTTCTTTTTCTTTTTTAAGGGCAGGGATTTTTATGTCTTTCTTCTTGGCTCCATCTGCCATGCCTAGAAAAGGGCCTGACCCACAGTAGGGGCTCATGAGTAGTTGTTGAATGAATGAACTTGTGTAGCACTGACATTTCACACAGGACTTCTGTAGGTCATATTTTATACACATTATTTAAAGCTCACAATCACCCTATGAGGGTTTTTTGTAACATGACTAATTAGCCCCATTTTATAGGCCAGACTACTAGAGTTAAGTAATTTCCCAAAGTTAAATATGAAGTTTTCTTGTTGACAGCTGACCCTTAGCCTTCAAACCCTGAATCCAGTACTGATTCCACTGGACTTTTTTTTTTTTTCTATCTCTGCTCTTCTAATATTGTTTCTCTAAAGTTTAAGTCAAGGTTAAGGATGATACGATTCCTAATAGCTCCGGTGCCTGGTGGTGCTGCATATCAGTGGAAAAGACATTTTTCTCTCCTCCAAAATTCTCTCTCAGAACTGTAACTTATCAGCTTCAGTAAGCAGTTTCTATCTTTTGTAAGGAATTGGCGATGCAAGTCATCTTAGACTATTAATTGGGAAGTTTTCTGTTTATTGCGTATGTATTTACCTCAGAATATTGTTTTAATTTTGGACTGTTAAATTTTTTTCGTCTGACAGAAGCCTGTTACTGAAGAGTTGCAGCTAAATTTGTGCATTTGACTAAATCTTCCCTGAGGGCAAGGACCTTGTCTTACTATCCTTGTGTCTCTAGGATCTGGTACACAGGAATTGCGCAGTAATTTTAGTTGGGTAAATTTAGGGCTTTTGACTTTATTTGTGCTTTGTAGAGTATATTTGTGATTGGCATGTCTTTCATAAACTACAAGTTTTAATTCTTCTGATTATTCAAGGAGCTCCTATGTTAGTAAGCAGTGAGCTGACTTTTGTCATTGATTTCTTCCAGAAAAAAAAATTTGAAGCTGTGTTTAACTCCGAGGAATGTAACCCTGGGCGGGAGTGGTTGGGAAATGGCATAGATTTTTTCCTCCCTGACTAGACTTATCAATGGCTTTACAGTCAGGTAAAAATATAATTAAAAAAATATTTTTTGAGGCTTCCCTGGTAGCTCAGGCAGTAAAGCGTTCTATCTACAGTATGGGAGAGCTGGGTTTGATACCTGGAGAAGGGAGTGGTATTCTTGCCCACCCCTACCCCCAAAACAAGGGGCTCAATGGGGTGTTTAAAAATATATATATATTTTTTGTAGCTAAAATACATCACAGAGAAAAATGAAGACATCGCTCAGCTTAACCTGGAAAGAAAAGCAAAGAAGAAGAAGAAGTTGGAGGATGAAAACAGAAATTCAGTGGAGTCAGCAGAGGCTGGTGTAGAGGAAAGTGGGAATTAAACCCCGTTGCAGTTTGGAGAAAGCAGCCTTCAGCAGGCAGAGTGGCTAAAAGCACATAATGCCAATGAGGGTTCTGAAAGGGTAAGTGGAGATTAAAAGACAAAAGGCTTGGGTGCTTTTTGTATTGTACTCTCCAAGTCATTGACTACAAAAGCTGGTTTAAAAGAGAAGTGGAAACTCTTAAGCAAAATACTTCCATGTCTTACTGAAGCACATGAAAAGGGCATGGGTTTGAATGGTATATGTTGGAAATTGTATCTATTGTGTTAATAAAATTATGTTAGCAATTACATATGGTTGACTTTTTCAAGCAAAAAAATCATATGTTCATTCTTTTATATAATTTTTCAGGCTGACAATCCCTGAAAGATGACTAAAGCTGTATGTATTTAGTCCTGTTTTGGCTGCACCATGCTGCTTGTGGGATCTCAGTTCCCCAAGCAGGGACTGAACCTGGGTTCTTGGCAGGGAAAGCACTGAATCCTAACCCCTAAACCATCAGGGAAGTCCACCAACGTTGTTTTTTAAACACTTGTCACTTGTGGTCATAAGGTAAAAGGGTGGATATTTGGAAATGGTCCTTTTCACTTTTGAAAGGTGATTTTCTTCAGAAACAGTTCATGTGACTTTTCTCTGGCTATTTTGTGATTGTGGTTGGCCACACTGGATGGAACTTTTGCTTGAGAAGAAAGTCTGACTACTCCTCCAAACAGGTCAGTGTGCACCTTCTCTTTCAGGTTGTGAGAGATGATGCTTCCAGGAATCCCAGATCTGCTGTCTTCTCCTTGGGGTTTCTTAGAGGGCCAGGGCGAGCGTGCCTTTTAACCCGTTGGGACAATAGCAGCAGAGAAGAGGAACCGGCATTTACAGCGTCCGTTCTGTGTGCCAGGTGCTACTCTAGGTGCTCCAGAGAGTATTTCTTCACACATTTTCACAGTATTTTTATTTACTTTAAAATACTGATTTATTTATTTGGCTGCACCGGTCTTAGTTGTGGCACAAAGAAAGTTTAGTTGCGGCATGTGAACTCTTAGTTGAATGGGATCTAGTTCCCTGACCAGGGATCGAACCCAAACCCCCTGCATTGGGAATGTGGACTCCTAAGCCACTGGACCACAGGGAAGTCCCTTACTTGTTTATATTTTAGACAAGTGGTCCTACCACACATTCTTCAGGGATTATAACACAGGGGTGGTCAGACTTTGTAAGGAGTAGCTGGGTGTAACCCTGAGTTCTCAGAAACTGCCTCTTGCCCACTGCATGTTCTGTTCAGGGTTTAGTTTACTCTGGCATGTCCATGTGATGTCAGTCATCCTTTCCCATTCCATCTTTGCTGACCATTGGCAGAAAGGAGTTGTAGGGCTCTTTCTCACAGGCTTGCTTCCTTAGAGTCCTGGAAGCTTGTCTGAACTTTAGACTTATTAACTGTATAACCAGCTGACTGGCCATATAAAGCAGCACACATCTTTGAAATAGATGTGGCCTGGTAACATAGTTGGGGCGATTTATATTTATAATGTTTGTTGTCTTTCTTGTGATGTGGCCTGGTAACATAGTTGGGGCGATTTACATTTATAATGTTTGTTGTCTTTCTTGTTACACCAACTCCTCAAAAAAAGGTGAAATAAAAGATCCTGCATTAGTTTTTTATTACTAAATTAACAAACCAGGGAAGTTCCAAAGCATCCCCTTCTATACACAGCAACAGCTGGAATATGTTGGTCGACACTTGTCATATACAGCTGGTACCTCGACACCTAGACGTCTGGGAAAGTGTAATCAGGGCCCGCTTACTGCCTTTACTGAATTGTGGAATCTGTAAAGAACCCTTAGAGGTCATGGAGTCCAGTCCTCTCACCAAGTAGGAAGCCCTTCTACAGCACTGATGACTAAGGTCCTCTAGGCTCTCCTGAACTCCTCAGGTGCAGAGTGCCCTTTCTGTTAGTGGACACTAAATTGTTGCAGGTTTCTTCTGTGTGTAGAGAAAAGTCTTTCACCTTCTCTCTAGGTCCTGCTGCTATGTCACTTCAGTCGTGTCCAACTCTGCTCAACCCCATAGACGGCAGCCCACCAGGCTCCCCCATCCCTGGGATTCTCCAGGCAAGAACACTGGAGTGGGTTGCCATTTCCTTCTCCAATGCATGAAAGTGAAAAGTGAAAGTGAAGTCGCTCAGTCGTGTCTGACTCTTTGCCACCCCGTGAATTGCAGCCTACCAGGCTCCTCCATCCATGGGATTTTCCAGGCAAGAGTACTGTAGTGGGGTGCCATTGCCTTCTCCATCTAGGTCCTAGTTCTGCCCTTTAGAAGAAACAATCTCCCTTTTTCAAAATAATCCAGTACTGAGTCCCTTTTAGTCCAAGTTCCCATAGTACATCTTTTTAGAAACACACTTTCTTGCATAAAACATTGGATTGTCAGCTCCCTATGGGTGGGCTTGGAAATGGTGATCACTTGGTGCCTTGTGTAGGACCATACACACACACACACACACACACACACACACACAGCCTTGTGTAGGACCATACACACACACACACACACACACACAGCCTTGTGTAGGACCATACACACACACACACACACGTGCCCCATGAATACTGGGTCCCTGGAGCCTGAGATGGGCAGCAGAGGCACACGGGAGGAGGAGCCCTTGCTTGGGTTTCATGACTCTCACCAGGGATTTCCATTGTTTTGTGGTGGGGAACTTTTCTTTATACTGTGGGGAATAAGGACTTGGAGTACCTTCTTTAAAAAAAATTTTTTTTTGGCTGTGCTGGTTCTTTGCTGCTGTGTGCAGGCTTTCTCTTCTGGTATGTGGGCTTCTCAGTGCAGTGGCCTCTAGTTGCAGAGCATGGGCTCTCAGGTGCCTGGGCTTCGTTGCTATGCAGTATGTGGGATCTTCCTGGATTAGCCAACGGACCACCAGCAAAGTCCCAGGATATCTTTTTAGTGGCAGTTCCTAATGTGAGTCCTGTTGTGTTTTCCACTTGTGTTAGGTGCTTATCATGATCTTATTTGATTCACAAATTCTATGATATAGGCAGTAGGTAGTGTTTTTATCCCTATTTTATAGATGAGGAACCTGAGACTCTAGAGAGGTTAATTAAATGGCAAAACCAGGAATTTAGTCTAGAGCCCTCACCTGGAAGTACTAAGATACATTGCCACCTCCTTGAAAGCAGCCGGTAACAAGATGACAAAGCCTTCCCTGGCCTACAGCTCATAACCTTCCTTGGCACATGTCACACCGAAATTTTACTTTTCTCTCATTTGCAGAGCATGTATCCTGCCCCTTAGAGAGGCTGGAACAGCCCTGTCAGGGTGGATGGTCTTCGTCCTTCTATGTAGTACACGCTAGGTATTCAGTATTCAATGAGTTAATGGAACAAATTCAAAATATTCTAAAGCTATAAGAAGCTGGGTGAGCTACCATGATTCTCTCATCTGTAAGAATATCTGAAGTGAAAGTCACTCAGTCATATCTGACTTTTTGTGACCTCATGGAATATACAGTATACATACAAAATATATAAAAATACACTCAGAGGAGAAAAGTGGGAAAGGACTATATGCACCTCCACGTTTCATGGCTCAGTCAAGACAGTAGATGACAAACGTTCTGCCTCCATTATTTCCCATTAAATTTTTAAAATGTTGAACTGGTTTCAAGTTTAAAAGACATGAAAGTGAAGTGGAAGTGAAAGGCACTCAGTCCTGTCCGACTCTTTGCGACTCCATGGACTCCATACAGTCCTTGGAATTCTCCAGGCAAGAATACTGAAGTGGGTAGCCTTTCCCTTCTCCAGGACACCTTCCCAACCCAGGAATTTAACTGGGGTCTCCTGTATTACAGGCAGATTATTTACCAACTGAGCTATCAGGGAAGCCCTAAGAATATCTAAACATTTTAAAATATCATTTGTGGGAATTAGGCAAAAAAAAAATTTGGGTACCAAAAAAGGACTAAAGCAAGATGCACTTTATGGCCCACGGTGGGTCATTTGGCTGTGCCGATCTTACCTAGCATCTTAACAAATGTGCAGTGCAATGAAATTTAAAATTGAGATTTCCCTTGTGGAGGGGTGTGAACCAGCACTTTGGAAAACTGAAAGTGTCAGCGTTCACTTCTGGAATGTGCCATCAGTTCTTTGGTCGCTTTACTTCCCTTTAGAACCTGGCTTCTAACATCATCTTAGTAGGTTTGTGGTGGATGTTTCTGATTTTCCTAGCTGTCTCAGGTAGAGAGGGTCTGTACATTTGTCTGTGTGATTCTGAACCTGGGACCCGCAAGGAGGAACCAGGGGTGGCAGAGACAGCTTGATGTGGGTTCTCAGTAGTGGAGCTGTCGTCAGAAGGAGAGGAGACCCTGGGAGCTGGTCAAGTGTAGGGCATTCATTGGGCTTCCCTGGGGGTCTAGTGGCTAAGATTCCACACTTCCACTGCAGGCAGGGCGGGGTGAGGCAGGGCGGTGGGGGGCGGATTGGGGGGAGCGGGCCTGGGTTGGGGAATTTCCACATTCCTTGAGGTATGGCCAAGAAAAGAAGAATCTATCTGCATTTCCACCTTAATAAGGTGATTGATGCAAAGAGCTGACTTATTGGAAAAAACCCCAATGCTGGGAAGGATTGAGGGCAGGAGAAGAGGGCAACAGAGGATGAGATGGTTGGATGGCATCACTGACTCAGTGGATGTGAATTTGAGCAAACTCCAGTAGATAGTGAAGGACAGGGAAGCCTGGAGTGCTGCAGTCCATGGGGTGGCAAAGACTTGGACGCGACTTAGCAATTGAATGCCAACAAAAGGTGATCACAGTTTGGGAAAGCCTGGGCCAGAGGACCATGGTCTGCTGGCGGGGAGGTGGTGTGGGGAACCAGCACTTGGTGACCCGAGCTGGTCTGGTGAGACCAGTGGATGCTCTGAGTGACTCCCAGAGTCCTCACCATCTCCTTGTTGCTTCTGCCCAATCTGATTCAGTCATTCTTTCATGTGGGCAAAATTGCAGATTTTAAGTTCCTTTGTTGTTGAAAGTGTTAGTCGCTCAGTCGTGTTTGACTCTCTTGCAACCTCATGGACTGTAGCCCGCCAGGCTCCTCTATCAATGGAATTCTCCAGGTAAGAAGACTGGAGTGGGTTGCCATTCCCTTCTCCAGGGGATCTTCCTGACCCAGGGATCGAACCCGAGTTTCTTGCTTTAGCAGGCAGATTCTTCACCACTAGCACCACTTGGGAAGCAGGTGGTGTTCCTTGTTGTTCAGTTGCTCAGTCATGTCTGATTCTGTGTGACCCCATGGACTGCAGCACATCAGGCTTCCCCGTCTTCCACTATCTCCTGGAGTTTACTCAAATTCATGTCCATTGAGTCAGTGATGCCATTCAACCGTCTCATCCTGTCGCCCCCTTCTCCTGCCCTCAAACTTTCCCAGCATCAGGGTCTTTTCCAGTGAGTTGGCTCTTCCCATCAGGTGGCCAAAGTATTGGAGCTTCAGCTTCAGTCCTTCCAATGAATATTCAGGTTGATTTCCTTTAGGATTGACTGTTTTCATCACCATAAACTTCTTATTCAGGGCTAATTTTGTATTATGTTAAATCACTTGGTTTTGTTCTCATGACTTCCTGATTGCTTTGGCATAATTGCGAGGAGGTGGAACTTCTAGGCAAGCGCACATGCATCCCCAAGTAGGAGCAAATCCACTCTTGACACAGGAAGAGCGCCGAGGCTTTAATGAAGGGGTTAAATCCGGTCCTGAAGCACTTTTGTGAGCACTGATTGCTCAGGCTCGTGCGTCACCACTTGAATGTGAGGGGAGAGGGGGTACAGGCTTTAGATAGGCATATATACAAAAAAAAAAAACAGCTGCAGGTTGAGCTGAAAATAGCCCCCTCAGTCTGCAGAGAAGAGACTCAAGTCCACAAAGCAGCGGTTTCAGGGGCTGCCAAGCAGGATGAGCAGCCCCAGAGCTGGAGACAAGTACCAGCCAGCCTGCAAGATGCTGGCCCTCTGCTTGCTGCTGCCGCTGCTGCTGCTGCCCTCGGGGGCCGCCACTGCCCTCTTCCCAGAGGGCGGCCTCGCCGGCCACGAGAGCGGGGTGAGTAGTCTGACTCGGCTGTGTGCTCACCCTCTTGTGACCTGTCCCTTCCCTTGGCACATCTCGCCACCCCGTGGATCCCCCCTCTTCGCTTGTGGCTGAGTGTGTGTACAGCACAGACTGCAGGGCTGGCCTTTGCCAGCTGCCCGGTGCTGTGATGTCCACAGAGACCATTGACTCAGCATCATCTTCAGTCATTAGGAAACTTGTTAGAGAATGCTGACACTAAGGGGAGCGTCTTCAAGCTAGTGATCTCCACCTGCCAGTCTTTGAAACACAAAGCTATCACACTGACCTGCTGCAGTGCAATTGGTCTACTGCTGCCGCCACTGTGGCGTTAGGCACACTTACTTGTAGAATCTTAATTTATACATACAGCCCAGGTTCTCACTGGCTTAGATTAATTGACATCATTACATTTTTCATTGTGAGAAGTTGTAACTTAATGAGGTGATTTACTTCTTTTTTTTTCATTTTGAAAAACTTCCAAGAAAGAGTACATAAAGTTGACCATTAAAAATGGATTTTTCCCTGAAATTAGCAGCTGAGTTCCAGACAAGCCATTCATCATCAGATTACTCCTTAAAGCTTTCTAAGGAGTCTGAAAGGCCAGAATATAATGTCTCAATCTGATCTGTCTTTAAAAGCAATTTGTGGACAGCCAGGAGTAAGACCAGAGATGGAGAGATGGGAAACCAAGCGAAAGGAGCCTCATCTAACTTGGGGGGCTTCTTACCTGCCAGTCACTTGTCAGGGAAAAGGAGACATCTCCCAACCTCTTATAATTAAAAAGATTAGGGGCAAAACAAACAGATTTTTTTTTCTTGATTGAATATATTCAAGTTTTTCTTTTCTCTAATTAGAGCAATTCTCTTGAGGTATTCTCTTAACTTTGCATGCATGCTAAGTCGTTTCAGTCATGTCCCTTAACTTTCTCATCCTTTAAATGGAAATATGGTTTGTCGTTCTGGAGCATCATTTTTTTTTTAAAGGAAGGAATTATTATATCTTAATGCTGGCTGAATCAGATGATTGATTTGTCTTTCCTTTGTCCTCTGCTTCTTTTTAAAAGCACATGCAGGAAGTGGCAGAAATAAAGACAAACAGCCTGTTGACTTTCCTTGCGTGGTGGTATGAGTGGGCCTCCCAGGCCAGGGCAGTGCCCTTCGTAGGAGGGGAAGCCAGGGAGGTATCCAAACGGCAGGAAGGCGCACCCCTCCATCAGTCCACACGCCAAGATAAAACACCCTGCAAGAATTTCTTTTGGAAGACCTTCTCCTCCTGCAAGTAAAACTCCACCCATAACTACTCGTGCAAAGGGGTGTACCAATGGATCTGAATAAAATGTATTAACGAGCAGCTGTGATATTTCTTCTTTGTGCAGTTGTCTTCTTTTTCTCATGTAATTTGAAAAGTAGGTTTTATATAAACTTTAAAAACACCTACTACTAGATGTCTTCAGTAATTTGGAACCCAAAGAGAGTATTTTATTTTTATTTATTTTTTACTGAAGTAGAATTGACTTACAATGTTGTGCCAATCTCTGCTGTATAGCAAAGTGACTCATGTATACATACATACATACATATATATATGTATATACATTTTAAAAATATTCTTTTCCATCATGACTTATCCCAGGAAACTGGATATAGTTCCCTGTACTATGGAGGAGAACCTTGTTTATTCATTCAGAATGTAATGGTTTGCATCTGCTAACTCTGAACTCCCAGTCCACGCCCCTCACTCCCCCATCCCCTTGGCAACCACAGGTCTGATCAAAGAAGAGAATTTTTGATAAAGATTTTTGTGGCTTTTGCCATTATTGTCAATGCAGTCATGGGACTTTCCTTCCACATTCATTGTGCTTAGAAGTTGTTCTGTCCTCATCTTCCTTGCTTTGATTTATAATAGGTAAAAGCTACATAGTTAAGTGTCCAGAATAACATTTCAGTTTACTTTGATATAAACTGTCTAATGTATTTCCCTCATATTAAAAGCAATTTTTAAACACTGTTCTCAAAGAGCAAAATGATTATCCCTCATATTTTGGCCAAAATTAATTTGAAAGCAAATATCATGCTATAATTAAACACGACATCATGATGACATGCTTATAAAAGTTCCATTTGAATCTGCTGTTGTAAAATACCCATACTAATGATGATCAGTAAGTTAATATTGCTGTTGCACTTCTTATGGATGAGAGCTTCAGGTTTATTTCAAACCAAATAGAGTGAGTGGTGCTACTTCCCAGTCTGTAGTTTGACTGCCTTAACTTCTAATACAAGGACCTCCAGGAAGTTCCCTGGTGGTCCAATGGTTAGGACTCTGCCCTTTCGCTGCTGAGGGTCTGGGTTCAATCCTTGGTCGGGGAAGCAAGATTCTGCAAGCCAGGCCTCAAGGTCAAAGAAAACAGAAAAACAAACAAACTCTGGGACCTACAGAGTCGCAGGATCTGGACTTGGTCTGAGACAGAGGCATATGTATTGAAATTTATTATGTATATAAATGTTTCATTTTCCCATTCCTCAATAATTTCCCACAGAAATAAGTGGATGATGGTGAAAGGAGGGGGAGATTCCTTTCTCGTTTCTCTTTCTATGAAAGAGAACACAAAGCCACTGTCGAGCCTCACCTGGACCAGGATCTGGGTCTGCTCAGATGGAGGTAGGAGTAAACACATGCTCAGGTTCAAACCCTAATCAAATTTTAATACTCCCCGTTAGCCCCGGAATCCTTCCTTGATTACACACCTTGTTTACGGCTCTTAAATCCTAGATGCTAAAGAAAACTTCCAGCATGTGGTTTTTTTAGATGCTAAACTTTAAAGCTTAGAGATTCCTACCAGGAGTTAAGGAAAGTTTCTGATGATCAGGATTAGTATCTGGAAAACTGGCAAAGGCTGGCTGGAAGGCATTGCGAGGATGTTTTCTTCTCTGGACACCAGGGGAACAGACTCACAAAGTATGACTGCTGACCGTTCCTTTCCGTCTTCCACAGAGCTAAGCTCATATTCGTAATTACTAGCTAAGTGAAGTATAATGTGATGGAAGAGTCTTAATAGCATCCTCATTTTCAAACACAGCAGCTTTCAGGGACCTGTAAGTGGGTCAGCGCACTGGTGGAAGATGCCTGCCTAAAAGGCCAGCTGACCTTCAGGATTTAAGATTCTTCTAGAAGAAAAGCATGCTCATTGTCTTTCAGTTTTGCTTAGGGCCATACGTACACATTCCTTAGGATTAGGGATTTTAACTTTTTTAAAAAATAAATGTTTGGCTGCACTGGGTCCTTGTTGCTGTGTGTGAGCTTTCTCTAGTTGCGGCGAGTGACAGCTACTCTTCATTTGGTGTCAGGCTTCTCACTGCAGTGCTGTCACCACAAGAGAGCACTGGTGCCTGGGCTCTAGGGTGGGTGGGCTCAGGAGCTGTGGTGCATGGGCTGAGTTGCCCCATGGCATGTGGGATCTTCCCAGACCAGGGGTTGAACCTGTGTCCCCTCTACTGGCAGGAGGAGCACTGGGAAAGTCCAGAGATTGTAACTTTTAACTAAGTAATATCTGAAGGAAATGAGGCTACCTTAATGGTACCTCCAGGAAATCCATCAAGTTTAAGCCCACCTTAGTTCAGGGGCCTTAGAAAAATGTAAACTGGCATCAACTGCATGTTAGACTAGATTAACATGCTCATCATTAGTAAACTAGGGTAATTTCCTACCATCAGGTTTTTGGTAGACTTTAATCCTACCTGGTTCAATTCCTGGGTTGGAAAAGATCCACTGGAGAAGGGATAGCCTACCCACTCCAGTATCCTTGGGCTTCCCTTGTGGCTCAGCTGGTAAAGAATCTGCCCTGCAATACGGGAGCCCTGGGTTCAATCCCTGGGTTGGGAAGATCCCCTGGAGAAGGGAAAGGCTACCCACTTCAGTATTCTGGCCTGGAGAATTCCATGGACTATATAGTCCATGCTGTTGTAAAGAGTTGGACACGACTGAGCTACTTTCATTCATCTGCGTACATGTAGTTCAGTATAGTCAGATGTGCAGATCTAGGACATGGAGGCCTGGATGGCTGCTAACTCATTCTCTCACATTTGTTTCCAGTATTTGTCACCAGAGTAGATCCTTAACTGCTAAGGAAGAACTGATGTGACATAAGCATTCAATAGAAGTCCTTTCATAGTATTAGAATGTTAGGGCTGACAGCAACCATTTCAGTGGAAACTTAGCCTGTGAGCTCATGGGGGATACATATCCTTGACCTGGCAGCGCCTGCTGAAGGGATTACCCACATCTTAATAACGGCAGCTTCTTCAGGAGACAGGGATTTGATCTTAAAGAAATCAGAAGAGGATATGTCACTCAGCTGTTAAGAAGAAGGAAGTTCCTATTCCTAGACTAGAAAGAACGAGGCAGACACTGGGTAATCCCTTTTCTGGCTTCTCATAACTTTAATAAAAATTAACACTAATTTATCCTTTTTGTCTATAATTAAATAGTTAAGTGATAAAAGATACACATTCTGTTCTTATTAAAATAATTGTAAGTTGGGACTTCCCTGGTGGTCAACTGGCTAAGACTCCATGCTCCCAATGCAGGGGGCCTGGGTTCAATCCCTGGTCAGGGAACTAGATCCCACATGCTGCAGCTAAGAGTTCGCATGCCACGGCTAAAAGATCCTGTGTGCTGTAACTAAGACCTGGCACGGCCAGATAAATAAACTATTTTAAAAATAACTGTAAGCTGGAGAAAAGCTAGAATTTTCATGGTGATAGTTCCTGTAACATGGTGTTAGAGAATACTGAAGAAAATCTCATAGCTCTGCAGTAACCTGTTGGTTACTTCCTTGTATTGATAATTGTGGAAGTGTTGTCTGACTTAGTTTGACCAAACAGCCAATGTTAAGGATGTGTGATCTGAAAATTCAGTGCATTTCCTGAGGAGGAGGGGATCTGCTCCTTTTACTGGGGGCTTCCTGACAGTGCAGAGGACCTCACCCTGTCAGCTGTGTAGCAGATTCAGGCAGTGGATATTTGGAGTAGATAATTTCCAAGGTCCTTAAAAACCTCAAGTAATATAAGACATAATCAAAATAACTTAAGGCAAAATACAACAAAATAGGAAAAGAAATGCTGAAGGCAAAAAAAAAAAAAAAGATAATAAAAGTTAATTAGGAAATTAAAAAATCTGGTGAGCAAAGGCACATTAATAATTCTTGTAATGTATTTTTTAACAGACTACTATTATTTTATTCCTTTCTTTCTGGAAAATGAAAAATCCATTAGTTTTTTTTCCTTTTGCTTTTACCCAGAAATTAAAGGTTGGTAAGTGGTAATTAGCATGGCTCCTGTCAAAGCCAATTGCCTAATGGGGACCGACATTTGACTTGAGTCGAAAGAATGGAATATGGCTAATGTAGAGTTCATTAGTCCCAGTTGCTTTCTTTGACAGTCTTTCCTCCTAACATCGGCTGTGCCCTGCTCCTTCTCTCTCTCTCCTATTTTTAGACTATTGCTCTGCTGCTATGTTCTATTCTAGAAGGCCTGGAGGCACAGTGGTGTAGAGGAGGTAAGCGGTACCTGGGGCAAAATAACTTTTGACTCTACATTTGGTCTAGGGTTTGCAGACTAAGGTCTCTGTTCCCACCCACCTCTCTCTGGCCCTGGGGCGATGAAAGGGAACCATTCCCTCCGTATCGCTGTGCTGGTCCTGTGCTCTTCCTCATACTTGTTCAGTTGCTCAGTCTTGTCTGACTCTTTGTGACCCCATGGACTGTAGCACGCCAGGTTTCCCTGTCCTTCACCATCTCCCAGAGCTAGCTCAAACTCATGTCCATTGAGTCAGTGATATCCTCCAACTTCCTTCATTTAATTTAAGCCCTTCCACCTTGGGGCCTTAGGCTAACCTTTCATTTTTGGAAACCACCGTCCCATAAGGTTAGACTCCATGTGGGTTTGTCTCGTTCCAAAGGCCAAAGTACTTTTTCTATTCTATGCAGCTGAGATGCTCAGCAGGTTTGTTTCTAATACACAAGACCAATACCAACACCCGGCCTATCAACTAAAGCTCTACTGTGTATTTGGTGGAAATAACTGAAGAAAACATTTTTCATTCAGTAGGGCAAAGATGGAGATGCTAATAAAATTGGTGAATAGAGATAATTGCTGATACAGCTGTTAAATAGAGATGCTGTTCTATTATTTCTGGAACCCAGGCTTCCTTTGCTACTGTGCTAACTATAGTGTTCACAAGGCTAATTTACTTCTTTTACACTACCAGCACAAGGACTACATTTAGAAATCTTTTAGCAATCATGTTGCAAACATATTAGGTCTTTTCCATTTGGAACTGAATTCAACTTATTATTTTGGTATTAACAAAACAAAATAATAGGGAAGGACAGGGAAGCCTGGTGTGCTGCAGTCCATGGGGTCACAAAGAGTCAGACATGACTGAGTAACTGAACTACAAATTAACAAAACTAGTGATCTGGATGTAGAGTAGAAGAGTATGTAGACTTAAGAGAAAATACAAGTAAGTGGAAAGAACACCAGGATTGCGACCAGAAGACCTAGGAATTCCTGGTGATCCAGTAGTTAGGACTCTGTGCTTTCACTGCCAAGGGCCCAGGTTCAATCCCTGGCTGGGGAACTAAGATCCCACAAGCTGGGTGGTATGGCCAAAAAAACCAAAACCCCAAACCAAAATCAAGCCAAAAGACCTGCCTTTGAACCCTGGCCCTCCAATTAGCCTTGTGACATGAGGCAAGTCACTGATCCTTCTTGAGCATGACTTTGCTCATGTGCAAAATGAGAGATGGCACACCACACCCTCTTTAGCTCACTCAGTCTTGAGGCTCCAGTGAAGTAGGTGCTGGCACAGAGCTGACTGCAAACTGTCATAAAAATCCTCAACTGGCATTACTGCCCCTTCAGGGGCATTTTGAGAACCTGGGGGCTCTTGTCAACTGTCTCAGTACCTGGAGGCTGCTACTGACACTGAATGGGTGGGGTGGGAGGTAGGCTGCTAGTTTTCCTGCAAAGCACAGAACAGTTCAACATAGTGAATTATCATCCTAGATCCCATGTGTCTTTCCTCCCACCACATGACTTTTATGTCATGCTGGCTGTTCACAGGAATGAAAACCCATTCCAAATCAGCCCCAAACCTAATTCTGTTTTATATACAAAGTATTTTTTCCAGTTTTAACATCTCCTGGCTTTGTCAAGAATGCAGCCACCTTGTAAATCAAGGACAGATGTGTTATACTGCCCAGAACGTCACTATTTTGGGAACTCCCATTATGAATGCTGCTTGTGGAATTTGAGTC
The DNA here is from genome assembly GCF_963930625.1 of Muntiacus reevesi. NCBI lineage: Eukaryota > Metazoa > Chordata > Mammalia > Artiodactyla > Cervidae > Muntiacus > Muntiacus reevesi. The sequence continues at coordinate 89,322,943 of NC_089253.1, read as the reverse complement.
AACAATCACTATGTACCATGCATGGCTGCTTCTGACAAACTCAGGGTAATTCAATTGTAAGGATAAGCACCTGAGAGCTTTCTTGTGCCTTTTGATGGTCATCTATGGAAAAGGGCAAACTGAGATGGACACAGACCATCTTATTAAAAATTATTTTCCTTTGTTTCCATTTGGGGGTATTGCATTGATGAAGGTATACACGTAGGTAGGTTATCAGCTCTGGTTTTCATTTAAGGATAATTAAGAAGGCATTATAAAATATGCTATTAAAAAAGAAAATATTGGGGCAAGTGAGAACCAATGGCATAAGGCAGTAGCAGTATGCTGAGTAGACCTGAGCCCTCCTTGAGGAAGGTCATAGGAGAAGCAAATAGCTCTTTTTGTTCTGTTTGTTTTTTGCATCTCTGCCTCACCTTAGGACTTATTGTTACATTTCTTTATTTAATCATTAGCCAATGTATTCTTAATACTATTCCATTTTCCTCTAAGTATGCTTAAAAATAAGTCAAATAAGTCAATAACTAATTATCTTTTTCCCCCGCAAGAGAAATTGCATTGTAGATTACAAAACTTGAAGAACAAGTTAGTACAGAAACAAGAGGAATATAAACCAGAAGTCTCTGTTCTGCACCCAGAGAGACCTGGAGTTGTATCTCACAGAGATCGATTTAATGACCTTTTTATACCCCCTGCTGATAAAACATATTAGAAATCTGAAAAGTTTCACAGTGGTAATGGATATAATTTCACAATACTGAATTAGATATTAGAAACGGTGAATTAGACTCTCTGTATGTCCCTATGGTCTGCAAATTTAATATGTGCCTTTAAACAAACAAAAAAAATTCATTAACTTGAGAAACAAGTTTATGGCCATAATCAACACTGATGCGTCACCTTCTCTATCATTATTTGTGTTTAAAATTCTGCAGTTCCATCTTTAGAATAAGAATTGTGCGTCTGGGCTTGCGTGAAGGTCCAGTGGTTAAGAATTCGCCTTCTAATGCCAGGGGTTCAGATTTGATTACTGGGCAGGGAGGTAAGATCCAACATGCTCTGGGGCCAAAACACCAAAATAGAAAACAGAAGCAGTGTTGGAACAAATTCAATAAAGACTTTCAAAATGGTCCACATCAAAAAAAAAGGAAAAGAATAGTAGGTCCATTACTATGATGGTTGCATAGATTACATCATGAAAGAAATATACCATTTGTCTGATGTAGAAGGAAAAGAAAAAAAAAGGATAGTTGGTCTGAATCATGACAGCTTCTTTTCCATGCCCTTCACAACTACTATTACACAGAGAACAGATGAACTTGCAATTAAAGGAGCTGGTGCAGCCTTATGGTTCAATGTGTGAAGGAAGCTGGAATGGCTTTTCTGAAGAAGACCCAAAGCCCATCTTCCAGTCTGTTCCAGGAGAACATTCTGAAAGGCAGGGGGCAGAGGAGTATGTAAGTAGCTATAATGATTAGGCTAAAGGTATTTACTGATACTGACACAAAACCCAAGGTTTTCTTTGGCATGTTGCTGGCTGTCAGCTACATGGGGTCTCGTCTGGTTCGTTTGGGGTTCTCCATGTCTCCAGGCAGTGAACTTGTCCTTGCTGAAATGCTCCTCAGAGAACGCAAGCTCTGCACTTGCTGGAGGCGTAGGCTAAGTTCCTGATCACAGGCCTGTTGAACGGCTTCCGTCTTCTTTATGTCCCAGTTCAAAGCAACAGCCAGTGCTTTAGGGTCCTCCTTGGCAACCAGCTGCAGTGAGAAGAAGAACCACTGTGAACGAGACCCTCTGCTGCTCTCGTGATTTTCTTTAGGGGAGGTGAGAATCGGCAGTATCGGTCTCTAGCTTTATGCTGAGATGCCAGGCTTCCTTCCTATTAAGCTGTCACAGGCCTCTGCTTACCGTACAACAACAGGAAAGGACCTCTAGAGTAGTTTACTTGGAGCATAAAGTCCTCCACTCACAGGAAATTTAGCCAAGTTCAATTCAATACAGCCTCTTTCCCGTCTAGCTATACTGAGGTAGTGCTGGGGACAGGGACAAGGAGGAGCACCCACTCTGATGGGTTCCCTGGTCTGAGAGTCAGGACAAGACAACCCCGTTGCACAGGTCCTTCCCATGAATATTTCATGTACCTCTGGGCCTGCGGATCTTTTTCAACCACTGGCAGATGCATCTCAGAAGCCTGAGTCCTGTAACTCCCCCCTGTTGGGGTCAGACATTTCATTACCTACTCTGGACCAGAGAACAAGGCTGGATGATCTGAGGAAGTGCACCCATTTTGTTTAAGATTTAGATTATGTGAGACATTTGCAAACGCTTTGCATGTGGTTGTTTAGTTGGCTAAGTCGTGTCCAACTCTTGCGACCCCATGGACAGGGAAGCCTGACAGGCTACAGTCCATGGGATACTCCAGGCAAGGATATTGGAGTGGGTTGCCATTTCCTTCTCCAGGGGATCTTCCCAACCCAGGAATCAAACCTGGGTCTCCTGCATTGTAGGCGGATTCTTTACCAACTGAGCTACAAGGGAAGCTTAGAATGTAATAACAGGCAAATTGGCAGCTATGATTCAGGGTCTGCAGAGGTGAAAAAACCCTGATACAAGTGTTTCCCTGCAAAAGTTAGGGTCCCTGGTGCTCGCCCACCTCCAGATCCTGACTAGACAAACTCAGCTCTGGGGCAGGTTTCTCCTTCAGCGCCAAGAGGATCTGGCTTGCAGGCGTAACTTTGGAGGAGCTCTCTCTAACGCCTGTGTCAACAGCATCCCTCTCATCTCCGAGGTCAGCTCTGGACTCTGCAAAGCGGATGTGAGATAGAGGGTCCATCAGTATGCCACGCGTACACACAGCCAACCCAACAACCAGCCAGAGCAATCAGGCGGGCAGATGGCAGCCTGCCATCTTAGAACACCCACAGCTGTGGCATCACTCTTCTTGAGCACATGGGAAGCACCTGGCTCTCTCTCAAGAAAAGGCTCCTACTGAGATCTCAGCACAACACCTACCTTGCTGCTTTGACAAGATGCCACCTTCCTTCTCCAAAGCCCGGAGGTAAAGTTCCAGAAGTTGCCTGGACTGACGGGCTTCCTCTCTCTGGTCAAGAACTTGCTGGAGAGTGTTCTGGAGCCCCTGGACTGCCACATGACTTTGGCCGAGTTCCTGAGCCAGCTCCGAACATGGGACATCAATGAGCATCTGACAAACAAATACTGGCTTTAAGACATCTGAAAGTACTTTTCGAACATGATGTTATGTCTCTCAAATGCATCAATTTCAAAGGCTCATTTCATCTAGTTCCCAAAGTTACCCAGTATGGCTGCCTGAGAGTCAGGAGTGCTGCGCTGCGCTAAGTTTCTTCAGCTGTGTCTGACTCTTCGCGACCTCACGGACTATAGTCCGCCAGGCTCCTCTGTTCACGGGATTCTCCAGGAAGAATCCTCTTGCAGGGATCTTCCTGACTGAGGGGCTGAACTTGCATTTCTTAAGTCTCCTGCACTGGCAGGCAAGTTGTTTACCACCTGGGAAGCCCGAGAGTCAGGAGAGAGGCATGTAATTTTTTCAGCTTCCCTCTGGTGAAAGAATTAGGAAAATGTTGCCTTTAGTACCTTATTAAAAACAAAACAGGATGTCCCTGGTGGTCTAGAGGTTAAGACTCTGTACTTCTACTGCAGGGGGCTTGGATTCGATCTCTAGTTGGGACACTAAAATCCTACCTGCTGCACTCACTATGCGCCACTGAGAAAACAGACGTAAAACGCTTAGGGCAGAAAGTGACAAGGAGGGCTGCTGGAGTTTGTGAAAGGCTTCTTTGAGGAGGCCACTTGATAAGTCACCCTTAACCCTTAACTTTCAGAGTGCATCCATTTTTGAACAAGTAATATTAATACACATTCATAAGGTCCAACATTCAAGAGGCACAAACTTTATGAGGGAAGTACTAGTATTACCACCATTTCATAGATGAGGAAAATGAGGCAAGAGCAGTTAATGACTTTGCAAGGATCAGTGTCAGTGCTAATCCTTAGGATCCTGTGCTCCTCCCTTCTCTCCCTTCCCTCCTCACTCCCCATGGCTCCTTTACCTGCTGTTTTTCTCCCACCTGCCACGTGGCCAGCCTCTGCAAGCTCCTGTCCTAAGCTTCCCTGTGCAGAGTCTAGCTCTCAGGGCTGGGTTCACTTGTATTCCAGCATCCCTGTTCTGGTGAGGACTGTTATGCCCTTTATCTTAAGGGTATCATAATTTGCTAGTCTGTTGGGATGGGAAGGGATCTCATGACCCCTTTCTGTTTCTTAAAGAAGAAAAAAACAAAGAAGAAAAAATTCCTGCCTTTCCTCTGCCTGGCCCTAACTTTTCCATGGCAGGTACCTCTAGTTCTTCAGTTTATTTCTGTGACCCTCTTGGGACCTGCCAATGTTTCTCAACTAAACATCTATGAATTTATTCTATGGACAAGCACATGTGCAAAATGACACGGGTCTAAGTGTTTTTGCAGTACAGACTGAATAGCGAGACTGATAACAACCTGCACGTCCCCCACTGGGGAGACTCATTAAATAAGTTATGGTGGGACTTCCCAGATGGTCCAGTGGCTAAGAGTCTGCTGTCCTAATGCAGGGGGCTTGGGTTCAATCCCTGGTCAGGGAACTAGGTCCCAAATGTTGTAACCAAGAGTTCACGTGCCTTGACTAAAGATCCTGCATGTCACAACTAAGACCTGGCACAGCTAAATAAATAAATAGAAAAATATAGGCATGAAATGGAATACTATGCAGCAATGAAAAAAAGAACAAACTATCTTTTGCAAAGTGATCTGGAAAACTTACCAAACTTTTCTTTGAAATAGAATACCTATGCTTCCATTTATGTGATGAAAGTGGAAGAGGAGAACATATTTATGTAATTGTATATAATATGGGCTTCCCAGGTGGCTCAGTGGTAAAGAATCCACCTGCCAATGTAGGAAACTTGGGTTCAATCTCTGGGTTGGGAAGATCCCCTGCGGTAGGAAATGGCAACCCACTCTAGTATTCTTGCCTGATAAATTCCATGGACAGAGGAGCCTGGGGTTGCAAACAGTTGGTCATAACTGAGCGACAGCATATATAAACTATCTCTGGAATTGTAAACTGACAGATTGGTTGTCTCTAGGAAGGAAAGCTGGGTGGCTGGGGACAGAAGTCAGACTTTTTCTGTATATCTGTTTTTTCCAAACAGCTTTATTGAGATATAATTCACACACCACACAATTCACTGATTGCAGCATATAAATGAGTGGAGTTTAGTAAAATGAGTGGACTTTTTTGTGTTTTGTGCAGTCACAACCACCATCTTAGAACACAGTCACCAGCCCAGAAAAAACTGTACCCATCAGTAGTTACTCTCCATTCTTCCTCACAGTCTCCAGAAACCCAACCCCCAAGCAACCACTAATCTACCGTCTATCTCTAAGGACTTGGACAGTTTGGCCATTTCATAAAAATGCTATCATGAAATCTGTGGCCTTTCATGTCTGGCTTCTTTCACTAAGCCCAATCTTTTCAGTTTCTCCACGCTGTTGTCACTGTTAGGTGCTAAGTCCTGTCCAACTCTTTGCAACCCCATGGATGGTAGCCCACCAGACTCCTCTATCCATGGGATTCTCTAGGCAAGAATACTGGAGTGGGTTGCTAGTCCCTCCTCCAGGGGATCTTCCTGATCCAGGGATCAAATATGAGTCTCCTGAATTGCAGGCAGATTCTTTACTGTCTGAGGTACCAGGGAAGCCTAATGTATTAATACTTCATTCCTTCCTATGGCTGAATAAAATATTTCATTATTTGGATAGCCAACATTTTATTTATTCATCAGCTGATGGACACTTGGATTGTTTTATTTTCGGCTATGTCTCTTGGATTTTGAACCATGTGAATGTATTAGTATTATTTATTCAAAATAAATATACAAGATTAAAAAATAACCAAAAGGTCACCTCCTTCAAGGAGACTTCCTTGATCTCCCAATCTAGAGTAGCCCCCACCCTCTGGGCACACTGCTGGTTTTGTCCGCCTCCTTCCACCAGAATTTGAGTTTCATCAGAGCAGGGACTGTGTCTGGCTTGTTCACCACTGTGGGTGGTAAGTTGTTTCAGTCTTGCCTGACTCTTTGAGATCCCATGGACTGGAGCCCACCAGGTTCCTCTGTCCATGCCATTCTCCAGGCAAGAATACTGGAGTGGCTTGCCATGCCCTCTTCTAGGGGGTCTTCCCGACCCAGGGATTGAACCCAGGTCTCCTACATTGGTAGGCGGTTTCTTCTTCTTCTTCTTTTTTTTTTGGTAGGCAGTTGTTTTCCACTGCCGCCACCTGGGAAGCCCTGTAACCCTGTGCAAAGAACTATGCCACACACAGGGAAGGGGTTCAATAAATTTTTCTGAATTACCACATACTATTTTTACCCCAATTTTACTGGAGAGGAAACGTAAGCAGAGAGGGTAAGTGACTGGCTACAGTCTTTGTGATGGTGCTAAGATTTAACTCACCTTCTTTAGCAGTACCTCCTGTTCCACCCTTGGGCCTAAATAGTCTATGTGGGGCTGTGGCATCTGTATTTTTTTAAAAAAAGCTCCACTGGTGATTCTGATGCAGAGTGAGGAGTAAAAAATTTCTACTCCAAGCAAGAAAATTAGAAAAATGAAGAATCTTGGCTGTCATCTGAGAACTACTTAAAAATGAAGGAATAGTGAAATTATGGTGGCAAGATGCATGGAAACTAGGACGCAGAGGGCAGCAGAGGCCAGGTGAGTGTGGCTGCGGGGAGGCTCACCTGGAGCTCCTCCTCGGACAGCAGGATGATGCTGGAGAGATCTTCCTTCAGCTGCCTGGCCACGTTTTTCCACTTCATCCCCACCCCGCTGTCTGTTTCATCTCTGTCGAAGGACTCTTGGGTAATCCAAGCTGTACCTCCATCTGATACAGGGAGAAAATGCCAGTTAAGAGTCAGATTAACCTGCAGTGCTCTTTTCACTTCTTCCCCTAACTCAGACCTCCAGGATGTCAGCACGTCCTTCCGACTGATCATTTAGAATAATTTCGATGCTGAAGGAAGCACCTTTTCTCAGGGATTCATGGCAAAACCAATCCCCATCTAGGGCCTTAACTTTCCCACTTGTTCCATCTTCCATTTATTTCTGTGTGAAACTGCTCTGTATTCTTTTATGGAAAGAAGCCACTTAAATCCAGTGTATGGTCATGCATACCCAGGATGCCACCATGCTTCCCTTTAGGTTAGTTTTTTGTCTATTTCCATATCCAAAAACATTCCTCCTCATCAGCATTTCTCTGTGCTTGGGGATGGGTCTCTCTCTCTCTTTTTAAACTTTTTATTTTGTATTGGAGTATAACCAATTAAAAATGTTGTGACAGTTTCAGGTGGACAGCAAAAGGACTCAGCCGTACATGTATTCGTCCTCCCCCAACTGCCAATCCAGGCTGCCACGTAACATTGAGCAGAGTTCCCTGTGCTGTAAAGTAGGTCCTTGTTGGCTATCCATTTTAAATACAGCAATGTGGACATGTTCATCCCAAACTCCCTAAATGTCAGGATGAGTCTCATTCTTTTTTTTTTAAATTAAATTATTTGGCAGCACAGGGTCTTAGTTGCAGCATTGGGGATCTCGTTTGCTGACCAGGGATTGAACCCAGGCCCCCTGTATTAGAAGCTTGGGGTCTTAGCCACTGGATCACCAGGAAAGTTCGGGTCTCATTCTTGATTGGAGGAGCTGCAGCCACTATTTGCTGTCCCTAGAGCCTGAGTAAAAAGGTGGTTGGAAGAGTCATTGCTGAAAGGTGATATCCACACTTTGGTGGCCTGCGGACTCTCCTCAAGACACGTCTTTAGCTCTTTGATTCTTGCTCATTCATATTAGTTCCCTTTGTATTGCCGGTGAGGATGACGGTAATGGTAGTGACAGATAATATTGATTTATCTGACTGTATGCCAGATAAGCGGAAAAGGCAATGGCACAACACTCCAGTACTCTTGCCTGGAAAATCCCATGGACGGAGGAGCCTGGTAGGCTGCAGTCCATGGGATCGCTAAAAGTCGGGCACGACTGAGCGACTTCACTTTCACGCATTGGAGAAGGAAATGGCAACCCACTCCAGTATTCTTGCCTGGAGAATCCCAGGGACAGAGGAGCCTGGTGGGCTGCCATCTCTGGGGTCACACAGAGTTGGACACGACTGAAGTGACTTAGCAGCAGCAGCAGCATGCCAGATAAGACTAAATGCTTTCTATCAGTGGCTCTTTCCTGGGAGTGATTCTGCTCACCACACCCCTGTAGACATGTGACAATATCTAGAGGCATTTTGGGTTGTCATGATTAAGGTGAGGAGATGCTACTGGTACCTAGTGGGTAAAGTCCAGCAATCCTACAGTGCACAGGACAGCACCCCCACAGCAAAGAATTTCCTGGCCCAACATGTCAATAGCATTGCTGAGAAGCCCTGGCTTGATATGTACTATGTTCTCGAATCCTTACAACAACCCGAGGAGACAGGTACTGAAATTACTATCTCAATAAGGGGCTGAGAAGTTAGATAATTTGCTCTGGATCACATGACTAGTAAATGGCAGAGCTGGGATTCAGATCAGGCAGTCTGACCCCACCTGTGGCCCAGATCTCTCGGCCCTGCTGTGTTTTAGTTGCTGTGGGTCCGTGAGTTACTTGAGACCTGACCCCATCTCATTCATCTTCATCCCCTGACTCAGCGTCACTCTGGCATACAGAAGGTGCTCAGTAACGCTTGCTGCATAAATGCTGAAACAGCCAACCAAAGAGCAACCAGGTGCCGCGTGTAGTAAAGTAAATCACGATGGAGGGTATACTGTATGTACGGCCAGCATTTCTTACCTGAATTGTGTGTCCACTTCTCATTCCCAGCCAATACCACAAACTTAGTATTGGCCGGAAGACACAGGAAGTAATCATCATCATCCACTATGGTGCCATCTTCTGCCAGGACTAGGGTTACTGGTGCCAGGGACTTATCAATGGCCAGAATGTCACAAGCTGAGAGGAATAAAATATTTGGCAATTGACAAATATCCATAGGGAAATTATATCTGTCTTTGTACTCAGTATGTATGCCCCCAGAGCCTAGAAAAATCCCTGGTAGCTAATAACTATAATGATGACCACTAATACTAATACAACATTTACCATGTGCCTGGTACTATCCGAAGTGCTTTTCATATACAGTACTTAATCTCATAACAATCCTGTAAGGTAGGTACTATTGTTACTCCCATTTACAGATGTCAAACCCAACGCTCAGAGAGGTTAAGTAACTTGCTCAAGGTCACACAGTAAGTAACTGGCATTTATACCCACACAGTGTGGCTCTTGAAAACGTTTTTCTTCCAGCTACTCAACACCCTCATTAGGAGGCACTCGATTCTTTCCTTGGATGAACAACCAACAAAAGTCTGATTTCATTCTTTGAGAATAAGCATCTTTCATTCATTTTCTCAGTGGTCTAAATGACTCAAATTCTCCCAAGTGTCCAGAGAAAAAGAAAATTTTAAAAAAGAAAGGAAAAAATATGTTCTTGCAGTATCTTCTTCACAGTCTTACTAATCTATAAGAAAGTATAAAGGAGGCAGAAGACAGAAGTTTGTAACAGGAACTTTTCATCTGTGTGATCAATGGAGAAGAGGTTTTGTCCAGGGCAGGTCTGTACTTGCCTAATGATGGCAATGCCTAAAATGCTAATGGGACTAGAGCATGCAGAGAAGTAGCCGAGAGGCTACAAATATCATAGGGCAATATCCTCTTGCATCCAGCAAACCCTGCATAGGCCAAGCTCCAGAAACACAAGCACTTATATGGGCCTCTGTGCCAAGTGCATCCAGCCACTGCACTAAAGGGGCACTAAAACTTAAGAACCCTCACGTCAAGAAAAAATATGTAAACACTTATATGGCAAAAGCTACGTCACTGAAGCGTTTAGAGTGCTTTGGCTGATTCTGTGTCTCTGAAAGACTTCTATTGGATACCGGCTGGGCTGAGTGACTCAGGGAGGAAGCTCTGAACAGGCAGACATACATCTTCACTACCTGCCTAGGGATGACTCACACGTTTAACCTAAAGAACTTCTTTCGGTAAACAATTAATTGTTACAGGCTAATGACTTGTAAGTCATTTAAATACATCATCTCCTTGGAGAGTCCCAACAATTCAGTGAAGCAGGGCTGGAAATATAGCCACTTTGCCGATGAGAAAATTGGGGATCAACAGATGGTTACCTGCAAGGTCAGGCAACTAGTAACTGTATGAGGCTCAGAACTTTTGAAAGCTAGGTCACTCACAGTTCCTTGTCTGGACCTCTGGGCAGGTGGGTCGCGGCTCCCTCTTTACCGCACAGACACCTGCTAGAGATGGCGGTGGAAACCCGCCCCCACCTCGCCGCAGGCTCACCTGGGGGCCCCAGTACCACCTTAGGGAGCCCGAGTGGCAGGAATACACCAGGCTGGGTTGGATCCACAATCTGAGTCACCGGAGGCAAGACACCGAAGTAGAGTCTGTTTTAATTAATTTGCATATTGCTTCCCGTCTGCCTTTCCACCATATGAATCTCACATAAAGTAAATTAAGTTAAAGCGCTTGGCACAAAAGCTGTGAAACTGGTAGGTCGCTATACCCACGTGAGTCATATCTGTCCCAAGGCTCCTCCACCTGAGTTACAAGAAGCCTCAAGTCGCCTCTCTTGATCTCGGTTAGCCCCGCCGGACATCCTCACCCTGCCCTTGGCTCCCTTCAGCCCGGGTTCCAGCCCCGCAAGCCCTCGCCCCGGTCCCGTGCCTACCCTTCTCCCTCAGCTCCTCGAGGCAAGAGGCCGCTACGCCGTGCTGTTCCCGGCTTTTGTTGCGGCGCAGCAGACACTGCTTTAGAGCCCGGATCTCGCCGGGTTCCGGAGCTGCAACGCCGCTGGCCACCTCCATCCTCTTCAGGGAGGGACCAGACCGACAAGGAGAAGTCAGGGAGGCTGAGGAGCGGGAGTCCTCCCCAACTCCACCCCCACGGCATGCCGGGAAATGTAGTTCTCTCCGTAGCAAATCACGCGTGGGACCAAGGCACGCCGGGAGATGTAGTTCTAGTTGCTCCTAATCACCTGCGGCTCACGGGGCGTGCTGGGAGCTGTAGTGTGTGGGTTCAAAGCCAACTTAGGTCGCTCAATTCAGTTCAGGAGGTGTTTTTTGTTTGTTTTCCTACCTAATATTAAGGATTTGCATTTGCCCGTTGAAAATGAGGTCAGTAGGGGTTAATTTTGCAGTATGAAGGACAGGCATGTATATTTCCTTGAATTATTTCCTTGAACTCTTTCCTCCATGTATGTTGTTTAGTGGCTAAGTCGTGTCCCACTCTTTTGGGAACCCCTGGACTGTAACTCGCTAGGCTCCTCTGTCCATGGGATTTCCCAGGCAAGAATACTGGAGTGGGTTGCCATTTCCTTTCCCAGGGGATCTTCCCCCCACCCAGAGATCGAACTGGGATCTCCTGCATTGCAGACGGATTCTTTACCACTGAGTCACCTGGGGTCGCAAAGAATAGGACACGACTGAGCGAATGAACTGAACTAAGCCGTCTGGGAAGCCTCTTTTGCATATATAGATGCATGATATTAAAACTTAAAGTAGTGTCATTTTACTTTGTATTGTTTGTTTTTCTTTCCAACCTGAAAAGATCTAGAAAATGTCCCAAACTTCACGCTGATCTGAAAGAAATCAGTTTTAAAAATTGATGAGTGTAGTTTTCAATCTTGCTGAAGACAAAACAGAGAAGCATGAAATACTCCCACATTTCCACGCATTCGATTCTTTGCTTCAGCTCTGTAAACTGGGTTGGGACCTCGGAATGAAATGCTTAAATATTAGGTTAAACATTATGATCTCAAATCAGAGAGAGAAGGGGAAATCTCATCACTGTTGAGATTGTCCAGATGCTGCTTGACAATATATTTGTTCTTGTTCTAATACTGTTACTTAGGGAAAAGCCTGTGTTTTTCACCCCTGAAAAACCAACACTTAAGAATAAAGTAATAAAAAAAATATAAAAAAGTTTCCTGGCTTAAAAGGGGGGCATTTTACATAAACAAGGAATAATTTGCTATTCCTGTTATTCCTGGCCTGCTGCAGTCCATGGGGTTGCAAAGAATAGGACATGACTGAGCAACTGAACTGAACTGAACTGAAGGAATAATTATCAGCCTGTATTAATTCAGGGTCAATCCCTTTCATATTTTATTAAAGGAAATCAGATATTATCTCATAAGAAAAATACATTTAAAACATTGTTTGGTAGGAAGAATTGTTAACTGAGGCAATGCTTTTGAATACACCATCACTGATAAAACACAACCGATATGAACTGACTGATATTTCTAATGTATACAGCTCTTTCGTGTAATGTCACAGTTGGCTTAAAAATCTAACAACTCAACCACTATAAAGTAATAACGGTTTGTAGAAGCCTTGCCTCTCCCAAAAGCACTTGCCTTCTGAGTTCTTCTAATAGACCTGCAGACGGTTATCAGACTCCTATTTCCAAGATGTTTTAATTATGTGAGTATATGTGTGTGTGTGTGTGTGTGTGTGTGTGTGTGAGTGTGTGTGTGTGTGTGTGTGTATTTGGCCTGGACTTGAGAGCAGAAGCTGAGTCTTGTATCTTATTTCTCGCACCTACCAAATAGCCAATAGTAAGAACTCAACAAATGGTACTGAACCAAATGATCAATTGATTAATTAATTTCCAAGTCTCTACACATTCATTAATTAACTACTTAGCGTGTCCCTACATGGGTTATGGTCTATGGAGTCGCACAAAGTCGGACACGACTGAAGCGACTTAGCAGGAGCACATGTGCCCATGGGCAGAGATTTAATCCAGTACATATAATACACATATAAGGATGCAAAAAGGATAGACTTCGGTTTTGCTGTAAAGGAGAGACCTAATAAAATAGCGCATGTTGACCCTGTGGTGGGAGTTCCCCTCTTCTCCCACAGTGACCCGCCCCGCTCCGCCCCCCATCGACAGCTCAGTTCCTGCTACTTTAGTCTGGGCAGAGAGCAGGAGCGAGGGCGCTTGGGAGAAGCCTCGCCCAACGGCGATAGATTAGTCAGGCCTCAGAAAGATGGCGTCCTCGGAGCAGGCTGAGCAGCCGAGCCAGGTAAGGGGAGTGGGGTTGCTCAGTTGTGGTGGCGGGGACCCCCGCTGGAGTGGGGGGTGGCTTGGCGGGTGGCTGGGAGCCCGGTGGGGATCCTGAGCCTCCGAAGCAGGCGCCCGCGACCTCTAGCCACCTCCGGGGCCCCGCCCCTCGCCAGTTTCTCGCTCCCGGCCCCTCCCCCGGTGACCCCTCTTTGACCACATTCCCGAGCTGGGGCTCGGAGGCGCCCGCGGCCCCCCCTTCCCGCCTGCCGGCCCCTGGGGTCCCACTTGTGCTTGGCTGAAGCGGTGGCGGGACCCTTAAAAAATCCCCCAGCCTTGAGCTGCGAGGGCCCCTTCTTGAGAGGGGTGAGAGGCTGGATCGTTCCCGGCCCTTCGGTCCCGGGAGGGGCCTGACTCCTTCAAGGGTTCCCACTTCGCAGCCTCAGCCTCCCGGGGCACCCTGCTGCCAGCCTCTTAGTTTTCAGTCACCTTTGCGCTTCCCCTGCTAAGTTGGAGGGTGGGAAATATACTTGGACTCTCTCAGTGCGTTGGTAGGAAGGGGACTCATTGTAAACAACAGACGCCACCGAGCCAATGGCTGGTAATCTGTCCTTGCTGCCTAGTTTGGTTTATGCAACCAAATCCCACTCCAGTTGGGGGACCTTGAAGACCAGTGCTCATCCCTGTCAGGAAGCAGTGGATGATAAGGCTTCTGAACGCGTTTGTAGTCCAAAGGTGGGGTGGACTGGGGGTAAGCGGTACTTTACAATTACTGAGTATGTGCTGTCATGCCGAGGACAAATTACACTTATTATCTCGTTTAATGCTCATTACAACCTTTATGAAGTACAGGCTATTAAGCGCCATTTTGCAGGGTCTGTAACGAGCCTGATTAAGCCTGGATTTGTGTGTGACTCCACTAGTTAGTCCTGCACGTGCAAGTTTAGTTAGGATTGGACAGAGGAGGAAGAAAATGGTGTCAGCCTGGACTCATCGTTCATTTCTCACCTCCTTGAAACACCTGTGGACTTTTCAGCCGCCTACTGGTATTTCACTTCCTTGGCAGAAGAATACCACTTAGTGTTTCTTATTACTCTTTCATTCTTTATGATAAGTCTATTACAGGAATTGCACTTAGAGGAGTAGCGTGTTCCCCAGAGCAGCTTCCGCTAGCGGAGCGAATGATTCAGAGAGATGTCTGCATTGTAAAACATGAGAAATAAAGAGGGCTGCTTTGGTCTTCTCACTGTCGAAAATTCTGGAGTATGGGGGGGTGGTGTCCTGAATTAGAGGGGACGGGACTCTTCATTCGTGCCTTAACCCACTTAGCTTGCTGAAATACTGAGGCTCCTCAGAATCTGGGCTTCTCTGAACTGTTGTATATTAGGAATGCCCATAGACTGGGATTAAAGGATGCCAGAACATGTAATTTTATTGTAACTGTGAAGGTTACTAGAATTTTTGCCACTGGGAGGCTTTTTAGCACCCAGGGAGTCCTTTGGTTCTAGAAATTGTCTTCTCTGTGCACGTGGAAGGGATCGAAGGTCCTGAAGGGGACTTGGCCAGCCTCTGTTTGGTTTTCAACTCTGCTTCTCCTTTGCCCTCCTTTCCAAAGCTGGTAGAGATGGGATTGCATCAGAAAATGCTGGCAGACTGGGGCAGAACTTGAATGTTTCACATCAGATTCCGTCCCTGTCTGACAATAAGCTGCAAATGCATGCATTTTAAGTGAACCAACTCTCTTTAGCAGTTGCTTTGTATTTCATTTTCTAGTCCTGATCAGTGGTTTTCCCATTTCTCCTTAAACACAGTGGAACTGAAAGAACTGTTTATATATTCCCCAAAACCTGGTTTGGGTGTGAGAAGAAGGCATCACACCTGTGGGACTGAGCCAGTATTCTGTCTCTCCTAGAAAGTCTCTTGTTTTGAAAGATGGAGGGTAGATAACCAACACTTTCTTTGAAAGGCAGTATAGCAGTGGTTAAAAGTATGGACTGAAGCCATCCCCACTGGGCTAGAATCCTAGCCCCACTACTTACCAACTGTGTTGGTCTTGGACAAGTTACTTCTTTGGCCTTAGTTTCCCCATCTGTAAAATAAGAATAATACTAGTGCCTATCTCATAGCACTGGTGTGAGGATTAAATGAATTAACTTGTTTTAGAACAGTGCCTGACATAGTGTGTTATCTATTATTCCATGTAGTAAACTCTGGAGTTTCACTCACTCACTCAGTGAGTGAGTCCTCAGTCCCTGTTGTAATATTTTTGGGAGTATGAGTTTTCATATGTTGACCAGAAGTTCACTGAAGTTTTATTTGCTCTTAAGTCATCGCCTTAAAATTTAAAAGAATACCCTGATTATCCTTGGTGTCCTTTGTAACTTAGATTTCACTGATGTACTTGCTTTTTCATAAGGATATAATTGTTTTAGTCTGTCTTGAAAACAGTCTGTTGGAATTGCATTTATTGTTTCATATTCTTGTTGTGTTTACTCCACATTACTCTGTTTTGCAAAGCTAATCTCTTATCAAAGTCCCTTTTAGTCTGTACATGTTATAGCCCATAGGAACAGGAAATGTTATCCCTATTTCTGTACTTTCCCACCGGCTTTTCTGTCTTTAGTGAAGAGCAGAGGCATGGTTCAATCCGATGGTTTAATGATTGTTGAGTATTGAGAATTATTACGGAATGTAGGTTTCAAGTCTGTTCATGTTCACTCCAAGATCAACTATATCAAAGGATATAGTCTATATCCTTTGACATATATATAGACGTATATATAGGATATGTAGACTATATCCTTTGATATAGTCAATTTTGCACTGAAAAAACATAGAAGCCGGAAAGGGAGAAGAGTACAGCAAAGATGTTATGGAGAGAAAGGCTTGTTTTCCGAATTGACTTTGGTTTGAACTCCATCACTCACTCCCTCACTCACTCTTGGACTTATCTCTCCACCTCACTGAGCATCAGTTTTCTTCTCTGTAAAATGGGAGTAATAATAATTAACCTAGAGAGGGTTGATTGAAGTTACAGATGTTAGGAGTATGTGGTACATTTTAAGTGCTCATGTTGTGAATGTTAATTTCCTTCTCCAGGTCTCTGCATGCAGTTTTGGAAGATTACTGAACTCTTGAATAACAAGTTCAAACAAGATATTTTGTCCCTCACTCTTTATTTTGAAAAGTTTTCAACCTATAGAAAAGTTGAAAGAATAATACAGAGAATTCTTCTAAAACTCTCATAAAAGCTTGCAAGATGCATTGTTTACCTTTTGCTGAATTTGCTCTATTTCAGTCTCTATGTTTTTCTTTTCTTTGGGAAGGATTTGATAGTTACAGACATGGTATTTCATTCTGGAATACTTCACCTTGTCTCTCATAAGAGTAAGGTTATTCTTCTACATAACCATAATACCACTATCACACAGGAAGTTTGGTATTGATAAAATATTATTTATTAATACAGACCACATTCAAATGTTTCCAATAAAAAACAAATTCAGGATCCAATGGAGAAATAGGGAGTGCATTGATTTACCTCTTATAGTGTAATTTAGCATGACTCCTTAGCCTTTAAAATTAAAAAATAAAAAACCTTTTTATTGTTGTTTAACATACACCCAGGAAGTCCACCAATTATGTGTACAGCTTGGTGAATGTTCACAGAGTGAACACAATCTTGTGTAACCAGTACTCAGATCAAGCAATCAAACATAACCAGGACCTCAGAAACCTCTTTGGTGTCCCTCCTGTTACTGTCCAGTCCCCAAAACGTTGCCCCTATCCTGACTTAAAATCCGTATGTTAATAGCTTTTTGAGTGACCAAGTTTTTGTGGCCAAAAGCTTTACTGTGGAATTCAAATAGATGTGTTATGGTCAGTTTTGACAAATGTATATATACCTGTTTAACCACCATCACAGTCAAGATCAAAACAATTCCAGTATTCCCAAACATTCCCTTACTCTGCTTCCCAAGAAAATCCTAGCCTTTGGCCTCAGGAAATCTGAGCTGCTTTTTTTTTTTTTTTTTTTTTTACCACTAATAGATTATATTTGTCTGTCCTAGAATTACACATGAATGTATTTATAATGTATATGATCTTTTATGTCTCACTTCTTTTGCTCAGAATAGCATTAGTGAAATTTTATATTGTTATACATATATGGCTTAGCAGTAAAGAGTCTGCCTGCAATGCAGGAGATGTGGGTTTGATCCCTGAGTCAGAAAGATCCCTTGGAGAAGTAAGCGGCAACCCACTGCAGTATTCTTCTCTGGGAAATCCCATGGACAGAGGACCCCGGTGGGCTTTATAGTCCATGAGGTTGTAAGACTTGTATGTGACTGAGCAGCTGAAGCACCACCACCAGGTGTCAGCAATCCATTCCTTTTTACTAGTGTGTAGTATTCCCTTGTACAGGTAAATCAACAGCACAGTTGATCTGTTCACCACTTGGACATTGGTGTATATTAATTGCCTATTGTCTAACAATGTTATTACAAATTTAGCAGCTTCATGCAGCACACGTTTATTGTCTCGCAGTGTCTGTGGGTCAGGAGTCAGGACACAATTTAGCTGTGTCTCACAAGGCAGCTGTCAAGCTGTCTGTCAGGGCTGTGATCTCATTCGAGTCTTGACTGGGGAAGGATCTGCTTCCGAGCGCATGTGGCTGTTGACAGCATTTGGCTCTTTGTGGACTGCAGAGTGAGGACCCCATTTTTAGCAGCTGTTAGCCAGAGGCCACCCTCGGTTTCTTGCCACATGGGTCTTCCCCAGGTGGCCACGTGTTTCCTCAGAGGTGAATGGACTTTACAGTCTTAGTAATGTAACCACATATGTGTAATTACATGTGTTCTGTCACCATTACCATACTATATCGGCCAGAAACCTGTCACAGTTCCTGCCCACACTCAAAGGGACAACACAAGGACGTGAATACCAGGAGATGGCGATCACGGGAGTCACCTCAGAGACTCTTCCCCACATGGTTGGTTCTAGTTTGGGGCTACTATAAATATTCATGTGTGTTTGTGGAAGCATGTTTTCATTTTTCTTGGTAAATACCTCCCAAGTGTAATTGCTGGGTCACATGATAAGTGTATGTTGAACTCTGTAGTAGATTGCATTCTTGTTTTGTAAAGTTGTTGTCCTTGTTGTTGTTTAGTCACTAAGTCATGTCTGACTCTTTGCGAGCCCATCGACTGCCTCATACCGGTCTTCGCTGACTTCCATGATTGCCCAGAGTTTGCTGAGATTCATGTGCATTGAGTTGGTGATGCTATCTAACCATCTCATTCTCTGCTGCTTCCCTTTTCCATTTGCCCTCAGTTTTTCCCAGCTTCAGGGTCTTTTCCAGTGAGTTGACTCTTCACATCAGATGGCCAAAGTATTGGAGCTTCGGCAAAGTTGTGCTGTTTTTCATTCTACCAACAATGTGTGAACATTCTGGTTGCCCTGCACCCATACCAACACTTGGTATTGTCTGTCTGTCTTAATTTTAGCCGTTTGAGTGTGTAGCTTGAGTGAGTGTGTAGTGGTATTTCATTGTGGTTTTTCTTTGCATTTCTGTGATGACAAATAACATTAAGCATCTCTTTTCATGTGCATATTGGTAAAGGCTGAGGTTAATGCTTTTCCCCATATGAATATCAGTTGTTCCAGCATCATTTGTTGATCTTGCCATCTTTGTTAAAAAAAATTGGAAAATAGTATGTAATAGATCAATTTCTAAACTGTTTTCTGTTCCGTTTATCTATTACCTATATGTTTCTCCTAATGCAAATGAAGTATAGTTGACTCATGAGTTTGAACTGCATTGGTCCACTTACACTTGGATTTCTTTTTCAATAAATACACAGTACAGTAAATAATATACTACACAGTTTGTGGTTGGTTAAATCCCCATAGATATGGAGGGCTAACTGATACTGATTTATAGTTTGTATGTATGTGTGAGTAAGAGAGAGAGAGAGAGAAATCTGTATCTAACTGTCAAGGTAATACTGGCCTATCCGAATGAGTTGGGGATTTTTATCTTTTTTTTGGCTGTGCCATGCAGCTTGCAGGACCTCAGTTTCTAGACAAGGGATTGAACCTGGGCCACAGCAGTTGAAGTCCAGAGTCCTAACCACTAGGTCACCAGGGAACTCCCTCACCTTTCTTTTCTACTTTCTGAAATAGTTTGTGTAAGACTGCTACTACTGGGCAGTTCCTTGGCAGTTCAGTGGTTAAGACTCCATGCTTTTTTTTTTTCCCTAGGATCAGCCTCGCTATAATGTTTCTCAAGGAATTTGCTGTCTTTTCAGTTGTCAAATATGTTTTTAAGATGTTTCATAGTATTCCTTTTTTTTTTTTTTTTCTGAAGGTTTCTTCTTTTTTCTCATTGTGGATCATTTCTATAGTCTTTATTGAATTTGTTATAGTATCACTTCCGTGTTGTGTTTTGGTTTTTTGACCAGGAGATCTTAACTCCCTGACCAGGAATCCAACCTGTATTCCTTGCATTGGAAGGTGAAATCTTAACCACTGGACTGCCAGGGAAGTTCCTCCATTATCTTTTATTTAAAAAGAAGTTAATTATTTATTTTATTTTTGGCTGCTCTGGGTCTTTGTTGCCTTGTGCGGGCTTTCTCTAGTTGCGGTGAGTGGGGGCTACTCTTCATTGTGGTTTTGGGGCTTCTTGTTGCTTTTCTTGTTGTGGAGCATGGGCCATAGGCACACAGGATCAGTAGTTGTGGCCCTCCCTTATCTTTTAGATGTCTATAAAATATGCAGAGATTTCCCCTTTTTCATTCCAACTATTGGAAATTAATGTCTTTTTTTTTAATTGATCTGCCTACAGATTTATCAGTCTTAGTATTCCTCAGAATATTGGTTTTTATTTTATTGATTTTCCTCTCTTGTTTTTAAGTTTTAAATTTTATTTCTTTCTGTTTACTTTGGGTTTCACTTGTTCTTTCTCTAGCTTCTTTTCTAAAGTCCTAACTAAAACTGTAAACTTCCTTCTAAGTACAACTTTAGTTGCATTCCACAAATTTAGATGTGTTGTATTTTCATTTTCATTCAATTCAGTTCAGTCACTCAGTCGTGTCTGACCGTCTCTTTGCGACCCCATCGACTGCAGCACATCAGGCTTCCCTCTCTATCACCAACTCCCGGAGCTTGCTCAAACTCATGTGTATCATATTGGTGATGCCATCCAACCATCTCATCCTCTGTCGTCCCCTTCTCCTCCTGCCTTCAATGTTTCCCATTATCAGGGTCTTTTCCAGTGGGTCAGTTCTTCACATCAGGTGGTCACAGTATTGGAGCTTCAGCTTCAGTCCTTCCAATGAATATTCAGAATTGATTTCCTTTAGGATTGACTGGTTTGATCTTGCAGTCCAAGACTCAAGAGTCATCTCTCAAGAGTCATCTCCAACACCTTAGTTCAAAAGCAGCAATTCTTCAGTGTTCACCTTTCTTTATGGTCCAACTCATACGTGATTACTGGAAAAACCATAGCTTTGACTATACAGACCCTTGTTGGCAAAGTTATGTCTTTGCTTTTTAATATGCTGTCAGTTCAGCATATTTTTTCTGTGATTATTTTGTCTTCTTGATTAACTCCCTTATTTTGAAAGTGTCCTTGTTTATCATTGGTAGTATCTGTTAGTTTGAAGTTGTCTGAGATTAATATTGCCAGTACAGCTTTCTTATGATTAGTGTTTGCACGGTCTATCATTTTCCATCCTTTGGCTTTTCAGCAGTGTGTGTCATTTTGTTTATAAAATGGGTTTCTTATGGGCGGTCTATAGCTCAGTCTTGGGTTTTCTCACCACTCAGTCTGACAGCCTCTGCCTTTTAATAGGAGTGTTTCGTTTGTACTCAAGGTAAATATGAATGTGGTTGGGTTTAAGTCTACCATCTTGCAATTTTTTTTTTTCATCTGTTCTTTGTTTTCTCTTTTTTTGTCTTCTCTTGGATTGAATTATTTTTTGGATTTTATTTTATCTCTACTGTTGATTTAGCTGTACCTCTACCATTTTTTAAATTTTTTTTACTAATTAGTGATTGCTCTAAGGTTTACAAATATGTTACTTTAAGTTACCACAGCCTATTTTCAAATGATGTACTATTTAATAATTCACATATAGTATAAGAACCTAACAGAAATATGCTTCAGTTTTCCCTTTTATCCATTGTATTATGTGTCTTAGATTTTACTACTACATATGACATAAACCTCACAGTACATTTAAATTACCTTTTAAAAATAAAAATATCTTGTATTTTTGTTAACATGTTGATCATTTCTAACGTTCTTCTTTCATGTAGATTAAGTTTCCATCCAGTATTGTTTTTCTTCTGCTTAAAGAATTTCTTTGAACGTTTCTTGTGGTACAAGTATACTGTTGACAACCACTGCCTCTTTTTCCTTTTGGAAAAGTCTTTAATTTGTATTCATTTTTGAAAGAATTTAATTGGATATAGGATTCCAGGTTGACAGTGGTGTCGTGTCCTGCTCTCTGTGGGTGTTTTAAAGATATTATTTATTTTGCAATGCCAGATGGCCAAGTTTTTGTTGTTTTATTAACACAAACGCAGTGTGCACACGAGCTGTCTGTTCATCTTCTGCTCGGCAGCCTGGCGTAGGATTGGTGGCTGAGGGCCGGCAGGATTGCTCTTTCCACAGTGGCTTTGAGCTCTTGGAGGAGATGTTGTGAGTAACGTAAGCGCAGGAAGGTTGCTGCGTGTCAGCAGCACTGCAGGCTCCCTGAACTGTGGGCCAGGGGCCTCCGGAAGCCCCGGGGCAGTGTCACCTCTGTGTCCTTCTTGCTCCCGTCACCAGAGCTGGGTGCTCGTATCTGGCCCTTGAGTTTCCTGAGCACCCTGTTGTCAGGGCCTCTGGGTTTCCATCAGATCCATTTAATGTTGGCATATCAGTCCAGCTGGCCTGGGTTAACTTCTTGATCCTCTTTTTGATGAGCTTCACGAGGGGTCTGAAGGTGGCCCTTATGGCTGTCACTTCTGTTAAGTGGGCAGTGTTGAGGAAGAGCCAAAGATACTATCCTGTTGTTGTTGTTTTTTTTTGGCCTGCACAGTTATTGATCAGAAGCCTGAAGTCATTTTTTTTTTTTTTTTCTGAAGTCATTTTTAATCATGATTAATATGTGTAGGTAATGTTTCTCTTTTTTTTCTGGCTGCTTATAATGTTTTCCCCCTTTTTCATGTATTTTTAGAATTTGGTTATGGTATACTTTAGTATACTTCTGTGTTTGTTCTGCTTGGGGTTTGTTGAACTTCTTGGATCTGTGAGTTTCTAGTTTTCATCAAACTTAGAAATTTTTCAGTGATTGTTCAGATATTTTTCTCTTTGGGGTCCCCCACCATCCTTCATTTTAATCCGTTTCTGCTGCGGTGTTTTCAAGTGCACTTACTTTTTTTCCTGTAGTATCTAATCTATCATTACCATTCAGTGAAATTTCTATTTCAGATATGTTTTTTCATCTCTAGAAGTCCTACTTTCTTCTTATACCTCACATTTCTGTCCTTACTGTGATATTTTCCTTTAAGTTATTTTTTAAAAGAAAATATTTAATTTATTTGGGTGTGTTGGGTCTTGGTTGTTGCACATGGGATCTTTAGTTGTGGCATGCAAACTCTTAGTTGTGGCATGTGGGGTCTGGTTCCCTGACCAGGGATTGAACCTGAGCCCTCTGAACTGGGAGCACTGTGTCTTAGCCACTGAACCCCCAGGAAAGTTCTCTTTTTAAAATTTATTGAGGTTTTTTATTTGACATACAGCATTATTTTGATTTCAGGTGTACAACATGATTTGATATTTGTATTTTTTAATTGAGCTAAATTCTTGAATAAAGCTGAACTGGTGAGACTCATGAATCTGTGTGGACTTGGTTCAGCTTCTGACAAGCAGCTTGGCTGCTCAGACCTTACCCCTCTTTCAAAACCATGTCTGAGCTGCATGCTAAAGATGGGAGTCTGTCCCCCTCCTTGTCATAAGGAAGTGGACTTGTTAGGATCCTTCTAGGGGTCCGATTGGTGTTTTGAATGGAGCAGTCCTTCATTGTGTCCATTGTAGGACATTTAGCCCCCCAGGCCCCTGCCTTCTAAATGCCCGTGGGGCTCTCTGGTCCCTGTGACAGCCAGAAGCACCTCCACACACTTTTAAATGCCTGTCTGGGGGTGATTCCACCCCAGAGTTGAGATCCATTGGGTCATGACACTGTTTTGAGACTGGCCAAGTTTGTATTTTGTTGTTGGCGAAATGCTCCAGGGAAAGACTCTGCCATTGTTCTTTGCCTGCTTCATTTTGGCGTATGTATATCAAGTGGTTCCTTTGTTTTAATTTTTTGACTAAATGATTAAGTACATATTAATTGAGTATTGATACCAGTGTCATTCTAAGTGCTGAAGATCAGCCTTCACCAAGGTGGTAAAGTGCCTGCCTTCAAGGAACTGAAAACTAGCAGGGACAGGCATTAATAAACAAGTTATATAATGAAGAATTTCATATGGTATCATCAAGGAAATCAACATGCAGAGTAGTAAGGATGAATGATGCCTGTCCTGGTCATCAAGAAGTAGTTTTCTAAAGAACACAGGTATTTCAGCATGAACTAGAGAATCATCTGGAAAATAATTGTATTGGGCAATTCTCAGATTGGTAAGAAGTCCTCTGTGAGGTCACTGTAAGGTTTGGCTGATCTCATACAGAGCAGTGAGTTGGAGTATGGTGCGGGGAAATGCTCCTTTCTTAGCAGCCCCTGAGAGTGGGCTCGGAGGTGGGGCTTTGGTGTGTTGAGACCCTCAGAAGGCTCTGTGAAGTCAAAGTTTGAGGAATTCAGGGTGTTGCTATTTAAGCTCGTTGGTGGGGCTGTGCTTCTTGCACACTTTGAATATCCCAGAAAGACTCTGTCAGGAGCCAGCATCAGTGGTGGGTCCCCAAGGAAGAGGAGGCTGTTGGGATGAGAAGGGAGCTTCCTTTTTAAATTTTTTAATACTCAATTTTCTAAAGCAGAGTATATTTACATGGCTCGCATAAAAAGGTACAAAAGAATATATGATGAAACAGACTAATCTGGTGCTTTATATGGTTTAAAGTTTTTCCTCTGGCAAATATTAGCTGTTCAGGAGATGAACTAATTTAAAGGGAAGTTCCTTGGAGATTTATGATTCACAGTGATTAGTTGTATCTCAGGAAGAAAGTTTTAGTTTAAATCAGAATGTGGCTTCCTGAATAATAGAGCTGTTTGTGTTAGTTCCATCTAGTCAGATAACTTACATTATTATTTATGGGATAGCATTAAGGTTGTTGCTTAATAAAATGTGGTCTAAACAAAACTCAATTATTTTGATTAAGTAGAAGAACTCCAGTCCTTTTGGTATCCGTCCTTTTAGCTGACTCATCATAGGCAAGTTATTTAACCTCCTTTGCTTCAGTTTCCTCATCAGCAATACTTCCATACATTTATTGTGAGAATGAAGTGAAGAAGGAGCTTAGTAAATGTTTGCACTTAATGTTTACCAGATGGACTGAAGGAAGCCCTCAAGAAGGCAGTGAACTTTATATAATCTGTTCAGATCCAGTCCATTCTGCTCTTTGTTGCCCATTCATTCTTTCAGCAAATATCTGTGGAAGGTCTGTGGCTCAGCGAGTGAAGAATTTACCTGCAATGTAGGAGACACAGGAGAAGCGAGTTTGATCCCCGGGTTGGGAAGATCCCCTGGAGGAGGAAATGGCAGCCTACTCCAGTATTCTTGCCTGGAGAATTCGATGGGCAGAGGAGCCTGGTGGGCTGCAGTCCAAAGGGTCACAAAAGAGAGTTGGACACGATTAAGCAAACTAGCACATAACCTGTGCCTGATACTGACCCAGGGCCCAGGGATACAGTGATGAGCAGACAGAGTTTCTGCCCACTTGGAGTGTATGATCCTGTGAGGACAAGACATCAGTCAGATATCACACACTTAAAATTGCAGTTTGGCTTAGTCCTTGAAGGAGAGGTATATGGTGTGAGTGTTTATTGAGGAGATTTGAATATACTGATATTATCCTGTCAGAGAAGGAATGCTTTCCCAAGAGTGACTTAGCTGGCATCTGAAGGATAAGTTAAGCCTTCAGAGAGAAGGGAAGGAACAGCTGGTGCAAAGGCCCCTTGACAGAGGAAGAAAAGGCGAGTGTGTGCGTTGTGGGCAGAGCTGGGGAATGTGGTGCCAGACCTGGTATGTAGTCAGAGGAGACGCATGGTGGCCAAACTGAGATTTTTCTGTATTAGAGTCGTTGTTTACTGGGGCAGGTGGGTGGATGAGATCAGATTATTGTTTTGAAGAGATAGTCTGCTTGCAGGGTGGAAACTGAACTAGAAGAAAGAGCCAGCATGGATGTGAGTGAACTGATGAGAAGGCTACGGCAGTGGTCCAGGCAGGGGTTTTTGGAAGCTTGGACCTAAGTGACGTTAGAAGAAATGGAGCAAAGTGTATGGCCTGATTCCATGGATGTTTAGGAAGGCATATGGGAAGATTTGATACAGTGTTTCCTCTGGCAGGTGAGGGGAGGCGCTGCCCAGGGCGGTCTTTTGGATTCTAGTTTGCCTATTTTGGTGGAAGGTTCACTTTCACCCAGACAGGGAAAGCAGAAGAGGTCATGTGTGGTGGAGGCCAAGGATTATGAGTCTGCTGTGGGATTTGTTAAGTCCAGGAGAAGGCAGGAAGTTGTAGAACTCGAGAGGTGTGGGCTGGAGCCCTAAATGCATCAGCTTATGGATGCCTGGAGCTTTAGGAGGGAGGGAAGTCACGTTCAGGTTTCCAGTTATTTTCCATACTTTCTAATTTTATTCTGACTGAACTTCTTGTCCTAGGGAAGAAGGGGCTCTTGAGAAGGACTTTGGATGAAGTGGTAGGGTCCTTCCGGCAGAGTCCTTGCCTCCCTGTGTGGGAGCAGCTGGGCATGAGGAATCTTTGGGAACCCTCTGTGGACTGGACTCTTTCCTCTCTCCACTTCCATCCTTTTCCCCAGAAGGCTTAGCACTTGCCATCTGAACCATCTGGGAGGAGTTTGGAGGCTGGCTCCACAGATTAGCTCATTTGTCTGGATATTATCTGTGGATAATTGGGAATTGGTTTGAACATCAGTAACAGTAAACTAATCATGACTCTCTCAAGCTGCTTATTTTCTTCTTTGGAGATTTGTAGATTTCTTCCTAGGTTGTCTGTCTCTGTCTCTCCCTTTCTCTGAACTGTGGCCATGTCAGCTAAGGGTTGAAGGTAAATTCGAGGGTGAGGGGAGAGATCCAGAGAAAGAAACTGACTGGGACCAGCCAAGTGGGCCACATGGTGCCTGGCTCTGGGTTGGTCTGTTTATCTGTCAGCTTGTCAACTAGCTTATTTTCAAAAACCCAACTTTCTTTTCTTCTGGGGATTGATATCCTGGGCGACAGGTGTTGACAGGAACCTGTGTTCATAGTTTACTGCTTCCTTGGGTCCAAGTAGATGCTGCGTGCAGGCAGCTGGGGCCCCCTTGTGGCTGAATCCGGTTCCCCACTTTCGCTCTGCTCGCTGGTCAGCGTGGAGGGGGTGGTGGGCAGAGATGGCAAAAGGAAAGTTTTTTGACTGTCATTTAGCACCTTTTGTGGACTCTGCTATTGCTGTGGGTTTCATGATGGTTCCCAGCCGCTGCTACTCAGCTGCTTGGGCCCTCTGAAGCCAAATTCAGCCTTCTTGAGGTGTTGTGACAGTGAACCTGACCCCAGAAGCCCTCTCTCCTTTTTCTCTAGCAAATTTGGGCTCCTCGGGCTACCTCTTACAAGGAACCCACCACAGACCTCTCTGCAGTATGGAAAACTGGCGAGAAGTGCCAGAAGTAGTTGTTGGTGTGTGTCGCTCCGGAATGGCACGCGCCTTTGGTTTTTTGATGTCCATTGGGTGGCACTGCAATCTTACTTTTGTTTTTATTTTTCTTTGCAGCCAAGCTCTGCTCCAGGAAGTGAAAATGTGGTGCCTCGAGAGCCGCTGGTAAGAAGCCACGATATATAGTATGAGTCTCTATTAATTAAAATACATAGTATGATTCTCTATTAATTAAAACACTGAGTTTAAAGAAGCCTGATGATCCTATAGTCGTGCATCAGTAGTGCCCCCGAGTATAAGAGTGGAGGTGTTCTGTGGAGACCAAGCCCGTCAGTGACTTCTCGCTTCTGTCTGCTTTTCAGGAATGCAGAGGTTAGCGAGATTCCCTCTTAGTAAAGCCTGGTCTTTTCTGGAATGAAAAGCACCCACCCCTGGTCTGGTGATGCACCATTTTATTTATTGTTAATCAGTGGGACTGATAACTCGAAACCTATGGTAGCTGAGCTGAATCGAGGTTGCTGGACCTGACCAAGGAGCTGAGCTGCTTGATTGTCTGAAATAACCATTCTGTTCCTCAGAGTGAGGGCACTTCAAGTGGCCTTTGCAGAACAGATAAGGGAGAGAGTTCTGTTTCTGCCTGGCCTGTAATTAGGTTTGTGATGGTCACTACCAACATTCTCTGCTTACATAATTGATAGGGAAGAGGCCTACTAAGTACTGAAGCTAATTTTCTTTACACAGTGCATTTGCCTTGGTGGTCTTAGCCCAAGTGCCTGCCCCATTTTCATTCTGTTTTGCATTTCAAGACCTGCTGCAAATCCTCTTAGCTGAATATTAAGCCCTGTTCTGTACTGGAAATTCCCTGGCAGTCCAGTGGTTAAGACTCTGCACTCTCATTGCTGGAGCCTGCGTTCAATCCCTGGTTGGGGAACTAAGATTCCACAGGCTGTGCGTCACAGGCCCCCCCCACCTCGCAAAAAGAAAAAGACTTGTTCTCCAGATAAGTTTTACAGAGGGGCCAGCTTTATGTTTAACTTTGCAGAGCTTTTTCTTTCCTTGAATAGTGATAGCAAGCTTAGGGATATACCACCAAGCTTTTGTTTCAGCAGGGTCTGTAGTTTTACCCGTTTTCCTTCCCTCTCCTTCTGGAGGTAGTGGGAGGAGATGACGTGAGGCCCTTAGCTGGTATGAACAAGTTTGAATTCCGGTCTGTGCTAAGACTTTCCAAGGCAGGAGGTGAGTTGGATCTGGCTGAGCTGGAGGAAGGCCCGGGTGATACCAGCCCTGCGGGTACTGGTGGAAGGAGTCACTGTTGTCCTGCGTATCACCTGCTCTTCCCAAGTACGGCTCACTTCCCACCACCCCCCAGTGGCTTCATTTCTCTCTCTCGGTATTGCGTGGGCTCTTCCTCGTGGTCTCGGTGGTGTGAAAGCCAGAGGAGGCTTTGCTTGGCCAGTCCCTTAGGTTGGGAGCTTGTTTCTCGTGGGGCCTGCCTCAGTGCCCCTCAGACTGAAGTTGTGGTTGACTTTGGACTAAAGTTCAAATTGAACACTCTGGTCCTCTTCAGTCCTTTATTCCTCAGTCTTTTTTCACATTTTTATCTACTTAATTTAACTATTGATCACCAGAAGAGCAGCGGGACCGTCTTTTGGGCGTTAAACTTCTGGGTGTTCTTTCTAGCACAGAGCCCTGAGCAGTTGGTGGCATCGCTGACTTCCGGGTGGCTGGAGCCCCGTGGCGTCTTCACTCTGCTCATGTTTCTGTGCGCTGCTCTTTTCCTGCTGCACTCGGCATCTGCATGTTGGTTGCTTGTATTTTTATTTCTTTCTTTTCTGGGAGGCCCTGAGCAGTCTTCAAACCCTAGTAGCCGGCGATCGTCCAGAGTTCAGACTCATTCTCTCCAGGCCAACTCCACAATTACCTTATATTTAATTAATATTTTCTCCCCTCTTTACGTACTTGCTGCATAATTGCTCAGAGGAAAGAAAACACATAGCAGCAATTTATATATATATAAAAAAATAATAATTAAAAAAAACCCCGAAATAAACTCCCATCTCATTTGGGTTGATCCTATGAGTTGGGTAATTAGGGCCCTATTAAAAGGTAGACCCTTCCTCCTTCCCCCTTTTTTTTTTATTAATTTTTTTATATTAAACTCCCACAGTCTCTCAGTCATGCCCTTATTGCTTTTGGCCAACCGTTTGCAGCAGCCTGATTAAATGAGGGCACCAGCCGAGTTGTATGCTCTTGTGTGAGCTACTTCTGCCTCTTGGGAGAGGTAGCAGGAGGGTGCCAGGCAGAGAAGCCGCTGAGGGCTAGCGGCGGCTTGTGTGCCTGGTCAAGAGGACAGGACGAGCTGCTGCGAACCGGCAGCGGGCTGGAGGGAGTCACAGGGTGCCAGAGAGGTGATGGGGCACCCATGCACAGAAAGTCCCCTGGTACTCAGCCCAAGGGCCTGTCTACACCCTCACCCCCACCTCCCAGGGAGGTTCCTCAGGCGGTATGTGTTAGCTGTCTCAGGTGCTCAGGAGCAACAGATGATTGGAGAATAAAGCTAAACCTTCTTCCTAAGTAATTTATATATCTTATTTGGGGAAGAAAATGCATTTGTTACATGCAAGACAATTAGCAAATGGCACAAGGTTGTATATAATTTTAGCAAACAGTACAAAATTGTATATAATTTGGTGCAGAATTGCCTGGCTGGGAGTATAAGAGAGCCTTCATTATTCAGAGAAGGAAGAGTTCTCTGGAGGGTGGGGGGGCACTTAGGGATGGTTTTTGTGAAACTCGAGGCCAGGGCTGGAGGAATAGGGTAGTCCAGTGTTGAAGGGAACACTGTACTCAGTTATTTTTGATTTTGTTTTTAACCAATTTTAACCGCCAGATTCCTAAATGGAAGATGCCTGTTCTCTATACTAAAAAGGCTAAGCTTGGGATGCTGAAGGCAGATAGTCTTGTTCTTTGTCTTCAGAACTAGATGAGCACTTTGGGGTAATTTTCCCCTTTATTAAAACAGAGGCTGTACTGAGGAGTCAGCATAGCGCAGGTGACGTTGTTAGGTGGACGTATTCAGGTGTCTGCACTGTTGCTTTGCTCTGTTTCTGGGAAAGGAGGACCTGGTTTTTATTTCTGTCCTCTCTGGACCCTAAAAGCTGGCTTGTGATTTTGAGTTGATAAATAGGCTCATTCGTGTCTGACTCTTGTGATCCTACGGACTGTAGCCCACCAGGCTCCTCTGTGCAAAGGATTTCCTAGGCAAGAATACTGCAGTGGGTTGACATTTCCTCCTTCATGGGATCGTTCTGACCCAGGGATTGAACCCGAGTCTCCTGTGTTTCCTGCATTGGCAAGCAGATTCTTGACCACTGCCCCACCTGGGAAGCCCTGGTAGGTGGTCTTGTGGTCTAACTGGCACACTTGTGTGTATAGCCATCCCCTCATCTTGATTCTGGCCGCGTAGGGACACTGCACATTACCTTCTCTTGCCCCTGCACACCTCCTCCCCTCACTAAAGAACCACCCCAGCAACTCTGGCCATATTAGTGAGGTAATTGCTCTATAATGTCATGATGTCCTTGGGGTGGTGATTGGTGAACAGACTCCCCTTGATAAATTCTGTGAACTCCCCGTTGAAATTCTCTGATTGTTAATGACAGAACTCTTTGCCAGAGTTAAAATGGCTGATTACTTTTTCTTTACACTTTGTTCACTGAGCTTTGCCTCCCACCGGCAAGCTCCAGAGTACCGACCTCTAGCTTCTCCCAGACCTGCTCAAAACCTGTAAATTTCCTGCAGACCTGGGTTTTCTCGTCACCTGTGTGAGCACATGCTCAAGCCATCGCAGAGGCTCTGGGCTGGTCCCCACACTGCTCTGCCAGGATCAAGTGCTCCTACCTAGTTGATAAACCTTTAAGAATGGCTGGATGATTGTCTGCATAGAGTTCCTCCCTTGCTTTGGTACAGAAACAGGGGTTAAGTAATTTTCTTAGAGTCCTTCCACTCACACAAGCTGAGGGTCTCTGGAGCAGCTGTAAATATGGTTTCATTTACGTCTGCTCACTTTTTTCAGTACAGTTCCTCAGTGTTCAGCAGTACAGTTGCTTACGTACTTTATATAATGCTTATGGATCTGGGCTAAACTAGAATTTCAGCATTTTGCTCTTTGAAACCAACTTATTTCTAATGGGTGAGTCTTCTGCCATCTTTTCCTCTAACCTGCAGGTATAGGTTTTGTTTTTGTTTCTGTCCTTTTCCTGCATCCCTCTACCAAAATAACCTCAAACAGCAGCTAATGTTCCTTTATAAATAATGATGGTAATTCTACTTTATCACCTTCCCTGCTGCTGCTGCTAAGTCGCTTCAGTCGTGTCCAACTCTGTGCGACCCCATAGATGGCAGCCTGCCAGGCTCCTTTGTCCGTGGGATTTTCCAGGCAAGAGTACTGGAGCCGGGTGTCATTGCCTTCTCCTGTCACCTTCCCTGGGATTAATGTTTTTTGGTATGCTGAATTCTCCCCCTTTTTTTTTACCTTACATCCCCATGACTTAATTATTCTGTAACTGGAATTTTGCTCCTTTTGATCGTTTTCACCCATTCCCCCCACCCTCCTCTGAGTTCTGTTTTTTAATTTTAATTTTTTAGGCTCCACATATCTGAAGTACAGAAGTATCATGTCTCCTCAAGTTTCTCCCTGAGGCTAAGACAGACTTGCCTGGGGTGGTGGGGTTGGGTGGGTGGTTCATGTGTTTGATCTCCACCCTTCTGGGGGAGCTCTTCTACCTCATACCTGGACACCTAAGGTTTTCTCTTTGGTTTTTAAGTCAGTTAACCAGAGGCTGGCAATCAAAAGGCTTTTAAGGGACTTCCCTGGTGGTGCAGTTGTTAAAGACTGTGCTTCTAATACGGGGGGTGGGGGTTGGGGGGGAAGAGTTTGATCCCTTGTTGGGGAACTAAGATACCATATGCCGTGTGATGTGGCCAAAAAGTAAAATCTAAAAAAGGTCATTAATATCTTGATGAATTCAGGGAGCTCCTCTTTAGGAGAAGAGCTGTGGCCGGTCGCCTGTCTCCTGAAAACCTCTTACAGGTACCTCTGGCACAGTCTCCCCTGCATTTGTATCTTTTGTGGAGTACTTAGGTAAACTTTTTGGCGGGCTTACTGTGAGTAGGTGATTCTCATGTTTTTTCCCCACCAAAACATTTCTGAAAGATGACATTCACATGCCCAGTGTGCTTCTTTGTGTATACTCATGTGCATAATGTGTGTATGTGAACATACACATATAGAACATATAATACATATGTATTTATTTTATAAAGTTCAAAGCACTTGGCAGAATAAAATTGATTTTAGCATTGTATTCATGAAAGTATTTTATAAGCATGGAGTAGTGACACTAGCCACTTAGATTTTAGGAAATTGTCATTTTTCCAGGAAAGATAAATAAATATGGCAAATCTAAAGTATTAAGCATTATTATTTAAAGAGTCTGTAATGGTTGATTTCTGTGAGTGTATTAGAGTTCGGTTTGCTCAGCTGAGCTGTGATTTCCATCTGTTTCCCACTCAGCGTCTACTTGGAGGCAGGTGACTGGGGATGATGATGTAGCTGATGATGTAGCTGCTGCTGCTGCTAAGTCGCTTCAGTCGTGTCCGACTCTG
This sequence comes from Muntiacus reevesi, assembly GCF_963930625.1. Lineage (NCBI taxonomy): Eukaryota > Metazoa > Chordata > Mammalia > Artiodactyla > Cervidae > Muntiacus > Muntiacus reevesi. The sequence continues at coordinate 89,290,235 of NC_089253.1, read as the reverse complement.
TGCGACCCCATAGACGGCAGCCCACTCCCTGGGATTCTCCAGGCAAGAGTACTGGAGTGGGTTGCTGTTGCCTTCTCCGTTGATGTTGTAGGGATAACCCTGCTGCTGCTGCTGCTGTTGCTAAGTCGCTTCAGTCGTGTCCGACTCTACGCGACCTGATAGGCGGCAGCCCACCAGGCTCCCCCGTCCCTGGGATTCTCCAGGCAAGATTACTGGAGTGGGTTGCCATTACCTTCTCCGATGATGTTGTAGGGATAACTCTAAATCTGCTCTGTTTATTTATTTGTAAAAAGTGAGCCATCTGCGTTTCGGTGCTTACTGTACCAGAGGCACAGGCACCCCTCACAGCTTCTGTGAGAAACTTGGAACTCAGTCAAATGTGAACACCCAGGGGGTGGGGCTTGTGGTACACCCCTGCGTGTCGTGTGTCCTGACTCCAGATGTGGGGCTGGAGGTCCGGGCACTGCAGATTGGCGGAGAGGTTGGCTTTCCTCCTCCCCCACTCCCCCAAAACGTTGCTCTTTAACACTGATACCCCTTGTCAGGTGGGAGCCTGAGATTTCCTGCCTGTTCTGTGGATTGGGGGAGGAAACTGGTGAGAGCCAAAAGCTGAAATGGATGAACCTGAGAAAAGCCTCATTCTGTCTCTGGTGGCTTCTCTCTAATCTCTCGGCTACTTACTGATTTTGAAATTACTGACTCTTCCTGCTCCGTCCTTCCTATTACAGGCTGAGGAGTTTTATTGAATAGACCAGGCGGTGCCCTTTAAGTTCCTTCCTCCTTTAGGTAAAATGAAGAGGTGGTTTTTTTTTTTTTTTTTTTTCAGTTTTAAGGTATCCTTTTACAAATAATTATTAGATGAGTCGAAACTCTTAGGAGTAATAATTAGAGAAATGGAATTTGAAATTGGTGTTCAGCTTTGTTTATATTTTGGGTTCCTGCTTTCGTGGTAATACTTTATATTTGCTGTAGTTCCGGTAATCAGAGGCCCAACTTTTGGATAACTGAGCAGTGTCCTCCTTCTGGAGACGTGGGAACTGGCAAGCTGAGTGCACAAGTGCCTTTTTTCAGAGCCACAGTGATCGGGGAGTTTGGTTTTTAATCTTGTCACTGGCCTCATTCTTTGAAAAAGTGAAAGTCGCTCAGTCGTGTCCGACTCTTTGTGACCCCATGTAGTGTAGCCCGCCAGACTCTTCTGTCCATGGAATTCTCCAGGCCACAATACTGGAGTGGGTAGCTGTTCCCTTCTCCAGGGGATCTTCCCAACCCAGGTATCGAACCCAGGTAGCCCACATGGCAGGCGGATTCTTCACCATCTGAGCCACCAGGGAAGCCTCCCTTTCCTCTTGGAAATGTGGTCTCAGAAGTTCCTACCCAGGCGTCGCTGGGTATGGGGTGTCTAGAGCTCTTATTTGGGCAGACTGACCTTCTTCTTCTTTTTTTTTTTTTTAAATTTTTTTAATTTTTCAGTGGGTTTTGTCATACATTGATATGAATCAGCCGTAGAGTTACACGTATTCCCCATCCCGATCCCCCCTCCCACCTCCCTCTCCACCCGATTCCTCTGGGTCTTCCCAGCCCACCAGGCCCAAGCACTTGACTCATGCATCCCACCTGGGCTGGTGATCTGTTTCACCATAGATCATATACATGCTGTTCTTTCGAAACATCCCACCCTCACCTTCTCCCACAGAGTTCAAAAGTCTGTTCTGTACTTCTGTGTCTCTTTTTCTGTTTTGCATATAGGGTTATCATTACCATCTTTCTAAATTCCATATATATGTGTTAGTATGCTGTAATGTTCTTTATCTTTCTGGCTTACTTCACTCTGTATAATGGGCTCCAGTTTCATCCATCTCATTAGAACTGATTCAAATGAATTCTTTTTAACGGCTGAGTAATATTCCATGGTGTATATGTACCACAGCTTCCTTATCCATTTATCTGCTGATGGGCATCTAGGTTGCTTCCATGTCCTGGCTATTATAAACAGTGCTGCGATGAACACTGGGGTGCACGTGTCTCTTTCAGATCTGGATTCCTCAGTGTGGATGCCCAGAAGTGGTATTGCTGGGTCATATGGCAGTTCTATTTCCAGTTTTTTAAGGAATCTCCACACTGTTCTCCATAGTGGCTGTGCTAGTTTGCATTCCCACCAACCGTGTAAGAGGGTTCCCTTTTCTCCACACCCTCTCCAGCTTTTATTGCTTGTAGACTTTTGGATAGCAGCCATCCTGACTGGCGTGTAATGGTACCTCATTGTGGTTTTGATTTGCATTTCTCTAATAATGAGTGATGTTGAACATCTTTTCATGTGTTTGTTAGCCATCTGTATGTCTTCTTTGGAGAAATGTCTGTTTAGTTCTTTGGCCCGTTTTTTGATTGGGTCATTTATTTTTCTGGAATTGAGCTTCAGGAGTTGCTTGTATATTTTTGACATTAATCCTTTGTCTGTTTCCTCATTTGCTATTATTTTCTCCCAATCTGAGGGCAGACTGACCTTCTGAAAATGTTTTTTTGTTTAAAATAAGTTAGTATCTCATTTAATTATTTTTGGCTGCACCGGGTCTTCGTTGCTGCACACAGGTTTTCTCTAGTTGCAGCCAGCGGTGGCTGCTCTTTGTTGTGATGCATGGGCTTCTCATCGCGGTGGCTTCTCTAGTTGTGGCTTAAGGGCTGTAGGACTTGGACTTAGTAACTCTGGCTCACTGGCTTAGTTGCCCTTTGGCCGGCATGTGAGATCTTAGTTCCCAAATCAGGTATCGAACCCGTGTCCACTGTATTGGCAGGCAGATTCTTAACCACTGGACCACCAGGGAAGTCCCTTAAAATCGGTCATTATCTTATGTGAAAGAATTTTCATGCAAAAGCTGCTTTTACACTGTGACCTAAAGGGTGTTGTTCTGTGTGACAAACCTAGCAAATCCCCCACAAACCTCCAGTTTGTGAAACACCGGATGTCATGCTTCGGGCAGCCATGTGCTCTGCGCTCTCCAGGATAATTTCAATTTAAAATACTCTAGCCCCTTGTCAAACCATGCAGACCAATTTGGGTTTGAAGAATCCGCTCTCATAGTTAACCCCACTCTACGCTGAGAAGCCGCGGGAAGATAAAGTGGTGCTCAGGAGAAGGACGCGCTCGCAGCCCTCCCTCCTTCCCTCCCAGCTCTCCTTTCTTTTATGGTTTGTAGTTATAACCAAGATTTATGCCTGTTGCTCCACAAATCTTCTCCCTGCCATTATGAGTTTGTCTGCGCAGTCTAGAGATGGGCCGACGCTGAGTGATGCTCGAGGTAAATCTGCAAGGGGCGCTCCCTGACACTGAGTCAGCCAGGAGCCGACTCCTGGCCCCCGTGGACGGGGCGTCCTGACAGATAGCCCCATCGGGAAGAAGACGTGTTGCCACCTTTGCGACCTCTTGCCTTTGGTGACCTTGGTGGCACTGCTCTCTTGCTTGTGTTCACAGAGTCTGCAGGTGCCAAGAGGCCTTTCTCTGTGTCTACTCTGGTCCAGTCCGGCCACAGCAGAGCACCTCCACGGGCAGAGCTGCCTTTTCCAGCTTGGAGGGGAGGAGCTGCTGATAGAATCCAGCACACAGGTTAATGAGCATACATGTGTGAGTGCCCAGTCATAAGTCATGTCTGACTCTTTGCAACCCCATGGACTGTGGCTCTCTAGGCTCCTCTGTCCATTGGATTCTCTAGACAAGAATACTGGAGTAGGTTGCCATTTCCTTCTCCATAGGATCTTCCCGACCCAGGGGTCAAACCTGCCTTTCCCGAACTTGTAGATGGATTCTTTACCACTGGGCCACCTGGGAGGCCCTGATCATACATAGACACAGTTTAGCTTTTCCATTTTTAGCTGAAAATGGGTTTACTAGACATCTTTTCCCCCCTTTCCTCATACTTTCTATTTGCTGTATCCTTTAGTGTGTACCTTTGACTCATTTCAAATCTCTTGTGAAATGAAGTGGCGGCACCAGTAAATACATATTTTAAGAAAAGTGTCAAGAGCTTGCATTAGACACCGACTAACTGTCATGGGGCTGGGAAGCTATGCACCAGGCCTGGGCCCTCTAGCCCATCACTGCCTGGTTACCCCCACACCCACACCCCTTCTGCAGACCAGGAGGGAATCAGCTTGTCTTCAACCTGTGTGCCAGTTGATTTTTTAGCGAATTAGGCCATTTTCTTAAATATCCTGTGAACAGGTGAAGTATAATGTGAACAGAAGGATCAACAAATATGGTGTGTTTTGTAAATATAGATGTAAAAAGAGGATTCTGTGAAAACTAAGCTGAATGTTTCGTTAAATGCAAATTGCTAAAAAGGTTTCTGTCCTTTTAGGTGTGAGTGGGGAAGATCCTAAAAATCTAGACGCATTCTGTACTTAAGTTTGCTTTGCTAATGTCTTTTAAAGGCTTGCTTTGCTGTAGAAATTGTGAAGGGTGTGTTACGGGTGAAGTTTATGCAAGAAAGACGTCTGGGAACTTCAGTCTGTGGGCCCACACTCAAAGAAAAGCTCTTGGCTTCACATAAAAAAATTAGCAAATGACTGTACATTTGTTTATAGGTTTTAAGTTCATGTGAAATGTTGAAGGTATGTAGATAGACTCCATTTTTAACAATTCCCTGCTTTAACTGATTTTTCGATTAACTAACCCATTACTAGCTCTGATCACGGAGGCCAGAAGGCTGCTCTGTGACGTGCTGGCCTCTGTGCTGGTGTCTTTGTTTTCATTATCTTGTTTCATCGTAGCAAACTGGTGAAGATCCCTCTTCCTCCAGCCCAGGTTCCCATAGCTAGTCAGCAGCAGGACTGGGGTGTAAACCCCAAGGTCTTGAGCAGGCTGGGGGAGCAGGCTGGCAGTGTGCCCACCTCGCAGGGCACAGAGGTGTGGGAGACTTTGGCTTTAGGCTTTTTCAGGCTTTGTTTTTTAGGCTTTGGCTTGTTCAGATGCTGCCTGGTGAGTCTCTGCTTCTCTGAAGTCACTGCCTTCATGCACTGTCGTCGGTTGGAGTCTTTTGTGCGCACCTTAGCTGTTGAAAAGGCACCTATTAATTTATCACAGGTGATGTGGGCCTCCTTGTGCTTGGAGGAGGCGTCTGCACCCATGTACCTCACTAATGACGGGTTGCGGGATGGAGGCGAGATAATAGGATCTTTTCATCTTCTGTCTGTCGGGCAAGGTGCTGTGTCCCTGGTAGCTCCTAGGGGGCAGCAGCTGCTTGTTGTTCCCTCTCCTGCTGGCCGAGGGGAGGGTCCACAACTGAGTGCTTTGCTTTCCACGCCATAGAAGTCAAGAAACTACCAAGCCAGATCTTCCTCTCTGGCTTTCCCTGCTCCTCAGGTAAATCCTTTATCTGTGTCTCCATCAACTGTCACAAGTCCTTCACTGTCAGAGTTAAGGCAGCAAAGGTCACTTGCTTTGAAGATAAGAGACTAGAGACGTCTTCAAGAGAGTGAAATCTTTTTGTCACATCTTACTTGTTGCCATTGATAACCCACTCCAGTACTGTTTGGATGTTTTGAAACTTTCCCCCGTGAACATGGGTCTTTATTCTGTTGGGAACACTGCTCTCATGTGGTTGATTATCTGTTCTGCCTGTCAGCACATCCCTTCACTTCCCCCAGCCCCCCACCCCCACCCCAAGCCGGGCTGACAGAGGTTTCTCTTCCATTCTCAATGACTCATTGCATAAGTACATTAAAGAGAAAACTTCGGATTTGTCAATCCTTTTAGACTTTGGGGCCCACAATCCATATGGCCAACTTGTGCCTTGTTGAAGTGAGTGACTGACTCCCCCATGCAGAAGCTCCAACTCTCAGATCTTCTTCCAGCTGTGTGGCTGAAGCAAGTGACGGAAGGGGAAGGTTAGGTTGCAGTCAGAACCGGATGGTTGCAGTATACACGGAGAAGCAAATTGGCCGCGCCGGTTCAGCCTTGTGAGGTTTATTTAGGATTAGCTAAGAATTCTCAGTCCTGACTCCACTGTGGGAGGAGCAGGTGACCGCCCACTCCCGGGCTCTGCCTTCTTGCGGGCTTTCATCTGAGGAATCCGAGGACCCTGGTGCGCTGGGGACCAATGGGAGCTTCCTTGCTGGCTACGAGTGGCTTTCCTCAGAGACACAGCAGGCCTCCTAACCTCACCTCTCCAGCTCTCTCTCTGTTCTCTCTGAAAAATGGCAGTTAATAGAATCTGCTAATGAGCAGAAGAAGTAACTAGAAATAGTGGTAGATCATTCAACAGTGGAATGGTTTATAACTTCTGTTTATCAAATGATTATTAGTATCATTATTGTTATTTGTGTTGGATTTTCGAGGAATTCAGCCTGGGCTCCAGAGCCCCATCTAGAAGACACTTTATTTCTTCCTTTCTCATGTCTAGAAATAACTTTATTCCAGTGAAATCCAGGTCTGTGGTTCCCCCGCCCAGCCCCTCCCAGCTGTATTTCTCCTCTGCCTTTCCGCTCAGCTTCCATTACTCAGCGGGCTCCGGCAGGTGGGGTATCCCCGGCTGACCATACTGGCAGAGCTAATGCCGGTTGGAGGCACGCTGTAGTGTTTGTTTTCACAGTTCCTGGATTTGGTTTAATGTACAATTGATTTTTTTAATGTATTTAATCATTTTTTTCTTACCTCATAAGGATTAACCTGCACAAACCTCATTTTATCCTAAGTGTGGCTTTGGGAGGAAGGGAGAAGAAAATTGAGTTTCTCCAGCTTATTTTATTCTTTCACTTTTTATTTTCTGAATGGCTTTTCCTGCCGAAGCAGTTCAGTAAAATACAATGTATTTTAGTGGCCATTACTTACTCATTACTAACTGGTCTCTCCTGCTTCCCTTTGTCTGTGGACTAAATACAGGGGGCCTAACGATAATTGGTAGCTCCGTCACAGACTCACCAATTATAGCTCAACAGGGAGAGCAGCCCAGTGATGGTTTGTGGTTGGCACTGGCTGCCCACCTAGCACTCTTGAGTTCTCGTTCTGCATCTGTCCCGAGTCGGGCTCGACTTGGATGGGTCCTCTCCTAATTTCTTACCTTGGCTTCCCTAGTTTCATCCCACAGTCTCCCCAATTTACACATTTCAACCTCATCTCATCCCTGCGGTGGTTTTCACGTCCATGTTGTTCTTTCTTAGTTCCTGCCCCTTTGTCATGTCTATAAAGTATCACTGTGGAGAGATTCTGTTTCTGTTTTCTGTGTGGTTCCCTGATGTCTAGGATGGTTAGGTGGTAAGCTGCAGATAAAAGATTATCTCGAAACCGGTGGTTTTCTGTACAGTTTCGTCTGCTGAGTCCAAGTGAAGGCACGTCTTTGTGGTGCCCAGTTTAGCCCTCTTTGAGCATTTATCTGGTTTGTATTCCAGCTTATCCACTTGACTCTGGCACAGGACGGGGAAAAGTTGAGTCTCACTGTTAGGCTGCCAAGCTCTTGTGTCAGGCTGCTTGATGCTGAAGTAGCAGAGGAGCCCCTGTGATGCATGGCCGTATTTCCAAGCAGAAGGCAGTTTTTGTTTGTTTGTTTCTTGGAGGTTTGACACCTAGGCCCCTTGCTGAACCCTGCCTGTCTGGGGTGGGCATATATCCTTACCCCTCAGCTCCCAGCAGAAGTAGGCACTGCACACACGTTTGTGGAGTGTGTGTGTGTGTCCTCACGTAGGTGGTGGTGATGAGCCACGGGGCTGGAGTGCATGGTTGCTGCCTGCCAGGACTCGGGGGTGCAGCATGGCCACCAGCACACATACACAGATGTTTAGTGTACCACCACCACGCAGGCAGCATAAAGAGGGCATTTTATGAAAGGGATCATCAGAGGAAGCATTATAGCTGAGACCTTTATAGCCTTTCCATTATTATGGTTTAAATCTTGACAGTCTTTATTCACAGTGACACTGGGACCAGCAGAGACAGTGCTCACTCCCACCTCCCCGTGTGCACTCCCCACATCCTGCTCTGAAGCAGTGATAGGCATCGTTAAGTGTGCAGGCAGCAGCGCTGCTTTGTAGTTTGTCTAGAAACAGCTCCTTTTGACTCAGAAGTTGGAAACCAGATGACTCACCATTCTATTTGTTTTATTGCAACTGTCATTTCATAAAATGCCCTGAAACCTTTAAATGCCAAAGTAAGGTTTTTGTCTTCCTTTTCTATTTGTTACCTCTCCTCTTATCTCTGATCTTTTCTTTCATGTCTCTCTTTTCTGCTTCCCTTTCATGATTATTTTCCCTTTCATTTCTCTCTCTTTCTCCCTCTTTCTCTCCTGAACCATCCCCCCGCCCCTGGCTCCACCGCCTTTGTAGTTGAAGTGGTCTCTGTTAACATCATGACTTCTCTTCAGGTTTACTGATTTAGAGTCTCCTCCCCCCTAGTTTATGTGTGTGGTTTAGAAATGGAAACATACATTGAAGTTTATAAAGCACTTGGCCTCAGCTCTTGAAGCTAAGTGCCACGTCAAATCATAACAGTAGCTCACTTTTTGTGATCCTGCCTTTGGCAAACTTGTGGGTCTCCCCCTCAGGGCCATTTCCTCCCTTGAGTGGGTACCAGGCTCACAGTGTGACTGAGATCTCCAGGCTTTCCTAGGACAGCCGGTAGGGTTCCTACATCAGGATATTGATTGCAGGGAGAGGGGCCTTGATCTGATTAACCATTTTCTCTCCTGAGATGGTATTTACCTGGAATTCCTGAAGTAAAGAGCACCTGCTCATTCTCATGGCTGAGGTGGGGTGTCAGGATCTAAATTTTTAAGGACTTGAGCTCTCCAACCAGGACTTGTTGGATCTTTCTCCCGGCAGTTTCTGACATTGTGGCACTCGATTGAGTCACCTGATGGATGACAGGAGCATCACTGGGTGTTCAACACCTGGCCAGGGAAACAGGGACCCTCCATGGATCTACCCAAAGGAAGGCAGACAGATTGTGGAATTTTAATGAAGGGGGGTGCGTCCCAGATGTTCATCTGCTTTGGAGCATAACTGAATCCCAGCATTTACTTCAGGAATGTTTGTGGGAATCCTGCACTGGTGTCAGTGGTTATATTCCACATTTATCAAACTCATAAATCCTACCAAACTAATTTTAAAAGTTTAGCTCGCATTGTGGGTGGATTCTTTACCAACTGAGCTATCAGGGAAGCCCAATTTTAAAAGTAGCTAATTATAATGAAAAAGAACAACAACTTCAAATGCACAGGAACCTCTCTTAAATGTTCCTTGTTTTTCTTTCTTCTTCTTTTAATGCCTTTGGTCTGTTTTGGCCTTCAAAGTGAGCCGTCCTCTGAATTCTGTTGTGAGAAAACTCCTTTCCTACATATCTCCAAGGAAGGAGAATATTTTCCATGCTGTGAATGGGGGAAGATATGGTATTGTTACAGTATTTAATAGATTGACGGCTGTGAGCTTCAAGCATGAATTCTGTCTGTCTGCTGGGCAGCACTCAACATAGAATGCTGTGTTTTAACCCACTTGGCTCAATGTCTCTTTCTGACACAACCGCTTTTCATGCTGCTGGAAAACAGAAAACCACAGGCTGTTAACTCAATACTCTTCCCTTCTGGGGCTAGGGTGGGAGCAGGGCGGGGGCACGAGGGGTTCAAATCAAGTTACTCCCCATTGGAGAGACACATTCCCTCCTTCCAGCTGACAGTTTGGACAAGGATTCTAGAGTTCCTGGCCACTTGAATTAAACCTCAGTGAGGGGTGCCCTGTGGCCTGCTTCTCACCTGGGCATTTACTCCTTGTACTGGGAGCAGCCTGCCAGGTGTCTCTTGCAGGCTCCCTCTGGATTCCCTACCTACTGCTGTCTTCTCCCTTCCCGGGCAGAGCCCTTTTGAGAGGAGCAGAAGGATCATTTAGTGCTCGTGGCCTGCTCATTCCTTGGCTTCTCTGCTGAGCTGTCCAGCAAGGGTGCCAGTTCTTCCATTTAGCTGACTATTATATAGCCCTTAAAAGGGAAGGGTTTATTTTAGCTGGCTGCTATATTGATTGCTATAGGGACGTTTCTATTTTCACTGGCTGCTATATTGACTGGGAAAAGGAAAGGGGCCGTATTGCCGGGAGCTGTCATATTGACTGTTACAGAAAAGATCTGTATTTAAGCAGTACCAGTGCACTGGGATCTCCCAGGCAGGATATTAATGCTAATTCATCCGCTCACCCCCTGCTGTGAGTGTTATTTGTTTAAATCTGTAGATTCCCACAGCGCGTTTATATCCTCACTAGAGTGAGCTTCGCTCCCTGTAATTATTTAACATTATATGCTGATATAAATTGTAACAGTTAAAGAATGGTAATGAGTAGCCAAAAAAGAGAAGAAGAAGAAAAAAGAAAAGAAACAGAAAAAAAAGAAAAAAGAAAAAATAGTAAAAACCTATATAATGTGTACATGTTATTTTTGTTGTATGCGTGCATGTGTGTGTGTGTGTATGATATTCGAAATGGCAGAGTCAGATTCTAAGGCATTAGTGAGCTACGTCTGCCATCCTTTCTCCCATTCCAGGGTGATTTGTCCAATGTTGCTGCATCCACATATTGTGCATCTGTGTGTCCATACACATGTGCACACGTGCTCACGTCACCCACCAGAAAGAGACTGTACTGACGTGTGCTCATACCATCTACGTGTGTGTTCGTGCAGCAGCAAGAAATTTCTCCATTAGCACCTCAGCTTCCTGATGACTAGCTGATGTTTCCTTGAGCTTCCTTGTCGGTACAGGAGCTCCGGGCTCGAGACCCATACCCTGGGGCGCGCTCAGTTGGGATTGAACTCATAGGCCATTGGGTGTCACTGTCGCTCTATTGTCTATCGTCGAAAGAGGGCTGTTACGCTGGGGAAACTGGATTTCAAAAGAAAGTTGTTTTTCTGCCCAAGTGGAGGGTTGTTTGTTTGTTTGAGATGTTTTGCATTTTGAGATCCATACCTCCCCTCTCTTGCTTCTTTAAAAATAGCTGTTTTGTTGGCTGTTTCCACCATGGTAAGCTGGGCATTTTGATTTTGTTCTTGAAAATTGTGTGCTGTGTTTGAATATCACCTGGAGTACCCCAGAGGAGGACTTCCATGAGCAGAAAAGTTCCACGTTTAAAAGAAACCAAGAGGCAGCTCCACAGCATTCTGGAAACCCACTTAATGAGGAGTGAGGCCCTGGGCAAGAGGGAGGACGGGAAGGGAAATCTCCTTGCCCATCCTAAATGTGCCCTGCACCTGCAGCTCCCCGGCGGCCCGTGCTGGCTGCGTGGAGGTGGGAAGATGATGGTGAGTGAGGCGGTGGTGAGGCGCAGGCGCGTCTTCCAGCCGGCTGCTCCCGCAGCGTGGAGCCGTGCCAGGCTTCACCACAATTCATACTATGTCAGTTTAATAAATGCACTACTTAAATTATGAAATTACAAAAGAAAAAAGAGAATGCACTTATTCAGACTCTTAATACATTAAAAATAAGGCATTAAAACTCTGACTTTTTTTTTCCTTCCAGAATCAATAATGAACAGGAAGGGTTGTAGACATTAACAGTCACGGACATTCAAACTCTTATACATAAATTATCTTAGAAAAATGCACATAAGACTTGAATAATGTAAATACATTAATGCATTTAATAATTTAAACATTAAAGCTCAAGCAGGAATTTGAGGCAGAGGCTGTTCTGAGGTAAGGGATTGGTCCTGGAGCGAGTGTGTCCTAGGATCGATGGGTGATTTCCCCTTGAGACACCCTGGAAAGAGAGTGCCTGGCTGGCTGGTGTGAGCTCCTGTGCCAAGAATCCCTGGACATTCCTGAACTCTGCTACCTGCCAGCCCCTTACTTTTTGCATATTCTGACATTCGTCCTTCATTCGGTGTTCTCTCTAGTCCTGTACTTCTAATTGTTTATTAGAAAATTAAATGCTACCACTTCAAAGAACAGTGAACTTTGAGAAGGTCTTGGTTGGAAAACCAAACTAAATTAAAAAAATCCTTCACCAGCAGGCTCTGACTGCCTGTGATTCAGAAACACGGAAGTGGTTGGCTCCTCACAGCCAGTCGCGCCTCTCCAGCACTGAGGGCTCTGGATCCAGGCTGTGAAGTGATCGGAGACGGATCTAGTGGGAAAGCAGAGATGATGGAGCATATTAACCTGTGGGTGCTGGGCATCACGGTGGCAGGTTGCCATGCCAGGAAGCAAAACAGGTGCCATGGAGTCAGACTCCAAGGGCAGGGGTCGGCCTCGCTTTAATCTGAGGGTTTAACCATTGGATAGACTGATGTTACTGTTTTTCCCCCCTTGCTTACAAAATTGTGTTTGCAATGGCAGAAAGTCACTGGAACACTAGAGCCCCCTTTTCTGGCAGAGTGCAGAAATGGTTGAATTCGTTTTTGACACCTACACTATAATGTTCTCTGGCAAGAACGAAGCGGCTAGGGCAGCGTGACTAGGTTTCATTGGTGAGCTCCAACGCTGTTCTCCAGTAGTTTCTTAGCTTCATTTTATAGCCCAGATCATGTGTGAGAAACTAGGAAAACCTCAGACCCTAAGTTACTAGGTACATAGTCCAAGAACTTTTACCCTACAAGTAGGAGTTGTGTTAAGTGTGTGCACACTCAGTCGTGTCCAACTCTTTGCGACCCCATGGACTGTAGCCTGCCAGGCTCCTCTGTCCATGGAATTTTCCAGGCAAGAATACTGGAGTAGGTTGCCATTTCCTCCTTCAGGGGATTTTCCTGACCCAGGGATCGAACCCAAGTCTCTTGCTTCTCCTGCCTTGTCAAGCCGATTCTTTACCACTGCACCATTGGTGCCACTTTTAGGAGAGAGATGTTTGGTCAGTAAAGCAAATGTTGCCCCACTGGGTTTGTTGGGGGCCCAGGGGACCCTTGAGACATCAGGGTATCAGATGGTAGAGACTGAACCAAACCTGTTTTTATTATTGCCAAATGCATTGGCATCTTCTCAAATCTGGCTCTCAAATTGCCTAGCTGCAACTTTACATGGGGTTGCCTTGATTTGACTGAGGCCTGGTCTGTTCTGGTATCTGTGGCTTTTGTTTGCTACCATTTCCCGTCTTTGTTGCAGCCAAGGGCAGCCTGCTTTCCAGCGAGTATGGTTATGAGCCAGCTTTTAGCCACTTTCAGGAGAGCAGCTCTAGACTGTCCTGGCACATGCAGCAGCTACAAACAGTGTGGGGTCGTGCTGCCCAGAGCAGCCAGAAGGAGAGCCAGTTCTTTAAACACTACTCACTGGGTAGTGTCTCCTCCTTAGAGAGGAGTAGTATCAAGGATCCGAGAGGAGCGCCTGGGAACTTGAGGTCGGTACATCGTCCTTGGAATGTGTTCAAATTCTTCTCCAGACCTTGTGCGCAGTATCCTCAACATCACGCCCCTTCTCCACCTGTTTAGCTTTAAAGAGGCATGGCTTTTCTTACCAGTCTTATTTCAGCTTTGGGATGCATGTCAATTCTAGGCCTGTTGTGTTGTGTTCTTTTCCAGAGTTTTCCAAGCCCAGGCTGTTCTCTCTGTTGCTTGTCCAGCCTTGAACAATGGCCGCTGCCTGCACCCCGTGCTCTTCATCCCTGCAGAGGGAAGAGGCTGAAACCAGGGGAGCACTCTAGCTAGGAAACTCTCATTCTCTTTGGATTTTGTTGGTCACACCCAGGAAAGCTTCCTTCTCTTCCCTTCCATTCCATGAAATGTTTTATGACCTTCACTGCAGAATAGGCTTGTGCCAGATTGGGATCGTCCATGGAGGCAGGATGCAGGGGTTGGTGGGGGCAACTTCACGCTCCCGTTGGGGTGCAGGGTGCTGGTGGCCATCACGCAGAGAGAGCAGAGAGCGCCGATCAGGGGTCAGGTCACCCCTGTGATATATCCCTTATGCAGATTTCCTTTTGAAGAGAGAGGAGTCAGGTTCATTAATTAAAGGAGCCTGGCTCGAGCGCCCTGTAATTATAGGTGCTAGAAATCTGAATTTTAAGAGGTCTGTGCAGCTGCATTTTGAAAAATGTAGGGAGGCACCGAGAAGTACAGGTTGTGGGCAAGAATGTGGCTGAACCAGATTTGGGAGGTTCAGGTTTTGGCAGAATTCCCCTTCAAATTCATATTTATTCTTCCTATCTTCCTTTTTTTTTTAATGGGAAGCTGAAGCTCTGATTTTTTTTTTTTTTAATGAAGGTTACACCCTGTGACAGAGAGACTGGTATTATCAGAGCATGGAAAACAGAAAGGAGTTGCCATAAACTAGAAGGTGCTTTGTTTTGAAGGAAGCAGGGGATATCTTTGGGCTCTAGGGGTGCCGTCTTTGAAAAAGTTATTTCTTCTTGAAGTGAGTGAGGGGAACAAGGAGCAGAAGGTTAATTTAGATGCAATCTAGGGAGATTAAGTCCTGGGCATGTATGGGACTCCGGAATCTTAGCACCCGTTTCTCTTCCCCAGAACGGTATCTCCTCCTGTCATAAATCCGCTTTTGGTAATGAACCCAGAGGTACAGACAGAAAATGGTAGACCTTTATGGGAAGTCCTGACTGGTCCCTTCTGTTTCGCATTTCCTCAGTTGTCGGTATCTTGATCATTTGCTTTGGGTGCTTTCTGTCTCTCCCTTTTCTTTTCTCTTTTTCTATTTGATTTATAAGGTCTCATTTTACTTCTTGTCGAAAACCTTTATTTCGATCTGTGACTATTTGCATCTCTGTTAAATTAACCATGGCTCATTTGGGATGTGAATGGAAGTTTCCCAGGTGACTCAGTGGTAAAGAATCTGCCTGCAGTGCAGGACGCTGGTTCAATCCCTGGGTCGGGAAGATCCCTTGGAGGAAGAAATGGTAATCCACTCCAGTGTTCTTGCCTGGAGAATCCCACGGACAGAGGAGCCTGGTGGGCTACAGTTCATGGTGGTTGCAAAGAGTCGGTTGTGATGGAAGTGACTGAGGACGCAGACACACATGCACTTGGGCTGCGGGTGGGAGTGGAGAGAGTTAAACTGAGTAGGGGTTCCCTCTTTGCCTCCCCCAGGAAGGAAAGAAGGGATTCATGGTGAGTGGGGGCTCGCTAGAGACTTGTGTGCCCAAACACTTGGTTGGAAGCAAACCTGCAGCTGCCACCAGCCTCCTTTCTCCCTGTTGGCTTTGTCTCCTTGGAGGGTATTGCAGGCATCCTCCCCATTTCACAGCTTGAGCCCTCTGCCCCTCCTCAGGGGTTTGCAAGGGGCTGAAAAAAATTACTTTGTATGATATATATATATTTGAAAGATACTCCTCTGTAGTCTTTTCTTCCATTCTTGCGTGTGTGTATGTTGGGAAATCTACTGCTTGTGAACCCATAAACTGTGGAGTAGAACAGAAGTCTCAAAGACTGTCACTTGGTGCATTTACAATATGCAAATTGCAGTTCCAATTAGATTGAAACCTCTATTTAGCAGAGTGGTTTTGTGAAATAAATAACTTTTGAAGAAGGCCTACTATATATAATAAATACATATTTTCCCCTTCAGTTGCCGGCACGGAGCTTCCTGCCTTCCACACATCGGCCTGAAACGCTGATTCAGAGGCAGGCGGCATCCGTGGGCCCTCCCAGAAGAAGAGTCTCTCCTTCGCTTTCCTGGCACTGGGATTTCATCCTTGATTTACAATGTGCAGCTTGTTAGCGCCAGGGGACGGGAGCTGGTGTGAAGGTCATTGTGTCCGTTCTGTCTTCTCAGAGAGAGAGTGAGGGGGTGTGTTTCGCCCCGTGCGCTTGCGGTGGTGGTGTTGGGCTTCATGGCCCCCTCTTCTGTCCCAATTGAGTGACTCAAAACCCTGGCCTCTTGTCTTTTTCACCCTCTGTACCGCCCATCATTCAACAGGGGGTTTTGAAGGCCTGATTGAGAATTTCAGGACGAGTACTGCACCACCCAGCAGAGCGCCTCCCCCTCACACTCCCCACACCCCCTCTCACGGTCCTCCCCTTCTCAGTCCAGCCGTGACAGACTGACAGATAATTAACAGATTGGGTCCTCCTATCAGGCGAGTCCGGGGCTGGAAGCAGCTTTTGCTTTATACGCAGGTCCTTCAGCTGCCCTGTGGATGTGGGTGGTGATGCCCTGAGTGGTCCTGGCAGAGAGGGCAGTGAGTGCTGTGGGAAAAGCAAACAGAATGCTCTTTGGGGGAGAGAGTGCTTAAAAGGGAGTGAGGGGCAGGCAGGTGCCCAGCTTGAAAGCACCTGGTGAAAATACCTGGGCTTGCAGGGTTGCGGTTCTGCACACCACCGCCGGTCTCAGGGAGCAGCGAGCTGGGTTATAATAGGATGCCTGATTACAAAGAACATTTTGAAGGCCACTTAGTCCCAGGTCAGCCTGTGCATTAAGTGCGCTAATCCTTTGCCGTAGCGCTGGACTGGAATCAAAATTGGAGCTACGAAGTCTGTTGTGTTTCAGCTCTGGCTTTAAATATTTCTATACTGATGCTGCCCTGTGTGGCTTTTTCTCAGCTATCCAACTTTTCTTTCTCCAGTGGAAAGAGAAAATTCATCATGAGAATATTCTTGTCTACCTACCAGTGACTTTGAAAACTGCTTTTCTGCTTGTCATATGTGGTCTTCATGATTTGAAATATTAATGTGTAGATAAATATAGCAATTTGGAGGGGCTACATATAGGCTTGGGTCCTAGGGCCTGGCACATTGGAACAGAAAGAAATACCTAATTGCATCAGAACCACTCTTAAGTTCATGTATGTGGAGCCCATCAAGCTGAAAGCATGCAGACAGCATCTGCTGTTATCAAATCACTCGTTGAGTCCAGCTAATTAAAATAGAGCTTCATTTTTCTGAACCATTGTTTGGCAGGAATTCGAAACGGGTCTAACCCAATTTCTGTGTGTTTATGAGCCTTTATTATATCAGAGGTACTTTTCTGTAAATGTACAGGGCAGCGTTAAATGAATTGATCCACGCAGTATCACTGTAGACGCACTGTGGACTTGCTAATGATTTCCCTTCCAGCTTTCTGGTTTCCAGACATACTCCTTAAAGCTTTATGTTCTGTTTTTCTATCCTCTGCTCTTTGTCCTCTGATTTTTTTTTTTTTTTAAGTCAAAAAAATTTAACGTTTTCTTCTTTGAAAACAGGAAACACTTTTTATTTGTTCCCTAATGAAGTTTCTCTCTGTGTTTCTTCCTCTCTTCCTGTTTTTGCTCCTCTTTTAGGATTTGCCTTTCTTTATGTCTTGCTGCTTTCTGTTCCCTTCTTGCCCCTTATTTTTCTCTCTTCTTATCTCTCTTTCCTTTTACATTTTCCTCAGTGCCTCTCCTCTGACCTTCTCTTTTCTCCTTTCGCTCTTCAGTTCTGCCTTCTCCAGTTTTGCCAGTAAAAGGTTCTTATACCTTTGTCTCTACATGCAAATACAGATTAGGGCAGAAAGCGGCTGCCTATGGGGGTGAAGACATCTGGCCTTTGGGAGATGATGTCAGCCTGTTTTGCCTCTCTGAATTTGCTTGTATATTTTATGTTTTTAAAAGATTTTTTTCAAACCACATCTACTCCACTTTATAGTCTAATAATCTTACTTTGAAGATCAAAAGTCTTACATAAATGCTAACTAATTATTCCTTGTAACACTTTGGTGAGTCCCTAAGCAGTTACAGTTCCTTTTACAGATGAGGAAGGAGAAACAGGAAAGGTAAGTAACTCTCTGAAAGTTACTGAAGAAGTTAGTGACCAAGTTAGAAGTAAGGCCGGATCGCCTTTGGCTTTAATTCTTGATTACCACCTCCTGGGAGGTTCCATTTCCCCCCATGAGGATGATGTATCTTTAAGGTGAGGGTGAGAGAACATGGTGCCCTTGTCCCCTTTGCTTCATGTACGTTTAGCCTTCTGAAGTTTCATTTGAATTCTGTAGATGTTAAATGAATTTCTAGGTAATTCCTGGGAAAGAAGGATGCCAAACCACTTACGGGCTAGTGAAAAACCCTGTCCATTACAGTCTTGAAGCAGAGCGCTCACTTTCTGTTTCCAGCAGCTTCCAGTAAGTGGGCCACGTCATACGCACTGGCCCTGGCCATCGGAGCATTGTAGGAAGCACTGCCATATTTGATTGAATTTAGCCATCCTGGAATGACGTCTGTATGAAGTCGTCTCTTGCATTACTGTGGCCTTTATTATTGCTAATGCATTCTGACATTACAGGTGTAGCCTTGGCTCTCCCAGAAAGGGCAAGGCTGCTCTTACCGGGCTTAAGAGCAGAATTCGTGAACCTGTTATATAGTGAAATGGGTGTTCACATTTAGTTAATAAGCAGAGTAAGGGAAATGCTTTTATAGAAAAGATAGCCAAGAGACAGAGGCCTCTCCTCCTTCCTCATCCAGCATTGTCTCAAAAAGTAGATCAGTTAGTATTATTCTCCATCAGAAAACTAGGGTCAGTGGATAGAAGGTTCAGGAAAGTAGATTTCAGCTCAGCTTCAAGAAGGACTCCTGAAAAGGAATTGACAGTCTTTTAAGAGAGTGAGTTCTCTGTTCATTATAAGCATTCTAGTGGAGGCTTGTTAGTCATGTGTCAAGGTTGTTGAAAAGGGAAGTCCTAGGTCATGTATGGGACCAGATGGCTGTCCTTGTCTTAGATTGTAACTGCAAAAACAACATCTTTGCTTGTTGTTCTTGGTTTTTTAAGTGCCTGGTATTCTGTGTAGACCCAGTGAAGGTTAGTAACTTGTTTTTCAGTCACTGAGTTGTGTCCAACTCTTTGCGAACCCCACGGACTGCGGCACGCCAGGCTTCCCTGTCCTTCACCAACCATCTCCTCGAGCTTGCTTGAGCTCATGTCCATTGAGTCGATGATGCCATCCAGCCATCTCATCCTCTGTCGTCCCCTTCTCCTCCTGCCTCTGTCTTTCCCAGCATCGGGGTCTTTTCCAATGAGTCGGATCTTTGTATCAGGTTGCCAGAGTGTTGGAGCTTCAGCTTATTTAGTCTTTGGCTTCCTGTTTCTTACTCTTACTTGAATAAAAACTGTTTTTTGTTCAGTTCAGGAAAACTACTCTCTCTGCCACCCTCCTGGAATAAGTCATTCTGGGTAGCCACACTGTTTAGATGGTCATTGAGAGCCATATGAAAACAAAACACGTAAAACTTTTAACTGGGAATTAAATAAAATGGGTTATACGCTTTCTCTTGCTTTATAAGGTAGAGTATCTAAGACTATAATTTAATCCTGATGACTCAGTATCATCATTTTAGATGTAAATGTTTATATTGTATTTTAAGTGTAGCTGTTTTCCAACCTGTTGAAATACAGATCTGTTGTGTATTCGCTCCTCCTCTGAATGACTCCACCTATGCCAAATGACCCCGGACTGATAACTTTTTGAGTTTTCTGTTTGCTTTTTATAGACGAGTCTTTCCTGACATTTGTTGCTAGTCTTTTTTCACTATCTTGTCTTTGTTCTGTGAGTATATCTTGGATGTCTGGCTTGATTCTCCTTTCTCATTTGCAGTTTTTAATCTTCTGTGATTTGGACACCAGATAACTAAGCTTCTGTATGAAATAGATAGTAAGTAGTGTGAATAGAGCTTTGCTATGTGTAATGTATGTGGAATTTATTTCTTTTTTTGGCAGCAACAATGTCTTCTCCCCCTCTCTCCTTCCCCATCTTTGTGGGTTTCTCCTATTTCTGACTGGATGAGATTGGAGAGCTGTGCTCCGGAATAGCTCCAGAATACCTCTGGGTCTGGTCCCTGACCTTCACCCATGTCCCTGGCCTATGTCCTATGTCCCTCACCAGTGTCTGCCTGATGGAATCAACTTGGAAATTATGAAATGATGTGACTTAGAGGGTCCTGAAGGCCATCTGTTCAAGCCCTTCTTTTATAGAAATGAAGGAATCTGAGGCACAGAGTGGGGATGTGAGGGGCCGGGTTCAAGGACACATGCATATCAGGGTTGGACTCCGTGCGCAGGTTTCCAGCCCACTTTCTGACCTGCCTCTCTGCCACCTTCTGTTGCCAGCCATCTGAGCAGAATGGGTGTGAATGGGGAAATAGAGGGTTTGCATAAGGTAAGATCATGGAGGAAAGTACTTTGCTGGCTGTGGGCAGGTTGAGAATTAAAGTACATAAATCAAAAAAGGCTTCTGTTTGTTGCAGTGTTTGGCTGTGTTTGCACTCACCACTGATATTGATACTGTAGGAGAAGCTTTAATCCTTTCATTCAAATTTACAAGAAATGCTGTTTCCTTTCAGTTTAAAAAAAATAAGTCCAAGAGAGCATTTGATTTAAGGAACCAAAACTCTAGAAAATGTATCCGGGAGTCCTCGTCAATTTGGGGCATAATGAAATATAAAAAATACTCAATAAAAGCTCCTTTATTACTTTAACTGTTTAAATGTGGAGTTTTTAGCCATCAGGTTAATGTTTTGGTATCATTTTTTTATTTGATTGTGAGCACTTTTCCAGGTAGCGCTGCCACTCGAGCGCTAATCAGATTCCCACAAATGAATGGTGCTAGCTGCAGCCTGACATCACCGCGTTTTTGCTTCGACATTATTTTATTTGGTTTTCCTGTAAAAGTTAATAACTCTGTGTCCATGTGTTTAAACAGGCAAGAAGAGAGAAAGGACAGTGAATAGAAAACGATGAGCGACGTCTCAGGATGCTTTGGCCAAATTGAGGAGATGTAGGGATTTTTGTGATTTTAGTCTCTCACCCTAGCACAAGTTAGGTGTGGAGAATCAAGAAGATTGCACAACAGCAAGATGGTGATTCTTAATCCTTCCTCTCTGTTCCCCAGACAGAGTGGGAAGGACTTAGAAATGAGTTGCCATTGATATAGAGGAGGGGGAGGAGGGTGCTCAATAGAGCTGATTCTTGTGATGGTGAGAACTGATTAAATCTTGCATTAATTGTAAGTAAAATACATGCTCATTTTAG
Source organism: Muntiacus reevesi (assembly GCF_963930625.1). Classification (NCBI taxonomy): domain Eukaryota; kingdom Metazoa; phylum Chordata; class Mammalia; order Artiodactyla; family Cervidae; genus Muntiacus; species Muntiacus reevesi. Next base: position 89,269,367 of record NC_089253.1, on the reverse strand, counting down.
ATGACTGAGATTGCTAAGAGCGTTAGAGTAGGACAGGAAGACTTTCCTTTTTATCTTCCCGTTAGAGGTAGGAGACCCTTGTGGCCAAGATGGCTCTGGTGTCTGTCTATTAATAATAGGCCTCTGCTGAATCATTTATTTTTTTGCAGGTATGTTTTTTTGTTGCAAGCTGTCGTTGTTTATGGTGTTTAGTGAAAGGTTACTGAACAGTTCAGAGCCACGGTGATTACCATTTAATTCTTTCTGTGTGCTACAGATTTCTTTGCTGAGCTAAAAATTTCTAAATTGGTTTTGTCAGAGGAGGCAACTAGACTGATACCTCTCTGTCTCTCTCTCTCTTTTTAAAAAGTATTTATTTACTTCTCATTTTTGACCACACCTTTCGGTACATGGGATCTTAGTTCCCTGACCAGGGATGGAATCCCTACCTCTTGCATTGGAAGGTGGAGTCTTAATCACTGGACAACCAGGGAAGTCTCTTGGACTGCTGTCTCTTAATTCAGATTCTCTTCCAGATTTGCATCTTGGTGCTAAAGACAGTCTGAAGGTACAGATCCGACTATGGACCATCAGTCCTGTGGACTTTATCTCAATGCCTCTGAAAGCTGTGTGGGATACGATGACTCACGCGACATCCATGTCAGGGGCGTGGCTTGTCTTGCTCTCTGCGCTACCCTTGTTGTGTGGACAAGTTACTCCTGAAGTCATATGGAGCCATGTGGCCCATGTTAGATACCCCTTCTTAGACAGTTGAACTGGCTGTCAACGTATTTCACACGGCTGTGAGGCACGTGTGCTGTCTCTCACCTCCGCTTGCTGCTGGAGCCAGTTCCCAGACTGTACCGTCTTGGCGGGTGGCTGTCCCTGGGCTGTCCCAGAGGCCGCTGTGCTTGTGAAGAGGGCAGCTTTCCCCTGAGAGGAGCTGATTCCACTTGACCATTTTTGTCATTTTACTGTAAATTTGAAGATTTTTGAGTGCCAGCTTTCTCTTTTATGCGTCATACTTTTGGAACTCTTCTAGTTTTTCCCTTAGGTCACAGAAGAATCTAAAATAATAGCAGGAAGAACCAGGATTAGGTGGTCTTAGTGTGTGTCCATGCTCAGTCGTGTTTGACCCCATGGACTGTAGCCCTCCAGTCTTCTCTATCCATGGGATTTCCCAGACAGAGTACTGGAGTGGGTTGCTATTTCCTTCTTCAGAGGATCTTCTTGACCCAGGCATCGAACCCACGTCTCTTGCATTGGCAGGCGGATTCTTTGCCGATGCACCACCTGAGAAGCCCCTGAATGAGCATGGCTGTGTTTCAGTAACATTCTATTCATTGACACTGAAATTCGAAGTTCATATGATTTTCACATGACTTCTTTTGATTTTTGTTTTTCTTAGCCATTTAGAAGTGTAAAACTGTTCTTACAGACTTGTGATTGCTAAGATGTGGGGAAGGATGGACTGGGAGTTTGGGATTGTTGTTGTTCAGTCACTTAGTCATATCCAGCTCTTTGCAGTCTCATGGACTGTAGCCCACCAGGCTCCTCTATTCTTCAGAGGTTCTTCCTGACCTAGGGATTAAACCCCTGTCTCTTGCATTGGTGGGCTGATTCTTTACCACTGAGCCTTAGTTGTTCACTTTTTTCTGCTTATTAGGGTATCTAAAGACAATTTTAAGGCTACCCACATGTCATTTCCAGTTCTTTTCTTGCTTTATTTTCAGATTTGAACTGTTTCTAAGCTGTGACTGCTTCTTTTTTGGTATTCAAATCTTTGTTTATTTTTGGCTGAGCTGAGCTTTGTTGAGGTGTGTGGGCTTCTCATTGTGGTAGCTTCTCTCCTGGAACACAGGCTCTAGAGCCTGCAGGCTTCAGGAGTTGTGGCATTTGGAGTCAGTACTTGTGGCTCACGGGCTTAGCTGTCCTTTGGCATGTGGGATCTTCCTGGACCAGAGATCAAGCCCATATCCCCTGCATCAACAGGCAGAATTCTTAACCACTGCACCACCAGGGAAATCCTCAAATCTATTTTTTAACATTTAGAAATGTTAAAAAAATGAAAAATTGTCTTTCTCCAGTTTCCTTGTAGGATGTCTGGTAGGAGTGCCATTTAGCAACTCCTCAAAGTTTCAGCTTTGTGCTGTGTGGAGGGTGATGCTCGACAGCATTTCCTGATCCAGAGCTCATCTTCCTGGAGTCCAGGGGCCCATCTTGTTGCTCTCAGAGCAGAAGGTACTCAATGATCACGCAGGGACCTCACCCTGTACCACCTGGTGGTCAGCGTCTCACCCCCAGTGATGGCTTGATGCGCAAAGGTGTCACTGTCCATGGTGCAACCTCTCTTTGCCCCCTTCCTGATCATCCCACTTCTCAGTAGCACATGACTGGAGAGAACTTCACATCAGGGTCCATCTGGCCCGACTTGAAAAGAGGTGGGAACTGAAGCTCTATCTGCTGAGTGCACAAAGGTGCTGGCGTTGAGAAGTAACCTTTGGAAAGCATCAGATGCCACTTGTGATGAGGAGAAAGGGACTAGAAAGTAGAGACAGTGGTGTCGTTAGGAAGGTCCTGGCACTGGGAGCCACATATTTTTAGTGTTAGAGTCACCAGCCACTGCCACAGAGTGAGCTCACAGTCCTCTTCAGGAGCATCTTGGACACTGAGTCATTACATTCCTTTGGAGTGATTCAGCTCAACAGCTTGACACCTTCATTAATTTTACAACATGAAGCCTGGGTGCTCTCTGCTTCCTCTTTAACAGGGGAATTAGAAGAATATGGAAAAAACAGCAAGGGAAACTGGAAGATGGAGCAGTCAAGAAGCTGCTGAAAGACACCATGTGAGGAAATTGAACTCTTTGCCTTTTCTTGGTATCTCCTGGGACCGAGCACCCAAAGCTTGCCACCCGTCCCTGGCACACATAAGCCTTTTTCACTCTGTTCCTGGCACGCTGGCCAACGCTCTGACTCGGAGCCAGCTCGTTTTGCCTTCTCTGCTGAGGTCACTGTTACCGTGATCCGTGTATAATGGCATTTTCCTCCTCTTTTCAGTATGGAGGCTATTACGGTTTCCTCTCTCAACAAGACTTCAAACAATTTGCTGCCAGTTGGATTTCAAAGCCAAGGAAAAGGCAAATGTCATCCTTTTTTTCTCTCCTCTTTGGGTAACTGCTTTGTTGGTTGCATCAAAAATTAGAGGGGCTGCTCTCTAAATTCAGGTGGGGATGCGTGGGGACAGGCATTTAAATTTGCTTTTCTTTCTCCCCAAGGAGAGAACCCTTTTCCTTCTCAACCTTTCCTAAGAAGGAACTTTGATCTCGTTATCCCAGAAAACAAGGGTTTTCATCTCCCGCACAGCGAGCATGTGCAAGCCGCGCTTTCTGTGGTGTTGTCCGGCCGCCCTCTGCGCTGGCGGCTCCGCGTGGCAGCTCTGCAGCCGGTGCCCGAGTTCCCTCTGCGCGGCAAGTTGGCACCCAGAGTACGCTCCAAGTCACCCTTGCGTTCCTAAAATCACTCTCACTTGATACAAAATAGTGCCTGTTGCCTTTTCACTTCCACATACATTTCTGGAAGAACTAGTTTAATAAAACCACCAACATTCTGACAAGCAGGTCATGCAATATTTTTAACTAGGGCCGAGAAGAAAAATTAAAACACAGATATTTCATTCGAAGGGTAGTTATTGTGCATATGACGTTGCCACCTTTCATAAAGGCTCTTACTGCATATATCAGTGTTTTTAAAGCGAGACTAAGGTCAGTAATGCGCGCTGTGGAATTCCCTAAATGCAGATTTACACAATAGGCCTCCACACACATTGTGTTCTATCTTGTCAACTCCCGTGCACTCCTACCAGAGATCTTTTATTTCTTTAATGTGAAAAACAAAAGAACAGAGTAAAGTAAAACAAAGGAAATTAGGGCCCACAACTTAATTAGTATAGGGTTGTAACCCAAGTCAACAATGGGAAGGACACAATGACAAAAAGCAGGAAATTCCAAGTTGAAAGAGATACTCTTTCCTTTAACTCCTTGAGAGCCAGGGCGCTTGCAAGCGCAGGCTCACCCAGGTGCAGGAGGCTGGCTCAAGTACAACTCCCAGTCTTTATTTTTGAACTTCCTGGCTTTTTGTTGACTTTACCCTCTCCTCTCCCCCCTACCCCCATGTAAAGGAAAGGTACCTTTGCATGTGCGTGTTAATTGTAGATAAAGGGGCGAAAAGTACCTCTCGATTTTGTAACCCTCAGAGAAGGAGAAAGAGGGGGGGAAATTTCCCTGTCACTGTCATCTGTTCATTTTTTAATGAGCAATTTTAAAAAATTGAAAATAAAAGAGGAAAATGAATAGGTGTTGAACCAGCCCGTGATATGTAAATGCCAACTAGTAATTACCTAAAACCTCAATTTTCATTCTGTTTCATCTTGCAAAACATTTCATTTTCCCGGAGTGAAAACACTTGGTCGGGGCTCGCACGAGGCAGCGGAGCGGCCGCCTCCTCCGGCCTGCGTGCCCGCCGGCCCCGGCTAGGGGGCACTTTGGCTCCGCGCTGCGGTGGCCTCGGCCACGGCCAGCTCAAGGTTATTCCCCTCTTGCCATTCCGGCGGCTCCGCTCCGCGCGGTCGTGGCGCCCCTCCCCCCACTCGCACTCATCTGGTTTCGGGGAGCCTCGTGCCTTCTTGTCCTTGCGGAGGATCATAGGATCGTATTGAATTTTGGCTGACCGAGCCTTCCTCTGCATATTAACTTTCCCCTCTTACCTGCCCACTAGACCCTCGGCCTCCCTGAGTTGCATTTCACACCCTAAGAGTACTTCCCTGCCAGGCTCCCTTTCTCCCTTGGCGATTTCAAACGCAGCAGTCTGTATTTTCCGTTTCATTGCTGCTGCTGCTGCTTTTTCCTCCTTTCGTTTTGGAGGCTGGGGGAGGCTCTTTTTGACTGCTGCTCTCATACACATGCTCTCCTGCCACATTAGAAGGGTGATTGCGACATGTCTTTTTTGCATGCTTCTAGATTTACTCTGGTTTGGGAGCTGTATTTGTGCAGCATCTTGGGATGTGGTTGGGGGATACCCGTGTTTCCGGGCTGGTTGCCTTCCCCCCGCCCCAGCTTGTTCTCTGTTGAAAAAGAGTGTGGAGAAGTGAGAGCAGTGAGCCTGGTCAGGACCCTTAGCTGTAGGTCAGAGAGGCTTCTGGATGCAAAAACCAGAATTATGTTGTCCTAGGACCCTGGATCTGAGAGCGCTTTGCCTGGAATCTCAAGGAACACGGCCTCTTTAGTGAGATATATGGCTTCATAATTAGCCCGTTGCATTTTTTCACGAGTGCTAGCATCAGCGTTCTACGATGTGTTCCTCTGATTAACAGCTGCTTTGCAACTATTTCCTTGTGCCACCGATGACCATATTTGTCAAGGAACTCCTGACAGAGTACTGATTTCTTACTAAAATGCAGTGTTTCCATTTGAAGAGGGTTCTCTCATTCTAGGCACTGCCCGGCTTTCCCAGTCACTTCTTGTAAAACCGAGTTGGCTTTGGTCTAACGCTTGTTAACGGGATTCGGGGTATCTATCTACTTTAGAGTATGCGCATAGGAACCTTTCACAGGCAATTTAATCTCCTGAGCCGTGCATGTGTGGCGCTGCAGTGTTGGAATGGGGTTTCAAGCCCGCCTGTCGGTCATTTTCTCTTGCCCTCTAGTTGTGATCTCTCTGGGTGAAAAAGGACTTGGCTTTGGTTGTTAGTGTCATTAATTTTTGACTATTTTTAATATTTTAAAACGGCTAACGAGTGCTTACATTTTTAGGAGATAGATGTGCGTGTTGCACACAGGAGTGCAGAAATTGGTGACATTCCAAGTAAGTGTCACTGGAGACAGCACATCAGGTTCACGTGTCAGGTGCAGAGTGCTCAGGCTCCCTTCAACCCCAGGTTCATTGTTAGGCAAGCTCTGTTCTCCCGTCCCCCTTGTGCAGAAAATACCGCGTGCGTTCTGAAGATGATAGTGTGCAGATCTTTTGTAGGAGAGTGGAAAGCATCTAGGAAGCATTGCTTCAGTGAGGACTGTCAGGAACCTCGCTGCTTCTCACCAGGGATTACTTACCCTACACAACGCATTTAACAGCACATAGTTCATTGTAGATAGCCCCTGAGTATACTGTATTCCATTGATTTATACAGTTACAAATCCTGGTCTCTCACACACAAATCTCTCTCAATTGGCCAATCATCTTGGATCCAAAGGTGTTTTTCAATCTGAAGTCCCCTCTTTTTCCCTGGGCTGCTGGCAGTCACTCCGGTGGACCCACTGCCAAGGCAAGAATTTGCTCCTCTTCGTACCCAGGTTTTATCTTTAGCTTTAAGTGATGAATAGAGTAAAATCATCATACTTTCCTAAAATTGCAGAGTCGATGGTGACAGGATGGTTTTGTTTTCGCTTTTTGAGGGAGGGAGGGTGAGATGCAAAGCATCGGGTCACAGGAATGGGGTGATGAGAAACTTTGCTACTGTTTCCTTCTGAGTTTGTCATCTTTATTTTTATGAGACCAGCTACTGGTAATTTGCCTTGTACTCATTAAGAATGCTCGGGGTGCAAGAGAAGGGGAAAGGAGGGCCAGTTCCGTGTCTCCAAGGGACTCAGCAACAAGTGGTCTCCATGACGCCATTGGAGCTTTTCACCAGGATTCTCCCTGGCTTGCTGCACTCCTACACCAGGCGCAGTAACGTTCCCGCCTCCGTTTTACATCTGTGACATTGAGGCGGAAGGTTTGGCCTGAATTTATGTAATTTAGTTGGGCACAAATACAACCCATGAATAGTCACATTCATCTCCTAATTAGAAAATCAGACGATAATACAGGACAGACTGCAGGCACCCCGTCATTTCATCCGACAAAAGGGTGTTGTGTCTGTCCGACCTCCGCCAAGGAAAGAGCCCTTGAGCTGCTCCGTGAAGTTAATGAAAAGTGTCCAACAATAGTTGAATGAAAGATGCAAACTGAGGACAGCGTCCGTTATTAGGCGTGTTCAAACCTTTGCATTATGGGGAAAGGTTTGGAGAAATCTTCTGCCATCTATGTGTGAATCATAGGGCTTGTAAAATTCTATGTTGGATGGGCTCTCTCCCACCTTGTTGAAGTGCCAGGTCCTTATGAGGAGAGAGGAGAAGAGTAAAGAGTAGTTGAAGAAATGGCTAGTGAAAGGAGAGGTGTTCTCATATGTCCAGCTTACATGGATGGAGCTGCTTATCTGGGTATCTTTCTTCTAAAGCCCATTATGTTGAAGCTGTTAGTTTGGATGCTTTATATTTTTGCATCTGGCGTAGTGATACCGGTGCTGTTAAATATGCGATTTTCCTGTCGCCTGCATTTTCCTACAAAGATCAAGAGGGACATAAACAAGCCCCAGATATACTTTATGTAGGTGTTTGGCAGTATTATTTTATATGGCTCGAAACTAGTGAATGGGAACTTTAAAAGAAATTGTTCATATTTTTTGCAAGTTTGAAGTGTGCCGGGACTTTGTCAAATTCCCGTTAAAATAAATACGTCAATTTCACCTCCCTTCCAAATTCATTTATCTTGCTTTTTTAAAAGGTGTTTTCTACTTTACCTGATGTTTAAATTGGATTCGCCCGTTTATGCTGTTCTTTGCTATATCCCCCACGTTTTTCTTAAATGAATTACTAATGACAGAGCACTCCATCATTCCCTCTCTGCAGCCACTTTAAGGAAAGCATGGTGATCTAAACCTTTTAACCTATTAAAGATGATTTTCCCCAATTGAATCAGACCCACCACAGGTGTAATAACTAATCATTTAAACTACACCTGCTATTATGTATTTTTAAGCCATTATGCGTGTTGGATAGATGATAATTCATGTTTATTGCATTGTCCGATGGATCCGTTTTGCCTACACCAGGCTGATTAATGTATTTAAAGAAATAAGAGATGCAATTTTTAAAAAAAAAAATTGATGGAATGCGCCAAGCGCTGCATTGAGTGCACCATTAAACCCATCAGAACTTTGCTCTCTGACCAGAAATGCATATACCAAGGACTGTATTAAAAAAGCAAGGTGAAACCCGTGCGTTTTAGTGGTGGGGTTCTGTTGTCTTTCTCTGTCATGGAAAATTTTGGAAGGATGAAGGAAAGGTTTATGCTTCTACGAACAGTGAACGTCAGGAGCTGTGCCATTGGCATCTCTGGCTTAAGACCTGCCTGCCCTCAGTTCCTCTGACACCTGGGATCCATCCCAGGGTGTGTGGAACCTACCAAATATACAGATGCTGTCCTTGTCTTGTATGTTGAAGGTGTATTTTTTCTCCAGGTGAAGAGCAATTAACCCTGAGGCACCTGATCTGGGCAGATGGGCCTTAAGCCTGTGGGGCCTGGGATGGTGCAACTGTCCACCGATTCCAAGGCCAGCCTCTCCTCCTGTCTTTCTCCTTCGCCACTTTCCCCTGGCTCTTTAGCTGCTTTCCTTTTCGCCTTCTTTTCTGTTCGATCTCTGCTCATCCATCACCCCCTCCTCTTCCTCGTCTCCCTCTTTCACTCCATTCCCTTTCCTTTTCTCTATTCTTTCTTCCCCTGTCCCATCTCTTCATAAGAATGCAACCATTTTGTTGATGTTTGTCAGATTTTTCTCTATTTGGATGCAGCCTGAGGGGCTTGGGAGTGAGTATGTAGTTTTGGGGTTCTAGAATCCTGAGCATCGATTTCTCTTTTGTCCAGGACCGATTGGTTATCACTGCAGTTCATGATGGTAGTTAAAGTGTTCACAGTGTTGGACAGATTATAATCATTCTCAAGGAATGCTCCTGTGTCTTATCGCTGACAGTCCCAAATTTGGGAGTTGGGGATACCTGAGTTCGTCCTTGGGGTAGAGTGTCTGACACAAGCCTTCCATGGAGGGATCACAGGAGAAATACATCAGGGGTTTGCCCTGAAATTTTTTTTTTTCCTTTCTGATTTATCCTCATATCTTTTGTTACCAGAGAGGTGTGTCTGGTCTCATGATGAAGTTCAGATAAAATATGGAGAAGATATTTTTAGCTTGTTTTCCATTTGTAGTCATAGTACTTTCTGTTTGAATCTCTGTTCAATTGCTGCCTTAGTTTGAAAAATCTTAGAAAACTTCCTTACTTTTGGCCCTTAAGAAATTTTTTCTTTCGACAACTTATGAGCAAATTTCAGGGTCTGTTGATTTTACCTGTACCTGGAAACTAAATGATTCTTTTGGTTCTGATGAGATCAATAATGCCAGTCATTTACAGTGGCCCCTTTCCTATGGGGGCAGGTTGGCATTTCCCACCCATCAGATGAGTGTCAGGGGTGGAGAGCAGACAGGCGGTGTGCAGGCAGCCTGAACATTAGAAGACAGTAGACTTGTGTCTTCAGCTATATGGCACTCACCATCTGCACCAAAGAATTGAAAAGAATGGGGAGATCAGAGACAGCTTGCTTATTCAGGGAAGACTTCGAGGAGTTAGAACCGCCTATAGCAGGCCTGGGCTGCTGCTGCGTGTGCAGTGTTTACATTGGTAGAGGCTGGAAGGGAAGGCCTTCTAGAAAAAAGAGCGTAGCATGGACACAAATGGAGCGACATGGGTAAGTGTGGCCAGGGAGGGCTCCCTGCTGAGGAGTGTGAAGAATCAGCTCGAACAGGGAGAACAGGAGATGATTATTGCAGGTCTTAAAAGCTGGGCCGAGGGGATTAGATTTGATAGAACCAGATATAGGAAGCCAGTGATGGTAGGGGACCAACGGAGTCTTTTATTTAAGCAAATTTTACATGTGAGAAATAACTGGTTAGTTTGACCCCAGTATTGCGCTTATTTCTATGGACCTGGGATAAACGTGTAGGATTCTTAATCTTATAATGTAGACTGTTGACGTTTCCTGCTCTTCTTTGTTTTATCTCCCCTACCAGATTGCCACAGCAGTGAAGTTTCTACAGAATTCTCGGGTCCGCCAGAGCCCACTTGCAACCAGGAGAGCGTTCCTTAAGAAGAAAGGTACAGGTTCCCCATGGCGGTGCACAGTGGCCTACAGAGAGGGGCTGGGGCAGGGTGGATGGAAGCTGCCGTATTGATGACTGATCTCTTATAACTGCCCCACTGGTGTGGGAGTGGGGGTGAGGGAGGCCCCCAGTGGGAACGCATGCTTCTTTTCTTACAGTAGAGCAGAGATGCTAGGATTCAGATAATTGAGCGCTAGATGTAAGGCCAACAACTTGGCCCAGGGCAGCCTGGCATGAGCTGTGTTCAGCAGCAGAAGAGGCCGGGAGAGAAGACCAGGGAGGACTCCTGCCCTCTGGCCTGTTCTGATCGTGGCCCCGGCTGCAGAAAGACTGGCCTTAGATTATGAAGTCAGCTGCTTCAGTAAAGAATGAGGAAGCAAGAGATGAAATGAAGGACGAGGGAAATGAGATGACTAAACAAGGTCAGGTTAAGGTCAAGTCTGGGGTCAGTCTGATTTACAGATTGAAGTGGTAAATTACTAGTTTTATGGTATTTCTGTAAGCAGGGATTAAATGGATCTTGACAAATTCAATATTGTCTGAAGCAGACAGAATCTCTTTTGGTTTTATTGAAATTTAAGATATGTTTCTTTTTTTGTGAAATATATATTTAAAAAAAAACACTATCAAACAAAGAAATTTGATTCTTTGCATTCTTTCCATTCTTTGCATGTCTAATTTTCTGGAAAGCTAGGAAGTTGTTTAAAGGCCCTTAAACACCATGGGTGAGGGGAAGTGAGTTATCTCTGCTCTCCCTGCCCACCCCCCCGACCCCCCCAAACAAGACTCTTTTTCTTTAAGGAACTGGAATGTTGTTCTCAAAATTCTGGGTTTTGAGCTTTAAGTCATTAGTGGCTGAAATGGAAGAGGGTGTGGCTTGGTGGTGTTTCCTAGGTCCGCTTCATGGTATCCCGCTAAAGTGATGCTTCAGTTCAGAGGACCGTGTAGAACCGGGTCCCAGGGCTGCGCTGACAGTGTTAGGGCAGGATCAGCCCAAGCGTTTCATTCACAGAAAGCTGTTTAGAGGCACCCTCAGGGCTGATCCCTGTCTGTTATTGAGTTGATGAGGGGCACTTCCTGGCGGCATCCCGGTTCCCCCCACCTCGAACAGTAGATTATTAAAATTTGGAGTGCACTGGCTGGCCCTTCCACTCCACAGCCATCATGCTGTAAAAGAGTTTTTCCTTGAAATATTTGTACCTATGGGGAGTAATTAATCATAAAAGCTCAGGGGTTTCAGCTCTCTCATCAAAGCATTGAAGCTGGGGAAAGCTGAGCCTAAAAGCTGTGCTGATTACCCGGGGTAACCTGAGACAAAATCCATAGTTGCCAAGAGATCCTTCGCCCCAGTATATTGTGCAATATTATAACTGCCTGATCTTCTCCTCCACTGACAATGACCAGTTATTCCTCATTTTCTCTCAAACGCAGCTGGGTTAGAATTTCATTTGCAGAAGGTATTTAGAGCAATTTAGAGACAAATGTCTCTGGTGTTTGCTTGGCACTTCCCCACTGCAGGCTTTGCTGAGCAGTTTGAGTATCAGGAGCTCCATCTAATCTGTTTAATTTTAATAAATCCCTGACTGGGAGAGGGAGAGAAAAAAGAGAGAGAAACTCTGGGCCAAATAATACTTCTTTTGACTTGGTCGGCTAATAATTACTGTAGAAAACTGTCCTGTACAACTATCATTTGTTGCTCCTTTAAAAACTAGCGACCATCAATTAATTCAGCTCAGACTGTTTGCCCTGTGCTGAGAACAGAACAGACGAAACTCCTGCGCTTTCAGAGCTTGAGTTCTGCCAGGGGAAGGCAGAGACAGCGAAAGAAAACACAAAACATGGCTTATCAGATGGCAGGTTCCATGGAGAGGAGTGCCTGGATGGTGGGCTAGAAGGAGTCGGTTCCGTGTGGAAATGGATTGTGCTTCTCAGTGGGGTGATTAGCAGGTGTTCCTCGGGGAGGGTGACATGTGAGCGAAGACCTGGAGGAGATGAATATTTGTTGGTACAGAGCGGGTGGAATTCCTTCTTGATCCTGAGTGTGGTTTAGAGTTTTTAGAATGCTAGGCGACAGGAAACCAGAGAGGCATCTTACCTTTCTTCTAAAGAGAGTTTACCCCGCACTTAAACCTGGAGTCCGCGGACTTAATCACCCACCTCCATTATCGTCTAAAACACTGCTTCAATCAGTAATTATCTATTTCCGAGTTGAATCCCAATAGAGTAAGTTCTGGCAGGACCTTTTCTGGGCAGAGAATTCCAAGGTTTGATGGGCATCTGGGGAAGAAGAGCCCTCTGTGGATTTAAACTTCACTTTTCACATTTCCCGTTCTCAGGGTCAGGTGTACACAGATCACGTTCACGAAGCTTGATACCATCTCTGATGGGCTGAGGGAGGAGGGGATCTTATAAAGCAGTGAGCCTGTGCCCTGTCCCTAACAGTAGTTGAGAAGGAAAGGGAGTTGGCTCTGGTCTTTGGGGGCGGGGAGTGTGTCTGGAGGGGAGGTACCAAGGTCCTGGCGTCCTCCCGTCCTATCTCCCACAGGACTCGCTGCAGTGGAGGGTTGGAGCACTGGGTTGGGGAGCTCACAGCTACTGTAGTCTTGGCTTTTCTAGCAAATGTCACTTCAGGGAATTGTAGTGGAGCCCTGTCTTGAATTATAATCTTGACTTTCTCTTTTTTTAATAAACATCTCTTTCCCGAAAAGGCAAATCCAATTTTGTTTTTCTTTTAATATTATTTAATATTTAATATAGAAATTGAGGTCCCTGTAGTGCATGTCACTTCAGTGGAAAATAAGGGTTACTTTAAAAACATCAGCTGAGTTTGTTTTATTGTGAAGCTGCAGCCCTGAGTAGGAGCCTGGTCCCACCTCTGTAACTGACAGGTTAACCTGTGCCCTCTGATTTCAGGGCTGGGGAGGCCGGGGGAGCTGATGGCATAGGGTTTGCAAGGGTCTTTTGTGGTTTTGTTTGTTTGTTTGTTTTTTGTTTCTTTGAGATCTCTTTTGGATGCTTCAGAGTCTGAACATGGAGTCATTAATGAGAAACATGAAGTTATTAGAATCATTTATCATTTTCTTTGAAGCTTGTGCTGCCAGTTTGTGTAATTTACAATATTTCTTTCTTTTATCAGGAATTTTTTTGGATGCAAGAGAAAAGCAGCTGTTCACCTTCAGAGTATTAGAATAAATGTTTTTGTTTCCCATCCAACCACTTGATTCTGCAGATGACATCAATTGCAGAGTCAGCCACACATGAAGATAATTGGACTGTGTGTGGGGTTTAAGCCCTCATAGAAGGAACGAGTCTATATATAGAAGCAGTTCTTGCCAGGCAGGCATCGTATCTGGGGCTTTAAGCAGGCTACAGTCCAGGAGGTTAGAGTAACTTAAAAACAGCAGTTGGATCAGTCCAGAAAGTTAGAGGCTTGGATGCTGTCATCAATAAGCTTATGTTGATCTGACACCCTGTTCAACCACAAAATGTAGGAGGCAGTCTGCTTCCAAACATGCTTGGCAGGCTGAGTATAAGGGGTAAGAGAGAGGAGCCTGTTCATGGAGGGTAAAGGGGTAGATGAGATGGGGGAAAGTAGATTTCTTTGTTAGCTTTCTCTCATGTATCTGTTGCAAGACAGAGTTCTAGAAAAGAGATGAGCGTTGTCGGCTTTCCCGTGTGATTTTGCATGGTGGGGCCTGGGTGGTGCTGACTGACCCTTTGGCTTACCGTTGTCCTTCTCAAGTGTATAAATCAAGGACTATATTCTCCTTCATCTAATAAATAGAAGAGGGCTGGGGGAGGGTGAAGGAGAACGAATCAAATAAAACACACTACCATGCTTCCTCATTCTAAAAGGTGAAACAAGATCTTATCTCTCTCCTGTTCCTGGAAGCGGAACCCCCAGTAGCAAAACTGCCTCCTTGCTGGAAATGAACTTGAGGAAGAAACCTGCCAGTCTCAACCTTGGTAGTGGGGTAGAGGTGAAGGGCTTCTCTCACTGGAGTATTTTAAGGGGGAGTGTATTCTTACACAGATTTCAATTTAACTCTCTTTTATGACTTTTCTTTTTTATCATTTACGTCCATTTCATGAGGTAGTTTGCATGTCCTTGAATGGAATCTCGTTACCATGAAAGCTTTTTTAGCATTGATTTCATAACAGTCTTAATTTAATAGCTCCGTCATTACTGAGTAGCTCTGGGAGTGGGGCCCTGGCTTTCCAGGTCACTGACCTTTTAATTACAAACCTTGTTCTGATGGCCAGGTTATCGACTGGACAGCTCCCAGCTTGTGCCCCCAGGATGAAAACGAAAATAACTGTTTCCTCCCCCATCTCCAGGAAAAAAAAAATTGTAACCTCATGTGTTTCTAAAATTAATTTTCTCCTTCAGCTTTGCTTTATAATTAATTCTTTAATGTGTCTTAGTAAAGCCAGAGTATTTTTATAACACGTTTTTTTCCTAGAGCTTGGGTCCAGCGGATAGCGTGGAGGGGGCAGGGATGAAGAGCTTGCCAGCTTCCACCCCATGCTTGATCAGGGCCTATCTCCTCGTCCTCAGAAACTCCTGCGGCTAAGCTGGAAAGAACAGTATCAGCTCTGTGAGGGGCTGGTCCAGCCCTTCTGATTCTTTGCTAAACAGACAAGGATAGCAGCATCAAGATGTAGATGCATTTCTGCATTTGCTGGAATAAGTGAACCTTGCCTATCACAGACGTTCCCATTCTGAGAAAAGGCTAGGGTTGGATGAGTTTTCTTACTGAGTCCTAGCTCCCTGCTAGTCGTGGGTGACTGGAGGACACAGGGACCTCTCTGCATGGGATTCTGCTCAGTTAGGAGCTTAGAGCTTGGGTCCATCTAGATTCTCTCTCACTGACAATGAAGTGGGAGAGAAAAAAGGGAGGACAGTGGCCTGTAAATAGGATGACCACGGGTTCTGGTTTGCCCAGGACTGTCCCAGCTTTAACACTGGAATCCCACATCGTAGCCTGCCCCTCAAGGCCTGGGCGAACAGGTCACTCTCACTGAGCAAGCCTTACTCTGGAGTGAGGGCTACTGAGAGAGACAAAAAAGGGTGTTTTGGGGAAGCCAAGGGAAGAAGTCCATTAGCAGTCAGTCTCCGTGAGTCGGTTCAGCTTGCCCTCGAGCAGGGTCTTACTCAAGCACTTCCTGCTCTCATTGCCCCAGCCCAGTCCTGCTCTGACCTGATGGGGTTCCAGTGCAGAGAGCCTCTGGGGGAGGCCGTGCTGCCCTGCGGGCGAGCAAGGTACTGCCAGAACCGGAGCAGGCCGGGCTGCGTGTGGCGGCCGCCTACGTCCCGAGGATGATTGAGCATCGCCATCCATCTGTTGTGAGCGGAAGTCTTTCTTCCCTGCCAGTCCTGCATCTGCATGCCCATCACCTGCTGTTCGGGACCAGCTTATCCATCATCCTGACTGGTGTTCCCCCCATCCATTTCCCTGCTCCCCTTGTTATCCACACTTGTCTTGAGCTCCGCAGATTTTTTTCAGTATTTAGGATGAGCGCTGCAGCAGCTCGGCTGGCTGATCACTGTGGCCTCCCGGTTCAGAGGGGGAGCCGGTAGCACTTGTTCTCCCCAGACAGCTGAGTCAAGTGCGTTTCTACTCCTCTCCCTGCGGTCAGGGGACAGCTGCACAGAGGAGCTTGAAGGGGAGGGGAGACAGCTCTTTTAGATTTAGTGAGTGGTTTTGAGATTTTTCTCTGAAAATGAAGAATGACTCCTTCTTTCTTGACTTGTGTGCCTGCAACAACACTGTGAGGAAAAACAGTGTGACACCGCCATGTACATACAGTACTGTTTTTATTTTTAAAGATAAAAAAATTTTTTTTTAAGCAAGATACATACATGGTTTTAAGAATTCAAGTAGTGAGGATAGCTAGTGAAGAGTTGGTCATCCTGTCATATCTTGCTCCTGCCCCCGAACCCATCCTCTTTCCTAGAGGATGCTGCTATTTATTCACATTATCTGTATATAGTCAGTCCCCTACATATGAATGAGTTCCATTCCGAGGGCACTTTCCTAAGTCCAGTTTGTTCGTAAGTCCAACAAAGTTAGCCTAGGTGTCCAACTGACACAATCAGCTGTATTATATCATACTTTAATAGGTTTATAATACTTTTCACACAAATAATATGTACATAAAAAACAAGCACAAGAAAAATAAAGCAAGCATTTTTAATCCTTACACTGAAAAGTACAGTAGTACAGAGCAACGGCTGGCATCCAGGAGCTGGCACACAGGTTCATGTCTTAGAAAATTCACAAAAGTTTGTATGTTGGGGACTTACTGTATCATTCCAAAGATCTATCCATGTAAAAGCACACAAATATTTAATAATATAAGCACCTTTTAAATACAGTGGTAGAATGTTTCACACTTTACCTTATGCTTGCCATTGTATCTTGGCTTGCATTCGACTTTATACACACAGGTTTGCCTCATTCTTGTCAATGGCTGCATATTACTCCATTGTATTCCTCTGTCATCATTTTTTTGAGTCAGTCCCAAATTAGGGGACATTTAGGCTGATTCCTGTCTCTTGTTTCAAACAGTGCACCAGGGAATATTCCTGCCTGTATATTGTTGGACACTGTGCTAAACACTTTCTGTATGGTACCTAGGCTATGGTATATTTTTCTTAAGATTTCAGGAGACCATGTCACCCTACCCCCAAAGAAAAGAAAACTGTTTTTTAATATATACATGACCATAGATAGAAAGAAATGAATAAGAGAAAAAAGACAAATTATTATGAACACTGGGCACAGATTTGTATTCTCAGGGGACATTCTGGTCACTGGTTACATGAAAAATGCTTCTCTTTCTAAAAGAATCTTTTTTTTTTAATCTCATTGTTTGAAGGGAGGTGGGCTCATAAATTGAATTTTTGATTGAAAATAAACATTCAAATAAATGGAAAGCTTCAGAAACTTGAAAGTGAGTATCTGTTTTCAAATGAAGTACAGTCTGTCAGTATTTCCCAGGGGTTGATTCCAGAACCTCCCCCAAAGGATATCATATTTGTATATATCCTACATATCCTCCCATTTAAATCATCTCTCATTTTACTTATACTACCCAGTATGATGTAAATAATGTGTAAATAGTTGCCTGTGTTCGACAAATTCAAGTTTAGCACTTTGGAACTTTGTGGAGTTTTTTCCTCGAATACTTTTGATCCATGGTTGGTTGAACCTGCGACTGTGGAAACTGTGGATATGGGGGGCTGACTGTCATCCCTCAGTATCCAAGCAGGGATTGGTTCCAGGGCCCAATCAACAACAGGGACTAACAATATCCGCGGAGGCTCAAGTCCCGTAGTCTACCCTCTGTATCAGGGTTCAGCATCCGTGGGTCTAGCCCACCTCGGGTCATGTAGTACTGTAGTATTTATTGAGAAAAATACATGTGTAAGTAGACTTTCATCCTTCAGACCTGTGTTGTTCAAGGGTCCACTGTATGGCTTACTTTTTTTTTTGTTATTGTGGGATGTGGTGTGGGTCCTGGGCTGTAACTTAGGTGATCAGCCTGTATTCAGGGCCTGGTATATGCAGAGTATTATTACATTACAGCTTCATGAAAGAAAAATGAAATACTTGTTTTATGGAGGAGAGGCTCATTAGGAGGTGGGAATGGCTGCCGTGTGCTTATCAGCTGTACCAACGTCTGTCCGTGAAACATAGCTGGACCGCAGGAGTGAGCAGACACTGCTGAGGGAGCCATGGAGTAGAAGGCTCGGTGGGGCCGTAAGCACCTCCAGGAGGGTGACTGCGTCTTCTCCTCCTGACATTCTCAGCAGCTACACGGCAGCCTCGGCCACAGGCCAGTGAGCAGCCGGTTAAGTGATTGGGTGTTAGTTAGAAGACAGTTACCTGGGAAAGTTTCAAAAGGAGGTCTGTTCTTCATAAGTCCTCAGTTTTATTTATTTGTTCAGCCCTGCATACATGGAAAATGGCTTCAGAATCACTACCTAAATGTCTTACCAATACTCTGGTGTTTATATAAAGAGTATTTATATGCAGTTCTTTTTGTCTTTAAGTCTTATAGAATCCAGCGAAAGCATTCTTTTCAAAGTTACTTAGGTCAGCAGAACTCAGTTTTGACCTAGGCACAGAGGGAGACAGTGGGTGTGGGTGGTCAGAGCTGGGGGAAGGGCAGTATTGGTGAGGGAGGCTCACACGGAGACCTGTGTGCGGTTAGCTGGATTGGCCCATTGGGTCCTCAAAAAGAAGAGAAACGAGGTTGGTGAGGTGGACAGTAAGTGAAGAGCCAATTTAGGGCTCAATGTGATAAATTTAACAGTTGAGGGCACTTTCGAACCAGTTGAAATACTCCATGAGACTGTACTTAAGGACATTAGGCTCTGTGTGTAAACTGAATTGACCTGTCGATAAGACCAGCTATGAAGAAGGTCCTGCCAAGTCCTTTGTTAGGTGCAGAGAATCTGGACTTGGAAGGAGTAGCAGTAGAAATGGAAATAGAAGTGACATATTTATGTGCAGAACTTTGTGGTTTACAAAACACATAGATGGCTTCTTTTCTTCTTCACTATAATCATGCATGTGGTTATAAGCAGGTTAATAGATATTTGTTGAATGAATGAATGCATTTAATCTCCCATTTCACAGGTGAGGAAACTGAGGCTCAGAAAGGTTAAGTCATGCAGATTAATGGCAGAAATAGAACTAGAACCAAGTCTTATGCCTAGAGTTCTTTGAACCATACCATCTATTTTCAGGAAAGGAAGGACAGAACTACAGACAATGTAGAAAAAGGGAGTAAGCCGGGCTCAGTAGTAGATGAGATGTGTGAGGTGAAGGAGACAGGACCAAAGTCGACCCTTAGGGTTACTGTGTTACGTTAAGCAGCTTTATTGAGATATAACTGACATACAGTAAACTATACACATACTTAATTTGTACAGCTATAAAATTTGACCTGTGTCTGTGTACCTGTGAAACCATTGCTGCACTCAGATAATGAACACATTGGGACTGCCCTGGTGGTCCGGTGGCTAAGACTCATGCTCCCAATGCAGGGGGCCCAGGTAGAATCCCTGGTCAGGGAACTAGATCCCACATGCTGCAACTACAAGGAACCTACATGCCACAGCAAAGACCAAAGATCCCGTGTGCTGCAACTAAGACCCCATGCAGCCAAAAAAACACCGGTCACCCCCCAGATATTTCCTCATCCTCCTTTGTAATTCCTTCCTCCTTGCCCCAGCACATGCTGATTGCCTAGTAAGCATCGCTCTGCTTTCTTTCTCTACAGATTTTAGTGCATTTTCTGGAATTTTTAAAAAATTAATTTTTGGCTGCACTGCACTAGGTCTTCGTTGTTGTGCGAGGGCTTTCTCTAGTTGGGGCAAGCGGGGGCTACCTTTCATTGCGATGTGAGGGCTTTTCATTGCGGTGGCTTCTCTTGTTGCAGAGCACGGGCTCTAGACACCCTGGCTCAGTAGCTGTGGCACATGGGCTTAGTTGCTCCGAAGCATGTGGAGTCTTCCTGGACCAGGGATTGAACTCGTGTCCCCTGCGCTGACAGGAGAATTCTTATCCACTGTACCACCAGGGAAATCCACATTTTCTAGAATTTTACATAAATGGAATCATGTAGTATGTATCCCGTTTTGGGTCTGGCTGTTTTTACTCAGCATAATAGAGATTCACCCATGTTGTTAACATGTATGAGTGCTTCATTCCTTTTTCTTTCTGAATAGTATCCCCTTGCTTTGGGTTATACCACAATTTGTTTATCCATTCACCTGTTGATGGATATTGGAATTGTTTCCAGTTTTTAGCTTATTGAAAAGTAAAACTGCTATTAACATTTCTGTATAAATCTTTGTAGAGATGTGTAATTCCTTTTCTCTCAGGCAGTACTGAGGGATAGACTGTCTGATCATATGATAATTACATGTTTAACTCTCTAGGAAACTTCCAAACGGTTTTCAAAAGTGGTTCTACCATCTTCTGTTGTTACCAGTGGTGGGTGAGTGTATTAGGGTTTTGAGCGTGGAGAGAAGGAACCTACAGGTATTTTTATTTGTAGCTTGTCTCCAGTAGCAATACCACATGGCTTTGGGAGCATTCTTTTGGAGTGACTAAATAATTGGTCAGGTTTGAGATACTTCAGCTGGGGAGGCAATAGGGCCTAGATTGCTTGGATTCCAATCCCAGCTTCACCACTTTCTGACTGTGTGTCCCTGGGTAAAATTCTTAACTTCACTCTGCTATGGTTTCCTTATCTGTAAAATGGGGCTAATGATAGCGTTTATTGCAAAAGGTTCTCATAGGAGTCAGATGAAAATAGTGTGAGAAGTACTTAGCAGCGTACTTTAGTGCCTTGGCACTAAAATCATGGCTTAATTAACGATGACAGTGATCAGCAGGACACGTCCTCTTAGAAGGTATATTCTTAATAGGCTATAATCATTTTGCTGTAATGTTATGTTAAAAACATAAGATTTTATGAATAAATAAAGGGCTACACTGGCATGCGGGAGACTGCAATGTGGGACACCTGGGTTCGATCCCTGGCTTGGGAAGATTCCCTGGAGAAGTGAAAGGTTACCCACTCCAGTATTCTGGAGAATTCCACAGACTGTATAGTCATGGGGTTGCCAAGAGTCAGACACAACTGAGTGACTTTCACTTTCTATGTTAAAAAGATAAACTTGTTGGTATCAGAAAAATTCAGGCACCAGGAACCTCTCGGAATTCTGGTCAGAGAGTGATTTAATGTAAGAAGTTGGGCATTTCCTCATTTGTTGAAAGGGCCAAAGGGGTGGACACAAAGCCAGGCCTCCAGGAATTACTTCCAGGACATTGAAGGACTAACTTTCTGGGAAGGCTGCTCCCTTTGCTCAGCCAGGAAAGTAAGGGCTCAGGAGGCTACCACTGGGACTTTTGAGTCACACCCTTTTAGGGACGTCCCTGCTGTTCCAGTGGTTAAGACTCCACCTTCCAGTGCAGGGGAGTTTGATCCTTGGTTATGGAACTAAGATCCCACATGCCGCTGGGACACTAAGCCTGCAAGCTGAAACTGGAGAAGCCTGAGCAGTGCAACGAAAGATCCCACGTGCTGAAACTAAGACTGGACGTAGCCAAATAGATAATTTTTTTTTTTTTTTAAAGGAGCACACCCTTTTAGCTGTATTCCAGAGATCAGGACGTCACTGCTGCTGCCACCGCAGGGTGTCCTGACATCCATAAAGACAGTGAGTGGCAGGACATTGGATTATGAACTTGGCTTCTACCTCTGACAAAATTGCCTCTTGACCCCCACAAATGAAACTGGAGGCTAGAGATTGGACTGTAGTAGGAAACTGTGGTGTTTCCAGTGTTCACTTGATAATCTGCTAACGTTTGCAGCACTCAGAAGTGGCGGATACAGGTCTTTGGCCTTATTTCCACTTTCTGAATCACCTGTGAGTGCAGCCAGAGCTCTAGCTGCCGAGTGTTGCTGTGGGTGTGCCAGTCTCTCTGACACTAGAAGCCCCACCAGAAAGAAGGGCTGGATGCTGAGTGCTTTTGGAGGAGTCCATAAAAGAAAGGAGATTCACAAACGCAACAACATAGTTGCCCCCAAACAGGGTAGAAACACATCGATGTCACATTGAAAGCCCCTCTCTTTGTTGTTGTTCAGTGTCTCAGTCGTGTCTGACTCTTTGTGACCATATCTTTTTGCCTTTTCATACTGTTCATGGGGTTCTCAAGGCAAGAATGCTGAAGTGGTTTGCTATTCCCTTCTTGGTAAGAAAGTGGTTTGCCTCTTTCTTACCAAAGATTTAACTTGGTGTTTTTTAAGTCGTTTCCATAACAGTCTACAAAATGAGGGAAACATTCATTGTGTTTCAAACCATGCTAATAAAAAAAAAGTCAGGCAAAAGAGAGTTTGCCTTTCCAGTCTGGAAGCAGGTGGCAGTGGTTTATTTGTAAATCTAAAGTATTTCATTCAACACAGAGCAGACTGTGTATATGTGTGAGGGTAGGATACGTTTTTATTTAACTGTTTTTGAGAAGAGCTGGGCCTTTAGTTGTTAAGAAAAGCAGTAGTGATACATCTCCAGTTTGTCCCAGAGATAAATGCTGGTGTGTTCTGTATCACTTTGCTAGCTTTTCTGAGATGATTTTAAAGGAGGTTTGTCTACTAAGGATAGGCGAGGGAGTTTTCACCAGAGGAAATGCGTGATCTGTGGGTCTGTTGGAAAATGTTGGAAGTGGAGACTTCTGAAATTTAACATAAGGTAGAACTTAAGGCTGTCTACTGAAAAATATTTTATGTTGATTGGACTATAACTAGAAAGATTCTTAATTAACTTTAGATAGTATTCATTCATTAACTAATCCATTGTTATATTAACATTTTTGAGTCTCTGCCTTCTAAAAATAAATTTATATGCTACTGCTGTGTGTGTGTGTATTACACTGTCTGGTTTGTGGAACATAAGTTAGCATGCTTTTAAATGTACTTTTCATTGTAGATTTGCTGAGTTGGTCAGTCAGCAGCTTTATGTTTTCTCCATCTTTGGAGTAGAGGTAACTCACTAAAGGTCCTCAGTGAATAGAATGATGGGGTGTACTCTCTCTTTACACATATGTGCACGTGCACACACTCACACACACACACACGCCAGCTTATATTTAACTTGTGCTAAGAACTGAATGACTACTGATTTTTCCCTTCCACTTTAAACAGACCTATGTTTGGTTTCTAAAACATTCTGATAGGAGTTGTTCTTCTCAGATCTCACCCCTTTCATCAGACAGAAGATGACTTGGGAATGCGTTAGTCTCTTACTGTTAATTATTCTTTTTACTTTCACAGCCCTTTAAAGTAATCTTTCTGTAATTAGATTGTTGAGTAGATTGTCTTTAGTGATAGGGTGGTCTTTAAATTTTCTGTAGATTTTCAGTTTGTTACATGATTGCAAAAGCTTTCATTCATAAAGTTGAAGTTTACCTTATCATGGCATTTCAGGGGAAAAAAAATCATGCCCCTCTGTGATAAATTAAATATCACAACCACAGAAATGTCATCTTTTCAATGAAACCTACAGTGCATAGGAATGAGGCTCTCTTCCACTCCATTTTTGGCTTCAAGCTGGATCTATACTCTTAACCAACAAGAAAAATATTTTACCACCGACAGTGGTGAACCTGTGAAGCTGAAGAACAAAGCCATACCCTCGCCTGCTTTCTGAGTCACAAACAGAATTGTCAATTATATTATTCTAATTGCAAAATTTGGGGTCTTGGCCGAAAGAACACAGGTTGAGTTTGAAGAAGAGGCAGTTTAAAAAATCAGTTTAACTTTACAAATGGAGCTAATTTGTACAGAATGTAATTGGAAGAGAATAAATATGGAGCTTCATGATGACCTCTCTTTTGAGTCCATTTCTGGTATTTACTTACTTTTTTTTCTAATCAAAAGGCTCTCCTTTATGCAGTCCTGCAAAGAGGAGACTAAGTACCAAGAGAAATAACAGAAAATTATTCTCTGGAAGCACTTGATACCTGACTTTGAAAGATTTTTATCATTCATTTGTTCATTCATCCAAGTATTTATGGAGTGCATATTTCTTTTACTGTGCTGGTCCTGGGGACTGAATATATACTGGTAAATAAGACAGCAATCTGGGGTAGAGACAGACTTACCCAGAAATGTGAAATGTGCAAAAATTGTTACAAGTAAGCAAGGTGCTGTGGTAAAGAGTAAAAGAGTTTTGATAGGGCAGGGGAAGGCTTGCTTTGGGAGGATTGCTGAAATTAGAATGTGAAGAACGAGAGCAGGATAGCCAACTCAGAGACTCCGAGGTAGGAAAGGAGATTGACTTGATCTGGAAACCTATGGTCGGACTGTAGCTGTGAGTAAAAAGAGTGAGCTCTTTCCAGCTTCCATCTGGAGATGCTGTTGGGGGACAAAAAAAAAAAGGTTCTTTCAGATTTCCATATCCCCTAATCTGGAATCTTTCATATCACCAGTCACCAAGCTCAGCTCTGCTCACCATGCATTCCTAGTCTCATGTCTGCTGAGCGTCATGCTAAGTGCAGTTGGGGCACAAGTGGTCCATGCCCCCTCAGAGAACTTGGTGTTGAGACTGTGGCAGCTGCTTAGAAACACAGGGACTGTGATTCATAAGCAAGCCTGAGACGACAGATAGAGACTATATGATCACCCCCAGCCTACCTGTTCTGCTTTATAATTTAAGAGCATTCTCACATGCATTTGCTCATTTCATCTTCACAGTAACCTGGGTTATTTCTTCCAAAAAATGTGCATGTGAGCGTGGAGACTAACAGGAGTCCACCACATTTGAGAAACGTGCCTCTGTCCTCACTGAATCGTTGAGTTTCAGTGCATCGTCCACTCACGTGGACCAGGGAGCTCTCCCTGAAGAATCATATTATTAGAAATGAGATTATTTATTTTATCCATGCCATTTCATATACATTTCTATTATCAGGAATAGAAGATGAATTTAATTTTTGTCCTCTTTAGTTCTGGAGATTGTCTTGTTGTCTTCCACGAGGGCTCAACCCAGAGAGTCTGTGGTAGTGTTTGAGAGGAGGAAGGCTCAGACCTGGGGAGGACGGCTCTGCTAGCGAGTGCCATTGACTTTGTTGTTCTGTACCGAGGCTTTTATCTGGACAAGAAAGGGTAAACGGGGCTGTCTCTGCACCGGCGGAGAGGTCGAATGGTTACATTGCACAATCTTCCAGAGCATCTTGCTGCAAATACATGGGTTATATTAAAAATTGCAATCATATCATTTTTTATAGTAAATTGCTGACCTTATGCAGTAGAATCAGCTTTATTGAATTTCGCCAAAAATGCGTTTATAATTCTGCCATACACACATGATATTCATGTCCTTGCTGCCCATGTGGAAATGTCCCTTTTTACGATGTTAAACAAATTAAATCTACTTTCTCCTGAGCTGCCTGCCTCACCTTTAAGATCCACTCTGAGGAGTTGAACCTTTGCGGAGAAGCATGTGCCTCCCTCAGCTCGAATGTCAGCGTGCAAAACACTGGAGTCTGGCACCGTGGGAAGCCTTGCCCCAGTGGCACAGGTTTGGCCTTGAGATTATTACGAGGTGGTACCGGGACAGTTCATGTATATCTTGTAGGCTGAGCGCTCACACGACCTTATCGTAAGTAATTACTCTGTTTTGAGGGAATGGTAGGTATTTGTTTAAAAGGATCTCATGATGAACCAAGAGTACACAGGTACAGTTAGTTCTCAGCTGTTTACTTGTAAATATTTATCACGAAAGTTTAAACCAGTTTTCGTTTAATTCCCTGTAGCTGTACTCCCTCTTCAACCAGTGTGGGATTGGGGATACAAAACAATTTCATTGTTAGTCTAACAGAAGCACAATCAGGAAGTTATAACGCATCTTTAAATGAAACATAAAGAGTTTTTAATTTGCTTTTTAGAATTGTTTGCTTCGAGTTTTATCTCTCCTTTTCATATCTATATATCTACATAGGTGTTTGTATAAATTGTTGGTTCCCAGATAGTGTTGCATACAAAGGTAATATGATACAGTGGAAAAATCATCCATCCACTGACCATTTATTAAATATACATTTTCTTCATGTCCCAACATTTGTGCTAAGCACTGAAATTACAAAAATAAGGTTTAACATTAGTCTAGTGTGATTCCACAGTATGCGAACAACTGCAAGATGGATGATAAAGTGTTACAAGCGCTGTAATAAGTATACGTATAGTGACCCAGAAGGGGGGTGATTGGTTCCGTGGTGGGCGAGGAGGACTAGTGGGGAGGGGTTAAAAAATGAGGAGGTTACCCTTACAGGAGTCCTCCTAGAGGATTAGTTGTCTTAAGGGTTTGGGGAGTGGCGGTGACTTTAGTCCATGCCAGGATGGGATGGGAACACAGTCTCTAAAGGAAGAAATGATGCAGAGAATCAGGAAGCAGGCTGTTAAGTTGGGGAGGTAGCAAGGGTCAGAACTTTATGTGCGTGAACACAAGGGTTTGGATTTTAGTGTGTAGACGTGGGGAAGCCATTGAAGACTTTTTTATGTTGCATAGTCATGGATCCCATTTGTATTTCCAAAGCTCGCCCTTCAGGTTGGGTGGGCACTTAAGAGCTCACTGCAAGAATTCAGGGGAGAAGGGCAGTCACGAGAATAGAGAAGGTGATGGATTAGGGAGAGTGAGGAAGTAGAATTGGCAGGATTCAAGGAGTGAAGGAGAGGGAGGAATCTGTGCTCACTGTCCAGAGTTTTTGGCCTGGGAACTGGCCTGGTGAAGAGCAGATGAAGGAGTGAGAAGAGTTCCAGACCCAGAGTTGGAGATAGTGAGAGGGAAAGAGGAAGGGAAATCGACAGACCCTTGTGATGTGGCCAGGGGTTTTGCGGTTGGAGACCCCAGTTAGGCTGTCACTGCCCCCATCAGGCTGTGCAGTGTTAGTCCCCTGGCTTTCAAAGTTGCTTCCACTGGGTGACTGATAGCCTCTCTTTCTCCACATAGACATTGTGAAGTGGTGTTGCTGAAATCTGAGGCTCTCTAAAGAAAAAGAAGTTGGCATTTATGAAGCAAGTGTTGTTTTATCTGGAAATGGCTTCTCAGTGAGAGGCCTGTCTGTATTCCTGGTAAAACCTGCCTCTCTTGCCAAGAAGTGTGTCCCACTGAATTGGACCATGGTCGTTGTGGGCTGCTGCTCCCACCTGTCCCTGAAAACTCATTCTCCAGAAAGCTCCTCTCTCCCCCGACACCTGCTCCTTAACTGTTCTCTCTGAGTTTGTCTGTTTCGGTCATGTTTGTGTGTATTCCCACTGATCTTTTTGTGTAACAGGTGGCTTTGCTTATGTGGCCTCAGGGCCTCCCTCCCCGCACACTATAAGACACGGTGGTTACAATGACCTCACCCCGCAGGTACCTTGGTTCTCTGGTAGCAGATGACCTTCTCGGTACCTTAACTTCTGCAAATCAATGAGTCAGAGGGGTAAAAGGTGTGGGGCCAAGGCAGAGAGCCTAGCGGTGAGAGGTTCCAACAAGAGTGAGGGTGGAAAAGACCCAGTTAGCACATGATAACCGGTTAGCCCGGTTGTCTTCCTGGGAGATATGCTAGTTTCCAGTCACTTGTAAGAGGGCTGGAGAAGAGTGTTTCCCTTCCTCTGGCCCCTCTCCTGGTGCTGGCCCTTCTCCCCCGAAGGACTCTCGGCCACTGTGGCTGGAGGTGTCTGTCTTCCCAAGCACTGCAGCCTCAGACACCACGCAGCTCCATCCAGTCCTGTGTGTGGGGCTGTGAAGTCGACTCGTGTTGGCCTGAATTCTGATCTGCAGTTCTGAAGAGCGTGTAGTTGTAAACTTTTCAGTATATCTGAAAACAGATTTCTTTTCTGTAGGCATCTTGTTCACTTGTCTAGCCTTTCCGTGGAAAACAGCCTCTTTGCTTGATCTGCGTGTGTGCTCAATCACTTCTGACTGTTTGCGACCCCATGGACTGTAGCCCGCCAGTCTCCTCTGTCCACGAGATTCTCCAGGCAAGAGGACTGGAGTGGGTAGCCATTCCCTTCTCCAGGGGATCTTCCCAGCACAGGGCTTGATTTGAGGCTGCCTTGAAGCATATCCGGACATCTCTGGATCTCACCCCTCCTGCCTCCCACTAAAACCACCTGCAGGACTGACCCACCCTCCCCCAATAACTTACACCAGCCACACCTCATCTCTCACTGACCATTTCTGCCTGAGACCGTCACTGTATTAGTTCACTTTGCTGGCTTTCACCTCTTCCTTCTGCCTTTTATTTTTGTCATTAAAAACTGTAAATAAATGTTATATTAAAAAAAATAAATGGTTTGAACCTTTGGTATTGCTATCTATTCACTGCTGAGAAACTCTTCAAGACATGGACCTAAAGAGCCTTTCTCCTTCCTTCCTCCCTGTATACGTAGTGGGGAGAAGGATGCAGAAAATTGTGGATGAAACCATGTTAAAAATGATTTTCAGGGTAAAACAAGAGAGGGAAAAAATCAACCTTTAAGGAAACCCCAAAAAAGCACGTCTCATTATGGTAATTAAATGGCAGCATTTAACCTATCAGAATGCTGCATATGTGAGACAAGCGAGGGAGCTGTGTATTTGAAATTAGAGCTCTAATCCTCAGGGAAGAGAATAGTTAAATAATTTGTTCTCGATGTGTGAGAGCAGAGCTGAGAAGGTGTGAGTGTGTGTGCGCACATGTGTGTGTGTGTGTGCACACGCATGTGCATGTCTGTGCACACTGGTGCCCATGCTGGTGCGAGGCTGGGGCCGTGTTTACCAGGAATGCCCTGGAGGTCGATATTTATCAGCACCTGTGTGCTGTCAAGAAGCACACAAGCTGCTGTTGCCCGTTCATTAGGTTTTCAGAAGAGCTGGGGCCTCACCTGTGGCCGGGCGTTGCATCAGAACCGTAGAACTTGCTTCACTCTGGCCCTCTGGGACTCACCGGAATAGATCTGAGAGACAGGATGAGACAGATGGAGAAAGAGACAAGAATTAGGGGAAGGAAGAAAGTGGAATTTTGAAGACTGCGCACAGCACAGTCCTGCAGTACGACTCTGCAGGACAAAGCATTCCAGCTCCTCCGTCTGGCGCTCACGAAGGGTGGACGTTCCACAGAACGCTGGGCATAAGCAATGACCAGGGACAGCCTTCTCCAGACAGGGTTCCCCTGCCAGTGTTCACTGCCAGTGGCGGGGTCCTTTCTGTGCCAGGAGGCAGTGTTCGGATTCAGAATGGCAGAGAGGGACAGTGTGTCCTGTCTGCCCCCCCAGAGTGGCGTAACCTCTGTCTTTCTGTGCCCCTGGCAGGGTTTGGGGCATTATGCACGCCCTGCCCCTCTGCAGGTTGTTCCATCTCTCCCTAGATATTCCCATAGCTCGGCAGCTGCGATTGGAATTCCACAGGACAGACTGACGAGCGGCAGAGGGGGCCCTGCCCATCTGTCCCCGCACCCCTCGTCCCTCATTAGGCCATGTGCTCTTTAGTGACTGGGGTAGGAGGGTGGTGTGCTGAGACTCATATGGTCTTTTTAGGCTCCCAGTCTCTGCGGTCTCTATGAGAGCAGGCACAGTTTCTATTATACTAATAAGGAGCCCCGGGGACGCTGGTTACAGTGTGATAATCGTCCCCTTGGAGGCCCAGAGGCATCGGTGTGCGCTGACCTCATCCCGGGGGAGCGCTGATGAAACCCTGACTCCGCCTCACTGCCCAATGGGCGGGGGAGGTTGCTAGTGTTTCTCTTGCCTTATTATTACCAGGCTTACTTGTCTTTGGGGCATTTCATCAAATCTTCTTTAGTTTTGCTTAAGAACTTTGGTGAGCCTGATGGAAAATTTTCTGTAATAACTCAAGTGCAGCAACACATGTCACAAATACCAGCTAATTACTCCCCAGAGTACCCTGGGGACAGTGGAGGGGATGATAGTTGCCCTGGTGTTTTTTTACCCCCATTTTGTAGACTGAGAGACTGAGGCACCTCAAGGGAGACTGTGACCTGAGCCAGAGAGAAGGCTTTGGAAGCTTAGGTTTTGAGCTCCCTGCCTTTTGGCTGCTCTTGGAACTGTTAAGTCATTTAGGAAAACACCCTGGGTTTTGTGTTTTTCACTTGCTGCTGTGTCTTAGACATAACTTCGTGTCCATAAATATGGATCTCTGTCATTGGTTTTGATCACTGTCCGGTGTTCTGCTGAGATCATATACCGTGATTTATTTTACCCCATCCCCTTGATGGATAGTGCTTCCCAGGTGGCACTAGTGGTAAAGAACCTGTCTGCCAATGCAGGAGACATAAGAGGCGCGGGTTTGATCCCTGGGTTGGGAAGATCCCCTGGAAGAGGGCATGGCAACCCAGTATTCTTGCCCAGAGAATCCCATGGACAGAGTAGCCTGGTGGGCTATAGTCCATGGGGTCACAAAGAGTCAGACACAGCTGAGCACAGTCACATATGTCCCCTTGATGGATACCTGAGTTACTTTCATTTTCACCATTATAGCAGCTCTTCTCTAATATTCTTGAGAGGTGGGTATTTTCCTACTTTCAGGGACTACTTCTTTAGGGTAAAACCCTTTGAGTTGAAACCGTGGGTTCAGAAAATGGGATTGTCTTCATTTTCCTTTGCTTTGCTGACTGCCCCCTAAAGAGGCTACCTCAGCTTCCAGCCTCAGCACCTGTAGTCAGTGCTCTGAGCACAAGTTTCAGC
Organism: Muntiacus reevesi; assembly: GCF_963930625.1. Lineage (NCBI taxonomy): Eukaryota > Metazoa > Chordata > Mammalia > Artiodactyla > Cervidae > Muntiacus > Muntiacus reevesi. Next base: position 89,239,116 of record NC_089253.1, on the reverse strand, counting down.
TCCATGGTGTCCAGCCAGCTGGCTTTTAGGATTTTGTCTTTCACTTAAGCAGTGAAACTCCCTGACCTCAAGAGTATAGAAATACTCACCAAGTTTTTCCTTTTATAGCTTTAGTTTTCTTTTGTGGTATTTTCTTGTTGTTGTTGATAGTAGGGCTAGAACTTAATTTTTTCCCTAGTGACCAATCTGATTGTTCCAGCTTTTGTTGAACAGTTGATTTCTTCCCACACCCATCACACCTGTCACCTTTGTTATGTACTAAATTCTTAAATACACTGATGTGTGATCAAGGACATCCTGTTCTCATTCTTTGAAATACTTTCTGTTTGTTTTGCTAATACTGCAGTATCTTTGTTACTAGAGATTTGTGACACATTTTATCTGTTGGTATAAGTTGTACTGTTTCTTCATTGTTCTTTTTTAGAATGTTCTTGGCTCTTCTGGCCCTTGTATACTTTTAAACTCATTTTAGAATCACTTTATCACATCTCCCCCTCTTCTTGATCCCACCCTACCTATACCGATGGCCAATTAAAAATAAAATCCTTTTGCGGTTTTGATTATAATTCAGCAGTGACTTTGGAAAGAAATTGGCATCTTTGCAATGTGTTAGTCTTTCCCTCCACGTTCATGTGATGTATCTTTAAAGTAAAGCATGTTTTTCACTAATGACATTTTACAAAGTCTTTGCACAGTTCCTGTGCATTTCCTTTAATTCTAAGTATTTTTATTATTGTTGATATAGGACCTTTATTTTCATTATATTTTCTAACAGATCTTTGCTAATATTTAGGAGAGCTATTGGTATCTGTGTTTTTAAAAATCACTTTATTGTGTTCTTTTTAATAGCCTCAGTTGTTCTTATCAGATCTCTTAAGTCTTCTCAGTAGTAGATCATGTGAAAATAGTAATATTTCTCATTTCCAGTGTTACATGACTTTATTTTGGCTGGGCCTTCCAGAACAGTTTTAATTGATTATGAGTGTTCAAGGAGTAAAATGGATATGATCTCATTACCTCCTTTTCTTCAGAGCATTAATTTAGAAATGAAGGGCATAGGAGTATAAGAGAAATAATCATAATGGTCCCTAGATTTTTCAAAGCTCATATTCTCCAAGGGACTTCATTTTTTTTCACCTGTTTTGGCCATTATTTTATTCTTTGCTCAAAATTGTTTGACATGCTCATAGAGGCTTAGTATCAGAGGAGAAGCTCAACATTATTTCTGTTTTTTCTGGAGAAAATCTGAAAGACAGTGGGCTTGACTTCCAAAGTCACTTGGCCAGTTTAGCTTAATGAGTAGATCTTGGGAGTCATTGCTCCTCTAGTGAAACAAAGCCCCATGGTTGGGGGTGGGGTGGGGGGTAGGCGCTGGTTTATCACTGGAGCTGCTGTAATTGTTTGCACTGTTGCAGCTCTTCCTACAAACAGTGTGACGTGTGGGTAGAAAAGGGCTCAGTTTTGCCTGAAAGTGCACATAGAACCTGAACACTCTAGGACATCGAAGTAACTATTCTGCAGAAGTGGAGACTTCTGCATCTCAGGGACACATGTACGCCCGGCCCTGTGACCTCAGCACATGGGTTCTGGGATAGCGGAGCAGCGGTGTGCTGCGGGCCGGGCTCGGGTGGTCCCGGTCTCACCCGTCTGGTCCCTTCTGTGCGTTGCCACCAGCTCAGAAGACCCGAGCTCTCCGTTTAGCCCATCTCTTCCCTGCATGGAAAATTTGGATAGTTCTTCCTTTCTTACAGGATAAAGTCTTGTCTGTTTATAGTCTTACCATTCTGTTTTTTTTTTTCTTCCATCTTTTTATCTTGAATAGTTTAAAATTTACCAAAAAAATTGAATGGTGCAACAGGCAGCCAGATACCCCTTACCCAGTTTCTCAGTTGTTAACATTTTGCCACTTTGGCTTTCTCTGTCTGTCTCTTCGTGTCTTAAACACACACATATCTGTTGCAGATATCATGACACTTCACCTGTAGTTACTTCAGCATGTCTCTTAGATAGGGTGTTTTCCCATGTAACCACACCACACTGTCCCACCTGAGAAAATGAACACTAGGCCCATAAATTGTCTGATAAATATATTCTGTAAATAAATTTCCCCAGTCCCCAAATTTTTGTCCTACTCTGTCATCAGGGGACGATCTGGGCTCCTGCAGAGCGTCTCATTGCTATGTCTCTTTATCTAGAACTGTCCTCTTAATTCTTCTTGTCTTACTATCACTGACTTTTTTGCAGAGGTCAGATCAGTTGTTTTTTGAAGAATACGGTACATATTGGAATTGTTTCATTGTTTCCCCTTGGTAAGATTAAGAGTAAGCTTTTTTGATGAGAAAACTTGATAAGTAATGTTGTCTGTACTATTGCATCACATCAGAAGGTGAGAAAAGTCAGGTTCTTCTTAATTGTTGCTGAGGTGACTACCAGATCTCTCCACTGTAAAGGTAAGGTACACTCTGCACCTTTGAAATGAGTAAGTAAGCTGAGACGTGCTTCTTTGAGATCCTGTTGTCTTGTTACTCAGCACCCTTTCATTCAGTGGTTTTAACATCTGCTGGTGAGCCTTACTTGAATTAGCTACTTCTCTGGTATTTTTAAAAAATTGTGATTTTTCTATTTTTATGATTGCTTAGGCATTTAGTATCTAGTATCTTTAAAGGAGAGCTTTCTCACCTTCTCCCTTTTGCCTTGCTCTTCCTTACTTTTGAGTGTCACTGTATATTCTTTATTTAAGGGGATTATGATCTGTTATTATCATACTTCTTTTTTTTAAAGGTTACAGTCCATTTACAGTTATTACAAACTATTGGCTGTATTCCCCTGTGGTACAGTGTATCCTTGTAGCCTGTCTTAACACCCAGCAGTTTGTGCCTCCCACTCCCCCACCCCTTTATTATTCCTTGCCCCTCCCCACAGCCCAGTAACCACTGGTTCATTCTCCAGGTTTGTTGTCTGTAAGTCTGCTTCAGTGTTATATGCACTGGTTTGTTGTATTTTTTTTTTCTAGATTCTACATATAAGTGATATTACACAACATTTGTCTTTCTCTGACTTATTTCACTTAGCATAATGCCCTCTAAGTTCATCCACGTCATTGCAAAATGGCAAAATAGCCTCCTTTTTTATGACTCTGTAGTATTACGTGTATATACACACCACATCATCTTTATCCATTCATTGTTGATGGACACATAGGTTGCTTCCATGTGTTGGCAATTGCGGCTCGGAACTTTGGAGTCCATGTATGTTTTCAAATTCATATTTTTGTTTTTTTCAGATATACACCAAAAAGTGGACTTGCTGGATCATGTGTCAGTTCTATTTTTAATTTTTGAGAAACTTCCATACTGTTTTCCATAGTGACTGCACCAGTGAACATTCCCACCAACAGTGTATGAGAGTTTTCCGTACATCCCCGCCAACATTTGTTGTTCTTTTTGCTGATGGTCATTCTGAGAGGTGTGACGTGATATCTCATTGTGATTTTGACTTATATCTCCCTGGGGAAATGCAGATGGCCAATAGGCACATGAAAAGATCCTCAATTTCATACTTAAAAAAAATGATCTATTTTTTATTTTGGCGGTGCTGGGTCTTCACTGCTGTGCAGGCTTTTCTCCAGTTGCGGGCAGTGGGGGCTGCTCTCTAGTTGCCGTGCGTGGGCTTCTCATTGTGGGGGCTTCTCTTGTTGTGGAGCACGGTCTCTAGGGTGCACAGGCTTCAATTGTGGCATATGGGCTCAGTAGTTGCGGCACACAGGCTTAGTTGCTCCACAGCATGTGGAGTCGTCCTGGATCAGGGATCCAGGCAGGGATCCTTGGCAGGCGGATTCTTATTCACTGGGCCACCAGGGAAGCCCCATACTTTTTTTAAATCCTCACATTGTTACAAGTTTGGTCAGTGGGCACCAGGTATGCAGTGGCTCTTGGGTCTCTTGGTTTTTGACACAAATGTATCAGGTGTACCTTATTTTGTCTGTGCCCCAGGCCCAGAATCAGACATTTTCCAAAGGTTTCTTTTAGTGGGAATGATACTTAGAAGCCTAGATCTGGACCCTAGTTACCTGTGTTCCTGGGCAGTTGCTGCTGCTTTGTCTTCTTTAGAGCATGCAGAGAACTCTACACATGTGTGCACACACACACACATGTGGTTTTGTTTATTCACAATATGTGTGTGTGTGTGTGTGCACGCGCTTAGTCATGTGTGACTCTTTGTGACCACATGGATTGTAGCGTGCCAGGCTCTTCCTCCTCCATGGAATTTTCCAGGCAAGAATACTGGAGTGGGTTGCCATTTCCTCTTCCAGGGGATCTCCAAACTTAACATTACAGGATTTTACTTACATTCCTTATTTTATGTTTCCATCTTTTTTTTCTTATAGTGAGACACTGGGTTCTTAATAAGTTTGGTGTGCCTATCGTTTGTGTCACATAATATAAATAAAATGGTTTTAAAATAATAAATGAATATGACTATCAACATTGTTCTCTAACTAAGTGAAGTTTAAGATTTCTTTGCAGTGATTTGTGTCCTTCAGTTGGATTAGCAGTTCTCAGAGCATGGTCTGTGGTGCCTTCGTGGCTTCTCGACTCCGTGTCAGGGGACTGTGAGATCAGACAGTTTTCATAGCAGGCAACAAGACATTATTTGCCTTTTTCACTGTGTTGACATTTGTAGTGATGGTGCAAAAGCAGTGGTCAGGAGAACGACTGGCCTCTCACTATGTTTTCTGTTGCTGTGCAGTTGTAGTTTTTAAAAAGCCCATTTTACTTGATTGCCTTTGATGTAAGAGTTAATTGTATTAAACTTTGACACTTGAGCACGCATCTTGTAGTATTTTGTGTGACAGAATAAAGTACTTCTGCTGCGTCCATAAGCACAGCGGTGGCCCTGTGCACCTGGACAAGCACCTGTGTGATTAAAAAAAAAGTTTATTTCGTGTCAGGGTGTAACCGATTAATCATGCTGTGGTAGTTTCAGGTGAGCAGTGGAGGGGCTCAGCCATACATAGGCATGTACCCATTCTCTCCCTCCCATCCAGACTGCCACATGACATTGAGCACAGTTCCATGTGCAGTACAGTAGGACCTTGTTGGTTTTCCATTTTAAGTATAGCAGTGTGTACATGTCGTCCCAAACTCCCTAAGTATCCCTTCCCCCATCTTTCTCCCTGGCAACCATAAATTGGTTCTTTAAGTCTTTGAGTCTGTTTCTGTTTTGTAAGTAAGTTCATTTGTATCATTTCTCTTTAGATTCTGCTTATAAGGGATGTTATACAATATGTCTCCTCTTTCTGACTTATTTCAGTCAGTATGACAATCCCTTGGTCTATCTATGTTGCTGCAAATGGCATTATTTCATTCTTTTTAATGGCAGAGTAATATTCCATTGTGTATATGCACCACATGTTCTTTATCCATTCATCTATCAGCGGACATTTAGGTTGCTTCCATGTCTTGGCTGCTGTAAATGGTGCTACAATGGATATTTGGGTGCCTGTATCTTTTTGAATTATGGTTTTCTCCAGATGTATGCCCAGGAGTGGGATTGCTGGATCATATGGCAACTCTGTTTCTAGTTTCTGGAGGAACCTCCATACTGTTTTCCATAGTAGGTGCACCAGTTTACATTCCCACCAGCAGTGTTAGGAGGGTTCCCTTTTCTCTGCACCCTCTCCAGCATTTATCTGTAGACTTTTTAATGATGACCATTCTGACTAGTGTGAGGTGGTATTTGATTTGCACTTCTCTTACAGTTAGTGCTGCTGATCATGCAAGATGCATTTTTGGACTTAACTAAGTCTTACGTAAGTGAAGATCTTTACCACTTTCCAACAATGCATCTTCCCATCCTTCAGTTCCCTATACCTTCTTCCTGTCTTTTGTGTTAACTGTGGGATTTTACACAGTTTAGTACCAAATAGATTTCAAATGCTATAGACGTTATTATTGTTTTATATTCTCTATATTTGTTCTTCCCTTTGCTCCTTGTACCTAACTGCGTTTTTTACACTTCCAGCAAGGAGCATTTTCCTTTTGTCTGAAAAACTCCTTTAGCGTTTTAGTCCAGGTCTGCTATTGATGAATTCTCTGTTTTGTCTGAAAATGACTTCATTTCACCTTTAGGGCTTTTATATTTTGCAATGATCCCTTTAATATTTAATAATATTTTAAAATAATTTGTAAGAGTAGTACAAAGAATTCCCCTATACCTTTCCCCCATATTCCTGAAATGTTACCATTTGTTTCATCATTTACTCTCTCTCCGCACTTTTCCCTCCCTCCTATCTCTCACCCCCTTTCCCCCTTCCTCCCTCCATATATGCTCTTCACACGTGTGCTTGCATCAAAGTCAGGAAAATAAGTTGATCAAAGCCTAATTGTCCTCATAATGTCCTTTATAGCAAAAAAAAAATTTTTTTTCCTAGTCCACAATCTAGCCCATCATTGTGAATTTCATTTCTTTTAGATTCTTTTAACTCAGAGCAGTGCTCCACCAGCTTTCTTTGTCTTTTATGACCTTGACATTTTTGTAGGCTATAGGCTAGTTTTGTACACTTACCTCAATTTAGATTTGTCTGCTGTTTCCTCTTAACTAGGTTTAGTTCATGCATTTTTTGTAGGAATACTGTAGAAATGATATTATTTTTCTCAGTGAATGGTATCAGGAGGCACATGGTATTGGTTTGTTGCTCTGTTGGTGACTTCACTTTGATCTGTGGGTTGAGGTGGTATCTTGGTTTCTCCACTGTAAAGTTATATTCTTCCCTTTGTAATTAATAAATGTCTTTTGAAGAGATACTTTGAAACTATGTAAATATCCTGTTTTTCATCACCTTTCACTCAATATTTTTAGGATCCATTAATGATTCTTAATTATTATAAAGGTTGCTGAATCCTCATATCACTTGCCTTGTATCAATTATGATGAAGCTTGCTGAATGGTGATTTTCTAATTCTTTCACTTTTGAAATATATTCTTGCTTGCATGGAATTCTAGGTTGGCAGTTATTTTCTTCCAGCACTTTAAAGATGTTGTTTCATTATTTTCAGACTTACGTTGTCTTTCATCAGTCTTACTGTTGCTCCTTTGAAGTTAATATGTCTTTTTTCTTCTTTGGCTGGTTTAAAATTTTTTTCCTCTCTAATTTTTTTTAAAGCAGTTTAACTATGATTTTCCCCCATTTGGTTTTCTTTGCAGTTATCTTGCTTGAGTTTCATAGAGCCTTTGAATATGTGCTTGATTTCCTTTTGTTTTGTAAAGTTATTGACCATTATGGCTTTATATATTGTTTCTGTTTGGTTCTTTTTCCCTTCTCTTTCTTGGACTCCAGTTTTAATTGCATTAGAGTATTAGTCCATGTTCCATATGTCTGTATTGTTCATCCTTCTTCTTTCTCTTTACTGAACTGTATTCTAGTTATTAATCCTCTCTTTCTGCTCTGTCCGGGTTGATGTTTGGTTTGTCTCTTTGAGTACCAATGTCAAGCTATCTTATGTTTTATTATCTGTTAGAGTTAATCTTTCCTCATTTTTTCAATTATTCAGAATTTTTCTGGGTATTCTTGTTCATTACTTTCTATATAATTTTCAAAATTAGCTTACCCAGTTAAAAAAGAAAAATAAAGAATATTGATGCTTTAAAAATTAGAATCACATTAAGTTGGTAGATTAATTCAGGATAGATGACATCTATATATTAATGATACTTCCTACATAAGAATAAGATAATCTTTTCCAATTATTTAGGTTTTCTTTAGTATCCCTCGGTATCATACAGATCTTGCCCATTTATTTTGAAATCTATGTCTTGATATTTTGTCTTTTGTTGCTACTTTGAATAATATCTATTCTTTCATTATGTCTTTCATCAAGTTTTTAAATTTGAAGGTGATTTTTATATATTAATTTGAAGGTAGACACTTAAAAGAATATTTATTGCTTATAATAGGTTTTTTATTTTCTTTTTTCAGTTAATTCATATTAGTTTTCCAGGTCCTCTTTGGAAATAATATTGTTACCTCTTCTTTGCCAATATTTCTGTCTCTTCTTTTCTTGTCCAATGGCATCAGCTAATACACCTCCAGAAAAGTGATAAATAAATGTGACGCTTTTGTGAGCATCCTTGTCCTGTTCCTGGCTCTAAGTAAAATGCTTTTATGTCTCCCTGTTAATTTAAACATGATGTCAGCTTTGGAGGGTGATGCTAACCCACACATATACAGGTATTCCCTTCCTCTCTGTCTCACTTTCTTTCTCTCCCACCCCTTCTCTTCCCTCCTTTCCTTTCCCTCTTTACCACTCCCCCCTTCCCAGTCTTCTTAAAGAAATATTAAGAAATGTGTTTTTTTTTAACTGTTTGAGAGGTGGGGCAATTGCTTAGTGTTCTATGTCCTTATCACTTATTAATTAATCCTCAAACTTTCTGCCAGAGCTGTGAGATTCCCCTCAGTACAATCAAAGATGTCAAGTAGCTTTTTTTTTTTTTTTCTTGGTGCCATCTGCCCTTCTGCTCCAGTCTGAACTCTTTGCTTCTAGCTGTGCCTTGTAGCTGTCATCCTTTCACCACTGTCCTGGGTAGTCCCTTTTTCTTCCCCGGGTGAATGCTTTCATGTTTCCCGGCTTCTTTTTGTTGTTCTTTCTTGGATTGCTTCTTTAGTTTGGTAGAACAAATCCTTCAGAAGCTTCCTAAGAAGGCGTGATTGGGGGGTAAACTTTTTTAGATCTAGCATCTCTGAAAATGTCATTAATTTGCCTATGTATTTCATTTTTAGGGTGGCTCGATTTAGAATTCTAGATTGGAAATAATGTTTTTTCAGAATTTTGAGGGTATGGCCTATTGTCTTCTAATCTTTCAGTGTTGTTGCTGAGAAATCAGATGCCATTCAGATTTCTGTGCCTTTTTATGTGAACTCTTTATTTCCCTCTGAAAATTTTACTTCTCATCTTTATTCTACATATTGTGAAATTTTACAGTGATGTGCATCAAATTAATATTGATGATAAAGTCATAATAGTTGGGGGTATAGATGGAAAGGGCTTTTCTGCAGGGTGCTGGGAAATGTTCTGGATCTCAGTCTAAGCGGTGGTTACAGTGTGTTCATATGTACAAATTCTTCAGCCTATCTACTTAAAGTTAACTATTTATTGTTCAGTCACTCATTTGTGCCCAACTCTTTGCACAACTCTTTCCCCATTGACTGCAGCATGCCAGACTTCCCTGTCCTTCACCATGTCCTGGAGGTTGCTCAAACTCATGTCTGTTGAGTCACTGATGGCATCCAACCATCTCATCCTCTGTCATCCCCTTCTCCTGCCTTCAATCTTGCCCAGCATCAGGGTCTTTTCTACTGAGTCGGCTCTTCGCATCAGGTGGACAAAGTATTGGAGCTTCAGCATCAGCATCAGTCCTTCCAATGAATATTCAGGATTAATTTCCTTTAGAATTGACTGGTTTGTTCCTGTCATCCAAGGGGCTCTCAAGAGTCTTCTCCAACACCACAGTTCAAAAACATCAATTCTTTGATGTTCAGCCTTCTTTATGGCCCAACTCTCACATCCATACATGACTACTGGAGAAACTATAGCTTTGACTAGACAGACCTTTGTTGGCAAAGTAATGTCTCTGCTTTTTAAAGTTAACTATATTATCTCTCAATTTAGGGCTCATCACTATTTGACTAGAGGAAAATAGGATTTAGAACTTCTAAGCCACATTCAGAGGGAAGTAAAAATGATCAGATCAGCAAAGGTCAGGAAGGGGGAAAAATACTATAAAACTAGAGGCGGTGAGCACAATAAATATTCATAGGATTTTTTTAAAAATCCCTTATTAAAAGACAGATCCCAGACTTAGTAAAACCAGAGGAAACAACAAAGGCCAGTTTTACGCTGTTTACAAGAGATTTACCTAAACCAAAACAACATAGGAACGTTGAAAACAAGAGATGGGCAGATATAAACACTTTCCACTAAAGTTAAATATATGCTTGTTCTGGGCCCTAGCAATTCCATTACTATATATAGACCCAAAGGCAATGAGACCCAAAGGCATCCCCAAAGGAATCATAATTGGCAGAATTCATATTAGACAGATTAGAAATTCCAGGTTAGAAAATATTAAGAATGAAGGTTAATTTATACCATTACAAAGTTCATTCCACCTAGATGACATAATCTTGAAACTTTATGTGTTTAAAATATTCTAAGTAAAAGCAAAAGCTATTAGAAATATAAGAAGATTTATTTTTTTTTCTTTTCTCTTTTTTTTTCATTTATTTTTATTACTTAGAGGCTAATTACTTTACAGTATTGTAGTGGTTTTTGCCATACATTGACATGAATCAGCCATGGATTTGCATGTGTTCCCCATCCCGATCCCCCCTCCCGCCTCCCTCCCCATCCCATCCCTCTGGGTCTTCCCAGTGCATCAGCCCTGAGCACTTGTCTCATGCATCCAACCTGGGCTGGTGATCTATTTCACCCTTGATAGTATACTTGTTTCAATGCTATTCTCTCAGAACATCCCACCCTCACCTTCTCCCACAGAGTCCAAAAGTTTGTTCTGTACTTCTGTGTCTCTTTTTCTGTTTTGCATATAGGGTTATCCTTACCATCTTTCTAAATTCCATATATATGTGTTAGTATACTGTATTGGTCTTTATCTTCTGGCTTACTTCACTCTGTATAATGGGCTCCAGTTTCATCTATCTCATTAGAACTGATTCAAATGAATTCTTTTTAATGGCTGAATAATATTCCATTGTGTATATGTACCACAGCTTCCTTATCCATTTATCTGCTGATGGGCATCTAGGTTGCTTCCATGTCCTGGCTATTATAAACAGTGCTGCGATGAACACTGGGGTGCACGTGTCTCTTTCAGATCTTGTTTCTTCGGTGTGTATGCCCAGGAGTGGGATTGCTGGGTCATATGGCAGTTCTATTTCCAGTTTTTTAAGGAATCTCCACACTGTTCTCCATAGTGGCTGTACTAGTTTGCATTCCCACCAACCGTGTAAGAGGGTTCCCTTTTCTCCACACCCTCTCCAGCATTTATTGCTTGTAGACTTTTGGATAGCAGCCATCCTGACTGGCGTGTAATGGTTCTTCATTGAGGTTGTGATTTGCATTTCTCCGATAGAATGATGTTGAGCATCTTTTCATGTGTTTGTTAGCCATCTGTATGTCGTCTTTGGAGAAATGTCTGTTTAGTTCTTTGGCCCATTTTTTGATTGGGTCATTTATTTTTCTGGAATTGAGCTGCAGGAGTTGCTTGTATAGAACTATAAGATTTAAAACCATGTAGTTGAAAATATTAGCATACTTCAGAATTGAACAAGAGGCAAAAAATAAGAATATGAAATAATTAGATGACACCATTAATAAACATTTGATGTATAAATACATAAAATCTTAAATAGAACTGAATATTCAGTTTTTCAGTACTCATGATCCATTTATAAAAAGTTATGTAAATTGGCCACAAAGAAGAATTTCAGTGAGGTCCAAAAGGCAGAAGTCATGTAACTCCCTTTCTGTGATCATAGGGCAATAAAACAAAAATTTACAGTGAGAAGCCCTGAAAGAAAAATTTGTCTACTTGGAAAATTTAAAACACTCTACTACAGAATTCCTTTCCTCTACTCTATTTGTTTTCCTGATGACCTTCTTCTAGCTTCTTGAGATGAGTATTTAATTTATTTTCTTTCTTTCTTCCTTTTTATTTCTATAGAAATTAGGGGGAAATGGCAAATAGTACTGTCTGATATTCCCTCAAAATAGATTCCTAAAATGAAGTATTAAATCACAGGGTATGATTTTTTTTAAGACTGTGAATACATAACAGAGTTTTCCAAGTAGTTGTACTAATTCCTTTACCAGGGTCTGAGAGTACACATCTCAATATACAAAATGTGTCTAGTCTCTAAAAAGCAACAAAATAGCAACAAGACCACTTTCTCGGATTGTTTTAATTTGCATTTATTTGATTAATAACACAATTGAGGCTTTAAAATAAGTTTATTTCTCCTTAGAAATGTTTATCCAATCCTTTATTTTCTACTGGGCTATTAGTGCTCTACTTATTGATTTTTAAATGCCCTTTATATATTAAGAATATTAATTCCTTGTCATGTTTGTAAACATTTCCCCCATTGTTCCTTGCCTTTTATGTTTTTTAATATATAAAAGTGATTATTTTCATATAATCAAATCTATCAATCTTCTGATATTTCCTCTATTATTTTTATGAAAGAGATTCCTTCCCTATAATTATGAAATAATAATAATTACAGTAACAACAACAGCAACAGCTAACATTTGTTGGGGGCTGATTATGTGTCAAGCAATGAGCTAAGTGGCCTTATTTAATCACAGAACCTTATGAGGTAGGTATTTTTTATTATCTTCATGCATTTGAGAAACAAACTAGGTTCTCTTTTCAGAGACTTAATACTTTTCTCACAGATACAAAACCAGCAATAAGTTAAATATTCACCCACATTTTATTTTAGTTTTTATGTTTATGTTTTTATATTTAACTCTTTAATCTTAAAATTAAAGAAGTGATATGTAGTTAAACTTGTTTCAAATATCACTTTTCCTGAAACTATCCCTAAAATAAATAAATCCTTTCCCCCTTTCTTTGTTATACTTCTTTTATTTAACAGTATATAACAAGGTCCCTTTTGGAGATATCTGGGTTTCTTTTCTTTTTTTTTTTTTTTGACCTATATGTTCTTACATTATATACCATGATGTTGTTTTTTAAAATTTTATTTATTTTATTTTTGGCTGTACTGGGTCTTCATTGCTGTGTGGGCTATTTCTCTAGTTCAGGGGCTACTCTCTAGTTGCTGTGTGCAGGCTTCTCTTGTTGCGGAGCACAGGCTCTAGGGCATGTGGCTTTTGGGCTCTAGAGCGCAGGCTCTAGAGTTCTGGTCCACAGGCTTAGTTGCTCTGCAGCGTGTGGGATCTTATTGGATTATAGATCGAACCTGTGTCTCCTGTACTGGCAGGTGGATTTTTACCACCGAGCCGCCAGGGAAGCCCTGCCATATTGTTTTAATTGCTGCATCTTTATCATCAGTTTTAATATGTACAAGAACAAGGCTCATTTTACCATTCTCTGTCAAAATTAGTCTGATTTAGGTTTTCAGTATTGACTGAATAGCTTGTATCAGACTAATATTCTCACCAATAACGAATGTCAGTTCTGGGCAAATTATTTTAAAACATTGTTTGAAGGCACAAGAAAACCACCAGCAGCTTAGAATTTGAGTCTCAGCAAGTTAGTGGGGGTATTGGTAAACACCTTGAGCTTTCCTTTGAAATCCCAGAAGGACCACCTCTTAGAAGCATACATTGCCCTGTAGGACTATGGCGTTTCCCCTAAGGCTAAGCACACACAAAAAAAGGCACAAAACTGAAGTTGCTCCAGATCAAAGTGATCTGCTAGTAATCTAACTGCCTACTATAAAAACCTCAGTGCTTTAAGAGAAAACAGAATTCAGAGCCTCTCCAGCCTGTCATCCACAACGTCCAAGGTAAAATAAAAACTTACTAGACTTGTAACGATGAAGAAACAGGAACTGTGACTGTTTCAGAGCAAAAAGTCAATAGAAGTAGACTCACAGACCAAAATAAACAACAACAACAAAAAACCTTTTTAACAATGAAAAATTATGTTAAAATAATATACATGAAAAAAATGGATGAACAAATGAAGAGGTGGGGAGTTTCTGTAGAAATATGGAAGTAGTAAATAGAATGAAGCAGAAATCTTAGACCTGAAGAACATCAAGCCGGTCACTGAACTGTCACTGGGTGAGGTTAACAGCAGATTGGGCACAGGAGAAGAAAGGATCCGTGATCTTGAGGACAGGCTAGTGAAAATCATCCAAACTAAAAGTACATAGAGGACAAACGGTTGGAAAATAGGACCAGTGCCTCAGTGACCTGTGACAGAGCATCCACTTGCTTAACATATGGATAATTGCAGCCCCATAAGTTGAGAAAAATGAGGTAGAAAAAAAAATTGAATGTTGACTGAAAATTTTCCAATTTTGATTAAAACATATCCACACTCAGGGCAACCTGGGAAGAATGGCCAACCCCAAGGAGAATAAATACAAAGAAAGTTACATTTAAAGTATATCATAGTGAATCTGCTGGATACTAAAAAAGAAAAAGGGAATAGTGATTAGAATAATGACTGACTTAGAGTCCAAAAACATGTAGCCCAGTAAACAATGGAATACCATCTTCAAAATGCTGAAGGAAAAAACTAGCAACCTAGAATTCTATACACAGTGAAAGTATCAATAAAACATGAAGAAATATGTTTTTAGATTAAAGTTGAGAGTAGTTGTTGCTAGCAGGCATGCATTGTAATAAATATCAGTAGAAGACCTTCACACTGAAGAGAAAATAATGTGAGTTAGAAATTTAGATCCTGAAGGAATAAACAGCCTGAGGAATATGAAGCACTGTGGTAGATATAAAATACTATTTTAATTTTTATTCTTAAATTATATAAAATTAAGATATTGCTGGACTTATATGCACACATATATGTGTGTTTGTTATGAACATTAAAACCATAGCACTAAGACAGAAAAGGATGTGAATGAAATTGTTGTTTCTTAATAAAATGTATTAATACATACAATTTGGCACATAATATTAAGGTTCTTAATCCTGGAGGAGGAAATGGCAACCCGAAAATCCCATAGACAGAGGAGCCTGGTGGGCTACATTCCATGAGTTCACAAAGAGTTGGACACAACTGAGTGAGCATGCATGCAAGGGTCTTCATATGTAAACAGGTGTAGTATTAATTCAGAGTACTCTGATGAGTTAAAGATACATTTTTTTTTTTTAAGATGCATCTTATAATCCCCAGAGGAACCAGTTTAAAAAAATACAAAGAAATATGTCTGAATATCTAATAGAGGAGACAGAATGAACTACCAAATAGTCCTTATTATTTTTATTTGTGCTTTCTTTTGTGTTTAAACAAAATAAGCGTCTAAAGCTTTTGAGAAA
Organism: Muntiacus reevesi; assembly: GCF_963930625.1. NCBI lineage: Eukaryota > Metazoa > Chordata > Mammalia > Artiodactyla > Cervidae > Muntiacus > Muntiacus reevesi. The sequence goes on along the minus strand of NC_089253.1, from coordinate 89,224,063 downwards.
ATTTAAAATAATTGAGATTTTTATTGGAATTGTATCAAACTTTTCAGATTAATTTATTTTGATACCCTTTTATTTCCCTTTGCAAGGTTTTTATATACATCTAACTTGCCTTAAGATTATTTATTCATAGTAGTTTTATGTTTCTTGTTACTACTGTGAAGGAATTTCTTTTCATTTTACTTTTTAATTCCATATTACTACTGCAAAGAAGTGCTACTGAATTTAAAATATATATATATATATATATATATATATATATATATAGCCATCCCATTAAACTTTCTTATGGGTAAGTTGATTTTTCTAGATACATAATCATATTGTCTACAATTGATTATTTTGTGACCTTCTTTCTAGTTCTTAGACATTTTTATGTCCTGCCTTATTGCATGGGGATAGAACTTCAAAAATAATGTTAAATGTTAATGGTAAAAGTGGTAATGAGTTTTATGATAAATAACTCTTTTTTAGAAGAAAGGCAAAGATGGTTTGTCACCAGTTGTTACTAGTACCTCTTTAGAGTTATTAAAAATCTGCAGTCACTTAAACATTAGTAAGCTTTATTCACATTTACTCAAACACAGAACAGGTATTCAGTGATGTCCATTTCAAGTCAATCAATGTTTTAGGTTTCTGGGGAAACGTCAATGAATAAGACAGAGATAGTAAAGTTCAACAACATTAGAAAACCATACAAGACAAAAGAAAGTTTACAAAACCATCTATGTTTTGACAACCAGAGAAATATATAGGCAGTAATCACTATTATTTTATAGATAAAATAGATATTATATGGATAAAAATTACTATCTATATAATATTTAGTAATCTAAATAAATCTAAATATTACTAATAAATCTAAGTATTCTTGCCTTGAGAACCCCATGAACAATATGAAAAGGCAAAAAGATAGAACACTGAAAGATGAACTTCCCAGGTTGGTAGATGCCCAATATGCTACTGGAGAAGAGCGGAGAAATAACTCCAGAAAGAATGAAGAGATGGAGCTAAAGCAAAAACAACGCCCAGTTGTGGATGTGACTGGTGATGGAAGTCAAGTCCAATGCTATAAAGAACAGTATTGCATAGGAACCTGGAATGTGAGGTTCATGATTTAAGGTAAATTGGAAGTGGTCAAACAGGAGATGGCAAGAGTGAACATTGACGTTTTAAGAATCAGTGAACTAAAATGGACAGGAATGGGTGAATTTAGCTCAGATGACCATTATTTCTACTACTGTGGGCAAGAATCCCTTAAAAGAAATGGAGTAGTCCTCATAGTCAACAAAATGGTCTGAAATGCAGTACTTGGATGCAATCTCAAAAATGACAGAATGATCTCTGTTCATTTCCAAGACAAACCATTCAATATCACAGTAATCCAAGTCTATGCCCCAACCAGTAATGCTGAAAAAGCTGAAGCTGAACAGTTTTATGAAGACCTTCTAGAACTAACACCCCAAAAAGGTGTCCTTTTCATCATAGGAGACTGGAATGCAAAAGTAGGAAGTCAAGAGATACCTGGAGCAATAGGCAAATTTGGCCTTGGAGTACAGAATGAAGCAGGGCAATGGCTAACAGAGTTTTGCCAAGGAAACACACTAGTCATAGCAAATACTCTCTTCCAACAACACAAGAGAAGACTCTACACATGGACATCACCAGATGGTCAACACCAAAATCAGATTGATTATATTCTCTGCAGTCAAAGATGGAGAAGCTCTATACAGTCAGCAAAAATAAGACCAGGAGCCGATTGTGGCTCAGATCATGAACTCCTTATTGCAAAATTCACACTTAAATTGAAGAAAGTAGGGAAAACCACTAGACCATTCAGGTATGACCTAAATCAAATCCCTTATGATTATACAGTGGAAATGACAATAGATTCAAGGGATTAGATCTGATAGAATGCCTGAAGAACTACAGTTGAAAGTTCGTGATATTGTACAGGAGGCAGTGATCAAGACCATCCCCCAGAAAAGAAATGCAAAAAGGCAAAATGGCTGTCTGAGGAGGCGTTACAAATAGCTGAGAAAAGAAGAGAAGCAAAAAGCAAAGGAGAAAAGGAAAGATATATCTGTTTGAATGCAGAGTTCCAAAGAATAGCAAGGAGAGATAAGAAAGCCTTCCTCAGCGATCAGTGCAAAGAAATAGAGGAAAACAATAGAATGGGAAAGACTAGAGATCTCTTCAGGAAATTAGAGATGCCAGGGGAACATTTCATGCAAAGATGAGCTCAATAAAGAACAGAAATGGTATGGACCTAACAGAAGCAGAAGATATTAAGAAGAGGTGGCAAGAATACACAGAACTATACAAAAAAGATCTTCATGACCCAGATAACCGTGATGGTATGATCACTCACCTAGAGCCAGTGGCCCTTAGGAACCATCACTACAAACAAAACTAGTGGAGGTGATGGATTCAAGTTGAGCTATTTCATGTCCTAAAAGATGATGCCGTGAAAGTGCTGCACTCAGTATGCCAGCAAATTTGGAAAACTCAGCAGTGGCCACAGGACTGGAAAAAGTCAGTTTTCATTCCAATCCCAAAGAAGGGCAATGCCAAAGAATGTTGAAACTACTGGACAATTGCATTCATCTCAAAGTAATGCTCAAAATTCTCTAAGCCAGGCTTCAGCCATACATGAACCATGAACTTCCAGATGTTCAAGCTAGATTTAGAAAAGGCAGAGGGACCAGATATCAAACTGGCAACATCCACTGAATCATCGAAAAAGCAAGTAAGTTCTGGAAAAACATCTGCTGCTGCTTTATTAACTATGTCAAAGCCTTTGACTGTGTGGATCATAAAAAATTGTGCAAAATTCTTCAAGAGATGGGAATACCAGACCATCTTACCTGCCTCCTGAGAAATCTGTATGCAGGTTAAGAAGCAACAATTAGTACTGGACATGGAACAACAGACTGGTTCCAAATTGGGAAAGGAGTACGTCAAGGCTGTACACTGTCACCCTGCTTATTTAACTTATATGCAGAGTACATCATGAGAAACACCAGGCTGGAAGAAGCACAAGCTGGAATCAAGATTGCTGGAGAAATATCAGTAACCTCAGATATGCAGATGACACCACCCTTATGGCAGAAAGTGTAGAAGAACTAAAGAGCCTCTTGATGAAAGTGAAAGAGGAAAGTGAAAGAGTTGGTTTAAAGCTCCACATTCAGAAAATTGAGATCATGGCATCCGATCCCATCACTTCATGGCAAATAGATGAGGAAACAGTGGAAACAATGAGAGACTTTATTTTGGGGGGCTCCAAAATCACTGCAGATGGTGACTGCAGCCATGGAATTAAAAGACACTTGCTCCTTGGAAGAAAAGCTATGACAGACCTAGACAGCATATTAAAAAGCAGAGACATTACTTTGCCAACAAAGATCCATCTAGTCAAAGCTGTGGTTTTTCCATTAGTCACACATGGATGTTAGAGTTGGGCTATAAAGAAAGTGAGTGCCGAATAATCAATGCTTTTGAACTGTGGTGTTGGAGAAGACTCTTGAGAGTCCCTTGGACAGCACGGAGATCAAATCAGTCAATCCTAAAGGAAATCAGTCCTGAATATTCATTGGAAGGACTGATGCTGAAACTCCAGTACTTTGGCCAACTGATGCGAAGAACTAACTCATTGGAAAAGACCCTGATGCTGGGCAGGATTGAAGCCAGGAGGAGAAGGGAATGACAGAGGATGAGATGGTTGGATGTCATCACTGACTTGATGGACATGAGTTTGAGCAACCTCTGGCAGTTGGGTGATGGACAGGGAAGCCTGGAGTGCCGCTGTCCATGGGGTTGCAATGAGTCGAACACGACTGAGTGACTTAACTGAACTGTACTGAATCAGTATAGAAAAGTGCTTCTGGCCAGGGTGATCAGAGAAGACTCTGGTGGTGGAAGACAGAATCCGAAACAACTGACCAGATCTGAGAAGCCCTGGGAGAAAGCTACTGCGATGGGTGGAGCCCCGGGGCGGAAGACTTGGGAGTGCCGGAACTGGCAGGCTGAAAAACAAAAATAGTGTGCCTTAGTGCGGGGTGCATTCATGTCAAGGGGCTCCTTGAAGGTTCTAAAGAGATTCTTCAGGGGCAAAGAGGAGATCAAGAAGGTGAGACTCTGGTTTTTTTCCATGTTTGAACTGGCCCTCCCCAAACCTGAACAGCATTACTTTTACGCGTGTTGCATATATTTTATTTATTCTTTCTGCATCTGCCAGGTACCAGTAGACCCTGAGCATTGTTCTAGGTACTGGGAATGTAGCAGTTCATAAAATCACCCCATATCTCTGTTTGCATTGAGTTTATGTTCTAATGTTGGGGAAGAAGGGAGACAGCAGTGAGGAGAATGAAAGGTAAATCGAGTGTGAGTAGAGTAAGAGCAATAGACAGTTCTTGGAAGGTTGCAGTTTTAAATTGAATGCCTTGGGAAGGCCCTACTAACATGACATGTGAGTAACCTTGAAGAAAATGAGGAAGCAAGCCATACAGATTTCTGGAGAGAAAGAATTCTGGGAAAAGGGAACCTCTTGTGTAGAAGCCTGAAGAAGGAGCATGCCTGGGAAATTCTAGGAATGGAAAGGAGTCCAGTGGGTAGGCAAAGTGAGTGGGTCATGGTGAGAGGTAAGCGCACAGTGCTGACAGGAAGCGAGGTTGTACAGTGAAGTCTTCACCTATGTGAGAACTTCAGTTCTAGCTTTAGTAAAATGGGGAATCATCAGAGGATTTTAAGCAGAAGAGTGATATAATCTGACTTAAGCTGTAACAGGATCACCCTGGCTTTTGCCCCTGGTAAGAATGGATGGTTGGAGAGCCTGGGTTGGAGCCGGGAGAATTCCTTAGATCCCTAGATGTTATTTGGAAGTAAATCAACAGAATATCCTGATTTGTTAGATCTGGAATCTGAAAGAGAAATAGAAATAAATGTTAACTCCAAGGCTTTATGGATGTGAAAGTTGAAACATAAAGGAGGCTGATCGCTGAGGAAGTGATGCTTTCAAATTATAGTTCTGGAGAAGACTATTCAGAATCCATTGGACAGCAAGGAGATCAAACCAGTCAATCCTAAAGGAAATCAACCCTGAATATTCCTTAGAAGGACTGATGCTGAAGCTCCAATACTTTGGCCACCTAATGCGAAGAACTGAATCATTGGAAAAGACCCTGAAGCTGGGAAAGATTGAGGGCAGGAGAAGGAGGCAGCAGAGGATGAAATGATTGGATGGCATTATCCCCTCAGTGGGCACGAGTTTGAGTAAACTCCAGGAGATTGTGAAGGACAGGGAAGCCTGACGTCTGCAGTCAGTCCATGGGGTCGCAAAGAGCTGGACCTGACTTAGTGACTGAGCAACAACCACCAAAGTTTTTGGCCTTGTGACTAGAAGGATGGAGTTACCATTAACCGGGAAAGGAGCAGTTTGGTGAAGCAAGATTTGGAGCTCAGGGTTAGACATCCATACCTTGAAATTGCTCTTAGACGTTCATGTGGACACATGGATTAGTATGAGGAGAGGTCTGAGCTACAGGTATAAATTTGACAGTGCTAACTTGTTGATTTTGATAATTATACTACGACTATGTACGAGCATGAGCTTGTCCCTACCCAAACCAGGAAATGAATACTGAAATATTTAGGGGAAAGAGGGTATCATGTCTGTAATTTAGTCTCGCAAACAGTTCAGGGAAAATAATTATATAGACAAGTTGATAGATAGAGAATAAGAGCACAGAGTGATAAATTTAACATTTGGAAAATCTGGGTGAAAGATATGAGGGTTCTTTCTACTACTATTCTTGCACCTTTTCTCTAAGTCTGAAATTATTTCACAATAGAACACTTTTTAAAAGTAAAGGATACATTTCTAGATAAACAAAACTGAGAGAATTCATTGCCAGCACACCTGCACTGAAAGAAACTCCTGGAGTTTTCAGGCAGAAAGAAAATGATCCTGCATGAAGACACAGACATAGGAAGGAAGGAAGAGCAAAGAAAAGGACAAATAGAGACCAGTATTGGCTGTGTAAAATAATGTTTAAAATACATGTATAAGGATTTCCCTGGTGGTCCAGTGGCTAAGACTTTGCACTCCCAATGCAGGGGGCCTGGGATCAATCCCCCAGTTGGGGAACTAGATCCCACATGCTGCAACTAAAGATCCTGGACCTACCGAATAAATAAAATAAATAGTTAAAAATAAAAAATAAAATACATGTATAATTGAAGTGTATGGCAGTAACACAAAAAGTTAAAGGATGGAGTAAAAGTGTTCTGAGTGTTAGGATTGTTGGTGAAGTGGTTAATTTCTCATTTACATGCAATTTTAGCAAGTCAAGGATGTTTTGTGATATCTGGGGCACTAGTTCTCAAACATCTTAAAAACTGAGGGTCCTCCATCCAACACCATAGTAATTATTGTAGACAACAAAATCCACCGATAGTGCTAAAATTAGAGAGAGAATGTTTGAAGCAAAATAGCCAAGTATCTCCGCCCCCCCCCCAAGCTATTTAATAACTACAAAAGAAAGAGCATAACTTTACAGTGGAGAAATTCATCAAAACCCACCTCGACTAAAGTTAATAGAGGGAAAAACAAAATTTTTAAAATCTGGCTTGAAGAGAGAAAAGAGGGTGTTAAATGGGTCAAAAGGGAAGTAAATTGTAAGATGAAAGATATAAACCATAAAATTTCAGTACTTACATTAAATGTAATTAGACTAATACTGCATTAAAAGCAAAGTTGATCAAGATTGGATTTTAAAAAAACTAAGCCACCTTCAGTGCTGCTTACAACAAACACCCCTTTAATGAAAAGACAAAGAATTAAAAGTAAAATGATGGAGAAAGATACCATTCAAATGTTAGCCACAGGAAACTTGATATTAAAGTATCAGACAGTTCAGTTCAGCCACTCAGTTGTGTCTGACTCTTTGCAACCCCATGAACTGCAGCACGCCAGGCCTCCCTGACCACCACCAACTTCCAGAGTCTACCCAAACCCATGTCCATTGAGTCGGTGATGCCATCCAACCATCTCATCCTCTGTCGTCCCCTTCTCCTCCTGCCCTCAATCTTTCCCAGCATCAGGGTCTTTTCAAATGAATCAGCTCTTCACTTGAGGTGGCCAAAGTATTGGAGTATCAGCTTCAGCATCAGTCCTTCCAGTGAACACCTAGGACTGATCTGCTTTAGGATGGACTGGTTGGATCTCCTTGCAGTCCAAGGGACTCTCAAGAGTCTTCTCCAACACCACAGTTCAAAAGCGTCAGTTCTTCAGCACTCAGCTTTCTTTATAGTCCAACTCTCACATCCATATATGACTACTGGAAAAACCATAGCCTTGACTAGATGGACATTTGTGGACAGAGTAATGTCTCTGCTTTTTAATATACTGTCTAGGTTGGTCATAACTTTCCTTCCAAGGAGTGTCTTTTAATTTCATGGCTGCAGTCACCATCTGCAGTGATTTCGGAGCCCCCAAAAATAAAGTCAGCCGCTGTTTCCCCATCTATTTGCCATGAAGTGATGGGACCAGATGCCATGATCTTTGTTTTCTGAATGTTGAGCCTGGAATGCAAAAGTAAGAAGTCAAGAAACACCTGGAGTAACAGGGAAATTTGGCCTTGGAGTACAGAATGAAGCAGGGCAAAGCCTAATAGAGTTCTGCCAAGAGAACGCACTCATCATAGCAGACACCCTCTTCCAACAACCCAAGAGAAGACTCTACACATGGACATCACCAGATGGTCAACACCAAAATCAGATTGATTATATTCTTTGCAGCCAAAGATGAGAAGCTCTATACAGTCAGCAAAAACAAGATTGGGAGCTGACTGGCTGAACTCCTTATTGCCAAATTCAGACTTAAAGAAAGTGGGGAAAACCACTAGACCATTCAGGTATGACCTAAATCCCTTATGACTATACAGTGGAAGTGAGAAATAGATTTAAGGGACTAGATCTGATAGACAGAGTGCCTGATGAACTGTGGACGGAGGTTCGTAACATTGTACAGGAGATAGGAATCAAGACCATCCCCAAGAAAAGGAAATGCAAAAAAAGCAAAATGGCTGTCTGAGGAGGCCTTACAAATAACTGAGAAAAGAAGAGAAACGAAAAGCAAAGGATAAAAGGAAAGATATACCCATTTGAATGCAGAGTTCCAAAGAATAGCAAGGAGAGATAAGAAAGCCTTCCTCAGTGATCAATGCAAAGAAATAGGGGAAAACAATAGAATGGGAAAGACTAGAGATCTCTACAAGAAAATTAGAGATGCCAAGGGAACATTTCATGCAAAGATGGGCACAATAAAGGACAGAAATGCTATGAACCTAACAGAAGCAGAAGATATTAAGAAGAGGTGGCAAGAATACACAGAAGAACTGCATAAAAAAGATCTTCATGACCCAGATAGCCACGATGGTGTGGTCACTCACACTCACCTAGAGTCAGACATCCTGGAATGTGAAGTCAAGTGGGCCTTAGGAATCATCACTACAAACAAAGCTAGTGGAGGTGATGGAATTCCAGTTGAGCTATTTCAAATCCTGAAAGATGATGCCGTGAAAGTGCTGCACTCAGTATGCCAGCAAATTTGGAAAACTCAGCAGTGGCCACAGGACTTGGAAAAGGTCAGTTTTCATTCCAATCCCAAAGAAAGGCAATGCCAAAGAATGTTCAAACTACTGCATAATTGCACTCATCTTACACTCTAGTAAAGTAATCCTAAAAATTCTCCAAGCCAGGCTTCAGCAATATATGAACCGTGAACTTCTAGATGTTCAAGCTTGTTTTAGAAAAGGCAGAGGAACCAGAGATCAAATTGCCAACGTCCGTTGGATCATTGAAAAAGCAAGAGAGTTTCAGAAAAACATCTATTTCTACTTTGTTGGCTATGCCAAAGCCTTTGACTGTGTGGATCACAATAATCTGCAGAGAATTCTGAAGGAGATGGGAATACCAGACCACCTTACCTGCCTCTTTAGAAACCTGTATGCAGATCAAGAAGCAATAGTTAGAACTGGACGTGGAACAACAGACTGGTTCTAAATAGGAAAAGGAGTACGTCAAGTCTGTATATTGTCACTCTGCTTGTTTAACTTCTACGCAGAGTACATCATGAGAAACGTTGGGCTGGAAGAAGCACAAGCTGGAATCAAGAGTGCTGGGAGAAATATCAATAACTTCAGATATACAGATGACACCACCCTTATGGCAGAAAGTATAGAGGAACTAAAGAGCCTCTTGATGCAAGTGAAAGAGGAGAGTGAAAAAGTTGGCTTAAGGCTCAACATTCAGAAAATATCAGACAAGACAGACTTAAAAGTCAGGTGAGAAATAAATTTCAGAATGGTCCACCACCAGGAAGATTTAACCTTTCTAAGTATATCTGTCCCTAATAACATAGTTTCAATATGCAGAAAGCAAAAACGGACAGATTGAAAGGAGAACTAGGCAAATGGAATCATAATGGAAAGTTTTAAAAGATTACCCTCAATAATTGATAATACAAACAGACAAAACGGCCAAGATTATAGCAACACAATGAACAAAATTTCCATATTACATGTATGTAAATATACCATATTTATGGACTTCCCTGTGGTGCAGTGGATAGGAATCTGCCTGCCAGTACAGGGGACTCATGTCCAATCCCTGGTCCAGGAAGATCTCACATCCCGCGGAACAACTAAACCCGTAAACCACAACTAAATGGTTCTGTGTCCTAGAGCCCTGCTCCATAAGAGAAGCCACTACAATGAGATGCCCACACACCACAACTAAGAATAGCAGCTAGAGAAAGCCCACGCATAGCAATGAAGACCCAGCACAGCCAAACTAATAAATAAATGAAAAAAAAATAAAATAAATGAATGAATAAAAAAATAAATATACCATATTTATATAGTTTTATATAAATATTATACATACATAAAGACTGTTCCCAATAAAGACAGTAAGTATACAAAAAGATGTTCAGCCTCATTGAGGTTGTCAATAGAGAAATGGAAATTAAAATCAGAATGAGATAAAAAATAAGAACTTCGGTGTGGGATGTACTTTTGACCTAAATGTCAGTTGCTGAGAGTCAGTTGCAAGTCACTTAGGAAGCTGTTGGCAGCATCTGTTAAAGCTGATAATACACATACCCCATATGGTCCAGCCGTTCCCCTCGAAAATATATGTATAAGGATCTTGATAGCAGCACTAATTAGATTGTTGTTGTTCAAAACTGGAAACAGATAAATTGTGGTTCATCCTTATCCTATATAAGAATAGTACATAGCAGTTAGAATGAACCAGGGCTGAGGGCAATGGGGAGGATGAATCTCTCAAGCATAATATTGAGTGGAAGAAATCCTTTGTAAAAGGGTGCTTTCTGTGTTATTCCATTTATATAAAGCTCAGAAATAAGTGGTCTTGACCAGTGGTGTTAGAAGTTACGTGGCAACTGTGGGGAGCAGGGGACACACCTGAAGCTGTCCTGGCTTGGATCTGAGTGGTTGTTGCCTGGACGTTTCACTGGGTGAGAATTCATTAAGCTGCACACCTCACATTTGCATGCTTTTCAGTATGTTTATAGAACCCAAAGAAATGTTTACTTAAAACTATAGTGAGACCATCTTTTTTTCCTTTCAGAATGACAAAGATAAAAAGCCTTGATAAGATCATATAGGCAAAGTTGTGGGAAACAAACACGTGCACACTGCTGGGAATGTAAGTGGAAATAACCTCTGCGAAGGGCAGTTTGTCAGTATTTATCAAAATTAAAACTGCACGTATCTGAAGATCCCCTGGAGAATGGAATGGCTACTTCCAGGGACATACTTGCAAATGTACAAGGCCTTGTATTGGAACTTTGTTTATAACATTAAAAGTTCACTAAGGGACAAGTTAAGTTATGGTACATGCATGTGACAGAATACCTCATAGCTGTTAAAATAGAGTGGGAGGGCTCTACAAATACTGACAGTATGAAATGTGTTAAAAAATATAGCAAGGTATAAAGCAGTATTTATAATATTCTATTATTTGTATTAGAAATAATTATGTGTGAATATAAATATTAATATATACATATGCATGTAGTCATGTATGAATGTGAGAGTTGGACCATAAAGAAGGCTGAGCACTTTAGACTGATGCTTTTAAATTGTGGCATTGGAGAAGACATGAGAGTCTCCTGGACTGCAAGGAGATCAAACCTGTCAATCCTAAAGGAAATCAGTCCTGAATATTCATTTGAAGGACTGATGCTGAAGCTGAAACTTCAATAATTTGTCTACCTGATGTGAAAAACTGGCTCATTGGAAAAGACCCTGATGCTGGGAAAGATTGAGGGCAGAAGGAGAAGGGGATAACAGAGGATGAGATGATTGGATGGCATCACCAACTCAATGGACATGAGTTTGAACAAGCTCTAGGAGATGGTGAAGGACAGGGAAACCTGATATGCTGCAGTCCATGGGGTCGCAAAGTGTCGGACACAACTGAGCGACTGAACAACAAGAATATATACATGTGTAACATACGAAATATAAGAAAAAGTGAAAGTGACAGTTGCTCAGTCATGTCCACAACTCATTGCAGCCCCATGGACTGCAGCCCACCAGGCTTCTCTGTTTATGAAATTCTCTAGGTGAGAATACTAGAGGGGGTTGCTATTCCCTTCTCCATGGGATCTTCCTGATTCAGCGATTGAACCCATGTCTCCTGCATCATAGGCGGATTCTTTACCATCTGAGCCACCAGGGAATTTCCATATATATATATATATATGTGTGTGTATATATATATATATATATGATATATGAATATGCAAAAGCAATTTCATATTCATGGATTACCTGTAGAAGGTGTATAAGAAACTAGTAGTGGTGGTAGCCTCTGGAAGAGAGAACTGGTTGGCCTGGTGGCAGGAGTGGGAAGGAGACTTAACTTCTCATATACCCTTTTGCATCTTTAGAATACTGAATTGGGCTATGGGGATATAGCTGGGGTTTCCCAGGTGATGCAGTGGTAAAGAATCCACATGCCAGTGTTAGGAGACGCAGGAGACATGGGTTTGATACCTGGATCAGGACGATCCCCTGGAGAAGGAAATAGCAACCCACTCCAGTATTGTTGCCTGGGAAATCTCATGGACCGAGGAGCCTGGGCATGCATAGGGTTGCAGAGTCAGATAGGACTGAGCAACTGAACACATACATACAGACACATGAGAATATATCTATTAAGTATTAATTTTCAAAATAATTGTTCAAAATCCCTTAGAAAGATGTGATGCAGGAGACTGGTGTCTTCCTTTTCAGTAGGTCCAGTATAGCCTAATGTTTCTTCACAGTGTAACAGATCTTTGGTTTAACAACAGATGATATGATTGGCTTTGCATAGGGGTCCCAAGTTTTCTGGGGGAAAACCCCTTGCAGCAGGGCGCTCAGGCTGCCCGGGTGTGAAGGATCTGATGAGTGGATAGTAAATTCAGACCTCCTGTCTTTTGTTCACTCGAAGACTCAACACTCCTTGAATGAAAGGGTGGGCCTCTCTGTACTGTTGATAATGTAATTTTTCCTTCCCTTCTTCCTTCAGAACAAGGATAAGTTGAATTCAGATTAAGTTAAAAGTGATGCAACACTGCTTCTTTTTGTACTTTTAAAAAATGTAATCGTCTTATGCTATAACATCTGCTTTTTTATGTCTTAATGTATCAAAAGCATTTTCCCATGCCTTCACAAATTGTTCATATGACTGTGAACATTTGAATAGTATTACATTACTTAAATGTGTGATAATTTGCCTAATCATTCCTCTTTGGGCATTTATGTTGTTTAAATTTTTGGTTATTATTAAAAAATGGCAACAAGCCACCTTTGTATATTAGTCTAATACTACATTATTTTACTGTTTCTTAGGAGTAAAATAGTTGTCAAAGGTTGTGAATATTTTAAAATACTCCTGAGATAGAGTGCTGAGTAGTCTTCCAAGAACTGCTCAGTTTTCTTTTCCATAGCACCCTTGCCAGCTTTGGGTTTTCTCATGCAAAAAGGTCATTTTTAATTTGAAAAAACTCAAGTCTTAATAATTTTTAGCAGTACATTGACTGATAGGCTTTTCTTTATTTTCCATGTTTTCTGTAGTTGAAGTGTTATCTTTTTCAATAGGTAGATGTAACTGTATATTAAATGTCATCTGTCTATATATTATAATATTACAAATAGTATATTATAGATAGGAGACAGCCAAAATACTCATCCAATATAAGAAATTGGGGGGAAGAGGAAAGCTGCCATTTCACAGGTAGGAAAGGTGAGCTCACCTCTCTCACACATTGCGTAGCAAAGTAAACACTCAGATATTTATGGATATGGTTAAGTGTGTGTGTGTGTGTGTGTGTGTGTGTGTGTGTGTATACTAAGTCACTTATGGTTGAGTACTTAATATTTTTCACTAATAATGAACTACACTAATAATGTAGTGTGGAACTACACTAATAATGTTGACAGTAGCAACCAATACCAGATTCATTTGAGCTACACAAATAGGTGGTGACAAAGTAATGTATTGACCCATTAGAACATAACATGTTTTAATGTGTTCATATCAGATTAACGTGAGGACTTTAAAAAATCTGATAGCTGCATGGTAATTTAAAACTCTAGGAAGCAAGTTGAATGGCAAATAACAAACCTTTCTGATCATATATTTATGATTCAAGATGTAAAAGAAAACCCCACATGAACATGGAACTTCTGTAGCATTCAGCTGAGTAACAGAGTGTACCCTTGGTACATGGAACTCTTGTGACAGCGTTTTCTTTAAGGAACAAAAGTCTCCACCTTGGTTTGTGCTCCACAGTACAATTGTTTCCCAAATCAGGCTGTTTCCAGTAACATATGAAACAGCGTATGGCTATCCCTCCCATCCCAAAGCAAATGTTTGTTTTGTTGCAGCGATGGAAACATTTCCATTGGTGAAGCAAATATTTAGAGCTGAAAGAAACATTTGGGCAGCCAGGATGTGTCAAAATAGAACAGATGCCTGCCTTTCGAAAAATACAATTAAAAAAAAAAGAAAGCCACCTTGTACTTGATTGCTGGCGTTACAGCCACAATGGGTTAAGCAAGAAATTAGATGCTGTGAATGTCATTCTAATCAGAGCTTCTGGGCACATCTCTGCACCTTCTTCTTCCTTGGCTTTTCTCTTCCAGAAAATGGGGATATTCATTCCAAGTGATTTTGTTCACAATTAAGTTTCCTTTTTCCCTCCAAATATTTTCTTTGTTCTTAAAAATTAATTTATTCTTTTGAGTCAGAAATATGTTCACATGGAACACAGTTCATAAGGATATACAGTGAAAAGACTGCCTTCAGTCTATGTCCCCAGCTAGTCTCCTCTCCACCTGGGACCAACATTACCTGTTTCTCATCTATCTTTATTTTATGCTTATACACATGACTAAACAGATGTGTTTGTGTGTGTGCATACTTATATTCTTTTTTTTTTAAACATAGAGGTTCCATGCACCCTTCATCTAGTTTTCCCCATGTTCCATTTATCCTTTTTGTTTTCCTCATCTTTGAGACGGTTAGTTCTAAGAGTTTGCGTGTTTAAAAATGCACTGTGTCAGGTAGCAGGCTGGGGAGCAGGCAGATCAGGCTGCACTTGCTCCATCCCTCCAGGGCAGTAAGAAGAGCGCTGTGTTGAGCGTCTGGTTCTGCCCTGGGTCTCACCATGGCTGTCGGTCAGTGCTCCCTCTCCCTGATCTATTCTCTCCAGCTGTAAAACAGAAGGAAAGGAAAAGGAAAAGAACAGGTTAGATGAACTTCAGCTTTTCTTCCAGATCTGAATTACTTTGGTCGTCAAAGGTGAAGTTTTCTTTTTCTTTAAACAAACTTCACTGCCTCTTTTAAAAGGAGTAAGATTAAAGGTGTTTATTAACTTGGCTTTCCTATCTATGCACAAACATACATCTGGCTTCCTTGGCCTTCGGCGTTCAAGTAACAGTGATCCCTGATATTCCTACTCCTCAGTCCTCAGACGTAGTTCCTCCCCAGGACTTGTTCGATGCACAGTGGGAAGGGCTGGCTTCCCAGCCTGTTGCCAGGAACCTGCAGGGTTAGACACCGCTGTCCGGCACAGCCAGCAGCAGTGTTTGTCGGGCTTTGGAATTGATGATCATATATGAGAAGCAACTCCTCTGTTTTTGTTTTTAATTTAGCAGAGAGGGATTAAGAGGAAAAAAAGGCAAAGCCTTTAGACGCTGGATCTAAAAATAGACATCATAGATGCTGATTGGAAACCCTCCCAGTCTTTCATATGCGAGATCTCAATTTGTGTTACACAGAGGGGCAGCTCACGTCTGTCTTGTTCACCAGTTATACTACTCCCCAGAGAAGCTCAATAAATTTTATAGGGAAGTTTCCTCCTTATGCGGAAGGAGCTTAAGCTCAGTGACTGGTGTGGCTGAAATAATTTAGTGCTCCAAGGGAGTCCGTCCACCTTGTAGAGTAATGTAACAGAAGTAAATGTGCAGAAACTTTTGATCTTGGTTGATTTGGCCATGCCATCAATGGTGCTGGGCTCTGGCTCCTATGACCCCAACCTGTCTGATCTGGAATAAAACTGCTCCCCAGAACTTGCATTTAGTTCCACTGCTAAAATGACCCTTCTGCCTGATTCACTGGCAGTGGTTGTGGAGCTTGCCTTCTGGGGTTCTGCTATTTCCACCACTAGTCCTTTGAAGCCTCTGAACTTAGCTGAGTTTTTATATTTCCCTTTTGACTCTCTAAGCGGCACAAAGAGCCTCTCTCACGGACATTAAGAAAGCAGAGCTGCCTTCTCTGCTTAGACTGACGGTGGACCAAGCCTGGCGGGCTCCTCAGTCTCTGAGCTAGCGGCGCAGTACCTTGTGCACTGGCTTTTTACTCAGTGATTTATGCCCGGAGACGTGGCTGGGTGATATCCAGTGTCCTTTTGTCTTTGTGTTTATTTTTCTTGCACATTTAATGTATTTAAAGGATATATTGTCTTTATGGTTCACTGGGATAAAGGAGGGGATTGGTGCAAGTTTTAATGAGAGGTCCCTGGCTCTCTGTGTTGAGATGAGAGTTATATTCTTGCTTAGATATCTTTCTTTCTTTCCATAGGTGGCAGGAGGCAGTGTTTTGCTGCTTTTTGAAATAGCGTTTCTGCCTAACGATTTTTAGAAGGATACTGAGGACATTCAATTTCAGGGCATCCTCAGCAACTTTTCCTCCTGTTGTTTAAACTTTGCTTATTTAAGGAGAGGTGACAGTGTCGTGTCTTGTTCTTGAATTTACATATCAATATGAAAATAGTGGAGACTGGCCCCACCATCAGATCAATTTTTATAAAAACTCTTTCCATTCAGAGTAATGCTGTTTGAAGCTAGTTTTCTCAGAAACTGTTTTTTTGCTATTTGGGAAGTGTTAATCAGCGGAGGAGAAAGCATTTGGCTTATTTGCTTAATATTTTAACCAAGTGAATTAGTTTGGGGGGCTGGGGGGAGGGGATAAGAAAGTGGGTGGGGGAGGCCCCATAAACAAGGTGATATATAATATTTTTTTTGTTCTCCTTTTAAATAAATACCGATCAGCTTTATGTTCAGAGACAATAGGAGCCGTTGGCTTAAATTTGCAGTTTACTGTATTTATGGCTGTAATATCAAGGTGCTGCCGTCGTAATTTCATGCCCCAATGAGAAGAGCAAGGTCGAAGCAAATGCTTCCATCGGCATCTGCTAACACACTAACTCATAAACAAGGCCCGGCTGGATCAGGTGGCACGGAATAATACAGGCTAATGAAATACAGCACAGCTTTCCATTACTGTTAGTTTTTACAGTGTCGTCATTACGTGTAATTTATGTTTAAAAAATTCAATTTTATACAAGGCACTGGGAAATAGGGGTCTACAGGTCATCCAACGACTTTTAGAGGCTCTGAGAGTCCTTATTGTACTCCACCATTCCAACAAAATGTTAATAAAATTAAAAAAAAAAAAACTTTTTCCCCCCTGTCTCCTCCCCTAACCTTTTCTGAGAGAGTTGATTTTTCTTTTAATTTGGGGAGTATTTTTAGCCAGCTGTCTTCTTTGCCTCATCTCCTCCCAGATGTGCCTGGGTAGATAACTAGTTGTGTTCCGAGAGAGGTGACCCTGCTCAGTTCCCCCGCATCCCAGATGAATCTCCCAAGTCCTGTAAATAGACGACTGAGATGAGGGAGGGAGACAGCCGAGTGGCCAGCCCATAACTGCTGCCCGTGGCCATTGGACCCCTGGCCCTGTTCCCTGATCCCCGTCAGACTCCACATTTTTATTATAAAACTCGAGCTGGGCCGAACGGTGCTGTCGGTCGTTCATCACCTTGCTTATTTCCCAGCTGTTCCCTACCCCTGCTGTCCCGTGGTTGTTTGACCTGAGGATACAGAGAACAGTGCTGTCTGCTGTCCTCTTGTCTCTGCTTCCCCTGCACGGAGCCAGGCAGTGCCCAGCAGATCCTTATTCTGACAAAGTCTGGTTTGGTTTTGTTTGCATTTTAATAGAAACCTTTAAACAATTTTGTTTATCTTCTAAGGGATAAAAATAAGCAGGTGTGGCAGCCTTGAGGCCATTGACTTCAGTTGCTGCAGCTTTATTAACCAGCAGAATGTAGCTTGTTTGTTCTGTCCTTTTGAAAGAATCCCACCCTGCAGAAAGTGTTGGAAGAGAAGTCCCTGCACAGCGCCTACACGGGGGCTTCTCCAGGGAAAGGGAACCGTTCTGGGAGGTAGATTCCAGACAACCGAACCCAAGAGGACTAGAAATCCTCCCTCCCTCCTCTTCATCTGAGACAGGCTCCCTCTGAATTCAGCACAGTTTTGCAGATCAGGCAGCTGGGGTCTTAAAGGTGAAATGACAAGAGGCGGGCATCCCACTCTGCCTGCTCACCTTCGTGTCCCTTTCTCCTCCTCATAAGTAAAGCTAGTGAGGGGATGGGATTACTGAGCAGGACTTTCTTAGTTTTGCTCTCTGTCAATAACATAGTTTAATTGTCATGTCACAGACTGGGGGAGGAGCTGGTAGCTCCTCAAATTGCCAGGTAGCAGAGGTGAAGACCCTGAGAGAGCATCAAAATGCAAAATGCTAACAATATTAGGTCATGTCATTGACACCCCAGCTGAAAGGAAATGTTAGGCTTTCCTAAAATTGGTGAATTCTTCCAAAGGCAGCAGCTAAAGGATGACTTGAGGTGGGGTGACGGGGGAGGAGGTCTGCCTGCCAAAGGACGGCGACACCCTTTTCTCCTGTCTGCTCTGCTCAGCCCTTGCTCAGTCCCTGTGCAGTTAGATTACTCCTTGCAGATAGCAATCAACTGGAAGGAAGTGTGTGTGTCTAATTTGCATGAGATTATTTAAAACAAAAAAAAAAAGGTCTGCATTAGTCAGGGTGATGGTAAACAACGCAAAGAGATGCCTTTTATAATATAGCCTGTGCCTCAGCTTTCAGAGCCAAATATAATTCACTTACAATTGGCAGTTTCCTTTATTATTCCTTTTAACCTTTTGGATTCTGCACGGTCTCTATCTAATCTCTCCACTGTTTGTCTCAGTGAGGGTGGGTGGAATCCGGGATGTCTTCTGTGTGGCCCCTGGGCAATGCCCCATCCGTCTGTAAGGGCATGATCCTTTCAGCACCAGGGCTGGTGACAGGGTAGGTAAGTGCTGCGTTCGGAGAGGAGTAACACTCCACCTCACCTCCAGCTCTCTGAGTCCCTGATGAATCACTTGAGTTCTGTAGAGTCAGTCTTCCCTAAGCTGGCAGACACTCCAGAGGAGAGGCACTAAGGGAAGCGTAGGCACCAGCCTGTGAGAGGCCTTGGATTTATTTGATTAGAATATGAGGAGATGAGGTCGTTCTACCCTTGTCACTTGGTGGTGTTCAAAAAATTGTCCAGGTGACATTTGCAAGTAAGATCCAGGCGTTAAGTTCCCGTGTCATTTTGGTATAGCCGCATTCATTGGCTGTTACCTGACCCTGATGCTGGGAAAGATTGAGAGCAGGAGGAGAAGCAGGCGGCAGAGGATGAGATGGTTGAATGGCATGATCGACTCAATGGACATGAATTTGAGTGAAGTCTGGGAGATAGTGGAGGCCAGAGGAACCTGGCATGCTGCAGTCCCTGGGGTCTCAAAGAGTTGGGCACGACTTAGTGACTGAACAGCATAGACAGAGTGCCAGTGAGGGGAGTGGGGGAAGATAGGTCAGTCCTTATATTTTAACAAGATTGAAGGCTTCAGGCATCATTTTGGAGTCTGCCTTTTGATGTGCTATAACTCTGTGCCGTCATGGGAAGTCACCAGGCTGGAGACGGAGAGCCTGGGGTTTCATCTGCTATCACCAGGCTTTTACTACTAGGATTTGAGGCATAGTGTTCACCCTCCTTAAACCTCAGTTCTTTTGTCTTTTTTTTAAAAATCTGTCAAATAAGGTCGGTGGTTCGGATGATGGCCCAGCTCTGAAATTATATTGTTTGTTGAGATTGTCAAAATGCTTCTTTAAAAAAAAAAAAAAGAAGAAGAAAAATAATTCATTTTCTGTAACTAAATCAAAAGCCTGCTTCTCCAGAGAACTGGGGATATCAGAACTCCAGCCAATGTAAATGTGATGCATCACATGATAAGGTCTCTGTGAAACAAGAGCTTGGAAGGAAGTGCTGATGCCCTTTAAGCCGTGGCCGCTCTTGTGGGCTTGGCTGCAATAACGCAGGGAACATGTTTTATTAGGAAAATAGGCTTCGTCAGAGCTCCAGGCCAGAGGGCAGGTCCACGGGCAGGGAGTCCTGTCCCTTTAACCGGCCCCAGCTCCCAGTGCCACAGCACAGCCTGTAACTTGCCCTATATTTCCCCAGTGCTAAACATTATCGTACTTGTTTATATTTGAAAGAGCCGAAAGGGAAAATGAGAATGCAACCGAATGCTCCTTTTGGGAGAATTACCCTCATTTGCAGCCAGCGACTGACAGGGCTCACGAACCACCAGGTTTATAAAGTCCCATTGTGAGCCAGTGACCAGCCACTCGTGCTGATGCCACAGGCGCCCTGTCTCCTCTTGTGGCTGATAATGGGGGTGAAACTGTTGATGATGGGGGTGAAACCATGCTCTTCCTACTAGAACTCGGAATGGGGCTCCCCTCCTACCTGGAAGGACAGACGGGCAGTCAGCACCTGGGCTGGAGCCTGGGAGGCACTTGGCTCAGGGAAGCGTGTTCTCTGTGTTTGCCCGGCTTGTCCGTCTGTCCTGCCCCTGTCCTTGGGAGGCTGCCGCACAGGAAAATGCTTTTTTCAACAAGCTGAGGCCTTAGGGAGGAGGAATGTCCCCTGCCTGGCGCCACATACTTAAATTCAACTCTTGTATTTGAAGGTGCCATGGCCTTCCCTGGTGGCTCAGACAGTAAAGAATCTGTCCTTAATGCAGGAGACCCAGGTTTGATCCCTAGGTCTGGAAGAGCCCCTGAAGAAAGGAAAGGCAACCCACTCCAGCATTCTTGCCTGGAAAATTCCATGGGCAGAGGAGACCACGGAGCCTGGCAGGCTATATACAGTCCATGGGGTTGCAAAGAGTTAGATACGACTGAATGACTGAACAACAATAATAAGCGCCAGTGAATGGTTCCTTTGCCCCCTGCCAGCCTCTCTTCTGCCCCTGATGTCAGCCTATTGAGAGGACACTGCACTTACTTGGGGGACCCAGCAGCCCTGGGACGCCGTGAAGGAGTGACCTGGCCCATACTGGCTGGCGTGCCGGGGTGAAGAGGACAGGGGATGCAGTGTTAAATGGGGAGGAACTTCAAGTGCTCAGTGCAGAGAGGAGAGATGGCCCAGGGCCATTTAGAGTCATCCAGGTATTCTCCCTTGACCACTTGTGGTGGGGTGTGAGGAGTTTGAGGGGCAGCTGCAGCCAGCTCGCTTGCCAGCATGATGCAGGGCAGCGCTGAGCTTGGGCAGCACTTGAGCATTAATATGCTCTGGCTATTAGCCCCTTGGCACAGAGCGCAGGGCCCCACACTTTGGAAGATGCTGATCCTTAGAACCTCCTTGTATTTCATCTACCCCCAGGGGCAGATAGACCATGCTGAGGGCCTCTAATGGGGAGCTGCTGAGCAGATGTGGACGCACTCTCGGCTCGAGTTTAAAAGCTCTGTGTGGCGGCTGGGCTGGATGCCGGCATTCCCAGAACAGCCAGAGTGCTTTGCAGACTAGCAGTGGCCTCTCACCTGCTTCTCCTACTCTCAGTGCCTGCAGTACTTCTGTGTGCAGGATCGCTTCCCTGACTGCCCTGTGGAATGATCTCACACCTCTGTGCCACTCTTGACAATCCTGAAGCTCTCGATCAATAGGTAGGGGCCCTCGTCTCTTCCCCGAGAGCCAGCATCCCCCATCTGCCTCTGACCTGTTGAAATATCCCAGCTGTGCGCCCACTGGAAGTGTGGTCTTCATGGGTTTTTCAGTTGCCTTTTATTCTTCCATGGGCAAATCCTCTCCACGTGTCATAGCCACTGCAGATGGCGCCCTGCTATTTCCTCATGTCCCAAGTGCACTGTGGTTTAGAGTGTTGAGAGGATTTTTTTTTTTTTAAAGGAAAAAGAAAAACTAGCCAAAGGCGATATAGGCAGCTTGTGATAGGCTAGAGTAATAATCATCTGAAAGTTTGGGCCTGGCCTTGTTTTGATCTGTTTTCTTGTTTTATTTTCTTCTTTACATTCTATATCCCATTCATACTAATCACAGTCAGTCCTGATTTTTCTTTTTATTTCTGCATTTGTCATAAAATAAAGCAAATTATTCCCGTCTTCAGAAACGATCTAGACTAATTAGTCGTCTCACCCAATAATTAGTTTTTTGTTTCCCTGTCTGTTTTCATGCATTATTGTTAGTTTTTTCCCCTCTTTTTTTAACACCATTACAGATTAAAATGAGCCACATTTGCAGTTGATGGTATCTGATTTCGGGGGAAGAATGGAGAATTGCAGTACGGAGCGACTTCAAAAGCAGCAATAAACTCAAGGATAAATTAAGGAAATTGAATGAGCCACATTTGGAAGCAGTGTTGAGGCTAATATTCTGTCGCTTAAGGTTAAATTGCAGCCGAGAGAGGTTCCGGAGAATCCGAAATCGGGGAAGCAACTTAGCAGGATGCTAGGCGTCCTGTGACTCCAAGGTCTTTTCTCAAATGAAGATTTTCTTGCAGCCATGGACAGTGGCAAAAGGCACTCACCTGCAATTATGTCCTCTTCTCCCCCAGGGCTGACAGATGAAGAGATCGATTTGGCTTTCCAACAGTCAGGCACGGCTGCCGATGAGCCTGCGTCCTTGGGCCCAGCCACACAGGTGGTTCCTGTCCAGCCCCCTCACCTCATTTCGCAGCCATACAGTAAGTCACCTGCTCAAGCTCCTGCTTTAACCTTGACTGGGATTCAGTACTCTGGCCAAAGGGTAGTGCTTCACGTCTCTCAGACTCAGCAAGCCAGGGGAGACTGGGCATAGGGGATGGCTCTTGGGTTTTTCTAAAAAAGTGTGACATACCCAGTTCTTCTCTAGACAAACTTGTAAGTATGTGACAAAGGTTTAAGACACAAGAGACAAGAATAAATGAGTTTCTTGTTTTGTTTCAAGTATTTTGGTTTTGAGCAAGAATCTGTAAAAGTATTTATTGGTTGTGTTTTCATTTTCTTATATTAGTACATTTTGCATGTTGAAGTGTTAGTTGCTCAATAGTGTCCAACTCTTTTATGACCCCATGGGCTATAGCTCACCAGGCTCCTCTGTCTATTGGATTTTTCAGGCAAGAATACTGGAATTGGTTGCCGTTCCCTTCTCCAAGGAGTCTTCCCAACATAGGGATCGAACGCGGGTCTCCTGCATTGCAGGCAGATTCTTTACCATCTGAGCCACTAGGGAAGCCCATGTTACCGTTTTGCTAATGAGAACATAAACATCTAATTCATGGGTACATTCTTGTTTGGTCACTGAAATAACTCGTCTCCTAGTTTTATCTTTTAAAGTTAATATTAGCATGTTTAAGCTAGCCGTCTCCTCCCCACCCCTTTTCTTCCTTCCTTCCTTCCTTGTCCTGGCTATACCACATGTATTTACGTAGTGGCAGTCTGTGAGAGAATTTCAGGTTAAATGTGAAGGTCCTTTTTGAATGCAACTTTTAATTGTTACATGAGAACAGGGCCCATGAGAGGTTTTTGTTGTTGTTAAATGAAAACCGTGTTTAGGAATAAAGATTCTTTAAGCTAGTAGTAAATATACACTTCCAAAATAGAGGCAGAACCCCATCTTTAAGTCACTTATGAAAAATCTAAAAAGGTTAAAATTGACTCCAAATCAATGGAAAATTGCTCAGTTTTGTGTGAAGACCTCAGCCTTGGATTTGCTGTCTTTCAAAATGCCTCTTCAATACTTGTCTATCTCAGAAGTTTTAATGTTTTCAAAACATGCTTTTAAAGTGTTAGATATCCAATTTTAAAATGCACAGTTTCAAATGCCAGACTCGTTTTGACCCCTACCACATGACCTGGAACCACTTTGCCGTCTTTCCCATAGACAGGGAGGTGCAGTCATTCGTATAGACAGCACAGGGCCAGGCAGTGGGTTAGAATCCGCTTTGTGTGTTACAGGTCTCATTTAGACGTTGCCTTTCCTTTGCTCCCTGGATAAGGCTGGGCAGTGAGACCAGGTTCCATGAACTCCAGTTGATCTCATCCTTGGTCACCTGGTCTCACAAACCACTCAGACCAGAGAACCAGTGCTCAGTGCTGAACCGTATCCCGGGGCTGCTGAGTCAGTGGGATTCACTCGTCAGCCTGGGACTCCATTCTTCCTGGCTAACGTTCTTGTCAATCCATTGTGTTGCCTTGGGTCACTACACACACACTCCATGTTTCTTTTAAATCAAAGCCTGAATCTCTGCACTTTTTTTCCAGTTGTGGCCCTGGGCCCAGGGTTTGGTGGGATTTGTTGAGGATGGGTAGTGGCAGCTGGGGTGGAGAATTCTCTAAGATGCACATCTGTTCTGTTCCAGCTGTTCCCTTCGTGACTTAATACCGAGCCAGTCTCCTGGCTACTTGGCAACTTCTTGCTCAGAACAGATTATTCTGTGAGTCACAGCATTGGCCTAAAACATCATACATTTGCCTACTTTCAGTGGACACAAAGGGTTAAAACGCTCGCCTCTCTGAGAGGAGCAGAAGAATGGGGGTGGGGGGGCCATTCAGTCATTTCAATCAGTCTCCTGCCCAGATCTCTCTGAGAAAAAGCGTTGCTCCATTTAGGTATTTAGGTAGGAGTATTTTTAAGAGTCTCCCAGCCCTAAAAATAAAATACATCTTCTTAGAGACAGACTCCTTCCTGCTTTGACACTAGTATAAAAACAATGGTAATGGTAATTTTAAATACCTGGAGTTTTTAGTTGTCAGTGTTGAGCTTCACTCTTCTTGTACCGTTACCCTGCTCCTCTCAGCTCGGGGGTGACTCTCCCTCTCCACTTCTGTACTTTTGCCAAGAGGTGTCAAAACTACTCCAAAAAAAAAAAAAAAAGCTTGATTTTGATTAATATAGAGAAACAAGACTTTGCCTGACTGATAATAAAACTGATAAATGACATTTGAATTACTTGTAGCGGTAATTTATTACATAAAATATCTTTTATTTGACATGCGATTAGTTGCTGGAAGCATCACTCAATCTGACTAGTTTAAACATGCTCTAAAATGAACCCCAGTAAAAACCAGGGCTGTCTGCTGTTGGCGTTATGAAATATACTAATCCTGGAGTGAGGAAAAAAATCTGACTTTAAATATTTAAATGATTAATTGGGTTTATATATTTTTTTTACCTTTCTAACCCCCTTAATTACAAGCAAACTCAGGGGAGTTGCTGAACTAGGTGTGCAATCTGCATGCTTATCACCGAGGCATTGTCTGAGTCCTGGGAGGGATTTATGGCCTCCATTCATGTGTGTTCCTGCCGATTTTACATCTGGAGCTTGGGCAGCCTTTCCTTCCCATTTCTTGGCTTTTTAAGGACATTCCATCTCTGAGCCCAAGCCTAGAAAATGGGATTTTCTGGGCTTAGCCCCAAAACGCTCACGTCTGGAGGAGGGTGGCTTTTCCAAGACCACCCCTGGGAGCCCAGTGCTCACAGATCATCACCTCTTGCCCGCCCTCCTGCTTGGTGGCAGGTGTCCCACTCGTTCCTCTTTTGATATCTGTGGTTGACCTTGAGGTGTTAGCAAATGCCATTATCAGCAAAGAGAACATGGAGACCCACCAGATTGGGACCAGTTCAGGTCGTCAGTGTTTATCAAGCAACTACGGTGAGACTCTTGAGCATATTTAAAAGGCGTTGGGAGACTATTTGAGAGGGGGGTAGTTTGAATATACAAGGAAAATGAAGTAATAATATATGTTTCCTGGGAAAGTTGGGAAAGAATGTGGAGTTGGTTCTGGGCACAAGTAGAAAGATTTACGGTAGATCACAGATGAGAAGTGCTTCCCAGTGGCTCAGTGGTAAAGAATCTGCCTGCAGTGCAGAAGACACAGGTTCGAGCCCAGGGGGGGAAGATCCCCTAGAGAAGGAAATGACAACCCACTCCAGTATTCTTGCCTGGGAAATCCCATGGACAGAGGCATCTGGGGTCGCAAAGAGTCGGACACGACTGAGGGACTAACAACAACAACAACTATAAGCTCAGTTCAGTGTCATGAGAGATTCAAAACATGATCTTTAAGATTCTTACAGGCTCTCTAAGAGAGATAAGATAAACTCTTAAGAAAAAGATAATAATATAAGACATTGTGATTTAATGCCAAAATTAATTATACAGACAAGAAACTCCACAGGAATATAGAAAAGAGAAAAATTAATGTGGGCTCAAGAAGTCAGAGAAGGCTTTGTGAAAGTGGTGGGAGGGGAAGCATGGTGTCACCTGGTGTGAGAATAAACCAGTGTTGTCAGGGCTTAAAAGAAAGTCGGGATGAGCTCAGGAGAAGTCAGATCAGGATGCGAGAGGAACTCTGACATTCTCTCTTCTCAATTTGGTTTCCTTTTGTTCAGCTTCAAAGCAGGAGTCAGTGTGTGTGTCTATGCACAGAGCCTAACAGAGTCCCAAAGGTTAAGTCCTGATAAAAGCTTGATTGATTCATTCATTCTAAGCGGACTTTTCTTCTTTCCTCCTGAAGAGACAAGAATGAAGGTAGCTTTGAGATACAGGTACGATCAGTATGAATTTTATACGATAATCATTTTTCTTAGGCTTAAATATCCTCCCCCCGCCCCCAGCCCCCGCCTACTGTCTTCAATAAACAGTTTAGGCTTTTTTGAAGACTGCCCTACAGCTTCAATTGTCTCTTCTTAAAATAGGATGTAAATGTCTGAGTTTGGTGAAAGGCTTTGACATTTCATTAGAACTCCTGAGAGAGAAAGTGTGTTCTTTCTCAGTCTGTTTTCCCTCTGGCCTGTTTAGTAACAGAAACTTAGCCTTGATTGTCCTAGGTCCCTGAACAAGCATTTACTGACGAATGCCCACTGGGTGCCAGGGATTGTGTGGGACCCCGGGGATGGGTCGATTGAGGTGTGGCTGGTCACTCCCTCCAGCCCCCCTGTCCAGTAGGAAAGGCGGTTAGGGGATCACAGCAGTGCTGTGAGGTCAGCCCAGGGGAGGCTGGTGGGACGGACAAGGTGAAGGGCACTTCAGAGAGCGGGAGGGGCCTAACTGAACCTGGGGCACGATGCTGCCCTGACTAGACAGGATGGACCCGAACGTCCAGGCTAAAGCGAAGCCACATGGACGTGAACCCATGTGATGGTCAGAGTGGCTGCACCATGGGATGGGAGTATCAGACGACCTGAGAAGAAGGTCATCACCCTGACGGAGGACAGTCAAAATCACAGGGACTTGGTACTTGGAGATGCATCGTCTAATTATTCATGAGGCTGTATTACCCTTTTGACCGTATAATTCTTAGACTGATATTAAAATTATTTGTACCATCCGAGCAGGTGCTGCATGGGGAATTAGAGAAGACACCCTGGGGTTGTGCTGAATGGGGCAGGTGTAACTCCCTTCCAAATGCCTCCATCCTGACTGGGCCTGGGGCGCCCCTTGCCTCCCTTAGTCCCCTGCTTGCCACCACACAGGGCTGAAACCAATTAAACTGTGAGTTCCTTGAGTTTAGAGGGTTTTGTTTTTGTTTTTAATCTATGGCCCAAGGCTCTGACTTAGCAAGTGTTCTGGAAACATTTGTTAAATAAATAAATGGTGGTGGACATGTGATTGAGAATTGAAAAGTGCCGGGTGATAGCCTCAACTTAAGGCAGGGGGCCGGGTGTGCTGCCCAGGTAGCCAGTCATTGAGGCCTCCTGCGTCCTCTGGGCCCGACAGCTGTGGAAGTAGAGGACAGGCCTTGCTAACCCATGCCATCTTGTATGGTGTGAATGGTAAGAGCTTTCGGGATTTAAGAACAAAGGAAGCCCCCAGGGTGCTGGTCTCAGGCCAGGCCTTATGGAGGAGACAGGTCTGCGGAAGCATCTAGAAGTAGGGGTGGGGGGTGGTGGAAGTGGATCTAGAAGAGACTGTAAATGGAGGTGCTGTGGACGGCCTCCCTGTTCCCACCGAGAAATAAAAGGGGAGGAATCTCCTGTTTCTCTCTCTCCCATTTCTCTGTCAGTTTAGCACACAGATTTCACCCTCTATACTGCATTAAGAGTTACTGGTTTGCTGATAGAGGAAGCATTTCTCTAATTTTGAGGAAACTGTTTTTCTTCTTCTGACCCCGTGACTCGCTGAGAGTAGCAGCTCTTTAAGGGCCAGCTCCGGTCTGTTTTCCTTGCTTTGTGTTATGCTCAGTGTGGTGCCTTGTGGGTGCTGAGTAAACACCATGTGTGGTTATTGAAAACCATCAGCATTAAACTATCGAGTGGAGAAATCCTCTCCTTAGATTTCTTAGACCACTGACAGTGTTTGGTGCTGGAGGTAGCTGGGATCATGGCTGTGCTAACAGTGCAGCCTGTGTTAGTTGTATAAGATTCTGCAATGAACAAGTTTGGTTTAAACAAAACAGAAACCTCTTTCTCTGAGGAAACATAGGCAGTCAAGGCTGCTGCACTGGCTCTGTGGTCCTCAGGGACCCTGGCATCGCTCACACCTGGCAGTCATGTAGCTTGTACTCCAGTGTGACTGTTGCAGCGCCAGCTGTCCCCTCTGCTCTCCACAAGCAAGAATGGGGAGAAGGAAGGAAAAGGGCAAGTCACCTTCTAAGGACACTTCCCGGAAGTCACCCACATACCTTCCCTCTGGTCCCCATTGGCTGGAAGTCAACCTTGGAGCCATGCCTTTCTGCATGAAGACTGAGAAATGCAGTCCTTATCCTGCTGGGTATGTTCTCAGTGTTCATATTCCATAGAAAGGTTGAGTTGGAATCAATACTAAGTTCAGGATAGTGGTTACTTCTGAGTGGAGAGGAAGATGTGGCTAGTTTCTGTGGTGTTTGGAAAGTTTTAACTGATTAAGTGGGTGGGTTTAGGATTGCTAATCTTACTATCATGTTTCATAACTTATCTAAATGTTGTATTCTTTTATATGTGTCAAATAATACAGGGTACATTTTAAAAGTTGATTTAGAACTCTCACCTTTTGCTTCTTCGCTTGATGCTAGCTGCTTCACTGAGCAGACAGAGAATTTAGAGCCCACCCTGCTGGGTATTGTTTCAGTCACTGCTGACTTCCTTTAGTTCTCTCTTTTAAAAAGCAAACACCCTTTTCCAACAACATGAGACAACTCTACTCATGGATGTCACCAGATGGTAGATATGAAGTCAGGTTGATTATATTCTTTGCAGCTGAAGATGGGGAAGCTCTATACAGTCAGCAAAAAAGAGACCAGGAGCTGTCTGTGGCTCAGATCATGAACTCCTTATTGCAAAATTCAGACTTAAATTGAATAAAGTAGTGAAAACCATTAGACCATTCAGGTGTGACCTAAATCAAATCCCTTATGTTATACAGTGGAAGTGACAAACAGATTCAAGGGATTAGATCTGATAGAGTGCCTGAAGAACTATGGATAGAAGTTTGTAACATTGTACAGAGGCAGAGATCAAAACCATCCCCAAGAAAAAGAAAGGCGAAATGGTTGTCTGAGGAGGCCTTACAAATAGCAGAGAAAAGAAGAGAAGCTAAAGACAAGGGAGAAAAAGAAATATATCCATCTGAATGTAGAGTTCCAAAGAATAGCAAGGAGAGATAAGAAAGCCTTCCTAAGTGATCAATGCAAAGAAATAGAGGAAAACAATAGAATGAGAAAGACTAGAGATCTCTTCAAGAGAATTAGAGATACTAAGGGAGCATTTCATGGAAAGATGGGCACAATAAAGGACTGAAATGGTGTGGACCTAACAAAAACAGAAGATATTAAGAAGAATTGGCAAGAATACACAGAAGAACTATACAGAAAAGATTTCATTGACTTGCATAACCACGATGGTGTGGCTACTCACCTAGAGTCAGACATCCTGGAGTGTGAAAACACATGGGCCTTAGGAAGCTTTACTATGAACAAAGCTAGTGGAGGTGATGAAATTCCAGCTGAGCTATTTCAAATCCTAAAAGATGATGCTGTGAAAGTGCCGCACTCAATGTGACAGCAAATTTGGAAAACTCAGCAGTGGCCACAGGACTGGAAAAAGTCAGTTTTCATTCCAATCCCAAAGAAGGGCAATGCCAAAGAATGTTCAAACTATCGCACAATTGCAGTCATCTCACATGCTACCAAAGTAATGCTCAAAATCCTCTAAACCTGGCTTCAACAGTACATGAACTGAGAACTTCCAGATGTACAAGCTGGATTTGGAAAAGACAAAGGAACCAGAGATCAAATTGCCAACATCCACTGCATCATAGAAAAAGCAAGAGAATTCCAGAAAAACATCTGCTTCTGCTTTATTGACTACACTAAAGCCTTTGGCTGTGTGGATCACAACAAACTGTGGAAGATTCTTAAATAATTGGGAATACCAGACCACCTTACCTGCCTCTTGAGAAACCTGTATGCAGGTCAAGAATCAACAGTTAGAACCAAACGTGGAACAATGGACTGGTTCCAAATTGGGAAAGGAGTATGTCAAGATTGTATATTGTCACCCTGCTTATATATGCAGAGTACCTAATGCAAAATGCTGGGCTGGATGAAGCATAAACTGGAATCAAGATTGCTGGGAGAAATATCAGTAACCTCAGATATGCAAATAACACCATCCTCATGGCGGAAAGCAAAGAGGAACTAAAGAGCCTCTTGATGAAGGTGAAAGAGGAGAGTGAAAAAGCTGGCTTAAAACTCAGCATTCAAAAAACTAAGATCATGTCATCCAGTCCCATCACTCCATGGCAAACAGATGAGGAAACAATGGAAGCAGTGAGAGTCTTTATTTTTGGGGGCTCCAATATCCCTGCAGATGATGATTGCAGCCTTGAAATTAGAAGATGCTTATTCCTTGAAAGAGAAGCAAAGACAAACCTAGACAATATATTAAAAAGCAGAGATATTACTTTGCCAACAAAGGTCTGTATAGTCAAAGCTGTGGTTTTTCCAGTAATCATATATCGGTGTGAAAGTTGGACCATAAAGAAGGCTAATCACCGAAGAATTGTTGCTTTTGAGCTGTGGTGTTGGAGAAGACTCTTAAGAGTCCCTTGGTCTACAAGGAGATCAATCCTTAAGGAAATTAGTCCTGAATATTCATTGGAAGGACTGATGCGGAAGCTCCAATACTTTGTCCGCCTGATGCAAAGAACTGACTCATTGGAAAAGACCATGATGCTGGGAACGATTGAAGGCAGGAGGAGAAGGGGACGACAGAGGACTAGATGGCTGGATGGCATCACTGACTCAATGAACATGAGTTTGAGCAAGCTCTGGGAGATGATGAAGGACAGGGAAGTCTGCCATGCTGCATTCCATGGGGTTGCAAAGAGTTGGACACAAATGAGTGACTGAACAACAGCTCTTTAAAAAAAAAAAAAAAATTCTGAACAGACTTTAAAAGACAACTTTATTGAGATATGGGGCTTCCCAGGTGGTGCTAGTGGTAAAGAATCCACCTGCCAATGCAGAGGATATAAGAGATGAGTTTGACCCCCAGGTCAGGAAGATCCCCTAGAGGAGGGCATGGCAACCTACTCCAGTATTTTTACCTGGAGAATCCCGTGGACGAGGAGCCTGACATGCTATGGTCCATGCAGTCACAGCTGAAGCAACTTAGCACACATAGTGAGGTATGTTTTACATAAAATAATGCACCCATTTTCGTTGTACAATTTGAGTTTTGACAAGTGTACACTCCCCTGTGGCTGTCATGATCATTTTGTGGAGCATTTCTGGTACCCCAGAAGATCCCCATGACCTGTCCCCAGCCAGCACATCCTGTCCTGACTCTGGGGGAGCCCCTGGTCTGCTTTCCGTTGCTGCCCATTAGACTCCTCTGTCCTAGTTTTGTGTGAAGAAAATCATGCCATATGTCCTCTCTCATGTCTGGTTTCTTTCACTCAGCATCATGTATTTGAGATCCATCTAAGTTGTTGAACAGATCAGAAATTCCCGCCTTTATCACAGAGCCATGTCCCGTGGTAAGGACGCTCTGTGGTTTGTGTGTCCATTTACCATTGATGGACTTTAGGCTTTGGACTGTTTTCAGTGTTGAGCTGTTACGAGCTGTTTTTAAACATTTGTGTACAAGTCTTCCTATGTTTTTGTTTCTCTTGTGTAAATGTCTGGGAGTGGAATTACTAGGTCATAGGTTAAGTGTAAGTTTCACTTTATAAGAAATTGCCAAACTGTTTTTCAAAGTGGTTGTACTGTTTTTCATTCCCATCTGTGGTGTACAAGAGCCCTAGTTATTACATATCCTAACAGTTGATAGTCTTTTTAATTTTAGCAACTTTCATGTGTGTGTAGTGGTTTCAGTTTACATTTCTGTGAAGACTAACAACGTTGAGCATCTTTTTATGTGCTTGTCCATTTACATATCTTTTTTTGTCAAGTGACTGTTTCAGTCTTTATCCATTTTAAATTATCTTATTATTGGGTTGGAAGAGTTCCTGTGTATTCTGCATTCAAGTTCTTTGTCAGATGTATGCCTGGTTAGTATTTCCTCCCAGTCTGTGGCTAGCTTTTTCTTTTGCTTTTGCTTTACGTTGCCTTTTGAAAAACAAGAAATTTAAGATTTGATGACATTCATTTATCTTTTTTCCCCCAACAACTCATGGTTTTTGTGCCCTAGCTATGACGCCTTTGCTTACCCCAAGGTTAGAAAGGTTTTCTCCTGTGTATTTTTCTTGAAGTTTCATTGTTTTTGCTTTTCTGTTGAGATTGTGATTCACTCTCAGTTAATTTTTGTGTGTGTGTAATGTGAAGGTCAAGGTTCATGTTTTCCTGATGGCTATCATGTTGTGTCGCCACCAGAGGTTAAAAACATTGTCCTGTCCCTGTTGAGTTATGTGTCCCTTTATCAAAATGCAGTTGTTTATATATTCATCCATCTGTCTATAGCCTTACTTAAAATTCTCTAAGTTGTTGAGGTATATTTTACGTATTATTAAGCTCACCCATTTCAAGTGTCCAGTTCAGTGACTTTAGGAACTTTACTTTAGGAACTATACCAGTTTGAGAGCACGCGCGTCCCCCGATGAGTTCCTTTGTGCCCTCTTACTGTTACTCTTACCTTCAGCCCCACTGAAAGGAGGTGACCACTCACCTGCTTTCCACCACTGTAAATTTACCTTTGCTGAGTATGTCAGGTAAACAGAATCAAACAGAATGTGATACCTTGTATGCGCCTGCTTTCAGCTGGCATATTTTTGAGATTCTCCATGTGATAGTATGTAGCACTGTTTCCATCCTTCCTGTTTCTAAACAGTATTCCATTGTACAGCTGGACCACATTTTGTCCATCAGTTCACCAGTTGGTGGGCGTTTAGGCTGTTTCCAGTTTTGGCTACAGGACTCAAGATGCTGAAGACGTGTGTGGACGTCCATTCTCATTCCCCCTGGGTGACCATCTAGGAGTATGATTGCTTGGTCAGACGGCAGTCTTATGTTTCTGTATTCTTAATTTTTTTTTTCCAATCAGCTTTTTTGAAGTATAATTTATACACAATATAATTAGTCCTTTTCAAGTGTACAGTTTGATGAGTTGTACATATCATAACTCAATTAACTCATGTAACCGACACTAAGTTTCGTGTGAAACTATAACTAAACACTAAAATTTCATTTAGATGGTCTCGTACAGCACAGTTTTTTAGTCATAACGTAACACTTTTGAGATTGATCCAGGTAATGAGTGTTTTAGGTTCTGTGAGCTACATCTTTCTGTCACATATACCATTCCCCCCTCATCCTTTAAAAATATGAAAACTGTTCTGAACTCACAGCTGAACAAAAGCACGATGACATGGGACTTGGTGAGGTCGCCAGGGTTTGCTAATTCCTATGACTCCGCTGTATGGTTGTTTCACAACTTGTTTATCCATTGACTGTTGATGCCTGTTTGGATTGTTGCCCGTTTAGGGCTATTATGAATAATGCTTTCATGACATTCACATGTAAGAAGTCTGTGTGTGCACAGATATTTCCTTTCTTTTAAGTAAATACCTAGGGGTGGAATGCCTTAGTCACATGCTGGGTGTATATTTAACTTTGTACGATATTGTTAAAACTATTTTCCAAAGTGGTTGTGCCATTCTCCATTCCCATCAGCAAGGTGTGAGAATTTCAGTAGCTCCACATTCTTGTCGACACTTGGTATTCTCAGTTTTTTAAGTTTAACCATCCTAACATTTAGGTAATAGAATCTCATTATAATTTTGTGTTTCTCTAATGACTGATGATGTCAGGCATGTTGTCATGTGCTTAATGGCCATCCATGTCTCTTTTGTGAAGTGTCTATTCCAATCTACTGCCCAGTCTTTTTTTTAAAAATCACCTTGTTTGTCTTTTTTATTATTCTCTTTTTATTATGCTCTTTGTATATTATTTATACAAAGAGCAAAAGCTCTTTGTATATTTTAGTTACAGGTCCTTGATCAGATATGTGTTTTGCAGATGTTTTCTTCCAGCCTACAGAGATATATTCTTGACAGGGCTTTTTGAAAATCAAAAGTTAATTTTTCTTTTTTTTAAATTTTTGGCCACACAGTGTGGCATACTGGATCTTAGTTCTCAGACCAGGGCTCGAACCCCTGCCCCCTGCAGCAGAAATGCAGAGTATGAACCACTTGATGCTAAGGAAGTCCCCAAAAGTTTAAAATTTTTATGATGTCCATTTTATCTTTTTTTTTTCTTTATGGTTCATGCTTTTTGTATTTAAGATATCTTTGTCTACCCCAAGGTTGCGAAGATTTTCTTCTGTTTTTTTCTGTTTTCTTACTGAAGCACTATAGTTTTTGCTTTTTGGTTTAGGTACATGATCTGTTTTGAGTTAACTTTTATGTTTGGCTTAAGGAAATGATCAAGGTTCATTTTTACTCCTCCTATGGATATCCAGTTGTCCCAGCACAATTGTTGTGAGATTATTCTTTTCCCATAGAACTACCTTGACTTCTGTGTCAAAAATCAGTTTACCATTCAAGTGTGAGTCTGTTTCTGGACTCTTCTAAATTCTTACCGTTTAATTAGAGCTCATATTTTTTAATCTGTGGGTGAGGTTGTGGATGTGCTTCTCAGTGTCCTTCCTGCCTAAAGATGACACTGCTGATAGTGTTGCAGCCCATGAGAAGTGGGAAAGATCGTCTTTCACAGGATATTCATGCGA
Source organism: Muntiacus reevesi (assembly GCF_963930625.1). Taxonomy (NCBI): domain Eukaryota; kingdom Metazoa; phylum Chordata; class Mammalia; order Artiodactyla; family Cervidae; genus Muntiacus; species Muntiacus reevesi. The sequence continues at coordinate 89,189,184 of NC_089253.1, read as the reverse complement.
AGACATGCCTTGGATTTCCAGGTATGACTGCTCTTGAGATGCTGTAGCGCCCTCAGCTTTCCAGGCGGCCCGGGTGCTTCTGTTCGGAGCCGAGCTGCTCCGTTTCTCGTCTCTGTGCTCTGGGTCTGCTTGTCTTTCTGGCCACTGCCAGCCATCCTTAGCTCAGCCTGTGGTGCCGTTCAGCTGGTCATCAGTCTCCCTGTGCCTTTAGCCTGCCAGTCCTTTGCTGTAACAAGCACTGATTTGGCGGACTGGCTTTATTCCAGGACCTCGCTGTGGATGAGCCTGTCTTATCATTTAATTTTCAGGGTGCCTTGCGAGCAGAACTGATGGGATGATTTAAGAAGCTAGATCCACCACTGTGTAGTCGTGGCTGCAGCCTTGGTGAGCCATGGGTTGGGGGTGGGGACCACAGCTAGACTTGCCCAGTGCCTGCCACTGCCCAGTCCTGTGCTCAGGCCACCAGCCTCCCCAGGGACTTGATAGATAGCGTCTCTATGTTGTCAGCCAGCACAGCCCTGGATACAGATTGTCTCAGCAAGATAGTTTCATGACAGCTTTCAGCTCTCTTTTGTTGATGCCCCTTCACTGGATCGTGGGATTTCTGTGGTGTCCATGGGTCTCTGGCTTAGTGGTTTCAAGCTCAACATTGCTGTGTTGGGCGCGCGATTCCTGCCCTGCACGTGTTCTTATTTGATGATGTCTGTTCTTGCCTGCAGGTGACAATCTCTTGGTAGATTGAGATATAGCTAAAGGAGCTGAGTAACGTTGGTTTAGGTGGTATTCAGTGAAGGGTTAGGGAGCCTTGGGTTGCAGCCCTCCTGCCCCTGACCCAGCTGCCATATGCTATGGATTCACCCACAACCCAAGCCTCTGGGCAGGCAGGCCCCAGGGACACTGTCTGAGTTCAGGCCAGTTGATGGAGTCCTTGGGAGGTTAGGAAGGCATTGAGTTTCAAAGAGCTCAACCTCTGACCTTGTTGCAGCCTCAGACATGAAGGTGGTCCCGGAAATGCTCAGTTGTGCAGGATGAAAAATGCTCCACCATCGACTGTCTTCATCCCCGGCAGAGGCCAGCCTGTGAGGTGATGGTAAAGCCTTGGGCCTTCTGGGCAAGCTGGCAGGTCTCACCTGTTGGGCGAATGCTGGAGACGATTGGAATCTGAATGATAGTAAAAATAGCATTGTCCCTGGGTTCTTTAAATGTGGCAAAGCTCTCCACCTTCAGTCAAATGGCCTGCACTTGCAAAGAAGAGAAAGCTGTCCTTCGGGAGACTCATCTGGTGGGTGGTGTGGAAGCTCCTTGCCTGCTTGGGCGGGGTCTGCCTTGTGTGTAGGTGGGCATCGTGTCAGCCTGGAGGCGCTGAAGCTGTTGGAAGAGCTCGTTCATTCCACTTCTCTTACTTCTGAGCTGGAGCAGACGAGCAACTGGCCCTGTGTTCTGCCCTTGACTGTATTTTCTGGACATTCAGGAACATAGTGACAAGAAGCTGTATGTAGCTCCCAGGTACCCTGGGCTCCCTCGCTGGGGGTTCACACTGGGCTTGGGAACGATTGGCCCCAGGGTGGGCAGCACGAGGGCTCCAGGTGGTCATAGCGGGGGGTGCGAGCCAGTGTAGCGTCACGCTATGTGTCTTCTCCCTACCCTGGTCTGTACCCTTTGAAAGATGTGCAGCGGAAGAAGAGTTATCTCCTCCTTAGTTTTCCTCTTTTTTCATTTTGCCACAAGACAAGATTGTATCACACATCTCCAAAACGAGTAAAATGGCATTTCAGCTTCTTGTCTTTATAGACTCTCTGAACTTTAGGAAAGATCATTCTGGTCCCTTTTCATTAATAATGAAAACCAGGGGGCAATAAAATGTTCTTAACGCGAGCATGGCAGAAACAAGGAGCAGCGCGGGGGTGAAGGTGCGGCCGGCAGGGAGCCACAGGTGTCTCCTGTGTTCCAGGAGGTCGCACTCTGCGGAAGGGGGAGCAGCTGTAGGAGGGGTCCTCATTCTCAGACCCCTGACCCGCCAGCGTCTGCTCCTAGGCTCCAGTACCCGGAATGAAAGGCATGCCCTGAGTGTTTGCAGGAAAGAAGAAGGATGCTGCAAACTTGGGGTTCTGGTCCAGTGCTCAGCCCAGTTGCAGCTGTGTTCTTGTAAGATGTTTAGTGGGCATTTAAGAAACCACTGGGGATACAATGTTCTGGGGATAGACGTGTGCCCACTTGGAATACATTCTCTGGGGTTCGGGCAGCACTGAGGGGCTGTTCTGGGGGTGGATTAAAGCCTCACAGAACAGTGACTCTTTTGAAAAGTGCCACGGTTACTCTGTCCACTATTTCCTCCTAACAACGAGCTTGCACTGGATTTTGGAACCAAGACACCCAGAACAGAGCAGGCTGGGATGAGACAGGTGCCTGCATGGAACTCGGAGCTTCTCAAGGTCACGATGAAAGGTGTGCCATGATGATCTCAGGAGTTTTCCATTTCACGAGCAGTTGTGGCTTATCTGAGTCGCTCCACATCAGAGGAGGGTGTTCTGTGCAGGTCAGAGCAGGAGGGCGCCCTTCTGGGGCCAGTGTGTATGTAGACGTGGTCCTGAGTGTCACTGCTCAACCCTGGAGGGGAGGGGAGAGCCCTGGCTCACCGTGACCCAAACCCCTGAGTCCATAAAAGAGTAGATGGATAAATTTATGTAAACAGGGAAACAGTGCATGCCACAAAGGCAGACCAGAAGCAGAGTCAAAAGAAAAATATACTAGGAAAAATTTTGACAACTTCTGTCATAGACAAAGGGCTCATTTCCTTGTTGTATAAGAAGGTTCCATGAATTGATGAAGGAAATTAATAAAGAAATGGAGTAGAAAAGTAGGGAGCATATAGTTACCAAAATGGAGATGCAGATGAAAAGATGCTCACTCCTCACTTGTAATAAGATAAATGCAAATTAAAGCTAGAGCGAAGTAGTGGGGTTTTTTTTTTTTTTTTTTTGACTCTAGTATTAGCAGAAATCTATGTATGTGATTAACCCATTACGTTGGGGTGGCTGTGAATGAACTGGTTCAAACCCCAGGGAGCACAGTTTGGCAAGCTGTCTCACAACTGCTGGTACATGTACCTCTGACCCAGCCTGCCAGGAGTTCACATTTACAGATGGCCTTTTACATGGATGTGAGAGGCTGTGTGTACACGCTTACTGATGGCAGCTTTGTGTGAAACAGGAAGAGACTAGAAATCATCTAAATGTCCATCTGCAGGGAGTTTGTTTAATGGAATATTATGCAGCTTTAGCCAAAAAGAAGAATGAGAGGTGGGGAAAAGGGAAGGAAAATAATGCCTGTACGTGTTGCCTCATGTTTGCATAAGAATTCTTGGCTGGATAAAGACACTATGAGCACAGAGGTTCGTGGTGGTGGAGGAAGCCTCTTTGCAGTAGACTGACGTGTGCTGCATGATTTTTAGACCACATGCGTGTATATGTGCGTGAGTGCTTAGTCGTATCCGATTCTTTGTGACCCCATGGACTATAGCTCACCAGGCTCCTCTGTCCATGGGATTCTCCAGCAAGAATACTGGAATGGGTTGCCATTTCCTCCGAAAGGGGTTCTTCCGGAGCCAGGGATCGAACCCGAGTCTCTTGCTTCTCTGGCATTGGCAAGCGGATTCTTTACCACTGACCACCTGGGAAGCCCAGACCATGTGCATGTGTTACCTATTCAGAAACTGTAAACCAGAGAAGGGAGTTGATCGCGGTCTGTGCAGGAGACTTTGGGGTTGGGCCACGTTGAGAAACTCAAGTGGAATCCACAGGCGGGTGGGGGATGGGGGTAGGGCAAGAAGAGACTCTTCCAGCCTCCTCCATCACTGTCGTCTCTGTCTCCATCTCCTGAGAGCCCCTCTCAGCAGCTCAGGGAGCGGGGAGCGTCTCCCTCATTCCCATGGAGGTCTTTGCCTCTTGGGTCCCCAGTCAGACTGGGTGCCAGCAGCCCCTCCTCCCCATGTGCCCACATCCAGCAGGGACTTTCAGAACCACTGCCTCCTGCTCTCCTCCAGTTGTGAAGCGCCAGGACGTGGCCAGTACCTGCAGGCCCAGGGGAGGGAGGGGATGGCTGCAGCCACAGGTGTCCGTCTGTGGGGAGACAAGGCCTTCAGCCGGGCCTGGCCACATGTGAGTTCCTGCGAGTGTGGTGGCTCGTCCTCCCCCGCCTCTCCCAGGCTCCCCTCCCAGTGTCAGGTACTTGTCATGTGCACACGCCTTGGGTGCACACCTTGAGTCACGTTCCCTGGTGCCGAGGTTGAGTCCACAGACTGAGGGTGTCCTGCACCACTGACAGTTCTGGAGAAAGTGGCCCTTGCCCCCCACCCATACCCCCGTGACTGGTCCCTTGAGAGACGGCCGCTGGGCAGCACGGATGTGGCCACTCCACTGGACATTCCAGATGGAGCTCGTGCTTTCCTGTGCACCTCCCAGAGTCGCCAGGTGTCAGATCAGATTATGGACCTGAAAACACATCGTGAGCAGTTCATGGGGAAGTTGTGGAGTAGAAAACTCTCCTCCCCGCTTTGGAGCTAGGATTTCACTCAGGGGTTGGAGGGGCTTTGTGCTGAAGGGCCCATTCCTGTGTAGACCAGCTGCCCATGTCCAGATCCCTAAGACCTTCCATCTGGGCCTGTCCCGCTTGCCTTTGGTGGCCCTGGTGGTAGTCTCTTCCTGCTTTCTCGCCTCCACAGCCCCCACCCCCCGTAGCTGTCCACGGTGCTCCCCATGTCGTTCTTCCAAAGCACAGAGTCAACCACGTTACTCCCTGATTCAGAGCCATCAGCAACCCCGCTGCTTGTGAAGTGACGGCCGGGTTCCTTGCGTACATTCTCTTCCAGGCCCGGCCTTTCCCACCTTTCCCCTCACCACGACCCCCATCCCCTCTCTGGTCTCTCTGTCTCTTGGCCGGCAATGCCCCCTCCTTGGGAAGGCCCAGGGGCTCCCCCATCTGCTTAAGCACAGGTCAACCCCAGCCCTTGCACTTCCTAGTCCCCCGCCTGCAGCACTGTGCCCCGAGACCCCACAGGTCTCGGCATTGTCCTCCAGTGAGGCCCCGCCATCCCCCTCTCACCGTGTCCTGTCTGAGTGCTCGGTCCCTCTCTGGCATCACCTCATTGAGTCGTGTGTGGGCTGCCCGTCTCCCCAGGTGCACTTGAGTGAGAGCAGAACAGAGCAAGACAGCAGTCTGGCCACCACCGGCCCTGTGCCCTCAGCACCACCGTGTACACTGTTGGAGCTTCATAAAGCTGAACAGGCAGTGACACAGCCTCAGGTGACTCCCAGCTCATAGAGGAAGCGTGTGGACGTGTGTGCGTGCACAAGCCAGGTGCTACGGCACCCTCATTGGATCCTTTATTCCTCAAGCGTGGAGCCTATGCCCAGGTCTTTAGATTGCCTCTGCCGTTCTCCCCCTACCCCCGCCTGAGCCCCTTGAAACAACACCCCACGGCAGGCACAGCACAGTCTGGAGGCCCAGGAGGAGGAGGGAGACAGCCGAGCCCCATTCTGATGCTCACCCCCCATCTGAGCATGAGACACACCCCGACTGAGACAAGGAGCCTGAGTCCACACGCTCTGTGCCCCCAGGGGATGCCAGGGCCTTTCCTCCTGACCCCAACTTTTCTCCTGACCCCAGGCCCTGCGGGCTCCCGGTGGAGAGACTACAGCGCCTTGGCCATCATCATGGCAGGGATCGCGTTTGGCTTTCACCAGCTCTACAAGGTAAGCCACCCTCCCTGCACCCCCTTGGTGCTGCCCTGAGCGTGGGGACATCAGTGGGCCTGCACGTAGTGGCCCAAATGAACGTGCTCTTTGGAGGGGCGTCCGGGTCAAATCCTGGTCCTGCCCCCACCCAGGTGGGTGTGCTCAGGGCCTTCAGACCCGCCTCACCTACAGAATCTCTCCTCCAAGTCCCTGCCTGCTGCACAGGGTGACAGGGCCCATGACGCAGAGCCATGTCAAGTACTGAGGATGTTGCCCAGCATGCTCTGAGCAGGCTGGACCCTCTTAAGAGACAGAACAATGTGCAGTTAAGACCACAGAGGCTGGAGCCTTGGCTGCCAGTGTCACATCCTGGCCCGGCCACTGGGCAGCTGTGTGACTGCAGGCTCAGCGGGCTCACCTGTAAAACGGGACAATAGGATCTACTTCAAGAGGCTGTGGTGATGCTCACAGCAGTGGGGCTCCTGTGGAAAGGACTGTGTTCCCAGCACGTTGCCGGTACTCTGTACCCTCTTGTTTCACCTGAGTATTTAACACCAGCTTTGAGAAACTCAGTGTGATCATATTTACTACTTTTTCCTCCTGTATAGTTTGTTGGCTTTCATGTAAATCTAGGGTTTTCCCACAGTCTTCGCAGTCAGCCCTCAGGGTCTCAGAGTTCACTGCTTCCAGCAGAGCCGCAGGCGTGAAGTAACATTTACTTACTTGACACCAGATCCTGATCAGACACTAGTGACCACGTACTGACTTTGATTTGAAGCATGCGAGTGTTTTTTAGAAGATACAGAGCCAGGGTAGGTAAAATAGAGACAGAAGGTAAACTGGTGGCTGAAGGACTTAACCTCTGCCGGTGCTGCAGAGAGAGGTTCCTTTCTTTCTGAGCCCACCTGCAACTCCATCCCTCCTTTGGAAATTTAAAAAGAAAAGAATCTGAACTATTGGCTATACTCCCAATATAAAATAAAAAGTCTGAAGAAAAAAAAAGACTCTGAATGAATATCCAGACCCATTCCATAACTTTGTTTGGCTGTTCCGCGCATCTTGTGAGGTCTTAGTTTTCCGACCAGGGATCAAACCTGTGCCTCCTGTATGGAAGCTTGGAGTCCTAACCAGTGGACACCAAGGGGATTCCCTCGTGTTGTAACTTTTAGCACATGGAACATGTTTTCACATTGTTTCCTGGGACTCTTAATTTTTGACTGAAGTGAAGTTGATCTTTTCAGTGTAACATTTATTCTTGAAGTTGAAAGTTTCCACCTTAGAAACCGGGAAGCAGGATGTGGTGGGTCCCAGGACTGCTCCCTCTGACACCGTGTGTCTGCTCTCCCTGTGTGCTCAAAGCCTGTCGTCTCCAGTCCCTAAGTGCATACAGTCACTAGGAAGGAGAAAAGGCTGAGACAGAACTCTCTATTCCTGTCCAGGCTCTGCTGAGCAGGACCCACTTAGTCACATGGCTGCCCTCAGGCAGCCTGTGATCTGGTGGAAAGAGAAGGCGTAGCTCTCCTTGGAGCTGAGCAGAGATAGCATCAGTTGTTTCCACCAAGCTCTGATCTTTAGTCTTTGCTTTAAGAAAGAAGAGACAGAAAAGATCAGTCACCATGATGACACGAGAATTTTTAAAATGCCTGCTAAATTAAAAAACAAAAAGAGAGGTAAGCTCTCATTTTATAAATACCTGAAGATTCAGGCTGGGAATGTGTTCCTTTCCTTGGAATTTTTGATCTTAGAAATGGAGTTTTTAGTCCATTACATGTATAGAATTTCTTGACTTTCATACTTAGGAAATTTCCAACCTGGAACGTAAGGCTATGTTTGATGAGTTTCATCTAAGTTGTGGGTAATAAACTCACACAGTGGTTGGAAAACACTTTGTGAAATAGGAAGTGCTTCCCTACGTGTCCTAAACAGTGGTCTTCACTCAGGAGTTGCTCTTGAAATGAGCTCTCCCACAAACCCCTGTGAGAGACCCCATTTCCCTCCCTCAGTACAGAAGCCTTAATGGAGTAGTTGCTGTCTTTTCCTGTCTGCGCCTCAAATGGAATGAGAACTAAAGTCTCCCTTGGTCATACTTGCCAGTTACCACCTCTGCCAGGCCCACACTGGGCACCCCTGGTACCGCCCCAGTAAGCCTGGCGACTGGTTTCAGGCCCCTGAGATGGGTGGGCGCCGAGTCCTAAGATTGTGGAGTTTGGAGCCTGGATTCTTTCATCCAGCAATCTCAGTGGGCAGCTTGCTGTCCACCTCCACCCTGGATACCTCTGAGCTGGCCGCCAGTCAGCGGCTGCACCCCACCTGCCTTCTTCCTGAATGTTCCGGGACTCTTATCTTCGCCTCGTCTGGGACCCCCACGTCCTGGGCCCCTTGTTTGGTTTGCTCCGCAGCACCCACTTCCTTTTGCCCTCATGGTCAGTTTCTCCCACTTCTGCCCCTTCCTCCCCCTCTGCCCAGTGTCTCCATTCTGGGAGAATCTGGCTGCGTTTAACTCTTACCTGAAGGAAGCCTGTTCACAGCATATAAGACTTTTAGGAAAGACTGGGTGTGACCACCTTAGACGGCTTCGGAATACCCACACATTACCTGCTCCTAGTGAAAGAGCCAGAGGCCCTGCAGATCTACTGTGGGTTTTGATTTTGTTTCTTCAATAATTTCTAAATTTTACTTGCTTCTTTCTGAATGGATAATTCGTTCCCTTGGTACAGGATATGAAAGGTTCAGAAAAATGTACCGCGAACTTCCTTCCCGCTCCTCCCTGGAAGCCACCAGTGGTACCACTATCCTGTATAACCTTCTACAGTTTCATCATACAACTTCTAAAGTAGAGTTCTGAGTATTCTTGGTCACAGAAACTCTCTATATATAGCACCATTTAAAAAACTGAAAGAACCCGAAAGTACTCCATCACAGTCGGTCAGATTGATTTTTTTGTGTCCCCATTCCCTCCTTTTGATCCCGACTCAGGAGTTTTCACATGGTTCTACTCGCAGCCTCCTCTAACTTTCGGATGTCTTGTTCACTTACGGCGTTGGCCTAGGGTTTCCAAGGCCCAGGGGTGACAGAGAGGAAGTTGCCAGGTGGAATTGAAGAGCTGGTTGGGGAGTCACCCCAGGTACATACCCATCCCTCACGCATCCCCCACTCCCTGCAGAAGTACCTGCTCCCCCTCATCACGGGTGGCCGGGAGGACCGGAAGCAGCTGGAGCGGATGGAGGCGAGTCTGTCGGAGCTGAGTGGCAGCGTGGCCCAGACAGGTAAAGATTAATGACTCCATCAAGTCACCCCTCAAAGCCTTCTCCGAGCAGCCCCTTCTCTGCCCCCTCCCCTCTCCCCTCCGTCTCCACTTTATATGGTGACTTCATTTATCTGCTCTGAGAATCTGTTCACATTTGCAAATGAAGCCGCCGTCATTTCGGTTTAATTTGAAATTGCTTGTTTACTGTCGGCGCGGCCTCAATTAATTATGTTTTTACGGAAAGGCTCCCAACCTCAGAATATTAATAAGGGGAATAAAATGACAGCCTTTCTAAGGGCTGTAAAGTTCATTTTTAATTTCTGCTTCCATGAGGTTTTCAGGGGGGTTTTCAGCAATTTTCCCCCTTCTCTCTAAGAATCCCATGCAGGGTCAAGAGAGGCTGTAATTACTGCGGCTCCGGGGACCCCGGCCACCTCCTCTGTCATTGACTCCACGGGGCCCGCGTTCATTACCCGGTGCCCCATTGGTGGCCCAGATTAGCTGGGACCTGTCGCTCCAGGGGTGGTTTTTCCTCCTATATAAGCTTGTTTACTAGATGGAGGCTCAGAATCTAAAAACTTGGGCACAGAGAGAGCCGCCTGTCCCAGACCAGAGTCTGCCCCTCAGGGTCATTTCTGTGTAGCAGCCGGAAGCCCTCCGGGGCCCAGACCCTGCCGGTGAGTCTCCTCGAGACTGACAGTGAACAGGGCGCTCCAGCAGCCTCGGGGTTGGGTGGGGAGGGCAGGAGGGAGCCACATGGAAGCGAGATTAACGAGATTGGTGGTTTTTAACCACTTCTGGATGCTGTGGACCTGAGCTGTGTGTCTCCCAGGATCGAAGACTCTGCCTTGAGTTTTACAAGGACACAGTGAGGCCCAGGAGATGAGGGAGGCAGGCAGTCCCGAGGTTGGAAGAGCCAAGCAAATCATAAGCAGATATAATTAGAGGGGAGAGGTTTTGGACGGATATACTGTTGACCATGGACAACTGCACAATAGAAAGATAAAGTAGAAATACTAGAGGTTAGATACAGTGCAGGTAGATTACCCAGAGTGCAGATGAATTATATGGATTGCTGGAGGGCGGGGGGGGGGTGTCTGCAGATAAATTAGAGGCAGCGGCTCATAGGTGTGTGGACAGAAGGGGGAATCTTCATGTATCATTAACAGAGATGCGCCTGCTCTCTCCTCCCAGTGACTCAGTTACAGATGACCCTCGCTTCAGTCCAGGAGCTGCTGATTCAGCAGCAGCAAAAAGTCCAGGAGTTGGCCCATGAACTGGCCACAGCCAAGGTACTTGTCCCTGACCCTCCGGCCTCTCCAGGCTCTTCTTGCTTATCCTTGTGCCCAGTTCACTGCGCGTCTGATGCCCTCTTCTGATGCCGGTTACACTGCCCTTGTGGAGAAAGGAGGCGGTCACCAGGCGGACGATGTGGCATTCAGTGACAAGGGCTGTCCTTTCTGTCTCCGAGGCCCATACCCCTGACCATGACAGCACATACTACAGCTCTGGTGGTAGCTGGCGTAGACACAGGATGGTCTCCACCTACAAGTTAGGTCACAGGCCCAGCGTTGCCAAGAATAGTTCTGGGGAACAGGGTGGGAGAAGGGTGCCCAGGCCCTGGGCTAAAATGTGGCTGTTGGCGAGTTCTCTTAACCTTGGTCTTCGGGTCCGGTAACCCCTAAAAGATGCAGACCCACCTAGGATGACTGAGGTGGGTTCATTGCCTCACTTCCCACATCTGGAGCACCCATGGCAATATCAGATCCTGGGATCAGACTGCCCAGGTTAAAGCTCTGTGGCACGTGCTTGCTGTGTCACCACAGACAAGTCACTTGCCATCTCTGATTCTCAGTTTCTGTGTCTGTAAAATGGAGCTGTAACCCTAGCTGCCTCATTGTGTGCACCTGCTGGGAACAGTGCCTGGCTACTGTCAGCTCCCAGGATCGCAGCTTCTTGGCCTGGGCTCTGTGCATGTGTGACATGGTGTTCCTGACACAGCCTGGCCCAGGAGACAGTGTTCCACAGCGTCCGCTGCCCTCCCCACTCCATCCCCACCTCCCGTGTAGCTTTATGGCTGCTTCCATGCAACTCTGACCCCAAGGAGAGAGAGGTGGCTTCCTGCAGGAGAGCCCCACTTGAGCATACCACTCGAGGTCCCTGTGCTCCTGAGAAAAGGGTGCCTGGGAACCCCCTTGTGGGGTTCCCCACCCACGGAGGTGCCGCCTCTGCACGTGGGCGTGGTTACCAGTGGCCACTGCCAGCCACTTCACACCCTCCCCGTGGGCGGCAGTCCATAAAGCAGCCAGGGAGGGGCTGACAGCCCATGCCCTACTCTGCTCCATTATCTTTGGGAGCGGCGGCCTGCCAGTGGCCAGAAGCCATTCCGGAAATTGGAAAACTGTTTTCAGACCCTAAGCATTGAGATTAAGACCACATGTTGCTTTTTAGAGGGGAGGGGGGCCCAGGATGGCGTTGGTGGTTGAGAGCTGCCCCTGGGTGTTTCTTGAGCTTGTTTCCTTGATGTCCCCCCACCCCTAGCCCTTCTCATTCTCTCCACCGAAGCCAGGCTCACTGTGTGTGACTTCGGTTACCCCATAAACCAGAGACTTAGAGCTGTGTTTTCTCAGCTGTAATGTAAGTTTTTATATCTGGCTTCCAAACTCCTACTGCAGCACTGTAAAAAATTAAAAAGAAGAGCGTTAAGTAATTAAAAAACCTACATAAAACTGAAGGCTGGGAGTTTTCTACAACTGTTTTTTTTTAAAGAGACTGGCTAAAAAGCCCCAGATGTCAGATTTTATTTCTAAATCCTGGCATCTGGCACCAAATGCGTTTGGAAATTTGAGTCCTTTGTCGGCCGGTGAGTGGAAATTGCTCCCTTGTTAATGGGCTGCGATAGCTTTCAGGGCCTCTGAGAAGCCAGCACAGTGGCTGCTGGATCTGTGCTGTCTGGTGGTCTGGAGCGCGGACCCTGAGGGGATGTGTGTGAGGGCAGCAGGCGTCTGTGCGTGCTCGCTCCAGGCTGCTCCTTGTAGGGGCTTCTTCCTGCCAGGCTGTGCCCGGCCAGGCTGCTTGCTGGGGCTTCCTTGGTGGCCCAGTTGGTAAAGAATCCACCTGCAATGCAGGAGACCCGGGTTCGATCCCTGGATTGGGAAGATCCCCTGGAAAAGGAAATGGCAACCCACTCCAGTATTCTTGCCTGGAGAATCCCATGGACAGAGGAGCCTGGCAGGCTACAGTCCATGGGGTCGCAAGAGTTGAACATGACTTGGCGACTAAACCACCATTAGGCCGCTTGCCTGGGTGGTGCCCACAGCAGCCCCCGCTGTACCTCCGAGCCCCGCAGGCTGGTGGGAATGTGTGGAGCCCTCCGTTCTGCCAGCCTGGAGTTCCCCGCTTTCTCCTGAACTTGTGGCCCGGGGGTTTTGTGTCAGGTGGGAACAGTGGTGTCAAGGGGCAGGAGCCTTGCACCTGGAGGTGGCCTCTAGCCTGGAGGACCGAGTCCCACATACCTGGAATTGGCTCGTAAGTACCTCACAGGCACCTGGGCCACAGGCAGCTCCCTTTTGGGGGATCACTGTTTTGACTTTCCTCTCCTCCGTTTATCCCAACAAGATTTGCTGAAAAAAGGTGTGGTTCTCTGAAGTTAACATGGAAAGTGGTGTCAAAATTCAAAGGAGAAGGCGTGCGGAGGAGGCTGGCATTTGTCCAGGGTCATTGTGGCTATTCCCTCCCCCCCCCCCACCCCCGTGGGCCCTCCTCCAGATCATTATCTTTCTCTCTGCTGAGCCTCAGGATCATCCCAAAGAGCGCATGTCAATGGGCTGCCTGGCTGGGGCTCCTGACTTTGCAGGCAGTGGGGCCTGATGTCACAGCAGTGTGGGGAGGGGACACCCAGGTGAAGCCTGCCTTCAGGGTTCATTAAGAATGGGGGCCAGGGGATGGGCCAGGCAGGTGCTCAGGTGTCCCCTTGACCCTCCACAGCGGCTCCAGGTTCCAGGCCCTGTGGTTGGAGGTGGCTGCCTGTCTTATCCCCAGGGCTCCCGTGGGTGTGTGTGGGGGGGTGTGATCTCTGCAGGGAGAAGGTCTTAGGTGGAAGGAGTAGTTGGTGTAGAGATGGAATTTATCTTCTTAGTTTGGTTTTAATGAAAAGTTTCAGACACGCATGGAGTAGCAGGCCACTCAGTGAACCCCCATGCTCTGGCCACACAGTGCAGCCGCGGCCTCGGGCCTGTCCTGCCCGAGGTTATTCTGAAGCACATTCCAGACGGCGTATCATTTCACAGTGCAGACACTTCAGTTTGTATCTGTAAAAGATGAGGGCTCTCTTGTTGTTTTATTTTTTCATAACCAGGATGCCAGTTACACCTGAATACATGTCATGTTTCCCTAAGATCGTCAGCTATCCAAATTGAGTTGGGAGGATGTTTGTTTTAAGGGAGTTGTCATTTCAGCAGAGATCCAAGCAAGCAGACCCCAGAACGGGCCGCAGCAAACCTTCCCGAGGGGGTTGGGTCCTCCTGCCGTCCCAGCATCTGAGTTTGGAGGGGTGGGAGGGAGGTGCCACACTGATCCTCAGTCCCCTCTGTTGTGACTTTCAGGCCACCACGTCCACCAACTGGATCCTGGAGTCCCAGAACATCAATGAACTCAAGTCGGAAATTAACTCCTTGAAGGGGCTTCTTTTGAATCGGTAGGAGTTGCAAAGGCGTGGGCTTCTGTTCCTCTCTCTGCCTGGGACTGGGGAAGGGGCCTCTTGGGGCCCATCCAGCTGTTGCCGTTGTGGGTGGTGATGGGGCATCTCCTGGGGCAGGGGCGCCCCGTGTTTCCCACCCTGGATTGAGCTGTGTCATTCAGGCATGGAGTTTGGGAATCTCCCGCGATTCTACCTACCCTCCCCGGCAAGTCCCTCCCTCCCCGCTTTAGGAGTGACCGTCTGAAGGGCCCACAAGAGTTTTGAGATACAAACAGTTCTTGGCCCTGTCCATACCTGGTCAGGGACAGCTGGGGCCAGAGCAGGACCTTGAGCAGAGGAGCGCATCCCTGCCTTCCGGGCAGGGTCACTCTCTCTGTCCTGAGTCCTGGGAGCTCTCAGTGACAGCTGGGTCCCAGAGAAGGATCCCCCCGAGGGCCAGGCCAGGGGTCTCTGTTCCCGCTCAGTTTGAAGGGCAGAAGAGATTGATTTCAAGGCAGAAGGTTGCGCAGTGCCCGTCCCCCACCCCTGGCTCCTGTGGTCTCTGTGTCATTCTGCAGGGACAGTGCAGCCCCAAGAGGAGGGTGACCGACTAGTCCAGGCTTGCCCAGGTCTGCCTGATTTTGAAGCTGAAAGTCCTGTGTCCTGGGCCCCTGGGACAGTTGGCCACCCCACCTGCACAGCGCCCTGGGGCTTAGTGGGTGGCTGAATGAGGCGACACTTCACTCCAGGTCCAGGATGAGGGGCTGGCAGGGTCTTGTGGTCACAACCAGAGTACCCAGTTCTCCAAGTCACCCATGTTCAGGCTCTCTCTGGGGACAAAACTATGGCCTTAAGAGAGGTGTGGCCAAGCTTGGTGTGCCAGCGGGCTGCCCCTCAGGGACATGGTGAACACCGAGGCCCTGGTGGTGGGCTTCACGTGGCAGGGTCTGAGGGGAAGGACTGTCTGGGACCAGAGCTGGCAGACAGTCCAGGAGGCAGCAGGCCTTTGTCCTCTGGTCTCAGGCTAGGGTGGTCTGGTCCCACCTGTTCTCGAGCTTGATTTCCAAGCCCTGGCTGCCAGCCCAGGGCTCAGGGCGGGGATACAGGAGTGGGAGGGGAGAGCTGGCTCTTCTGTCAAGTGTTGAGCTTGGAAGTTTTCTAGAAAAGTCCAGGTCTGATGACTCTGACCCCGTGGCCCAGGCCAGGCTCTGCTCTACCCATCTTTGCTCAGACCAAATTAGAGTGGAGGCCCAGGGGTCTTGGGTTCCAGGATTCTGCCCTCAGCCCTTGCTCGCTGCCCCTCCCAGGGCTGGAGACTGGACACTGCTGTGAGGACCGGAGGGAACGGGCTCTGGGGTGTGGCAGGCTCCCCAGGGCCAACTGTCCTGCAGCTGCCAGGGAGGGTGGGCCTGACCCCGGGCAGAGGGACCACGGATGGCACCCTGAGTGGGAAGGGTACTCTCCGGGCAGCCCTGATGCCTCTGGCTTCTATCTCAGCTTCTCTAACCTCCAAGGAGCCAAGAGGCCTGTTTCCAGAGGAAGGGAAGGGAGGGCAGCAGGCGTGTGTGGCGGAGTCCCGTCCTGTCCCCTGTGGGCTGGCCCTGGCCCTGCTCACCGTCCACTAGCGTTGGGGTTCCGGAGGGGCGGCTCTGCTGAGGGCAAACCCGGCAGTATTCTCCCTTCTCTACCAGGAGACAGTTCCCGCCCTCCCCGTCGGCCCCGAAGATCCCCTCCTGGCAGATCCCCGTCAAGTCGCCCTCGCCCTCCAGCCCTGCGGCGGTGAACCACCACAGCAGCAGCGACATCTCGCCCGTCAGCAATGAGTCCACGTCGTCCTCGCCCGTGAAGGAGGGCCACAGCCCCGAGGGCTCCACGGCCACGTACCACCTGCTGGGCCCCCAGGAGGAGGGCGAGGGGGTGGTGGACGTCAAGGGCCAGGTGAGGATGGAGGTGCAGGGCGAGGAGGAGAAGAGGGAGGACGAGGAGGACGAGGAGGACGAGGACGTGAGCCGCGTGGACGAGGAGGACTGCCTGGGGGTGCAGAGGGAGGACCGCCGGGGTGGGGACGGGCAGATCAACGAGCAGGTGGAGAAGCTGCGGCGGCCCGAGGGTGCCAGCAACGAGAGCGAGCGGGACTAGGCGGTATGGGGGGCGGGGCCCGGGGCGGGGCGGGGCCCGGGGGCGGGGCAGGGCGGGGCCTTGAGCCGGGCAGGCAGAGCCTGGCCACCCAGACTGCCTGGTCAGACAGGCCTCTGACCTTGATCTCATTCAGATCGAGGGCTCCGAACTCTCTGGGCTCAAGCCCCTCAGCCCCCTCCCAGACAAACGTCCAGTCCAGGGGCGTCAGCTGAGCGTCTTAGCCAACCTAACACCGTGCATGACAAGAGGTAATTTTATTACCTGACTCCTGACCCTCGCAGAGGGGGAGCCTGGGGACCCGGCGTCTGCCGGCCCCTCCCTCTGCCCCGGCCCCTCACTACTTCTCACCAGTGGCCACGGGGGCCACACTAGTGATTCCAAAAGCTACGGCCCTGCGCTCCCCACCCCCCTCCCCCGGGCGAGGGTCCCTCGGGCCCCCCAGCCAGGCCCTGCCTGGCGATGCCGCCCGTGTGTGCTTGTCACAGCCCCGGCCTGGTCACCCGCCACACGTGACAGCGCACTGCTCCCGACCGCTGGCTTGCTGCATGGTGGCTCTGCTACCGCTCTGGGGAGATGTCCCGCCCCACCAGGACCAGGCTCGGGGCCCTCCTGTCTGACCCCGCCCTGCCCCCAAACGTGTTCTTTTGTGTGATCAGGTAATAGGTATCAGAATATAAGATCTGACTGTATATAATTGTAATAAATACAAGTTGTCACTATTTAATTCCTGCCTATGGCTGCCTGTGTGCTCACGGCACCCCAGGCCTGGGGGTGGATCTCGGCCAAGGCCACACCAGGTGGGTCCCAGGACGGGGACGCGGGGGCAGGCCCAGGTAGCCCTGTGGTGGGCCTGCCTCCCTTGTCCAATCCCCTCCACCAGGCAGGTGTCACCACTGCTTACCCACAGTTGGAGGGTGTCGTCCTGGGTCTGGAGCGGCTGCCGCAGGGTGACATTCTGCCCCAGGAGGAGAAGGGACCTCACGTTACTGTATATAGACCTGGTGTGGAGTGTGATGAGCTCACCTTCCTTAAATGGATGCGTGTGCTCCCAGGAGAGAGTGTCTCGTTCCCTCTTCCTCCCCCGTCTCCACTCCCTCTCACCCTCCCTGTCTCCCTTTAACCTTCACACAGCATTTAGCTAAACCCAGGAAAACAGCACAAGATGCTCCTTCCGGGGAGCCCCCGGGGCTGTGGCCGTTGGTGCAGGGGTCAGAAGGCCTGGTCCCATCCTGGGCCTCGTGTAGACACAGGCTTTGGAGACAAAGTGCGGGGACCGTGGAGGTGGAGCTGCAGCGGGTATGTACCCTCTGGGGAGTGGAGGGGGCTGAGGCCTCCTGACCCACTGCCGGCCTCCCACCCACGCAGCTCTGGGGAGGGAGGAAGCCACAGGCCGAGAATGAGACACTTGGCAGGGGGGTGTTCTGTCTCAGAAAACATTTCCACTCTCACCCAGGCCCCTTTATCGGCTCCTGCAGTGAGCTCCTTCCTGACTGTCAGGCAGGGGCCCTCACCCTGCCTCTCTGAGTGTCCAGCCTGCTCCCTGGTTTGCCAGGTTAGATCTTTGATTCTCATCACCTCACATGGTGTTCTGGCTTGTGCTCCCCAGGGACCAGCAGAACCCCCACCCCCACCCCCTTCTGAGTCACCTCTGCCTCTTGCCACCCTCACAGAAGCCAGGGTTCTCCATCCCCAGGGCTCCCCACCTCATCTGGATACAGGACCCAGTTTTTGGGAGTCATGCAGGCAGACCTGAGATGACAAGCAGAGAGGGGGCAGCCCGCTGGGTCAGAAGCACCCCTTGGCCTCGGGGGCTAGAGACGGGATTCCCCCAGACCTCCTCGGGGAATGGAAGCCTGGGTCCTGTGTGAGCCATCTCGAGGGCTACCCCTCTGCTTGGTGACATTTCTCATGGCCTCTCACTTTGCAGAGGTCTCTCTTGCAATGGGACCAGACAGGGGGTCAGAGGACAGATAGCCTGGGACAGAGATGCAGCCATAGCTGCTGGCATGGGGGCCGCAGGGCATTGCGGGGCACGCCTTCCTCAACGTGGGGGGTCAGGGGGTCTCTCGGGTCCCTAAACTCACTGTGGGAGAGAGGGACGGAAACCTGGGCCTGGGGGACCTTTGCCCTGTGGGTCTCAAGCGACGATTTCAGCTTTTGAGGACAGAGAATCTGGCGTGATTTCAGGGAGGAAAAAAACCCCTCCCCAAAACGGCGTGAGTGCTGCCTAATAAAGGCAGCTGCTGGACGGAGGGAAAACAGCCCTTTGAAAAAAAAAGCCTTTCATTAGAAAAATAATGCATTTCATCCAAATAAGGTAAAAATATTTGGAATGGGGCAGAAGTGAGCAGCAGGCAGCGCCTGTCAGGCCCTTTCTGGAAGGGAGAAGATTATTAAACTCAATTACAAAGTATTTTCGTAAAGTGTCTTTTAAGAGAAAACTCACCCTGGTGCTCAGAGGCTGCGGGACGGCCTTCTGGCCCCCGAGGTCTCGCCGGCTGCCCCGGGTGTTCGTGGGCTCTGCCTTGGGCACGGTCCTCCCTTCAGCAGCCCCCACTCCCCTGCTCCTTGCGATGCCCCCAGAACAGAAGCGAGACAGCCGCTTCTGCCCTGTCTTCCCTGGCCAGTCGGCTTCCTTCCGCCAGGGCTGAGCTGTCGGTGTCCTGGGACACCCTGGCGGGGAAGGGAAGCGTTCTGAGTGAGGGGAGAGGGATGCCGAGCTTTCTCTTTTTCGTACTGTGGAGGTTCATGTCATGTGTTCAAACAGTCCAGCCCATATCGAAGGACTGGAGGGGACAGAAACCCCTCTTGGTTTCACAGGTGTGTGGTTGTAATCTATCTCTCTTTCTCTTTTTTAATAAAAATGGGAAGTTGCTCTTCAGTGTTGTGTGACTTGCTTGTCTCCCTGAAAGTAAAGCATGTGTGTCCATGGGGCACACATCAGTTGGGAGGAGAGGGCTTCTCTGGAAGGCGCCTCCCCCGGGGGACCCAGCCAGGACTCAGGTGCTGCTGCTTCTCGGGCTTTGGCCTAGAACCTGCCTCTCCTCTGGTGAGCCCTGCCTCAGACCCAGCCCTGCCCCATCCTGCCTCGCCCCGCCCCTGCTGCAGACCAAGGCCCCGGTTCTGCCCACAGAGGACGGAGGGCAGCACATGGGACTGGCCTGACACCTGATCCTCAGGAGTGTACTTAATCCTTAGTGTTTCTTCACCTGTTTGTTTAGAATTGTTTCTGCCAAGGCACCCAAAGAAGAGGGTCAGTGTCTCCAGATAGCAGGCAGGAAGGTGCCAGGGAGACTCTGAAGGTGGCGGTGGCTCCAACCTCAGGTGAAGCGCTCACCTGGGCGTAGACCCAGTCCTGACTGACCCCTCCCTGCCCTGGACCCCCCTCTGGCCCCTGCTTCTTCATCCTGCACAGGTGTGGCCCATCCCGGGATCAGTAACCCTCTGCTAAGGTCAGACATCTCCAGGGTGCCTGAGGTGATGGTGTGTGACCACCACCTTCTCCCCCGAGAGCTGGCCCAGCCCCTACCCAAGCCAGGCCCTCCCTCCTGTTCTGCTCTAATCCAGAAGTGGAGTTTAAATCTCCAGCCGTGTTGTGCTCGTGCTGTTCTAGAAGAGGAGGTGAGATTTTATCATTTCATAAGGAGGCTGCCTAAAGCCTTCCCTGGCCTGGCACGTTTGGGAGGACCTTCTTCATAATGATGAGGCCATGTTTAAAACTCATCTTGGACACTCAGGTGTCCAGCCCTCCCATCCTAGCCCAGTAGGTCCGGGAGGCTGTTTCCAGGGTGCCCTGTAGATACAGTGTGTGGCAGCCAGGCTGGGGGTCTTCTGAGGGGAAAAGGCCTTGGACTTTCTGAGGTCCCGGTGTCTCTCCCAAGTAGCATGGGTGTGGGGCTCACGGGAGAAGAAGCCGCTGGGTCCGGGCCTGTGCTGGCTGTGTGCCTCTGGGAGGTGTGCCCCTGGGAGGCATGTCCTGTCCACCCCCTAAGGTGGGGCGGCTCCTCCAGCGAGGGTGGCACAGGCCCGGCCCCTGTTCATTCCCCAGGACGCCAGCTGGTCCGAGGGGACCTGCTTACTGGGGGCAACAGCACTTCACTACCCCTATGCCCTGGCCCTGGACCAAGGCTCCCCGAGGGGCCAAAGCCACCTCTCATGAAGGCAAACGGGACAACAGGCTGTCTTGGCCTGGGGTCCAGGTGGGCTGAGGCCCGGCTGCCCATGAATGCCAAGGCCCGACTCCCATGGGTGACTCAGCCGCTGGTAGCACCCAAGCAGGGCCAGGTCGTGGGAGGTGGGCAGGCCACGAGCCTGTGCAGCTGGTTCTGGCTCTTTCCAAGAGGTTACAAAACTCTTGAATTTGCCCCAGTTTGGGTGTAGGAGCATCATACCACCACAGCTAATTAAACCTCAGAATGAAAATGTTTTACTGAAATTCCTACTGAGTCCAACAAGCCACACGGAGTCCTGTGGGACCCAGGCCCCTGAACCCTGGGGCGGGGCTATGCCCCCCTGCAGGCCCCTCCCTCCTTGGGGCGGTCACCCGGTCTCAGGGCTGTGGGCTGACCTGGGTGCAGCTTCCCCCTGTGTCCCAGGCCCCTGTCTCCCTGAGAGTCTTCTGAGGGGTGCCCTGAGGCCCAGCTCACCCTTCCCTGGGCCCTGTCTTGTCCTGAGTGGAGCTTAAAAGCTAGCCCTGCCCTCAGCTAGGCTGAGCCTCCTCTTTACCCACGTATGGGTCTCCCAAGGTCCACCCGGCCCCAGAAGACCTGGGGGCAGCTGCAGAGGGGGCAGTTTTGGGGGGTCTATCCCGAATCCCTGTCCTTCCCCCCCAATCCTCCACCTGGAGTTGGAGCCTCTGTAGCCCTGCCCCGCGGCAGGGTCCAGATAGAGCCCTGTGGTCACAGCACCCACCCACCCGGCTGAGGGCTGAGGGCTGAGCCTGGCTCCCTGCCTCCCCTCAGGCCCCGTGGGAAGACTGCTCGGCCCACCAGGGCCTGCGAAACTCCAGTAATGGTTTTAATTTGTTGAACTTGTGTTTTATCCCATAAATTAGTCACTGTTTTATTTAACAGAATCGAGATATCCACAAACAATAGGCGAGTTCTAACTTGAACATTTTAATAAGACAGAAAAAAGTATATATTTTCGTGTCTGTTACAAACATATTTATGTAAATAGCCTGTGGGCTGCATTCCAGGAGGAAAGAAGAAAGGGAAGGGCCCTCTGTGCTGGGGCTGGGTTAGAGAAGAGGCTTTCACAGTGGAAAAGTGACCATGTTTAGTGGGGCCCTGGGAGTGGTGCAGACCCCTCGCCCGCGCCCCCTTGCGGTCCTGGGTGAGGAGGTGACACCTGGCTGAGGTGTCACCTTCCAGACCCTCCCTTCCTCCCCAGGAAAGGGGCGACCTCCTTGCAAGGATGTGACATCAAGTGAGATGCTCCATCTTTGAAGGCAGAAGAGCCCGGAGGCCCAGCACATGTCACATCTCTTCCCCCAGGCCCTGAACGCCTGGCCACCTGGAAGGAGGTGAACTCAGGGCAAAGCTGGCAGGATGGTGCAGAGGAGGAGGTTTACTGAGACGCAGGCCACCACCTACAAGTGTCAGCGCTCAGGAGATGGGAGGCCTGCTCTGGGCGGGGCCTGACTGGCGTGCTTTCACCACCCATGCTTCTGAGGGAGCCCCAGCCATGGTGCCACCGGAGCTGGCAACTCGGGCCTGGGGCTGGTGGCTACAGACCCAGGCATCGGCCCCCTCCGGCTCTGCCCCCGCGTGCTCCTGGCAGGAGCCGAGCCAGCATCCGGATCGGATCCGGGTACGCGCTGTTCCCAGCCCGGGCAGGTCCCTGCAGGAAGGAGGAAGGAGCCGAGGGAGGAGGCAGAGGGAGGACCCTGCCAAGCGCCTGCCCAGTAGCCCTGGCTGCTTGGGGAGAGGGCTGGACAGGGTGGGGGCCCGGGAGCCCTTGGCGCCGTGCTGGAGGCCCGAGGAGTCTAGGCCAGGTAGTTTCTGAGCCTCCATGGGGCCTTCAGGCAGGGCTGGTCCCAAGTCCCCCACTGTCTGTTCCCAGCCACCCGGGAGCACTTGGCCCCATCCCAGAGGTGAAACTGGGCTGCCCCCTTCCCTCTCAGAACTGAAGGGTGACCGACACCCTCCTCCCCTCCCTGCCTTGGCACAGGGTGCCCAAGCCTCCATGGAGGCTGTGCCGCCCTGGACAGCTGGGTCACTGCCAGCCGCTTGGGGCTGATTTCAAAAATAAAAGATAACTTGATAGATTTTTTTTCCAGTTTTTATTGAGTGAAAATGTCAAACCTTGCATCAGTCATGCAAAAAAAAAAAAATCAAATAAATAAAACACATATATTAAATTTCTAATAGCACTAAATTCAAGTGGAAAAATATTCAGTTCTTAATAACCAGGTGCCGAGGAGACCAGATTCAAGTAATCAGAGCACACGCTGTTCAGTTCGGTTTTCACGTTCTGCATTTTCGTCTCAAAACCTCTCTATATATCTCTATATATCTATATATGTATATACATATAGATATATACACACACATATGTGCATACATATTATTTTATATTTATATATATACACATACATAGTTATAAAACATTAAAAAGAGCATTGGTGGATCAAGCATTGTTTTCCCCACAGAAAGAAAATAAAACAAAAATTACACATTAAAATTCAAAATGAGCTAGCAATGGCTTATAGTCCTAGTGTGCAATATGAAGGTTACAAAAGGCTAGACTTCGCACTGTCGGCATCTTTTTTTTTTTTTTCTTTCTTTTTTTTTTTGATTTTGCTACATTGAAAAAAAAATTTTTTTTTTTCCTTTACAAAACTCCTTCCACAGACTCCACGGTTCTGTGGTCGGGCACAAAGTCTGGGCGAATGCTCAGCAGCAGCACATGGTGCCCACAGAATTCAGGAGGCTCTGGTAGGGGCTGTTCTAGAAAACCACTTGTTTCCTGTTGAATCAGGTACATCCGTCTCACCACTCCTCCCTCCTGCTCTCTCTCCAGTTCAGATGGTCCTGGCTTTCTGGCTGTGGGCAGCCAAGAGGACAAAAAAAAAAAAAAAAAAAGGGAAGAAAAGAGAAAAAAAAAAAGGAAACGACTGCCCTGTCCCCCTCCAACAGCCGGGTCAGGCTTCCCCTGGAGACCCAGGGATAGGAGGCTATGGGTGACAGCCCCTCCCCCAGGCTGGACCTAGAGCTCTCCCTGTGGCCATTCACAGGGTCCAACTGAGATGGGGCAGGTGGCCTGACCTGGAGAGATGGTGAACAGGAGAGGCCTTGGGCAGTGTGCCCTCTGATGGTGCCCCTGTCACCATCAGAGCCATCGGCTGGGTGTGTGCTGGGCAGGCAGGGGCCGGCTCTGGTGTAGGTCTCATCGTTGAAAGGGGCAGTGATGGGGGACAGGGGTGTATTTTGCAAAGGGAACCAAATCTGGGTGGGTTGAACCAGCAAAGAAGTATCCCAAACAAAATAATAAAACAAACTGGAAAAAAAAAAAAAGCCCTATAAAGCCACACGCATAACCAATAGAGAAAAACTCAAATGTTAAATTAACTACAAACTTGTATCAACAATAATAGTCCTTTTTTCTTGTCTCTACAAAATTCAAGTTAAAAGTTGGAATCACGCAGCTCCCATCAGTGCTAGTGTAAAGACAGACAGCCTCAACCTGGTTAAGGCCTCTAACTAAACGCTAAACAAAACCCCACGTGAGCAATTGCACTCGGGTCTCCAACCTCAGGGCTGGTCCGGAGGCGGTCTGTGCTCTGGGCGCCCGCCTGCTTTTTTTCTTTTGTTCTGTGTAGAATAATAAACCTTTACAGGAAAAATACTGTACAACTTCCTCGAATTTTTTTCCATGTTGACTATTAAAGCCCCAAACTGTCGCATCCTTCCTGTTTTTACCACCTGGGTGGCGGAGACCCCCTGAGGGCCCAACACCCCAGCACCGGCTGGCAGGCAGCGGGTAGGCCGAGGCGCCCCCTTCCCAGGCCCCAGCCCTCGGGGCGGACACCCGGCCAGGCCCCAGCACTGGGGGCCGAGTGCTCCGGAGCCGTCAGCTCGGCCAGTTCCAGGAGGTTCCCTCCGCGGTCCCTGTGGGTCACCCGCCGGCCGCCTCCTGCCCCGCCCTCCCCCGGGGCCAGGAGGGAGGGTCTTAGCTGCACGAATGGGAGGCCCTGCAGATGCTACAGGTGCCCGCCCGCCTCCGGGGGTGCGGGGCGGGGGTCACGGTGACCCCCAGCGCCCCTCCCAGCCCTGAGCAATGAGGAATCCCAGCGGCGCGGCGCGGCGTGGGGTGGGGGTGGGGGGGCGGGATCGGCGCCCGCCTCACCCGCCGGGGCCCCTGTCCCACCCCGGACAAGAGCACCTTCTGTTTCCCTGAAGAAGATCCCCGGACCGCGGCGGAGGCGGGTCCCGCCCGGGCAGCTTCTGTCCTGCCGGCCGCCGAGCTGCCGCGCGGGAGGGCGGGCGCGGGGGCGGCCCCGAAGCACCAGAGGGAGGTCCCCCCGCCTCTGTCCTGAGACGGACTCGGGGTCCGGAAGCACCGGCGGGGCGCACGGGCCCACCCGGGCCGGAGCGCCTCCCGACGCCGGGACGCGGCCGACACCTAGCTCTGGACAAGGGAAGCTTTACAGATAAATACCGTTTCTTACAAAATTAATAATAATAATAGCAATAGAATAAAGCGGCAAGATCCCGAGGGCGCCGCGCGCGCCCGGCCCCCCGACGCGCCACCTACCCGGTGGCTACGGGGAGGCGGCGGCGGGCGCGGGGCCGGGGGGCGCGGGGGCGCCGAGGGCCGCCAGCTCCGGGCTCCGCGCCCCCGGCCCCGCCGCCACGGCTGGCGCCTCGGGCAGCGACTCCTCCGAGTCGGTGCGCAGGTCCTCGTCGTCGTCGTCCTCGTCCTCCTCGTCGTCGTCCTCGTCGTCCTCCTCGTCGTCGTCCTCGTCGTCGTCCGCCTCCTCCTCGTTCAGCTCCAGCTCCTCCTCGTCGTCCTCCTGCGACGACTCGCCGGCCGCGGGGCCCGGCATGGCGGGGCCGACGCGGGGCCCCGGGGCGTCGGGCGGGCCGGGGTCGTCGCTGGGCCCCAGCGCCGGGCCGGGCAGGAAGAGCAGGGCGGCGGCGGCGGGCTCGGCGCCGGGCGGGAGCGCGACGTCCAGGCCGGCGGCGGCGGGGCCGGGCGCGGGGCCCTCGGGGCCGGGGGAGGCGGCGGGCGGCTCGCCGCGCTCCTGCTTCTCGTGCTTGCGCTTGTGCGAGTCCATCTGCGACATGCCCACGACCGTATGGCGGCAGCCGGGGTAGGTACAGTGGAAGTGCGAGCACTTGAGCTTGTACTTGCAGTCGGGCACGCCGCAGTCGGCGCTCGAGCTGAACTGGCAGAAGCCCGCCGCGCTGATCACGTCCTGCTTACCGTGGTGCTTGCGGTGCGCCGTGACCTTGGTGCTGTCGGTGCAGCGGAAGCGGCAGCGCAGGCAGTGGAAGTGCGTGCTGCTCCCCGAGAAGGGGCAGTCGGCGAAGTGGCAGCTGAGCGAGGCCTTGAAGCGCTTGAAGTCGTCCAGCACCAGGTTGTCCACGCGGTCGTGGTGCTGCGCGTGCTTGTACATGTGCGTGCGCCCGCAGAACTTGTAGCCGCAGTTCTCGCGCGTGCAATGGTAGTGGGTGACCTTGAGCGAGAACTGGCAGGCCGCGTCCTTGCAGTCCTCGTAGAGGTCGAAGCGCCGGAAGCCCTCGAGCATCATGCCCTCGTCCAGCATCTTCCGCGAGGAAGCAGTCTTGCGCCGCTTGCCAAACGGAGACATGTCCTCAATGATCCAGAAGCGCTTTTTGGCCCCCGAGGCTGTCGGCATGGAGATGGTGTTCCCTGGGGAGGGGGGCTTGGTCAGCGCGGGCACCATGCCCAGGATCACACTCACTCGTGGCCCCTGATCCTGGCCCGCTGGCCAGGGGGCTGCACTCGAGGACAACCCCTCGGTTCCCCGTTGCTCTGCGGGCCTCTTTCGTGACCCGCCCCCCAGGATAGTCGGGGGAACCCCAGGCTTCCCCCTTAGTCATCCCTGTCTGCAGGCTGACCGCACAGGCGTCCACCCTCGTGGGTGGCAGAGCATGCAGCTCTGGGCGATGTGGTGGCTGCTTCCTGGCCCGTTTGGGTGGGAAGTGAGGACACGTCCTGGCGCTAATTGAAGCTGAAGGGGGAATCTAGGTCGGCAGTGTAATTACCCAAGTTGGACCAGGGCCAGACGCTATCACGCGCCTGCCTCTAATGAGGGACAGGCCGGCTCCTTCTCCCTCCCACTAACCAGTTTCCTGGGCTGCCCGCCTGTCTGCGCCTGGGCGCAGCCTGTTTGCACAGGGATACCGAGCGCCTTGGAACTGCAGCAGTAACTCCCTGCCGGGTGTGCAACCTTCTCCTTGGTACCGGAAGGTTCTTTAATGCCTTGGGCCGGGAGAGGGCAGCTCTGCTGAGCAGCCAGGACTGGAGCACAGGTTTGGCTGGCCGATGGGCCGCACTTGTGCTCTCCCACCTGGTCCCAACTGCCTCGCTGGACTCAGGATGCCCCGTTGCCACCCACGACTGCACTTTTTGGTCATGCATCCGTGACCACTTTCTGCACAGGCAGCTGGGGAAAGGGCAGCTGTCCCGGTCACTCCCTGCTCCACCCCCAGGCCTGGCCCCCCCAACAGCAGGCAGGGTGGGCACCCTCCAGGCTCCCCAACGCGTTGATCCACCCAGCCCTCCCTGAACCTGTCTAGAACACCCACCCCAGGCACCAGGCTTCAGTACCACCCATCTTAAGAACAGACCCAATCCTCCCCCATCCCGGCCCCTCAGCAGGTGGAGAGAAACAAGGACTGTGATGGACTGGGGTACCCAGCACGAGGCAAGGGAGGGTCTGGGGCCTGGGGATCCAGGTGGGTGAGGAGTAGCTGCTTTGGATATGAAGTCACTGGTTATGCCAGCGACAGAACAGGGGCTGAAATCCATGAGGGGGAACCCTCTGCTGTGCTCTTTGCCAACCCCCTGGGGAAGAACAAATGGAAGGGGCAGAGGCAGAGCTGGGGTGGTGCAGCAAAGGGCAGGGGTGGGCAGGTCCCAAGCCTGCCGGGCAGTAGGTACAGGGTGAGGCCAGGAGCCACCTCTGCTATGAAGCACTGCCCGGGGCTCAGGCCTCGTCCTGTGTGGCTCCACGAATGGGGGTTCAGCCTGGTGTCAGGACCCTCCAAACCTGGGTGGGTCCCAGACATTAGGAGCTTTCCAAGAAAATCTCTGTCCCTCCCTCATCCTGGGTCCCGGGTGAATGCCCCAGAGCGCGGGGGACAGGCTCTGCTTTGCTGCAGGATTGGGGGAAGTGGGGTGGGCATGGCCATCTCGGGGTTCTGGCCAGTGGCTGAGATGGGGTGAGCCCCAGGGAGCCCTGGTGGTGATGTTCTGGCCTGCTCGGTGTGGAGCAGGAACCGAGAGAAGGTATCCTCGGGACAGGGGCCAGGCTCTCTGGTCTCGGGCAGGGTTGGGGAGAGGTGGGGCTGGGCTGTGAGGAGAGCAGGGTGGCCCTGTCCTTGGCCTGGCAGGCCACAGACAAGGGCCAGATCCTGGACCATGGCCTTGGGGCTCGGCCAGGGTGATAAGACGGCGGTGGAGAAGGTGTGTGTGAGTTACCTGCGGCGTCCTGAACTAGGGGGGCGTCACTTTTTACTGGAGATGGAGTGGCAGTGACGGGCGGGAAGCTGGGCGGGCTGCTGATGGGGTGGGCCAGGCCCCGGGTGGCTCCGAGAGTGGCACTGAGCAGAGAGTATGAGAGACAGGGTGGAGAAAAGAGGCATGGGAGGGAGGGGAGGGGCGCCCGGAGCACGGCCGGAGAGAAGGATGGGGTCAGTGGGGGCTGCGGAGCCCCGCGGGCAGCCTCGTCACCGGCAGCAGCAGGAAGAGGAAGAGGAGGAGGAGGAGGAGCCGGGCAGCCTGGAGAGGGTGGAGAAAAGCAGAAAAAAAAAAAAAAAAGAAAACCAAAACAAAGAACAAACAAACAAAAGAACCAAAATGAGAAACCCAATGGCAGAAGCAAGTATGATATGAAAATACGTGGACAGATGAGCAGACAGATGCCGCGAAGAAGAGAGGGGAGGGGTGGCAGAGGAAAGAGACTAGGAGGGCGTGGCAGTGCAGGGGGGTCATGGCGGGCTAGGGAGGGCCCATGGGGAGGACCCCACTCTGGGGCCCAGGGACTGTGCTGGGGACCACGGCAGAGAGGCCAAAGGAGGGGCCAGGGCTGGGTGGGGCCCACCTGCCCCTCTGGCTGTAGCTCTCAGCTCAAGCCTGGGTCCTCTCCTGGAAACGGAAGCCGAGGGCAGAGTGCAGGGGAGGTGGGCAGGGCGGCAGCAGGTGGGGACCCATGTCCCACAGACCAGCTGGCCCAGCCACACACTGGCCTGTCCTCCTTTGAGGCCACTTGGCTATGATGCTTCAGTCCTGAGCCAGACCCGGCACTGCTGGGCCTCAGGAGGAGGGGCCCGGCCCAGGCCGGGCGCCTCCCAGACCCCCCGCGGCCCCGTCCTGGCCGCCTGCTCACCTGCCGCGGTGCTCTCATTGCCCACAGGGGTGCTGGAGCAGCTTCGGTCCATGGTGGAGGACTCAGAGGACATGGCGCCCGGACTGCAGCCAGTATAATCCATGTACTCGTCCGTCTCAGTGTCCATCAGGCTCGGGGGGCCCTGAAAGGAAGCAGGGGGGCCCTGAGCAAGCTGGGCTGGAGGCGGTGCTGCCCACAAGGGGCATGCATGCGGTCACTTCTAGCGGCTGCCAGAGTGGGACACAGGTGATGCCCTCTGGCCTCCCGGCGGTGGAGGGGCGGCTCACCTGGGAGGAGGGCACGCGATCAAAGTTCTTCCCCAGCATCCTCCGCATGTGCTTCCGGGCGTGGGAGGTCATCTGGTGCTTGAGGAGGAAGGAGAACTGGCAGCCCTCCCGGATGCAGTGGAAGTGGCTATTCACCTGGTTGTACTTGCAGCCTGTGGACACAGCCCCACTCGGCTGTGAGCTTTCCCTGCGGGCCAGCTGGCGCTCATGGTACCCGCTGCATGGCGGGCACTGTTCTGGGCATGGGCACACATGCCAGGAAGATGGCGTCTGGGGAAAGGGCACTTGCCCATGGTGGCGTTCCCCTGAGAAACCTCCCACCGCCCCACCCCCCACCCCCAGAAAGTCCTCGGCCACGTGGATGTCCAGAGCCTGGGTCTCCCCTCCAGTCTAGCAAGGACTTGCGGGACGATGGCAGGCTGGCCCCCTCCCCTGTCCCGCACATTGAGAGGTCCACGGGCTCCAGGGCAGGGGACCCTTGTGACCTGTCCACTTGATCAGCTGTCTCCCAGCATGCCATCTGTCCCCAGCTCTCCTCTGGGGACCCCAGGTGCTGCCCCCCACCCCCAACCTTGTAGAGACGGCTGCAGGCCAGCTGGCCCCCTGCCCCGCCCCCACCCACCTGGGTTTTGCTCTGGGCTGAGGACAAACAGAGCGGCCAGACTGAAATGGTATCAGCAGAGGGCAGGTGAAGGCCTGCCCGTTGCCATGGCACCTGAGCTGGCCAGGTGTCTTATATCATCCCCCAGCTTTGTTTTGGCCCCAGCTACCACCCAAAACACCCCAACTGAGTCAATAACGGCAACTACAGAATCCCAGACACCTGTAAGCCGAACCCAGGACCCAGTATGGGTCACCGAGTGTTGATATCTGTTGCTGTGATAACCAACTCTCTCTCAGGCTCTGAATTATTTTTGAATTAATACCTGAAGGAAAGGTTTGTTTCCTTTCATTTCTGGCAGTTGACTTTGAATCTCTCACCCTTCCCCTACGTAATGGCCAGCTGGCTGCAGGCAGTAGCCCCCATCTGTACCCCCTGGACCCTGCAGCCATGGCCACCTGAGTCACCTGAGCCCAGGTGTCTGCACCCAGCCTGCCTGGCTCCCATCTGCCTTCCAGTGTCCGGTCTCCTCCTGGGCAGATTACTGCCCCATGTCTGCATGTGACACGTGGCTCCATCCTGCAGCAAGAGCGTGGACTCTGCATGGAGCCAACGAGCTCCTCAGGGAGGCCTTGTTCTGGGGCTGGGGGCAGCTTCCTGGCCAAGAACTCAGCTCTCAGCAGTGAAGTTAACTCTGAAGCACCTGTCCCTGAGTTCAAGGTCACTTCCTTGCCCCTTGGCCGCCTGCTTCCAGGTCACTCCAGGTTACAAACCCCCTGAGCTGAACTGACCAAGTACCAGCTTGTCCCACCAGATCCCCAGCACCAAGCCTGGTGCCAGCCACAGTAGACAAAAAAGATCTCAGCTACCACTTGTACCCCCCACCCCCTGCACCTCCTGCAACAGAAAAGAGACTGGCGCATGGCTGCTCTTCAATAAACCTCTGCTGAGGGACTTCCCTGATGGTCCAGTGGTTATGAATCCACCTGCCAATGCAGGGAATGGGTTTCGACCTCTGGTCAGAAAACTAAGATCCCACATGCCACGGAGCAAATAAGCCTGAGAGCCGCAACTACTGAGCCCTGAACACCTAGAGCCTGTGTTCTGAAACAAAACAACCGCATTGCCAAGCCCATGCGCCATAATGAGAGAGTAGTCCCTTGCTTGCTGCAACTAAAGAAAGACCTCGCACAGCAAGAAGACCCAGCACAGTCAAATAAAAATAAAATAAAATAAAATAAAATAAAATGCTGAGTGAGTGAATGAATGAATGAACATCTCACGGCCCATTATGGATAAAAACTTAATCTTTAAAGCCATGGATAGACATCCCAGGGCAGAGAATGTCAGGAATTTTGAAAACTTACCTGCAAGGCCCTATTGAAAAAGAAAAGAAACCAAGCCTGGAGACCAGAGATGAGGCTCCAGGCCATTTGCCCTGGGGGTGACTGGAGTGTTCTGGGTCATCCTCACCCCTCTTTCCAGGCTTTTGGGGTTTTGACTGTTTTCCCAGTTTGACAATGCCTGGTCTGTGACATTAAAACAAAAAACCCATGGAGCCTGATGTGTGGCAACCAGGAGTGGCACCCGGGCCTCTGGGGCCAGAGCCACAGCCCTGCCCACTGTGGCAGTTCCCTGCCCCCAGCCCTGGCCTGTGGTACCTAGCCTGCCGCACTCCTCACGCTTGGTGAAGTACTTGAACCCATTGGCTGCCCGCCGCTCGGCTTTCTCGTGCTTCTTTATGTGCCACGGCAGCTTGGTGGTGATGTTGGTCACAAAGTAGCAGCCAGCCCGGAGACAGTGGTAGTGCCCACGCATCCGGAACTCGCAGTGCTGCGGGCAAGGACAGGAAAGTCAGGACCAGGCAGACAACGGCCGCAAGCCCCAGCTGCCCCAGGCCTCTGGGCTGTGGCTGGCCCTTTGCATTTGTGTGTCCTTCCGCACTCAGAATCAGCAAACACAACTGTGTCAAGATCATTCACGTTTTAAAAAGCAGTTAAGTCCTTTCTGTCATTTGACTAAGGCATCCTATCTGGTATCATTTCCATCTCTCTGAACCCACACCCAGAGCAGACATCACTAATCGATCCCAGCAATCTTCTCTGTGTGCCCAGACCTGGGCAGACATCACTCATCTACCCTGGTACACCTCTCCGTCCGGATCTAGGCTCAGACTCCTTCTCAAGGCACTGTCAGGTGGCCCCTACAAATCTTGGGGGTAGGCCTTTATAATGAATCTGATCTGCCCTTCCTGTCTGGAGCACAGACAGCTCAATATCCGTCCAATGTTTTAAAATTCCAGGCCTCTAGAGAAAAGGAGTGTGGCCGTTCCAGGATGGGCAGAATGGTGCCAAGTGCCCAGCAGCGGCTCATCATAGAGCCATCACTGAGGGTTAGGATAAAATGACAGACCTCACCAAACGAGCACCAAGCTGAACTGCTGCCCAGGGGTCTCCAGGGACCTGGGGCAGACAGTGTCCTTTCCAGAGTCTGGAGGAAGCCAATTAAAAAGGGTGTGAGAAGCAGAGTCTCTGCCAGGAGGAGCTGCTCCAGGGCCCTGTGCCTCCCTGCTCCCGCCCCAGGCCCCACCCTGCCCATCTGCCTTGCTGACCTGGTTGGGACAGAGGCACTGCAGGGAGTAGTAAGCAAACTGGTCTCGCACGTTCACCAGGTTGTTGTTGGGGTTGATGTGGTCCAGGCAGTGGGACTCGGCCTTGCCAGAGGTTTTGCAGACGTACTTGCAGTTCCCAAAGAGACAGTGGAAGTGGAACTTGTTGGCATACTTGCAGTCCGTTGCAAGGCAAGGATCGCTGGAATGAAACCACGGCCCAGGTCATTGGCATTCCCAGTACCCTCCCCGCCGATGTTCTGACATTGACTCACGCTGGGGTTCTGCTCCCCAATCTCCCATGGTGCCCTCAAGAGGAATGGCCCCAGGACTGCCCTCTGGCTCAACAGGGCCATTTGGCCAGAGGAGACTACAGATCCCAGCATGCAACCTTGCCCTCTTTTTAGAACTCTGCTGGCGCATGAGGGATTGCGGTGCGCAGGCTGCCCAGAGCACTGCATGCTGGGACACGTAGTTTCCACGGCCACACCTCAGGCTTATAGATAAGGATGGCTGCAATCATTTCTTGGATATGAAAATGAGGGATGGTGCTGCCAGCCTGGCGGGACGCCAGCGAAAGCCTGGCTGACGTGGCATGGGCGCTGCCCTGGCTGTGGCTGACTGACAGCATGCAGATGGGTGGGCAGCCCTACCAGGAAGCTTTGCTACCACGGGGCCTCAGCCAGTGGGAACCTGTGCCTGGTGTCATGTCCTGAGGCTCAGCTGCTGGGGCTTCCAGGGTCAGCTCGGAGCTCAGGGCTGCCACCCACGCAGAGAACACAAGCCAGCTCAGTGGTGGGGCGGGGTGCCAGGTGAGCCCTGCCCTGCCTGTCCTGAGCAGTAGCCCCCCGCCCCAGACCCCTGCTTCAGGCAGTAGTGGAGGGTGCTGTGCTCCGGCTTCTACCCTTTTTGGTCTGGCTGACAACACGGCTGCCCCCTACATCCACATTGGACCTGGGTGGAAACTCTGACCAAGGCCAGGATACTAAGAGGGCTGGGGAGGTGGACAGAGAAAGGGAAGGTGGGGAAGGGTCAGAGCGGAGTGCAGGTGCCCTTCCATGCCATGGGCCCAGCCCCAGGTGCTCAGAGAGGGAGGACAGCTGCCACTCAGGCGGTGTGTGTTCACATCCAATTTATTACTTTTATTGAGAACAGGAAGCCGCACGCATCATGATACAGAGTCACCGTTCTCGCCGCAAGGAGCCACCACCATCCATTGAGGAAGGTCCCTTCCACCCCAAGAGCTCAGGTCACTGTGCAGGAGGGCGGGCACCCAGAGAACAGTCTAGCCCCTTCGCCTCCACCCCCCTGTGACTTGGCTTGCCCTGCAGAGATTCAGTTGCGGGCGGGAGCCACAGAGACCAACAGTGAGGCCCGGAGGGAGACGTAGCTCTCCTTGCCGGGCGAGGCCCACCCCGGCCAGCCCACCCCGGCTGGTCCTCGCAGCGTCGCCACCGGTCTCTCCAGAACCATGGCCACTACCTCCACCATCACCCCCCACCCTCCACCCCGGCTGCTTGCTCCAGGAACAGGCAGTGAGGTCTGAGCAGCAGCAGCAGCTTTGGCTAGAAGGATATGGCCTGGGGACCCCAGAGAGGCTGAGTACGGCCGGGGCTCCTGCAAGGTGAGGAGCAGCGCCTCCTCAGCGGCCCTGGCTAGCACCTACTCCCGAGACACCCACGGGACACAGGACTCCCGGCTCATCGAGGGACTCACTTCTCCTGGAACTGGAGGAATCCGGGTTTGACCTGGGGCTTGGCGTTCTCTAGAGAAGTCGTTGCCAAGGGCGAAGTGGGCAGGTGAGGCACTGATGCTGGAATCTGAGGCATCTGGGGTATGGTGGAAGCCAGCTGCTTCCAGGCGAGCAGGGTGGGGGTGGAGGGCACAGCGGCCAGGCTGGGAGTGGGCCCCTCGAGAGAGGAAGCCGTGGCCGTGGTGACGGGTGGCGCTGGAGGGGACGCGGGGGCCAAGGAGGGTTTGGTCTCAGCAGCTGAGGCTGGGAAGGCAGCCTCTGGGTTTCCTTTCACTGCTCCTCCCTCCGTCCGGAAGTGGAAGCTGTGAGAGGCAGAAGAGGGGGTCTCAGGTGGGGGGTGGAGAGAGCCCTTCCCCGCGCACCTGCCGGCCTGCGGGCAATCCCATCTCAAGCCAAGGGGGCCAGTGTCCCCACCTTGTCTTCAGTGCCAGGTGCCGCCAGGAGGGAAGGACTGAGAGCACATGGCTCTGTCCTTTGATCTGCAACTTAGGCTCCTGGCTCTGTCCTAATGACACCTCCTTGTGACATTCTAGATGCGCTGTCCCTAGCTCCTCCCTACTAGGGGCACAGCAGGTCCCGGCTCAGGAAAGCCCATCCTTCAAGAACCTGCTCTGAGATTTAAAGATGGGTCTCAGGCCAGGAGCTGGAGCTGCCTAAACACTGAGAAGAGCCTGACCTGGGGCTTAAAGAGCAGTGAAGATCTGTTCTAAATGTTTACAAGTTCTGGGTTCAATTACAGCAGGTGGTTGGGCTTGCTGTTTTTCAGCTCAATGAACTTTACAAATTAATTTCTTTTACTTTTAGGTCAAAAAGAATCTACAAATGCAGTACTGTGGCTTGAAAAGGCCTTCACCTGGCATCCCTGCTGGGGTCAAAGCTGGGTCTGCAGGAGGGCTGAGGGCTACATGGGGGAGGGTCTGGGGGCAGAAGGGGCTCCTGCTCCAGGTGGGGCCTGGGTGGGCTGAGGGGGCCTCGCTGGGGGCCTCGCTAGTGGGAGGATAGGAAAGTCTGCCTTTGGCCTGGCAGCACCGCCTGAAAAGCCAGCTCAGCTTCTGAGGTCTCAGGGGTCCTGCTTGGAAGGCGGTTAGAAGCCTGTGCAGCCCCCAGCCCTGAGCCAGGCTGGGATGAACAGGGCTTGGTTTACGCGGGTCCCCGACCCCCACTCACTTGGCGTGCTTGATGGCCCCGTCCAGGGTGCTGAAAAGCGCGCCGCACTCCTCCACCACGCAGTGGAAGTGGGCCTTGTGGAGGAAGTCACACTGGGCGTTGCAGAAGTCCTTGGTGCCAAACCTGGCAGAGGAGCCGGCTGCTTAGAGGAGACCCCAGGGCTCTGGCCAGGCCAGGGTGGGTGGTGGGGCTGGCCCCTGGCCCCTGGGACCCGTGGACTTGGCCCTCCCCTCCCCCTTGCTCACCCAGAAGCCCCTCACCTGCGAAGGTACACCTTCCAGGGCTCTGACAGCTTCTCCTGAACCATCGCCTTCACAGCCTTGCCCAGGAACGGTGGGGACTCCCCGGCAGGGCCCCCCTCCGTATCCGTCTTGACGTTCAACAGGCTGCCGAGGTTGGGGCTGCCCTGAGACATCTGCCAGGAGGACAGGCCCGAGCTTCAGGCTGGGGACCTCAGGACACTTGGCCCGACTGCCCTGGGACCAGCGGCAGCTCTGGGTCGCTTGGATCTCTCCAAACTGGCCAGAGCATCACAGAGCTGGCAGCTGGGAGGAGAGGAGGCCCGACCCCATGCAGCTTTGGCTGCACAGGAGCCCACAGTAAATGGATGCTGCCACAGGCAGCCTGCTGCGCCTCCTCGGCCCCGCAGAGCTGCCAGGGCTCCGCCACACAAACCCCGTGCTGCTAGGAGCCATCACTCAATCTGCAGCCGAGACTCAGGGCACACACTACAGCCCAGCTTTCCCCAGACTTCGCGGCTCCCTGGTTATTTTCCTGCCAGGTTTTCAAAAGAAGTGCAGGAGGAGGAGGGATGGGGGGAACCCCCACGAATTCCTTGAGAACAAGAGAAGGCACACAAAGGAGGAGCCGAGAGGGAGGGAGGGCAGCTCACGGGGTGAGAGCGAGACAGGCGAGACAGGCGGACTGCCGCTGGGAGCGGAGGGGGGCGGGGAGCCCGTGGAAAGGCTTGACCCACACGGGTGGGATGCAGGGCTCCGACAGGAAGGAACAAGGAGGTGCAGGGATCTGTGACCCCAGGATGGAAAAGGGGGGCAAGAGAGCAACCAGGGGAGGGAAAAAGGTGGAAGGCATGGGCGCCCTGGAGGCGAGGCCAGCAGGAGCCCAAGGGCCCAGTGGGACCCCCACCCAGTGAGGTCCAGCCCAGACCTAGCTCTCTCCTCAGCAGTCACTTGCGTACAGTAACCAAATTAATCTTGCCGTAGTCAAATTTATCATGTGAAGGGGGGAAAATATATTTGAGATGATGTATAATTTACAAAGACCCTGCATTATTTAAAATAAATATTCTGGAGCGACCTCTGCAGAAGGCGTCCAAGACCATTACTCAACCCGAAAAGTGGAAATTGATGCTTTGCTCCCACTTTAATCCCCCCCCCACCTTTTTAAACAAACAAAAAATATATAAAATAAATAAAATTAATAACTAAGAGCAAAAGAAGTTAGAGGGCTCTGGAAAAGCTTTAGGAACCCTCCATCTGAAGGGAAAAAAAAAAAGGGTGTCAGAGGCTGGAATATATTTCTTCAGCCAGTTCATTAAATTAATTTGTAAGCAGTGGCTCTGAAATTATATCCGATGAAAAATGGCCTCAAAATTTAAATGGTACAAACTCATCTTATTAGAGGCAAAACATTAAAAAACAAACACATCCCCCCCACCCCCCAGCATAGCTTTAATTTCTCTGGGTGGGGGAATGGGAGGCGTGTGATGGATGGTTCTTACCTTATTCATAAGCGAGGATAAAAGAGATGAATTTGCCGGGACTGCGTGGCCATTTGATTCATTACTGGAACACACAAACCAAGGGGCTTTAGCTCAGACGTTCGTGGGACCGAGCCCGGAGACTCGCCCCTCCCAGCCGGCCCATGGGGCACTGGCCCCGCCCTGCTGTATTTCCCGGGGCAGGTGGATGACCCCTGGTCCGGAGAGGTGGGCCCCTGGCCCCGCGGGGTCTGGCTCTGAGGGTGCTGTCCCCGGAGCCTCCTGCAGGGGGCAGAGCTGGGAGGCCTGGGTCTCCCCTCACCTGGGCTCCTTCAGAGTCAGGTCTAAACTGCGGTTCTGGGAGGCCTCGTGGGGACCTGGGGCGCCAGCACTCTCACCGGGCTCCTGCTTCACCGGGGCTGGGGGGAACCTGGCAGGGGTGGCCTGCTGCCCGTTTCCTACAGGGGAGGGGAGGGAAGACGGTGTTAGAGGGACCGAGTGCTTCATAGGGGCACCAGCCGGAACCCTCCGAGGGGAAGACGGCGGGCCGGGTGGGCTGGGGCCCTCGGGGAGCCTGGACTGCTGGTCAGTGGTTCTTCCCACTGACATGATCGCTTGTGACGCTTCCCCCTGTGTGGCAATTCTTCAAGTGATAATTATTGCAAAATTATGTCAAAGTTGTCCTGGCTCAGGGCCTCCTGGAGGAGAAGGGCGGGAGGCTGGGGAGGGGGCTGGGACGGGGGTGGGGGCCCTTCATTTTCTCCACCGACTGTCACAGTCAATTTGTGGGGCTGCCGCTTAGGCTTTTATTAAAGACTCTGTTAATGCTGAGGGAAAGTGGCAGATCTAGACTGGGAGCTGCGCCCCCTCCGCGGGTCCCGTCCCCACTGTTGCCGGGGCGACGGCCCTGCCTTCCACTGAGCATGCCCAGGAGGGGCATCTGCTGTGTCAGGGCTATGGAAGCTGACAGCCAATCAGAGCGGTTCAAACTATGTGACCTCGCCCGTCAAGCTGTCCAGGGCAGGGATATGAGGCCCACCCTGGCCAGGCTGGGCTGGATGGGGTGGGTGGGGGGAGCGGGCGGGGTGTGGGCATAGGTGCAAAGGCTGGAGCTGGGTGGGCAGAGGACTCAGGAGGCCAAGCAGAACAGGGCCAAAGAAGTTGCTGACAGGAACATGTCCACCAAGCCTTTCCCCACAATCCCCAAGTGACTGAAATATTAATCTGCCCCAAGGCGCTGCAGCTGACAGAGAGCTGCTTCACAGACAGCAAGTGTCATTTTATTAAAAAATAAAGGAAAATGGCCCCCTCCCCTTCACTTGACCTTTCTTTTCGGGAAAGGAGCTTTTTCTTAAGAAAACAAAGTACTTGACAGCCTGGCCTCCAAGTCCCGTGTGGCCCCAGCCTGCAGGCACCTGACCAGAGGTGCACGGCCCTGGGCAGTCTGGCCTGACCCTCCGACACGTGGAGTAGAAGGTGGGTGTCGGCTGACAGGAGTGTCCCAGTGGGAAGACGCTAGTTTTCAGAACTCAGAGTCCACATTCCAGGAGCTCCCCAAAGCCACTAGCGCAGGGTCCCCAGGGAAACAGGGCCCTGACCCTCCAGCCAGCTCAAGCTCAGGGGTACCACAGGGACCCTCAGTCTTGGTGAGTCTCGAGACATTCTCAGGAGCCAGACTACTGAGGGCCAACTTGGCCACCTCCCAGGGGGTGTATTTGGAAACAGTATATCCCTCCACTGTTCCACCAGCTCCACAAGGCAAGGACTTTGTCTGTCGTCTTCCCCGCCACGTCCCCAGCCCCTGGTCTGGCGCCTGGCTCTGCAACAAGCTGCCCTCCGTGAGCATCAGTGGTTGATGAATGAGTGAATGAAGTGAGCCCCAGACAAAAGCAGAACTCTTCTTAAAGATCTTACTAATGCTAATTACCTGGATGGGGAAAAACAGACAGAGGAGCAAGGGAAAGAAAAAAGCCAAAAAAAAAATTCAGAGAAAAAAAAAATAGAACATTTTTTTAAGGAGCAGAAAACTTGAGAGAAAGGGGAATCACTCTCCATGATGAGTCAGAGGAAAGACAGAGACATGACCCCAGCAACTCTGACACAGCTGCCACTGACCAGATGTGGCTCAACTGAAAGAAACCCCAATCCAGGTCTCGGTCCCACTAGCCAATTTCAAGTACTCAACAATCATGTGACAAGGGGCTACCATATTGGACAGTGCAGAATGGAATGCCTCCACTATCACAGAACTTGTGACTGTACAGGGCTGATGGAGAGCGAGAGCCTGGGCAAGGCATCCTTGGTCTCAAGGGGCTGTCCAGGCCTGAATCCCCTGAGCATCACTGTAGTGCGGCCACCCCGGCCCTGGGCTGAAGTCGTGTCCCCTCCTGTCACCTGGAGGAGGTCCTAGGGAAGCCTGGGGCTCAGGGTCGGCTCCCACTGGGGCTGGACTTGTACATGGCAGGGTAGGGGGAGCTCGCAGAGGCCCTGGGGAT
This sequence comes from Muntiacus reevesi, assembly GCF_963930625.1. Lineage (NCBI taxonomy): Eukaryota > Metazoa > Chordata > Mammalia > Artiodactyla > Cervidae > Muntiacus > Muntiacus reevesi. Next base: position 89,150,177 of record NC_089253.1, on the reverse strand, counting down.
GCACAGATACCCTGTGAGGCCAGGATTACTGCTCCTACTTCACAGATGAAAAGACAGAAACAGGAGTTGCCTGGGATGGGCAGGCCAGAGAGAGGGGCCCCAAACAGGAAATAAAGAGGATGGAGGCAAAGACCAGGAAAGAGGGGTACAGGGGTCTTAGGGCCAGGGATAGAAAGCCACCCTTGCCGAACACCCCCACTCTGCTCTGCACGGGGACAAGGGAGCTCCTGGGGTTGGAGAGGAGCGGGCTTCCCAGGCAGGGCCCAGCCTGCTCACCTGGGTCAAAGGGGGAAGAGGGCTTGAGGGCGGCTGCGGCCAGCCTGGCCATCATGGGCGAGATGAGGCCTTTGCTGGCTGAGATCCTCTCCATGATGGTGGCAGGGGGCACGGGGACGGAGGCAGCCCCCGCCGCCGCCGAGTCACAGGCTCCCGAGGCCACCAGGGCGGGCGTGTCAGGGGTTGCTGAGCCTGCTGTCCCAGACGACATGGCACCCATGAGGCCAGGGGTACCCACTGGCAGGGAGGCACTGCCCCGGCCAGGAAGGATGGGGAAGTAGGGTGCGGTGCTGGGCAGGCCAGAGTTGGAGAGAGCCAGCGCCAGGGGGATGGAGCCGGGCAGGCCCTGGGCCAGCAGCCCCGAGATCTTGCTGTTGGGAGGCTTGGTGGCGCTGGGCACGGCCTCAGAGGTGGCAGTGGCCGCGGCCAGGGAGGCGGAGGACTGCTGGCTGGTGGGGGAGGCGCTCAGGCTGGAGTTCTTGCTGCTCAGGGCCGAGAAGTCGACCAGGTCGTCGTTGCTGGACTCCTCGTGCTCCGTGTCCTTGGCGCCCAGCAGCGAGGGCGGCAGCCCCAGCACGCCGGAGCCGGAGGCGCGTATGTGCCTGCGCTCGTGCTTGCGCTTGTGTGAGGTCATCTGGCTGGTGGAGGTGAAGGTGAAGCCGCAGCCAGCGCGGATGCAGTGGAAGTGGTTGGTGGCCTTGCTGTACACGCAGCCCTCGTACTTGCACTCCTCGTACTTGTAGAACTTCTTGAAGCCGTCCTTGGCGTAGGCGTCGTCCTTGATGTGGTAGCTTTTGTGCTTCTCGATGTCACACTTGTTCTTGAAGGTGAACGTGCAGCCGGGGCGCCTGGGGGTGGAGGGGGGGACGTTGGGAGGCTGTCATGGAGCCTCGCGAGGTCAGGAGGACTCCCTGCCCTGCTCCCACGGTGGCCCCAGGAGGGATGGGCCTCAGGGTGGAAGATCAGGCTGGACGCTCAGCTGGGGCCTCGGAGCAGCCCTTGGCTCCTGTTCCTACTGCCCTGAGGACGCAGGGCTCTGAGCCACCCAGGGACCTGGGGCCCTGCCTTCTGGCCCTCCCCAGGCCAAGAGCCTCCCCGGCTGCCTCCGCTCACCTGCAGTGGAAGTGCGTGGTCTTCTGCCCGTAGAACTGACAGTCGGCTGTGCCGCAGTCCTCGGTGGCACGGAAGCGCTGGAAGCCGTCGTTGATGAGCTGGGTGTTTTTCTTATGGAAGTTCTCGTGGGTCATCACGTCTGATGTGCTCGTGTACACCTTGTTACAGCCCACCTGCAGGGGCCAGAATGGCAGTCAGGGGAGCCGAGGCCAAGCACCCCGGTGAGCTTAGATTGGCTGTTCCAGGTGCAGTTGACCCCGGTGGGGGAGCTTCAGCACCCATCAACATCCAACTGGTGGGACTGCAGTTAATGAAGGATGACCCCTCAGGCCTCCTAGGGCCTGGTCTGTGTGCTGGGTGCAGGCTGTCTTCAGAGAGCCTGGGACACCTCCCCACACAGGCGTGGGAGTCCTGTGCTGCAGGAGGTGGCTTTTGGGTCCCCAATCTGTGGCTCTACCTCTGAAGCCCCCCGAGTGAGCAGGGCTGGACCCAGGGGCCTGGCGGTCACCTTTAGCCCAGGGACTTGCTTGGCGGACAGTTCCTGGCACCGGGCCCTCGCTTCCCCACCCGAGCTGGGCCAAGGCAGGCAGCGTTGCCATATTGAGTAAAAACCAGTGGAATCCGAACACTCTTGAGGGCTGGGCCGTGCCAGTGTCTGCACCATCTCAGAGCCCGGAGAGCGAGCCCCCCTCTCCTCCTGGCCCAGGTTGTTTCACAGAGGCCATAACAACCCCCTGACAAATATCGGGGGAGGCGCGGCGGCTGCTATTTGCAACCCAAAGTCGCTCCCCCTGGACCTGACACCTTGAAAAAGCCCAGACTCTGCGTGGCATTAAAACAAAGAATTAAACAAAAACCTCCTCAGGAACCATTTGCAATGCTGCTCTTGGTGTTAAAGCCTGAAAAATGTCGGTCTGTATAAACAGCTCGCTGAATTGCACCCGCACCAAGTATGGCCATGGGGAAGGCCCCACCCCGGCCCACCGGGCACTGCCCGAGCCTGAGCCCCGGAGACCCTCTCCTCTGACTGGCCAGCCCCAGGAAAGGAGAAAGGGAGGTGCCCCGGCCTGGGCAGGCCAGTCTCTGGGGGAGGGTGGGGTGGAGGCCGGCGGTGGGCACCTGCATGCAGTGGTAGTGGGTGCTCTTCCCGTTGAGGTGGCAGCCGTGGTAGTAAACGCTGCAGTCGTCCAGCGGGCTGAAGCGCATGAAGCCATGCTGCAGCGAGTTGTCCCGCTTCTTGTGCATGTTGTAGTGCCGGATCACGTCCTGCTTGCTTGTGAACCTCTGCCGAGAGAGGGCCTGGTGGGCGGGAAGCCGCGCCTGGTCCCCGGGCCCCCCGGTCCTCCTTACAAAGAACTCTATTTGGGTCGAGGCAGCCCAGACTGCCCCAAGGCCAGCACCCTGGACTTGGGAGGGAATAACTTTGAAGGTTCCAGAACCACAGACCCTTCTCTGACCTTCTTCACGTCTCTCCATCGTCAGGCCCAGGAGCAGAGAAGATGAATCGGGCCAGGCCTTTCAGTTAAGGCCTCTGACAGGTGACAACTCATTTTGTCTAGTGTCACCGATGGGCCCTGCCAGGCTGGGCTCCCTGGTGAGACAGACTGTCTGCATTCCCCTCTCATTCGCTTGCTCTGCACTCACCAGAGGATGAGCTTTGAACATAAGGGTCAGTCTATCTCAACCTCAACATAATCATCTGTAAAATGGGGCAGTAGTACCAGCCTCATGAGGACACTGGAAAGAACTGACTAGACAAGGTACACAGGCTGTCTAAGCAGTCCTTGGTGCATGGGGGACTCAGTGCCTGGGAGCAAGAATAATTATTACTGGGGAGGCAGAGGGCTCCAGACCCTATCAGATGCCTGTGAGCAGCAATCTGGGAATGTGGACAGGCTGGGAGTTTTTCTGGCCTCTCTTCTTGCCCAAATCAAGTTTGGGTGGCCCTAACAGAACCCTGCAGCCCTGTCCTGCTTCCAGGAAGCTCCTCCGCTGCTGTGCCAGCCTGCGGGAGCAGGGTCAGTGCCCACGGGACATACCTGGTAGTTGCACTCGGGGTCGAGGCAGTGGTAGTGCTCGCGGTACTGGTAGGCGCAGTGGATGTGGCCACAGTGCTGACTGCCTGAGAACCTGCAGGGAAGAGGGGGTGGGCTCAGGCCTCTCTGGATGCCAGCTCCAGGGTCCTCAGCCTCTGTGGCTGAGAAGAGTCTGTGCCTGTGCTACAGAGGGCTGCTGCTGGGGTGTGGTGGCCCTGGGTGGAGATCTGGAGGGGCAGGGGTGGCCCCTGTGCCCGTGAGGCAGAGGCTGAGAAGGCCAAGGAGAGTGATGGGGCCACTGGGAACCCCAAACCCACTGAGCTGCAGACTGAGCCTTATTTGCCCCAAGAGGGAATGCCGGGGTGGGGTTGGGGGGGCGCACAGAGGCCTGGCACCAACACTGGGGGGAGGAAGCGGGGCCAAGGCAGAGGCCAGAGCAGGGTCAGGGGAAGAGGCCCAGGATGGGATGGGATGAGGTGGGGAAGGCATGAGCCCCAAGGGGGCCCAGACGCTGTTTCTGCAGGTGCTGCCCTCCCACTCCCCACCCAGCGCCGGGTCAGGTGCTGGGGACCCCAGTCGGGCCAGCCCAGGGTTCTGTGACTGAGAAGTGTAAAAGGGCTCCCTCTGTCCTGGGTTTTCCCGACACTTGAAACAGTCCAGTGTGATGAATTTTTAAAGCCCAGCATCTGTTTGGCTTCCCGTGGTAGGGAGCATGTTCTCCGGCCAACTCCCCAGCCCGGAGCCCCTACTAGCTGCCTGGTCACCACCGCCTGCGGTCCAGAGTGCCTTGGGCTTTCTCTGGGGTCCAACACTGCCAGAGTGGGGGATCTCGCAGGCTGAATGATGACCACTCGGGGAGAACACACCGTGATAACCGTGGACAAGGTGGTGGGCTCAGCCTGCCTGCCCCACCATGGAGAGATTGAGGGGAAGCCCCGTGTAACGGGGAGAACCAGTTGCGAATAAAGATTTAAGCTGAAGCTGCCAAAAGAGCCATCTGCTGAGGCACTAATAATAATGATAATAATAATAATAAAGAGAGTACAGCAAAGCTGAAAAGACAAGAAGGAACAGGAGGGAGACACAGAGAGGGACGGAGATCAGCAGAAAGACGGCTGCCAGGGCCTGGCCCAGCCAGGTGCTGCCCCGCCAGGCACTGCCCGCCGGGGGCCTGAGCTGGGGGATCTGATGAGGTGAAGTTTCTTCACCTGCCAAGCCCGCTGCCTTAAGGAGGTAAAGGGGCAGGCCTGGAGTCAGGTGGTGAGGGTCAATGTCTAGCCCAGCGTGGTGTGTGTGGGGGTGTTGCACGCTGAGGCCACCTGCCCACACCCCTTCTCATCCCCTTACTGTTCCACAGTGGCTTGCATTGCCCTCCCTGCCCCCCACCCCAAGGCTCTGGATGAGCTGTGGAGGGGGGGCGCTGTGCTCACCTGTGGCCGGGCCCTGCTAGCAGGCCCTTTCAGGTACCCGAGTCCTGCCTGGGGTACGAGCTGCTTAAGGGCCTGTGGTCTGGACCCCGTGAAGGGGGTGGGGACTCTGAGATGCGGCAGAGGGCAGTCCCTGGAGGGAGTCTGGGAGCAGGAGTGTGTGGGGGTGGGGAGGCAGCAGGCAGCTGATACTAGCGGTCAGATGGGCTTGCGGTCCCACGGTCCCCAGCATTCCTGCCCCACCCACCTCTCCAGGGCAGTCTCCTCCCCAGGGGCCTACCTGGCAATATATTTCTGGTAAATGTTTACATCTTCAGTGACAGCTGGTTTATCTGTGGGCAATCCGTTCCTGGTGAGAGACACACAGGGCACAGCTGATGAGTGGACGAGTCGGCCTCCTGCCCCAGGTGTGTCTGGGGGCAGCTCCCTGCCCTGGGATCCTGACCCTTGTCTCCCTTGCTCTGTATCATCCTGGGCACTTAAGGTGGGATGGGAAAAGTCCTTTGGCAGAAAACTAGCAGAATTGGGTTCAGTTGGCCCATCTTCGGCAAGGGCTCGGCTGTTTCAAGCTGGCAGGGCTGGAGGGCTCCACCCTGAACATGGGTCTGACCGAGAGTCCAACCCTCAAGAAGCCTGGGAATCTGGGGCCTGGCCCATCTTGCACACAGTGGGGTCAGGACACTTCTGGCTGAAGAGGGGTACCAGGGACCACTAGGGAAGACCCCAGGGGAAAGGGCAAGAGCAGCACCAAGCGAGTGTGGCTGAGGGGTTGGAAAAGCCCCCCCCCTCCCCCCCCCCTGACAACCCCCATGCTGAGGGCGGCTCTCTAGATCTGCTCTCAGGTTTCTGGACCCTCCCCCAAGAGGGATGGCTGTGGCGAAAGGTATTCTCAGCCCCACACATGGATCCATCAGTCATTTTACCACTGTGGAGGGCTTCGCGCTGGGTCCGCCCACCCCAGCCTCCTACCGTCTCCTGCTGCCCTTCACACAGCCCAGGCTCTGAATCCAGGAGCCAAGCCCACCAGCTTGGAGCCCTGAACCCGCAACCCAGAGTAGGGCTTTCCCAGTCAACCATAAGCCCGCAGCTGGCCCTCACGGTGGCAGGGAGAAAAAGCCTGTTATGGGTAGATGGGGCTACAGCAGGTGAGTTCAGCAGGTGAGCAAGTGCACATAAGCACAGGCAGACCTTGGAGATGATGCAGGATCGCTTCCAGACCACCATGATCAAGTGATGGTCACAATGAAGCAAGTCACATGAATTTGTTTGGTTTCCCAGAGTACAGAAATGGCACGCTTACACCATACTGTAGTCCATTAAGTGTGTAACAGCATTATGTCTGAAAAAACCATGCCTATGTCTTAATTAAAAAATGCTTTACTGCTAAAAAATGCCAACCATCAGCTGACAACGCAGGGTTGCCACAAACCTTCAGTGTGCAAAAACACGCAACATCTTCGAAGTGCAAACAAGGTTTGCCTGTATGTGGTATGTGAGTGAGTGTGTGTGCACACAGCAATATGTGTAGTGTGTGGGCCCATGAACTGGGTGTGAGAGATTATGTAGGCTATGTGTGTGTATGTGTAAGTACATGTGTGAGAATCTGGGTGCACGGTAGATGTGCATAAGGTGCGGCTGCATGTGTCCACAAGTGTGAGCTTCAGAGGAAGAAAGTGGGTCTCTGGGTCACCCCAGTGCTGGACTCAGGGTTGGCAATGAGGGTGACGCGCGCCTTACTTGACAGTGGAGACGGTCCCCGTGGTGATGGAGTCTGTTTTGGAGAAGGTTGACTTCAGGTACTCGGGAGTGTTGAAAGGCAGGGAGGCAGATGGCTCAGGGCCTGGCCCAGGGGCGCTGGGAGCAGTGGGCACGCTGGCGAGGGGTGCGGGAGCCAGGCTGGGGGTGGGCGGAACCTTGGCGGGGCCAGGCTTCTGGATGGCCCGGACGTCGTACTTGGAGGGGCGCCCCACCTTGCCTGTCTTGAAGGCGATGGCCCCGCCCATGTCGGGGCTGCCCTCCCCGGGTTTGAAGAGGTGCAGGTACTTGACGTTCTCCAGGTCGTACTTGGACGGTTTCTTGTAGGCGCTCCCGTTCTGGGGCCGCAGGTTCTCACCCGTCTTCAGTTTCTGGATGAAGAAGTCGTACTTGGAGGCGCGGGCCACCAGGCCCTGCATGGGTACGCTGCTGTGTGAGGGCAGGGGCAGGATGGTGGCCTTGGTCTCCAGGTGCGCGGTGCTACTGGGAAGCCGCAGGCCGGGCAGGGGGCCCAGAGCCTCCTTGCCTGCCCGCCCCTCGGCCGTGGTGCCGTGGGCCGGCCAGGACAGCTGCTCGCCGGCTTTGAGCTTGCGGATGTACTCCTCGTACTTGGAGAACCGCGCCCGCTTGCTGAGGGCGTCCTCGGAGGTGGGAAGCGCAGAGGAGGTGGCCACCTCGGGGGTGGAGCCCGCATGCAGCTTCTCGAAGCTGATCTTCCTGGCCAGCTCGTCCCTCGTGTTCTGGTCGTCATAGCCAAACATGCCAAGGAACTCGGTCATGGTGGAGGCCGCGTAGTCCCGCAGCGAAGAGGCCTCTCCTACGGGAGAGGAGAGGGGCTGTCACCTCTGGGAGGGAGCAGGGTAGCCAAGGGACAGGCTACCCCCAGAGAGGGTGGGGGCCGGCCTGGGGAGGGGGCGGAGCAGGACATGATCTATGGACATTTGGCTCACTTGTTAGGTTTTACGACTCTTAAATTAATTTGTTTAAAAAAAAAGTAATTAATACTGGGGTAAAATAAAACGAGTTCATCAATGCCAGGAAAATCAATTTCCTAAATGTTCTGGCCGATGGCTTTTCAGTACATTAAACAAAGTTTCATAAATGTCTCCGCTCTCTCGCCTTGGCCTAATATGAAAGAGAAGTCATTTTACTGGAAGTAAGGCCAGATCTCAACCTGCCTCCGGAGTGGGGGTGGGAATGGGGGCTGGGGACAGGTAGGGCTGTGAGCCAGTGGCTGGGCAGTCAGGAGGACCCCTGGGGACCGGTCAAGGGTGGGACCGGCAGAGCTGGCCTGGAGGGCCCTCCCTCCCCCCACAAATGGACACACAGACCCCTGATCCCCGGGCGGAGGACGAGGGGCTTGCCCCAAGCCTCCTCAGAACCTGTCCTCTGGGCCTCTCCTGGCCCCCCCACCCGGGTTGTTAAGGGTCCCAGACAACAGGGCCGAGGGGGCAGAGAGCCTTCTGATGTGTTGCTCAGACTCCTTCAGGGCCCCACCCCAGCCAAGACTTACGACACAGGGAAGCCTACAAACCTCCCTGCCACCCTCTGGTCACTCGTGTTCACACACAAGGGTGGGCCACCACGAGGAGAGTCAGCGCCGGAGACACAGCGGCTGACGGTCCACATCTCTCACTCCAGTGTCCATGGCAGGGCACACGGGGAGTGCCCCGCAGCCACCTCCCCATGGGGCCGTGCATGCACACACACTCTCACAAGCTCACGTCCCAGTCACCTTCCCAGACACACATAAAAGCGTACCCAGACCACCTCAAACTCCACATCCAGCTTCCCAAGACCGTCCCATTTGGCCTGGGGCTGTTCCCTGGAGATGCACCCCCTTCCACACACAATGTGCCACCATTGCAAGCCTGTGGGATAACCCCCCCCAGGATGTGCCTTCCCGTGCAGACACTTTCTAACACCGACCACCTGCTATAATACCCCGCCCCGAGTCAGGGGTGGGGGCACTCAGGTGGGTGAGACTCGTCAGGCCCCAGAGGATATGTGTGTTCTCTCTACTCCTGTCTGAGCCTGCACACAGGCCCACAGAGCAGCAGGACCCCAGGCTGGGGGTCCTAACAGCATGGCCAGGGAAAGGTGTGGCCAGCACCCAGCAGCGGGCTCTTCTCCTGCCCCCAACCCCACCCGGGGGTGGTCTGAGAGCCGGGTTGGGCTCCGGCACAAGAGAAAACCTAGAAGCATGTAGACAGAGCCTCCGCGCTCCTGGGAGGAAGTGGGGAGGGCAGTTCTGTGGGGTCTGGGGCCCGCTGAGTGAGGAGAGAACAGTCATAGACAGCACCCGGCCCCCAGGGTGGGCAGAGTGACTTCAGGAACCGACAGATGGCTATCCCCCTGGGCCGGCTGGCTGGTGGGCTGCCGTCCTGACCTCAAGCCACTTGGGGTGGGGGACCCAGCCTGGGAGGGGTGGGCTCTGGATGCTAGATTCAGTGGCTCAGGGACCAGGGAAAAGGGCTAAAAATAGCTGGAGGCAGCTGAGCCCTCGCTATATATGGCAGAGAATCAGAAGGCTTTGAAGGGCAGACGGCTTACAGCAGGGAGGGGGCCAGGCAGGGGTCCTGGGGGCAGCCCAGAGGCCTGCATTCCCAAGGCCACGGTGGGCAGCTTGGGCTCTGGCTGCCCAGCTCCAGGGCCCAGGCTGAGCAGGCTGCCTGGCGTCATGCTGCCATCCCGCTGCTATGCCATACCCGAGGGGGCGAGGTCTGGAGCCATGAGGTCACCGGGCAGTTTCCAGCCCTGCCTCCTGCCGGGCCGGCTCGCCACTCCCCCAGGAGGAACTGGGGCGCTGAAGGGACAGTGGCCCTGGTCCCTGTCCCTCCCGCTCCTCAGGCCCAGCGCAGTCACCTTGTGTGTGGGAACGGCAAGGGCTTTTCCTATCAGAGGAAACTGAAGGTCACACTTTTCCTCATTGATCTTGCAATGTTTGTTAATTACTCTGTCACTGATGTGGCGAAGGATAATTAAACAGCTCTGTTTATATCTTATATGCATAATTATGTGGCTGCGTAGGGCTCCCTGCGCAGGGAGGAGATGCGCCCCTCGCTGCAGGGGAAGGGGAGGCTCGGGACGCTAGGCGCTCGCTGCAAGGAGGCTGGGGAGCTGAGGAGAGCCCGGGCCCCAAGTTCCAGCCCTAGCCGTGCCCCCTCCCACCCAGAACTGAGGTCCTCCCCTCCGCACAGCAGGAGGAGCTCAGGGCTGCTCTGCCTCTAAGGATACGTGGACCCCAGAAGAGCCGGGCCTTAGCCATCTCGTGGGAGAGAGGTCAGCCAGGGGATCGCATCCGGGGCAGGTGGGTGCAATGGGATCTGCTGGCTGGCTGTCTCTCCCCGCATATCCAGGTACTATGCCCCCCAACAGGCTCCTTCCCAAGCAGGTACTTGCAGCAAGCCATCTACCCACACACTATCCATCCATCCATCCATCCACCTGTTCACCCATTCATTTGTCTTCCTGAAGACCCACTGTGTGTTTGGCAGCCCATCGCAACCCTGCTCACACGTCTGGAAAGCTGCTTTTTCAGGCCCTTCCCTTCTCACCCCTGCCACACCACCCCCCGCCCCAACCCCTGCCCAACTCATCTCCCCCATTCTGGTTGTGACCTCAGCCCCAGCCCCGACCCCCTCAGGAGTCCTCCGTGGGCCCGAAAGAGGGGTCACTACTTGGAGCAAGAGTGAGGGAAGAGGGTGTGCTCTGTAGACACACCACTCCTCCTCCTCGTGGTGTTCTGTCCCGTCCAGGGCTTAGATACCCACCTGAAGCCTGCTTGGCACTGGGACCACTGTCATCCTTGGAGGCTGCCCCATCCGAGTCCTTCTCCTCCAGGACGCTGCCGTCCTTGGGGGGCTCTTCGCCGTGGTCCTCTTCGTCGCTGCAGCCCTGGGGCTGGACCATGTAGACACCCTCAGGTGGCAGCTCCAGGCCCTCCCGGGCGATCCGCCCCAGAACTGGCGTGGGCGCCGGCTCCTCGCTGTACTCCCCGTTGACCCACTTCTCAATCACCGCCCGCCTCTTGTCTTCTTCACTGCGGGGGGGCCGGGCCACCCCGGACTCGGGGCCACTGCGCTCTTTATCCCGGGGCCGCAGTGGGCTGCCCTCGGCGTGGGCGCCAGCCTCCCCGCCCTTCTCCACCACCACCTGGCGGCTCAGCTTGGCGCAGATGGCGTTGAGCTTCAGGCCGCCTTTGCGCTTGGCCGCCATCGCGGGCTTGCCTGCAGGCGGGTCGGTGCACCGGGTGCCTTCAGCTGTGGGGACGGAAGAGAGGGGTCAGAGGCACCGCCACCCACCTCAACAGCCCCACGTCCCCCAAATCAGAGGTCTCCCCAGTCACATTCCACCCCACTGCCCTGAGACCAGGGCACGTCTGTCCCCTCACTAGACTGTGGGTTCTATTTTCAGAGCCTGGCTTGGACTACGTGGTTCAGAAATATCTTGTAAATGAACGAATGAATGAATGAATGACTTCACGCACAGGAGCGGTCTTCTCAGCCCTGGCTCCTGGAAGCACTTCCTCCCCATGTCTGGCCCCGGGAGCCAGGCCAGCTGTGCCTCAGGATGTCACTCTGCCTCAGCCAACTCCTGCAGCCCTGGGGGGCCTGGCTGGCCCCAGGGAGCCCACTTTCCAGACCTGAGGAGCGGGAATAGATTGGGATTCTTCAGATTCCCAGTGGAATGCCCGGAGGCTGCCATTCTAGTGCCTCCTCCCTGAGCATTACAGCGTGATGCAGATGGCCTGGAGCTGTAAGTAGGCTACCCGAGCACTGGCCACCTCCCTCCCGGCCACTGAGCAGGCGCCCAGGGCTTGGGGGGGAACGGCAAGACCACCCCCAAACAGCTGGGACCTGCCACAAATGCCAACCAAAGCTCACACACCTACACTGGTTTATTTGTATATTGGTCCATCTGTCTGTCCACCCATCCATTCAGTGAGCTTCTGCACGGCAGTGCCAGGGGTGGGGCGGTGGCCACGGCAGACACAGTCATGGCTCACACTCCCTTTGTGCACAGGGGGCCCCATCGAAGCCTGTAGATGGCAGGGCTCCCAGGGGGTGGGCATGGCCGCGTCTCCACACAGCTCAAAAGGCTAAGCCTGGGGAGGGACTCTGCTCCCAGGTCCACAGTTAGAAGGGCTTCACTACAATGGATCAAGAGACTAAAAACACATGCCTGTAGCCTATGTTTGAGAGGCTGACTCAAACAGAGATGGACACGCTTGGGCCAGGACCTCCTCTGTAGGCAGACTTGGCTTGTGCACACAGAGGGTCGCCCCCCGATACAGACAATGCCCAGCAGTCCCAGGTCCTTGTCTTGAAGCCAGCCGCCCAGTTCTCCCAGTCCTGCAGCCCTGGCTCTTCCGGTCCCCACCCTCGCCCTAGCCGGATACCCACTCTACCCATGTTTGTCCACGTCTCCAAGTCTGCACTGCCCACACCCAAGTCTCTAAGCACCATCGTGGGCTCTTTCTCAAGGTTCATTGATGGGGCCCCTCATCACGCCATCCCACCCGACCTCCAGGCCAGCCACCAGGCTCTGTGACACCAGGCTTCCTCAAGCAGACCTATGGGGGGCAGGCCGCACCTGGGCCCCTCTGCCCCTGGCCCTGGTAGAGAAGGAGGGTGGGAGGGGGGGATCCTGCTCTATTTTTACCAGGAGGTAAGCAGCCAAGTGTGTATGGCAGACGGCAAATGAATCTATAAATATTTATCCCAAGGAAGAGGGAAGCAGAAGCTCCCAGGGCTGCACTTGCTGCTGGTGACACCCCATCCCTGGGCCCCCACCCATCCTGGAGCCTCCTGGCACTCGGGCCCACCCAGCCCTGCCCACCCTCTCCTGATGCCGGCCATGTGCCTGGCTCAGTCCCTTGCGGGCCCCCACCAGCTGTGCTGCAGCTGTGTGCCGGGGGCCCACCCCCTGCCCGCAGGCCCCTTGGCTCCGCCCACACCCCCCGACACCTGCCCTCCAGCTGCTGCTCTGCCCCAGCCCACCTGCCTTCCAGATGCTGCCCTCCCTCTGACTCCCGCTGCTCCCAGGGGTGGAGGTGGGGAAGGCATGTGGGCCTGGGGTGCAGGGCAGGAGGCAAAAGCAGGCCTTCCTCGTAAGTGCACACGTGTGAGAGTCGGGCTGTGAGTAGAGGGGTGAGTGTGTGTGTGTGTGTAAGAGCTGAGGTTCAAGATGCCTGCCCGCCCGCCTTCCGGCCCACCCTGTGGGGCCTTCTCCTCTCCCCCTCCTTCAGGACCCTGGGACCTGCAGACTACCCCCCTAGTGGTCTGACCCCAGGCTCCTGTCCATGTAAACATTCCCCTGACTTTCTTCCCTAAAATATAAACGCCGTGGCCGGGCCTCAATGGGAGGAAGCCATCCGTCCCCGGCCCTGTCACTGCCCCTTTCATCTCCTTCCCGCCACCAGCCTGCCCGCTGCTCTATTTACACTGGAAACTTCCTCTGGGAACAATACTGCCCAGGAGGCCGGCTTGGGCTGGAGGGTGGGAAGGCGCGGGGACTCCCGTACCGCTAACCCAAGGCCCGGCTCCGGAGAGGAGGCGAGGGACAGGGCAGCTGCAGTGGACCCAGCTGGGCCTCGGGGAAAGGAGCAGGCTGGTATCTGCCTGTGGGCAGCCAGCCCAGGGCGTCTCCGAGCCTGCAACCTCCGGCCCCAGGGATGCTGGATGGGCCAGGGTGAGCCCTGGGAGGCAGCACTGCACCATTGTGTGGCCTGGCCTCTGGGGCAGACAGTTGTGAGTTCAGGGCCTGGCTCTGCCCCTCGCTAAGCTCTGGGTTCTGAGCGGGCTTTATGCCCATGAAAGAGTTGCAGGACTAAGGTGACAGGGTGCCTGTCTGTGCCAAGCACAGGCCCTGACAGTCAAGCATCGGGGAGAAGGCAGCTGAGCTCTGGGAGGGGACAAAGAGGCAAGTGTGGTGCAGTTCTGAGCACGAGATCCCCAGACCAGGAAACCACACCTGGGCCAGAAGAGGCTGCTGGTAGCAGGGACAGGAGAGGCTGGAGGGCCGGGCTGTGGGCAACAAATGGCCCCTCCCTGGCTCCCAGAGTCTGAGTCTCCCCTCCAGGGGCTCCAAACTCAACAAGCCCCTGCAGGCAGCTCTGTCTCCAAGCTAAGGGGTCCTGCTCAGGGCGGAGAGAGAGAGGGGCAAGAACTGGCCTGTCCTTGCACCTGATGGGCGCTAGTTCACGGTGTGTCACCACGACCCTGTGAGGCAGGTACTGCCGTTGTCCCATTTGACAGAGGAGGAGGCTGACCCTGGAGCCATGAAGACACTCCAGAGCCTGAGCGCACAAAGGCTGGAGTGCAGCAAGGTGCGGGGCTACCACCATGTCCCCATGACAGCTCCGGAGGCTCCAGGAAGTCCCAGGCCACCCAAAGAGGGCTCCTCTCTACTCCTGCCCGTCTCCACCTCACCCCCACTCCCAGTTCCCATAACACGGAGCCCCCTAAAGTGTTAACTGTGATGGGTAAAATGGTGCAGCAGATTGCTACAATAAATAATTTACTGATATTTATAAATATGCAAATCAGCCAGCTTCAGAAATCGAATGAAGGGAGGGCCTCGGGAGAAGGGCCCGTTATGGCAGGAACCGCATCACTCCCTCCACAGGCTGGGGAAGGCCAGGGCTCCTGCCAGCTCTGGGGGAGGGAGGGGGCTCCTCTAGCTGCACCTGGGCCCCTCATCCCTGATCCCTGGGGACTGAGGGTGGGGGGAGCGGATTGATTCCACCTCCTCGCCCAGTCAGGGCCAGGTCCTTCCTAGCCCTGGGTAGCCTGGGCTCAAGGGAACCAGAGGTTCCAGTGCCCGATGCCCATGACTGGGTCTCAGAGTCACCCGTCCTGCCTGGGGTGAGGTGGGGTGGGGGCTAGTCCCCAGGGGATGGCAGGGCTGGCAGCCCCTCCCCACCGGTGAGTAATGTGTTTTGGGGCCGGGCAGACTGTCAGCTACCAGGCTCCGGGTGCTTTATGGGCTCTGCCTGGTGGCTCTGAACTCCCTGGTAGGAAATAAAGTTCTCCCTGCGCGTCCCTTCTAAACATTTCACTCAGTGGAAACGGTGTTTAAGAAAAATGAGGACATATTTCTTCCTAAGGATGCAGTGTCCCCTTTGGGCGGCCTAATGCCCGCTGTATATCAAGAAGTGGCGAGGCAGGGGCCAAGCACCCGTCCCCTCCGGTGGGGGTGGTCCAGGGGGCTGGCCTGTCTGCTGCCAGGTGGCTCGGAGGCCACGGGCACCGCTAAGCCACTCTGGTGGCCGCCCTGGCCCGCACAGCATAGAGCAATATGGTAGCTGGCACCCTGAGCACTTCCCCTGCGCTGGGGACAGCACTGGGTAACACCCCCACCCCCACTCCAGCACGGCCATCATCCTGTCCGATTCCAGGTGAAAAAGCAGAGCCCAGTGAGGCTGTCAACTGTCGCGGTCATCCAGCATCTGTGCGAGAGTCAGACTCGGACATCTCACCATCTGAGACCCTAGGCGTACCTCCCACAGCCTCCCAACCAGGGTGCCAGCAATTGCGGAGCCTCCCTGCCACCCCTAAGGACTTGCACTTGATGGGCCACCAGCCCCAGGGGGGCTGAATTCCGAGGACATGACACGAGCAAGCAGACTGCCCTGGTTCCTACCAGGACGGATGGTTCAATTTAGACCAGGGGGCAGATGCTCGCTCACGTCATTACAAGTGTGATCACTGCGGTGAAAAGTCTCGGTGCCACAGGAGCGGCAAGCCTAGGAAGCAAGGAAGGATTCCCAGAGACACCTGCCCCGGCTCTGCTCCCCAACAAGCTCCCTCAGGGCCCCCCATCCCCCTCCCTCCCTCCTCCCGCCACCATGCAGCCCACCTCCATCTTAACAGTTCCAGCCCCGTCTCCCCAGACACAACCTGTGCCCTAGGAGAACAGGGGGGTCCTTCCTTCCCTCTTGGGCCCTGCGCCTCACTTGGCAGAGAGGAGCAGCCACTGCTCCTCGAGGCCCTCAGCTGGGCCCCCTGGTCCCCAACAGCTCCAGGTGGGGAAGTGGGGGGGGGTGCCCAGCCGCTGGGCCCTACGTGTGCCCCTTTGTTTATTTATTTATTATGATTTTTTAGTCCAGTTAAAAGGTTTACTATCCAGACGCGTCTAAGTGGCCTCACTTAGCGTAAGTAACTCTATAAATCAGGGAAACTGTTAGCATCCACCGCACAGGCTGGCCATCAATCTCCCCCAGGTCACAGCCAAACAGAAAGGGGAGAAAAAAAAAAGAGTTACCACCCAGGGGAGATTTAAAACACACACACACAGCGCACACGCAGACTGCGCGCGCACACACACTCGGGCGCCTCGGTATTTGTACAATCATATTATAGTCACACGTGTACACACACAGCGGCCGGGAGCCTGGCTGTGCTGCGTGCGTCATGACATGGATGCACGAACGCGGCTCCTGCAGCCCGAGGGGGACACCCCTGAGGGAGGGGTGAGCCCCCAGGGCCGGGCTCTCAGTGTCTGCGCTGCCCTGCCCCGGCAGGCGGCTCTGGAGGACGGTGGGACCCGGAGGGGGTTCAGCTGGGTGCCTTCCCCTTCTGTGGCCCCTGCCTCTGCCAATCCCCAAGGGGCCAAGCTTTTCCCTTTTGTGTGCAGGAGGCAGGGAGGTGGTGCCCAAGGACGGGGCAGGGAGGTTGTCAGCCCCAAGCCACTGACAGGCCTTCGTCCCGTGCCCAAGGCTGGGCACACCCCAGATGCAGCACGTGACTCAAGGAGGGCAGCACCATCCGGAGGAGCGACCAGCTTCGACGCAGAGCCCAGGAGGGTGCCCGGCAAGGCGAGCTTTCTGCAGCAGCCTCAGGAATGCCTCACCTTCTCACTTGAGGAGATGTGGCTGGATGCGCACAGAGCTTGGACACAGGCTCCCACCCTGTCCCCAGAGAGACCCCAGACCTAGAAGGCCCCCACCAGGAATGGGGGTGGGGAGGCCGCTCCTGGCATTCTCTGAGGGTCCCCAAGGCCAGGCCGGGCAGTCCGAGGGTGGAAGAGCCACCCAGGGCCACCGCCTCTCCCACCTCGCCCAGAGGCCTCCCCGGCTCACCCGCCCGCCTGCCCGCTGCATCTCCCCATGAACTCTATTTCTCTTTCCTCTCTGAAAACAACTGAGCTGTAAATACTGTTTAACCTTCTCCCCCCCTCCCCCCCACCCCCTCCCCTCCGCACTATAAAAACACAAATATGCCATAACTCAGCCGGCCCGGCCGCCCAGCCTCCAACATGCCCTGCGCCCGGGCCTCTCAGGAAGGTCATTACAAACGACTTTCCGATTCACTGCTCCTGAAATAATTTTGTGTATTAAAACCTGAATCTGCACTTTCTGGGGCCGAAAGCCTCGCTTAATTATGGCGGGTGTCCTTGGGACGGACAGTGATCCTTCACTCGCCAGCCCGCGCTCCAGCCCTCCGCCCGCCAGCCCGCCCCCCTCCCGGGGCCCAATCTGTTTTCAAAGTGTGTCTGTCCTTTATTAAATTGTTTTCTTTTCCACATTATCAGTTGCCATGGAGACCTCATCTCTCGGATTATTTGAATTTCATTATATCTATTGATTTGGGAGCATTTCATCTTTTTTATTGTTTTTCTGTCAATTTTCAAAACGAATAACCATCTAATTTGCGTCAGTGCTGATTATGTTTGTCCCTCAATAGAGGTCGGCAGCTGCGCTGGGGAAACAAATCAATGAAAAACCATCATAAAACTCCCCACTCCGGTCTCCAGGATGTGTGGGTGACATTCCACGCCTGCGAGACACACACTCATCAGCTCCAAGTTCGGCTACGGTGGCGGCTGCTCCTCTCCACGTCCGCCTCCTCTGGCCTTAATATTTAATTCTGCGATTTGGGGCATTATTAGTGGTGTTTTTATTAGTGCGTGTGCATGTGAGTGTGCTGTGGCGTTCATTTGTGGGTGAGGCAGGGAAACCCCAGAGGAGGGCATGGTGGACGGTGGGAAGTGGAAAAAAGAGGGGACACCCAGAGGAGGGGACGGGGCCCGGGATCACCGGGAGGACCACGATGAGGGCTTGGGAAAGAGGGGACGCAGAAGTGGGACTGAGCCAAGGGGAGGAGAAGAGGGAATTCAAATTGCTTACTTTGTTGGTTTTTTTTAAATAATTTATGCAATTTTAAGCATTTATGTATAAATTTTTTAATAAGCCACCCTGGAGCAGGATGGCCATTAACATCCCAACGTCCTTCTGTCCAATGGGCTGGCGGAGAGGATCAATTTCTGAGAGTACTTTCCCTTTTTTATGACATGATAAAATGCTTTTAAAGCAACTTACACAAATATGGAAATTTTTTTTTCTTTTTTTCCCCCGTCCCCTCTCCCTTCCCCTAACAGCCTTCTTATCCACCGGGGATGGGGGTGTGCGCGCGCGCGCACGCACACTCGCGCTCACGCTCTCGCTCCTGAGGGGGGAGGGGGCGGGGGGCTGGCCAGGAGAGAGCCCCAGTTCTAACTGGAACTGGCCGCCTGTCCTTCTAACAAGGGCATAAACTTTCATTACCCATGCACGCAGTCAAAGACAATTTAGGGAAACGCGCTGCTCGGAAAAGGAAAACCTCAGCGATTCGTGGCCCATGCTGCCGCTGCCATCTGGGGGGCTGCTGAAACCTCCAGCCCCCAGTGAGATGGAGCCAGAGCCCTGAACCTCGGACCCTGCCAGGCAGGAGGCGGGGAAGGGCCCCCGAGGGTCACAGCCATAGAGGGAGAGGAGGGACCAGACAGAGCCCTGGGAGCAACCAGCACGGGCAGGCTGGTCATGCTCCCCCCACACCCCTTCACTAACCCCAGTCAGGCATGAGCCCTTGAGGGCAAGCACAGGATTCCAGGGCTGTCCCAGAGTGGACACTCAGCTCTGTGGATGAACAGACAGAGGGACCGAGTGAAAATTAAGCAGGAAACTTGTCCAGATTGCAGGGGTCCACGCTGGAGACTCACGGTGCCGGGGAAAGGCTCTTTCTCCGGGTGTCACCTCCTACAGAAGTGGGTCTGGCAGGAATGCTTCTGTGTGTAAAGGATCAGGGCTACCAGAGCGAGAAGGGGTGTCCTGGCCACTACCACTCTGACCCTGCACTTGAACCCCTAACTCCCTGAGATGAAGCCAAACCTTGTGAGGAAGAGGGCAAGTGGCTGAAGACTTAAGGACGATCCTTATTTCCATGTCCCCTTTACCTTCCAGACCCTCGTCCTGAGGGCTGGGGCAGGTGGAGGGGCCTGAAGGATGAGCCCAGTCCCAGGACTGAGGGGGATGACCCTGGTTCCCAGGGCGGACTGGGACGGCATTCACCCTGCTGAGACCACACCTGGGCAGCTGGCCTTTAGCAGCTCCCAAATAAGATACACTGACATTAGAAACTTGGTGCGTATGCTACATCACTACAGTCGTGTCCGACTCTGCGACCTCACGGACTGTACCCTGCCAGTTTCTCTGTCCATGGGATTCTCCAGGCAAGAATACTGGAGTGGGTTGCTGTGTCCTCCTCCCGGGGATCTTCTAGACCCAGGGATCAAACCTGCGTCTCTTATGTCTCCTGCATTGGCAGGCGGGTTCTTTACCATTAGCACCACCTGGGAAGTCCTAGAAACTTGGTCCCCCTCTTAAAAACTTGCCGTTTGAAGCAAGTTACACCTCTGCCCTGGACATCCGTGTCCTCACCTGAGATGCCGGGTTGTTGAGAAAGAGGACGTAGGTGACATGCCTGGCGCAGTGCCACGCAGCAAGGTGCCTAACACCACACTGGATGGTGACTGTGGACAGGGGCCCCGTCTCCGGAGCAGGAAGGGCTGTTGCGGTCAGCGCAGAGTCCAACCCTGCACGGCCCAGCCTTTGCCCAGAGATCTGGGAGGTCTCAGCCTCTTCCTGCCTCCCCCCGCGCCCCAAGCTCAACTTTCTCCTGGGGCACTCCCACCCTGGAGCCCCCGAGCATCTCTCCAGACGCATCCTATTCCCTGGTAAGCCCGACCATGGGCAGCCCAGGAAAGGCCTCACAGTATCCTCGACCTTCAGCGGCAGCCACGTGGGCGCACCCCTGGGGTAGCCTGTGGTCAGGCTACCCCAGCGCTCTCGGGACGCGAGTAGAGCAGGGCTGCACCCACCCTCCTCCTCACTGGTGCTCAGCCCACCACCTACCCCCCAACTGTCATTAAAATAACAAGTTTCTGTTACAATCTAAACATTCCCACATCGCATAAAGGGTTATATTACACCCGAGTCACTCCCGGGCCCGTGTTTGCACAGAAAAGCCCACGGCAGGTCCCCCCTCCTGACGAAGTGACTTATTAAAGTTTAAACAGTAATTAACAGAACAATAAAAATAAAGGGATGTTTGGGGAGTCATAGCGCACACAGGGTTTTTGGCAGTGCCAGCAGTTTTTCAGTGCCCTGTGCTGGCAGCAAAATGTGACTGTGAAGCCAGGGGGGACGGAGGACCGGGCCGGGGTTGGGCCGGGGAGACTCTGGGCCCGGAGGGGGAGAAACTGAGGATGGACGGGAGTGAGGGGATGAGAAGGCTGCTGGGAAGCCCTTCTGGAATCTGTGTGGGGCCACCAGCCCTGCCAGGATCCTGGGTGGCAGACTGGGCGTGGGGGGAGCAGGAGAGGCTGTCTGATAGCCACAGTAAGTCCACCGAGCTAGGCTGTAGAGGCTCTGTGATGCGAGGGCCCAGTTTGGCCCCGGGCCCTTGCTAGGAGTCCAGTGCCCTGATCACATCCAGCCAACGCCGGCATGGACCCGACCAGGAGAGGGGGGGTCGTCGGGTACCCTGGTCCTGTGGGCATCACCAGACCCTGCAGCTATTCATTCCTGGGGCTGGAGCCCGGCCACTCTGGCTTCTCTCCCAGTCGGGCAGGGACCTCTCCCTGTTCCTGTGCTTGGGGCACTGCCGTGCCAAGAACTGTCCTGAAGCCCCTGGCCTCTACTAAGCATGAGTAAAGACTCAGGGGGAGCTTTCCTCTCCACCCTCTGGGAGGTGGAGACCAGCTGGCCCACTATTGCTGGGTTCCGCCTGAAGGGAGGAAGCACCCGGCTGGCTAGGCCAAGGTGGGCCCTCTGCTGGGCCCTTCACTTGCAAAGGTCCTCAGGGAGCCGGCCCTGGGGGGCTGGCCTAAGGCCAGGCCACTCATCTTTCACTGCTCCTGTTCTCCCTCCGCAAATCCTACCTAGATGCTTAGACACCTGGGCTGAGGAGATGGAGGTCTGGAGGGATGGGGGAAGGGGACAGCAGAGAACCAAGGAGGAGCCTCAGAGAGAGGAGGGCCTCCACCTGGACGAGGCCAGTGAGCTTGGTACTGTTTCCTCAAAGACTTGGGAGCTGGGGAAGGAGGGACCACAGGAACGCTCTGTGGCTCATGCACTCATGTTATGTGACCAGGCGATGGTACCAAGGTACTACTGGGCAGGCCCTGGACCACCGGCTCCCCAGGCAGCCCTCTCAATTCTTCCAGACTCCCCAGGCCATGGATGTCACAGACTATGGTGCTGGGTGCTCTCCCAGGCTGTCCTCTTATAACCCAGAGCTCATGGCCAGTCTTGCTGCCCTCGCCTGCCCTTCCTCTCCAAGGAGAGCCTCTCTGTAGTCACTGTTCTCACCACAGAACGTTAGCTCCCCAAAGCGTTTTGCAGTATGGCATCCCCAACTCAGGTTCTCCCCACTAGGGCAGAGCAAATGGTCCAGTGTGGGGCCACCATGAGGACTACGACAGGGGTCTCCACCCTTCTTTTGGCCTTCTCCATCTCCCTTGGGTCTCCGTGAGCCAACCTGCCCTCCTGCCTGCCTGGGGATCCTAGTTCTGCCATACCCTGCCTCCACCCTCGTCCCCACCATTGACAGCCTGGACCAACGTCAAGCCCAGAGAACAGCCTCTGACCCCAGGCAAGCAGCCCCACCAGATCCTGGCACCAGCTCCTCTGCTGGTTCCTCCACATCACAGCTTCAGGGGCTGACAGGAGTGGCTGCAAGCCATGCATGGAGGCGAGATACTGGGCTGAGCTGAGAGGTTCTCTCCAACCTCATGTCTCCTGGGATCAGGTTCCTGGGCTGCTGGCGGGCATAGAGGGCAGGAACTCACCAAGACTGGGCCTTCATGGTGCCTGGCCATGCTGCTGCCTCCCTGCAAGGCTCCTGCAGACCCAGGCGGCCCGGGGAGGATAGGGCCCCAAGGCTCTCAGTGCTGCCCGGGATCTGGGCACAAACTTTGCCCCAAAGACATGGAGAAGAGCCAGCAGCTTTCCCTTTCCCTCTTTCCCAGGCACAGTTCTTTGAGGCTCCACCCCTTGCCCCAAGATGAAGGACTCTTGGTGAGAGGAGAGTGATGCTCCCCAAGAAGCTTTGAGAAAGGGACAGGTGATGCTTCCCAAGTGCCCAGCTGCTCTGCTCAGGAGCCAGGCTGCAAAGAATGACAGGGGCTCCAAAGCCCTGGCCAGAGGAGGCCGACTGAGTTACCCAGCGTCAGGGGCAGGGAGGGTGTGCTGGGGGTTAGCAGGAGGACCGGCGGAAGGCAGGGCCCCAAGGAGGGCAGGTGGGGACAGAGACCTAACCGCTGTGCTCTAAGGTGGGCAAACTGGGGGCAGGTTGCTCATCCTAATCCACTGTTTCTAGAATCCCCAGCTTCTCCCCTGCCCCCCGTGGCCCGGCATGGACCCCTGGCTGGACAAGGCGCTCCCAAGGGTGGCAGCTCTTGGGGCAGAGGCTGCCCTACCTGGGTACAGAACTTGAGAACCGGAAGGGCTTTGAGGCCCAAGATGGCTGAGAGACTTGTTGAAAGCCCAGGTCACTCACTTGTCAGGACCAAACAAATCCAGTAACCCAATTCCTCATCTAGGCCCTCTCATGACCAGCAGATCACACTGCTCATTTGTGTTTAAAAGTTGAATTTCCTGCAGCCTTGGAGACAATCCCCTCCAGGGCCCATCAGCCCCGAACTACACAACGATTCCCTGCTGGAGAGGCTTCAAGCCCCTCACTTGCTCCCTTGGGCAAGGACCCTAGATGGTTCTAAAGTAGCCCCCCTGGGGTGCAGGGCCCAGAAGTCAGGCTCCTTAACTCACTGAGGGAAGCACAAGTGGTGTCTGGCTCTGTGACCTGGCTTACCAACGGAAATGGGCAGGACACCTGGATGGGTGACCATGTGTTGCAGGAAGAGGCTTCCTCTTTCAGGGACTGAGACCCACCCTCCCCAGAACTGTGAGCTGTGCTATGAAGGGGAAACAGGGCACGCACCATTCTGGGAGGAGAGGAGAGACCTGGGAGAGAGAGGTCCGGGGCAGGTAAGCACAGCCTCCGGGAATCCCAGGGAAGAAGGTGGGGATGGTAGCAGGTGGCAGAGGGGTGCTGCGGATACTGTTGCTGCCCCCACCCTCCCTACAGCCCATCTCCACAATCCCCCGGCTGAGGCCAATGATGATGACATGAGGGGACTAATTTAGGAGTATTTTTAAAACTGTGGCCCTGGTGGAGGGGTTTAGCAGTTGTCAGCCATCTGGAGTAAGGAATTACTGTCACCTTCCTGATCCTATAGTCCCTAAACCCAAAGCTGGTTACAGCTCAAGGGGGAGGCAGCAGGTGGGTGGGGGCTGGGGCCCGTCCCAGGGAGATGCCCACAGGCCAGGAAGCACCTTCTCTGCCCTCCTTGGAGGGGGCCTGGGGCCGGGGTAGGGGGCTGGAGAGCCCAGTGTCCTCTGCGCCCACTAGAGCTCCCCCACCCGCTCACGCACGCTCACTCCCTGGGCCATGCCGGCTCGCGCAGGGGCCGTCAGGTAAATTAGATCTGAAAGCTGACAATTTCTGACCATATTTCCTTGATTATTTCAAACAAATGCACAGCAGCCGCTGTAAGGAGATTAAAGTGACATAAACGTCCCGAGTGGGAGGGGGGAGGGCAGAGGATTCAGGTCACCCCCATCCGTCCCCCGCCTGACAGACGCTATATCGCTATCCAATCCAATAAAAAATCCCCCCCTTTTGCTTTAATTAATTTTACAGCTAGCTTGCTTAATTACTTTCAATCAAAATCCTCCTGCCATCGCAAAATTAGAGATGGTTGAGCTCCATTAGCCTAAATTCTTCATTTCCATATAGAAAAGAGGCTGTCTGCATAGCCAGCCTGGGCACCCGGCAGGACAGACGCCCGTCTGCCCGCCCGCTGCCAGCCAGCCCACTCCTGGCTTCCGCTCCATGGCTATCTCTAGTCCATGTATTTCCCCTCATTCTCCTCTGTCCTTGCTCCTTGGGCTGAAAGGAGGTGAGGTCCCGGATGGGGTACCTTCCCCACTGCCCCCCACTCTTCCTGACTCGTGCGGGGACCATAGAGCTGGGCTGGACTGCCAGCATCAGCTGCCCCTGGCAAAAGAAGGGCCAATCCTGGGGTCTCTGCTAACGGGTGCCTCCTGCTCCCAAACCCAGGGCAGACCCAGGGCCCTCTGCCTCATTCATCTTCATAAAGCAGACCTCCCAGCCGGGCAGGACCACATCCAGCCTTGGACTTGGCCCCTAGTCGGTAAAGACCACCGGAACCCATGTTACCCAGGGTCACCTCTCTGCTGACTCCTGGCTGGAGTCCTTGCTCACTATCAGAGCAACCCCAGGGCCAGCTGTCTCCATGGTGCTAACAGGCACTATAGCAGCTCCCATGTTCTCCAGGGGGCCCCATGAAGGCCCCTGCTCACCCTCCCATATCCCTAGTTTCCAGCCTGTGACAGCTGTTCGGGCTCCTCCACCCCCGGCCTGGGGCAGGTGGGTGGTGGGTCTGGGCTCCATCCCCGTCCTGTGTCTGCACCAGCTCCCTTCTCCTCCCCTCGGCTTGCCTACTCCTCACAGCCCCCAACCTCAACTCCAGAAGCTCCACTTCAGGTTTTCCAGGCTACAGCCCTGAGTGTCACCACAGGGTCCAGCCCAACCTGGGCTCCAGCTGATTAAGGATCTGCAACAGGATGTAAGGATTACAATAAAACCTGGCTCCGGATCTACAGGGGCCGAGGGCCAAGTCCTGGCCCCGGGACTCCCCTCGCCTCCCCTTTGACATGCCCCTCCCTCTTAGCTGCCAAGGGCCAAGAAAGCCTGGGCCTCTGGCTCCTCCATGGGGTACTGGTTGGACTGTGAATGACTGTCAAGGGTAGCATGCGGGACTCAGGCCAAGTCCGGAGGGAAAGCAGGACTGGAAGGGTCTGGGGAGGGGACTGAAGGCTGAAACCTGCCCTGGACCCTCTATGGGGACAGGAAGCCAATCTGGTCCTCCCCCTCAAAGAACCCACAGGAAGGTGGGGTGCCCTGGGTCTGACTTCTGGAAGCTCTCAGTGAGGCTCTTCCGGGAGCAGCCTTCAGGGCTGCCCCATCGCTATGGCTGAAGGACTCTGGGGTTGGGCAAGGTAGTGAAACCTGTATCTTGGGAGCCAGCCTGCCCAGACACCAGGGACTCACGGTCAGTCTGCAGGCTCTGCTTGGATCTTGTGCTAAGGGTTAACCCAAGTCCTCCCCTTCCTGGGCTAGCTGAGCTTCTCAAATACATTCCTAAGTACCTATGGGCATGGTCCCGTTGGCCCTAGGGATCCAGGGAGAATGGTTTCAGGTGTCAGGGAGCTCAGATCCTCATGGGAAGACCCATTAGCACCAAAGCATTCCCCACACCACGGAAGGCACAGAGGGGAGGCCAGCTGCGAGTTCCAGGAAGGTGTCCAGGCCCAGACCCTGGGAGGCCAGCAGGTGCAGAAGGTAGGGGACGGGGGTGTGGCCCTCCAGCCTCTCTGCCCTCCACACAGGTCGGCATCCTGTCTCCTGTCTCCTCCTTGGGGAGCTGTCAACAGGGAGGGCGAGGGAGCTGCGAAGGGCACCTCCGGGGGCACCTCTGGACTTCCTGATCACTCTCCCTTCCCTTGGGCACAGAGCTGAAGTGCTCGCTAACAGAGCAGCATTCCAGCTCTGCCCCTGAGGTATCAGGCCTGGCACAGTTGGTGGAAGGGTGGTTGGAAGAGCAAGTTCTGGGCTAGCTGCCCAGAGTTTGAAGGGGCTCAGCCGCAGTGGGGTGGTGAGGTCCCCACCCGTCCCGCCAGCCAGCACCCTTCTCCCCTGTGCCTGCCTCCTCCTCACAGCCCCCAACCTCAACTCCGGAAGCTAGTGGAGCAGGAGGTCCTGGCTCTCACCCCACTCACTCCTTCAACTCGGGAAACACTCCTGCATCTCAGGCCAGCTACCCCTCCTCCTGGGCTTCCCTGGTGGCTTAGCTGGTAAAGAATCTGCCTGCAATGCAGGAGACCCGGGTTTAATCCCTGGGTTGGGAAGATGGGTCAGGAAGATCCCCTGGAGAAGGGGATGGCAACCCACTCTAGTATTCTTGCTGGAGAACTCCATGGACAGGGGAGACTGGCAGGCTACAGTCCATGGGATTGCAAAAAGTCGGATACGACTGGGCAACCAACACTTTCACCCCTCCTCCTACACACCCCTTAGTGGGTCTTGGCTGAAATTTTACTTCTTCCGGGAAGCCCTCCAAACTGCAGGCCCCCCCGCCCCGCCCTCTCTTCGCATGCTGCTCTTTTAGCTAGCACTTCTGTAATAACTCGGTTAATGACCCCTCTGTCTTGCTAGACTGCAAGATCTGCAGGATGGGACCACTGTTTTAGCACAGCGCCTGACCCAATAAATATTTACTGAACGGATACAGAAAACTAAGTGCTTCTCAAGTTCATCAGGGGAAGAGCTGGGACTGGAGGGGGTGTGGCCTGACTTCTGTCCCAGGCCCCCGTGGAGCTCCAGGGTCTTTCCTATCTGTGAGGCTGGGACTACCTGGGACTGAGGCTGAAACCCCTTCTGGGTCTCTGGCCCTCTGGAGCCTCAGGTTCACCTCCAAATGCCCTTCACAGGGCTCTGCCTGGAGAACAAAGGAGGCCCCAGTTGTTCCCACATTGCTCTTGGAGAGGAGCAACTGCTGCCGGCCAGGCCCTGGCTGAATAAAGCCGGCAACTGTTTGCAGGACAGTGCGATTGGCGATTCTCTCCCGCTACTCCTGTCTCTGTCCCAAAAAGGAGAGAGGGAAATTGAAAAAAAAAAATGGGGAAAGATGCCATCCCAAGCCCCACGACCTCCCTAGCCCCTGCTATCCAGTCTGTCTGAAAATGTTATTAACACGCAGAGGGCACGGGGACAGCCACCTGCCGTTGCAGACAACTGGGACAGCCGCAGTAAAGGGTGAGGCTGTGAGATCAGGACCCAAAAAAAGGAGGTGAGGGAGGGAAGGATTGGGGGTGGGACACGGGGCAACAGGAAAGATCAAAGAAAACTGACTCTGGAGAACACTGTGAATGCCCAGCTCAGCAGTCGCAGGAAAGAGCCCCGAGGATGAGCGGAGGGAAAAGGCAGAGACCTGCAGAGACACCTAGAACCAGAGGGCCCAGGAAGGCCCTGGGACACCAGCTTGAATGGGGAGGCAGGGGGTTTACGTGGGGGCAGAGGGTACAACAGCGGGGCTTGGGGGGGAGGTGGCAAAGAAGGAAATGAGAAGTTGACTGGGGAAGAGGGAGAGAGGTCTATTAAAAACCTCTCAGTGCATAACACAAAATGTCAGGGTTTATAGCTTCATTCTTGGCATTGCCGGGACCGAGAACCCTGCACAGAAATGTCACCGCTTGTCATGTTTAATCACCTGCTGTTTGTTAACACCTTCCCTGCAAGGAGCCTGTCTCAATCTGCCCCTGGGCCCCCAAGGGACCCGGAAACAGAAAACATCCCCATCTCCTTCTTGGCCCTGCCCCTGGGGCCTCAAGGGAGGACCTCCATCAGTCATCCAGCTGAAGGCCTCCCCAGGAGCCCCAAAGTGACCCTTCCGAACTGGCGGGCCAGGGAAAGGGACCCACGTGGTCCAAGCAAGGGGCCAGGACCTCTGGCCACAGACTACATGTTCTGAGTGGCTGGAGTCAGGGTGCTTCCAGGCTGACTCCTTTCTCCTGCTGCCTTCTGTCCGCTCTCGAGGGCTGCCTGTCCATTCTGTTTGACCCACTCCTGTCCCCACCCCCTGACCCCGGGTGGAAGAGAAGAGAAATAAAAGAGGACCCGCTCAGATCCCTGCAGTCTGGAATTCACCAATCTGTCTGCTTGAACAGCAACTGCCACATAACATCTAACATTCAAAGCCACCATCCTTCCAGTTACAATCCCGGATCACACCATCTGTGGCTCTGGCTTGGCTCTCTCTGAGCATGCTTTGCTGGGTTGTTTAGACTAGGAATTCTCAGTCCTACTGCCCCATAATTCCTTCCCCTGGGGTGGGAGGGTGGAGTCGGCCACTCGAGCAACACAAGTCTTCCTAAGAACACCTGGCTGCTCTCTACCACTGAAAGCATGATGTGGTTAACACCAGGCGAGGGGCCGGGTCCTTTCTCAGACAACACCTACACAAACAACCCAGTCCCCAGACGAGAGCCCCCACGCAGGGGCAACTGTCTGCAGAGCAGCAAGTCGATCTTGTACAGTTCACAAGGTGGCCCCGTTACTTCCAGAAGTGATGAGGGCCAGTGATGAGCTGAGCAACAAGGGTTTCCCATTCTTCCAGCAAAATCCATGTTTGCACAGAAACATATCTGACAAACATGCAGCCATACAACTGCCTCCCAGGAGAAGGCCCATTCATTTAGACTTTCTTCCTGAAGAGCCCTTCGACCCGTCCGTTCCGACCCATCCGTTCATTCCCAACAGAAACAAGTCAGAATATTTTCAACTCCCCTTCGATCCTTCCCAGCAAATAGACGGCAGCACCCCTTTCTCAGGAGATTGGCAGTAATGAGGCTTTTAGAGGAGGCTTCCTCCGAAAAGTTCAAAATGCATTTGCATCAACAACTGCATTTTATCCGGGTCTCTGCACTGTAGGCAGATTCTTTACCATCTGAGCCACTTCTCTTTGCATTTGGAAACAAATCCCTAAGTGTCTCTGGGCCTCCTGTTGCCCCACTGGTGAAACAGGACAACTCCCTGTGTCTTTCTCCGAGGGAACTGAGAAGAAATGGATAGTCGGTGTGGTGTGTCTGGAAGGAGGGCACTGAGTAGACTGACCAGGTTTCTGCTTCCATGATTCTGTGTGTTGCACTCTATCCTCTCCAGGAAGGAGGGGGCTCACTGTTAAAAGGGTGGGGAGGGCTAGGGGCTCAGCTGCAAGACCTTTCCCATGCCCAGCAGAGGTTTTCAGGTGGTGCCCTGTTGTGTTAGGGGAGGTGCGCATGCACACCCACTCGAGTCCACAGGCACGTGGCTGAACACAGTCCATGGAGCTGGAGCAGGGCAGGTTTAGGTGGAGCCAGTTGTAAATAGGAGACACAGGAGACATGGTTCAATCCCTGGGTCAGAAAGATCCCCTGGAGGAGGACATGGCAACCTACTCCAGTATTCTTGCCTGGGAAATGCCATGGACAGAGGAGCCTGATGGGCTCCAGTTCATGGGGTCGACAAGAGTCAGATACGATTGAGTACACCTGCTCATGCAGTTGTAAGTAACCCAGCCTGGATGGAGACTATTCCACAGGAGCTCAGGCTCTCCAGGACCCTGAGGGAGAGGCCATGTCACTCAGCCCATCTTCCTGCCTCCAGGCCCTGGGGGCCTCACAGGACATGGGTTTTTCCAGTCCTGGGCAAACCAGGGCAGGTGGTCACCACATTGCTGACTTCGTGGAGTGACAGCTAGGAACCTCTCCAAAGCCCCGCCTTCTCGGGTGTCAAGGCAAGCACCCCACCTCCTGGGTATGCTGCCCGTGGGAGGTAGGACCTGAGCCCCTTCCACTTCGGGGATTTGAAAAGCTGGTCCCCATCGTTGAGGTGGACTCTGAACACACATAGAATGTGTCCCCCACCAAGTCAATAGGTTCAGGGTGGAGCCCCAGATGAGTCAGGAGCAGGGTCTGGCCTGAGGTTCAGGGGAGCCCCAGGGTCCAGAGCTGTTTTGTCCAAGCCACTTGGATTTATCAGATGAGCACGGCCTCCCAGCCAGACTCCCTGGTATAATCCTTTCATTAATTTACTATTCGATGGAAAATTACTCCTTACCCAGGAATATAAGTTTTCATCTTATTTTAAGTTCGATTCTTAAAGCAATTACCCAGGCATCTGGCAATGACTTCACCGCTGCGGCCGAGCCCTGGAGGGGAGAAGCGCGGCCCTGAAGCTGCACAGACTCCTGGCTCCCGGCCCTGGAGAGGAGTTCAAGGAGGACTGGGAGCCCCCAAACAACTGGCCTGGGTCCTGGGAGGGAAGGGGGGGCGGCACACCACCGTCTCTGATATTTGCTGTGTGTGGAAACGCTCTTCTCCAGCACCACCTGCCCCATGAACCCACTGGTGACAGTTGTTGAAAAGCCTCAGCAGCTGGTGCCGCGGGAGTATTTTCTATTTTTAATTGTTTGATCGGAATATTAACTCATCTCCGCCCGTTCCCAAGACACACTTCCCAGCCAGAGGGTTTCCCCCATTCCCCAGACCTTTTTCTGTCTCCCTCTCCAGTCAGAAATCTACTTTGAAAGTAATAACTGGAAACACAGACCCCTGTGAGTTTGCAAAGGATCAGCGCACGGGAGAGAGAAAGAAATAAGGTCCTCACCAGCCAGCATGCCCCGAGCAGACCTCAGAGCCACAGGCAGGGCAGGTGGCTCGACACCCACAGGCACCGCTGCTCCCCGCCCTCCCCTTCTTGGCCAGCCTCTGCCTCTCCCCTCTGGTCAGCCCCACTGACCCAGTCTGCTCACTCGTCAACCTCAAGTGGGGCGGGGACGCTCAGGAGCCTCCCAGGGCGGAGGCCCCGGGAGGGAGGCACGCGGCCGGCCCGGGCTCAGTGGCTGACTTTCCTTTCAGCTGCCATTTCCGAGAGGGAGGGAGGGGGAGAGGGCAGCCTCTCCATGGAGCCATGGGAGAACCTGCCAGCCAGGCCTCTGGGGAGAAACACAAGGGCTCCAGGCCCAGCCCCGATGGGATGGTCACCTGGCTCAGCCACTGCCCGAGCTGCTGGGGACAAACTGGACCCCGGGGGGCCCCCTCGCCCGTCCTCAGAAGGCACCCCCCCAAACCCAGCAGCAGGGCCACTTGGCCTCCTCGCCCTACCTGCCCTTGGCCCCCCTGCCGGGCTCGTCCCTCTCAAGGTCGCAGGCCTGTCCACACCAGGAATATTTACTCACCAGACTGGCCCTGTTAGCAGCACTCACCACAAATATGCTTTCTGATAAAGTTGGCAGAAAAAAAAGTTCTAGAGCTGGAAACAATGTCAGAAATCATCCCCTACCCCCACCCAGGGAGGGTGAGGTGGGGCCTGCGAGCAGGTCACACAACCAGCTCCTGGGGGAGGCTTCTGTCGCGCGCTCTCACTTTTCTCCTTCCTGTTTTACCTCCCAACATAGAGCCTGTTGCCAGGGGACCAAGGGCTGGGGATGGCTCTACACGAGCACCGGGTCCTGGCCCCAAGGGCATGGCCCATTGGCAGGGGTGTGGGCAGCGGCCCTGTTTCCCCCGCCAGGAGCTCTCTCGGGGGCCTCTGGGGGGCGAGGCCAGGCGGCCTCTCACCTCTGCTTCTCCCTGGGCCGTCTCACCTCGCTGAGCTCCTGCCCACCCGCCCTCCCTCCCTCAGTGCACATGGGCTTTAATGTTTTTATTACCTGTTTGACTCGCTGCCTTATTGCTTCTCCCCTTAATGGGGCCGTAACCGTGGAAACGAGGAATAAACGGCCACCAGAAAATGAGATGATTAAACAGGTCACCCTGGCAAAACAAACTCAGCCAAGGAACCTCTGGGGGGTGGGGAGGGCAGCCTCCTCCTCCCCCACCCATGGCTGGAAGGCTTGGACCAGACTGGGGACGAACGTCCATGTCCCTGAACTGGGGCAGATCCAGGGGGCGCCCCCTGCTGGACAGTGTGGCACCTGGCCCATCCCTTCAGGCTCCCGGATCTCCCAGGCAGCCCTCCTAGCTGGCCTTGGGCCCTGCACTCTTGGGCCAAAAGGGTGGCGGGGAGGAAGGCACAGGCCAAGAGGAGATAAAGATCATCACCAAAGAGGAGATGCACTGCCTGGTGACATAAAGCTCTAGAATTCTCTCCCCGCTGACTTCCTGGATGCCTCCAACTTTCTCACTGGGCACTTTCTCCCATCTAGTGCATCTCCAGCTCTCATGCCGCGTCGTCCCCCACAGCCCCCCCGGGGGTCCCTGAGTTCCTGGAGAAAGCTCTAGAAGAAAAAGCCAACCTAGGCCAAAGTTCAACTTGGGAAGGTCTCCTCTGAGAACCCCTGGTCTTTGGAGCCACACCACGTGTCTGTGCCTCCGCTGGGCCAACCTGCTCCCACAAAACCTCAGGGTGGAAGGCAACACGAGAGGGCCTTCTTGACAGTAGGGAGGATTCCTTAACCCCTCAGCACTGTACAGAAGAGCCCCCAGGAGGGACCCCGTGAGAAGCTAAGAACAGACCTGAGCCAGCACAGGAGCAGCCGAAACCACCACGCCAGGGGCAGAAGGATGTGGGGTGGGCCTTAGTACACGTCACCCCTGCTTTTGGCCTCACTCCAGGCACTGTGTCTACCCAGCTGGAGGGGTCCTGGGCCTGCGGGGCAGGACCTAGAGAAGAGGGACATGCCACAGTGAGCTTTCTGCTGGGGAGAACCAGAGACAGGCAAGGGAGGGGGCAGAGGAGAGTCCTGGACCCTCCATTGGCCACTGCCCCCGGTCCCCTCCAGGGCAGCAGACTGTGGGTGTGTGACTTCCCCACCCCAAACCACGGTCATGGCTAGCAGCTAATGGGGCCCCTGTCAACCACTTGCTGCCTGTCTTCATTCTCATGCCCACTTTCCCCCCCATGTCATCCTTCATCCCAGCCCCACTCCTTCCTGTAAACCAGGCCTAGAAAGCTCTGGAGGAGCCAAAGCCCAGGTCCTAAGGCAATCAGCCAAGTGTTTCCTCCCCACCGCCTGCTGCCCCGGCTCAGAACCTGGAGATGCACATCAATCAACCCATTCCACCAGCACTAACGGTGGGAAGGCATGGGCCGGCCCGGGACCATGCACTGGAGGAGACAGGGATACCGAGCTAACTCTAATGGTCACCATTATGAGCAGCAGCAACAGCAACAGAAGGCAGGGCTCCTGGCCTTGGCCTCCTGGGGGAAGGTACAGTAGTTTGAGTGCTGCTCTGACACACCAGTGTCACGGGTATAGCCAGATTCTCAGAGCAGCAGGCCCCTGGCCAAGCTCTGATCTCTTATCTCCTTCCAGGGCCAACTGGGTGTGAGGCTGCAAAGGGGGAGGGGCAAGAAGGTAGGCAGGAGGGCCTGGCTTTAGGGAGCTGGGCGGCCTGGGCCAAAAAGGGCAGAAAACTATGGTTGCACAACGGGAAGCAAGAGTTCTGCTCTTCAGGTTGGGGAGGAGAGAGGGCGAGGAGAATAAGGAGTTCGCGGCAAGAGAGGCAAGGGACTGGCGGAAGTCTGGAAGGTGTGGGTGACGCAGGAAACATCGTCTGCCTATCTCCATCTGTCCCAATACCTCCCATCCTTTATCAAGTTCAAAGGCCACTCCTTCACAAAGCTCCCTGGGCTCTCCGCTCGGGTGCTCCTCTGCCTGGTGGGACAGGGAAACACACCTGTCTGCCTCCACCAGGCAGACCCCAGAAACCTGGGAAGGACCAGGTGGCCTTCACTGTTGCAGCTCCTACAGTGGGTGCTCCCCAGTGCTTCCTAAGAACTGCAGGCCCCACTACCTGCCTGGGGTGTCCTCCTCTTTGGGGGTCAGTATGTCCTGGTGAGTCAGGGTTATGAGGATGCTACGCCATGATCAGGCAGCCAGAGGGGTGAGCGTTGGACCACCAAGCTGCCCCCTGTCCCAACCCATCCCCAAGAAGCGGCCCCCTCCCCCTCCGCTCCCTGGGACCACCAGCCCTCCTCCACCTCCGTCCCCTCCTCCTGAACCCTGGCCCAGCTACCCCGGAACAGCTGCTGCCTGCCGTGGGGACCCACAGGCTGTAATTACTACAGAGCAACTTCCTTCCCCCCCAGAAGATGATGAGGAAGAGAAGGAAAAGGAGGAGCGGGAGGTGTGGCGGCCAGGTGGTCAAGGTTTGAAAACCAGTGCAGGGAGGGCAGTGTAAAGGGCACGCCTTGGGGGGTGGCATTGGGGGTGGGGAGCGGGGGGGGGGGGGGGGGCATTGTGTGTGAAGAAGTGGCCTGACTATATTCTAAGAATGCTAGGCCAGGCAGAGGGCTGCCCGAGTGGGGGTGGGTGCATCACTAACCTGCCAGGTCTAGGAAGAGTCCGGGCCCAGAGCCTCCGGGGCCCCACCCCATCCCCTGCCCAGGGACTCGAGCCAGGGGCAGCAGCTTTAATGAGGAGATGCTGCTGCGTGACTCAGCCCTCCAAAGGTGCCTCCATTTATTTATTTTTCCACCATAAAAAAATCCAAGCTGCAACTCGGCCAGATTCCTCGGCCGTGGGGGATGGGGGAAGACCAGCCCAGAGAGGACTGACTAACTGGCCCCAGTGTCCTTCTTAGAGGGGAGACTTAATGGGTTCGTCTGGTTGATCCCAAAGGGAAAAAGGGCCTGGGATGGGGTCCCCCGAGGGCTCCTTCAGACCTGCCCTCACTGCCTCTGTCTCCTGTTGGAGGAGAATGGCTACGCCAGGCTTTTGATCCAGAGTAATGCTCTGATATCAAACAACTAGTGCCGGGGTTGGTTCAAGGGGCCACTTCGCACCCACAGCTGCCTCTCTCTAATGCTTTCTTAC
The DNA here is from genome assembly GCF_963930625.1 of Muntiacus reevesi. Taxonomy (NCBI): domain Eukaryota; kingdom Metazoa; phylum Chordata; class Mammalia; order Artiodactyla; family Cervidae; genus Muntiacus; species Muntiacus reevesi. The sequence continues at coordinate 89,115,805 of NC_089253.1, read as the reverse complement.
GAAGAGCAGGTCCACTCAACTCCTTCCCAGGGTGTCCCACTGAACCCTCTCGGCAAAATTAGGTTGGGAGTCAGAGAACCAGAGACCTTAAAGGTCATCTGATGCTTGTGTCCCTCCAAATGTCACAGCCAGCCTCTGCTTGAATGGTACCAGGAAACCCTCAACTTCCGAGGCGGCCCATTCTGTGTCTGGCTCTGACTGCTCCTTCCTGCCAAGATGGCACCGAAGCACCTACCCCTTGCAGCAAACTGGCAAAACCGGTGCTCAGCCTGACAGTTGGTAGGGACTGGCCCCAACTCAGACTGGTCAAGTGGGTGTATCAGGCCAAGTAAAGGCTCGAGGAAGGAAAACTGAGGACAACCGGCTCTGCCCCAAGCCCAGCATGGAATCTCTTCCTTCAGAAACACCACAAAAACCTTCCCAGTCCCCAGTGTACATCGGGGTGAAAGTGTAACCACAGCCAGCAAGGTTCCTAGAAGCCTCCACTCCTGGCAAGGCCCTGGCCTTCAACCAGTGGCTCACAACAGTCCTGAGAGTCTAGCGGCGGGCTGACACTCAGATCCAGCAGGGGCTGGGCTCAGGAAGCCGAAGTCAGATACTGCCTGGAAGAAGTCTGCAGCCTTGCCTCTCCTTCCCTGAGACTGTGAATCCTCGAAGCACATGGCCACTACGCTGTTCCACTCTAAGAACTAGACTACTAAGCCAATCTGTCTCAGCCTCCCTTGACCCCATCACTCCTGGCCTCATCCACAGCTGAGCCCATGGCCAGCATACAATGTTGGGGGTCTGTACGCCATGAAAGGGGGTCTGGGCCTGGAGTCCCAGCTGAGCTGATCCCAGGGAAAAAGAAACAGGCCTGGTTCAGTGAGTAGCACTGATCCCTCCCCTGACTCACCTCGACGACACAGCAGCAGCCACGGGGCCTAGTGTGCAGTGCTGGCCCTCATGGTTCCCGCTGGGGTCCCTGGTCATCTCTTTGAACTTGCTCTCTTGCCCATTTTGCCCTTTACTTGGCAGAGTCCACCTTGGGTCCTCTGATGGACAGCTCCAGCCCTGGAGAGCCCCTCCCCATCTTCTCAGGATCTCCCTAGGGAGATGGGAGGCACTTACAACTAGATCCTCAAGAATCAAGAGCACGAGTTTCTTCTCAAAGCTTAACCGCTGTTTCAAAATCATTTTCACCCTGGCCTCCAGGTTTTCTCAGGGCCTGGGAATCAGCCTAGTGGGGCCTAATCCTGGGGAGCCTCCCAAGTGCAGCCTGGATTCACCTGTGTCTGAAAGCTTCCTTCTTCCTCCCCTCCCCCTCCTGGCTCCCTCCCCCAGGGAAATCACTCTAAAAGGGCCTAATGGAACTATGTCCTCCTCTCTTCCTCTCTCTCCTCCCTCCCTCCCTTTCTTTCTCTTTCCTCTCTCTTTTTTTTTTATTAGCATTTGTGGAATTTATTCCCAAACTCTCCTAATCTTCCGTACACAACCATTTGATTTGCATAACCCAACCCCCTCTCATAAAAACTGGCTGCTAGTTTAATTAAAAAATGTAAATTTGCTGTCATCTCGGGGCCTGGTGAATTAGGACGACATCGGCATTTTTTATTGCTAAAGACGTCCAGATTGATCCAGCCCTTGGCTGAACTATGGTGGAAGAAAAGGGATCCACATGGTCCCCGAGGGCCTTGAAGTCCTGCTTGAGGTACCCCTGGGGTGAAGCCATGGTTCTCCCACCACTGAGTTACTTATGGCTGGAGTGCTTCCCTAGACCTGTCCGAGGCTGGAGGTGATGTTAACCCACGATCTGATGTTTACTGGGTCCCTGGTGCCAGCAGCCCTTTGGGGCCTGTGTCTCCAGTCTTGTACAGTGCTAGCTGCCGGTGATGGCCTCAAAGAAGAGAGCCCCTCACCACACCAGAAAAGAGCCCAGGCCAGAAATGAGGCCCCTGGTCTTGGCTGTGAGCAGAAGTACATTCAAGTAGTCGACGAAAGATGAGATGGAATGAGCCCAGAGACAGGCTCAGAGGGGATCTCAGAGTTCCCACCTGCTTCCCTTTTTTTGTGAAGAGGGGAAAAAGTGCTTTTCTTCTGAAGTCCTGAGATTAAGTGAAACTTCCAAGTTCAAAGAAAAAGCTGAGATGGTATCACCAGATGACTTCTCCAGGAAACAGTCAGAACTTTGACAACCTGGACCTCCCCTCACTGAATAGCCAGAGCCCAGGCCTGGGTCCTGCTGAGAGTGCCCTGCTCCAGCTCCGGGAGGGACCAGCTGACCTCAGGGGCCCTTCTAACTTCCAGGAAAAGTTCCCAGAGTCTGTCCCTAGAGTGCAGGGACAAGTAAGTGCGGCAAGAGATTCTGCCACCCACAGGCCCAGCAGGCCCTCTCTCCAGTTGGGGATACTCTATGGAAGGGCTTTGAAGCGTGCCCCAAGAGCAGGCTGATGTAGGGGGGAGGATGGACGCCAGCTCCAGCTGCCATCAGGGTTGGAAGAAGGAAGATGAAGAGGGCCCAACTTCCAGCTGAATAATGACTGGGTCCCCTGTGCCCACCCACAAGCCCAGGATCATCTGCCCCGAGTTAGGGAGCAGTGCATTACCACCACTGGTCCATCTATAAGGTCTGCTTCTCAGCTGGGATGGGTGGGGGCCCCCTGTTTCTAAAGAAAAGGGGTGGGGCCTGAGAGGGAGTTGATGAGACACTTGATTAGAGGTGGGGGCGAGCTGTTTCTCCGTGGGAGGGAAGGGCAGGGAGGGGCAGGGTGGCAGTCCTGGCCTCACACACCTTGACCACTTTGCCCAGCAGGGGGTGTCACACCCTTCCTGGGCACAGAGGTCGTGTGGACCTCCACATGAGATTCACCAAGATCACACCTGGCGGAACTCAGTCTTAATACTCCCTCCCCCACAAACACATCTCCCTCCTTCCCAATGCCAGCCGCCATGTCCTGTCACTGGGTCCCCCAGTGCTACCTCCCTTTTGACTTGTTGCCCCAAGGGGCAATGCCATGGACTTGGGCCATTATAAACAACAACTCTGACCCATACCACCTTCCATAAATGAAACAGAAGGGTTCAGAGATCAATCTCCAGGAATTATCAACCTGTTTAGCACAGATTTAAAAACATTTAAGAAGAAGACAATGCCTAGGGTGAGGGTCCTGGTCAAAATTCCATTTCAATACAGAGGGCTAATGGGAAGTCTTGAGGAATTTAAAGTAAACCATCATTCTAGACTCAGATGGGAAAAGAAGTGTTTATACAATTTGATTAAAACCAATAAAACACCAAAATCTCAGGATAAACTCTGCTCTAGGCCAGCACTATGCTATCTGGAACCCTAAACTAGGTGCCATGCTAGGCACCCCAAAACCCAGACGTCCAAATTGAGTAGTCTGTCTGGTCTACCCTCTCCCAGGGTGGGGGCTAAGGGGGATCGGAGCGAGTCCCGGGCCCCTCACTTTGAACTGATAACAGCCGCCTCATCCCACGGGTTCTCAGGTGAAAAACACTCATTAGCCATAATAAGCAGCTTGTTCATCCGACACGGCCTTGTCCCAAATAAATTAAATTCCTTTACCTTGAGACAGTCGCCCCGAAACCAGACTAACCACCTTTCCCAACAGGACGCTGCTTTCAAAAACTAAACCAACCCCCCCCCCAAAAAAATAAAAACACACACCCCACAGCCAGACACATAGAGATCTTTCCTGGGGAAGAAAAAAGGTACAGAAAAAACACGCAGCCATTCAAAAAACACGGAGAACCAAAAAAAAAAAAAAAAAAAAAAAAACCCCACAAAAAACCCCTAAATCCTCTCTCTCGGTGCCCCCCAGCTCCCGCTCCTCTCTGTTCTTTCATAATGACAAGCATCAAATTAGTCACAGTCACTAAGCAAGTAACAAATAATAACAATAATATCATCAGAAGCCTCGCAATCCAGAAACCAGGGCGAGAAGCGCAGCCGGCATCAGACCCTCTCCAGGCCAGCCCCCACCCCCTGCTCAGCTGCTACCTCATTGGGCTAAAAATAATAACTTCCGTAAAAGAACCGAAAGAAAAGTGAAAGAGCCACCCCCTGGTTCCCACCGGCCGGTACCTGTACCAAGATCCATTCTCCTCTCTTTGGTCCCAAACTCTTCGAGGATCGCCAAAAAAAGAAGAGGAAAGAAAAGAAATCTGTTTAGTCTCTCGCAGTGTCCCCCACTTCCCACCCCAGCCTCCCCCCTCGGCTCCCCGCACCCTCCCCCCATCGAGGGGCGGTCAAGTCCCCGGGACTAGGGGAGCGATGAGAACCGGGACCCAGAGGCAGAGCGAAAGTTTCTCCCTCCCGCCCCGCCGGCTCTCGCGCTCCGGCATTGCACACTCAAAGCAGCTCCTCGCCACTCTCGACTTTATTAAACTAAAAGAGAAACTATTTATAGACACGGCCCGGGTCTGGGGTCCCGGCCGGCCCGCGAAGCCGAGGGGCGCCCCCGTCCGCGCCCGGCCAGGCTAGGCACCCGCCGCCCCCGCCCCGCCCAGCCGCGCCGCGCCGCGCCGCGCCCCCCGCCCAGCGCCCGGGTCGGAGCCCCGCGGCGGCGCCCCCTGCCCTCCCCCGCCCCACTCCGGTACTCACCATAGTCGGAGAGTCGAAAGCCGAATTCACTTAAATAATCAACTTTCATAATACTTAATTAATGCCTAATTGCAACTGATTACTCCCCGAATAACAAGTTGTTTTAAAGCCCTGATGTCATTGCTCCTGACGGTAACACTCAGGGTAACAGTTTGGCAGGAGGGAGCGGGCGGGCGGGAGCGGCCGGGGGCGCTGCCAGGCGCCGAGGTGATTGGCAGGGCGGCCGCGGCACCGCCTCCTCCAGGCCGGGCCCGCGCCGCCCCGGCAGGTGAAAGAGCAGAGCTCGGCCCGCCCGCGCCCGCGCGCCCGCGCGCGCCCGCCCGCTGGGATGCTGTGGTGAATGGGCTCGCGCTCGCCCGCCCCGCGCCCGCTCCCTCACGCGCGCCTCCGTCTGATTCCCCCCTCCCGCCCCACGCGCGCGCGCGCTGCTCACACGCGCGCCCCCGCCCGGCGCCCGCTCGCGAGCGCGAGCGCGCGCGGCTTCAGCGCACCGGCCCGGGCGGCCAGCCTTACTGGCTCAGCGATTGCCCAAACCTTAGACTTCGGAGGGAGGAGGGAGGCGGGGACTTGGCGGCCGGGGACGGGCGGGAGCGGGAAGGCGGGCGGGGGCTCGGCCGTCCGAGAGGAGCCGGCGGCCCGCTCTCGCGCCCCCTCGCCAACTCTGGCCGGACGCCGGCGGGCGCGCGCTCGCACGCTCCCCTCTGCGCTCCGGCCCCGCGAGCGGACTCGATGGCGGCCGCGCGCGGACTCCCTCCCCGGCGCCGGCCGGCCAAGGGCTCGTAGCGCGCGCGGCCGAGCAAACTTTTGGGCGCGGGCGGGCGCAGGTGTGAGCGCCGCGGGGTCGCGCCTACTGAGCCTTACTCAGCGGCTCCCCCCTCGCGCGCCCCTCGGGTTTGGGGTGCGGGGGTACCAGGGGCTTTCTTTCTTCCCCCATCCCTGTTGGTGGTGGTGTTTTTTAGTTCCGAGGAGAAAAGAGTCGGGGGCGGTGGGCCTGGGTGTCCCGCGGAACACGCGCGGCGGCTCGCGCTGTTTCGCACTCCGTGGCCCCCCGCAGGCTTCACGAGTACAGGGACCACCGAGGTTCCACCACTTCGGTTTGACTTTGCATTTAAATGCACCCTGGCACTACCCCGATCCCTGGTCTACCCAGGTCCCCTCTACGTCTCTGCTTTCGGGACCGTCCTGCTCCTCTTGCTGCCGGAAGTTCAGCCACCAGCCCAGCCGCCGGGGCAGCATCTCCTCTCTCACCCCGCCTTGGCTACGAGTCCTAGGAGCGCCCCCACCACGGATCCGCGCTGTCACTTGGGTTTCCAACCCGGCCTCTTGCCTCCGCCACACCCCATGCAGGGCCCGGGCAGACAGGGCCCAGACAACCCTCTGCCAAGGAGCCAGCGTCCTGCCGCCTGCCCCCTCGCCACATTTCCAGTCTGCCAGTTCATCGCTGGACCAGGCAACTTGTTCTCTCCTTGCCCTCTTTTCACCCTCAGAGAAAGCACTTTGGTGGGTCCTTCTGTCCCCAGAAGTTTCCGCTGTAGCCAGATATGTTGAGATTCCTTCAATTTTAGTCACCTAGGTTACCCACGGGGGTGGGGGGGGGTGGGAACGCGGTGCGAGGAAGGAAGCAGGCAGGTGAGCAGGAAGCTGGCGGGTTTGCAGGTGAAGCACCTGGACTTCACTGTCCCCAGTTCTCCCTCGGGCCCTCCTGCACCCAGCCTGCTACCTTCTTCCCCTATCCTGTTTCAGTGGAGGCCACACTTCAATGAGGGGCTCGGAGCCCAGGCTTTCTGCTCTCTGTTCTTTGGGCAAAGTTCAGCAAAATGGCGCTGGATTATTTTTGCAATATTTCTATTTTGCAAAGGGAGGGACCTAGGGAGACCTTGGGGCAAAGACGTCAGGGAGTTTAACTATCTACTGATTCTCCCACTTTCCCCTTATTTTTGTTCTTCTTTTTCTTTAAAAATTGCACTTTAGTTCCGAGTGGCCTCACAGGAAGGTTAGCGTCGCTTCCCCATCTGACTGCCCTCCTTGATGCTGATGCCTTCTTGGCAACCCCCATCCCTGGTGGTCACACAACCTTTACCCTTCAGGTCTGCCCCATCATTACTGAGGATGAATAGCTGGAGAGGCCCAAGAGCTCTGAGAGTACCCCAGCCCTAAAATCCTGAATAAGTGACCAGAGCTCCTTAAACAAACCAAGCTCAGTGCTTCCTAGATGTTGCTGGCACAGGGCAGTCAAGCAGTGAGGCCACGAGGTTCTGCTCCCCACACAGGATCTCAGAGAGGGCACTGCGGCTTCCAGGACTGCTCTGGGGTACACACGTGCCTCTGGGTCCTCCCACCCCTGACTCCCCAAAGCAAGGCTTATAGCTTTGGGTTGCAACAGCAAGCAGCCCAACCCAAATCCCAGTCTGACTGTCTGCTTCCTGATGTGGGCAACTGTGATGTAGACAGAAGCCTGAAGACATAGGGGTGAAAGGGGAATTTCTGGCTGCATTTGAAATATGCACCTATGGGGAGCTCCCTGCATATATGGCCCACATGGCCTATAGGCTGCCTATGAATGTCCTTCTGGGTTTCTGAGGATGGTGGTCAGGGCCTGCAAGGGCCTGCCTGCCAGTTACCCACCACAGGGCCGATAGGATTGGCTGCACAATAACTTTGGAGCTCTGGTGGACCAAGGCTGGAGAGGAATGGCTGAAAGGTAGAACTGAGAGAGCTGGAAGGAAGGGGGAGCAGGCAAGGTGGGTTAGAGGGGCTCCCGCCAAGCACAGCCAGTAGTAGACGGAGGCGGGAACAGCCCAGGGAGCTTCAGCCCTGTCAAGATGATGGCCCCCATCAGCTACTGCCGGCATAAAAAGCGCTGCCCAAGAGTGAGGGGCCTTCCTTCCTGAGACACACAGAAAACGAGGCCATCCTGGCATGTTATGATCTGAGACCTGAGAAGGCTGAGGCTTTGAGGTCATGGATGTGAGTCACAGGCCGTGTCACGTCGGGGTCCCCTGATCTCTCTTTCCCTTTGTGTGAAGGGGAGAGGCCCAGGACTCTAGCACCTCTGAGCCTGTGGCCCATTTTGCCTTGAGAACCCTGATGTGGTAACACCCCTGTAACCCTGAGGCCAGGCCACAGTTTCTGTGCCCAGGGCCCCGGGGATGGAAAGCCCAAAGCCACAGCTCCTCCTGGTCTCAAGGCCCTGGGCCCGGAGCCACCGGCTTCTTCTTATGCTCCCCACCCCCAAGGGAAAACGAGGAGCCCTACACAGCCATGCCACCCACTGGGCCCCTCACAGGGGTCTTGGGAAGCCTGTCAGCTCTCCCCGGGGAAGGTTCCCTCGACGGCTTCCAGCGCCCTCGCATCCTCGGTTTGCCCACTTGTTTTCTCTCCCTCGCGAGCCCGGGGCCTTCTCACTCAGCAGCCTGTTTACACACCAGGTATCTCATGCTTTATCTGCTCTCATTTTGAATTTGTAACTTTCACATAAACTTGAACAAAGCTCCTTTTGTTCTTGCACCCCACCCCAGGATCCCAATAAACTGGTTCCCTCTGAGGCGACTGGGCCAGGGCTCTAGAGCCTTGGCCAGACAACTGTGTGCGCCTGTGAGCCAGCATGTTCACACCTGCGAGGGAGCCCGTGTGCCCGCGTGTGCGTGCCCTCCCCGGGCAGATGGCGGAAGAGTGTCAGAAAGAGCCCTAAGTCAGCAAAGTGTGGACGGGAAGGATGGTGGGGACAGAGGGAAGAGCCTGGTCGCCATGGCACAGGGCACGGGGATAGCCTGAGACTGGGTGAGAGCGGTCCTAGGCCCTGGATGGTTTCGGTGTCGGGCCGAGGGAAGATTGGATGAAGAGAAAACAAAGGGCAGGGAGGCCCAGCAGAGCCAGGGGATGAGGCCGGGCTCAAGCTAAATGTAAGGCAGATACAAGGAACGCATTATGGCGGTTTAGGGGCTGGCAGAGCCGCCGCACGCTCGGCCCCGTAATCCTGTTAGCCAGCAATCTCCATTCCGAAAGAGCTTCATTTCTTTGTGAATATTTGTAAACTAGATATCTAATGGAAAATTATAGGAAAATTATAGTGAAATTCATGACGGAGAAATCCGATTATCCCTAATTCAATTATGCCATCTTAGCCCACACAGCACATTTCCCATTTTTTTCCCATAAATACCGATGCCAGGGGTCCCGGTAATCAAATAAAATTGAAAATCATCTTCCCATTAAATTCAATTAGCCGCAATTTCTAAAGCCTATCAGAGATTTTAATTACTAAATTATAAAATTCTCCAATGCTAAATTGAAACCAAAAAAATTGCACATCCTTATATTTCAGAGAAAAAAAAAGGGGGCCAGCAAAATCCCTGGAAGATGCCCTCCTCTCTGTGCCCAGCTCCAGAGCAGGTTCCCTACCTGGAGGGACCGCACGCACTGATGCCTGCTTGCCGGGCTGAGGATGAAGCTGGGGGGCAGGGGAGAGGGCCTGGGCAGGGGAGAGGGCCCTGTCAGGGAAGGGGCTGAGGCATATTAATTTAGCAGAGGGGCAACGCACACCTCCACCCCCAAGCATCAGGGCTGGGCCGGGCCCTGGAGAGGACCCGCCTCCTCACTGGCTGTCCTGGCTCCTCAGATGCCCTCAACTTTGTCCCCCACTGAGAACGAGGTCTATAAGTGCCACCTTCTTGGCCCACGGACATGGCTTGGGCCCAGGTCACAGCTTGGCCTCAGGGCTCTGCACGGTTCTGGGGCAGCAGACCAGAGGCAGCCAGCTTCTGACCCAGGTGCCGGCTCTCCAGGCACCCGGCCGGGTCCCCAGATGGCCTGGACTGGGTCAGAGGTGAGAGGAGGATGGGGCCTGATGCCCAGGGTGGCCAGACATCATGGGATGGTCCTGTGGCCCCCAACCTTCTCCAGAGCATTCCCAGGAGCCATGGGCCCTGGCAGTGTACCAGCCTTCTGGGAGAAGAGCCGGGGATGGACGTGGCCCAAATCTGGCCTCTCCCTGCACTTCCAGCTCATTCCCTGTTCTTTCCCTCTTCTGGGAAGCCAACCGGCTTAACTGGCCAGAAGGACTACCCTTGCCCCACGGGAGAGCTCACTCTTTCACCCCCATTTCCTTTTAGGGAAGTGCTGGCCATAACCCCAATAGTAGGCCCTCCTCTCTCACCCCCCCCCACCCCCCACCCCCCCCGCCATCCCAGGCCACTTACCCCACTCTCTGAGGCTGCTTCTGGAGTCAGAAGAGCCTGGAGAGGTGGCACCGGTGGTAGCATAAAGTGACCCTAGATCTCCAACCCAAGGTGGGTGGCCGGGTGGGCAGCCGCTGGGCCCGGCAGTTTCAGGGCGGCAGTAGCCGAGTTGCTGGCAGCCCAGCTCCCGGGAGCAGGGAGCAGGTTTAATTTGCCAGGCAGTCAGGAGTGCCAGCAGGGGAGGCACCCGCAAACAAAACAAAAACAAAAAAGTTAATTATCTTTGGCTTTTTCTTAATAAATATCCAAACTGGCCCGGCCGGATCTTCCGCTTTGGAGGGAGAGGGAAGAAGGAGAAAAAAAAACCCCAAACCAAATCCAACAGACTCATTCTCTCCCTTCCTCTTTGTCTCTCATCCTTGCATGTATCTCTTATCAGAACAGTAACAGTTTCACATTAATTCCCTAATTTCTCAAGTGCAGAAGTAGGGTCACAAAAGGTTTTTTCTTTTTTTTTTTTAGTTTTAGGGTGGGAAAGTGGGAGAAGAAAGAGGCAGGTGGGAGGGGAAAAAGGGAAAGAGAAACCCAGGTAGAAGTAAAAGAGAGTGAGAGAGACAGAAGGAAAGAGAAGAAAAGACAGAGAAGGTACGATGTAGGGAACTGAGTTTGCTACCTTGCCCCCGGGGGCACGGCCCAGCCTGTGGCCCCAATCTGGGCAGGGACCTGTTCTGGAATGTTGTGTTGGCATTTTATTTCAGTTACAATTATCAGCTACAGGAGATAATGGGTATTCTTCATTTTAAAGCTCCAAACCACCCAGGTCTCACTGGCCACTTTGGCTCCCTTGCTGTCAGCCCCTGTGGCAACCCCTCCCCTCCAGGAGCTTGGCTGGGAGAGAAGGGGGCGGGGGTTGGCTGTCCTTCTGGGGGGTGTGAATTTTTCTATGTGGAATTGCAAGTGTACCTGGGGAGAGACATGCGTGTTGCCACCTGGGCTTACGTGTTCGGATAGTGCTCATACACGCCTGAGCCCATGCTGTTAGAAACATCTGGTAGGGCACCTGTGTGTGTCGGGGCAGCCAGGACATCAGGCAGTCCCGCATGGAGTACAGGCGCCGGAGTTCCACTCCCTGGGTTCAAACTCCAGTTCCATCTCTCACCAGCTGTGTAACCTCACTCAAATCACTGACCCTCTCTGAGCCTCCATTTCCTCAGCATCAAAGTGAATAATAATTAGCGATTGCCTAGGGCTGAGGGTCGGGGAGAATGGAGAGTGACTGCTAATGAGCACCGGCTTTTTTTTTTTTCTGGGGTGATGGAAATAGTCTAAAATTAGATCCTGGTGATGGTGGCACAACCTTGTGGATATACTAAAAACCACTGAACTGTACACTTGGCATGTGAATTACACCTCAATAAAGTGGTTATAAAAAGTGGGGACAAAAAGGGGGAATGCTAATAGCACTTACGGCATTGAGTTGTCATAAGGGCATATGCAGCACACAGCCTGGCACAGAGGACATGCTCAATAAGGACCGGTGATTAGTCAATTCGTGTGGACTGGGGGAGGATGAGTTGACATCCTGGGCCTGGGCTGGTCTCCATAAGTGCATACTGCTGGGGCTTACAGATGTCTACCTGGGGCCCAGGGGCCTGGCCAGCAGGTTGTCAAGCTTCTGAGCTGGCCCCCACCCGCCCCTGTTCAATACTTGGTTGGGGTTCCTGGGCGTCTGCTCCCTGGCAGGCATGGGAGAGTGCGCGGCCCTCCTCCTGCCTCCCCGCCCGGGTCCCTGGAGAGGAGGCTGCCCATTGCGGCGGGCAGACTCTGCGCTCACTCTCCCCGTCTCACAGAGCACTCATATTTTCCATGTGCAGCAGACCGTGAATTCACCTTCATACTAGTTACAGGGTTATTTAGCCTCTCCTGACACTGACAATCACCAAACTTTAATTCGCTTCTTGGCTTCTCACTGCCGTGCCCTCTGCCCACCCCCCAAATCCCTGGGAGAGGATGGGAAGAACCTAGTTCAGCCTCCTCTAGCAAAGCCTGCCCTTTGGAGTGATGGAGCGATGGGAGGTTGGGGGGGGATGGTGAGAAGGGGAAGATGATGGACAGAGGGCGGAGGGAGAGAGCAGTACCACCAGGGCTAAGGGGAGCTTGCATCCTACTCCTTGGGCCTGACACTAATGTATTCAACCCCACGTCCATCCTGTTATGAATGAAGGCTCAGCTGACCGGGCTTCGGGTCTGAGGGCTGGCAGCCCTGGCCAGGACCAATGCCCCGTTGGATCTCAGAACTCACTGAGATACCAGAACCAGGTGGCTGGCAGGGGCTGGCTCCTCTGCCTGATGCTGGACGAGCAGGTGCCCATCTGAGAACCCACCAGAGGGAGCCCATTCTTACCAATCTGAGAAGCCAGCTCTCATTTCTCTGGCCTCTCCCAGTGCCAGTCTCCTGCCAGGCCAAGCCCTCCTGCCCTGCAAAGGCTTCTCCCTGGTTTGGAGCCCTGTTGCCTGTATCACATTTATGTTCCTTTGATGAAGGCAGGTGCATGTGTGCATGCTGAATTGCTCAATCATGCCTGACTCTTTGTGACCCCATGGGCTATATCCCACCAGGCTCCTCTGTCCATGGGATTTTCCAGGCAAGAATACTGGAGTGGGTTGCCATGGCCTCCTCCAGGGGATCTTCTAAACCCAGGGATCAAACCTGCGTCTCTTACATCTCCTGCATTGGCAGGTGTGTTCTTTACCACCTGGCAAGGGGTTCTGCTGAAAGCTGCTGACAAACATCAGATGGGAAACAGAGACTGAGACATCGCCCACCAAGGATCCAGATCATACAGTCCTGGGACTGTGGAGAAGATGGGGCCCAGTGTGTCCACAAGTCCACATCTTCACCCACTGGGAAAGGCCACTGCTACCTGGAGCACCCAGGCCAGCCCCAGCACTGTCTGTCTCTCTTCCCTTGCCTTTAGCAGATCCCCTTTTTTGTATCTCCCCTATGCTCCCATACCTTTCCAGGAGTGGGCCTGGCTTCCAGAAGTTCCAGAGAGGCCCCTGGTTAGCTCAGGGGCCAGGCAAGCCCAGAGACCTCAGACTCTTCCTCTTAGCTACCCTTGATCTCCTGGAGCGGTCACCGTCACCTTCCCCCAAACCTCCCAGGCAATCGAGGTTTCCTCTGAGGACCATTTGGTGGAATCATCATATGCACATATGCTCAGTCATGTAGTCATGCCCAGCTCTTTGCAACCCCATTAACTGTAGCCCTCCAGGCTTCTCTGTCCATGGGATTGTCCAGGCAAGAATACTGGAGTGCGGTGCCATTTCCTCCTCCAGGGGATCTTCCTGACCCAGGAATCAAACCCATGTATCTTGCACTGGCAGGCAGATTCATTACCACCGAGCCACCAGGGAAGCCCAGGAACTCTCTTATTTGCCAAATCCAAGCTGGCTCCATCAGTCATTCATTAGGCAGAGAGTCTAGAAGCAGCGAGGACCCACCAGACATGGGCCCAGGCTGGGGAGCTTGGAAGAGCAGAGGTGGGGCCAGGGCAGAGAGGCAGGGAAATCTATCAATGGGTCCCAGCTCTGCCTGCTGCTTCCCAGCCCCCTTCTGCTGCCCCACTCTGGCAGGCAGGGGAAGTGGCCATGGTGGCCTGGGCAAGAGAGATGTCAACGGGAGCGATGGCAGAGATGGGAGAAGGGGCTTGTTGACTACAAACTGTCCATTATGGCTCAGATTATAAGCATATTGCGCAGGGCTCTCTGCACGCTGCCGAGGAAATCCAATACGCTGAAAGGTTAATGCAATCAATTAGGGTGACAAGGAAGTAAAGTAAAGCCTTCGGAGTAGATGAAAAGGAGAGAGAGGGAGAAAGAGAGAGCGCCATGGAGTTGGGGGTGGCAGCACGGGTGGTGGGGAGGTGAGGAGGAAGAGAAACTATGGGATGTAGAGAGAAGGCTTGGAGGGGAACAGAAGCCTACAAAAGGCCGGGAGCCCTCAACAAGAGGACGGAAAGAGAGATGGCAGCAAGAGCAGCAGGAAAGGGCAGTTAGTGATCTGTGCGGAGACCCGGCTCCAGCTCAGACCTCTGACAGCTGCACAGCTTCAATTTCCTCCCTTCTTTTTCTCCCTGCCAACCTTTTCTCTGGAGCTTGGAGCCTGATCCCAGATTAACTCAGTAGTGATGTGCAGCCTTGGTCCCTGCCCCTGGACAGAGCAAGTACCCACATAACATCCAGGGCCTTCTCCCTAGAACTGTAGCCTGGTTCCCACCTCCCCCAGAATGAAGCCCAGCTCGGCCTGCTTTGCCCTCAGCAGCCCCCAGGATCATAGCTTTCCCCCCTATATCCTAGCTCTTGCTTGCAACAAGCCTGAAGAGCAGAGAGCATGGCAGTCCCTTTCACAGATGAAAAAACTGGTGCTCGAGAGGTGATGCAACTTCCCGGGGCCCTGTAGCAGATGTGCAGGATGTGGGACTGATCTGAGAACTCAGGGACACCCAGTCCACCCCCAGAGGAGCATCTTCCACAGCACTCGCTCAAGCGAGGAGCCTCAGCTTCTCCAAGATGAGGGACTCAGAGGTCCCAGGGCAGGAGAAGGGCTCTGCATGGAACCTGCTGAGGGCTGACTGCTGCCTCCAACATGCTCGGGGGAAGACCCCTGCTCTGGCAGGTATAATGGAACAAAGGAGGGAGGGAACAAAGGAGGTCAGACACCTTCAGTCCCATCCACTCACAAGCTTGAGATGGTTAGATAGCATACTGACTCAATGGATGTGAAACTGAGCAAACTCCGGGAGATAGTGAAGGACAGGGGAGCCTGCTGGCCTATAGTCCTTGGGGTCGCAAAGAGTTGGACATGACCAAGCGACTGAACCACAACAACTTGTCTGAATAACACTGCAAATGAGATATTCTGCTTATCTTGCAGAAGAGGAAACTGGACCTGAGAATTTCTAAAGGCTACAGGATGGAGATACAAGGCTCCTGGGATGCTGGGAGCAAGAGCTCTGAGGAAACTGTCAAGGACAGGACAAGCAGGACTTCTCGAGAGGTGGGACTCAGGAGGAGATGAGGTCCTACAGAGATGAGAGAGAGAAAGGAGGGCCCCAAAGGGACCAGGACTGCAAGCAGTCCCGTAAGCTCAGGGATGGGGCTCCCTGACAACTGCCCAGGTGCCTCAGAGCAAGACATGAGCACAGAGCAGGCTAGCAGTTGCACAACCCTGTGAATGTACTTAATGCTAGGGAACAGCACACTTAAAAATGGTTACAATGGTAAACTTCATGGTATGTCTACTTGACTACTTAAAAAAAGAGAGAGAGAGCAGTGGACAGGAGCCAAAAACTCCAGAGTGAGAGACAGTAAACTTTTCCTGTAAAGGGCCAGAGAGTAAATACTGTAAACTTTTCAGGCCAAACATGCTCTGCTGTAGCTACTCAGCTCTCCCATCTTAGAGTAAAAGCAGCCATAACTGATATGCAAATGAGTGGGTGTGGCTATGTTCCAATAAAACTTTATTTACAAAAACAGGCAGGGGGCCAAAGTTAACCCTTTGGCCATATTTTGCCAAGCCTTGCTCCAGAGAATGGAAGCACCTGGGGCTGAATTTCAGGACAGAAGTAGCCAATCTGAACCTTGCCAAGAAGTAGAAAGAAGGGCTGGGCAAGTCAGGGTCTCCTTACCTGAAGAGGGTGGAGAAAAAGAAGAAAACTAGGACTGGTGTGGGAAACAGATGTTCAGGAACCAGTCCTTCCCAGCTCCCAGCATCCCCAAAAACCCTCCACTGTGCTTCAGATGGCATGAAGGGGCAGAGAGTTGTAGCTCTCAACATTCCAGGAGTCCTGATACCAAGAGAGAGGTGTTGGGCTATGGCTAAGAGAGGATGGGAGTGGGCAGCCGCGAGGTCGGGCTGGTCAGAAGCGATGCCAGGGGAGAAAAAGACGAGGAGAGAGGCCCGGGGAGCAGAGCTGTAACCAGGGTGGTGCTGGCGGCAAAGGGAGGAATCCACGGGCCCCAGCGAGAGCGCAGGGCGCAGGCCGGGCCTGCCCTACACCGGCCGCCTCTGATCACGTTTTCAGGGCCACTGCCCGCCAGCACAGACAATGCTGGGGGAGCCTTTGAAGTCCGAAAGGGATGCCGCGGTGGGAGCCGCGTGAATCTTTTCCCTCCCCCCATCCTCCCGGGGGAGGGGGCCAGCAGGACAAAACCCGGAGCCGGTCACAGCCGGGGCCCCCAAAACGCGTGAGACAAAGGGAAAACAAACAGGTTTGGAGCCAGGCGCACGGTGCCGTGTCTGTCCCCCGCCCCGCCGCGCATGGATGATGGATGGCTGCAGCCAGCTAGCTCGCCCGCCGGGCAGGCCCCGCTATTTACATAACACTGGCGTTCCACCGGTCACCTCTGACACAGCACTGCCTGGGGCCGAGGCCCGGTGGCCCCCAAGGTTCCTCCAGCCACCGGAGGACTGGGACAGTCTGTGAAGGCCCAACCAGGCCAGGGGAAGGAAGGACAGCAGCCTGCTCTGGGCTCAGAGTCTGGGGCCTCCTCCCTGCCAGCGTCCCATGGTGGGAGGAGGAGGCCAGGGGGTGGGGTGGCAGCCTCCCAGGAGAGGCAGGACTGGACTTCTAGGGCTTTCAAGTCCGTGTGGTTCCCAAGCAGGAGCTGCAAGCAGAGCCTCCAGGGAGAGAGGCAGCAGCCAGAGGGGAAGACAGCACTATGGAGAGCTGGGCATGGTCCTGCCAGGCAGCTGACACCTTAGCCTGATGCTGCCCTGAACAGATTCCACACCCAAAGTCAGTGATCCACAGGTCCCCAGCCCATTTCCAGCCTAACCATCAATCTGAGACACTTCTACCAGGGTTATCTTTTCCTGCCAGGTTCAAATGGGGAGTGTGCCTCCGATTCCCTATCTTCATCTTCCAGACCCACCCTGGGTGCTCGGCAGGACTGGGCCCGGCTCAGGGTGAACATATACCAGGTGCATGGTCTCCAGTCGGGGGAAGGACGCAAGGATCCAGAAGGGCTCAGGCCTTACCTTGTCGTGGGTCCTAGAGGCTCCTCTCTTGCGGTGGGGGTGTCACTTCATCCTGAGGAGGGACAGAGAAGAGTCTCTTAGCCTTTCAAGGCAGGACACATACAATTCCCCAGAATGTGCCACCACCCCCTCTAGGGCCAAGGGACTGATGTTCCAGGTTGGCCAAGGGTGTCAAAAATTCAAATACCTGGAGTGGGCACTGATTTTGGACCACTGAAGTACATGCCAAGCCAAAATTTGAAAAAAATTCAGAAAGCAGCAGAGGCTGATCATAGTGGAAAATATGGTCCTCAGGGCTCCCCTAACCAAAGATAGAGAAGTCAAGCTATACTGCACGCACATCTGTGGAAGCAGAGATGCGCGTGTAAGGGTTGGGTGCTCCCCTGGAGTTCCAGTGGCTGAGCGAGGGGGCCTGGGGACAGTAACAGGACACAGCAACACTCATTCTTTCACTCTCTTCCCCTGGCCCCTGAAAATAAAAACGACAGATGCCAAGCTGTTCACTACAGCAGGTGGGTGAGAGAGAGGCCAGAGCGGACCAGGGGCCAAGAGACCAAGAAGCCTCAGCTCCCAGAGATAAGCTGCAGACAGCCCCTTCCACCCTGTGGTCCCACTGACAAGTCACAACCCACGCTGGGGGCCCACCCAGGGAGAGGGAAGATAGTCCAACAAGCTAGGAGGTCTTTAACTAACATGTAACTCAGCCCAGTTTGCCAGGCCCAGGCCCTTCTGCCCAGAATGTGAATTTGGGGAGCCAGGTTCAAATGGGACAGACTCCTTGTGTAGACAGAAAACCCAAGGAGCTCTCTGCCCACTGACCTGGGCCCACCTGCCCTTGCCTGAGCCAGGCCCTGCATCCCCACTCCCAATCCCACCCCCCAGGGCCCTCAGGGCTCCACCCACACTGTTTTTCTGTTTATTAGTTGTTTTTTTTTCATTCCTCCCCACTCCCTTATTTGTGGCTTATCAATGATGCAAGAGGAATAACACCAATTTCCTTAGGCTGTGTAATCCCCAAATCAGATTGGGGGGATTGCGAGAGGTGAGGTGACCTTGTACCAGGCTCTTGGAATGCCACCCAGTCCCGCCGCCCGCCCTCAAGTTCCCAGGACATATTTAGACAGATAATGCTAATTGTACTTGACGCATTCTCCTAAGGAGGGCTGGGTCCTCAGCCAGCTTTCGCTGCCTTTGCTGGGCTGCCTGGGCGGAGGGTGTCCACTGGGGCGGATCCCACCCTGCTAGACACAGGACTTTCTGGTGGGCTCTGAGCAGTTGGGGCCGCGGTGGGGGGTGTTGTTCATGGACCGCTGAAGCCCATCTGACCGAGATGGTGAGAAGCTAGGATTCTGCATAGAGCTGGGCGGACAGAGATAGGGGGCAGCAGAGAGGAAAGGGGAGCCCTGCTGAGATGGAAGACGGGGCAGAGGTCGGCAGAGTGGAAAAAAGAAGCAGTCAGAGAGGAGAGCTGGATGAAGTGGAGGCCAAGTGGGGCTGGGCCGCGGGGCAAAGGATGGAGACCTTGAGCCTCTGCTGAGACGCACCGGGCGGGCTTGGCTGTCAGAGCTCACATCCCAGCCAGCCAGCTAGGGACCTGGCAGGGCGTCGTCATTGTCCGGTCCATCCCACACCCGCCTGCCTGAGATCTCAAGGCGCCCCGGCCAGCCTCCCTTGAACCCCCAAAGCCCCCCAACTCCACAACTCCAATATCTCCCTTCTACCACCTTTTTCTCCCCTCCCATCCTCCCCGGCAACTGTGCATTTATTAATTCATGAGGCACTAATTAGTTCTTTGTTTAATTTTGTGTTAAACAGACTGACCGGAATGATAACGACTTGCAGCGCAGTGTTGCCGTCCCCAACCACCCCTGTTTTCTGACAACAAGGGAGCGCGGGAGACCGGAGCGCTGAACCCAAATCCCTTAGCAGTTGCACTTCATTAAGTCAAAATGTGACAAGAAGCTTAGAGAGCAACTCGCAGATCTGATCACACAGAACAATCGGGGAGGAAACTTTCCAGGAGTTGGTTGGGGGTGGCGGAGGGACGGGGAGGGGCCGAGACGCTTACCGTGCGGGGACCAGGACGAGAACTGGGGTCCTGTTCCTCCCCTGCCCCTGGGGCAACGGCCTGGCTGACTGAAGCATGGAGGCTCTCTCTGGGTGGGATCTGGGACACTCGGTGGATCCTGGAACCCCGGAGGAGAAGGACCTGAGAAGTTCAACTTTCTCTCTCTGTCCTGCCTGGGCCTCTTCTCCTGTCTCTCTCTTCCTCTCACTATTCCTGAAGTTTGGTTCTGGCTTGTGTGAGTGAGTGACTGGGCACACCCTGGGCTTGGTGGAGAATCAGAAAGCTGCTACAGTTAAAGAAGGATTCTGCAAGGCCGGGGGGAGGTACCAAGTAGGAAAACACAGAGCAGAAGAGGACCCCCCACACTTAGGAAGGCTGAATAAGTGCAACCCTTCTAAGCTAAGCAAGAGAAGTAACGTGCTCAGGGATGCTGGCCACATTCTCTGCCCACTATCCATTCACGCATCTATCCATCCATCCACCCATCCACCCATCCATGCACTCATCTAATGTTCTTTAACTGAAGTATTCTGACCAGAAAACTGAGGATCAAGAGGTTGAGCTCTGTGCAGAGGTACAGGGCAAATCAGAAACAGAACCGGATCTGTTTGGCTTCTGGGCTGTGGTACCAGTAGCTGAGCTAACAATGACAACAAGCCTTGTTACCTGCTCCCTCCTGTCCATGTGAAAGAGCAAGATCTTGGCCCAGACCTATCAAGCTTCTAACCCCATAGCGCTACAGGGAAAGATCAGAATGAAGCCCTGTCCCAGACTAAAGACAGGGCCCCTGCCCTCCTTTTACCTGACCTTAATCTCAGAAGATGTCGACGATGCCTAACATGAATGAGAACATGGAAGGGGACATGAGGAGGAAAAAGAGAACAAAAGCACACAGAGAAAGTTGACAAACATGAGCCTGGATTGTATGTGAAGATCCTCTTGCCTTCTTCCCATTGGCCACTGCGCCAGCCCAGGTGTGGCCTCACTCATCCGCTTGGCCAGCCCGCAGGCCCAAGCAGAGTCTGGAGGTCAGCCTTGCCCTCGCCCTCCCATGACCGGTTGGGAAGTGCAGTGGTCTCTCGCCCGAGCCTGGCAGCCCTGAGCTGCCTTCTGTTAATTTGCTGTCAGGCCGCCTAAGCAAACCAATTAAAACTAATCATTAATTATAAAAGAGAGCAAGAAGGGTAGAAGAGAGGGGAGAGGGTAAAAGAGTGAGGTGGGAAGGAGGCTAGGGCAAGTGGGGCGGACAGACAAGGCGCAGAGGGCCTGCAGGAGCTTGCCGCAGGGACCGCGGGCCTGGGAGCCAGAAGAAACCAGAGGCCCAGAGGGTGCTGGAGCGGAGGGAGGGCGAGAAGGGAGTCAGAGATGGTGGGGAGGGGGCTGCCACAGGCCAGGGGTGGAAGGAAAGGCCAGAGGGCAGGGGGGCAGGGAGGGAAGGGTGAAGAAGCTGCAGTGACCAGCGTACCAGGACCCGAAGAGGCCTCATCCGCCTGCAGTCAGTCCCCTCTGGCTGAAGCCGCCGACCCTCCGGGACTTGGCTTCGGAGCATCTCACCCCCAGTTCCCCGGCTCCATATTTATGAGGCTCAGCTGATTACGCAGCACAGGGCCAGGCTCCCGGCCCTGCCGCCCCTACCTGCTCCCCAGCCCTCTCAGGCCACGAGGGGCGGCCCGGGGCAGCTGTCGGCCCATCTACCCGCCCCCCTCCCAAATCCCCAGGCTGCCTCCTGCCCCCTCCCCCACCTGCACACAGCCTCCTCCCCGGCCAGGCCCTTTCACAGGGCTGAGGCCGTGTCAGCGGCAGCTTGAGGAGGGGGGCAGCGCAGACAAGGGGCAGTGTCATGGAAACGGGCACTTTCCCCGAGAAATATTCTGTTTGGCCTCCTTCCTGCATTGAGGAGCTGTCAGGAGCCTGAGTGAGAGCCACACCACCCCGGGACCAGGCGTGACAAAACCTATTTTCTGCCTCAAATTTGATTGATTAAAAAACTTTTTAGGAAAACCATGTTAAAAGAGTGAAAAAGAGAGAGAGAGAGAAGGAGAAAGAGAGAACGAGAGGGAGAGCAAGGAACCAGGGGGAAGGAGAGAAAGCGGATGGCAGAGCTGCTGGGCGTGGGCTGCGGGCAGGGCCTGAGCAGTTGCCCGGCCATGACGCCCGGGCAGGCATGTCAGCGGGATGGCCGCCACATAACCAGGCAAAGCGGAAAGGTCAAAGGAAGCCCAGAGCTTTTACACAGTGGTTAGCGGGACCCCGGGGGGGCCGAGGGCCCGCACAATCCAGCAGGTGCCGGACCCAGATGAGGCGGTGGCTGGGGTGGATTGTCCATGCTGTTTAGAGAAAAGAGCCCCATACTCCAAGGCTGGCCCGAGGCAGGTGGGGGTCAGCGCCAGGCCTCTGGATTGGTTCTGGAGGCAAGCGGGGTTTTGCAAACAGCCTGGGCTGGGATTTGGCCAGAATCCTGAAAACTCTGCACTGGGTCAAGAGGAAGGGTCGAGGAGTTTGGGGCTGGGAAGGGATTTCCCCACCTTGTTCTCAAGAAAATCCCGGCTCAGTAGGTACCCAGCTGACCCACCCGTCCTGCAGGGGCCGAAGCCTCTGCAGGTTCAGCACCCCTCAGCTGCCCTCTGGGTTCATGCCTTCCCTGCCCAGGCCCTTGGCTCCTTTGCAGGATGCTGTCCTCTGTGGTCCTCCCTTTTCCTGTCTCAGAAGCCAAGACAGGCCCTGCCATGGGCTTGGACTGTGAGAGGAGGCTGTGCCTTTCTCTCTAGGACTGCAGAAGGGCCAGCCTCCCCGCTCCTCCCAAGCCCTCAGAGGCCCCGCCTGATCACTCCAGGCAGAGGTGGCTCAGATCTTCCTGGCGTCCATGCTCTCCCCAAGAAAAGCGGCCCAGGTGGGTGGTTGGGTTTTTGCTCTCCCCTGTCTGAGGGCCTTGAAGGTCAAGGTAAAGAATGGATCTGGCAAAAAAAAAAGAATGGATCTGGCAAAGCTGTCAGCAAGAAGGCTTCTCCCAGGTGCTGGGAGGGGTGCTCAGCAGTGTCCAATGTGGTCTATGAAGCTCAGGACTCGAAGTGGGTGAGGCAGTGCCTCCTTGGACAGACGGTGCATTCTACCAGACAGATGCACAGACGGACAACACCTGCTCTGGACCCTGCCCAGCTCTCCTCCAGGGCACTGACTTAGATCTCTTCCCTACTCCATAATGATCATCAGATATTCATTGAGTATGTCCTATGATCATGACACTGTGCTAGGCCAAAGGAAGGTAAAACACACTGCTTACATGAGCAACAGCAGAGTAGGTAAGACCTGATTCTGAATCCTGATTCAGTCACCCTCCATGGTGTCTGCTGGGGCAGGCAGGCTGCTTAAGCTCTCATGGCCTCAGCTTCTACAGCTGAAGAGGTGCAGGGTATGAGCCCCCACCTCAAAGACAGTTCATTCAGTAATATTTCTTGGGCACCTACTATATGTTGAGTACTCCCCTAGACCTGGAAAACAGTGGTAACCAAAGACAGTCCTCACAGATCTCCCATTCTGCGGTTCTTGCGAAGACTCTGTGAAATAACACACAACACCATGGTCTGGCACATAGTACGTGCTCAACTAATATTACCTGTTATTAGCTTTCAGGAGCCCTGCCTTTAAGAAGCAGGGGAGAGGTCTAGGAATTTCACTCCTAGGTATGTATTTGAAAGAATGGAAAACAGGGACTCAAACAAAAAACTTGTAGACCAATGGTCATAGAGGATCCATTCACAATAGCCAAAAGGTGAACACAGCACAGACATCCATTAGCAGATGAGTGGATAAACAACATGGGATCACTCACACAATGGAATATTATTCAGCCACGGAAAGGAATGGAGTTCTCATACAGGCCATTACAAAGAATGAATCTTGAAAACATTATGCTAAGTGAAAGAAGGCAGACTCAAAACACCGCACACTATATGGTTCCTTTTACATGAAATATTCAGAATAGGCAAATCCATAGAGACAGAAAGCAGATTAGTGGTTGTCAGGGGCAAGGGGAAGGGGGAAACAGGGAGGGACTTCTAACGGGTGTAGAGTTTCTGTTTGGGGTGATGAAAACCTTCTGGAACCAGATATTGGTCATGGTTCCACAACACTGTAGATGATGGAATGCCCCTGAATTGTACAGTTTAAAAGGGTTACAACAGTAAATTTTACACTATGTGCATTTTGCCACAATACAGAGAAATGTCATAGCTGAAGCAGGAGGAGGAGGAAGAGACGAAGGAGGGACTTCCCTGGCAGTCCAGTGGTTAGGACTCTGCACTTCCACTGCAGGGGGCACGGGTTCTATCCTTGGTTAGGGAACTAAGGTTCCCTATGCCATGTGGTGTGGCCAAAAGAAAACTAAATACATTTAAAAAAAAAAAGAAGAAAAGAGGGAGCTCCATCTAGGAGAGGAGAAGGCTATTCCCGCATGGTGGCTCGGCACGGATATTAGACAAGCCAAGCAAGGGGGCAGAAGGTGAATTATCCTTCTTTCAGATAGGTCCCCTCTCCCTCTTGTCCTCAAGGACATCGTGCACTCCTGCCCTAGGTGTTCCCAGGCCTCACATGTGCGCTGATGAAATAAACAACATGAGAAGGCTAGGGTGACTCCAGAGATCGGAGGACACGTCCCTCAAGAGCCCACGGTCCAGTCTCTCTAGCACTGCCGACCATCTGCGCACACGTAGTCTGGCTCCTGTCATATGTGGATCTCAACACACACAGCCCACTCCATCCACCTCTCTCCCAGGCTCCCCAGATAACACTTGCTGCTGCCCAGCATCTTAGTGCAGCATGCTGTCCTCCACACGGGGAAAGAGGGTCTGAGTCAATGGCTTCCCTACCCCTCAGGACTCCAAGTCTCCCCGAGGACCAGGAGTTCCCCCTTGCAGGAAAAGCCAAGGATAACCAGAGAGCCGGGCCCTCGGGACAGTCCCCCTCGCCCCCATCAGCCCTCAGCCCACCCTCCTGGCTGCTCCTGAATGCGTGTGCACACAGAAACCCCTGTCTTGGCCCGGGAACTGTCAGGAGATCAACAAACAAAAGCTGCTTCTTGACAGGGAGTCATTTATATTTTAGCTTCGTTCCATTATCCTAACGAATCCTTCATCAGCAGATGCAATATTAACAGCAGAAAATCAGCTCATTACATCCGAGGGGATTTCATCAAGACGGCAATCATGTATGCAGCTCCCCAAGCCTTCAAGAGGCCAGTGTGGCTGTTATTTATTTATTTTGTTACTTATTTATTTAATTTTTGGGGTTCTTTCCACATAATTGCACCGCATCTCAGATCTTTAATAAATAATTTGTAGGTCCTGAACTGCACACAGCTTTGCTCTCTGCCACGAGAGCCTGCATTAGCCAAAATATTTACCAATATTTGAAAGTCATTAGGATCAGGAGGGAAGTGGGGAGGGACCGCTCTGTTCTTCTAGAAACGGCCTGCTCTGCGGCTGCAGGGCTGGGCCCTCACTCCGGTCCTCCACGCCCTGGAGTGGAGGCTGGCTTGCTCGGCTCACTGAGTTTGAGCAGGGGATTCCCCGGAGCTCTAAGAGAGTGAGGCAGCCATCTCCAAGGGTTCCTGCGGGCTGCTCGTGGCTGAGGAGCCTGGCTGCTAGAAAGGACCCCCTTGGTGCAGAGGCAGGAGGCTGGAGAACTCCGTTAGGGTGACAGTGCAGGGTTTGCCTGACCAGTGAACAAACGCCGAACATCAGGGTGCTCAGTGAAGGAAACCCTCCTTGTGCTCCAGCAGGCCCTGGCTCGGCTGCAGCTGAGAGTGCAGAAAAGTCTGACCTGGGAATCCCGTGTGGGCCAGTGGTTGGGACTCAGTGTTTTCACTGTTGTGGGCCCACATTCAATCCCCGGTCAGGGAACTAGGATTCCTCAAGCTGTGCAGCACGGCCAAAAAGAGGAAAAAAATTTAAAAAAAAGTCTGATCCATTCCTCTCAGCTTCCCAAGGTTATGCCTCCCACTTCAAAGAAAAGAAAAGTTTAGTGGGCCCAGAAGGCAGACTTAGTGAGCCCATTCTACAGATGAGAAAACTGAGGTTCAACAAACCAAAGCTCTCTTCCCAAGGCAACACAGCCAGAACCAGGATTTGGACTCAGAAGTGACCCTGCTGGGCCTCCATTCTTTCCCCTAGTCCATAGCCGTCCAATGACATGGCCTGGCCTTCCAAAACGTCCTGGCTCCAACCCACAAGCCTGGAGTGGCTACTCAGCCCGCCGGGCACCCCCTGCCACCACCACTGGGCTGGCCATGCTTTCACAGGTCTTTCCCAGCAGGGGCTGGATTTCTGCCCAGCCAGGAATGTGCTCCCAGGATGTCAATTCTAATCTCCCCAGTGCTCTGACAGAATTAAGCTCCAGTTTGTCCGACAACATCCCAAAGTTTCAGAAATCCAGGGCAGACTCTCTAATCAGGCTTCAGGACAAAGGTCTGGCCTGACCCTGTCACTTCCATTTACTCCTCCTGTCTGTCTCCCAGCCTCGGCCTTTCTGCAGCTTCCTCCACCCTCTGCCCTTCCCTGGCCAGATCAGCCCCCGCCCTCTCCTCCAAGCTCCCCTGTTTCTCCGCCCTGCACTTCCCCTCTCTGAGTAGCTGGGCTAATCCTGTTGCTCCACTATCTAAAGCGAGGAATTCCTCTGAGACTGACCTGTCGCTCAGGGCTTGCTAGGCCTGCTGGTCTCACCTTGCCGGGGGTCCCTCTGGCTCACCGCCTCTAGGGAGCGTACAGGCTCAGCCCTCCTTGGCTCAGGAGAGGGTGCTCAGTGCAAAGTTATTCTCAAACTCCGCTGAACCTTGCCTGCGGTCAGTCTGACTTTGGGCTCCCGTAACTGCCCCTGAGGCATACTTTGGCCTTGCCCAGCCTCTATCCACCGATTCAATGGACATGAATTTGAGCAAACTCTGGCAGACAGTGAAGAACAGGGGAGCCTGGTATGCTATAGTCCATGAGGTCACAAAGAATTGGACACAACAGCTGAACAAAAACAAAGCCTCCATCCTGTCTGAGGGGGCAGCTGGTGGGCTCTGGAAAGCCTTGGTCCCTTAGCCATGCTTGGGGGCCCCTCTGTGGGCAGAGACCTCCCCCCAATCAAGTTTGTAAGCCACCAAGAGGAACGCTGGGTGGTGGACAGTGAATCTGGGATGGGCAGGGCCTGCAGTGAGAGCCCCCAGGCCTGGCTCAGCCAGACTGTGGTGCCATCAGAAAGGAGTGAGGAGTGGGGCAGCTGGGCAGCTGGACCAGGAGAAGCCCGCCTGTGCAGCCAGACAGAGGACACCAAGACACCAGGGACGCAGAGGTGCCTCCTTCTCTGTCACCCACCACGCCCAGTACCTAACTTCCTTTTTTCACAGCTCCGGTGTGGACACAGAGCTCTGATACCTGCCTTGATTGCCAGGGAAAATCACACATACAGGGAGGTCAGAGGAGGCAAAGTCTTATGGAGGTGCCTCGGTGGGGACCACGAGCTTGAATCCGGTCTGCTCACATCAGAAGACTCCTAGGGAACAGAGGGCACCAGACGCAGTGTGGACAGTCAAGGGGAAGAGCAAGGGCAGCTGTACTCAAGCCTGTGTGCTGACCAGAGGATCAGGGCACAGGGCTCCCCTGGACAAAGCAGGCGCAGGAAGACACACACGGGGCGCAAGGAGAAGGCTCAAGGTGGAAAACAGGCATGGAAATGTCGCTCTGTTCTTTGACTGACCCTCCGGAGGCATAAGAGATCTAGAGTGGCCGGGGCAGGAGTGCTCCCCCAGAGCCGCCCAACCGTTGGGAGCATGGAAAATGCTGGGATGTGCCGGGCAGGCAGGGTCATTCCAGGCTCCTCGGCTTCCCCTGTGACCTGGGTGGAGGCCTCACCCCGACGTGGAGTCCCGTCCCATACAGGCTGTCTCACGCCCTCCCCTGCCCGGCTTCCTCAGCCACGACCACACTGTACAGAGTGGGGATTGCTGGACAAGGGGTGGCTCCTCACCCTCTGACGGTCTGTCCTGCATGCCGTCCAACATCCCCATCCCTAGGCTGGTCCTACCCTCACCAGCACAACCAATGTGCGGCCGGGAGGATTCCCCAAGAGCCCGGGGGAAGCCAGGCTTATGGAGGAACAGAAGCAAGAGCTAGGCAACACATCTCCATAACCAGCCCTTTCTCTGGAAGAGCAAAATTAATTACTGTATTTTTTACTTAATAACAGAAAAATCTATCCCAATGAAGGCCACCAGGGGAGAGTGGAAGAAGGCCCACCGGTCAGCTCTTTCAAGGAAGTCTCTGCAGTCCCACGGCCCCCACCCCCGACAATGTCACAGCTCCCCAAAACTCCCAACTTTGCTTTTCTGCCTTTCCTTCTGCCGCGTCCTTCCTTTCTTGCTGTGCTGGGTGTTGGTGAGACGGTGGGTTTTTTTCTTTTTTGCAATTTATCAGCAGATTGTGTGGAGCTGAGTGGTGTGAGCCTCACCCTGCTAAATAAAGCTTTGGTATTTCTGATAAAGCCATCAAATTCCTTATCACACTGACACAAAGTGCATTTAAAGAGACAGACACCCTGTCCCTCCCTTCCCACCAGCCCCTGCCCCCTCCACTCAGTTCAGATTTCCAGCTGCTCAGGCTCTTGTGGATCAGACACCAAATACGGCTCCTCCGGGAGGATGTGGGGGGTGGGGGAACCAAGGGGCGGGAGGGCTGCCGGCTCCAACTCCCACCCACCTGTGTCAGAGCGGCCGGCACCCTGACCAGGGACTCAGGTCCACAGGGAGTGGCATGTGCTTCCTGACCCAGCTCTGGAGCCAGAGGGAGCAATCAATAGACACGCCCTGCAACCGGGGGGGGGGGGGGGGGGGGGGCAGGGGGCGGGGCAGGGGGGGTGTTGGTAAGACGAGGGTGGCTTCACGACAGTATAGCCCTGTGTTAGGACAACACCCAGCAGCTGCGAGAGGAGCCCCTAGTAAACCGGCGGGCCCACCAGGCTGCTCGGCCACTGTGCACACATCAGGTGGCCTGACCACTGCGGTACCCAAGTGGAGTAGGAGGACAGGGCCAAGAGGGGTCAATGATACCCATGAAACACAGGGCGAACCATGTTCCTGTCAGGCTTGACCACGGGTTCGGCGAAGCCCTGATTCCTCACACCGCCCTGCAAGGTAGTGGAACTATCACCCCATTTGTGTTTAGTCACTCAGTTGTGTCCGACTTTTTGCAACACCATGAACTGTAGCCTGCCAGGCTCCTCTGTCCATGGAGTTCTCCTTGGCAAGAATACTGGAGTGGGTTGCCATTCCCTTCTTCAGGGAATCTTCCTGACCCAGGGATCGAACCCGGGTCTCCTGCGTTGCGGGCAGATTCTTTACTTTCTGAGCCACCAGGGAAGCTGGCAGAACTATCACCCCATTTGATAGATGAGGAAATCGAGGTTGGCCTGAGGCCTCAGAGCCAGCGGCAGGCCCAGCTGCAGCTCCAGCCGAGGCTGGCGAACAGCTCTGCGGAATGAAAGACTCTTTACTTAATCGATTTGCAGAGCTCACGCCCACCTCCCCATTTACAATCCCACCAAGACAGGCCTTCCCGTGTCCCAGTGCCCCCCTTCCACCTCCCTGGCCCTAGCTCGTCAGCTCAGGCCCTGCGCCCACACACAGCCTGTTGGTTGAGGAATCAAATTTATTATTTTTAATTATTTTGATTTATCAAAGCAGCAGCTACAATCATATTAAACCAACTTGGCTTCTTGGCATTGAACAGATACAGCTGCCGCCGGACTCCCCCACATTCTATAAAATGCCCAGGCTGTCCGTGTGCTCCCCAAGAAGGGCACCCAGGGGCCCTTCTCCAAGAACCCCAAATTTGAAGACCACCAGGCCTCCCCCATGCCCAGCCAGAAGCATATGCAAAGATGCTGAGGGCCAGAGAATGGGAAAGGAACATGCTGGGGCTGAGCTGCCAGGTGCTTTGGGAAATAGTCACCTCCATCCCCCAGCCCGGAGACCCTTCCAGAGTCTTGACCCACTGGGGAGTCACAAACCCCTCAGCTGGCATTTGCGGGGGCTATTATCACTAGTGGTAAGAATCCTGCCAATGCAGGAGATGTAAGAGATGGGGGTCCGATCCCTGGATCAGAAAGATCTCCTGGAGAAGGAAATGGCAATCCACTCCAGTATTCTTGGCTGGGAAATCTCATGGACAGAGGTGCCTGGTGACAGTCTATGGGGTTGCAAAGAGTTGGACATGACTGAGCACTGCTATTTGAATTTCTGAAATATAATTATGTCTCAGGCCTGCATTGGGGCACTCAACAGAGAGGAACCAGACTGTTCCTCAACCCCTGCCCACAGGAGGAATGATGGCCCCCTTTTTGCAAGGGAAGAAACTGAGATTCACAGAAGAGAGGTGATCTGCCCGGGGTGCATAGCTCATGAATACAGCCAGGCCGGAATCCAAACTGACTCCTTTTGAATGAAAAACCCTCACTCGACAAGAACTCTGCCTTCTCCTTAATCTGGGAGCAGTGCCCCAGCCCAAATGCCACGGCCAGTGGAAGAAGGTGGCAGAAGAGAGAGGACCTGAAGTTCAAGGTGCTTGTCCTATGGGGCAGCAGCAACATGAAACCAATTGGTTCCCAAGAGATGCCCAAGCCCACACCAGGGCATGATGAGGGGGCGGTCTACCTGAAGGGCACAGATAGGGGGTGGTGCACAGGTGAGCAGATGTACCACTCAGCCAGGGAGCCAGGCTATGCACTGGGGCAACGCCTGTGCATCCAGGAGCCTGTGCACTGCAAGGCAAGACCCAGCATTAGAACCAAATTTCTTGGCCCAACTTGGCACACAAGGAGCATGAGTGATTCTGGCAGGCCTGGAACAGGCATCTTTTTTTTTTTTTTTCCAGTGGTGGAACAGGCATCTTAAGGGTTCCAAGGCCTACAGAACACACTGGAGTCACCTCTCTGCCTCTCACTGTTGTTTAGTTGCTAAGCTGTGTCTGACTCTTTTGTGACCCCATGGACTGTACCCCACCAGGCTCCTTTGTCCATGGGATTTTCCAGGCAAGAATACTGGAGTGGGTTGCCATTTCCTTCTCCAGGGGATCTTCCCGATCCAGGGATCAAACCTGCGTCTCCTGAGTTGCAGGCAGATTCTTTACCAAGGGCCACCAGGGAAGCCCTCTCTGCCCCTCAAGGGAAGGCGAATCTTGGGAACACGGGCAGGGCTTCCTGGTGGGGTGACAGGAGGCAGCAGTGCAGAGACAGAGTCTCCACACCAGTCCTCTGACTTCATGCCCAGGAACCACAGTTGGCTGCCACCAATTCAGGGACCAGACTCCCACTGGTCCCCACGGCCCAGAGGACCCCCTCTCCCCAAGTACAGTGTGAAGAGTTTGGCTTTGGCTGCAAGTTCTGAACCCCAGTGGGTATCAAAGGGCATGTTATCTGGCTTCTCTGAGGTTGAGTTTCATGGTTCATCAAATGTGTGTCCCTCTCAGAGAGAATCTGCCTGCCAATGCATGAGATGCAAGAGACTCGGGTTCAATTGCTGGGTCGGGAAGATCCTCTGGAGTAGGAAATGGCAACCTACTCCAATATTCTTGCCTGGAAAATTCCATGAAGAGAGCAGCCTGGTGGGGTACAGTCCTTGGGGTCGCAAAGAGTCAGACACGACTGAACACCACTCACTCACTCGCGGTGCTGCTCTCAGAGGGCCGTGGTGGGGATTCCGGGATACGATGAGCACAAAGCTCTTACAAAGCGTCTACACATTTTCTATGTGCAAAAAGTGATGGCAATTGTCATCATCATCGTCATCACCTAAACACCTCTCTATCCGGAGTACAGCACTTGGGTTTGTGCCTTTGGAGCTGGGATGGCAGAGAGCCCGGGGGGGGCTCAGACATGTCTAGGAGAGGTCTTGCCCATCACCCGTGGCTACTTCAGCCAATGAGGACCTAGGGTTTAAGGCAGGAGGAGAAACAGGATGACCCGTGGCAGTCACACTTGCCTATCAAAACCCTACATTCACACAGCTTTCCATGGGGACTCATGCCCTAATATGGGCCCAGCAGCTTTCTGGGTTATTTCGAGTGTGTGTGATAATGACTCCAGGCTTTGCGTCTGCTACCCCCAGACAACTTTCCATCTGGGGAGAGGGATGACGGCTGGCAGAGAATGAGAAGTGCACAGGGAAGCCGAAGGTCAGAGAGGATGCAGAAAGAGGGCACTGACGGGTAAGTCAAGGAGAAAGGGAGAGCAGGAGGCTGCAGGAGTGGAGGGCTCAAGGTGAGACAGGAAGGACAGAGAGCTGGGCAAAGCCAGTCACAGCTCCAAGACACAGGTGGGCGTCAGACCCCTCCCAGCAGGACGGCAGTGGGGTCTGCAGCCTATCTCCTCGCCAAAATACCAGTGGGGACCCCTTCCATTCAGGGGTCAAGCTGAGCTCCTGGACTCGATGCCTGGTAGGGCCCCTGACTCTTGGGTTTATTCACATATAAATGATCTTCTGTCCAAGGTGGGCCCATCAACTTCCAGGCTGCACGGGGTTAACTCCAGAGGAGGGGCTGGCTGGCTTTGCCTTCACTCTACCTCAATTTCTACTGCTCCCATCACCTACCTCCCCCACCCCCTGATCTTAGGAAAAAAACCCATCAAAATAACTATTTTATGTCTCCAAATATGCAGATCATTTTCTTTAATGAAAGATGCTTGACGTCTCCGATCCAATTAATATGCAAATGCAGGAGAGGATTTATTTGTGACATTCTGTCTGGGTGAGAGAAAACAAAAAAGGCCTGTTAACCAAAACACTAATTGCTGTGACTGATTGTCACATATCATCATTTTCATAGGATCTCCTCCATTCCCAGCTCTCAGGGAGCTTGAAACCAGGACTCATCCACGAGGCATCAAGGAGAAACAGGGCAACCGGCTACCTGTGGGTGAGGCCCCTCCCACCAGAACTGTGTCTGGGGCCAACGAAGGCTGAGGCTCCCACTAGTTCTGGCCCCATGGGGGCTGTCCCAACCTTCTACAGAACTTGCCAGTACATCTTCCTTCCTGAAGCGCACTTCACCACTTAGATGCTGATGTCCAGACCGGAAGAGAAGAGGCCTGATCTCCACTGGATCTGACAGGCAGGGGGAGGCCTCAGCCCATATACCTTCCTGCCCTGCTCCAGGTCAACTGCTTTTTTGCCACTTGCTCCTACCCACTGGAAGGTGGAGGCCGTTCCAAGGAAGAGAAAGGCTATTAGGGTCCTGTTGGTTCCTGCCCTCCACTGCCTCTCTCTCACTTCTCCTGCTCTTTCACCTTGAGGTCCTTGCAGCACTTGTGGAGAGAAGTCACCTGGGGAAACTGACACAAGGCGTGGCATCTTCTTCTTAAGGTGCCACATGGACATGGTTGAGCAAACTCTGGGAGACAGTGATGGAGGACAGGGAAGTCTGGCATGCTGCAGTCCATGGGGTCGCAAAGAGTCAGACATGACTGAGTGAACAACAACAAGGGACCCACTGCAACTGGCTGTCATGTCACCCCTTCTCCCCTGACTGCACTGAACAGGGTGGGTCAGCTGTCACAGCCTCATCTCCCCTGAGCAGCTCTGACCCCTCAGTAGGACTATGAGGCCTCCTTTAGGGAGACCAGGGAGGAGAATGACTGTTGCTGGATATCCTTGTTTCCAAAGGCCACAGAGGGGGACTGGAAAAGACATGTTTTGCTTAAGTTATCAGGTAAAGGACAACAGGGTTCTGGGACTCTTGGCCTGAGTCCACACTCAAGGCTAAGGGGCAGAAGAAGATTCACTAAAGCAGCTTCTTTACCACACAGGGGCCAGCCGACAAGTGAAGACTGGAAGGCAAGACTCTGGGCTCCAGTGGCTTAGAAGGCTGATCCCTGAGCACTCGAGCATAAACATTCTGGGCGTTCAAAGAAGGCCTCTCTTCCTTCCTGTCTCCTCTGTGGGACTCCCCAGAGATTCTGAGGACACTGAAAACTGGGGGCGGGGGAACCAGTGTGGCAAGGCCAAGGAGCCATGGGGGTCCCAGGGACCCTCTGTGGGTGTTGTGCCCAGCGGAGGGTACAGTGAGGGCTCTGCCTCTTTCAGAAAAAGTCACCGGAGGTCAGCAAAGCAACAGTGATCTAGTGAACACCCATGCACACCAGCCCAGGGGTCAGAGGTCGCTCCCAGCAGGGCCACGGTGGTGGCAGGAAGGTGGCCGCCTCCCACTGCCCCCCATCTCAGCTGTCCCCATCTCCTGCCCTCGCCCAGCTGCTTCCCTCTGGCAACTCCGCCAGGGCCTCCAGGGAGAGCTGGCGCCAGGGCAGCACGGGGCAGACGCTCTCCCCCCAAAAGGCCTGCCCCCGCACCCCGGGAACAGGCTCAACAGGATGCCATGCGGGGGAGCCTGGAAGCCTTCCGGGAAGAGCACAGCCCTGGCACCAGTCCCGCGGGAAGGAGGTGAGCCGGTCTGCTGCTTGGTCTGCCGCTCACCTGACTCGCGCCCACGACGGCTGAGCACCAATGGGGTGTGCGTGGGTGCAGACGGGAGGCAAGCATCATGGCGCCAGGGGCCCAAGGGGGAAGGGCGGGTGGCTGGGGAGTGGCAGCAGGTTGGCTGGTCAGCTGAATGGAGCTCAGCTGTAAGCGCCAGATGTGAAGGCCCCACCCCCAGGGAGGGACCCAAAGAAAGGTCCTCGGGGAACGCTGATCCTGTCTTAGGTGGCCCGGAAGCACCCATGTTCCCCGGCCTTCCCCACCACCATTAGCCAATGAGAGCAGACGAGCCTCACTCCTGCTTAGCTTGTGTCCACTTGCAGACACTCACTAGCACAACCTGAGGCACTAGGGTTCAGGGACCATTGATATGGCCTCACTGTGCTGAGTTTGAACCCCTTTAAAACCAACCCATCTGTACAGAAACCTCTCATAAAACAAAGGAGTAAGTGGCTGTCACTGTGAGCAGTCTATTTATTAAAGATGCCCGTCCCCTACCCCATGGCCGCTCACTTACCCTGGGAACAGCACATGGCAACCCAGGCTGTGGAAGGCGGGATTAGCAAGGTCTGGTTGGGTGAGACCAGCTTCCTAGCACCGGGCAGAGAGGCCCTGCTCTTATAGGGACCCCTTCATGGCTAAGAGGAGGGGTCCCCAACCTCCTGGCCACAGGCCAGTACCTCCTGGCAGATCCCCAGCGGTATGAGACTGAAGTGCATAGGACTTCCCTGGTGGCTCAGTAGTAAAGCATCCACCTGCCAATGCAGCAGACAGGGGTTGGATCCCTAATCCAGGAAGATCACACCTTCCGAGGAGCACCTCAGCTCAGGGACCACAGGTACTGAACCTGTGCTCTAGGGCCCAGCAGCTGCCACTCCTGAAGCCCTCCTGCCCTAAAGCCCAGGCTCCGCAACAAGAGTAGCCACCACAATGAGAGGCCAGACACCACAACTACAGAATACTTCCCCACTCGCCACAACTAGAGAAAAAGTCTGAGCCGCAAGAAGACCTAGCCCCACCAAAAATAAAGATAAAATTGTTTAAAAAAAGAAAAAAGAAAGTGCACAATACATGTAATCCACCTGAATCATCCCGAAGCCACTCTGCCCCTGGTCCGTGGAAAAATTTTCTTCCACAAAACCGGATCCTGGTGCCCAAAAGGTTGGGGACCCCTGGCTTAGAGGGGACGCCTGGACCCCAGGGTATCATATTCTAGGCTCCCTACCCCGTTTCATCTACCTTGGCTCTTCTTCCCTGTGGTACAGCTCCTCCAAGAACCAGATGCCAAGACAACACATCCCAGTGATGCATTTCCACCTACTTCCCTCCTGCAACCTGGCTGCTCTCATGGTCAGCTTGACTCTGGCCATCTCAGGTGGCACTGCTTCAGTGTTACACACCCCAACCCCAAAGACCTCCTTTCCCCAGATCCTGGGCTTCTCCCTAAGTCCAAACCACATCAGCCGGGGTCAGTCCCTAACTCACACCCAACATAGGATCTGCCCGAGTCTCTCGGTTCATTCTAGTTCCGGGTGGGGACAAAATCTAGAATCTGTTTCCCAAATCCAGGACCTTTGAGCTCTTTCTTCATGGGGCACTTTCAGAGAGGTAGAAGAATGCCCCCCACATCTTTGCAGAAAGGGGTGTAAGTCAGACCACATCAGCTTTAAAAATACCCCAGCATACAATCCGCAGGGTTAGAGCAAAGGCCATGTGGCCAGAGCCGGACTATAAATAACCAGCAAATTGCTTCCCAGAGCCAGCCCCCTCCCCAGCACCAAGAACCTTTCTGAGGAAATCAAAGTGAACACAACTGTTACCAAGTCACTACTAAAATATTTACCAGCCTGGCGAGGTGCCGAAGGTGCTTGGCACCGAGTGTTTGCTTATTTACAAGGCTGCTTTAAAGGGTAGAAAGCAAAATAAGGTAACCTGAGCTATTAAACCGAGGGGGCCAGGTGGTACCTACCAGCTGTCAGCTGTCCCAGGCGCGTGGGGAGCTGGAACAGCCATTGGTGGAGATTCCCCTCAAAATGGGTCGGAAAAATGAAACACACAGGCCCTGGAGCTCCAGAATACCCTAACCAGCTGGGGTGGGGTGAGGGCTTGGGCAGCGGGAGTGGGGAGAGTGTTACAAGTTAGAGGGGCTTCACCCGCAGCCCAGACCACGGGGCCGCACAAGACCCCAGGCTGACCCTGGGCTTCTGCATCCTCACTCAGAGGGAACACCCGGGACACTGTCCTGTCCAGAGGTGGGGGCCTGCAGGAGGGAGAGGGGAGGCACAGAGGAAGGCAGACAGAGCACCCCCCCCAAGGATGACATCAGGGGACACACGCGACTGAAGACGAGAACGCACTCAAGGGTTCTTCTCGTCCTCTTCCTCCTCTTTCTTTGAAGTTCCCTTGTGGTTTGAATTTAATTTTGATTTTCTCAACTTTAGCAGATTGAAGTTGAAATAACCTACAAATTACTTAATGTGTTGTAAATCTGGGGGAATTCAGGAGTAATGGGGACCACATGTTGGCGGGAGGAAGCCTAGAGAGGGCTGAGGGGAGGCGGTGGCCTTCACAAGACACGCAGGTGGCCGTCCCAGGCTGGGACACTCATGCCCGTGCTCCCCTGGAAGGAGGAGGAGTGGGGTGGGGGGGGGCTTGGGCTCCCCCAGGGGAGCGGGGAGGATTCCCAAACTGGCCGGGGAGCGCTGGATGGACACAGCAAGAATGTGTTAAGACGGTGGACGGACCAAGTTGCCGCCTGGGGCCTCCCGGTGACCGCGGACAGGGGGCAGCCAAGTAGGCCGTGTGCCAGGCGCCTGCCAGGCCCCTCGGCCGCGCCAAGGCCGCCGCGCTGGCCCTGCTCCCCTCTGGCCTCGCGCTGCATGTGTGTGGCTGTCAGCTGAGCTCCTACCTCCCTTCTCCCCCCAGCCGCCCTCCCTCTTCAGCAGATTTCTCTCAAGTACTAAGCCATATGGTTCCAGTTAAGCTCCATATTTTTCCTTGTCGATTGAAGAGACACACTTTCCTCTTTGCCAGACAGTTTGCAGATTGCTCTGTTGGCTCAATTTCTTATTGGATTTCTCAAAAAACCTGACATTTTAAATTAATTTACAGCCACAACAAAAAGAGTTCAGAATTTTAATGGTGTTG
Source organism: Muntiacus reevesi (assembly GCF_963930625.1). Taxonomy (NCBI): domain Eukaryota; kingdom Metazoa; phylum Chordata; class Mammalia; order Artiodactyla; family Cervidae; genus Muntiacus; species Muntiacus reevesi. Next base: position 89,079,268 of record NC_089253.1, on the reverse strand, counting down.
TAAGTAATTTTTAGGTAATCCACTCCAGATTTTGATATTAACCTTTGAAACTGGAGTTCATTCAGCTACTATGTTACAATACCCAGTCAGATTCCAGGCCTGGGGGAGGCTGGGCTGGGGTAAGAGGCAGAAACAAGGTTCTGGGGACCCCTTTCTGCCAGGAAACCCCCAAAGGGGTGACGCCTGGGGAATCCTGGATGGGCAAGTGACAGTGACATTGGGAGAGGGAGAGGACAGTAAGGGGCCTGTAAGACAGCAGGGTGGGTGCTGGAGAGCAAATGGGAGGGGGTAGATGGGCCTATGGAGCATTCTAGAAGGACCTGCTGGACTCATCAGCGGGCAGCAACCCCAGGGCCCTCAGGAGCAAGAGCAGGGCTCAGGGCATGCGTGAGGCTCCACCTCAGCGCACCAGAAAATAATAACGATAACAATAATAATGATGACAGCTAACGTTTGCTCAGCACTCACTGCATAGCAATGTTTTACACTGACATGCTTTACACATATCATCTCACTGACACCTCCAAACTATGGGGGAGCCACTATCATCATGACCACTACCACTAATCACATTCATTGTTAACATTTATGGAGGGCTTTCCTCAACCCAGGCATTAAGTGGTAATGGAATACTATTCATAGCTTCACTTTACTGAGGAGGAACTGAGGCTTAGAGAGGTGAAGTCAGGTCTCACAATTTGGCTGCTGCTAGGATCCCATCTGCCCTGGCTCACCCCACACCTTGCTTCTCCTTTCACAAAAATGCTACAAAATACTTTCCAGTAGTCATGTACGGACGTGAGAGTTGGACTGTAAAGAAGGCTGAGCACCACAGAATTGATGCTTTTGAATTGTGGTGCTGGAGAAGACTCTTGAGAGTCCCTTGGACTGCAAGGAGATCAAGCCAGTCAATCCTAAAGGAAATCAATCCTGAATATTCATTGAAAGGACTGATGCTGAAGTTGAAGCTCCAAAACTTTGGCCCCACCTGAGGAGAAGAGCCGACTCATTGGAAAAGACCCTGATGCTGGGAAAGATTGAGGGCAAGAGGAGAAGGGGGTGACAGAGGATGAGATGGTTGGATGACATCACCGACTCAATGGACAAGAGTCTGAGCAAACTCTCAGAGATTGTAGAGGACAGGGAAGGTTGGCGTGCTGCAGTCCATGGGGTTGCAAATTGTCGGACATGACTTAGCGACTGGGCAACAACAAAATATTTATTGCCACAGTTGTCCCTGGTCCTTCTGGCTGGAGGTGAAGGGAATGGGGGAGGAGGTGTGGTCCCCTGGGCCGGCTGGGCTGGGGCCTGCAAAGCAGGCCACCCCCTCCCTGTGCTGCCTGGGGCTCGGCTGAAGGCCGCACGCCAATCCGGACAGAGGAAACTCTGGGCGTGGGGAGTGGAGGCCTCGCCAACGTCTTTACTAGGCTCTGGCACTCAGCGGCCCCTGCCTGGGTACAGTGCCAGCTTACTACACCAGTAGAGTGTTAGCATTCCTTTCCTGCAGGAGCTTCCCAGGGCACCCAGGAAAGGAGAAGCAGAGATGGGGCCCTGGGCAAGGCTGTCCCAGTCCCTGGAGGGTCCTCTCTCCAGCAGGGATCCAGAGGCCAGAGAGCCGCTGGACAGGGCTGCCCTGAAAGCAGCGGCTGTCCTTGATCTTCTTGTCTTGGGGAAAAAGTGTTCCTGGGTTGAGTCAGCCCCTGCCAGATCCACTGAGATGTCACGTAAACAGCGCTATATGGGGCCTGGGGCCAGCTTCCCTGCCGTCAAAGCTGGGACAAAGGAGGGTCAACTGCTGGGAGGAGGACTGCAGCGCCACCGGAAAGGTTTTCACTGATCTCACTCTGGAAGTGAACAGAGCCCCTGAGCATGTGCGCCAGAGAGGGCACCTGGGGAGCCAATGTCAGGCCTGCAGCAGTGAGGGAGGGCAGAGCCAGGGCGGAAGAGAGGGTCAGGGAGGAAGGGCTGGAGCAGCGTCAGGCAGCAGCGTCAAACCTGGCAAAGTCGGGCCACCCGTGTGTAAGGTAGAGCGGCGGGAGCAAGCCGGTGACCCTGTGTCTCTCCAGCCCGGTCTACAACCCTCAGGGCGGGAAGTGGCCCAGGGAAGGCCTGCCCTGCCTCGGTCACCTGTCTGTCTATCCATTTACAACAATCTGCCTGCTCTGGGTTTGCTATTCTGGGTGCCATGTTCCTACGAGGCCTTGAAAGTCCAGAAAAAAAAAAAAAATCCAGCCTCCCAGAAACCCACAGACTCAAGAATATCAACCTCTTTATCCCTAGGACTTGGGGACTCTGCACGGCCCCACAGCGCCCGGGATGGTGGGAACCCCGTGCCTGTTTTCTGAAAGGTTCTGCCCCAGGGCTCCCTTCCTTACTCCCCTCAGGCCTCCAGTCAGATTCCGAGGCTCCACAAATGGGCAAAACCTGCCCCAAGGAGCTGAGAACCCCGAGAGGAACTCTTGGCCTCTCAACACGTCCATGGAGGAAAAGAGCCTGAGCTCTCAATTTCAGGTGTCCGTGGCTGACAAATGAGGGTTGGGCCGAGAGGCTGGCCTTCTCTTCCTTCCTGATCTGAACTCTCAGGAGGGCCTGGCAGCGGCTGCCAGGCTGCCCGCTGCCATGCCCAGACCGTGCCCGTGCCCAGACCGTGCAGACCTCGGAACCTGTGGAGCCCCTGGCTAGCGGCCAGAGAGCATGTATGAGTGCCAGGGGGGTGGGTGGGGGGGCTCAGGCTTACCATGCCCCCGGCACCACGCCAACACGTGGAAGGTTGAACTCACCCCTGGCGGGATGCCACGTGCCCAGGGAGTGGGCATCTGCTGGCACGGCGTCGTATGAGGAACGAGGGGTCCCAGAGCCGCCTGTCACTCTTGGCTCCCCCTGACACGTCACGGGGGTAGGCCCACTCTTGCCCCGTGTGGCATGGCGCGTGGGGGCCCTCCAATGTCCCCTTGGCGCCATGCCCACCACATACCGTGGGCCATCCCCACTGGCACCGGGCCGCGCATGGAAGGACTCAGACACTCTGCTGGACTCCAGCCAGGCTCCGAATGGCTCTCCCTGCTGGCTTGAGGCCATAAACTGGGCATCTCTGGGTTTGGGCCCATGGTACCATATATTCACTATAATAGCCCATAGGACTGCCCTCCCTCCCAATCTGCCCACAGACAACCATGTTCCATCGTTTTATGGACCATAGGAAAATGCCGGAAGCCTTCACAAAATGAGTTGCAACCTGCAAACTATATGTAAAAATTACAATGAACATCCTTCCCCTCGGGTCAGTGGGACACTCCCATCCAACAGACTGAAGTTTCATTTGTGTTCCAATGGACGGAGCAAACCCCAGAAACTTTCTGAATTGTTTCCTTCCTCAGTTGTCTATTGGCCTCTCACTCTCTTTCCAAGTCTTTCTTTCTTGGCTTTTTTTATTATTATTATTATTATTTTATTTTTTATTTCCCCTTCTCGGTCAGGTTGAAGCACTCCTGAGGGGTGATTGACGGGGGTTGCCATGGAGACCCTGGCTTGAAAACAAGCCTCGTTAGTTGCCAAGTCTATGTGTTGTTGTTTTACAACTGTGACCGACCGTCACATGAGAGGGGGGACAGCTGGGGGCCGGGCAGCACAAAGGGGAATGGCTTTTTAATGGAGTGCCTGGCCGGCGCTTGAAGACTCAATAAAGAGTTGCTGGTGAGTCCCCTCGCTGGGCCCGGCCCAGCACACGGGGGCCGGAGGCCCTTTGTTCCTCAGGAGCTGGGATGGGAAAGTTGGGAAACCAGCCGCTGAGAGGTGAAAACAAGAGGCCTTCCCCCACTGCTCACCGGACAGCTATTTTCTCGCACTCTCAGGGTGCCGGGATCGCGGGGACAAAACCCAGTGTCTCGGACAGGCTGCCGTGCTGGGGGAGGTGGCTGGGGGGCAGCTGGGGGAAGCGGAGAGGGGAAGCAGAGGGAGGCGGAGGCCCGCCTCTGGCTCCGGCCCCCACCACGGCCCTCAGCGTGAAGGCAGGTGGCCGATGGGAAACTGGGCCGTGTGCGGCGGGGGCAGCTGGAGCCCCAGCTCAGGACAGGCCTGAGCTCTGACGGAGTCAGAGGCTGCAGGAGGGTCTGCCTGGGGAGGACAAGGCTCTGCAGGGGAGACTCGAGCCGCGGGCCCAGAGGATGTTGGCATCCACAGACACAGGCTGCAAGGCACTTCCTGCTCTTCTCCCAGGCTGCCCACGAGGACCCCACAGTCGCCTCACCCCACGGCAGCTCCAGACAGAGGCCAGAAGAGCCAGGAAATGGTGCTGGATCAGACCAAGAATTTAGCCCTTTCTGAGGACAGAAAGCAAGTGCCAGAGTGAAATGCTTTTTGGGGGCTCTGATCAGAGACAGAGACAGGGGTGGCAGTTCTCAAAGTGTGGTCGGCAGGCCTCTGGGGTTCCTGAGACCCTTTCGTGACACTACTAAAATGCAATTTGCTTTTTTTTTCTTTCCTGCTGTGGTAACATTACTGATGGTACAAAAGCAGCGGTGGGTAAAAGGGCTGACGCCTTGGCACAGACCACCATGTGGGACTGGCCACTACTGCGTCCTTCAGTGGGTTCAACGGTGGGTAAAGGGGCTGACGCCTTGGCACAGACCACAGTGTGGGACTGGCAGCTACTGCGTCCTTCAATGGGTTCAATGGTGGGTAAGGGGCTGATGCCTTGGCACAGACCACAGTGTGGGACTGGCAGCTACTGCGTCCTTCAGTGCCATGCACTTCAGTTAAAAGAAAGAGCCATATTCACTTAAGAATGTGCTTGATAAAGCTATAAAAAGTGTTAATTTTTATGAAAACTTGAGCCCTGAGTACGTGTCTTTTTAATATTCTTAAGGATGGATGCGGAAGTACCCCTGAAGCCCTGTGCTGCACCCCCCACGGTCTGAAGTTCACCCCGGGAAAGTGCCCAGGTGACTGGACTGACGCTGAGCCAGCTGCTCTTTTCACGGAGCCCCCTCTGAACTTGAAGGAGCGACTGACTGACAGATAAACTCTGGTTTTTCAGATCTGAGGATTTGGCAGACATTTTCTCAAAAGTGAACAAAGTCAGGCTGTCACTTTGCGGGGGAAGAAAAAACTGGCAATATTTGTTGCCAGTGGTAAAATCTGAGCTTTGAAGATTTTCCTAGTCTGAGAACCAGACTTTGGAGAAAATATCTGCCACTGTGACTCTGACAGTGTCCTAAAACTTAACAGCTTTTCTGATGAGACAGGTGATGATACTAATGAGCGTCATTTTCTTTCGAACGTCATGTAGTGAAATGTGTCAACACACAGCAGATCTGTGTTCCTCAGTGAACCCGTATTCCCCAAATGACCCATATGTGACCAAAGTCATACTCTAGGAGATGATTCATTCACAGTGCAAGACAAACTAAAGGGTTTTCACGTAAGAAGAGTTCATAAGGTGCACCGATGTAGTTTCGGAGTCCACACTGCAGCTAACCTTTGAGAAGCCACCACTTGGCAAGTTTTCGTGTGGTATCAAAGGAGAAGAGCCACCGTTATCTGCAAAGGTTATTAAAACTGTCCTCTCTTCTCCAACTACACATCTGTGGGAAACTGGGTTTTCTTCATAGACTAACATAGTAGAATCTGCCTGCAATGCGGGAGACCCAGGTTCAAACCCTGGGTTGCGAAGATCCCTGGAGAAGGGAATGGCAGTCCACTCCAGTATTCTTGCCTGGAGAATCCCATGGACAGAGAAGCCTGGCAGGCTACAGTCCATGGGGTCTCAAAGAGCTGGACACAACAGAGCAACTAACAGTTTCACTTCACTAAACAACACATCAGCAAGGCTTGAATGCAGAAGCACATCTGAGGACCTGGCTATTCTCGCTAAGTTGGATATTAAAGAAACTTGCAAAAATAAAAAGCAATGCCACTCTTCTCACTAAAATTTTGTTTTGGAAAATACAGATATTCTCATAAAAATATGCTCTTAGTGTTAACATACTAATGATAATGGATTTATCATTGTTATCTTTCCCCCCATTTAAAAAATTCAGGTATAGTTAATTTACAATGCTGTGTTAGCTTCAGGTGGACAGCAAAGTGATTCAGCTTGTTCAGATTCTTTCCCATTATAGGTTATTACAAGACACTGAATATAATTCCCCATGCTATACAGTAGGTCCTTGGTATTTCATGGTTATCTTGAATGAATTCATAAATATGTTTTAACATTTTTTCTGGGTTTTAATTTATAATATGGAGACTATTGATCGCTGTAACTCACATCAGCCAAAGCTCTTTGGGATCCTCAATACTTTTTACAAGTATAAATAGGTGCTGGACCAGCAGTTTGAGAACCACAGACTTGGGACAGCGGGACAGAGAGAAAAAGGAGCAAAGAATATGATGTTGTTGGGCTCTGTGGAGTGGGGCTCGGCTGGGATCAATCTCTGCCCCCGCAGCTGGCCTTGGACTGGGTGAGGGCTGCATGCTCAGCACTGCCAGGGCATTTGAGAATTCCACATCCCATCCTAGGGCGAAAGATACAGCATCAGGCAGCATGGTGACTGAAGAAGATGGTACTGGCAGGTACTGAAAAAACAACTCAGAGGTCCTGGAGGAGAAAAGGGAGAATGAAAGGAGGCGGCCACTTTTGCCCTGGGCTTGAGCAGGTTCTAGCCCTGTGGGGCGGCAGTCCAGGGGTGTGGGCAAGGTTCTGGGGGCCTGAGCCCCATTGCCCTATCAGAATGTAAAGAGGAACGGTTGGAAGGGGTGCCTAAGAATTTAGAGCAGAGCAGGGATTCTTGCCACCTGTGTGCAATTCACAGGATGCTCCGGGCCCCTTCCCAGGGACGTGTTAATTATCTTCCCCCACCAGTCCCGTGGGCAACCAGGCTGGAAATGAGCAAAAGTCAGCTCCAGCTCACTTCGCTCTGTTCTGCCTGGGAAAACCAGTGGTCCTCAGCCCTGAGCTTGACTCTGGTGCAGAGATGTGGAATTTTCCAGGAAAACTTCAAAATCATCACTGAGAGGAGAAGGCATTTGAAAACTATCTTGAAGAGGAGAAAGAAAAGAAACGGCAGACCAGGCTTATGCCTAGGAACCTGGGGCTAGGGAAGCGAAAGCTGAAGCTATGTATTTTCATCTCACGCACAGAGTCCTCAGAACAGCACTCAAACTTGACCCGGGGCCCCAGGTCACCCCCTCCTCTTGAGACTTGAAGCTCAGGGACCCCCAGGCCCTATGGCTTCTGCTGAGCGTGGCACCTAAGAGCGCATCTCTGGACATTCAACCTGCTGAATGTCTACCTTGAGTCCCTACAATCTGACACTCCGAGTGGAGGCTCGGGGGGCAGTACCCTAACAGACACACTTGCAGGCCACCCCACCCTACAGATTGTACCAAGAGCTGGCTTCGTACAGGCACCACATGCTAGGGGTCTTCAGGGACAATGGCAGAAAGCCCTCCACTCTCCCAGGTCTCTGTTCTTAGAGAAGTAACAGGACAACTACAACTCAGTGGGCCAGACACATGGACTGTGAAGGGGTGGGAAAACAGAAGGAAAAGCCTAAGTTAGTCTTGAGCAATCTGGGAAGGCTTTTGGGAGGAGGTGGCATCTGGAGGACCCGGAAGAGGAGACAGTACAGTGTAGGTAGTAGGAGCCTGGGCTCCAGAGGACAGACTTGGGTTTGAATCCTACTTCTTAACTCTGTGATCCCAAGTGATGGCCCCGTCCTCTATAAATCAGAGATGTTATTAGTACCTGCCTCATAGGGTTGCTGAGGGATTAAGTAAAATAATGCAGGTAAAGAGTATGACATGGGGCTTAGCACGTACTAAGAACTCAATATAAGTTGTTGATCAGTTGCTAAGTCATATCCAACTCTTTGCAACCTATGAACTGCAGCACACCAGGCTTCTCTGTCCTTCACTATCTCCCAGAGTTTGCTCAAATTCATATCCATTGAGTCGATGATGCCATCCAACCATCTCATCCTCTGTCATCCCCTTCTCCTCCTGCCCTCCATCTCTCCCAGCATCAGGGTCTTTTCCACTGAGTCGGCTGTTCTCCTCAGGTGGCCAAAGTATTGGAGCTTCAGCTTCAGCATCAGTCCTTCCAGTGAATATTCAGGGTTGAGTTAACTGTTGTATTTATAACCATGCAAAGCTCTGTCCTCACTCCTGACGGGCCCACCATGGTCAGAGCCCCAGACCAGCCCATACCACGGGGAGCTGCCAGCCCAGAGCAGGACTGATAGACCCCTGACCCTCTCAGCCTCCGCCCCCGACCCTTTCCACATATACAGGGAAGTGGAGGAGGGACACCACCAGAGCCTGGTCTAGCAGGTGATAGGCGGAGGTGGCACTGCCCACCTCTCCTGAGCCTGAGGGGTACTGAGTACAACTCAGTGCTGATCTTCAGGACTGTCTTCCAGCCCAGAAACTCCAAGTCACCTGCCTGGGAAGAAGCAGGGGAAAAAAAAAAATCCCACCGCCATGCCCTCCCCTGGAAAAAAAAAATTCTAGGAAACAAAATACAACGACATCTTTTTATTTTGTTTTTTTCGGTAATTATACTAAAGATGAAAAACTCATAATAAACATCTCCCAGTCCCCACCTGCTAACAGTAATTATAATAGACTCAACAATAAATGGTAAAGCAGGGCAGAGCTGCATCTCGGGAATTCTCTAGGGCATGTGGATTAGCTCGGAAAGCCTGAATGATTAAAATACACTAATTAAAATTTTGTGTTCCTTGGTAACTCGTCTGCCTGGGCCCCTGGTGTTGGCAAAATGGGAATTAACGTGACAAAAGCAACACAGAGGGTTTTTGTTTTAAATAAAGAAAAAAGGAGAGAGAGAGAGAGGGAGAGGGGAAGATCTATATAAACAAGTTAGACACCAAGAGACAAGAAAGGCGAGGTGGTTCTCTCTCCTTTTCTAACTGGAGCACCAGCATGCTTGGGACAGGAAAGTGTAAGAGAGAGGGCTGGGGGCGTGGAGGGGAGTCCTTTTGCCTGCCCTGGGGTCCCGTGGGGGGCATGGGGAGCATGTGTCCAGCGGTCACTCTTGAAAAATAATTACTGGAGAGAAGAGGGTGGGAGAGGGAGAAGAGGGGGCAGCAGGCGCCCACCCAGTCCGACTTTCCAACGGCATTCCTCCAGGGCGGGCCACATACCCCCAACTCCCCGCCCCGTGGCCAACGGGACCCTGGGAGGACGCAAGGGAGCTTCTACCCCATTGCAGTTGCACAAAAGAAATTGAACACTTTTGAGTTGCCCTTAGCAACCTAATTGCATCAGTACATTGCACACAGGAGCCAAAGTAACTGAATTTTGATGAAAAGACGGCGGTAATTTACGGCATCACAAAATTAGTTGTCATGGCGACGGGTTAATTACATCTCAAATTAACAATGCAAGTGTGGTGAAATTAAATATAAATCATATTTTCTGCATAAATTATAGGGGTTGATTAGACCGGGGCTCTGGGAGAGGGAAAGGTTGAGCCGCCACGGGTCCCAAGCTGCATTCTGAGCTGACGAGCGAGGCGCCTGCAAGCGCGGGCGCGTATGGGGAGCTCTTGGAGGGGACGGGGGACCGGTGGAGTCAGGCGCCAGGGCTGCCGGGGGCTGCCTCCCTCTGCTCTCCCTGCCACTCGCAGGCTCAGCTGGCTCCTCGCAGCGCCAGGGCTGTCCCCAAAGTTTGCTTCTGTTTGGATCAAACTTTGGATGGGGGCGGGGGCGGCCAGGCAGGAAGCAGGGCTGGTTGGTGCCTCTCAGCTGAGTGCCAGGGACACTGAGGTTGTACCTTCGCCCGACCCCACTGACTCCCAGTTTCTGCGCCCCGAGCCCTCAGAGAATTCACCACAGATGGCCGGCTTAACCCTGCTCTCTTCAGTTAAACGGGGTCAAATGGTTTCTGAGTCACCAGCATCTGCCAGGGGACAGGCCCCATGCCACCCGATGTGCAAACGCGCATGGTCAGGGCTGCACCAGGTGGGCAGGGTGCTTTGCAGGTGCCCGGGGCAGCCAGGGGCAGCAGCTTGTGGCCTTGGGTGGCAGCAGACACATCTGGCTGCAGAAAGTGCTTTATCGGCTGGCCAGCTCTCATCAGTCAACTATGCTCCCGACCCCACGCCACTCGCTCATACCCCAGGGTGAGGCAGCGTGACCCTGCCTTCCTTGAATGGGGAAGAACAGCTGAGAGTCAAAGGCAGAGAAGACCCCACAGAGCACCATGTCTGGGTCCCATGGGACCCTGACTGGCACTCTTTTGCCCAAGTCGTGGGAACACCGAAGGGGCCGGGGCTGGAAAGTGGTGCGTGCATGCTAAGTCGCCTCAATCATGTCCGACTCTGTGCGAGCAACCCTATAGACTGTAGCCCGCCAGGTTCCTCTGGCCATGGGTTTCTCCTGGCTAGAATACTGGAGTGGGTTGCCATCCAAGGGATCTTCCCGACCCAGGGATCAAACCTGCATCTCTTACACCTCCAGCACTGGCAGACAGGCTCTTTACCTGGGAAGAACTATGGAAAGTGGAAGGAGCCCAAATGCCCACGCCCAGGTCCCACCCACCTGTCGCTGATGGGCAGCACTTCTAGGCCCTGACATCGGTACTGCTGGACCAAGTTCAGCTTGGTCAGGCCAGGCAGCTTTCCTACCATACCAGGTCCACAGACGCTCAAGAAGCATGCTTCTCTCCTCCTGTGCCTGGCCTTGTTTCTTGGGTTCTGGAGAACACAGAGGAGAACTCCGTTTGCTACCTGGACACAGGTATCATGAGGCAATACACCAGGAGTTACACATTTTCATGAGCAGCGAATCACCGGAGAAGCTCATTAAACCCATAAGGTCCTCAGGCCCCTGCTTCAGAGGTTCTGATTCTGGATTTGGAAGGACCCAGAATCCACATTCTTAACCTGCTCTACCACTCATTGGAAAGACTGATGTTGAAGCTGAAGCTCCAATGCTTTAGCCACCTGATGCAAAGAGCAAAAGACCCTGATGCTGGGAAACATTGAAAGCAAAAGGAGGAGGGGGCGACAGAGGTTGAGATAGTTGGATGGCATCACTGACTCAATGGACATGAATTTGAGCAAACTCCAGGAGATGGTGAAGGACAGGGAAGCTTGGCATGCTGCAGTCCATGGGGTCGCGAAGAGTTGGACACGACTGAGCGACTGAACAACAACCTGCTCCACAAAGGAATCTGAGGCAGGCAGTCCCCTTAAGTCCCCCAATTAGGAAGCATCAGCAACACTGTTATTAGCCCCATTTTGCAGATGAAGAAATTGAGTCCCAGTGAGATTAAGTCACTTTTGAAAACAGACCAGAACTGAGATTTAAGGCCACCTCCGACGTGTTGCCCATCCCATGAAATGCCCCCCTCAAGGCTGTGTCAGGCACCCTGCCAGGCCATATGGGAATGAGGGACCAGTGAACCATAAACTTGTTCCCGAGGAGTACACAGCCTAGTGGGGACACAGAGGGGCAAGCAAAAAGCAAGGCCAAACATGTCCAATCCATCACTAAGGGACAGGGATGTGGGAGCATGGGAGCCAAGGTGGGGACGAAGGGAAGGCAGGGACAAATGTGCCCTGTCAGCCAGCCCAAGGGAGGAGGCGCTCCCTCGGGGTCCTCGAACCAGCTGCGTGCCCAGCGGGGCTGAGCCACACTTCACCTGGCCCAGGTGGGAGGAATTTCCTGAAAGGCTTCTGCAGAGAAATGGGGAAAAGGAAGGAAGAGAAGGCCCTTGGCGGTCCCCCTGACCACGGATGTGCATGTACAACTCATGAATATTTTAGTGGCCATTTATTTATCCCTGCACCACCCAGCTGCTGGGGCCACGGACCCAAGGTGGATAAATATAGCCACAGGGCGATCAATGAGGCATCCGCTCCCCTCCTCCCCCCACCCCCCAGCCACATCCATTAGGCCCCTTGTTCCCACAGCCTGCTGGCTGGGCACCTTGTCCTGCTCAATTGGTTTCCGATTTTCATTAGTGGTGGAGGCACAGCCCCGCTCCAAGCCTGGGCGTCCCCCTCACCCTCCTCTGCCCTCCCTCCTTGGGCTGGGCGTGGAGCCCGAGGCAGCCGTCAGCCTGGAGGGGCCTTTCAGAGAGCCCAGCCCATCGGAGTGGGAGAGCCGGGAGGTACAGGGCCCCACGGGCAGACTTTACTTCATGGGCTGGCCCCCTGTGCGGCACAGAGGGTGGCGGGGTTTCCTGAGGACTCCAGCAAAGGTGATGTGGTGATAGAAAGCTGAGGCTCTCTTTCGCTCATCCTGAAACTTCTGGGGCGCCTCCAATGCCTTACATCTGGGAGAAGGGTGTCTGAGAAGTTCCATTGGCTGTAGAGTTAGGTTCCTGAGGCTACCACAAGGGGACCCTTGTCCCTCTGGGCTGGAAGTTACACACAGGCCACCCTGACCCCCTGTCCTTCTGAGCCATCCTGAGCCTGGCCCCAATTTACCATCCAAAAGAATAAGAGTGGGCTGCCGTGCCCTCGTAGGGCCTCAGATCAGACTGGAAGGTGCCAGCCAATTCCTGGCCCCTGCTCCTTGGGCCTTGACATCTCAAGCAGGCTAGGGCTCAGCCCCTGGGGGCACTGTGTCCAGCCAGCCACTGACCCCAGGGGCAGTCTCAGCCCTGACAGGGGTCCTGCTGCCAACTCTTCTCCCAACTCACTCATTCCACAAACAGTTCCTAAACTCCACAGTGTGCCAGACATTGTCCCAGAGATACAGCTGTGAATGAGACAGACCCAGATCCCTGCCTTCATAAGGGTTAGCCTCGGCAGGGGTGGGGGTGAGATGGGGGTAGGAGGTAGGGACAGACAAATAGTTCAGTAAACAACTAATGAATTCAGAGGGTGATAAAACAAGGGACTTAATGGAGAGTGACAGAGGAGACAGGTAGGGTGATTGCAGCTACCTCTGAGGAGGTGACATTTGAACCAAAGATACAGTAAATGATAAAGGAGAACATGGCAACTGGGCCTTCTGGTTAAGGAAGGTGGGAAAGCGGGTGGGAGAGGTCTCAGACCCAGGAGTTGGTTGACACAGGGGAAGATACCAGAAGGAGCACCCACAGACCACTTCCCTTGGTGCCAGGTGGCCAAAGGCTTAGGCCAGTGGCTGGCAGTCTAGTAGGGCATCAGCACGGGCTGCGGAGGGGTAGGAGGGGAGGAAGGACAATGGCTGGCAGAGGACCAAGGGCTCGAGGCCACCTGCCTGCTGGCTGTGAATACAGGCCCTCATCCAGAGCCACCACCAGGACAGGAGGGAGGCCGGCCAGCCCTGCACGGGTCCTGCCCACATGGGAGCTGCAGGGTTGTGGGGTGACCAAGGGTCTGGCTGTCTTCAGCCTCTTGACTCCACCCTGAGCCAGCTCCAGAGACAAGAGCCTTGACTCTCTGGTCCCTGTCCATTCCCAGTGAGGACACAAAAGGTGGGGTGCGAGGTGAGGGGAAAAGATCAGGCATAAATCCCAGAGGGAGATGAAGAGGGAGGCAGGCCTGTGCCTTTAAAAGAATTTTCATTTAAAGGCTCTTCTCTCTTCCACCATTTCAGTGATCTATATGCAAATATGCTAATGCATGCAAATTAAGACACCACTTTTAGTCCCAATTTAATAGAAAGCATTAAAATACCATTTTTTTTTCCAAAAAACTCCATATGCATGAAGGAAGGATTTTTTTTTTTTTTTTTTACTTTTCGCTAAAGTCACATTCCGGCAGCAATTTTATGCTGTCAAAATGTTCTCAACAACGGGAGATTTGACTGGCTTCTCTGAGAGACAGTCATAGGAAGCGCAGGCTCTGCTTCTCTCGAGCTTTTCTTTTTCTTTTCTGTTTTAATTTGGAAGGGGCGGAGGAAAGACGGACAGAAAAAGAAAAAAAAAAACACAAGACACCCAAGAGTCTTTTGAAGGGTGCCCGATTTTCAGGTCGGACACCAATTCCCCTCAGTGTAAAGTGTGTTAAACCCATAGCTGTGGGAGCTGTGCGGGCCTGCAATCTGGTTGGGTGTGTTTGTGGTCACTCCTGCTCTCTGGAGTCGGTCAGATAAGGCTTCCAGTGCCATTCTGTGTGTGCCACTGGTGGGAACATCCTCCCAGGGGCCTGGACCACTTGGGAGAGCAGTGCCTTTGGTGAGGATGCAGGAGGGCAGGAGGGCATGGGGGAAGGGGGAAGAGGGAAGGGAGAGGGGAGGGGAGGTGGGGCGGGGGCGGGGGTGCGTGGCTGGCGTGGCCCAGCTCAGAAGCCCCAGCTGCACACAGAGGGCTGTCTATTTTCACTCCATTCGCTGCTCTGTAATTAAACTCACTGCTTCCACTTGGGCTACCAGACATTTCCCAGAGTGCCCCTCACTCCCACTGGGCCCATTCCCCCTTCTCCCAGCCTTCTGGGCCACTCTGTCCATCCAAACATCCTTCAGGAGATTTCAGATCTGGGATCTGAAGGGCCTCTGTCAGAACAAGGGCATCAGCCCCCGAACCTCGTTGCGGTCCACCCTTCCCTTCCCCAGGCCCTGTTTCTGGCGTTCTAGTTCCTGATGAGAACTCAGTACTCCAGCACGTGAGTTTTGCCAACAATTTCGCTGTTCCTTTCCTTCCTGGCTCAGGGCCTGACCTCCAGGAAACTGCAAGGTGCTCTGAGCCCAGCCGGGTTCCTGCCGAAAGGTGACAGCCTCTCACTGAGAGAAAGGGGCAAAGGTCAAGCAGGTGCCACCTTCGTGGGCCAGGCTTGGCCCTGTGAGTAGGTTGGTCCCAGTGAGTAGCTGTTTCACAGTCAAGGGGAACAGGCCAACCACCAACTCCTGGGGAAGGGCCAAAGCTGGTCACGTGTTTGCTCAGTCACTCTTCTCAGAGACCGCATACACAAGAATGACCCATTCCAGGTTACAAACACGGAGAAGCAAGGCTCAGAGAGGTGAGGCCTCCAGGTCCAACAGAAACTGTTGGCGAGAGGCAGAGTGAAGCCAGTGTGCCATCCTCGCTCCCAGAACCAGCTGGAAGTTCGGGGGCTGTGCCTCCCGCCCCAGTTCACACACTCCCAGCGCCCGAGGAACCCCCGATGCCCCACTGGGGGCTTCAGCTCCCCATCCGTAGAATGGGAGAGGGCGGGCACAGCCATCTATGGCTCCTTCTGGCTCCATCTGTTCCCGACTGTGTAACAGATGGAAGAGAAGGGTGGGGTGGGGTGGGGTGGGGTGGGGGTGCCCCCCAGCCGGGCAGGGAGGCAGACTGGCTCCCCAGGGCTGCCCCACACTGTGTTAGAGGCCCGGCGGGCAGTGGCCAGGAGGTCAGGCAGAGCTCAGGAAGGTGGGGAGAGAAATTGAAAACTGGGGATAGGAGGTGCTTAATGAAATCAGAAAAGTACTTAGATTGGGTCTTGAGGACTGAGAGCAGAAGCCCCATGGCAGGGGAGTGCTCAAAGGAAAAAGCAAAGACAAGAAGACAGAAGACTGGCTGGCATGGGTCCCGAGGCTGGGAGTGGGTGGAGGGTGGAGAACAGGGCAGACAGGAGGGCTTGGGGTGATGGAGGGGGCTTTGTATACACGTTTCTCCAGCGAAAATGCAAAGGCAGGAGAGGGGAGCTGTGCTGGGCTGGCATGATGGGGCCCGTTGAGCAGAGCCCACGGTGGAAAAAGGAGATTTAGATATTTACGGCAAATAACATTTGTTGGTGCCAAACTCCTGGTTTTATTGTCGGGGGAGAAAACAAACCCAACCACCGAAACTCGTCCTCAACTGAGAATCCACACAGAGGCAAGCGATTTCCCCATCAAACCAGTTTTATTGGATATAAATATCTAATTATTCGAAGCAGGCCCTGGAATGCCAGACATTTTGCAGCTTTTATAACGTGTGTAGGAGTCTTTATAAATGACATATACACACATATATATACACACACATATATAGTTATATATTAACAAACCTGATTTGAATTTCATCCGAATTATTTTTTGCTTAGTGGGTAGTTTTTGTTTTTTTTTTTTTACAAATCCAGAAAGGCTAGAATGTTTTCAGTGCTGCTCACACTTTCTTTGTGCAGGGGGCATTTTATGAGCCCTAACGTGCCTGACCTAGAAAGCTCCGGGGAAAGAGACCCCCGCACCACTTTGCACGTCCTTCCCTCTGCCCCCTATGGCCACTGGGCAGTTCGGCAGTGCACATTCACTTGCTCACAGCACTTTACAACCACAGGACCCACGACTGCAAGTCAATACCTCGCACATGACACAAACATGAGGTCCTGAGCAGACAAACAGAAGTATTGACTTTTCGAACGTAAAGCACACATCCCGTGTGTCAGCCTTCCATCCACAAGCTATGGATGACGACAGAGTGCTGGGCAGTGGGGGCAGGAAGGGGGGAGGGGGAGGAGGAGGGAGGGGAAGTTGTCTTATGGGGAATAATGTGGATCAGCCTGTCATCTGGAGACCCATCTTCATCTAGAATTAATGCACTAAAGTTCTTTTGTTTTTCCTCTAAATGGTTTTAAAGAGACAGTGGATTCTCGGTCCGGACATGGGGGGCTCAGTGTACAGCTGGTCCAGCCTCCAGGAAGGGAATGGGTGGCCGATACTAGCCAGGCAGAGTGTATTATCATCCCATCCCCGCCCCGGCCCTAACCTGCTGCTGCTGTGTTTTCTCCCTGTTACTCTCCATGAAAAGAAGTTCAAAAGTCTCTGGCTTTCAGGATCCCTGACCCAAAGGCTGTTATACAGAGTGAAGAACTCCAAAGCCCTTGGCTAGGCAGGATGAAGGCCGGGAGAAGAAGAGGAAAGGGTGTGCGAGAACTTGAAGATCTCTGAGCAAGATGTTTGGGTGCGGGCTGTGGGTTGGGGCTGGCAGCAGCCCCCTAGAGAAGTGCTAGCAGGGGCATGCAGTGAGCACCTCAAAGGTCAGTGTTCCCCAAACAGGAGCCCCCAGGCCACTGAAGCCGAGGACACAGGGGTGGGGGCTGGGGAAGAGGAGTTTGGAACCAGAGAATTCAGGGGGAACCCTGCGGGGGGGTGAGAAGCTGTCCATTGAGGTCTGAGGGCCAAAGGACTCGAGTTAGACTGATACCTGGGGAGACTCTAGCCAGGGGGTGGCTGTCCGCAGGAGAACGAAAACCCACCACATCTCCAAACGCCCCCTGACTCAGATTCACAGGGAGCCAGGGCTGGAGATGAAGGAGGGCCCTGGGCCTCTGCCGAGAAGCTCCTAAGAAGGCCCACACATCCTCTGCTCAGAGACCCGCACTCAGGGGGATGGGCTGGGGGCCGGGGGAGCTGAGAACAAACAGCGGCAACAGGAACAGAGTTGAGCCATTTCAATTATTCATATGCCAGATGGATTCTTTTCCTGCCTTTTTTTTTTTTTTCCTATAAAAATAAGGAGGGAGGGAGTAGGTCTTAAGACAATCTCCAAAATGAGGGGAAGCAGGGGCAGAGGGGAAAAAAATAGAAATCAGAAGCGCCCCCCCACCCCAATTCATACCCACCCCCTGCCCTGGAGATCCTTGATCTCTGGACAAGAGGGCAGGAGGGAGAGAATGCCTTCTGTTGGGCAGGAACCAGAGGTGTCATTCAGTTTCTCTATGAGCAGAGAGCAAAAAGCAAGGAAAATTGTTGAAGAAAGGGAGGGTGAAAGAGAGAGAGAATCACGGAGCCTGGGGTGGAGGGAGTGGGGGGGGGACAGGCAGAAGAGGGTTCCGACCTTCTGTGAAGGATATAAAAAATCCAGCCGCCTCAGGGGACACCCAACTATCTAGCATATTGCTGTTAAAATGTCTGCAAAATTTAATACACTTGGCATGCCATCTAATCAGTCCTTGGAAACTCAGGCCCTCGCTCCCTCCTCTGATCAGACCGTGGCACAACTTCTGCCTCTGGGATTCCCACCCCGAGCCTGTCCCCCCATCTTACAGAAAGCCTATCCCCCCTCATCAACACAGCTGCTGTGGCTTTTAGGACACATCTCATCCTGAAGTTCACCCGAGGTCCAGAATCTAGAAGGTTCCCTAAGAAGCAGGTTTCCACTCTTAGCAGGGAGAGCCTAGGGTGGGGTGTGAGCTCCAGGACTTGGGTACCCAGGCTTCTCCTTCTCAGCGGGAGAGACAAAGGGCGCCGGGCAGGCATGTACTGACAAGGTCCGTGGTCCCAAGACAGGCAGGCAAAGGCTGCTCCTTGCAGGGGAGCCAGTGAGAGCCCGACAGCTCTTTTTAAATAGCCGCCCAGTACACAGAGCAGAAACCTCACCAGGATGCAGACACACACCTGTGTACACGTGGACGCATGCCCAGCCATGTACTCCATCAACCCACCCGTTCCTGGGAAACTTCTGTGAACCCTGCAAGATTCCGAGGCTACTCCAAGTACCCAGCAGCCAGCTAGAAGTTCCCAGATTAGACCACAGATGATTGCCGGACCTTCCACCCCAAGTGCAGCCATCAGAGTCCTGCAAGATCTGCATGCTTCAGCAGGTCACCACTCAGTTCACCTTGACCTTGTAGAGCTCATGAATGACACTGTATGGGACTGATCTCCCCAAAGCTGCACACTCTGCCCAAAAAAGACAGTGCTTGTGAAGTCCTCTTTGTCCATCCAAAAAAAAAAATTTTTTTTCTTCACCTTTGATTGACCTAAAACCTCAGGTAGTCTTCAATAGACTTGGACCCTAAGAGGTTTGTTACTGTTGTCTTTAAGTCGCTACGTCGCATCTAACTCTTTGCAACTTCACGGGACTATAGCCTATAGCCCTACAGGCTCCTGTCCATGGGATTTCCCAGGCAAGAATACTGGAGAGGGTTGCCATTTCCTCCTCCAGGGGACCTTTCTGACCCAGGGATCAAACCTGCCTCTTCTGCACTGGCAGGTGGATTCTTTATTGCTGAGCCACCAGGGAAGCCCCCTAAGAGGCTTAGGCAACCCCAGAAAGCTCATGGCATGCTAAGGTACTGTGAGAGCTTTCTCATAAGATAGGGGGTTGGCGGGACAGGCTAAGACCGGGGAGGACCCGAGCCTCTGTCCACAGGAAAAAGCTGCAGTGGCCAGGGACACAGAACACAGGCGCCTCCTATCTAACTTTCCTGCCCCTCACCACACGGGTGGGAAAAGACGCAAACAGGTGGAGGAGAGTCAAGGGGGTGCGGTCACCCAGGGCCCCATGCTCAGAAGGGCACGGGGTTGGTTCAGTGTCCTGCCTGCAGCTGCCATTATAGAATCCTTAATAATTTTATTATCATTATTATTTCGGCTGGGCTGGGCCTTTGCTGCTGTGCGTGGACTTTCTCTAGTTGCACTGAGCTGGGACTGCTCCTCCATGTGGTGCTGGGGCTTCCCACTGTGGTGGCGTCTCTTGCCGTGGAGCACAAGCTCTAGGTGAATGGGCTCCGGTAGCTGCAGCACGCAGGCTCGGTAATTGCGGCTTGCGGGCTCTAGGGCACGGGCTCAGCAGTTTTGGCGCACAGGCTTAGTTGCTCCGTGGCATGTGGGATTTTCCCAGGCCAGGGATCAAGCCCGTGTCCCCCACATTGGCAGGTGGATTCCTACCCACTGCACCACCAGGGAAGTCCTCTTAATAAATTTAGAACGAGGGGTCCTGCATTTTCATTTTGCACAAGGTCCTCCCCCCCCCCGCCCCGCCCCCAATTATGAAGCTGGTCCTGGGTGTGGGCTTTAGAAGATCAGAGGACCTGGGATTCAAGCCCAAGGCTCTATTCCCCATAAGTTGAGTGACATCAGAAAAGCCACTAATTATCTCTGGCTGCAGGGTGCCTCGTCTATAAAGTGGGGTGATCACACCACTCTCGGGGTGGCCAGGAGGACCAGGAGGAGTAAAGTGGGGAGACAGCTTTGGGAACACAATTACAGGCTCCTATTCAAATGCATGGTGTGCTGACCAGCAGGGGAAGTGAGGCCTGTTTGCGTTGGTGGTGGCTTCCCCTACCCAGGGATGACCTACTCCACGTGGTAAGAGGTCTCCTTCCAGAGCAGTGTGGCAGGGAGGCTTCTGGCAGGCCTGACCTGGCTGGCCCCATTCACAGGTGAAGAAACTGGGGCAGCTGACCTGCCTGTTGTCACAAAGCTGCCTCAGGCAGAGAGACTCAGAGGACATACTGTTCCCACTGTCTAGGCTTGGCCTTGGCCTTGGTCACGGGACACTTGAGATAGGGACAGTAAGAAGGAAGAGTAGACAGCAGGATTTGGGAAAGAGGAAGGAAAGACCTTTTTACACTACATCACACACACATGCACACACATGCACATATACACATACAGACGGCAAAATTAAAGCCGAGGACTTGGCTAAAAGGAAAAATCCTACCCTTGTTCCATCGAAACTTATTTTAGGGCAGGAGGTAATTGCCAAGGACCCAAATAAAAAGCCAACCACAGGCTGTAAATGGCTCCAAGTCTTTAATTAGACCCCAGGAAAAATAGTGGCGAAAAGAAAATGAAAGTAGGCGAAGGCTCCCTGAGGAAGGAACAGGCATGTGGTCCCCCCACTCCAAGTCCAGTGGCTTCATATGAAGGCTACCCTTGCCTATGGTGGGCATCAGAGCGCCTCCTGAACAGGCAGGTGCTGCCCACTGTGGGGACAGGCACGGAGCCAAGCCAGGCACACCCTGGGCGAGGGCAGCCCTGGTCCTGGGTCCTTCTCCCAGGACTTCTCTATACCACAGCCCGCGGAGCCTGGCCTGGGGTCGGAGTGCCATGGGCTGAGCGCAAGGTGAGCTGTTTCTACCAGCCTAGGAATCGAGGGAGCTTGGAAAGGAGAAAACTTTGGGTCTGAAGTGGCCTCTGACCCACTCAAAGATCTGCCCATCTGGCCACAAGGCCCATCTCTTTGGCCACTGACCAGTATTCCTGTTTAGCATGTCCCCCATCCCTGGAGCTGTCTCCAACCCCTCTCCCAGTCCCACGTGGAATTGGGTGGCTCTGAGATCCTGTGGGCAAAGCAGGCTTTTCCCCTCAGGGACCCCCCTCATTAGGGGCACACTCAGAAATCCTCTGGGTGACAAGTGTTACGTGACAGAAAACCCCCAGCCACTGTTCCATCTCTCCAAGACAAGGAAAGCGCACACAGGCCTGCTCCATGATCCTCTCCCCAGCCCCTGCCCAGCTTCTGGCTTTGGGAAAACACAGGCAACCTGGGACTAAGGATGGCGCTGGGAAGAAAAGGATAAGTTGTGCTTGGTAAGGTGGGGGCCTGCAGATGGTGGATGCCCATCCTCTCATACCAACTGGGACAACCCAGTGGGCCAATCAAATGCCACAGGTGGGGGGAAGTTGCCAAATGCCAAGAAGCACATGCCAGGCATAGTAGAGGCAGTGGCTTCCAGCAATGTTAAAACAATGATCAGGTCCTAACATCACAAGGTGGGCATTCCCCCCACAGCAGGGGGAAGGGCTCAGGGGTGGAACGCAGCCCGGCCCATGTGAAGGACAGAGTGGAAGCTGCCGTACCGGTCCCTTCTCACAGTGTGCCTTTTCATGGTGGCAGGATGGTGAGGTGGGCTCACAAAGGCCAGCACACTACAAGTGGGCACGTCCCAGCAGGGGGGAGGGAAATCGTGCCTGACCACAGCTGGCATCAGTGGCAGCAGGGGCAACCACGCTGAAGACTCCCATCCTGCTGCCCAGAACCAGAGCTGCCCCACTTGACTCCCCTTCCAGAACAGCCTCTCCTCTGCTCCTGCTTCTGCTAAGCCGAGCACAGGAGGACATGCTCCAGCACCCTCCAGCCCCCTCGCTCAAGTGGACTGGCCTCCCAGCCAGAGTGGCAGGCCATGCCCTGCTGTCTACACCATATTCTTCACCTGTTTCCTTTCCTGCTTCTGAGACAGCACTTTAGCAACCACAGATGAGGAGCAGGTCTACTAGCCATAAGGGGGCAGATACCCCTCACACAGTGGGCTTCCCTGGTGGTTCAGTAGTTAAAGAATCTGCCTGTGATACAGGAGACACAGGTTCAATACCTGGGTTGGGAAGATCCCCTGGAGAAGGAAATGGCAACCCATTCCAGTATTCTTGCCTGAGAAATCCCATGGACAGAGGAGCCTGGCAGGCTACAGTTCATGGGGTCTCAAAAGAGTGGCACATGACTGAGAGACTAAACAACAACCCTTCATTCAGCATCTAAAGGTCCCAGGCCCTCCCATAGGCACTTGAGACACAGCATTCTTGCAAAAAGGTACTACTGTGCCCATTTTACAGAGGAGGAGGCTGAGGCTAAGTGTGGTGAAATGATGGCTGCCAATGTACAGAATGGTGAGCAGGACTGCAGCTCAGGTCAGCCTGGTTCCAAAGTCTGTTTCTGTCCACCGTACCTTTCTCCCAGCTAGTTCTCCCGTCTGACCACAACATCTAAGCAGGACAGGCCTGGTTGACCTCTTCCTGCCTCTTACCTCCTGTGCAGGTCACTGGTTTAATGCCTGCAAAGTGTGATGAAGGTGACAAGCATGACCCCATTCCCAGCCACCCACCATGCCTTGCTGTGATGGCCGAGGCCTGCACGGCCAGAGCAAGCTGGAAGGTCTTCCCAGGAGGAGAAGCAGGTGTGAATCTGAAGCAGTCCCCAGATCACCATGTCATTTAGGAGAGGCCTCCCAGCTGGCTCCCCTCCTGCTTGCTTTCCTCCATCAGGGGTCGAGGGGGAGGGTTGGGGGTGGTAGTCAGGCTTCTGTCCATAAGGATGAGAAGTGGAATTCCTCTTGGATGAGGAGCCCTACGGTTACTGTTCCCCAACTTCTTCCCCAGCTTGGGAATGGGTTGAGAGCAGAAGCCCAGGCCCCTGGCAGAGGCAGCAGGAGTCCTACTAATTAATTAGCCTTCCATCTTCCTCAAGTGCTCACCAGACACAACCAGATGGTCCCGGCGATGCACCCTCTACCAGCACCCTCCCCTGGAACCACACAGCATCTTCCCCTCATGCCCCTCACCCTCCCTGCATCTTTCCCTTGTAAACCCCGAGAGAGTTCATGCTTCTCCATCTCTGCCGGGCCTGGGCCCAGACAGCCCCCAAAGGGCAGGGAGGACAATGACAACACTGGTTTAGGTTTGCAGGTCTGAGAGTTCTAGGTGGGGCCAAAGTTCAGGCAGGTTGCAGTTTCTCCTACCGCCTCCAGACAGTTCAGTCAGGGAGCTGGGGTGGGCATGGTGAGGGTGGGGGGACCCAGGGCTGAGTCTGCCTTTATTCTTTGGAAGATTTAAGAGATGGCCCTACATCCAAGAAACTCCAACTTATTATCCCAAACAGGAGAATGGATACAAGTATATATATGGCTAAGTCCCTTCACTGCTCACTTGAAACTATCACAATGTTGTTAATTGGCCATACCCCAACATCTCTGTCCTGGAGAATCCCATGGACAGAGGAGCCTAGAGGACTACAGTCTATGGGGTTGCAAAGAGTCAGACACAACTAAAGCAACTTAGCATGCAATGCAAAATAAAAGTTAGAAAAAAAAAAGTACTAAAACCCCAAACAAACAAGGCCTGGCTGGTACCCCCTCCTCCTGCAGGAGGGCACCACACAGAAGCTACAGACAGGATGAGATGGTTGGATAGCATCATGGACTTGATGGACATGAATTTGAGCAAACTCTGGGAGATAGTGAAGGACAGGAAAGCCTGGCATGCTGCAGTCCATGGGGTCGCAAAGGGTTGGACATGACTGAGCAACTGAACAACGACGACAAGAAGAAGAAGCAGAGCCTGTTAGGACCTCTTCAGTACCACGGACACCCCACTGGCTCTCTGTTGGCACCTCTAGGTCCTTGGAGGGGTGTGGCTTACAAAGTGCCCAGCTGTGTCTTCTAGGCGGCCAGCCTGTACAGGGATACTGGCCCAAGCAGTTGTGCTGAATAATGGAGCTGTGTGGTCCCAAAGGCAAGGAGCTGGGGTCAAGCCATCCCGGAGACACAGCTGAGAAGCCCTAGGAGATCCGAGGCCTAGGAGCCGGGATGGATGGCCCTCTGCAACAGGTCCTGCTTTGGGGAAGATTACGTGATGACCAGAGCCCAGCGTCACTCGGCAGTCCGAGCCCTGGTGCCAACAGCTGTGTGACATGGGCTCTAGCTGGTGACCCTGCTTCACTTTTCTGGACATCAGTTTTCCCACTTAAAAAATGAGCCTGAGCGGGACGATCCCTCCGGTGGCCAGGAGCTGGTGCATGTGGAGTGACAGGGCAGAAGGCCTGCTCAC
Source organism: Muntiacus reevesi (assembly GCF_963930625.1). Lineage (NCBI taxonomy): Eukaryota > Metazoa > Chordata > Mammalia > Artiodactyla > Cervidae > Muntiacus > Muntiacus reevesi. The sequence continues at coordinate 89,055,080 of NC_089253.1, read as the reverse complement.
AGTTGCGTTCTGGACACATTCACTGGGATCATGACTGTTCTCATTTTCATAAGCATCACTCTTTTTTATTCCAAATATTCTAGGAACCTCCTTTCAGACAGAGTTACAAAGTCATGGGGAAGATCTGAGCTTACAGCTCAGGGAAGCCACATTTCCTGAATTTTTTATGCCCAGAATCAAAACTAAGTGTAATACTGATTTGATCGGAAGCTAGGAGGGGTTTGGTTTGCTTTCCTTGAGCCTGAGTAACCCAGGGTTGGCCTGCCTGGGATCTAAGAGGCACTGACCCCACAGCTACCAGGAGAACATAGACATGTGATGGGCTCCTCCAGGCCCATCTTAGCGGGGGATGGTCTTTCAGGTGAAACATCTTTATCTGGGGCTGCAAGGGTTAATGCAGGGCTGGGAGAGGCCAGGCAACACGGAGCACTCCCTGTTTATTAATAAGCTATTTATCACCAGCTTTGCTTTTAATGCCATTTGGGCTTAATGTCGTTAATGAAATATAAATACCCACGCTAACGATGTCGGTCAGAGGCAGCACGGGCAGCAGACGGCTCGCGAAACAGGGCCAAACCGCTGGGCACGCTGGGGAAGAGACTGAGCACTCGGGAAGCGGAAGAGGTTCCCCCCAGCTCGGCACCCCCAGCCCCCTTCTGCTCCCACCGCAAGACTCCCCAGCTGGCTGTGCCGGGAAAGGCTGGGAGGAGGGCTGTCCAGGGCCAGGGGAGGCTCAGGATGCTGTTATACGCTCCTGGAGGACAAGGCAGAGTGAGGGCTCCCACCTCGGGGGCAGTGCCCTGGCATCAGGCCCCTTGGCTGCAGGAGGCTGGACTACCACCAGCTGGCAGTAGGCCCCTCTCACCGCCCTGAGTTCTCTGACCCCAGGGAAGGGAGCCCCGATGAGAGGGGTCATGAGAGGGAGCATTAGGACTCCATCACGTTTGCCAATAAAGACCACCCCTCCTCACTTCTGGAGTGACATTCCAGGCAGCCCAGCCCCGCTGGATGGCACCCCCTCCCTAAGAAGTTGGCCAGGGGTTACTTGGCCATCTCCAGGTAGGCTCAGAGAGATGGATAGATGGATGGATATTTCTGATCAGTGCCCAGAGACTGTGCAACTCAGAGGCGGCCCTGCAGGGCAGGCTGTCTGTTCCTGACCTCAGGTCTGACCTGGGCTGGCCCCTTTCCCACTCAGGGGGCCATCCCTCTGGCCTCTTTCTGGGCTCAGAGCAGACACCCTTAGCAGATGACCACCTAACCCAGCAAACCCCAAAACTCCAGGCCTCGATCTCAGGTGAGGCCACAGACTGCTCCCAGATGCAGCCTCACCTGGAAGAAGCGGCCCTGGGACTTGCTCCCCAGCCCAGGGACCCTGGTGACTTTGGAAGAAATGTGGACTCCATTCATCAAGGGCCACCTGGGCCCAAACAGCAGCTGGAGACCCCGGCCAGTGGGTGCCCTTAGCTTAGTCCTCCTCTCCCGGTACCACGGCAGGGGAGGTCACAGTGCCACAGCTCCACTCTGCTTGCCAAGCCCCCAAACAGCCCCCCAAGGGTGCTGCCTCTTCCAGAGGGAGCTCCAGGCTGCTCCAGGGAGGGAGCTCCGCAGGCTTTGGCCCCCCACGCTCAGGGTTGCCTGGGGAAACACAGGACAATCAGCAAGATTTGAATTTCAGATAAACAGCGAATACTGTTTCAGTGTATGTCCCAAACATTGCATAGAACATACACACACTGAAAATTATTTGCTGTTTATCTGAAATTCCAATTTCACTGGGCATCCTATATTTTTGTTTGCTAAACTGGGCAAGGCTATCATACAGTTGCAAACAGTCGGACACGACTGAGCATGCATATGTGTGTGCACCTCACTCCTCAGCAGGTAACACCTCACTGGTGGGGAGTCTCTGGTGGGTGAGCAGGACTGGAGGAGGTGGACATTGAGGGACAGGAGACCCCTGCCATCTCGGGACAGCTGTCTCCTTTCAAGGAGCTCTGGTCGTGACTGTCCCCTGCCCACCCTTTCCCCTCACTGGTTACTACTGCACTGCCCAATGCCATGGTTCACTCATAGGGGGTCCCCTCTCCTTGCACCCCCCAAAGTCACCTCCATGTCCCCAAGGAGTACAGGGCTCATTTGCTGGGGCCTGGTGGAGCTCAGCTCAGCGGCTAATCCCCTGGGTGGCTCCTGTCAGATTATTAATTAGCTAAAGCGGATTGGTCCTGGAACGACATGCGCTTGGACTTCAGATAAAGCAGGCCAGGGAAGCCGGGCGGGGGGCGGCTTAAAGTGACAAGACCCCGTTTCTGAACTGCTCCCCGAGGTGGGGCTGGGTCGGCAGACAGGGCCAGGGCAGGGTGATTGCTGACAGCCCCCCAGCTCCCCCTCACTCCTCCGTCCACTCAGGAGAGCATCTCGGAGCAGGTGTGTGTGGATGCACCTGTATCTGGGTGCAGAAGGCCCGTGAGAGGAGGAGCCAGACAGAGTGGGTCTTGCTTTTAAAGAGCTTGTGCCTAAGCAGATCATGTCACTCAGAACTCTTCAAAAAGCTTCTTATTCCACTCGGGGCAAGAGCCTGAGTTCTCACAATGGCTTTAACGCCTGCAGGAGCTGGGGGACCCCCGCTCAACTCCCTTGACCACACAGGGCATCTCCCCAACTCCAGTCACACCATGCCTCCCTGCTGTCCTCCAACATGCCAGGGGAGCTCTTGCCTCTGGGAGGCTCGCTCACTCATTTCCTTCTGTCCTTGTTGTTGTTTAGACACTAAGTCATGCCTGACTCTTTTAGACCCTATGAACTGTACCCTGCCAGGCTCCTCTGTCCATGGGATTTCCCAGGCAAAAATACTGGGGAGGGTTACCATTTCCTCCTCCAGGGGATCTTCCTGACCCAGGAATCAAACCCCAGTCTCCCACACTGCAGGCAGATTCTTTACCACTGAGCCACCAGGGAAGCTCCTTTCTGTTCTTACCCAAAAGTCAACCATCCCACTGATGCCTTCCCCAGACGACACACCTAAAATGACAAACCATCTGCCTACCTCCCCCTGCCACACACACTCCCTATTCTATCCTCCAAACCTGCTTCACTTTTCTCCTAGACACACATCGCCATCCAATATCTACTCTATTTCTTTATCGCATTTATCATTTGCCTCCCTCCACAAAGATGCAAATGCCACAAGGACAGGAATTCTTGCCTTGTTGGTTCACTGCTGCAGTTCCAGTCCAGTCTGTAGTGTCATCAAGCATCAGTAACGCTTGAGGAATGGATGAAAATGAAATATGAATGGCCAGAGGTTAAAGGTCAGGATCTGGACCACCACCTCTTCTGGCTCTGAGTCCTATGTGGCTGAGTCCTGGCCAACACTGGGGGGCTCCCCAGACCCCCAACCCTCCTTCCCCACTCTTTTGGAGCCCACCCTTCCCAGTTCTACATCACACTAGGTGCTACTTGTACCACAATCCTAGCATTTCCCCATAGATGCATTTCTAGGATCAGGGTCTCCCAGGGATGTCCTAGAGGACCCATCTCCTTGCCACCCGACCCTCCCCTACCAGAAGGGATTGCTATTCTCTCTGCCCTGGAAACAGAACAGGGTGATGACAGTGAGGCATGGGGGACACCAGGACTCCCAGCTGCTGCCTGGACTCAGCTCTGCTGCCAGCAAACTCTTGGGCCTGGATTGTTTTGACTTGAGTCGGTGAAGCTGAAATATTGAGTCACAGCGGCCCTAAACTTCATTACCAGCTCTCAACACAGATTACTAAGGGAAAAAAGTTGCTTTTAATTGCTTTTTCCGATTAGCATTTCTGGAGAAGAAACTAGTGATTAATTACACCTTCCCTCCCCTCAACCACCCATGCCGCAGAGGTCCCGACACCAGGCTACCATCTGAAGACTCAGGGTCAGAAAAGCCTCATGCTTCTGAAGGGCCAAGAAACCGAACCAGACTGGGTGGTGAGCTGAAGGCAGAGACCATCCTGGGAGCTGATTTAACAGAGCAAGGAGCTGACGGTGTGGGGAGGCCCGGGTGAGCCCATCCAAGGGTCCTCCTATGGCTGCCCCATGCCTCAGCATGGTGTCCACTGGGCTGAAGGACTTCCACAAGGACTAGGACTATACCTGGGTGCATTCTAGAATCAGAGAGTCCCAGGAAGCTGGGAGAAGACGAAATTGGGGAGCCTGAAGATCTGCAAGAGAAGACAATGCACTTGCAGCCACTGGGACTCCCCTTGGGTGCAAAACCCACTGTTGCTTCTCCAGTGCCAGTGTGTTCAACCCATGGAGGCCCCAAGGTGACAGGACAGAGGTAGGGTGGAAGTGTCCTCCTCTCATCCACAAGACATCAACCCCCCAAACCATGGGCCGCTCGTCATCCCTTTTGGAGTGAGCAGATCACTCTGGGTAGGTCCTGGCAGTCAGGCACTGACAGCCCTGCCCAATCCCTCTTCCTTTGGGTCAGTGCCTGGTGGAACCCAGGGGCTTCCAACCCTGCTAGGAGGGAGAACTGGGGAAGGAGGCACAAGGTGGGGGTGTCGGCAACACCGAGCAGAATCCTAGCACAGATTAGAAGCCAGAACACTCAATAACTCTTCCTAAACCATCTCCCCATCATGTCTCTGCCCAGTGCCACGGTGTTGTGACCTCAGAGTCCACTCTGCCAGGCTGCCACCTGGGGGGTGGGGGGAACAGGTGGAGGACATGGTCCCCACTCCCCTCAGTCAGCACCTTCCTCTCCCGATCCCGCCCCTCCACACTCCCACCCCAGCTGCAGGCTCTGGAGCGGCCGGCCCCACATCAGATCAAAGCCCTGGAGGACGGAGTTAGAACTGTCCAGTCCAGTTATGAGTGAAGGCCATGGATCTAGTGCAGGCCACAGAGGCAGAAAGCAGAAGAGCCTCCCACGCATGCACAGACACACACGGCTGCCCACCCAGACGCACCCGCCCCCAGGGCTCAGCCCGGTGTTTTGATGTCAGCAGACACACCCGGGAAGATTGGCTGACACCCCCTTGGAGCCGGAGGCACCAGCTGCACGCCTGGGACATCCCCATCACCCGCTGCAAGACGGCATCGCCAGCCCGCCCTTCTGCTCTCTCCTGTCACTCCCCCTGGAGGTCAGGCCTCCAGAGCGTTCCTGGAGGGCTGAGCCAGCCCATATGGCTGGGAATATGTTGCCAGCACGGGCGATGTCCTCACTGGGGCCCCCGCGGTTGGCTGTGACAACTTCACACTCGCTCCAGCCAGGCCTCTGGCTGCTGTCTGGGTTACACTGCACCCACTTAGGGGGCTTGTAGATGGTTTGGCTATTACAGCATCACTGCTGGGACTGCCTGTCCTGTCCTGGCCCAAGCAGACGATTCCAGGCCCAGGAGAGCAGGGCCTCACGTCAGGGACCCTGGAAAAAGGCACAGTGGTCTAGGTCAAGCCTAAGGAAGGAAATACAGCAATTCACACTGTGAATTGTGGAAAGACTTTCCACGTGGAAAGACAGCTAGGATCTCTATCCGTGAGCTGGGGCTGGAGACTAAACTGGCCATTTCTGGAAATGAGGGAGTCTTAGACAAACCCATTTCTCAGCTCTCAAAGCTGATCAACTGAGGTTCTTTGTATCCAGGTGCAGAAATAACATTTAAAGCCACAGTGAGAGGACTTATACAAGCTTCTAGGCCCAACCTCAGACCCAGTGAAGAATCCATGGAGCAAAGGCACAAAACAGGCTTCCATGCAAAATCTTAAGGCCACAAGGACAGTGAGCTGGGATATCTCTGCTAAAATAGGCACCGGATATAAGCAGGCCTCAGGCCTTCCCCCCACACGGTGATGACCCAAGGGTGCTAACACACTCCACCAAGCTTTCCTAGCAACCAGCCCAGTGCCCAGAGCGGTGCTTCTCCCCCAGCACTGCCAGGTGGGGACATGAGAGAGAGGAGATGTAGGGCTGCACATCAGGGGCCTGTAATGCCAGAGCCAACCTGAGATCTTGTCTCTTCTGTCCCTGACCAATCCACCAGCAAGGCCAGTTTACTCCCCCTATAAACACACAGGGTCTCTGCCCTCTTTTCTCCATTTCTCCCTTCTGTCTCAGTCCCTTGCAGCTGATGTCAAATGGAGGAAAGGAGTAAGAACAACAATAAAATCTGTCTGTGGGATGTTCCCAGGGGAAAGAGAAAGGTTCCACTTGGTTCCTAAAATCAGCAAAAGCCCCCTCCCAGAATGTAACCTGGTTGGCTGAATCAACCTCTCACTCCAGGGGCTGCAGCAGCCTCCCTCCCTGGTTTCTGCCCTTGCCCCCTCAATCCATGCTCACCATGCAGCCCCAGCCTTCTTCTTAAAACAAAATCACACCACTTCACCTCCCTGCTTTAAACCCTCTAGCAGCTCCCCCATCACCCAAAAAATAAAGCCCCAACTTCCCTTGACACGACACACCCTACAAGCCCTGGCTTAGCCCTGTCCACTCCCAGCACTGGGGCCTCTTTCTGTCCACTAAGCACCTTGAGCTCTCAGCCTCAGTTCCTCTAGACTATTTCTCTCCTGCTGAAAATATTCCACCCCTCTTAGGATGGGTCTCCACTTTCAATTCCTCCATCTCAGCTAACCGTCATTTCCTCAAAGAAGGCTCCTGGACTGCCCAGTCATTTTCTACCATCTCATCCTATTTCCATTCCGCACTGAAGATTTCCTTGTCATTCTTTTGGGGTGGGTTTATCTGTTATCCACTTACCCAACCAGAACTCCACGAGAGCTGGACTGTCTTGTCACTCTATCCCTAATGATCAGAAGACACCAGGCCCTCCATAAGTGTTGAATAAACATAACAAGATCTTCTGTGGCACAGCCAGAAGTGGGGAGAATCTGAGTCAGACAGGATCAGGTCTGCAGACCAGACCTGAGCACAGATTGGCCCCAAGCCCACACTCTTATGTGGTGAGGCAGGACACCTCTGAGATCTCAGATCACTCAGACTACAGAGGACCCCAGGCGGTGGCCAAAGGGCTGGGTGAGTGAGGAGGGGCTTGGCCACAACATTCCCGCTAGGAGCCCTCTGAGTTCCCAAGCTTCATTACCAGGGCCAAGACGGCCGATACCAGGATGTAGGAGTCCCCGAGGACTCACAGAGCCCATGCCCTATGCCGGGTACAAATCCCAGCTGGCGTGGCCCCTGGGAGTCAACAATGAGTGGAAACTTCAGAAAGGGAAAAACTAATGGGCATGTTTTGCCGAAGGAAAGAAGAAAACAAAAAGCCTGCCACTGAGGACAGAACCACCAGACACTGCCCCCTGGAAAAGGGGCTCCACAGACACGCGGGCAACTTGCTCACATGCAGGGCACCAGCGGCTGCGGAGACCATCCAGAGGCTTGAGGATGCCTGGGCTTGTCATCCAAGACCCACGAACATCAAGGAAGCAGAGTTGGACAAGAAAAGCCCAGGAAAGGAGCAGAGTCATACAGGAGTTGGTGCTGACCCAACTGGATGACTGCACAGCCACCAGTCTACGCAGACTCATTGCCATCAGGGGAAAACAGCTGCACGTCCTCAATGTGGATGAATCAGTTCCTGGACACTGGGAAGACAAGTCTCAGCCATACAGTTACTCCACCACAGCAACCAAACGCCATGCTTACAGCTGATCTTCAAATCTCTAGCCCTTATCCATGGTTTCTTCTGGTTCCCAAGGTGGCATGACCCAAAATGACCAGGCCTGCAGCTCTGCAGACCACTTAAACCTCAAGGAGCACCAAGGCACCCATCTCTGTAAGTACCTCTTCCCTGCAAGTTCAAAGTCTAGAGTTGCAGCACTTGGCCACTGGAGGGAGGGGCGGACACGCCTGCCCTTGGCACCCATGCTGCCTGCTATGCCTGACCCTACAACCAGAGCACAGGTGGGTGAGTCGGGGCTGCCACCTCCAGTCTGGCACACACAGGAGGAGCAGCCCCCAGGCCTGCCTTCCCAGCCACGCTCCAAGGCCTCAGTCTCAGCCCCACACCCTAAGATGCTGCCCACCAACTCTATCAACCCAAGCCCTCTGGGCTGGTCCCTTCGGATCGTAAGAGAATACTGGCTAATGATCAATATGTAGTAAGTTACCTGTTTTGTATCAACCCTCCCCACTACGGTCATCCCAGGTGGTGTAGTGGTAAAGCATCCGCCTGCCAATGCAGAAGACTCAAGAGACACAGGTTGGATTCCTGGGTCAGGAAGATCTCCTAGAGTAGGAAATGGCAACCCATTTCAGTATTCTTGCCTGGAAAATTCTATGGACAGAGGAGCCTGGCAGCCCATGGGGTTGCAAAGAGTCGGACATGACTGAGCACACGCTCATACATCCACCTTGTGATCTGCCACATTTGACACCTGCAGGCAAATATCTGACAGTACCAGCCCCATAGGCTACCCATCCCAGGTGTAAGTACCTGTCTTAAGCATGGGGCTAACTTCCGAGCCAGGGTCAAAAGATACCTGTGTCCTCTTCTCTAAGGTGGGTCCTACCTGGGCTGGAGGGCCACCAAGAGAACCCCAACAAGTCACACCTGAGCTCAGAGCAGAGCCGGAGCAGCTGGATACATAGAGGGGAGGGGTTGGACCTACCATTCCCAGAGATGATGTTCAGAAACGACCCATCAGGTGGCTCCAGCCAAGTTTGCCACAGGCCTCAACTGGAGTATCTGCACGCTGCTGGCACCACCCAATGTCATACAGGGGTGATGCTGGGAGGATTCTTCAAGGTCAGTGATTCCCGCCTCTTTATTTTACTCGTGGGGAAACAGAGGTCCAGAGGGGAAAAAGCAGTGAGATGAAGTAGAGCCAGGGCCAAAATGCAGATTCCTAGGCCCTGGCTCTTTTCTCAGACCTGCACATTCTCAGTTTTGCTTAGGGGAGCTAAGCTATCACCACTGAGAAAGGCCGATGCAGTATCTCCCCTAAGAAGGAAACCCTGGCCTGGCCAAAGACACTCCCGCCCACATTTCTCAGTGACATCTTGGGAATCTTGGGAGTGGTTACCTTTGCATCCCAAGAACCTGGGGTCCGAAGTCCATTCCCACACACACCACGGGAGCAGCAGGACCCCCTTCTATAGGAAGGGCCGACGCCGAGACAGCAGGAAAGGCAGGTAAGATGGATGGTCTTCGCCTTAACTCAGCAAGGTCTGTTTGCCTACCAAAAGGAGAAAGGAAAACAGGTTTATTTGGCTACTGTTGAGACCTACAGAGCTACTCAGAGAGAAGGACAATAGAGGGTAAGGTTCAGACACCTTGCACGGCAACTGGCCAAGAAGGTAAGAGATTCTCAGGTCTTAGCTAGCAATCGGCAGACGGCAACACCGTGGTGCATGCCATGCCTGACCATACAACCAATGTACCCTTTGCACGATTATTAGCCAACTGCTACAAGGTTGTCCCACCTAATGAAAGAATCAAATGGGTAGAAACGAAAATAGGCCAATCAGGTGCCACCCCAGGTAACAACAGAGTGACCACACCCTAGACTCGGCACCGGGGGTGAAAGGTCAGCCTGACAATGAATCACACTGACACTGGAAACCAGATCAGACCCACACAACCAAACCAACCCTTGGCCTCTCCAGCCTCTTGCGCCCTTCAGACTTCCCCTCGACCAGCTCCCAGCTGCTCCCCTGACCCCCACAGTGGCCTTATGGGAGTCTCTAAAAATGGAATAAGCAGGTGTCTCTACAGCTACTACGATGGTGAGTTTGGCCTCTTCTCTTTCTTTTCCCCTCCCCATGCTGGCTCTGTGCCCTTACATCTCATAAAAAAAAAGAAAAGAGGGTACACACACATGCTCCCCAAAAGGGGGGCATATCATTTGTGATATAAGTGTTGGGTCAGAAAAAAGTGGCCAAAGAAACTTGGTAGGTTTGCCCTGCTACCGGCAACCTTTGTGTCAATTTAAGCAAATATTGTGGTGTTTCCATGGTGATTCCTGTTTTGAATATCCACTACACTCACTTTTTAAAGGGCTTTTCCTGTTTGCGTTTCAACTCCAAACCTGTAAATATTTTCAGCCTTTTTAGAAAAATTAGCCCACGTGCGTGCAAACACAGACACACCACCACCAACACCAGCACACAACCTCCTGGGCCTGGAGTTCCAGTCTCACAGATGTGAGAGTGGGGTGCAGGAACCCCGAGCCGGCTGTCTCTCTGCTCTCACACCCACCCGGCACACAGAGGGCTGGCATCAGGGAGGGTGGAGCCTAAAAGGCCGGTCCTTCCCTTCCCCCTCTGCCGGGTCACTGCAGCACCCGCAGCGCCTGGCCTGTGTATTCCTAAAGCCCGTGAGTGGGCTCGGCCTGACTCCACAGTGTGGCATGGTGTGGGCAGCTGCCTGGCAGGTTCTCCCACTTGGCCCAGCCCCTGGATCCCCTGGGGCCTCCCTGGAGTGCACGAACCCCTCCTCTCCTGCCTCCCAAGGTTGGGCCATGAGTGGAAGGGGATAGTCGGTGCTCTGAAGGCCAGAGCTTCCAGCACCAGGTCCACCCCACCTCTGCTCTGGGCAATGCCACCGACCCCAGCTCCCCGGAGAAGCTTCGGGTCGGCCCTGCAGCAGTGGTCCCGGGCTTGGAGCAGCCCAGCTCCCACCCCACCCTTCGGCAGGGTTAACAGCGGGTTTCCTGGTTTCCATGGATTCCCGCCAGGCCCCTAATGTGAGTTTCGTGTGATTTGGGGGAAGTGAATTTCCTTTGTTTTCCAGTTTGGGAATATTTTTTTCTTTAAAAAAGAGGAAAAAACACTTTAATGGGAACTTCAGGGCCACTGAGAGACTCACTCCTCCGGGCTCTGACACGCCCCTCGCTGTTGGTTTAGAACCCCCCAAAGCCTGGGGCAGCTCACCCACTGACCAAGCATCTCTAAGCTGGAAGATGGGGTGCCAGCCATCACCTACCGCTCCCCACCCCCAGATCACACTTCTTCTAGGGGGCTCTACTCAGATATCCCATCAGAAGGACTGCTGCCCCACCTGAAAGCCAGCTGCTTACACAGCTGGAGGACACTCCCCCGCTTCCAGGCACGCAGGTTTCCCCAGAGAAAAGGTCAAGAGACAAGGGTAGGGTTCCTCCCTGGCTCCTGGCAAAGAGCTAGAAAAACCTGAGTCTGACCACACACAAAAGGTGAACAGGAATAAAACCAGGGTCTTACGTCCTAGTTCCGAAGGGGTTTTTCCAGTTACAGGGGGAGGGGGTCTTCGAGACCCTGGTGGGGACTTTGGCCTCTGCCAGCTGAGGGAGGGGCGGGTCCTGGGCAGAGGGACCTTCTCAGCTTTGGCAGCAAAAACAACTGAATAAAGGGTGTGGCCAGGCCTTCTCCTCCTCCTCCCCATTCCTGCATCCTCCAGCCCTGCCAGGGTGTGGGCATGCCCCAGGACTGTCCCCAACCAAGTGGCCTGACCGATTTACCAAACCAGGGCACAGGCCCCAGGGCCTGTCATGGTCAGGGCCCTCCCACAGCACAGGCCCTAGGGCCATGGCAGCAGCAGGAATCTTGGTCAGTAGGTTCAGAGGCCAAAGGACAAAGCTCTCTGGCCAGCAAGTGAAGGGGTGAGGTCAAGTGCAGGCACAGAAATAACACTGGGCTGAGACTCAGAAAACAGGGGTCTGAGTCTCAGTTCTGCTGCTTAACTCACTGTGGGCCCTTGGACAAGCCATGTACTCTCCCCAGGGCCCAAAACCTTACTGGTCCATCAGTGGTAACGCCTTCTTCCTGCCTACCTGGCAGATGTGGAGGATGAACAAGAGACGTGAAAGGCATTCAGAGTGTTCTAGAAAAGCTCTTGACTCCCAGCACCCTCTTCTTGCAAGTCTCTTCAAGGTAACTTTTCAGAAGCTACCTCAAGCAGGCCCATGTGCCCCTCTACTCCCTTCCTCGTGAAACCTTCCCTGTGGCATTTAAACCCGGACTAAAGTCATTTGTGCACGAGTCTGTCTCCACCATTGATTTTTAACTCCTCAAGGGCAGAGACCAGGTCTTAATTATCATTGCGTCCCCGGCATTTAGCACAACAGCTGGCCCGCTGTGGGCAGCACAAGTGTTTGTGAGATTGAACTAGTCCCTGATTTCATGTCAGAATCAGATGGGCCTGGCGCAGCTTCATGCCCCTCCTCCGACAGGAAATTTTATCACCTACTTTCATGCTTCTGTTTCGTTCCTCTAAGCCCCAACCTGTGTCCAGGTCTCTCCCAACTCCTCCATCAACACCATGAATTCATAACTTTCAGGGTCAACGAGATGGCTTGGTTACATGACCCTCCTCCAGCTGATTCTGGTAAGAGGTGATTGAGCACCTACTATGTGCCAGGAAACATGGTGGGAGTGGAGGGCACACCCTCTGCCAAGAGGCCCATGTGAGAAGAAATTATATTAATTTTCCAGACGCCTTCTGTTCACCAAGCAGCGTGCCGAGTGCTTGTGTATGTGTGACCTCATTGAATCTTTACAACATGAAGTAGGAAGGATTATGATACCCGTGGCTAGATTGGGGAAGGCAGGCACAGAGATACATACTAAGCGACTTTCCAAAGATCGTAGAGCTCACAAGTGCTGGAGAAAGGCCTGGACTCAGGCTGCCAGGCTCCAAGGCCCAACTCACTTGAAAGTTCCCCTCGTTCCTACCCATGACCTCAGTCTCCACCTACACCTAATGTTTTTTCCCCTCCTGAATCTCAGTTCTCCTGCCCTCCAAACAGGTCTCTGTCAAATCCTCAGGGTCACCTGAAAGCATTCAGAGATCACAGCCCAGGGGAAAAGCAAAGTCCAGGCTTAGGTTGGAGGGAGGTGAGGCCTATGGTGATACACCGGGTGAGCAGGAAGAACTCCTGGACCCAGCTGGTCAACAGGGTCCCAGCTGTGGGTATGATCTCCTGGAGAAAAAAGGGGTTGAGCCACCCGACGTTGTCACTTGATGGGATAAGGACAAGGAAGTCACCTAGGAGAGGGCCGCTCTGAGTCAGGAGGCCCTCTGGGCGTGGGGCAACCTCTCTGTCTTCTCTCCAGACCCAGAGTAAGCCAAGAGGCTTTATCCTGGGATGGGTGGGTAGGTACACTGAGATTTCGGCTGCCTCCCCCACATTAATACCTCCTGCTGCAGTGAACACCTGCTTCAGAGATGCAGGGCTGAGAAGTGAGGCCACAAGATCCTCTGACCTTCACCGGGTGAATGTGCAGTTGAGGCAGGGGTCACCTAGCATCTCCCCAGTGGTGAGAAATCACTGGGAGGTGTGGCAGGGAAAGATCTAAATCCAAGAGGATAAAGAGGTAGAAGATCAGGCCAGGTGGGGAGAGGACAGAGCCCTAATGAGCAGATTTCATAAACCACCTGGAGTGAAAACAAAAACACAGACGTGCACATTGCCCAACTTCAGGGCTGTATGGAAAAGGGGAAAAAAAAACAATAAAAAAATCCACATCTTAATACAAAAATCCTACACGATGTGTTGTGGCACGAAAATGTTTTTCACTGCATTTTTCATCTGTGATCTCACACAGCCTACGACGGGTACGCCCAACGCAAGAGGTATTTGATGGTACACAAACAGGGCAAACACATACACAATGAACCAAAACAAGGGCAGCAAAGATTCAGATCGGCCCGAGCTGGCACCTCATGGCTTCAGGTGGCCTCTGGAGATGGCTACGCTGGCTCCAAGCATGGGCCCCCTTTAGATTCCTGAGGGAGGAATAAACAGAGCAAGAACAAGCTCAAATGGAAAGAAACATGTGGAGTTCTGAGCACTCAGAACCAGCGGAACTGCCGGCCAGCTGGTCGTGCGGCTTTCTCCACTGACGGTGCTGTCCCGCCATCGACAGAGGCCAGAGAGGGAACGCGCACCCCGAAGGCCCCTCCTGCGTGTCACTTACCCCACAGTTACTATCTGTCTCCTGTTTGCTCCACCCCTCCCCCCTTTTAATTGTTGGATGAGTTTACAGAGCTGTGTGCCAAAAACAATCAACTCTAGGGAACAGAGTTATACAAAAAAGGGCGTGTCGCTGGAGGGAGACGGATATCCATGGAAACCGCCACCTTTTCTCCCTAGCCTAGGTAAAGCCTGGGGAAGGGGGAGGGGTGGGGTGGGGTGGGGCTCCACCCAGAACAGGGCCCCAGAAAATGCTGGGGTCGCTGATGACCTGAGGGAGCCACGTCTACTGGGGAGGGTCAGGAAGTGGGGTCAGCCAGAGCCCACCCCCAGGGCAGGGCTGTGGGGACTCGAGTGCACACACACACGTTTGTGTGCACACACACACCACCTCACCAGATCACTGGGACAGGAGGCCATAGTAGTTTCGGGCACAAGCTTTGGAGCCAGACTGCCAGGTATGAGCTGCCATTCACAAGCTGTGTGACCCTGGGCAAACAAACTTCTTTGACTTCTCTGTGCCTCAGTCTCTCCATCAATAAAATGAAGATAATAATGCCCTTCCTGCATACGGTTATGAGGATTAAATACTGCATTACATGTAACATGCTGAGAAAAGTAGCTGGCACATAGTAGGTGCTAAAAGTACTTAAGAAATTAAATCAATCAAAAGGGCTAAATGAAAACAATGGAGGAACGGTTTCCAGCCTCTGCCCCAGTTGAGGAGGGAAAGAATGATAGTTGACATTTATTAAGGACTATGTGCCGAGGACTTTAATACATTAATACAAATAACCATCACAAGAAGCCAATGAGGCAGGTTATTATCCTAACTGGATAGTTGAGGAACGAAAGACTCAGAGAGGGATGTGAGCCACCCAAGGTCACATACCACGAAGAGATTTGAACCCAGGCCTGTCTGACACCTACACAACACGATGCTTGGCAAGGAGAGGAAGAGGGAAGCAGGTGGGGAGGAAGCAAGAGAGGGATGGAAGAGCTTCCAAGAGGTTCTCTTTCCAGACTGGACTTAGATGCACAGCAATGCAACCCAGATGTGTTTTTTCCCAAGCTTACGAAGGAAAACGGAAATCCCCCGAACCAGTGACCACCAATGGAAGGAATAAGTAGAGGAAAGCTGAGATGGCCAACAGGCTCAGGTATCCACATTCCTCAGGAGGTCTTGTTCCAGTCCTGATCCCAGGAGACAAAAGATGCTCTCCAGAATCAAGAGGTCCCTGCAGGGGAGGCGGCAGAATTTGTGGATCCACCTCTCATCGATGAGGGCTTAGCGCCTGAGAAAGGTCCTGGGAAGAACACAAGTGTTTGCCTTCTAAGAACCCAGGCAGATTCCTGGAGGGGACAGGGCACAGACAAGGGGGACATAGGCCTCCCATGTTGCCAGGTCAGGCCCAGGGACGCGCAGGAGACCTGGGAGGCTGAGAGCTGGAGTCAGAGGCTGCACACCATAAACGGTCTGGTTCTTACCCTGCTCGGAGACGGAGGCCACACAGGCTTGGTGGCTCAGCCCTTTCTGCGATCGACCACCCAAACTCATTCAGATATTTCCTTTCTCACTTGCTTTTTAAAAAAAATTTAATGTTCTCTATAATTCATCCGTCCCAGAAGATAATCGATAGAGCCCGTAATGAAAATCTGAGCCATATTTTATGATCCGCTGCGAGCAGAAAGGGCCACATCAGCAGGTCCAGTTTCGGTGCTCCCTATCTGTCTTACCCACTGCCCCGGGGATTACTTACCCAGCCAGCCCTGCCCACAGCCCCCCACCCAGAGCTCTGCCCTTGGCCACCCAGGAAGGTGTGGACTGCCCAGCTGGTAAAGAGGCTCAGGCCACCACCCTGGCATCGCCCTGACACTCACTCCACCAACCCGAGTCACAGGATGGTCACCCACCATTGCGGGTGACTTTCTGAGTCTTTCTGAAGCTGTCCACCCTCTCCCACCCCCAGACCTTGGCAGCCCTCCACCCTGGAATCTTACAACCCTCTTCAGTCAGGGCCCTTCCAGAAGCCAGAAGACCCTCACTAGGACCTGGAGGCCTGGGCAGGCCTCATGGAGCCAGGCCAGCCCCCACATGGCTTTTACTCCCCACCAAGAAAGGCCATCCACTCTTTGGGGGCTCCCGGGGCGCGGGCGGTTCCTGAGGAACACCTAGGACCCTCTGGTTAGTGGAGGGAAATCATGATTGCTCATTATTACCACTTTGAGCATATTCCTCCTCTTCTTGGTCTCTGCTCTGTGAGGCGAAGGGTGTGGATGAGCCAGTCTGAGGGGACTCACTGTGGGCTGAGGGGGGCAGCCCCTTCTGCTCCCACCGGACTCACTGAAGGAAAGGCAGAGTCCCACCCCTTGCCCTGGCACCACTAGTGGGAGCCAAACAACAGGTGAGGCCAGGCTCCTCCCAGAACTCTTTGCTGCTTGGCACCAATCAGAGAGTGCCACATCACCAGTGCTGGGATGGGTGACCCAGGGGGCCCAATCAGAGCCCAGAGAATGCTCCAACATCGCAGGAGCAAAGTCTGAAACCAATAAGAAGTGTGATCCAGCCATAGTGTGGACCACTACAGTCATCAACAGACATTTACAGAAAGCAGGAAATTGTTAAGAGACAAAATTCATATGATTCTACCATTTAGAAGGCTGCCCAGTAGAACCTTCAGTACTGTTCAGTATGGCAGCCACTGGCCACGCGCGGCTACTGAGCACTGGAAACATGGCAAGTGTGACTGTGGAGCTGAATTTTTAATTTTATTTAATTTTAGTTTAAGTGACCACACATGCCTAGAGGCTACTGTATCGGACAGCACAGGTTTAAAGAAAGAATTTCTTAAATGTAAAAAAAAAAAATCCTTAATAAAAGATTTAAAAGCCTGTTATCTCAAGGCAGTAGAATAATCATTATAAACTATAACAACAGAAAGTGTTAATGTTTACGCCATGTGTCAGGCTCAGTGGCCAATAGTTCAAGCAGATCATCACACTGAATTGTCACCGTCCTCCAAGATACATACGACTGTTATCCCCACTTTATAGATGAGGAAACTGAGGTTCAGCATTAAGAAGTAACTTACCCAAAGTAACAGCGCTGGGTGGCAAAGATGGGTCTCAAACCCAGGTCTCTCTGTTCGCCGGATCTGTACTTTATGTATTTTTAAACTATTCTCTTCACAGGTTTTTTTTTTTTTATTTTCCAGTGAGCCATGAACATGACTTGTAATCAGGAAGAATATGTCTTTTTTAAAAAGACCAAAAAGAGGCAAATTATTTTTCCCTAGGAGGGATGTTTATGGAGAGATTACTGAGGCCTCCTGCCAGCTGGGCCTCCAGTTTTTGAACGGAGAAAAGAGAAGGCAGTGTGGTTGCAGGTCCCCACTGTCCCTGCTGCTCCTACTGCCCAGATGCCTGGCACTCAGGAGGTCTCAGGACAGACGATGCTGGGCTGAGGATCCTCCAGCAGCCAGGCTGCCAGTAGGATCCAGTTTCCTCCCAGCCCCACCCTGGAGTCAGTTCCTGACAGGTTTCTCAGCAGTTTTGCAATCATCACCCAGGTCTGCATCTTAAAGAAGGCAGCAGGCCATGGGGCTGTCTGCAAAAGGCAACACACCATTCTTACCATGGACCACCCTGTCCTACTGCCTTTTAGTTGTTATTGCTATTGTTTAGTCGCTCAGTCGTGTCTGACTCTTTTGCAACCCTGTGGACTATAGTCTGGCAGGCTCCTCTGTCCATGGGATTTCTCAGGCAAGAATACTGAAGGGGGTTGCCGTTTTCTTCTCCAGGGGATCTTCCTAACCCAGGGATTGAACCCGCGTCTCGTGCATTGGCAGGCGGATTCTTGACCACTGAGCCGCCAAGGAAGCCCCCGTTACTACCTTCTAGAAGAGCCAGGAGCTCTGGGCCAGCAGCCCAAGTCTGGGATATGCTGTCTGCACTCCGTGGGCATGGAGAGGCTTGTTCTCCCAGCAGGGGACTGTCATTGGCCCCGTTCACCCACTCTTGGGACTGCAATTAGGTTCAGAACAGGGGGATGAAGAAATTTCCTTTGAAAAGTCTGTGATAAAGGAAAAAGGCCCAGTAAGTACTGAACCTGGCTAGAAATGGAATCAGGAAGGATTGGATTTTGAGTTGTTTTTGCTTTTTTTCCATAGCACCAACCTGAAGGGTAGGAGACAGGGAGTAATTACCCCCACTTGATCTGGTTTCCATTTCAACGCTTCCCCCCCGCCCAAGATGCACAGATTGTTCAGGTTTCAGGGTAGGCAGGATAAATTGTCCTTACTTAGAAGGTTTTTATTATTATTATTATTATTATAGATTTTTGGTTCCGTGCTGTCTGCAGTTCTCTGTCATTTCCAATCTACCTTATGTTCCCCTTGGATTTATATATTTATTTTCGGGGGTTGGTTTCAGGTGCTTCTCGTTTATCAAACAATCAGCCCTGTGAGGTACGCTGGGTGTTTCCAGAAATTACATCACAAAAAATCATGCAATTAAAGAGTAAGAGGAAAAAAAAACATAGCTCTTGCTTAATTTTGTATTTTAATTAGCGACTTATTGTAAACGTAGACTTTTAAAATGGAGGCGCCTAAGCAAAGCCAGTCAACAAGTTTTTCTAATGAATTAATTTCACCTCTTCACTCCTCCTCCTCCTCCTCATAGCAAATGTCATCTTCCAGATTTTCTTTGCCCTATTTTTTTTTTCTATTCCACTTTTTACTTCTTGCCCAACACATATTAGAAAAAGGATGTATGTTAGTCGCTCAGTCATGTCCAACTCTTTGTGACCCCATGGACTGTTGCCCACCAGGCTACTCTAACCATGGAATTCTCCAGGCAAGAATACTGGAGTGAATTGCCATTCCCTTCTACAGGGGATCTTCCTGACTCAGGGATTGACTCCAGGTCTCTTGCACTATAGGCAGATTCTCTACCATCTGATCCACCAGGGAAGCCCCTGAAATAAAAAAAATCAGGAACTCTGGCATCAAGGACTCTTACAGGAGCCCTTCCTTATATATATGACCACAGAAGAAACCTTGATGGTGAGGGTTCTGGCTGAAGACCCAGTGCAAAGTTTGCTGCTGTGCCCATTGCTCTATCCCCAGCCCTGTTTCACTGAGGCCAAACCCCTCTGTGCTCAGTCCCGGAGATATCCCTCTGCTCCTGGAGAGAAAAGAAAGCCCAGTGCAGCGCAGAGTGCCAAGGCAACAGGAAGAGGGTGGAGTCTCAGGCCACCTGGAGCCTGAACAGATACGAGGTGAAGAGATGGGAAGCTCCCAATGTTGTGAAACTCAAGAGACCTCTGGTTGCCTGGAGGAGGGGGAGAGAGGGCACAGGAGGGAAGAGGAAAGGGAACACAGAGTCAGAGAATAGAAGCTGAAACCAGCAAGGTCTGTCCAGGTCGTGTGGCTGCACAGAGAAAGCACACATCCGTGAGTCCCAGGCATCTCCTGAGGGTAGATCCAGACTGCCATCATGGGTGTAGAGTCCTGCTCTTCTCCCTGTAGAAAGCTCACAGCTCTGAACTTCCCTGGTGGTCCAGTGGTTAGGACACCACACTTTCAAGGCAGAGGGTGTGGATTTAATCCCTGGTCTGGGAACTAAGAGAGTTCACAGCTCGGGGGGTAGGGGACAGGAAAGTCAACTAATCTGTCCCTTTTAGCCTAGTTTCTGGGACAGAAGACTGAGGATGGGGAAAGAGTCGCCTAGTTCTCTGCCATCCCAGGAAGGGTAGACAAGACTCAGATGTCCCAGCCAAGGGAAGACCCCTGGAAGATGCTTATGGCCTCCGTGTCCCTCTTCACAGGGACTCTTCTAAGCACATCTGTCATCCCAGAGGCTAGGCCAGCTTAATATGCGTAGGTGTCCACCTGAACACCCGACAGACGCATGCCTCCTACTCAGTGCTCCAAAAACAGTGCAGAGACACCATGGAGAAACGCCCTTCTGGGGCAAGCCAGGGTATTCAGTACCATGGGCAAAACTCCACCCTGGCCATTTTTATTCTGAACAGGAAGAACTGCAATGCTGGGCTCAGGAAAGGTTGTCATTTACCTGCCCCTGCCTCACGACCACACTGGTGGGGGAGGTGGGCACTCAAGAAGGCTCTGGAACACCTGGAGGCAGAATCCTGGCCCCTGCTCCCTGAGATTCCCAAAGAAAGGAAGGAAGAGAGGAAGGAAGAACCTCCTTCCTCCAGGGAGGAAGGGGCTGGACCTCCATGTCATCACGCACCGGTGGGAACCCAGACCCAACCTCACGACAGATCCTGCTCGGTTCAGCTTCAATCGGAAAGGAAGGCACTCATCAAACAGGGGCCGGGCAGGGATGTGGGCACCGAGATTAGGAATTTGGAAAACCATCTGAGGAACCCGGCCCTGGGAAGACAGCAACAGGATTTAATACCTTATCCCGGCTGTCTGGTAAACACCCTGAACCATCCCCACACTCCGTTAGGCAGCCTCGGATCCTCAGGTGTGCTGGCGACGGGCAGGTAGAGACAGACGTGGGCAGAGACAGGAAGGGGGGGGGAAGCATAGGCCTGGGGGGAGCGGGGAGGGAGGAGCTGGCCTGGAAGGATAGGATGGGTGGCAGCCAAGTCAGACAGTCAATGAAACAGCTGACAGGTGCAAGGAAGGGGGGCAGGGAGAAGAGAAAGGTGAGCTGGGGGCTCAGAATACTTGGGGATGTCACCGTCACACCCCAGGGGAGCTGAGTGGGATGAGAGGAAGAGTCAGAGGCTTGCGGACCAAAGACCTAAGAGTCCTGGTCGCCCTTTCTCCCAATTAGAGAAACTGGGAGAAGCTTTGCGCTCCTCCAAACCAACCAGGACCAAGAAGCCGGTAGGGGCTAGCTTCCAGAGCTTACTGGCCACCTATGAGACCAGTCTGCTGGTATCCTTTAGGGTCACCCTCTCACCAACACACATACACAGATTGGCTTGGATTGTTGTGTCTGATTCTTTTTCAACCCCATGGCCTTGTAGCCCACCAGGCTTCTCTGTCCGTGGAATTTTCCAGGCAAGAATACTGGAGTGGGTTGTTATTTCCTTCTCCAGGGGATCGTTCTGACCCAAAGATTGAACCCACGTCTCCTGCATTAGCAGAAGGATTCTTTACTACTGAGTGACCGGGGAAGCCCACATACACATATACACCATGCCAAAAAGATCGTCAAATCAGTCAAAATGGAGCTTTCTTCTACTGTAGCTAGAGCTGATAGAAGAAGTCGGGAGGGTAGGGGGCAGCCCTGAGTGATTCAGAGGGGACTCAGCCCTCCAGAGATGGCTCAGGGTGAGTGGAGAGCAGACTAGAAGAAAAGAGGGGCCCAGGCTGGTCCTTGGGGGTGTTCCTGGGCGAACCACCTTTGCTACGATCCAAGCACAGAGGTCAGGCCTGCCACCTCCACCACCAGGCCCAAGCAGGCCACATGACTAATTCTCTTTTCCCATTTCCGTCTGCTCCTAGATGTAATTACAGTTTTGGATTGCAATCCACCCAAAGTCTAACCCTGATGCACTCTCCCTGCTCTCAGAGAATCGGAAACCATTTCCAAAGCTAAAAGGCGCACCCCTTTTAAATGTTTTCATCGGCTGGCTTCTTCCAGCCACACTCTCAAAGCTGCCCTGGCCACCTCCATCAGCAACGGTCCTCTCTCTCTGCCCCCTCAGAACCACAGGATCTCCTGTGTTCCCAGCAAGGGGAAGGAAGAGGTTTCCTGGACTGCTGTGGGTCTGGGCTTGGGGTCCCCTGCCTTCTGCACATCCTCTAAGCCCCAGGATCCCAATAAATTCCATCCATGGCCTGTTGATCCAAGATCTTCAGATGGAAAACCTTCCTCCTCCAACCATAATCACGTGAAATGCAGACCCCTCCGCTCCAAACATGATTCTGTGGGCCCGAGAGGAGCCACCAGAGGAGGCTGGGAGCCTGTGCCCATCCTCCCCTGCCCCAGTGCCAAGTACTCTGCAGCCCCAGAGCAGAATGCTAAGACCCAGAGCTGACAGGTCTGCAGTCAAGGGAAGTCTCAAGCGTTTTCCGCCGCCATTTCTGCTCCAGGTTTTCAACTCTGGCCTTGCCCGTATCAACAGTTTGAATCTTTGCATTAAACACACACACAGACAGATGCACCATTCCCCAACAGGGAGTGAAAACGCATAGAGAAAAACCCCACAAGACCTAGGATTGGGGCTGGAAACCAGTGTCACCAGCTCACCGTTTCCCCCACACCAGGCAGGCAGCCAGAGAACCCAGGGCAATACAAGCTGTGGACCTCGCCAGACATTAGAACACTTGTTCGGGTCCCTATACTTTGGAAGCTGGTCCCCCGTTGCAGCGCTTCGGGCCACTGCTGCTGATAATTTTTCAGAGATAAACAAACCGGTTTGGATAAAACAAGAACCAACCTGAATTCTTTACCCAAAACTCAAAATGAAACTCTCCCATCACCCCTTTCCTTCCCTTCTCTACCTTCCTGTGCCATTATCCAGTTTCCTAAAATTCAAACAACTCAATTTTTTTAAAATTCAGTCTTCTAGGCTTTTTTGTTCATAGACACCACCATTTGGTCCAGCTCAAAGAAATACTGGTTTATTGAAAACATTTTTTGTTCAGTTTCTCAAATACGCCTGAGTCAGAAGGAAAAATGGAGAAGGGGGGTACTGTGCCAGGGAGCTTCTTGCCAAGCTGGCCTGGGTCTTTTCCCCTTGTTCTTTTTTAGGCTCAGGGTCTTTCTTCCACACTCCTGTGGTCCCCCTAAACCTGCAGCCCCTTTATAAAGGGTGGTGTGTGTGGACTGGACATCTGGTCTACCTCTCTTTTTTCAGTAACAGAGGAAAGAAGTTGTTCAGTTCTTCTTGGGGGTTTGGCAGGTTAATTGAGGCTCAATGTCAGGACAGGAAGGAGGCCAAAGGGCAGAGACGAAAGACACAGCCCTGAGGATTGAGGCCACGTGTGTCTCCCTGCAGGCTTCATGTATGACGTGCCTGCCTATAACCAGAGTCATTCGTGATTGACACACCCTCACCCACCACCCTGTCCCACCCAATCAGGCCCCCGTGTCCCCCCACCTTCTCTGCTTTATGCACTAAGCTAGTTCGGAACTTCTGCCAGGGTTCCTGCCTCCAAAGTCCCCGTTGGTGGGGTCTGCTGCGTCCCTGTAGCTAATTTACACCCGTCAGGGTTTAAAATAGCAGAGGCATAAATGAAAAGTCCAATTTCTTCAAATTTGCATTGTAAAACCATCCTTCAACTTCCTTGAAATAAATTTTACTATTTTATTAGTGCAAACAAAATGGTAATAAAACACTAATACAGCGCCTTGTATCCAGGGGAAGAGCTAAAATTAACATAGAGCGAGCAGTGTTTGCTATTACATTCAATTACCTTTTTACTTGAGATTTACATTCTCATCCCCTTAATCTCCATAGTAGTGGCTTCAAAATCATTCCTCCCAGGCTCTGCCCTTCCGGAGCCCCCACAGCTGGAAGCCAGGCCTCTTGCCCAGATGGCGCTCACCCCGGGCACGGCGCCTGCTGCCCCTTTCACCACAGCTGCCTCTCATCACAGGGTACCACTTCTCACCCCTGCTCTTAATTTTCTCACATCTCAGCCTCTGAGCATTCAAAGCAAAGGGCTCTGACACAGGCACATTCAGACACGCAGTTATCAATAAGCAGGTGCACGGGGCATGGGACTGGGGGCATCGCTTCGTGAGCCTCTGAAGGCTGTCCCTGGCACAAGAAAGGGGCAGGCAGCAAGCTCCTGGGAGCCCTGGGAAAACTGGCATCTCTGGTTTGACAGGTTGTGGGGGACGGTTTGCTGCATGGCACAGCTGGGGCCTCTGGATTGTGGCAAGAAGCTCAGCCGTCCAGAAGTAGAAAGGGACAAGGAAACCACAGGGTCCAGGTTCTTACTCTATCCACAGACAGCAGATCCGAGGGCTTAGGAAGTGGCTGCTTGTGGGTGACAGAGGTGAGCCTAGAACACCATCATCCTGTCTTACCATCCAGCACTTTCCCTAACAGATAGTCCCTGAAACCAGAAGACCAGTCACCCCAAATACAGCCACAAAGTGTCTGAACGACCAGGAGGGCCCCTTTGTTTCCTGTAAGTGGACAAAAGCAGGACTCCTTGTCCTTGGGGACTGGTCAGCCCTGCTCTGAGCCATCGACAGAGATGACCATGTTTCCAGGTGGCACAAAGTCCTGGTTCCAAATCTGTCACTGACTAGCTGTGTGATCTTAGACAAGGTACTTCCCCTCTCTGGGCCTCAGTTTTTTCATCTGGAGAACAAGCGCAACCATCCCTGTGCTTTCTTCTTGCGAATGGTCGCCGTGACTGAAAGATCAGGAAGTCACATTCAAGCCCACGGAGCCTCAGAAGTTCAACAGCAAATCTGTTTCTGAGATGGTCTCTGTGAGGGCTGGTGGGAATCCCAAAATGAGGCCAACAGGGCTGGGATGCTCATCAGGGTCTCAGACCTCAGTATCTTGAGTTCCAGGCCAGGCCACCTCAGACCTCCACGACTTTTTTTTTGGGGGGGGGGCGGGAAGGGCAGTGCTTCCAAGGCATGTGGGATATTAGCTCCCTGACCAGGGATTGAACCCACACCCCCTGAAGTGGAAGTGCAGAGTCTTAACCACTGGACCACCAGGGAAGCCCTGTAACTTTGTTTTTAACCCACAAGCCTCCTTCTCTTACAGCTACCAAAGGCCCCAGATTATCCTTACAAAATCCTCTGAACTAATTTTGAAGAAGGAATTGCCAATCAGTCCAGGGTCCAGGCCATCTAATAGGTTCATTAGGAGAGATGGTTTGGGGTAGAGGGAAAAGGTAATAAAGGGGAAAAAATTGTTGTAAGCCCCCACAAATTTTACTTGGCCTAGCTATTAGAACCAGGGGAAAAAGTGATTAAGACTAAAGGGGACACTTGTATACACAGTCACAATTACACACAATCACATCACAACCACACATATGATCAGTTATACAACCATTCAATATCTCTCACACACAATCAGTCTCTCATATACAGCCACACACAATCATTCGTACAACCACATACAATCACACATAGAATCACTCACACATATACAATCACTCATACACTCTCACACACACAACTACACACCTCCCTACTGTTCCCAACCCTCCTCTCCCAAGCTCTTTCTTTCCTAAATCTTATTCCTAAAATATCTTCCAATAAACACTGGGAGGAACATTCTAGTCCAAACTGGTACAAGGCAAATCTGTCTTCACCCCTGATTCACATGAAATTCTGAGTCCTACTACCACACAGTAGCTTCTGGGACATCAGGAGGTGGGAACCTTCTTTAAACCCAACTAGAAGTGAGGGCAAAGGCTGCTGGCAGTACTGGCCAGAACAGTCAATGAAATGTTCACCAGAGGCCAATCTGGCTGTCCTTGCTCCAGCCCTTTCTGCCTGGATCCCACTACTCCCACCCCAGAGATGAGCGTCATGATGTAGCTTTCACATTCCACAAACAAAAGGCAAAACCCCCCTGCAAGAGGCAACCCCACACCCCAAAACGTGAGTTGTTTTATTTGGTTCAAGCTGGTCCTCTGCATATTTTCCTCCTTATTTTTTTTCTCCCCACTGGGAAAACAAAAGAAAGTTTGTTGTTGAGGCTCAAACATTTCTTGGGCCTTGTCCGAGTTCTACCTTGTTTTTCTTTTCCTTTCTGTCTGCCCCTCACCCCCACCCCGCCTTCCCTGCCTCCCCACCTTGGATAAATAAAGCACCCGAAGCTGGCACAGGCTGGTAAGGAAAGTACGAACTATCTCATAATTTTATAATTTTTTTAAACACACTGGCCTAGGGTTTTGGGCAAAGGACAAAAGCTATTGTTGAACAGCATAACACGAAGGTCTGAGTCACCGATACGCCTCGGCTTCTGGAGATCTCATAGGTTTCTGTGGCTGGCACAGCCATGAGCTCAGCACCCTGCGGGGGCCGTGGGTGCAGGCGCCCTCTCGCCTGGCGCTGCCCCGCCCCCACCCCCTCCCCAAGGCTCCCTACTGGGCCGACACATCGGCTTTGTCGGTTTTTAATCATAGGGGGGCATTTAAAGAAAATGTTGTGAAATGAAAAACAAATCGCCGTCATCCCATCACCCTCACGCTCTCGTCTTCATTTTAGAGGATCACCTTTGTCCATAAGCGGCTGTGATTTTTATATAGTTTCTACCCTGGCGTTTGCCACCCTCGGCCCTTGGCGTGTTGTTTTGTTTTTTCACTCACATAATAAACATTTTTTCCATGTTTCGAAATCATCTGGAGGATTATTATGTGCCTAGGTGACAGTATTTCTTCCGCGTGTTATTCTCGGACTGATGCTACCAGGCGAGAAGGGGAGAAGGGCGCTGGGGGAGACCTCTCCTTGAATTGAATCATTTATCCACCGGATTCTAACCAAGGTGGGGGCTTTGCCTGAGTGATCCGGATCACCTTGACCATGGGGGTTTGGACTTGGAGTGTGTACCTAGTTGAGGAGGAGGGCTCTACTGAAACCCTGCTCATCCTGTGCGAGGCCACGGGCGTCCCTGCCCTGGTGCCGGGAGAGACGCTGCTTCCAGCAATGGCCTTCATCCCCACGCTGACCTTCACCCCCACAAACTGCACTTCCTCTTTATAAAGCGCCCTGGCAGCAAAAAGGCCCATGACAACACTCAGCTCTCCATTTTTATATCTGAATATCTCAAAGCACTTAGCAAGGACTTTCATTTTCTCATTACCCCAAGGAGAGGAGGTCATTCGGGAAAATGGTACAAATATTCCCATTTGTCAAAAGCAAGAAGGAAGTGAGTTAAAAGGAAAATTCTACCACTTAACTGAGTGAAAACCAACCCAGGAGGGAAGGCAAGGGTCTTTTTTGCCGCCCCGTTCACCCAGTCTGCTTTCAGCAACACAACTTCAGGAACCTCATTACCAAAAAGATGGCTCTGGGCCAAAATCAGGTTTCCATTTTGCCGAGAATCAATCACTACCCAGCAGCTCCAGCTCAGGAGAACCTACCACCTCGTCCTGGGTCTCAACCCAAACTATATTCTCCTATGATTATAATTATGTAAAATGTATATTACACATATATATAGTCACCAAAGGGGAAAAAAACACAAGGAAATACACTAAATACTAAATGAAGTGGTGTTAACAATAGTTCAGTTATGGGTGGGTTTTTCTCCTCTTATGTATTTTCAAAAATCATTTAAAATATGGTTATATTTTCCCAGTGTATGGAGACGAACCTCTGTGTCAGAGTCCCATCAACCTGCATTCAAACTCTGACTCTCCTTTTACCAGCTGGGTGAACTCAGGTAAATTACCGAACCTCTCTGAGCCTTATTTCCTGATTGGTGCCATGGGAATCAGACCACTACCTATCTGTGTCCTTCAGCCCCACAAAAGTCACAGCATCTGACACGTAGTTGGCACTCAGTAAATGCCTACTTCTTTCCTCTTTTAATGAAATGAAAATGTAAGACCAACTTGGCAAAAAAATAAATAAATAGAAAATAAAATTAAAAAAACAATGAGACGAACTCGGCTGGCTTGGTGCCCCTGGGAGATAAAAGCAGGATGCTTTACCTGCCCCTTCCTCGATTTCCTCCAGGCTTGTCATCCTCTAAGCCATCTCCCCTCGCCCCCCACCAGCGAGACTCCAGCACACGAACAGCAGGATGCTAGTCCTGGCTGTCCCACGACTCACCTGGTGGGTGAGAGCTGGGGGGGGCGGCTCTGGGAGGAGAGGACGAGCCCCTCTCTGAGGCCCTCCGCCAAGATGCGCCCAGGCGAGCCCCTCCGGGAGCAAACAGGCCTCGTGCGAGGACCCAGAGGACACACAGGGCGATCCCCGGTTTTGCACCTTGCTGGCAGCCGCCCTCCGGGGACGGGTGCCAGGCTGCAAAGGCCACCTGCTCCTGGGGGAGGGCAAGGGCCACGCTCCCGACTCAGAGGAGAGGCCAAGAGAGAAGCAAGATGGCGCCAGCATCTGGGAGGCGGCTCCTCCCCGGGCCAGGCCGGCCAGGGGCTGCCACCTCGGGGGTGGGGGGAGTCCGAGAGTCCAGCCCTGGTCATGGCAAGTCTCCTCCCTGATCCCTCCAGGGCTCCATACTGGGCCAACGTGTTTGCTCTGCTGGTTTGGCACGTATGCTTCAGCAAAACGGGCTCCAGCCCGACCTTGGGTGTCCTGGAGGCCGGACACAGGGACAGGCCTGAGCCTTCTACGTTCCTGCCTTCCTGATGATACATGGGGAGGATGGACAGTAAGAGTAATAGGAGCAATAATAGCTCCCTTTGTCACCACATGCCAGGCCTCAGGGCAAGTGCCTTACCAGCCTTTCATTTAATCCTTACAGCAGCCCGATACTATAGGCGGTGGCATTATTCCCATTTTACAAATGGGGAAACTGAGGCTCACAGAGTTAGGGAGGAGCCTAAAGTCTCAGTACTGATACATGAGGGAGTAGAGATCTGAACCTGTGCCTCTGCATGGGGGCCACTCTCTCAACTCAGCTGCTAACGCAGCCACCCTCCACCAGGCCTCTTCCAGAAAGGGACCCCTGGGAGGCTTCCCCAGCCACCGGGAGACACACAGCTCCCAAGAGCTGGCTGGAATTCTGCCAGAATGAGTGCCTTCTTGCCCCCTCAGGAAGAGGAGAGTTACCACAGCTCCACCGAGAGAGGACAGTCAGGAAGCCATTTTACAAACATGGGGTGACTGGAGGAGCGTCTGCAAGATGGTGGTATTTCCTTCCCTGGCTCTCTAGGGACCTGGGACCATGGGCAAGAGCCAGGTTCAAGTAAATATCCATTGACTGATTTACTGGTGTGGACACGGCAGAGAGGGAAAACATGGGACAGGGGGCCTGCGGCACATACAGACCCTCAAAATCGCATGCCTCCCTTGTAAAACCGGGGAGCCAGCTCCAAATGGTGGCAGCACCTTTTCTTTCAAGTGAAAACACGTCCCTGATGGGAGGCTGGCCTTGGGGAAGGCACCAGACTAGGTCCCTGAAGCATGGGCCGCCAGCGCTCCAGCCGCCAGCACGCAGGTCCCACGGCAGGCAGTGGAGCCCCGCAGGGTGGGGGCCGGGTGGGCCACCCGGGGCAGACAGTCTCCAATCGTGCTGAGCACAGCACATCGCTTCATTCAGGAACCCAGAGTCAAATGTACAGCTGGGTCTAGAGTTGATTCAGCCCTTAACTCGTTCGGGATCGCTGGCGGAGCCACGGAGGCGATGGGGAGTGGGGTGAGGGGTGGGCTTACAGCAACCTGGAGGAGGGGGTGAGTCCCTTCCCAGGGACGGGGACGCGGTAGGAGGCTGGGGCAGAACCCCTACTGATAATGTTGGTACACACGGAAAGGAATCACGATTCTTTTCAAACCCCCTCTCAAAACCAGACAAGCGTTGGGAGTTGAGGGAGGGCTGAGAGTGAGTGTGTGTTAGGTTGGGGGTAGGGGTGAGGGAGCTTGTTTTCTACCCACTGCCAAATTCTCATTTACTGTCAGCTCCAATCCATTCGGAACTCACTGACTCAATTGCCTTTTCACGGGGAAAGGAGCCTGCACAATGCAGGGGACTTTTCAGCTCCACATTAGCACACAGGGCACTGGGCAATGTCCAGGAATAAACACACACGTCCCTCCCAGAGGCCGCCGACCCCACCTCCACCCCC
The DNA here is from genome assembly GCF_963930625.1 of Muntiacus reevesi. Taxonomy (NCBI): domain Eukaryota; kingdom Metazoa; phylum Chordata; class Mammalia; order Artiodactyla; family Cervidae; genus Muntiacus; species Muntiacus reevesi. The sequence continues at coordinate 89,025,477 of NC_089253.1, read as the reverse complement.
AAACAACCCAGCCAGCCCTGCCAGAGCCACATCTGCTCCTCCAGCTTTGCCCCAAAAACTTTTTTTTAAGTGTAGTTTGACCCATGGAGAAGAGTGTGTGTGTGTGTGTGTGAGTGTGTACATATATAAGCATACTTATATGTGTGTTGGATGTGGTGGGGTCTAACTCAAAATACAAAGGCCCGCAAGAATTAATTCTGGGGCAGTTCCAACTCTTCCCTTTGCCTGAAAAAAGGAGGGATAGGGAGAGAGGGAAAGAAGGAATTCATATTAGGGTCCCAGAAGAAAGAAGTCTGGGAGGGTTCTGTTAAAGTGTTGATTAAAAAGAAATCAGCATTTGGTCAGGGAGTGTCCCTAAGAACTTAGCTACACAAAAGCTCTTCAATAATCATTATGAAAATAATATCAACATTTATAATTATAGTGATTATAGTAGCAGTGGTCCCCATTTCTCATGTGCTCACTTGCTATGTGCCCAGCACCAGACCCTAAGTATGGGTACTCATTAGCTCAGTTAACTATCACAAAGACCCAGGCAGGCAGGCACTGTCCACTGTCAGCCCAATTCCACAGACTCAAAGAGTTAAGACTCTGCCCAGGTCACAAAGACAGTATGTGGGAGAAGGAGTTTAACCCTGCTCTGCTGAATGCTAGCCTCACCTGTCCCAGGAGAGAGAGAGGAAACATGCATGGGATCTATAGAGAAGGTAGCCCCAGCACCATGGAGGCCTTGGCTCCAGACAGGGAGGCCCCTTTGACGTGTGGGAACATTCCTGCCACCCATCCCCTACCTCCATCATTGTCCCTTGAAGGCTGAAGGTTCATCCCTTTAGCCCAGGCTCTGAGGGGAGTATCCCTCTTCCTCAGATGTAAGTACTTACATGTAAGGGTATGTAAGGGTACTTTAAGTACCCTCCTAAAGTCCAACAGAATTTTTTGTGATCAAAGTGTTCTTTCTCTGCTGCCTAACAAAGTAGCCGCTGCCTACTTTGTACAGAGTACTTGAAAATGTAGCAAGTTCATTGATGAACTTAATCTAAGTTGCCACATGGGCTGGTGACTACTGTGTTGAACAGAATCCCTCCAGGTACCCCTTTCCCTCCCAACCCAAGAGCTATGTTAAAAATACACAAAAAGTAACCAAAGACAGAAACATGGCCCACTAGGAAGGCCCCCATCCTGGCCCCAACAACCAAGCATCTCCTCCATCCTGTCATGGCCTTTCAGAAATCACTGGTCTGCTTCCAGCTTATCTGTCTCCCTTCCTCTTTTCCTTCCTTCTTTTTTTATCTTTCTTTTCTTTCTTCTTGCCCTTCTCCCCTCCCTCTCATTCCTTCCTTCTTTCAGTTCCTCTATTTCTTTTTCCTCCCTCCTTCCTTCCCTCCCTCCCTATCTTTTTCTCCCTCCCTCCCCTCCTTTCTTTCTTTCTTAGAAAAAAGCATCAATTTAATTAGATAAATCCTCAGAGCACGTGGCCTGGAGTTCGTCATGGAAATTAACCTGCTCCCAGATCTCAGATAGTGAAACAAGAACCGGGGTGTTTTGGCATAGCACAGTGAAATGGGAGAGGCTGATGGAGTTTCATACACTTCATCTTCCATAAGTGCCCCTCGACCCTCCAGTGCTCCCCACTTCACAGCCCTAGCCTCCTTAGGTCACTGCTGCCGGGCCTCCTCTATTTCTGCTCTGGGCCCTTCCTTCTCCACCTTGACCCAGGCTGGGGAGTGCTCCCCCCAACCCCAGCTCCAGGCAGGATCATCAAAGGGGAGGGGGGAAACCTTGGCTCCACCCACATCATGCCCCTGCCCTAGCTCTCCTGGCTAGGCCCTCTTGCACCCCATCCAGCTCCAGGTCATCCAGGGGTCCACCTTTGGCTTGGCCAGGGGCTGTCAATCACCTGATCCTGCGCCCAAGGTCCCTACTGCATGCTGCTAGCTGGGCGAAGCCCGGTCCATGAAAGGGTACTGGACGTCAATCCTTAGCGCGCGGTAGCTACGATCGTTCTCCTCTCACCTAATTCTCACAAGGTAGGAATTCCAACTCCCATTTTACAGACTTGGAAACAAAGAATTAGAGGAATTCATCCGCCCAGCTGACAGAAACACAGTTCACACGGGGCTCAGCCCAACTGCAACAGCAGCTCTTGACCCTCTGCCAGCCACACGTCTCCACCACAGCAGAGCCTCTGCGCACGCGCAGACCCCCGCCCCGGCACTCAGCATTTGGCTCCTGGGCAGCTAGAACACAGAGGCGACTGGCACCCTGAGTGAGTTCCCAGGGTCTGCCCCCCATTCAACCCCCGTGCCTCCCATGTCCAAGCCTTCTGTGATGGACCTCCCCCATCCCACCCCCTCAGCTCCAGGAACGGTCAGTCTTGACAACAGAAAAGAGAGACCAATGATCCCTGCCAGGCTAGGGGCATCTAACTCTGTAAGTGGGCACAGTCTTACTTCTCATCCCCTTCTGATTCATCACCAAAAAATATCAGGAGGATTCCAAGGCAGTCCATAGATAAAACACAAAATTCAGAATTTCCAACTGACCCCACAGTGACCCACACCTAGCAGGGCCCCTGCCCCCAGGTACATAGACAGCTACCTGCCCCCACCCTCGCATCTAATGCCTGGTGCACAGCAAACACGTGCACACTCACCCTGTCGTGGGTCTGGAAGACATAGGTCTGTTCTAAACACTTCATGCATTTTAGCTTATCTAATCCTCACATCAACCCCACGGAGTAGGGATTGTTACCCCCATTTTACAGATGAGAAAACTGAGGTACAGGCTAATTAAGTAAGCAATGTAAGGGCACGATTTTGGCCCCCAGCTAGCGTGCTCCAGAATGCATCCTCTACAGTATACACAGCTCCTCAATGAATCCATGTATCCACACAGTTAAGCACACCACACATCCGGAACAGGCTCTCCTATGCTGCCTGAAAAGCAACACCACTCCCCAATTCAGCCCCAAGCTCACAGTGATTTTGATGACTTGCTTTTTTGGGCTTAATATTGTTTTTGAGATTCATCCAGATTGATACATTTAACTGTTCAGTTTCTTTCTTTTTTTAAAAAATTAGTTGTTCATTTTCTAAAAACTGAGTTACACAACTTATCTACCCTCCCCCTTGAAAAAAAAACCATGTCAAAACCTGGTACAGAAATGAAACCTCAGCACCACACAATATCCAGGTTCGCGGCTTTCTGGAATGGAATTCACAGGGGTCCCCTTCGAGACTAATACCACGTTATATAAACCTGGCTCCTCTGACATTGTGGGCACCCTGCGCTTGACAATGCAACCATGATAAATTCTTCATTACGCTTAGTTATTTCAAAGGACCTTCACAGCCACAAGCCCAGCTGACGATCAGGGGAACCCTGTAAGGGCAAGAGTGTCAGAGGCCATTTGATAAGAGAGGAAACTGAGGCTCAGAGAGGTCAAATGACTTGCCCAAGGCCACAGAGTGATTTACTACAGAATCAAAACTGGAATGGGGTCTCCTGATGCCTGCAACTAGACCTCAGCAGAGCTCTGGACCACCCAAGACTTACCTTGTCCCCTCATCCCACATCAGGGATGCTGGGGCTTGGCCCACGGTCCAGCCCCCCACCCCCAACCAAGGATCAGATTTCCCTGAAATTCCCAAAGGAGACTCCAGGACTAGTGGGCCCGGAAATGGCCCTCACATAGCGAGCTGCACAGCTGAGCTCCCCGGGGGCGAGGGGGGCGGGTGGAGCTGGAGACGCTGGCACAGCCCCCGTGGGTACTCTGCCAGCAATTAGTGCTGGGGAAGGGTGCCAGGCTGGTAGAGCTAATTCCCCCACCCTGTCTTCTCATTTACACACACACACACACACACACACACACACACACACACACACGCACGCTTACCCACCCGGAGACCAGCAGCAGAGAGTCAGTGCAGCTTCCTTTCGGTAAATCTCGTCAGCAAGGCACACACAGGGCATGCAATTTGGTCATTACTGCTTTTAAACCACAGAAAAGCAGAATCCACCCGCCATTAACCCGTCCTGCTCCCCCTCCGGGCTTCACACCAGCTCAGTCATCAGCCTTCATCTCTAACTCCCACGCACCCCCTTTTGCATGCTCCCCAGAAGTTGCTTTCCAAAAGAAACAGAGTTTTAAAAACACACACAAAAAAAACCTGACTACAGTAAGTCAAACCTGAATGGTGCCTTCCTGCCCACCTCTGTCCCCAGAGAAAACAATCCATGGTTCTGATGTCACCTTGGCTAAGACCCTTCCTCAAACACCCTAGGAATCCTGAACAATGCCAGTCGGATGAGGGGGAGGCAGCCTTTGGCCTGGAGGAGGAAAACTACCTAAGCAGGTGTGGCTCTTCAGATGGGAGCCTGAATATTGGCCCTCATCCACCTGCGGGGGCCTGGTGTCACAGCTTGACATGGCTCTGCCCTCCAGGTACCGAGGCCAGCAGGGGCGGGACTGGCCGTGAGAACTGCCCTCCTCACTGCCCACTTCCTCCCTACAGTCCTGGAGCATTGGAAAGAAGCCCACCAGAGCTAGGGACCCTAGAGGGTCCTTAGTTGGCTTTCCAAAATCTGTGAAATCCTTCAAAGTATAAGCAGTATTTATGCTGGTGAAATTTTTTTATTAAGAACATTCTCAAAGGGGTGCACATGAACTCAAAAGAGGAAGAAGCCAAGACCCCCCCTCCCCAACCAACCCCACCCCCATCATGGACTCAGCAGTGCCTCAGGCCCAAGTGGCAGAAAACACAGGGCTGGGCTCCAACTGGCCCTCCTGTAAGTGACCTGACCGGCGGCCTTCCTCCCATGGGAGCTGCCCCTGGCCTCCTCCTCGCCTCGCCTGGAAGCTGCTCACTGGGATCGCCGGCCCTGGGAGCCGTGCCATGCCCCCTGGGCCTGTGCCCACTGGCCCTCCCGCCTGTCAGCCAGTGCTGCCCGCAGACCCGGCGGAGGACAGGCACAGCGGAGCCCACCATCCGGGAGGAGAGAGGAAGCCAGCAGCGGCTCAGTCTTGGAAAACCTCGCAGATGCTCTAAGCCACCTAGTGTCCGGAGCTGAGCTCTGGCCGTGGCTCTTTCTCTCCTGCCTCCCAGAGCGGACAATGCACGGGTGCCAGAGCAGGAGTCCAGGGCCTTCTCCAGGAACCCGAGGCCCGAGGGTGGCGGAGACCGAGCTGCCTGGGGAGACAGTGCCCAGGAAGGTGCAAAGGCCCTGAGTCAGCAGGGCTGACCCCGGGAAGACGTTCCCAACACCCCTGCTCCTTGTCCCAGCCAGTCACCTGGAGATCCCCAGGGTCGTCTTGGACAACTGTCTCCTCTGGGTTCCTCTGGGTGCCCCCCACCCCAGCCTCCAGGCCCCCTGCAGAGTCCCCCAGACTCTGGGCCTGCCACTCCCCCAGGGCTGCTCGGGCCCCTCCCACCCCCTCCTCTGCTCTCTCTTTTCTCTGTGTCCTCAAGACTCCTCTCACCTTGAGAAGTGTTAGGATTACCCAGCATTTACACTCAATGCTCTCCTTTATTCCTTAAGACTTATTAAGAATGATAATGAGTTTCGAAGGAGCCACACGTCTCCCTCTCTCTCTCTCTCTTCTCTATCCTTCCCTCTCTCTCTCTCCCCATCCCCCTCCGCTCTCTTTCTCTACGTGTCTTTTCCACCAAAGACACACAGGACAAATCCAGACCAAAAGGGAAAAAAAAAATTCCAACAATATGGAACAAGGGCACTTGAGGATTTATATTCAACAAATCCCTCTCTCTTCTTCCCTCTCTCTAGTTGTTCTCAATTATTCAGATTAAAAAAGACACACACACACAATTCCCCCTTCTCTTCCCACCGTCCAGGCCACCCCTCGCTCTGCTGGACTTTGAACAGGGGGAGCAGGAGAAGGGCCCAGCTTGCCCGTATACCCTCGTTAACGTGCAGCTCTTAAACGGTTGATTAATTTTTGCAGAATTTACGACGGGATTTAGCATCCCCCCCCCCTCACCCCGACACCATGGCCTCCGAACCACAGCAACTTAACTTGGTGAACTTGATGAGGGTAGAGACAGGGGTGCCCCCCTTTCCAGTGGTCTCCCGTGGCTGGAACCACGGGCCGCCTGGTGACAGAAGGAAGACGCATCATTGATGCCTTTGGCCAAGCAGGAGACCGACCCGCTCACAGAGCGGCGTGGCACCCACAGGGGAGATCACCAGACAGCCAGAAACCAGCCATAGCTAACTTTTGGCCAAGTGGGACTTCTAAATTCCAAAATAAGGAGGCCAGCAGAAAGTGGGCAGAGGGGAAACAATGCTCCCTGGAAACTGACAAGGATGCCCACGTCCCTGCCCACCCGGCCACACCACGCATCCCGGCAGAGGGACCGGCCTTTTCGGTCTGCCGGGCTGCCCTTCAGAGAAGGGGAAGAACAGATCCTAATGAAATTACGGTTTTTAAAATGTCTATAAATTAAATCTCTCTCTCTCTGTGAATCTCCCCCTGCACTCCCTCCTCTCCAAGGCTTGTTTGCCTCTCCTCTGTTCCCTCTGCTCGTGTCTGTTTTTCTGATATAGACATCAAGAGGTTACGGGCTCAATTACAACTCCGCTGGAGTCTCAGCATCAGACTTGCCTGGCCTTCTCTTCTCTTCAGAAACCAGATCCCAAATAAATCTCTCTTCTGCTTTTTATTTTTATTGTGAATGCCAAAAGCCTCAAGATTCATTCAGTTGACTCACAGCCTTTTTTAACTTACTTCAGATGGGGGAACTATCCTTTTTAATTGTGTCCAAGTAGTATAACATAAATGCTTTTCTCTTTATCTCATTCCCTTTTCTTAAGGACACACACAAACCTTTGGCTATATGTGAAATTTCAAAAAGAGGGGCAATAGCATATAAATGTGCCTAATTAGTGTCTGTCTGTTGCGGGGGTTGCTGGAGAATATCAGTTGGACACTTTTTTAGTATATTTCTAAAGTTACAGGGTGACATCATAAAGCTTCTTATTAGCAAAAGGTCCATTTGAAAAAGGTGGAACATAAATGGTGATTTCTTTTTTTTTTTTTTTAAAGGAAAACATTGCGTCTACCCTCCCCAATACTGTTACTAGCTACGGAAATGAGATGTGCTGTCTCTATCATTTTACATCCTCAAAAGCTGCCCCCTCAAAAAAGGAAAAAAAAAGTTTAAAAATCCAAGTCATAGTCAATCACCATAGCTGTTGATTCCTGAGACGCAGAAACCAGCTTCGAGTTGTATGTAGGTCTAAGGGATAAAAAACAAAAATAACCCCCCACTATTATTCTGGAAATACTAGCCAGAGGGGATTCCAAAAGGTACTTTTCCAGGAAAAAGCACTTGAGACAGAGACTGGAGAAAGCTGAAGTTCAAGGTGAATCAAAAAGAAAAAACTTTGTCTTTCCAATTAACCAGACTGGGAAAGGGGGGCGGGGGTGAGGGGGCCCTGCACATTACTACCAACTCATTAATTCTTTCCTGTAAACAATGTAATTAAATTCTGCTAAATACAGGAGAAATACTCATTTTGGAGTGCCTCCCCCCACCTCAAAAGCAAATTCCTTCAGGTTACTCCCCCCATGCCAAGACTTCCCCTGCTGTACAACCTTCAGATGAATTTCCAACCCAGGCGTGGACTGCACTGCTCTCGGCTGCAAGAATGACAGCCTCATATGTCTGAAAGCTGACACTTTAGCTTTTAAAAGAAATGGAGGAAAATAAGCTGTTGACTTCTTAGTTAAAGTATTTTCTTGTTCTAACTCATGTTCTTATGTCACTGGGCTAAAAAAGAGAGCGAGAGAAAGAGAGAGAGAGAAGAGAGATATGACTTTCCTTGAATGATCTGTTTAACCTAAGCCAGAGGAAAAAAAAGAAAGTCATTAATTACTTATGTGAGCTATTGCTTCAGAAAGACAATAAACCTGCCCGGTCGCCATGGATATGACATATTTGCTCTGAAAACAACACAATAATTAGCAAAGGGGAAAGATACAAGGAGAATATGCAAACTCGTGAGTTTAAAGCCACAGTGCTCTTTTCTACCCGTAAGCCTGTTCTGTTTGCAATCCAAATCAAACAAATTTTTAAAATATAGCAAAGAGGGAAATAACAGGAATGACTCCTCTCTCCTCTGAGCTAAGAAGTAACAACCACTCCACCCTCTTCCAAAATAAAATAATATAAAAGAGAACCAGGATGGTAGAAGGAGGAAAAAAAAAAATATTGCCTCTGTTTTATTTCCTATAGCAGGGGTGGAGTCTGAGGTTTGTTTTTTCTTCTTTTTTTAAAAAGTATTCTCTTATTTAGCATTGGACCTCTGGCCAGATATAAATTTATTTATAAAGCCAAATGCCCTGTGTGCGGCTCAACTCTCCCCAAAGTAAGTGGAGATATCAAGGAGTAGAAGTGGGGGGCTTGAGTTGAAAAAGCAAAACAGTATACTCTGAAAGCATCAGCTCCAGAGAGGGACATCCACTCCCCTCACCTTCAAGAAGATGGAACCCAGGCCTTACTTTAATATTAAAAATGCATTAAATGGTTTTACCTACAACTTAGTCCCAGAGGATCATTAGGAAATGCAATCGCTTTGTATCATATCTGTCAGCGTGATAAATATCTGAGTTCAGAGTGGGTTTGCAATTCTTCAGAGTGTCACAAACCAAGATAATTTTTTTCTGCCTTACTTTCGTAATTCACCGCACCCACTCCCTTCAAAGTCACAAATCTACAGAAAAATATCTGAGGAGAGGAGAAGAGGAAAAGGGGGGAAAAGTTGATATGCTTTCACACACCAGACAGAGGTTACTGATGTTCTCCTAAAAAGTAGAAAAATGAAGACTTTAAAATATTTGGGTGAGTATTTTTTTTAAAGTACTCCATTAAGTTTGAGTAAAAACTCCTTTCCCCCTCTTCCCAGAGGCTAGTTTTCCAAAAACAGATGGTCAGGATCTAAATGAGAAGCAAATATACCTCAACCCCCACAGGCAGAGAAATCTAACTTTGAACTTCTTTTTAAATTAAAAAAAAAAAGTGTGTGGGGGGGCAAGATAAGCTATTAATAAGTATAAAAAATTAGCTGAGCTACAAGTTTTATTTTTCTTATTAAAAAATTCTTTAAACACAAGGAGAGCAGATATATAGGAGAGGTTCACATTTGACTGACTTCCTATTTTTTTTTAACAATAGTGTTGTGTTTTTTTTTTTTTAAGATTGGATTCTTTGATCTTGAAAGAATTTTGCTCTTATATTATGGGGGAGAAGAGGGTGGTGGTGAAATGATCTGTTTTAAATGATGATGCAACTTAGGGATCAAAGCCTTGGCTTTCTTCTAGCCATAATAAGCAGTACTTGCCACAAAGCGTGAGTCTCCGGGCTCCTCTCCTTCGTAAGAAGGAAATAAAATGCACCGAGACTCAGAGAAAGACGAGAAGTGTCTGCAAGGTGCAAAGTCTAAAAAACAAAACAAAAAAAGGCAGGGGGGCTGAAAAAGGAGGGAGGCACTGCCCCTTTAAACGTTTTAGTGCATATGGAGTTTGATTTCTGAAAGAGATCAGTTTAACATCTCCATAGAAACCAGCAACAGATTATCATCAACAGAATAAATAACTAGTCTAATAAATTAAACAGGAGGCATAAGATCGCTGGAAACCTGATTACTGAAGTTCAACAATATTCCCCATAAACTCTCGTTAACCGCCTCTAAGGTGGCTAACAGGATGGGGGGGGGGGGGCGGTGTCAATCTCTCCAATTCGCAGGATTCCAGGGAGAGACGGTGGCCGCTGCGGGGAAGGGAAAAGTTTCCCACCTTGCCCTGGAGAGTCTCAGAGCTCCAGTGAGGTGAAAGCCAGAACGCCGAAGTTTGGGAAGTGGGAAAGCGGCTGGGCGTCTGCGGAGGCAGTGCGAATCGCCGGAGATGGCGCGGGACGCGACGCCCGCCCGGGACGCACAGCCTCGCCGCCACCAGGGCGCAAACCCGGAGCTTTGCGCTCGGGTGCCGAATGGCCCAGCGCCCCCTCTGGGCACGTGGAGCGCAGCCCGGGCGCAGCCCCCGGGGACCAACTACCCCCCTCACCACGCCCGGCGCAGCTGCTCCTGCTCAGCCCGGACAGCTCCCTTTAGGACGGCGACGTGTGTGTGTGTGCGTGTGTGTGTGTGTGTGTGTTGTGTGGTGTGTGTGTGTGTGTGCGCGCGCGCGCGCCGTGGCCGGGGCGGGGGGTAGGGGGGGCGCACGAATTTACCCGGCGATCTGTTTTCCAGTCCCCTCGCGCGCTCTTATCGCGCGTCTGTACCAGCTTAGAGGCGCCCTAAATTTACCAACTTTGCCCTACGACTACCCTGGTCTTTTCCCCCTCGCCGCCCCTATTTCTGCGTGTATGGGATGTTGGCGGGACAACCACACACTCTAAGGGTCGTGGCCTCAGACTCCGTCGGGGCCGAGACCCATAACCCGGTGTCACCCCCTCGGTCCAGCCGCGTTTGGGGGAGCTCCAGGCTCGTTGGAGGGGTGTTGTTGCTGCTTCGCTGGTGGACAAGTCATACACACCGTACATGCTCCCGCACCCTCCCCAGCGTGACTGGAAGGAGGTCCTCGCCGCACCCAGGGCCCACTTCCCAAGCTGACGCTGGTCAGGAGGAACTTGTGTGGAAGGATGAAGCGGACCCCTGACTCCCTCGGCACTCCTTTCCTCCCCCAACTCCGGACCCGGGTCGGGGATGGCTTGGAAGAAGAATCTGCGCCCACCCCCTAGAGAAAAATCTATTATTATTATCTTAATCTACGCCCCCAAAGTGTCCCTCCCGCCGTGATTGACGGCGCATACACCTGTTCCCCTCGCCGAGGAGCTTCCAACGCTGGGGACAGACATTCGCCCCAAAGCTCTGCAGAGGCCCAGAACCGGCCCGCCGCCCTCGCCCGTCCAGCCCCCGCCCGCCGCCCTAGTGCACCCCTGCCTCGTACCTTGCCACCCCAGCGCCGCCCCCTCCCCTCCCAGGCCCGGCTCCCCAGCCCGCCCGCTCCCGACCGCGCTGGCTTCGGAAAGAGAGAAAGAACAGAAAGCAAAACTTCCTGGCGGCCGACGGCCATCAGCTGCACATTCTGCAAATGCCACCGAGTAAAAATAAACCGGCCGCCGCTCCGCCCGGCCGGCTCACCCCGGGCGCACGACTCGGCCCCCTGCCCCGGGACTGTCCGGCCGGCCGGATCCCCCATTCCGGTGCGCCCCCTGGAGCCCCGCTCCCCGACACTCCTCCGCCAGCCACCGCGCGCTCCTTCGCCCTGAAACTCGACCCCAAGTGGCCAGGCGGCCCGGCCCTCTCCCCTTCGGTGCCCCCCTGTATTCCCACAAGCTACCATTCTCGGTCCTCCTCCTGGTGCCTATTTCAGCCGTGCGCCCCTGGATTCAGGGCTCCCCTTCCCCAACTCTTGAGCCCCGAGGTCACCCTCAGCCCACTCTGGGGGGTAGAGACCCCACCAGACCTTCGCCCACCTCGGCCGAGCCCCCTAGGAGCGCACGGCTCCACCCGCCCACCCGCCAGCCAGCCGGGCGTCCCAAGTCCCCGGACGCAACTTCTCTCCCAGCGCACACGACAACCGCGGCAACTCCCCCGAACTTTTCCCGGGACCCAAGCGGGCTCCGGCCGACAGTCATACGGCCCTGAGCCGGCGCCCCGGCTCCCTGTGCCCAGCCATGCCAGCCCTGCACCCGGGGAGGCTGGGGTGGGGGTGGGGGGCAGTGAGGAGCGCCACTTGCCTCGCCCGGAGCAGCGCACTTAAGACAAACTTCCCAGGTACAAATGAAAACGGGGGCGCCGTTCCCCCCCCAGCCAAGCAACCTCTCGCCTTCGTTTTCCCACCAGGAGGCACCCCTTGGCACCCCACAGTGAACACTGCCTACCTCTGCCGGTAGCACTTACACCCCAGTATTGGGGCACAAGAGTCAGTTGGAGGGGCTCCCCACCCACCCCTTCCCTTGAACAAAGTCTTGCAAAGTCACCCCAGGCGCCCCTCACCCCTGCCTCCTTCTCTGCCCGGGAGAGCGCAAGAACCCCTGCAGGTCGGGGGGCTGGCGGGGAGCGTAGGGGGAAGGAGTGATTACCGGGTATTCGCGAGCACCAGCCCCCCCCCCCCCCCGCCCCGAGCCCGCACCGCGGGGTGCGCCCCCACCCTATTTGCAAAGTCCTGCACTCGCGCCTGGCGCCTCCCCCTCTTCTCCGCTACCCCGCCGCCCCCTCAGTTGGAGTAAGTGACCCCCGGGAGAAGCAGCCCTCTCCTTCCCCGGAATCGCGCGCTGGGCATTCCCTGGCCGCGGCGGGCGACGCGCCGCCCTGCGCCCGGGTGCCAGCCCTCCGTGCCCCCTGCCTCCCGCACGGCCGGAGTTGGGTGGCAGCCGCCGCGCGCAGGCTGGCTGGCTGGCTGGCTCTCTCGCTCGCTCGCTCGCTCGCCCGCTCCCGGCTGCAAGCGGCAGCCCCGGGGGTGGGGGACTGCACCCGGACAGGGGGCGAGGCAGGGAAGCACCCCGGGAGGGCCGCGGAGCTGAGGGGGTCGGAGGGGGCGCGGCGGAGGGAGCGCCGAGTCTCTTACCTGCACTTGGGGCGGCTTTGGGTGACTTTCCAAGTCCGGGGGAAAAATGTGTGTGTGTTTGGGATGGAGCGCCGCGGGCGCGCATGCGCTGCCCAAAGTTGCCGGATCCCGGATTTTTCGCTCCCAGTCTCCGCTCTCGCCCGCTGTGATTATGGAATTCTCCGCGGCCGAGCGGGCGAGTGGGTGGCATGCAAAACCCGGGCCGGATCGCGGGGCCGGGCTCCGCTCCACCCTCACACCCCCAGACCTTCCCCTCCCGGTTTCTACCCACCCGCCGCCCCGGTTGAGCTCTGCTGGCGCGCGCGGCTACACCCGGCCTGCGGAGCAGCATCTGAGCACAAGTCTCCCTTTTGCGGCTGGAGAAGCCTTCTCCATCCCAGACAGAGTGGAGTAGAGGCCGGGGGACAAGAGAGGAGGGACAGAAGTGGGTTACTTTCCACCTGTTCTGAACCTTGCGAACCACTCTGCTTCCCACTTTTCCACTGAAGAACTAGTTCTGTTCTGCAAGTTAGGATGTTCGAATTGCTGAACCCAGAAGAATGTGATGTTCTCACTGTTTGATACCTGCCTTGCACTTATTCTTTGCCAGGGAGTTTTCCATTCAGTCCATTGTGCAAAAAATAAATCCGTAAGTGAACAAGATAGGTTGTGAAAAATGAACCTGGGGCCCGGGGCGAGGGGTGGGAGAGAGTTGCAGATAATGTACATTAAAACAAATGGATAATATTATTTCAGAGAGTGAAAGGATCTTGAGGAAAATAAAACAAGGCAGTAAGATAAAGAGTATCTTGGGAGAGCTAATTTCCCTTGCCCAGGCGATAAAGAAGGCCTCTTTGAGGGGAGACCTTCATACTCCATTGGAGATCAACCCCCCTTTTGTCCCTTCGCCCAGCTTGCCCACCTCCCAGCTGGTCTGAGGTGGCCACACCAGGCTGAGCCTCGAAGTCAGAAGCGGTAGCTCTGCTCCTGCCTTTCGCAGCCAGACCATGCCAGTACTGAGCTAGTCACTGCACCTGTTTTCCCTTTTGAACAAGGACAGGGTGGAAATGGACTTGAAAGAAAGGAGGAAGCACATCCAGGGTGAGATAAGGAGAAACTGACTACAATAGTAAACAAATAGCTACATGATTTATTGAATAAATGAATAAAAATTCAGAGTATGACCAGTAGCTTGGAGAAGTGTTCAAGAGAAACATTGATCTAGGAGGAAGAGCTACCATCTGGTCAACACCTTTGGGGCTTGGTAGACTTCGGGGCATCATCTGCAAGATCTCAGCAAAGCCTCTCAGGACTAGGGAGCAGTGATGACCTGAGAAGTGGGGAGGTAGGTACTCTAACTTTTGATTTGGGCTCATTCCACTCCTAGAACAGTGTAAATACATGATAGGCAGCTCGGGCTTTGGGGTCAGACCTCAGTCGCTCACCAGCCAGGTGACCTTGAGTAAGATATTTGACCCCTCTGTGCCTCAGTTTCCTCAAGAGTAAAATGGGGATAATAATAATAGTACTATTGCCAGGGCAGATTGAGAAGCTAAAATGAGTTAATGCAGGAAAAGTGACTCGGCCAAGGCAGTGATTGATCAATGCCAGTAATTGTCGTTGCTCCCTGGACATCCAGTGTTCCCTCTCCTTCTCATTTCTTCATGTCCTCTCTCCCTCCCTTCTCTTCGTCTGTCCTTTCTTCTCCCACAACAGTCCTGTGCTCAGTCATTTATTCAGCAGGCATTTGCCGAGCCCCAGTGAAGAGTGCATCCTTCCCAAGGCCGGGGAGATAAAAATGAACTAAGAGGCTTTGCCTCTGAGGAACTGATTGAGGAATTTGCTCATCTCTCCCCTCCCTCTTTTCCCACTATAAGGCTCAACTGCCCCCCTCCACACACTCCCCAAAAGCTACAGTCACCCACCAAACTTTTATTAAAACATTTATTCTTCCCTCAATTTTTTCCTCGGATGCTTCACAATTCTCCCATCCCCCAAGATGTCTTTCTATCTCCTCTGAGGGAACCTCATCTGGGGTGGTGGAAGCTGGAAACAGTGGCAAGCCTGGGAGGAGGGAGGGGGACATTGGGGTGAGGTGAAAAGGGAGGGCTCCCTCTTCCTTTCCCACCACCCCCAACTCAAAACAAAAAAAAAGTAAAACAAACTGAGGGACCAGAAGAAAGCACTCCACCCAAAATTAGCCCTCCTCTTGAAATCCTCTAGTACCTTCTCCCCCTCCCCGACCCCTCCCCGTTCCTTTCACAGGGGCTGAAATCAGATGCTCTTTTCCTCATTTTCTTCATCTTAGCATTTCCTGAGCTTTCCCTAAAATAAAATACAAACTCTTTCCCATGGTCGGCAAGATCTGGCCACTGCCTGTCCTTGGACCTCACCTCCTTCCACCCTCCCCTTGGTCACATTGTCCCAACACACTAGCCTCTTGCTGCCCTGGACATCAACAAGCTTGTCGCTACCTCAGGGCCTTTGCACTTGTCCCCTCTCCCAGAATGCCCTTCTTTCGGCTGCTTCCTTGCATCATTCTGCTCACATGTCACCTCCTCAGGGAGGCTTTCTCCCTAAAGCAGCTCCCAGCCTTTCTCTCTCATTTTGCTCTGTTTGAGTGTCTTCAGAGATTTTGCTTATTCATTTGTTTCTGTATTTCCTGTCCAGTTGCCCCTGCTACAGTGGGAGATCCTTGGAGGCAGGGGCCTTGTTTTGTGTTCCCTCATGTCCTCAACACCTCAGCCTGGCACCTAGCGGGTCCTTGCTCTCTGGGGTGAATGGAGATAAGCCTCTATGGTCTCCTGCCCTTGAGGGACCTATCTTCAGGAGAACGACTAGAAAGCGCCCAGGACAAAGTTTGGGGGAGGGAAGAGGAACTGGTACAGCCTGAGGGCTGCCAGGAGTTGCCAAGTTGGATGTGTGGCTTTGCCAAATTTCCCACTCTCTGACTTTTGGCCAGGGGTCGATAGTGGGGAAGCAGATGGCTCTGGTGACCCAAACCTCAACAGAAGAGGCTGCACAGGCAGGAGGGGAAGTGGGGTCAACTAAGGACCCTGTGGAAGCTGTCCTTCTGGCCCCCTGCTTCTGGGGGGGCTGCCCATGCTCAAGAGCCTCTCCCACTTCTAAATCTCCTGGGAAGACCCTCCCCACCAGACTGTGAGCTTCCCCACGGTAGGGTCTGTGCTTTTGTCACAGAAGCTGAGGAGCCAAGTCTGGTGCCATCCAAGAGGCTCTCAGTGATTGATTGTTGAACAAATAAATTTAAGTCTGTCTCTGTTTGTGTAATTGGCACAGCCTTGAAAGTAATCACAGCTCAGCTTCCTGGTCACAGTTTTTGGTTTTTGCTCCTCTGTGGTGATGGAAAGCAAGACCTAATTGTACGTCAATAGCTGTTATTTACCGAGTGGTTATTACGTGCCAGCAGCACACCAAACACTTGTATGTGTTGTTCTCACAACAACTGTACGAGGTGGTTACTGTTATGAATATGCCCATTATATGGATGAGGAAACCAAGGCACAGAGAATGACTTTCCCAAGGCTGAGACTGTGCTACCTGACTCCAGAGCTGATGCTTTTTACCTCCAAGACCAGATGCAGGGATGGGGAGGTGACCAAAGACTCACTCCATGACTTACCCCAGTGCCACAAGTGGTTATAACTTTACTCTTCATAGAAAGATGAAACTGGAATATGAGTGCATTGAGAGAAGTGAAGGAAGAGAAGTGGAATAAATCTGTTCTTTTACCATAAAATCTTATTTCAATCCAGTAAAAGACAAAAAGAATCAAAGAAATCAGAGGACTAGACACCAGATTTTATACATGTGAAGCACTCAGTAAGTATTGGCAAAGAATCACTATTTTTAAATGTAAAAATTATAGACTATGTGCTTGTTTCTGTTTTTCCTAAGCTGCCTTAAGTTAGAGGTTCCCCTTGGGTGAGGTCTGTGTCTTTTGGGTTCACTGGGTCTCGTATGGTTCTGGCATCACAGTGGGTGCTCAATAGACACTTAGTGACTGAATAATTAAACAAATGCCCGAGATAAGTGATTATGGTGATTACTGGGCAAGTTGTAATTAAAAATAAAAAAAGCTGAGTGCATTTTTTTTTTTTTTTTTTTTTTTACGAATGTCTCTCTTGGGAGTCCAGGAGTGGGAGGAGGGGAGAGAGGGGCTTCTTCCCAAATGCTAAGCTTGGTTCCCAAATCTCATCCAAGTTGGCCAACTTGCCAAGCCCTTCCACCCCCAAATTCCCTCATTCCTTTTTGTAAAGTACATGTTATTTTTTTCTGACTATATGCATGTATATATATAATATATTTATTGTAGAAAATTCAGAAAGTACAGATAAACAGGAAGAAAAAGTTAATCGTCTGTAATCCCACCACCCATGAATAATTCACTGCTGATGTTTCAGTGTATTTCCTGCCAGTCTAGGGTTTTTGTTTGTTTTTTGTTTTTGCTTTGTTTTGTTTTATACAATCAGCACACTGAACATTCCAGGTTTTTTTTAAGCCTGCTATGTGTATGTAGGGTTTCCCAGGTGGCTTAGTGGTAAAGAACTCGCCTGCCAACGCAGGAGATGCAAGAAACTCTGGTTCGATTCCTGGGTCAGGAAGATCCCCTGGAGAAGGAAATGGCAGTATTCTTGCTAGGGTAACCTCATGGACAGAGGATCCTGGAGAGCCCCAGTCCATGAGGTTGCAAAGAGTCAGACATGACTGAGCACATCCCAACACATGTGTATGTAGCATGAACATTTTCTCCCGTCATTAAATGCTCTTCCACAACACGATGTTATGTAGACCCGCAGCAGAGCTTGATCATAATTTACTTAACCAGTCCCCCACTATTGAAAACTTTGGACATCAAATTCGTTCCCAATTCATTTCATTATTATAAATAACGCTAATGAATATCCTTGTCCATAAATAATGGTGCACATTCCTTCAAGTGAAATTGTCAAGTCAAAGAGTGTGCGCGCATTTCAGAGCTTTGATTCCCAGTTGCCAGTGCCCCCTCCCTGTTAGGCTGTATGAACTTGCCCTCCAACCAGCAGCCTGTGAGCAAGTCCCATCTCTCCAAACGCTCTCTAGCCTTTGGTATTCTCACTCTTTTTTTCTTTTTAAACCCCTGTTAATTTAATGGGTGAAAGAGTCTGTGATTCTAGTAATGAATCCTTATTAGAATTGTGCTGGCCACAAGCAGGGGCTGTTTCAAGGTTTGAACGGCCTTGTTCAGACCCACAACTTAGGGCAGAGATGAGAAAAACAGATGCTTAGGAGCGGGGAGTTGGAGGGGAGAGCAGAGATCTCTTACAGGTTCTGGGGGAGCTTCTAGACTGTCTACCTGAGCCCAGGCTTCTTGGGCATGTGCTCAACTCTTGGGGGCAGAGGGGTGGGGTCTGTCAGTCTCAACAGAAATGAGCTCCTGCTTCCTCCTACCTCTCCGCCCACACCTTGCAGACACCTCTCTCGACAGAGAAGCCTTAGGGATTTCTATGCCATAAATACTACCTGTTTTTCAAGCTCACCATCCACACTTTGTACCTGCTTTCATTTCCCTGCCTGAGCTCTCACTCAGCCCCAGTCAAGGGCCAGACTGTTTTGCTCTCTGATTCAACCTTTTCCTTTTTCTAGTTGGTTCTAACTAATTTACTTTTTTGGTATTTATGTTTACCCCTACCTGGTAACAAGAAGAATAGAAGGTGTCTATTTTTTCCCTTTTAAGAAATGTACCCTAATCCCAGTCTGATCTCTCTGATCCCTTTCAGTTTTAATATCCTCTGTTTTTTTTTAATAGCTTTAAATTTCTGGGGGTAAAAAGATTAACTCACATTCAATATTAACAGTTCAGAAAACACAGAAAAATACAAATATAAACAGAATAGAGGAAATTTCAAAACACCAAGTCTGAAAGCCCTGTATTTGGGTGTGAGCTGGACTTTAAAAATTAAAAGAATGAATTTAAGTGAAACCCCCCAGTTATATCTTTTTGAGTCTACCCCAGCAGACTTTTTGGATGTGTGTGTGGATAGGAGTGTCTTTCATGCCAAGTGATGAGGTATGTGTCTGATTTTATCTGTATGGGCATGTGGGTGTGTGTGTGCGCATGTGTGCACACACACATACATTTGTGGGACATATACCCCTTTTTTATTTTTATTTATTTATTATTATTTTTTTTTTACATACCCCTTTTTTAAAGGAGGGCTTGGATCTACTCAGGTAGAGCTCACTCTATTTGCACACTGGAAGATTGTGTCCATGCTGTCAGCAGACACCTGAATACAGAGAAGTATGGCCAGGTGAGGGGCAGGGCTGACTTGTGACATCATCTCTTAAAAAAAAAAAATCCATGGGTGACACCTACCCCCTCCCATAAAAACCAAGTGATGGAGAAGTTGAAGGGGCCACCTGTCCTCAGAGCACCAGCCACACGCCCAGGACCTGGTGGTTCCTGCCATGTACCATGTGGACCCATCTCTCAATCCCAGCCCCTTGCTCCTTCCTCCCACTCTCTCAGATCTGAAATCAGCACAGATCTCCGAGGGCAGGAGCCAAATGGACTAGTTATGGCTGTGCTGCTCCATCCCAGGAGGCAACCTGCCTGAGGTTGGTGTGGCCAGACCATGGGCAAGAGGAAGCCGCCGTGAGTCTCCGGAAGTGGCCATGCTGGCTCCCGACTGGCACCTGTACAGGTGTTGGCCGCCGCCCATGGCACCGTGTCTCATGGAGGGCGGGGCCGGCCGGGGAGGCAGGAAAGAGCTGTTTTGCTGATGAGGTGCCCTCGTGTCACACGGACAGGAGTGCCAGGTAGCTGACTGTGGGTGGAGGAGGGCTCCCCGCTGTGCCAGCCTGGCCCGGATGTGAGCCCTGCCTGCCTCTCCAGTCTTACCTCTCAACACTCTCTCTGTCACACCTTTGCACACCCTCTGCCCCAGCCACACAGAGCTGCTCAGGGCTCCAAACATACCTGCTTGGGTCTCCCCTGCAGGCCTTCGTCCAGGCTGTTCCCAGAAGGCCTCACCTCCCCTTCTTTATTTATTGTTGTTTAGCCACTCAGTCGTGTCGGATTCTTTTGAAACCCCATGGACTCTAGCCTGCCAGGCTCCTCTGTCCATGGGATTCTCTAGGCAAGAATACTGGAGTGGGTTACCATTTCCTTCTTTGGGGGAATCTTCCTGACCCAGGGATCAAACTTGTGTCTCCTGCATTGGCAGGCAGATTCTTTACCACTGAGCCACCTGGGAAGCCTAAGCAAGTATCACCTCCTCTGGGAAGCCTTCCCTGAAGTCCTTCTGCTCCAAACCAGGTTAGATGCCTCCATGTGGGCCCCCACAGCCCTCTTGACTCCTCTGTTGCAGCACTAATCACACTGGATTATAATTATCTTGGTAGACTGTGTGTGTGTGTGTGTGTCGGGGGGTGTTAAATCTATGTTTAATCAACTGGTCTGTTGGAGTCTGGATTTCTAATTGGGTCACATGGGTTCAAGCTCTGGTACTCACTAGCAGTATGACCTTGGGCAAGTTCCTGACCTTCCTCAGCCTCAGTGTCTCCCTCTCTAAAATGGCAACAGAATACATATCTACCTTACAGGGGAAAATTAACTGAGATCATTTACACAAAGCACTTAGCCTGGATTCATGCATAATGGCCATTGTTATTATTATTCCCAGCATCTGGCAGAATGCTTAGAAAATGTCAGATGAAGGAGCAGCATCTCTGTGTGTGATGGGCACATGTGTGTAGATGTGTGGTATATACCAGGGTGGTGGTATGAGGGAAGAACCAGCCTGTACAGGGAGGCGGATCCTGTATAGATGTGTGTGTCCACTCCAAAGGGTAATGGGCTGGTTATTTATGGTCATGCTTTAAGAAAAAAAAAAAAAGACAAATCAGTGTTCAGTAATGACAAAGTAATTACCTTTTTATTATTTTTTCAATAGGATTCAGAGGGAGTGTGGGGCTTGGCCATGGCTGGAACATTCAGCCAGGCTTTGGGAATACCCCGATGCTTTGAGCTATCCCATTCCAACTGCCCCACCAGGGAAAAGGCTGGAGAGGGATGAGCAGTGCTCCTAAACATGGAAGGGCTTAGAAATTGAGGGAGAGGGCTGCCCAGCCTATAAAGCAGGTGCTCCAGAGGTAGTTCTTCCACGTTCTGGCTGAGTTGTCCACATAGAAGGGGCTGAATTCAGAGCCCAGAACATTTAAAGAGGACGTTTCAGGGTGGGAAACTGAGGCCCAGAGAGAGGAAGTCACTTATTCACCCATGACCACACAGCAAGTTAGTGGTAGAGTGGGAGCAGAGCCCAGGTCCCTTGACCCCAGGAAAATGCTCTTTACCACCACATGTCTCTCTTGAAAATGGGGTTCTGCCTGGCCCTAGAGCTATACTTCAAATTTCTACCTGAAAGGGCACTGACTTGCTAGGTGATTTTTTCCCCCAGGGTCTTTCAGAGGATGCTTAGAGACATAATTTCAAGGCATTAGGACCCTGGATATTAACTAGACTATATTATGATAGCCGGGTTCGATCCCTGGGTCAGAAAGATCCCCTGGAGAAGGGCATGGCAACCTACTCCAATATTCTTGCTTGGAGAATTCCATGGACAGAGGAGCCTGACAGGTTACAGTTCATGGGGTCGCAAAAGGATCCGACATGACTTAGTGACTAGCACAGTATGATGAGCATTATCTATCTACTGAGAGCTAATAGCCAGTGAAGGGACCAAATCAGCTGTGGCCTCTTATTTGTTCATCTGTCAATCCACTCATCCGTCCAATCATTTCATCCCTCCAAACTTCTGTCAATCTATCCAACCTTCCATCCACCCATTCAGCTTTCCATCCATTCATCCATCCACTCATCCATCAACTCATCCATCCATCTATCCATCCATTGATCCATCCATCCATCTGTTGATCCATCTGTCCATTCACTCATCCATCCTTCCATCCATCCATCTGTTTATCCATCTATATATCTACTCATCCATCCACCTACCCAACCATCCACACATCCATACATACATCCAACAAACCTCTGAATGAGTGCCCCCATGTACCAGGCACCTTACTAGAACCTGAGGGTCTAGAGATGCTGAGATGAATAAAACAAAATGTTGGGAACAGCCCATGAAGAAAATTTTCATGGCAAAGGAGACTTCTCAAAGACACCTAGAGATAAGTGCAGGTAGATGAGGTGACCAAACAGGGAGTCAAGCCCCTAGAGTTCCAGGTCCAGCCCTGTCACTAGCTTGCTGCAAGGTCTTGGATATGTCCCTTCTCTCTTTGTTTAACAATTGAGAGAGTCAGACTAGCTCAGAGGGCCAGTGGACACCGTGTAGGTAAGATTTCCTGAATGGGTAGCCTTTTGAGTGGGAGGTTATAAAGCTCCAAGGGGCCAGGGGACGGGAGCTCCCTTGGTTTACAGTGACAGGATGAGGACAGAAGATGCTGGAAGAATAAGAATGAGGAGATGAAGGATGGGGAGTCCGCCCCAGCTCCACTCCGCTGTGTGGATCTTCAAAGCATTGATCTGCTTTTCTTAACCTGCTGTGGGTCACCGAGACTTGGATCTCTGATTCCAGGTAACTGACAAGGCCCCTGTCCCTTTGTCCTCCCTTCCCCACCTCTGAGCTCCTGTCTTCCGCAGCTGTGATAACCCACACGTAGCACTCTGCCCTCTGGAATTTATTTTAAGGTCTTAGCTTGTTTATTTATTTTATTTAGAGATTTCTCGGTGCTTTGTGGGGAGGAAAATTCGAATGGGGTGATTATGAAATACTATTTCACCTCGCTGTTCATTCACAACAAACAAAGAGAAATGATTGGTGATTAAAAATGCATTCTCTCTGCTTGTTTTCTTTTGTTTTACCATTATGGAAATATTATAAATACTGAATACTAATCTGGACCTGCAGGGACCTCACAGACCTTCCAGAAACCAAGGCGCCTGCTCTTCCCTGGGGCAGCCTCACGCTTTCTCATCAGGCCCAAAACTATGGCTCAAACCATCCTGAGAGGGTCCTAGGCTGGAAGACCCATCACTGAGTCCTCACTGGACAGAGACAGACGTTCCCTACTTCCTTGTCCTGTCCTCTACTTCAGCAGATCAAGTCAAGGAGAGCAGAGCTGTGAGCATGGAGTGCAAGTGTGTTCAGTTGCTCAAGAGTGTCCAACTCTTTGCAGCCCCATGGACTGTAGCCTGCCAGGCTCCTCTGTCCATGGGATTCTCCAGGCAAGAATACTGGAATGGGTTGCCATGCCCTCCTCCAGGGAATATTCCCCACCCAGGGATCAAACCAGTGTCTCCTGCATTGGCAGGCAAATTCTTTACCACTGAGCCACCTGGGAAGCCTGTGAATATGGAGCACACTTGATTAATCCAAAAGTCGTGATCACAGAGCTTAACTCCCAGGATGGGGCTGCCTGTGCCTCTCTGCTCTGCTGTTTCTTGGCTGTGTGACCTTGAGCACATAGCTTTGCTTCTCTGAGCTTCTGGTTTTTTCCTCTGTAAGATGGGGATGAAAATGCTACCTACCTCATAGGGTCTCTTTGAGGATTAAATGGGATCATAACAGTTCAGATGGTAAAGAGTCTACCTGCAAAGCAGGAAACCCAAGTTAGATCCCTGAGTCAGTAACATCCCCTGGAGGAGGAAATGGCAATCCACTCCAGTATTTTTTCCTGGGAAATTCCATGGGTGGAGGAGCCTGGTGGGCTACAGTCCACGGAGTTGCAAGAGTTGGACATGACTTAGCCACTAAACCACCAGCCACTACCACCATAACATCTTATCACGGGGCCTGGCAAACAGAAGTGCTCCATAAATGTTGGCTCCTATACTGATTAATATACCAAACTCTGGGAGATGGTGAAGGACAGGGAAGCCTGGCGTGCTGCAGTCCATGGGGTTGCAAAGAGTCAGACATGACTTAGCGTCTGAACAACAATACTGATTAATACTCTCTCTTCTTCCACGTTTCAGTTTCTCCCTCTGGAAGATGAGAGAGGTACACTAGCAGCCCTCTAAGCTCCCTCCAGCTTTGATGGGCGACGCTTCTGTGTGCAGGACGGGCTACCCTGGGGACAATCCTCACCCACCTTAACTCTCTCAAAGACCTTGGCCCCTTCCTGGAATGCTGGCTGTAGCTGCCTGGGGCCTTCTATCAGAGTGTGCTTTCCATGGGCTCTTTTTGAGCCATAAACCAGGCACTTCCCCATTTATTTCAATCACAAACAAATAAATAGGAGTCAGAGGGCCCGCTCCAATTCCAAAGTCTTACTCCAAGTCCAGATAAACAGTGAGGTACATGGTGTCTGCGTTCCTTTTATCTTTCACTTTATTTAACCAAATTAACTGCTCTCCATGTCCCCTGCGTGTGAGTGTCTCTCTCTGTCATATAAAATACAATCACGCTTGCTTGCTACATGTTTCAGATACTTTATCATTAACATCAATTCCAGCCAAATTAGGAGTTTCTCCCAACATAATTGCCCTTCCCATTATCCAGCACTTTATTTTTTCAAAGCACTTTCCGACCATTAATTAGTTAACCCTTAGGACGCCCCAGAGCCGGCGCTCAATGTCACCCTCCCTGTCTCCCAGCTGGGAAGGGGGATGTGGGGAGGGGTCAGGTGGTTTGTTAGAAGTCACCCTGGATATGGGGCTGAAGGCTACAGTAGGACCTTGGTAATCTTCCTTCCAGTCTCAGACCCTTTGTCTGGGCCGGATCCAGGCCCGGGGTGATGGGGCTGGGGGCAGGGGTGGTCCCCAGCACTTTTAAGTCCACTCATTCCCGATCTCCTTAGCTCACCAAAGGAAAGAGGAAGCAAAATAAAATATCAGCTGGGTGGTGGCACCTTCTTTGTTGTGGGGGAACAGGGCAGAGGGAAGGGAACAAAACCCCCAAGGGACAAGGGACAAGCAGGTGCTATGGCTGTGACCCAAACCATTGACTTGTTCCCACCACCAACAAGCAGCACTGAATGTCTGAAAGTGAGAGCTGTGTCCAACTCTTTGAAATCCCATGGACTATAGCCTGCCAGGTTCCTCTGACCATGGAATTCTCCAGGCCAGAATACTGGAGTGGGTAGCCATTCCCTTCTCCAGGAAATTTTCCCAACCCAGGAATCGAACCCAGGTCTCCCTCACTGCAGGTGGATTCTTTACCAACTGAACCACCAGTACTAGCAGGTGCCAAAGTAGCAGCCTTACCACCAGAATGTCTGTAAGTAAATGAAGTGCTTTTGGTATATAGTTGTAACTACTGACAACCAAAGTAAGGGAAGACTTGGGAGCTGATCACTTGGGCTGTCTCATTCCAGCTACCGAATGGGGCTCAGTTCCCTCCGTAATCCTGCCAATACTCCATCCTTTTCTGGTGAGGTGCAGTCATAGTCTTGGTTGGTCCCAAGCTAGATGAGCAACTGGAAACTTTGGAGCAGACATCCTAGATGGATTAAGGTGGGAGCCATCTGGGGGAAAACAGAGTGATTTATTTCTTGGACAGGGTTCTGGCTCGTCAAGATGAACTCTGCTTGCAGCTGCTAAGGATATACTGTCGAACCACCAATATTTTACATTTACAGCTTCTCCATAGTCCTAAGTTCCTTAATGATTTTTTTTTTTCCTTAAAATACATGAGCTGGCTCCCACAGGGACATTGCCAGGAACCTTCAGAGAGGTTTTCCAAGCTGTCGTTAACTCAGAGCACAGTGCATTCCACAAGCTCATCTATTTCAGCCCCTCTTCTTCCCCCCAGTTGCCTTAAGGTTGGGGCCACATGTGCTAAAGCAGCTTTGCTTGTTGGAGACCAGCTACCCGTCTGGGAATTTCCCCTGTCCTCTCCCTACGCATCCCAGCCCACCATGCTCTATGAAGTCAGACTGCAGGGAGCTTTTGCCACCAGAAGAATAGGCTCATCCAGAGAGCAAAACTCACACTGACCATTCACTGTCTGCAGTCATACATCCTGGAGTCTGAATCCCAACTCTGCCACTCACTAGCAAGTTTGACCTTGGGCAAGGTGACCTCTCTAAGCCTCAGCATTTCAATTATCGCGTGTTATTGCGAGAATCAACTGAGATAACATAGGTGAAGGTCTTAGCACAATTCCCAGCTCATAGTGGGTGCTCATTGGACGTGAGCTCTCATTTTGGTCAAGGAGCAGATTGTAGGCTTTAGTATGACTTTCATTCTTTCAACCTCCTGCCCCTTATTGTCTCCATCTAATTTCTTTCAGGCTCTGCATCTGAATATATAAGTAAGGTGATGTGATTAGACCATACCCTAGTTCTCAAGCTCTTCCTTTTGTGGAAGAGAATAGGCGTAGAAAGAGACTGAGACCTGGTTGGTCCCAAGCCTCCCATCTGCCGTCCCCGAAGTGCTACCTTCTGCATGGCCCTCGTGCTTCAAGTCTGGCTCCATTGTCAGTTGTCGTAAGAAGCCCCAGGGCAGGACGATGTCTAGTCCGTCCAGGGCTGCATCATGGATCCTATCCAAGTACCTGGCCTGTGGCTGCCACACCACAGAGACCAGTGAATACCTGAATTGGCCATTCTTCCTTCCAGACTAGGATTTTATTTTACATCTCTTTTAAACTTCTGGAGCTCTACGCAATAGTAGGTAATAGCTCAAGACAGACAAAAGCCTTGGAGCACTCTCTCATTGCTGCCCCTGCTTGTCTAGCTTTCCTAAAAAGGAAGATCCTACTCACTCTCCCCTAAGCAACTATTTTCCTGTAATCATGCATGCGTTTGTTCACATATTCACTCAGCAAGTGTTTGCTGATTGTCAAGTGCAGCTAACCTGGGTTGGAATCTTGACTAGCTGGGAGAACTTAGACAAATGACTTAACCCAGTAGATCCTCAGATTCCTCATCTGTAAGAGGGGCTAAGAATGCTCAGTCTGTTGTGAGGAGTTGATAAGACTTAATGAATGCCTTGCACTTAGCATGGTTACTGGCACTTAGTAGGCCCTGCATAAATGGTGTCTATTTTTATTACAGGTAGAACTCAGTGTTAGAACCCTAAAAGGTGCAGCTGAATTTGAGTCTCTGTAAGACTTTCTGTAGTGGAAAAAAATCTTCTGTAGAATCATTAGTCCATTTTGGTGCCTGAATAACGCAATCCCTGACGTTTTATGACATGTTGTCAATTCACAGAGTGCTCAGCTGGAGATGCTGTCTCTTGCAGGATTGATACTCTCATTTCACGTGAGAAAATTAAAACTCAGAGAGGTTGTGTGGCTTTCTTCAGGTCACAGAGCAGAGGCATGTGGCTAATCCAAGAACCTCAGACTCAATTTCCAGTACTTTCCTCTACCATTCCCCTCCCCTGTCTCACCCCCCTCCACTCCTTCCTCCCCACCTCTTGATGATAACTTTTACTTACAACAGATGTGGCCTTCTCCAGCACCCTTGACTGGTCACCTGGCACTCTACGGGGCTGAGACACCCCATGCAGTTTCATTGTTAGAGGGGGGCTTACACTAGAGACCCCACAGGTGCCACTTCTGTGACAGCAACAATGGAAATCACCCATCTCTGTGACCCAGCTTTTCCAGGTGATGCTGACGGAGTGTAAACAGGTCAAATGTGTTAGAAAAAGAAGGATCAGATTTGGTCTTGAAGAACCCACCTGCCAAAGCAGGAGATGTAAGAGAAGTGGGTTCGATCTCTGGGTTGGGATGATCCCCTGGAGGAGGGCACGGCAACCCACTCCAGCATTCTCACCTGGAGAATTCGGTGGACAGAGGAGCCTGGCAGGCTACAGTCCAAGGGGTCAGGAAGAGTCAGACATGACTGAAGCAACTTAGCAGATACCCACTCTGTGGCTCTCCTTTCAGACCCTCACCCAGTGTCCCTGAGTCCGGGCACCGAATAGGCAGCCCCTCATTCAGGTACAACCCGGGCAGCCCAGGGATGGAACCTTCTTTCCAGCTGGGTCCTCTGAGGGATACTGGGCCATGAGCCAGGGTGAGAGGGCCATCCTATCTGCCCTGCAGCCCCTAGTTCAGTTCAGCTGGAACTGCTGCTCCTCTTCCCCCACTAATAGCCAGAGGTCAATGGGGCCCAGCCTTTGACTTTCAGCATCTCATTGAACCTCATAGACAGAGGCTGTCACCATTCCCATGTCATGGATGGCCAGACTAAGACAGAGAGGTGGCAGTTCTTAGCTCTGTGCTCCCAGCACCTGGGCTTATGTCCAGCAGGTACATGATAGATGCTTGATAAACGCTTGTGAGATAAATAGAAACATGACCAAGAGGGTGAATAAATGAAAGAAAGCAGCTCCTATTAGTCAGTGGGAGGAGGAGGGGGAGGTACCACGTGCCAGCCACGTTCTCGAAAATTTCAGTTAGCTGTTTACTCTCTGCAGCAATCCTATGGGTAGATACCATCTTCATCACCTTTATACATGCAAACCAAGACTCAAGGAGATTAAGTCAGTCCCTCACGGGCACACACATAGCAGGTGGGGGCAGCTAGGAAATGAACGCAGGTAGTGGGGCTGCAGGACCTGTGTGTGTTACCCCTCTATGCCATGGAGGATAAGCAAATGGTGATGGCCGGGGGGAAGGAGGGGATGAGGGGCGTCCAGGAGCTCTACCCCCGTGGGCATCCTGCCTCTGCACCACCAGTGTTTCCAGCCAACATCCAAGCAGGGGGAAGCATTTTCTCTAAGTCCTGACCGCCCTCCCCGGCACATTCCCACCGTTACCTACACAGGGAATTAAGACTCAAATCCTCGTTTGACACGATGCAGGAGGATGCTAAGTACTTAAGCGCTAATTAATTAGTGAGCTGTACCCGCCGCCACCAGCCACTGGAGGAAACCTCAAACAGACCCCCAGAGCGTCATCGCCCTCCCCGTCACAGAGGCTGGAGGCCGAAGCACCACCAGCCAAGCAAAGGGGGCGAGTAGAGAGGAGGGGGCTGCCCGGGAAGGCCCAGGAAGGCCCTGTGAAAACAGAGTCCAGACCAGCTCTGACCCCTGCCTTCTAGGCCTCAGAAACCAGTGGGGGCTGGAGTTCTGGGACCCTGCCTTGCCCGGGGCTCTGGAAGAGACTGTTCAGCCTGGGTTTGTCCAGTGAGGCCACAGACTCTCAAGACAAGGCCGGATTCCAGAGGTTGCACTGACCTCCCATAGTTTCTGGACAGTTTCTGGAGCCCTTTGTTGGGGGCAACACACTGACTGAAACCGCCCACCCTGGCTGGGCACCATAGTAATTATTTGCATGAGTTATTTTATGACAAGAGGTCTTAGTAACGAACACAGAACTAAAAAGCCGCCACCAACTGGGAGAGTTTGTGAAAGATCAAAAGGAGATGCCACATGTCCAGCCACCTCCCAAAATCCTCCTCGATGGCATCCATCTTGGCTGAGCAATGCATGCGCCACCAGGAAGGATCCTGAGTCAGAATGATTGGCCAAAGAAAACCCAGAAAATTATCCATCACCATAAATCCCAAGACTTTGAGCCACGTGGCAGAGCAGTCCTCCTGGTTTCCCCTACCCCCCTTATCTCTGCCCTGGGCATTGGGATCTTCCCAATAAAGTCTCTTGCTTTGTCACACGCATGTTGCTTTGCACAATTCATTTCTCAGTGTCAGACAAGAGCCCCCTTTCAGGCCCTGGAAGGGTCCCCCTTCCTGCAACACCTTAAGACCAGACGGAAGTATCTTGTTACCCCCCCAGTCAACTGGGATGTGTTTCTCAGAGGCTGGACCAAGGGGCAATGGGGCCTCCCAGTACTGATGGGCAGGGGTGTCCTAAAGCCAGCGTCACTGAGGGGGCACCAGCTTGGAGTTGAGCTCTTCCCACTCTCTTGACCTTGGTCTTACCATCTGTTGCTGGCCAAGGTCAATCTCCCTCACAGGGCAGAGGTACCTGGAATCTAGGCCTTTGGAGTCAGGCTGGGTTTGATTCTTTTTTCTCCCATTTCCCAGCTATGTGCATGACCTCAATGCAAGTCACTTTCTGAACATCAGTTTTCTTAGTTGTATAATGGGACTCACAGGTCTGTTCGTGGGGGTACGTGAGGTGATACATGTCAAACATCTTATGTGGGGTGCTAGACACATAGTAATCACTCAATAAATGGTGGGAGTCATAATAGTGGACGTTATCATTATAATCATCTAAGGAATCTTCACACTTGACTCTCAATTCTTTGACCCTATAGGGTGACCAACCATCCTGGTTCACTCAAGTGTGTTGTGCTATGTGTGTCTGTTAAGTTGTTCAGTCATGCCCGACTCTAGAACACCATGGACTGTAGCCCACCAGGCTCCTCTGTCCATTGGCATTCTCCAGGCAAGAATACTGGAGTGGGTTGCCATGCCCTCCTCCAGGGGATCTTCCCAACCCAGGGATCGAACCCGGGTCTCTATCATTGCAGCTGGGTTCTTCACCATCTGAGCCACCAAGGAAGCCAGTTCATTAAGACTATCCCAGTTTTAGCACTGAAAGTTCCCTGTCACAAGAAACTCTACAGTCCAGAGCAAACAGGGATAGTCAGCCAAAACCCCTGTGCCCTAAAGAGGATGGAGGGGGAGGGGAGACCCAGCAGTGCTGGACAGAAGTGTTCTCCACAATGTCTTCTCTCTAGTCAGGACTTCCTGGGACCCCAGACCCTGAAGCTCCCTTCTCCAAGGTGGCTAGACTTAGGAAGGGCCACAAGTGGCCCCTGGAGTCTAGGACAGAATCTGTGGGTGGCAGGGCCCTGGGGCTGTAGCTCTGATAATATTTCAGCCTGCGTCAGCTCTGGGGCCCGCCTCCTGCAATATTTGCTTAACAATCAGCCCAGAAACGGCATTGTTCAGGACAAAAATGAAAAACATTGGGCTGGGACTTGTTGTTTTTTCTTTGGCGTCCAAATTCCTCTGGGCCCTTGGGAGGGGAGACAGTATCTCGGCACCGCCACCTCGAGGCCAGGCAGAACTGAGTTGGGATGCTGGACACTGGGCTTCTGTTCCCACTTCTACCCCCTGGGACTTGGGGCGTAATTCCTCAGTTTCTCCAGGTGCCCAAGAGAGGCAACTTTGCATTGGGAGTTGAATGAGGCAGGAGAATATTTGGTTGGGCTAAAATAGCTATCACCTTAAGTGTTTTATTGAAGCCCCCCCAGCTCTCCAGAAAAGTCTCATCCCCATTTTACAGATGAGGAAGTTGAGGCTCAGAGTACTCACCTGAACCAACATCAAAACCAAAGTCAATCAGAGGAGGCGAGAGAGGAAATTTTGATTTGGCATCTCAGGGGAGCCAGATACTTCCCAGAAATGGACCTTCTCTTCAAATGTTTGTTTGCTTGTTAAACACCTTTTTCAAGGACGGAGGAAGTGAGCTGGAGAAATGAGGGCAGGGGGGCTTTGCCCCTTTCTCCAGAACTCTTGAGCCCTCAGAGAGTCTGGCCGCCCTTGTTCGAGTACCAGCTTTCCCCCAGTCCCACCCAGGAAGAACCCAGCCTGGAAAGGACCCTCTGCTCAGCCCCACCAAGGTAGCCCCCCAGAGGGGAGGCCCAATCATGCACAGGAGGGGGAGGGCAGGAGGCAGGCCTAGCTCACCTGCCAAGGCTGGCAGCTTGGCATGCAGATGGGCGTGGGGTGGAGACTGAATGTGCCCTGGGGGAGGTGTCGGCAGCCATCAGAGGCCTGGCAGGGCCAGGGCTGGTGCTCCTCAAGCCCCTTCTGTGTTCCAGGCACTTTAAATGCACCACCTCCTATGTTCTCACAGCAACTCCTTGAGGTCTACTTGTCCACATTCTCAGATTCTAGGAAGAGAAGGAAGCAAATTGAGGCTCAGAGAGGGGGTTCACTGGCTCATGGTCACTTAAAAGCAGACTCGAACCCTGTCTTGACTCTCAACTTGGCATAACCAGGGTTGGCCCTCCGACATTAAGAGATGGTTCTGGGGTCAGGCCTCTCAGATTCAAATCTTTACTCTCTCACTCACAGCTGCCATATAAATGACATCATTGACTTGTGCCTCTATTTCTTCATCTGTAAGATGGGGCAATAACACAACCTCCACCTGGATTATCATGAGGGCCCAGTGAAATAATGCTGGGCACCTAGGAGGTGCTTGACAGAGGGTGGCCATTGCTGTCACCGCCTATAGTTAGAGTAATAATCGCATTACTTTGTGACTTAGGCAGCCTCTTTGAAAGCAGCAAGGCTGGCAGGGGTCCCCCCAGGACTGGGGGTTCTGTGGGTTCAGGATCCTGTATCAAACTTGAGCCTGGTCCTCCAGCTGCTCCCCAGCCCCTGCTGCTCAGAAGGACTCTTTTCAGCCTCAACCCCCAGTACTGGACCATTCTAAATGTCCTGGTCTTGCCAGGGCCACTAAAGACTGTCTGCCTGTGACCTGAACAAGTGACTCCCAGTGGGCTCCTGCCCACCAAGATACTCCACCTTTGCCTGCTCCATGGTGGGGAGGGGCCTCCCTGGCCTGAGACCTCCTCGGCCCTGGGTTCTCACCCCAACTTGCTCTCAAACTCAGGTAAGATTCTCCCCAGCTCTGCGCCTCAGTACTCCCATCTTGCATCTGAAGCAAGACTGAATGAGCCCCAAAGGACCCCAGAGGTTTAGATCTGGGACCCCCAGACTCTCTGAGCTGAGGAAGGAGGAACAGTAAATCCGGATTTCCTCAGGCTCTCCTGTAATTCTGCAACTGCCTCCTGGAAGGACATGGGCCCCAGGCTGGCCCTGCCCACCTGCTGTCACACAGCAGTGGGTTTGAGGCCATCAAAGGTCCCAGTTCCTTCCTGTGACTCCCGAGGTCCTGCTTAGTGTGACCCTGGCACCCTGTCCTCCCTCCTCTTTGGCTCCCCCTGCCCGGACACATGGCTTTCTGCTTTCCCGCCAAAGCACCCTGTGGTCTTGGTGCTGGCCTTTGCTCATGGCATGGCATTTTCACGGGACCAGGCTTTTCTTGACTGGTCCCTGCCCCTACGGATTTGTTGTCAGGCTTCCTGGCCACCTGCCCCAGTCTTGGTCACATGACCCTCCTCCAAGCTCCCAGAAACCCTTGTTTTTCCTGAGTGTAAGACCGCCTGGTCCCTGCCCTCATGTAGCTCAGCCTCCAGGGGAGGAAATGAGGGAAACCCACAAGCTCATTCATTCATTAATTCAATTCATTCTTCATCCAACCAGTATTTATTGGGCATCTCTATGGGCTGCTATCCATAGAAGGTAGCCTGAGCCTGAGGCGCCTGCACCCCTGGGGACTAGAGACCTGGGGTCTTGGGGAGCACGGGCAGGGGGTTCATACTATTTAGCAAAGTGCTACAGGAATGTGTGATGTGATCTCTACCCCCACAGGCTTGCGCGCACTCCCAGGGCCAGGACCGTGTGTTAATAATTTTTTCTTTTCCTCCACTCCGTCAAGTTCAGCACAGAGCTTGGCACACCATAGAGGGTCCGTCAGCATAGGCTGAAGAGAACTGTTGGGTTCTCTTTAGGGTTCTACATTAGGGTTTTGTGAGCTCCAGGTGGGAAATGAAGATTACTGTGAGCTGCAGCAGTCAGAGAGGACTTCCTGGAGGAGGTGTCAGGAGCAGGGCCTTGAGGACTGTAGAGGATCAAAAGTTGGCAGAGAGGAGGGCAGATATTTTGCAGGCATGGTAGGGGCTAGGATAGAGGTGGGAGGAACAGGGTTGTGGAGTTGAAAGCAAGGTGGGGGCAGATGGGGCATCTGCATAAACACAGACAGTCTTGTCTGTGAATTTCATTTGGGAAAGATCCAGACTGCCCATCTGACCACCACCATGCCTGGGACCCCCTAAGTCTTGCTCTGGCTTGGGGTGACTGGGAGCCCCAGTTCCTGTGCACAGGGCAACCAATGCCTGTTTGTCAGACATGAGTGCCCTGCCCCCAGCCCCAGAACATGGGGCGTGCCCTGGGCAGGGCTTGCCCAGGCCTGGCATTCAGACTGCACCCTCCGCCCTGGGACGTCCTGTACCAAGGAGGGCCTATTAAAGGGACAAAGGTCCTCATGGGGTGCAGGCACCCCAGCTCAGCCCTGGCAGCCGGCCCAGGCTTGGGCTGCAGCAGGAACCCCAACTCTCAGCCCTGCCAGCTCGGACCTCAGGGAAGAAATGGAAGAAGCAGGGTCCTGGGTCTCCCTTCCTTGGAGCAGGACCCCCCCAAGTTATGTGAGGACAGGACTCAGCAACGGCAGGTGCTTCCCACTTGGCAGGGCACAGGCAGGAGGCGGGAGACAAGGCACTTGATGGCATGGACCTTGGAGTCCAGCAGTCTTGAATTCAAAACGTTTTTAATGTCATTTTATTATGTAGGTATTCCTTAAAATCATGTTGGGCTTCCCTGGTGGCTCAGTGGTAAATCAGCCTGCCAGTGCAGGAGACGTAAGAGATACCGGGTTGATCTTTGGATGGAGAAGGTACCCTGGAGAAGGATAGCAGCCCACTGTAGTATACTTGCCTGGGAAATCCCATGGACAGAGGAGCCTGGCAAGCTACAGTCCATGGGGTCTCAAAAGAGTTGGACATGACTTAGCAACTAAACAATAACAACAAAAGCATATTGTTTTTCTTTAATTTTTTTTTTTTTTTTTTGCCATACCAAGTAGCACGTGAGATCTTAGCTCCCCAACCAGGGATTGAACTCAAGTCACTACAGTGAAAGTGCAGGACCTTAACCACTGGACCACGGGGAAGTCCCTTAAATTTGAATCTTAACTCAGCCCCTACCCACTATGTGAACTTGGGCAAGCAACTTGACCTCTCTGAGCTTCAGTTTGCTCATCGCTGAGTGAAACAGTGTTAAGGGCAGCATGTGTTATTCATGATTCCTTAAGAACATGCCTGAAAACACTACCAAAGAACCTATTAAGGCACAAAGTCAGTGCCCAAAAGGGATAACTGTTGCGTGCTGTGCTGTGAAGAGAAGGATGGACAGATGGATAGCGCAGGTTGGTCGTAGGCCCTTCCTGCAGTTCCTGGCAAAAAGGAAGCAGCTTTGAGATTCTTGGGGAGATGAGAGGTTGTAACCTCTCTCCAGAGGTTCCCCAAGGAGTCAACCAGGGGTGGGAGTGATCCAGGGGCCCCGGAGACACCCCATGGGGCGGGGGCTGCATAGAGCGCTCCCCAGGTCAGCACGAGACCCAGGCTCCCTATCACTGCATCAGGGCGTGGGGGCAATCAGCTGTTAGAAAGTGGACCTGGGTTTTATTATTGCTGAATGTTATCATCCTTGATAAGAACCAGATTAAAAGGAGGGAGGGGGAGGCACAGGTGGGGATGAAGGGGTGGGGGAGAAGCAAAGGGCAGTGCCGGTCATGCTGAGCAAGCCCTCAGCTGCTCTTGGGGCCCTGGCCGGAGTCTGGCCAGGACCCCACAAGCCAGGCCCCTTCCTGGGGGTGGGGGTGAGGGGCCTGGCAGAGATGGAGATGCAGAGATGGGAGAGGAGCTGCAGGCACCTGCCTGGTGGAGCGAGGGGTGGGAACTCTGTGAGCTGAGGGCTCCCGCAAGAGGCCAGTCCCCCTACTGGTCCTCTTGGCGGCCAGCTGTCACCAGGGACTGCCTGCTGAAGTGACCAAAGTGAGGGACACATCTGAGTGTGGGTCCAGCTCCGCCACTTACAAGGCAGGTGACCCTGGGCCAATGATTTCAGCCCTCCAGCTTTGCTTTTCCGGTCTGTGGTGCTGTCTGCTCTGCCTCCTCCAAGGTTCAGAATTCCAGGAGGTGGAGGGCCTGCCACACTGAATCACTCTTCCCTCCCTCTGCCAAGTTCTTTGAAACTATCACTGTTGTGCCTGCCTTATCCCTGGTCCCTCTCCCTCCTGCCATCACAGGGACTTGGCCCTGGGACCTGCTGACCCTCTGCCCAGTTCTCCCCAAAGCTTCCAGGCCCTTCACCTCCATGGGAGGCATGCAAGGTCTGTAGTCCCATTTTACAGATGGGAAAGTAAAGTCTAGAGTGGGATAGTGGCCTGCCTAAGACTGGATTTGGAATCAGAGAGTCCCGGCTTTTTTAGGGCACTTCCACCTTCTTGGCCAGCATCCTTGGTCCTGTGATACCTAGCAGGGGTGGGGGCTTGGCCTAGAAGGGTTTCAGAGTGCTGGGGTGTCAGGTTAGTGTGGCTGCAGGGCCCCCAGCCCCCGAGGTATCTCTGCCCAGGGCCAGGACTCCCCACGACGGGCCCCACAGGCATTCCTTGCCATCAGGGAAGGCTATAAAAAGCAACACTTTTCAGCCCCAGAGTGTGACCTGTGCGACTTCACAGAATCCAGAGAAAAACAAGAGATAACCTTGGGGAGGCCTGACCTTCAGGCGGGGCACAAGAGGGAAGGGGGTACCTCCAGGCTGTAGCTTGGCTTGAGTTTGAGATGGGGCATGGAGCATGGTACAAAACGAAAAACAGAACTTCTAGGTGGTAACTGGAATTATTATTTAGTAGTTATTATTAATCATTAATTTATTTTTAAGTCATTTTTATTTTTCTGTTTCTAGTTTTTAATCACCTTGTTTCTTTTATTATTTATCATTAAAAAAAAATTTATTTTGGCTGTCTCAAGTGGCATGTGGGATCTTAGTTTCCTGACCAGGGATTGAAGCTGGGTCCCCTACAGTGGAAGCACAAAGCTGGACAACCAGGGAAGTCCCTTAATTAATGATTTCATTGTGCATGCATGTGTGCGTGCTCAGTTGTGTCCGACTCTTTGTGACCCTATGGACTATAGTCCTCCGCGCTCCTCTGTCCGTGGGATTTCCCAGGCAAGAATATAGGAGTGGGTTGCCGTTTCCTTCTCCAGGGGATCTTCCCAACCCAGGGATTGAATCCGAGTCTCCTGTGTCTCCTGCATTGGCAAGTGGATTCTTTACCACTGAGCCACCTAGGAAGCCCAATTTAATTTTAAGCTAATATTATTAGAGCCACTGAATATTCAGCCATGGTCATAGGCTGGCTCTGTGCATTGAGCCCCTTGTCTTCCCAAGTCCCAGTGAGGTAGCTCTTTTTTTTAATCCCATTTGACAGACCAGGGAACTGAGACTCAGAGAGGACCAATAGCTTGTGCAAGGTCAGAGCCAGAAAGGAGAGGGACTGGACTGAACAGCCCCCATCTCATGACGTCCCACTCAGCTCACTCCAGCTCCAGGTACATCATCTCTGTTCTTCAAACACTCTGGGCTCTCTGCTCAAGACCTTCACACCCGCTGTTCCCTCTGACCCAGGCACCGATCTCTTCTCTTTCCACCTCCTCATCCCTCAGACTTCAGCTAGAATGTCACTTTCTCCGACAGGCCTCCCCAGACAACCTCGCTTATTCATTCAGTTGACGCATATTTATTGAGGAGCTACTATGTGTCAAGCACTGTTCTGAGTGCTGGCGACACAGCAGTGAAAAGAAGTGACAAAATCATCCCTCCTCAAGGGACTGGTAGATCAGTGAACCCTGAGCTCCTCTAGCTGGGGGAGACATTGCCCCATGTTGGAGGTGGGGGGAGATGAAGCCACAAGATAAACCTAGCACATCATCTCAGTAAGTCAATTTCTTACTTAAATTTGGGGAGAGGAGCTAGGAGGAACATTATCTAAGCAACACAGATCCATGATAGCAGTAGTCACCAGCCTTTTTGGCACCAGGGACTGGTTTCATGAAAGACAGTTTTTCCCTGGACCAGTGAGGGGGGGTGGTGGGGTGGTGGTTTGGGGATGATTCAATTGCATTTACTATGCACTTTATTTCTATTATTATTGCATCAGCTCCACCTCAGATGATCAGACATTAGACCCCAGAGGCTGGGGACACCTGCATTATAGGATAGCACCAGGCCACTCTGGTAAGGAGCTGCCCTTAGTGGTACTTTAGGGGAGAAGGTTTGAGACTTCGTGCCCTGACAATGGGGCTGACCCAACCTGAGAAAGCCAGGGGTCCAAAGGACTAGGGCTAATCTCCTCTGGCCAAGTTCAGAGCCAGGTAGGCCAGAAGGGGATAGAAGCCAGGAGGCCAAGTTTGAGGCAGGCTCTCCTCCTGTCAGCTCTGCCCACCTCCTCACCAATCTGGGTTGTCATTTCCTTGTGGGTAAAATGATGGGCTTGTTTTAGAGCCTCTCTAGGGTCCCAGCAGGCCCGAAAAACCTGTCAGACTCTAAGGCCAGATGTTGTCGACCTGCTTCCTCTGGTTCTGTCCCATCTTCCCATGGTCTTGCCTCTCCCCGCCACCCACCCCTACTCTCAGCACGCGTCCAAGTGGTGCCTCCTGCCCAAGACCCCGCTGAAGGCAAAGACCCTGCCCCACCCCACACCCAGGCTCAGAGGGAAGAAAAAGGAGAGGTAGGAGGAAGGTCACATTTCTTACTTGGCCCGCTGCCTGGTTTTCATTAGGCCTGCTGCCTAATTTTCCTGGGCGGCACTTGCTGTCTTGGCGAGTCTTTCCTCTTTCTTAACCATTTTGGAGGAAAGAGCCGTCACGCCCCGTCCCCCTCACTGCTGGTATCGTGGCCTGCAGTTCTTCCTGCTGTGTCACCTCAGTGCCTCTTGCTGCTGTGTCAGCCCACGTCCCCTTTTCCTGGAGTCCCCAGGCACAGAGAGTAGCAGCTCAGACTTGATTAATAATCACTAATTATGACCATTAGCATTTACTGAGAACTTACTAAGTGCCAGGCCCTGTGAACTCAGTAACTTCCCCCCACAGCTTTCTTGAGGTGTGGACTATTATCACTCCCATTTTAAGATGGAGGAATCGTGGCTCAGAGATAGCAGGTGGTGAAACCGGGACCCTAAAATCAATGCCTCTAAACACTTCTCCATATGAACTCAAAGAGCCTATGAATGCCCTTTGTTATTTGTTGTTCAGCTGCTAAGTCGTGTCTGATTCTTTGCGACCCTGCTGCAGTACACCTGGCTTCCCTCTCCTTTACTATCTCCTGGAGTTTGCT
The DNA here is from genome assembly GCF_963930625.1 of Muntiacus reevesi. Lineage (NCBI taxonomy): Eukaryota > Metazoa > Chordata > Mammalia > Artiodactyla > Cervidae > Muntiacus > Muntiacus reevesi. The sequence goes on along the minus strand of NC_089253.1, from coordinate 88,986,986 downwards.
CAAATTCATTCCATTGAATCAGTGATGCAATCTAACCATCTCATCCTCTACCACCCCCTTCTCCTTTTGTCTTCAATCTTGCCCAGCATCAGGGTCTTTTCCAATGAGTTGACTCTTCACATCAGGTGGCCAAAATATTAAAGCTTCTCCTGGCTAAATGCACACCTACCACGCCCCCCCTACACACACATACCTTTGTCTTCTAGAACTTTACCTGTCAGTTTCAGAATAGCATTTTTTCCTCAAGGTTAAGGAGCCAAAGCCCCAAACACAATGCCCTTGGGGTAGTGAACTGGGAAAGATTGAATTCATTTTAAAGGTGAGGGAAGTGGGGCTGCCCAGGCAGGACTTCTGGGCCCCAAAGCTGATATCTGGAGACCTCAATGGCTGGGCCTCTTTTAGGGATCAAGATCAATGAATGATGGGACCAAGGGGAAACTGAGCCATCTGGGAAAGGGTGAGGACAGTCAGAGTCCGCCTGGGGAAACCCCCAGCCCCCAAATCCCAGACAAGCAGAGTCATAGAGCTGATGCTGAAAGTGACTTAGTCCCCACTGTGGACTGAATCCTCCTATGGGCAGAAACACGTGGTGAGAAGCAGGGGAAAGACTGCTGCTGCTGCTGCTGCTAAGGCACTTCAGTCGTGTTCGACTGTGCGACCCCATAGATGGCAGCCTACCAGGCTTCTCCGTCCTTGGGATTTTCCAGGCAAGAGTACTGGAGTGGGTCGCCATTGACTTCTCCAGGGAAAAACTACTTGGAAGTCTAGTTGATGCCCTAGCTAGATGGGGGAGGCATGGACCCTTTCCAGTCTGAACGCAGAGGGTGGGGACAGGGCATGCTGCTACCATCAGCCACGCCACTCCACCTACTTCAGGAAGAAATAACCAACTTTCCCCTGAACCCAGAGCTCAGCCAATCCCAGCGGGCTGCCCAGCATCTCGGGGCCAGGTTCGCAATAAAAATCCCGCAGTGGTGACTGCAGTGGTCAGAGTCAAAGAGAAAGAAGGAGAGAGAGAGAAAGAGAGAGAGGAGGGGGAAAAAAACCCTCTAGTGCCTGACATTCTTTTTAGGATGCCCATAAAACATAATGTGACCTGTAAAATCTGCAAGCTGCTTCCCAACCAGTGGCGGCCGGGCCCCACGCCCCGCTCCCACCTCCACTCTCCTGCCCTCGGGCGCAGTCTGCTACCCTGGCTGTCCCACGGGGCTCAGGCCATCAGACCACTGGGGACCATCGGGCTGAGGGAGGCGGCTGGCCCCAAGCCCCCACAGTCTGCCGAGGCGGGTGGTGATGGCGAGGGCCCCTCCTCCCGCTCCTCCTCTGCACCCCCTCTGCCCCAGGCCTCAGGTCAGCAGGGTTGCTGCTGCCAGGCCAGGGGGCGGAAATGTGCCGGGGCAGATCCTGGCTCTCCTCTCCCAGGTGAGTCACCCCCGTGGGAGTGTGTTGATGCGTCTGAATCCCGACTCTTTGTTTTCAGCTCCTGGGAATTCACACACTGGGGCAGACACCCTGTGCCCTAGCAGCCTGGGTTCTAGTTCCAGCGTCACCACTGACCGGCTGCTTGAAACCGTGTAAGTTCTGAGCTGCTTTGGGCCTCAGTTTCTCTATCTTTAAAATGGAAGTGAAAAATCTTGCCCTTTATCATTTTGCAAGAAGATAAGAGTAATAAAGGACTGCCCTGATGACTCAGCAGTCAAGAATCTGCCTGCCATTGCAGGAGACCCAGGTTCAATCCCTGGATTGGGAAGATCCCCTGGAGAAGGAAATGGCAACACACTCTAGTATTCTTGCCTGGGAAATCCCATGGACAGAGGAGCCTGGCGGATTACAGTTCCTGGGGTCTCAAAAAGACAGATACGACTTAGGAAGTAAACAACAACAACATACAATAAGGCGAAAGAGTGTGTCATAGCATGGGATGATGACAACAATCATCATACGGAGCACCTACAATGTGCCAGGGGCCAGATTAAGAGGTGTATAACCTTCCAGCCATCTGATGAAACCTTAGGCCCCACCCCCAACCCTGCCTTTTTTAAGGAGGAAACTGAGACTCAGAGAGGTTACGTAACTCACCAGAGGGCCCATGACTTACATGACCAACCACCAGGTTGACCCCTTACATGACCACCACCAGGTTCCCTGGCCTCCCACAGTGGGCGCTAAGGGCATCCGGTGAACGCCAGGCACAGCCATCACTCTGCTGGCTGAACTCTCCCTTTTCGTCCAGGTCGGGGCCAGTCCTGAGCATTAAACTAGGGGTTCCCTCTCCAGCTTGGTATCCCAGGGGCCTGCCCCTGCTGTGGGTTGGACAGGGTTGAACTCTGTCTCCCAAAGCTCACAGGTACACACATCACAGACTTTCAGATCTGTAGGTCTGCCTGGGGAAGGCCCCGCCAGCCAGGTTTCCCAATTTCCTAGACTCCACGTCTTCACCCCAGCCTGGGGAGCAGGCTCTTCCTTGCGACCCCAAGGCCTCCTGAGAACAGTCCCTGAGATCACCCTTCCTTTGTAAGGTCCAAACACTTGAGTTCCAGGGACTTTTCTGGCTGTCCAGTGGTTCAGGCAGAGGGGGCACACGTTTGATCCCTGGTTGGGGATCTAAGAGCCTCCATGCCCGTGGGATGGCCAAAAAAATAAATAAAATATCTTGAAAAAAAATTTTTTGAGTTCCATGTAGCCTCCTCTCTGCCCCTTTCCTGGGGTTCATCTGATATTTCTAAATGTGTCAGCTGGCCAGTGAAGCCAGGCTGGAAAAATACTCCCTCCCACGCTGAAGTCTCTGGCCCTGTGCTTTTGTTCCCCTCTTCACGTTTCTCCAAATCCTCTTACTCACATTTCCCAACTCCTTGTGCACCTTAGGAAAGCCACTGCCTCCCTCTGTGTCCTCATAATGACAAAACAGCCATGGCAGTGGACGCTGTGTGTCAAGCACGTGCTGTGTGTTAAGAGTCCGTACAGTCACTCGTCTCCCCCCCTTTTATAGACGAAGGAATTGAGACTAAGACAGGTCCAGTGACCTGCCCAAGGTTGCATAGCTCATCAGCGGTAGAGCCAGGATTCAAAACCCATATCTCCTGGACACAAAGGCCCTGGCTTTTAACCAAAAAGGTTCCTTCCCACTGCACCAGCTTGCGAGGCTCTTGCTGATTCAGTCTGAGCTTAGAGCAGGTGTCCCACGAGTGTTCCAAAGTGGATGAACGTTCCCAGGGATGTTCGAATGTGTGAAAGCGGAAGTGAGTGAATGAATGATCTCCACCCTCCCCATAACTGTGAAAGATGGACAGCATTTTCCTTGTGTGTCAGATGAAGAAAGTGAGGCTCAGAGAGGGAACGCAACAGGCTTGAGGTCACCCAGCGAGCTGAGGGCAGAGATGAAAGCACAAGCCCCTGACCCCCATCCCAGGACTCTCCCCGCCGGATCCCAGCCAGCCACAGGCCCTTCCTACTTCCCTCCTCCTCTCATTGTCCCAGCCACACCCTGGGCCCAGCTCTGCCCCGCATCACTGTGGGAGGCTACGGGCACAGCATCGTCTTTAGGCTGCCCTTTGAGGGACGAACTGAGGAGGGGCGGGGGGAGGGTGTCTCCACCCAACATGCAGGGCGAGAAGCCCAAGCCTGTGCATCTGAGATGGGGTCAGTGCAGGGGGTCTTTCTCTGCAAGCACTTACAGCACAATTGATGGGAGAAGCGCTCATCAAACGAGGGACAAATCATAAAGTTCGGGAGATGGAAATTAGGCACGGACAAACGATCCAGGTGCAGGGGAGATTTATGGGGGAGGCTGTATTCTAGCTAATGATTTCTGCTAATGATTCTCCGAAGTGTACAGTGGCACGGAGCCCGCGCTCCATGGGGTGACATGAACCCTGCGGGCCGGATGAAGGACGTTCCTGGGGAGACAGAGACGGCAAGGGGATGATGAAGGATGACCGAAGGGACCCCAGATCCCCAGCCCTCCGGGGATGGCTGGAGGAGACGGGGTTCTCGGTGTGTGAGTAGGTTCTTCCGAGATTTATCACTCGACCCGGCTATTTGGCCCTTTCTCCACTCGCCCTGAAAGTGCCTCCCTGCCTGGCAGCTCTAAGTGTTGGCGGGGTCTGCCCACTGCTGACACACACATTTTCAGAGCCCACCACCATCTTTCATTCCACCAGCCCCCCTCACAGACGCAGGTTTCTGGCTGCAAACGGTCCCTCCCTGCCCCCTTCTGTTTCTCCTCCCCCATCCTCCCCTCTGTAAGAGTCTGTCCTCCAAAATGCTACTGGCCCTTCTTCCACTCTCAGGTTTCAGCACCCCCAAGGATGCCACTTCCAAGGACCCCAGACAGGGACTCCCCCAGCATCTGGCCCCGCAGCATCCAGTTCCTGTCTGTTCTCCTCCATCACCTGGCTCGGCGGTGCTGACCCTCTCGGCTGGGACACTGCCTCCCGAATCGGCCCTAAATTCCACCTGCTGTGAACCAAGTCCAGCTTCCTGGTTCTGTAGTGGAAGACCCATGGGGAGTGGAAGGGTGCTGCCTTTCAAATCCATAACCAGAAAATGTTCTCAGGATTTAATTCACAGGGCTTGAATGGCAAGGGAATTACATTTGCTTCTTAGACTCTTTATGTGTTGTCTGATTTCTCCACAATGAGCAAGTGTGTGTGTGTGTGTGTGTGTGTGTGTGTGTGTGATTTTTTAAAAGTGAAGGCTAAAAATGAGACAACTGGTGGGTAAGAGGGTGAAGGAATGAGGGCCTCAGGGTCCCTCCACCCCTTGGCTCAGGCTACCTCTGCATCACCTGCACAAACCCCCTCTTCTCTGCTGAGCCCCCAACATGTGCCCCAGCCCAGGACTGGGCACACCACACTCATAAGCTCAAGCATTCCTCGCATGAACTCTGCCATGTGAGTTTATTACTCCCTCCATTTTTTGGATTGGAATATTGAGGTTCATAGAACTAAAGAGCTTATTCCTGTCCTCATGGTTCAGATAAAGCAGAGTGATGTTTGAACTCAGGTCCCTTGAATTCACACTCATGTTCTTTTCACTATATCAAACCCTGCCCATCGCCTGGGTTAGCCCAGGGAGGGCCTAATATCAAAAACAATTTCAACATCCAGCGTGAAGGAATTGGTTAAATAGAGCACAGAGTAGGAACCTTACAGAATCAGTGATTGTAGCTTTCAATATATCCTGACATGGAGAAATGTTCAAAAGACGTCGGAAGTGGAAAAGGCAGTTTCCAAAACAGTTTGATGCACAGCATCCTGCTTTCCCTAGTGGAGAAAGATCTTTGTGTGGACGCGTGCATTGAAAGCTGAATTTTTCCCTCAGTGTCTGTGATGGGGAGGGATCATTTGGGGTCTTCTCTTCCATATTGTCTGAGCCTCCTAGAGCAAACAGAAGTGACTTTAATTATCAGAGGGGGAAGTCTAGCAAAGCTATTATCATTCGGAAAACAAAAAGTGAGAAGTTCCCAAGAATGGGCCAGAGGTGATGCCCAGGTTGGGACCTCACTGTTGGAGTGCTTCAGGTCACCCTTCTCATTTATCCTCAAAGCATCACTTCTGATGACAGATACTGGTACATGCCCAGGGAGGGGGAGTTGCCTTGGACTCCACTCTCTCCCTCACCCTTTAAGGCCCCCACCCCCACCCCTCCCTGGTCCACTTGCCACCCACTCTGGGTATGATCAAAGGCCAAAGTGAAAATGAGATCTGAAACTTCAGCCTGGAAAAGCAGCGATGCGCTGATGCCTGGATAAGAAGGATCACCGCTCACCACCTGGGTGCCCCCCCAATGCTGGCACCACCCCTTCCCTCTCATCACCTCTTACCTGCATCCTAGGTCTGCATCCCTGTCTGGGGACAAGGCCCCAGGTGTCCTCCACCTCAGCTACCACTGGAGCAGATTGAGGGGCCTGCTGGAGATGCCCCTGCACTGGCCTATGGCTTTGGACTCAAGCAGTATCTCTAGAGGTCTCTTCTGATAGAGTTAGCAAGTTCTTGGGGAGGTGACCCATGAAACTGACTGGATGGAGTGACTGAATCAGCTACTGGGAAGACAGAGCCCTGGTGGGCTAGGATTGGGACGAGTCGGTTTCATGGGAACCAGTTGGGGGCTCCTGGGACTCTTAGAGGAGGGAGGCCCATTAGAGAGTTAGAAGAGATGCAATAAAGACAAATTGCACAAAGCATCATAGAAGGATCATGGACTCTGACATCAGAGCTACCCACTTAAAACCCCAGCCTGGCCATTTCTAGCTCTGTGGCCTTAGGCCAGACACTCAACTTCTCTGAGCCTCCTTTTCATCATCTGTTAAATGGGGATAATAGTAATAACTTCACCAAATAGAGGGATTAGATTTAATGTATCCAAAACGCTATATAATTGCTACATACTCATCTATTACTATTGTCCTTGAACTTAGAGAAGAGACAGTAGGCCTAGGAGGACCACAGATCTTGTCCAGCATCGGAAAGATTTGGGGCTAAGTCACAGACTCAGTCTGACCACCCAATGACTAGACAAGGAGATGGGAACAGGAAGAGAAGGGGGAAGGGGAGATAGCAGAGATAAAGATATGTCATGATCTTGCCCCATCTGGGTCACCAACTGCACCCCAGGAGTGATGATTCAACTGGTGAGACGTCCCCACCCAGAGACTGGTCCCACAGGCTGCGGCCCAGACCCACGGGCACAGCAAACACACGCTGGGAAGTCCCGTGGAGCAATGCTCAGAGTCACTCATCAGCTCAATGGCTCAGGCACCCCCCAGCCTCTTTACAACTCAGCCCAGGCTGAGGACTCAGAGTCAGCTAACTGACTGCTCTGAGGCAGGGCAGGCCCAACGAGATTAAGGAATTTGCTCGAGCCACATAGCAAGTCCAGTTCATCTCAACTCTTGTGCGGTTCATCTCATCCAAACCCAGAGAGGTCAGGTCACTTGCCCAAGGTTGCACAGCTCAGACATGATAGAGATGGACGTCTAAAGCTGGCCCATGACAGTAGAGTCTGGCTGGAGATGGCACAGCTGTGAGGCTCAAGGCTTTTCCTAAAGCTCCGAAACTCTGGAGTACTCACAAGGAGGGGTTCTGAGGGTCTGGGTGCTCAGGGGGGCTTCCCCAAGGCTCCTGAGGACCAGATTTGTGGGAGATTTTCACAATAGGCCTCACCACCAGGCGTGAGAGATGGACAATCCCACTGGTTCCCTTGCCTGCAGGGACTCGTTCCTGAATCTCCCCAAACACCTCTCCTTCCACTGGGAATGCTTTGTCTGCACCCCTACTTAAAGCTCTCCAGCCTCTGCCAGCACACTCCTGCCCCATATACCATCTGACCCTCCACCCGGTGCCCTGGAATCAGCATGCCTGACTCTGGACGGCTGGGTAACTTCTCCAGCGTGCTTTGTCTTTCTCTTCAGCGTGTATCCCTTCATTTGTTACTTCATGACATTTATCACCTGTGCATGTCTTGTCCCCCAGCAAGGTGCCAAGCTCCCCAAGGTGGTAACTACATCACCACTGTCCTTATCCCCACCCCACCTTTTCACAGTGGAGGGTCGGAGGCTTCCAGTCAAGGTCAGGTCTTGCTGTAAACAAAAGTAACTTTTTTTTTTAATATTTATTTTTGCTTATTTATTTGGCTGGACTGGATGTTAGTTGAGGCATGTATAGTCTTTGGTTGTTTGGTTGCAGCATGTGAACTCTTAGCTGCGGCATGTGAGATCTAGTTCTCTGATCAGGGACTGAACCCAGGCCCCCTACATTGAGTGCGTGGGGTCTTAGCCACTGGACTCTAACGAATCTGATGCCCAAGTGATCATTTACTTTACATAAAGTCTTTGCTTAGGAAAAGATGTTCAGCAGGATCCCTCAAACATCCAGCTTTCCTGGTCCTAAGAAATAGATTTTTGCCCATAGAGATCCATCCCTGGTGGAGGGTGTGGCAAACCACTCCAGTATTCTTGCCTGGAGAATCCCCATGGACAGAGGAGCTTGGCGGACTTCAGTCCGTGGGGTTGCAAAGAGTCGGACATGACTGAGTGACTGAGCACATAGAGATTCAATTTGCTTGCACTGCTGTGAGCATCGTAGGCTGGGTCCATCGGCAGTGTGAGAAACCGACATAACTCTGTGCTGTCCACCTCTTTGGCATGGCATTCAAGACCTTTCTCAATCTAGCTCTGACCTGCCTTTCATAATAGAAATAAAAGCTATGGTTAAAAAACAAACACAAAGAAACAAAACCAATGGTGATGATGGTGATTGCCATTTTCCTGCACCTACTGCCTGAGGACACCTGACATAATTGTCACTTCATTCATTCCTCAGATGACTCTGAGATGGCATGTCAAAGGTCATCCTCAGGGTAAAGAGGACGATGGGGAAAACCTGAAATGTCCCAGAAAGAAGGAGGAAGTCCAGGTTAACTAGTGCCCCAGGGCACAGCCCTAACCAGTGAGATGCAATGGCCCATTAATGGAGACTTCTCCTGAGAGGCAAACTAGCCAGCCCCTCCATTGCAGATAATCAGCCTCTACATACAAAGTTATCCTGCCCCAAAGTTCTCCCTCTCTTTGTCTTTGGGTCCAAGTCCCATGTACCTTTTCAGACCCAGCTTTAATGTCCCACAGGGAATTAGTTCTGGTGGCCCTGCATTCGGATCTCTGTGTGACACCAATGTCATAGCCATTGAAACTGTCAATACCTGTCACCCTTGCTGAACCGGAAGTTCAGCCACTCAGTTGGGATGTATTAGAATCATTGACCAGGTCAACTGATACTTAATGAATACCTACTATGTGCACTCAAATGGTGAAGAATTCACCAGCAATGTAGGAGACCTGGGTTTGATTCTGAATCTTCCTTCAGGAAGATTCCCCTGGAGAAGGGAATGGCTACCCACTCCAGTATTCTTGCCTAGAGAATTCCATGGAGAGAGGAGCCAGGTGGGCTGTGGTCCATGGAGTCGCAAAGAGTCAGACATGACCGAGCGACTAACACTTTCACTTTACTATGTGCCAGGACTCATGGTATATGAGACAGACGAGGTCCTGAGCTTATGGAGGACACATCTGAGAGGGGGAGAGAAACAATATATGTGTTGACAGACATGTGAACAAGATAATTTCAGATGGTGACAATCATAGGAAGAAGACAGCAAGGTAATATTCTAGAGAGAGCATGAGAAGCCGTGATGCTGGGCTTCACCAATGTGAGTCCTTCTCTTTGCTTAGTCTGGCTGTATTTAATGATATATATCCATGGCTCAGTTGTTCATTCATTCATTCATTCATTCAATCCCTCATTCGCTGAGCACAGGCTATGCTGGCTTCTGTCCTCCAAAGCCCTGGGGTCCCTGGGGAAGGTGAAACCAGGGAGACTGAGGCTAGGGCGGGGAGGGAGCAAGGTGGGGGCTACATGCTATAGAACATTTCCACTCCCTCTGATCAGTCATGCTTCCTAATTCAATAAGGTGAGAAGGAGCATAATTTGATCATATTTGTTTTGCATCACTGCAAAAACAGAAAATGAAGGGCTGCAGAACCACACCAATTTACTTCATCCGACCTTGATTAAAAGAAAATTAATTGTCGCATCTCTCAGGATATCACAGGCAACAGCCAATGCCTCACCAGGATACCACAAAGAGAGGGAAAGAGAGCGAGAGACGCGGCATGCCCTTTCGTCTAACCACTTCCAGCCCTGCTGGCAGCAGAGCTGGGGAAGCCTCTCGCTGCACAGGAGGCTGTTGGCAGATGGAGAGGGGCCTGGGCCCTTCCTCTTCTCTCCCACCCATCTGAGTGTCACCCCCCCCAACCCCCACTGCCCAGAGACAGTTTTGTGGATGGGACTCCCCATTCCAGAGCCCTCTGTGGGCTCCCAAAGACCCTCAGGGGCTCCCCTCCCATCCCTGGGGCTGGCAGATGCCTCCTGGAGGAGCTCCGGGAAATATGTCCCCCCCCCCCCCACCAAAGAGCCAGTCCCCACCCCCACCCCAGGCTGCCCAGCCCAGAGGGAAGGACAGAAGGAGGGGACTTGGCGCTGCCCGGGTGAGCCAGGGCAGGGGGGTGGGGTGTCAGTGGGGAGAGTATCTCATGAAAAGTTAATGCCCCCTTGCAGGTTGTTGATTTTTGTTTGTTTTTCTCTTTTTGCCAGTAGAGAAGGCTCTTTCATTAGCCCAGACTGTCATTACCCAGCATTAAATTTTCATAGAGCGGGCGGGAGGCCGGGCAAGGGGAGGCAGGCAGGGTTGGGGGGGGCAAGGCAAGCTGGGGGCTCCCTGGGCTGAGTCGGCTGGGGGCTGAGACCAGCTCCCCTGGGTCCCCATCTGCACACTGCTAGATCTTAGTAACAATAATTGCCTTTCTCTGTCACCCTCAATGAGTTCAGCATGGCCCATGGACTACAGTCTATGATCTTCCTAATGATCCTATATGATGGGTTCTAATTATCCCCATTCAACAGTTGCGAGAAACTGAGGCTCAGAGAACTGGTGTCTCTTGCCCATTACAGACAGTAAGCAGTGGCATCATTGACCCCCAGGACATGCTCCCACGTGGCTAAGAGGTGAAGAGAGCAGTAGAGAAGTGGAGGAGTTTGGAGACAGACGTGAGCAGGGTCAGGACTCAGGGTGTTGTGGGTTCTCTACCCTGGGGGGAGCAGCAGAAACCTGGCCCCCAGCCCCATCCTGAGAGGTGGGTGGGCGGCTCCTCTCAGCCGGGTGAGGGTCTGTGCGGGAAGGACCTGCGCCCCGCCAGGCAGGTGTCAGGGCCTTCACAATGGTGCACCTGGCATGGGCACCAGGCCTGCCCATTCAGCCCCGAACAATCACTGCTCCACAGCCGCCGGCCCAGTGGCCTCCAGGGGCGGGAGGACAGGAGGGCAGCAGATGGGCCTCGGGTGTCAGATTTCTAGCCTGAGGTGGGGAGTGCAGACAGCCCTGGATGGGGAAGGGGAGGGATCAGGTGCTTTCTCACCCCCTCATGACCCCTCCCAGCCTCTGGTCCCTGAAGGAAGGTGGGAGGGACAGGGTGGAGGCTGGAGGAGACTGTCTGCCCACCACAACTGCCACCTAGAGCAGCATGGAGAGGAGACAGTCACCAGGCCAGGACTGGGGTGGTGGGTATCTCATAGGGCTGGGGAACCCTGAGAAGACTGCACCCTAGTCTTACCACCCATTGGAGCAGCTCACAGAACCTCTCTGGGCCTCAGTTTCCTCATCTGTAAAATGGGTGTCTACTTGCTAAATATTTACTGAGCCATTGCTATGTGCTGAGCACTCTGGGTACCAGAAAAGCAGGAGTGAACAAAAGAGATGCAAACCTCTGCACCATAAAGTTCACATCTTAGTGTAAGAGACAGACAACAATCAAGAGAATTAAGGCTTCCCTGGTGGTCCAGTGGTTAAGAATCCACCGTGCAATGTAAGGGACACCTGTTTGATCCCTGTTCCAGGAAAGATCCCACATGCCAAGGAGCAGCTAAGCATGTGCCATAACTACTGAACACACAAGCTGCAACTACTAAAGCCCTAGCACCTAGAACCCGTGCTCTGTAAGAAGAGAATCCACTGCAATGAGAAGCCCTTGCAGTGCAATGAAGAATAGACCCCACTTGCCATAACTAGAGAAAGCCTGTGGGCAGCAACAAAGACCCACCACAGCAAAATAATTTAAAATAATAATAATAAATAAATCATTGCTGTTGTTCAGTTGCTAAGTCATGTCCGACTCTCTGAGACCCCATGGACTGCAGAATGCCAGGCTTCCCTGTCCTTCACTCTCTCCCAGAATTTGTTCAAACTCACATCCATTGAGTTGGTGATGCCATCCAACCATCTCATCCTCTGCTATCCCCTTCTCCTCCTGCCCTCAATCTTTCCCAGCATCAGGGTCTTTTCCAATGAGTCAACTCTTGGCATCAGATGGCCGAAGAATTGGAGCTTCAGTTTCAGCATCAGTCCTCTGAATGAATATTCAGAGTTGATTTCCTTTAGGATGGGCTTGCTTTGTGGTTCAGTTGGTGAAGAATCCGCCTGCAATGCAGGAGACCTGGGTTTGATCCCTGGGTTGGGAAGATCCCTTGGAAAAGGGAAAGGCTACCCACTCCAGTGTTCTGGCCTGGAGAATTTCATGAAGTATATAGTCCATGGGATTGCAAAGAGTCAGACATGACTGAGTGACTTTTACTTTCACTTCCTTTAGGATTGACTGGTTTGATCTCCTTGCTATTTGAGGGACTCTCAACTCTCTTTTTAAAAAAATAAGAGAATTAAATACTTAGACGGATAAGGAAGGAAGTAGAGGAAGTGAGCAAGGGGGTTACAACACTAGATGAGAAGTCAATCACCAGAAGAGGGGGGTTTCTCTAGTGGTCCAGTGGTTATGAATCTGCCTTGCAATTCAGGGGACTCTGGTTTGATCCTTGGTTAAGGAACTAACATCCCACAGGTGGTGGGGCAACTTAGCCTACGTGCCATGTCACCTACTGAACCTATATGCTAAGACTTGATGCAGCAAAATAAATAAATATTTTTTTAAACCTCCAAAAGAGGTTATCAGCTAGGCAGAGGTCAGGGAAAAGCACTCCAGGCAGAGGGAATAGCAGGTGGATGCTAAGAGTACCTGCCCTGAAGAATTTTTATGGGGCTGGAGGAGGGGCAGGTGGAAGGTTCAGAACAGGGACAGGCCCATGGTCTGGACTCACAAAGGATGCACCAAGAGCAGTGCTGACAACAGCCCTCATCAAGTTTCTATGCTGGTTTGTCTACCCTGTAGCCTGTGAGCTCCTGAAAATAGCATCATTATCCCAATTTTACCCATGAGAACACTGAGGCTTGAGAAGTGGCAGGAAATAAGTCATGTCTTGTGTGCTGGATACTAAGCTCTCCTGTCCCAAGTCAGAGGTGACACAGGGTGCAGGACACCATCAGGCTGGGACTTCTGTCCCAGTGCTCTGCCTGTTTGACACCAGGCAGGTGGAGGATAGGATGGTGAAGTCAGAGAAGGAGCGAATGCCCCACAGTCAGTACGTGCTAAGCCCATCTTCACAGGGTGTGGGTGTGGGTGGGTTTAATGTCTCTGTGCTTTGGGAAACCTTCCTTGTCACTCTGAATTTGGCTTTGAGTCACCTGATGCCCATGTGGGTGAAGACAGGAGGCTCTGAGAAGTCCAAACTCCTCATGTTACAGAAATAGAAAGCAAGGCCCAGAGACGGCCTTTGGAAAAGCCTTTATGCACCCCCAACCTCAGTGATTGCATCTGTACAATGGGACTGGGGCTATAATGGATATAAAGGGCCAACTGCCCTGACCTCAGTGGTCGCACCTGTACAGTGGGGCTGGGGCTATGATGGATATAAAAGGCCAATTGCTCCGGGGTGGGAGGTGTTCCCTCCATCCAAGGCCAGGAAGGGGCAGCCTGAGAGATCAAGCGGAAGACTCTCCCAGAGGGACCTGCTATGGATGCTGGCACACACGGAAGGGCCCTTAGAGCAAGGAAGCACTGGCAAGGGTCTGAGGGTGTGGGCAGCAGGCATGGAGGCAAACGGCGGTGCACCTGGCAGGGATGCAGATGGGGATGAAGGAGAGGCTGGAAAAGGTGGCCCACCCACTCCTAAATTCCACTGTGACTGCCTCGTTTCCTTGGATGATGCTCTTCAAGCAAGGTCTCCCTGGACTGGTGTCAAGAAGCCTGTGGGGCCCTTCCTGGGACCAAGAGGGGAGCTGCAGGCAGGCGAGGGGTGACAGCCTGGGACTTCCCTGACAGTCCAGTGCTTAAAACTTTGCACTTCTACTGCATGGGGTGTGGCTTCGATCCTTGGTCAGGGAATTAAGATCCCATGTGCCATGCAGTGTGACCAACAGATAAATAAATAAAATTTTAAAAAAGGAGGAGGTGACAGCCTGCTGGAGGAGGAACTCGTGGGCCCTGGAGTTAAAGATGCCTGAGCTCAAGCCTAGGCTCTGCCATTTAACTAGTGTGCAACCCCAGACATTCACAGGGCCTCCCCATGCCTCACTTTCCTCATCTGTAGAATGGGTGCTAGCCTCGTGGGGTTTAGAGGAGGGTTCAGTGAGACTGCATGCAAGGCCCTCCTCACAGTCTGAGCACAGAGTCAGTGCTGGGGGTGGGCTTCCTAGTGAGCTGGAAAGGAGCACCGTACCTGCAGTGCTAGCCCTTAGAGCAAGGAAGGGGGAAGCAGCCAAGGCCTGAAAAGTGTAGGAACTCACCCAGGTTACAGCTCAGGGACTTCCCTGGTGGTCCAGTGGTTAAGAATCTGCCTTCTAATGCAGGGGGCACAGGTTCGATCCCTGACTGGGGGCCTAGGATTCCAAATGTCATGGGGCAACTAAGCCTGAGTGCCACAACTAACACCCAATGCAGCCAAATTAAATGTTTTTAAAATTAAATAAAAACTGTTTAAAAGATTACACAGCTAACAAGTTACAGTCAGGATTTGAACTCAGGTCCACCTTGTTTCTGAGCTGTCTCTGGTGCACAGTGGTGGAGGGGAAGGCCCAGGGGAGTCAGGAATGGGGGACTTAGCTTAGGTGCAGTGAGTTGGTTTCCGGGCCCCTTCAAGGCCCAGCCGGCTCTCCCAAGACACCCCTTCTGTGTTCGGGGCCTACCAGAGCTACCTTACTCCTCGTAGAGGTGCCTACCAGGCAGCCGATGGTAGGGCGCCCTGCTCCCCCTTCCAGCCACCCCCGACCTTGGCTGGGTTCCTTCCCTCCCATCCCCCACTCACTCATTCTAGGAACAAAGGCAGAGCGGGAGCAGCCCCACTTCCTGGCGGTGCTGATTATCTAATTCTCTACCCCGCAATTACTGCTTCCCGAGGGAGGCATTATCCCGGGAAAGCCTGCCCTCCTGCCTGTCCCAGGGACTCTGGGGTGTTTATGGTGGGGGTCCCCATCCATTCAGGGGAGCCTCCAGGGGGCCAGGCTGGGCCTGACCTTGCCTTCAGGAAGTTGGCCCTCCAGTGGGGACACTCTGCCCGCCCCAAGGCCCCACCCACTGCCTCTCCCTGGATTCTGGACTCTTGGATGGGACCCAGGTCCACGGGCTCTCATGAAGGTCAAGGACAGGTGTGTGCAGGCATATGCAAGGGTGTATGTTAACACACGTAAGTGATGTGCACATGTGTGAGCAGTGTGCTGAAGTCTAAGTGCATAAGAACATACAAAAATACGAATGCATATGTGTCTATATGACAGTGTGAGTGAGAACGTGCAAAGGTGTGTATGATGAGTCTGTGAGCACATATGTGAATCGGTAACACAAGTGATCACATACATGAGTGTCTAGGTATGTACAGATATAGATACACAAATGAGTATTTGTGCATGGCTAAGTTTGTGTTAGACTAAAAACGAGTGTAGTGTGAGAGGGTATGATTGAGTGTGGACAGGATCACCAGAAGCTGGGGCAGGAGAAGGGGGATCCCCACTCCCAAGCTGGGGAGCCAGCTGGGCCTGGCAGTGGTGAGGGGGTGGGGGGTGAAGGCTGGCCCCCAGGCCAGCAGGCCAGGACCTCAGACCTCCAGCCAGAGGCCTGCTTCCTGCTACGGCTAGAGCCACCATCCTTCCTGTCAAAGGGAAGGAAGTGCCCACCTAGGGCAGGTGAAGCTGGTTGCAGATGCAAAATGACTCTGAACTGATTTGCATCTTTCATTTGCATATATTTCCATAGGACCCACTGATTGGTTATTTGAAAGCTCCCCCAACCCCTGTCAGCTTGCAATGGCCTCACCTGGAGAAAAATTGAAGATGGGCTCAGCTTGACCCAGGACGGAAGCTAAGTACCCCACAGGCCTGGCCTGGGTGGGACTGGGTTGCCCACTGAGACCCTGGCCCTTATGTATTGCTCACTAGCACAGAGCAAATAACATTCCTCAAGTCTCACTTCTCACTTTGTGAAGGTGTTTATGGGCTGTTGCATCAATGAATAAGCAAAGTTGTAGACGAGGGTAAAGCAGGTGCTAGCTACCTGGGTTTCTCAAGTCTTCAAGCGAGTTCTTAGCCATGGGATCCCCAGAACCCCTGAGGTGGGGCCTGGTCCCCTGGGCCAGGGGGGCCAGCCCTGAGGATGGATGTCAGGGAATCTGAAAGCTGCTAGTCAGAATCCTGTCTCCATCTTTGTCTCACCCAGGCACCACCCCTCTGCCCCCCACAGCTAAGATGGGATCCAGAGGCATGATCCCCTCTGTCCACAATAGGTCCAGATGCCTGGTCAAGCATTTTTGGCAGTGCTTCTCTATTCCCTGGTCTCTGAGTCTCCCAGCAACCCAAAGGGCAAGGAGCAAGAGGCAGGTGAGTTCTCAGAGACAAGGGAAGAATTGAGATACTCAGCCAAGGAGAGTGTGTGTGCGTGCGTGTGTGTGTGCGCCATTCACCACTGTGAGTGTGCATGATATAGTCTCCAGAATGGATGTGGGCCTGCAGGTCTGTGTGCACAGGTGTGTGTTTGTGTGTTGTGTGAATGTGCTCAATGATGTGTCAAGAAAATAGAAGTTCTCAGTGTGAAAGGTCTGTATGCCCCCTTCCTTTTGTCTTTTCATTGAAAGTACCTCACTTCCCCTCAGTGAACAGGATGGCTTGACAATGATACAGACTTCGAATTCTCCTTTCAGCAGAAACCCTTCACACACATGTATGTGTGAACACATGTGTACATGCATACTAAATAGCTTCAGTGGACTCTTGGCAACCCTATGGACCATGGCCTGCCAAATTCTTCTGTCCATGAGATTCTCCAGGCAAGAGTACTGGAGTGGTTTGCCATACCCTCCTCCAGGGGATCTTCCTGACCCAGGAATCAAACCCGTGTCTCTTCTGTCTCCTGAATTGGCAAGCAGGTTCTTTACCACTAGCGCCACATGGGACGCCTGTGGATACTTATATGTGCATACTATACTATTAGATAGGTGTGAACACATATTATATATGCATGTGTACATGAACATCCATGCAGATCAACTGTAAACCCACTGCTGTTAACACCCACAGCTCCTGCATCCGTGTCTGACCCATGCTTGTCCATATGTCCTGTTTGCCCGTGTGCTTATATGTGGCTCCTGCATGTGCAGGCACAATGTGTGAACTCAGCACACTGGCAGACCCCTTGACATGGGTGTGCTGAGGGCCCCGAGGGGACATGTGTGCCCAGGGCTGTGCCCACACACGTATGAAAGCACATGGGGTCTGCGTGACCATGTGCAGGAGGCGTGTGCATAGGACAGCATGTGTTTGCACATCGGGAGTTGGGGATGTTTAGTAATTAAATCCCTTTTCATCCTTCTGCACCTGTCTCCTTCTGAAAGCTGAGAGAACAGACGTCAAACGGGACGAGGGCTGGATTGAATACAGCCAATTCTGAAATATTTATTAGCTTGCGACTCTGCTCAATGGAGGAGAAGGAATGCCAGTTAATCCACCCAGCAGTGCTCACAGCAGGGACATTTTTCAACAGGGACTTCTCATATTTCAATGACAGCCCACTCTGTCCCAAAATGGGAGAGTTTTCATCTGGGCCCACATGGAGTTCTCCAGAACTCTGGTTAAGGAGACCAAGCCTGAGCTCCTGTTCCTGAGTCCTCCCATCCCCAGCTCACCCCTTCCTGGGGCCCCTCCTCAGGCAAAGTACCAATGAATGAGCAGATAATCATGCTGGTCTATGCCAGTCACCTCTTAGGGGGCCCTTACTCTGTTCCAGGCTCTGTGTACAGGGATTTTTATACATTCTCTCAGTGAACCGTCACAAAAATTGAATGAGATCAGTGCCAAATATTACCCCCTTAATTATACTCACACTTGGAAATTCAGAAATATCTAACAAATAAGGAAACCAAGGCTCAGAGTAGTGGAGCAACTTGCCCAAAGTCATCAGCTATTCAGTGGTGGATCCAGGATTTGAATGAGGCCCCCAAGCTTAAACTCTTAATGACTACACCCAATACCTCCTAAGTGAACTACTAAGGGCCTACTTCATGCACCGTGCTTAGAAGATCCATGAAAAAGAGTGAAGTGATCCAGCAGTGATGTTGCCACTGTGACAGGTGAAGAGGGCTGTCTATATGCTGTCCCTGATCCTCATCCTACCCCAAACCTGCTCATCACCAAGTCTTCTCTTCTTATAAATTGCAACACAATTCCTCTAGTCACCCAGGGCAAACACTTTATGGTCTTCCTTTACTTCCCTTTCTCTCTATCCCACATCCAACCCCTTGGCAAATTCTGATGTCTCTACTTGCAAAAGGGATCCAGACCCTGACCACTTCTCACCATCTGCATAGATGCTTCCCAGTCTGAATCACCATCATTTTCCTTTGGGTTGTTGCTGGGAAAGATTGGGGGCAAGAGGAGAAGGGGAAAGCAGAGGATGAGATGGTTGGATGGCATCACCAACTCAATGGACATGAGTTTGAGCCAAGTCCGGGAAATGGTGAAGGACAGGGAAGCCTGGTATGCTGCAATTCATGGGGCCAGACACAACTGAGCGACTGAACAGCAGCAACAACTATGCTTCATAGCCTTTATTTGACATTCTTTGTATTTGTTATTCTCATTCATTTCAATAATGACAAGTGTCTGTGGAATATTTGTGTATTCTACTCCATTCCCTTCTATTCTACTCTGTTCTACTCCTCTTTCATCACTGGTTCACAGTAAGTTGACTGTGGTATTCCTAGGAGTGGTTTTCTTCAGGTTTCTTCTAGGTTCATGAAGTTTCTGGATTTGTGGGTTTATAGTTTTCATCAAATTTTGGGAAAATGTAGACACTATTTCTTTAAATATCTTTTCCATCCTCACATCTCCTAGAACTGAATTATACATACGTTAGACCTCTTGATGTTGTCACACAGGTCACTGAGGTTCTTCTAGCTTTCCTTCACCTGTTCTTTTTTTCCCTCTATATTTCATTTTGGATTATTTCTACTGCTATGATTTTAAGGTCACTGATATTTTCTTCAGCCATGTCTAAACTGCTGTTAATCCCATCCAGTATATTTTTTACTTCAGATGTTGCATTTTTCATCAATAGAAATTTGATCACTTCTTATATTTTTTTATTTCTCTCATTGGGTATATGTTTTCCTCTACCTTCTTAAACATGAAGAGTATATTAATATTCATTGGTCTAAAGCCCTTTTCAGCCAATTGTATCATCTGGGTCTATCTCTATTGACTGATTTTTGTCCTGGTTATGAGTCATAATTTTCTCCTTCTTTGTTACCTGTTAATTTTTATGAGATGGACATTTTAAAAATGTTTTAAAAGTTTAAAAAAACTTCAAATTCTGGAATAATTTTAGATTTATCAAAAAAGTTTCAGAGATGGTACAGAGAGTTCCCATACACCCCATACTCGGTTTCTACCATTGTCAGCGTCTTTCATTAACCACGGTATATTTGTAAAAGTTAAGAAACTGATGTTGGCATATTACTATTAACTAAACTTCAGACTGTATTTCCGGTTCACCAGTTTTTTCATTAATGTCCTCTTTCTCTTCCAGGATCTGATCCAGAGTATCACATTGAATTTAATTATCGTCTTCCTTACCATGGGCTTCCCTGTTAGCTCAATTGGTAAAGAATCTGCCTGCAATGCAGGAGACCCTGGTTCAACTCCTGGGTTGGGAATGTCCACTGGAGAAGGGATAGGCTACCCACTCCAGTATTCTTGGGCTTCCCTTGTGGCTCAACTGATAAAGAATCTGCCTGCAGTGTGGGAGATTTGGGCTTGATCCTTGGGTTGGGAAGATCCCCTGGAGAAGGGAAAGGCTACCCACTCTGGTATTCTGGCCTGGAGAATTCCATGGACAGTATAGTCCATGGGGTCGCAAAGAGATGGACATGACTAAGCAACTTTCACTTTCACGTCCTTACCAAATTGATAATGGTATTAAAAACCAAAATCTGGTGAGGTATGGCTGTTGCTACTAACCTACCATTGTTTCTAGGTCCTCACAGCAGACATAACCATGCATACACACATGTCTGTAATTGGTTCTGCATCTATCCATCTGTATCTACATTACTTGATAGGGATGTCTCCAACTCTAATCCATGGAGTTCATTCTAACTTCACATCTTTGCTTATCTATAACCTCCTTCTCCAATCACAAGAAAAGTGGCTCCCACCATCTATCATTCATGCATTTATTTGTTCAACCAACATTTAAAATTGTACACTGTCGAGGACTGGATTTGGTTGTATTCCTTTAAATATTACTAGCTTAATTCCAAGAGCCAGCTATGTCACATGGGATTGGCTTCCTAGCCAAGGAAGGCTTGGTTTTTAACTTTGTTAGCCTTAGTTAATGGCTTTCCTGATAGCTCAGTTGGTAAAGAATCCACCTGCAATGCAGGAGACCCTGGTTCAATTCCTGGGTTGGGAAGGTCCACTGGAGAAGGGATAGGCTACCCATTCCAGTATTCTTGGGCTTCCCTTGTGGTTCAGCTGGTAAAGAATCTGCCTGCAATGCAGGAAACCTGGGTTCAATCCCTAGGTTGGGATGATCCCCTGGAGAATGTAAAGGCCACCCACTCCAGTATTCTGGCCTGGAGAATTCCATGGACTGTATGGTCCATGGGGTCACAAAGAGTCATACACAACTGAGTGACTTTCACTTTCAGCCTTAGTTAAGACCAGCCTTAGTCTGGGGCTCACTTGGTCCCTCTGCTAAGGCAATGAGAGGGGACCCCTTCTCACATCTCCGCATGCACTCTCTGTGCAATAACTTCCTATTCAGTATTTTGCACCACAGATTCTGGTCCCTTGGCCTCCCTGAACTTCGACTGTGTCTCCTCAATTCAGTGAGACCACCAGGCTCCATATGGCTTCCTCTTTGCCTTCCCTATACTCTGGCCTGGTACTTCTCTCTCTAAATGGCAAGCTGGGGACAATCGCAGGACTCACCTTATGCTTTTCTTCTCTTAGAGATCGCTGTCCTGTGCTGCCTGTTGCCCAACATAGAAAACTGTCGTTTCACAGCTTTTTTTCAGTTTTCTAGTCCTTTACAGTGAGGACTGGTCTTGTTGCTCCATCATGTCTAGGAGCAGAAGTCCAAGCACTGTTCTAGATGCAGGGGCTGGACTTCCCTGGTCGTCCAGTGGCTCAAACTCCACACTCCCAATATAGCAGGCCTGGGTTCCATCCCAGATCAGGAAATGATCCCACAAGCTTCAACTAAGGCTTCACATGTCACAACTAAAGATTCCATGTGTTACAACTAAGACCAGCGCAGCCAAATAAATAAACAAATATTCTAAAAAATCGATGCCAGGGACACAGTTGGGAGTAAATAGACCAAGAGCCCCTGTCCTTGAAGCTTGCATTTTAATGCGCAGGTCAGTGAACGTCTGTCAAAGGCTAGGTAGTAAATATTTAGACTTTGTGGGCCAAGAGGCAAAGTCAAGTTGTAGCCACATCACCACCAGGCAGCAGGAGTGGGCTGCAATAACAGCATGCAGTCTCTGTGTCCACTGTTCAACTCTGCCCTCATAGCGTGAAAGGGGCATGGATACATGTAATTGAATAAGCATGGCTGTGTTCCAATAAAACTTTATTCAGACATTGAATTTGGATTTCATATCATTCTCACATCATGGGTATCATGTATGTGTTAGTCACTCAGTTATGTGCAACTCTTTGTGACCCCATGAACTGCAGCCTGCCAGGCTCCTCTGTCCATGGAATTCTCCAGGTAAGAACACTGGAGTGGGTTGCCATTTCCTCCTCCAGGGGATCTTCTCAACCTAGGAGTTAAACTTTGGTCTCCCACATTGCAGGCAGATTCTTTACCATCTGAGCCACTAGGCAAGCTCTCACATGTCATGAAATACATAAAAAATTTTTTTAATCATTTAAGCATGTAAAAACCATTCTTAGTTCACCAGCCAGTCATAAACAGGTGGTGGACCAGATTTGATGGGCCATAGTTTGCCAACCTCTGGTCCAGTGCAAGAGATGGAAAGCAATCAAGATAAGTTAAGAATATGGTATTTTAGATAAGTGCCAAGGAGAAAAACAACAACAAAGACAAAAGGGGGAAGCAGATGAAGCCTTAGATAAGATGTCTGTCCAGGTGAGTCTCACTGAGAAGGTGACTTTTGTGTCAAAATCTAGAGAAATTGTGAGAATGAGCTGCCTGGTGTTTACAGTAAGCGAGAAAGCTTTATTTGCTATTAGTCTAGCATCTGCCACCTGACCAGACTGAACTCCTTGAGAGCCAAGACTGTGTCCCTTTCTGGTGCTGAGCCGTGCTTAGTTAAATATGTTTGTGTATATGTGTGTGTGTGTGTGTGTGTGTGTGTGAGAGAGAGAGAGAGAGAGAGATAAGCAGAACTGGGTTTGAATTCCAGCTCAGCCACCTTCCCACAGTGGAAGCTGGGGAAAGCTCCTTCACCTCTGAGTCTTAGATTCCTCATCCGTGAAGTGGGAGGCATTTCATCAGAAGGTGTAGGATTGATGAGATGGCACATGGAGTGTGCCTGACTTGTCCTGATGCTGAGTTACAGGCTGTCAATTTATTGGAAAGAGACAGAAGCTATGCCATGGAGTAGCCCCTGGGTTGGCTCTGTGAAGACAGGGACCTGGCCTCCCCATCCCATGTCTATCAGCTCTGTGCCAAGAGGCCTTGGACTCCCTACAGCTGAGCCCAGAGCAAAGGGACCCACCACTCCTATTTTCCACAGGGACATGGACAGAGGAAGGAGCACCATGCCAGGAATCTCGAGCCCCAAGTTCCAGTTCTGACTGTATCACTGCCTCCCTTGAAACCCTGAACAGGTCACACCCTTTGACTGGACAGTGATCCCAGAGAAGACAAATAAACTGGGCCCTACAACTGCCCCAGCTGACTGCCTGGAGAGTTTCCAGGCTGCAGCACAAGGAAGGAAAAAACTCATAAGCAGGGGAGCTGGGATTCAAAACCAAACCTCAGTCTTAACCAGCATGCTGATCCACTTCCCTCAGGGCCCAGCCAGCTTTGGCCCAATGGCTCCCTGGAAAACAATGGGAGTTCCAATACACAGGTTCAAGTCTTACCATTGTCACTTCCTGGCCACGTGACCTCAGATGGTCAGAGGGGGAGGCTGAAGCTGCCTGTAGGCGGGACTCCTTTGTTCCTATCATTCAGGCTAATGTCACCTCTCAGAAAGCCCTGGTCACAACCCCACGGAAGCCCCAGTTACTGTCACTGTCCCTTGTCCTGTTGGCTTTTCAGGGCCATCACTACCAGGGCTGATGACTACCTGGTTTCCCTTTCCTCATTGCCTCATATCTTCCCTCCAGACTGTAACTTCAATGAAGGCAGCACTCATGTGGGTCTCATCCATCACTGGGTCTCCAGCACCTAGGACAGTGCCCGGCAGACTCTGGGTGCTAAGAAGACACTGTAAACTGGATGAAGTCAAAGAACCCTCAATGACCATTCAGTCAGGTGCCCCACCTTCCCCCCATTAAAAAGATGGGGCGGGGGCGGGTGGCTGAGGACCACAGAGGGGAGGAACTTGCCAAAGAGCTTAAGGCAGAGCAGGGCTTGAACCCCAGACTTGTTTCCCAGCCTCAGTTTCCACATCAGGACAGTGGGTTTTGTTCTGGTGGTTTGAATGCAGGAGAGAGCAACCAACTCCAGTTAGCTGGGACTGGGAGATAGTGGGGATGACCTCTTCAGAGCCACTGAGCAGGAGACCTGCAAGAGGAGAGTGTCTGAGCCTCAGAAGACAAGACAAGCCCCAAGTGTCAGGATTTCTGCCAGTGCTGCAGCCAGGGGAGGGGTTACTATTACTATTATTGTTTCCCCATATGCTCTCAGGGTCTTGCTAAGGTGTGAATGTGACAACATGTGGGAAAGTGCTTTGTTCTTTGTGAACCTACAGTACAGTGACAGAGGTGAGGGACCCTATTTTACTGTTATTACCAACGATAATGATATTATGAACTTGCATTTTCATGGACTTCCTTCCAAAGGGTATAAATATGCTCAGATGCTCAGTTGTGTCCGACTCTGTGTCCAACTCTTTGAGACCCCATGGACTGTAGCCCAACAGGCTCCTCTGTCCATGAGATTCTTCCAGCAAGAATACTGAAGCAGGTTACCATTTCCCTTTTCAGGGGATCTTCCCAACCCAGAGATTGAACGTGTGTCTCTTGTGTCTCCTGCATTGGCAGGCAGATTCTTTACCACTAGTGTCACCTGGGAAGCCCATAAATAGGATGGTTTAAATGTATCCACCCTGGGGATTTCTCTGGTGATCCAGTGCTTAAGACTGTGTGCTCCCAATGCAGGGGGCCAGGGTTCAATCCTTGGTTGAGGAACTAAGATCCTACATGCTGCAATGAAGGCTTGGTGCAGCCAATAAATCAATAAAAATAAATCCATATTTAAAAAATCCATCCACACTGATAAGCAACCCCAAGAGAGAGGAAAGCAGGAAGGAGCCTCTTTGATCTTCCAGGACCTGGAGAGGTAAGGCCATTTTTCCGTTCTAAGGTTCACAGCCATGGCCCCACTAGACCCACCCAGCCACCCACAGGGCCCAAGGAGCCCTTTCTCCTCTGGTTTACCGGCCAAAATCCAGCCCAATCACCTCAGAGCTTGACTGATTCTTCTGAGGCAGGCCCTGGTGGGGCCCCCAGTCTCTGGGGGCAGGGACAAGTCAAGGGCAATCATGGCTCCTTTGAGTTGACACCATTGAATTCATGGTGCCCAGTCAGCCATCAGCCAGCCCCTCAGGACAGATGGAGCATTAAAAGAGGCTCAGCCCACAGGAGCCACCCGGCTGTTGCATTCCCAACCCCAAATCCTCTGTCCCCATGCCCTAGACTGGCAGCTGAACCAGGCCCACCCACGTTCTCTACTCCCTCCTGAGGCCCAGCAGGTGCCTATGTGAGAGCTGAGTGAGAGCTGAGTGGGGGTGCCAACTCCGGGGAGCCCCGGGGGCAGCAGAGGGGCCTTGAGTCAGCTGGTGACCAAGGTCGATCAATCCTGCCTTCCCTGAGCATGCTCTGAGCCAGGCCCTGTGCTGGGCGCCTGAGATTGGAGGCAAAAGGCAAGTCACTGCCCTCAGTCTAATTGTGAAGGGAGACAGACGACCAGACTACTGCACCGTCGTGTGGGCATCGCAGAGGAGACGGCCAGCCAGTTGAGGCTGGTCAGGGAAGCTCCCGGAGGACGTGCCCACTGTCCTGGCCAGGAGGACAAGTGGAGTGACTCAGGGTAAGAGGAAGAGAGAGGAGATCCCAGGGAGAGGAGATCCTGGTCTATAACACGGTAACAACACGCATCTCAAAGTGTGTCGTGTTTTACAAGAAGGAAGGGGAAACTTCTTTTAAACTGGGACTCACAGGACACATTCGAGGAAGTCACCTATATAGACAGGGGTCTGAGGTCCCCAGGTTTCCCCATTAGAACCTCCCCAGGCCTGTGTCCCTGGGTATGCCCAGGACCCACATCGCCATGGTTCTTGATATTATTCACCCCTAGAGTCCAGGCCCTGCAGGAATTCCCAGGTCACCAGGCCCACCCTGGACCATGCCAGGTGCTAGGCAAAAGACAATGCCCACCAAGCCCCTCGTTGACATACTTGTATCTGGGCCCCAGTTCCCTCAAGTTCCAACCTAGTCCAGCATGCAGTCCTCCTGGTTCCAGGCATTTTGCTTCTTGCTGTTTCCACCCATATCTTGATCATCACTCTTGACACATAGAACTAATTGTGGCCTTGATGGCCCCTCACAGGTATGATTTGGATCTCCCATCTTCCTGACTTGGTCCACACTGAGAGAAATACTCCCTGTGGTTTGATTCCGACATCACCATGACGACCATCCACAGGACCTCCACCTTTGACCACCATGATTACCACCATTGCCATCCTCACTCCAGGCTTGTCCACCTCTGTGCCCCTGCTCTGCCAGTTTCCTGTGTATGGAATATTTTTCCCCTTGATGCCTCCATGGTGATGACTTAAGAATCAACCCCCTCCCCAGGAAGTGTTTCACCCTCAAGTTTGGATTGGGATCCCCTTCTCTGCTCCCTAAGATCAGGAGCCTTGGCACGCCCTGACCCCCTGGGCTCACTGCTCTTCTGTCCGCCCCTTGATGGTGCGCTCCTTGGGGGCAGGGCCGTGTCTTCTGCAGCTTTATATTCCTGGCCCTGAGCCTGGCTCAGAGTGGGTGCTCAGGAAATATTTGTTGAATAGATGAATGCTTGTTAAATAAACGTATGAAATGTTGCAAATCATGAATCAGAGAGCTTTTGGCAGGAAAGAAGAGGGGGAGATGTGCTATGCTCCTCCAAGGAAGGGAGTAAAAGGGGGATCAGACTAGGGAGAAGAGTTGCGGGGGGGTTGGTAAAACTTGCCGGCTAGGGGGAGACCTGACTCAGATATACTCTGTCAGCTGAGAAGCCCTCTCAGGCCATAACCTCCAGTTGGGTGTTTGGGGAAGTCAGGTCAGGGGTTCAACTGCCCACCAGCCTGTCCCTCTCCTTGAGGACCCTCAGCCTGGAGGAGGTGGAGGAGGAGGAAGCAGGGCAGCCCCCCTTGCAGCCACGCGCACCGTGGCCTCCACTCGACCCCTTTAAGACAGCCCGGGCGGCCTCCCTTTGCTTGTTGAAACTGTTCAGTTTTCGGACAGGACAGAGGAGGGGGGCGGGGGGAGGTCACACCTGTTGTGGAACTTGAGAGAAGGCTTATTTATAAATGTTCAGGGCCCGGGATTCTTGCGGAGCTGATGTCCGGAGGGGAAGGTCACCAAAATGCTTGTTTATAAAAGCAACAGCAACTGGGAACACCATAAACGGGCTAAACGATGAAATTAACAAGCTACCCGAGGCGGGGCACGGCGGGGCACAGCGGGGCCTCTGCTGGCCGGGCACCGCCGCTGGCCAGAGCCCCAGGCCTGCCTATAAGCCAGGTCCCTCCCCTGCTCCAGCAGCCCTGCCCACCCCCCAAGGCCTGGCCTCTCTCCATGCCACCCCCACCCCACGCCCGCCCTTGCCCCGTCCCCACCCAGGGAGACACAGCCCATGTGGCAGCAACTCTGGGGTGCAGCCCTTTGCTAAGCCACCCCAGCAAGGGCCATATCCTCATTGGCCCACTGTGAGCACTTCTGGGCCCCTACCTTCCCTGAGCCCCCCAAATCTGTCTTGTGGTGCCAAATTAAGAGTGGTGGGGTGTTTTTTATTTTTGGCTCTCTGAGGCTGGCTGCAGCCCTCCAGCCTGCCTCCGCCCTACCTCGGAGTGAGGCTGGGAGCCCCCTGGAAGTGGCAGGGGTCGGACATTTCTCCCATGTTCACCCCTCCCAGGACTGTCTTGTCCAATTCCCAGTTTCAGGAAAGCTGTGTTTTCTTTGCGTGACTGATGGCTGAACAGGTGGCTTCTGGGTTAGAGAGTGTCAAGTGAACAGCGGCCGGGAGAAGTGGCCCTTTTATGGCTCACTTTCACTGCCCGCCTGGTTCTTGGCTGCTGACAGCTCCCTGGCCTCCCCCACCCCCACCTCACTCCCTGTGAGGGTGTGTGTCAGGCTGCCCACCCATCCTGACCCTGCAGCCCACCAGACAGGGCAGTCAACACATGGATTCCTCAGCAAGGGGGCATAGGGGTAGCTGAGGGGGTGACGCACCCTGCCCTCCTGCATACCATCACCCACTTAACATGCGTGCACATGTCACATGTGTGATCACAGACATTCAAGAACGGTCACAGGAGGAGCATACGTGTTCTCTTGGATGCAAAAACACCTGCCTCTCTTACCTCTCCATTTTCCATCAAATTCAGCAAGGGTCAGACAAACGACTCTGTGCCTGGCAGGGTACTCAGACAGTCCTAGACCCAACATCCCCAGTCACAGACACACTAGGCCCCACACTCGCTCCACCTCTCCACCTGCCTTGCACACGCAGGGCTCCCCACCAGCCTCTCCCTCCAGTTCTTTGCCTCAGTTTCCCCAGGTGTGTCTCTCTCTGTCTCTGAGTGAACCCTCATCTCTCTCCTTCCTCTCTACCGTCTCTGAGTCTGTCTCTGTTCCCCTGGTTCTCTCTTTGCTCTCTCCCTCCCTCTCCTCTTCTAGATAAATCTGCCTCTGTGTATCTCTCTTGCCCTCTCTCCCCTCCTGTCTCTCCCCACTCCCTCCGGCTCTCTCTCTGGCACAGAATCCCCACCCTTACAGCACACCCTCCAAAGTCATCATCGTCAGATCTATTTTCTCCCTCAGCCTCACTACTCAAAATTTCTGTGTGTTTTTTTTTTTTCTGGCCACACCATGCAGCATGCAAGATCTTAGTTTCCCAACCAGGGATCGAACTCATGATCCCTGCAGTGGAACCACAGAGCCTTAACCACTGGACTGCCAGGCAAGTCCCACTACCCAGAATTTCTGAGAGGAGCTGCACTTCAGCCAGGCCTTGCCATGGGCTGCTCTGGGGTCACTGGTGTCCTCGTGGCCCATGGACAACCTACAGGCCTCTCACCCCAGGGCAGGGGGCAGGGGCAGAAACTGGCCTGGCTCAGACATCTCTTGGCTCAGGCTAGGAGTGGGCTGCTGGCCTTGCACCTCTCTTTGGTGTAGGAGTTGGGGAGGCCTTGGAAGTGAGATCTGGGTATTTTGTCAACCAGTGGGCCATGGCAGTGGGGCTGGGCTTGTGGGAGGGGGCACTGCCAAAGCTTTTTCACCATCACCCTTGGCCACTATAATGAGTCCCCAGGCGTGCACAGAACCCTGTGAAAACTGTTCAAAATCCTGGATCCTGGCTTTCCATTCAAGGGCTGCAGCCTCCCCAGGGAAAGGATGGATGTCAGACCTCTGTTTAGATCTTGTGTGTGTCTTGCTCAGTCATGTCCGACTCTTTGTGACCCCATGGACTATAGCCCACCAGGCTCCTCTGTCCATGGGATTCTCCAGGCCAGAATACTGGAATGGTTTGCCATTCTCTTCACAGGGGATTGTCCAGACTCAGGGTGACCAGACTCTGGGTCTCCCGCATTGCAGGAAGATTCTTTACCCTCAGAGCCACCAGGGAAGCCCCCTGAGGAGGGACAACTGAGCTGCCCTGAGCATGCTTCAGCCTCAGGAGTCAGGGAGGTGAGGGGCCCCAGACAACTTGCTGGTCTAAGGCAGGCAGAAGAGCCTCGGGAGGAACACTAGGGGCGTCCAGCCTGGGAAAGGCCTTCCACCCTGCTTCATGCCTAGAGCGCATCCCAGTTTCCCCTGTCCTTCTCACCAGCTCCTGAATCCACAGGGAAGCAGACATGGTCTATTTCAGTGACAGAACAGGAAGGGACCCTAGCAGAGCAGGGCTTGCTCCTGAGGTCAAAGATAGAGGTAAGTTGGGCCCAGGAGACCACCCCCACCACGCCTGAATGCTCCCACACCCACACACCCTTTGCCTCCCACTTTTCTGCCTGGGCCTCATTTGAGTACATGATCATTTGGCAAATATTCATTGAGCACCTACTGTGTGTCAGGCACTGTTCCAGGTACCCTGCTAAGCCCACAGTCTAGAGAGAGGGACAGACAATAAACAGAAAAGCAAATATGTAGTTACATCTGGAATAAGCTTAGCAAACGAGACAAGATCATGCCACTGTGGACATGAAAAGGAAGGCCCCTCAGAGGCAGGGGGCAGAGGCCTCTCTGAGGAGGTAGGCTTTGAACCTCAAGACCCTCCTTCCATCCTGGAGGTACCTCCTCTCCAGGTAAGGAAGCCAGGATTTCACGCTCTGCCTTATTACTGACAGTGGGCAGACCCATAGTGGATTAATAGTTGTAAAAACTTCAGCTGTAAGTTAACTTGTTGAGGACCTACAAGTGCCAAGCACTCTGCAATTTACCTCTCTGTATGATCTCTTTTGGGCTTCTCTGGTGGCTCAGCTGTAATGTGGGAGACTCGGGTTTGATCCCTGGGTGGGGAAGATCCCCTGCAGAAGGCAATGGCTAAACCACTCCAATATTCTTGCCTGGAGAATTCCACGGACAGAGGAGCCTGGTGGGCTATAGTCCATGGGGTCGTAAAGAGTCGGACACAACTGATCGATTAACACTTTCATTTTCATGATCTCTTTTAATGCACAGAATAAGCTCTAGGGAGATACTCATAAAAGACTAGACAGATGTATACGTATAACTGATTCCCATTGTTATACAGCAGAAACTAATACAACATAGCAAAGCAATTATACTACAATTAAAAAATAAATAGAAAAAATCAGAGTGGAGGAAACTCTTAAAGATGAGAAAACTGAGGCTCGGAGAGGTTATGTGGCTTGCTTGATGTCACACAGCTTGTGGGAAAACAGGAGCAAGCTTTGTGTGACCTCTGCCTCCCCACGTCCACATGCCTAGATTCTCCTCCTGCTTGGGAGCCACTTTGGCCCCAGAAAAGAGGGAGCAGGTAGGGCAGGAGCAACTGGGGGAAGAAAAGGGCTCTGCCTCCCTTCCCAGTCCATCTGTTCCCCATCAGGCCCTCCAGACTGGGACCCTAGTCCGTCTCTTCTCCTCTACCATGGACTGTGGGCCCCACAGTCCCCCAAATGCTCCCAGCAGGCTCCTGACTCCAGCCCCTCAAATCATCAGGCCCCCCCACCCTGCAGGCACTCTGGGTGGAGTAAGGCCCCACCCCAGTTCCCAGTTGCCATTGTCTTCTCCAGACAACCATTAGCATACGCGCAATGCAATTACCCTTCAGCTCTCCTGGTCCTGGGCTGACGTGGAGGTCCCATCCCCAGTGATTTGGGGGGAAGGGGGGTTATTACAACTCACAAAACCTTAAATTAAGAATTGAATAAGGGAAGCGTCGCATGCCACTTCTGAAAGGCTGCCAGCCGGGCTGGGGTGGGTGACGGGTGTGTTATACGCCGAGAGGATGGAGGAGCTGACAGATGTGGGAATGGTAGCGAGGCAGGAGCTTGGCTGGTACAAGGACCATGACAAGGCCTGGGGCCTGCCCAGTGTCTCACCTGCTGAGTGTGGATAGTCAGACCCCCAAATATCCCCTATGACTGTAGGATTTGCAAAAGGCACAAGTAGGGCTTGATCCAGATTGTGATGGGGAGGCAGGGGTGTGTGATCAGTCTTCCTAGGGAACTTGAAGAAGAGCCTGAGCATTAAGTGAAGTTAGTGTGGGACTCTTCTGGCCATCCAGTGGTTAAGACTTCAAGCTTCCACTTGCATGGGTTTGATCCCTGGTTGGGGAACTAAGATCCCATATGCCAAGCAGTGCGGCCCAAAAAAGAGAGAGAGAGAAGCTATCCAGGTGAAGTGGGGAGGGCGCAATGTAAGCATTGGGACTGGTTTGTGCCAAGATCCTGTGGGGGAGAAACCATGGCATATGGCAGGTAAAGAGCTAGAAAGATGGTGGAGACCGGAAATGGAGCTGTAGACAAGCGGGTGATCCTGGGGAAGTCAGCAGGGTCCACTCCCTGACGTGCCGTCTTGGCTATCATACAACTCGGGATTTGATGGTAGGGCGGCAGGAGGCGTGTACAGTGTAACCGTGCTGCGTTAAACAAGGTCTCTGGTCACAGTGCAGGGAACAGACTGGAGTTGGCGGGGGCTCTGGGGACCCTCCAGGAGGCCCACGCGGTGCTCCTGGAGCGACACAGTGGCCACTTGGACTAGAGGGACAGGGGCGAGGGAGAGAAGGGGACCACCCTGAGGGTACGTGTGGCAGGATGGATCACAGTGGTGATGGTGGGGTTGAGCATGATGTATGTGGAGTGTGTGCAGCTTGGGGAGCCTAGGTGGGAGCGAGGTGGAGGGACAGGTTGGAGGGTGGAGGGAGAGAAAAGATTTAGGTTTGGGTATGAATATCACAACTCCCCTGAGCTTCCTCCAACTGTAAGCTCGGTGCGATGCCTGGCTCCCACATGAGAAGGTCAGAGCTCACAGGGGTGGGAGCCTGGGGTGGGGGTGAGGGCATGAGGAATGCAGAAATGACCTAGAAGGTGTGAGTTGTGACTCCACTTGTCCAGGTGGGGCTAACGGAGGGGACTTAGGGATGGGTGGAGGGATAGCACCCAGAGCTGCAGGGCAGGAGGCTGTCACCCCGTTCTGTTGTTCCCCTGCTGTGTGTCCCTGGGCTCATCCCCGGACTGCCTTGAGCTCTCATCCTCAAGGGGGACCCCCTGGCTCTGGTGCTCTTAGAAAAAGGCAAAGCCCAGGACTCTCTTCCAGGAAAGGGGGGCCTCAGCCCAGGCTCAGGGGAGCTTTGCAGAGGGTCAGCTCGGACCCGCCCTCACACCAGCTGTGCAGCCAGGAGCCGGGCTTTCTCTGTCTCCATCAGTGCTTGGGGCTGAAGGTGAGAGTCCCAAGGCCCCTCCCTTCTGCTCTCACACCTCTCCTGTGCCCTGATCTGGGCCCTGCATGCCCCACAGCTCTGGCATCCCCCCTCCTTCCACACACCTCCCAGGCTGGCAACTCAGCCGGGAGCCAGGGAGAAGCAGCGGCTTCAAGGTCAGCGGGGATGAGCTCATGGGCAGGGGGAAGATGAGGCTGAGATACCCCCACCCCGCCACCGCGGGGACAGTGGGCAGAGAGGACTCCCTCTAAAGCCCTATGACCCTGGGCTGCAGGGAAGTGGTGGGGAAGCAGGCAAGAGCGGCCCCTTCCCCCAGCCAGGAGCCCTGGGCCTCTGCTCGTATATCTGTCCCTAGATAATGTATATCCAGCTTATGGAAAATATTCATAATGCTCCTTACACCAAACTGGCCCCCTTCCATAGTGCGTGATCTAAAATTAAATCCATTTCAAATATACAGTAGATCGAGTCAAGCTAATATAAATGAAACATGATTAATAGGCAAAACGCTGTCCTCCTTCTCAGGGATGGGGGGAGGCAGGGTTGGAGCGACTCTCCCTCTCCTTCCCCACAGCGCCCCAGAACCCCCAAGGCCTCCACGCCCCTGTCTGTCCTTATTTCAAACTCCCCTCTCCCTGAACCTCAACTGTGGACCAACCTTAGAATTTGCCCAAACAGTGCCAGGCCATGAAAGCAGAGCAGTCGAGTGCATGGACTTTGGCATCAGGGCAGAGCCAAGCCCTTGAGCAGATGGCTTAGCCTCTCTGAGCCTCAGTTTCCTCATCTATACAATGGGATAGTAAAAACCCCTTGCCTTGTAGGGTTGTTGTGAGTGATGAGTGAGATGATACCACAGGTAACGCACAGAAGTAGCCGGCACCCCCATAAAGACAGTGAGCGCAGGTAGGTGGCCCCCAGAGGTCTGCTCCTTGGGCCCCCGTGGGAGTCGGTATCTGTAGCCCCCTCCAGCCACCCGATCAGCCAGCAGAACAAGGGCCAGCCAGAATTCCTGCCATTGCAGGATACGCTGGGTGGGTTATTTTTAGTTTGTTGGCAAGTGACTGTTACTGACCAAATGTTCCCACCACTGGGGACAAACTCTGCTAAGAGGGCACTTGTGTGCTGAGCCCAGGGTGGGGAGGGGTGTTTGTGGCCCGTCCCCAGGGGCTCCACGTGTGTCCCCATCGCAAACACATTTGGACACAGTTTCCGCAGCCGTTGGCAGAAAGCAGAAGGCTTGGGTGGAGCCAGGCAGCATGCACGCCTGGACTTTCTCTCCTTTCCAGCTGGGCACGTGGGTGCCTCTCACTAAGGACGCTCCTCGGCGTGGAACGAGAAGCAATGTCACCCTTGGAGAGGAGTGGAGCTCTCGGCTCACTGGCCAGTATGCCGCGTACCTCCCTCCAGGAAGACCCGGGCT
Organism: Muntiacus reevesi; assembly: GCF_963930625.1. Classification (NCBI taxonomy): domain Eukaryota; kingdom Metazoa; phylum Chordata; class Mammalia; order Artiodactyla; family Cervidae; genus Muntiacus; species Muntiacus reevesi. Next base: position 88,953,273 of record NC_089253.1, on the reverse strand, counting down.
TCCACGGGCTGTGTGTGTGCGCATGCATGTCATGTGCATGTCTGGTCATCACCTTCCGGGTGGTGTCCCGCTCCAGGTATGGGTGCCCTCTCCTATCCACCTGGACCCCCCCACCCACCATGTTCTTGGATCTCTCAGCCCCACATCATAACCCCCAACTGTGGGTAATCATCTGAACTTCCAAAGGGGAACCCCGTCTCTTGCACAAACCCCTGAGTCTTGGGGTGCCTTCATTCTTCCACCCGGAAAGCATCTCCAGTCCCAGTCCTTTTTCTCCCCGAGGGGCAGGAAGGAGACGAGCCCTACGGGGTGGGAGGGGGTGCCGCTGACTCTTTTCTTGTCATTGGCCATTTGCTGCCTGCTTCACCAGGCGTGTTTGGAGCATGTTTGCATAAAGTGGATGCAGGCTGCAATTCCGTGATGAATTCTATGAATACTAATCCGCTACTACCCTTGACCTTGGGGTCACCGAAAGATCAAAACCAAACCATTTAATATTTTCCTTTTGCAGATCAATAGAAGCATAAATTCCCCCTCAATGACAAGTATAATTTCAAACAGATCTATAGAAGGCATGCGTGCATTTCCAGCCGCAGACACTCGCTGCCTGCCTGGCCTTTTGGGGAGCAGACAGGAGTTTCTTGCCTTTTCTACCATTGAATTTCTTTTTGCCTTTTTTTATGGCTCTGAAATGCTATTTTCAGCAGCTGCTGTCATATAAATATCTCTTGTTTTTCTTCTCCTCTTTCCCTCCTGGTGAAAAGGGCAGGGGACCTATTGAAAATTCCGCTTTATCTCTTTCAGTCGGGTTCAAGTACAGGTCGAATAATCGATCCCTCCTCCTTTTCTTTTTTAAGTTTCCTGTCGTTCTTTTTGGCCAGATCAGCAGCGGAGAGAAACCAGGAGGGCAGTTCTCTTATGCAGATCCTCTCAGAGGTCTCTATTGCTGGGTCTGTGTGTGTGTACTCCCTCGTGCACATGGGCCATCTGTGATTGAGTGGGGGGTGGTGTGAGTGTATAAGTGTGTGTGTGTACCTTTGTGTACACGACCATACATGCTCATGCTAGTTCAAACTCTCACCCAGAACTTGAGGAGGGTGGAAACAGAAAATCATCAAAGAGAAAAATTTGAGGGCTGGAGTGGGCATCGTTAACCCGTGCAGCTCCCAGGCAGAATCTGGGCTGGGAAGACTGCGAAGGTCTCCCAGCTGGCTTTTCAAGCTTGCACCTCACCAAAGCATCTGAGTCTTTTTAAGACTACAACTCCTCCGAGGGGGGAAAGATGCAAATAGAAAAAGGGAGAAACAAAACTAAACAAAACAAAACTGGAGGCGGAGGGGAAAAAAAAGCCAAAGAAAAGAGAAAGGGAATTAAACCATTAATCTGCCCAGATTTTTCCACTTCACAGAGTAATCAGTTCGGAAGTGACTGAAATAAAGTGGAAGCCACGACTGCCACCACCTCCTCCCTTTAGTCCGTGTTTCTTATTTTCAAAAAATCAGGGAGCCAGGGAGGAGGCCTCTCTGTCCCCCACAAAGGCCCCTAGTGTCCGCTCCAGAGGGGGACGAAGATCCCAGCCCTTAGCCCCAGCTTCCCAGTGCTGTGATGCCGGGGCGACGGCCACCCTGAGCTGGAGGTGCAAAGCCAAGATGATTTAATTTATAGAAAGGACAAGGATGTCGTGTAGCAGATTTAATCATCGGAGAGTTTAAAAAAAAATAAGGACCAGGCTAATGTCGTAATTTACATTTCAGGATAATAAAGAGAGAAAGACAGCAAAGGAAGGGCCCGTAGCCTGCAAGAGGCAGTGAGGAGGGGAGGCCGACCAGGGGGCCGAGGGAGCCCAATAGATTTGCCTGAAACACCAATAAATTTAAAAACAAACCCAGAAAGCTAAAGACAGCCCCTGGAAAGTGCTGGGAAAATGGACCATCGATTTTAGACTTGATCTGCATTTTGTATTTTAATAATGCTCTCTCTCTGTCTTTCCTTTTCTCTCTCTCCCTCTCTCCCTCTCTCTCTCTCTCTCTTTTGCAAAATATAAAAGCTGATCTGATAAATATTAATTTGAACCATCATAATGTATTTGAAAATTCCAGCTAAAATGTCACCACATGGAACATTAATGTAATATTTCAAGGCCCTGAGAGCAATACTCATATTGATTGCATTTATTTCACTCTAGGGAGGAGAGATAATTCTTCAATGTGGGACACATCTGGGAGCCAAGGAGGCAGGGGCTGAGGGGAGAAATGCGAAATTATATATGGTCATAAAAAATACAAAACAGAAAATCCTCCCCAAAACTCGCCCCTCTCCCGTGGCGTCCCACACCCAAGCTTGACTTTGTCATTTCTCAGCGTGGCGTGGGCCATGGAAGCCAGTGTGCTTCTGGGGCAGTTGTTGCAGGACTGAGTTGCCTCTCCCTGGGCCCCACCATGTGGGCCCTGCCTCCAGGCTCCGGAAGGCATCGGGGCCCAGCTGGGGATGGACAGACAGACAGAGGGGCTGGCCCAGCTGGGCCGCCCCCCCCTCCCCCCGGCCCCTGCTCCATCCCCCCGGATCTGTGGGATGAAAGTTTGTGAATGCACAAGAGCTGTGGGATCCTGGGAGAGGAGAGAGAAAGGAGAGGAGAGAAGGGGAAAGGAGGGGAGGGTGAGAAGCGGGGGACAAGAGGGGAGACAGAGAGACAGGCACGAGTGAAAAAGGAAGGAGGGGAGGGGAGTCAAGGGAGGGCGAAAAGGAAGGGGGAGAGGGAGTGGGGAGGGGAGGGGCAAGGGGGAAGGGGGGCGCGGGTAGTCTGGAGTCCCAGTTCCTCTCACTGTCATTAAGGATATTGATGTGCTCAGGCGTCAACGAGTCTTTGCACAAGTGAAAGGAAATCCGATGCTGGTGATGACCCCGAGCACACGCCCTCCAAGCCCCCTGCCCGACTGGAGCGGAGACCTGGGAGGCCTGGGGGAAGGGGTGTGCGGTGGTGAGACCCTGTAGAAGGCTAAGAGGCTGAGGCCCTGTGACTCCAAGTTGGAGGCTGCTCCTTTCGGCCGGTACGGATGCCTACAGCTCCAGGGCTGGCTGCCTGGCCTCCTGCCTCCCCGTTCGCTGGAACCTGCAGCCCAGATGCAGACTGAGCAGGAACGCTCCCCTGGTTTAGTCTTAAGCCCGAACGGGAGCCTACCTTCCTGGGAGTGCGTGGGGTGGGCCCTTACAGCACCCCTAGAAGGCCAGGGGCGGGACAAGGGGAGGCCTAGAGGCCCAGGGACTGGCCAAGGTCAGGTGCATCTTTGCCATTCTTCAGATCTCTGCACAAATGTCACCTTCTCACAGAAGCCCTCCCTGGCCACCTAGACAGCCACTGACACACACTCCCCATCACGCCTACGTGTTTTGTTTTAAGTAGAGCACTTGTCAGTAACTGGGATTATCTTAATTTGCGTGTACATGCTTTTTATCTCTCTTCACCTCACTTGGAGATTAAGTTTTTAAGGTCAGGGACCTTGTCTAACGCATTCACCTTTATATCCCCTGCACCAGGCACACAGCAGCCGCGTCTAGGCGTTAGTTGACTTGATGGAAGGATGAATAAATGGATGGATGGATGCTAAAGGCTCTGCCCTTGTGCACCACCCTCTTCTAGCCTGAATCCCCTTTGAGCCGCGTGACCCAGCATCGCCCCCACCCCCCCCCCGACCCCTCCCAGCCCCTCTCCCGCTGCCGCCCGCCGCCCGCCGCCAAGGCTGCGCACCCCCGCCTCCCCGGAGCCGTCACTCGCGGAGCTGCCACAATATTGTGAAGGCTCCGCGCTCCCGCTCCTCCGCGCAGCCCGCAGCCCGCGCGGGAAAAGCTAGGGAGGCGGCGGGCGGGCTGCTCGGCGATGAATAATGCATGACCAAGGCGCCCCCTACCGGCGGCCGCGGGCTCCGCGGGGACACGGCCCCGCCGCGCCCCGGACCTCGCAGGGACCAGGTGGACAGGCCCGGTCTCACTGCCCCGCCCAGGTCCAGGGAGGAAACTTCCCGCCCCTGTCATCCCTCCTAGATCCAGCCGTCAACCCTTGCTCTTTCCGGACTACCCTCCCTCCTGTGTTGGGAGCACCGCTTTAGGAGCGTTTGGAGCGGTGGGGGCGGCTGCACAGAGTTGGGACAAGCCTCTAGGGATTCTGATCCCGGGAGTGGGAAGTGGAATGGGGAAGCCCACCTCTGTCTCACCCCACGACTTCTGTACCAGGATTTGAGCTGAGCGGGCAGTGTGTGGCCTCCAAAAAGGACCAGCTGGAAGGCGGGGGAGAGCAGAGAACACTGCTTATAAAAATTAGTGCAAATTATTTGGTGACATTTTGGTCTCTATAGCTCATGGTAAATATCTAAATATATAATTATCTGATTAAGTTAATGTTATCAAAAAATTAGTGCCAACAGTATCACAAGTGTTTCCAAGTTTCTGTAGAACATTTAGAACATTGAGATGCTTTTATCTTTTTTTTAAATTTAAAATATGGGAAAACCCACTATATATGTGTGATCATCTGTCATTTTAGAATAAAATGTCTTCCTGGGAGCCTCCTTTCTGGGAGGAATGGACTTTCTTGGCTGCCTTCCACCAGGAAATGCCAGGTGGCAGAGGGCACTGGTCAAGGTTGATAATCAGACCCCCCCAGACCTGGGGTGATACCCAGGGCTGTGATCTCAGGTTCCACTGCCAGGATTGCTTGTTCCCCAGGCCCACCGCATCCTAACAGTCAGGTGATGAAAAGGGAGCCAGAGATCTCCCCTTGAGCAAGTGGCTGCTTTCCTCCTGGTCATGCAGGCCCTGGGGAGCAGGGGCTCTCCTCATTGAGAATAGACTTTACAGACACTCCCCAGGCCCCAGTCATTCCTCCTGTAGACTGATCCACTGCCCAGCTGGAAAGGAGGGGCTACCCTTCCAGAGGCTGGAACCTCCAACCTCTGGGAAGGGCCGCCAGCCCATCTCTCGGGCATCTGCTGAAAGACTGGCACGTGTTGGGGTCTCTAGTCCCAGCAATGCCCTGGGAAGGCAGACTGTGAGCCCCATGCTACCGATGAGGAAACTGAGGCTCAGAGAGGTATAGTCATGGGCCCAGGACCACTCAGTTCAGATTTGGACTCAGACTTACACTCTGCAGAGCCTGAGGCGAGAGGCCTGGGGCAGGGAGGAGGAACTCTAGCCCTCTGCCCAGACTGTCCTCTTGTGGCCTGGACCCCATGCCCCGCTAAGAGGTCAGACTTGAATCCTGAGCTGGATCACAGTGCTCCTGGTGGAATCTTGGGGCAACACTTGGTCTGGATGACTACAAATGGGTTGCAAACTTAAGTGTCCCAGGAACTGGTAGGCATCACCACACATGGGAAATCTATGGTCCCCCATTAGTTTCCCAAATAGCTTTGGCTCATGAAAACAACAGTTCAGGGCAATGATTAACAACCTATTAGCAACCTTCATCCTGGAATCTTGCTCCTTCAAGTGAGGCCCAGGTTCCAGCCCCCTGTCTGACTTTGCTTTGCTCTGTTGCCTCACCCAACAAGTCTGACCTCTCTGACCCTCTGTTTCTTCATCTGTAAACTGGGGATAAAAACAGTACCCATATCACAGGGGGTTGCATGGACCAGGCGAGTGGAGGGATGTGCAGGATTTTGTAGGGCAACCCAGGGTCCTGCCAGGATATTTCTTGTTAGTAAGTTGAGGTCCTCATTGGCTCTGTTAGTTTGGGTTTCCCCAAAAGTAGACCAGGGATTTGGGTGTGTGCCATTTGAGAGGGATCCCATAGGAGAACAGTGAGGGGGTGGGGAGGTGGGAGGAGGAAGATGTGTCACTGAGCAGTTGCCACAGGGCTCATGAGTCCTGCAGAGACCAGAGCACAGTTCAGGACTGTCCCAAGGTGTGTGTGTTGGTGGGGGTGGGGGCGGGCGGGGTGCAATTTATTCACCAACTCCCATCTGTCATTGGTTGATTGGTTGAGTGAGAGTCACAGGGGGTGGAGCTTATACCTAAAGACCAGAGAGATGTCCTTGGGGTGCTGAAGTCAGAGTGATTGTAGCCCTCGGTAGAAGCTGCAGGTGCCTTCGGGGGCAGGTGGAAGGACAAAGCCTGGGCCAGTGCCCACCCCTCTTCCCTCCACTTCAACAGCTGCTCCTGCCAATATTGGTGCCCTCTCTGGGCCACACCAGGCTCTGGAGTCAGAGATAGGCCTCATTCAGCTGCAAACTTGTCAAGGGGGTGGGAGAAAGTCCAGTTTTCCAGAGAATAAATGATGAGTCTTCTGGCCTTTCTCAGAGCCCAGAGGCAGAGTATTCAACTTCTGGTACTGAGAAGGTTTCCTGGAGGAGGGGACATTTTTCTAGCAGAACTTGGAGCCAGAGACTCTCTTCTCTGTCCTGGGGCCTAGAGGGACCTCACCCTCACTGTCCAAAGTTCCTTCCGGCTGTGGTAGCTAATATTGAATTGCTGGGCGGGGCTGGTAGCTCTGCCCCTTCATCATCCTGGATGCCAGGACAGCTGTCCTCCGATCCAGACTTTGTCCCACCCCTGGCGCTGCTGGGTGGGGGTGGGGGGTCTAGGCAGCAGTCAGCGATGAGAAAGAGCAGTTCTGGGCTTAGGACCTGAGGGACTGTCTGAGGTTAGCTGCCAGGAAGTTCCCAAAGCTTCCTGAATGACTGGAGAGCTTGCTTCAAATTTGGATACAGGTTTCATTCACACCTCCCGACTCAGAGTATTCAGGTAAGGATACTTCTGCATTTTTAAGCAAGCACCCCGGAGCCTCCCGATGCTACTAGTGGACTTAGGTTGGGGACCCATCTCCTGCTCTGCACTGAGCTCGTGGTTACCTCCCCTGGCCCACCACAGACTTCTTGTGGCCACCATGAGCTCCTGGGAACATCCCTCCCCCATAGCTCCCTGCGTCATCTCTCTTTAATCATCCCCCCACCCTGGATCTGCATTGCCAAGGGAAGGGGGCGAGGCAGAGGAGACAGTCTTCCCAGGGACGTCCTCTCTACCTCTGCAAGCTCCACCCCACAGAGACCCGCCACCTCTGTTCCCTGGAGAGCATGGGGAAGCACGGGGGCTCCTCTGTGACTGAATCTGTGACCTCCCATTCATTCATATGCATGGATCAAATTTTGGAAATACAATTAATTACCTGTTGTTGTGTCTGCTTTAATTATTGTCGTGTTTTCTATGCGCTTAACACAATTTAATAAACAGTTGGGGAAACAAAATCTTCTTGGGGGGCCAGGGCTTGGGAGAAGCTGGGCTCTGTCCCTGGCCCTGGGAAGTACTTTCCACCTGTCATTCATGGTCACATCCATTCATTCTTTCACGTGTTTGTTCATTCATTCTCCAGTCAGTTTGTCATTGATTCATTCACTCGATCCCTCATTCATTCAGGTATTCATTTATTCATTCACTCATTCATTTATCTGGTAAATATACATTAGCTAAGCCACATGACAGGCTCCAGGAGAGGTGCCAGGAAGGTCATGATAAATAAAACGAGAAGGTCCCTGCCTTTTAAGAGCTGACAATCTGGAGGGGTAGACAGACAATAAATACATGTAGAGAATACAAATCGAGCCAGGACGGCCAGGGAGGACTTCTTGGAGGAGTCAACATTTAAACACATTCCCTGTTTTATTCACTTGTTTATTCATCCATTCAAGCAGAGCAGGCTGTATTCCTGGAGAGAGCAAGAGATAGAAGGCCCCATTCTGAGCCAAGACCCAGGGAGGGAGACAACTGGTGGCCAAAATATTACAACATAACAGGAAGCATGGTGGTGGAGGTAGGAACAGTGGGAGCACTGAAGCTGGAGAAACAGTCAGGGAAGGTTTTTCCTTGGGAGGAGACCTGGAGTAAGTTCTAGGATCCATAGAAGGTGAGTAATCTGAGTCTCCAGGGGACCGGCTTGGGGACCATGCATAGCTGGCAAGTAGCTGTTACAAGTGCTGGGCACAGCAGTGACCTGGAGAGACAGGAGGAGAAGGAGTTTGGTGACTAAGATCTCCTGGTTCCCAGCCCTCTGCCCCAGGACTTGGGATCAAAGGGAACTGGATAAGGTTGGGTCTTGGTAAAGAAACAGAAGTTTATCAGCTAGAGAAGAACATTCCAAGTGAACCCCGCACATGCACAGACCTAGGGGCGGGAGGGAGCTGGCATGCTTAGGGGGAAGCCTGGCTTCATGCAGAAGGTGGAGACTTGGACTTCCCTGGTGGTCCAGTGGTTAAGAATCTGCCTGCCAGTGCATAGCACACGGGTTCAATTCCTGGCCTGGGAAGTTTCCACATGCCACGGAGCAACTAAGCCTCTGTGTGGCAACTACTGAGCCCATGTGCTTTAGAGCCAGCCAGCAACAAGAGAAGCCCCTGCCGTGAGAAGCCCATGCACCACAATTAGAGAGTCGCCCCTGCTCGCTGCAACTAGAGAAAGCCTGTGCACAGCAACAAAGATCCAACACAGCCAAAAACAAATTTAAAAAAACAAAGATGGAGCCATAGTCCTGGGCAGTAGGGAGACAGGTGGCTGGATCACAGGGGCCTGCAGGGATGGCACCAAGGAGCAAGATCCTGGATGTGATGAGGAGCCCTGGGCGGTCTGAGGCTGGGTGGGCCGTGGTCAGAGCTGAGTATCCATGCTTATTTACAGATGTGTCCAAATGCCTGCTCAGGGTCAGGGGTGTGGTGATAAGCAAGATATGTCCGCCACCCAGGCAGACCGCTGACTCTGGTGGTAAAAGTGTCACTGGGGTAACCATGTAGATACCCAGGAGCCCAGAAGAGGGGGTTAAGTTTAGGAAAGAAAAATTAAAAGCTGGTAACACCTAGTATTTATCAAGTCCTTCCTCCATGCCAGGTGCTTCCATTTGTTATCCCATTAATAATAATAATCATAAGAGCAACAGCAGCAGTAATAAGTAATACTTATTTTGTGCCAGCTCCTTTCTGTTCAATGTGCTTTTACCCGTATTAATTCCTTTAATCTTCACAACAACCCATGGAGGTGGATATTAGTAGCAGTATCCCCATTTGACAGATAAGGACATGGAGGCTCAGAAGCTGAGTGACTTCTTCCAGGAATAAGTGGCTGAGCCAGGATATGAACTCAGAGCCTTCTGATGCCCTGGTCCATGTGGGCTTCCTCCTGCACTACCCCCCCTCACCAAGGGATGTGTTGGGGGCTGAGGGGGTGCCGTGCCACCCCCCACAAGTCAAGGGCCCCCTCCTCTCCCCTCAGGCAGCCCCTGGCTGCTGCCTTCTCCTGCTGACTGAGGCTGGTGTTTTATGAACCCAGAACCGCAGCAAGATTCTCCTATTAATTTATTGGTATTGCTAATTAAACATCATATTCGCAAATGTAAATTTCCTAATGGCCTCCCTTCCATTTCCGAAGTTTCCTAAAAGAGCTTTCTTGTTATGGTTGTCAATTAAAGCCAATTAAATCTCACCGGATGGGTGGGCTGTGGCTGGCTCAGGGGTCATCAAGGGGATCTGGGACCTCTGGACAGGGTCTAGCTGGGGCCCTTGTTGACCACAGAGGGGGACTGGGATCCAGGAATGCTGGAGAAGGAGGCAGAGGAGGCCCGGCCCCAGGCTGTTGAGTGTCAGCTGCTGTCTCCCCGACCTCCACCAGGCGAGGAGGGGTTCTCCTCTGGCCCCTGACCCAGTGGCTGGCCTGGGCCTCTAGCTCTTGGCAAGGCTGCATCAGAAAGGCCAGGACTAGGGTGAGGAAGAAGGTGGATGGTGGAGGGAAGAGAGAATCTACTGGGAGGTTCCAGGAATTAGCGAATGCCTGTGCTTGGAGGAGCCTTAGGGATTTTCCCAGTCAAACCCCTCATTTGAAAAATGGGGAAACTGAGGCACCCAGAAGAAAGTGACATGCCCAAGGCCACAGAGTCAGTAAGTGGAGGAGTTGAGACCTAAACAGAAATCTGTCTGTAATCCCTTTGAGAATGGGATGAGCTATGCGTCCTCCCTGCAGAAGAATGTACGCAGGGATTACAAGACTGCAGGGACCTTGTGATGTTCTGCACCATGGCAACCCCCATTCAGTCACAGTATAATGTTTAAAAGCAACGGTGGGCTTCCCTGGTGGCTCACGGGTAAAGAGTCTGCCTGCTAATGCAGGAGCCACGGGTTCGATCCCTGGTTGGGGAAGATCCCACATGCCTCGGAGCAGCTAAGCCTGTGTACCACAACTATGGAGCCTGTGCTCTAGAGTCTGGGAACTGCAACTACTGAAGCCCACTCTCCTAGAGCCTGAGCTCTATAACAAGAGAAGCCACGTCAATGAAAAACCCACACACACCACAACTAATACTCATTATTAGCCCCCACTCACTGCAACTAGAGAAAAGGCCTGTGCAACAACAAAGACCCAGCACAGCCAAAAATAAATAAATGGAAGCAAAGACTCTTGGATCAGAAGTTACCACTTTTAAAGCCCACATCCAGCAAGCTCTCTGCCTCTCTGAACCTCAGTCTCTTCATCTGTAAAATGGAACAGCAGTCTCTCCCTCCCAGGGCCGTGGGAAAGATTATTTGACAAAGCATGTGAATACCCAGTTCTCGGATGGGTCTCATCACATCAGAGCTTAGTGGAGAGAGGGCTCTGGCTGTTGCTGGCCTGGGTGCGGGTGGACCCAGGAAGGCTGGGAGAAGGGGAGGCCACACAGGCCTGACGTTTGGCCTTGTGTTGGGAACAATGGTCACCATTTACTCAGCAGTGCTGAGACATCATGTGTCATCTCAGTAATTCTCCCGGGTCATAAAGAGGTGCTGTCTTTGCCTCCTTCACAGATGAGGAAACCGAGGCTGGGGAAGTCCAGGACTTGCCTGGCCTGTGGGTCTCTGGGGGAAGGTCTCTCTTCCTCCAGAGTCTGAGTCAGTAACTGCTCTGCCTTGTTGAGAATGAAGTGAAAGAATTAAGGGTGGATCAGCTACTAGGACTTCAAGTCCCTGCTCTGCCGTTCCTTTTCTGGGAGGCCACTGAGCATGTTCCCTGCACAATCAGGGCCTCAGGACCCCCTGAAATATATCAGAAAGGATTGACGGTCTCTGCAGCCTGATCTAAGACCCTGCACTGCAGTCACCACTGGCTCATGTCCCTCCCAACACCCCTAACCACAGCCTCTGAGGAGACGGGCAGACATGGGAGCCTGTGGGGAAAACTGACTCGAAGGGCCAAGGTCCTGGCAAGGACGCGGAGGGCGTGGGAGACCCTTGTCTAGCCTTTGTCCCTGGCACCTGGGCAAAGCCAGGGAGTGGGGCTGGTGGGGAAGAGGATGAGTAAGGGGCGCCTCCCAGATGCCAGGAACCATCCTCCATGCCCCACTCTCTGCAGCCTGCATGGCTTCTGTGCATCAGTATCTTTAGGGGACCAGTGGGTAATCTGAGTGTTTTGGTTGCTGCTTGGGAATCTCCATTAGGGAAAGTTTTAAAAATACACTCTATTGTTGTTTATTATTAATGGTAATGACACAGGGAGTGAGGCTGCTCATCAGTTCCCTGTAGCCCCAGGCTTCTAATGTGCTGGGTGGGACAGCCGCTACCCCGGTGCCCTGCATGGAGCATGAGTGGGTCTCAGTCCATGGGACTGAACCCGGGGTGCCCAGACAGCAAAAAGAAATTTTTATTGTGATAAAATGCACAGAACACAAAATTTAACATCGTAAGCCTTTTGAAGTGTGCAGTTCAGTGGTATCAACTACATTCACAATGTTATGCAGCTGTCTAGTTCCAGAAATTTCTCCTCACCCCAAAAGAAACCGCCTACCCGTGAAGAAGTCACTCTCCATTTTCCCATCCCCTGGCAACCACTAATTTGCCTCCTGTCTCTATTTGCTGTTGCTGTTTAGTTGCCAAGTCATGTCCAACTCTTTTGCGACCCCATGGACTATAGCCCACCAGGCTCCCCGGCCCATGGGATTTCCCAGGCAAGAATACTGGAGTGGGTTACCATTGCCTTCTCCAGGGAATCTTCTTGGCCCAGGGATCGAATCTACGTCTCCTGCTTGGCAGGCAGATTCTTTACCACCGAGCCACCTGGGAAGCCCTTCTGTCTCTATGGACTTGCCTTTTCTGTATCCATTAGACACCAACTCCTGTTTCCCCTCCTCCCAGCCCCTGGTATTCACGGATCTACTTTTGTGTCTATGAATTTGTCTCTTCCAGGTTCTGCATATAAATGGAACCATGCACCATCTAGCTTTTTGTGTCTGCCTTCTTTTATTTAGCATCATGTTTTCAAGGTTCATTCATTGTTGTGGCATGTTGTGCATAGTCTGTATGTGCTCAGTCATGTCCAACTCTTTGCAACCCCATGGACTGTAGCCTACTAAGGTCCTCTGTCCATGGAATTTTCCAGGCAACAATACTGGAGTGGGTTGCCATTTCTACCAGTGCTTCATCCCATGTTACAGCCGTATAATATTCCATTTTGTGGACAGAGTACATTTTGTTTATCTGTCATTCATTGCTGGATATTTGGGTTGTTGCCACCTTCTAGCTACCATGAATAGTATTCATATTTCAAGCATAGTTTTCTGTATTCTGAGTAGGGAGATGTCTCTATTCTGGTGCACAGATGTCCTGACAACAGATAAAAGGTCAGGCTTTTATACTGTACATGAGGATGTCCAGGCTTCAAATGCCTAGCTCGGGGGCCTGAAGGACCCCTTTGGTGCTCTCACTAGGTAGATGGGCTCCCATAGGGTCCAGCCTGAGCCCCAGGGAGACTGTCAGCAGTTTGAAAGGGTACAGGTTCCAGCCACAGAAAGGAATGAAATTGGGTCATTTGCAGAGAGGTGGATAGGCCTAGAGTCTGTCATACAGAGTGAAGTCAGAAAGAGAAAAACCAATATCATATATTAATGCATATATATGGAATCTAGCTCTGAAGCTGAAGCTCCAGTGCTTTGGCCACCTGATGCAAACAGCCAGCTCATTGGAAAAGACTCTGTTGCTGAAAAAGGTTGAAGGCAGGAGGAGAAGTGGACGACAGAGGATGAGATGGTTGGACGGCATCACCGACTCAATGGACATGAGTTTGAACAAACTCTGGAAGATAGTGAAGGACAAGGAAGCCTGGCATGCTGCAGTCCATGGGGTTGCAGAGTCAGAGATGACTTATCGACTGAACAACAACATGGAATCTAGAAAAATGGTACAGATTAACTTATTTGCAAGGCAGGAATAGAGATGCAGATGTGGAGAATGGACATGTGGACACAAAGTGGGGATGGGGAGGGTGGGATGAGTTGGGAGATTAGAACTGACAGGTATCCACTATCATGTGTAAATAGGTAGCTAGTGGGAAGCTGCTGTATATAGCACAGGGAGCTCAGCTCAGGTGCTCTGTGACGACCTAGCAGGGTGGGATGGTGGGTGAGGGGAGTAGGAGAGAGGTCCAAGGGGGAGGGGTTATATATGTACTTATAGCTGATTCACTTCTTTGTAGAAAGTGAATGCAACGTTGTAAAGCAGTAGAAATCAAGGCAACAATGTAAAACAATTATACTCCAATAAAAGGGGGGTGCAGTTTCCTTGAGATGGGGAGAAGAGGGGCGGGGCAGTAGCCCTCAGACACATGACTATGGGGTGGTGAGGGCTGGATGAGATGACCTTCTGGGGACCCTTGCAGGCTAGCACACAGACAGAAGTCTCTGCCTACTTGGCAGCACCTAGGGGCATACAGCAGAGAATACAGATGATCAAAGAGGGACAAGGCCTTGCTGTGGTCCAGTTCAAGTAGCCGTCCCCGGGCATTTTAGCCATGGGGAAACTGAAGACAGAGAAGAGGGGAGACCTCTTGTGTCACCCACAACTTCAGAGCTACCACTGATTGGCACTGCCCAGCATGAGTGCCCCAAAACTACACACTTTAAGGGGCGTTCTAATGTCATTTCCATTTTACAGATGGGAACATGAAGGCTCAAGGAAGTGAATCCCTGTCTGAAATGTAGAGAAGGGACAGACATTCTCAGGTGTCCCCAAAGGGAACCCAGAAGTCTTCCAGCTAAACCCACATCACCGTGACCAGTGGCAACTGCCCTGGAGGTTGGCACTAGGTCAATCTCTCCCAGGGTGCCGAGCACCCCTGCATGTTCTGCCCCGGCCCTTAGCCAGGAGCTGGACTTCTTAGGAGGTGGCATAAATAATGGCAGGAGCACAGACCTGAGGGCAAATCCCAACTCCACTCCTTTTTTAACTCACTTTATCCCACTGAACCTCAGTGTACCCATCTGTAAAATGGGGAGTCTTGCCGACACCAACTGCAGAGGGTTACTCTAGAGTTAAATGAGTTGATATAGCCAGGAGGCTTGCCAGAGTTTGGCACACAGTGAGTGCTTCAAAAACGTAGCCCGAACAAACAAACCTGTGCTCCCACAAGCCCTATGTGAGAAGAGCTGGACGGAAGATCATCCGCCAGGAGGGCAGGGAGCCTGGTGCTGCCCCCTGGGATTCGTAACTGGGAAGGAGCGGTGCTCATGGTCTCCACGGGATAATCAGAGAGGACACCACCTTAATTCCACCTCCATCAGACCTCTGCCAGAAGACACGACCCTTTCACCTCATCAATATTCAAGAGCTTAACAAAAAAAGCTATAACTAGGGAAGTCAGAAATAATGGAAAGCAGTATTGATTATTTTATGGTGCGATTAGGGGTAATTACATCTCTCAAATTTTATTTTAATGTTACTTTCTACTAGTTTTAGCCTTTTAAAATTATCCCAAACATCCTCATTTAATGGAACACACATGCCTTCAATTTCAATGTGAAATACTTTTTTTCTGCTAAAGTGTGACCTCAATATATTTGAAAACATAAATTACACCATGTATAAACCATAAAAAATGAATGATGAATTTAATTCTGGTGAAGCGTGAGGGATTGAGGAGGCAGGCGGGCAGAGGTGTTGTTTATCCAGTGCGGAGGGGACAGTCAGAGGCAGGAGGGGACAGTGGGGGACAGAGGGGGTGCCTGACCTTCAGGAGGCACAGGAAAAGGGCTCAGCACTCTCTGGGACACAAGCCAGGGAGGGACCGCTTGCCGCAGTGCCTCAGGTGAGCTTGTGGTCACTTCCCCTGCCCACTTTCCCTGGGAAATGTGTTTCTAAGACCTTGTAGTTGCATGGTCTGACTTAAGCCTCCCAGCCTAGCTCTGCCCATCAGAGATGGTGTGGTGTGGTCACTAATGTGCTGTTGCTCCATTTTATTAGTTCCATTATACAGATGAGCAAACTAAGGCTGAAGGAATTCAACTAAAGTAACTTGGGGAGCAAGTGCTGGGGTTTTGACACTGGCCACAAAGCCAGAATTGGGGGACTCTGCAGCCTGAGAGCTTCCAGCTGTCAGAGAAGAGCCTGTAGGAACTGCATCCCCATGGTCCTAAGGGCAGAGTGGTTGAGGACTGATACTTTGGAGTCAGAAAGCCCTGGGTTCAAATCCTGGTCCCCTTGTACTGATGTGAAGACTCTCGGTCACTGTAAAACCCCCAGCAAGTTATTTCTGATCCTCCTTTGCCAGGGTTTGAGGTTGGGGCTTAAGGGCAGGAATGTTTGGCCCCAGGGATGGGGGTTTTCAAAATGTGGGCAGGGATTTCTCCTATGCCCTCAGGGCTTGCCTCTAAACTTCAGCTCTGGGCTTTCAGACTTCCTGAATATTCCTCGTCCCCAGGTGACTGGCAACTCATTATTTGGGGGGAATGACTGCCACCTCCCCTAGATTGTGTGCCCTCAGAGGGCAGGGACCAGCTCTCTTTGTAGCTGTATCCTTGGCAACATCACATCGTGGGAACTTGAGAAATCTGCCTGAATGAAGTGCTCTGGTCAACTGGGGACTGCGTTGCTAATTTCAATGGTCAGTTTTCAGCCCGTTGGCAGCACAGTTCACAGGATGCCTCTACTCTGGAACACTCTCCTGCCTTGGCTTCCCACCTCCCAGCTGGCGCCTTACTTTCTGCGTGTTTCCTCCTCCCCTCTTCACCTTGGGTCCATCCTCAGGCTTTCTCTTCCATAGCCACCCTCAGGACAACCCCATTCTACTTGCACATTAATGTCCATCTAGATTAATGCTGTCCAATAGAAATAGCATGCAAATTTCTTGGGCAATTTAATATTTGAGGGTACCTACATTTATTTTTAAAGAAAACGGAAAGGTAAATACTGTATTTTATCTAAGCAAATATATCCAAAATTATTCCATTATCATTCCAACTTAAAAAAAAAGCAACAATGAGCTATTGCAGTTTTTTTTTTCATCCTAAGCCTGTGAAACCCAGTGTGCATTTTACATGTATGTGCTGTGTAGTGGCTCAGTTGTGTCCAACTCTTTGCGACCCCAAGGACTGTAGCCTGCCAGGCTCCTCTGTCCATGGGGATTCTCCAGGCAAGAATACTGGAGTGGGTTGCCATGCCCTTCTCCAGGGGATCTTCCCAAACCAGGGGTTGAACTCCAGTTTCCCGCATTGCAGGCAGATTCTTTACCATCTGAGCCACCAGGGAAACCCTTTTACATGTATAGTCCATCTCAATCAGACCAGCTGCATTTCAAGTGCTCAGTAGCCACATGTGATGCCTGGCCACTGTGTGGGGCAGCTAAGGTTTCTACACTGATTCTTTCCAACCCATACCTCCAGCCCAGACCTCACATTTCAGCGGACACTTACTCATACTCAATACCTTTATTCAGAGGCCCGAGGGCTATCTCAAACGCCAGACTTCCAAAGCTGAGCTCCTGTTCTTCCCCCCACCAGCTCCACCCACAGCCTTCCTGCCTCTATTAATAGAAGCTCCAGCCTTCCAAGGCTCAGATCAAAATCGTCAAAGTGACCCTTGACTCTTCTTCCCCCTCCAACTCTCCCCACTCATCCGATCTATCAGCAAATCCTATCTGTTCTGTCGTCACAATACATCCAGAATCTGACCACTTCCCACTTCCTCCACTGCCGCCACTTGGTCCAAACCACCAACACCTCTCACCTAGATAACTCCAATCACCTCCTATCCGGTCTTCCTGAGTCCACTCTTGTCTTGGACCCTACCAAAGACGCAAATCCCAGAGTGATCCAGTAAAAGCATAAGTAAGCACCCGTCCCACCTCATAACCCTTCAATACCACCCATGGTGAAAGTTCAAGTCTGTAAATTTCAATACATATAAACACATCCCTGCCTCAGGACCTTTGCACTGTCTGTTCCCTTGGCCCAGATGGACTTTCTCGTAGATACCTACAAGGTCAATGCTCTCATCTCCTTTGAGTTTTTGCTGAATTATCACCTTTTAATTGAAGTCTTTCTTAATCTTTCTATTTTCTATTTTATTTTATTTATTTGGTTGCACTGGGTCTTTGTTGCTGCGAGCAGCCTTGCCGTAGTTATGGTGAGTGGAAGCTATACTCTAGTTGTGGTGCATGGGCTTCTCATTGCAGTGGCTTCTCTTTTGCAGAGCACGAGCTCTAGGGCACAGGCTCAGTAGTTGTGGCTGGAGGGCTTAGTTGCTCCGTGACACGCAGAATCTTCCCAGACCAGGAATCAAACCCACATCCCCTGCATTGGCAAGCAGATTCTTATCCACTATACCACCAGAAGAGTGAAAGTGCTACTCACACAGTCATGTCTGGCTGTGAAACCCCTGGACTGTAGCCTGCCAGGCTCCTCTGTCCACGAAATTCTCCAGGCAAGAATACTGGAGTGGATACCATTCCTTTCTCCAGGGAATCTTCCCGACCCAGGGATTGAAACTGTGTCTCCTGTACTGTAGGTAGATTCTTTACCATCTGAGCCACCAGGGAAGCCCCTTAATCTTCCTATTTTAGATTGCCACTTTTCTCCTCATCTCCCACCTCTCCTTTATTCTCTTTTATTTCTAACACATAAATAATTTACCTATTTATTTTATTGACTGACTGCCTCTACCACTGGAATGTCAGCTCTGCGAGGCCAGGAAATTTTGTCTTTTTGTCTGTTTTATTCACTATTCCTCCCCAGCAGTGTCCACATGCATGGTGCCTAGCCTGTGTTAGGCATCCATAAATATTTGATGGAGAATGAATAAACATTCAGTACCAAGTGGATAGTCATTTGAACCAAGACTATTTATTGAATTCTGTTTTTTTGAAATGTCACCTTTATTAGAAACTAAATTTTCATGTAAACATGGAACTGTTCCTTTCCATTGATTGATTTATCTAATCTCATTCCAATACACTTTTAATTACTATGGCTTTATATTCTGCCAACTGTTAGAGCTATTCACCTTTGAAATTTCTTTTTTAATATTACTACACATTTTCTTTTTCATATGAGCTCTACAAGTGGACTATCACATTTGACAATAATTTATGCCAGGAACTTTACTGAGACTGCATTAGATTTATTAATTCACTTAAGAATTATTTCAATATTGTCATCACATCCAAAATATATCTCTCCATTTTTAAATATAAAACTACTAGAGGAAAATATTTTCATATTCTCTGAATAGGAACAACAAGACATGAAACCCAGAAGCCAAAATTTAACATTTCCATGTCAAAAAGATTATCAGCAGGCTGGGAGAAAGACGATTAATATCCAGAATATATAAAAATAGTCCATTAGAAAAATGGACAAAAAATAAAAACAGACATTTCACAGTAGATGAAATTTAAATGGCCAATAATCATATATTTTTTTAAGTTTACATTCAGTAATCAGGTAAATGAAAATTAAAACAGCAATGAATTTTCTGTTTTGTTTTTTGCCTGACAAATTGGCAAAAATTAAGGAGACTGGTAATATTGAGAGATGGTAAAGATGTAACTAAAGAGTACTCTCATACAATGCTGGTAAAGGCATACATGACTCAAGATTTGAGAGAACAATTTGTTAATATCTATTAAAATTTTTAAAAAATGTTCACCCAACAACTCTCTTTCTAGGGTTTTCTTTACCAAAAAGACTCACTTGAGTGCACAGAGACGTGTGTGAGGATGTCTATTACCTAGTTTATAATGGAAAGCATTTTTGAAAAAGCATAAATGTCCATCAGTCAGAGATTGGATAAATACTTATAGCACAGTCAAACTATGAAAGCTTGAATAGGTACTTAGAATTAGTGAGGTAAAGCTATAAAAATCTATACAGATCACAGAAAGATCTCTGTAACATACTGTCAAGTACAAAGAAGCAAGTCAGAACAATAAACATGGTATGATGCCATTTACATAAAAGATAATTAAGATATCTGAAAAACTGGCAAAAGGCTTGAACAGACACTTCTCCAAAGATATACTAATGTCCAAAAAGCATGGGAAAAAATGCTCAACATCATTAGCCATGAGGGAAATGCAAATCAAAATCACAATGAGATAACCACTTCACACCCACTAGGAAAGCTATATTTGAAAAGGCAGATGACAGCAAGTGTTGGTGAAGATGTGGAGAAATGAGAGCCTTCATATATTGCTGGTGGGGATGTAACTGGGTGCAACCACTTTGGAAAACAATCTGGCAGTTCTTTAAAAGGTTAAACATGGAATTACCATATGACCCAGAATATACCCCAAAGAAATGAAAACAAAACACAAAAACTTGTATATGAATGTATGTAACAGCATTATTCACTATGGCCGAGAAAGTAGAAACCCATACGTCCATCAACTGATGAATGGATAAGTAAAATGGTATAGCCATAAAGTGGAATATGATTGGGCAATACAAAGGAAAGAAGTATTGATGTATGCTACAGCAAGAATTAACCTTGAAAACATTATACCTAAGTGAAAATGCTTATTCGCAAGAGACCACCTATTGTATAGTTTCACTTATATCAAATATCCAGAACAGGCAAATGCCATAGGACTAGAAAGATTTGTGGTTGCCTGATGCTGCTGGTTATCGTCAAGCTGTGTCTGACTCTTGCCTAGGGCTGAGGAAACAGGGGACTGGAGAGTGGTTGCTAGTGGGTATGGCAATTCTTTGAGGGGTGATGAAAATGTTCCAAAACGGGTGTGGTTGCACAACCTGAACATATCTAAAACCACTGAACTGGACACTCTAGTGGGAGAACTGTATGATATGCAAATTATATCCCAATAAAGCCATTTTTTTAAAAATTAAAAGATAATTAAGATTTTTGCATATGATACTTTCTAACTAACTAATCACAGTCATGGGCGTAGACTCCTGCCCACAATCCAGTCTCCTTTAAAATCATGGTGAACAATCCGTGATGGACAAAATACCAACATTCTAAATAAAACAGTATATACTATTCCCAATTTTTCTTTAGCCATAGGCTCCAACATGGCTCAGTTGAGCAGTTACTGATCTCGTCTTTAAATCGTTGGTATTTTCTTCACTACTGAATTTTTTGCATTAATTTTTCTTTTTTAAAACTATTGCATTAAAGTATTTTTTTAATCTTGGTTTCTGAGAGGTGTTTTTTTTCCCCCTGATGTTCCTTAAGTTCTGCACCCAAGTGCCTCATTCGCCCCACCTGTGTCTCGGTTCTGGATCCCAGAACTCGTGCCCCTGGCCTTGGCCTTGTCCCCAAAAGACCCACCTGGGACGCCCAGGCTCTCAGCCGCTAGAAAGTGGGGCGGGAAGCTGCAGTGTCGTGTCCCAGGCTGTGGACAAAGGCCTGGGACGGCTGAGCCGTCCTCCCCAAGACCTGGACAGGGAGGGAGAGACGGAGAAACAGGAGATGTAGGAGGAAACCGAACCAGAAGAAGAAGAGAGAGAGCTAAAGAGACAGAGACAGAGGAGACTGGAGAGTCGGGGCGCGCCGGGGGAGGCGGAGAGGAGCCGGGCGGGCGCGAGCCCGAAGGTCGCCCCTCCCCGCGTCCAGCCCGCCCTCGCCCCCACCCCTAGCGCGGGAGGCCCCGGAACGACCGTCTGAGGCGCCCGGGGGAGGGGGCGCTCCCGGCCGCCCGCCGCCTGATGCGTATCGATCGGCGCCCGGGGTCGGCGCGGGGGCACCAGCTGCTGGCGGGCGGGGCGACCGCACATTAGCGCGGCCGGGGACCACTCCCCGGAACGCGGGCCGGGCAGCCCATTAGACGCCCCCGGCCGGCCGGCCGCGCGACCACCGAGCGGGCGGGGCGAGGCTGGCTCCGCCGAGGCGGCCCCTGCGGCGGGCGGGCGGCTGCGGGGACGAGAGGGGATGCAGGAGCCTCCGAAGCCCCACCTCGGCCCAGGGCCGCTGTTTCCTCTGTTTCCTGAACTCCCCTCCCTCCTCTAGGCCTTTGCACGTGCTGTGCCCTCTGCGGGGACGAACCCCTCATGCTCCTCACCCAGCTGAACGTCACTCTTCCTTGGCCTCTTGCTTGGAGGTAGATTCCTTGGGAAGCCTTCCCTGATCCCCACCCCACCCCACCCCCCGACAAAGGGCGCCCACCTTTGTACCGACCTCCTGAACAGCCCCCATGAAACCTGGGGTCTAGTCATTGGGATCAAGGATTGACCACCCCAGAGGGTCTGTACTCCTGATGCCAAGAGCCAACTCACTGAAAAAGACCCTGATGATGGGAAAGATTGGGGGCAAGAGGAGAAGGGGGCAACACAGGATGAGATGGTTGGATGACATCACTGAGTCAATGGACACGAGTTTGAGCAAACTCCAGGAGATAGTGAAGGACCAGGAATCCTGGCGTGCTGCAGTCCAAAGAGTGCAGCGACTTAGTGACTGAACAACAAAGAGGGTCTGTGAGTCTTGGGTAGGAGGGGCGCAGCTGGGCTTCTCCCTGGGTAGTATATTGGGGATCCTGACACCAGCAGTGCCCCCCAACTGGCACACCTATAATGAAGGAATTAACACCAGAGCTAATCAGGAGGCCAAATCTGGAAAGCCCACGAGGATCTTTGGCTATGGCCTCTCCTCCCCCTATTTATCCTTGGAGGACACTGTTGGGCAAATCAGAGTCCATTCTAGTTCTTCTGCTTAATGGCTGCATCACCATGGGCAAGTTGTTTAACCTCTCTGGGTGTGCATTTCCCCACTGACAGCTTATCAAGGTCTGTATTCTAATTCCTGCTCCTGCAGGAGACCCCCAGAGATCTGTACCCAAGCCGGAGAGGGGACTGGAAACCCCATAACGTGTGGTTGCAAAGAGCTTGAAATGCTCCAGTGGGGAGTGGGGCATGCAGGAGAAACAGGTCACCCTCACATGCTGCTGGGGAGCGGTGTCGGGGATGGGGGACTTTCTGGCCCCAGTGACTTCCGCGCTATCTTAGGACTCTTTTCTCATCAACCTCATTTTTCTTCTATGTGTCACTTCTTCCTTGACCTCACTTCCCCCTCCAACTACCACCCTATTCTCTGCCCCTTACCCAGTAAGATTCCATGAAAGAGGTCCCTGAGCCCACTCGTCTCTAGTCCCTCTCTTCTGAACCCACACCATGCAACTGCTCTGATCCATGGCGCCAGTGACTCCATGTCACTAAGCCCAATAGCAGTCAATTCTTAGCTCTCGATTTACTGGCCCCCTTCAGTGCTCAGGACCCAGGTGGTCACTCTCTTCTCCTTGGAATCCTTTCCTCCCTCCGCTGGTTCCCTCCCACCTCCCCAGATGCTCCTTCCTGTCTCCTCTGCAGTATCAGAAGCTCAGTCTTCTGACTCTTTTCCTTGTATCCCCCTCCCTCCATGATCCCTCCTCCCAGTACCATGGCTCTTTGAATACCAATAGTTTGTATTTGCTGACACTCTTTGTATTGCTGACACTTCCCAAATGGGTCTCTCTGGCTCACACCTCTCCCGGGTGCTCTGGTCTTGTCCATACATCTATCACTCAACATCTTCACTTGGGCAACAGGCAGACCTGCGTCTAACTCATACAGCCCTTTGCAGTTAGAAGAAAGTACTTTTCTTAAGTAATTAACAAAGCAGCTTCATACTATGTATTATTCTGTCTGACTGTAGGCAAGCTGGCCAGGAGAAAGCAGAATGCACCTGCCTGTTCCAGGTTCTGCTGGGCAACCCCAGATTCGCTCTTGTATAAAGAGGGAGATGGGAGGGGGAGACAGGGAGGGAGCACTGGCTCTGGGATTTAATCAGCAACATCCACCTTAAGTTCATCTGAATGGCAGGTCCATGAATCAGACTTCTTGTTAAATCTGTGGCCACAGCATATGAGTCCTGTTAGGAAGTGGTGAATCTTCCAGAGCATGGCTGTGCCCCATTACATACCCCCTCTGCTTGACCTGGATCTGCTCGGAAGGACTTTTCTGGGAGCAGCAGCCCTGACTAGGGCTCATATCCACACTCTTGCCCACTTGTACCCAGGCACTCAGGCAAGTCGCACAGTGAACCCTCCTTCCATCACCCCCACCCTATGAGGCGGCTGTAGCAGGTTTAGGGTTGGGTGGGAGTAGGGGGTGGAAATCAGGTTCCTAAGAGACTTTGGTAAACAAGAAGAGCAGCCTCAGTGGATTCCCTGAGTATAACTGCAACAGTATACAGTCCTTCATGCATGTTCAGGATCTAGAAGTTAGACAAGTCTATGAATAGGATGAAGCCTTCTTGGAGATGCTGCCCTTGTACAGTGTACAACCTGTGCAACCTTACATGGCAGTCCTACTAACAGGTCCCTGTATTATTCAGGATAGGTTAAATTATGTTGTGATGGCAAATAACATCTGAATCTCAGTGTGTCTTAGAACAACAAACATTTATCTCTTTGTGATGACACATGTCCAGGGCAGGTGGGCAGAGGGCTCTCCTCCACTTAGGGTCCCAGGTTGAAGGAAGTTCCACCAAATTCCAGAGAGAGCCTTGGCAGGAGACCAGAGAGCTGGAAGTGATTAAAGCCTCAGCCCGGAAGTTAAACATTTCACTCCTGCCCACAACTCTCTGGCCGGAGTTCATCCCATGGCCATGTCTAACTTCAGCGGAGCAGGAAGTACCATCCTCCTGTATGCCAAGTAGAGAACAGGATACCAGGCTGGCAATGATGGTCCCCAGGTTTTCTCAGCTGTTCTAAATATATCTCCTCCTCTCCAGGGTTCAAGATACAGACTTTGGAGGCATCCATGATTTCCCTTTCTTTAAAAAAAAATTCCACAGCCAAGTGATTTGCAAATCCTGTCAACTCCATTTTCAAAATATATCCAGAAGGAAACTACTTCTTACCCCACCCCTCCACACACATACCACCAAGCTGGTCTGAGCCTCTTTTATCACCAGCCCTGCTGCCACAGGGCCCTCCTCACTACTACTTTTGCCTCCTATAGAGATTCTCCACCCAGTAGCCAGCGGGATCCCATTAGAGATAAGCTGGACCACATCACTGCTCGGCTCAAAGCCCTCCGTCGCTCCCATCTCCCTCAGAGAAAAGTCAAAGTCCTTACAGTGGCCCTCAGAGCCCCAAGATCTGTGCCCCCTCCATACCTCTCTGACCTCGCTGCGCCACCCTCCATCTCTCACTCTAGTCCTGCCCCGCTGGCCTCCTTGTGCTCCCCAGACAGACGGCTCACTCCAACCTCAGGACCCTTGCGCTTGCAGGTCTCCATCTAGCATACTTTCCCCTCAGATCCCAGTCTAGCTCCCTCGCTCACCTCCTTCAAGACTCTGCTCCAATGTCTCCTCTGTGAGGCCTTCCCAGCCTCCTTATTCCACAGTGCACATCCACCTCTGTGTTCCCATTCTGTTGTTTTCCTTTGCTTGTTTTTGGCCCGGACACTTTCTAACTTCCAAAAACACAAGGATTTCACTGACTGTGTTTACCATCTGTCTCCCCAGCTAGAAGATAGGGCAGAGATTTTTATCTGTCTGGTTCTCTGCTGTGTATTTATCATCTGTAATAGTTCCTGGCATATATAGTAGGTGCTCAGTAAACACTGCTGAATGGGTGAACAAACCAAAGTGTGGTATAGTGACTGAGAGGTCAAGCCCTGGAACCAGACTACTGGTAGTGTCCAGAGACCAGCTTTGCCATTTACTATCATGTGATTCGAGATAATTCATTTAGTTTCCCTGACCTTTGGTTTGTTCACCTGTACAATAGAAATAACAATAGCTCCTACCACGTGGAATTATACATTTCAGTGAGCTAATGCATTTAAAGCTGTCCAATACCTGGCAAAGATATGCTTGGCATATGTTGGCTATTACTATTTTAAAATATTGACCTTCTAATTTTATAAAGAAATAACCAGAGGTTCTGATTATGGGGCAAAGATTTACATAAAATTGTGTTCATCATGAAGTTCTTTTAATAGTAAAAAATTGGAAACAATCTAAATTTCTAAGAAGGTAAGAGTTATTAAATAAAATATGATACACCCTTTGAAGGAATACCAGGCAGCCAAATATTCAAGTTCTCAAAGAATATTTAATGGCATGGGGAAATGTTCAGAGCCTACTGCTAAGTGAAAAAACAGTATATAATTCTTAAATTGAGTGGTGGATACCCGGCTGTTTTATTATGGTTCTTTAAACTGTACATATACTTTTATATGTATTAAGTAATTCATAAAAATGCAGGGAAGAAAGATATAAAGATACCTTATCCCAATTTAAATTTACATGTTTTTATGCACCTTCCTGGGCTTCCCTGGTGGCTCAGATGGTAAAGAATCTGCCTGCAATGCAGGAGACCTGGGTTCGATCCCTGGGTTGGAAAGATCCCTGGAGAAGGGAATAGCAACCCCACTCCAGTATTCTTGCCTGGAGAATCCCCACGGACAGAGGAGCCTGGTGGGCTACAGTCCATGCGGTCGCAGAGTCAGACATGACTGAACAACCAGGCACAGCCCAGCATAGCACATGCACCTTCCTACACTTTTACACATGCAGAGAAAATAAAAAGACTGAGAAATAATGCACCAAAATGTTAACAGTGGCCAGGTATTGAAAGACTTAAACAATCTTTCCTATTCTTTATTATATTTTCTAGATTTCTTGCAACAAACACGAAAAAACTGAAATGCCTTAGTAATCAGGAAAAGGTGGGGATGGGGAAGGTTAAAGATTCAGGTTAGAGTTTCCCAAACTGCGCACTGGTAGATGATCACTGAAACATAAGTTCCATAAGGTCAGAGCAAGGAGACCACAGTAGGGTGAAGGGAAAACAAGAAGTTTCATCCGTGCAGGAATCTCAGAGCCTTCACTGTAGCACAGGTGACAGCTGTCAGTAAGATGGGGGTCCTTGCTGCACAAATCCCTGGGTATGAACTGGCACTAGGGGTGCTTGTTGCCACCCTCAGCCCCTATGGGGCCTCTGTGCTGGCCTCCCCAGGCTTCCCAGACAGGATTTAGAGCCGGGACCTGGGTCTGCCCCTTCCGGTCTCTTTGCCAAGCTTCTGTCCATCCGTGATGTCCTTTCTCTGGGCAAACCCACCCCCACCCTCAGGGCCTCTCTCTCCCCGTGGAAGCCTAGAGCGACCTAGCTCCCTTGAGCTCCAGTGGCAAGGACTGAGTCACCAGATTGGGTTGGCAGGGTGGGGGAGGGCGGCAGTTATTGATGCCTCCACAATGATTTTGCGATTGTACTTGGTTGAGGGAAGCCATTTATCCTCTCAGCTGACCTGCAAGGACCCTGGAGGCCAGGCTGCCTCTGGAGGCTTCCCCAGGCCTCACAGGGCACCCAGCACAGCCTTGACACATGCAGGAAGCCCAGCGCCTCCTTGCTGCCCTCCGCTCCCAGAGGCTGCCTCTGTTCCCTCTCCCAAGCCAAGACACTTAGCTGACACCAAGCCTCGCAGGGCCCCATCCCCCCAATTCCTGCTCCCCTCCTTTCCGAAGATCCCCCCATCCCCTCTCCAGAAAGCCCCCTGGGGTGCTCACTGCAGGCAGGAAGGACCCCCTTCTCGGGCACTGCTAGAAAGAGCTGTTTCTCCGAAAGCACATCTGTGCCAGGCCCAGGGGCACCGAGACAAGTGTGACACACGGAGGAACTCCGGCCTGTTTTTCTGGAACTGAGTCACGCGGAGTCTGAATCACTTCCCTTTCCTAGGTTTCGGTTTGCTCATCTCCCCAATAGAAAGGGGGGAAAAGATCCCGTTTTTGGTCACTGAAGACCCTGCTGTCTCTGTGTACATCCCCGGACTGGTCTGGAAGGAGGTGGTTATTCCTGCCCTGTGTCTTCTTGGGGGACACGGGTCTGTGTGAGTACAGTCCTGCGACAGAGCACGCCTGTGTGAAGTGTTCATTTCTGCGGGTGTGGTGTCTCAACAACCTGACTCTGGCCCTGTGACTTCCGGGTGTGTGTGCATCTTTGGGTCACAGACAGATGGTGGTCAAGTGGCTCCGAGTTCCCTGCTTTCTCACTAGGCCCGTACTGAAGTCTACAGGGCTCTGGGCCTGGATCACGAGGCCAGAGTCCCAGTCAGGCTGGAGTCTGCTGGGGATTGTGGGGCAGAACTTCATCCCCGCATTCCTCCAGTCCCCCTCCAGAGAGACCGCACAAGATCCCCACCAAGCAAGGCAGGGCTGAGGGGCCACCCCTCCCAGCACACCTGTTCCCTGGAGAAATGTGGTCCCTGAGCCCAGCCAGCCGCATCCTCTAAGGCGCTGACCGTGAGCCCAAGGTGTCAGAGGTCCCCCGCAATACTGTTGGGTCACCCCCGCCATGGCCCAAGACTCGCTGTGGAGTCCCCATAGGGCCCTCCCTGTCCCCCCACAACTGGGCTGAGCAGCTGGGGAACACCTCCCGCCCTGCCTACAGGGACCTAGCTTTGACTCGCAGCCACAAGCAAATGGAGTGAGGACCCCTGGCGCCCTGGCTCCCCCCTGGTGGCCGCTCTTCCCGCAAAATCAATCATTCTGCCACTGTGTTTTCGGGAAGTGGGGGGGGGTGGCGCGGGCAGGAGACTCGCAGGGCACGCACTCCCTGGTGGGGTGACACCAGTGGGGAGCACTCCCAACAGACCCCCGTCCCCAGCTCCAGGCCCCTTCCCTGTTGGCCAAACCACACCCTGAGCCCAGGGGTAGTGTGGGTGGGAGTTACCCCAGGGGTGCTGCCGAGGGTGGGATGGATCACCTGGGCAGAACATGACCCCCGGAGGCGGGGGTGGAGGGCTGTAAGGAGAAGGGTGAGTGTCACTGCGTAAGCCGTGGTAGGTGTCTCCAGAGGGAAGTTGGACCTGATTTGCTCATTCATGGGTTCAGGCGCCTTCCCCACTCCCCGGCAGATGGGGGAGGTGATTGTTGAGGAGCCCTCTCAGCCCTCCAGGAGCCGGCAGGTTATGACCCGGGAGTCTCAGCTGTAGGTGTTGGGTGGGCCAGGGTGAGGAGAAAGAGCCCCAGGCACCTCCTCCACAGTTGACCTCGGCTGCCTGGATCTCACCAGGAGAGAGCCAGCTCCCCACCCAGAGGAGGGTGACCTTGCCAGCTCCTCTTGGGTTACAGGGAATGCCCCATGGTTGGGGAACAGATGAACTATCAACCCTCCACCCTCCATTCCTACCATCACTGCTAATAAAGACACGATCAGCGCCTAATGTTTACAAAGAGCTTTAGCAGATGAAAAGTGCCTAGTGAGGGTGGGCAGGGCAGCAGGCACTGTTGTTTCCACACCCATTTTACAGATGAGGAAACTGAGGCTCAGAGCCGTCCACCTGTTTGCACATATAAGCAAATGGCAACAGTTTAGGCTCAGTGGTAAAGAATCCACTTGCCAATGCAGGAGACGAGGGTTTGATCCCTGGCTGGGGAAGATCCCCTGCAGTAGGAGATGGCAACCCACTCCAGTATTCTTGCCTGGGAAATCCCATGGACAGAGGAGCCTGGCGGGCCACAGTCCATAGGGTCGCAGAGTTGACATGACTGAGCATACAGCACAGGGTAGCTAGAGGCCTGTGATGAGAGGTGAAGCGATGAACGGGCCAGAGGACCGTCTCTCGGGAAAGGTGTTCTCCTGGGACGAGCCCTGGATGAGGAGTCCCGAGGCCTGGGTCCAGCCCTAGGTCCTGCACTGGCTCGCTGAGCAAGCTTGATCTCCTCCCTGGGCCTCTACTTCCCCCTCTGTAAAATGGAGTTAATAATCTCTGCCCGGCCCTTCTTGTGCGATGTTGCAGGGACCAAACCAGTGTGACTGGCTGGGAATGGGCTTCAGAAACGTCAGGGAGCTGCCAGCACCCAGGAGTCATCAGCCCACGTCTGCCTTCCAGCAGCTGTGTGCCCAGAAGGAGGCAACCCATCTGGACCCTGGGTCACAGAACCCGGAATTTGCCCAGCTCCGAGTCCCAGAACCACACACCTCTGAGCCCATTGGGCTCGCCCATCTCTCTCTTCTCCAGGCTTCAAGGGATGAGGTGGGAACAGGATATGGCAGCCCCAGATCCAGCAGGAGCTCCTGCCTTAGAACCCGGGTTGCAGAGGGGGAGCGTGGGGAGTCCAGGCTGCCAATGTGACTATTAGCTGCTGTGAACTAATTTGATGGTGCTGATAAAGGCTGGCCTGCCCGGGGCCCTGGAGCCCCACCCAGCCCCCCACTCCACCCCCGCTGATAACATCGAGGCTGAGTTGTCCCGGCTCCATTCTGGGTGATGAAATCCCAGCTCAGTCGGGCTGGCTAGCGCTGCAGTTACCAAATCACTATAATTGAGATTAATTTGGGTGCCTGATTGGGTCAGCCCTCACAGGCACCTATTAATTAGTAGGGGAGGCTCAAAACCCCAACAGCTGGGCCCTATACCCAGCAGGAGCCAGGGCCTTGGGATGCTGAGGGGGGCGGGCGCTGAAAGATTGGTGGGCAAGATGAGGGCAGTGTGGCAAACTGGACAAAACCTCCCCACCCATACTGCTCCCTCAGACCACCCCATCCTGAGCTCTTCTTCCCCTACCGAGGAAGGAGGGGATAGCAGACCTTTGACTCAGATCCAAAGGCAGTTTTGGGTCTCCAAGGGTTAAAGGGCTTATTACAGGGGTGGGGAGGTGGGGAGGAGGGGTGGGGGGGGCGGCTCAGAAGCTTCTTGGACATCAAACAGCTCTTGCAAAACTTCCAGATGAGTTAAGTGCAAATGAATTTGAAACAGACAATGAGGTTCCCTTTATCGACACCTGGGCAGAAAAATGAAGGGAAAATTGCCCAAGGGGGAGCTCATTTAGGGATATATGTATTTTTTTTTCCTGAACCCAAAACACACAGGGAAAAACAAACCCACCCGTCTACAGCGGCTACAAAATGTGCCAGAGGCAGGCTGGCACGTCCTGACTCAGAGCTGGGCTGGCAGTGAGCTGGGCATACACGTGAGGCCTGGGCACACGCATGTGAGTGGAGAGTGACAACAGACTTGTGGAGAGTTGAGAGCTCTGGGCACACATGTGTGCAGTGGGGTAGGGCCCCGGGAATGCAGCGCAGCCCAGGCTCGCTGGTGGAGGGTGAGGGCACGCGTGTGTGGGCAGCTGGAAGGAGGCCAGATGGGGGTGGGGGTTCAGGGTCGCCTGGGGTGAGGGCCAGAGCCCCAGGGCTCCCCAAGGTGGCGGCAGCAGGGCTCCCCCATCACATGAGTGCTCCTGGCCAGGGCGGAGGGGGGACCCCCCCATTGCCTGGCAGGTGCCCCACCCGCCCCGCCCTACTCACCTGACTTGCTCCAGTTAATTGCCTGGGTGTTTTATTTTTTCCCGGTGAATCTCACTGAGGGACAAAAGCAGGTTCTGAGTCACCAGGAACTGGCCCCCGCTTCCGCCCACTCTGAAGTCTTACCCTTGCCCCCACCCCAAGTACCTGAGGACCTTGAGGCAGCTGGGGCCTGGCCTAGGGTCTGGGAGGTGTTCCCACTACTGACCAGCAACCCCCCCACCCTGGGGCCCAGGGCTTGTGACCTCCCCAGGGGGCCTAATGGAGCAGCCTCCCCACTGCAGCACATTTGCAATTCATGGCTCCGGCTGAGATTGCATTAGGGCCCGGCTGTCACTCGTGATGAATGTCGCTTGTTTTCCAGAAAAAAACGGGCTCTGGATGCAGAGTGACAGTGCTGAGAGAGGTACCCAGTCCTTCCCTGAGCTGAGGACCAGGGCGTGGCCTGCATCCTCAGATGCTGGTCAGTGGCCTCGGACCTTGACCGGTCCGTGGGGCTCTCGGGGGTCCCTCACATCCTTTCCTGTTCTCCAGGCCCTTGGTGTCACCTGCCCTAGGGAGTTCCCCCAGCAGCCCTGCTGGAGGGGACTCTGAGTGGCTCCATTTGACAGATGTGCAAACTGAGGTTTGCAGGAGGGAAGTTGAGGAAAGTGTGTTGACTGGAGGTGAACTGGAGAGTGGTTCAGGGGTCCTCGGACACAAGGGGGTTTCCTGAGGATGAAGGCCTGGGAGACTTAGGAGCGAGATCGATTGAAGGAGGAAGAGGATGAACCACTATGGGCTCTGCTCTCCCTACTCCATCCTATCTGCAGAGGTGAGGGCCATCCCAGGGATGGGAGCTGCTGTTCATGTCCGCTCACGCTCTGCCCTCTCTCTCCCTGGCAACTTCCTTCCTGTCCAGAAGAGGGGAGTCCCAGACCCGAGGCTCGGGGCACTGCCTCTCCCGAACCACTAGCTTTGATAGAGGCATACTGCCCCAACCCCAGGCGCACAACCAGGTCGGCAAGAGCCGGGAACTGGGGTGCAGGAATTAGTTGAAGATCTCAGCTGGAGCTCCTCCAGCATGTTCTCCACCCCCAGCCTCTCAAAGAGGCAGCATTCCCCAGGCCTTTTGGAACAGAGAAGCCCAGAGAGGCCTCCTTGATGACCTGCTGTGGCTCAAGAGTTCAAAATAACTTCCACTTTCCCAAAATTTCCCACATTTTATCCTGTTTCACCTTGGCTCCTGCCCTTACCATCTAGGAGCCCCAGCCTGGTAGGGCAGCTGACAGAAAAATGATTCCATCCATGAGGGTCTATTCAGGCCTGGTTGGTTGGAAAAAGAACAATAGCTCATCTGGGGGCAGCTTGTATCTCTTTCACCTCTGTGATCTCACAGTTTAGCCCAAAGCAGGTGGAACAGGCAGAGCCCCTATCACAGGTGAAGACCCTGAGACAGAGTGCTAGTGGCAAAAGGCATATACCTTACCCTGTGCAAAATAGATAGCCAGTGGGAAGTTGTATAACACAGGGAGCTCACCCAGTGGGATGGGGTAGGCGGTGGGAGGGAGGTTTCAGAGAGAGGGGACTTATGTTTACCTATGGCCGATTCATGCTGCTGTGAGGTGGAAACCAACACAACACTGTAAAGCAATTATCCTCCAATTTCCATTTTTTAAAAAGGCAGAGGCTCTGTCTCGGGTTGTGAGTCCTGGTTTGTTTGCTGTATATTCCTCTCCCTCGAACAGTGCCTGGGCCGTGATAGGAATTTGCTGAAAGAGTGAATGAATGAATGGCCTCAGCGAGAGACTGTGGAAGCTGTGGGCTGCTGGAGAGGCTGAGCCCCAGGGTCAGGTGCTCAGGCCCTTGATGCCCCCTCTCCTGATCTCCCTGTGCCTTTGGCCTGGGAAAGACCACCTGCCGAAACGGCCTCCTGGGTTTCCCTGTGGCAAAGTCAGCTGATGCATGTACCCCAAACCCACCCAAAGGGACCCAGGAAATGCAGACCAGAAGAGGAGAAAAAACATATTCTCTGGAGGGGTCTAGAGCCCAAGTTGGACCCCAGATATGCCGTCATAATAGCAGCTACTGTGGCCTACACCAAGCTTATATTTCCTCTCCAGAACAGCCCACCTGCAAGGGAGGTGCTGCCTTTCTCCCCATTTCACAGATGTAGAACAAGACTCGGGCTTCCCAGGTGGTAAAGAATCTGCCTGCCAATGAAGGAGACGCAAGAGACCCAGGTTCAATCCCTGGGTCGGGAAGATCCCCTGGAGGAGGAAATGGCAACCCACTCCTGCCTGGAGAATCCCATGGACAAAGGAGCCTGGAGGGCTACAGCCCTTAGGGTTGCAAGAGTCGGACACAACTGAGCAACTGAGCACACACAGAAGAAGACTCAGACTGAGACAGGTTGGGACTGCAGTCCATGTACCCAAAAACATCCCTGGTGATGACTCTGATCCTCTTGCCAAATCGCTTCTCAGCTCATGAAGCAACAGAGTGCTACTCCTCTTGTGGTCCTCTTCTCCCCAGTTGAAGCTCCTGTGGCATTTTTGTCCAGCGGGGGAAGCCTCACCTCGAATGCTAGAGTCCACTCCTATTGACTGCCTGTCCATCGGTCCCAGAGCAGTCCAGAGACACCACTGCTGTGGGGCATCCCTCACTGTCCAGCATGTGGATTTCATCAGCAACAAGGCCAGAGGTCCAGCTCCGGGTTCCCTTGAGCGACCCTCCCTGGCTCCCCAGGGACCAGGCAGTTTTCCAGAATCAAGAAGTGCCAAGTCCCTGCCCCTTCGCCATATGGGCGGATATTGGCCCTGTCTCCCTCGG
Source organism: Muntiacus reevesi (assembly GCF_963930625.1). NCBI lineage: Eukaryota > Metazoa > Chordata > Mammalia > Artiodactyla > Cervidae > Muntiacus > Muntiacus reevesi. Next base: position 88,919,952 of record NC_089253.1, on the reverse strand, counting down.
CTGTAAACAGCTGCCCGGCAACTCTGGAGCACGTCAGAGGCCATGGCTTAGGGCCAACATCCTACCCACCCTCCAACTGCACCTTCCAAGAGAAGCATTTGTGTGTGCTAAGCCACTTTGGTCATGTCCAACTCTTTGCAACCCTTTGGACTGTAGCCCACCAGGCTACTCAGTGCATGGGATTCTCCAGGCAAGAATTCTGGAGTGGGTTGCCATTTCCTACTCCAGGGGATCTTCCCAACCCAGGGATCAAACCCACATCTCTTATGTCTCCTGCGTTGGCAGAAGGGTTCTTTACCACTAGTGCCACCTGGGAAGCCCCCTCAAGAGAAGCATGGAACCAGGCAACAAGAGCCTTGACTCTAGAGGGAGCTGGCTCTGGGTTTAAATCCCCCTGTTGTCTCAGCTGTGTGTCCTTGGACTGATTACCTCACGGCTCTGAACTCCAGCTTTCTCGTCTGTAAAATGGGCATGACCATGCCTCATATTCACAGTGAGTAAGGGGCTCTCATGAACTATATGCAAAGCACCAGGCACACGGTAGGGGCTTGCTGAGTGGGAGATGGTCTATGACCGTTCTATCGACTGGAGGTGCATTTCAGTGCTCTGAGCCAGTGGGCGCCATCCCCGGGGCCCTGGGTCCCATCCACTCTTGTGATCATCAATCAGCACTGCTGGGCCGGTTCTACAGCCATCTGTCAGCACCAGCTGCTGCCTCCCGCCACCAGGGCACCACACGAGGCCCGGGGGCCCTGCCATACCCTCTGTCCCCCACCCCCACCGCCTCAGCCTGCCTTCGGGCTCCAGCAGCCTCCCCAAATCCCGAGAGCACCCCCTTTATCCTCATCCCAGGGCTTTTCTGCATCCCCAGGGGCTCCTCACCAAGGCCTGGGGCCCAGGGACTGGGCTGGAAGCCCCTCTATTCCCACAGCAGGGCCCCGCCCCTCCTGCCCCTCCGCTGCTTGTACCACATCCTGCCGCAGCCCTGCCTCTATTTCATCAGGCCAAGGATTGCTTTTTAAATAAATCTAAAAAACTCCACTTCCTCCTTGGCAAGTTCATTTTAAGTCATTTTATCTCTTTCCCCCCTATATTTTTCCCAAATAATGTGATTAAGTGACTCAGCGCCGGCTGCCTCTGGCAGGCCTGGCCTCTAATTCAGTTTGAGGACGGCCACCTCTGACCCCACTCCACTCTGGCTAAGAGAACACTTAAGCGATGTCCTACCGCTTCCTACAGAGAGAGGCTGGTGGGGGGGGCGTCAAGGGGTGGGGGCGGCAGCAGGCGGGGGCGGAGGGGGGAAGCGAAACAAACTTTCACATAAAATTATGGTATATGGATAATTGAGAAGTTTAAAAACATGAATCTAATTGTACAGTCCCCGGAGAAACCCATATCGAGCCACCCTATAAGAGGCCTGGAATCTCCCGATGATGATTTATTGCTAAATCCTAGTATTTTTCAATACATTATAGTTTTTAAATTGTGTTTAAATTGAGTGTAGAGGAGCAGAGGCCATTAGGAGATGCAGAAATGATGATTATATTTAAATATTCATGCACGCAGTACCTTATTATTGAATCTGAACACTAACAAAATCAATATTAAGTGCGGTTTGACATGAATTTATTTATGAATTTCGACTTTCTAAGTACTGTATTTTTTCACTCAAAAATTGTGAGTATAATGTAGTAATGATATCAAAACACAGTGTCAGAGAGCATTAGCTGGGGAGGTTATAAACCTCTGGATTAGGGGGCCCCAGATTGCCCTCAAAAGTGCTTAGTACACAAAACCCAATTCTTTTTTTTTTTTTTTTTCCTTCCCTGTTTCTGAATCGTGCAAATCCACATACACTCATCAGAGAAGGCGGCGGGGCAGAGTGGGGAGGGCAGGTGGCTCAGCCGAAGTGGCAGGAGTGGCTGCGGGCGCTTAGCTCATCCAGGATGGGGTGCAGGGGATCCAGGGTTCTCTGTGGGGGTCTCCCTTGACCTCTGGGTCTGCAAAGCAGCCCCCTGGCCAAGGGGTCCAGAGGGTCTCAAGGGATGTGCTGCTCCCACTCCCAAGAGGGGGTTGGGGAGGGGGGGGCACCTGAGGGTCTCTTTATTTCTGAGACTTTTGATTCTGGGGGCAGGGTGTAAACTGGTGGGATCTGGGTCCAGGAAACCCAGACACAAAGAGCTAGAAAGAGAGCTTTTACCCCCCAGATTCTGAGTCGGGTCCCCAAGTGCATACCCCAGGTGGGTCTAGGCCACCTTCTCCTGCTCAGCCTACCAGGACCTGCTGCCTAGATGTGGGCACTGATGCTGGCAAAGGGAATGAGTGTGCCAGCCCCTGCCCTTCCTGGGCCCCCTTCTCGTCTGTTCATCCACAGCATCTCTTTCCTGTGGCCCCTGCCTGCTGCCCCCAAGCCACCCCTGCCAGGAGGCCACCTGCAGCTGCAGGGCTGCCCCAGGAAATCCTTCCAGAGATCTGATGTCTGCTTGTGGGCTTAGGTGACACCCAGCCTGTCCAGTCACAGTGAGCAGTGGTCCCATACATGCCATGACCCATTCGTACATGCCCGGACCTCACGGAACCCTGTGTAGACACACACAGGCGCACATGTACACACAACTAGAGTGAAGACACAGTGGGCGGTGGGAGTGAGACCCCATCCTTTAGGTGGAAAGTGACTTCTGGATCTGTAGTCTTTCGGACAACATGCAACACGCATTTGCAAAGAACTAATACAGAAATACAGTTACTATCCCTGATGTAAGCTGACACCTCAGTCCTCCCCTCATGGTCACACAATCCTGACTCTGATGGTCAGTGGCCACACTATCTTCCAAATAGATCCATGACCCCCCATCCATAAACCCACAAATACTCCACAGCCCGACACTCACCATATGTTGCCTCCAGGGGATTCCCCCCTACAAATAATGTAACACACAAGCCCACACACCTTGACACTCACAACTCCCTACCTCTCCCACACAGAAGTAATCAAATGGGTACACACACTAGCACACACTCTTGAACACAGTCAGACCACCATCATCTTTACATGTAGCCACACACACACTTCAACACACGGACGCCCCAACACAGAGACACCCCCCCCACTTCTGACACCCCAAGTCCTCAGCTCACGCACACGCCTGTCCTGAAGCTGGCAGGGGGCCAGGTGATCAGTACAGTCTGTCCCACCACTGGTGAAGGCAACCTGGGGTCAGGGGTCAAAAAGCACTTAGAAGCTTTGATTCAGAATATTCATCAGTCATTGGGGAGGGGAGATGAAGCCCACACAGGGGGAGGGGGAGGAAAAAAACTCAACCTCGACCCTAAACTCTTTTCCAGTAAATCGATGTATTTTGCTATAATTTTATTAGGAATATAAAAGGAGCCTTTTCAAAAGTGCTTAGGACGCAAAAAAAAGAGGCGGGCGATGGAAACATTAGTCTGTCTGTATTAGCAATCCCATAGTCACATTTTATTGTTACTGTCAGGATGCAAAAGCTGTGCTTAAAACAAAATAATACATAATGTATTACTGAGGCATAAACATCAGCGAGCCGCGAGCGGTCGGCGTTTTTATTTTAAAAAGAAGATGCAAGAAAAAAAATATATCGAGGGACCGAGGGTGGGGGAGGGGTGCCGGCAGCCTCTGGGAATGAGAGTAGAGCTGGGTTCGCAGACCAGGACTGGGGAACCCGAAGCAGGGGTGGGGGCTGACCTCCAGTGATAACTTCAATCATAATGTTCCCCCCCTTTTACAGCTCCCCCAGGAAAAATCTGCCCCCAGAGTAGCTCCAGGTTCAAGGACCTCCCTTCTTCTGGATATATCCTTCTCACCTGTGGTTTATAAAACTCTGGCCCTTTGTCCTTCCCCCACCCTGACCATCACTGTATCCCACGGAAGGAGCTTGGGCAGCTATTCTTGTCCCTATTTTGCGGATAAAGACACTGGGACTCAGAGAAGGACAGTGATTTCTAAGTTACAGAACAAGTGAGGGATGTGGTCAGGGCTAGAATCCAGTGCAGAGCACAGAGTCCCAGTTCAGTGCCCCTCCCACAGTTCTAGCTACCCAGGTGGTGACCCTCTCCAGCCTGGGGTGATCTGCCCCACCCTTGCCCTCTGTAATACATTCTCCGATATCAACAAGTATAATCTTCCAAAATGCGAACCAAACCTTGCCTCTCCTGTGCTAAAATCTTTCAAACACGTTCTCTCCCACCTAGGAAACCATCTGTACCTTGGCAGGGTCCTCCTTCTTCTGGCTCTGACCTCCTTTGCCACATCCTTCCCCTTCCCCCTGCCCAGTGCTCACTCTGCAGCAGATCCACTGACCTTCGATCTCTGTCTTCGCCTCAAGGTCGCTTCTGCCTTAGGGCCTGGACTTCTGTGGTTCCCTCTGCCTGGAAAGTCTTTTCTGGCCTTTTACATCAAATACCACCTCCTCTGAGGAGTCCTCCCAGATTACCCAATTGAAACCTGAACCTCCATCACTTTTTGTCTTATCTCTTTGTTTCTTGTTTATTGCCTATTTTCTCAAAACTAGAGCTTATGTCCCAAGAAGGAAGGGACCTTATTCATTGCAAGGTCTCCGGTTTGTGGCACATGCACAATCAATATGTCCATGGGAGGATGGACAGACTGATGGGTAGGCAGCACTGCCACTTGGATGTCATGGTGGGTTGAGGCTGGAACCCATTTGAGCCTTTTATCCTCCTTCAATCCCCAGAGTTCCCAGGGCAGGCCCAGCTTCCCACGTATGGGGACTCTTCCAGCCCACCAGAGCTAGACCTGGGCACTGCAGCCCACACAGCTGAAAACAGGGTCTCTGGATTTCAGCACCACCTGGACCCAGCACTCCCTATAACACGAGGGGCAGTGCCTCCCCCATCCTGTACCTGACCCTCAAGTTTCTCCCAGCTCTCCTTTGCCCTCTGGGAAAAGTGGCTTTGCTTCCCCACCCCGGGATTCCCCTGTGGGTATCTCCAGTATTCTCTCCTCCATTTCCTGGACCTTTGGTCAGGCAGCTGCTGGGGGGTCAGGAGCATGGCTCTTCCATCCTCCCATGCATCCTGCTCTCAGACCCTAGCTTCTCCCCTCCCAAACCTACCCCAGCCCTCCAAGTCAGCCCCCCTATCTGAAAGCTTCCTCAGAGCCTCTGGCCAGATAGCTCTAGGGCCCCACGGTTCACTCTGGGGGGCCACTGACCCTAATGAAAGAGATTTAGGGAAGCAGTAGTTAAGAGTGGAAAAAGGAAGACAGAGTTTGAATCCTGGGTCTCCTTGCTAGCTTTGTGTCTTGGATACATTGTTTTATCCACCTTGTGCCTCAGTTTCCTCATCTGTAAAATGGGGACAGGAATGATGTCTTCCTCATTGGGCCTTTGCAAGGCTTGTGGGGGAATGTAAGGTAAAGTATGAACATCCTTTAGTACAGAGCTTTGGGGCCACCATGCCATTCAAATGAAGGGCCGTGGGAGCAGGAAGTCCAGCCAGTGCCAGGATGAGGGATGCTGGGACCAGCCCGTCCACCCACCCCCACCCATGAGCCCTACTGGGGCAGCTCCCACTGTCTCAGGGCTCTTGGTGCCACCTAGTGGTGGGTGGGAGCATCAGGGGGCCTGGCGGGGGCAGGGTGGGGCTGTAGATACCAGAGATGGATACCAGAGAGGGGAGAAGTAGTCAGGAGCAGTTATTCACCTGTCTTGCTGGGCACTATCTGGGGCCAGCGTACACTCAAGAGGCCTCCCCACCCCAGGCCTGGCAGCCTTCCTGGGAGAACAGAGCAGGGAGGAGCCACCTCCAGGGCACCCTGTGCCAGCTCAGGAGTCCCCGCCATCCCTGCCAGCCATAGCTCAGATGCCTGTGCTATCATTGAGGGAGAATACAAGTGAGGCAGGGGAGGAGCTGGGAATGTCCTCTGCAGCCCTCAAGTGGCCCAGCCTCCTGCCCATCACATTCCCTCCCTCCTCAGGACCCAGGACAGCAGGAGGTCGTGGGTGTCAGGGCTGGATGACCCTGTCCATTCAGGCACCAAGTCCTTCCATGCAACACATGCCTGTTGAGTCCCTACTGTGTGGCAGGACACTGGGGAAGCAGAGAGAACAAGACAAAACCCTGGGACTTCCCTGGTGGTCCAGTGGCTAAGACTCCAGGTTCCCAGTGCAGGCAGCCTGGGTTGGATCCCTGATCAGAGAACTAGTTCCTATATGCCACAACTAAAGATCCCATATGTTGCGACTAAGATCCAGTGCAGCCAAACAAAAAAGGGCAGATGCTTGTTGTTGTTCAGTTGCTCAGTCGTGTCCAACTCTTTGTGACCCCATGGACTGCAGCACACCAGGTTTCCCTGTCCTTCACTATCTCCCAGAGTTTGCTCAAACTCATGTCCATCGAGTTGGTGATGCCATCCAATCATCTCATCCTCTGTTGTCCCCTTTTCCTCCTGCCTTTGATCTTTCCCAGAATCAGGGTCTTTCCCAATGAGTCAGCTCTTTGAATCAGGTGGCCCAAGTATTGGAGCTTCAGCTTCAGTATCAGCCCTTCCAATGAATATTCAGGCTTTATTTCCTTTAGGATTGATTGGTTTTATCTCCTTGCTGTCCAAGAGACTCTCAAGAGTCTTCAACACACAATTTGAAAGCATCAATTCTTCGGCGCTCAGCCTTCTTTATGGTCCAACTCTTACTTCCATATGTGACTACTGAAAAAACCATAGCTTTGACTATATGTACCTTGCTTATTTGAAAGTAAATGAACTTGTATTGGGTGGGGGTGGGGGTGGGGTGCGGGCAACAGGTGGGGAGAGAGAGAGTAAGAGACAGAAAAGCAAATAGCAGAAATTCACTGTGTGTTTAACCAGCACAGATGGCTAAAAGTACTATGGGTTACAAAGCAGGGGGGAGGGCAAGCAGGGGAGGTTGTGGTGTAGCAGGGTGTGGGGCCCACAGCATCACCTGGTGGTTAGGGCTTCAGGCTCAAAGCTTCCAGGATGCCTGACTCTAACCTAGCTGTGAGGCTTTGGATGAGTTATTGAACTTCTCTGGGCCTGTTTCATTGTTGATGAAATGAGGAATAACAAGAGCTACTATCTTACTACCCGATGGGTGGGTTTGTCCCCAGGACTGAATGAAACTCAGAACACAGGGAAAATCCGAGACTTTAATCTTGGCAACAGCTCCAGGGCCCTCTGCTTCTCAAGACCCCGCTCTAGCATCACCACACACACACACACACACACACACACACACACACACACAGAGCTCAGGAACACTGGAGGCCATATCCATATCTGTGTAGACATGCCCAGGTGATCTCAGGAATCAGGGCTACACCTGGACAGGTGTGCAAGGCCCTGAATGTGCAAGGCCATGTGTGCCTGTGGAAGGAAAGAAAAAGACACCAGGGAATAGACAGAAAAGAAGAGAGAAAATTTTGAAGGTCTAGTTCCCATTCAGGGACAGAGGCTGATACTCTGGATTAGGATTTCCTGGATAGTCTAGCAAGGATGCTGCCTAGACTTCCTTGCCACCACCCAAGGCTGAGGTTCCAGGGCCCTTCCAAACTTCGGAAGGCTCTGAGGCCTGGGCAGGATATGCCCTTGTGTGCATGTATGCTCAGTCATGTTCAATTCTTCACAACCCCATGGACTATAGCCCACCAGGTTCCTTCTGTCTATGGGACTTCCCAGGCAAGAATACTGGACCACCAGGGAAGTCCTGCATTGTCATTTCAACTCAATAGATCCTAAATACCTACTATGTGTTGGGCATTAGGGATCCAGAGAAGAATAAAACTTATTCATTTAACAAATGATTATTGGGCACCTATGTGTCAAGCACAGTGCTATGCATTGGGAATACAAACATTGAAACGATTCATTCATTCGTTTGTCCGTTCAGTGTACGCTAAGTAAAAATCGACGATGTGCCAGGTGCTGTGCTGGCTCACAGAGATGAAACAGGCTGTGCCAAACCTCAGTTGCTCACAGTGAAGCTGGGAAAACATACTTCTGGGCAGATTCATGCCCTCCTCCAGAGAATCTTCCCGACCCAGGGATCAAACCCAGGTCTCCTGCGTCTCCTGTATTGGCAGGCAGAGTCTTTACCACTGCACCACCTGGGATCCCCATGGAGCCCCTTTATTCTAGGGTGAGGGTCCCTGCATCAGGCTGCCTTGTGTCAGGTGCTGGACCTTCCTAGGTACCAGGGAAAGAGAACGGTAGCAAGCCTCAGTCTCCTGCAGCCTCTCTGCTCCTGCATCCTTGCTCTCACTCCTGCCTCTGAAGGGCCCAGGATGCCTCCCAGCAGGTGGCAAACCTCACCAAAGGGCCAGCTGTCCTTCAGTCGTCTAAGACAGGGATCAGTGTGCAAGAAGTGGGAAAATAGGAAGCTTCACATCCGGACACTGCCAGGCTGGGCTTCGCATCTCCCCACCCCCATGGACTGGGACATGGTGTTGCATGCCTGTCAGCAGCAGAGCCCCGGCCTTGTCATCAGACTTATAGCAAAGTGTCAGCAGCCGGCAGGGTCTCCCTCCGTTCACTGGGCAGCCTCCATCAGCAAGGAGACAACTGAGGCAGAGTCTGGGCTTCCAGCCTGATGAACGCAGTGAATTTGCCTGGAAGTCTGTTTTCTCAGTTTCACTGTGAGCAACTGAGGGTTGGCACAGCCTGTTTCATCTCTGTGACCCAGCACAGCACCTGGCACATCGTTGATTTTTAGTTAGCATACACTGAATGGACAAACAAATGAATGAATGAATATTTTCAGTGTTGGTATTCCCAATGCGTAACACCAATAATCATTTGTTAAATGAATGAGTTTTATCCTTCTCTGGATCCCTAATGCCCAACACATAGTAGGTATTTAGGATCTATTGCCATTTCAACAGAACTTCCTGGTGGAAGTGACAATGCAGGACTTCCCTGGTGGTTCACTAGTTAAGAATCTGCCTTCCAATGCAGGAGACATGGGTTCCATCTCTGATCCGGGAGGATCCCACGTACCATGGAGCAACTAAGCCTGTATACCTTAACTACCGAGCCCACGTACTAGAGCACCTACTCCAAAACAAGGGAAGCCACCACAATGAGAAACCTGAGCACTGCAACTAGAGAAAGCCTGTACACAGCAACCAAGACCCAGAGCAGCCAAAAGTAAACGAATAATTTTTTGTAATGACAAAGTGGGCTTCCCTGGTGGCTCAATGGTAAAACAATCTGCCTTCCAATCCAGGAGACACGGATTCAGTCCCTGATCCGGGAAGATCTCACAGAGCAACTAAAGTCACATGCCACAACTACTAAGCCTGCGTTCTAGACCCGGGGAGCCTCAACTACTGAGCCCACGTGCTGCAGCTACTGAAGCTTGTGTGCCCTAGAGCCCCTGCTCTGCAACAAAAGAAGCCTGAGAACTGTTACTGAAGAGTAGCCCCCACTCTCCGCAACTAGAGAAAAGCCTGCGAAGCAAAGAAGTCCCAGCACAGCCACATAAATAAATACATAAAATTATTTCTTTTATGACAAAGCAAAACTCCTAAGGGCCTGTCTGGTCCAAGGGGGACTCCAGTGATAGGCTTCTGCTTAGACTGGCCCCAGCCTCAGCATCCTGGGAGGGCCTGGGTTCTGCGCACACCCCACGATCTCCCCAACCCCATCCTCCTCCTTGTCCAGAATGGGGTGGGGTGGGGAACTTTGGCTCCCTTGGCACAGAAATTAATGGGTCAAAGGCAGGAGGGAGAGAGGGGAAAGGCAGACTGTCAGACAGACACCACTGCAGCGGGTCCTCCACACAGAGGGGACACAGGGCCCCCACAGTGTCCCAGGAGGCCCTTCCCCTGACAAACCTGGTCATCCTAATGCGTCCCCTCCGTGCAAAGGGCTCCCCACGGCCCCGCACCTGCAGAGCCCTGCTTCCCGACCCTCTGAGCACTCAGTAAGTCAGGGTTGGTGAGGGGGGCCAAGTGGAGGGGGAGATAAAATTCTTCTTGGCAGTTTAAAGAGTTTTGGCATTTTCGCGAGGGTGCATGTAATATTTAAATTACTTCCCCGCAGCACGCCCTCATGCCTGCCTTGGCTTCCCCAGGTGAATTTGTAGGCGCTGAAATGGTCTAATTTCCCGCACAAGCCATGTCAAATATAATTTGGGTGCAAAGTTGGTAATTATACGTAACATCAGTCTGATGTTAAAAACACTGAAAAATTTAGCAAGAAGACACTGCTGGAGAGACATAAGTCTGAGGCCCAGCCAGAAAAAGGCAGGCCCGGGCCCTGCAGAAGCCAAAGTCTTTAATTAATGATAGCATGTTTTCAGAGACTCACAGGACGTGGGTCCCCAACTGTCTGAAACTCCTTTGTCTTCCAATTACCAGCATCTGGGGAGAGGGAGGCAGAAAGGAAGTCGGAGGGGGGCACCTCGGCAGAAAGCTGCCAAGGTCTGGGCAGGGTCTGTGGCTCACCTGAGCACCAACGTTCTGCTGCCAGGTGACCCGACCGTGTTCTTCTGTCACCAGAGACCACCCCCTCAATCAGGGTCAGCGGGAGGAGGGCACTTGTCCCCGCCGACTCTCTGGGTGAATCGTGTGGAGGGGGTGAGTTTTGGCCACTCGCCGAGCAGATCTGCCAATCTCAGATGGTCTGGAAACAATGCCTGTCCCCTTCCTGATTTAAGAAGGCCTTTTTCTTTTCTGTTCATGTGGACCACTTTAAAAGTCTTTATTGAATTTGTTACAGTATCACTTCTGTTTTATGTTTTTGTTTTTTTTTTTGACTACGAGGCATGTGGAATCTTAGCTCCCTGATTCGGGTGGGATGGAACCTGCACACTCTGCATCAGAAGAAGTCTTGACCACTGGATCACCAGGGAAGTCCCTCTTTTCTTTTCAAACAATTTAATCAACTCTTTCTGTGAGGACAGGGGCCACATCTTGCTTGCTCAGCTGTGTCCCTGGATCTAGCACATAGTATGTGCTCAGTAAATATTTGTTACCTGAATGTACTATGAAACAAGCTCAAATTGCTTCTCACTCTAACTCTGTGTGGACCAAGAGGGACCCCAGCACAGGAGACATTCGAGAAGCTAAAAGGACAAGTGCTAAGCCTGGATTAGGTTGGTGATTCCACACTTTTAAGCACTATAACCTTGAGACAATTGCCAAAACCATGCCTCAGTTTCCTCACCTGCATAATGGGCACAATAATAGATCTACCTCCAGGGATGACTGTGAACTCTGGGTGAGATTCTTGGAGGCATAAAGTGCTCTCAACAGTGCCTGGCAGGTAGCTTTTGTTTTGCTAAGAGAGGTGAGGGAGGTGTGGCTTTGTTGAATGGCTCGTCAAAAGGAATTTCCAGAGGCTATAAAAGACAAAGAGAGAAAGGGTGGCCAGCATGGCGCAGGAACCTGGAGTGACAAAACAGAGATTTCCAGGGGACAGTTCGGAAAAGTTTGTGCCATTAGGGACATGACAAGAATACCTTCTTGACTCCTTAGGAAATCTTTAATAAAATGTCATCTGTCTCTCGATACATGATATGGAGTTGTGTCTGTTTGGGTTATATGGCCTCCAGGTGGGCAAAGACCTGAGCATCTCCTGTGAGAGGTGACTACGTTCAGAGGTGGGTACTGTTATTTATTTATTCGACTGTACTGGGTCTTAGTTGCGACATAAAGATCTGCGGTCTTCATAGTGGCCTGGGGGATCTTTAGTTTCAGCATACAAACCGGTATGTGGGATCTTAGTTTCCCCATCGGGAATCAAACACGGGCCCCCTGCATTGGGAGCTGAAGTCTCAGCCACTGGACCACCACCAAGTCCCCTGTTACTGTTATTAATGTTTTGTAATGCGAAAGCAGGGCTCAGAGAGATTAAGTGATGGGCCCGTACTTCACACTTTGGTGTGGTGGGTTTATCTTCCCACTGTCCACTTTTAACCCTCTGTGCTCCATTAAACAGACCAGAAGATTCTGCCAAATAATAACAAAAGCCAGAGCTGACATGAAGCACTTTACTGAGAGTCAGACGTCCTGCTTTACCCCACTTCATCCTAACCGCCCTCGGAAGCAGGCACCACTGGTATCCCAGTCTTAGACATGAGGAGGCTGTGGCTCTGGGAGGTTGACTTGCTCCAGGTCACAGGACGTGGGACGTGGAAAGAAATCCAGGCTGACTCCAGAGGAGCCCTGCCCTCAGAAGGGACCATCTCCTCAATCGCTGCCCTTATCCTGCACGTCTGCCCCAGCTACGCCTTCTACAAAGTGGCCCTTGGCCCCAAACATTGGAATCATCTGGGGACCTTTAAAACCACTGATGGCCAAGTTTTGAAGTGGCCTGGGTCGTATCTGGGCAACAGGATTTTTTTATAAACTCCCAGGTTGTCCTAACACTGAGGACATTCCTCCTGTTTCAGCTAAATCTTCCTGAGCTTCTTCAACTGTAACATGTACACGAATCACCTGGTTGTTGTTCAGTCACTAAGTTGTGTCCTGTTCTTTGCGACCCCATGCACTGCAGCACGTCAGGCTTCCCTGTCCTTCACTATCTCCCGGAGCTGGCTCAAACTCATGTCTATTGAGTTGGGGATGCCATCCAACCATCTTCATCCTCTGTTGTTCGCTTCTACTCCTACCATCAATCTTTCCCAGCATCAGGATCTTTTCTAATGATTTGGTTCTTTGCATCAGGTGGCCCAAGTATTGGAGCTCCAGCTTCAGTATCAGTTCTTCCAATGAATATTCAGGCTTTATTTCCTTTAGGGTTGACTGGTTTGATCTCCTTGCTGTCCAAAGGACTCTCAAGAGTCTTCTCCAGCACCACAATTCAAAAGCATCAATTCTTCAGTGCTCAGCCTTCTTTATAGCCCAATTCTCATATTTGTATGTGATTAATGGAATCACCTGGGGATCCTGATAAAATGCAGCCTTTGTTGCAGATATCTCTGGGTTGGGGCCTGGGATTCTGCATTTCTAAGAAGCTGAGGCTACTTCTCTGAGGATCACTCCTCAGAGGCTACTCCTCTGAGCTTTGAGTATAGAAGCTCCACACCAACACCTCTTTAACATGTCTGTATATTCCAATCATCTGTGGAGTGTGAAGAAGTTTGAATACCTGGGTCCCAACCCAGAGATTCTGATATCATTTGAAAGGAAGACTAGCAACTGGGTGGTGTTGGGGTGTGCTTTGAAAAAATACCAATGCCTAGGCCACATCCTTGGCCAATTAAATGAGTCTCTGGCCTGGCACTTGGGAACCTGAATTTTTCAAAGCACCCGGTGATTCTGACAAACAGCCAGTCTTGAGGACTAGAGCTTTGGTTTGCATCTCACATAGTGTTTGAAAAGTGAAAGTGTTAGTCACTCAGTGTTTGAAAAGTGAAAGTGTTAGTCGCTCAGTGGTGTCTGATTCTTTATGATCCCATGGACTATAGTCTGCCAGGCTCTTCTGTCCCTGGAATGCTCCAGGCAAGAATACTGGAATGGGTAGCCATTCCCTTCTCCAAGGATATCTAGACCCAAGGATCGAACCCAGGTTTCCTGCAATAGATTCTTTGTCATCAGAGCCACCAGTTGCCAGATTCCATTGAACTTAGGCTTCTTCAGAGTTTTGCATTCATCGAGTCTGAGGTGGGAGCCAGGAGTTAGCACTCTTAATGCCCTTCCCACAGGATCTGGTGTAGGTGGGCCTCAGAATCCTCCACCTTCCTCATCCTCAGCCCCCGCCCAGCTGATCTCTCTATACAGCATCCCACCTCCGCCCACAAGAAGTATTCCCTGGGCTAGTGGGACTCCACTCCTTAGGACTCTGGGAAACCCCCACAAGGGGAGATGAGAAAGCTGCAGAGGGAGACTAGAGGTGAGGCTGAAGATGGGTTAGTCCAGGCTGCAGCCTTCTGTCACCCCTCTGTGGCTGACCGGCGCTCAAAGGTCGGCTCCATCCTGTGACAGGCAGGCAAGGAGGACTCCTGGCTTCTGAGGAAGGCAGGGTGGGGCAGAGACTGGAAACCCAGACAGGAGGACTCCTGTCTAGCCGATTCCTCCCCCTGGCTCCCTGCACCACCCACCTGGGCAAGTTAGGACAACATCCTAAATAAAGAGAATAATCTTACCCCACCCCACTGTGTGTGTGTGATTGTGTGTGTTTTCTTTTTAGATTAAAGTAGTAAGTACTCAAGGCAATGAATTCAAACAGATCAGAAGCATGTGAAGTGAGGAGTCTCTTTTGGAGGAACCACTGTTAATAGTCTCTTGTGTGTTTCCAGACAATTTCTGTGCATGTACAAGCAAACCTCTGTGTGCACCTTTTAAAAAATGAGATCGTATATGTTGTTGCAATTTGTTTTTTACACCTAGCAATATATTATAGGTACCGTTCCTTGGAAATCCACAGGATCTATCTCATTCTATTTGAAGGTTGCATAATATTCCACAGTTCTGATATACCATTGTTTATTCACCATTCTTCTATTGGTGGATGTTTAGGCCATTTTCACTTTTTTGACTACAATAGATGATAATGCAACAGACATCATTATATGAGTGCCTCTGAATACTTCTACAAGTGTGTCCCTAGTACATTCCTAGGAGTAACGTTAAGGCTCACTCAACTTTCTCTCTCATTTTAACAGAGACTAAAAAGCTGAACTTTACAAAACCTGTGGATCTTTAATGAGAAGAGACAAGTTGATAACAAACAGTAACTCTGTCTAAAAGTGGACGGGACTGTCATGGGTTTTCACAACAACAGGATTTCATGTAGACACTAATTAACATCTCCCTTCTTTCCACTCACACTATTGTCAAGTCTTGGCTGCCAGCACCACCAGCCAGACCATCGACACCAACCCCATGACCAAAACCACCATGACCATCATTTCCACATCAGGGAATGGCTACCCATTTCAGTTGCAGACAACAGAACCTACTCTGATTTAACTGGAAAGGTACTATTAAAAGGTATTAGACAAACATCTAAATGTAAAATCCAAAACCATGAAACTCCTAAAAAAAAATAAGAAAACTTCTTCAAGACCTTGGGTTAGGCAAAGATTCCTTAAGACAAAAGCACAGATCATAAAAGAAGAAAGTTGATGAATCTAACTTCACCAAAATTTAAAATGTCTGCTTTTGACGACATTGCAATGAAGATGAAAAGACAAGCTACAGACTATGAAAAAATATTTTCCAAAATGCATATCTCACAAAAGACTGGTAACCAGATAAACAAGCAACACTCAAAACTCAAAAATAAGAAAAGAGACAATACAACAAAATTATGAGCCTAAGATCTGCATAGACACATTACCAAAGAAGGTATATGGGTGGAAAATAAGCACTTGATAACGCGCTCAGCATCAGTAGTCATTAGGAAAATGAAAATTAAAACCATAATGAGATATCACTGCATACTTATTTGAACCATTCCAATTTTTAAAACTGACAATACAAAATGCTAGCAAGGATGCAGACCAGTTATAATTCTCATACATTGCTGGTGGTAATGCAGAATGACGCACCCACTGTTAGGCAGCTTCTTGTAAAGTTGAACATATACTTAACACATGCTCACCAATCCTGCTCCTAGGTATTTACCAAAGAGAAATTGAGATATATGTCCTTGTCAGGAAAAAAAAAAAAAACATGGTATGTGAATGTTTATAGAAGCTTTATTCATACCCAAAATTGGATACAACCCAAATGTCCATCAGCAGATGGATGGATAAACAAATATGGTACATCCATTCAGCGGAATACTATGCAACAATAAAAAAGAACAAATTACTGGCATATGCAATGACACAGAGACGCTCAAAAGCAATATGCTAAGTTAAGGAAGCCAGACTCAACAGGCTACATATTGTATGACTCAATTTATATGACATTCCAGAAAAGGCAAAACTATAACAACAGAAAGCAAAGAGGAACTAAAACAATCTCTTGATGAAAGTGAAAGAGGAAAGTGAAAAAACTGACTTAAAACTCAACATTCAAAAAACTAAGATCATGACATCCAGTCCCATCACTTCATGGCAAATAGATGGTGAAACAATCAAAACAGTGACAGATTTTATTTTCTTGGGCTCTAAAATCACTGCAGATGGTGACTGTGGCCACAAAATTAAGAAATACTTGCTCCTTGGAAGAAAAACTATGACAAACATAGACAGCATATTAAAAAACAGAGACATTACTTTGCTGACAAAGGTCCGTCTTCTCAAAGCTATGTTTTTTCCAGTAGTCATATATACATCTCTCTTTGGTATATATCTAGGTGGCGGAAGGCAGAGCAACCCACTCCAGTATTCTTGCCTGGAGAATCTCCATGGACAGAGGAGCCTGACTGGTTACATTTTATAGGGTGGCAAAGAGTCAGACACGACTGAGGCGACTTAGCACACATGCATATACCTAGGCATGGAATTGCTGGGTCATATGGTAATTCTATGTTTAACTTTTTGAGGGACCACCAAACTGTTTTCCACAGTGGTTGTACCACTTTATATTCCCACCCGCAATGTACAGATTCCTATTTCTCCATATCCTCGTCAACATCTGTTACTTTGCGCGCACCCCCCCCCCCCACTTTTTTACTATAGCCATTTTAATGAGTATGAAGTGGTATTTCACTGGGATTTAATTTGCATTTTGTTAGTGACAAATGGTATTGAATATCTTTTCATGTGCTCATTGGCCATTTGTATATTTTCTTTGAAGAAGCGTCTACTTAATTCTTTACCCACTTTAAACTGGAATTTATGTCTTTTTGTCATGGAGTTGTAAGAGTTCTTTAGCTAGTCTGGATATTACACCCTTACCAGATACATGCTTTGCAAACATTTTCTCCCATTCCATTGGTTGTCTTTGATATTCTTGATAATTCCCTTTAATGTACCAAAGTTTTTAACTTGGTGAAATTCAATGTATCTATATTTTTTCATTTACTGCTTGCACTTTCAGTATCAAATCAAAGACTCTGTTACCAAATCTGAAATAATGAAGAAGTACTCCTATGTTTCTTATAATAATGTTACAATTTAGCTCTTATATGTAGGTCACTGATCCATTTTGAGTTAATTTTGGCACAAGAAGAGAGGTAAGTGTCCAAATTCATTATTTTACATGTGGTTATCCAGTTGTCCCAGAACTACTTGGTTTTTTGTGGTTTTTTGGTGGGGAGCAGGGGAAGATGGGGGTGGGGTAGCACTGCAGCTGGTGGCATGCAGGATCGCAGTTCCCTGGACCAGAATTGGTACTTGTTCTCCCTGCAGTGGATGTTCAGACTCTCAACTGCTGGACCACCAATCAAGTCCCAGACCTGGAACTACTTGTTGAAAAGACTGGTCTTTCTCCAGTTAAATGGTCTGGGCACCCTAGTGGAAAATCAATTGCTCATAGATGTCCACTTTGTTTCTAAACTGTCAATTCTATCCCATTTGTTTATATATGTATCCTTATGTCACTGTTTTTTATTACTTTCACTTGTAGTAACTTTTAAAATCGAGAAGCATGATCTCTTCAAATGGTCTGAACTGCCCCCCTCCCATTCACATGTTGAAGTCCTAAGCTCTAGTACCTCAGACTGCAGCTACATTTGGAATAGTCATTAGAGAGGTTATCAAACTGATATGAGGTCACTAATGTTAGATGCTCAGCTGGGTCTGACTCTTTGTGATCCCATGGACGGTAGCCTGCCAGGCTCCTCTGTCCGTGGAATTCTTTAGGCAAGAATACTGGAATGAGTTACCATTCCCTTCTCCAGGGTATCTTCCCAACCCAGGGATCAAACACAGGTCTTCCACATTTCAGTCAGATTCTTTACCATCTGAACCACAGGGAAGCCAGGCAGACCCTAATCTAATATGGTTGGTGTCTCTACACAAAAAGGAAATTTGGACATGGACATGCACAGAGGGCCCCTACAAGGATCACAGCCTTGTGAAGGGGCTTGCATAACTCAATGAAGCTCTGAGCCATGCCGTGCAGGGCCACCCAAGACAGATGGGTCATAGTGGAGAGTTCTGACAAAATATGGTCCACTGGAGGAGGGAATGACAAACTACCCCAGTATTCTTGGTGCGAGAACCCCATGAATAGCATGAAAAGGCAAAAATATATGACACCAGAAGATAAGCCCCCCAGGTTGGAAGGTGTCCAATATGTTACTGGGAAAAATTAGAGGACAATTATTAACAGCTCCAGGAAGAAAGAAGCAGCTGGGCCAAAGAGAAAATGATGCTCAATTGTGGATGTTTTGGTGGTGAAAATAAAGTCCGATGCTATAAAGAAAAATATTGCATAAGAACCTGGAATGTTAGGTCCATGAATCAAGATAAATTGCCAAGCAGGAAATGGCAAGAGTGAACATTGATATCTTAGGAAGCAGTGAACTAAAGTGGATGGGAATGGGTGAATTTAATTCAGATGACCCTTATATCTACTGCTGTGGGCAAGAATCTCTTAGAAGAAATGGAGAAGCCCTCATAGCCAACAAAAGAGTCTGAAATATAGTACTTGTATGCAATCTCAAAAATGACAGAATGACCTTGGTCGTTTCCAAGACAACCCGTTCAACATCACAGTATTCCAAGTCTATGCCACAACCACTGATGCTGAAGAGGCTGAAGTTGAATGGTTCCATGAAGACCTACAAGACCTTCTAAAACTAACACCAAGAAAACATTTCTTTTTCATTCTAGGGTACTGGAATGCAAAAGTAGAAAGTCAAGAGATACCTGGAGTAACAGGCAAGTTTGGCCTTGGAGTACAAAATGAAGCAGGGCAAACGCCAACAGAGTTTTGTCAAGAGGATACACTGGTCACAGCAAACACCTTTTCCAACAACACAGGAGACAACTCTACACATGGGTATCACCAAATGATCAATAATGAAATCAGATTAATTGCATTGTTCGGAGCCGAAGATGGAGAAGCTCCATGCATTCAGCAAAAAACACCTGGAGCTGACTGTGGCTCAGATTGTGAGCCACTTGGTGCAAAATTCAGGCTTAAATTAAAGAAAGCAGGGGAAACCACTAGGCCATTTAGGTATGACCTAAATCAAATCCCTTATGATTATAGAGTAGAGGAGATGAATAGACTCAAAGGACTAGATCTGGTAGACAGAGTGCCTGAAGAACTATGGACAGAGGTTCATAACATTGTACAGGAGGCAGTGACCAAAATCACCACTGCAAGAAAGCAGAAAGAAATGCAAGAAGGCAAAGTGGTTATCTAAGGAGGCTTTACAAATAGTTGAGGAGAGAAGAGAAGCAAAAAGCAAGGGAGAAAGGGAAAGAAATATCCAACTGAATGCAGAGTTCCAGAGAATAGCAAGAAGAGATAAGAAGGCCTTCTTTAAAAAGCAGAGGAAAACAATAGAATGGGGAGGACTAGAGATCTCTTTTAGAAAATTGGAGATTTCAAGGGAATATGTCATGCAAGGATGGGCAGGATAATGGACAGAATTGGTATGGACCTGACAGAAATAGAAGAGATTAGGAAGAGGTGGCAAGAATTCACAGGAGAACTATACAAAAAAAGGTATTAATGACCAGGATAACCATAATGGTATGTTCACTCACTTAGAGTCAGACATCCTTGAGTGTGAAGTCAAGTGGACCTTAGGAAGCCTTACTACAAACAAAGCTAGTGGAGGTGACAGAATTACAGGTGAGCTATTTAAAATCCTTAAAGATGATGCTGTGAAAATGCCACACTGAATATGTTAGCAAATTTGGAAAACTCAGCAGTGGCCACAGAACTGGAAAAGGTCAGTTTTCATTCCAGTTCAATTCAATTCCAACTCAAACTATCGTACAATTGCACTCATTTTCCAGGCTAGCAAGGTTATGCTCAAAATCCTTCAAGATAGGCTGAAGCAGTATGTGAACCGAGAACTTCTACATGTACAAGGTGGATTTAGAAAAGGCAGAGGAACAAGAGATTAAATTTCCAGCACTCATTGTATCACAGAGAAAGCAAGGGAATTTCAGAAAAACATCTACTTCTGCTTCATTGACTCCGCTAATGCCTTTGACGGTACAGATCACAACAAACTGTGGAAAATTCATAAAGAGATGGAAATACCGGGGCTTACCTCTCTCCTGAGAAACCTGTATGTGGGTTAAGAAGCAACAATTAGAACCTTATATGAAAGAACTGACTGACTCAAAATTGGGAAAGGAGTATCACAAGGCTATATATTGTCACCCTATTTATTTAACTTACATGCAGAGTACATCATGCAAAATGCCAGGTTGGATGAAGCACAAGCTGGAATCAAGATTGCTGGGAGAAATACCAACAACCTCAGACATACAGATGATACCACTCAAATGGCAGAAAGTGAAGAGGAACTGAAGAACCTCTTGATGAAGGTGAAAGAAAAGAGTGAAAAAGCTGACTTAAAACTCAACATTCAAAAAACTAAGATTATGCCATCTGGTCCCATCACTGTATGGCAAATAGAAGGGGGGAAAGTGGAAACAGTAACAGATTTTATTTTCTTGGGCTTCAAAATTGCTGTGGATGGGGACAGCAGCTGTGAAATTAAAAGACACTTGCTTCTTGGAAGGAACACTATGACAAACCTAGACAGTGTATTAAAAAACAGAGACATCACTTTGCTGACAAAGGTCCATATAGTCAAAGTTATGGCTTTTCCTGTAGTCGTGTATAGATGTGAGACTTGGACCATAAAGAAGGCTGAACGCTGTAGAATTGATGCTTTCAAACTGTGGTGCTGGAGGAAACTCTTCAGAGTCCCTAGGATAGCAAGGAGATCAAACCAGTCAATCCTAAAGGAAATCAACCCTGAATATTCACTGGAAGGTCTGATGCTAAAGCTGAAGTTCCAATACTTTGGCCACCTAATGCGAAGAGCCAACTCATTGGAAAAGACCTGATGCTGGGAAAGATTGAAGTCGGGAGGAGAAGAGGGCAGCAGAGGATGAGATGGTTGGATGGCATCACCGACTCAATGGACATGAGTTGGAGCAAACTCCGGGAGATAGTGGACAGGGAAGCCTGGTGTGCTGCAGTCCATGGGGTCGCAAAGAGTCGGACACAGCTGAGCAACTGAACAACACCAGCAATGCACAGAGGGAAGACCACGTGAAGACAGCAAGAGAAGGCCACATACAAGCCAATGAGAGAGACTTCAGGAGAAACCGAACCTGCCTGACACCTTCCTCACCTCTAGCCTCCAAAATGGTGAGAAACTACATTTCCATTGTCCAACCCACCCATTCCGTGGTGCTCTGTTATGGCAGCCCTAGCAAGCTATTACATTCCTCTAAGTTCATTTTTCTTTTTCAATATTGTTTTGGCTATTTGGGGACCCTTGCAATTCTGTATGAATTTAAAGGTCAGCTTTTCAATTTTACCCCCCAAAAAAGGCCATTGGAGTTTTGATAAGATCACACAAAATCTGTGCATCTCTTTGGGGGAAATTGCCAGCTTAAACATATTAAGTGTCTCAATCTATGAACATGGGATGTCTTTCTATTTAAATAAGTCTTTGATTTCTTTCAGCTAAGTTTTGTAGTTTTCAGTGTATGAGTATTTCACCTCCTTGAGTTTTTCCCTCTAGGTATTTTCATCTTTGGATGCTATTGTAAATGGAATTTTCTTTATTTCCTTTGCAATAGTTTATTGCTTTTACAGAAACACACTGATTTTTGTATGTTGATCCTATACCCTGTAATTTTGCTGAATTTATAGCATGCAATTTACAGATAATAAAATAGTAAATTTCATATAGCCAGTGGATTCTCACAGAATGTTGTAGTTAATTTCACCAAACTCACCTATCTGTAGCCAAATTGTGGTTGCAACTGACAAACATGTGTTGCTCCAACTTGAATGTCGGTTGATATTTTCCTTCACATTAAAGGGTGAGGTTGAAACCACCTACGCTCACACAGCTTGGAAACTGAAGACTCAAGCCCTCTCCACTCCCCCCAACCCAGCCTACAGTAATAAGACTTCTCGATACGCCAGGCCCTGCATTGAAAGATCCTCCATAAAACAAACTTCTAATTCTTAATACATTCTGACTTTGCCTCCCCACCTTGACACACAGTAAAATCTGTCGGTGCAGTGGTTTTTTCTACCATGGTGAGAAATAAATTCAGCTTTGTCTTATCAATGGGATATTGGGGTGATATTCGGGGAGTAAGACAAGAAGAAAACAACTAATATATATGTCAAAACTTCCTTCAAGAAAGACAAATAGCATGTGGACATCACTTATATGTGGATGGAATCTTAAAAAAATTATATAAATGAACTTATATACAGAACAGAAATTGACTCACAGACAGAAAACAAATTTATGGTCACCAAAGGGGAAAGAAAAGGAGGGATAAATTGGGAATTGGGGATTAACAGATAAAAACTAATCCATAAAGCTAGATAAACAGTAACAATCTACAGTACAGCACAGGGAACAGTATACAATATCTAATAGTAACCTATAATAGAAAAGAATCTGAAAAAGAATACATGCATATGTAAACCTGAATCACTTTGCTGTATACACCTGAAACACTATAAATCAGCTTCAATTTAAAAATTAATTGAATTTTGAAAAACGAGAACTTTTTGCACTCACCAATGATGTGAATGACTTCTTTGCTGAATCAGATAATAGTGCTTAAATGTGTGTTAGTCACTCAGTTGTGTCCAACTCTTTGCAATTCCAAGGACTATAGTCTGCCAGGCTCCTCTGTCCATGGAATTTTCCAGGCAAGGATACTGGAGTGGGTTGCCATTCCTTCTCCAGGAGATTTTCCCAACCAGGGATCGAACCTGGGTCTCCTGCATTGCAGACAGATGCTTTACTGTCTGAGCTACTAGGGAAGTTCGTGCTTAAATACCAGAAGAATATTTCCTTAATTTTTGTGCCATTTGCAATGTAATGGTTACAGACAAGCACACTTTTAAGTTTAATCTGCATTAGTTGTATTTTCTCCATGATTTTCTTATGTCTAGATAATCAACAAAACAATAAGTCAAATTCCAATTTGTAACTATCAATTTCTCTGGTGCAAATTCTCCCACCAACATGAGGTCGCTGGACTTGGAGCAGAAAAGAGCTATCATTATATAGTATTTCTACCAGATATAATAAACATAATCTCACAAGCATAAGTAGCAAAAGGTAGCAAAATCATTAGGAAGTAATGAGTTTATTACTGCTGCTTTTAATATAAGTTATTTGTTAGTTTATATAATTTAACATTTAATGAAGGTTATGTTTAACAATCAGCTTACAAATTTCCTGAAAATTCAACAACTGACTCTCAGAAAGTGACACTAGCCAGCTCTGGCACACCACTAGGATGGACTACAGAGTGGCGTGGGGAAACTTCTGAGGGTGACAAAAATGTTCCATATCTTGATTGTGGCTGTGGCTATAAGACTGTGTAAGTTTGCTCAGATATATAAAATTGTGAACATAAACAGGGTAATTTTGCAGGATGTCCGTTATACTTCAATAAACCTGAAATAAGTGGGTATTTGGGAACAAACAAATTTTCCATAGAATCAGACTTGGGGCCTGGAACAGCACCCAGAGCTACGGGAGAGGCTTCTGCTGCTGTCACTGAACACAAGGTGTAGGGACTTCCACCGCCAAGGCGGGCAGGGAAGCCCCTGGTGGGACCCCACCCGTGTTGCCACTGGACTCTGGCTGTCTCTCCACCCTGCCCCGACAAACCCACCCACACTGAGCCTGTCAAGTACCTCTGCTCCATCAGAACCCTGTGTCTGCATCTGATTGACAGAGGCGAGAGCACAGCTACACTGGCTGCAAGGGAGGCTGGAAAATGAATTTCACTTTCTTTTTTTTGGTCACACCATGAGGCATGCAGGATCTTAGTTCCCTGACCAGGAATCAAACCTGCGCCTCTTGCAGTGGAAACACAGAGTTTTAACCATGGGACTGCCAAGGTAGTCCCTAGATAGTGAATTTCTGATTTCTACCTTTGTGGAATAAGACTCGTAGTGTGGGAGACACCTTGAACCTAGGAAGAGAGTAACAGGATACAGAATGGCCCCACAAGCAAGAAAACTGTCCCCTACAATGACACCAGCTACTGTCAACAGCACATGACTACGGACACCAGCAACGATGTCATCTCAGTTACTGTTATAAATCTGGTCCCAGCCCTTCCATGTGAAGGCCACACAGACCGTTAGAACCCATGTGGAGACAGGTGTCAGAGGCCCCTTATAGAGAAGCTTACCTCCTGATCGGAAGTCCTGGTCATCCATCCTACAGGGCAGTGTGTGCTCAGCTGCCACAGGGGGGGCTGAGACAAGGAGGGCTGGGGGAGCCAGAAGGAGAGGTCCACAGGGACTCGGAAGGAAAGGGAAGACTTCCTGGAGGAGGGGGCATTTGAGCTGAGCTTTGAAGAGTGGGAAAGACTTAGACATGGGTAGCCGAGGATGAGGGTACCTCATAGGAAGAGGCTTTAGGGCAAAGGCTTGGGTCAGGAAAGTTCTCCTAGTGCTAAGGGGTTTGGCTAGTGCAGAAATGTAGTCAGTGCTTCTCAGAATTCTCGACCATAGCTTCAAAGTAAGAAATAATACATTTTACTTGCAACATACGCATATATAATATACAAATAAGTAAAATTTTCACAAAGCAGTGCCTACCCTACTACATGCAGTGCACTTTGATGTTTTCTATTCTAATTTATCCCTTTTCATTACTTTTTATTTTTTCCAAATGCTGGTCATCACTCATTAAATTGACTTCATGACCCATCAGTGAGCCACAACCTGAAAATCACAGATGCAGGGGCCACAGATCTGGAGGAAGAAGCAGGGGTGGGGCTGTGAAGGGCCTTGCACACCAAACCATGGCATTTTGTTTTGTTTTTGACCACACCACAAGGCTTGCAGGACATTAGTTCCTCAACCAGGGATTGAACCAGGTCTGAAAGTGCCAAGTCTTAACCACTGGTTGTTATTGTTGTTCAGTCACTAAGTCGTGTCCGACTCTTTGCAACCCATGGACGGCAGCGCTCCAGGCCTCCCAGTCCCTCACTGCCTCCCAG
The DNA here is from genome assembly GCF_963930625.1 of Muntiacus reevesi. Lineage (NCBI taxonomy): Eukaryota > Metazoa > Chordata > Mammalia > Artiodactyla > Cervidae > Muntiacus > Muntiacus reevesi. The sequence continues at coordinate 88,894,894 of NC_089253.1, read as the reverse complement.
AGTTTGCTCAAGTTCATGTTCATTGAATCAGTGAATCATTCAACCACTGAACTGCCAGGCAATTCCCAAACATTTGGACTTTTCCCTGTAGATTCTTGATCCCAGAGGTCTTGTGTGGAGTTGTGATTTGAAAAGATTAATATATACCATCTATCGATCTTTAAAATGCACAGAGTATTTGACCCAGCAATTCCACTTCTAGGAATGCAGCCTGCAGAAACACCCACCAAGGAGTTCACAATAGAATATTTGCTGCCACATTGCTTCTCACTGGAAAAACTGGAAGCAGCTAAATGTGGAATACTATGCAGCCCTTCAAAAGAATGAAGTCAGTCTTTATTGTGGAGAGATTTCCAGGACATTCTACGGGGGGACGATCAAATCATCCCCAGATCTGTGGTTTGCTTTCAGTTTTGGATAAAACACATTTGTACATGTGTATGCACATTTACATGTGTGGATCACTTTTTGTGTGTTAATCACTCAGTCGTGTCTGACTCTTTGTGACCCCCATGGATTGTAGCCCGCCAGGCTAGTCTGTCCATGCGATTTTCCAGGCAAGGATACTGGAGTGGATTGCCATTTCCTTCTTCAGGGCATCTTCCCGACCCAGGGATTGAACCCGGGTCTCCCGCATTGCAGGCTGATGCTTTACCATCTGAGCTACTAAGGAAGCCCCATGGATGACTTTTTAAAAGATCTAAAAGGAAATTCAGACACATGCTACCACATGGATGAAGTTTGGTAACATTATGCTAGTGAAATAAGCCAATCACAAAAGGACAGATATGCGATTCTACATTTAGGAAGGACCAAGAGTAGTCAGCTTCATGGAGACAGAAAGTAGAATTGTGGTTGCTGGTGGCTGGTTGGAGGGAGGATGCAGAGCTAGTGGTTTACAGGGAGAGTTTCAGTTTGGGAAGAAGAAGTTCTGAAGATGGATGGTGGTGATGTTTGCATAACAATGTGAATCTACTTAACGCCACTGAATTGTATTCTTAAAATTGGTTAAAATGGTAAATTCTGTGTTATTTGTATCTTACCACATATACCAAAAATGATTTAGAAGGCCCTACACCAGATCTCAGGCTTTCCTGGTGGCTCAGATGATAAAGAATCTGCCTGCAATGCACGTTAGATCTCTGGATCAGGAAGATCCCCTGAAGAAGGGAATAGCTATCCATTCCAGTATTTTTGCCTGGAGAATCCATGGACAGAGGAGCCCAGTGGGCTATGGTCCGTGGGATTGGACATGACTGAGCGACAAACACTTTCACTTCACTTTCACACCAGATCTAACCGTGATTGCCATGGGGAGGGGAGTAAACTAGGGTTAGTGCAGGTAAAGGGGGTCTTTCACATTTTACTCTCTATGCTTCTGTATTGTTTGTAATTCTTGAATAACTCATATGATTTTTAAAAAACCAATTAAATATATATATAAAGATCAGGTGGGCATAGGAGGATTAGAGGGTGGGGATGAGGGAGGGGTTAAGGTCCAGAGAGGCCTGGAGGAGCTGGAGGGTATGGCCAAAGGGGTTACCTTATCAAGACCAATCTTGAGGGCAGGAGGATGTCAAGTAGCTCACTGGACGAGGAGGTTATAATCCAGTGCAGTAAACATTAGGAGCTCTGGGACCCCAGAGAAGGTGCTTAATCTACCCAGAGTATCATGGAGGACTTCCTGGGAGAAGTGACTGGAGCTAGGAGTAAGGACTGTGAGCAACTCAGCTGAACAGTAGCAGCAGGAGACTTGGAGGCAGCATCCTCTGCAGCCCAGAGAATGGAATCCCAAGCACTCTGAGCTGGAGGCCGTTGGTCTCACCACCACAAAGACACAGTTCCAGCCCTCTCCCCAGAGACTGGCAGGATGGGAGCAGTTATGCAAATCACCTCCTGGGTGTAGCAAGAGCAGGGACTGGCAGCTGCAGAGCCTCCCTGGCCTGGGGGTGGGGGAAACAGATGCTTCGCTCCCATCTCTTCCCCCAGCCCTCCTGCGAGAGCCCCCAACCCTAATCCCATCTGGTTCACATTGGTCCTGTTTGGTTCCAATTGTCTCACTTCCTGCTACCGTCTCTGGGCATCCCAACCCCTGCCCCCCTACCAGTGGGAACAGACCCCTCCCTCTCCCCTTCCCTCAGCCTGCAATAAGGCCTTGGTGGGGGGAGGATCCCTGGGGGTGAGGGTCCCCAACAGCCTTGTGGATCTCCCCTAGACTCCTCTCATGAGCATGATGGGTCATGTCACAGTCCCCCAATGTGCCTTCTGCCCATTATTCTGGGGTGCCCTGGCTCTGATAATACCCACCCACATCCTTCTAGGTCTGGCCCAGACTTCTAGAAACCCCATTATCCCCTTTGCCTGGTCCGCCTCAGCTCCTGGGGAGGGGCATTCCATGTCAGGCACTGTGCCAGGTTCCTCTGTCCCCACATCCAGGCCTCTCTGGGAGGTCCTTGGTAAGAGTGAGCCAGAGAAGGTGTGTCTACCTGCAGGGCAAAATTCTCTCCAAAAGAAAATAGTCCCTAAAGCCACTTCCAGGGGTTGCTGAACCTCAGAGACAGAGCTGGATAGGGTGGGAGTGGGGGTGTCAGGGAGCAAAGGGCTGATGACACAGGAGATGGGACGAATGACTCCAGAACGCAGGCACTTCAGACACCCACCCACATGGAGCCAGCAAAGTGCTTTGGAGGGAAAGTCAGAGAGTGCCCTCTGCTTCCACCTCTGGGATCAGCTGGGAGTGCAGCTTCCTCTCCAGTACCAAACCCAAACCGGGCCCTGGTGAAACATGCTCTGTAGCATTTGTCCCAAATGATCACTAATCAGTGACAAACGACGCTTGTCATAAGCCAAGCCTCTAAAGTGTGTTAACTCCTTTAATCCTCTTGGCAACCCCGTGAAGGAGCTATCATCGTTGCCAACATCATCCCATTTTACAGATGAGAAAGTTGAGTTGGGAGGAGGTTAAGTAACTGGCCCAAGGTCACACAACTGGTAAACTGTGAAGCCAGGATCTGGGCCCAGGAGCCTCTTAATCTCAGAGGCCAGGAGGCCCCCAGAGAGCTGGTGTCTCTGATTCCATCACTACATCCCCCATGACTGGACCAGACTCTGGACTGGGAGCTCCTTCAGGGCAGGAAAAGTGGCTGAGGTTCCTCGATGCCTCCCCGACAGCTAGCACTAGACATCCATCCATTCATTCATTCCATAGAGTTTCGAGGAAGTCACATGCCAAAAATCCTCTGAGCCTCCAATCCCTCATCTCCAAAATTCAAATGTTGTCTGAGCAAAGGGGTCCAAATAAGATATTGCAGGCCATTAATGTAATTTTAAATCTTCTAGTAGCCACATTTAAAGGAGTGAAAAATGACAGGTGAAATTAATTTTAATAGCATACTTTAGAACCCAATATCTCCAAAATACTATCATTTTAGTATGCAATTGATGTAAAACTGATGAATGAGATATTTGACATGCTTTTGTTTGTACTGGCCCTGAGAAATCCTGTGCATATCCCCTTTCTGGCATTCCTTCCTATGAACTTGCCATACATTCAGGGCTCAGTGGCCACGTGTGGTTGTCATACTGGGCAGCACATCTTCGGGCTGAAAGGTTCAGTAGAGATCAGAGGACACCGGTGTGTTAGCCTCCAGCTCCCAGTTGGGTACAAGGTGGGAACACATCCAGGTGTGAGGGTCCCAGCCCCTTCCTTCCCTCGGCCTGGCAGAGCCTCCTCTTTCCTACTCCAGGAGGAGGGGAGGCCCCTCTGGGGTGCCCCTGAGGCTGAGACGCTGCTGGCTTTCCGGGAAGAAGCAGGAGGAGGAGGGGGAGAGCAGTCTGGGGCCTCGAGTAGGGAGCTGCTGCCGCCTGGCACGGGGACAGAGTTTGTTTGCACCTCTTTGAAGCCGGGAGATGAAAGCCGGGCCCACATGGCTGCTTTGATTCCCTCCTCTCTGGGCCCTCGCAGCTGCAAAAGGGCCAGGGCCAGTCCTTCGCTGCACCCTGGGGAGCAGAAGCTGCCCCAGGCCAAGGGTGTTTCTCCCCTGGGTGGCTTGGAGTGTAAGCAGAGGAAGTACCCTCCGTCGTGGAGCATCTACCCTTCCATAGACAGACCCACCCAAGGGAAGAGTGACAGCTTCCCTGGAGAGGATGGGGCAGGTGTGATGTGTAAGATGCAGGGGCGCCTGCAGACTCGAATCTCTCTTCTGCTAATGCCTGAGCACCCACTGTCAGTGGTCAGGCCTTATGAAAAAACACAACAAGAGTGTGGCGGTTGAGTGTTGGGGGGATACCTCCCTAAGCCTCTTAATCCAACAAATGTTTATTGAGGACCTACTGTGTGCTTTCAAACTGTGGTGCTGGAGAAGACTCCTGAGAGTCCCTTGGATAGCAAGGAGATCCAACCTGTCCATCCTAAAGGAAATCAACCCTGAATAGTCACTGGAAGGACTGATGCTGAAGCTGCCTCTCTCCAATCCTTTGACCACCTGATGCAAACAGCTGACTCATTGGAAAAGACCCTGATGCTGGGAAAGATTGAGGGCAGGAGAAGAGGGTGACAGAGGATGAGATGGTTGGATGGCATCACCAAGTTCACGGACATGAGTTTGAGCAAACTCTGGTAGATGGTGAAGGACAGAGAAACCTGGCGTGCTGCAGTCCATGGGGTCACAAAGAGTCAGACATGATTCAGTGACTGAATAAGAACGACTGTGTGCCAGGCACTGTTCTAGGTCCTCTCCGATTAAATATCACGGAGCAGATGAAAGGAAATGATGCGTGTAAAGTGCTTAGCATGGTGACTGGCATGTGGAAATTGCTCAGTACGTGTCAACCAGTATCACCATCATTACTGCCAAGTTCTGCAGGGTCTCTTAACCTCTCCCAGGCACTGAGAGAAGAGGATCAGCTTCTGGAAGAGTGCCCATCCCCATGCTTCGACCTGAGCTCTCCTTCTTCCTCTCTCCTAGGTCCTTTGCAGCAGGTCCTGGCCTAGAAGGAACGCAGGAACATTGACCAAGACCACTGATGTCTCTGGTCCAAGAATAGCAGCTCAGATCACAGGTATCATGCTCAGGGACCTCTTGGCTATAATAGACTCAAAGTCACATCCAGGACCTTGGTGGTCCCCTCTCCTAACTCAGGCCTGCAGACCCCTCCTCAGGCAACTGGAGGCCCAGGGGCTGCAGAATTCTTTAGAGCAGTGGGGCTTGGGGCATCTGCTGTACCAGGGGTGTGGCTTCTGTGATTCCAGACCTTGTATCATCCTGGCAGCATGGATAGGGTGTCCTCAGCCCTAATCCCTGTCCAAACAGTTTCTGGAGTCTCCCAGCTGCTGCCTTACCTCAGAGGAAGAATCACCTTTGCCCACTTCCTCTGGCACAGGGCACCATCTGCACCATGTTGCTCACTTCATCCCCCCCCCCGCCCCTCCACACACACACTGCTGGTTCTTGGGCCTGTGAGCCCTCAGGGGTCAGTCCCTCAATCCTGCTCCTCTCCTTCTTGACATCTTGCTGCCTCTCTCGGGTCAGAGAGGAGATGTGGTGGAGCCAGGGCTGCAGATGAGAGCCAAGCGAGTAAGACCCATGTCCTGAGGGCTCCTGGACAACCACTGGGTTTGCAGGGGCACAGATGAAGGCAAATAGAAGGAGAAAAGGTAGAAGCAGTGACAGATTTTATTTTCTTGGGCTCCAAAATCACTGTGGATGGTGACTGCATCCATGAAATTAAAAGATGCTTGCTCCTTGGAAGAAAAGTTACGAGAAAACTAGACAGTGTATTAAAAAGCACAGACATCACTTTGCTGACAAAAGTCTGTAAAGCCAAAGCTATGGTTTTTCCAGTAGTCATGTATGGATGTGAGAGTTGTACCATAAAGAAGTCTGAGCACCAAAGAATTGATGCTTTTGAACTGTGGTGCTGGAGAAGACTCTTGAGAGTCCCTTGGATTGCTGGATCAAACTAGTCAATCCTAAAGGAAATCAACCCTGAATATTCATTGGAAAGACTGATACTGAAGCCGAAGCTCCTATATTTTGGCCACCTGATTGGAAGAGCCAATTCATTGGAAGAGACCATGAAGATGGGAAAGATTGAGGGCAGGAGGAGAAGAGGGTGACAGAAGATGAGATGGTTGGATGGCATCACCAACTCAGTGGACATGATGAGTTTGAGCAAACTCCAGGGGATGGTGAAGGACAGGGAAGCCTGGCATGCTGCAGCCCATGGGGTCACAAAGAGTTGGCCACAGCTGAGTGACTGAACAACAACAGATGCAGGTCATTCCCAGGTGCATCTCGATCCTCACACATGATCATACCCATTTCACAGATGGGGGGATCAAGACTGTTTCACAGACACACACTTAGGAGGGAAGGCAGCTGCATTGGGTGCCAGGTCTGATTGTTTCCAAAGTCCGTGTTCTTTACACCCAACCTGCCAAGGAACCCAGCTCTCTCAGCGCACTCAGAGCAGCCTAGTCTGAAACTCCAGGGCTGAGAGTCTGCCCTGTAGATAGATGTGCTGGAGCAGAAATACACTGGCCTTGCAGACAGACAAGCTGGCTGGGGAAATCACCAACCCTGGAGCCTCGGGTAGGTGGCCTCACCTCGAGACCTTCTTCTTCTCTTCCAGGGATTTCCCGAAACATGCATGGTTGGCAGGATGACTTTAGGTGTTAAACAGCTTTTTAAAAAAAAATACAATTTTGTTTATTTATCCATTTTTGGCTGTGCTGGGTCTTCACTGCTGTTCGGGGTTTTCTCTAGCGGGGGCTACTCTCTGGTCGTGGCGCATGGGGTTCTCATTGCAGGGGCTTATGTTGCTGACAAACACACACTCCAGGGCGGCCGGGTTTCCGTACTTGGGCGCGTGGGCTCAGCAGTTGCGGCCTCCAGGCTCTAGAGCGCAGGCTCAATAGTTGTGGCACATGAGGTTAGTTGCTCCATGGCATGTGGGATCTTCCTGGATCAGGGATCAAACCCGTGTCTCCTGCATTGGCAGGCGGATTCTTACTCACTGAGCCACCAGGAAAGCTCCTACATTGCCTTTTCTTTCTACTTCAGTTGTTACAGATTTGTTCTATTCTGTAGCAGACCAGAGAGATGTAACTAGCACACCCAAATCACAGTTTCACAGATATTTTGGCTTAGGTGGTGTCTACATAAGTGAGAAAGGTGAGTTGACTTAAGGGATGATAGATGATACTAAGCAACTAAAAACACAGGTGGAAGGAGGATGTGACTTATCAGCTGCCCGAATCTGGGAGCAAGAGCTGATACAATGACCAGCATCATCAGAGTGGCTAGGGGCTGGACGCAGGGTACCCTGGCCCAATTGGCTGGGGCGAGCCCCATGGAGGCTGGGACGGGAGAGGGAAGCAGGCAGGGAGGCGGGAAGAGGGGGAGACGCCAGCGGGGCTCTAGGCTCAGCCCGGCTGGCTGGCCTGCCTCATCCACCCAGGCCTCTGAGCCTGGAGGCCACATTGCCGCCTCCCTCCCCGGGCCACGCAGTCCACAGCTGGCTGATGTAAACCACACATGTTTTGACTGAAGCTCTTCTCCCCCCACCTCCTGAAAAACGCCAACATTAAAGGGAGCGTAGCTTTGTAAAACTGAAACTGTAAAACGCTTCTGAAACCCAGCCCGGGGGATTAAAGAAACCACATGAAAAGGGATTTGGGACGACCTGCACCCTGACTTCCTGTTCAGAAGTTCGCTCGCCATGTGCCTCCCACCCGGCCGGTGGCATGGAGCGAGGAGGAGGAGGGAAGAGGAAGGCTGGGCCCGCGGAGGTCGCAGAGGGCCCCCAGAAACCCAGTGCTCCCTGAGGTCCAAAGCCTGCCAACCTCAGTCATGGCCCTCCCAGGCCTCCAACTCTGGGGGTTCTGAGAAGACACCCTGTTGCCCTTGCCCTTGGACACCCTCTCTTGTCATAATAGAGGGATCAGGTGAGCAAATGAGACCCCAGCCAACCACCACAGACCTCCCTCCCAGTTTCTGCCAGTTTCCCCTGCTATTCCCAATGTGGTCTTCGCTGGCCCCGGAGCCTCGTAGAGGCAGGAAATGTTTGAACCCCAGCTCAGCTTCCTGTCCTAGCATAACTAAGAGCCTCTCTAAGGCACAGGAACCGATTATGAGTTCAAATCCTAGCTCTGCCCTTCTTCGCTCATGGGATGACCACAAGCTACCATTGGAAGCTCCCACTATCCCCTACAGCGTGAGGGATACTGTGCGCAAAGATGCTGTGACTGGGATGATGCAAAGGTGGTCCTTCTCCCGCTCTTACAAGACTGGGGTTGGAGTTCCCATGGGTCTCCCTCTTGCTATGTATGTGATCTTGGGCTCATCACTTTCCCTCTCTGGGCTCAGGGTCATCATCCTTGAAAAAAAGAGGATAGGATGGGCTGGGCCAGAGGGGAAGCCTGGCCTATGGACAGACATTATATCCAATCCTGAATGGACACACACTCACCCCCCACCACACACGTCATACACACACGGACACACATCACAGGCCACTTGGGGGCCACCCCCAGCTTCATTACAGCCCTCCTTCCCTTATATAAACTCCCCATGCCCTCCAGTGTCCCCCGCAATCACTTACCTAATATTAGGATATTAAAAAATATGGCAAGATTTTAAGAGACTTATTAAAATGCAATTAGCAGCGTGTACGACTTAAGCAGGGAGATTATTTTTAAAAATGACTTGATTGTGCAGAATACCACGCACCTTCCCGAGGCCGTAAACCTGCCAATCACACACATTCTCAAATGAGGAGATTTCCCCACTTTCTCTTTGTCCTTCAGGGTTTTCTCCTGCTCCCAGGTACCATGAAGGCTGTGGTCCCCCAGCCATCTGCCCACACAGAGACACTCTGAACCCTGCAAGAGGACTCTCAGAAGGAAGTGAATGGGTTAATCAGGTTCATGACAAGTCTGGAGAAGCTTCTAGAAACTGGCCAGAGGGTGGGCCTGGAGATGGAGAAGCTACCATCCCCCTACTCATGCCCACCCCTGTTATGATTTGGGTCTGGCGGGGGCTGCAGCCAGGGTAAGGATGACAAAGAGTCCTCGGAAGGGGCTGGAGATAGGAAGGGCCAAGGGAGGAGGAAGAGGTCCCAGGGAGGGGGCTGCTGCTGACCCCCTCTGAGGGCTAAGCCTCCGAGGCCCCCTGCCAACGCCCCCCACCTAGCGCCCACTCTCCCGGCTGGAACGGTGGGTTATGCTGCCCCCTGCTGGCTGCTCTTCACACTGCAGTCCCGCTCCCGGGACCGGCGGCTGAGCAAAGCAGCGGGGCTCGTCCAGGGTCAGTCCTTCTCCAGCTGCAGGTCCATATGACAGAGTCCAGGATCCTCCAGGCTCTAGCCTAGAGAGAAACACACCTCTGGAAGCATGGTGTGTAGGCCATGGGCCCGCTCTCTGGCCACCCCCACCCAGGCCGCCCCACCCCTGGCTGAAGGAGTTTATCAAATGTGCTCGCTACTTCCTGGCATTAGGCTCCCGCTGGCACTTTTATTCCGACCATAAAAAGGCTATTTCATTGAGAAATAAAGTCCCATCTCCCTGACGTGTAACTCCTTTCAGAGCTCTTATTCAGCTGCCAGGCAAAATTTATGTTTCCTGGAGGCTTTCTCCTGGGATTGCAACTGGAAATTGGGGAGAAGGGGCCGGAAGGGGGAATTTCCTTTCTGGCCGATGGACATGTATTTGTTCCTTTGCCCTAAGGATCCCCAGAAACCCAAGGTGTCCAGGAGGGAGCCTTGGCCTTGGAATGAGAAGACCAGGGTTCAAGCCCTGGTTCTGCCACCTATTAGCTGTGACCTTGAGCGGGGCCGAGTTTGTTGTTCAGTCACTAAGCCATGTCTGACTCTGAGACCCCCATGGACTACAGCATGCCAGGCTTCCTTGTCCTTCACCGTCTCTGAGTCTGCTCAGATTCATGTCCACTGAGTAGATGATATCACCCAACCACCTCATCCCCTGTCATCCCCTTCTCCTCCTGCCTTCAATCTTTTCCCGGCATCAGGGTCTTTTCTAATGAGTCAGTTCTTCATATCAGGTGGCCAAAGTATTAGAGCTTCAGTATCTGTCCTTCCAATGAATCTTCAGGGTTGATTTCTTTTAGGATTCACCAGTTTGATCTCCTTGCAGTCCAAGGGACTCTCAAGAGTCTTCTCCAGCACCACAGTTCAAAAGCAGCAGTTCTTCGGCACCCAGCCTTCTTTATGGTACAACTCTCACATCTGTACATGACTACTGGAAAAACCATGGCTTTGACTATACAGACCTTTATCAGCCAAGTGATGAAGCCGGGTTTTGTCATCTATAAAATGGGAAGAAAAAGTCCTCTCTTCCTCAGAAGGATGGTGCTAGATGCAGTGAGCAGATGGAGGCAGAAATTTCTTGGATGCTGTTGAGTGCAAGTATTGAGGGTATATGGAGGCAGAGGAATTCTCTGACTCTTAGGGGTGGAGGCAGGGGGTCCCTGGCACAGATTCTCCCAGGTGGTGGTCTTCAACTGCGTTGTGCATCAGAATCACTTGGAGGACTTATTACAACACAGTCTGCTGGGTCCTGCCCTGTGAGTTTTTGAACGGTAGAGTCAAGAATTTGCATTTCTCACAAGTTAGCAGGTAAAGTTGATGCTGTTGGTCTGGGAGCTCCACTTTGAGAAACACTATTCTGAAGGTTTTAAAATCTAAGCTGTGAGGCAACTCAGCTTGGGCCTCAGGGAAGGCATGAGGAGCAGGTGGGAGGTCACCTGTGGGGCCAGGTAGATCTGAGCTGTAGCCAGCTCCATGGGAATGAGGATCAGTCCACAGCACCCCATCTTGTTCCCCCACTGGCTTGGCCAGCCCCCAACCCAGAGTCCAGACCTGTGAGCATGAATGTCAGTAGGTGGACTGACTGACCTGGGCAACACTTGGAAGGGGATGGGTTCTCTCAGAGCTGCCTTAGAGATTCTTGATTGCCATCGTCAGGGGTTGACTGCCAAGTTGCCCTAGAGCAGGGGTCCCCAATCTCCTGGATTTAATGTCTGATGATCTGAGGTTCAACTGATGTACCAATGATAGAAATAAAGTACACAATACAGGTAATGTGCTTGAATCATCCAGAGACCATCCCCCCAACCAACCCACCAACCTGGTCCATGGAAAAACTGTCTTCCACGAAACTTGTCCAGTGGTTGGGGACGCTGCCCTGGAGCACCGGTTCCTGTCTGCAAACAGCCCCATGCCAAAGCAGGAGCTCAGAGAAGTGAACTGACTTGCTCAAGGTCACACGGCTTGGGCAGGACACCCAGAAGAGAGCTCTCCTCACCACACTGCCTCTCTGGTTATGCAGTAATTTGGAGGATTACTAAATTGATGACTCCAATTCCAGTTTAAGTAATATTCAAATACCCAACAGAGACTTGCAGCTAAGGCTGAAAGAGCATGTTGTGATGGAAGAGGTCTGACGTGGGAAGCATCTAAAATCTGGAAATTCGAGACCTTCCATGAGGGAAAAACAAGGAGCCGGGATGTTTCAGGGCATGAAAAATGGCTTTGTGCTCAAGGAGGGAAAACCCAAAAGGGAAACTGGATCGCTGACTGTTCCTGTACAGGAGAAAAGGACAATAAACACATCACAGACGCTGGATTTTACACACAGAATTGTGGGGGGAATGCTGAGGATCCAAGCTGCTGAGGGTGGGGGGACCCCAGAATTCTAACTATCCCCAAATCTCAGGTTGTCTGAGATCCCACCCAGCAGGGAACTGACCGGGAGGGGCAGAGCCGCTGTCTGCCAGGATCTCACCGATCGCAGTCGTGTCAGCTGTCAGCCATAAACAAATGACTGCCTGACCATGGGGGAGGTCTCGACAGGAAAACCAGAGGTCCCCAGGGCAGAGAACACACTGGTGCACGTGTACGCACAGCTGCGGGTCAGAGCCAGGTGCCACCCAGGCCCTGCCAGACCTGGAGCCCCGGTTCCAGATCCAGGGTTGTCCTATATTGAGGGAGAACAGGAGACCTCCAGAGAAGCGGGATCACTTTCTAATTAAGCACGACTGTCCCGGTTTTGAGCCGATGCAGAGCGGAGCAAAGGGAAGGAAGAGAAGGAAAGTGGTTTGTTCCTGCCGTGCAGTGCGCTGAGCTGGGAAGAGTGCCCAGAGCAGTTAATGTCCAGACCCTTTCAGCCTTGCAAATCGCCGCCCGCCTGGGGGGTGAAGAGCCATTTATGCCAGGTAAAGGAGGGCGATTTCATTAACTCCGTTCCCTGTGTCTTGTCTCCAAGGGCGCGGGTGGTTAAATGTGAGCCGGACTTGGTAAAGGGTCAGCCTGGTTGGCAGGACTTGCTGAGGGCTGTGCGCCTCTGGCCTTCGAGGTCCTGAGGCTGAGTGGCTCTGCAGAGGTGGAGAGGGGAAGAGGTGGGTGTGGGGCAGGGGCACGGGGCGGAGGAAGGATAAACTGAGTCAGAGACTGATTCCAGACAGAAACACTGCAGGCCTGGGGTTTCCCCGGATGGTCCAGTGGTTAAGACTCCATGCTTCCAGTGTAAGAGGTTTGATCCCTGATCTGGAAACTAAAATCCCATGTGCTTTGAGGGCAACCAAGAAAATATATTTCAGAAAAGAAGAAGAAAAAAAGATTGCAGGCTGGTGTTTTGGGATAGAAGATGTGACACGTCTCAATTGTCACCAGCAGTCACCTCCACCACTCCAACCACCCCGAGTCCTCCTGGCGCAGGGCGAGAGTGGTCCAAGCCCTAAACGAGGAGCCCTTGGATCACCTCTCCTTCTCGTGGCGCCTCTCTCGCCCTCCTCTTGTCCCCTCCCTGCTGCTCTTGTCCATCTGATGTCCAGCTTTTTAAAACCATAACAAACCAAGGCTCCTGCTTCGGCCTTCAGACTGTGCTGGCCAGCCCCCCCAACTTCCTCCCACTGGAAGGCCGTCTTTCTGTCCCTTCCACCCTCCTCAGGACCCTGGCACTTGCCTTGCCTCTGCCTGGATGCCCCCTACCCCACTTCTTTCCAGACCAACTTCCTCAGAGGGTCCAGCCCCACCATCCTATCCAAAGCAGCCTAGGATGTGCCTGCCCACGTTGTCCATTTAGGGCTCTTCAGAGCACTTGGTATGATCTAGAATTGTCCATGCCTGTATTTATTGTTGTTCTGCCTGCCCCTCACATGCACACACGTGGGGCTTTCTCTGTCCCATTCCCCCTTCCTCTGCAAGGGGACCGGTGCCTGCACAGAAGATGCACTCCGTAACTAAGTGATGCGGTCCAGGAGATGCTCTACAGGAAAGGGAGTGATCTGGGGAACCAGCCAACAGTGAACCCACGACAGCAGTGCTGGGCTCCCACCATTTCCCTACCAGCCTCTGCAGACCTTCTAGCCCCCCAAGCCCTGGTTTCCTGTGAGTTGCTCCAGGCTTTGAAGAGGTCAGGCCTTCTTTCCTCACCAGTCCAGGCCACCCAGCCAGCTGTCCAGGGCAGCGGTCAGAGGCTTGGTCCTCCTCCTGCCGACTTCCCCTCTAGGTGTCAGGCTTGCCCTGGCATGGGGGGCCGCCGTCCCTGGGCAGCGGCTACCCACAGGGGAAACGCCTGGCAGGGCAGGGGGGTTGCGGAGGGGGCAGGCCTTGGAGTCACGGCTCCGATTCAAAAAGGGAAATCATCTGAGCTTTTAAAAAATTAAATGGAGTCGGTAATTTGATTTCAGAGAGAAGCTGAAAACCTCGTAATGGCAGGAGCAGCTCAATTCCGTGGTGAAAAGGAAAAGCCTTAAATGGGGCTATTAAGCTTTTGCATGGGATGGATCTGCCCGGAGAAGTAGGAAGGAGGGAGGGCGGGTGGGGGGAGAAGTCATCCTCGAGGTAGAGACCGTTTATCAGCCAAGACAACCCTGATTATTTATTTATTTATTTATTTCACGTTCCGGGCGTTGCCGAAGGCCTCCTCTTCTTGGCTGCATTTCAAATCCCACTTCCAGTGATGGGCCAGCCTCAGGGTGGGGGTGGGGCTGCTACCCTTCCGGGGAAGCGCTGAGTACCCGCTCTGGCTCAGGCCGCAGCTGGGCTTCTGGGCTAGAGAGCCTGGGAACACTGGCATCCCTGGGGGTCAACAGGGGTCACCGGAGCTGTCCGAGCCAGCAGGGTACCAGCTGCTGCCTTGGGAACCAGAGGAAGGGAGTGGTGAGTCATGAAAACAAAGCAGGAGCACTCCGCATTCCTCTCCTGGGGTTCCTCCCACGAGGTTCTTTAATGACCTGGGGTTGTGGTCCTCTGAGGCCCAGGAGAGAGGACTTCTCACATCACAGCACCTTATCAACACCTACCTTCTCAGAAGATGTCTGAACTATTGTTCAATTGCTAAGTCATGTCCAACTCTTTGTGACCCCATGGACTGCAGCACACCAGGCTTCCCTGTCCTTCACCATCTCCCGGAGCTTGCTCAAACTCAAGTCCATTGAGTCAGTGATGCCACCCACCTGTCTCCTCCTCTGTCGTCCTGTTTTCCTCCTGCCTACAATCTTTCCCAGCATCAGGGTCTTTGCCGGTGAGTTGGCTCTTCCCATCAGGTGACCAAAGGACTGGAGCTACAGCTTCAGAATCAGCCTTTCCAATGAATATTCAGGGTTGAGTTCCTCTAGGATTGACGGGTTTGATCTCCTTGCACTAGAAGAGACTCACAAGAGTCTTCTCCAGCTCCACAGTTCAAAAGCCTTGGTCCTTTGGCGTTCAGTCTTCTTTATGGTCCAACTCTCACATCCTGAGCTATGGCTGAAGGCTTATCATGCTCCGCTGGAATAAGCAAACATCCTCTCTGCCTGAGCCTGACTGTTCAGCTTCTCTGGATGGCAGCAGAAATGACCTCAAGAATGGCTCACAGGCTCTGAGTTTGAAGCCTGTGTACATCTTCTCAGTGGCCCCTAAACAGACCCGTTGGGAAGAACCATTGTCACCCCCTATGTAACTGATCTGGAAACTGAAGCACAGAGAAGTTAGTGCCTTGCCCAAAGTCACCCAGCTAAAGAGTGAAAGGACTGGGACTTGAACCACAGCAGCCTGGCTGCAAAGCCTACAACCCTCCTCCTTTCCCATGCCTCACACTTTTAACAGCAAAAAGATAAACACAAAAGCCCTGGGTGTGCACTCATGGGTCGTCCAAGCAGGTGGGTGTGCACGCATGTGTGCTCAGTCTTGTCTGACTCTTTTGTGACCCTGTGGACTGTAGCCCACCAGGCTCCTCTGAACATGGAATTCTCCAGGCAAGAATACTGGAATGGGTAGCCATTCCCTTCTCCAGGGGATCTTCCCAACCCCAGGATGCAACCCACGTCTCCTGCATTGGCAGGTCACTGAGCCACCTGGGAAGCCCCAGGCAGGTGGGAGGCATGCCCAGATGATGCCCACCCCCCCTTGCACTAGTCATCCCTTGGGTCACTGCTAGGACTCACCCCACTAAGGGAGTCTGTCAAAGTCCCTCGTGAAGTTCTGGAGCTCAGGAGGCCTGTGCCCTCCAGGGATTGATGCCAACATGGGTTCTGTTGGCTCCTGCTGGGGGCTCCCCAGGCCAGCGGGAAAGGGTCTCTAGGCTGAGCTAGGCTGGGTGAGGAAATGGGTGCTCGTGGGTTCTTTGTTTGCTGCATGTGTGTGTGCTGGCCCCACTCAGCCTGCTCCACCAGCCTGCTGTGTGCTGACTTGAGGCCTTGGAGTCTATATGACTGTCCCAGGGATGAGGCGATGGGCTTCTCGGAGGCAGAGGATGGATGACTCTCAGGAAGGGCTGTCAGGTGGCTGCACTCTGCTGGCAGCTTCTCAGCAGTAAGAACTGGCAGGAGGGCTGCTGGGCCCTCCCTCTGCTCTGGCTTGGGCTCAGGTCTGAGCCCTTCAGACGGGCACCAAGGCCTGGCACTGCACCTTGGAAGTAACTGTTGGGGCAGTGATGGTGGCATGCGCCCCCAGCAGGAGGGTGAATCCCCTCCAGGTCCCGACTTGGTTCTGGGAATGACAGATCCAGGTGCCCTCTGACCCCTCCCCAGGTGGCCCCACAGCTTCCATTCTGGAGTTGGTTTGCTAGCACTTTCTCAGGGGACAGTGGGAAGCCAATACCTCTCCAGCTGGGCTGGTCTTCAAGGGCCTTGTCAATGCCTGGACCTTCTGCTGGCCTGGCCAGAGCCCTGGGCATGGTCTAGTTGGCAGCCACCTCCCCCTATGACAGTCCTCCAGTAGGAGAAGACTTCCTGGTAGCTGGGGAGAGGGAGGATCTGCTCAGGCCTAGACTGTCATGGTCCCAGATAGCCTGAGACCCCCAGAGAGGTAGGTGGAAAGGAGACAGCTGAAGACAAATTTTCCTGGGGGGGCAGGAAGACTGGAAAACTACTATGGGGAGACCAGGGGACCGGGTCACCCCACTTTCCCTGGGGGAGCTGATCCTCTGGGAAAGGAAAAAAGGAAGCCAGTAGGTGAGCATCTTCTTGCACAGGTCTGGCTATTTGCAGAAATGGTCCAAGCCCCTTCTGCAGTGAGAGCAGTGGATAGAGAAATCTCCAGAAAGATGTGGTCTCAGCTTGAGGAAGGGCTGGTGGCAGCTGTGATCTCAGGCTGGTTCTCTAGGCCCAGCTCCCGGGCTCCGGCCGCAAGTCCTTTGAGACGTGCCTCAGTTTCCCCCTGTTTGTGTGCACAGCCACAGACCCTCCCTACTGCCTCCTTGTGCCCAGTCCCGAGGCCCTGGGGGGCTGTGAGCAGGCAGGACAGCTGGGCTGCACTCAGGTGGGAGCTCTCGGCGAGGGTTGGGGTGGGTGGTGTTGGGGAGCTTTCTCCAGGGATTGGCTGGAGGTTGAGGAGGAGGAGACATGGCCAGAGATCCGAGTGGGGCTCCCTTTGGAAGAATGGTGGTGAGAGAGGGGGGCCTTGTGCCTGGTTGGGTCCATTGATGGCTCATGAGGCTATGCCCTTTAGGGGAAACTGAGTGGAAGTCAGGGTGAGGGACTTCCATCAGCCAGTCCATGGGAAGGTGGGTGAGCGAAGCTCTGACAAAGCCCTTCCCAACAAGGATCTATTGTATACCACATGGCACTCTGCTCAATGTTCTATGGCAGCCTGGATGGGAGGGGTTTGGGGGAAGAAGAAAAGATACATGTGTATGTATGGCTGAGTCTCTTTGCTGTTCACCTAAAACTACCACAACGTTGTTAATTGGCTGTGTGGGGGGGTGGGGTTAAGTTGCTCAGCTGTGTCTGACTCTTTGCTACCCCATAGACTATAGCTCACCAGGTTCCTCTGTCCATGGGACTTCCCAAGCAAGTATATTGGAGTGGGTTGCCATTCCCTTCTCCACGGGATCTTCTCAACCTGGGGATCGAACCTGGGTCTCCCATATTGCAGGCAGATTCTTTACCATCTGAGCCACCCAGGAAACCCCGTTAATTGGCTATACCCCAATACAAAATAAAATGTCTAAAGTTAACAAACAAAAAAAAAAAAAAGAAAGAAAGAAGGCCCTTCCTGGAGGCCTCCAAATGCAGCTGGTCCTCAGTTTGGAACTGGGAGAAAGTGGCAGATGCCATTCCTGCCGGAGGGGGTCCTGGGGATGGTGGGGAGTGGTCCTCCGCATGGCAGCTGAAGCAGACAACTCCTTCCTGAACCTCTCAGAAAGGAAGCAGGGTTCAGTCCTCCTAAGGGAACAGAATCTTCCCAAAACCCTGCTGGAGGAGCCATGAGGGTCCCCCTTTTTACAGACAGGGAAACAGGCTTTGGAGTTCAGGTTCAAGCATGGGAATAGAAACTGTCCTCATCGGTTGAATTTCACAGACCCTTGACCTGGAGTCCTTACTGAGACCACGTGGACATTAAAATCTATTTCTGAAATTGAATCACAGAATTTCAGCTTTCCTGTAAATTTTTATTTATTTGTTTCTTGTTGCTGGGTCTTCCTTGCTGCACACGGACTTTTTCTAGTTGCAGCAAGCAGGGGTGACTCTTCATGGTGCTTGGGCTTCTCATGGAGGTGGCTCCTCGTTGCAGAGCACAGGCTCTAGACACACAGGCTTCAGCAGTTGCAGCTCGCAGGCTCGGTAGTTACAGCTAGTGGGCTTTAAGACCACGGGCTCATTAGCTGTGCCACACGGGCCTAGTTGCTCCACAGCATGTGGAATCTTCCCGGAGATGGAGTCTTATCCACCGAGCCACCAGGAAGTCCCAGGTTTTCTGTCAGTTGCACCTGGTCCCAACTCTCTGCCTCTCTGTTTGATGCCACCAGCTGGTTCCACCTCTGAGCCATTCCCTATGTTAAGACAAAACCCATCAGCCCCACCCCAGGAACCACACAGAGCAGACTCTGCCTCGACCCCATCGACATCATGGGCGAGATCGTTCTTTGTTGTGGTGGGGGGGGGTGCCTCCTGTGCACCCCAGCAGCATCCCTGGCCTCTACCCTTCACGTGCTAGTAGCATCGCCTTGTGTTGTCACAATCAGAAACATCTCCAGACTACTAACTGTCCCCGGGGAGGCAAAAATGCACCCCACCCAGTTGCAAATTCTGGCTCACGAGTCAAATATAGCCCTTAGACATGTTTGGTTTGGCCTGCAGAGGGTTTAAATATTTTTAAAATTAACTGGCAAAATTTCATAAACAGCTTTTCCTGAAAAGTCGGAAGATTTGGCCACGCCAGCCTGCCTCCCTACAAGGCAGGAATGGGCTCCAGTAAAGTGAAGCTACTTTTTCTTTTTCTTTTCTGGCCACAACACTCAACACGTGGGCGCTTAGTGCCATGGCCTGGGATCAACCCCATGCCCCTGCATTGGAAGCGAAGAGTTTTAACCACTAGACTGCCAGGAAAACCCAAGGCCGTTCTGTTTAAAGCGGTCTCGTGGCTGCCAGTGCACCAGAGTCCCCAGCACTCCCTGTGGCTCCTACGCTGAGCTTCATGGCCTTTGTCATCCGACACTTGGGCCAGGTGTGGATGAAGAGCAAGATGCTGAACAGGGCAGGGCCCCTGATGGTTTTCTAACTCTAACTCCTTTACACTCCCCGCATGTTTGCCCATAATTCCTGCTTTAAAAAGTAAAACAGCTGTAGCTAAACCACCCTCTTGGTTTCTTTTCCAGGCTGGGCACTCCATTGCCTCCACTGCCCTTGACACCTCTGATCTTAAATAATCAGGATTTCTCCCATAGGTTCTAATCACCTTTTGTGGGGGAGGAAGGAGATTTTAAAAAATCTGTAATGGGGAATTCCCTGCAGTCCTGTGGTTAGGGCTCTGTGCTTCCACTGCAGAGGGCTTGGGTTTGATCCCTCATCGAGGAACTAAGATCCCCCATGAGGTGTAGCCAAAAATTAAAAAAATAAAGCATGCGTGTGTGCTCACTCACTCATATCTGACTGTGGCCCCACGAACTGTAGCCTGCCAGGCTCCTCTGTCCATGGGATTTTCCAGGCAAGAAATACTGGAGTAGGTTGCCATTTTCTACTCCAGGGGATCTTCTCAACCCAGGGGTCTAACCCAAGTCTCCCTTGTCTTCTGTATTAGCCAGTGGATTCTTTACTGCTGTGCCACCTGGGAAGCCCAAGTAAATAAAGACTAACAGTTAAAAAAAAAAAAATCTGTAACCTCCAAGTGCTTAGGCACTAATATTCCAATAGATTAACCACATATTATCTCCAAAAAAATGTTCTTTGTCTAAAACTTTAAAAAAATTCCTGCTGAAAATTCAATCCCACAGGCATTTATTAAGTGTTTACCAAGGCCAAGGCAGTCTGATAAGGCCCACAAAGAGCAAGATACGGAACCAGGCAGGGCCCCTGATGGCAAGGAGTTCCCAGACTGCAGAACAAGACAGGAGCATGTACCAATGACTATAAGAATAGAAAGACCTAGGCGCTGCGGGGGATATACAGGGAAGGCATGCTGGAAAATAGGGAGGGGAGAGGTTCATTCTGGCTGCTGGTATTAAATTAACAAAACAAGGAAGAGAACATTCTTTCCTCGTGTAAATCTTTCAAGAGAGGCCAAAAAGACTTCCTAAAATGTTCTTATTGCTGTTGCCAGCTATTTTTGTATTTTATGTACTAGGTCCCTACTAAGAACCTACCCTCTCTCCAAAACCCAAGACAGAGGTCACGTGCTCCTTGGCGTCTCCCTCCCCAAACCGCCTGCCCTCCATTACAACTCTCTGGACATTTCTTCTCTCCCCTTCCAGACAGGCCAGTACTTGAAAGCAAGGACAGAATCCGGTGAACTCCGTTTCCTCCCACGGGGCCTCACGCGTGGCAAATGCTTAGTGAATATTTGTTGGATAAAATTCTGGCCCTCCCTTTCCAAAATCAATGTCATCACTGCAGGAAACTGTTAAAACAAAAACAGCCGAAATGTGTAAAAACTTTCAGGAAACTTTTCCATTTTTAGCAGACTGTTAGAACTCATCCCCGCCCCGCCTCTTCCTTTGTTTCTAATTCTGAATTTGGGGCTAGATGGTAGGCAGTCCCCCTTTTAATCTTTAAATATAGTTCTGAATATAATTACATTTTTATGCAGCACCGAAACATCATATCCTGGTAACGGGGCATTCTTGCACTATTAACATCTGAGTTAAATCTCCTTCGCGTCTGTCTTCTATTGAGGACAGTTAGGAAGTCGAAGATGAAAGTGATCGACATCATTTGTGAATTATGTGTATTTCCTTATGCTATATTTCAATGGGTTTTGCTCCTGGTGGTTTTGCGAATGCCAGGTTGTCTGGTAACCGCGCTTTCACCAAAAACCCCTTTCAAGCCGAGAATCCCAGCATCTTGGAGTGGACACACACCACGTGGAGAAGAGGGCCTTACTTGGGTTCAGAAATAAGTGGTATCAAGTACTATTCTTGGCCGAAGAGCCTACTCCCTCCTGTAGGTGACCCGAGAAACTGGAGCCCACACAGATTGCTGGAGGGTCAAAACAGAAGTGGCTTATTTTGTGCCAGGAATCCCACTGAGCTCCTAAGAACCATCAGCTCCAGTCCTCAGAGCAGGTACCCCTATTCTCATTTTGCAGGTGAAAAAAAAAAAAAAACAAGGTTCAACAAGGTTAAGTGACGCGCCGAGGTCCTGCAGCTAGAAAGTTAACGTGCCCCTTCCCTCTCCCCGGCACTTTGACCACATCACCACATCAGCCAGTGACCACATCACCACCAGTTCCCTCGGCTCTCCTGTTCCTGGGCCAGTTCCCGCCCGTGTGCCTAATGCTGTTGCCTTCCTGGTTGAGTGCGGGATGTGTCAAGCCAGGGGATAGGAAGCCTTGTCATGGGAGAAAGAGCCACAGGCAGAGCCAGCCCTCTCCGTGACTCTCACCCACACACGGGAAAAACCCCAGAGGATGGGGTAGGGGAGCAAGCCTCCAGCTCAGGGCCATCCTGTAGAAAGCCTGCTTTCGGGGGCTCCTTGGGCCTCCCCGCAAAGCTGTGGGGCGATGAGGCGTCACTTGCACGCGTCACGGTGCAGCCTGGGCCCCGTGGCGGTCCCTCCCATGGAGCCACCCTGACAAGAGTGGCAGGCTTCCAGGGTGTAAGTGGCAAAGGTCCATTTTCTGCTGGCCTCACTGCTGCTCTCACATCGCTGACTCCTCACCACCTCAATGGCCTGAGCAGAAAGGGCCTTCAGAAGGGGCAGGACAGCCAACACCACTACCAAGACCCTGGCCTGGACCCGGTACACCCCAGCCTCCAGGACACAGACCACCACAGTCTCTGTTTCAAGATGTGGGACTGGAAGACTCGGGAATTTTAGGCTCAGGCTCTCCTCTTGTGGCTCAGACGGTAAAGAATCCGCCTGCAGTGCGGGAGACTTGGGTTTGATCCTTGCGTTGGGAGGATCCCCTGGAAAAGTGAACAGCAGGCTACCCGCTCCAGTACTCTGGCCTGGAGAATTTCATGGACAGAGGAACAGGGTGGGCAACAATCCATGGGGTCACAAAGAGTCAGATCCAACTGAGCGACTTTCACTCACTCTTCTGAGTAGGAGCCTCTTTAGACCAGATCCAGTCTCTGCTTTGGGATGTGAACAAGACCCCCAACTCTGACTGAAGGGATGACTCTGGAAGGACACGTGACATATTCTGCAGTCACATGGACAAGAGGGTGGTGGCAGGACCACAGCCAGGGGCCACGCCCGTGGCCGGCACAGTACATTTTCGGGATCAGTGACATGAGATTGGGTTTCCCAGGTGGCACTAATGGTAAAGAACCCACCTGCCAATGCAGGAGAGGTAAGAGACTCAGGTTCTATCCCTGGGTCAGAAAGATCCCCTGGAGGAGGGCATGGCAACCCTCTCCAGTACTCTTGCTTGGAGAATCCCATGGATAGAGGAGCCTGGCCAGCTACAGTGCATAGGGTTGAACAGAGTCGGACATGACTGAAGTGACTTAGCTCACTTGCTCGCTCAACATGAGATTACTTGGTGTTGAGTATCACCGCCTGGGCTGGAATGTGGCTGCACTGTTGAGCAAGAGAAGAAAAGCCATCGCCAACACTGGGGATCCCACCATACTCGAAGGCCCGCGAGGAAGC
The DNA here is from genome assembly GCF_963930625.1 of Muntiacus reevesi. Taxonomy (NCBI): domain Eukaryota; kingdom Metazoa; phylum Chordata; class Mammalia; order Artiodactyla; family Cervidae; genus Muntiacus; species Muntiacus reevesi. The sequence continues at coordinate 88,872,359 of NC_089253.1, read as the reverse complement.
AGGTGCTGAGAGAGCAGCTCTGCCGTGGGAAGCTACAGAGATGTCTCAGCCAAGACTGTCTTTAGCACGGTGACCTAGCCTGGTGCCCCTTCCATTACCAAAGCTGCTCTTAAGAAATAAAGCTTGTATCAGTTGTTTACACTTTAGCAAGAATTTCGTCGTGTCAGCCCTCTCACGGGGCCGTTTTAAGCCAGCTCTGCAGTGGCTAAATGAAAGCATCTGTCTCTGAGTAAACAGATTTCGAGCATCATGAATAAGGAAAGAGATGTTTGAGGGCTTGGTGAGGCCATCCCCAGTGCCCTAAAGTCCCCAGAGCCCCGTTGTAAAAATCTGGCCCATGATAAAATTCTAATACACCTATGTCACATCTTAGTTGCCTCGGATCTACCCGCTCAGGATGAAGCCTTGGAGCCACCTAACTCTGCACAGAGAGTTCCTTAAAATTTAATTCCCCCAGCCCCTCTGTATCACACCCCAAGCTGGATGAAATAGCTATCACATCCAGGGTCTAGATCAGGGGTCCCGAACGCGGTCAGACCACAGAGCCCTGGAGAGCCTGGTGAAGACAGAGGACCCTCTCTCATCTATGTTCTCAGAGCCCCTGGAGGCCATCTTGGGACTTCCTAGGAGTTCGAAGACCCCGGGTTTGGAAAAGCCGATGATTCCACTTTTCATCCAGCCTCCACACTCCATCCCTACTCCACACACACACTCACACCCACCAGGAAGAGCCAAGGTCTGTCTGTGCCAAGCAATTCAGGAATGCACGGCTGAGGTGGGGTGGGACCACCAGCACAAGGTGCCCCAAGGATGGAGGAACACAGAAGAGACCAGAGAACAATGCAGCCGGGAAAGCAGGACCTTGGGGGCTCCCCTGGGTCTCACCCGGTGGGCCAGCGGCTCCCAAAGACTAGGTGTAGGGACTTCCCTGGCAGTTCAGAGGTTCCAACCCAGGGGGTAAAGGTTTGATCCCTGGTGGGGGAACTCAGATCCTGCCTGCAGTGTGTCTCGGCCAAAAAATAAAGCCGCTCCCCACAAGCAGCAGGAGCCCTGGGTGATGTGCAGCACCTGCTGAGGCTGGAGTGACTCCCGTGACCTCGGAAACTGCTCCTCCGGAAGCAGACCCCCTCCAACCTTCCGACCAGCCTCTGGACTGAACCCCCAAGTGTCACAGAGCTCAGGTCAGGGACTGTGACTCCAGTACCACCAGGAAATATTATTTAGCTGAGATATTTTTAGCAGCAAGCCAGCTCAGAGCAAATGTCATGTGAGCCATCTTCTCTTACACGGCAACTTTGGGCTATTTAAAGAGATGGTAATTACGCTCCTGCCACCATGATCAGGACGACGAGCTGAATGCGTGATTGCAGGAGCCCCCCGTCTGCCTCACAGAGCACTTGATGCTAATGGAGCCCAATTTTCGAAGCCGCCTGCCTAAATCTGTCCGGTTTCCAGGTGGACATTCGAATTGGTGTTTGAGCCCCAGCGAATTGTTCCCCGGGGCCTCTCCAGGGGGCCATGCCTCAGGGCTCCCCACCTGGCATGGTTGCTGTCCACCCCTGACTTCCCACCTCTGGACAGGGTCTTGCCTGGGGCTCTGGTCAGGGACGGAAGGTGGTGGTGATGGCCACACTGGTCATCATTGTGCTGATAATCCCATCAGGCTGCCACTGCCCAGAGAGGCTGCCAGCTCCCTTCTATGAGAGAGCAGACACAGGGTCTGGATAAACAGGATACACTCTTAAACAGTCTGGCCAAGGAGACTGGGTCACCAGAGGGTTAAGGAGAAGGTGAACTTGGGGGACACACTCAGGAAGGTCACAGGGTCAAGGGGAGGATGGGCAGGACCGGGAGGCCAGGCAGCAGGCCACTCAGTTCAGTTCAGTTCAGTTCAGTAGCTCAGTCATGTCCGACTCTTTGCAACCCCATGGACTACAGCATGCCAGGATTCTCTGTCCATCATCAACTCCCGCAGCTTGCTCAAACTCATGTTCATCAAGAACCCCATGAATAGTATGAAAAGGCCACTCAGAGAGGAAAGCAAACTGGACACTTGACTCCTTAAACTCCAGGGGGCCCCTGGAGGGACCACTGGGTGTAGGGCCAATAGACAACCTGGCTGAAAGAGCCAACGCACTGTGACCCCGACTAGCAAAGCCAGCAAGTGACCTACACTCCACCCAGTCTATTTGCTGCCTCAGTTCCCTTTGCAAGGTTCTAGCGGGACCTTGGCAATTGGGTACCTGGATGGTGGGAGGGGAACGGGGAGGGGCCCCCAGTCCCTATCCTAGGAGGACTAGCAGGAGGCATTCAGGAGAAGATTTGAGGAAGGGAAAGCTCACTGACTTCACATATTCAAAGGAATGTGAAATGAAGAAGGGACTGCCTCCTTCCAGGTGGCCACGGAGACCAGAGGACCAGCCAATGGAAAGTTTGGGGAAAGAGCTGGGCAATGTGGGAACAGGTGGCTTTGCAAAGACATGAGCTTCCCATCACTGGAGACAGTGCAGAGAGAATCATAGCACTGGAGAGACCTTGGAGGCCTCCCAATCAAAGCCAGGACCCCTCCTCAGATTCTCTTGGATGGTCTCAGCCTCTGCTTGCAGGTACCCATGGATGCTTCCAGCTCCACTGCAACCCAAGCCCAGCACACTCAGCCACATCCACTAACACTCTCCAAAGGAGAACAGAAGTCAACGCCTCCCGCCCTGGGGCGTCCCCGGACACCAGACCTGGCAGAACCTTCGGGAGAGTTGCTCCTGCCCCAGCTATCTGTCCACGGGCACTTCTCAAGGGTTGAGGGGGAGACCTGCAGAACAGAAAGAAAGCAACCTCTCCTGGCAAGCAGTAAGCAAAGGTGAGAATAAACATCTCTGCCTGAGCACAGAAGTGCTGGCAATTACCCCAGCGGGAGGCTGGTGAGGGAGCTGTGCGGCCGGGTTGTTTGCTCATTAAGACAAGAAAATCATTTATGTTCTGAGATGCCAGTGTCAACAGACCCAGGGAAATGTCGTTGCCTCAGCTGCTGCCCTGGGCCCGGCCAAGGGGGCGGCAGGGGTCCCAGGCAGGGAGGAGGTCCCTGGCACGGCTGGCAAGGCTGAGAGCTCATGCATGTGGCAGAGATGGGTCTCTCTGGGTCCCACTGAGTTCACACATTTCTCCTGCACCCTTTCTCCTTCCTTTTCAAATCCAATAAGCAAGGGTGGAGGGCGTGCATCCAAAGGCTGGCACAGTCACCACTGGCCTTGAACTCGGGGTGGCCACACATCCCAGTTTCCTGGGAACTAGCAGGTGCCCCCAGTGTGGGACTTAGTGCCAAAGCAGGAACAGTCCCAGGCGAACTGGGATGGTGGGTCACTGTCCTCCCCGTGAGCCTCAAGACCACGCCCTCACGCAACCATTCTTCTCTCATCACAGATGAAGGGAAGGGATGGTGTGGGCCAGGCACCTTCCCAGGAGTTTCTGCTGCAGCCCAAGCCCTCCACCCTGCCGTCCTCTCAATTCTTTCTACTTTCTCCAAACTCCACCTCGCATTTGCTTTAAACTTTGGCAGGGCAGTCTCCGCACAAGAAGGGAGTCACAGACAAGAGTCCATCAGAGATCATCTGACCACCCCCCAGGCAAGGTGGGGAGGCGTGAGGCCAGAGGGGGCTGACTTGCCTTGATGACGTCCCCATCCAAGACCACCCCCTAACTCCTCCGTACGGAGGGACAGAGAGGGGCTCCTAGGAGCAGAAAGAAACAAAAGGGACCTGAAGAGACCCCAGCCAGCTCGGCCTTCTCAGCTCCCCAGCTCTGCTGCACCTGGGCCCCGAGGGCCCGTCCTTGCAGCAGGCTCACAGCGGCCCCCAGGGAGCCCCTCCAGTGAGCCCCAGTGTCTCCTTTGGAGGTGCCGCCTTTGCTCGGGGACTGGAGAGGCAGGAATGGAGCAGAGGAACCTCCCTAGTGGTCCAGTGGTTTAGAACACGTGCTTCCAACGCAGGGGGCCCAGGTTTGATCCCTGGTCGGGGAACTAAGACACCACGTGATGGGTGCCACGGCCAAAAAAAAAGAGGAGTGGGGCAGATTCCTGAGGCTTGGTGAGAGAATGGAGAGGATTCGGCGCTTCCTCTGCCACCACTAGTGCTGTCCCGCTGTTCCGGATCTTGTCCTCCGCTGCAACCTGGAGGAAGGCAGGGGAGCCGCTGCAGGCTGGGCTTTGAGGAGGGAAAGAGTTCTGCTTAAAGAAGGAAGGGAAGACAGATCAAGAGCGAAGCAAAAATGCACGGTGCCCTTTAAGGCCCCACGCGGAGGCTATATTTAGGGCCGAGGACATTCCGCAGGACCTCGGGCAGTCTTCTCTGGGAGCAATCGCTAATCACTGCATTGAGTTTACGGGTGCCCTTGGGCACACTTAACCCAGGGCAATGAATAGTTATTGCTCGGCCTCCCGCTCGGGGCCTGTGGGCACACTTAAGTGAGCGCGCGGATCGCTGCGAGCGGGCATGGCTCGGGTACACCCTTGGGCACCCTGCGCCTTCAGTGGGGAGAGGCAGAGTATTAAATATCTATGTGCCCCATGCCCACAGCTGCATTTAGCCAAGGGCAAGGCCGGTGAAACGGCTTTAATTAAAACTTAAAGCAAGTTCAAGGTGCAGACGCGGAAGCGGGCTGCAGAAGTCACCAGGAATGAATCAGTCAATTCGATGAGGTCCTCAGGTAGGGGAAGGGGGTGGTAGGGAGGGAGGCCAGGGCAGCGGAGACCTGTCCTCTGTTGAGTACTTGCTGCCCTTCTCTCTGCATCTGTGTTCAGGGATGAGGGGGGCCACCGCACACGCCCACGCCTCGCTTGGAAAAGGATGCTGAGATTCGGGTATCCAGGCTTCCAAGCGGTCGCCTGGGCTGGGAGCGAGTCCTGCTTTTCTCAGTCACTCGGCCCAATGTCGCGTGACACCGGCAATGCCGTCCCCCTGGCGGCAGCTCCCAGAATTACAGGCCCATTGCAGGGGAGAGGTGACCGGCGCAGGACTGTCAATAGAACGCCCTGGGGCGATGCTTAGGGATTCTGGAGGTCTGGCCCTGCCATTCTCAGGAGAACTAGCACAAGGCTTGGCCTGGCCATTTGTGCCACTAAGAAGGCAAGTAGGCGGGGTTTCCCTGGTGGTCCAGTGGCGAAGTCTCCACGCTCCCAAAGCAGGGGGCTGGGGTTTGATTCCTGGTCAGGGAAGTAGATTTCACATGCCGCAACTTAGAGCCCATGCAACCAAATAAATATCTGGAGAAAAGGGGGGAAAAAAAAAAAAGACAAGTAAGCAGAGAAAGCCCTGCCGCTCTACCCCTGCTCATTGAGATTGGGAAGCAAAAGAATCTCAGAGAGGCCGGCCCATCTGCCCAAGACAGCAGTGAGCCAGGCTCAGAGCTGGAGGAGCTCAGACCCTCTGAGCTGTGGTCTGGGGACTCTCCTTGCCAGGCACACTTGTTTCAAAATTCAGACTTGAGGAAAACACAACTACAAGCACTTCTCTGGTGGTCCAGTGGTCTGGACTTTGCACTTACACTACAGAGGGCACAGATTGAATCCCTGGTCAGGGAACTGAGACCCTGCAAGCTGTGTAAGGTAGCCGATAAAAGAAAACACAAATATAAACCCTTCCTGGGCAAGGTTCCATGTCTCATTCAAATCTATTCCCTTAGCAACAGCACAGCACCTGGCTTATAGTAGATGTTTAATAAATACTTGCTGAGTGACTGGTGACTGTCATAAGCAGCATTTTTGCACCAGACTATTTTCATTTCTCTGTTTCCTATTCTTTAAAATGGAGACATTATACCTGATTGTATTGGAGGTATTATGACTAAAAGTCTATAATTCCTCAACACTACCTAGGTCAAGAAGGAACATGCAATCTAGCAACTTTTTTCAATGGAGGAAAAAGAGGACAAGGACACAATGAGTGTGAGTGTGTTTGTTGCTCAGTCATGTCCAACTCTGCGACCCCATGGACTGTAGCCCTCCAGGCTCCTCCATCCATGGGATTTTCTAGGCAAGAATACTGGAGTGGGTCGCCATTCTCTTCTCCAGGGGATCTTCCCAACCCAGGGATCAAACCCGGGTCTCCTGCATAGCGGGCAAACTCTTTACCATCTGAGCCACTAGGGAAGCTATAGCTTAACTCTGTCTTCCAACTATCTCCAGTGCCAGCGACGATGGGAAGTGGAGGAAATTAGCTCAGAATCTTTAATACCCCCACCCCTACTCCATCCCATTTCCTCCCAGCTTGCTCAGACAACAGCCCAGCGAACCCAGGCATCCAGCCAGTCCCCATGAATGTCTAGACAAGAACTGTAACACATGTCACCTCTAGCTGCCACCTGTGGACCCAGCCACATCTTGAGGCTCAGGAGCCATGGCCTCTGGGAGGGAAACTCGGCCTGGGAACCCCATCCCCACTCTCAGGCCTCTGAGCCCTTTAGCTGAATGAATGTGGGCTGGCAGTAGACACATTCTTGCCACCGTCTGGACATGATCACTGGACACTTCATTATGTAGCAGTCACTCTGCTTCAACCTTTTCACCCCTCCTTTGGAATATTCTGATTTCCAACCCATAATTTGCTTTCTGGAAGTAGAGCAAAATTCATGTGTGCAAATGAAAGAGGAAAACATAATTAATAAGCTGCAATTATAGGTCAGTGACTGTTCATAGCAAATATGATTAACACCAACCCATTGGAAGCTGGGCAGTTCTCAAGGAAGAGTCTAAGAAATGAGCTGAGGCTGCTAGGGATGAAAATCTGGGTCCAGCTTCCAGAATCCCATAGTTCAACCCCCACCAGAGAAGCCCTTAAAGCCAAGGGACATTTGTGGATTTCAGAAAAGTCCAGCCTTGCCAGAATGAACATCCCTTGACTGGTGTCAAGCATCTCCTCATATCTTGTCTCCCTTGACCCTCACCAATGTCCCATAGTGTTGGCTTTCTTATTCCCATTTTACAGATGAATCAGTTGAGGCTCAGAGTAGGTAAATAACCAAGCCAAAGGCAAATGGCCACTCTGAGACTGCCTGGCTCATTCCAGCACTCACCAAGAACAAGACAGATCTTCGAAGACGTCAAAGCAGTGGTTCCTATGAGGGATATTGGAGCTGACCTCAGTCAGTCACACAGCACATACCCAGGTCAGTGCTATGTGGTGGGGCCTGAGAGGAGTGTGTATTGGTGGGGTGGGGGACATTAAAGTGATTACAGAAAGGAAGAGAAAGAGAAAGGAAAGGAGAGTTACTGAAATTTCTCACCCACTATGGACCACAATCCCCTTGGGAGAAATTCTGGGCTCGGTCGAGGGAGGGAGGGAAATGAAGGAAAGAGGAAATGGAAGTGAGGAGAAAAACAGAAGAGGAAAACAAGAGGGTCCAAGAAGCAGTTCACACCCTCCTGGGGGCCAAGCAATGGAATGAAGCAACAGGCATGCTCAGGGAGCCGCAACCCTCTGGCTCCCAGGCCATCAGAAGAAAGTGAAAGTGTTAGCCACTCAGTCGTGTCTGATTTTTTGCAACCCCAAGGACTACAGTAGCCCACCAGGCTCTTCTGTCCATGGAATTCTCCAGGCAGGAATACTGGAGTGGGTAGCCATTCCCTTCTCCAGGGGATCTTCCCCATCCAGGGATTGAACCTGGGTCTGCTTCATTGCAGGCAGATTCTTTACCATCTGAGCCACCAGGGAAGCCCCCTAGGCCATCAGTTGCTGCCTAAATCAGGGTGGCTTCTTGTCTTCCTGACTCTCAAAGAAGCATCTGCTGTCCCTTTAGCTGGCATGAGCCCACCCCTCCAACCACAGCTCTGAAACCTGCTTCTCTGAGCCTTCCCTGGGCATGGTCCAGGTTGTACGGGGTCTGCAGCTTGTGCAATTTGGAAGAAGGTGCTTTTTTAAGAAAAAAATACAAATGTATCACACTTTTGCAAATTGTACTGAGTCATGTGGTCTTGTGAGTAACAGACCACACATGTGCGGGACCCTGAGCTTATGCTCCATCAGCTTCACCGTCAGTCAGCATTTTACTCACCCTCCCATTAAGCACTAATTGAGCACCTACTATGTGCCAAGCCCTAAGGCAAGCATGGTGGGGGTGACTCCCTTCCCCAAACACATTCCAGACCTACCAGGAAAAGCTGTGTGAGCAGAAGTTATTCATCCGGGTGGCAGATGTTGTGGTAGAAGCAGGTACAGTGCACAGAAGAGGAGTAAACCATTATTAGGAAGACTGCCTGGTGAAGGCAGCATCTGGGCTTAGCAGTCTTCCTAGATTTGTGCCCATAAACTCTGAGAAGGCAAGGCCTGATCTTCCCTCTGTCCGTCTTTCTCAGCTGGGTTTCTATGGAGGAAGGGCAGCAGTGTCCCCTTTCTGGACTTCTGAGCTCAGGCTTAGCACCTTTGGTCTCCTAGAATGGAAGCTACCCAAGAGACATCACCAAGTCTGGTACTGCCCAAACCCACCTTCTTCTGCATGAAGAAGGCTAAGTATCAGGCTTGTAAAATGAAGTTACCAGGGTTTCCCTGATGATCCAGTGGCTAAGATTCAGAGCTCCCAGTGCAGGGGGCCTGGGTTCCATCCCTGGTCAGAGAACTAGATCCCACATGCTGCAAATAAGAGTTCACATGCCACAACTAAAGATCCCACATGCCGAAACTAAGACCTGGTTCAGTCAAATAAATAAGTAAAACTAAATGTATTTAAAAAAAAAAAAAAAAGAATGAAGTTACCATCAGGGTTGTCATGCAGGAAGTGGTCACATTTGGCAGGAAAAGAATCCAAGCGTTTGGGGGCCTCCAGGTCCCTGAAATGAGAAGAGGACAGAATCATGGGCTGAAACTGCTCAGGCTACTTCTCTGCGAGGCTGGAAATCTCAGACACCCAGATAGAAACTAAAGGGCTGCTCTGCCTAGAAGTCCCTTACATGAAATAGATTTTTTAAATAGCAGTAATAGGAGAAAGTCTGGAAAGGTACACACCAACAGGATATTCCATGGGTTTGTTGTTGTTGTTGTTGTTTAGTTGCCAAGTCATGTCCAACTCTTTTGGGACCCCATGGACTGTAGCCCACCAGGCCCCTCTGTCCATGGGGTCTCCCAGTCAAGAATACTGGAGTGGGTTGCCATTTCCTCCTCCAGGGGATCTCCTTGACCCAAGGATCGAATTTGCATCTCCTCCACTGACAGGTAGATTCTTTACCACTGAGCCACCAGGGAAGCCCTCCCATTGGTTCTACCTTCAAAATATACCTAGAATCCAGCCCCTTCTCCCCACTTTTGCCCTGGGTTTCTGCAGCTTCCCCTTCCCTGTCTCTTGGCTTCTTCCCTCACACCTATTTGTCTTCATTCCATGCAACAGCTGTGGGAACCAGTTCAAAACTAGATCAGATCATGTCTCTGCTCTGCTTAAACCTCCCCATTTTTCACTCCAAAGAAAAGCCAAAGTCCTTGAAGGCCCTTCACCTCTCTGACCTCCTCTCCCAGCTACTCACCTCCCTCCCCTTGCTCCAGCCTCATTGGCTTCCTGCTACTTCTCAAGCATGCCAGGAACACTCCTTCTTCAGGGCCTTTGCACTGGCTGTGCCTTCTGCATGAACTCCTCTTCGCTATCTGCACAGCGCACGCCCCCACCTCCTTCAAGTCTTTGCAAAAATGTCGCCTTTTCAGTGAGGCCCACCCTGACCTGCTTTATCCTACACCTCTGCTTCCTTATTCTGTAGCACTTGATACCTTCTAATCTGTTTTGTTATATTTAAAGTTCGCCTCCCCCCTCCCCACAAATGTCAGCTCCATGGGGCCAAGGAGTCTTTTTGCTCATTGCTGCATCTCTAGCAGGGCTTCCCCAACAGCTCAGTGATAAAGAATCTGCCTGTAATGCTGAAGATACAGGAGACATGGGTTCAGTCCCTGGATTGGGAAGATCCCCTGGAGGAGGAAATGGCACCCCATTCCAATATTCTTGCCTGGGAAATCCCATGGACAGAGGAGCCTGATGGGCTAGAGTTCATGGGGTCACAAAGAGTCAGACATGATTGAGCACACATGCATCCCTGGTGCTGTGAGCAGTCAGGCATCTAAAGGGCTGTCAATAAATACGTGTTGAATGAGTGAAACACACAAAGGACTATCTCTGGATAGAGAGATTATAGGTAGTTTTTAAATTTTCTCTAGTCTCCATAATTATTTCATACTGCTTCTGTCATGATTTTTTGTCATTTTTAAAAGCTCACGGTTACTTTTTCAAATCCTTGACTCAATTGTATATTTGATGGAAGATGAATGTGCTATTTCAAAAAACAGCTCTGGAAGCCTTTCTGGGGGACCTGGAGGGGATTCTCTGGTGACATACTTTCCTTTTAAATGCACACAGCTTCCACCTCTATCTTTAGCAAGCGATCAAGGCCGTGCCTCTGGCAGAGGGAAGTTCTGAAAGGTTGATCACTGGGGAAATAAAGCGTCTTAGCCTGGATGTGCAAATTGACCTGCATCGTTTTAGTTTTGCATTCACGTTTGCACTTTGTAAATATTTGCCTGGCATCCCGCTGCTCACACCTGCTTGCTGTCCCCTCAAGTTTATGGAAGGCAGCAGGCACTGTCATTTCTCCAGCCCCACCTGGCGCTTCTGCAAGAAAAGGAAACGCGCCTGTGAAAGCCACAGGTGTCTCTGACAGCGCCTAAAACTAATGGCCTGTGGCTGGCCGCTGTGACTAATTCTCTGATTATTGACTTTATGATTTTACGCTTAAAACTTCTTTATAATAACACACAGAAATGTTTAATGGGCTCTATCCAGAGCCATAAAAATTACTTATTGAACAAGCGTTTTAAAACTATTAATCTATTGTTTTCCATTAATAATGGCTCTCCAAAGAATGGGCGACAGCTTAATGTATCCACAGCATTTCTCCTCGAAAAGTGGCCTTTTAATACATAAATGCCACTCCGCAGGCATCACAGGTTGGCCGGTCATTGTGCAGCTGACCCTCCCAGGACGGATTCAGGCTTGGCCAGTCCCACAGGGTACTTTAAGGATTTCCAGAATGAACATGGGCCGTGAGAGATGTTGCTAGACTCTGAAAGAGACCAGAAAGCCACTCTGCTCAATTTTTCTCTTTTCATGCAAAAGAGAAGAGGAATTTCAAGGATCTGTTCTGCAGTACCCAAGATGGAGAGAACAGAGGAAAGCAGGCAGTTTACACTCTACGGTTGTTCCTGGATTTCCCTGGTGGCTCAGTGGTAAAGAATCTGCCTGCCAAGCAGGAGACTCGGGTGGGATCCCTGGGTCAGGATGATCCCCTGGAGCAGGAAATCACAACCCACTCCAGTATTCTTGCCTTGTCCCACAAACAGAGGAGCCTGGCAGGCTACAGTCCACGGGGTCATAAAGAGTCAGACACAAATTAGCAACTGAAAACCAAACAACAACCCTTGTTCCTTCTGGAAGGTTCCAGGCAACCACCTGGTGGTACCCACCCTCCTCCTCCCATTCTTCTGTTGGCAATCCCATAGCTGAAAGTTTTCTGTGATAACATTCCTCCTTTTTTTGCCATTTTTCCTGACACAGTTCTCCCACAAAGCATGAGATGGCTTCCTGCTTCAACTGTGTAAAAATCACCCCTTGAAAATAAATCATACATTTATTTTTCTTGGTAATTTTGATGGCGGAGATTATCAGCCCCAGATGGGCATTTCTTTGAAAGGCTTTGGGCTCTTCGCTCTTTCAACAAATATTTATTGAGTGTCTACTAAGTACCAGGCTGTGTTCTTGGTTCTGGAGACACGGGAATAAACCAGAAACACATGTGCTTTGCCTTCGCAGAGCCCTTCTGTTGGAGGGGAGTGAAGATGACAGCAGGTGAACATTATAGAAGATCATTTTAAGTTTGTTTAAGTAATATGTGCTGGAGGTAGGCAGGGACTGCTTTGGATGGAGAGTCAGGAAGTCTTCTTGGGGGAGGCGGCCTTTGAGCAGAGATTTGAGTGACAGGAAAGTCCCAGCCATGAGACACATTCCTGGCAGGGTAAAGGCAGTGCAAAGGCCCTGGGGTGCAGTATACCTACACGCATCTCTCCCTAGGTGAGGTCTCTGCCCAGACAACAACTGTCCCTTACCTGGCAAATGTAGGATCTCTCAGCCATGCCTCAAACCCCCCAGAGTGGCTCCTGGAATCCAAAAGGCATGTACTGAGTTGGTCAAAAAGATGGTTTGGGTTTTTCCAAATCAGCGTGTGGAAACCAGAACAATCTTTTTGGTCAACCCAATAGTTTGAGATGTACTTTACTTCATCTGTTGACCAATAAGATGCTTCTCCTCCTAGCCCTACTTCAGTGGAATGGTTGGGAAGAGGCGCAGAGGAGTCGTACTGTCTGTCATAACTGAGAAGGACCCTTTACTCCATGCAGAGATCATACCATAGAAAGTCAGAGGGGATATGTCTTAGGACACAGCTCCTCTATCTTTAGGTGCCTACAAATCACCTGGGGGTCTTTTTCAAATACAGATTCTGATTCAGCAGGTCCAAAGTGGGTCCTGAGATTCAGCAATTCTAACAAGCTCCCAGGTGATGCCAGTGCTGCTGGTCCAGGGACCACACGTTGAGCAGCAAGATCCTTGAGGTCGTTAAATCTCACCACCATGTTTTATAGGGAAAGATGGAGAACAATGTGACTTAATGGTAACAGTAGACAGAGCACCTGGGTTTGAATCCCACTTCTGTTCTCTGTGTGGGGGGGTGTGTGCACGTGTACCAGTTCCTTAGTTTCAGTTTCTTTCTATGAACTGATTGTATGATGACATGTCAATGATGATGGTCACAATGGTGGTAGAGATAGTGGTGATAATGGTGATGATGGTGGTGATAGTGATGATGGTGGTAGTGATGATGGTGGTAGTGATAATGATGGTAGTAATGGTAGTAATAATGGTAGTAATAATGATGGCCTAGACCTAGACAGACCTAAAAAGCTGTCATTTTTAATTCAACCATGGGGTCACAAAGAGCCAGACATGACTGAGCAACTGAACTTTACTGAACACAGTCAAAGACTTTAGCATAGTTAGTGAAGCAGAAATAGATGTTTTCCTGAAATTCCCTCGCTTTTTCTATGATACAATGAATCATATAAGTCATTCTCTGTCTGACTTACTTCACTCAGTATGACACTCTCTAGGTCCATCTGTGTTGCTGTGAATGGCATTATTTCTTTTTAATGGCTGAGTAATATTCCATTGTTTATATGTACCACATCTTCTTTATCCATTCCTCTGTCAATGGACATTTAGTTTGCTTCCATGCCTTGGCTGTTGTAAACAGTGCTTCAGTGAACACCTGGGTGCACCTACAGTTCAGTTCAGTCACTCAGTCATGTGCAGCTCTTGGCGACCCCATGGACTGCAGCCTGCCAGGCCTCCCTGTCCATCACCAACTCCCGAAGCTTGCTCAAACTCATGTCTGTTGAGTTGGTGATGCCATCCAACCATCTCATCCTCCGACTTGCCCTTCTCCTGCCTTCAACCTTTCCCAACATCAGGGTCTTTTCCAGTGAGTCGGCTCTTCCCATCAAGTGGCCAAAGCTTTGGAGCTTCAGCTTCAGCATCAGTCCTTCCAATGAATATTCAGGCTTTATTTCCTTTAGGATTGACTGATTTGATCTCCTTGCAGTCCAAGAGACTCTCAAGAGTCTTTTCCAACACCACAGTTCAAAAGCATCAATTCTTTGGCGTCAACTTTCTTTATTGTCCAACTCTCACATCCGTACATGACTACTGGAAAAACCATAGCTTTGACTATATGGACCTTTGTCAGCAAAATAATGTCTCTGCTTTTGCACCTACAAGTCATTTTTAAGTAGCCACAGTTCCAACAGCAAGATTCTTTTGAAATATGAGGGCGATCCTGTCCCTTCCTTGCTCAGAATTCTCCAGGGCAAGAATCTCCATTCTTAAGATAAAATACCAGTCTACACTTTTTTTGTTCTGGCCCCTTGCCTGCTCGTCTCACCTTGTGCCCACCACCTGCCCCTAGTTACTGGCTCCAGCCCCACTGACCTTCTTTCAGTTCCTTAAACATACCTGACTTATTCCTTATTTTAGGGTCTTTGCACCTACTGTTCCCTCTGCTGGGGATACCCACTCCCCAGAGTTTTTCTCGGGACTACTTGACACATCATCTTGGCTCAAATACTACTTCTTAGCAACGTTTTACCCTGATATTATTGTTCAGTCACTGTCATGTCTGACTCCTTGTGACCCCATGGACTGCAGCACACCAGGTTTCTCTGTTCTTTACTATCTCCCAGAGTTTGCACAAACTCAAGTCCAATGAGTTGGTGATGCCATTCAACCATCTCATCCTCTGTCATCCTGATACAGGAAACTCAGAATAAGCAAAAAAGATTACTGCCTGTCTCCAGTGTTAACAGGACACCCTTCCTGCTATCTGACTCGTCTTTCGTTGTTTCTGAGATATTTTACACCATTTGGAAGTTGTAGAGCACCCATAGCAATGAGAGTGATCCTTGTCTTTGGACGGACAAATAAATTGCATCCAGGGCAGTTCAATTGACTTCCATCACCCTCCGTGGAAGAAGCCAATTTCAGTCTATTTCTAAATTAATTCCAACATTTTTCATCCATAAATGTGTCTATTCTTTGATTTCTCCTTTGAACTGGTTGTAACCTCTGTCCGATTCCCTCATTAATAATTAGTTAAATAAAATCATTAACATTAAAAAAAATCAGTACAAGAGTCATGAAGTTACCTTTTTTTTAAATTATCTTTTAACACTGACCTTCCTCCACCCAAACTCCTCGTATTGCATTGCTTTGTTTTACTTTCTTCAGAGCTGGATCATCTTCTGAGATTATTTTGTTCATTTATTTCTTCACTTGTTTTTTGATGAGTCTTTCCCTGTCTTGGTCATGGCACAGGGTGGGCACTCCAAATAAATATAATGAACTGAATGAAGGAAGTTAGATCATTAGCAGCTGTCTCTCACCCACGGCTCTTCCCTGTTCCTTTGTCTTATCTGTGTTCACCTGTGGTGTTCCTAGGGCTCCTCCCCTTCAGGTCAAACAGGACAGGCCCATCCCTGTGTCTGAAGTTTTCACAGGTAAATGAATGATGTTTTTATGGCTTGCATCAGGCTCTGGCAATTTCCCCACTAAGTAGACTAATAAGCAACCTGGTGAAACTGGGTCACTTGGGAAGTAAGAGGCCTTCTATAGGAGCCTGGATTTTTCTTTCCTTTTTTTTAAGTTTTTTTCTTTCCTTTTTTTTTTAAATTTTTTTTTTTTTTTTTGGATGTGGACCATTTTTAAAGACTTCATTGAATTTATTACCATATTACTTCTGCTTTATGTTTTGGTTTTTTGGCCCTGAGACATGTAGACTCTTAGCTCCCTCCTTGACAAGGGATCAAACCCGCATCCCCTGCATTGGAAGGCAAAATCCCAACCACTCGACCACTAGCGAAGTCTCAGAAGACTGAATTTCAGTTTCTCATTCTCCCAGGGACTGGGAGGCCAAGTGCTGGTGGTCATGTGACTGGCTAGTGCCAGAACTGGGGTTGGACCTGGATCAGAGTTCAGCACTTGTTTTACTAATGCAAACCAGCCCACAGAGCGTGCGCCAGGCCTGCCTGCAGGGATTTGTGTCCATTAACCCATCCTTATGACAGCATGACTTTTAGATGAGGAAACCAAAGTCTAGGGGAAGGAATGGCTTATCTGAGGTCCCACAGCAGTGAGCCAGAGGATTTTACCCCAGCAATTGAGGCCCTGCCACCACACCAAATAGAGGACACTAGAAAAATAGCATGTCATGGGACTTTCCTGGCGGTCCCACGGTTAAGACTCTTTGCTGCCATTGCAGTGGGCCTGGGTTTGATCCCTGGTCAGGGAAGTAAGATCCTGCTTGCTACATGGCTCGGCCAAAAAGAAAAGTAGCACATCTTTGTTGAACACATATTCTGAATGTTGTAGGTACATCATCTCATTTTCTCTTCTTGGTACCCAAGGAGGGAGGTGCTGGGCTCAGGAGTCCCCAAGACTAACCTTGCTTTTGACACTAACTTCAAGTTGAGGGTTCGGTCATTCATTAGAAGGACTCACAGAACTCAGAAAAGCTGTTACATTTGTGTTCTGATTCATCACAGGGAAAAAGATACAGATGGAGATCAGGCAAAGGAAGAGGCACACAGAGCAGAACCCAGAACAGATCCTGGTACAAGCGTCTAGTCATCCTCTCCTGGTGGAGTCATGCGGACAGAATGACCTCCTTCTAGCAATGATGTGTGACAATGTATCAGGGTGCTGCCAACCAGGAGAGCTCACCCCAACCTCGGGGTCCAGAGTTTTTACTGGGGATCAGTCACATAGGCATGGCTGACCACTCTTGTGACTGACCTTAGTTTTCAGCCCCTCTAGAGGCTGAATTGGTATCACGAAGTTCAAGGTCCCCTACCATATATCACATAGTTAGCACAGAGTATCTTGTGTGGTCCAAGGCCCCCAGGTGGACACAGAAAGACACTTACTAGGTGAAATATTCCAAGGGCTTAGAATTTATCTCCCAGAAACTGGGGGCAAAGGGCCAAACTCTTCTATGGGCAAATTAGTCCTTTACTGAACATGTGCCCATTTAAAAGATGTATTGATTTATTTTTGGCTGTGTTAGTGGTTGTGATAAGAGGGCTTCTTATTGTAGTGGCTTCTCCTGTTGCAGAACATGGACTCTAGGCATGTGGTCTTCAGTTGTTGCAGCATATGGGCTCAGTAGTTGCGGTATGTGGGCTTAGTTGCCGTGAGGCACGTGGAATCTTCCCAGACCAGGGGTTGAAGCCGTGTCCCCTGTGTTGGCAGGCAGTTCTTAACCACTGAACTACCAGGCAAGTCTGAACATGTGCCCATTTTGCACAAGAGGAAATGGAGTCTCAGAGATGTTAAATAACTTGCCCAGGTCACACAGCTATATCCAGGTTCTGAAACTCGGGGGCCCCATGTATCTTTATTAATTCCAGCAGCTTTAATGTCTCTGTTGAGGGAGAAATTAACCCAGGAGATAAGATTTTTCCATCTCCCGATTTCTCCAGTTGTCAGATAAGTCATGTTTAGAGTCTATTTAATTTAAGGTCTCTATCAACTCTATGCATTAGGGAGGCCTGGGAAGGACTCTGTTCGAGGAACCACATTATGTCCAACAAGATTCTGCCATCTCATTTGGTATTGTTTCCCGTGTGGTTCCAGAAAACTGTACTGTATTTGGAATGAAAACATGTATTTAACATTTATTTACCAGGGACTGGGCAAGGGATTGGAGTGCTATGGTAAATAAGTTAGACACAATTTATGCCTTTTCATGGAGCTTATATTTTATGGGTCAGGGGAAAAAGGGAAATAGACAAATCACCAGACCATTACTTCGTCCATCATTCCCTGTCTCCTGGGCAGACTAGGCTGCAGCCAGAACCATTTACTGGAGAAATATTTACTAAGCAGCTACTGTGTGCCAGACACTGGCCTTGGGAATAGAGTGTGAACAAGACAGTCAGTCACTGTCCTTCTGAGCTTGTTTTCGCTTGAATGAGAGACGAGCTTATCTGCGCCTGTTGTTGTTCAGTCGCTAGTCTGTGTCCAACTCTTTGAGACCCTATTGACTACAGCACACCAGGCTTCCCTGTCCTTCACTAACTCCTGGAATTTGCTCAAACTCATGTCCATTGGGTTGGTGAAGCCACCCAACCATCTCATCCTTTGTCGCACCCTTCCCCTACTGCCCTCAATCTTTCCCAGCATCAGGGTCTTTTCCCATGAGTCAGCTCTTCCCACCAGGTGGCCAAAGGATTGGAGCTTCAGCTTCAGAATCAGTCTTTCCAATGAATATTCAGGGTCGAGTTCCTCTAGGATTGATTGGTTTGATCTCCTTGCTGTCCAAGGGACTCCCAAGAGTCTTCTCCAGCACCACAATTTGAAAGCATCAGTTCTTCAGTGCTCAGCCTTCCTTATGGTCCAACTCTCACATTGTACATGACTACTGGAAAAACCATAGCTTTGACTATACAGACCTTTGTCAGCAAAGTGATGTCTTTGGTTTTTAATATGCTGTCTACATTTGTCATAGTTTTTCTTCCAAGGAGCAAGCATCTTTTAAGTTTGTGGCTGCAATCACCATCTGCAGTGATTTTGGAGCCCAAGTAAATAAAATCTGTCACTGTTTCCATTGTTTCCCCATCTATTGGCCATGAAGTGATGGGACTGGATGCCATGATCTTAGTTTTTTGAAAGTTGAGTTTTTAAGTCAACCTTTTCACTCCCTTCTTTCACCTTTATCAAGAGGCTCTTTAGTTCTTCTTTGATTTCTGCCATTAGGGTGGTGTCATCTGCATATCTGAGTTTGTTAATATTTCTCTCAGCAATCTTGATTCCAGCTTGTGATTCATCCGGCTTGGCATTTCATATGATGTACTCTGCAGAGAAGCTAAATAAGCAAAGCAACAGTGTACAGACTTGACATACTCCTTTCCCAATTTTGAACCAGTCTGTCATTCCATGTCTGGTTCTAACTATTGCTTCTTGGCCTGCATACAGGTTTCTCAGGAGGCTGGTAAGGTGGTCTGCTATCCCCATATCTTTAAGAATTTTCCACAGTTTGTTGTGATCCACACAGTCAAATGGAAGAAAAGCCATGACCAACCTAGACAGCATATTAAAAGCAGAGACATTACTTTGCTGACAAATGTCCATCTAGTCAAAGCTATGGTTTTTCCAGTAGTCATGTATGGATGTGAGAGTTGGACCATAACTGACTTATATCCCTTATATATGGAATCTACAAAAAAAAAGATACAAATGAACTTACAAAACAGAAAGAGA
The DNA here is from genome assembly GCF_963930625.1 of Muntiacus reevesi. Taxonomy (NCBI): domain Eukaryota; kingdom Metazoa; phylum Chordata; class Mammalia; order Artiodactyla; family Cervidae; genus Muntiacus; species Muntiacus reevesi. The sequence goes on along the minus strand of NC_089253.1, from coordinate 88,853,480 downwards.
TACACAGACTTACTGTTGCTGGGGAGGATAAGGGGAAAGGATAGTTAGGGAGTTTGGGATAATCACATACACTTGCTATATTTAAAATGGATAACCAACAGGGACCTATTATATAGCACAAGGAACTCTGTTCAATGTTATGTGGCATCCTGGATGGGAGGGGAGTTTGGGGGAGAATAGATACATATATACGTATGGCTGAGTTCCTTTGATGTTCACCTGAAACTATCACAGCTTTGTTAATTGGCTATACTCAAATACAAAATTAAAAAGTTCAAAAAAAAATTATTTGTAGGGAATTCCTTGGTGGTCCAGTGGTTAGGACTCAAGGGCTTCCATTGCAAGGGACACAGGTTGGATAGCTGATCAGGGAACTAAGATCCCACAAGCTGCGTGGTGCAGCCAAAAAAATAAAAATGACTTGTAGGCAAAAACCTAAGCTTCCTAGGAGGAAGTTTTCCTTAGGGAAATTCAGAAAGTAATCCTGGAGCTAGAAGCCAGAAAGAAGGACTGATTACAACAGTAAGAGACAGCAGGATACAGTACAGTGAGAAAGGTCCTGCCTTCTGGTGGGAATGAGATTGGCTCGACCAATTTAGGAGCCTGTTGTGTGTCTGTGGAGTCAGTCAGTCACGTCAAACTCTTTGCGACCCCATGGACTATTGCCCACCATCCTCCTCTGTCCATGGAATTCTCCAGGCAAGAATACTAGAGCACGTTGCCAATTCCTACTCCAAGTGATTTTCCTGACCCAGGGATCAAACCTGAGTCTCTTGCGTCTCCTGCATTGGCAAGCGCTGTGCCACCTGGGAAGCCCCTGGGAGCCTGGTAGGATCTGCTAACTCGAACATACCTCCACCCTCTGACCTCTAGCAATTCCACTCCAACAGAAGTGCAGACACATAGGCACCAAAAGACACAGAGAAGAATTCACTGCAACACTATTACTTCCTAAAACTAGAAACTGCTCAGATGCCCATCAATACTAGAACAGATACAGTGGTTGTTGCTATTCGGTTGCTCAGTCATGTCCTACTCTGCGACCCCATGGACTGCAGCACACCAGGCTTCCCTGTCTTTCCCCATCTCCCAGAGCTTGCTCAAACTCATATCCATTGACTTGGTGATGCCATCCAACCATCTCATCCTCTGTCATCCCCTTCTCCTCCCACCTTCTTTCTTTCCTGGCATCAGGGTCTTTTCCAATGAGTCGCTCTTCGAAACCTGTGGCCAAAGTATTGGAGCTTCAGCTTCAGCATCAGCTCTTCCAGTGAATTTTCAGGTTTTATTTCCTTCAGGATTGACTGATTTGATCTCCTTGCAGTCCAAGGGACTCTCAAGAGTCTTCTCCAACACCACGGTTCAGAAACATCAGTTCTTTGGCACTCAGCTTTCTTTATGGTCAAACTCTCACATCTATACATGACTACTGGAAAAACCATAGTTTTGACTAGATGGACCTTTGTCAGCAAAGTAATGTCTCTGCTTTTTAATATGCTCTCTGGGTTGGTCATAGCTTTTCTTCCAAGGAGCAAGCATCTTTTAATTTCATGGCTGCAGTCACCATCCACAGTGATTTTGGAGGCCAAGAAAATGAAATCTTTCACTTTTCATTGTTTCCCCATCTATATGCCATGAAGTAATGAGACCAGATGCCATGATCTTCATTTTTTGAATGTTGAGTTTTAAGCCAGATTTTTAACTCTCCTCTTTCACCTTTATCAAGAGGCTCTTTAGTTCCTCTTCCCTTCCTTCCATAAGAGTGATATCACCTGCATATCTGAGGTTATTGATATTTATACAATGGTAAGTTCATCCAATGAACAGCTATTGAGTAATGAAAAGGAATGAGTTGCTGATAGCATGGATGAATCTCAGCAACATTTTGCTGAGGGTAAGAAGCCACACATAGAAGAGTATATGCTCTTCAATCACAGTGATAGAAGTTCAAACATAGACAAAAATAGCCATTGAGTTTGGAAACCTTGAGAGTAGTTACCTACAGGGAGGAAGACAAGAGGAATGAATGAATGAGAAGAAGCCCAAGAAGGGCCACCAAAGAGATGATGATGGTGGTGGTATGTTTCTTGTCCTGGATGGTATTTACAGGAGCACTCACTATGGAACAACAAATGGAGGAGTCATACACTAGAGCTGAAGGGAAAACTGAAATCCTTTGAAATAGATCTCCAAGATTATTAGGTGTCTTTAATGGAAAACTGGGAGTTGTCTAGTGCACACTTCTAGATTATTTGATTCTGTGTACCTTTCATCAGATGATTCTTGTCTGGGACTTCCAGTGGTCCAGTGGCTAAGACTCCATGCTCCCAATGCAGAGGGCCTGGGTTCAATCCTTGGTCCAGGAACTAGATCACACATGTAGCAACTAAAACTCTCACACACTGCAACTAAGACCTGGTGCAGCCTAATAAATGTTTTTCCCAAATGATTCTTGGCTACAAAAATGCGTATATTGTGTCCAGTGGAGTTTTGGAGTTACAATATTGAGCAATTTTGTATCTACTAAGCAAATTCATTCCAGCATTCCTGACTACCTATATGTTTGTCTGTTCTTTGGATTCTCCTTTGAGCAGATTATAATGTGTTACTGGTTCTCTCCTTAAATGAGTTAAATATGATCTCTAATACATGCTTTTTTTTGACTGCAACCTGCAATATGCAGAATCTTAGTTCCCTGACCAGGAATCAAACCTGTGCTTCCTGCAATGAAAGCCTTGTGCTCTTACCACTGGACAGCCAGGGAAGTCCTTATGTCTTCATTTAATATTTGTATGAAAGTCACGATTACACCATTTAAAAAATTTCTCCTTGAACAAGATCTAAAGGTTTTTTGGCCTATGTATTAGACTTCAATTTTAAAAGTTAAATATATGGGGTAGGAGGTGAAAGGAAGGTTCAAGAGGGAGGGGATATACATATACCTTTGTCTGATTCACATTGATGTATAGCAGAAACCAACACAATACTCTAAAGCAATTATCCTCCAATTTAAAATAATGAATAAACTGTGTGTGTGTTAGTCACTCAGTAGTGTCTGACTCTTTGCAACCCCATGGGCTGTAGCCAGCCAGACTCCTCTGTCCATGGAATTCTCCGGGCAAGAATACTGGAGTGAGTAGCCATTCCCTTCTCCAGGGGATCTTCCTGACCCAGGGATCAAACCCGGTCTCCCACATTGCAGGCAGATTCTTTACTGTCTGAGCCTCCAGGCAAGCCCAAAGTTAAATATAAAAGGGCAGAGCAGGGAGTTGTGATTCCATCGAAGACTGCTGTCATCGAGACTTGGGACGGGGCCAGGCCAATTGCCAGAACCCACAGCCTCCCCAGAGTGAGTTGGCAAGAATGACAGGGCGATTCCCTGGCCGGGAATCTGAGCTGAGGCTGCAGCCTGAGAGCCAGAGGAGCAGGAGGCTGCCAGCTGCCTAACTTCATTCACCAAATTCACCAACGACTGGGATCCCCCTCGAAGGAGACAGGCTCCTCCCCACTCTGAATCTTCTGTGGCCTCCGGCTTTCAGTAGGGGCAGGGAGCACTATTATTATTTGATTAATTCAGAAAACAAAGACCTGGCTGGGGCAACTGGGCTTGAAGTAAGTTTCTCTGTGGGGGAGTAAATCTGAAACTAGAACAGAGAAATAAACCAGGGAAGGAAAAGATTCATCTCTGACATTTAGCACCATCCTCACAGGGGAATCCCTGCCTCTGCCTTTGCATGAAGGAAAACTACCCAGAGTTGACCTTGTAAGACCAGACACGGGTGGACAGCCACCTCTCCTTCTGTACCCACTCCAATTCTCCTTCTTGAGTTTCTGATCCACTGAAGATTGACAATTAGGAGAAAGATGCAGATTTGCATTTTGTCCCCTCATTTCTGCAACCCAGCTGAGGTGGCCCCTGAATCTGCCTGTCCCAGCTTCAGGGTAGAATGACACCCCATCCCGAAGCTGAGCCCCTTCGTTGGGCATCCGTGAGAAGTGGGTGGGTCCTGGGGACCTCAAGGAGGACAGAGCTCAGGCCTCCTCCTGGCTCACCTTCCTCCACCCACAAAACTGGAAACAAAAGCCCTGCGGTCATCTGCCAACTCCCACCCCAGGGGAAGTGACAACAACCAGTTACTGTTGACATTCAAGTTGGCCCTTGGAGGCCTTCCTTCCCACTCACAGGAGCTTTTCAAAGTGCTTCTGAAAAGTGGTCTCAGCTGGGGAAAGGAGGCAGCAGTCCTGCTGTTGAGACAAATGACATTTTCTCCACATCCTCACCATTCGCTAACTTGAGGGACTTCCCTGGTGGTCCAGTAGCTAAGACTCCCGCATTCCCAATGCAGGGGGCCCAGGTTTGCTCCCTGGTCGGGGAACTAGATCCCACATGCCACATCTAAGAGTTTGCATGCCACAATGAAGATCAAAGATCCCGTGTGCCACAACTTAGACCCAGTCCAGCCAAAGAAAAAATGAGTAAATAAAAATAAATATTTTTAAAAAGAAGAACTTCTTGAGATTAAGCATCTCTCGGTCAACATGAACCCTAATTTGTTTTTAAGGATCCCCTCGAAGAAAAACGAGGCATGTTCCAGTTTCTCCTTCATAAGACAGAATGACCTAGACCTGGTCACACCTGACACAATGGGGCCCTCCTTCCCACTTAGCTGCAAAATGATGGTGATGAAATATTTGGCTTCTGCTCCAAGCAGTGCTCAGCACTCCAGTGGCCTTCCCGAGTCCCACAGCAGCCAGATGAGACCTTTGGGGACGCCCTGGATAAGTGACACTCATCAGACAACCATTGGGGACCCCTCGCATGTCCTCAGGCTCAGCAGTTCTCTCTCGCACTTGATAATTTCACCCAGAAGCAGTTCCAAGCATATGAATGAAAGGTCAGCCTCTCCCTGCCCTCTCCAGTGTAGGTCTCAAGGGTCACTCAGAAAGCACAGGTAGGACTCAGCATCTCCCAACTCCTATTTTAGCTCTGGGGGCCCCAAGTAAGAGTGGGGATCAGAAAGATGACAATAGATCATCATCCTTTTATCATATATGCCTCCTAATAGAAAGGCAAGGCCTCAACCACTGCGTGCAGGAGCAGCCTGTGGAGAGAGGAAAAAAAAATTTCCTAGACCTTCTTAGGGTCCCTGGGGTCGCAAAATTGAACTGATGAGACAGAGTAACAGGATAAAAGCATACACATTTATGTCATAGAAGTTTTACAGGACACGGGAGCCTTCATAAGACAGTGAAGACCCTAAGAAATGGTTCAAGCTCCAGGACCTGGTGATGGACTGCAGGGCCTGGCGTGCTGCAGTCCATGGGGTCGCAAAGAGTTGGACACGACTAAGCGACTGAACTGAACTGAACTGAAGAAATGGGTCAACCCAAGTGTTTCTATTCGAGGTTTGAGGAAGAATGGAAAGCCGTGGAAAGATAGGACTAAGGGTATGAGTGAGGGTAGTCAGCTGGACACGACTGAGCGACTAAACCACCAAACCCCCAGCATAGTTGATTTACAATGTTGTGTTAGTTTCAGGTGTACAATAAAGTGACTCAGTCATAGATATACATGTGTGCTTATGCTGAGTACCCGGTCATGTCTGACTCTGTGTGATCACGTGGACTGTAGCCCGCCAGGCTCCTTTGTCCATGGAATTCTTCAGGCAAGAATACTGGAGTGGACTGCCATTTCCTCTTCCAGGGGATCATCCCAACCCAAGGATCAAACCAGAGTCTCCTGCTTCTCCTGCATTGCAGGCGGACTCTCACTGCGGAACTGTCGGTGAAGGCTCTCATGTACATATATCCATTTTTTTTCAGATTCTTTTCTCATATAGGTTATCACAGAGGATTGAGTACAGTTCCCTGTGCTATACAGTAGGTCTTTGTTGGTTATTTATCTTATGTATAGTACTATTTATATATTCACCCTAAGCTCCTGATTTATCCCTATTCCCAATGCTTTGCTAATATTTCCCCTTTGGTAATCATAAATTCGTTCTCAGGATCTGTAGTAATCCAGTTACTTCTGTTCATCATTTATGGATTTTTTAAATGGAGCTGGGAGAAAATTTCCCCAGTTATATAAAAATTTAAAATTTGAGGGTTCAAGGATAACAAGACCTTTTTTTCCAATTGGGTCTCTCCCTTTACCCAGCATTTCATGATGATAATTTTCAAATACACAAAAGTCAGAAGTGTATAGTGAACACGTATGTACCTAACCCCGAGATTCTACTTAGATTGTTGAGCTATTGCTCCATCTGTTTTGGACTATTTCTTTTTGACTCATCTCTCTGTTGATCAGCTTTTCCTTAATCCCACGTTGCACTGGATTTATCATGAGCCACGTGAGAAAACATGGGGTTGGACGTCGGCCCCCAGCGGCTGCTCGTCACCCGGGTCTGTCCATGCACGGATCGGGAGCACTCACAACACCCAACAGAAGCAAACAAGAGCAGAACACACAGCTGGCTAAACCTTTACAGGGACTCTCGAGGGTACCAAGGGGCCTGGAGGCCCTGGACCTCTTCAGGTCTCACCCAGGCAGGCCAAGGCCAGTGCATGCTCTTCTCACTCAAGAGAACCTGTAAGAACCACCCCTGAGCTTTGTTAAAGTCTTTTTTTAAAAATTGAAGTATAGTTTCTTGTTTGTTTGTTTTTGCTGCATGGCATGTAGGATTTTAGTTCCCTAACCAGGGACTGAACCCTCCCTTGCAGTGAGAGCTCGGAGTCCTAACCACTGAACCACCAGTGAAGTCTCTTTTGAAGTATCATTGATTCACAATGCTTCAGGCATACTGCAAAGTGATTCAGTTTCATATATGTCTATACATACAGATATATGCTTTCAGATTCTTTTCCATGATGGGTTATCACGAGACATTGAATATAGTTCCTTCTGCTATACAGTAGGTTCTTGTTGTTTATCTATTTTATATATAGTATACAGTAGGTCTGTTGTGTGACTATGAATCCTAAATTCCCAATTTATCCCTCCCCCGTTTCCCCTTCGGTAACCACAAGTTTGTTTTCTTTTTTTTTTCTTTTTCACAAGTTTGTTTTCTATGTCTTTGTTTAAACCTGAAAAGGAGAAGAGGAAACAGGAATTGAAAAGCAGGTTTATTCCCTATTTGACAACCCAAAGTCCATTTCTTCTACATACACATACCCCTACACACAAAGCTACACACTCCTACACACATCCCTATACAAACCCTTACACGTACACCCTTCACACACACACACACACACACACACACACACACATATACACATGAGGGCTCCTGTGTTGGATATTCTTAGAGAAAGTGGTTTCATTGGGATCTTTTCATTTGCGCTCAAATTTCATTTCTCCATTTGGGAAAAATCACATTTTCAAAATTGCTTTTACTCAATAGATTGCGTGCCTCGGGAATTGACTGAATCACAGTCCCAGCGTGGTTTCACCACAATTTATTTATTAACACCCTCCCTCCCTTGCAAATAAGAAATTGTGAAATCCTTTTTAAATGAAGGGCTCTTCTACCTACTAAGCCAGTTTTTCAAAAGCAGAAACCACTGACCCACTCACTGGTTTCCTTTGATACTCAAAAGTCAAAGGTTAATAAAATATACTAACACCAATTGCCAAGCTTCCAAAGTATTTTAAATTCGCCCATCTCGTGAGATCTGGCACCATCATTACCACTTTATAGATGAGGAAACCAACATTTAACCAACCAATTACAAGGCTTGTTAAAAAGGTACTGATTAGTCAGTTGCAAAACACACATAGCACCCTGGGAACCAGGAAATGAATGGTCAATGAGCTGTGATAAGAAAACCCAACTTTCTTATTTGCTCTATTAGAAGAAGTGATTTAATCCATTCTTGAGAGGAGTTCCCTCTCCTGGCGTGCGTACTCAGTCACTTCAGTAATGCCTGGCTCTTTACAACACTATGGACTGTAGCCCACCAGGCTCTGCTGTCCATGGGATTCTGCAGGCAAGAATACTGGAGTGGGTTGCCATGCCCTCCTCCAGGGGATATTCCCGACCCAGGGATCAAACCTGCGTCTCTTATGTCTCCTGCATTGGTATGCAGGTTCTTTACCACTAGCGCCATGTGGGAACAGAATGAAAATCTTTGATCATCCTTCCCTCCAAGAGGGTTTTTCTGCTGTTAAGAACCATCATTTATCAAGTGATTCCAGAATCAGGCTTGGTTCTAAGACATGGAGCATCCAATGTGGGAATTCTTACCCAGGGTCCACCCCAAGGGTACATGTATAGAACTGGGGGTTTCTTCAGCTTGGATGGGAAAGAAAATCACATCTTTATTCCCACTAACTTCTAACTGGAATTTAGCATTTCTATTACAACGAAGACAACAAGCCTCATAATTATTGTGACTCTGTCCCCAGTGGAAAACCCAGATATTTTTGTACAACATGATAGTTGATACAGAGATATCCAGAGATCTTTTACAGATATCACTACTTTTTAAAAATAATAGTGAATTAATATGCTGCCATTTAAATTCCAGGTGGTACAGTGGTAAAGAATCTGCCTGCCAACACAGGAGATACAAGAGACAAGAGTTTAATCCCTGGGTCGGGAAGATCCCCTGGAGTAGGAAATGGCAACTCACTTCAATATTCTTGCTTGGAAAATACCATGGACAGAAGAGACTGGTGGGCTACAGTCCATGGGATTGAAAACAGTCAGACACAACTGAGTAACTGAGCGCGCACATACACACATTTAAATCCTAATTGAGCTGTGCTTATTATATCACACATCATACATTGTTAGTTCGTGTGTGCTTCAGTCATGTCCAACTTTTTGCTTCAGGTACTTCAGTCATGTCCAACTTTTTGCAACCCTATGGACTGTAGCCTACCAGGCTCTTCTGACCATGGGATTCTCAAGGCAAGAATACTTGAGCGGGTTGCCATGCCCTCTTCCAGGGGATTTTCCCAACCCAGGGATTGAACTCCGGTCTCCTGCATTGGAGGCAGATTCTTTACCGCTGAGCCACTGGGAAAGCCCGTATACGTTAGTTTAGTATCTTGATAACCCAGATAGGAGTTTTGATATAAAGTTTTGTAAACCACCTCTTTTATCATTTTTATTTGTAGTAAAACCCAGGTAGTAATATAAAATTGACCATCTTAACCATTTTTCGGTATACAATTCAATAGCATTAATTGTTGTTCAGTTGCTCAGTTGTGTCTGACTCTTTGCAACTCCATGGACTGCAGCACACCAGGCCTCTCTTTCACTATTCCGGAGTTTGCTCAAACTCATGTCCATTGATTTCATTCACAATATTGTGCCAGCATCACCACTATCCATCTCCAGAACCCTGTCTTACAAAACTCAAACTCTATACCCATTAAACAATAACTCCCAATCTCCTCTCCCTCCACTGCTAGCAATCACCATTCTAGTTTCTATCTCTATGAATTTGACTAGCTGGACCTCAAATAGGTGGAATTATACAATATTTGTCCTTTTGTGATTGGCTTATGTCACTTAGCTTAACATCCTCAAGGTTCATCCATGTTGTAGCATGTGTCACAATTCCCTTCTTTTTCAAGGCTGAATATTCCATTGCATGTATGTACCACATTTTATTACTCATTTATCCATCTATGGAAACTTGGACTGGATATAATTATTTCTTTGTTATATCATGTATTTATTATGTGCATTTTAATCTTTTTTAAAGACCTTATTGAGTTTATTACAATATGGCTTCTGTTTTATGTTTTTTGGTTGGTTGGCTGCAAGGCATGTGGGATCTTAGCTCCCAGATCAGGGATTGAATTCGTACCCCCTGCTTTGGTAAAGTCCTAACCATCTCACTGCCAGGGAAGTTCTTTATTACATGCATTGTAAAAATCATCAACCATCCAAGGGATTCATGTGTAATACATAAAGGGGGAAGAAACCCAGTGAGACAGACATGAGGAAGTGGGCTAGAGAAGTTGACATTTGCCCAAGGTCACCCAGGAGGGAGTCAAGTCCAGCTCGGTCAGACTTGACCGAGGTCAGGTGTGACTTCCCTTGTACAGCAAATGGCTCTGGTTTCAATGGACTCTTGGTGTTTTTCCAGAGAGCCCCTCCAGGACCACTGTGAAAGGAATGAAGATGCCTTCATCCTAACACTGAAATTCAAGGCGTAAGTCACCATCTGTGGGAGGAAAGTCCAGACCTCTCTTCACTCCCATTTCTCAGGGGGCGCTCCTGTGTCTAGGTCTTCACTCGCCTCTGTCCGACTCCTGAGTGAAGACCCCAGGACAGCTGAGACACAAGGGGGCCTCTGATGTCTCCTAAGGCATCTAAACCCCCAAGTCTGGGACAGGGGGGAGTGTGCACCCCATTAAATCCTTAAGTCTGTTAGCAGACGACTAGGATACCCTCATCCTCACCCAACAGCTGGGAGAGGGCAGTGATTCCCAAGCCCCTCCCCAAGTCATATTGACAAATAGTCACACAACTTTAACTCCCAATATAAACTTTCAGGTCCTGTAATTGCTCTAGTTTAGCAAAACTCCCCCCCCCCTCCGAGAAAACGAAATAATGAGGTTATTCACACTGGAGTCATGGGAGACCCTCTCGAAAATGCTAAACTCTCTGATATCACCATATAGTGATTCTTTTTCTTGTGAGCACTGATGGGGATAATAATAACAGGGTGGAAAGGGGAGGAGGGATAAATTGGGAGATTAGAGTTCACATATACACACTAACACACCACTGTATATAAATAGATAAGTAATAAGGACCGACTGTATAGCAGAGGGATCTCTACTCTATACCCTGTAATGACCTATATGGAAAAAGAATCTAAAAAAGAGTGGATTACAAGTATATGTACAACTGATCCACTGCTATACAGCAGAAGCTAACACAACATTGTAGATCAACTATACTCCAATAAAAACTAATTTTAAAAATAAATAATAGTAGCTATTATTGATTGGCACCTTCTGTTTGCCAAGCATGTTAATTCTCCAACAATCATAGGTAGCAGGGGCAACTACTGCCCCTCATCTTACAGGAGAGGAAAGAGAAGCCCAGAGTGGTCAGTAATTTTTAAAAGTCACACAGCTGGTGAGTGACTTGAACTTTGACTCCAGGTGATCTGCATGAAGTGCATCATGCCAAGATCTGGGAATTCTAAGACATAAGCCTGCAGTTGCAACAAGGGAGGAAGGCATATAAATGTCTGTGAATTTCTTGGTTACACTTCTGTTCACCTTGTGTAAGAGATAAAGTACAGTAAGTCCCCTACATGCAAACCTTCAAGTTGCAAACTTTAAAAGATGCAAATGTGCCTATCTGCCAGGTTCCGTATGCCAGCTATTGTACGAGTGGTGTTGTTCAGTCGCTCAGTCATGTCCGACTCTTTACAACCCCATGGACTGCAGCCTGCCAGGCCTCCCTGTCCTTCACTATCTCTCAGACCTTGCTCAAACTCATGTCCATTGAGTTGGTGATGTCATCCAACCATTTCATCCTCTGTTGTCCCCTTCGTCTCCTGCCTTCAATCTTTCCCAGCATCAGGGTCTTTCCTAATGAGTCGGCACTTCGAATCAGGTATTGGAGTTTCAGCTTCAGCATCAGTCCTTCCAATGATTATTCAGGCTTTATTTCCTTTAGGATTGACTGGTTTGATCTCCTTACAATCCAAGAGACTCTCAAGAGTCTTCTCCAACACCTCAGTTCAAAAGCATCAATTCTTTGGTCCTCAACTTTCTTTATGGTCCAACTCTCACATCCATGTATGCTACTGGAAAAACCATAGCTTTGACTAGATGGACCTTGGTCAACAAAGCAGCATCTCTGTTTTTTAATATGCTGTCTAGGTTGGTCATAGTTTTTCTTCAAAGGAGCAAGTGTCTTTTAATTTCATGGCTGCAGTCACCATCTGCAGTGATTTTGGAGCCCAAGAAAATAAAGTCTGCCATTGTTTCCATTGTTTCCCCATTTATTTGCCGTGAAGTGATGGGACCAGATGCTATAATCTTAGTTTCTTGAATGTTCAGTTTTAAGCCAACATTTTCACTTTCCTCTTTCACCTTCATCAAGAGGCTCTTTAATTTCTCTTCACTTTCTGCCATAAAGGTGGTGTCATCTGCATATCTGAGGTTATTGCTATTTCTCACCAGCAATCTTGATTCCAGTTTGTGCTTCATCCAGCCCAGCATTTCACATGATGTACTCTGCATACTGTCCTGTAAGATTAAAAATGTTTTATTTTTTTGTGTTTGTTTTTTATGCATGTATTATTTGTCTGAAAAGTATTATAAACCTATTACAGTATGGTACTCTATTACCAATTATGTTAATAAGGCACCTAGGCTAACATTGTTGGACTTATGAACAAATTGGACTTACAAATGTGCTCTCAGAACAGAACTTTTTCATAAGCAGGGGACTTACTGTAGTTTTATTTCAAGAAGCAAATTAACAGCTAAGAGCCCAGATTCTAGGAATATTCAAATTCACTAGATACCAGAGAAGTGCAAATTAAAACAACATTACGAAAGAGGATTTACACTCATCAGAATAGCAAAAATTATGGAGGTGGAAATGAGAGAGGAGGAATGCTGGCAAAACTGTGCAGAGAGGCAGGAAGGCAAAGAGCTCAGAGCTCAGGTGCCACAGCCAGTCTGGGGAAGGCACATCCACCCGGGCACTCCTGAGCTGGTTTCCTTATCTGCAAATGGAGGTGATTTTATCTACTTCATAGAAATGCTGCAAGGATTTCAACAGCTAATGACACCCAGTGCTGGGAAGGGCACCTATGCCAAGTAAGGGCTCTGAAAACAGCACAGGCAAGCCTGGGCTCCCAGAAGACAAGGCCTTTTCTCTTGTCACTGGCTGTATCCTAGTGCCTAGAAGATCCCCTGGAAAAGGGAATAGCAACCCACTCCAGTATTCTTGCCTGGAGAATTCCATGGACAGAGGAGCCTGGTGGGCTATAATCCAAGGGGTTGAAAAGAGTCGGACACAACTAAGAGACTACTAACCCAGTTAATATTTGTTGAATAAATGAATGCATTTGCAAATTGTATGGGGAGAAGGCGACATCTCAGCACCACTTGATGGAACATCAGATAGTGAAAAATCGAAAATCTTGGAAACTGGGATGACACGGAAGGAAAATTAAGTGTCTTGCTACTCCGTGAGCCAGCTTTCTCACTTAGATGTATCTCAAGAGTTCTTCCTCTGGTTCACAACGGAGGACAAACCAGGGGACAATCCAGGGAACAAGTGAGTCAATGTGGGAAAGCCACACGATAGAAAATGCTGCAGCACTTAGAAGCGATCATCCAGGGACTTCCATGATGGCCCATTGGGTAAGACTTTGCCTTCCAATGCAGGGGCTGCAGGTTCAATCCCTGGTGGGGGAGCTAAGATCCCACATGCTTTGCAACCAAAACGCCAAAACAAAACAGAAGCACTACTGTAACAGATTCAATAAAGACAAAATAAAAAGTGATCATCCAGAGCAGGGCTTGGCAAACCTTCCTGTAAAAGGTCAGATAATAAATATTGTAGGCTTTTTTTTTTTAAGATCCATTATTTTAACCATTGTTGATAAAAGGCTGAAAATTCCTTACTGATAAGAAATCAATTAGTTTTAATTTATATATTGAGGCCTAGGAATTTTTGTAATGTATCAGTAATACTGGAAAAGCTTTATCAAATTGCCTAAATCAGGGATTAGACAAGAATGGGGCCGAGGTGGGGGAGTGGGAACAAGTCTCCCTATCACTAATTTTTTTGATTAAGTCCTGTCTGACTCTTTGTGATCCCATGGACTGTAGCCTGGCAGGCTCCTCTGTCCATGGGATTTTCCAGGCAAGAATACTGGAGTGGGTTGCCATTTCCTTCTCCATGATAATAAATATTGTAGGCTTTTCAGGCCACAGGATCTCTGTCACAGCCTTCGATGATATGCAAGGCTGTTCCAACAGAACTATTCATGAACTCTCAAATTTGAATTTCATATAATATTTATGTGTCCCAAAATATTAATCTTCTTTTGAGTTACCCCACCACCACCAAGTCGTTTAAAAATCTTAGCTTGCATGTTGCTCAAAAACTGTTGGGAAGTGTGAGACTGGACACTGCAAAACTCCTAGAGTAAAGCATACGCAAAACACTCTCTGACATAAATTGTAGCAATATCTTTTGATCCGTCTCCCAGAATAACAGAAATAAAAACTAAAATAAAAAAATGGGATCTACTTAAATTCAAAAGCTTTTGCACAACAAAGGAAACATAAACAAAACAAAAAGACAACCCACAGGTTGGGAAAAAATATTTGCAAACAATGTCACCAACAAGGGATTAGACTCCAAAATTTACAAACAGTTCATGATGCTTAATAGCATCAAAACAAACAACCCAGTCAACAAAAGGGCAGAGAACCTAAATAGACATTCTCCAAAGAAGACATAAATATGGCCATGAGGCACATGAAAAGATGTTCAACATCACTAATCATTAGAGAAATGCAAATCGAAAACTACAATGAGACATCACCTCACAACAGCTAGAATGGCTATCATCAAAAAATGCACAAACAATAAATGCTGGAGAAGGTGTGGGCCCTACACTGTGGATCCAACATGTACACTGTTGGTGGGAATGTAAACTGGTACAGCCCACTATGGAGAACAGTATGAAGGTACCTTAAAAAACTAAAAATAGAGCTACCACATGACCCTACAATTCCACTCCTGGGCATATATCCAGAGAAAAACGTGATCCAAAAGGATACATGTAGCCAAATGTTCACTGCAGCACTGTTTGCAACAGCCAAGATATGAAAGCAACCTAAATGTCCATCAACAGAGGAATGGATGAAGATGCGGTACATACTCACAATGGAATACTCCTCAGCCATTAAAAAGAATGAAATAATGCCATTTACAGCAACATGGATGGACCTAGATATTGTCTTGCTAAGTGAAGTAAGACAGACAAAGGAGGAGAAATATTGTATGAAAACCCTCATATGTGAATCTAAAAAGAAATGATACAAATGGATTTACTTAGAAGAGGAAGAGATCCACACACTTAGAGAAGGAACTTACAGTTGCCAGTGGGAAGCATGGGGTGAAGGGACAGTTAGGGAGCTGGGGATGCACATGGACACACTGCTGTGTTTAAAATGGATAACCAACAAGGACCTACTGTTTAACACAGGAAACTGCTCAATGTTGTGTGGCAGCCTGGATGGGAGGGGAGTTTGGGTGGAATGGATACGTGTATATGTGTGGCTGAGTCCCTTCGCTGTCCACCTGAAACTATCACATTGTTAATCATCTATACCCTGATACAAAATAAAAAGTTTTAAAAATGTAAAAAAAAAAAACTGCTGGGGCCCAGATTTTGCCCATGAGCTATCATTTGCTGAGCCCTGTTCTAGATGTGTGTCAACAACATAGATGAACTCCAAAAACACAACCAACAAAGCTGGTAATCTTGGACAGGGTAGGAGTTAAAGAGGAGTGATAATTCATCTGAGATTTCCAGAGAAAGACTAGTTTACCCCAGGTTGTCCCAGTAAATAATAGCCCATATCTCACTCTCAAAAGTCCCAGATCAAATGATGAATTATATGTGCCCTCCCCAGTTAAACCATCATTCTTGTTACATAAATTACAAACAGACATTCAGAACAACCATCAACAGGAGGACACCGGAACCTACCAAAAAAAGATACCCCACGTCCAGAGACAAAAGAGAAACCACAATGAGATGGTTTGATAAGCACCTAGTCTCTTCCTATCTAAAAAAATAAAAATAAAAAATTAAGCAAGAACAACAAAGCTTCAAAAAAACAGACATTCCTTCATGTATCCCCCAACATCTAGAAAAGAGGTTGGCAACTTTTTTACTCATAAAGGACCAGATAATAGATATTTTAGGCCTTGTGCCATGTGACCTATTGATGAAGCCTGAAAACAGTCAGAGACAACACAGAAATGAAGGTGTGAGGCCAGGTACCACTAAAACTTCCTGACGGACGTTGAAATTTGAGGGTCATATAATTTTCATGTATCACAAAATTTTATCCTTCTTTGGATTTTTTTCAATCATTTGAATATGTGAAAACACTGTCAGTTCGTGGGTCGTATACAATCTGGCGATGGGCTGGATCTAGCCCAAAGGCTGTAGTTTGTTGGCTATCAGTCTGGAAGAACACCTGGCCCCATGGTAGGTGCTGCAGAAATGTCTGTTTTTAGCTGAGTGCACTTACCATCAACAACTATGCCTGTCTTACAAGGGCACATGCAGATTTAAGGACAGATAAACACTTGAGAGGGCTTCTCTGGTAGCCCAGATGGTAAAGAATCTGACTGTCATGCAGGAGACCTGGGTTTGATCCCTAGGTCAGGAACATTCCCAGGAGAAGGAAATGGCAACCCACTCCAGTATTCTTGCCTGGAGAATCCCATGCACAGAGGAGCCTGGCGGCCTACAGTCCAGGCTGTTGCAAAGAGTCGAACATGACTGAGTGACTCACAGAAACGCCGAGTGAGGGTCGAGGAGACGCTTAGGAGGAAATACGGATTGGGAATAAATGAGAAAAATAATGAAATAAGAAAAACTTCACCCAGGCTAAGAAAGATGACACTTAATCATGAACTGAGTTGGGTGACAAATGCAACTCCACTTCTGAGGCAAGAAAAAAGGAAAAAAAAGAAAAGAAAATCAGGGCTCTGGAGCCAGAGAGCCTAGATTTGAAATTCTGAGGCTGCCCCCACTATCTGGTGACTTTGAGCAAGTTTAACCTCTCAAAGGTTCTTTGGAAAATGGAACTAAATATGGGACCTTCTTCCTAGGGCTGCTGTGAGGACTGAATGAATCCATACAGGAAAGGGCTTGGCACAGTGTCTGGTCAATGAATGTTATATTGTTGTGGCTGTTTTCCATAAAGAACAGAGAGAAACATATGCCCCAGAGGTACAGATAAGGTGATTGAGCACAGGTGATCAGGGCTTCCCTGGTGGCCCAGATGGTGAAGAATCTGCCTGCAGTGCAGGAGAGGAGGGTTCAATCCCTGGGTGGGGAAGATCCCCTGGAGAAGGAAATGGCAACCCACTTCAGAATTCTTGCCTGGGAAATTCCATGGACAGAGGAGCCTGGCAGACTACAAGTCCATGGGGTCTCAAAGAGTTGAGACCACTTAGTGACCGAATAACAGCACCAAAGAGGTGATTGAGAGAACAGGCTCTAGAGCCCAGAACCTCAGTTTTGCCACATACCGGCTGTGTGGCCTTGACCAAATCCTGTGTGATTTCTGTTCCTCAGTTTCCTCAGCTGGGCAACACTGATAATGGTAGTGCTTGCCTCATCAGGTTGAGGTAAAAATTAAATTACTCAAAACATAGCCTAGCACACAAGTGCTCAGGTACGTTAATATGTTACCACTCTGGACCCACAATTTCTACCTCAGGGGAAATTAAGAAAGGAGTCAGAACAACAGTCCCATGTGGTACACTCCAAAATGTCCAAGGAGCTGGGCTGCAGGCTTTGAGCAAGGATTCAGTGGAGGAAACATCTAACATGAGAGACAGGACCAAAACAAACAAACAGAAAGTAATTATTCTGATGAAACAGACATAATGTTGTGTGCAAGAAAACATCAGAGAAACTATCATTAATAGCTTCAGAGAGTTAAATAAAAAAAAATATTACCTCCATGAAACAAGAATTCTGGCTATAATCGAGGAGAAAATAAGGGAATAGGAATGATCTTTTGAAAAATAAAAATATAGTTGCTAAAAAAACAATTCAATAGAAGGACAGAAGGTAAAGTTGGTGGAAAAATTTTACAGAAAGTAGAACAAAAAGAAAAATTTGAAAAACACCAGAAAAAAAGATTTTTTACATGATGTATTATTGCAGGAGGTTCAGTAGCTAACTAAAGAATTTTAGAAAGAGAGAACCAAGAAAACCATGGGGAAGAAAATATCAGAGTAATAATGTAACAAACTTTTCCAGAACTGAAGAAGACTCTCTGGAAAGAAGCGATCACCTTATGTCCAGAACAATGAATGAAAAGCAAGATCTCCAGGAAGACAAAGTAAGTCACCATCTTCAATTTCAGAATACAAGTGGTAAGAAGATTACGAAAGATGTTAGAGAAAATGCAGATTACTTGAATGACCAAGAATACAACGGCCTTCTCAAAACAACAAGGGAAGCTAGAGCGCAGTGGAAAAAATATCTTCAAAGGGCTGAGAAAAAATAATTTTCAACCTGTTATTCTGTATACAACCAGACTATCAGTAAAGTTTGAAAGTGGAATAAAGCCATTGTAAGTAAGTCCCAGGATGACAGCTGATATAACTCCCAGGAAGCAACTGAGAAAGAAGGTTTGAAGACTCCAAAAAATCTAAAAATGAAAGTGATAATTATGTGACAGATTTGACTATAAGGAAAACCTTAAGAACTTTCTACACCTTTTGGAAGGTATAGGGAGATGTAGATGTTCAAAGAGAACAAAACAAATTAAAAAACAAGGCAATTAATAACTCAAAAAAAAAGTTGCACAAGAAAAGCTACTTCTTGGATCAGTACTGAATAAAATGTATGTAGTCACAATAATGAAAATATTATATGTGTATTTAACCAAAATTTGTGATATAACTATTTTTTAAAAATGGAGGAAATGATAATGGAGCCTGCGAGTTAAAAATCCTCACCAATCAGGACTTCCCTGGTAGTCCAGCAGTTCAGAATCCCCATGCCAATGCAGGGGGACACTCAATCTCTGGTTGGAGAACTAGGATCCCAGGGGCCATGGGGCAATTAGGTCTTGAGCATTACAACTGGAGTGGTGATGCACCTCAACTAAGACCAAATAAGACCAAACTAAGATGCAGGCAAATAAATAAATAAAAAGGAAAAAAAGAGAGAGAAATATATTTTTAAAAATCCTCGCTGATCATAACAGGAAATCAACAGATGATCTCTAAGACAGGTGAATCAAAATATCATATAACAGCTTTATTACTTAAAAAGAAGGAAATCTGTAAGAAGTAACTAAAAGAAGGATTACCACGAAAGAGTAGATGGGGCTTGAAGAGAACATGGGGCTGCAGCCTTCGTTACTGATGTTTTGGCACTAACTGGCTTTTAACAAAAAGCATTTTAGGGCTTACTTGGTGGCTCAGTGGTTAAGAATTCACCTGCCAGTGCAGGAGACATTGGCATCCCTGCATTGGCATGAGTTCCATCTCTGATCTGGAATATCCCATGTGCCATGGAGCAACTAAGCCCATGCACCCTGGAGTCTGCACTCCACCCAACAGGAGAAGCCACCACAACCAGAAGCCTGAGCACCACAAGTAGAGAAAAAGAAGCCTACACCGCAGTGAAGACCCAGCACAGCCGAAAACAAATAAATAAATAACTTTAAAAAAATAATAATAATAATTTAAAAATCTAAGACCTAGGCCAAATAGGGGAGGCAGATCTTAATTCTGGCAGGTTCTAAGATATTTAAGTGAAAAGGAAAGTAAGTCATGATGAAAGAAAAACAGCTTGCCTTGGTATTATATTATTTTCTTTCAAAAATGCTTCTGGCAACCAAAGCAGTAATGAGTACACCTAGTGCCTGGCTTCTAGTTTCTAAATGTCTCCTCTGACTGAAAGGAGCCAGGGCTCTTTAGAGGAATGGCTGATTCCAGGCTTGGCACAGAGAAAGTATAAGGTGAGCCCTGGAACGCTTTGTTATGCCAGAAACCAAGAATGTACTCAAAGAGTAATGGGAACACATCAAAAGGACCAAAAGTCAGTTTAAAGGGCTTCCCCAGGCCATAATTAGGACAATTTGATCATTAAAAACACTAATGACTATAATTATTGCAAAACATTGAATAAATAAAATCCAAGAGTTCATGGCAACTACAAAAAAAAAAAAATTAGTTACTGTTGCAGATGACTATTGGTGGTTTAGGCACTAAGTCATGTCTGACTCTTGCGACCCCATGAACTGTAACCCGTCAGGCTCCTCTGTCCATGGGGTTCTCCAGGCAATAATACTGGAATGGGTTGCCATTTCCTTCTCCAAGGGATCTTCCCAACCCAGGAATCGAACCCAGGTCTCCTGCATTACGAGTAATGACAATCTACAGGAGAGGGCTATTAGGCCAACCTATTCTGAAAATTGATAACAAGTTAAGCATTTAGGGGGAATTGCAGTTCATCTCCAGTTAATGAAGAAAAGTTCTTCTTTACAAAAGAATGTAAAATAAATTATGGGGTACTTTTTTGCCCCCTTCTGATGCCTATGTCAGAAGCTTTCTCTATCTCCTTTTTACTTTAATAAAACTTTATTACACACAAAAAAAAGAGAATGTAAAATAAATTATATATTTAAAATTTTGCCATTCTGCAACCCGTAGTGAAGTAACTGAATCAGGCAAAGATCGTCAGTGGATGTTAAAAACATTAAGTAAAACGTTGTAGGGAAATGGGATATTTGCCTTATGCCTAAGTATCATCCAGAGATCACTTGCAAATTGCAGAGGGAAAGTACACCTTTTCTGTGGAGGGATCCAGTGGTCACACTCTTAACTAGAGTTCAAATTTAGCATCGTTGAAAGTAAGACAATCAGACATTGTGTTCCTGACGGGTGTAATAGGACATACTTGGCTGTACCCACAAAGCGATCTGGCCATTATCTAACCTGAATTTGATCATGACTTTACACCACAGTGCAGGAAAAAGAGGAGAGAGGAATGCGCTAAGGAATGTCATGAGGAACAAATCAGGTGACTCAAGAATGTATCATGAATCCAGTTGATCCTTGAACAATGCAGGGGTTAGGGATATTGACCCTCCAAAAATTTGAAAATTGGAATATAATTTATAATCTGTTCCTCTGTACTTGTGGTTCCCCATTCTCCTATTCAACCAATCAGACAGGGTATTTGGAATCATCTCAGCGTATTTACCTAATAATTAGATTACTCATTAGGTTTATTTATTAGGGGCTTCCCTGGTGGCTCAGATGGTAAAAAATTTGCCTGCAATGTGGGAGATCAGGTTCGGTTCCAGGGTTAAGAAGATCCCCTGGAGAAGGGAATGGCTCCCCACTCCAGTATTCTTGCTTGGAGAAAAATTCCATGGACAGAGAAGCCTATTGGGCTACAGTCTGTGGGGGTTCATGGGGGTCACAAAGAGTCGGACATGACTGAGCAACTAACACTTTCACTTTTATTAGTTCCAAAAGGAGGGAAATGGTATTTTTATGCTGATGGTATTTAACAGTGGAGAATAGCGGGACAAAAAGTACACCACACTGCCTCTATGGTATTCATGCCAAAAATTATTATATTAATGAGAAAATTCCTGAATTTGATAATAGCACTGTACTGAGTTATACTTATTATTACTTTATATATCTAGAGAGAGAGAGAGAGTGATAAAGCAAATGTGACAAAATTTTATCAGTTGCTGAATCTGGATAAAGGGTGCACAGGAGTTCTTTCTACTGTTCTTGCAACTCTATCCTAAATGTTAAATTATTTCAGAGAAAAAAATTTTTAGAAAAATCTAAGTTAGACCTGGACCAGTTGGGGAGGCAATTCCTAAAATTATAGGGATTAAGAAGACATTTAAGTCTTGATCAAATAAGTTACCTTTATTTAAACACCTTTTATTATGTTGGCATTTCTTTTAGTTTTCAGGAATACTTGTTGACTTCATGGAACTGGCAGAGCTGGGACTCCAAGGAGGCATGCATGGCCAAGTGAATGAGCTGTAAACTGAAGTCTGTTCCCAGACATTCTGGTTCTCGGCCAGCATCCTTTCTTTCCAGCTGAATTGCCTCATCCTTATGCTGGAAGTCAGACCCCCAAAAAAGATATTGTGGAACCCCTCAAGCTCTCAGCATCCACCCAGCACTGGCACCCACATGCTTTATATTCTAGGAATGTTTTCTAATTATTCTGTTGCCACCCCTGCCTGGATTAGACCACTTCATCCAGGCTATGACTGGGTTGTGTGTTTTTACACTATAGTTTTAGCACAGTGCTAAAGGCAGAAGAGCATAAGGCCTAAGAGCTCAGAAAATCTTTTCTGATCCATTATTTTCAGAAAGCATTTAATAAATAAATACTCAGAAGATAGGATATGGATAAGAACAGATACTTTTGGGCTATCTAACCATCTTTGGGCTTAATGTATAAGGGATATGAACATACAAGCAAACAAAACCAAGATAATTTATAAAGCACATTTCAAATAAGTAGGACTTTTTATCCCTTTTTAAAAAAAATTTTTTTTTTTTTTTTAAAGTATCGTTGCTTTAGGGCTTCTCTGGTGGCTCAGTGGTAAAGAACTGACCTGCCAATGCAGGAGATGCAGGAGACTGGAGTTTGATTCTTGTGTTGGGAAGATCCCCTGGAGTAGGGAACGGCAACCCACTCCAGTATTCTTGCCTGGGAAATCCCATGGACAGAGAAGCCTGGTGGGCTGCAGTCAATGTGGATGCAAAAAAGTAAGACATGACTTAGCAGCTAAACAATATAGTTGCTTTAACAATGTTGTGTTTGTTTCTACTGTTAAGCATGATGAATCAGCCGTACGTATACAATCTGTGGAGTCACAACAAGTTGGACACTGAGAAACTAACACGTCCACTTTTTTTCATACCTGTACATATATCCCTCCCTTTTGGACGTCCTTACCATTCAGGTCACCACAGTATACTAAGAATTCGCTGTGCTACACAGTAGATTCTCACAGTTATCTAGTTTAAACGTTAAGTATCAATAGTGTAAATGTGTCAATCCCAATGCCCCAATCCCTCCCACCCACCAGCAGAACTTTTCTTTTAAATTGAAGTATAGTTGACTCACAATGTTGTGTTAGTTTCAGGTGTAAACAAGCAGAACTTTTGACCTGTCTCAAAAGTACTGTTTCAAGTTGAAACTCAGAGATGAACTTGGCTAGGAGTGGCAGGCCTGCCTCCCTCTGGCCTTATCAATTCTCTTCCTCAAGGAGTTCTTTACCTTCTTCAAGATTGTGTTTGCTGGTCTTCCCAACTGGCCTGAAAACTTCTGGGGGGAGGGACAGATGTCGTGGTTTTGTCCCTCTGTGAACTTTCTCCCGTTTCTGCACACTCAGCTCTGCCCACTTGCAGCAAGCATCCCAAGCCCGAAGGAGCCGCCTACACCCAGTGCCTCAGCCTCAATCTTGCCAGAGAGCGTGGGCCAGGGAGGTAGACGGAACACAGCTTCAGGATCTGACAAACCCTGGACAGTGACTCATGGGCGGGGTGACGTTCTCACACAATTCATGCAGCTTCTGAGCTTCAGTTCCTTCTGCTGCAAAATGACGGAAGTGGGAATTCCCCAGCAGTTCAGGGGTTAGCAGTCTGAGCTCCCACTGCAGGGGGAATGGGTTCAAATGCTTGTTGAGGAACTAAGATCCCATCAAAAAAGCACAAAATGGAGGTAGTAAAACTGACTTTTTGGGCTTCCCTGATAGTATAGTGGTTAAGAATCTGCCTGCCAATGCGGGGGACATGGGTTCAATCCTGGTCCAGGAAAAGTCCACATGCCACGGGGCAACAAAGCCCCCGAGATCTAGAGCCTGTGCTCCACAACAAGAGAAGCCACCACAGTGAGAACCCCACACACAACACGACTAGAGAGTAGCCCCTGCCGGCCACAACTAGGGAGAAGCCTGGGTACAGCAACGGAGACCTAGCATGGTCAGAATAAATTGTTTTAGAAAACTGACTTCTCCCCCAAAATGACTGGGTGGATCATGATGACGAGGCCTCTGTGCTTCATCCAGTGTTTGGAAACCTTAGTGACCATCAGGGGCATTCTGTCCAGTTTTGCCTCCTGTTTGCCGAGCTATTCCTGGGCGGGGGGCGGGGGGGGGGGGTGGGGAGGTGGGGGGGGGGAGTGGTAAATCACTCATTCTTACTGTCTCCACTCCTTCCTTCCTATCTCTCCAAGTTTTGCTGTTGTTCAGTCGCTAAGCAGGTCTGAATCTTTGCCATCCCATGAACTGCAGCATGCCAGGCTCCTCTGTCTTCCACCATCCCTTGAGAGTTTGCTCCGATTCATGTCCATTGAGTCAGTGATGCCATCCAGCCATCTCATCCTCTGTCACCCTCTTCTCCTTCTGCCCTCAATCTTTCCCAGCATCAGGGTCTTTTCCAATGAGTCAGCTCTTCGTATCACATGGCCCAAGTATTGGAGCTTCAGCTTCAGCATCAGTCCTTCCAATGAATATTCAGGGTTGATTTCCTTTAGGATTGACTGGTTTGATCTCCTTGCAGTCCAAGGGACTCTCAAGAGTCTTCTCCAGCACCACAATTCAAAAGCATCAATTCTTCAGCACTCAGCACCTCTCCAAGTTGGTTCAGGTATAATCTGGTCAATATCAACAACAGGTATCAGAGATGAATGTGCAGGATAATATTTCTTCCCTAGGAGGCCATAAAAAGCAGGAGGCACCCACTCCAGAGCCAGACAGCCTGGGTTCAAATCTCAACTCCACCATGTACCCGCCCTGTGAACCTCTATGCTCCAGCTTCCTCACCAAGAGCATGAAGTCGCTCAGTCGTGTCCGACTCTTTGTGACCCCACTGACTAGCCTCCCAGGATTCTCCATCCATGGGATTTTCCAGGCAAGAGTACTGGAGTGGGTTGCCATTTCTTTCTCCATAAAATAGGAACTATAACAACAACAGCTCCTCTGTAGGGTTATTCTGAGGATTAAATTCATCGATACATAATTACAGAGTGCTCTGTTAGTATTGCATTTCATTGAATCTAATATGATGGTACACTAGGAAATTAAGTGTATTGCCAATTAAACTAAGACATATCATCAGTGGAACTGGAACTACATATTGATATTAGAAATGTGAAACAAAATATGTCTTAAATATGACATCCTTATATGTGGAATCTAAAAAGAAATTATATAAATAAACTTACTAACAAAAAAGAAAAGCTATGACAAACCTGGACAGCATATTAAAAAGCAGAGGCATCACTTTGCTGACAAAGGTTTGTATAGTCAAAGCTATGATTTTTCCAGTAGTCAAGTATGGATGTAAGAGTTGGACCATACAGAAGGATGAATGCCAAAGAACTGATGCTTTCCAACTGTGGTGCTGAAGAAGACTCTTGAGAGGCCCTTGGATGGCAAGGAGATCAAACCAGTTAATCCCAAAGGAAATCAGTACTGAATATTCTTTGGAAGGACTGATGCTGAAGCTGAAGCTCCAATACTTTGGCCACCTGATTCGAAGAACTGACTCATTGGAAAAGACTCTGATGCTGTGAAAGATTGAAGGCAGGAGAAGGAGATGACAGAGGATAAGATAGTTGGATGGCTCCACCAACTCAATGGACATGAGTTTAAGCACACTCTGGGAGATGGTGAAGGACAGGGAAGCCTGACTTGCTGCAGTCCAAGGGGTCCCAAAGAGTTGGACATGATTTAGCAACTGAACAACAACAACTTAAAAACAGAAAGAGACTCACAGACTTAGAAAATGAACTTATGGTTGCCAGGAGGAAGGGACAGTTAGGGACTCTGGGAAGGTCATGTACACACTGCTATATTTAAAATGGATAATCAACAAAGACCTATCATATAGCTCATGGAACTCTGCTCAATGCTGCGTGCCAGCCTGGGTGGGAGGGGGATTTGGGGAGAATGAATACATGTATATGCAAAAAATAAATAAAAGCTATGCTAAAAAAATATTGATAGATGAAATACACCATTGTTATTAGTATACATAGCTGGAACACGTTCAATTCAGTTCAGTTCAGTCACTCAGTCATGTCCAACTCTTTGCAATCCCATGGACTGCAGCAGGCCAGGTTTTTCTGTCCATCACCAATTCCTGGAGCTTGCTCAAACTCATATCCATTGAGTCGGTGATGCCATACAACCTTCTTATCCTCTGTCATCCCTTCTCCTCCTGTCCTTAATCTTTCCTAGCATCAGGGTCTTTTCCAATGAGTCAGTTCTTTGCATTGGGTGGCCAAAGTATTGGAGCTCAGCTTCAGCATCAGTCCTTCCAATGAATATTCAGGACTGATTTCCTTTAGGATGGACTGGTTTGATCTTGCAGTCCAAGGGACTCTCAAGAGTCCTCTTCAACACCACAGTTCAAAAGCATCAATTCTTCAGCAATCAGCATTCTTTGTGGTCCAACTCATATCTATACATGACTACTGGAAAAACCATAGCTTTGACTAGATGGACCTTTGTTGGCCAGGTGATGTCTCTGCTTTTTGAATATGCTGTCTAGGTTGATAATAGCTTTTCTTCCAAGGAATAAGCACCTTTAATTTCATGGCTGCAGTCACCATCCACAGTGATTTTGGAGCCCAAGGAAATAAAGTCTGTCACTGTTTCCATTGCTTGCCCATCTATTTGCCACGAAGTGATGGGACTGGATGCCATGATCTTACTTTTTTGAATGTTGAGTTTTAAGCCATCTTTTTTTTGCTCTCCTCTTCCACCTTCATCAAGAGGCTCTTTACTTCCTCTTTGCTTTCTGCCATAAGGGTGGTGTCATCTCCATATCTGAGGTTATTGATATTTCTCCCGGCAATCTTGAATCCAGCTTGTGCTGCATCCAGCCTGGCATTTCACAGGATGACTGTGCATATCAGTTAAACAAGCAGAGTGACAATGCATAGCCTTGATGTACTTCTTTCCCAAGTTGGAACCAGTCTGTCGTCCCTTCAAGATGGTGGAGTAGAAGGACATGCAGTCCTCTTCTCCTGCAAGAACTCCAAAATTGCAACTAACTGCTGAACAACCATTTACAGGAGAAAGTTAGATCCCACCAAAAAAAAAGATACCTCACATCCAAGGGCAAAGGAGAAGCCCCAACAAGACAGTAGAAAGGGCAAAACTGTGTTTAGAATCAAACCCCATACCCACCAGAGACATTTGGAGGGCTCAAACAACACCTTGTGCACACCAGGTCCCAGGGACCCCACAAGAGACCGAGCCAGCCCTGCCTTGAGTGTTTGAGTGTCTCCTACGGAGGTGTGGGTCAGCAGTGGCCTGCGGCAGGGACAGGGGCTCTGGCTGCAGCAGACCTGGGAGGCACAGTGTGTGGCAGAAGTCCTCTCAGAGGAGGTTGCCATTAGCCCCACCATACAACCACCAAGCAGACAACCCACAGACTGGAGAACAATTATACCAAAGACGTTCTTGCACTGTTGTGAAAATTCTAGGGCCCACAGCAGATTTCCCAACCTGGGGATCTGGCAAAAGGACTGAGAACCCCCCCAGGGAATTTGACTTTGAAGGCCAGTGGAATATGATTACAGAACTTCCACAGGACTGGGGAAACAGACTCTTGGAGGGCACAGACAAAACATTGTGCAAACCATGATCCAGGAGAAAGGAGCAATGACCCCAAAAGAGACTGACCCAGACTTACCTGTGAGTGTCCATGACTCTCTGGAGGAGGCGTGGGTTGACAGTGGCCTGCCCTGGGGTCAGAGGCACTGAATATAACAGCATGCCGCAGCATGCTGGCGTAAGTCCTTTTGAAGGAGGTTGCCATTGCTACCATTACCCTTGCCATAGTTTGGCCTTAGGCCAAACTACAGGGATGGAACACAGCCCCACCCATCAACAGAAAATTGGATTAAAGATTTACTGAGCATGGCCCATCAGAGCAAGACCCCACAGCCAGTGCCTTCCATCAGGAAGCTTCCACAAGCCTCTTATCCTTATCCATCAGAGGGCAGACAGAAAACCACAATCACAGAAAACCAAACTGATCAGAAGGATCACAGCCTTGTCTAATTCAATGAAACTATGAGCCATACCATGTAGATCCACTCAAGATGGACAGGTCATGGTGGAGAATTCTGACAAAATGTGGTGCACTGGGGCAGGAAATGGCAAGCCACTTCAGTATTCTTGCCTTGAGAATTCCATGAACAGTATGAAAAGGCAAAAAGATATGACACTGAAAGATGAACACACCAGTTGGGTAGGTGCCCAATATGCTACTGGAGAAGAGTGGAGAAATAACTCCAGAAAGAATGAAAAAGCTGAGCCAAAGCAAAAACAATGCCCAATTTTGGATGTGACTGGTGATGGAAGTAAAGTCAGATGCTGTAAAGAACAACATTGCATAGGAACCTGGAATGTTAGGTCCATGAATCAAGGTAAATTGGCAGTGATCAAACAGGAGATGGCAAGAGTGAACATTGACATTTTAGGAATCAGTGAACTAAAATGGACCAGAATAGACAAATTTAATTCAAATGACCATTATATCTACTACTGTGGGCAAGAATCCCTTAGAAGAAATGGAGTAGCCCTCACAGTCAACGAAAGAGTCCAAAATGCAGTACTTGGATGCAATCTGAAAAATGACAGCATGATCTCTGTTCATTTCCAAGGCAAACCATTCACTATCACAGTAATCCAAGTCGATGCCCCAATCACTAATGCCAAAGAAGCTGAAATTGAATGGTTCTATGATGACCTACAGCACCTTCTACAGCTAACACCCAAAAAAGATGTCCTTTTCATTATATGTGATTGGAATGCAAAAGCAGGAAGCCAAGAGCTACCTAGAGTAACAAGCAAGTTTAGCCTTGGAATACAAAACGAAGCAGGGCAAAGGCTAACAGAGTTTTGTCAAGAGAATGCACTGGTCATAGCAAACATCCTCTTCCAAAAACACAAGAGACGACTCTACACATGGACATCACCAGATGGTCAATATTGAAATCAAATTGGTTATATTCCTTGCAGTCAAAGATGGAGAACTTCTATACAGTCAGCAAAAACAAGATGGGGAGTTGACTGTGGCTCAGCTCATAAACTCCTTAATGCAAAATTCAGACTTAATTGAAGAAAGTAGGGAAAAACACTAGACCATTCATGTATGACCTAAATCAAATCCCTTATGATTATACAGTGGAAGTGACAAACAGATTCAAGGGATTAGATCTGATAGAGTGCTGGAAGAACTATGGTTGGAGGTTTGTAACATTGTATAGGAGGCAGTGATCTAAACCATCCCCAAGAAAAAGAAATGCAAAAAGGCAAAATGGTTGTCTGTGGAGGCCTTACAAATAGCTGAGGAAAGAAGAGAAGTGAAAGGCAAAGGAGAAAAGGAAAGTCATACCCATCTAAATGCAGAGTCCCAAAGAAAAGCAAGGAGAGATAAGAAAGTCTTCCTCAGCTATCAATGCAAAGGAATGGAGGGAAACAACAGAATGGGAAAGACTAGAGATCTCATCAAGAAAATTAGAGATACCAATGGAATATTTCATGCAAAGACGGGCAAAATAAAGGACAGAAATGATATGGACCTAACAGAAGCAGAAGCTATTAAGAAGAGGTGGCAAGAATACACAGAAGAACTATACAACAATCTTCAAGACCCAGATAACCACGATGGTGTGATCACTCACCTAGAGCCAGACATCCTGGAATTCGAGGTCAAGTGGGCCTTAGAAAGCATCACTAGGATCAAAGCTAGTGGAGGTGATGGAATTCCAGTTGAGCTATTTCAAATCCTAAAAGATGATGCTGTGAAAGTGCTGCACTCAATATGTCAGCAAATTTGGAAAATTCGGCAGTGGCCACAGGACTGGAAAAGGTCAGTTTTCATTCCAATACCAAAGAAAGGCAATGCCAAAGCACATTCAAACTACTGCACAATTGCATTCATCTCACATGTTAGCAAAGTAATGCTCAAAATTCTCCAAGCAAGGCTTCAACAGTACATGGAATATGTTAGCATTAGAGTTACTGGTCAGACATCAGGTTCACCATCTACTACCTGGTAGTGTTACTTTGGAGAAGGCAATGGCAACCCACTCCAGTACTCTTGCCTGGAAAATCCCAAGGACGGATGAACCTGGTAGGCTGTAGTCTATGCGGTTGCAAAGAGTCTGACACGACTGAGCGACTTCACTTTCACTTTTCACTTTCATGCACTGGAGAAGGAAATGACAACCCACTCCAGTGTTTTTGCCTTGAGAATCCCAGGGAGGGGGAGCCTGGTGGGCTGCCATCTATGGGGTCGCACAGAGTCAGACATGACTGAAGTGACTTAGCAGCAGCAGCAACATTACTTTAGGGGTTTCCCAATAGTTCAGCGTTAAAGAATCTGCCTGCAATGCAGGAGACGTGGGTTCAATCCCTGGGTCAGGAAGAGTCCCCAGGAGGAAGAAATGGCAACCCACTCCAGTATTCTCACCTGAAAAATGTCAATGACAGAGGAGCCTGGTGGACTATAGTCCATAGGGTGGCAAAGAGTTGGACACGACTGAGTATCTGACCTTACTTATGCAAGATACTGAGCTTCTCTGTGTCTCAGTTTCGTCCTCACCTGTATATTCGGATAACATCAATAGCACCTACCATTCAAGACTGTTGGGGGTAATTAAATACGTGATGACTTAGGTAGCACCTAGCACACAGTACGGAGTAGGCAATGGCACCCCACTCCAGTACTCTTGCCTGGAAAATTCCATGGATGGAGGAGCCTGGTAGGCTGCAGTCCATGAGGTCGGTAAGAATCGGACACGACTGAGCAACTCCCCTTTCACTTTTCACTTTCATGCATTGGAGAAGGAAATGGCAACCCACGCCAGTGTTCTTGCCTGGAGAATCCCAGGGACGGGGGAGCCTGGTGGGCTGCCCTCTATGGGGTCGCACAGAGTCGGACACAACTGAAGCAACTTAGCAGCACCAGCAGTACACAGTAGGCGCTATGATTGCTATTATTTAGAACAAAGTTATTCTCTCCAGGTGTGGAGGTTGACTGCCGGAGAAGAGAAGACGCACCTGGCTGGGCTTTTTAGGTTAAAACTGGGTTGGGCTCAACAGCCTTCTCCCAGTCTCTCGAGGGTCAGGATGGCCTAAGGACCTTCGCCCCGCCCAGTCCAGCCCCACCCAGCACCGCCCAGCCCAGCCCCGCCCCTCCCGGGCCGGCCCAGCCCCTGCGCTAGTCTCGCGCATTTTAAAAGTGCGCGAGCTCCGGCGGAGACCCAGGGCCGGCGGTTGGTCGGGCGAAGCCATCTGTTACGCTACGTGGGGGGAGGTAAAAGCCTACCCATCTACATTTTTTTCATTTTTAGCCTTTCTGACCTAGGTGCCGGCCTCCTTATAGCCTTCAAGTTCACTGCCTGTGCTCAGACTGCAGGGAGGGGGGGGTTCTGCCTCTCTGGAGAGAGGGTCGTTATCTCTGTGCGGCGGTACCCCCAACCTGTGGACGGGAAGGCGGTGGGAGAGGACGATGGCCGGAGGGGGGAGGAGGCGGCCCTAGCGCCATTTTGTGGGACCGAAGTGGTAGCTGGGCTGCTCTTGGATTCCTCCCTGCTTCAGTCTCCCTATCGGGCTTCCTAGCAGCGGCCTAGCGGGTGAGTTGCAGATGCTTCTCACTAAGGACGCCCTGTGTGCCTCGGCTCCCGCGACGGGCGGCCTCCGCCCCGGAAAGGGAGTCGTGAGACCAGGCCTGCTTGGTCCTGCCGGAGCGGACTCGCGTGGGAGCGACGTTAGGGCCTGGCGCGAGGTGGCAGCCGGCGCCTGAGCTGGGGTGCTGGGCCCACGCAGCCGTGCAGCCCGAGGCAGCGGTTTGGCCTGGCTTCCCGGCGCGGGCATTGCTTTGTGCCTTCGTACTTTTGCACCGGGACGGAGTTTAGGGCCTGATGCCTCAGCGGTCCCACCCCGGCCGCGCTTAGAAACTCCTCCCTTGGTTGTCACGCACTGGCTTCTGGGAGGCGGCCGCCCGCGTCGCGAAGGACCCGTCGCCGCTGTCCCTGCGGCTCAAGTTTGGAGAGCCTCTGGACACCCCACAACCTGGAACAGGGAGGAACTTTTCCGTTCTCTTCGGCTGGCTCACTGCTCCTATTCAGTCCTCAAGACTCAGCTTCTGCATCGCTTGCTTAGGGAAGTCACTTTGACACCCCTGTACACACACACACATCTCAACCAGCTTAGGTTCTCCGCATACACCCTCCGACTACACTCCAGTAGTATTTAATCACGGTTGTAATAAAATAAGTACTTGCTTGCGATCTTTCTCCTGCTTTCTCCACTCCCCCACCCCGTGCTACTAGCATGCCTTCTGAGACAAGTTTCACAGAGGCAGCACTTGATGTATAGTAGGCATTCATCAAATACTTAATGAACTAGCGAGACATTACGTTTTAATAACTATCTTGCCTTTACGTCCTCGTTTTTCGGGGATAACCAACACTTGTAAGAATCCAAACACCGGAGAATTTTTCTAGAAGTCACAGTGACTTAAATCTAGAAGTCACAGTGGTATAAATCAGCTGGGATAAGGAAACAGTTACTTTGACCACAGGTGTTAAGTCATTTGTATCTCTTTTCCCTTTAAGAGAAACAAAGATGTCTGAATATATTCGGGTAACAGAAGATGAGAATGACGAGCCCATTGAAATACCATCGGAAGACGATGGGACAGTGCTGCTGTCCACGGTTACAGCCCAGTTTCCAGGGGCATGTGGGCTGCGCTACCGGAATCCAGTGTCTCAGTGTATGAGAGGTGTTCGTCTGGTAGAAGGAATTCTGCACGCCCCCGATGCTGGCTGGGGGAATCTGGTGTATGTTGTCAACTATCCCAAAGGTTTGTTGCTATTTGGTTTTGCAATGATGCTAAAGTATAGATTTGTATCTCGTTCTCAAGCATAGATCATGGTCTCTTCGTGGTGAACCATCTCCAACAGCCCACGTATTTCTTTTAAAAGTTACTATCAGACAAGTTTTGGAAGACCACTAAATGAGTGAAAGTTGGAATACAGAACTTGTTTTTAAAACTATGTGTTTAAATAATTATCTGCACTAATTTTGCTGAACTAATGCCAAATTTAAGAAATTAAGAATGCTTTGCAGTTCTATCAGTCTGTTGAAAATAGTCTTCTGAGGTGCCTCAATATTTTGGTTTGGTCTTAATCCTTGCAAGCTACGTCGTTCATTCAGCCAATCTTACTCCTTTCTTTTTTTTTCCCCCCTTAAATGAACATCAGTTGCAATAGCCCAAATCTTGAATTAGTTCAGTCCTAATTATACTTTTAGATCTGGGCTTAATCTCACTGTGTCTTATCAGTGACGGTTTTCATCTAAAAGGAAGCATGAAGGATTTAGAAGTGTGCCAAGGGACTAAGTACGTTTTTATTAGTAGGTCCTTTGTGCTGGTTCATAGATCTGTTACTTTTATTATAACTTAATATTGCAGCAAAGGTGTACTATTTGGTCAGTACTTAAGGTGTTGCCTCAAGAAATTTTTTCATGTATCAAGAAAAATTTTACTAGAATCAACTTGTTTTTTTTGAGTGTGCAGTTTCTTGATCCATTGGTTGTAGATAAATGTTTACCCAAATTTGAAATGTCATTTAGATAGTAATGTATTGATATAGGTTCATAGTTGTAACAAATGTACCACCCTGGTAGGGGATTTTGATAATGGGAAGGGGCTCTGCATGTGTAGAGGGAAGGGTATGTGGGAAATCTGCTTTCCTTGATTTTGCTGTGAACGTAACGCTACTCCAAAAAATGGTCTGTCTTTTGTCCAAAAATCATTGAGTTTCTCTACCCTTCCAAATACTGTTTTGTTTTTTAAATAATCTTAAGTTTCTGTTTTTTTTATTATAAAGTTAATATGAGTTTGACGTTGAAAGTTTGGACATGAAACAGAAAAATTGAAATCAGCTTTAAAAATCTATAATTGGAGATTACAGTTGCTAATTTTTTGGTAGTCAGATTATAGACATTAAAATAATCGAGAAGATATATTTAATAGGCACAAAGATAGTATCATGGTTTTTCAACCTGTTTTTTTTCCTTCCTTAACGTATTTTAAAGTGAAAATAAAGGACTTTTGTTTTGATATCTTTTGAGACAGGAGAACATAGAGTTGTAATCTTGAGCTGTTACAGAACCAGAGGTTAGGATCCCCAGATTGGCTCCAGAAAAGCAACCGAGCCGCTTATTCAAGCCTTATTCTGTCCACGAGAGCTAACGTCACTCTTTACCAGAAGTTTCCAGTGTCTTACTGTTCTTAGAATGTTTTTCTTTCTCGTTTCTGCATGAAGGGGGTGAAGTGTTTAAAGTGTTAAATGTTCTAAAAGATTTCTGCTCATTTTGTTTAGATAACAAAAGAAAAATGGATGAAACAGATGCTTCATCAGCAGTGAAAGTGAAAAGAGCGGTCCAAAAAACGTCTGATTTAATAGTGTTGGGTCTCCCGTGGAAAACAACCGAACAGGATCTGAAAGATTACTTCAGTA
This sequence comes from Muntiacus reevesi, assembly GCF_963930625.1. Classification (NCBI taxonomy): domain Eukaryota; kingdom Metazoa; phylum Chordata; class Mammalia; order Artiodactyla; family Cervidae; genus Muntiacus; species Muntiacus reevesi. Next base: position 88,819,163 of record NC_089253.1, on the reverse strand, counting down.
CCTTTGGAGAAGTTCTTATGGTTCAGGTAAGCTTTGATTTCACGTAACAGTTTTTCAGTGAATGAGCATCCAGAATTCCTTTTGTTTTAGTGATGCTTCCCTTCATGATCAGTAGGTGATACTAATATTTATTATATGTATGCATAATGGGTGCCAAAAAGAAATTTGGTTTATGTTATTTCCCTTCCTGTGTGTACTCTGGGTTGGTTATATGTGTGTGTAGATTTAGTGAATTTAAGTGATTTTTTTTTCTAGGTCAAGAAGGATATTAAAACTGGTCATTCAAAAGGGTTTGGCTTTGTTCGCTTCACGGAATATGAAACCCAGGTGAAAGTAATGTCACAACGACATATGATAGATGGACGATGGTGTGACTGTAAACTTCCAAATTCTAAGGTACTTTGCTCTTGTTTTCTCTGCTTTGGCCATTTGTGGTGACAAACTTACTTAGAAGACACTGTAAAATAAAACATTAAAGTTGGAAAATGTGGCAGGGTGTGTTCTTGAAATCTTTTAAAAGTCTCAGGACTTAATGCATGCTGAATATTTTATGTTTGTTTGAAATACTTAGTTTATTGCTCCTCCAAAATAAAACGTTATTCATTTTATTATTTCTCTTGTTATTTTTAATGAATTAGCAATTTCTTACATGTTAACAAAGAGAATATATTGATCTCGTTAGTGTTAACAAAGACAATTAGAATATGTTGATCTTGTTACAAAAGCTTTACTTATTTCAAGCAAGCAAGACTTGCTGATTTGGAACATTATCCTCTTTGCCAGGACATTTCTAATTCATCACCCTTCCTTAATCCAAATATACTTTCATCAGCTTTAAAATTTAAAGCATTGAAGTCTTTCAAGGAGGAGATGTGCTACACTACAAAAAAGAAAGAATGTACCTACTTTTTAAGCACTCACCTAAAGAAAAGGCAGATAGATTGTGTTACATCCTCCACCAGAATGCTGTTTTCATTGCTTGTAAAATATTTCTGATGGTTTTCTTCCTTTCAATTTGATCAGCAAAGCCCAGATGAGCCTTTGAGAAGCAGAAAGGTGTTTGTTGGGCGTTGTACAGAGGACATGACTGCTGATGAACTGCGGCAGTTCTTTTGCCAGTATGGAGAAGTGGTAGATGTCTTCATCCCCAAACCGTTCAGGGCTTTTGCCTTTGTTACGTTTGCAGATGATCAGGTATTTTTCTCTTAATAACTTTGCCCCAGCTAGTTAGGTAATTTCTGTTGAACGTTGCCCTTCCAACTAATTACCGTCCTTATTAGCTAAGCTCTCTGACCCTGTATTTGGGCCTGAATATTTGTGATAAACCCCTTAGGTTTTTTTTTAATATGTGCCATTTAAGTGGGAGTGTTACACATCCTTTGAAAATGAATGGAAAAATCCCTGCTGCCATTACTAAAGCTAAAGGCTATTTTATGGGTTTAAATGAAATAAGTGCTCCTTGCTGATTTTTTTCCTGCAGCCTAGATGATGGCTTGAAATCTAAGTTTTATTGCTACTTTGTATGAATCAATGGTTTAATCTCCTGTATTTACATCCCTTATTTTTTATAGGTTGCCCAGTCTCTTTGTGGAGAGGACTTGATCATTAAAGGAATCAGCGTACATATATCCAATGCTGAACCTAAGCACAATAGCAATAGACAGTTAGAAAGAAGTGGAAGATTTGGTGGTAATCCAGGTGGCTTTGGGAATCAGGGTGGATTTGGAAACAGTAGAGGGGGTGGAGCGGGTTTGGGAAACAATCAGGGTAGTAATATGGGTGGAGGGATGAACTTTGGTGCTTTTAGCATTAACCCAGCAATGATGGCTGCAGCCCAGGCTGCTCTGCAGAGCAGCTGGGGGATGATGGGCATGTTAGCCAGTCAGCAGAACCAGTCTGGCCCATCAGGTAATAACCAAAGCCAAGGCAACATGCAGAGGGAGCCAAATCAGGCTTTTGGTTCTGGAAATAACTCTTACAGTGGTTCTAATTCAGGTGCAGCAATTGGTTGGGGATCAGCATCAAATGCAGGGTCAGGCAGTGGTTTTAATGGAGGCTTTGGCTCTAGCATGGATTCTAAATCTTCTGGCTGGGGAATGTAGACATTGGGTTACAGTTAGTTGGTATACTGGTGGGAATTCAAATTTTTCTAAACTCATGGTAAGTATATTGTAAAATAACATATGTAAGAATTTTCAAAATTGGTTTGTTCAGTGTGGAGTATATTCAGCAGTATTTTTGACATTTTTCTTTAGAAAAAGAGGAAGAGCTAAAGGAATTTTATAAGTTTTGTTACATAAAGGGTTGAAATATTGAGTGTTTGAACGTGAACTGCTGTTTGCCTGATTGGTAAACCAACACACTACAATTGATATCAAAGGGTTTCTCCTGTAATATTTTATCCCTGGACTTGTCAAGTGAATTCTTTGCATGTTCAAAATGGAAACCATTGATTAGAACTACATTCTTTTCTCCTTGTTTTAATTAGAACCCCGCCATATGAATTTTTTTCCCTTAGGAAAATCTCCTCTTTGGAGATCATGGTGTCACAGTGCTTGGTTCTTTTGTTTTTGTTTTTGTTTTTGTTTTAACACTTGTCTCCCTTCATATACAAAAGTACAATATGAAGCCTTCATTTAATCTCTGCAGTTCATCTCATTTCAAATGTTTATGGAAGAAGCACTTCATTGAAAGTAGTGCTGTAAATATTCTGCCATAGGAATACTTCTGTCTACATGCTTTCTCATTCAAGAACTCGCCATCACGCTGCGCAGGCTGCGTCTTTGACGGTGGGTGTCCCATTTTTATCCGCTACTCTTTATTTCATGGAGTCGTATCAACGCTATGAACGCAAGGCTGTGATATGGAACCAGAAGGCTGTTTGAACTTTTGAAACCTTGTGTGGGATTGATGGTGGTGCCGAGGCATGAGAGGCTAGTATGAGCGAGAAAAGGAGAGAGCGCGTGCAGAGACTTGGTGGTGCATAATGGATATTTTTTAACTTGGCGAGATGTGTCTCTCAATCCTGTGGCTTTGGTGAGAGAGTGTGCAGAGAGCAAGGATAGCAAATAACGTACGAATGTTTTTGCATTCAAAGGACATCCACATCTGTTGGAAGACTTTTAAGTGAGTTTTGTTCTTAGATGACCCACGTTAGCTGAATGTGTTAAGTGAAACGATACTTGTATTTCCCCTACCCCTTTGTCAACTGCTGTGAATGCTGTATGGTGTGTGTTCTCTTCTGTTACTGATCTGTAAGTGTGGTAATGTGAACTGAAGCTGATGGGTTGAGAACATGGACTGAGCTTGTGGTGTGCTTTGCAGGAGTACTTGGAAGCAGAGTTCACCAGTGAGCTCGGGGTGTCTCAAAGCAGGGTGGAAGTTCTCATGTCTGTTAGCTACCCATAAGAATGCTGTTTGCTGCAGTTCTGTGTCCTGTGCTTGGATGCTTTTTATAAGAGTTGTCACTGTTGGAAATTCTTAAATAAAACTGATTTAAATAATATGTGTCTTTGTTTTGCAGCCCTGAATGCAAAGAATTCATAGCAGTTAATTCCCCTTTTTTTGACCCTTTTGAGATGGAACTTTCATAAAGTTTCTTGGCAATAGTTTATTTTGCTTCAAATAAACTTATTTGAAAAGTTGTCTCAAGTCAAATGGATTCATCACCTGTCATGCATTGACACCTGATACCCAGACTTAATTGCTATTTGTTCTTGCATTGTCCAAAGTGAAAAGTTTTTTTGTTTTTTGTTTTTTCCAATCTAGTTTTTAATAAGTCTGGGTGGCCACACCTAAAATGGTAAGCAGTACCCTCCAGCTTTTTCTTAGTGCCTCTGTGCATTTGGGTGATGTTCTATTTACATGGCCTGTATAAATCTCCATTGGGAAATCATCCTTCTAAAAATATTCTTATTTGAAGGAGTGGGCAAAGCAATGTTAATTTAAAATGCTTTGTAGCAAAGCCTATCAATTGAAGGGAATATCAGCACCTTTCTAGTTGGGGATTTGAAAAGTGGAATTAATTGCAATAGGGATAAAGTAGAAGAAACCACAAATTATCTTGTGCCTGAAATCAATTAAGAATCCTGATAGCTTTAAGAACTGGTAGGGTGGGTTGTCTGTCTGTGGAAGTGTTAAGTGAAAGGGGCTTTGTGTTCCAAAGGTGGGGAAATAGATTAATGTTGAATAAATCTACAAGACTCAAGACTCTCACAGTGCATTGTTAAGTATGTAAAAGCAATAATATATTGATTCTCTATTGTACGTAAAATGTAACTAACTTCTGTGAGAGCTCCTTTTCTAGCGGAAGAATGTAACAGTTTTTGTGTTGATAATTTACCTAATGCCCTTATCTAATTAGATTATGATAAATAGGTTTGTCATTTTGCAAGTTATGTGTTTTAAACTTATAAATGAAATCGTCTTTTAGGCTTATGGTCGCCACATTGTTTTATTCAGTTTCCTCTGTAAAGGATCTTGCGTTGTTTTAATTTTTTTTTTCTGCATCTAAATTGCATGATTTCCAAACCCTGTACCATCTGAATTTTGCATTTTAGCACTTGCACTATTACTCAGCAGCAGTAACATGGTAACACTTAAAATGGTATTCGGGGACCTCCAAAGACTAAACTGACAAGCCTTCAAGAAGCCCAGGGGTAAGTTAACTGTCAATGGCATGGTTTTAATCCCTTATTTACACTTGTATAAATCTAGTTACCAGTCTTAGGAGGCTTTCAATGTTGCGTAGCCTTCTGTTAACATGTTTATGGTACTACATAGCTATGGGTATTTAATTCTACCCTAAAAAAAAAAATTTTTTTTTTAAAAATTGAAGTTTAGAAGTAAACTATTTGGCAAAGATTTGTTTTTAAAGTCTTATTTGGTCATCTAAATGCATTCATTCTAAAAACTTTTTTGAACCAGTTGAATAAAAATTTTTGTTGCCACCACAGTTTAGTGTCTGGAGTCTTACTGGAAAAATAAAGTTTCTTTTTTTATTTATGTGACAGAGATGCTGGAAAGTTACCTTTAAAAAGTGAGTCTCTAGAAGTTGCACTTTATATGTACAAGAGAAGTTAGTTGAAATCACAGTGAATTTCTACATAGTGATAGTGACTCTGGCTAGAATGAGAAATTTTGTTGAGTGTTAGGTGTTAAACTTTTTAGGAAGGCCAATTAAATGAAATATTTCAAGGTTAGGTCAGGGCTTAAATTTTGTCCTTAGGAAAAAGATGTTGAGTACATAGTAATTCAGATGTATGTGATAATTAGAATAATTTTTTGTTGTTGATTACTAGGAGAGTAACTCTTAACTGTGTATTTAAGTTCTGTACTCAGCTGTTATATGATCTGTAATCTGTTTTTTAAAGTGTACCCAAGTATTTCATGTTCGTGGTAAGAAGAAAAAGACACTACATTTACCAATAATACCACCACTTATTTTTATTGTATTTCATCTTATGGAAATGCCACTTTTGATTCAACTAACTGTCTTCTGAATTTGAACATTTAGGTTATTTCCAAGTGCTAGGAATATTCTCACAGCTAAATTAAAACCTTAGCATTGTAATTACGATGTCAAAGACTATGCATGCTTTTGGGACTTGTGAAATATATTGCCAAACTGTCCTTTAGAAAGTCTGTTGTCTTTGACGATGTGAAATAGTGCTGTTCGTGTTCTTTGTTTGGCAGTTTTTTCTAATTAAAAAATTATAGTTTTGGTTTTAACATGGAAATCAGTCTATACCTAGGCCAAAGTGTTGCTATTTCCAATTTATCTACCCAAGAAAAACATTCAAAGTAACTCGTGAACCAATACTGCTGTAATATATAACACTCTCAGATCAATAAGAACAAATACAAAAACAGTTAAAGAACATGAACAGGAAATTTTCAGAAATGCAAATGGATAGTAGAAAAAGACACTGGACTTCGTTAAGTAAGTGCAGATTTAATCCATGAGTTTGTAATGGATTGGCCAAGATGAGTATCACTACAGTGGCTTATGTCCCCTTGAATCAAAGAGTTAAGTGGTGGAAAAGTGGCTAGTGGACACGTGCCTGATAGGCAGGCTCACCTGCAGTCTGGGTCGGGTGGGGTGGATCAGCAGCGCTCGTGTTCATGTTGCTCAGGTCTATTTGCCGCTAAGATCTTTTACGGGTATTTTTTTAAAACAAAGAATCACGTACTGGCTGAAGACACAAAGTTAAAAATTACTATTAATGATTCTCTTGATCCAGGGAATGTAGTTTATGACTTTGGTGTAGACCCCATACTGATCTGCTTCCCCACAATTAATGGAACCCCAGGACACTATTCCTCCCACAAACCACTTCTGGGTCTCATTATCTAGAAACACTAATGCCCCCCCACTGTCACCTCTACAGCTGTCCTTGCCCCCACTTTGCAAGCCAGCACAAAGCATGTTATCAGTTACCCTTCCCCCTGGATAGGACTTCTTTTCGTAGGCAGCAGTACATTTTTGATGGTCAACAACTGGTATGTCAACAAACTTTAGATTTCTGGCAAGAAACCCCCTTTGGGTTAATCCCCATCCAGATGCAGTTCCAATGTCATTTGTCCTCATGAAAGATTGTGCTTCTTTTCTTGGCAAACAAATAGGCATGATGTTGCTGTTGATTACAACTTTGTTCTTCAGTTTAATCAGTGCTATGTCATTATCGTAACCAGCATCATGAATGTAACTTTCATGTATAAAAATGGCCTCGGCCCAGGCTTGTGTGTAGTTAGGTGATATTCTCTTCAGGGCCCCCATTCTGATCTGCAGGGAGGCAGCATCTTCTCTTTGGTCATAAACAGCGTGAGCAGCCGTTAGGATCCAGTTGTCGTGCAGCAGTGCACCTGCTGCCATGGTTTTACCTAGTAACAGCGCTTGCCAAGGAAAATAACCAAGTTTTGCATTTTGTCCTCCATATATACGACCTTCTGTAGTACGGGTGGATATTCCACACACTGGGGAAAGAAGCAGATGTATAGAGCCTTTACATGATGGTGTTTTTCTCCAGTTATTACCACTTTGAAGTTATCAGTTACTCATGTTTGATGTCAGCCAAAGATTGCATCACACAAATTGGTGTTTGTCCACCTATACAGGCAAGTGAGTGTAGTATATGTTGTTTTACTACTTAAATCATTGTTCAAAGATCTGATAAAACCATTTGGTGTTTCTTAGCTCCTCAGAAAATGAGGTGAGTGAAAATTAATTTGTAGAAACTAATTCGTTTTGCCAAAGTAACTTGGTCTTAGGACTGGGAAGTGTTCAGTAGGGCTAATAGGAATTGTCTGAGCTGGTATGCGCAGGAAGTGAAATGCAAATAGATAGTAGAAAAAGACACTGGACTTCGTTAAGTCCATTGCTTCTATTTTCCTGCTTGTAAAATGGGGTATCTACCATGTAGTTCTGGGAAAGCAGAAACTAGGGTCAATATCATAGGATTTGCTTCTATTTTCCTGCTTGTAAAATGGGGTATCTACCATGTAGTTCTGGGAAAACAGAAACTCGGGTCAATACCATAGGATTTGCAGACTACTTTCACCTTTGAACATTTAAATGTTTTAAAAATGAGAATGTTACAGTTGTAGCCAGGAACCTTCAGGTTCAGGAATTATTTCTGGTCTAATTGTTCCTTCCAGACACCAGACTTTATTGTATATTGCTAACTAAATATGCTTATTAATGTAGCAAATATGTTTCCTCTTGTGGCAGAATACTCTTATGAAAGCTTACAAACATTGTGTCAACTGAGAAGACTAAATAAACCCAGTAGCAGGAGTAATGGATATATTGTTACTTTTCTAATTTTTCTTTTTTGTCAACTATATCTTCAGATCCAATTCTGGTAAAAACTTTTTCTAAGTACTATTAAAAGGCAAATTGCATTAATGTTTAAAAACTAGATGTCATTGGAAACAATTGCTTAGGGAAATAATGAGGTTATTAGCTTTGGGTTATAGCTTTGGTAATAGCATTTCTATAGAGAGGAAACGTAACAGAAGAACTCATGTTTATAAATGTATAAATGGTTCAAGATAATTTTAAGTATCATTTAATTTTTTATGCTTGCCTAGTTGTAAGGTCAAAAATAATCAAATGACTGATGCAGTCAGCACCTAACAAACCTCTCCATATGGAAAGGGGTAATGAGAACATACTATTTGGAAATAATAAGTTGGTCTAAGAGCCAAGTGCTGAAGTTACATTTCTGCCTACACAGCTAAAGCGCTACTTACTGCCTCCTACCCAGTTCTACTTTCCATCAATTACAAATCTCTTGTATAAATGTATCCATTACCAGGCTCACAGACTGGGAGTGATTTTTCTCCTTTGGAGCTCGTCCAGAATCCATCAGCCTCACACACATATTTACCTGCAAATCATTGGAAAAACAAAAATGTTTAACTGCATGTAAACGGTGGTTGTCATTTGCTTGAATACCCCCTTGAAAAATGTTGATTCTTGAGCATCAGTGGGAAATAGAGGTGTCTGAATAACCGTTTTACATGATTTCATAAATAGGAGGTCTCTGCATTACCATGTTTGCTTGCAAAGTGGAAACCTTTTAGATGTGTAACTTGAATATGTATCAAGATCTCAAGTGCTTAATGATAAGGTTTTGACTTGTTAAATTAAACCATTTGGAATATATTGTGTGTTTGTGGTAGTCATTTACTAGATAAGATCTGTTTTCAGATTCTTGCAAATTGACATTAAAGTCACTTCACCTGCAATATTTCACTTAGCAGGTGGGAGACATGCCTTTTAATCTTTTGCCTAGCCTTAGCCAAAAACGTTGGGTAAGTTTATTTTCAGATCATGAGGGCTTAGGTTCCAAATATCACCCACCCCCAACTTACCATCATTGGTTGTCATTGTGTAGAACTCATTACAGTGGTATTTAACCACAGCCCTGTGTGTGGTCACTGCAGGACCCGTGATGTACTCCACCTGGCCACTGGGTAGATTGTCAGGAGGGCCACAGTCCACAACTAATAAATAATGGGAGAGGGAAGTCAGTTTGTACTGATTTCTAACATTAATATGTGGAGATTGTGATGATGGTTGGCTGTGTGATGCTGTAACCTGAAGGCATATTCAAGGTGGACATCATTTCATCTCTGAAAATGAGCATCACCGTAAGTGTGGTTTTAAAGCATCACTCCTTCCTATCCCTCAATAAATGGCTAGGTTGAAGTGAAGGCCCTGGGCAAGGAGGGTAGGATGCTTTCCCTAAAGGAAGGGGATTTGAAACCATTTGGATGGACTTAGCATTCTCACATGTGAAAAAAAAAGTGGTTGGCATTTGTTGAATATCTCCTCGTGCAACAAAATAGCAATAGAAGAAAACGGCATGGCCTGCAAGTGGCATATACAGTCTGGCTCCATGTAAGCTGGTGCAAGGTAGAACAATACAAAGACTGAAGGACTCAGCTTGTTATGATCCTTAGCTTTTTAGAAGAGACCTAGAAATCACGCTACCTTGAGTTTGGGTTGGAGTTCATACCTGTTTGGACATTAATGTGAAATAACCGGTTTGTGAGAAAGTGGTATCAGTCTAAAAGTCATAGTTTTGTACACAATAAAACAAAAATTGTATTTCTGTGGATACTAAAAAATACTTGGTTTTCAGCAACTTAATAGCAGTGTATCTGGCTCTGTGCCAAGTGCTTAGTCCACATTGTCTAATTTCTCCACAGGTAATATGCCCATAACCACAGAATGGCAGAATCAGGGCTAACACCCAATACCTCTTACTCCAACACTCCCTCAGTGCCAGCTCTTACTTACTGTTTTTTAAACTAAAAATTGGTAGTCTGACAGGAATATAAATTTTAGAGATGAAAATATTTAAATTCCCCTAGGAATTTTGTAGTAACCCTTGAACAAGACATGTGAACATATAGGTACAGAGGTATTAACTACAGCAACATCTGTAATGGTAAAATACTGGAAATAAAGATCACATGGACTGAAAATCATAGGTAGGTCTCATGGATTACTAGACAGTCATTAATAAGAATGAGGAGCTCTATTAATGCTTGAATCGATGTGGAAAGATACCCCAGCAATTATGGAGGGGAAGGGTAAACTGCAGTCAGATTGAGAATCCCACTTCGGTTCAAAAGTATGTAACAGTGAAATACATTAGTTGAATAGCATAGGAGATAAAGAATGATGTGAAGGAATGGACCCCAGTGTCCTAAAGGTATCAATAGTTTGAGGATTTGGGCAAGAGAAGTTTTCACTTTGGTTTTGTAAATTTGTTACTTCCACTAACATTGATGCTTTTGAACTGGAGTTGTTGGAGATGCTTGAGAGTCCCTTGAACTACAAGGAGATCAGTTCTGAATATTCATTGGAAGGACTAATACTGAAGCTGAAACTCCAATACTTTGGCCACCTGATGTGAAAAACTAACTCATTGGAAAAGATCCTGATGCTGGGAAAGATTGAAGACGGGAGGAAAAGGGGATGACAGAAGGTGAGATGGTTGGATGACATCACCAACTCGATGGACGTGAGTTTGAGCAAGCTCTGGGAGTTGGTGATGGACAGGAAAGCCTGGCATGCTGCAGTCTATGGGGTTGCAAAGAGACACAGCCGAGTGACTGAACTGAACATGTAACATCATAATTCATTAGATACATGACTCAGTTCACAAAATGGTAATGGACAGTGTCATCCCAATTTGATGTGGATATATGTGTGTATGTACGTGTATATATACATACACATACCACAATTATCTGCATCAAATGGTGGCCTGAACATGTTTACATGTGTGATATGTCTAACTGAAGAGATATATACCAAAGTACCAACAGTGGTTATACTGATGCAGCAAGATTATGAATATTACAGTGTTTGTAATTTTTCTCTATTCCCCATCTTTGATGAGTACTTTATACGTAGAAAAGGGCTTCCCTGGTAGCTCAGAGAGTAAAACATCTGCCTACAATGCGGGAGACCTGGGTTTGATCCCTGGGTCGGGAAGATCCTCTGGAGAAGGAAATGGCAACCCATTCCAGTATTCTTGCCTGGAAAATCCCATGAACTGAGGATCCTGGTAGGCTGCAGTCCGTGGGGTCTCAAAGAGTCTGACATGACTGAGTGACTTCACTTATACTTAGAAAAGTACTTTTGAATATACTAAAGCGAATACTTTTCCTAGTAGCATGGTCCCATTTTAACCACAGAAGAGTGCACCTAGACACTGGGTAAGAGAAGCAAACTTGGAGTTCAAGCCCTGATAGATAAAATCATTTTCTAAAAAGACCAGAAGCAACTGTGGGCGTTGTGGTCACACATACGTACTTCTGCACTCTGGCATCGGTCGGTCCCAAGATCCGTCTTTCTGACAGGCCGCAGCAAATGATTTCAGGGGTAAATTACCCTAAAGAATTGAGAGAACATTACTTTCCTTGTTTTCATCATGAAAGCACTCCTCAAAGCTCTGTCCCACAGTAGTTCCTCTTGTGTTTCGAGAGATGCTCCCAAGGAGAGTGATGAACCCACATGACACACAGTCCAGCTACCTTGATACATGTCTGTGCTTGGGATGTCATCTATGCGTGTGTCTCCTTAAAGATGTTGACTTCTTGTCGCAGTTTTTGTTTTTGCTTTCCATTTTAATTCAAGAACATGTCAGATCTCAAGTTCCTGCTGATGCTGCACCATTTAAGTGCCAAAGGGTGATGGTCAGAAGTCTGGGAAAGGTCAACCTGATCAGGCATGGAATGAATATGTCTGGATTTTTCTAGCCTGCAGCTATTAGCTGGAGGAAGGTCATTTAAAATACTCCCTTAAGCTTCACATGGGTGTTCTCAATCGGTTCCATTGCTAGTATCATTTAGAGGGACATTTTTGACATTGAGGTATTTTTCTTTTTAAAAAAAATTTATTTATTTTTGGCTGTGCTGAGTCTTTATTGCTGTGCACAGGCTTTCTTTAGTTGAAGTGAGCAGGCTTCTCATTGCAATGGCTTCTCTTGTTGCAAAGCACAGGCTCTAGAGCATGGGCTAAGGAGCTGTGGCACACAGGCTTAGTTGCTCCACAGCATGTGGGATCTTACCAGACCAGGGATTGAACCCGTGTCTCTTGCATGGACAGGCAGATTCTTAACCACTGGACCACTAGGGGAGTCCTGAGGTATTTTTCTAAAGCAAACTTGAAGTGAAAGAAGGTGGCTTTGACAGAAGCTTTATGCTTCAAAGGAGAGCAGGATGATTTTTTCTTTTTTCATCAGAGACTGAACAGGAAACACTAAAAAAAAAAAAAAGAAAGAAAGAAAGGACAGACTTCCCTGGCAGTCCAGTGGTTATGGTTAGGACTTCAAGCTTTCACTGCCAGGGACTGGGTTCAATCCCTGGTGGGGGAACCACAAACTACGAAGCATGGCAAACATATATGTATATGTGTATATATCTTTAAAGAGATATATATATCTTTAAAGATGATGGTTGATAAAACTAGATGTTACATAGATGTTTATTTAAAAAGAAAAACTAAACAGGTTTGCAGTTCAAGGAGCTATGGGAAGAGCCCGCCCAGAAGTTTACGAATTGAGAAAAGTGTCTCATTTTTTCCCCCTCCACAGGACTGGATTGCATAGCCAGCTATCATTTCAATGTTATTACTTTTTACCATTGGGATTCAATGACAATTTTGAAGAACATAAAGAGGACATGTTAATCTCCTACCTGTGCCCCTAAAGCAACACACTAAGCATTTTTTGAAATTATCCTTCCTCTCCCTTAACAGTGGTCACTGTTTATAACTCTGCAGAATATACTATTTCCAAGGGCTGCTTAATTTTTTGTGGGCCCAGGAGTTGTTTCATGTCAAGGTCATTTGACCAGGAGGAGGAGTTTGATTTAATGCAAGGTGATAACATAGAGCACAATGGCAAACATTTCAACTGCTTTACCAAGAGCTGCAGTAATGTGTATGAACTGAGAAAAGGTGTTCATTTATATCACCAGCTTTCCCCAAGACAAAGTTTTTTTAAATGGCAGAGTTCTGGGACTTCCCTGGTGGTTCAATGGTTAAGAATCCTCCTGCTAATGCAGAAGACGTAGTTTCAATCCCTGTTCCAGGAAGATTCCACATGCTGCAGAGCAATTAAGCCCTTCATCCTTGTGCTCAAGAGCCTGTGCTCCACAGCAAGAGAAGCCCACACACAGTAACTAGAGAGTAGCCCCTGCTTGCTGCACCTAGAGAAAGCCTGAGCAGCAAGGAAGGACCAGCACTGCTATAAACAAATTAATCAATTAAATGTTTTTTAAAAATAGCAGAATTCCTAAGAATATAAATTTTTCTATAGCCATTTCTCTTAGCAAATGTATCATTTCTTTGAATTTTATTGTTTAATCACAGGGAAAAGAAACCACCATGCCGACAACAGCTGTTTTCCCATCTTCCTTTCACATACTTGCTGATATAAATATGACTGTGGTTGCAGTTAGCAGTTTTACATTAACTTACTTGCAGAAGTTCATAACCAGTCTCGCAGAAGACCGAGAAGTGATCTTTCAGGATGTATTTGGCTTGCACAGGGGAGATGTGGCCATTAGGTGGCGCCAATGGATCAGGGCAAGGCTGAGCTGAGCAAGGAAATGAGACATGGGTTTGGCTGTGGTCTACAGCAGGCAAGTCTGAATTGAACAATTAGAAGTTCTTGATTTATAAGTGAAACACTTAACGTGTAGAGAGAGCTTGCCACAAGTGGGATAGAGTTCTTAAGATTTAAATCCAAAGGCAAGATTAAACTCTCCATTGCTTATTGTACAAATTAGGATTTGTTGTCTGGCCTGGGCTTCAGCCAAAGTGATAGAAAGTCAGGCATGCAGTAAGGGAGCGTGGTCATGGCAAAGGGCGTGTCTGCTCCCTGCCAGGCGCCTCACACACACTGCTGAGAACTGCGGGAGCATAACAGGGGCGGGGCGGAGGTTGAGGGGGAAGAGCTGGACCACATGCATTTAAATCACAGGAAAGTCTCAGTTTCCTCATCCATAAGCCTCATGAGACTGTTTGCTCACCTGCTGGGGCTTTGTGAGGACTGAGTGTGAAGCACAGACGAACGTGCTTTGCTAATAAAGTGTTAGTTGCTCAGTCGTGTCCGACTCTTTGCGACCCCATGGACTGTAGCCCGCTAGGCTCCTCCATCTGTAGGATTTCCCAGGCAAGAATACTGGAGTGGGTTGCCATTTCCTCCTCCAGGGTATCTTCCTGACCCAAGAAGTGAATTCAGGTCTCCTGCATTGCAGGCAGATTCTTTACCGGCTGAGTTACCAGGAAATAAGCACTGGGCAGGAGGTGGCTGCAGCCAGGGAACCCTCCCAGGAGATCTCGTGACTCAGAGCCAGACTGGCACCTGGGAAGTCTCTCCTGTCCCTCTTGAGCACTTGCCCACAGGGCTCAGGACTGGCTTCCACTTTGGCCCCCAAACCCTGGCCTGTCATCACCCCAAGCCTTCAGCCCATCCCCTATGGCTGACAATCCCCCAAGGCCACCCCTCAGCCCACACAGGCCATTTGCCTGTCCCCCACTTCCTCCAGCAGCCGATCTCTGTGTCCCCGGGTAACTCTCAGTCCCAGGTAGGCCCCAGAGTCTCCAGGGACATCCCAGGGCTTCCTGAGGCCATCTTAATCCCAGGCCAGGGCCTTGCTCACAGCCTCCTTCACACACACTGCCAGGCCGTGTGCTGGCCCCTTCTCACTCACCAGCCTGGCAAACCTGACTTTTCCCTCCTACTCACTCTGAAACCAGTACTCCAGTTTTAGAAATTTTATTACTTTGACCCACAGGAAAACAAAAGGCCTTTAAAAAATGAAATGTTTGGGACTTTCCTGGCCATCCAGTGGTTAAGACTTTACCTTCCAGCGCAGAGGGGTGTGGGTTCAATCCCTGGCCAGGGAGCTAAGATACCATATGCCTCGGGGCCAAAAAAACAAAAACAGAAGCAATATTGTGGCGAATTCAATAAAGACTTTTTAAATGGCCCACATCCAAAAAAAAAAAAAGCTTCCAAAGTGCCAGTCTCTGCCCTCCTGACCAGGCTCTCATTCTTTCCCACATGTCCAACAGAGGGGGCCCAAAGGTTAATCTTTGTTAATCCAAACTCCTCATTTTAAAAATTAATGCTTCCTTCACACAGACTCCATGCCTTCTGCATTAACCCACCAACCCCCACCTTTCCATGGAGATGTTATCCTTCACTGGATAATTGAGACAGCACGTCTTAGGAAAATTATGTTAAGAGGCTCAGTGTCACATGGCCAGGAAGCAGGTGGCACTACAGCTGGGACATCAAGTTGGGCAGCCTGACCCTCAGCCCGCACTCTCAGCACGGCTTGGGCTGCAAGTACTTTGCTTTGGAGCTTCTCCAGATCAGTTACTCGGTCCTTCCAAAAACATCCTGAGAGACCAGTTGGCTGAGAGTGTCAACTCTCAGGGGAACAATCACATCCAGTGGTCAGTGCCCAGAAGATGGGGGACTTGGACTTGTGTCTAAGGAGGTAGTACCAAGAACCATGCAGTGTGTGAGGGTCTACCATGAGGAAGAGGTGGGGAAAGAGGGGAAAGAGGCCTGGAGGGTGGAGGCGGATCTGGGAGGCAGAGTGAAGCCCCAGCTGCAGATGCCCCATCCAAACCCTCTGTGACGGGAGCCTCCATCTCTGCCCACCCCATCACACCCAATGCAGCTTCACACCAAGAAAGATGGAGCCTCTGGGCTTTTGCACGTAACAGTTCCCTTGCCCTTGGGACAACACCCTTCCATATTCCTCCCTCTGCCTCTCCCTTCTCCCCTGAAGCAGGTTATAAGACCCTTGTGTGACAGGTGTCTTCCCTACACTCAGAGGGAAGCCTTATCACCAAAAACAAAGGGATGCCAAGAAGAATCCTGACAAACAGGGCTGGCTACATCTGAGTCATTGTAAGGACTGAGGCTGAAGCTGAAGCTCCAATACTCTGGCCACCTGATCTGAAGAGCTGACATTGGAAAAGACCCTGATGCTGGGCTTTCCCAGGGTAGGAGAAGAAGGGGATGGCAGAGGATGAGATGGTTGGATGGCATCACCGACTCAATGGACATGAATTTGAGCAAGCTCTGGGAGTTAGTGATGGACAAGGAAGCCTGGCATGCTGCAGTCCATGGGGTTGCAAAGAGTCGGACATGACTGAGCAACTGAACAAGTTTCCCCCAGTTCACCACCCTTACTTCATATTCCTCAGCCTGTCATACTCCTCAGCAGACCCAGCACAGAAGTACATAGCTGTCTCTCTGGGTCTTCATTTCCTTAGGAAGGCACCCATACCATGTAAAATGTGGAGTGTGTGTGGAGCATTAGTCACTCAGTCGTGTCCAACTCTTTGTGACCCCATGGACTGTAGCTCACCAGGCTCCTCTGTCCATGGGATTCTCCAGGCAAGAATGCCGGAGTGGGTTGCCATTCCCTTCTCCAGGGGCTCTTCCTGACCTAGGAAGTGAACCCAGGCCTCCTGCATTGCAGGCAGATTCATACCATCGGAGCCAGAGGGAAGCCCTGGTGCCACATGAAACTTACATGAAATGAACAAGTATGCTTTTTCCCATTAACCTGTCAGTTTGCTTTTCAGACTCAGCCAGGGACACTGATCAGGTTAAGGAAAACGTTTCCCTTCCCAGTTTCCGGGGCCCAACCAGGAAGAGTTCCATCCCATGTGGTTCCTTGATGCTTCTGGAAGAGCCCCTACCTGCCCTCACCTGTGCTGCTGTATCGGACCTTCCAGCCCATGTGGTCCCCCGACTGATCGGTGGTAAAGGTGATGGTCACAGTATTGCTGTTGGTTTCAATCCTGCCGGGCAATGTCTTCCCACAGAACGGGCCGTATTCTGCCTTGTCTGTTCGAATCTGAAAGAGGAGAGATACCCGTCACCCCAGGACCTCCCGGGCCAGGGTGAGGTGGGGGCCAGAGGAACCAGACCTTGAGGGAGTCGTAGGGGCACAGAGTCTCAGGGTGCGTCTCCACGTCAAAGGACTCCACAAAGTCCAAGATGACATGGAATCCCTCCTCCAGGTGGATGCTGTAGGTGCAGCTGGAGAGTTTGGGGTATGGCTGCGGGTACTCAGGGCTGCTGAACTCCCCAGACCGGGCAGTGAAGACCTGGCCAGAACACAGGGCTGGGGAGAGGGGGGAGGACAGGCAGGGTGAGCCAGGCACAGCAGCTTGGCTCAGGCTACTGGTCTAGCTCAGACACCAGCTCCAGAGGCTCCTCCAGAGACCGGACACCCCACCCAGGGGCTGAAGGGACAGTTTAGGGAGGGGGTTCCTCTGGCTTCCAGGCTTTAGCTGACACGGGCAACACTTCAATGTACATTCTCCAGAGGCTGCACTCACACCCCCAGGGAAGATGGGGGCCCTAGGCCAAGGCTTCCGTTGCAGGGATCACTGGGCCAGAGTCCCAATTCCAGGGGGGAGGGGTGTGGGATCTGCCCAGGGGGAAGAAGGCACCAAGAGAAGAAAAGGGGACTTTCCTTATTCCCCAGGAATTGGGTGGGGAGTGGATGGGAGGAGAGGTATCTCCTTGGGCTGAGGGTCACCCACCCACCCCTGACTCTAGCAACCCCCAAGTTCATCTGCCACGGGACTCCCACCCACCTGTACCCCCAGGCCTGGCCAGTCCAGCCCAGCCTCCCTGGGGCTCTCCCTCCCACCCACCTTCCCTGGATCAAGGCTCTGCCCTGGGGGGCAGTTGAGGGACGTTCAAGTCCACATTGATCGGATGAGTCTCGTGCCCACGTTCCCCATGGAAACAACTGATTCTGCCTTTGAAGAGGGAAGTCGGCTTCACTCATGGGAGAATCCTGCCCCCTCCCTCAGGTGGTGGGGGGAGGGGACATTTCAGGAAGTAGGAGCCCAGTACCGCCTTTCTTCTTCTATGTGGCGGCTTCCCAGGGTGCAGAGGCAGTCAGCCCCAGACGTGCGGGACCAGATTACCCATCAGTGAGTTGATGGGCAATCAGTTCCCATCCATCAGTACCTCCCTGGCCTCTCTGCTCTGGGTCAGACTCCCTCAGCCCAGCACACACAGGACCTGAGTTGCCCTTTGGACAAGAAGTGGACCCAAGGATGCTCTGAGCTCAGTCCTTGGGTTCCTGGTAGGGGAGCAGCAAGAGCTTGGCTGCCCTGTGTGAACTCAAGCAAGCCTATGCCCCTCTCTGGGCCTCAGGGCCCCACCATCAAAACAAGCAAGCAGAGCAAGCCCTCTGGCCAAGGAGCCTGTGGCCCCGTGGAGGGGGCCGCCCCACCAATTGGGGCCCCTCAGGCTGAGATGAGGGTGGAAGAGGAGAGGGGCCAGGGAGCACATCACAGCCCGCCCCCGCTGTCCCCCCAGAGACAGGCAGCAGGTGGAGGTGGAGCCACGTTTATTGTTAGGTCCGAGGGGGTGGTCAGTAGGGGCTGCAGGCAGCAGCAGACTTGCCCGACCCAGACTGGAGCCAGAGGGGAGGCTAGAGGCTCTGCTCTGGAAGAGAACAGAGACAGGGAGAGACACGGGGGAGGGATGCTGAGCTGGGGGAGCAGGGTCAGCTTCGAGGGATGCAGCTGCTCACTCCCCAGGGCACCGGCTGGTTTTCCATCCAGGCCCCTGGCAAAGGTGCAGAGGGGCATCCAGGCAGTGGAGGACGAAGGGGTTGGCTGGCTGGGTACTGAACAGCAGCTTTGAGCAGGCCCTGCCCCCACCCTGAGGTTGCATGAAGGGAAGCTTGTGTGAAGCAGGCCTGGGCCCCCCCACTCCTCCATCCTGGAGCCCTCCCACCCCAGGGAGGGTGAGCCCTGACTGGCCAGGTACAGAGTGAGGGCCTAAAACATGCTCACCAAGTGAATGAGCTGAAGAGGATGAGAGGGAGTCAAGGATAGGGCAGAGGTGGGTGAGGAATTGGAGAATATGGATGAAAGGATGGATGGATGTGTGGATAGATGGATGGAGAGTTGGATGGGTGGATAGACCGGTAGATGGATAGATGGATGGGTGAGTGGACAGATGGACAGATGGGTAGAGGATGAATGGGTGGATGGTGAGATAGGCGGATGGTGAGAGGGGACAAAAGATCAAGAAGGGGCCACCTCCTAGGAGAAGTATCTACAAGGCCGAGGCCCGTGGCCCTTCAGTTGCCTGGGCAGAGCACCTGTGGCCTTGAGAAGCCAGTGGTATCTCGGGGCAGAGTGGGGGCTGGGCCAGACGTAGTGTCCCCCCCTCCCCCCTTTCCAGCTGCGGCTCACCTGAGCAGGTGCGCTTGTCCCTGTGGAGAACATAGCCCATACGGCAGGAGCAGTAGAAGCCGCCCAGGTGGTTGTGGCAGTGGTGGTCGCAGGTGGGGGTCTCTCCTGGGGGCACCTGGCACTCGTCAATGTCTGGGGGAGGGCCAGGCAGACAGGCAGCAGGAAAGGGGAGGGGATATCACTGAGGCCTGGGCTCGGGCTCAGAGGCCCCCAGCCTCCGCCCTGAGAGAAGCCTCCTCTGGAATGAAGGTGGCTCGTGCCCGGCCAAGTGCTAGAGGCCAAACAAAGGTCACTGTGGCCTTCCTGCAACAGTTGGAGGGAGACCTCAATTTCACCCTTTTTAAACCAATGAAGGTGAAGCGTCCTGCTCCACGTAGCCAGGCCAATGCAGGGAGCAGCCTGCAAGGGAACCCAATGGGTAGGCCTCTATACAGGTTTCACTGGACTCTTAGAGCAGCCTCAGGACAAACACAGAGAGGTTGAACCACTTGCCCAAGGCCACACAGCAAGTCCCTGCAAGAGCCAGAATCTGAAATCAAGCATCAAAGTCCACATGTAGACGCAGCACTCAGGCTGGCGGGGCTTCACCTGCCCATCTGCAAATGGGCTCACCTGGCCCTTGCATCACAGGGGCCCCTGAAGATGTCCCTGGCACAGAAGGGGGTTCAGTCTTAGCACCTGGCACAGAAGTAGGGCTTAGTCTAGAGCAGAGGTCATGGCCTGTTAGGGACATTTGCATTGTGATGATGTCAGACCAGGTGTGGACTCTTCTGCTGGTCTGGCAAGAAGCCAGCCTCAGGGACCGGAGTGGGGGTGGGGAGGAGACCAAAGGGAGGACCAGTCTGGCCGAGACCAAGTCCCGCCCCGACCCCCGCTCACCCTCTGCAGAGTAGAAGGCCTCGAAGCCCGCGAACGGCTTCTCGTTGGAGTAGTCGGAGCGGAAGGTGACTTCCAGGCTGGAGCCCGGCGAGCGGAAGGTGTCGTTGCCGGGCGCGCGCTCCGTGTCCGTGCTCTCCGAGCCGCAGAGCGTGGCCAGCTCCTTGGTCCCGGCGCTCAGCTGGGGGGGCGAGGGGTCACGGGGAGCCAAGCGCGACGCCAGGCCTGACTGCCCTCCCGCCCTCCGAGCTCAGACCCTGCTCCCAGGTGTCCCAGCCCCCCGCCTGCCCTGCTGGCACCTTGACGAAGTCATACTCGCACAGGTAGGAGGGCTCCAGCTGGAAGTGCGTGAAGTAGAGGCGCAGGCGGTAGCCGGCGGGCGCCGTCAGGGCCCAGCGCCGCTCCTGGTTGTTGGCGTACTTGTCGGGGAAGCCGGGCGATGCCAGGCGCCCGAACACGGGCTTGGGCCACTGCGGCCCCGAGGACGCAGCCGCTGAGCCCCACAGCAGGCCCAGGAAGACCAGCAGCCTGAGGGCAGTGCAGGGCAGGGGCGGTGAGGCCTGCTCTCAGCCCTCACCCCTGCCAAGGAGGTCCTGGGGGCTTCCACCCACCTCATGGTGCACTCCGTGTCCTCCGGCTGACTAGGCGCCTCACCTTTGATCTGTTTGTCCAGTGCCTGGCCCTGCCCCCAGCCACCCTGGCCTTCTGGGAACAGACCCCATGACTCCTGCCTGCCCAGATTTCTGGGCAGCGGGGGCAGGGTGCTCCAGGAGCCAGGGGCTGGGTGACGGCCAGGCCTGGGAACAAATGCTAGCTCTGTCTTCTTCACCCTTGACCTCTGGGGTTCCCCAGGAGTGTGTGACTTCCGAGGTCACTCGGAGTCCTGGGGACAGTGCTTCTAGGTGGACCTGGGGGAGAGCTTTCCCTCCTGGCAGAGAGAAGAGGGGAGCTTTAAAAACACGAGTCCACAAAGATGGGGAACATGGGAGAGGATGTGGAATTGGCATTTAGGAAGCTGGAGAAACAGATGGACAGGTGGAAATGATGCTCCAGGAAGCAACCCTGAGCTGGCAGTGAAATCAGGAATTTGTGGCCCCAAGTCCTTCTGGACACAATTAAGCATCTTGCCAATCCCTGCTTCCTGTCTCCCAACCCCAACAGAAATAGGCAACTTATTCTTGGAGGATACACGTCAAAGCAGGAGATGTAAGAGACAGGTTTAATCCCTGGGTTGGGAAGATGCCTGGGTTGGGAGGAGACCATGGCTACCCATTCCAGTGTTCTTGTCTGGAGAATCCCATGGACAAAGGAGCTTAGCAGGCTGCAGTCCGTAGGGTCACACACAGTAGGACATGACTGAAGCCCTTAGCACACATGCATGCATCCTTGGAGGAAGCGTTTGGAGAGTCCCAGGTCCTGCCGAGGATGGCAGGGCCTGACAGAAAACAAGGGCTCTATGCAGACAGACCAGCCTTCCTCAGACTCAGCTCCTAGAACCTGGCAGCCACCAGCCTTCTCTCTTTTCCCTGGGAAGAGTGAAGAGGTCAGGAGGAAAGATCTAGAGATGCTGACTTGAGGGTTCTACAAGCAAATGGCTCAGCATGTCATCCACAGTGAAGGTCACTGACAAGTCCCTGTCACGTGCTCCGAGTTTCCAATTAGCTTTTTAGTCCCCAGTCTTACATATGAGCTGAACATTCAATGACTACTGAGGAAAACCTTATACATGAGAGAGACCAAAAAAATATCAACCAACCAACCAACCACAGCAAAACAGAAAGCATCAGTGAGCGGGAAATGTCCAAAACTAAAAGGAAGCAATCATTATTTTCAAAGGAAGAGGGCCAGAACAAGAGGCAAGCACAGGATGCTGTTTAACAAGAGCATTCAGAGAACAAAACATGGTTGGGGGAAATAAAAATATGATAGAAACAAAAAACTCAATAAAATGTTTGGAAGATAAGCTGAAGAACTCTTCCAGAAAATGGAATTTAAAAAGAAATGAAAAAAAAAAAAAAAAAAAAAAACAGCAAAGAGTCTCATATGAGAATTTACCTGGTGGTCCAGTGGTTAAGACTCCGAGCTTCCAATGTAGGGGATGCGGTTTTTCAATTCCTAGTTGGGGAACTAAGATTCCACAGGCCCCACAGTGTGGCAAAAATATAAAAAACTAAACAAACAAACAAACAATATTCATTTGTAAGAAGTCCTATACAGTATGTC
Organism: Muntiacus reevesi; assembly: GCF_963930625.1. Classification (NCBI taxonomy): domain Eukaryota; kingdom Metazoa; phylum Chordata; class Mammalia; order Artiodactyla; family Cervidae; genus Muntiacus; species Muntiacus reevesi. Next base: position 88,796,779 of record NC_089253.1, on the reverse strand, counting down.
AAAGACTGAAAAACAGAAATTCAAGGAAAAAACAACAAAGAAAACAGAAGAAAGGAAATTATAAAGAAAGTAACACAAGGAAATTTCCCAGAAGATAATGCAAGTCTATTGATTGAAAATGTCACCCAAGTGCCCAGAACAAGAGATGAAAATAGAACTTTACACATGTTATTTCAACATGGAAGAGAGAAAAACTATGTTCTACATATTGTGAGAGAGAGAGGGAAGCAGAGGGGAAACAGCAGATCACACACAAGAGATCAGGATATAAATGGTCCCGAAGCTCTCAAAGCAACACTGGAAACTAGAAGCCAGACTCCAGTGAGTTCCATATTGGGATGTTCACATCCTCACGTGTAGAACTCTTCCACACTGATCAAACCAGTCAGTCCTAAAGGATATCAACCCTGAATAGTCATTGGAAGGACCCAGGCTGAAGCTCCAACTTTGGCCACCTGATGTGAAGAGCTGACTCAATGGAAAAGACCAGATGCTGGCAAAGACTGAAGGCAAAAGGAGAAAGAGGTGACAGAGGATGAAGAGGATGGTTAGATAGCTTCACTGACTCATGTATAGACATGAATTGCAGCAAACTTCAGGAGATAGTGGAGCATAGAGGAGCCTGGCATGCTGCAGTCCATGGGGTCACTAAGAGTTGGACACAACTTAGTGACTGAACAGCAACATAGGACACAGTTGAAATGATGGTATGTTATGTGTGGTGAGGCGTTTGAGGCATAGCAGAGTCCACCTGGCTGTCTTCTGGATCACTTGTTCAGGGGGAAGTCAGCCACCATGAGTGAGAACAGTCTCTATGGAGAGGTCCACTTGGGGAGGAAATGGGTCCTCCTGATAACCGCCTCCGTAATTTGCTAGTCCCGTGACTGAATCATCTTGAAAGCTGACCCTCAGCACTAGGGACAGCTTTACTGCAGCCTCATGAGTGACCCTAAACTGAACCAACCAGCTAAGTCACTCCTAAATTCCTGGCCCACAGAAGACATGCTTGTTGTTACTCTTTCAACCTACTTACTGTTTCCACCTGCTACATTTTGGGCTAATTCTAAATGCTGCCATGATAATAATAATGGAAAACAGCAAATCTCAAAATGTTGAAGAAGATCATTGCCAACATATTTCTATACTCATCTAAATTCTGTACCCATCACTTAAGCATGAAGATGGAATAAAGAGTTTCATGGGTGTCAGGTTTTTTAAAACTTTCATCTCTTGTCCCCTTTCTCAGAAAGCATCTCAAGGATGTGCTCCTCCAAACCGAGGAGGTAAACCAAGAAACAGATACGGGCTCTGAGAGTTAAGAGCGGAATTCCATCTGGATAGTCAGGAGACACAGAACAGGCTTTTCAGAAAGATGGAAAGATAAAACACCCATAGAGCCCAAAGAGCCTTTAAAAAGCTTTCTTTCAATAGTTATTTTTCCTAAATGAATGTGAAAATTAAGCAAATGGAAAAAACCTCCAGGGAAAGCAAGAAGCTATGCCAGAGATAAGAAGGTATCGGTTTTTTTTTTTCCCCTGAGTCTCAGCTGCAAATACTATTTGCATGTTTGTAATGTGCAAACACTGAATGTGGAGCCAACTGAGACTGTCATTTAATTGTTGAGAGTGTGGTGGGGGCAGGGAAGCAGAGAGCTACATCTTCACCTCCCCAAATGGGAAGTTGACAGATTGTGACTAAAACTGACAAGCATACTGTTTACAGTCTTGATGGTAAATACCAAAATAATCAATGGAAGAGGTGAATGCGGCTGCCTCTGAGGAGAAGAGTGGCTATTCAGAAGGGCTATTTTTCTCCTAAAAACTCATGTGGGAACTATTGGAATCTGTAAAGTGGGGGCAGGGCTGCTTTTAATACCTGAACTTCAGGATTCTAGATAGGATTCTTATTCTATTCTCCATGTCAGAGACTAGACTTGTTCACGGCCCTCTTCTGGAATTCTGGAACTTGAGAAGACTCGACTTACATCTCCACAGAACACCTGCTTCTGAAAATGAGTCTGTGTCCACATCACATCCACCCAGCTGTGGGGTCAGTGCTTTTCCCAAGGCCCATCTCTTTGAGGTATATACAGACTTCACTCACATTTGGAGAAGTGGAGGGATTTACACAGCAGATACCTTCTGCTTCCAGGTCAGGCTTTTTTTTTTTTTTTTAATTTATGTTTTGGATCTTCCCAGAGCAGGGATCAAATCCGAGTCCCCTGTCTGGCAGGCGGATTCTTAAGCACTGGATGACCAGGGCAGTCCCACGTCAGGCGTTCTTACTGCTATTTCTGCAACTTGGGCCCTTTCTTTTTCTTCCTCTGCTCTGAGAAAGAATTCTGATTTCCACCAGCTCAATGAGAACCATCTGACATGTGCTCCTTGATGAAACCTTGTAACCATTGAGAACCATTGCTCCCATTTTACAGACAGGATAACTGAGTCAGGAGTTATATCTAAGTCACAGGCTTCCCTGGTGACTCAGACAGTAAAGAATCTGCCTGCAATGTGGGAGACCGGGGTTTGATCCCTGAGTTGGGAAGATCTCCTGGAGGAGAGCATGGTATTGGGGAAATACTCCCATGAGTATTTTCTCCTAGAGAATTACATGCACAGACGAGCCTGGCAGGCTACAGTCCATGGGGTTGCAAACAGTTGGACATGACTGAGCAACTAACACTTTCAAGTCACAGAGTTAGTGTGACCCAGGTCCAGTATCCCCAGAGATGGAACCCATTTTCACTGCCTGCCTTCATTCCTCTGGTCTTACTCAAGATGGGCCCTCCTGGAGCTTGATCACTGATGGGTCTAAGACAGGGAGGTGGGACGTGAAGAGTGGAGGTCCAGGCAGACACCCTGCTGGGACCACCTAGGTGCTTGGGCTGAGCTGCCTCTGCAGATGGAGTGGAGCAGCTCCTAGGAGGCCTACAGTCTGGTGTGGCCTTGGGAGGTCACCTGATGTAATGTGGAGTTAATAGTATCTACCTTCCTTCCTTAACTGTCAAGGTTAAAGGGATTAAAGCAGGTGACAGGACAGTGCTCCTCAACTGGCCATCACTATTCTTCCTTTGCCTGGTACTCGCCTTGTAGCCCAGATAAGCCCTGACTTCACTGGGCCTCCCAGGGAGGAAGACCCGGGGAGGAATGGGGAGCTCAGCTTGGGGTCAGACTTGCTGACCAGGGATTAACATCAAAAAGTGCTCACATTCCAAGAGCTTCATGACAGTGGAGAAGCCCAGAGAGGGCGGGGACTGGCCTGGGGCCACCAAAGGAATAGACGGCAGAGCTGGACTCCTGTTCCCACTCCCATTATGACTGCAGTCTTAGCCCCTGCTGAGTGGGGACCCCAAAGTGGGTGCCCAGGGTAGGGGTGCAGTTGGGGGGACCCTTGAACTACCACCAGGTTAGAGTGACTCTCTTGTCCTGCTCTCTGCCCCCTGTCTCCCAGGTTAACATGTTCCCTGGCCATACCACTGCCGAGGGCAGATGTGGGGCTGGGATTGGTGAGGCCAGCTCTTGCAAGGAGTGAGGACCTTCCTTGGTCCAATCCTGAGTCAGGAGTGGGCTAGAGGCCCCCTTTGCGAATCTGTTCCCCATTGGGGTGACTCTGCTCCCACCACCAGAGCCCCAGTCCTGGCAGCCAGGAGGGATGAGGTACCTGCAGGTTCAGCACCTTGGAGAGGGGACAGTCCTGCACCCACAGTCCTCGTGGGCAGCTGCCCGCACCTGCTTTCTCAGCCTCTCAACACTTGGGGGAAGCTTCTAGGAATTTACCAGAGGGCATACTCATGAGGAGGGGAGGCAGGATTTGAACCCAGGTCTAAAATCTGAGCCAAGTTAAGGTACCTAATGTGCACGCCCAAGGAATTGGATCCCAACCAAGCTCCAGACAGCTGCCTCTGGGTCACCGCCACCACCTTCCCCAGGATGGGTCCTGGCCCAGATTCTTCTGAGAGCCCTGCTGTGCAGCCCCAAGGGAAGGCAAATCCCTTGATTTTTGACAACTCCCCAGCCCAGACGCCATGGGTCTAACACCACCAACCTTGTGTGGGGCTTGGGGATAGAATGATTAAGGGCCGCTTCTCAGGACTTGGGCCAGTGTGATCACTGTTGCATCTCTGGGTCCTACAGAGCTCAAGGGGCTGGCCCAGGGTCACACAGGGAGAAGCCTGCCTGCTCCCGCAGCAGACACTTGGAGGCCAGACAGGGGCGCCAATTCAGGGTCTGGCACACAGGAGAACCCACTGATGGCTGAGGTAGCCCCTGCCTGGGCCCATCTGAAGTCCAGGGACACACAATCAAGAATTTTGTTATAAATACATGTGTTTGGTGAGTGAGGGGCAACAGAGGTGGGGGAGATGCTGTACACAGCTGGTATAGGTTTGGTGGCTGAACGCCACCCAGAGGAAGACAGACAGTCCACCCGGCAAGGCCAGCCGGACAGCGTTCTGGGGCCATGTAACAGTCAGTTGGTGGGCGAGCCAGCAGGGGTCTTGTCCAGGGCTGGCGGGACCCAGGTGCCCCAGAGGCTCTCTGTCCGAGGTCATGGGCAGCGTCAGCAGCAGTACCCTGGCTCAGCTCACATCATTCAGGGCCTGGAAGGAGACAAGGCCTCGTCAGGAGGAGGCTGGGCTGGGGGGGTGGGCAAGATGGCTCTTCAGGGAGCCCTGGGTACCCCCTGCCCCTCGGGGTGTTGGGGGGGTGCTCACCTTCCGGGCAAACTCCGGCAGGATAAAGGCTGCCCGGTGCACATCGGAGTTATAGTATTTCAGCTTCATCTCTTCTACCTGCTTCTGCATCAGTGGCTGCAAGGGCTCCCGGAAGTTGGTGCTCTGGGGACAGGGGTGTGTCTCAGAGACGTGCTCTCCTGGCCCCCCTGCCAGGCTCCCGCCGCCCCCCCCCCCCCCCCGGGGGCCAGTCCACTGAGGCTCACTGGGTTCTTGCTGCACAGCATGAAGCCAATCTGGCCGCTGGGGTAGGTGGGGATGGTGCAGTAGGCGTAGTCCACCACTGGGAAGAGAGACTTGCAGAAGTGCCGCATCTCCTTGATGAGGTCCAGGTGCAGCCATTGGCACTCGCCTATGGTGGTGGGGCGGGGTGGTCAGATGATGTCAGCTAGGGGCAGTGCCTGGTCCAGCTCCAGCCGGATCCCTCCCGGCAGGAGCCCGGCTCACCCAGCAGCACCCAGTCCACCCTAGCCCCCTCACCCTGGCAGCAGAGAATGCCGTCCTCCTTGAGGGCAGTCTTCATGAGCTGGTAGTAGGACTCCTTGAAGAGGCTCTCAGCAGGACCTGCAGAGGCAGGGGGACAAGCACCACGGGACACGGCCTGAGCCTGCCTCTGGGGGCATGAGGGCCACTCTCACCCCAGGATACACATCCACACAGCCACCAGGGGGCAGAGCTGGGAGTTGAAGCCAGGCTTGTGGAACTCAGAAACCAACCACAAAGAGGGTGCTTCGGAGGGGTGCAGGGATTTGGTGCCCCAGTGTGAAGGGACTCCATGTTTTAACCCCATTTCTGGGGGATCTTGTCGGCACTGCATCAGGGCAGTCTCCACCCTGGGCCTTGGTTTAAGACTATATCCTGTGGAACTTCCCTGGTAGCCCAGTGACTAAGACTCTGCATTCCTAATGCAGGGGGCTCAGGTTTGATCCCCAGTTGGGGAACTAGATCCCACGTGCTACAACTAAGACCCAGCACAGCCAAATAAAAATAATTGTTAGAAAAGAAAAAAGATGAGATCCCTGCACACACCCTGACACTGGCCTGTCAGGGGCAGAGAGGAGTCTGAGGAGGAAACTGGGGCCTCAGTGGACCAAGGCCCCACTACTCCAGGCTCTCAACCAACTCTGGGCAGTAGCCTAGTGCCCCTACTCTGCTGAGCCATGTTTGAGGTGATAGGTGACACCTTAGAAGGGAAAAGAGCCGCACTAGTTCTGGAGGGCCCCTCCATCCTCTATTCTGCAACTCGGGCTTGGGACACAGAGGAGAATGCTGGCCTCCCCTCTGGTGGCTGCCAGAAGCTCCAGGTCAACCCCGCTTACCCATGGGATCTGAGGAATCAGTGATGATGACATCGAAGGCGTCCTGGTTCTGTTTCATGAACTCAAAACCATCACCCACGTGTAGGGTCAGCTTTGAGCTGGAGTAGCCAATGGCCATGCTGGGCAGGAACTTCTTGGAGACTTGAATGACATCCTGGGGAGGGGACAGGAGGGAACATGTTAGGCCACAGGGGTTGTGGAACCCGGAGCCAGAGTTGAGTGGGACCCCTTCTCAGAGCCTGATTCACCTTAGACAAGCCATTCCTTTGTGGAACCTTAGTTTGCACATCTGTACAGCAGGGAGCAGCTTGGTACCTCCCCTTCTCAGAGGGCTGACTCCCACCAGCAGCTCGGCCCACACCTCCACCACCCCTGCTCCCCCTCCCCAAACCCAACCGCCCCAGGAGAGTGGCTTCCTTGCTATTTCAGAGGGCTGGAATTCCACCTGGCCTGTATGCCTTACTACACACACCTTTATCAGATAACCCTTTGACTCCTAAGTTGAATGTCAACTCCAAGGAGGCAGGGACTAGACCTGCCGATGCACCAGTGAACCCGGCACCTAAATGCTCACAAAAGGTTAAGCAACTTGCCCGGTGGTAAACAGTCAATTCAGGGCAAACTGGGACTTGAACCCAGACCCACGTAGCTGTGCGCTCACCTCGTCAATCTCACACTGGACCACAGACTCCACAGAGGAATGCTTGACCACCTCCCGCAGGACGCCTCCATCCCCGCCTCCAATGATCAGCACCTGCCAAGCAGAGGAAGAGTCAGCCGGGAGCAGGGCATGAGTCCCACCAAACAGGCTCCAGGGAGTTAGTGGCCGGCCTCTCTGCCCCCTAAACCGCACTGAGCAGACAGAGCTCCCTGGAACAATTCCTCAGCTCCCCTGTGTCACAAACCTAATCATTTCATATTCCACTCTGTCCCCTTTTTTCCTGGGAACTCCTGCCAAGGCGGCTCCATTTCAAGCTTAAGGCCTCAGCCCGGGTGTTAGCCCCCACTCTAGGCCCCTCGTCCTCCGCTATCACTTCTCTGACAACCCTTTGGGGAGGACTGAGCACTGGGCCCTCCTGGGGCCCCCAGCACTGTTCTGGGGGGCTATCCCTGGGCCCAGGGCTGGATCTAGCTGGGATGGGGTACCTTGCGTGGGTTGGGGTGGCTGCAGAGGGGCAGGTTGGCGATCATCTCCTGGTAGGAGAACTCGTCCCTCTCGGTGCACTGGATAACGCCGTCCAACACCAGCACATTTCCGTAGCTCTTACTGAGGGCAGGAGTGACAGTCAGCGACCTGGGCTCCTCGGGAAGGGGGCAACGTGCCCCCCACTCGCCCAGGGTGAGAAGAATCTCTCCCAACCTGCCGAGGGGGCTCCAGGGGTGAGTCCGGGGGGTGACACGTGGCGAGGATCGGCGGGCGGGCCCGCTGGGTGGAGGCTGGACGCGGGGTCCCGGCTCTGACGTGTCCGGGACTGACACGTGGAGCTCGGCGCAGCGGGTCGGCGCAGATTCCGGCTCCCTCCCCGCCGAGGAGGACCGCCCGAAAAGCCGGTCCCCAGCCCAGCGAGAAGGATGCGGGTTGGGGAGGGGACGGAGGTTAGAGACGGGCCTAGTTCACGAGAACTTCTGACAGTTTTGCAGGGGAAGGAGCGGGCAGAGACGGCCGGGGGCGTCCGGAGGTAAAGCGCGCAAGACAGGGGTCAGGCAGGAAGAGGGTCGGGTCGGCCGAGCCCAGGGCTGGAGTGCCGGCGGCCTGCGCGGGGTCGGGCGGCCGGGGCGCGGGGCCGGGCGGGCGCGGGTACCTGCGGAAGACGAGGATATCCTGGTACCGCGAGCGTTGATGGTGTAGCAGCTGCTCCACCTGCAGAGACAGGGCCTGGCCGGGCCACAGGCTGCACGTCTCGCGGAACCAGCCCTCGCGGATGGCAGCGGGGCCGGGGGCGGCGGGGCCGTCGGGGCCAAGCTCCATGGCGGGCGGGCGGGCGGGCGGTGCGGGGCGCGGGCCCGGGACTGCAGGCCGCGCGGAGCCGCAGCACAACGGGACCAACTCCGCCCGCCGCCCGCGCGGCAACCTAACCCGGCCGGCGGGGCGGGGCCTGTTGCCAGGGGCGGGCCCCAAGCCCTCCAGTGGCGGCGTCCGTTCGCGGCGGCCCGGCGGCCCCGCCCCCTCCGGCGTCCGAGCGCACTCATTGGTTTCCGACCTGCAGCGCTGCGTCCAGTGGCTGAGGCGGGCCGTCCGTCTGCGGCAGCAGGCTAGTGCGGCAGCTTCCCTGGGCCACGTGGGGCCGGGCTCGGGGAGGCACAGACTGGCCAGAGAGGGAGCGAGGGGTACCCGACTCCGCAGGGGAAACCTGAGCTGACATCTCGGGCCCGGAGCCGCGTGTCCGATCGCGGAGAAGTCAGGGCTGCCGGCTTGAACCCTTGGGCTGGAAACACTGGACCGGGTGGCTTCACTGTCGAAAGAAGAGTTACGTTGTTTCGCTGGAGCTAGAGTAGAATGTATCATCTTTACCGCGTACGCAAATTTGGGTCCGTGTTGGACTTCAGCAAAGCAGTGTGCTTGGTCGGGGGCACAACGAGGGTTTTATTTACTTCAGAAGAGCCATCACAGCCCCAGGACTTAAGCTCGATTTAGGCATTTCTCCTTAGATTCTCTGATCCTTGGGCGTATGGCTGCTGAATGAGAAAGAGTTCTTTTCTAAACGAGTTTCTAAATTTATCAGCAGTGTCCCAGAAGAGGCCAACACATGCATATTCAGCACCAAAAAAGACTGGCACACAGGGTTTTTGTTTTGTGGGTTTTTTTTTTTTTTTTGACAAACTGGGCCTGGCTCCTTGAAAGGTGGGCGGGAATGTGCTTTCTGATTTTGTGAAAATGTCAAGGAACTTTTCTGAATCACATTAAGCATGCTAATTACCAAATATTAAATGCTAATAGCTGTACATGCTTAGTTCTTCGCATGCCAGGGCAGGGAGGTGAAACTGGTATAAGCCACGGTGACATTATGACAGGGGTGTTTTTTTGAGGGACTTTTTGTAATGCTGAAAGCTCAGCTTCTCTGTATGCTGGTGCAGAATCAAATCTCAGAGACAGTTTTGGGTGGTACTTCACCCAAATACTATACCTTTTCTACTGGAAAGGGTAGCTTTCTTGCTTCACCAGGTAAAGGGGGATACAGAGGATTCATGCCCTCAAAACCATGTGTCCCCAACTTGGGGAAGACAGTGACAAGTTTTCTAGGCACTGTCTAAAGAGGGCATGATCAGCTCGTGGACATTCTTCTAATGGGTTGGTGGCGAAGTAAGTAGGAGTCCACATCGTCAACCTTCAAGTCAAACTGGTATGGGGTCCATGTGCTTGTGGGCAGCATCAGTTCAGTTCAGTTGCTCAGTCATGTCCAACTCTTTGTGACCCCATGGACTGCCGCACGCCAGGCTTGACTGTCCATCACCAACTCCCAGAGCTTGCTCAAACTCATGTCCATAAAGTCAGTGATGCCATCCAACCATCTCATCCTCTGTCATCCCCTTCTCTTCCTGCCTTCAATCTCCCAGCATCAGGGTCTTGTCTAAGGAGTCAGCTCTATGCATCAGGTGGCCAAAGTATTGGAGCTTCAGCTTCAGCATCAGTCCTTCCAATGAATATTCAGGACTATTTCCTTTAGGATTGACTGGTTGGATCTCCTTGGAGTCCAAGGGACTCTCAAGAGTCTTCTCCAACACCACAGTTCAAAAGCATCAATTCTTCAGCAATCAGCTTCCTTTATGGTTCAGCTCTCACATTTATGCCTACTGGAAAAACCATAGCCTTGACTAGATGAACCTTTGTTGGCAAAGTAATGTCCCTGCTTTTTAATATGCTCTCAAGGTTGTTCATAGCTTTTCTTTCAAGGAGCAAGTATTTTTCATTTCATGGCTGCAGTCACCATCCACAGTGAATTTGGAGCCCAGGAAAATAAAGTTTGTCACTGTTTCCATTGTTTCTCCATCTGTTTGCCATGAAGTGATGGGATCGGATGCCATGATCTTAGTTTTCTGAATGTTGAGTTTTTTCTCCAACTTTTTCACTCTCCTCTTTCCCTTTGATCAAGAGGCTTTTCTTTGCTTTCTGCCATAAGGGTGGTGTCATCTGCATATCTGAGGTTACTGATATTTCTCCTGGCAATCTTGATTCCAGCTTGTGCTTCATCCAGCCTGGCATTTCGCATGAGGTATTCTGCATAGAAGTTAGATAAGCAGGGTGAAAATATACACCCTTGATGTACTCCTTTCCCAATTTGGAACCAGTCTGATGCTCCATATCCAGTTCTAACTGTTGCTTCTTGACCTGCGTACAGATTTCTCAGAAAGCAGGGAAGGTGGTCTGGTATTCCCATCTCTTGAAGAATATTCCACAGTTTGTGGTGATCCACACAGTCAAAGGCTTTTGCATAGACAATAAAGTAGAAGCAGATGTTTTTCTGGAAGCAGATGTTTTCTCTTGCTTTTTCTATGACCCAGCGGATGTTGGCAACTTGATCTCTGGTTCCTCTGTCTTTTCTAAATCCAGCTTGAACAACTGGAAGTTTTCAGTTCACGTACTGTTGAAGCCTTCCTTGGAGAATCTTCAGCATTATTTTGCTAGTGTATGAGGTGAGTGCAATTGTGCGGTAGTTCAAACATTCTTTGGCATTGCCTTTCTTTGGGATTGGAATAAAAACTGACTTTTCCCAGTCCTGTGGCCACTGCTGAGTTTTCCAAATTTGTTGGCATATTGAATGCAGCACTTTACCAGCATCATCTTTAATGACTTGAAATAGCTTACTGGATTGTCATCACCTCCACTAGCTTTGTTCATAGTGATGCTTCCTAAGGCCCACTTGACCTCACATTCCAGGATGTCTGGCTCTAGGTGAGTGATCACACCATCATGGTTATCTGGGCCACTTTTTTGTACAATTCTTCTGTGTATTGTTGCCACCTCTTCTTAAAATCTTCTGCTTCTGTTAGGTCCATATCATTTCTGTCCTTAATTGTGCTCATCTTTGCATGAAATGTTCCCCTGGTATCTCTAATCATCTTGAAGAGATCTCTAGTCTTTCCTCTTCTATTATTTTCCTCTATTTCTTTGCACTTATCACTGAGGAAGGCTTTCTTATTTCTCCTTCCTATTCTTTCAAACTCTGCATTTAGATGGGTATATCTCTCCTTTTCTCCTTTGCCTTTCACTTCTCTTTTCTCAGCTATTTGTAAGGCCTCCTCAGACAACCATTTTGGCTTTTTGCCTTTCTTTTTCTTGGGGATGGCTTTTATCACTGCCTTCTGTACAATGCCACAAACCTCTGTCCGTATTTCTTCAGGCACCCTGTCTATCAGATCTAATCCCTTGAATCTATTTGTCACTTCCACTGTATAATCATAACGGATTTGATTTAGGGCATACCTGAATGGTCTAGTGGTTTTCCCACTTTCTTCAATTTAAATCTGAATTTGGCAGTAAGGAGTTCATGATCTGAGCCACAGTGAGCTCCTGGTCTTGTTTTTGCTGGCTGTATAGAGCTTCTCCATCTGAAGCTGCAAAGATGGCTGCAAAGATGACTTGCAATCAATCTGATTTCGGTGTTGGCCATCTGGTGATGTCCATGTGTAGAGTCTTCTCTTGTGTTGTTGGAAGAGGGTGTTTGCTATGACCAGTGCATTCTTTTGGCAAAACTCTACTAGCCTCTGCCCTGCTTTATTCTGTACTCCAAGGCCAAACTTGCCTTTACTCCAGGTATCTCTTGACTTCATACTTTTACATTCCAGTCCCTTAGGGTGAAAAGGACATCTTTTTTTGGTGTTAGTTCTAGAAGGTCTTTTAGGTCTTCATAGACCTGTTAAATCCTGTTTCCCTATCCCTGTGGGCAGCATACCATTGTTAATCACTAACTTCTCCCTCCTGGAGGGGGTTTCCATATCTGCAAAATAGATCAAAGATAATGTTGTCTACTGGAGATATGCTACTGGAGATCAGTGGAGAAATAACTCCAGCAAGAATGAAGAGATGGAGCCAAAGCAAAAACAACACCCAATTGTGGATATGACTGGTGATAGAAGCAAGGTCCAATGCTGTAAAGAGCAATATTCCATAGGAACCTAGAATGTTACATCCATGAATCAAGGCAAATTGGAAGAGGTCAAACAGGAGATGGCAAGAGTGAACGTCGACATTCTAGGAATCAGCAAACTAAAATGGACTGGAATGGGTGAATTTAACTCAGATGACCATTATATCTACTACTGTGGGCAGGAATCCCTTAGAAGAAATGAAGTAGCCATCACAGTCAACAAAAGAGTCTGAAATGCAGTACTTGGATGCAATCTCAAAAGTGGCAGAATGATCTCTGTTTGTTTCCAAGGCAAACCATTCAATATCACGGTAATCCAACTCTATGCCCCGACCAGTAATGCTGAAGCTGAAATTGAACGGTTCTATGAAGACCTACAAGACCATTTAGAACTAACACCCAAAAAAGATGTCCTTTTCATTATAGGGGACTGGAATGCAAGAGTAGGAAGTAAAAAACCACCTGGAGTAACAGGCAAATTTGACCCTGGAGTACAGAATGAAGCAGGGCAAAGACTAATAGAGTTACAAGAGAACATACTAGTCATAGCAAACACCCTCTTCCAACAACACAAGAGAAGACTCTACATATGGACATCACCAGATGGCCAACACCGAAATCAGATTGATTACAAGTCATCTTTGCAGCCAAAGATGGAGAAGCTCTATACAGTCAGCAAAAACAAGACTAGGAGCTCACTGTGGTTCAGATCATGAACTCCTTATTGCCAAATTCAGACTTAAATTGAAGAAAAGTGGGAAAACCACTAGACCATTCAGGTATGCCCTAAATCAAATCCGTTATGATTATACAGTGGAAGTGACAAATAGGTTTAAGGGACTAGATCTGATAGACAGAATGCCTGATGAACTATGGATGGAGGTTCATGACATTGTACAGGAGACAGGGATCAAGACCATCCCCAAGAAAATGAAATGCAAAAAAGTGAAATGGCTGTCTGAGGAGGCCTTACAAATAACTGTGAAAAGAAGAGAAGCAAAAAGCAAAAGAGAGAAGGAAAGATATACCTATTTGAATGCAGAGTTCCAAAGAATAGCAAGGAGAGATAAGAAAGCCTTCCTCAGTGATCAGTGCAAAGAAATAGAGGAAAATAATAGAAGAGGAAAGACTAGAGATCTCTTCAAGATGATTAGAGATACCAAGGGAACATTTCATGCACAGACGGGCACAATAAAGGACAGAAATGGTATGGACCTAACAGAAGCAGATTTTAAGAAGAGGTGGCAACAATACACAGAAGAATTGTACAAACAAGTGGCCCAGATAACCATGATGGTGTGATCACTCACCTAGAGCCAGACATCCTGGAATGTGAGGTCAAGTGGGCCTTAGGAAGCATCACTATGAACAAAGCTAGTGGAGGTGATGGAATTCCAGTTGAGCTATTTCAAATCCTGAAAGATGATGCTGTGAAAGTGCTGCACTCAATATGCCAGCAAATTTGGAAAACTCAACGGTGGCCACAGGACTGGAAAAGGTCAGTTTTTATTCCAATCCCAAAGAAAGGCAATGCTAAAGAATGAATGCTCAAACTACCACACAAGTGCACTCATCTCACACGCTAGTAAAGTAATGCTCAAAATTCTCCAAGCCAGGCGTCAGCAATTCGGGAACCGTGAACCTCCAGATGTTCAAGATGGTTTTATTAAAGGGAGAGGAACCAGAGATCAAATTGCCAACATCCACTGGATCATAGAAAAAGCAAGAGAGTTCCAGAAAAACCTCTATTTCTGCTTTATTGACTATGCCAAAGCCTTTGACTGTGTGGATCACAATAATCTGCAGAAAATTCTGAAAGAGATGGGAATACCAACCACCTGACCTGCCTCTTGAAAAATATGTATGCAGGTCAGGAAGCAACAGTTTGAACTGGACACGGAACAACACACTGGTTCCAAATTGGGAAAGTAGTATGTCAAGGCTGTATATTGTCACCCTGCTTATTTAACTTATATGCAGAGCACATCATGAGAAACGTTCGGCTGGATGAAGCACAAGCTGGAATCAAGATCGCCAGGAGAAATATCAATAACCTCAGATATGCAGATGACACCACCCTTATGGCAGAAAGTGAAGAAGAACTAAACAACTTCTTGATGGAAGTGAAAAAGGAGAGTAAAGCAGTTGGCTTAAAACTCAACATTCAGAAAACTAAGGTCATGGAATGCAAATAGATGGGGAAACAGTGGAAGACTATTTTCTTGGGCTCCAAAATCACTGCAGATGGTGACTGCAGCCATGAAATTAAGACACTTGCTCCTTGGAAGTAAAGTTATGACCAACATAGACAGCATATTAAAAAGCAGAGACATTGCTTTGCCAACAAAGGTCCGTCTCGTCAAAGCTATGGTTTTTCCAGTAGTCATGTATGGATGTGAGTGTTGGACTATAAAGAAAGCTGAGTGCCGAAGAATTGATGCTTTTTGAACTGTGGTGTTGGAGAAGACTCTTGAGAGTCCCTTGGACTGCAAGGAGATCCAACCAGTCCATCCTAAAGTAGATCAATCCTGAGTGTTCATTGGAAGGACTGCTTTTGAAGCTTAACCTCCAGTACTTGGCCACCGGATGTGAAGAGCTGACTCCTTAGATAAGACCATGATGCTGGGAAAGATTGAGGGCAGGAGAAGGGGACAACAGAGGATGAGATGGTTGGATGGCATCATTGACTCAATGGACATAAGTTTGGGTAAACTCCAGGAGTTGGCGATGGACAGGGAGGCCTGGTGTGCTGTGGTCCATGAGGTCACAAAGAGTCAGACACGACTAAACAACTGAACTGACCTGAACTGAATGTTGTATATATCTGTTGATAGAGAAACAGTCTTGTTTCTTCATGATCTCGAATGCCCTCCCTTCCCTAATTAACAACTGCTTGAATCTGCCCACTGAAACTCAGAGAAGTTCCCGGAGGCTGAATAAAAGCTGTTTCCTATAATGAAAGGAATGGGAGACATGAAGGCCTTGTGCCCAGGAGTCCCACAGGGCCCTGCATGGGATCAATACCCTACTTTTCTTTGATACTCCTCAACCTTGAGACCAGATATTGGATGAGAAATGGGAATAATTGTTTTTGGGTAGAACTCAGCAGAGGATGGGATTCCCTGGTGGCTCAGAAGGAAAAAAATCTGCCTTCAGTGCAGGAGACCCGGGTTCTATCCCTGGGTCAGGAAGATCCCCTGGAGAAGGGAATGGCAACCCACTCCGGTATTCTTACCTGGAGAATCCCATGGACAGAAGAGCCTGGTGGGCTATACTTCACGGGGTCACAGAGAATCAGACATGACTGAGCAATGAACACACACATACACCCACACACACCAGAGAAACTTGGGATTGGGGCAACTCAAGCTTTAATCCCCACTTTGGTTTTATCTTTCCCCAAATCTTTCAGGGAATGGAGTGATGACCACTGTAACTAGTTTAAGCTGAGATGAGGCATAGTGCTGCCTAACTTTGGGAGAATAGATATCGAATTGGAAAGAGTTGAGTTCCATGTCTTGGATCCAGGTCTCATATGATAAGATCTCAATCCCTTGTTCTGCCATTTTGGTGCAGCAGACCCAGACAGAGGTAAAGGGAATGACAGCTAGAACTTTAGTAAACAGAATAGATCTCATTTCCTTAGGAATTTGGGAGAATAAGTCTGAAGACCAGTCTGGAACTGGCACTTCAGAGAGACTTATTGTAGCCAGCTGTTTCCAGGCCATTCCCTACATGGGGAAAACCCATAAAAATCTAGGGAAGACCTGGAAATAGGAAGCTGGCCACATAACTAGCAGTTAGAATAACTGAAAGAATCAGCATATCAATCTATAGGTAGAAGGCATAAGAAAGGGTAAGAACACAGAACTTTCATTCTGCTTGTTGGAATAAATACTATGTCTGCATCTCAGGAGACTGCTTGCTGACTTGGCTGGTCACCTGGTAATCTTTTTACTCTGGTGTGATGTACCCACAGTTTTACTCCATTCAATTTTAGAGAGGTGTGAATAGGAAGTAGTAAGAAGAATGTTATAGGGTCCCTTCCTTTATTTTCAAGTTGCTGCTCAGGTTATTGCCTTTTTCACATTTTCAGTAGCATTTGGTTTCTTGCTTTGAAGGGATGGAAGGAAGCTTCTGGGTGGGGGTGGGGGGGACCTGTGGAACACAAACTCATGCATAGCAGCTAATAGTTGTCCAGTCTGTTGAATATAGAAATTGGCAAGACCTTGTCCCATTTTAGATGAGTTTTTTGCATTGCTTGGCATGAGTTTTCTTTATAACCTTATAGTTAAGAGTTTTTCCTTATAGTTTCCTTAAGAAGGGTTTTTGTCACTTTCAATGCTTTTTCTTTTCTGACTGGAAAAGCCTCTATTCAATCTCTCAGTCTTTAGCCAAAATCTTGTTGAAGAGGGTGGGGGAATTTTAAAATACTTGCGGATTGTGATATAGCTCAGAAAATTCAAGTTTGCAACAATTCTGGAATGATCACATCTGAAATCACAACCACTATGATCACCTAGCACTCCATTTTGACCCTCAAATGCATTTCCCTCCCCAATATTAAAGCAGATGTCACTGTTAATGATTTCATTGCTTTTCTAGATATGGGAAAATGCAAGAATTCAGGCTCATAAAATCTTCTGACAATATCTAACTACCTGAAGGCCTTTCAGCCAATTTTTCTCAGGGCACAGAGTGCCTCATTTCTGATCTCCATTCTGAATTCCTTTATTCAAGGGGTGTTGAAGTTCAGTGACTGTAGTGGCCATTGACTTAATCCTTGCAGAGGCAGATGGCAAGTGCCAATTTTCATTTGGCAGGGTCCCTTCAGGGTCATGTATGTGATCATGGTTTGGGGGGCATTTAATGACCATTTCATCCCATGGTGTTAGGAATACTTATTCACAGGTCTGGTGAAGATAGGCCACTCAATGTGCTGCTATTATTGGACTAGGCCTCCTTTTAACAGTGCCAAAAGACTGAACCCTTTGTGTCACTAGCCTCTTAAGGAAAATATTGCCTCTTGTTCTTCCCATATCTAGAGTTATACTGTTACAGTCATTGATCTCATATCAAATTATATATCATCGTTTTATCAGAGGCTCAGTAACATATCTGATGATGCTGTAAACAATACTTTTGTAAAACAGGTAAAATAAAAAGTAACAGAGCTAGCAGTATTAGTCCTTAGTATGATTTAATTGTCCCCAGCGTAAGGGAGCCTGTAAATTTAAATGACCATAGCCTGGTGTTGATCTCCTGGTTGTAGATTATGGAGCATCTGATTTTTATCCAAAGATTAATTACATAGTTAGGCTTCAGAAACAAACTTAGTGTTCTTCTGACAATTAGATTTTGTAACAATATGATGCACCAACAAGGAAAGTGGGTAAACACAGACCTTATTTAACAAAACTAGAATTTAACATTCAGTGAAACCTCTTTTTTCTAGAATTACCTCCATTTTCATCAAGTACAGCTGAGACTAATTTGTTTTTAAAATAAGTTTGGTCCATTGACCACATCGGTTCATCTACACTGACGCTGGTGTAATTCCTCAGAAGGAGTCTCAGATGAAAGTTTCCAAAAGACCTCTCAAGGCCAAGAAAGCCATGTTAAAGGTCTGCCATCAGATTTTGCCTAGGTGACCTTCTCTCTTCTATAGAGTTCCTCAAAATATCAAGACCCCCACACATGCCAGAAGAGTCTTTCCCATTTGCCTGATAAGGCTGCTCAGAACCCAAGAGTTTACAATGTTTAAAGGGAACAGGCAGAGGAAAAAGAAAAATATCTCAATTTTACTCACAGAGGTATAATTTACCAAACTTTTATAAATCATAACCAACTTGAGGAGAAGGGCTTCCCTATATCTGGAAAACATGAGTCAAAACCAGTGACATTTCAGACAAAACCCATAAAATTATTACCATATTCAACCATCCATTTAGTAACCAATCCTCTCTGTAACTTTTTATGAAGCGATCAGGTTTTCCCTTAGGACTTTCTTTTCCTTCCCCAGTTCCCCAGTATAACGTGAGATTTAGCAGACTACAACAATGTTGTTGTTGTTCAGTCCCTGAGTCACGTCCAACTGGTTTCAACCCCATGGCCTTCAACATGCCAGGCTCCTCTGTCCTCCACTATCTCCTGGAGTTTGCTTAAATTCATGTCCATACATGAATATACATGAATACAACAATAGCCATCTATAAATCACAGAAAGACTTTAAAAAGTCATAAACATTTGGTCACAATGGGATTGACAAAAGAAACTGAGTTATTGTGACATGCAACATTTTAAAACAACTAGAAATAATGACTGATAACATTTTACTAGGGCATACCAGATTTTTAGAAATTCCATGAAATTTAACACACTAATTATTAAGTATTTCTCTCTGAAGCCTTGGCCTTCTGCTGCTGCTTAGTTGCTTCGGTCATGTCCAACTCTGTGTGATCCTATGGACTACAGTCTGCCAGGTGCCTCTACCCATGAGATTCTCTAGGCAAGAGTATTGGAGTGGGTTCCCATGCCCTCCTCCAGGGGATCTTCCCAACCCAGGGATCGAAGCCAGGTCTCCTGCATTGCAGGCAGATTCTTTGCTGCTGAGCCACCAGGGAAGCCCTTTTAGAATCTGTCAAACAATACTTACTTAACCAAAGTAAAAGATTTCAGTGGGAAATACAGATTACTTAAAAGCAAAGGAACTCACAAGCTGTCATCTAAAGCAGAATTCCAAGAAAATTTTGAAGGGTGAAACCAAATCTCTAGCCCACTCCCAATTAAATCCATGTATCCAATTAGATTTAATCCAATCTAACAAAATCCTATGGAAATCAACCCTGAATATTCATTAGAAAGACTGATGTTGAAGTTGAAGTTCCAATACTTTGGCTACCTGATGCGAAGAGCTGACTCACTGGAAAATATCCTGATGCTGGGAAAGACTGAGGGCAGGAGAAGGGACTGCAGAGGATAAGATGGTTGGATGGCATCACTGACTCAATGGACATGAATTTAAGCAAACTCAGGAGATGGTGAAGGACAGGGGAACCTGGCATGCTTTAGCCCATGGGGGTCTCTAAATTGGGCACTATTAGCAACTGAATAGCAAGAGTTTTGTAAATATACCCTACGAGGGGGCTACAAGATACAACAGAGTTCTGGTTGCCCATAACAAGGCTAGTCCAAAAGGGAAAATCCCAACCAACATTCCATCACAGGCAGCCTGATGCAATAGGGAAGGATTCCCTGGTGTTGTCACATGGGAGCCCTGTTGTTTATTCACTAAATCATCTTTGTGATCCAGTGGACTGTAGTCCTCCAATCTCCTCTGCCCATGGAATATTACAGGTAAGAATACTGGAGCAGGTTGCCATTTTCTCTTCCAGGGTATCTTCCTGACCCAGGGATCGAATGAACGTTTGTCTCCTGCACTGGCAGGCAGATTCTTTACTGCTGAGCCACAAGGGAAGCCCATAATAACTTACATGCTAATGTCTGACTCTGTGACTCCATGGGCTGTAGACTTTGTAGCCAATGTAGACATTCTTCCAATGCGTTGGTGGTGAGGTAAGTAGGAATCCACATCATCAACCTTCAGGTCCAACTGATGTGGGGTCTACAAGCTTATGGGCAACACGCCATCATTAATCACTAACTTCTCCCACCTAGAGGGGGTTTCAGTCTCTGCAGAGCAGCTCAGAGATATTGTTGTGTGTATCCTTTGATGGGGAAACAGGACCTTGCCCCAAAGCTGCTCTTGACTGTTTCTCCTTGGGTTCACATCCCCTTCCTTCCTTAATTAACAGCGACTTGAATCTGCCCATTGGAACTCAGGAAAGGTCATGGGGGCTGAATGAAAGCTGTTTCCTATAATCAAAGAAATGGGAGACACAGAAAGGTCTTGTGCCCAGGAGCCCCAAAGGTCCCTGCATGGGATCAACTGCAACCTCCACTTGGAGGTGGGAAGTCTGCATCCTCTTGACCCAGATGAAAAACACACTGGTGTTTGTTAGTACAAGCCTCACACCTTATAGCAATGAGCCTTGATTGAGTTAAACTCCCTTTAAAGCGAAAGTGAGCCAAGGCACTAAAAGAATTGCTAGGCAATTATGTGGAAGCTTGGATGGGAGAAGAGTTTGGGGGAGAATGTGTGCTGTGCGCTTAGTCACTCAGTCATGTCCAACTCTTTGCAACCCCATGGACTGTAGCCTGCCAGGCTCCTTTGTCCATGGGGATTTTTCCAGGCAAGAATAGTGGAATGGGTTGCCATGCCCTCTTCCAGGGGATCTTCCCAACCCAGGGATTGAACCCAGGTCTCCCTCACTGCAGGCAGATTCTTTATCA
This sequence comes from Muntiacus reevesi, assembly GCF_963930625.1. Taxonomy (NCBI): domain Eukaryota; kingdom Metazoa; phylum Chordata; class Mammalia; order Artiodactyla; family Cervidae; genus Muntiacus; species Muntiacus reevesi. The sequence continues at coordinate 88,776,292 of NC_089253.1, read as the reverse complement.
TCTGAGTCACCAGGGAAGTCCAAGAATACTGTAGTGGGTAGCCTGACCCTTCTCCAGGGGATCTTTCTGACCCAGGGGTCAAACCAGGATCTCCTGCATTGCAGGTGGATTCTTTACCAGCTGAGCTACTAGGGAAGCTCTTGGGGGAGAATGGATACAAGTATATGTATGGCTGAATCCCTTCACTGTTCACTGAAAACTCTCAAACATTGTTAATTGACAATGTTGTGACTGCTTCCCTGGTGGCTCAGATGGTAAAGAGTCTGCCTGCAAAGCAGGAGACCCAGGTTCGAACTTTGGGTTGGAAAGATCTCCTGGAGAAGGGAATGGCTTACTCACTCCAGTATTCATGCCTAGAGAATCCCCATGGACAGAACAGCCTGGTGGGCTACAGTCCATGGGATCACAGAGTCAGATATGACTGAGCAACTAACACTTTCACTTATGTTGTTGTTCAATCACGAAGTCATGTCCAACTCTTTTTGATCCCATGGACTGTAGCACACCAGGCTTTCCCGTCTTTCACTCTCTCCTGGAGTTTGCTCAGATTTATGTCCATTGAGTTGGTGATGCTATCCAACCATCTCATTCTCTGCCCCCTTCTCCTTTTACTTTTGCTATATCCTAATACAAAATAAAAAGTTGTTTTTAAAAAAAGAATTGCTAGGGGACGGCTCCCTTGGAACTGTTAATCTACTCAGGGTCAGGATCACACAGCCGATGAGACAGTCAACCCATGCCAGTTACTGCAGGCTTGACTGGTTCAGCCCTGTACTTGGGTCACGGTGCTCACATCACAGCCTGCACATCAAGACACTTATACATACTCTGAGTTGCGACAGCCTGCTTACTTCTGTGTGCCCTGAGCCAGATTGTAAGCTGACCAGGGATGGTGTTTATAGCTGGCAGCACTGGGTAACAGGCTGAGTGAACGTGGGCGGCCAGGACACAGGCCCAAGTACCCAGTGGAATCAGCTGTCTTGGCTTCCGCCCAGGCACTGCACAGCTGAGCCCAGGTTGGGCCCCTGGCATTCCTGGGGCACTGTGTGGGGGTGGGGCAGTGGGAGGTCAAGTCTGTCCCGTCCCTCCTGCAAGCTAAACAAAGCTGTTCCAGCATGTGCATCCGCCAATGAGGACAATAAATGACACCCTTGACCCTCCTGTAGAGGAGATGGAGCTGTAGTCTTGGCCTCAAATACCAACAGCAAACGGGACCTCAGGGATAATTCGTACAGCAGTGGCACAGACCTTCCAAATTGAAAGAAAATGAAGGTCCTGAATAAATTTTAGGTGAAAAAGTCCCCAGATGTGCAGGGACCATGAGCCTAGAAAGGTCACCCAGTTTCAGATTACAAGGAGGAAAAACTAGTTTTGCCAGAAGTAGCCACTGTCATATATAGCCCACTTGAATCTATAAGTGAGAGGCAAACTCAGGACGGGGAAACCTGAAATGTTCCCTTGCATTCAGACCAATGTGCGCTTACAACTCAGTGGTAAAGCGGTACAGTTCAATAGGTCAGCTGTCTCAACCTCCTAAGGGTAGCTAGTTTATAAGAGGACAGGAGCGGGTGAATGGCCGCCCTGCAAGGCGATGGGGCTGCCACAGGGCAGGAATGTGTTTCTGTCACTGATTAGCACTTGGGGTCATTTTTTAAGCATTGTGTGTAGCCAGGTAGACGGCTGTGGTTCTGAATGTGAACGAGTTTGGCCAGGACATGGTGTTACTTGGTTGAAAATGCGTATGGCAAGCTTCCTGAGGGCCACAAACAGCAGTGTACCTTCCTTGAGTAAAAAGCCCTTCTGCTCAGCTTCTGCTCTTAGATTCTCTACCTCCAACCCCACTCGGTCCTGCCAGGCTGTCTTCCCAGAGCGCAGGACCCTTCACAGCTTCCACAGTTCGGAATCACCAAGCAGTTCCCGACTGACACGTTCCCCCAACCCCCACCTCACGATCCTCCCTGGTCCTTGAGGATCCAATCAGTCTCCCCACGACTTCAAGCTTCAATGAAGTGGCACTACAGATGTTCTCCAAATCCCCGAGGCTCTTGGCTCCATCCCTTGGCTCAGTGATCCTGGACTTTGGGGTTTCAGGAACCCATAAAATTTCAAAAAACACACTGGGGCACTGATATCAGGTTGCCAACTTTTTTTTTTTTTGCAAAATAAGACACTTAGAAAAGACCTCTACTTGTACAGTTTACAGTCTCCATCTTATTAAAAAACAAAATCAGGACTTCCCTGGTGGTTCAGTGGTTGAGACTCTGCACCTCCACCACATGGGGCACAATTTGAGAGCTTGTTTGGAGGTTCTAGCAGGGGAGCGCAGCTACTCGTATACCCTTGACCGAAGACCGGTCCTCCTCTATCGGGGATGGTCGTCCTCTTCGACCGAGCACGCAGCTTCGGGAGGGACGCACATGGAGCGGTGAGGGAGGAAGGGGACACCTGCCTAGCCAGCTAGATCAGCCGAATCAACCCTGGCGATCAATGGGGTGACAGATGTCGCAACCAGATCGCCCTCACATCCTACATGGGGCACAATTTGATCTCTGGTTGGGGAAGTTCCATGTACAATGCAGTGTGGAAAAAACAAAAGTAAAACAACAACAAAAAACACGACAAAATGAGCAAGGATAACTTCCAAATACAGGACAAGGAATCATTTTACCTCCATGAAAAATTTACTACATTGTCACCGCTATTCATTTCACCTCTGAAAGGTGGTGAGCCCACTAAACATGAGGCTCCCTGCCATGCTTTCAGCACTTGGTCTTCAGACTTAAGCATGCACAAAAGAACCACTAGAAGAGTTCGGACTGGGCCCATAGGGCTGGTCTGGGGAGAACCTGCAGTAAAGCTGGCAACAAGGTTCTCTGCACTTCTTACCTATGAAGCCTCCTCAGGCCATCCTCCGTAGAATATAATCTCTTTCTTTGGTTAAAATTTTTTTTCGGCTGGGCTACGTGGCATGTGGATTTAGTTCCCCTGGGATGAAACCTGTAGCTCCTTACATTGGATACACGGAGTCTCTACCACTGGACTGCCATGCAAGTCCCATGAATATAATTTCTTAAAAAAATTTCCATCTCTCTTTTTATTTTTCACCAGGGATTGAACTCAGGTCACAGCAGTGAAAACCTGGAATTCTATACCACTAGACCACCAGAGAACTCCCTCATCTAGCTTTTATAGTGGAGACTCCTCTCATTTTCTGGCAGACGGCTGCCTCAATGTCCATACTTAGCAAATTCTGATCAATTATAGAATTACAGAACCCTGGATTTTTAGCTGGGCATTGAACTAGTGAGTTTCTCAGTATCCTTTGATGTGGTCATGTGGCTAAGTTCTGGCCAGTGGGGAGTGGAGGCTGGGTGCTGGTCTTCCTTTCTTCCAGCTGAACAGAATGAGGATGTGGCAGGTGGCACAGTCAGCAGCCCCAGGAGGTGGAAGCCCTGTGCTCGAGTTGAGGACAGCAGAGCAACTACACGGAGGTCAGAGTCTGAGGACCACCAGTCACTGCACCAGCTCTGGGCTGACTGCATTCACAGAGAAGAAGTGAAGTGAAGTGAAGTCACTCAGTCATGTCCAACTCTTTGTGACGCCATGGACTGTAGCCTGCCAGTCTCCTCCATCCATTGGATTTTCCAGGCAAGAATACTGGAGTGGGTTGCCATTTCCAGACAGAGAAAATACATCTTTTGCTAAGCCATGGATAGTGTGGCTTTTCTGTCAGCTTTGACCACTCGAGTCCTGCCTTGTTCACACTCTGGCTGTCCTGGACTGCTCTCCGCAACACAGCCATGTCTGGTCTGGCCTAGCAACCCTGCAGGGTCTCACGCACAGTCAGCCCTCTCAATAACTCATGGGAAAAACTTCCAAGAAATAGGTTCCTTGTTTAAATATTTGTTAAAAAAATAATGGTATCATTCTGTGTTTTCTTGATAGCCTACCTCAGGACTAAAATCAAATGGAATTCTGAAGAATAATCAAGAGACTGGGTCACAAATTTATACAAAAAGTTCAGTGTTACATTAAGCATAGTACAAAAATGGTGGTCCCATGGTTAAGAATCTGCCTGCCAACAGGGTACATGAGTTCAATCCCTGGTTCAGGAAGATCCCACATACCATGGGGCAAATAAGTCCACGTGCCACAACTACTGAAGCCCATGTGGCCCTAGAGCCCGAGCTATGCAACAAGAGAAGCCAGCGTAATGAGAAGCCTGCATATCGCAACTAGAGAGTGGCCCCTGCTCGCTGCAACTAGAGAAAAGCTTGCGCCCAGCAATAAAAAAAGTACAAAGTGGAAACCTAAATGTTCAATAATGTGAATTAGCTAAAATGAATTTCAGGATGAGAAAGGTCTCATAATATAAATTTTAAAGGTGAAACACCATAGAAATATAAGGTCATTTGGAAGGTATTCACACATAAGGTAAAAAGCCTTTCCATCAATATAGTAAACATTCTCTTTGTGCCGCAAGATTAAAGATGATTTAATTTTTCTCTTTGCATTCTTCTATGTTTTTCTCATTTCCTGTAATAAACAAGTAATTAACTTTTATAACGGGGAAAAAACAAAACGTAAAAAAAAGAGAGAGACAGAGAAGAGATCAGGCTGTCGAGAAGCCCCAGTGGCTCTAAGTACCCACAGTCCCTCTTCCCGAAGGTACTTTTCATCATCTGGCTTCATTTGCATGATGTGCAGGCGTGGACAAGTGCGTCCTCTCAGGATGGAGAGTCAGGTGGGCATCGTGCCCTGGCCTCTGGAGGCCGCCCTTTCCTGAGTCCTGGAGTGTCTCCTGCATTCCTCCTTGGGGGAGGTTCTGGATTTCTCCAGAAACCACACTCCAAGGGCACACTTACCCCAGACCGCTGAAGAGGGTGACCTGGACAGGATGAGGTGTGTTCTTGTCTGCCAGAGATGGAGTGGCCACAAGACAAAAGTCAGGAACCTACTTTCTTCCAGCAAGAATTATTTTTTAATGGTTTAAAAATGAGTCTGTACAAAACCAGCACCACTATTTGGTGCTTCCAGTCCACCAGGGGATCCCGAGGCTGTCTTCCAACACTATCTCTTTGGCCAATTGTGCCTGAAACCTCTGTAGAGACAGTGTGAAAACAAAGAGTTAGTTCTTGCAGTCTGGCTGAATGGTGGCAGTCAGCCAGTTTATAAAACGTTGTGAGGCTTAATATTGCAGAACTGAGGGACAATGGTCTGTTCGGCGTCGAGGAGAACGGAGCTGGGCAGCAGAGTGCCCCCTGACACTCCAAGGGCACTCTAGGGGACAGGAGTGGAGGCGGGAGCAGCGTCCTGTGGCCTAGCAAGGGAGGGCTGGCTGAGCTAAGGATGGTCCCTCCTCCGCCACATCCTGGGAGCGCGTCCTCTGACTTTAGGGTCTGCTGCAAGGATTAGGGTCTTAGGCTTTTAACTAAAATACTCTTTTTTGGGTGATGCCATGCAGCTTGAGGGATCAGAACTGAACCCAGATTATCAGCAGCAAATGCAATGGACAGCCAGGGAATTCCCTAAAATATTCTTGGACAACAATGACTATCCGTATTTGCTTAGTGATTTTTTTTTCCTCTTTCCTCAGAAAGCGGCTGATGTAGGCAGATTTCAAACCTATTTGCTCTGGGATGACCCTGGGGGACCACATGGTAATGGGAGAGGGCTGAGGGTGACTGGAGTCCTAGAAGGCGTGGCTATGACTGTGGTGTCCAGTGATCACCTCTCCTCCTCCCAGCTCAGTTTTCTGAATGACAAAGATCAGAATCAGGCCTGGAGATGTGCTCTGAGACTCTCTCTAGGTGAGGCCTCGCCAGGTTTCCCTGGCCATGACGGTATCTTGCACGTACCTGTCTGACTTTCCAGTTGGAAAGGACATGCTTTTGTTTCCCATTGATTGTTTAATTTTTTTGGCTGCAATACATTTCTGAAAAGACAAGAAACCATCTAGGCTGAGTGACAACCATAACCGCACGATGCACAGGAAAACATGCCTGGGCTCAGACGGCCCATCAGAGCTGCCAGTGCAAAGGGTGTGGCTCTTGGTTTCCTTGCAACTGGACATTTCTGGGTGTTAGTGACGGCAAGACTGTACGGATGAGCTATTGAGGGAATGGCCAGGCTCTACGTAGGCCTTGTTCACCCCATCCCCATGCCAGACGTCCAGTCACATTGCGCTCTGGCTGGCAGCAATGCTCACGGGGGCAACGGCAGGCCTGTACTGGTACCACAGGGAGTGTTTCAGCCTGCTGCTATAATTCCCAAGGCAGCAAACAGTAACACCCTTCAAAACCACACACCCACCTTTAGAGATACTTTACAACATTTTTTTTCTTGCTGAAATAGATGATGGGTATTGTTTGTGCCTGGGAAGAAATGAGGCGAGGGAAAAGCTATGCAGATGGAGAGGGTTCCTAGATGGGCCAGTCTTGCCAGCAGTGGAGGGTCAATAACACACACCTCGAGCCCACTGGGATTCTCAGTCTGATTCTTACCTTGCCTGACTGGGGCTGCTTGCTTGGGTCAAACTGGGAAGGTTTGGATTTGCTGTTTCCTGAAAGGTAAGAGAAAAGAGGGGCTGGTGATCATGTGAGTGAGTTAATATACACCACAGACTCACTACCGGGCCAGGTGCACGAGATCCAGGCAGTGTGGGCCGTCAGTTCACTTGCCCTTCACAGACAGAAAGTTCTGGCTTGCTGTCACCTCACAAATCATGTTCTCAGCAGCTAAGGGCAGCCTGGAGGCCAGGCTCATTTCTCACAGGTCTATTCTTAGGTCAGGGGCCGGTGGCTAAGACACTGGCCAGTTCACATCAAGGAAATCCCTCTGGTTTTCGTGAAGGATGAAGCCACTGTCCGTAAACTGGGACCAGAGGGGATGTTCTTGAAGAAAAGACGGCTGTGTCGCCAAGGAGGCTGCTCTGTCATCAGGAATGTCACTGCAGCGCTTTCAACACAGACAGGCTCTCACAGGCTAAGGAGGCACAGAACTTCATCTTCTAGATACCAGGCTATCTCAACAAACCACATCTTGCTCAACAATCCACATCTTTACCCTGTATGTGTGTGTCTGAGAAAAAGTGTTTCCGGACAGAACTTGTGAAGAAGGATGGAGCCACAATTATTAACAGAATGGACACTATCTTGATGAACCACCAGAGTGGCTCCTGCAGCTCAGCCCTTGGGGCTGAGGGCCGTGGGTTTCTGCTCTGTCCCCATCACGTCCGTGTGCTGCCCTCACAATTCCAGGTTGCCTGCCTGGCCTTGGGTGGAGCTTCATCTCCACTGAAGTTCTGCTCTTTCCTCCCCTCCCCGCCACCTGCTCCCCCCACAGGACGTGGCTGGGTGGTCCCTGCAGGACACCCTCTCCGGCCTCACCAGCAAAAGCCTTGAAGTCTGACTTGCTGTAGTCATAGGGCGTAAAGTCTTTTTCTGGTGGATCTGGGTCTTTTGGCTTCTTGGAAATTTTGAGGCGTTTCTTCTCTTGCCTCTGTTCTGTCATCCTCGGGTCACTCGTCGTCCGCTCTCTTTTCTTGGCAGCATTTTCTAGCTGTGGATTGAACAGACCTGTAAGAGGGAAGCACGGCCACGACCAGGGCAGGAGGCCACTCTGTGTGACCCCTGTGAGCACCCTGCGAGGCACACAATGCCTCCAGGGCTGTAAACACGGGCTCCGGGACGGAGAGAGGAGCACTGGCGGGGGGGAGGCGGGTGGGCGGTGAGCTCCCAGCTGGAGGATGACGTCAGGCCACTTGGAAAGGCCAGAGCTGAGCACTCCAGGGTGCTGGGGAGCCGGGGTGGCAGGGGGTGAAACAGCTCCCAGGTGGAGTGGGACACAGAGTGGGCTCAATGCCTCACCTCCTTCTACAGGCCAAGGACATGTTTATCCCAAACCCAGCAGGAAAACCACCCCAGATGGACAGCGACGTCGACCTTCTGGGGTGGGGGGCAGGGGGCGGGCATGAGGCAGCACTACTGGACCAGCAACTGAGAGACGCCTATAACCCAACGCTGAGAGTGAGCCCTCCCGACATTCCAGACCAACCCTGACCACGATCAGAGAGAGCAGAAATGCAGGCACGTACGGCAGCCTGCTGGCGGACGGACACGGCCTGCTCCGCGGCTGCCCTGTACTCCTCCTGGGCCTGGTCCCGGGCGGCTGCAAGAGAGAGAGAACGTCCTCTGCGGCTGTGGTGGCAGCTGGGCCTCTGAGCCGCACTGCCTGCGGCGTCACCCCTGCTGAGCGCGGGCCCCAGCCCCAACCCCTACATCCCTGGAGCACCCTGCCTTGCGGCTCAGCCCAGATGTTCCTCTCCTCATCAACCAACCTCTGGGTCCACACCCATGCCTACTCCTCACCCAGCGGTCTCCGTGACTCCCCTGAGGACATGGCGTCGGGATCTCAACCCTAACAGGTCGAGGACCAGAACCAAAACCTCCTCCGCCTCTAACTGGCCCCCCTGCAGCCTCACTGTCCACACAGCCCCGCCTCCCAAGGCGCTCAGGACAAAACCTCCTGTCCATGAACCACCTCACCCAATGCTATCAGCTTCTCTACGCGACACGCCAGGCTCTGACTTTCCACCACCTGCCCTGCCCCCATGACGCACACACCAGTGTCCCCCTTCATCTGTACACTGTGCTGCCTCCTGACTGGACTGCCCACCCTGCCCTCTGCCCAGCAGCTGGTGAGGCCTCCACACCTAAGTCAGGGTACGGCCCTCCCCGGCTCAGAGCCCTCCATGGCTTCCAACTCACTTGGAGTAAAAGTCCCAACAACAGACTCCTGCCTGCTCTCTGTCCTACCCTCCATCCACCCCCCGCCCCCATCACTTTGGCCTCCTGGGTTGCTCTGAGCAGTACTGCAAGCTGTGGCCTTGGCCTCGCTGAGCTGGCAGTCTGAACACTTTCCCCTGATGGCTACGGGTCTTGGCTCAATGTCACGTTCACTAGACCGCCTCCCTGGACCACTGTACAGAAGCAGCCCGTGCCCCGTCAGGCCCAGCCGCAGCACGTCCTTCCTCTCTCTGCGTAAGGACCTGCTGCCCTGACAGCTCACACATCTCCGGCTCACCATCTGCCGCCCCTCGGCAGAAGGGAGGCCGTGGAGGGGAGGACTGGGGCTGCTCGGCTGTGCCTGGAGCTTTGCTTGAGTAACTGGACAGAAGAGTGAGCCAGGGCTGCTCTCAACCAAAGGTGCAGGCTGAGCTGACAAGGGGGTGGGCGCTACACTACCTGTATGCTCAGCTGCCTTCTTCTTGGCAGTTTCTTTAGGCTCTCTTTGTACCTGTACCTGGCTTGCCAGCTTCCAACGGTTGCTGATCTATAAATAAAAACAAACAAAAAAATCTCCAAAACTCAGCCGCCTAGGATGATTCTTTGAATGAGGTGACCCAGAGCATGCTGACTGGTAGCTATACACATTCTAGGTCCTAAGTTCCATTATCTAATGATCCTGTATCTAATGACACGAAAAATAAGAGCTCATGCTGGCTTTATGTATAAAGTACTTAATGTTATTCCAGCCACTGGGCTGGATGCCTGCATATCCACCCATTCAGTCCCTTCTATGACCCTGAGGCAGAGGTACCATCATCACTACCACTTTACAGACAGGAAATAGGTTGGGAGAAGCTAAGTAATGTGTCCAAGGGGACATGGTTAATAAATGGTAGAGATGGTGTTCAAGGCAGGACTCCTGCAAGCCTAAAGTGCTTCTTATGACACCACATTTACCTGGGGCATGAGAACACACCTCGGTGACAGGAAACGGTAAGTCTGGTAAGTCCAGTGGGCGGGGCAGGGGTGGGGGGGCTGCCCCCAGTAAGCCACAATGGGGGGGGGGAGCGGAAGAGAAGAGACAGCAGAAACCTCATCTGACTCCCCATTTCTAAAAACAGCAGGCTTACCAACAGTGACAGGGCGGAGGCCCATTAGGGTTTCAACCTGATTCTCCTTTTCGTTTTGTTTTTTTTTTTGGCCGTGCCACATGGCACGTAGGATCTTAGTTCCCTGATTCGGGATGGAACTCTCTCGTCCCTGCACTGGGGAGTGTGAAGTCTTAACCACTGGACTACCAGGAAGTTCCTTGGCCTGACTCTCTGGCCTAAAGAGCAGTGCAGGGGCGGGGTGGGGGGGTGTGTGTGCAGAGGGAGCCAGCCAGGCCACCCATCTGATGAGAGCACCACCTCCTGCAGGGAGGAAGAGGGCTTTTAACAAACAATTAACATGCTGGCTCCCAGGAATGTCGGCTCCCAGGAATATCTCATGGGGATCCAGGGAAGATGGATTCTTATTCTTACTTAAAATGCTGCTAAAAACAAACCACACAACATACAACAGAATGTTTCAAAATTTAAACTGTCATCTTTAAGAACGTTAAAGTAATATTCATAAATAGAAATGCATCAAGCTGTACATTTCATATCTGTGTACTGTATACCTTGTAAAAACAAAAAACAAAGACCTGTTTCTTTAAAAAGTTCCCCAATGCTTTCAAGAATCTGGTTAAAGTCTGGTTCCTCTCTCTGGAAACAAGGCTTATATATGAAATGTTTCTTGCACTCATTCTCAGGGAGGTTCAAAGATGGGCTTGTTTAGAACAGAAACCTGGTTTAAGAAATTAAGAAGTTCTCTTTTCTTAGAAAGTTCACTCTTAGAAAGGATGACAAATCCACTTACTTCATAGATTTTCGATGATGGATCAAACTTTGCTGACTGAGAAATGTGAGCCCGGTGTTCTACTGAAGGCAGAAACTGGAGAAATGGAAACAGTCACGTTAAATGCCGAGAAATAGAATCTGGACCCAGAATTCGGTGGCCCTCAGATGGGGGTGTTCTGCTGGTTACATCTTAGGAGGCCTCAATGCAAAGTGCCAGCCTGGCCGCAGCTGCCTGGCCCTCAAGTGGGGTCCTCTTGTCGACTTGGTCTCAGAAGACCTGACTCGGGGTCTCGACCCACTGCCAGGGATGTCGTCACGGTGGTGAGGCTTCTCCGGTCTCCGAAGTCTCTCGGTTCCTTTTTTAGGCAAAAGGCACCTCCGGCTGCAAAAAGCTCTGCCTCTTCTGTCAGCCCTTAACATACGCAACCAGTACTTACCATCCGAAATGGATTTTCAAAGGACTCCATTATGTTCTGGGCTTTTTTCTGTGCAACTGTTAATGGACTCTTTTCATTTCCTTCAGCACTAGGTTCCTGCAGGGACAGAGAAAAACGGCCTACAACTATGACCATTTTATGATATTAGATGCAGGCAAGAGGAGTAACAGTAACAGTAATAATGCCAACAGCTGACTTTTTAAAGTTCTTTATTTATCGGCCATGCCACACGGCACATGGAATCTCAGTTCTCCAACCAGAGATTGAACCTGTGCCCCCTGCAGTGGAAGCGTGGAGTCAACTACTGGACCACCAGGGAAATCCCTAAAATTTCTTTTCTTTTTTAAAAAAATTTATTATTTTATTTAAAACTTTTTCAGGAATTCCCTGGTAGTCCAGTGGTTCGGACTTGGTGCTTTCACTGCCAGGGCCCAGGTCTAGTCCCTGGTCAGGGAAATAAAAATCCCACAAGCAAAGTGTCACAGCACAAAAAAAAAAACCTTTTTTAATTTTAAAAAAATTTTTAAAAATCAAAGTATCATTTATTTATAATATTAATTACTAAGTTTTAAAAAAAGCTCTCCTGTGTATAAGGCACTACAATAGCCTGTAGTAACACACAGTGAGGTGTTCAATATTTACGTATTTATTGGCCACACTGTGGCATGCAGAATTTCCCTCATCAGAGATTGAACCCATGCCCCCCTGCAGTGGAAGCATGGAGTCTTAACCTCTGGAGTGCCAGGGAAGTTCCAATACACACTCATTGAATCAATGAGTTCTCACCACATCCTTACAACCTACAAGGTATGTGGCGTTACTCTCACCATGGTACAGATGAGGAAACTGAGGCCGAGAGAGGTTAAGAAAGTCTTCCAGAGCCTTACAGCTAGTAGGGGCAGAATAAGGATGTAAGTCCAGATCTGGCTGACTGGAGAACCTGGGGTTGTAACCTGAAATTAGCTGAAATTTAAAATCATACACCTTTATGGGTGACCAACAAAACTAAGCAACAGAATGTTGCTCTCACTGCAGGCATCGGCCTGCGCTAGCCCCTGGCCTTCTCTGTGGTCAGGCTTCCTGCACACCAGGAACAGGGGTGCAGCCTCTGCTAGACAACGCACAGCGCTTACACATCCACACGGCTGCAAGTTAACACTCACATCTTTAGCTGCCTAATCGCCTCGGTGATTCAACGCACTCTGTGGTCAACTAAAGGTCCTAGACTTCTGTTTGCACTGGCTACTGAAACAAGACTAACTGTATGCAATTAAGAGAAAAGGAAAGTTCACTCCCAGACAGTTAACACATCTTGCAGGTGGTACTTCACCTCCCTGGCACTGGCGCAGCATCTGAGTGTGATGGGAGACTTGTGAATAGGACTGGACCACCCAGCTTCTTACTATCTGAACACATGCTAAGCATGAAACTTGTCTTTATCCAGATAGTATGCTTGCTTCTCTTTCTCAGTTCTTTCTAGAAATTATAGTTTTTCCTTCTTAGCCCATCTGTTGTATTTCCTGGTGGCTCAGACGGTAAAGAATCCGTCTGCAATGCAGGAGACCCAAGTTTGATCCCTGGGTCAGGAAGATCCCCTGGAGAAGGGAATGGCCGCCCACTCCAGTATTCTTGCCTGAAGAATTCCATGGATAGAGGAGCCTGGTGGGCTATAGTCCATGGGGTCATAAAGAGTCAGACACAACTAAATGACTAACACTTTCACTTTCTTTCACATCTATTGTGTGCTGTATTCAGACTTTTTATCTGTGTGATTTCCTTTTATCCCTGGTCATCTCACTAACTATCATCCTGACCAGCACATGCACCCTGGTCTTCCTTTTGCACAGAACCCAGAGCTCATGTCTGTGGTGGAAAGGAGAAGCGTGCTGGGTGGGATTAATCAGGACAAGCTCTATCGTATCCCAGGCCGGATTCCAGGAACAAGGTCCCCAAGTGGGCCACACTGGATGGAGTCTCTACCTACCGGGGCTCAGCCTCCCTGGGAGGGGGAACAAGTTCCTACCCACTTCCTGGTACTTGCATCTCCTGCTGCTCACTTAATCTAACAGGCCAGACTGGGGAGAATGCTTTTCTTTTCTTTTGATTTTTTTTCTTCTTTTCATCCAAAGCACATATAGATGATGCTGGCGATCGTCAGGAAAGTATACGCAGCACACACTATGAGTTCACTGGAAACACTGTTCCACCCCTTCTGGGAATCAGGATAAACTGGCCCTTGACTGACCTCGGATGAATGGGGAAGGAAGGCCCCTGTTTATACATCCCTGGAGCTCCTGTCCGGCTCCCTTGGGGCACTTCCCCTGAGGATTTCCTCAGGCAGCACACAGAACTCTCCACCACCCCTCACAGACCTCCTCATTAGGGCAGCAAACACCATCCAGCCAACGGGCTTCCTGCCCACCCCCACTGCCACTGGCTTCCACTTCCGGCAGACGGCCTCCTATCTGATAAAGCCAGTACATCCCCCCAGTCTGGGTCACGTCCCGGATGGTGTCACTCACGTTAAATAATGTGATGACAGCAGTAGCGACGAGACATCTGATGTCTGGCAGGGTCTCCTCGTCTTCTTGGGCGGAGAGGAGGCCCTCCTGTTTCTGCACCGGCGCAGGCCCTACAGGGAGGGGAGTCAGCGCGGGCCAAGCTGACGGGGCGGCACGCCGGGCAGCCCCACCCCCGGGACGTGCCAGGGGCCTCTTCGTTACCGTCGGTTGGGAGGAGAGGGTAGCCATCTGACGGGGCATGGGAGCAGTCATGGGGGCCAAAGAGAACATTCTCCAATCTCTGCGTCAAAAAGAAAGCAACAGGCCGGCGTGAAGGACTCTGTGACCCGGTGACAGGCCCTGGTGTCTGTCAGGGAGGCTGGGTCTGTCCAAGCTGTGACTGGTTCCCCTCCCTCCCTCCAAAAAAGCCACAACGAACACATCACGGTACCTCAGGGTTGGGCAGCGGCCCACTCTTCCTCACTCCTGCTGCGACTTCAGACTAAAGAGTCAGAACAGAGAGAGTGTGAGGAAAGTTCCCTAAATTTGATGACACACTCATTCTCTTTTTTTCCTTCAGCACAGACGTGTCTCTTCACTAGACGGTGTTTCTCAAGAGCCCGAGACTTTCCTTGTCCCTTCACCCCTTCCAGTGCCTGGCACCGTAATTACTTGTGCTCAGTAATTATTTGCTGGATGAAAGAATAAAGCCCTTTATCACAGTGAGCCACAACACAGAAGGATTCCAAACAGCTTGAGAAAGACTTTTGTCTAGTCACGGGAATTTTGCTCTTTACTTGGACAAAGTATAGAGTCAAGAAAGAAATATTAGTATGAAGACACTAAATGTGCTTATCCTCAGAGTCTCTCCTTTTTTACCTCAAAGGGGCTGATTTCAAGTCACCTGGGATCAATAATCTTTCAAAAATTACAAACATGTTTTACACATGCTAATATTACTACTGAGACAAAACATTAAAAACTGTGCCAATGAAAACACAAATCGAAACATGCATATCTTTCTGGACACCCTCTCTTCCACCCCCCGGCAAGGGCAGAATAAATGTTTGTATGGATTAAAAACAAAACAAAACACACACACATGTAAACTTACACATAATCTTGTGTAGACATACTGTAATATCTACACAAGAACACAGGTGTGTTGGTATGTGTGTACCCATGAAAGGCACACACATAGATGTATGGGTTTGTATTGTGGGCTGGGCATCCTGCTTTCATCTGAATTTGCCTAAACTTTAGCATCTTCACAGTTAGCGCTTTCTGAATTCCCTTCTCTCTGGGGTGCTCCTGTTTCTTGTCACCTCGGCTTTCTGTGTGGAGTGAGTGGTCCTTGACTCCACTTCCATTATCTTCAACTCTACTTGCCATTCAGAGAACACCTCTAAAGTACTTAACATGGTGCTCAGAAAAGAATCGCAGCCACTGTCACCACCTGTTATAAAGTCCCATCAATCTTTGCTTTTGAAGATGCTTCCTGAACCTGTCTTTTCCCTTCTATTCCTGTGACCGACATGCTCATCAGGGCTCTTATCATCTCACTTTGGACTACTGCCAGGCTTCCAAAATGCAGTCTCTATGCTGAGATCCCCACTCCAGTTTATCCTGCAAGGCTGACTACCTCGGGACAACAGCTAACCAGCCCATCATTGGACATCATGAGACATCACTGGCCCTTGGATTAACAAAGATAAGGTTGCAAAGAAAGAAGGATGAGGGATTCCCTGGTGGCTCAGTGGTATAGAATCTGCCTGCCAATGTAGGACACGTGGGTTTAATCCCTGGCCCGAGAAGATCCCACATGCTGTGGAGCAACTAAGTTCATGTGCCACAACTACGGAGCCTGTGCTCTAGAGTCTGGGAGCTGCAGCTACTGCGCCCAAGTACTGTAACTATTGAGCCCACAGCTGCAACTATTGAAGCCTGTGTGCCCTAGAGCCTGTGCTCGGTAACAAGAGAAGCCACTGCAATGAGAAGCCTGCATGGTGCAATGAAGATTAGCTCCTGTTTGTCGAAAATACAGACAAGCCCATGCAGCAGTGATGCCCCAGCACAGCCAAATACAAATAAATAAAATTTTTTTTAAAAAAGGATGAACTTTAGCTTCTGACTATCATAAAGACACACCCACTGGATTTCCTAAATCCTATTATTTCCTCAGGCTTTTTTTCAGAATGGAGACCAATTCACGTGTGAAGGAGACTAAAGGAGCAAGACGGCAGCAGACAGAGCTGAGAACCTGTGGAGTTGGGGAGCTTCTTACCTTGAGCAGAGGCATCTCTCGCGCCTGCTGAATCAGAAGGTGCATTTCGTTGATCTGCTGCCGTACGAGAGGAGGCACAGGGTTACAGCAAGCGATGATGCCCTGAGGTTCCCTGAAGGAAGTGAGAACACACTCAACATTGCCCAGGAGCGTGGCCCACAAAGGCTCCATGAAGGAACAACGACCCAGTGAAGCCAGAGCGCAGGCACTCAGGTGAGAACTGAGGGAACACGGTCCGTCAGAGTGACCCCACGTTCCAAGACATGCTCTCTGCTGCACTGAGCCCTGAGCAGACGCCTCCCACCGCTGCCTCCTGCTCGCAGGGAGGGCTGGAACACAGCCCCATAGCTCTGCTCACCTGCAACCCTGCAAGGAGGTGCCAGGTGAGGATGAGCTTTGATTCTCTGCTTATACTCCAATTAACATCATAAGACATCTAAAATCATGAGACACCTTAATCCAGAAGGAGGTACAGATGAAAGAGTCTGAGAAATTTTCCCTCTAAAGTGGATGCTCCAGGCTCAGAAACTTACATGCTGAGGCTGCTGTTAAGTCGCTCAGTCATGTCCAACTCTTCTGTGACCCCCATGGACTGTAGCTCACCAGGCTCCTCTGTCCATGGGATTTTCCAGGCAAGAATACTGGAGTGGGTTGCCATTTCCTCCTCCAGGGGATCTTTCCCACCCAGGGATCAAACCCATGTCTCCTGCATTGGCAGGCAGATTCTTTACTGCTGAGACACCTGGGAAGCCCAGACTTACATGGGAATCCATATAAGGGATAAACATGGAAACAGCTCCAGTTCTGCTGGAGCTCTGCTTCCTAAATGGCAGCGCACGGGCAAAGATTCTGCATTCCTTGGACTTGCTAACTTCCTCAGGGCACTAATCTACTCTAAGTAAACAGCTCTGAGGTAACAACAATCAGGGAAGCCGGATCTAAGGGACAGTACTTTCTCCACTGAGGAAGTCAGAGCACATTAATCAGTCCTCACTCACTTGGGCAGCTCCTCAGCTATCTTTAGCATCATGTGGTTTGGCAGGACGTATCTGGAATAAAACACAACAGGATCCCATTAAATTCTGCCAACAAGCTCCATGATGTGCTGTAACCCTGGGAAAACATAATCAACTTTCACGGTGAAAAGAGTTGAAAAGGCCCATTATTTCCTTGTCACCAGATCTAGCAAGAATGAAAGGGATCCATAGTCCCTTACCCGTAACTCTCATCTTCCCGACGAGCTGTTTTATCCCTCCAGGCAAACAGCAGCTGAAAGGCCGTCAACTGCTGTGTGTTCAGATGCTTCTTCTGCTTCCTATAGAGTTCCAGGTAAGATTCGTCTGTGAAGATGGGTTTGATGAATTTCTGCAAAATATTAGAGAATATTCATGATAAGTGTGAATCAATACTGTGCCCTGGGCTCTTCAGGACACTAGGCTCTTTTATGAATGTAAACAGGAAGGCAGACGTGCGCCGCCACAACCATTGAGCCCGTGTGCCACAGCTACTGAAGCCCATGAGCCTGGAGTCCATGCTCTGCAATGAGAAGCCACTGCAGTGAGAAGCCCGCGCACCAAAACCGGAGAGTATGCCCGCTTGCTGCAACTAGAGAAAGCCCGTGTGTAGCAACGAAGACCTAGTGCAGTCAAAATAAATTAACTCATTTTAAAAATTAAAAAAAAAAATAAATGAAAGAGCAGAGCAGAGCACAGGGAGCCGAGCAGAACCTGGGTCCGGGCTGTACCTTGAGGCAGATGTCACGACTGCGCTGCCACACCACCTGCAGCTGTGTGGGCCGCGAGTTGCCGCGCTCCCACAGCTCCAGCCGCATCTTATCATAGATGTACAGCAGGTAGTGAGTGTCGTCTCGGGCGTAGCTCAGCATTTCCTCGGGCAGAGGTCTAGAATTGCAACAGAGAACGCTGTTTCACTGGTTTCCCCTGCGGTGGCAATTAGACTCATCTACCCTGTGGGTTCCTGCTGAAGTCCAAGAGTCTCCCCTGGCCAATACTACAGCCCCACCAGCTTCTCCGGCACCCTCATGGGACAAGCTTTCTTTCCACAGCTGGGCAGAAGGGGCAGCAGGGCAACGACATGGTAAAAATCAGGGCCCTGTCTTGAGTGTGAATCTTATCCCACTGTGTGACATGTGTTAATGGTTAAGTAAAAGGAAGTGGTTTCTAGATTTTAATAATTTTCATCTTATAGTTTGACTTTACTAAATTCTCTTGAGAAATTCTGGCATGAGATATGCAGAAGAGCTTGGTGCTTCTCCATACAACAGTTGCAGCCTCAGAGAGGAAGCCAGCTATCTGAAAATGACCAAGGAAAGCAAGAATCCCACAAAGTGTGGCAAGACTCCCTAACAGCCTTAGATAATAGTAAATACTATAAATTATTATATAGTATATATTTACTATATGCTATATTTACTACACTGTAAATTACTATATAGTAATTACTCCACTATAAATTACTTAGATTACAGTAAATACTGATTAGAAGGCTAAGTCAGCTGTGTTCTTAGAACTCTCTCACACTTACGGGAGACCATTTCACACACATGTACCAGGGAGATGTGGGTTACAAACAAGAGACAGACATGGACAAATGCTGACATGGCATGGCAATTTCAACTATTTCCATGAAGCATGATGCACTATTTATTTGTTTATCTAAGACAGTAATTCCTACCTTTTTCAAATATGAAGCATTCTTTTCACTTTAATTTTTCTTATAATTTATGCTCAAGTACAATCTAATTTCCACCTCAATAAATATGAAGCCTTTTTAAAAACCAATCCATTTCAAAAGTTTTAAATACTTAACACTCCCCTCTATGTAACATAATCAGTCCAACATATACTCTACATTATTCTAAAACTTCCAGCTGTCCTTATGCCACTAAAAACAAATGGACAAAAGCCCAATGACATTCAACTCAAGACCATATGGGGTACCTCCCTGGTGGTCTAGTGAGTAAGAATCCGCCTGCCAATGCAGGGGATAGGTGTTCGACGCCTGGTCTGGGAACTAAGCCCGTGCAGTACAACTACTGAGCCCACCCAGCCTTAAGGCTGGGATCCGCAACAAGAGAAACCACTGCAACGAGAAGCCTAAGCTCCACAATAGAGAGTGGCCCTTGCTTGCAACAATGAAGACCCAGTGCAGCCAAAAATAAACTAAAAAAAAAGAAGAGAGAGAGATCCAAGCGGTGTTACAGCCTGCACACAGGTCTCCACAGTGGGATTAACAACCACCCAGGCCTCCCTCCGCCAGCCCTGTTTCCTCATCAAGAACAAACTGACCGTATCCGCCAGTCGGCCAGCTGGTACTGCTTGTTCGACTCCACGTTGCAGTAGAGCTTCAGGAGGTGGTCCAGGGAGTGCCTGCCCAGGTTAAGAAGGCGAGCTGCCTGGTGAGTATCAAACATGTTCACCACGTACAACCCAAAGTCCTTCTGGAGCCATTCTATGTCTGAATCGGCACCATGGAAGACCTGAAAATAAAACCATAGCCGTGCAGTACAGAGGCACAGGGCTGGTTATGCTCTGAAATGAACTCTGTCCCTAGGCTATTAGAACACTGGAATAGAAGCCAGGATAAAGATAAAGATGGTTCAGTTTTACATGCTTCTTTTAGTTTGGGCCACAGTCTTCTACAATCCTAACTGCATGCTTGTAACTGCTAACAGCTGATGACTCTAAGAAGGCCACGTTGCTAGCTTCAAGGGCAGTCATTAAGTCCAACAATCTTGAGATCAAGGGCTTGCTGCAGTACTCATTAAAGTGCTTTAACATTTTCCTGGGTGGTGATGAGCTAAGTCTTAGCTGTTCTAACAGAGGGTTAGAAACAAAAGCATGTGGTACCCTAGTGGTGTTAGTTGTTCAGTCGTGTCCAACTCTTTTCGACCCCATGGACTATAGCCCACCAGGCTCCTCTGTCCATGGGATTCTCCAGCAAAAATGCTGGAGTGGGTTGCTATTTCCTTCTCTAGGGGATCTTCCAAACCCAAGGATCAAACTCGGGTCTCCTGCATTGCAGGCAGATTCTTTATTGTCTGAGCCACCAGGGAAGCCCATCCTAGTGGAGGAAGTTACAATTTTTTCTCTCAGCTTTACTGGGGCTACGCCGAAATGATGACAATAGGAAATTGAGAAGCATTTAAATCGTGTGCTCACATGTAAAAGTGGGAAAAGGCTGGCTGACCTTAACAATAGCTGGGTCTGTGAGGCTCTCGTTGAGAATGTACATGTCACTGCGAAGCTCCAGAGTGTCAACAATGAAGTCTTCTGTCCTGGTGGAAATCTGCATCAGGCAGGTGAGCCCCAGGAAGCTCCTGTAAGAGTGGTGCTAAAATACACAGAAAGACGGGGGAACAGGGAAAAAACGATTTTTATCAGGCTTAGAATGAAATTGATTTTGAAAAATCAGTAATAAGTAAAGTAATGTGATTCTTACCAAAAAACAGGTCTAAATTAGTATTAATTTTATACTTCTTGAATAGGTGAACTCACAGAAAATGTAAACACTCCATTTTAGGTAATTAATAAGTTACCTCCAAGTCTACAGCAAATTCTTGACACTTGAGGAGCTTTTCGTTGAGTTCCACTAGTTCATCCAGTGTGGACACGAAGTGGCAGGGTGTCTCTCCTACAGGTCTGTATAACTGCATCACAAAAGCATAGGGAGAAGAAGAAGACTCTGAACCGTCATCTTTCACAAAAGGACAAAGTGAATTATGAGTCCAAGAAATGATCCCAAGTCACACCCTTCTATTTGGGCAGCCAGAAAATTTGTTTGGCTTTCCATAACATCTTACGGGAAAACTTGAACAAATTTTTGGCCACCCCAATACTATAAAAGCAACTAAGGAAAGCTAAAACTGCATCCAGTCATCGATGTACCTGATTCTTCCTGGGCTACTTGGGAACCACCCATCAGCTAAGATCGGCACTTACCTGAGGCTCTGGCTTTTGAAGGACTGAGTCTGGTGGCGTGAAGTGATCTAGTTCATACTGATAAGGATGTGCAAACCTGAATCGGTAAAATAAAAAGGTACAAACAATAAATGCTGGAGAGGTGTGGAGAAAAGGCAGCCCTCTTGCACTGCTGGTGAGAATGTAAATTGATACAGCCACTGAGGAGAACAACATGAAGGTTCCTTAAAAAACTAAAAATAGAACTACTATATGATCCAGTAATTCCATTACTAGGGGTATACCCTAAGAAAACCATAATTCAAAAAGACACATGCACCCCAATGTGCACTGTAGCACTATTTACAACAACTAGGACACAGAAGCAACCTAAATGTCTATTGAAAGATGAATGGATAAAGAAGACGTGGCATATATATACAACGGAATATTAGACAGAAAGGAAGGAAACTGGGTTATTTATAGAGAAGTGGATGGACCCTAGAATCTGTCATTCAGAGTGAAGTCAAGTCAGAAAGAGAAAAACAAATATTGTATATTAACACACACATATGGAATCTATAAAAACTGTACTGATGAACCTATCTGCAGGGCAGGAAGAAAGATGCAGAAGTAGAGAATGGACCTGTGACCATGGTGGGGAAGAAGGTGGGACAAATCAACAGCATAGCACTGACATACATACACTACTATGTGTACGATGGACAGCGAGCGGGAAGCTGCTGTCGAGCCCAGGGAGCTCAGCTTGGTGCTCTGTGACGACCTAGGGGGTGCTATCTTGGAGGACTGGGTGGGAGGGAGGCTCAAGAAGGTGGGAGGATATATTTGTACATACAGGTGATTCATTTTGTTGCACGACAGAAACGCAACACTGTAAAGCAATTACACTACAGTAAAAAAAAAAAAAATAAAAAAAATAAAAAGAAAAATCTTTGTGATTAATCCCATGATTCAAGGAAGAACAACTGTTTTAATCCAGTCTGTTAAAGCAAACAAGAAAAGAACATTGTGAAAATATTTGCTTCAATGATAATTCAAGTGCATCAAAAAAAAAAAATTAGGTGAAATTTGTTCACCCTTAAAAGTATAACAAAGTATAATAAAAAATCTACTCATTTATAAAGATTTGAGCACTAATTGGAAAAACACTGTATAGCTGCTGCTGTGGATGATACAGAAAGGTGGAATATATAATTCTTTGTGATCTGGAATAATGGATCTGTGAGGTGAGAGAGGATGGGGCAAATATCTCAGTTGTCATATACTAAATGATGCATTTTTTTCAGTTCTGCTATCAGATTCTGGCATAAGAATCCTGTCTTTTTTGAGTTCCTTGAGGGCAGAGCCGCCTTTCAGTACCTTTATTTCTCCAGCACTTGACTGGAGGCCTCACAGTGCAGAGCTGGGGCTGAGGCATGAATGCCCAGACGCTCTGGCTATGTGTGAGAAAAGGACCAACACTGACAAAGTCCTCCTCATCTTTTTTCTTTACACTGAAGGCAAAGTCCTATTGTCTGTTTTAAGCAAAGATTTTCCAAGATGCTTATACAGTCAGGGAGAAGGTCTTTTCTGTGCTAAGTTTACAGGTGAGCCTTACCTCCCTGTGTGAGACCCCACCTGACAAGAGAGGCAGAGTGGTACAAAGCAAAGAAAATTTTAAGAAAACCTGGGTTTGAAGTTCTAGTTCTGTGGGAAGTTAGCATCGCAAGTTTGGTTCTTTCATCTGTACAATGGGGACGAGAGCAACTGGCAGCTCTTAGGACTGTGTGAGGGCTGTGTGAACGACACCTGTGTGAAGCCCTCTGTGAAAACAAGCAGGAGGTCAGTGGCTAAGATTCATGTCAGGAAGAGGGGAAGTGTCACCCACCCCTCAGGTTCCGCTTTCATTCACACATTTTACAAAAGTGACGCAGAGTGAAAACACACATGGTGGTCAAGACTCACAACAGGACATTCAGACAGGTGAACACTTACATGTCCTGCTCCACCTGCTGGGTTCTCTGCTGATGGATTAAATCCGCCAGGGCAGGGGGCACATCCAAGTCCTCAGGGCGGTCTTGTGGGCGTTCCCGCCTTTCTTTGGAGAGTGCTGGAGACCCAAGCAGCGACAAAGACAGGTTTGCGCTGTCTAGTTACCAAGGGTTAACTGGCTCCCTCTGAATTTGAAGAAAGGAAGGCGGGAGGGAGACCTTTCTCCCTTCATTTGTGTTGTTGGGCAGAGTTGGCACCACTTACCCTGAGGGAGGGGTTTCTGAGCATTGGGCTTGATGAAGATTTTGGGAAGAAATGGTGTGTTAGAGTTGTCAATCTTCTCTCGGAACTTAAGCTGAGGTCGGATGATGTTCTTTGCATGAAGCAGCCGGAAAGTTTCAGATTTTGTTTTTTTGCTATATTCTCCTGCCTATGATCAGCAAATACAAATTTATAACACAGCAACTTGAAGACTTAGAAAACTAAATTCCATTTTGTGTCAACGGCCACCCATTAAAGAATGTATGTGTGACACTGGGGGGGGGGGGGTGGGGGGTGCAAAGTAGACTAGAGGGTGGAATTAGGTTGTGTCTGTTTATGAGAACAAGTTAGGCAGTGGCCAGTTCTGTGTTCAATAAATTAGAACAGAAACGCAAATGAGAAAGGGCAAAGGCCCTAAAGTTGGTATCAGATACTCCAGTGCATCTGAAAAGCAACCCTTACCTTCCGGTTCCAGCTGGACACTATGGTTTTGGGGACCTGTAACCCTGCAGGGAGGACAGGTTGTTGATTCTTATTCACGCCTGATGCTTCATCCAGTAAAATGCCCTTAGAGTGCAAGAGGTATTAGATAAGTATCTTCCTTTAAGGGTTAACAGAGTTAATTACCTAAAATTTTACGAAACATAGGCAGAGAATTACATGCAAGAGTACACATTTGTAAGAGTGAATAACTGTAGCAGACATGATTTGAGAGTCAACCCAAGTATTTAAAGCATTACTTGCTCAAAGGTAGGGCAGTGATCAGGCACTCCCAACCCTTGACTGACTCTCTTCACAGTTATGAATTGAGCTGAAAATTTAAAAGTGACTTAACAGGATGATATGGCCTACATCCTAGACTGCATTAAACACAGAGGAATGGTAATCAGAGTGAGAATGAAGGTTGTCCTCATCCATCCATATTTTGTACAGTAGCACCAGATGTGGGATCTCAGTTTGGGCACTACTAACAGTGGTGCACCTAGCTGACAAATGGTAGGACTTGAAATCATAAAATTTGAGGAAACCACTGGAAGACCTATGGGCATTTAGACCATGGAAGAAATGACTGCATGGGACAGGACAGCATGATTTCATATCTGCAGGACTGTCACATGGCTGAGCATTAGCTGTGTTTTGGACAATCTGTGTATTTCTGTAAGGAATATTCTGCTGCAGAATTAGGCAGAAGAAGACGGTTGGCTAGCTATCTCAATGAGCCACATCTCCCTCTAATCACGCAAGTTAGGGTATTTAGAAGACTGCATGAGTGTGTGCTCAGTGGTGTCCAACTCTTTACAACTCCATGGACTGTAGCCCACCAGGCTCCTCTGTCCATAGGAGTTCCCAGGTAAGAATACTGGAGTGGGAAAAAAAAAAAAAGAATACTGGAGTGGGTTGCTATTTCCTCCTCCAGGGGATCTTCCCGACCGACCGAGGGACTGAACACAAGTCTCTTGTTTGTGTCTCCTGCATTAGCATGCAGATTCTTTACCACTAGCACCACCTGGGAAACCTACTTAAAATGGATTAAATGTTGGTTGCGCCCTGTATCCAGAGGCCTCCTCTCCTGCAACAAAATGGAACTGGCAAATCTGGAGGGTAGATTTCTGATAAAGACACTTTAAAAACAGGCATCCCCAGGGGAAGTAATATTCTGAAGTGATGTATCTGAAGACAACTGTGTTATTTTTGGGGAAAATAAGCCAACTATCACAGGAAGGGAATATTGTTACGGACAAGAAATGCTAAACTTTCTTTCTTTCATTTCCTGAAGTGCCTGGATTTTCTTTCATTATTTAATAATACAAAGGCTCTTCATTTGTTAGTTGCCTTTAAGAGTGAGGTGAAATACTCACCACTCTTTCCAGAATAACATCATTGGTGTCGACCAGTAAATCAAACTTGTCCTCCAGCTCGGTCACTTTACTCCGGTCCTTAATGTTGCTTCGGCACCCATGGTACTGCATCACCCTACTCATGCTGGGAAGGACAGGAAAACCCAAATCAGTCTGTATACTTTTGTCTGTTTGTCTACTAATCTGGCAGAAAGATCCCAAGGCTTAGCTCAGATTATTCCCAACACTTTCTAAAACAAAATATTTATTTATTTGGCTGTGCTAAGTCTTAGTTGCAACATGCGTGCTCTTAGTTATGGCATGTGGGATCTGGTTCCCTGACCAGGAATTGAACCTGGGCCCCCTGCAGTGGGAGTGCAGAGTCTTAGCCACTGGACCTCCAGGGAAGTCCTCCCTAATACTTTTCAATCAAACTAACAAAACCTGCACCCTTATAGCAAAAAACATTGCTAGTTGCATGGCATTGGGCAATTCACTGAATCTCACAAAGGCTTATTTTCCTCATCCATTATTTGAAGGGGTGGAAGAAATTACCCCAAGGCTTTGTTTAAATTCTAAAAAAATATATAACACTATGTAAACTATGTACTCTGCATTCACTGTTTTAACATGAAATCTAAAACAGATTCTCTAATTCTGTCATGCAACAGTTCAACAAAACCAGTGTCTGTGTAATGTTTGTCCTAATACACTTATTAGGAAGCCATTACTAAAAAAGAAAATAGATTAAAAAAAAAAATAGAAAGCTAAAACTTGTGACTCCACAGGTTGTGTGAGAGAATCTTGGATCTAGGTTTTCTAGTCCCAGATTAATTAAAAAAGATTCACTGTCTATAGCTGCAATAGTCAACACATATATTTTTAAAGTTAAACTCAAAATTTAGCAAGTAACATTCCCTAATCAAAATCCATTGTCATTTTTACATTTTATAGCTCCAAAGCACAGAAAATTATGATAAGAAAAAAATACAAATCTCAGGAAAAATCATCTACTTCTTCACAGTCATTTCTTTCAACATGAGAAAAGAATATATAGTACTTACCACTGAAGCAACCTGTCTCCCTGTGTTTCACAAAATGCCTGGAAGCCAGGAAAACTTCGGTAAAAATCATACTCATCACCAAACTGCGGTAGGCCTCCAGACGCCTTGGTGACTGCCACCACTGCCCCAAGAGCGAACTGTCAAAACCAGAAAAACAAGCATGTTTTAGACATGGGTCACCATTCATTCAGCAGCTCATTTTTTTTCAAGATCTACTATATATAAGGAACTGTCCTAGATGATGAAGATACCCAATCTCCATGCATCATTTAGTGCCGATTTTACCCCAACCATTATGATACAAGAATGAACGTGAAAATGAGTTCTGGAGCTTACATTCTTGGGAGAATGGGGATAGAAATAACAAATACATATATAATAAGGCTAATATTCAAAACAGCCTGGTACTGTGACCTTGGGCAAGTTATTTTATTTATTTGAGCCTTAGTTTCTGAATTTGATAAACAAGTGTAAGGGAGTTCCCTGGTGGTCCAATGGTTGATACTCTGTGCTTCCACTGATAGGGGCAGGGGTTCAATCCCTGGTTGGGGAACTAAGATCCCACAAGCCGCATGGTTCAGCTAAATAATAATAATAGATACAGACAATGTAAGAATATCCTAGATCTTTCATATGACCGATTTAGAAAGGCTACTATCCACAACTGGACTTGTGTTTATGGCTCAGTTACTGCCAAGAAGGTCTCTATTTCAATTTCTGTGTGGTAATGAGAAAAAACCTGAAGTGGCTCCCATTGGTAAATGATGGTTGGTCACACGAAGGCCAAATGACATCACTGTAAGCTGTGTTATAAATGTTTTCCAAGAAAAAAAGAGAGAAAATGGGAACTTGAATCATGGTGGCGTTCTTGGTAGCACAGAGCCACCAATCAGGACCATGGCTAGTGGCCCAGGAAT
Source organism: Muntiacus reevesi (assembly GCF_963930625.1). Taxonomy (NCBI): domain Eukaryota; kingdom Metazoa; phylum Chordata; class Mammalia; order Artiodactyla; family Cervidae; genus Muntiacus; species Muntiacus reevesi. The sequence goes on along the minus strand of NC_089253.1, from coordinate 88,749,407 downwards.
TATTCAGAACCAAATAAATGAATTTGTGGTAATGATAAATTAGACAAAATGCAAGTGGAGTTTTAGGGAATTTGTAGTGCTAACTTACAAGCTATTTTAGTTTCATGGTCTTGTAAGAACTATGAATGAGATGTTTAATTCCAGATTTGTTTGTTCATATTTAAGCACCATTAGACAAATAATCCAAATGAACTCTTTGGAAGGAGACAGTGATCAATGTTCTATGGCACCTGCAGGAGGGGCACTCGGTGGCAGCTTTAACAGGTGACATTAAACCCAGGGTTTAGGGTTTTGTATGACTGGACCTCAGGAGAGGGAAGAAGGGCCATCCCGGCCGCGGGAGGGGAGGACGGCAAGTGTGGGCAGCGTGAAGCCCCGAGCCTCTCCGGAGAGTTATCTGAGTGGCTCAGGCCTGGGCGGGGGCGGGGTCGCGAGGGCTGGGGGCTTCAGGGTGACCAGGAAGCCCTTCCTATGACGTGGCGACAGCTCTCCATGCTCGGGACTGCAAGGGTTCAAACGCGAGATCCAGGACCCTAGGGAGAGGGGAGTTCGCCATTGTCAGCGAGCGAAGCCCCATGCCTGGAGGGTGAAGAGGCAGACTGTGCCGGGAGAGGGCACAAGCCCCTTTACCCTCTCCCGGGGCTCGGCTGCATCGTGCACGCGGCCGCCCAGAGGGTCCGGGCCTGCTTCCGGTCAGCCGTGGGCGGCTCCCGATGCCCCCCGAGGCCTCCCGAACTCACCTTCACGAAGCTGTCTGCGTCCGGGAAGCCCGGCAGCACCATCTCCCCGTCAGACTTGGCCGCGCTCGTGGCCGACTGGGCCTTAGACTCTCGGGGACTGGGGGGCGCCATATTTCCGGCTGGCGCGGCTCTTCTCGCGAGAGTGCCTCTTCCAGCGCGACGTGCGCGCACCGCGCATGTGCGGAGGCAGTTCTTGCTGGGGGCGAGCTGGGGAGTTTGAGTTGGGGCGGAAACAGCTTGAGAACCCGTCCCCCGCCGCCCCCCGCCCCGCCCCAAGGAGGTTGACATTTTTCTTTAATCCTCGTCTTATTTCATGCAAACAACCCAGTGCTTTACGGTGAGACGCAGAGAATTCTCAACCCAGTAATTCTCAAATTTAAAGCCAGCTCTTCCTAGGCTCTGGTTTCGTGTCCCCCTGACTCACTTGATTTGACTCCTGCAATTCTCCCTCTCTGGTGTCTTCCCTCGTTGCTGGTTCTTCCATAACAGTCTACAAGTATGCTGGCATCTCTCCCAAACCGAGGCAAGACAGAAAACGCCACTGCACCCCACACCTTTGAACCACCGCAACATTTCTCTTGCACTTCATAGGTAAGCTACTGGAAAAGGTGTCTGTTACCTCGAGCACTCTGGAACTCCTCCAGTTAGAGGTTTTTCCTGATCCACACCGCTGGAACCACTCCTAAGGCACTTCAGTGTGAACTCAAACGTTTGTGAAATGAGCATCTGCAAGAGATCTTGTTAGGGGGGAGGCAGTATTAGGCAGCTCAGCAGTGGATTTGGGATGCCTCTAGGGTGTATCCTCTCTCCTGAGATCAGGGATGACACACCCTTAATACAGTTTGTTTGGCTTAGTAGGTGTTCAATAAATGTCAGCTGTTATTTATTTATTTATTTTTTTGCCAGGCCTTGCAGGATCTTAGTTCCCTGGCCAGGGATCGAACCTGGACCCTGGCAGTGAAAGTACTGAGTCCTAACCACTGGACTGCTAGAGAATTCCCACCTTATCTGTTATCTTAGTCAGAATATCCTATTAACAGGATGCATTTTTCAGTCTCCCCACCCCCTTCCCAGCCATTTGTGTACCTCAGGTACACAGGTACCATGGCAGAACAAAAGCTATTCTATTTCTTTTTAAAAATCTAGTATATTTTGGTTTATTTTTTTTTGGCCTCCTGGGTCTTCACTGCTGCACACAAACTTCCTCTAGTTGCTGTGAGTGGGGGCTACTCTCTAGTTGCATTTCATGGGCTTCTTCTCATTGTGGTGGCTTCTTGTTGCTGAGCGTGGGCTCTAGAGTGCATGAACTTAGTTGCCCTGTGGCATGTGGGATCTTAGTTCTCTGACCAGGGATTGAACCAGTGTCCTCTTCATTGGAAAGCGTATGGTTCAACCTAGGCTGTGCTGAGGTGCTTTACATGGATTCGCACCTCCTCAAAACAATCTGATGGGGGTAGACTCACATTTTCAGTGGAGGAAGCAAATACAGAAAATAAGTAGCTTTTCTGAAGTCACACTGGTAGGATGAGACAGAGTTGAGATTTGAAACTAGTTAATTTGTTACCTAGTGGGCACAATAAAGGACAGAAACGGTAGAGACCTAGCAGATGCTGAAGAGATCAAGAAGAGATGGAAAGAATACACTGAAAAACTGTACAAAAAAGATCTTAATGAACTGGATTACTATGATCATGTGTCAGTCACCCTGAGCCAACATTCTGGAGAGTGAAGTCAAGTGGGCCTTAGGAAGCCTTGCTGTTAATAAAGCTAGTAGATGCGATGGAATTCCAGTAGAGCTATTCAGATCCCTAAAGAATGATGCTGTCAAAGTTTTGCATTCATTATGTCAGCAAATCTGGAAGACTCAGCAGTTGCCATAGGACTGGAAAAGGTCAAACCTCATCTCAATTCCCAAGAAGGGTAGTACTAAAGAATGTGCTAATCATCAGACAATTGCACTCATCTCCCATGCTAGTAAGGTCATGCTTAAAATCTTGCATGTTAGGCTTTAGCATTATGTGAACCAAGAGCTTTCAGATGTCCAAGTTGGGTTTAGAAAAGGAAGAGGAACCAGAGAACAAATTGCCAACATTCGCTGGATCATAGAGAAAGGTAGGGAATTCCAGAAAAACATCTATCTCTGTTTCATCGGGAGCACTTTCCTTCTGATGTCTATGTTAGAAGATTTCTCTGTCCCTTTTTATACTTTAGTAAAACTCTGCTTCACCAAATTTCTTGAGTGATTAAGGCTGGTCCCTGGTCCCAAAACTAAATCTTCTTCAGTGATCACAAATCTGATACTGTTCACCGTAAGCTATCATCTTGGGGGCTTGCCCAGGATCTTCAGGACAAGGTAAGAACCCTCAGAACTCTAGCCTCTCTGCTTTCTCAGTACACATGTTTTCTGATTTACTAACTCTACGGTGTGCTTGTGTGAATGAATGACACGCCCTGTGCAAAGCAAATGATGAGCCCTGCTCTGCGGTTTCGTGGTGCCTCGTAATGACTGAAGGCAGCTCCAAAAAGGGGAGCCTTGTCGGGGGTTTATACTGACCTGCCAATGCCAAGAGACACCCAACACCCTTGCAAGGGCAGTGGCCAGAAATGGGCGAAGCATGTGAACCAAACTTTCCTTTCTGGGTCAGCTTTTCCTGTTCTCTTTGGCTGTTTCATAACTGAGTGGGGAGTTAGAACTATTAAGCTAATCTGTTGGATCACAGACTTTCAAGGGACTTGTGATCCATGCTGTTACTATGCGCTTTTACTTAGACCCTCTGTGTGGAAGTGCCTAGCCTTGCTAGGAGCCGAAAGTTGCAAGAGCACGTTTGGGAGCGAGGTGCAACTGTAGCTCCAGGAACGTCTCTCAGGCTAGAGGTCACCCTCTTGGCTGCCTGCGTCAGGGGCCAGAGTCCTAAAAGTGAGTCTTTGTCATGGCTGTGCCTCCGATTTATGTGGCTAGAAGCACTGTGGGTGACAATGAGTCTTTCGAGGACACAGATTGGGAATTGCGGGATCTGGTCAGATTGGAAGTGTGATGGGCTTCTTCTTTGGGTAGTACAGGGCTTCCCTTGTGGCTTAGCGGGTAAAGAATCTGCCTGCAATGCGGGAGACCTGGATTCAATCCCTGGGTTGGGAAGATCCCCCGGAGAAGGGAAAGGCTACCCACTCCAGTATTCTGGCCTGGAGAATTCCGTGGACTCTATAGTCCAGGGAGTCACAAAGAGTCGGACGCGACTGAGCGATTTTGACTTCTGTTTCATCAACTATGCTAAAGCCTTTGACTATGTGGATCATAAAAAAATGTGGAAATCTCTTAAAGAGATGGAACTACCAGACCATCTTACCTGTCTCCTGGGAAAGCTGTATGCAGGTCAAGAAGCAAATTTAGAACCCTGTATGGAACAACTGATTGGTTCAAGATTGAGAAAGGAGTATAACAGGGCTGTCTGCTCTCACCCTCTTTAACCTATATGCTGAGCACATCGTGAGAAATGTTGGGCTGAGTTACAAGCTGGAATCAAGATAGGTGGGAGAACATCAACAACCTCAGATATGCAGATGATACCACTATAATGGCAGAAAGTGAGGAGGAACTAAAGAGCCTCTTGATGAGGGTAAAAGAGCTGACTTAAAACAACATTACCGGTGGAGAGGGACGTGGGGGGTGGGGGTGGATCGGGATGGGGAATACATGTAACTCCGTGGCTGATTCATGTCAATGTATGACATAACCCACTGAAATGTTGTGAAGTAATTAGCCTCCAACTAATAAAAAAAAAAGAAAAAAAAAAACCCAAAAAACTAAACATTAAAAAACTAAGATCATGTCATCTGGTCCCGTTGCTGCTGCTGCTGCTAAGTCACTTCAGTTGTGTCCGACTTTGTGCGACCCTAGATGGCAGCCCATCAGGCTCCCCCGTCCCTGGGATTCTCCAGGCAAGAGTACTGGAGTGGGGTGCCATTGCCTTCTCTGTCTGGCCCCGTTACTTCATGGCAAATAGAGGGAGAGAAAGTGGAAGTACTGACAGATTTCCTCTTCTTGGGCTCTAAAATCACTGCAGATGGTGACTACAGCCATGAAATCAGAAGATGATTGCTCTGGCAGGAAAGCTATGACAAACCTAGACAATGTGTTGAAAAGCAGAGACATTACTCTGACGACAAAGGTTCCTATAGTCAAGGCTTATGGTCTTCCCAGTGGTCACATACAGTTGTGAAAGCTGGACTGTAAAGAAGGCAGAATACCAAAGAATTGATGCCTTCGAACTGTGGTGCTGGAGAAGACTCCTGAAAGTCTCTTGGACAGCAAGGAGATCAAACCAGTAAATCTTAAGGGAAATCAACCCTGAATACTTGTTGGAAGGAATGATGCTGAAGCTGAAGCTCCAGTATTTTGGTCATCTGATACAAAGAGCTGACTCATTGAAAAAGACCCTGATGCTGGGAAGGATTGAGGGCAGAAGGAGAAAAGGGCATCAGAAAATGAGATGGCTGGATGGCATCACCGATGCAATGGACATGAACTTGAGTAAACTTTGGGAGATGGTGAGGAACAGGGAGGCCTGGTGTGCTGCAGTCCATGGGTTCATAAAGATTTGGACACAATTTGGTGACTGAACAGCAACAATTTGATACCACAGCCTTGACTCTCACTTCTTTAGTTGTCTCCAAGATATTTAAGGCCCTTCCCTCACACTGGTTACTTGAAACCATCCTGGATTAATAGGGGGATTAGGCTGTCTTTAAAAGCTTCTGCAGAATTCCCTGCAGTCTAGTGGTTAGGACTCTGAACTTTAACTGTCAAGGGCTCGCGTTCAATCCCTGCTCAGGGAACTCTGATCCCACAAGCTACATGGTGAGGCATAATATTAATAGTAATAATAATAAAGAAGCCTCTATTAGCACCTCAACTTCCTCTGCTAAGTCATTTCAGCAGTAACAAGGTTTTGCTTAGATATAACTTAAAACCCATTGAATTCACCAAACATCTTAATGCCAAGAACTTTCCATGTCCTAAGAAATATGTCTTTATCATAGGTGGCCACCATTTTCCTGAGTCCATCTATTCTCATGCCATTTGTCTTACAGTGATGGTGACATCACTGTGGTCATTGATAGTTATTTCACATAGAACTTGGTCATATTTTGGGGAGCAAAATACTTATTCTTGGCTGTGTCAGGTCTTAGTTGCAGTGCATGGGCTCCTCGTTGCTGCACATGGGCTTCTCCGTAGTTACGGTGTGCAGGCTTTGGCATGCGGCATCTTAGTTCCTTGACCAGGGATCGAACCCTTGTCCCCTGCATTGGAAGGCTGATTCCTAACCACTGGACCATCAGGGAAGTCGCACTACTGAGGTTTAAGTCCATCTTTGTTTTTAATAGAGGAGTCCTCCAATAAGTGTTTATGGAGCACCATGTGCACCTGCTCTTCTGACAGATTTGGGGGATACAAAGTCCCATAAAATATGGCTCCTGGCCTTATAATTCTCATCCAAGTGCAAGTGTTAGTCACTCAGGCATTTCTGACTGTTTGCAACCCTATGGACTGTAGCCTGCCAGGATCTTCTGTCCATGGGATTTTCCAGGCAAGTATACTGGAGTGGGTTGCCATTCCCTTTCTCCAGGGGATCTTTCCAACCAAGGGATTGAACCTGGGTCTCCTGCATTGCAGGCAGATTCTTTACCGTCTGAGCCACCAGGGAATAAGTTCTTTTTAAAAAAATTTTATTGATGTGTAGTTGATTTACAATATTAATTTCTGCTGTACAGCAAAGTGATTCAGTTATTCTTTTTCAGATTCTTTTCCATTATGGTTTATTACAGGACATTGAATATAGTTCCCTGTGTCACAGTAGGGCCTTGTTGTTTATCCATTCTATATGTAATAGTTTGCATCTGCCGGTCCCAAACTCTCAGTCCTTCCCTCCACCTCTTCCCCCTATGCCCTGGCAAACACAAGTCTGTTCTCAATAGCTGTGATTCAGTTCTGTAGATATGTTCATTTGTGTTGTATTTTCTTTTTATTTTTTGGTTGCATGGTGCGGTATGCAAGATCTTAGTTCAACCAGGAATTGAACCCATGCCCCTGTCAGTAGAAGCACAGAGTCTCAATCACTGGCCCCCAGGAAAGCCCCTATTTGTGTCGTATCTTAAGATTCCACATATAGGTGATACCATATGGTATTTGTCTTTCTTTTTTGACTTACTTCATTTAGTATGATAATCTCTAGATCCATTTTACAAGTTCTTTGAATCACTTTTATAATGAGTCAGTAGTTCTTACTGGGTAGCTGTGGTCCACAGGAATTTAGAAAAAGAAATCTAGCTCAACAACTGAAAACAGTATTTTTTTGGAAGAACCCATTAGGCATGCTCTTTAGAGGAATCTGTATCTGGTACTTGCCGGCTCCGTTTAAGTTCTCTCTTCATTATTGCAACAGCTTTTTTTACTAGGTTTTGCAGCTTTTCTTTCCACCTGTTTGATAACAGTTTCTTTAAAAAACACTACTGAGATTCTACTTGTTTTAAAACTTCACATGGTTCCTTCCCTGCCATCCACAGTATCAGGTTCAGACTCCTTGCCGCTGGATTGTGAGGCAGCCGGTCTGGCCTGGATCTACTTTCTAGCCTCCTTTTAGTCCCTTTATTTCCCAGTGACCACTGAGCCGGGCATGCTGAACTGTGAGGTCCCAGTGTGTGAAACTGCTGTTTTTATGTATAAAAAGCGGCCTAATACCTGAAATCTCACATGGTTCAGGTTCACACGTGCCCTTCCTGTACGGTATTGTGCTCTCACACCTCTTTTCTGATGAGGACGTCCTCACTTGCTTCATTTGACGGACTCCCACTCCCACTTAAGGCCCCCGGCAAGTGTCCCCTTTCTGTGAGGCTCCCAGTGGAACCAGTGCCCCCTACCCAAGGCTCTCGCGGCTCTCTCCTCTCACCAGGTGGCGGGTGGCTCCTGAGAGGTGTGGCTCTGTCGTGTCTGGCCTGGGAACACCCCGAGGACAGGGATCACAGCACACAGAACCCTGTCCTGCATAGTCCCAGTACTCAGTGTTAGTGAACGTTGAAGGAATAACTTGTTTCTTTCATGAACTGACTAATATACAGGAATAAAAATCCACTCATATTCATGTTTTAAAATTCTGATGTCGTTTATTGGCACAAAAATTATTCAGATACAACATGGTGTCTAGACATGACTACACTTTATACTTTGTGCATTTCATGTAAGATTTCTCTTGCTCCTACTTCCCGACATGTACTAGACCTTCCCTCTCTGTGTCAGCACCTCCACGACAGCATTTCCGTATTCCAAGGCCTTGCTCCAAACGGAGGGCATTCAGACCTCACTGAAGGCATCCCAGAACCAGGCCGGGAGGGCCAGTGTGGGCCGCCTCCTGCACTGTGATGCCCTCTGTGCACCTGCCAGCCGAGGCTGCCCGGCGATCTGAACAGACTCTCCTCTGAGTGGCTCGGGTCTTGGCTTGAAGTGTAAATGTCGCAGCGTGGTGGGTGAAGCAGAAGACTGACCTCTCCCACCCATTTTGGCCCATCTTGCGAGGGTTGTTGCTGCGTCCACGGACCAGTGAGGTAATGAGATGGGTGAAGGCGATGACGTCAGCTTCTCCGCGTCTTTACAATCCAGAGTCCTAATCTGTGTCCTCCGCGACCTGAGGCTTCGTGACTGCGCTGAGTTTGCTGTGTCCATGTTGAGAGGAACGACTAGGCCATTCTCCTATCAGCAAACACTTCTGAGTTCTTTTGTGAGTTAAGTCAAAACCCGTATTTCTAAAGTTATAGATCTTCTGTTCCCCAAAATCAAGGACTTGATTTCTGTAGTATTACTGTGTTTACTGTCCTGGGAACCAAATCAAGCCTTGTGTTTCTGACAATATATTCTTTAACAGCAGCTAGAAAGTTGGTTCAAACCAACTTATAATATACAGTAGTTCTTTTCATTTACATTTCAGAGCTGAACTTTCTGACCATGGTTTCAGTTTGGTGGAAGCAGATACCAAAGTACAAAAGCCTCAAGAGAAGTGCTGTGGGCACGTCTGTGCCTCCAGTTACCAGAAAGGACACCTAACGAGACAGGGAGAAAAGGAATATTTTAATAATCTGGGCTTCTTCAAAGCTTTACGCAGATACACTGAGAATGGAAACAGCAAGGTCTGCCCACCCCCGGGACCCTCCTTGAGATCTCCCACAGCTAATTGTGCAGGACAGGTGTTATCGTTTCCAGTCCAGGCCAGACGCCTGCTGTGGTCCCGCAAGGACGCCTCCCTGTCACCCCCTCTCTCTAGTTTCTACCTTCAAGCATGCCTCAGGCAATTAATCAAAGCAGACCCCAGAATGGTCCTTGAGGTTACAATCGCTGATGATAAATCTGTCTTTTCATCTCCTTCTCTGTCACCCCTCTGGCTGCTTCTCCTGTGCCCTTCCTGTATCTCTGAATTGACAGCAAAAACCCCAAAAGAACACCCCCACTCCTCAAATAAGGGGGCCTCACCTATTCGTCTAAGTCAATTTAACATGTCATTTTAATTCACTTTGGTGTTTGCCTTCCAAATACACATCCATATGTCTCCATTTTCTCCTTTTTGGAACAATGAGCACATCCAGTGAGTATAAACTTTTGAAGAGACTTGAGACACAGTTTCCCTATATGGATACCCAATTTCCCTGTATGGATCCTCGTCCCCCCCCCCGCCCCCCACCAACATCTTTTTTTTGCAACTCTGGCTTTGGGGCGTGGGGTAGGGGCCTGATTGCTTATTTGAACAGAGGTGCTCACCAGCCAATGTAGCACTGGCAGAGGTTTTCATGGGATGTCGCTTGTTTGATGAGCAGCTCGACTTGTGTTGGGACATCCAGGGTTTCGTCATGAGAGAAGTCCCGACCTAGGACATGAGGAACAAAAGCGTCCAGTGTGCACCGGGTACCAACCACCCAGCTCCACCGTCCCCCAGCCAGGATCAACTGTCCACACAGCCTGAATCAGCTCCCTCTCATAAGTGAATATAAATGCTATATAATACTTGGATTTTTAAATTCACCTCCACGTGACCCATAAACACCTAATATATACTAACAAACACACTAATATATACTCGGCTCTTGGTTTACAGTAGGTAAAATCCTACAGTGGGCAGAGTACAGGAGTGGCAAAGATCTGACCAGTGGGCTTCTATTCCATTATCACCCTTGAGTTGGGCAAGTGGCCAAGGAGCCTCTTTCACTCTTACCAGCCTCTCCTTCCAGCCCCCTGTCCTGCAGTGCTGCCTGCTTTCATCACACACTCATAGTCTCCTGCCTTACATGGGCACTCAGTACTGCCTGGCCAGCTCCTCTGGCTATACACCCTTCCATCTCCACCATGAAGTTCTCTTCTCTTCTTGAGCATCCAAACCTCTCCTCTGGCTCCTCACCCTTGGCAGGGGAACTCACTTTCTCCTCTAGAGCCAACTGATTCACTAAGGGCAGAGTTCAGGGTCCTGATATGTTGGGCTATGTTCGAGGTGCCAGCTTTGTTCAACATGAGCTCCCCCTTCTTCTTTTCCATCACCCCAGAGAGTGGGCCCTCCTCCCATTTAAGGCCAAGTTCACCCACACTGTGATCCACCACCTCCTCTTTGTCAGGAGCCTTACAATACCGACCATCCTGCCTCTCACTCACGTCTGCAAACCCACCCTCTCATGTGCTCACTTTTCTGTAAACACGTTTCTCCTCCTGTTGAAGGAAACAGAACCACTCATCCAACTTCTCCCTCTTTGGCCATGTCCTCTCTCCTCCCCGCACAGCCAGACTTCCTGAGAGCTTTGAAACTTGTCTCCGTTCCTTCTCTCTCTCACTTTGCATTCTCTTCCACTGCTTTATTCTGGCTGCTAGGCTCATCAGAGCTCTCAGAGGGCCACCAGAGACCCGGAAACCCCCTTGATCTCTCCCCACCCATCACGGCCCATCATCAATCCTTTGCATTTTCCTCCTAACAGCTCTTGACTCCATCTCCACTGCCACCCTTGTCTAATCAGCTGTCCAGCTGGCACTGACTGTGGCAGCTGCTTCCTTCCCTCCAGCCCCTGCTCCCCCCACAGTCAGAGCAGGCAGGATTTCGCAATGCAAACCTGCCCAGCTCTCCTCCACCCCCTTAAAACCTTCCAGTGGTTTCTCACTGCCCACAAGATACAGGGTAAAAACAGAAGGCCCTGCATGGTCTGGCCCTGGCCCTCTCAGAGTCCAAACACTTTGCATTATGCTCCTCTCACCCTTCTTGGGGGCAGTTTGGCCTGCCAGGCTCTCTGACCTTTTTTCCTTGCTAGCCTCCCTCCTACCACAGGGTCTTTGCACATGCTGTTTCCTTTACCTGGAAGAATCTGCCCTAATTAACTCCTCTAGCAAATTTTAGCTCCTAGGTAGTTTGCTGAGGGAAGCTTTTCTGGAACTCTTGGACTTAAATTCGCCTGTTACTGTCATCACAGCCCTAGTCTCTCTTCCACTTAAAACAGTAATCCTCTTTAGAGTCCAAGACCCATGAAAGCAGGCAAAATGCCTATTTTTAACCGACACTGTTTCTTCAACATCTAGAACTTGCAGGTCCTTAATGAACCAATATGCCTTGACAACAGAGCTTATGTGCTGGGCCTCCCATGTCCCAGTTCATCCTCACCACCTTCTGAGTGAGGTGTTCTTGTCACTTTCTGGCCAGAGGAAGAGACACAGGCCTGTAGGGCCCCAGCTGTGGTGCTGGGCTTTTGGCCTCCCTGCCTCCCACCCCCACATCACACCATTTGGTCTATATGACACGTCTCCTGTTCAAAAGTACACGGTGTTCCCATCCAGGCCCTCCACTCCGTACAGCTACCTGAGCACAGGTGGGCACTGAACCAAGGGGTCAGATTTGCTCTAATTTCGGCCATGATGATTAATTTTCTTGAATTTGGCTGACTTTGGACTCAACAGAACTTTACTGTTAAACTTCACTGTTAAAATGGTCATTAGAGAATCAGAGAGGATCCTTCACTGATGGCCTCAGAGATAGTCCAGTTAGCAGCACAGGGTCACAGTTTAGGCACCAACACCACTGGAAACCGAGCTGAACACCCACTCAAGGAGGTTTTATGTTCCTTTTAAGTAAACACATATACACACTCACCAGTGAGCTTATCTCGAACCCTGTTAATAATTTGAATAGCTTTCTTATTTAGGGCCTCTGGTTTCACCAAACCATCTCCAACTGGAATAAACAAAAGCAGAAATAATAGTAAGACTGGATCATCATAACAGGTTCAATGCACACCCCTGTTTTTCTCAAATATTCACTTTTGTTAAGTGTGGAGCAATTCTTCCTCTTTGTTTATCTTTGTCCTCAGAATATAATGAGAAATTCATGGGACCTTTGCTGCTCAAAGGCAGTTCTGTTGCTTCCTCTTACTGACCCTCCTCCTTGTGTTCACAGCTGCTCTTTTCTTAATGAGCTAGCTGATGCAATTCCTCAGAGGCTGGACTTACTGAAAGAATGAATAGATTCTGGCACTGTGGTCCCCGTTTTCTTATGGGCTGGTTCCCCAAGTTCCACACCATCCAAAATTTCTAGGAGGAAAAAAAATCAGAAAATTCAAACACCAAGAAGCCACTATTCCAAGTTATTAGCTCTAATTCTTCATGTACGATCTCCCTTTTAACACTGTCCCACCTGTCTCAGAGGAGAAAGGAAATAGGAAGTGTTATGCTCTTTATGAATTTAACATTTTTTAGGGAGTTCCTGGGTTGTCCAGAGGTTAGGACTCAACACTTTCACTGCTGTGGCTTGGGTTCAATCCCCGGTCAGGGAACTGATCCTGCGAACTGCATGGCACAACTCCCTCACCCCCTCAAAGAAAGATTTGAAATCTGCATGAAAACCTACAGCATTAATAAAACAGAACAGACATACAGAATAGGCTCACAGGTCAAAGATCTGGCCACAAAATTTGGTTGGCTGGACCCAAACTGGTCATAACATAAAGAAAACTAGCTTTCAAAGGATCACACACGTGACTGAAATGTTATTCCTTGGAGGAATTTATACATCAACTCTGGGGAGAAGTCCACAGGCTTTAGGCTCACCCTCTGCTGACTGTGGCCTTCAGGAGAGGCATCTACAATCAGAACTCTAAAGCTATTTATACACTGCCCTGGGACATGACAGGTCTTCAAAGAGAAGCTAGTGATGATAATACTTTAATTAATGAGTCCTTGGAACTTAACTTTTGAGGCACATACAAGCAACCAGGCCTACCACCACTGGTGCCATCAGCACAAGCTGTCCTAACTCCCCTTGGTATGTCACAGGCGGCACATGGGAGTCACCCAATAATGTATTAACAAGGCAGACCCTGAGAGTTATACCAGTAAGTGTCACATAATCTGGGTGAGACCAGTCATCCGCATGAGGCCCCCAGACACTGTGGGTGATTCAGGGAATCCCAAGTCCTATCACAGTGTCCAGGGTAGAGTCCAAGCTATTCCTGGATGACATGGATCCAGGATGCCCATTTCCTGCCGAGAACACTCTCTTCCTTTCTACCCATCCAGATTCCACTCATCCAGTAAGGCTCAGCTTCAATTCTACCAGCCCACAGACTCCCTTAACCCTTGTGGTTCAGAGTGATACCTCCTTTCTAAGGCCTACCACCCCCTGGTTCCCAACCAAACCACATGGCAGCTGCCTACACTGCAGTGTGCCGCTCTATTATTCCATATACACTCTGGGATTCTGTGCTTCCTCAGAGCAGTCTCAGCATGTCACACTGTTTTCATACCTCTGAATACCATTTGGCCTAGTTGGTAACCAGTTGCAAATGTTGCCTAAGTATTTGGAGAGAATGTTTAACTGTTTTACATCCCAGTGGTATTTCCAAAATATGACTGTGTACGGTGTTGTTGAATGTGGGGGTCAAAGGGTTGGGTTAGGGTTAAGGGGCAAAGGGAAAAGGTAAATGTCTCAAACAGCTTGACTCTAAGACGTCTGAGAGCAGGGAATACACAGAGTCCGTTCTGGCTCTCAGAGGGGCGTCATCTTCTTATAACCCTGCTTTGTGGACCACATTCCTGGGAACAATGTTTCCTATGGTTTCCTAGCTGCTCAGGCAGCAGTGTGTGTACATTTCCGCTGCTCCCATCTTCCTACTCCTGAGCTATTCCCAAAGCTTTAGAATTAAGGTAACATAGTTAGTAATCATCCCAGACACCATTAAAGGGCATGCTAAAGACTGACTATATTCAGACATAATTTTTAAAAAAAAATTTTTTTTTTTTAAAATTTATTTGACTCTGCTGGGTCTTAGTTGCAGCACATGGAATCTTTGATCTTAATTGTGACATGTGGACTAGTTCCTGGGATCGAACCCAGGCCCCCTACATTGGGAGTGTGGAGTCTTACCCACTGGACCACCAGGGAAGTCCAATTCAGATATACTTTTAACTGATTGTGTTTTTACATATAGGTTAAGATTGGATAGTGTGATCAAAATTTCTGAGCTCTAGGTACCCACTTCTTCCTGAGAGTCATTAAATAAAAAATACATTAGATGCTTATTACTTAAGTCATGCCTTCTAAAGGCAGTGACAAGGCTTGCCCCATTCTAGAAATACCCTGAACAAAAGGAGGACAGAGTCTGCAGCACTCACCTACTGACTGGCCAGCAGAGTAGGAATCTGTCCTTGTCCGTGATCGCTTGTTACCTTTGGTATTTGCTAGGGAAAGAAAGAAAAGGAGGGTTAAAAAGCACTTCAAACTGATTTGAAAAAAACTTGGCTGATATACTTTCCCTTAATCATAAAAATATAATTTTCCCAAAAGTCATAACTAAGAGAAAACAAAAAACATAACACTCAGGAGTAAATGGGTGGATGTTCACAATGAATCTGATCCTGAGGGGCATTTTATATGGCTGAGTGGGATTCAGATGATGTAAACTGGACAACAAGTGAGTGTGTGACAACTGCAGTGGAGAAGATGCCTCTGATTAGTAAATGCCTTCTGAGGAGGTCGGAATAAAGAGCAGACTAAGACACTGTTGAGACAGCACAACTGTTTGCAAATCCTGTAAAAATTCTGTCTGCTATTCAACATGAAACCTAAAAAAAGTCACCAGAGTACTTATTTATTCTGAAAAATGCTTTAATCAAGATCTAAACTGATGACCAGAGTTCTCTTAGTGAATAAAAATACTTGAAATTGATTTCCAGCCACCACAGCTGCCCTGTGGAAGAGTGGTGTGGCAGCTGAGTACTGGGTCTTGGGCTCTGTGTGTGAAGGGGGGCAGGACTGAACTGGCTACGCCCACTGTGGGAGGGGGTGGGCCCCAGCACCCTGGCTTTTGCTGAGACTCACTGTCCATCAGCCTCCAGTTCAGCAAGGGGTCATAGACGAAGGCTTCCAGCACAGCCATGACACTGTCCTTGTGCTCCCGAAGCACCTCCATCACGGTGTGGCACGTGATCCTGTAGTTGCCATCAAGGCCTGTGACCTGCGGATGGACCAGAGCTGCTCACCACGGAAGTCACCATGCTGGTCCCCGAAGGCCTTACCACCCAGCATCACCTCAGAGGGTGTGTCATCCCACTCAGAAAGATGATATGGCCATTACTGAGGGGCCAGGCTGGGAATGCCTCAGAGCAAAGGGTCAGGACTGTCATTCATATGAAACAAGGTCTGGCGTAAAGGTTGGGTAAGACTTTTAAAGACTGATCATTTCTAACAGGATGGAAAATACCAGGAGGATACGACTACAGCATAAGCGGGGCATTTGGGGAGCTGGAGATCTAACAAGGAAGGAAGTCTGTCCTTGGAGAGGGGATAGAACTGTACTGGTCCCACTTTAAAGCAGTTTGTTACCAACATCCACTCACCTCCATAGCATTGGTCAGCATTCTCGTTAGTCTAAATGGAATCTTCTCTGGGAATTTCTCTCTGGTCATAGCAACCTAAGGGTAATAAAGGGAAAACCCAGGTCCACTGGTCAGACTGTCTTCCTCAGCTGGAGCCAGGTGCAGGTAGGTGGCTTTCCTTTGCATCACCAGCACTGATTTCAATTAGAGCATAGAAAGGAAGCAGCCTGAGTCTAGTTTAGTGATGGAACTTACTGCTGGAATTTAAGACAACTAAAAATTTAAAAATAAAAAAAGAGAAGGTGGGGGAGTGGGGAGGGAAAGAGAGAAAAAAGGTAAGTGTGTATCATGCCCAGGCCTTCAACCAACATCTCCTTTTCTGAGTCCTGTTACGGCAAGAATCAAAAAGCACATACTTCATCTATTAGACTGATGTTCTATCACCTTGAGAGAAGAGTCAGGGGTAAGAATACGGCATTTGGGCTTTTAAGTTTGCCTAAGTGGTCGGAGTGGGGTAGAAGGTGGTCCTCTGGGTTCTGGAACATGTGCTTACCTCAAAGCAGTCCCCAAAGTCAATGTGCAGGATCTTTCCACTCAGCCGGTCCAGCATCAGGTTGGATGGGTGTCTGAGAAAAAAGAGAGAACAGCTCGGATGAACAGATCCCCAAGTCTGTGAGACTCTAGGCCAGGGGTTGGTAAATGACAGCACTCAGGCCAAAGCTAGCACTCCACTCCCAAATTCTGCAAATTATTTTTATTGGAACACAGTCATGCTCATTTGTTCATGCACTGTGTTGGGCTGCTTTTGTGCTACAGCAGCAGAGATGAGTACTTGTGATGGAGACTGTAAGGCCAGAGAAGACTGATATTTACTATCTGGCCCTTTACAGAAAAAGTTTGCTGACCCCTGCTCTGGGGCTCAAATGAGAATTGATCTGTGTGAATCACAAGTTGCCCCATGATACCAAGACAGTTTGTTTTCCCAAGGTCTTTGGTCACAGGATAAATGGTCATAGGTTTCTGGCAGTGCTGGCACCTCAGAGTGACAAGGCTCTTCGAGATGGGCTCTCATCTGCCTGAGTCCCTGAGCCCCTCCAGGCAGGAGCATCTGGGTATTCTGGACAGGTGATCTACTAAGTTTTTTAAAAACAGGAATTTATTATTTTTGTGGGATTAAATTTTTTTTTACTCTCAAATAAGTGCATGAGAATGACCCCAGAAGAAAAATTGTAGACATCAGAATATTATTATTTTTTAAAATTTCTGAACATTTCTAAATGACTTTTGCAGTCAGTACATTTGGATGAAATTTAATATGTAGAACTATCAGAGGGATCTACTTTGGTTGGTTTCAATTATAGAAATAGGATTACTTATCTTAGCATAGTGATGATTGATAAATGTTTATTGAATCAATAAAATCAACTGGATTTCATGTGGTTTTTAATACATTAAACCAACCTATAGAGAAAGTACCCTTGAAATATGGTTTTTCTTCTCTTTAGTTTGACATGCTGTTTTGATGGCATGGACAATAATAGGGGACTAAGGTTGATGCTGCAAAAAACGCCTAAAGTACGAAATATAAACATGTACCAAACAGTCATAAGGCTCACTGGAAAACAAAATGAAATCATCCAAAAAAACTATATAATGGAGAAAGAAGATTCAAAGAAACAAATTCACTCACCTATCACCCAGGCCCAAAATATACCCAACCATAGACATGACTGCTAAAGAGCGGGTATAATTGGTTCTTCGATCAAACCACACCTACAACACAGAAGCACATGTGAACTGAGGCTCTGAAAACTAACTGGTTTTCAACACAATTATACTCTAATCAGTTGTTTGCTTACAGTCTAACAATAACCAGTTAGAATGTATAAGGGAACAAAAATCATTCATAATTACAAATTTAATAAACTCTAAACAGAGTAAACTTAATTGGAAATGTGTAGAACTTAGATCACTAAGTAAATTAAACTTTGCTTAGAAATACAGAGACTAGAGTAAATGAAAATATCCATTTAAGGATATCCACTTAAGATTGAAAAGATGTAATATCCTTTTAGATTATTTAATACATTTAATGTAATTTCAATAAAAGTTCATTGGCACTTTCTTGGGAATCCTGACAAAATGATCCTAAAATTTACCTAGAAAAAAATTAAATGTAAATAACTAGTGAGAAAAGACTTGTATTAACAGTGGGATACTTGAGGATAAATAGAAAGATCAATGATATAGAAATTCTAGAAAGAAATTCAAGGGCATATAAGAACTTAGTATATAATAAAAGTTGACTCTGTTACAGTGGTGAGAGGATGGATTATTTGGTAATACTGTGTGTGTGTTAAGTCACTTCAGTAGTGTCCGACTCTTTGCGACCCCATGGACTGTAGCTCTCCAGGCTCCTCTGTCTGTGGGATTCTTCAGGCAAGAATACTAGAGAGGGTTGCCATGCCCTCCTTTAGGGGATCTTTCCGACACAGGGATCGAATATGTGTCTCTTACATCTCCTGTACTGGCAGGCAGGTTCTTCACCACTAGCACCACCTGGGAAGCCCCTGGTAATACTCACGTTGGTTAATCACCTTAAAAATAAAATCTATACCCTAACTTTAAATTCCAACTTGGGTTAAGGATTTAAGTGTAAAAACAAATCTTATAATTAGTACAAGAAAATCTTGAGGTGGAGAGAGCCTTTCTAACTATAAAGTCAGAGAAACTTTAAAGAAAGGATTAAAAAATCTATTAACTTCTAACATTTAAAAATGTACATCAAAACCAAAACAAAAACTTCAAACCTAGAAACATACTATTAAAAGAAATGGAAAAACCAGATAAATAGGAAATTAATAATATATATGAAAAAGATTTAACAGCCTTAATAAAATACTATTGTAAGCAATGGTTGAAACATGAAACTAACTACAGGTAGACTGCGTGGCTCAGCCATTCGGTTTCTGCTTTAAAAGACTACACATCACCCACAGCTAATCGTCACAGGCCACGTCCACCAGGGGCACAGGGGCAAACAAGCCATTCCTGGCGAGAGGGGAGGCTGGGGGCAGGGGCGCCATACCTCAGAGCTGGGGCTCTTTAGCCACAGCAGTTTGGCCAGGTCGTCCCCAGCTGTGTTGTTGACGGCGTGCTCAAACACCTCGACCTTCTGCATCAGAGTTAGGTGGTCATAGTCTGGAGCCATCTGCACCAAGACACAAGTGCTGTGAAAGAGGAACCCAAGACGAGCAACTCACAGCCTGGAAGAAACAAGGCTTTGAGGCCAGGCAGAGAGGGGCTCTGATTTCATCACTGCCACCGAAAGGAGAAGGGGAATAAGGAGAATCAGTGGCCACTCTAACCTGAGGACCACAGGAGGGGCCAGGGCAAAAGGGGCAGGCATCAGGCCTTGCCTCGGTACCAGCTTCAGCGTGAATGAGAGCACTGGGAGGTTCAAACACTTTTTTACTTTTCTCTCTCACACACCTACTGAACACTGCTTCCTTGCTTCCCCATTCAGCCAGTCAGCGCTCTGTGTACAGTGTTAGGATCAGCAGATGTATGTTGCCTGATGAATAATACCGTCCAGTCTCACGGAGGGTGATGAAAACCCAATTGCTAGGCTTTAGGATCCTTGTTTAATCTTAGAAAAGGTTATCTGCTTGAAGACTTATACCATTAATCCTTCGTCAATAGCTAATCCCCTTGAATAGACTTTTCAGTGATGGAACAAGGAAAACAAATTTGTACCAATTCCCGAACTGACTTGCGAGCTTCGCCCCCAAGACAGTGAAGGGTTGGGTCTGGCAGCCTCATCACATACCCGCAGCATGATGCGATGCTCGATGTTGAGAAGGATCTTCTTTTTCTCCCTGTAGTCCCGGATGAGGGCGTGCAGTGTGTCACAGTGGGGGACCCAGCCGATGAGGCCCGAGTTGGTTGATAATGGAATGACGGCGTACCTCTGGATGCTAAAGCCCACAGGAAAGCAGGGTCAATGAACAGAAAACAGAGCAGACCTTTGAGCCACCTGTGGCACATGCAAACTAGTTTTAATGCGCCTGTCCACACAAGGCTACTGTGGGGCGTGTGATGAGGGACGTGGTGTGAAGCATAAAGCCTAAAACACAATCGGGGTTGATGGTATGAAGGTACCACCAGTATTCCCAACCTGCCTAACAAACGCACTGCTTTGGGGAAACAATCCCATGATGACTTCTAAGCCTAAAATGACCTCCCCACTTAACATCCATGTTCTTAACAGAAAGAAGAGTGAGAGAAGCCTGAGGACAGGAAGGGCTTGTTAGGGCTGTCATTTCATTTGGCATAGAACACATCAAATTTGTGGAATCTCCCATCTAAAGACCATGAAATGTTCCTTTCTGAGTCCTCTGAAGGACTTCCCCTGAGAACATTCTGAAACCAACGGAGAGTCTTTCTCTTTGACATTTTGGCTACTGATGACCTCCTATCAGGTACAGAATCATTTACTTGGCAAAGGTAAGTGACGACCTGGAAGAGAAGTAAGAAATAACTAGATTTCTCTAGTTATCTAGGACCATCTCTATGGCATCCTGAATACCTGAGGTTTTTCCGAAGAGATGTCGGGTCATTGGCCAGAAGGGTGTTGACCAGGCCGAAGAGCTGCATTACCCGTTCATCCTGCCGCAGGTCCTCGTGGCCCTTCAGAAGGAAGACAAACTCATGCCCGTTGCTGCCTGTGGGGAGTGAAGCGGGGAGCAGTCAGCGAGGATCAGATGGTTTCCATCCTGTTGGCTGGGGGACCACTGCTGCACTCGCAGGTTGGCAGACACATACCATACCCAGTCACACTGTCCTGACAAATGGAAGAAATGTGCCCTAGAATGGGTGAAAAGAATGGCCTTCCTTTTGATGGTCCCCCAGTGAGATGTTTGAATCAACAGTAAGTAAAGTTTTTTAAAAAGCTCTGTCTTCAAGGGCCAGGAATGAGTCTGTACAGAGATGGGTCACTCTACATGTCACCTCCCCAACCCATTCTCTGTCCTGCTTTGACCTTAGAAGCCTGACTCCTAGAGACCACATCCCCTGGGCTCCCTGGTGTTTGGCCGATGGGGGCACTGGCAGGAGGTTAGAGGGTGGAAGAAGGAGAGGTCGGGGCACCTGCCCTTGACAACCAGCCAGGTTCCGGTTCTAGAAGTAGCTCTCTACTTTGGTCTGGACCATGGCGTCAGGGGATACCCTCTCTTTCCAGGTTATAGCCCTTGCTGGGCTCCATGCCCTCTAGGTCTGAAGGGTGGGGGTGATTAATTATACACTTCATACTTCTGGCCCTCTTAACTCAGCTGTGCCTCTGAAAACATTCCTTCGTTAAAGTCTCTTTAGTTAGAAGCTGCTGAAAGCTGACCAACACGCATGTTAGTATTAGAAGAGATCAGCCTACAGAGAGACAACCACCCGGGGACCAGCATTCGCCACTGCTGGTGAATAATCACGTTTAAGAAACACAAGCACCACCAAAGGCGCAAGAGGTCCAAGTACCAGCAGAACACTCAGGCCTTCAAAACCACCCTCCTGGCAGCACACCGCACTGTCAGAACTACTGCTTCACTAAGTTCACTTTACAAAACATCCCCGCAAAGAGAGGATGTGAAGTATAAAGAAGGACACTCCAGCCCAGGTGGCCCTCCTCGACGTGGCCTGTCACCTGCTGTGCTGCATCTGCAGCCTCTTTCTTCCTCATCGGCTCCCTGACCAGCCTCCTGCCAGACCCCCCCTCCACACTGTAGACCTGCACGGTTCCCTTCCACCTGCTCTGGGGTGGGGCTGATAGGCCTCACCTAAGGAAGCACAACAGGAGGAATCAACTAGAAGTCCCAGCGAGGATGTCCTCCACTTGACTCTCAATTCATGGGAGAAAGGTCAGCAGTGTGGACAGCAAGCAGTTGCGTCAGGATGGGAGGGGTCCCCTGGGCTGGGAGGGCGACTCGAGTACCAAAAGTGCACGAGGGGCCTTACCCATGAGCGTCAGCTTCCGGGGCCTCTGCTTGGATGTGATGACTTGCAGAGACGGCGCGATGGACTGAATGCGAATGATGGGCTGGTTGGGGTCGTAAGTTCCCGGCACAGCCAGTTCCAGATCCCGGCACATCAGAAGTTTGGGGGAGACGTACTGCAGCTCTAAGGATGTGAGCTGTGAATAGTTACCAGAGTTTAGCTTTCTGCCTTTCGGGAGGAACTGAAATGCTGTTTACGTATCTTCCAATGGATTGCTAGTAGCCATGACTTGTCCCAAAGTCTACAGGTAGAAGTGGAGCCAGGTGCTGTGGGCTTAGTGTCAGAATGTTCAGGCAGTGAATGACTGGTAACCCTGCTAGAACCATGAGATCCTACCTGAGGCAGCTGCTTGGAGATTCGTCTGAACACGTGGTAATAGAGGTCCCAGGCTTGGGTGAGGTCCTTGACGTTCCCTGATTTCATGTACTTCCTGCACCATTCCTGGGCCTCCATTAAATCTCGACCATACGCCTGAGAGGGGAAGCAGGAGAATGCGCAAGGTGTCACTTGTGTTGACTAAGCCCAACTCTTGAGTCCAGCAGGCAGCAGAACTGCTCGGGAGGGTACGCTGGCCAGACAGCACTGGCTGGGTTGCTAGGCAGCTTTCTAGTCCCGGAGCCCCACCCTCAGGATGGCTTCTCAGGTGAAGTGAGGTTGGAAGAGAGATGAGATGGCCTTGTGAGGAACCTCATGGTTTTCCAGTTAAAAGTTTCGGAAGGGTTCTTGTAACTTCATGACAAATGTTATTTCTGGTGTTTTATATCCTATGACCTCCCTCCATCAGAATACATTTTATTCAAGTCAGCAGAAAGGTTAGAGGGAAAGGAGTCCGCTAAGGACTTTGGGGTCCTGTCAGTTCACGTCATTTTTTATACCATACCTGGTTAAAGGATGTTTCCTTCAGTGTCTGGGGTCCCCGCTCCATCATGGCGTGCAGGGGCTCCAGCACCTCGAACATGCCTTTCACGTTCCTCTCCCCAAAGTATAAGCGAGACGCCTCTTCCAGGCCTTCGTGCCACATCTCATGCCAGAGGATGGCCACTCGGATCAGCTCCTCACTCACCTGGATCAAAAAAGGGAAGGAGGGACGTGCCCAGGGTGAGCTAAGCTCAGAAAGGCCCGTCTCGGAGAAATAGGAGGGACTCTTTCCGGCAGAGGGAGTACGCGGCCCCACCCTGAGGAAGGAAGACCGGCTCATTCGAGACCTCTGCTCGGTGGCTCGAGTCCGCCCGGACTCACCATCATGGCCTGCTGCACCAGGGTGTTGCTATGCTCGCACATGTTCTTCAGGATTTTGTTGGCTGCATTGTGCCGGGCTGTGGTGGTGGACTTGGAGGCCACTGTCAGTGGGTAGATGAGGGCCTGAAGCAAGCACAGAAGGAGTGTTTGCAAACGTGTAAAAGGAGGATGACAAGAGTATGGTGCTGACACTCATCCCCGTCTACCAGGCAGGGGCTGTGTGGCCTTGGGCGGAATTCTTTCTTTTCCAGAAGACCCTGGGCAGACCCTCCTGGGGCAGGACGGACTCTTGGCTCCCAGAGGCATTTGTGTCCCTAGAGCAGCTTTAGGAAAGGTTGATGGCCAAATCAAAGGTCAGCAGTTAGAAAACTGCCCAGGATCTCCACGCACCTGCGGGTGGTACCGACCGATGTCTGTGAGAAGCTGGTGGATAAGACGTCCCACCAGGGGCCTCGGCGTATCAATTCTTGCAATGAGCTGAGGTATAACCTGATATCAGAAAGACACAGTATGCAGCCTATGAGATGTGGAAACAACTCTAGTTATTCTTCTGAGCCATGAACAGCTCTTGCACGTGGTTTGTTAGATACTGTTGGGCGTGGAAATGATTCCCTCTCTTCAGTTCTCTAAAGGAACTGAAGAAAATATGGAGTCTTGACCTTGGGGTTGATCCACTGTATAGTGCCTGCTTCCTTGCTCCTTTCAACACTGCATGATTCCAAGAGAGACGAGGAGCAAGACCTGACCCATCCTCACCTGTAACCCAGTGCCCTCACCTGTGATCTAGTGTCCCCGCCTGTAACCCAGTGCCCCCGCCTGTAACGCAGCGTCCCCACCTGTAACGCAGCACCCTCACCTGTAACCCAGCGTCCCCACCTGTAACCCAGCGCCCCCGCCTGTAACGCAGCGCCCCCGCCTGTAACGCAGCGCCCCCGCCTGTAACCCAGCGCCCCCGCCTGTAACGCAGCGCCCCCGCCTGTAACCCAGCGTCCTCGCCTGTAACCCAGCGCCCCCGCCTGTAACCCAGCGTCCCCAACTATAATCCAGTGCCCTCACCTGTAACCAAGTGTCAATCTGGATTGCTTTCACCCCTTCCACTAAGGCTTCATTTACATCTGGCCAGTGACCATAATCAAACCATAAGGTGAGGACTCTGGGAAAGAAAAAGGAAAGTCATAGAAAATTTAATTTGCCAGGTTTTGCCTGTTCTCCCATCTTTAAGACTCTTTAGAAGAGCAGTACTGGCAGGGTCCCAGACCAGTGACTGCAGTGTGCTTGGTCTCAGGAGCCCTGGGGAGTAGGTGGTGGTGATGGCTGCCAGAGCCTTACTGGACACTGATCACCCCCAGGGAATGACCATTTCACTCCAGACAACAGAGAGGGATCCCCATCACACCAATTCACACATCTAAGAGATGAGTCCACAGGTAAGCTGTGCATGTGTAGGAAGAGTTGCCTCTAACACAGCAGCACTAGGAAACCTGGCACTTAGCCAGGAAACCCCAGATGCAGCGAGGCTGCGCACTGACAGCCTCTGGACTGACTGGCCCGCGCCATTTGTCTGGGCCTCTCAGAGTCACCTCCAAAAGCTGAGGGGATTCTAGCAACACTGAGAAAGAGCTGGGCTTCTTCTTCCTACGTAACAGGTTACACACCAGAGTCTTCAGGCACTGTTCCTTCCTCTTTGCGGATTTCACCCACATGAGTGAGGCCGTCAGCTGCGACTCTGGGATGTATTCATGGGGGGTGGGGAGGGAAAGAGGACTTTACAGGTGACTCCTGTGACCTGCCCCTGACATGGCCCACGAGGACTTCCCTTCCTGATACCTGAGTGTGTCCTGGAGGTTGTTGCCTCGTGACAAAGAGATGGAACGGAAGAAGCCCTGGACAGCAGGGACAGTGTACATCAAGAGGGTTTTGGACAAATCCTGTTGGAATACACGTATGTTAGTGACACTCCCACCTCAGCTTTCTCATCTGTAAAATGGGCAGAACAGCCCACTAAACAGCACATCTCCAAGAGTGGTTATGAGGATTAAATCAGTTAATGCACAAAAACCCTTTAGATCAGTACCTGACATGTAGCAAGCACCCAGTAACTACAAGGGTGCCTTAACTATTAATATCTTGGGCTAACAGTGGCTTCCTGGACAGGGCAGCAGAGGAGGTGGGGCTAAAGGCCCTGAACATGCTGACCTCTGGGCTTATCAGCTGCCCCAGAGCTTGAACCTGAACTGACTGCCCCAGGGGAGAGAAAAAAACAGACAGTGGATTCTGCTGGGCTCTGTGCTCAGAGCGGGCCCGCAGATGTGCAGGCCACACCCACACAGGTGCCGGGCATTAGGAGAATGAGCTCAGCCATGTGGGAAGCACGACAAGGACCTCATTCTTTAGCACAGCGGCTATGTCAAGTCCCCAAACGCAAATATACACACAGAAATACCATCTAAACAGTGCCAGATGGCAAGCCATGCTTTCTGGCTTCCTCTGGGGCTTCAGAGCAGAGCCTCAGGCTCCTGAAAGGCTAGCCAGGGCTCCATCCTCAAGGTGCCTGGTGCCCGGGTCAGTCCGCGACAGTGGGGGCGGGTACCTCGGTGACCTTCTTCTGCAGAGGAGACGGTGTAGGGCTGTTCTCGGTGCTCTCAGCCTCGCTCTCGCTGTTGCTGCCCTCGGTGCTGGTGGCAGTGGCGGTGGCCGTGGCCGCCGTGGTGGCAGCAGTGGCCGCATTAGTGATGTTGGCCCCGCTGGCGTGTCGCAGCTTCTTCTTCTCGTCGCGGGCTTGGTTCTGATGCTTGTAGTGGAGCACAGCCTCAAAGTTCATCACTGCCCATGCGTGCCAGGCCTGGGGGCAGGGTGGGAGGACAGACACGGGGGCTGTGACAAGAGCTGGGGCAGGAGGCTCGGGTATCAAGGGCCTCGAGGGGTGTGAGGCCACAGCTGAGGCTAAGCAAGGGCTGCCCTTTTTCCTCAGTGGTCAGTAAAGCGACCACTCACTTCACTTCAGCAGAACACTTGGGAATGGGGCGTTTCACTAAGTCCAATGTGATTCATTCATTCTGTGGTGCATCTGTTGTATCAGGGACTGCGGTGGGTGACGTAGGATGGGGGGGCATGTGAAGAGGAGCACGCCATGGGCCTTGACTCACGACCTCTTCATCTAGAGAAGAGGTCGCTCAAAGACCTGCAAATAGGCAGAATGGGATGGGGCAACGAGGGAGAGACAACAGGAACGCCAGGTGCAGGGCTGGGAAGGCTTCATGGAGGAGCGATTTGGGGCAGGTCTTGAGCCACGTTAGATGGATGAGGAGGGAATAGGAAGGCACAGCAAGGGTGTCCTATAAGAACAGAGATGAAGATGCAGGTGGGCAAGCAGCGTGGTTCACAGGAAAGACATGTGCTTGAAGCTTAGGACACATGCAGGAGGGTAGGGAATTCCCAACAAAGCTTTTAAAGATGGGTTAAGGGTCTTCCCTGAAGGTCTGGTGGTTAAGAAGCTGCCTGCCAATGCAGGGGACATAGGTTTAATCCCTGGTCTGCGAAGATCCCACATGCTGCAACTAAACCCGTGCACCACCACTACTGGGCCAGTGCTCTAGAGGCAGGGATCTGCAACTACTGAAGTCAATGCCCCACAGAGCCTGTGCTCCGCAACAAGAGAAGCCACTGCAACGAGGAGCCTGTGCACCACAACAGAGAGCAGCCCCCACCTGCTGCAATTAGAGAAAAACAAACAAGAACCAGCACAGCCAAAAACAAATAAGTACAGTTTAAAAAAAAAAAAAGATAGGTTAAGGGAATTCCCTAGTGGTCCAGTGATTAGGACTCGGTGCTTTCACTGCTAGGGCCTGAGTTCAGTCCCTGGTCAGGGAACTAAGATCCTACAAAGTGTGGCTCTGCCAAAAAAAAAAAAAAAAAAAGAAAGAGAGATGGGTTTGAAAGAGTCCTTTGGCAGCAGATACAAAACAGATTATGGAGGAGAGCAGAAGTTCAGAGAGTGAAGGTGGGGGTCTTAACCAGGCAGAGGACAGTGGGAAAGGGGGCACACAGGCCAGCCATGGAGGGCGGCGACTCACTGTTTGTCCCTCACACCTGGCTGAGGGCCTGTCAGAGATCAGTGGTCAGTGACTGCCACCCAGAGAAGCCTTTGGTGCTAACTACTCACACCTCTGAGGGTTTGAGCTGTAGTAATGCTTTGAGACAGCATTGCCTGGTGCACAAGGTATGAGGAAGAATTTTATTTGGGACCTTGTAAATTTGCAGTGATAGCAAGACATTAAATAATCCATTCATAGTTGGAACTTTCTGGATAACTGGTAAATTTCTTTGAATCCCTTGCTAAAAAGCTTGCTTTAACATAGAAGTGTCCATTTCCCCAGCTAAGCAGAGTAGATGAATCACAATCAACTTTTACTTGATGAATAACAATCCTACAATGACCCAGGCTCAGCTTTCCCATACCTTCATTTAATCCACAAATACCTGTATATGTACAGTGAGCTGGGGGTCACAGCAAACAAGACAGGAGTCCTACAGGCACGTGGGACTAACATGCACCACTGACGGGAGATGACAGCACAGACTCAACAGGCCCAGACTAAAGCCAGTTTTTTTTTTTCTCCTTTGATTTCTTTCTTTCAGAAAAGTTGAATGAAGGAGAGTAACCTGGTTAGGACACAGTTCTAATTTGTAAGGCTCTAACTGGTCAAGTGTTCACTGGACATATTCTTCCAGTCTTGGACTGAAGCTGTCCTAGAGATAATAATTACTGCTGCTTTCACAAAATGGGCATTTTTCAGATCAGACTGATACATGCTTAAAGCAGGCCAAGAATTTTACTGTAGATGTTTCTGGGGCCTTCAGATGTAGGTTTTGATCCCAGAAGGATTCATTCCCAGAGTATCAACAGGTTAAAGAGACACCGGAAAGGAGTGGATGACATCTGCCTCACAGATAGTCTAACCAGGCGGCCCCTCAGAAAAGATATAAAAAAAATATGAGAAAGCATGCTCTCACCAGAGGTGTGTACTTCCAAGATTTATTCCTCTACCAGTCAAGCTTTTATACATTTTCTAGTTTTCTTTATCTTCTTGAAAATTTCCTAAGATATAACAGGATGTTACTCAGAGCTTTCCAACAGAAACAGAAAGTTCAGTTCTTAGATGAGGAGCAGGCAGGGATGGAAACCATAAAGAAGCTGGGAAGGAACAGATGACCCAAGGGAAGATAAAGTTCCAGAGACTACAAGGGAAGATAAAGTTCCAGAGACTAACTGTGTGTCCAGATGCTCTAGGAAAACGAGCTGCTAAGACTCTGTAAGACTGGAGAGGGTATGAAGAAAAGGGAACCTTCTTGTGCTGCTGGTGAGAATGTAAACTGATAGAACCACTAGGGAGAAGACTATGGTGGTTCCTTAAAAACTTAATAGAACTACCATAAGAACTACCACAGGACCCAGTAATCCCACGATTGGGCATATACCCTGAGAAAATCATAATTCAAAAAGAGATATGTACCTCAATGTTTACTGCAGCAATATTTACAATAGCCAAGACATGGAAACAATCTAAATGCTCATCGACAGATGAATGGATAAAGAGGATGTGGCACATATATACAACGGAATATTACTCAGCTATAAAAAGGAACAACATCGGGTCATATGTAAACATGTGAATGGACCCAGAGTCCATCACACAGAGTGAAGTAAGTCAGAAAAACACACTGCATGTTAACACATATATGTAGAATCTAGAAAAATGGTACAGATGAACCTATTTGCAGGGCAGGAAGAAAGACGTAGATGCAGAGAGTGGTCAGGAGGGCACAGGTGATTAGGGGAGGGTGGGACTAATTGGGAGACATACATACATACATACACTAGATACACACACTACGTGTATAAAACTGATAGCTAGTTAGTGGGCAGGGAGCTCAGCTCAGTTCTCTGTGATGACCTATAAGGGGAGGGGGTGAGAGGAGGTCCAACAGGAAGGGGATGTATGTACACACATAGCTGATTCACTTCAGTGTACACAGAAACTAATATAACACTGTGAAGCAACTATATTCCCATTAAAAAAAGAATAAAAAGACGACAACATCTCCACAGCCATGTACACACTCATGGTGTAATAATGCTTTTTCAAGTGAAAGAATCTCTCAATCTTTCTGTATCAGTTAGACCTCTGACTAGATCGTGGCACTCAAAGAATCAAACTCACGGTACCAGACCAGGCCACCGAGGCTCTGCAGTGATGCACGAGCACTGGCCGGCATCTGGAGGCAGCGGCGGGAAGCCCGGCTCACCCCCGTCTCCAGTTACCTTGTACCAGCTGCGGTCATGCTCCGTGGCAGCGCTGTAGTACTGTAGGACTTTGGGGATCGTGCTCTCGTTGATACCCTGTAGGTTCAGCTGCCACTCCCCAAGTTTCAGGAAACATCTGAAAACAGAGAAACAAACCCTGTGTTGCTCCCTCCTCAGAAGAGCCCTGCCGAGGATGACGACATCCCGGGAGCACAACGGCCTTCCTACGGTTGACTCCTAGTCTAGGGAGGCAACACGATTGAACCACCTGGATTTTCAGCCACCTGGAGGGAAACAGACAGAATTTGGGCACCAATTTTTTTTTTTTTTTGCACCAATTTTTTAAGGGATGGTTTCTTCTTGCTCTCTTTCAATGCTAACATAAACCAGGTAACTGGCATACTGAGGATGAATGGACCTGGCTTCCCCAAATTCATTTCGGTGAGTGGCAGCTGCTGACAGTAAATTTTCT
This sequence comes from Muntiacus reevesi, assembly GCF_963930625.1. Lineage (NCBI taxonomy): Eukaryota > Metazoa > Chordata > Mammalia > Artiodactyla > Cervidae > Muntiacus > Muntiacus reevesi. Next base: position 88,719,732 of record NC_089253.1, on the reverse strand, counting down.
TATTGATTGCTTTATGACTTCTCCCTTATTTTCTGGCTGTGCTACGCTACATGCAGGGATCTTAGTTCCTTCATCAGGAAAGGAACCCAAGGTCCCTGCAGTAGAAGCATGGAGTCTTGACCACCGGATTGCCAGCAACGTCCTCCTTCCTTCTTTCTATGATGAAATTAACAGCTAAAGTTCACTGATTGCTACTCTGTTCCAGGTACTGCTCCAAGTCCTTGACATTTTCTTTCCACTAATCCTCACACCATCCTGTTCCACCCTAGGGAAAAGGAACTCTTACTATCCCCTTTTTAGATAATGAGGAAACTGAGGCGCAGAGAGATTATCTAAAGTCACACATTAAACCAGCAGCATTTGAAAGTGAGGAGTCTTAACTCTGACGCTGGACACCAGGAGAACAACACACGGGTGCTCCTGGGCTATTGGATCCTGGGGAAATAAGTGGCAGAGACTGTGGAGCAGCATGATTCAACAGCTGCCTGGGCCCCTCCTGGAAAAGGTGAGAAAGATGCAAGCAACTGGCTGCTCTGGGAGCCCTGAACATGCACATGGGGCAGAGGCTGCTGATGGGGCAGGGCTTGGGTGTGATAGGCTTGACCGTAGGGAGCTCACCGGGCCATGAGCTTGTGCAGCTCCTGCTTGTGCTGCTGGTCCTCGGTGGCGATGGCGTGCTGGGCTTGCTGCTGCATGGTCTGAACAAAGTGCTGCATGTGCTGGAAGGCGTCAATCTGTAGTAGACACAGGCGCAGAGAGTCACTTGTCTGGCCCAACACCAGGGGAAAGGAACTGCCACTCACCCTCTCCCAAAGAACACCTCAGAGCATGGGGGTAGGACAGGGCGCCAGGGCATGATGGCGAGAGATGGCTGCATTTGTCAAGAGGATTCTTATTTTTTCAACTCAAGGAGTAACTCTCCTTGGCCAACTGCAATTACTAGTTTAACAAGCCTTAGAAAAGCTACTTGCCCAACTTCCCCAAATAACAATCCATATGAAGTAATCGGAAACCACTGCTTAATTCACTATCAATATATTGCCCTGGGGGAAATCAGACTTCTTGGGAGTTGTTTCAGGCTAGTGAACCCTTAGTATTTGTTTAAGACACTGTGTACCTTGGACACTAGCACAGGAAAAATTACAGTGTAAAAAATCTAATAGATCCGGGGACAAACCACAGTGGAAAAGAATATAAAAAACAGTGTGCCTGGTGTATATACACACACACGTCTAAATCACTGCCATATAGCAGAAATTATACAACCTTGTAAATCAACTATATTTCAATAAAATACATTAAAAAGATCTGATAGGACCTTCAGTACCCAAATAAGAACACAGAGATGGGATGAGGCCCCTCATACATCGAAATGGAGTGGGGAAGACACTAGCAAAGCCTTTGTTTGAACAGGTTGGCTAAGAAGCAAAGACTTCAGAGGGTCCTCAAGCAGTTCCATCTCTTTACATGATTTTATACAAAGTGAGCAGGAGGCATCTGGGTTAGTAACAGATAGTGGAACTAGGGAAGCCAGAGTCAGAGGTCTGGGAGTCAGTTACAAGCCGCTTGTATAAACCTGCCATGTCCACACGCACTAGCATCATGATAAATGGAGTCCAAACTCTTCAAAGGGCTTCAAGGATGAAGACAGACAGAGCACACAGACATGAGAAGCACAAATGGGAAAAACAGTGGAATCCAATCCATTGACACAGAGAGGGGAAATGGCATGGGACAGAAAATGAAAGAGAATGTGTGTTTTCTGCTACAGAAAAGGAGAGGAAAACCCAACACTTCAAATAAATAAGGTCAAAACGATCTCCTTATAAATTATATAAGTTTTTCTTTCTTTTTTAAAAGGGGAAACATGTTAGTAATGATAGCTCCGAAGGAAAATGAAATTCCCTTGCTTGGGGGCCAGAACCAACCTCAGATAATTTTAATATATAAGGAATTAATTAATTAATTGGCATCAAGAGACAGAGGGTTTCACCCAGAAGAAAAATGACATGTCAACAATTTACCAGGGAACTAATCCACGCATGAGGACAGGGCAGACACACACATGTTCTAACACTTAACAAGACACCTGTCTCCCTCACATCTGCCTTTAGTTTCATTCCTCACCATTGGCTTTGAAAAATGAATTATATTACCCTCCCACACCTGGGAAGTGGTAAGTATTCTTTCAGTTTTTCTTCTATGGGAACTATACTGACTAGACTTAAATCTGATTAGGAAGAGAAAAGAGAATTGACCTCTCATGACAAAGGTGGAGGATAACTCTGGGTCTTCCCTGGTGGCTCAGCTGATAAAGAATCTGCCTACAATGCAAAAGATGTGGGTTTGATCCCTGGTCTGGGAACATCCCACATGCTGCGAGCAACTAGGCCCACACACAAGAACTACTCGGCCTGTGCTCCAGAGCCTGGGAGCTGCAACTACTGAGTCCACACACCACAGCTACTGAAGCCGGTGAGTCCTAGAACCTGTGCTCTGCAATATGAGAAACACTGCAAAGAGAACCTTGCACAATGAAGAGTGGCCCTTACATGCTGAAACTAGAAAAAAGCCCATGCAGGAACAAAGACCCAGAACAGCCATAAATAAGTAAATAATTATTAAAAAAACAAGTTAAAAAACCTTTTCTCCATCTCTAGGAAATGAGGAGGGGGAAAAATGATTCTTTCTCTCTTACAGATAGGTCACTCACTTGGAGGACAGGGCTTCTCTTAGGCTGAGTGTAAGCTGGGCAGACTCTTCTGGCTCTTGACTGCCTGGGAGCTTGTGGGCAAGAACTAGGTTCTTGGCTTAGTGATGTTTCACAGAAGGAACCAGACTGTCTCTAGATTCTGTGAACTGTCTCTTCTAAAAGAACACTGGCCATACACCTACTGCCTGATGTTTTCCTGCAGAAGGGGACCTGCTTTTCCCCATGTCCACCTGACTGAGGCAGTCCTTATTTACAGAGGAAGAACATAACACTCAGAGAAGTAAAGTGGCTTGTTCAACGGCACAGTTAGTATTAATAGTCAGTCTTCTTAGGGTAGCTCCTGAACTCTTATGAAGATGTGGCATCTCTAGCTCCAGGCTTGAAGTTCAAGAACCTACCTAATTTTAAATTGATTTCTAAATCTTTAATCCATGTGGTTTTGTGGTCTGCCTCCAAAATGTGGGCTCTTAAGAAAAGGCCATAATCTGTGAAGTTGGGCTGTAGTCCTATGTTGAAAGAAGCCACTCCGTGGTTGAGATATTAGCCAAGATACTCCTTATGCCTGCCTTCGGCAAGACATTCAAAGACTTGGAGGCTACACATAGGAAGGAAACCAGACTACATTCAGATCCAACACCTTCTGTTTTTCTCATTTGCCTGGAGGAAGAGCAGGCTTTGAATCAGAAGTGCTCTGGCTTGGGAGATGCACTAAACAGAGACTAAACAAACATGCCCTCCCAAACAACAAAAGAGAAAAACCTTAAACTGCACATTTGGAGAAGGACACTTGGGCCATTCCTTTTGAAGTATGCCCCAAAGACCCAGGACCCAGGTGCACGGCTGTGGCTCCCACCCTGGGGGGCATTCCGAGTCACAGAACCCAGCACCCACAGAAGAGGTCAACTCCCAGCCACAGTCCAAGGATCTCCCAAGTGAGCCTTTAGCCCAGACTTGACTGCTCTTCTCTCACATCTCCCACAGCCATGGCTTCAGTGGCTGCTGTGTGTTCCTTCCTCACCTCAGGGACACTGTGGGCACAAGAGGGAGAAGACAGCTGGGACTCCCTCCTGTTTCCTTAGGAGGACGACGATGAGCCAAAGCAGGTGCTGACGGTGCCTCCAGGACCTACTTTGGGTCAATCACCACCATCAGCCAGGGAGATTGTTTTTTAAAACAAAATAGAAAAAAATCCCACCAGAAGTCACATCTATTTCCCAAGGACCTGTCTGTAAATAAAGTCAGAGGAATACCACACTGGCTTCAAGATGACTTTCCCCACTGTTTCTAGCATTATACCCTGGGTGTTGCTGCTTGTGAATCCAAACTGATGAGAGGAGAGGAGACAAGAAGTCTGAAAAACCAAGTTGGTCTTACGAAAGCTTCAGTCTGTGTTTTCATAAACACACTGCTTTTTTGGGTACTTCTCTTAGGAAAAAAACAAAACACAACCCAGAAACTGTGCTTTTTCTGTTGCAGCACAGTCTAGCTGCTCATAAAAAGAACTGTGATTACATGCATTGGTTTGATCCATGAGTATACATGCATCTTCTCAAATGTGATTCACTTTTTGAAATCTGGCCAAATAGCCTCCCCACAGAAGCGAACTCCCTGACATGGCGGTTTGGACACTGTCTCCTTTCTGGCCTGGAGAAGGCAGTGAGAAGCAGACTAGGCGAGTGTTCTAGAGAAATGTGGTCTACTGCTGCAGTCAGGTACAGACCTTGCGGGCACTCTTCCACATATTTTTCATGTAGGCGTAGGTCACCTGGGGGTGAACTGTTGGCAGAGGATGGTCAAGTTGCCGCGATGGATCAACTCCCAGGAGCAGCACTAAGGTTTTGTGAGCAAGCGCCTTCAAGACAAGAGGTCAGGTTAGACACAGAACTGGACCAGAAGCAGCGTTCCCTCCTCAGCCCCCACCCCACCGAGGGGGCAGGACACTCACCAGCCTGCCACTCTTGCCACACAGGCTTGCGTACTTGAGCCAGGTCCTCATGTCCTCGTGAGGGCTGACGACTAGTGACCGCACCATGAGGATTTTCTGCCAGTCCTCCACGATACGCTGGCAGCCCTGGAATGTTCAGAAGTGAGGATTAGATATATGCTCAGCTGTATCTTATACCCGCTCACAGGTAACAGTGAAACCAACCCCGAAACAAAAAAAAGATTCATTTTTATAATCTCATGTTTCTCAAGAAAAGGGTACTGTGAGTGAATGCCTCTTAGGAACTTTTCAAAATTCGAGAAGCTACAGAGCAAGGCCTCTGGAGCCTGAATCATGGCCCATTCACTTACTACTTATTGTGACTCTAGATAAGTTACTTAACCTCTCTGTGACTGATCTGTAAAATGGGATCAAAATGGTACCAACTTCATGGGGCTATGGTGAAGTTTAAATGAACTAAATTATTTAAATTTCTTTTCTGGATTGTAAATAATGTATTTTTAACTTTTTTTGCTTCAGTCTTTCTGGTTGAAGATGACTATCACTGACAAAAATTATGGATGGAGCATGCTTTTTGGAGAATGCTCCAAAAAGATGAAGCATTCAAAATTTTAAAAACTACTTAAGTATAAAAAAAAGTTTAAATAAAGTTTCAACTGATGTTATTTGTAAGTTGGTGGCGTTTATATTCCTGAAGTTATTAGAGCCTAAACTTGCACTCAGATCTTGGCCTTGTCTTTCCTCTTCATTTTTTTTTTTTAAAATATCTCAGATCAAAAACCATACACAGAAGGGAAAAGACCTCATTCATTCACACGTATAAATTCTTTTAAATTAAAAAGTTAACTAATCACTATCAAAGGGCCAAGTTAATTTTATATCAAAAGATTGTTGAGAACACAGTGAGCCTCTCCTCCTCCATCTTCCTGATAAGAAATCAGATGCAGAGACGAACACCAGGGGAACGGGTTTCTGAGATCTAGCAATTCATCAGAGAATTCCATGAAACCAAACAAGCTGTCTTCCATGGAGGTAGGTCTAAAAGTCTAGCAACAATGGTTGAAGACTTTAAAATAACTTTTTAAAAATAATTTTTATTTATTTATTTCTGGCTGTGCTGGGTCTTCGTTGCTGTGCAGGCTTTTCTCTAGTTGCAGTGGGCAGGGGCTACTCTTCATTGCAATGGCTTCTCTTGTTGTGAAGTATGGGCTCAAGGGCAAGCAGGCCTTAGTAGTTGTGACATGGGGACTCCACAGTTGTGGTTCCCAGCTGAATAGTTGCAGCAAATGGGTTTAATTGCTCCACAGCATGTGGGATCTTCCCAGACCAGGGATTGAACCTGTCTCCTGCATTGGCAGGCAGATTCTTTACCACTGAGCCACCAAGGAAGTCCGGTTACAGGCTTTTAAACATGACAGGACACAGTCTGAGTCTGAAAAAAGAACCCAAGGCAAGGAAAGAACCCAACGCAAGTAAGGCTGACCTCTCATACTGTCCCATGGGAGCTACCGGCTGGGGAGTTCAGCTGAATGGATCACAAAATGGCAGTCTTCCAGCCTAAGCAGTTGGTTGAGTGTTCAGACAGCAACCCATCCACAAGAGCCAAATTACTACCACAAAGTTAACACTGTATTTTTAGCCTTTGGACCATCATCTTTCATCCATTAACAACAATGATTTGGAAAGTTAGAAAAACAGAACAAAGTACACTGAGTGACTGTTCTGGTGACTTCTCATCTGCCAGCTTCTTCCACAAGCTGAAATCCCTTGGCTCTGGAAAGCAAAAAGTGTCTTGTGTCTCAAGGTAGGAAGGTCACGAAGGCCTAAGATGATGATGGTATCATGGACACAGTAAAGTCAAACATGGGTCTCCCCTCTCTGAGACTCGTCTAGTCCACCCCCTTCCAAGTCTCTGTCTGGCCAAAGTCCCACTTGTTAGAAGGGCAGAAGATTCATCAGATCTCTGATTTGGAAACTCTTCACCCCATTACAGGCACTAAAAAAAAAAACAAAAACGAGGGTGTGGACAAGCGGGAAATTCTGGCTTTGTGGAATTCTCTTCTGGGGTTCAGTAGTCAATTTTCCACCAAAACATTCACTGGACATTTCATAATTGCTAATAAAACATGGGAAGGAACTGCATGTGCTCATTTCAGAGCATAAATGACTATGCTCATGGGCGAGCCTCTGCCCCACTCCTTTTCTTTCCAGAGGAATGTGCCTGGAACTCCACAGACAGGAATGCAACTTGGAGTCAGAAGGCTCTGTCACAGCCTGCTGAAAAGCTGGAAGCACAAACCTCGACTGGTCTGGGGACACAATTTGGAATTAACTGTGGATTGGATCAAGAGGAAACCACTGACAATCGAGGGGCGTTGATTATGATGAGCAGGGGGACAAGTGGCTTCTGGAGCAGTGAAGGCTTTGCCAATGAACTTCCCCTTCTGTCTCCTCAGGGGACAGGAGAACTATCCTTTCTAAGAACACTTGAGACTCCTGACTCCCGGGTTGGGAACTGACAGCTCCTCATGCTAAAATGATCAGAATGTACAATGTGAATACTAATGGAGAATTTGGACTAGTCTCTTGATGAGGGGAAACTTCAGTGGAAAAAAGTTTGCAGAGATTATGGCATGACTAAGACCTGAGGAACTGTAAACCGAAGTCAGTAAATGAAAACATCAGGCCTCCCCACTGAAAGGGCTAGATGATGGTGGCCAGCAAGCGGATTTAAAGCAGTGGGTCTCAGCATCAGCCACATCCTGGAATTATCTGGGAAGGCTGGAAAGATACCGATCCTGGGTCTATCCCCAGGACTTTTGTTGATTTGGTCTGATGTGGCCTAGGTATTTCAATTTTTAAAAGCTCTCCAGGTCATTCTGGGTCTTTCAGGTGGTGCAAGTGAACCCGACTACCAATTCAGGAGACTTAATAAGAGACCTGGGTGCAATCCCTGGGTGGGGAAGATCCCCTGGAGGAGGGCATGGCAACCTATTCCAGTATTCTTGCTTGGAGAATCCCATGGACAGAGGAGCCTGGAGGGCTATGGTCCATAGGGTTGAAAAGAGTTGGACATGACTGAAATAACTTAGCACGTAATACCAGGTCATTCTATCACGTAGCTGAAGTTGAGAACCACTGATTTTGAGGTCAAGATTCTCAGCTGGCTGGCCATAGTGTCACTTATTTAGAATATTTTCCTTTTAAGAATTTCCTGGTGGTCCAGTTAGATTAGGACTCCATGCTTCCACTGCAGGGGGCATGGGTTCGATCTCTGGTTGGGGAACTAACAAGCTGCAAGGTGCAGGGCATGGACAAAAAAAAAGATTATTTTCTTTTATCCCCCGAGAAGGGTAAAATGAGGCTGGAAAAGTGGTCATTCTCTCACAGCTAAAGGCTCAGGTGAAAAGCCTGTGGGTGTTATGCTCTGAATGCACACCAGGCCTCAGTGAGGAGGCAGGGAGCGGATGCCAGCAGGGGACGGAGGAGTGGGGAGGGTGGCACAGGGCTTTCCACCAGGCTCACCTGCAGTCTCTCCCACCAGATCTGGCGGATGATCTCCCGTCGCTCAGGGACAAGTTTGTACTGAATAACCTCCTCCAGCTCGGACAGCATGTGGCAAGAAACCATGGCCTGATGGAAGCAAATCACATTCCAACTTAATACAGCATGAACAATCTGAAAGCCAGGCTTCATTTCAGTCATTCCTTCTGGTCCCATAGGCACACTCCCAGCAGCCTGTGTGTCCTCATGAGCCCACTCTGCAAAAAGGACTGAACTGAGCCGGAAACCTGGCACTGCGCAGGCGGTCCACACTCACCCCATAGGCCCGGCTGTAGCTCTCTCCTGCCATTGCCGTTAACTCCGCGTCCAGTAGGTCCCGGGCTTTGTCGATGCACTGGAAGAGAACGAGAGAAGGACAGGAATGGAGCTACAGGCTTGGGAGCTGAGGGGAACACCTGTGACTTTTGGGCTTCCCCGCCAGACTCACAAATTCCCTGTCTCACTGAAATCCCAGTGATGAAGAGAAAAGCTCACTGAAGAAGGGAGGAAACCTTTTACCTGATTTGAAAGCCCAGATAAAAGCATTCTGTTTTCTCAGAAAAGACAGAAATGTATGGCAGCCAAAAGTTCACCGTCTTAGAGCTTGGGTGACAAAGGAAGGGAGATGTGTGCTTAGAAACAGAATCACTGTGCTCTCGCATCTCAAGAGGAGAGCCTGTGGACCAATCTGCTTTCAACTTCTCCTTGCTGGGCATGTTGGTAAGAACAGACCGTGAAAGCACTCAAATGGCCCACCTGCTTTTAAGCACCTTGTCCTCCTAAGAGAGGGTCTCTGAAACTGGCAGAAAAATGCCCGATTGTCTCCATGTAAATGGGAGCTTTTGTGTCTGAAACGTGAATGGCCCAGGGCTCAGCTTTCACATCGTGTAACCCAGAGCTCACAGGACTGCAGTCTGAGGCTTCTCTGTTTCATCAGTTAAAACCCCAGCATGGCGAGCTCTTCCTTTCTTGAACGTTTCAGGTTAATGACTATGTGCCCGTCCTGAAGCGCTCAGGTCATTCACCCAAGCACCTCACCTAAGACAGTCTGGTGCCCGACAGGGTGGGTGTGATCACCTCATTATTTTAGTCTGCCAGACAGCAGAGGATTTCCAAATAAAGTGCTGGCTTCCCTAGAAGGTGACCAGTGTGTGACATGCCTTCACAGCCAGAGAGGTGGGATATCTGCCTCAAGGGGCGCGCTGCTCTCTGAATCCTCCTTTAGCGGACAGTTTCTCTCCACCATAGGGAACACTAAAGCAACATGGTAAAAAGGAGGCCACGATGACCCAAGAAGCCAACTCCAAAAGCAATCTACATGGTAACTTCCAGAACAGGTGTCCTTCTCAGAGCAGAAAGTGGCTGACATGCTAGGAGTTGTCTTCTCACTGAGTCTTAGGCTCCTAAGCCATTGTAGCGAGCCCACAGAGTCAAACGCCAGAGCCTGTTTACACAGGTGCCCTCTCCCTAGGAGCTGATTGGGCACCCGTGATTATCATTTCATGCTGGAAGGTTCTGGTTACACGTAGATTTTTACCTGTTGTGCCAAGGAGAAGAGGTCCTGATGCAGCGCCAGCACGGCTCTATAAAATGCCCCGTCGTGGGTGTCCCGAGGGATCATACAGGTGTACTCTTCCATGCTGTCCCACTGACCTACATGTGCACACACACACACATACACAGAGAAAACATCAGAGTGGTCAGCTTGCTGGGCTAAAGGCAATATATCAAATAGGCCTTGTCACTGTTACTTGCATTTAGCTTGGGGTTCAAATAAGACAATCTTGAGGCTGATGTATCATAATCCTGCAGAGAGCCTCTATACTCTGTGAGGCTGAACAAGCCAATTTAACAATGGCATAGCTGTCATCCAAACACAGGCCTTCATGGCTGCCCCTGGGAGTTAGTTTCATGAGAGATGGAAGGAGCCACGTGAGTATGCGCCCATAAGTCAGGAGGGGGAGTGTAGCACCTCATTAACCTAGAGAACTTGCCTGGGACTCTCTCAGTGAGACCAAGAACCTTTCCCCTACCAGTGAAGCATCTCACAGTTCAGTGATACCTTGGAAATTACATTTTCCCGCAAACAACTGATATGGGCCATTATCTGGACAGGAGACAGGATGAGACAGTTTACTCGTCTCATGCTGGCAGCACCTCTGCCTCAAAAGGAGGCAATAAATATTTTAGGAGGCTTTGTTACAACAGAAAGATGGGCTAGGTCATAGCACAGTTGTCTTGTATCACGGCAGGCTAGGGAAATGGTGGCATGTGGGAACAGATATTCGCTTCCCCTGGTGGGGTGAGCATGTCTCAAATGCCAGGATTTCTAAGACCATCTGCAGAAAAGACAGTGGCTTCATTAGTTGCACGCTGCAGGGCCCCTGATTTTATGAGGCCTTTCCCTGCCTTTCACTCCAGACCATCGGTGCATCCATTCTCTGTGCCTCTGGGCAAAAGTGAATAACAAACAGTGACTCCTCAGGAAGCAATTCATTTCTGAAAAATGTTCTGGATCCAGCTCAGAGCTCATGAAAGGAGAGGATGTGAGCTCTGTGACTCAGAGGGTGGGGATGGAGGCGGACGTTATGTAACCTTCCTCTGGACTCCACAGGTGCAGCTTCCACCTGGGACACCCATGGATCCTCCCTCTCTTGCCAAGAGCACTTCTGGGACAGACATGGGCAATCCTCTCTGCTGGGGGCCGAGATCAGAATATGACACTTTTCTGTGAGGATTAAAAGGAAATCGCTGCTTGAACACTCAGGGAGTGAGGAAGGTGGGTGAATATTGGGCAGCAAGGAGGAGAAGAGAGAAAACAAGACTATCAGCATGTCTGTAACTGCTGGAGGAGGTGAACAGCATATAAGGACTCACTGTACTATTTACTTTTATCATCGCTGGGAAAGTTCTACAATAAAATTAAGAAATCAAGGAGATAGACAGCTGACTTCTTTCATTACTCCTGTGGGGTAAAAACATGCTGGTAGAACTCTAGCAATCATACTGGATCATGACACAGAGGCCCTAGGCAAAGCAGAAATGCAGAAAAAGGCTAATGACAATGGAGCCAGAATACAAACTTCACTAAGTGAAGTGTTGATGCTGGCACACAGTTTCCCCTGGCTTCCCTGTGAAGAGAGATTTTTATGCATGTCTATCAAGTTAGGCAAAGCCATGAGATAGGACAGACAGACGAGGCAGAAGTGGACATGAATGGCTTCATGCTTCTGTAGACCTGACACTCTGCCTGTAGCCACAGTGCCTTGCTACTCAGAGGCGAGCCCCCAGCCTCACTGTCCTCCCCATGACTGGGTGCCTGGCAGGGCAGCCTTACCTAAACCCCATGCAGCTGCAGCAGCCATGCGGGCCATCTTGGCTTGGGTCTCATCATTAACCAGAGTCCATTTTTCGCAGCACTGCTGGTGAAGCTGCCCCCTGAAGGAAAAGAATTATACAGTCGGGTTAACCGAAATCACCTCCATGACCTGCCCCATCTTTCTCTCAAGCCCCTTGGGTTAGCTGGGGGGTTGCAGAAGAACTGGATGATAGGGGCCTGCCTTCAACAGGGAGCCTTTAAAGAAAAAGTGCTTTCACGATATAACTGAGAAGTGTCTGGTGATTTGTCATTTCTATGGCCTGGTGGCTCAGAATTTTCCCGAGAATGAGTTTATCTAAGAGAAGGACTGTGTCTAACTCGATGTGATGTGAAATGTCCTAAACATCTGGCCCTCTTCATAAATATTAAATAACTTCTCTCCTATGCCAATGAACTCTGGGCTCTTTCCCTTTGGCAGGCCTATAGAGAAAGCAATCAGAAGAGACACATCTGGACATTCACTTTGGGCTCAAAGCTATAGGGACAATTGGCTCTTATAAGTATTATACAAATGGCTGCAGTCTGAAATGAAATTCAAATGAAATCAATCTGTGCAGAGGAAGAAGGCTCTACAACAGTCACATCCATCAGAAATCCAGATGCTGCTTACTCTCGGAATTTTGTACAATGACCCTGAGTGTAGGTGTCACTAGGAGACACCGAGATGCATTCGATACCCAGAGCAGAACCCCTCAAGAAGAGACATTCTGTTGGCAGTTATGTGGCACTTCTAAGTAAAAGGAAACAAAACTGCTTCTGTGGAAATACAAGCTCCTGCATTCATGTGAGCTTCAAGACTCAGCTAGGAGACTCCTCAATCTCTCCTGCTTTCGGAAAGAGACAGTGCAGGATATTTTAGCTTGGTATTGGGATTGGAGTCAAGAGAAAAGGTACAAGCTCCAAGTGGCCCAGCTCAAAATCCTTGTGGGACATGAGTGCACTGTAAGGTGACTTGGGGGACCGTGAGTAGGGAGGAGATAAAGATGCTGAAGGGACCCAGGCTGAGCTCCCCGAGAAGCTGACTGGTGACCACATCCAGGAGAACTGCTCGGGGCCGCTATCCAGCATCGCGGCCTGGCAGTCATCACCTTCCACTGTCTCTCTGGCACATAATGAAGACAGTGAGGGACACGAGCATTCTACCTTAATACACGGCCAAGATAAAAAAAAGGAGGAGGCGGGCAGCCGTCCTGCCCCGTGGACTTACTGAAGCTCAGTGATAGCAGCTGTATGACCTCAGTGCTGGTTTCCTGCCACCTAAACCTAGAAACCTTCACTCTGGGTCCTGCTGGAGGTTCTCCTAGAGTGGCAGCTCTTCCCGCAGAAAACTTAGGTTTGATGCCTGGATTGGGAAGATCTCCTGGAGAAGGAAATGCCAACCCACTCCAGTATTCTCCCCTAGGAAACCCCATAGACACAGGAGACCGGGAGGCTACATTCCATGGGGTCGTAAAGAGTCAGACACGACTGAGTGACTAAACAAGAAGTTTCTAGATGATACAGATGTGACCCAAGGGCCACCGTTTGAGAACCACTGGCTCAGAGCACAACACAGCTCCTCTGGGCAGCGCATTCTGGCGGGAATCCTGCCTGGAGCTAAAGAAAAATGATGTTCTCTCTCTGAGTGGTCCTTCCAACCCTAAAATTCAAATCTGTACAGTTCACAGCCACAGGTACTTTAGCCTCCCTCTGCTGTTTCGTCAGGACACCCCATTTCTGTGTTCCAAGTCTGAGATTTTGCTCTGCTCTTCACCTTGAGCCTGGGAGTGAGTTCACTGTGAAACACTCCATACTGTTACTTCCAGAGACAAGCAAGGAGCACTGCAGAGCAGCATCTTAGAGAGGAGGCCTGCCAGAGGATACGGGCACCGCCTTCAAGCTGTGACTGTGTCAACAGCTGTCAGACCCTGGTCAGTGTGCACAGAGGCGGGGTTCCTCTCCTACAAAGACTTCTTACAAATAAGAATGCAGAATATACTGACTCTTAACTCTCAAAGGCAGGGAGGGGAAGAGAACAAAATAGAGAAAAAGTATGAGACTGTATATGGGGCAACCATGAGGAGGTTCTTCGACACTTCTTTGTGACTCCAAGGAGGTCTGGGTAAAAGGTCCTCCAAGACTTTGACTTTCTTGCCTAGAGCATCAGCCAAAAGCCTTGGGGAGCATTCTTCGATCTGGAACACCTAAGTACTTGGCTGTCTGGGATCTTATTCCCAAGGAATCTGTTCTCAGGATGTAGAGGCCACGCAAGGGAACAATGTAGGGAGGGGGCTTACTTAGCTTCATGTGGCTGCAGGTGTGGCTGGGGCTGGAGCTGGGGGAGGGGGAGTTATTTCTTGTAAGCATGGGGAAAGGGCGTCTTCCACTCACTGGTAACCCCAAATCATGCCTGACAGCCACCTCCGGTGAACACCCGCCTTAGGCACATTCAGGATAGATGCTCAAAGCAAAAGCAATTTAAAAACTGCACTCTAAATAGAATTGACTGAATAAACCATATAAAAAAAACCTGCATATGATCAGGAAAAGAATTCTGCTTCTTTCATCTCTTTTAAAAATCTCTTATACTCTGCTGCATTTTAAACCCCTTGGTCAGCATCACTGGCCATTTATACTTTATAGGTAATTATAAAGCTGGAAGGAATCCAAGACCTCAGGGGTGGACAGCACTGCGAAGTGCAGCGTCAGGAGGCCCAGAAGACTCTGCTCTTGAGAGGCCTCAGGGCAGAGATGACAACTCCTACGAGCCTCAGTTTCCGAACTGTCACATGAGGAGATGAGACAAAATCACACCTAAAGTCACTTCTCACAGCCAAGCCAGCCCTGTGTTGGACAGTGGTTATTTCTAACTGTGAAAGGGGGAAGGCAGGACAGGTTTCCAAGAGGAAGAAACAGTTCAGATGGAGCTTGAAAGATGCAGAGAATTTCAAAGGAGAAAAAGGAGAAGAGGTGAGCAAACCAGGGCACTGAAAGAAAGAATGCAAAGAAAAAATTCTGTGGGGTTTGGAGAATGGCCTAGCAACAGCCCTTTGGTTAAATAAAGTTCAAGTTCTAACTTGGTCTATAGGCCCGACTTGGCCTGGGCCTTGCCGAGCTCTCCTGCCCTACCTCTTATCTCTTTTCTGCATCACACCTGACCCCACAGCCGCAATGAACTTTCAGAACCCATAACGTAATATTGTGCTCAATCCTCCTCACTGTCTAGGCCCAAGTTAGAACACTTCTTCCTGGAAGCCTTCCAAGTCAGGATTAGGGCCCCTTCTTATATCCCACCACCCCTGGGCTTCTCCTTTATAACAGCATTCACTTAGTGCTACAGCAGCCTGGTCATCTGCCCTGTCGGCTCTGGGAAGGCAGGGGCTGTGCCCTTCCTGTTCACACTGTGTCCTCAGGGCCCCAGCACAGACGCTGGCACTGGGCAAGCGCTCAATGACGACTGGTTGAATGAATGAATGGGGGGCCCTCAGTCTTACAAGCAACAGAAAGCGGAGATATCTGCTCCTGGGGAGGTAGTAAGGCATTTGTTATTAAAAACTGTAAACTAGATCATGACTATAGTATGGCATTTTATTTTAGCTATTTTTTAAAAACTGCACTTCATGCTGGAAAACATCTCCTAACAACTCCCCAGACCAAGACCATGGTAAATCTTCTCAGCTGAGCATCCCTGCTGCTTCCACCTGGAATACCCTTTCCCCTCTCTTCACTCTCTTCACCTGTCTCCCAGCCTTGGTCCTTCCTCCAGGAAAACTGCAAGGTGGCCCCACCCCCATGTGGGTCTTTCAGAGTTGTCTACTCAGACCATTGTCCTTGTACTCTCAGGAACTGTACAGTAACTGCCTGCAAGCAGTCATCTGTTCTTCTTTCCTAAAATCACTAGCAATAGGTAATAAAGAGAAAAAGAAAAATCAAGGTTGCAGAGTAAGAATATGAAGTCTTCATCAGCCAGTCAAGGTCAAGAGGCAGACAGAAAGAACAGGTGTAGATCCTAGGAACACACCCACTTCTGTCCTGTCTTAGAGCATTATGAAGACTAAGTGAAAGAAAGAGAGAGAGAGAAAGAAAGAAAAGAATCTTTCTATTTATCACTGAGACAGAACAGAGAAACACTCCCAAGTGAGAGATGCTTCCTGGGAAACAAATGAAAGCAAAAGTGGGAGTCTTGGGAGAGAGCTCTGGGAGAAGTCTTTCCAAGGCAGCTGGACCTCCATCCCGCTGCAGCTCACCATTCACCCAAGGCCTCGAGGCAGCGCATGCGGCCCAGCATCAGCTCTGGGTCATCCTTGTTGGTGTCCATTTTCTTATCGTAGGCCACGAGAGCATCTTCCCACTCGTGCAGCTTCTCATACCAGGTAGCCTGGATCTCCTGGCAGGAAGGAGAGAGAGGACTGCTGTGAGGCACAGAGAACACAGAGCCGTGTTTTCTTTACCCACAGACTCTTTCCCTGAGCGTGTCATGTTGAATGTGTGATACTCCACCCAGCACAGTAGGCCTTCAGAGTATCCGGAGGTACGTGCGGGGCTGGTGGGGATGCTGGCTCCTCGGCACAGTGATGGAACGACCCGGGGATAACGTGAGAGCAGCTGTCAGGCCATGTCTTTCCCCATCACTTCCTGCCCAGACACAGGAGTCACCAGAACACCAGCATGTGGGCATGCGAGGACAGGGCAAATCATCTGGATGGCAGGAAGCCCCGACAAGTGCTCCCGTAAGGAGGCCGGGGCCTGGATCTGCTGGAATGCTGACAGTGGGCCACCTGGCAGGGCCAGCAGCTGCTTTCCTGATGAAGCCAGAGAGACCAGGCCACATCTGCATATTTGCTGGAGGAAAACAACTCGCTTTTCAAAGGCTCTTTATTTTCTGCATTACTTAATACATTTTTAAACTTTCAGGAAATAATAATTTAAAATACAATATAACACTGCCACTTAAAATTCTTTGGAAAAATCTTCCTCCCTTCTTCTACAGTCTCCCATCCAATGTTCCCTCCTCTGAGCACCTGGCAGCTTCATCACTGGCAGGGGCCAAAGGACGGATTCCATTACCCAGCAGATGGCGTGCCACGCTGCCATTCGGTGTTGGCCACGTGAATGAGCAGCCGCTGCAGTCTAGAAGCTGCAGACTATGGTTCTCTGAATGGCCTGGGGACTGTTTTATGTCTCTGTCTGCCCTCCATCTGCCGCCACCCCAGTCTGTCTTCTGGGCTTCTTCCTCGCCAGCTTGGTGACGACTAGTTCTCTACCAGGCCAGGGAGTGGCTCTCCAGGGATTTCTTTAACAACAATCTGATCCTGCAGCAGCATTCGTGTGACATAATGCAGGGCCTGCATTCATTCTCCCCATTACACTCCTTCTCCTTGCCAAACGAAACTCTAATTTGAGTAGCATGTATGCTCACAGCTATGTGCTATTAAGCTCTCTGAAAAAATCTTTTCTTCTTGAACCGCTGTGAGGAGGTCACGTCTATTTTAGGTCATTAACTTGTGCCTACTTCCCCTCATTTGTCTTCAGCAGAGCCAGTCCCCTCCGCTTCCTCTGTCCTCATTCTGCGGCCACAACAGCCTTTGCCCCAGTGTCCGTGAACAGTGGAGTTTGCCAAAATGGGCTCTAAGCTTCATTTCCTGAGCTCGTTTAGAAACATGCTGCTCCACTATGCCTAAATATGAAAGACACAACTTAGAAAAGAGTGGCTGCAGAGACTGTAACATTAAAAACTCTTAAATTAAAAAGGAACACTGGTAAATTTCCATTTTGAATTTCTATACTGGGTGGAAAAGTGGGTACTAACATATGGTACCCACTCAGTATGAACAAGTAGAAAATAGGGGGAGCAGCGTATGGAGCAGGTCAGGTAGGGGGCAGGATATTTTGAGTTGCAATAGACTGCAGGAACTATAAGGTTTAAGCAATGAATCATACACAATTCTAATGAGATTGCTGTTACATAAATTGCGCTGAGAAAGCACAGGCTCTGCCAAGAAAAAGCAAACCATTGTCGAGTTTAATATGATTCAGCTACCTAAATATAACAGAAAATCCACCAGGGTTTAGCAATAATCCTGGAGCTAACGGCCACCTTCAGAACCTGGAGATGGGGATCTTTTCATTTAAGACTGGCACTCTGAGACAACAGCATATAAAATCACCCAAATACCAGATGTTTGTGGAATCCTTGTTTCAACTACTGCAGTCTGAGCCCTAAGGATATCAAAGGAGAGGACATCTCTGTCTGAGAGGACTACATTAAGCACCCTCTCTTCTGACTTTCTTCCCTCTGCAAACAAGGTTGTGGCAAAGATGGATAAGACACAGTCCCTTCTGTTTTGTCATCTGGAGATGCTTTCTTAGTTGAGTTACAGGCATGTGCTCAAGATGGCAAAATACTCTTAAAATTTTCAGTCCAGTTGACCAGCAATTACATAAGGGAATGAAGTAGTCAATTTTCTTTACTCTAATACACTGGGCTCTTGATTAAGGCAAACCAGAGTAAGTGACCGACACAACTAATAAAAGGTTCCTCATCAAATATATGGACCCAGAACTTCTTGAACTTCCAGGAAACCAATGTTAAGTTGATTAAATCAATGCTTTATATATGGTTAGGAAGTTACCAAAGCACCCTCCCAAGACCACAGAGAGTAACGGAAACATTTTAATATTGGTTGGGCAAAGATGGCAGGAAGGAAGAAACTATGTAAGCAATAATGAAAAGGAACAATCCCTCAATATCATGTATAAATTATGGCATATTTTTTTCTGGAGAATTAGCCATGTTTCTTCTGAAGTATATACTGAGCCTCAAGTATGGGCAATAGTAATGCCGGCTGTTAGACAGCACAAAGGTAACCTGGGTCATAGTTAAACATCTGGGCTCTGACACCAGGTTCTGCCACTTATTCACTCTGTCAGCTTAGGTAAGGCTGTTATCCTGCTGGGACTATAGTCCCTCTCATCCCTGTAAAATGGGATAACAACAGTACCTGTTCACAGGTTGCTGTGAGAACTGAATTGGATGAAATACATAAAGCACATAGCAAAGAGCTAGGCACATGCTATTTGATAAATACAAGTCATTACTGTTCATTAGATTCTGTCCTCACAATCTCTATTCAGCCTAAATATACTCCATACGGTCACTGCTTCCCTCAACCTCAAGATACAGGTAAGTCAACATTAGGCTGTTAATTACTGGGAAAAAAACAGAAAAGGAAAGTAACTTTCTCAAGGCTGTGGCCTAGTGCTTCCCTAGCCAGGTGGCTGCCTCTTGCTCTTCTAAAAGGAATGAGACACTTACCAGCTCTCCAAAGTGCTTCATGGCATACTCCAACACCCCGGCAGCTGCCTCTGGCTGCTGCAGCTTATTATTAATGCTGAGAAAACAAAAGGAAGCGGAGGTTACACTCAACATGTCAGAGGGTGGGAAGGGCAGGGTCGCTTGTGGGCAGATGGCTCACCAGCATGTTGGGGACAACGTCTTACAGAAGCAGAAAGAACATCAGTTACCTATTATATTACCACTCGAGAAGCTTGACCTGAATAATTTCATCTTGACCTCACGCTTCTTATCTTGAAGGGGCCACATCTGGTGGACAGGAGGCCTCACCTGCCTGGGGCCCTTCCTCCAAGCAGCAGACTGACTGGTTTCCTCTCTGACATCAGACATCAGGCAGCACGCGTCTGTTTTTGAACTAAGAAACCCTGGCTCCAGAACCATCCCAACCAACACAACAGATGAGGTACCTCTGAACTTTTAGCTTTTATGTCTCAGTGATAAGAATAACCAAAACAAATAGAAACCATCAGGCTCTGTGGGAGACACAGAAGTGGCCCTGAGGCTGGGTCACCCACATCAACGACAGAGAATCCTGGGGCCTATGGCTGTGCAGCTGTCTTGACTGCTCCCTGATGGGGTCCATGTCTTTCAAATCCAGATGCCCCCTTAGTCCCTCTCCCAGGACTGTGCTCTGTCTCTGAAGCAGGCTGTGAAGGGACCACATCCCAAGGCACTTGCCTGGTCTCTGGTGGGGAAATGCTTTTCATAACCACACACAACGCTGCTGAAGTCATCCTAAGGACAGTTGGGGCTGGAGGACTGTAACTGTATTGGGGCAACTAGGCAGAAAAGTTGGAAGGCTTGCCACCTGGAGTTGGTTCATCAGAGAGGCTGTGAAGACGTCCTGAATGGAGAGGAGCTGCAAGGCTCAGACCCTTGTTCCAATAGGGAGGTAAATAGCAGCTAACCCAACACTATAAACACAAGCCTGAATTATGGGAAGGAAGGAAGAGAGGGAGGGAGCAGGCCTGAGAAAATCATAGGATAATAATAACCCTATCTGTTCACAGGTAGGGAGCAAAATGTGACAGACCAGCTTGGGAGTTCAGACTGGTTTAATGAGCTAGGATCTAGTTTACTGCCCTAAGGACAAACTGTCTACTAGACTCAAATTAATTTTTAAGTGGTTTTGGGAAATTCCAGGACGTGGGGGTTCAACGTGGTAATATGGCAAGAGACTGGTGTTATAAAATACTATTTTTAAAAATTCAAATTCCACCACATTTCTTCCAATAAAACTGAAAGGGAACTGCCCAGAAATCTGATGAACCAGAAAAGTTAACATTTGTGAAAGTAATAATCGAATGCCTCATGTTTGCAAATCACATCTCAAACAATCTTTCCAACCTATCGCTCCTCTGACCTCATGCATCCCTAAGAGAGTGGGTAGGGAAGGGTATCACTAGGCTTGTTTTACTCCCGGGGAGACCGAGGCCTGGGAGGGCAGTGATTTTTCCCAAGGCCCACATGAATGGGTACAGTCTCTATACAACCTGAAGCAATCTTACTGTCTCCTTCATGGCATTCTTTAGGGAATCAAACGAAATAATGGATATGAAATTGCTAAACAGGTTCTTACATGTGCTTCTTCCTTCATCTGTTTTTGTCCAAGGATAGAAGCTTCTGGAATCTTACTTATATGTTTGGGTACAGAAAAAACATGTCTAATGTTGAGACTTGAGCCAGCACTGGGCAATCATCCATGCAAGTTCCATCCTGAATAGGACTATTCGAGTGGGCTCCAAGCTCAAGGTCCAGGCTCTGCAACCAGAGGTCAAAGTAGCTGTACAGACGCCCTTCTCCTTTACTTACAGGAGTAGACGGGTCACTTTGTGTGGAATCTACTGCACAGACTCTTTGGCACTTCTGAGTGGGTCCCAAGCAGAGCATTGAACCTGAATGTTTTCCATAAGTTTTCTGCTGCAGGATTCAGAAATATTTTAAATTTCAAAGTGATGCTGTAATGTCATGGTTTTCTTTAGGCAGCCATGTGAGAGTTCAAAGCTGAGAATGGAAATCCGAGTTCGAAGGGACTCCCTCCACTGCATGCTCACTGTCAGGCAGTCTCCTATTCCTCTTGGCCTCAAAAGTCAAGTTCTTAACTTTGTTCTCACTTATGTGGGGCTGGGCAAACTGTATTAATAATTAACACCGCTACTGCTACTGCTAAGTCACTTCAGTCGTGTCCGACTCTGTGCGACCCCATCCCTGGGATTCTCCAGGCAAGAACACTGGAGTGGGTTGCCATTTCCTTCTCCAATGCATAAAAGTGAAAGTGAAAGTGAAGTAGCTCAGTCATGTCCGACTCTTCGCGACCCCATGGACTGCAGCCTACCAGGCTCCTCCGTCCATGGGATTTTCCAGGCAAGAGTACTGGAGCGGGGTGCCATTGCCTTCTCCGATAATTAACACTACTGGGTATATATTTGTGATCATCTAATTCCTTGAGCTCAAGTAAAGATTTTGGCAGTATAATAAGACAGGAAATAAGAAATCCAGTATATATTCTATATATTATTTATGATATATTATACTGGGTTTCTCTGGTGGCTCAGACGGTAAACAATCTGCCTGCAATGTGGGAGACTCATGTTCGATACCTGGGTCGAGAAGATCCCCTGGAGAAAGGAATGGTTACCCACTCCAGTGTTCTTGCCTGGAGAATCCCATGGACAGAGGAGCCTGGCGGGCTACAGTCCATGGGGTCACAAAGAGTCAGACATGACTGAGCGACTAACACTTCCATACTGAAATATGAAATATATCATATGTACCTATCTATAATGATATAGTCTATATACTACTTTGAGTCCTAATGTGGACTACTGGGATGGCCCTGGTAGGAATATAAAGTATTCTGATGAGAAAGATAAGGAAAGTGTTCTTTGCCAGAACCCAAAGAAGTTAACTGTAAGAATCTAGACATAAAAAATCCAGGAGTTCTAAGAACTGTCTTCCAATCTCATGTTCTGTAACATATTCTATTTTCAAGATCAATTTATAAACATTACGAAAACTCGCCTTCCTCTGGGGATAAAGCAACAAAACCAAAAGCAAGTGAAAGCCATTTCCCCCTTCACTCTCCTACTCCTTATACATAAAAAGGAGAATTTTACAAGAAACTGATCAAAATCAGGAAGTTGTAACTAGAGACCTCAGAGGAGAAATACAGATTTTTACCTTACTATTGCAATGACTCTGACCTACCTCCTCTAAGGACAGACTAACATAGCTTTGCAAATGTGACAAGAAAACTCATCACATGGCCCCAACTCTATTAACAGCAAGTCCAAACAAATCACCTCTATAGTACTTCTCACTTGAATATGTGTGGAGGCAGGTGAGGATGCAGACAGAGTCCCGCGGGAAGGAGAGGGGTTGGGTTCATTGAGGACCCACTGACCAGGCCTCCATCAATGGTCAGGAAAACTGGGCATACAGCTTGAGATGCAAGCTAAGCTCTTGCCCAACAGTAAGGACAGTCACTAAAAAACGACAACTTTGACTAAATGGACTAAAATATACCCATGAAAAAGGAGCATGAGCAGAGAAAAAGGGTCCCTTTGATAAATTAAGTTCTGGTTTGAGGACCTGAAAGAAAGGAGACCATACACACCTTCAGTCAACTGTTTAGAGAGGAGAGATTTCAAGTTAACTGGCTGTTTTCTCCCTGTTGAGTCTCTCCTCCTCCCTGTCTGCAATTTTCTTTCCCAGAGAACTTTCTCCCTAGTGCACCTGTCTCTTCTTTCCCCCCCAGGGAGTCTCCCATGTGTGCCTGCAAGGCTGCGGGAGGATGCAGGCGCAGGGCAGAGAGTCTGTCATGTGGTTTCATCTTAACTTCTTCTTTCTCCTCCATGGCTTCTGGCACTCCATCACGCAAGGCCAAGGATTATAGCAACAACAAGACACCTAAGTTTACTGAGAGCTCCTGTGGGTGCCAGGCACTGTGCTGACTACTGCTGATGTGTGTGATCTTAACCCTATGAAGTAGACACTACTATTAATACTCCTATTTTGCATTGAAAGAAACTGTAGCTCTGAGGGCTATCCTTTCGCTTCA
This sequence comes from Muntiacus reevesi, assembly GCF_963930625.1. NCBI lineage: Eukaryota > Metazoa > Chordata > Mammalia > Artiodactyla > Cervidae > Muntiacus > Muntiacus reevesi. The sequence continues at coordinate 88,696,759 of NC_089253.1, read as the reverse complement.
AAACCATTAAAGAGATCTCAAGTATTAACTAAGGGTACAGCTCTGCAGGAGGAGAAAAGTGTGGCAGCTGTCTACTCCCCCAGCAGCAGGCACCAAGCAAGTACCTGTGAAATAAGAGACTGAAAGCAGGGAACAGAGAGAAGAAGGGCAAGGATGTCTCCATGAGCTAACTCCACATGGAGTTCACCACACAGGAGAGGAGCCCCACTGCACTGCACGTTAGCCTCCTCACTCATACTGTGGTTGACACCCTGCTCTGACCCCTAAGGTCCCATTCCCAAGGTTTTAATTTTTTTGCTGTATCACCCAGCCTCTGGGATCTTAGTTCCCCAAGGAGGGATTGAACCCCAGCCCTCTGGAGCTGAAGTGCAGAGTAGTAACCACTGGACCTCCAGGGAAGTCCTTCTCATTCCCTATTTTTTATTACCCTTCAGAAGCCACTGCCTTCATGCCTCCCAGCATGACAGTCCCCAGGCAACCACAGCAGGTTTTTCTGGGGCGCTTGTTCGAGGCCGCCAGGCATACAGACAGAGTCCAGGCTGCAAAGTGGGGGATGAATAAGCCTCCATGGAAAAGTAGCAGTTCCCAGCTACTAAGTCCCCCGTTGCCTGCCTACTTGGGTGAAACAAGACCATCCTTTGAGATACTCCCCTTTGAAACTCAGATGTGCTTTTATGAGACTAAAGGGAGAGACAGTATGTGTGATTCATGTGCAGAGATTACCTTTGCTCAGAAGCCCCCTTGATGAGGAGCCCTCGTTTACGGGGCAGCTGGGACTCTTCTACAGCCTGTTCTATAAACGCTCCCGTGTGTGCCCTGGAGTCTTTCCCTATTAATGCTGGAGGCTTATAAAGGGCAAACTGTTCAAAGCTCAGCCCAACAGCAGAGGAGTGCTTTATGACACAAACCAGACCTCGCTGACGCTAGCTGGGCTGACAAACAAATTTAGAGAGAGGGAGGCTTCAACAGTAACGTGCCCAAAACAGTATAGAGATGACAGTCGACTACAGGGGCTATCTCTTCTCCATGCCCACTGAAGCCAGAAGGCTAAGATGGCTTAGCTGCTGTCTTAAGCATCAGTATTGTGGTATATTTATATTCTACTTCATATCCCAGTGAGAACAACCAGTTGAGGTTTCACATAGTTGCGAATCTATACAGCAAATAGAAGCTGCCTACCCACAAAATAACACGCAGAGCCCACAAATTAACATGTTAGAAATACAATGAAGACAGGAAAACACAATGAATTAGGATGTCAAGAAAGGAAAAGGCAATTAGAAGACATATTCACTCATTCATTCCTGCCTCCCCTCTCCTACTCCAAGATTTAACTTTTTACTAAAGGAAGCTGAGTTGAAGAGTTTGAAACTGGGAAAATTGACAAGTGAGGGAAGCACTTTCTAGAATTGAGGCAAATTAACAAATAAGAATAAGAAACAGCCTCATTGTCTTCTATACTATACAGATTACCCCAGGCATCTTTTTTTCACTATCCAAAAATCTCTTTCCAAATGTAGGGAAAGCATGTAAGTGAGTAAGGAACTCAGGCATGAAGGAGCTTCTCACTGCCTTAGCGGGTTTCCTGTCAAGACTGATGGACTAAGAGTGATGGACGAGAAGCCAGTGCTCAGTGCAAGGCCTGTCTACTTTCCCATGACTCTCCCTTTTGAGCTCTTCCTCAGGGCTTTCTACAGGCAAGTGGCAACCAGTGTCACTGAGGATGCGCCTGAACAAAGGGTAGATCATGAACTGCTCCAGGTTCTAACCCCAACTTGTTAGCAAACCAATAGCGGGGGTCGTCGGCTCAGCATCCAAATGCTATTCCTACCGCTGGAAGGGAAACCTGAGGAACTCTATCAACTCCTAAGTCACTGTTCCACAGGGTTCTGGACTGATGTCAGATCCAAAATCCTCTGGCCTGGGAATTCCTCTCGGTAGAGTTCATTTGGTCATCGACCCCATCTCTCAGCCTTGGTGACCTTCGGCTACTAAGAGCAAAGTGATGCAGGCGCACGCAACACTAGCTGGAACCCGCAGCAAAGCCAGTCACACAAGGAGTGTCTGCAGTGGCATCTGGGGGACTACTCAGGCTTCCTGGTGCTCCTATCAGGAATTTATGAGAACGTCATGCACTGGCTTCCCAAATGGCTCTGGGCCTTCTCTCTCCTGTCTGTTTCTAGTGCAGACTGCTGTCTGCATTTTATTTGGTTTCCTGTCAAGGAAGAATTCTCTGAATTCCCTCAGTGCTGGGCTGGTGACACGCAACACAGCTGACAGGGGACCTCAAGAGGTCTCTGACCAGCCAAGCTGTGAGGCCAATGGGACCCTACTTTGGGTCCTTACACTGAATCAAGCTGTATCTTTATTTCTCTCTTAGAACAGTAGCTGCCTCAGACCATCCTTGTCACTTCTTCTGGCACCAAGACTCAGCTCTGTGTCCAGTGGGTGATTAGAAACAAAACCGCTTGATTCCTTTACAGAGTCAGGAAGATCTAGGGTTGGTAGGGCCCTGATATCTTCATGAGGCAGCTCCCTGGGCTCTGGGGAGCTCAAGGGAATGACAGTGTCTTTTTGAGCAGGACAGCAGTGAAGACAGAAGGCAAGGTGAGAACATCTGAAATGTGCGCCAGAGAAAGGTGGTGAGGGGCAGTTCAAATGCAGGTGGCAGGGAAAGTGAAGGGAACTGGCAGGTGTTACAGTTCCCCCACTTAAAGCCAGAGTCAGGTTGTGAAAATAGCACCCAGGGTCTGGCAGGTCAAACTTTCCTTCCTTGCTCCAGGAACTTATGAAAAGTAACTTTACGCCTCTTCTAAACATTAAGAAAGTGGAGGCTGGCCTTGTTAGAAGGTTTCAAAGCTGGGACATTTGGTGTCCCTGGAACCCTCGGGGGCCTAAGGCACCAAGACAAAAAGAACGTGATGCAAGAGAGGTGGACTGCCTTGACATCAAATGGGTTCTGACGCCTTACTCCAGAGCGGATTAAGGGTGAAGAGCTCTGACTTGTCTTCACTTTTTCCTCTGTCTGGTCACGGTATAAATGATGTGTCTGTTGTAGTACCTAGAAGACTTGCCAGATTTGTATGTGAGAAAGTGGGACCTTAAGAAGAAAAAAGAGAGGACTTCTCTTTTGGCCATGTGGTTAAGAATCCATCTACCTGGAGAACAGTATGGAGATTTCTTAAAAAAAAAAAAAAACAAGGAATAAAACTACCATATGACCCAGCAATCCCACGACTGGGCATATACCCTGAGAAAACCATAACTGACAAAGACACATGCACCCCATTGTTCACTGCAGCACTATTTACAGTAGCCAAAACATGGAAGCAACCTAGATGTCTGTGACAGATGAATGGATAAAGAGGTTGTGGTACATATATACAATGGAATATTACTCAGCCATAGAAAGGAATGAATTTGAGTCAGTTCTAGTGAGGTGGATGGACTTAGAGCCTGTTATACAGAGTGAAGTAAGTCAGAAAAACAACTATCGTGTATTAACGCATATATATGGAATCTAGAAAACTGGTACTGGTGAACACATCCGCAGGACAGGAACAGAGACTCAGACACAGAGAAGAGACTCACGGACACAGCAGGGACAGGAGAGGATGGGATGACTTGACAGAGTAGCATTAAAATATATACATTACTATTATGTAAAATAGACAGCTAATGGGAAGTTGCTGTATAACACAGGGGGCTCGACCCAGTGCTCTGTGACAACAGAGAGCGGTGGGATGGGGTGGGAGGGAGTTTCAAGAGGAAGGGTTCACATGTACACCTACGGCTGATTCATGCTGATGTATGGCAGAAACCACATAACACTGTAAAGCAATTATCCTCCAATTAAAAAAATAAATAAATTTGAAGGAAAAAAAAGAATCCACCTACCAATGCATGGGGCACAGGTTTGGTCCCTGGTCCAGGGAGATCCCACATACCTCGGGGCAACTAAGCCTGGGTGCCACAACAAGAGAAGCCACCACGATGCGGAGCCTGTACACTGCAACTGGAGAGCAGTCCCTGTTCTCCACAACTAGGGAAAGCCCGCGCACAGCCAAAAATAAAAAGCAGAAAGAATATAAAAGACAGAGTGCTAACAACTGTAGATTAGGGAAAGGAGAGACAAAAACTCCTCTCTCTTCAACTCTGGTGTATATGTGCTAAGTTGCTTCAGTTGTGTCTGGCTCCTCCATGGGCTATACATAGCCCACCAGGCTCCTCTGTCCATGGGATTCTCCAGGCAAGAATACTGGAGTGGGTTGCCGTGCCCTCCTCCAGGGGATCTTTCCAACCCAGAGATTGAACCCATGTCTCTTATATCTCCTGCACTGGTAGATGGGTTCTATGTCACTAGCACCACCTGGGAAGCCCCTTTCAATACTGGTAGTGGGAGGTGTGTGTGTGTGTGTATATATATAATTGTTATAATAATAAAATTATTTTTTAAATTATATATAATTTTAAAAATTGGGAAGAGAGTTCACAATATCAAAATAATACTTTTGCCTATGCACACTCTGTATAAATGCATATTTTAGACACAGTGCTAGTCAGAGTGATGATACAGTACTGTATTCTGCTTTTTTACATGACACAGGCATTTCCCATTTTATCTGGAGCCTTCACAAAAACTTTTTTAACAGTTGTGTAAGAACATCTGCGCTGGATGCCACGTGTGAACCAGCCTCTTGGGCGCACCCTTGTGGCTGGGTGAGAGCAGCACTAGTTAAGCCACCAAGGTGTGGCAGGAGCTCACAGGGGATTCGTCCTGCAGATGTCTGCAGGCTTGCCCCTGGGAATCAGAGCAGCTGCCCAGAGGATGGACACCGGGTCCAGCAATAAGCTGGACAAGCTGTCCCATTTCACCCATCACTTCCAGCACCCCCTGGCAGGATAAACAGTGCCTAGACACCCTAGCACAACCGGCGTGAGGCACTAAGAGGCCGCAGAGCCCTGAAGTGTCAAAGCACACGATTTGTGCTGGCCAGGTTTGCAACCCAGGGGCCTGTCAGAGGCGTGTTGTAAAAATGATGAATGGCTGTCACATTTCCAAGGCTCTGGCTGATTTAGGGAGCCACTGGCAGGCGCATCACTCCCAGCGTGTCAGCCAGTTAATTACTTTCAACTTTATCTTTCTTGTCAACACTTCTTGACAAATTGGCCATTATCTTTTTATTCTACAACAATGAGCACTGCTTCTTTTCTGGTGAGGCCTGGAGGATTTTCTCCTCCTTTCTGCTTCTTCATCCAGAGTGAAATGAAGAGATCTGAGAGAGAACATTAGGGAGAAGAAGCTGTCAGGGAAACAGAACAAAGTGGGGAGGGTTGACAGACGAAACCCAAAACTTATTTTCAACTACCTTGACTCAAAATAGAGTAGATATTTTGGGTAAAAATCCATCCTGATTTCTTGGCTGCTGCATGTCCAAGAGCTCTGACTCAGGTTATTATGTGGATGAAGTTGGGAAACAAAAATTAAATGAGCTGGCATCCAGGGACTTGGCAGCTCTGAACTCTCCACACTTATAACTGTGCGAGCAGACGTGCCCTGGCCCTGTGCTCTGGTACGGAGTGAGGCCACACTGTAGAAATACTGATGCCCGTCCTGGAATCGCGAAAAGGAAAATATGCCTACCTTCCTGGTAAGGAAAAGCTGACAGATGAGGACTACAACACACTCTAACTGAATCACCAAGATTCACAGCCAGTGAGATGTCCAAAAGAAGCTGGAGAGACCAATGGTGTCACCACTGACACTTTTCACTGTCACTGGGACAGACTGTCAGAGACGGCCATGGGGCACCCACTGTATTTCATCAGTTCCAGGATGCACACTTAATATCTCTGAAATCATAATACAGCTTATGATTCAACATTTCAGAGTATCATGACCCAGCTTAATTGCCAGTAGTCTGCCCCCCATCATACAGGTACATAAAAATCAGAAGCACCTTTGCTAACTCACCATAAGAGCAGTCCCTTTAAATCTCTAGCCATTCCTGGGGATGAGCTAGATGCAGTGGAAGGGCAGAGGTTAACTACTGACCAACAGCAAGCTTTTCATTGTGTTCATGGGGTTGCTGAAGCTGAAGCTCCAATACTTTGGCCACATGATGGGAAGAGCTGACTCATCTGAAAAGACCCTGATGCTGGGAAAGGTTGAGGGCAGAAGAAGGGGGTGACAGAGTATGAGATAGTTAGATGGCATCACTGACTCAATGGACATGAGTTTGAGCAAACTCTGGGAGATAGTGAAGGATGGGGAAACCTGGCCTGCTTAAGTCCACGGGGTCACAAAGAGTCGGAGACAACTCAGTGACTGAATAACAACAGCAGCAGCAAGCTGCGCCCTCTAGAATGGCCATGGGTGCAACGGAAGACCCTCTGTCTTTCTGGCAAGCTCTGGGAGAAACCCCAGGTCTCTGCCCTTTGTATAGTTCCTCATTGACAGCCAGCTTTCTGCACTGAAAGCAGTTTTCCTTGGAGTTGGTAAGATGCTCTACAGAGGCAAGCTGTTGTAAAGTGAACCTGTAGGAAGTCTTCAGAGTGGCCAGAAATAAACTTAAGCTCTACTGGTGACTGGTGAGGGACCTGGCCTCTTGGGTAATGGTTGGATGTAAGAGCATTCAAGAAAAAGGTGGGGTGAGAAAGAAAGATACAATCTGTGCTCCTGCTCTGGCTACACAGGGGTTTCCTCTGTCTGCCCCCTCTTTGCTGCCTGGAGCTTTTCTACAGGGTACAGATTCCTAGAGGAACACTGGCACTTCTGAAGGCAGCATGAGTCGAGACATTTGGAATGTGTCTTTACCAAGAAGAGAGGAGCTTTGAGCAAATCCTCACCCCCTGGACAAAGTGTATTCTCTTCCAGCAGAGGTGCAGGAAAGAGAACAAGACTGTACCTTTTCAGGAAGCCAGGAAATAACTGTAAAGGCTGGGCTCATGCTTCCAAGCAACACAACAGACACCTTGGGAACATATATTTAGAGTTAAGACAGACTGGGCTTGTTTGTCATCCAGCCCCTTGTCTGTAGGCTGTAAAGCCCAGTCACCCTCACTGTTAATTGGTTGCTCAGGCACAAACTGGCTAAATTTCTTTAACATTCTCAGAGAGTTACAGGCCATTTCCCGTTAGTGCTGCCTAAGTCAGGGAAGCGAAGGCCCAGGCCAAGGGGATGCTTCTCAGTCCCTGGGCAACTGCACACGGACTTGTCATCTCGTCCTGCACCCTGGCTGGGATCTGTCTCTGGTGAAGATTGATTCTGTACAATTACAAGGTAATGTCTGTGTGATTCCCCTTTGCAAACAGGTAAGATCTGTTAGGCTCCTGGATTAATTATGGGGAACACGGCTGCTCAGACATACGACATGTTACTTTCTCTTTCACATGAACCTCTGCGTGTGGCCCCTCGGGCTTTGATGAGGGTTAACTGACAGGCCAGGCCCATGCAGGGTCATGCTATCATATATGCCGTTCATACAGGCCTTCAGAATAAACAGGAGCGGGGAAAACCCTACCCCAAATGCCCTGAGGCCCTCTCACTCATCTTCATATATAACAAAAGAGGTTGCTACTGTTTGCTTTAGTCTCTAACTCTTTTGCGATCCTAGGGACAGTAGCTCACCACTCTCCTCTGTCAATGGAATTTTCCAGGCAAGAATACTGGAGTGGGTTGCCATTTCCTTCTCTGGGGGATCTTTCCCATCCAGGGATTGAACCTGTGTCTCCTGCACTGGCAGGCGGATTCTTGACCACTGAGCCACTGGGGGTGAGATGCGAACTGATGATTTCGAGGGACACAAAGTGATTACACAGTAAAGACGCTACTTCAGGTTATTGGTTAAAAAAGAAGCCCGAACCAAAGGATCTCAACTCTTCCAGTTCTCACTTTCTTTGACTTTATAACTAAAACCCATGGAAGAAAATGTTAAAGCAGGAGAGAAAACAATGCCCTGCAATGAAGAACTCACCATGATGAAGACTGGCAATGACCATGGAGAGAGATTCTACACCTCCACAACACATGCTTATTTAGGGGCAGATAATCTTCTGCTGGGAAGTCAATCTTTCAATTGGCAAGTATCTCTTTTGTGCCAGGCTTTGTGCTAAGTGCTGGATGCTAGAGCTACTGTGGTAGATGAGCCAGGGCAGGTCTCTGCTTTCACAGAGCTTACAGGTCAGGGAAGCAAAACACAAACAGAAATAAGGGCTGTGCAGGTAAACACCCTGAAGAAGACAGCGCACAAAGATGGAAAATAGCACAGAGTGCTACTTTAGATTTAGGTGGGCAGGGAGGTTTTTCTGATGAAATGATAATCCATCACCTAAATTAATACTACTTCAGATTTGCTAGATATGGACTATGTGTCAGACACAATTCAAAGTGTTTTATAGCTCATATAACTCAATAACAAAAAAACAAACAACCCAATTGAAAAATGGGCAGGAGACTTAAATAGAAATTTCTCCAAATAAGACATACAGTGGTCAATAGGCACATGAAAAGATGCTCATTATTGCTGATTATTAGAGAAATGCAAGTCAAAACTACAACAAGGTACCACCTCACACCAGTCAGAATGGCCATCATTAAAAAATCCACAAATAATAAATGCTAGGGAGGGTGTGGAGAAAAGGGAACCCTCTCACACTGTTAGTGGGAAAGTAAATTGGTAAAGCCACTATTGAAAACAGTATGGAGGCTCCTCAAAAAACTAAAAATAGAGTTGTTATTTAATCCAGCAACCCCACTCCTGGGCATATATCCAGATGAAACTATACTTTGAAAAGATACAAGCACCTCTATGTTTATAGCACCACTATGCACAATAGCCAAGCCATGGAAATAAACGTCTATCAACAAACGAATGAATAAAGAAGACATGTAATACTGCATGCAATGGAATATTACTCAACCATAAAAGGGATGGAATAATGCCACCTGCAGCAACATGGGTGGACCTAGAGATTATCACACTAAGGGAAGTAAGAAGTCACTCCATCATGTCCAACTCTTTGTAACCCCATAGACTGTAGCCTGCCAGGCTCCTCTGTCAATGGAATTTTCCAGACAAGAATACTGGAGTGGGATGCTATTTCCTTCTCTTAGGGGATCTTTCTGACCCAGGGATCGAACCTGGGTCTCCCACAATGCAGACAGTCTCTTTACCATCTGAGCCACCATGGAAACCCCAAGGAAAGTAAGAAAGAGAAATACAAATAAGTGTATCAACAAAATGGAAACAGACTCACAGACATAGAGAACAGACTTGTGGCTGCCAAGGCAAGGTTCCAGGGAAAGGAAAGATTGGGAGATTGGGAGTAGCAGATGCAACCTATTACATATGGGATGGATAAACAAGGTTCTACTGTATAGCACAGGGACTGAGTGAAAGTCGCTCGGTCGTGTCTGACTCCTTGCGACCCTCGTGGACTACACAGTCCATGGAATTCTCCAGGCCAGAATACCAGAGTGGGTAGCCTCTCCCTTCTCCAGAGGGTCTTCCCAACCCAGGCATCGAACCCAGTCTCCTGCATCAGGCACATTCTTTACCAGCTGAGCCACAGGGAAGTCCAAGAATACTGGAGTGGGTAGCCTATTCCTTCTCCAGTGGATCTTCCCAATCCAGGAATAGAACCGGAGTCTTATGCATTACAGGCGGATTCTTTACCAACTGAGCTATGAGGGAAGTCCATGTAGAACTATAGTCTATATTCTGTGATAAACCATAATGGAAAAGAATATGAAAATGAATACATATATGTATAACTGAGTCACTCTGCTGTAAAGCAGAAATTAACATAGTACTTTAAATCAACGATACGTCAGTCTAATTTAAAAAAGTGTTTTAGGGGCATTATTTATTTTTAAAGAAACTTTCTGACTGAAGTACAACATACAATACAAGAAAGTATACACTTAATTGTATAGCTTGATAAATTATCACAAAGTGAAGTTACCATTATAACTACAAACCAAACCAAGAAACAGAACACAACATACTGCCAGCACTGCAGAAACACTCAAGCCTTTTCCCATCACAGCTTCCCTCCTCATCCTCAGAGGTAGCAAATTGTCTCACTTCTGACACAACTGGTTAGTTTCACCAGGTTTTGAACTCTATATAAATACTTGTCATTACGTTTACAAGATACATCCATGTTGCTGCATGCCATGGTAGCTTGTCTTTTTATTGCTGAATAGTCACTGTATGAACCCACCACAAGTGAACTATCTTACTGTCGATGAAGGTTTTAGGTTGCCTTCAGTTTGGGGCTATAAGTGACATTACCACAAACGTTCCTGTTTGTGTCTTTGCTCATATTTCCATTGGGAACAATCCTTGTAGTAGAACTGCTGAGTTTCAGGGCATGTTCAGCTTCAGAAGATACTGCCAAATGGCCATTGTACATTGCCAGTGGAGGACATAGGAATCTCAGACACTCCACATGTTTCTCAACACTTGGGATTCAGTGTTTCCCATTTCAGCCATTTGGGCTGGTATATAAGTTGCATCTTATAGTTTTAAATTTGAGCGTCCCTAATGACTAATGAGTTTGAGCAGTTTTTCATGTGTTGACCGGCCTTTTGGATATAATCTTTTGTGAAATAAGTACTGTTCACATCTTGCGTCCATTTTTTTAACTGGCTACCTTTTGTCTGTTTGTTTGACAAGAGTTCTATATATACTCTGGATATAGTACACACAGAGGAATGTACAGGAAATACCTCGTTGCCTTTACACTCTCTTCATGATGGTTTCTGGTGAAAAGAGATGACTCCTTGTATTACATGTGATAAAGTTTTCCTTTATGGTTAATGTTTTTCAAATCTTCTTTAAGAAATCTTTGCTTATCCCCCAAATGCTGAAGATAATCTCCTATGTTATCTTCTGGAAGGGCTCCTGTTTTCACATTTAGAATGTAAATCTCCAGAACTTGAGGTTTTGGGTGTGGAATGGGGTGAGGGCCAAGAACCTTTATCCCCCACAAGGCTATGGGGTCGACCCAGCAAAGCTCACTCTTCTGTCATAAACCAAGAGCTGACAAATGCGTGGCTCTGTCGCAGGACATTCATGTCTGCTCCATTCATCTACTCGTTTACCCTGTGCCAATATCACACTGACCTAGTCACTGGCTGCAGCTTTAAGATAAATCTTGAACCCTAGTACGGTAATGCCTTCAAATTTATTTTTCTTTTTCAAAACTGCCTCAGCTATTTTTAATCTTTCGCTATATTTAACTTAGTCTTCATAAAAACCCTGCAAAACAAAGTAGTTATAATTTTTTTAAACTAACATTTTTTTTTGGGGGGGGCCACATTGCATGGCATGAAGGATCCTAGTTTCCCAACCAGAGACTGAACCTGGTCCCCTTGCAGTGGAAGCATGGAGTCCTAACCACTGGACCATCAGGGAAGTCAGGAGTAGTTATAATTTTTATCCCATTTCATGGAGTGGTCAACTCAGAGGTTAATTTGCCCCAGGGTCATATAACTATCAAGTGATGAGAGGGGATTAGAACCCAGATTTATCTGATTCTAGACCTAAGACTTAGAAGTCCTTCAGATACTGCTTCCTTAATCCTCAAGCCAGATGAGCCCTTCTGGGCATTTAATATGAATGAATTGCAATGTTAAGAAATTCCAATGTTCTAAGCCACCAACTTCCAGTTAAAAATCTTGTTTGGCAACTACAAAGAGCCACTGTCCTGGTGAGACTCGAGAAAACAAAGCAAGAAGTAAAAGCTTCCTGGCTTTCTCCCACAGCCCCCGTCTCCGGAATACAAGGGCCCAGGGGCCCGGTGCCCCTCCACTTCTCCAGCTTTCATTCTGGCCACCACTCCTCTTCCTTCTTGCCCCCCATGCCACTCTTGACTACTAGGTTGTGTAAGCCCAGGCTTTTCATATAGCTGCACTTTGCCTCAGGAAGTTTTCTCCAAACTCTGGCTACTTCTTCCTTAAAAAACAAAACAAAAATAAAAACAAAAACACCACAAACTCTGGGTATCAGGCCTTCCAGAACCTCATCTGGGTTGGGCATTCCCTCTCTGCTGTGTCCCCGACTCCAGCCTGTCAAACAGCCCTGCAGTTCAGCCGTCTGTCTCTCCAACTAGCCTGTGAGACACGTGAAGTTTCAAATTCCTAAAAGGGGTCAGAGACAGACTATTTTGCTAAGTGCTATAATTACGGTAGACTCTAAGAGGAAGTCTGAAAGAAATGGTTTCTGATAAGTCCAGGGTGCACTCTTGGGGTGCACGTGTGTAAGCTCAGTCATGTCTGACTCTTTGAGACTCCATGGACTGTAGCCTGCCAGGATCCTCTGTCCACGGGATTTTCCAGGCAAGAATATTGGAATGGGTAGCCATTCCCTTCTCTAGGAGATCTTTCCAACCCAGGGATCAAACCCGCGTCTCCTGTGTCTCCTGCATCAGCAGGCAGATGCTTTATCACTGTGCCACCTGGGAAGCCCACACTCTAGGTATGAGAGGCAAACTAGGAGGCTTAGGGAAGAGGTGGCCATACCTTTTGTGATGCACCTGGGCTTTGGTCTGAGAAAGAAATAGGACTAACTGGTAGATAGGTCAGGATTAAATGGCCACATGTAGAAAGGCAGCTGTGGCTCATAGAAGACTTCAGAAGTAAAACATGACCATAAGCACACAATTCAACTAAGAACAAGGCAGGTTCTTCTGAGATGAATTCATTCAACAAACTGAGAGTCTGGCACTGAGGGCAGCTGCCCCTCCCTCACCAGTTAGGAAGCACGGTGTAAGAGCAGGCTGGGGCAGGAATACACTGAAAAACAAGGAGTCTCTCCAATAGGAACATTTTTAAGAAAATGAGATAGGAAGTCCACACTGGGGTAGAAGGAAAGACCACCTCTAGGCCCTTCTGAGCTCTGGACTCCCCAGGCTGCTCAGATACCTCCAGTCCTTGGTGCCAGCCCAAGGTAGCACAGCCAAGAATGTAAGATTGATTGACTGGTTGGTTGGTTGGTTGGTTTTTTGGCTGTGCCCTGTGGCATGCAGGATCTTAGTTCTCTGACCAGGGATTAAACCCAAGCCCCCGACATTTGGAGCACAGAGTCTTAACCATTGGACTGCCAGGGAAATATCCATAAACTTTATTTTCATAAACATCTTTCCCAGGAGCACCAAGTTGACCCTCTTTCACCACCAGAAAAATGGAGAAGAGGAAAACTGTACAGTGTCCAACCCAGGTTTCCATATTTTCTTAATTAATTTCCATTTCTTACGGCCACTCTGTTCACCAAAGGGCAAAGAAAGGATTAAAAGCCTCTCAGAGAAGGGAAAACCACTCTAGTCTTCCACATTTGTTCTGGTTTTCTCTACTGGCTTAGCTGTACTCAAAACAAGGACTTATTTTTCCTTCTTTTAGAAATTCAGAATCTAGGACATTTAGGGTTGTGGATGTTTTGGAGAATAGATCTTCTGGCATGAGATATATGCCTAATTAGCTATTTTTCTCAAAGGAGGGGGGCAGGGGGGATTGAGATTTGGGCAGTTTAGATAATTTAAGAAAATCTTCAAATAAAAAAAAGCTTCTGTCTCCAACTTATGCCTTATGTTAGAAATAAGTTTCCAGAAAACAGAGAGGAGGTACTCATGCTAAAAGTTCCTACCTTTCCTGGAAAGGATTGCTCCATGGGTTGCTAATATGAATGACTTCAGAGTGCCTGAAGAACTATGGACAGAGGTTTGTGACAATGTACAGGAGGCAGGGATCAAGACCATCCCCAAGAAAAAGAAATGCAAAAAGGCAAAATGGTTGTCTGAAGAGGGCTTACAAACAGCTGTCAATAGAAGAGAAGCGAAAGGCAAAGGAGAAAAGAAAAAATATACCCATCTGAATGCAGAGTTCCAAAGAACAGCAAGGAGAGATAAGAAAGCCTTCCTCAGAGACCAATGCAAAGAAACAGAGGAAAACAATAGAATGGGAAAGTCTACAGATCTCTTCAAGAAAATTAGAGATACCAAGGGAACATTTCCTGCAAAGAAGGGCACAATAAAGGACAGAAATGGTATGGACCTAACAGAAGCAGACGATATTAAGAAGAGGTGCTTAAGAAGAATACACAGAAGAACTATACAAAAAGATCTTTACAACCCAGATAATCATAATGGTGTGATCATCAACCTAGAGCCAGACATTCTGGAATGTGAAGTCAAGTGGGCCTTAGGAGGCATCACTATGAACAAAGTTAGTGGAGGTGATGGAATTCCAGTTGAGCTATTTCAAATCCTAAAATATGATACTGTCAAAGTGCTGCACTCAGTATGCCAGCAAATTTGGAAAACTCAGCAGTGGCCACAGGACTGGAAAAAGTCCATTTTCATTTCAATCCCCAAAAAAGGCAATGCCAAAGAATGCTTAAACTACTGCACAATTGCACTCATCTCACACACTAGTAAAATAATGATCAAAATTCTCCAAGCCAGGCTGCTTTATTGACTATGCCAAAGCCTTTCATTGTGTGAACCACAATAAACTGTGGAAAATTCTTAAAGAGATGGGGATACCAGACCACCTGACCTGCCTCTTGAGAAATCTGTATGCAGGTCAGGAAGCAAGAGTTAGAACTGGACATGGAACAACAGACTGGTTCCAAATTGGGAAAGGAGTACATTGTCACCCTGCTTATTTAACTTATAAGCAGAGTACACCATGAGAAACGCTGGGCTGGATGAAGCACAAGCTGGAATCAAAGTTGCCGGGAGAAATAACAATAACCTTTGATATGTAGATGACACCACCCTTATGGCAGAAAGTGAAGAAGAACTAAAGAGCCTCTTGATGAAAGTGAAAAAGGAGAGTAAAACAGTTGGCTTAAAACTCAACATTCAGAAAACTAAGATCATGGAAACTGGTCCCATCACTTCATGGCAAATAGATGGGGAAACAGTGGAAAACTTTATTTTCTTGGGCTCCAAAATCACTGCAGATGGTGACTGCAGCCATGAAATTAAGACACTTGCTCCTTGGAAGAAAAGTCATGACCAACCTAGACAGCATATTAAAAAGCAGAGACATTACTTTGCCAACAAAGGTCCGTCTAGTCAAAGCTATGGTTTTTCCAGTAGTCATGTATGGATGTGAGAGTTGGGACTATAAAGAAAGCTGAGCACCAAAGAATTGATGCTTTTTCAACTGTGGTGTTGGAGGAGACTCTTGAGAGTCCCTTGGACTGCAAGGAGATCCAACCAGTCCATCCTAAAGGAAACCAGTCCTGGATATTCATTGGAAGGACTGATGCTGAAGCTGAAACTCCAAAACCTTGGACACCTGATACAAAGAACTGACTCTTTGGAAACGACCGTGATGCTGGGAAAGATTGAAGGCAGGAGGAGAAGGGAACGACAGAGGATGAGATGGTTGGATGGCATCACCAACTCGATGGACAGGAGTTTGAGTAAACTCTGGGAGTTGGCGATAGACAGGGAGGCCTGCGTGCTGTGGTCCATGGGGTCACAAGGAGACGGACACGCCTGAGTGAATGAACTGAACTGATTCATTTTTTGGCCAGATATGAATATCTATTCATAACATTTTTCTGTTTGGGCAGGGGAAGTGGCTACTGGAAAGAATAAACAGAAAGCTGGCCAGAAAGCCGCAAAGCACCTTTTTTCCAGGATGTTCTCTACCAAGACAGCAGGGTCACATGTGATGCCGCACAGGAGTGTGTGACACATGGTTTGAGTTCAGAGTCGTTTGCTGGGTAGGAGATCATCTTGAAGATGATAGTGGAGTTTAGCAGACCCTGGTGAACCTGGTGGTTGTGACCAGGTTCACCGCAGTGAAGTGAACACCATGAGCTAAGGCTGCCACAGCCAGACATATACCAAGAGGGGTGGGCTGACGGCGCCGGTGCTGAAAAAGCCCTTTTAGAGCAGAGTGACAACTACCACAGGGCCCCAGCAGCACCCTCACTCCTAGGCAGGCACAGAAGACAGGAGGTAAGCAAACCAACTCTGATCCACCTGATCCACTCCTGCTTTTTGATTTACAGGGGGAAAAAAAAGTGTCTGGTAACTCCAGCTGCATGAAAAGAAATGACTTTCTGAGAAGCAGAAGCCCTGACTAGAAAAGGGCTCTGGGCGTTACGGCAGGAAGGAGGGCCTGAGGCCAGACCTCACGCTCGTGTGTGAAGGGGCCACACGGAATAGCCACAGAACACACAAGAACTGTACCTGGAAATGATAAGCGTATGTTCCAAAGACAGTTACCATGTACACAGAGAGGGACCTTTGTTTACATTCTTAGTGAAAAGCTCATTTTAAAGATTTAAAATGTGCTGAAAACCCAGTCTTTTCCCCCATCTGTTTTCAAAGGAGGAATTTCCTTTAAATATAGGACATGAAAAATTATAATATCCCCATTTTCAGGGATATAGATCATATATAATGAATCTGCAAACCATATTCCACAGGAAAAGGGAAATGAGACTCTAGATGTGCATTATTAGGCCATGGGGATTCTTTTCTCTACATTTTAACATACTTTCCAGGTTTAGAACCTGGGCTGTGGCTGGACCTGTTTCTTGCTCTGCCTGAAGACCACGGGCACGCGGATGCCCATGCAGGTACCAAGTCCTGTAGGGATCATGCCCTGCGTTTTTGCCCCACTGTCATCGCTGACACACCTGTGCCAAGAGGCTAACACTGGCCCACTCTTTATTGAAGGAGAAAGTATGTAAAAAGACAGACAACTGGGTAAACCCTGTGAGTACAAACTACAAAGTCCGTTTTCACTTCCTGAGAACTTTACTTTATCCTCCTATTTCTAAAGCTTTTTCTATGTTAGAAATATTCAAATGTGAGATGGCATTAGATCCTAGCCAAAAGAGGGTTTTGTAAAATACTGAATGCTGATCAGAGAAAGGAATAACCAGCCTTGTTAAAAGCACAGTCAGAAGGATGCCAAAATAGACTAGAGCCGTGTATAAACAGCATGGCTGCATTAATAGGTCTCCCGGGGTGAGTGGAGAGTCTTATCCCCACTCTCTTTGCCTACCTTGTGCTCACCCCGTGGTTATGTAACCTTTAGAATGGAATCTGGAAATTCTTCTGACCCTGCCCTGCTCACTGATAGAGCTGAGCCAGTGGCTGGCAGGGGCACAATCTAATAGGCAAAACTGGAAACACACGAACTCAGTCCTCTGGTCTCGGCCCAGAGACTGTGCAGGCAGGGAAAGAAAGACGCGCCCCTGTCTCTCCCCTCCCCTCCTCTGGCCTAAGTTTGCACTGACTTCACCCAACAGGCACCTGACCCTCCCAGATGAGCTGGGAGGGGCTAAAGCGCCATGCTCAGCCACGGTAAGGGTGGAGGTGCAGCAGCAAACGATATTTAAGATGCTCAGTTTGTTGAGCATTCAGACTTGGGAAGAAAAGCTACGGGCTACCCAACTGAGCTGCACTTTCGGAAACGCGAGTTTTGAGAAAGGCAAAGAAAGAGCAAGGAGAGAACAGCAAAGTGGTAAGTCCATCACGAGCGAAAGTCTTAGGTTCTAAACTGCTGCAGCTTTGTACACCTCAGCTGGGCATAACTAGGTTCCCCCGAGGAGAGCCTTCCTCACCCAGGCCCACGAAAGATGCTGAAAAAGACTCTCTCGGCCGTGGCGTGGCTCTGCATTTTCCTCGTGGCCTTTGTCAGCCACCCAGTTTGGCCACAGAAGCCCCCTAAGCGCAAGACCCAGGCAGAGCTCACTGCGGCCACCTGCTGTGAGGAGGCAAAGGCACTCCAGGCCCAGATTGCCAACCTGAGCAGCCTGCTGAGCGACCTGGGCAAGAAGCAGGAGAGGGACTGGGTCAGCGTGGTCATGCAGGTGATGGAGCTGGAAAGCAGCGCCAAGAGCATGGAGACGCGGCTCACTGAGGCTGAGAGCAAGTACTCCGAGATGAACAACCAGATTGGCATCATGCAGCTGCAGGCAGCCCAGACGGTCACCCAGACCTCAGCAGGTAAGGAGAACGCAGCCTCACACTGCTCACCACCTCCCCCTCACACAGCTGAGTGCCTCCCCTCTGCAGCCCTGCTTCTAGGTGATGTGGTCAGAACGCTCCCTGGGGTTTCTCGTGGAATTTAGTTTCTTGGGTACGTGCCACCGGCTCTGATTTCTCTTTTGCAAGGGCTTACAAAGTATTTGTTTTGATTTCTAAGATGCTGTAAATTTACCCAGGTCTCTCTTTACTCCTGCAATGTTTCGGCATATTGAAAGTATGAATCGCACATCCTGGAGCACAAAGAGATCAGGTGGTCTGCCCAGAGTCACACAGCCAAGTCTTAGAAACAGAGCTCATGTATTGACGATCAGTCCATTTCCTAGTCCAGAGCTGACCGGCTGTCCCCTCGGTCCCAAGGAAGTAGGAATGGACACCAAAATCATAACATCTCTAGAAGCAAAGTTTTACCAAAAACAGTTTTCTCAGGTTCCTGGGCTTTAGTGGGCTGGGCAATAATGGAACTTGGCTGTCCTATTGGCCAATCTCACTCTTCTCATTGGCTCAGAATTAAGGTGCACAGACATTGCCCAGGGCATCTAAGGAGTCCTTTGTGTTCAAAAAGGACTGGTTCCTCAAGGTTCCTCAATTCTGCATTTCCATTTTTTTCTTCCCCACAATCTTAAAATTGTCCCCAGTCATACAGGAAAATGCAATGCTGAAATTTCCATTTTTCAGTAGGCCCCAAATAAGATACGTTTACTACTCTTTTCTTGTGCAAAACAATTCTTGGTTTCTAGTTAGCTTGGCTCAGACAGGCCAGGTGAATTTACTGTTTAGACAGAAATTTGGTTTTCTGAAAATATCAGCAAATTATTAGTTACAAGGAGCAGAGTCTATAGATATGTCATTTCTTACTGACACAAGAACAGAGTAAGTCACTGGTAATCCTTAGTTCAAATGAAGAAAAAGTTTTAACTGGAAATTAAGCCTAAAAATTTTGTGTAAATCATTTTCTCAGTATGTACTTCCTGACCCTCAGCTTGGGATAAGAAAGGTATGTTCAGGCCATTTTTCAGACAAGTGAGTCCTGATTTGGGTCTGGGAGATGAAACAGATACATAGGTGACCAGGGAAGGCAGAGGAACCTGACCTGTACCACCTCCAAACAGGTCAAGGAGCTTCTTGGGTGTCAAGTGCAGCTCCCTTGCCAGGCCTCATCCTCCTACTGCCCAGGCCCTCATTCCTTACTTCCCTTCTCTACTAGCAGGTGTGGGGGCACCTTTACACTCTGTAAGGAGTTAGCCTCTTAGAGAGCAGTAACAGGAAGTGAAGAACTCCGATGGTGAAGACAAGGGTTTCCCATTTCCCCTCTGCAAAGCACTCTGCCTCAAACAATTCCCTCTGTGGAAGAGTCACCATCTGCCAACTGTGTCCTCTTCTCGAAGGCTGAGTGCACTGATCACCAAGAAAAGAACTCCCAGACAGAAAGGCAGGGAGCATCTCCTGGCCAGGCAAGAGTTTCTGCTTTCTGATCCTATCTGCAGAGGCTGTCCCTTTCACAGTGCTCTATGATATTCAGAACAGGAGACACAATCCATTATAAAGCACTAGCCCCCAGGGCAATTGAGGAAACGTTAAAATCAACCCCAGAGAGAAAGCCAGCTTGCCCAAAGCTCTCATTTCCTTGTTTTAATAACAGTGCCAGGGGAAGGCCTGCAGGGGTTCCTTAGACTGTCTGCATTTTCATTTGTCTAGCAGTGTTGGATTAAGGTGGAGAAGATAAAATTATAAATCTCTGCTAATAAGGGACCTGGTAAGCAGTAGCCATTACCTCTGAAAAACAACAAAAGAGAAACAATAAAACCAAACCCTCCCATATCCTCATGACTTATCTGGGAATAGAGGTTTGCTGTCCCAGAAGTTGAATCCATTAAACAGTAGCATCTGTTAGTGGCCCTCACGCATTGTAACGACCCTAGAATTCATGCCCTAGAACCACAGCAGGATAATTTACTTCAGCACAAACCTTAAGCTTGTTTGTACTGTTGTGCAACTCAGGTGAAGGGCTTCTCTACCTCTCAGCCCTATCACCAGTGAGGCCAACGCACGCCTATCCCAGACCTCCTGATATCCATGTCTCCCAAGTCTGGACGCTGCGCAGGAATGAACACTCCTATGAATTTCGTGGTAGAAGGAAGTCTCCCTTTTAAACTTTCAGTGTAAATGTAGCAGGGGTGCGGCTAGCCCTGGAACCTGGGCCTGGACGCTCACCCTGTGGCTCACTCCTGCAGATGCCATCTACGACTGCTCATCCCTCTACCAGAAGAACTACCGCATCTCTGGAGTATATAAGCTTCCTCCCGACGACTTCCTGGGCAGCCCTGAGCTGGAGGTGAGGCCATCACAGCCCACTGCCTGGGTTCTGTCATCTCTTTTCCACCCACTCAAAGGCTGGGGACGGCAAGGCTAGTCAGTCTAAAAAGCGGGAAGCTCAAGACAGGGACGCAAGCACACCAAATACTAGACAGTGATCTAAACACTCCATTTACAGGGGGAAAAAGTCCCGGCATCTGTTTGGCTCCTTCACACCACTACCAACTAAACACTAATCCTTCTGATGTGCTCAGATCACGTTCTCACCACAACCTACGTGCTGCGAAGTCTTGCCACGGCCCATGGCAGTTGCTCTTTAGAGTAGAAAACAGAGAATGTGTAGGGAGCATGTCAGAGGATCTGAATGCTTTCCCTTCAAACTCTGCATGCACTTGCTCTCATCCTCAGTTTTGATCTTTCTCAGCAAACCGCCAGCCTGCCCAGCCTGCCAGTACTGGGGAGAATTACTACCCAGTGAGCCAGTGGCTGTGGAATGGCGTATGTCCATCAACTGGGGCAAGAGAAGGTGAGAGGCCATGCTCAGGCTCACGCTGCCTGTCCTGGCAGGTCCTGACCAGGGCGTCCCCTCCGTTCCAGGTGTTCTGTGACATGGAGACTTCAGGTGGCGGCTGGACCATCATTCAGAGACGGAAGAGTGGCCTCGTCTCCTTCTACCGGGACTGGAAGCAGTACAAGCAGGGCTTTGGCAGCATCCGTGGGGACTTCTGGCTGGGGAATGACCACATCCACCGGCTCTCCAGGCGGCCCACTCGGCTGCGCATGGAGATGCAGGTGAGCACGAGACGCGGTCCCCAGGACTGGACCAGGGCTGCCACACCCAACTCCGCACAACTCCGGGGGTGTCATTCCTACTCCTTTCCACCGTCAGCTGGGATACTTGCTATGGTGGTTTTCCTGCAGGTTGCAGTACAGTTGAGGAAGAATAGGTTTTTTTTTTTAACTCCTGTATTTTTCACAGAAGTGAGGCTGCAGGTACAGGAGAGGCCAGACTCAGGCCAGAGCAGAGGAATCCAACAGTCAGCTGGGCTCAAACACTGGTCCCTGCCCTGGCCTGGGGTATCAGGACCTCTGCAAGCAAACCGTATTGGTGTCAGTTGGTGATCTTCCTTAAAGGCCCTGAAGCGTCACTATATTCTCAAGTTACTCTTATGACACCCCAGAGTAGGATACAGCAAAACTCAGGTCTACACTTCACAGACAGAGGAAGAGAGAATGAAGGGGAAGAGAAAGAGAGACTAATCAAGCTATATGGGGACTTAGGAGGGAAGTCTGATCTAGGACTCTTGCTGTCTGATCCCCAGGTTAGTGTGTTAAACCAGAGACAGACAAGTAAAGTCTTGCTACGTTCCCTGCAGTGAGAAGACGGATGGCTGTAGCTGGAGAGAGAGAAGAGGGGCAGGGTGGTATGACAGGAGGCCCTGCCAGTTTTTCTAAGGCTCTGCCTCCCCTGACAGGACTGGGAGGGCAATACGCGCTATGCCGAGTACAGCCACTTTGTTCTGGGCAACGAACTCAACAGCTACCGCCTCTTCCTGGGGAACTACAGTGGCGACGTGGGGAATGATGCCCTCATCTATCACAACAACACAGCCTTCAGCACCAAGGACAAGGACAACGACAACTGCTTGGACAAGTGCGCCCAGCTCCGCAAAGGTGAGAGTCCTGGTCTGGAGGGGGGAGTTCAGAGGCAGGGCCACAGTCCTGCTGGAGGAGAAAGAGTGGATTTTCAGCTGCACAGTCAATTTTCTGGCTTTGTACTCCTTTGTGACACTGACCCTAATGGCTTCAGGACATCCCTGCTGCCCAGGGTGTCAGTGGTCTCTGAGGACACTGGAGCACTGACTGTTTCCCGTCGCAGGTGGATACTGGTACAACTGCTGCACAGACTCCAACCTCAATGGCGTCTACTACCGCCTTGGGGAGCACAACAAGCACCTGGATGGCATCACCTGGTACGGCTGGCACGGCTCCAGCTACTCCCTCAAACGAGTGGAGATGAAAATCCGCCCGGAAGACTTCCAGCCATAAAAAGGGGACTGTTCTAGAGGAGGACTGGAGGAACCGGAGGCTGGGAAAAGGGCAGAGGAGGAGAGGGAGGGAGTCTAGAAAGGGGAGGGATGGGAAGTGGTCCATCATCTTCAAGGAGAGGGAGAGTTTCTTAGGAGGACAAGACTGTGCTGAGGATGTTAAAGATAGTGGGAGGAAGTATTTAAACGCAACAGGTCCAGACACACACTTCTCAGGGGGCTGGCCTGAGGGGGTTCCCTGCCTGTCCTGACATAGCAGCAGCTTCTTTTTTCCACACAATTTTTCTGTGGAGGAAAAATAACTGTGAGTTCATTTTAGCCATTTTCCCTGAGGCCGAGGTGATGTGAGGGCAGAAAATGAACCGTATTACTTTGACTTTCTTGGGTGTTAGAGAAAGGAGTGAAGTGGGTGGTGGGGGCGAGGGGCTTCCATTTTTAAACCCAATGAAACTACCTTCAGTCTACACACTTTTTTTTTTTAAAGACAAAAACTGTTTGGCTGGAGGTGAATGGACCTAGGCTGGAATTGACCGGAGGAGGCGCCAGGGTTCTGGGCCTTGCACTGGTCTCTGAGCACCTCCCCTGCTCAGCCTCGATCAGGCACAGCACTGAGAGACACGGAGTAAGCCCAGTGGTGGCAGGAGCTCAACTGGAGGGGAACATAAGTCCCTGTGGACGCTCACACAAAACTGACTTAAAATTTCTCAGTCAATACAGATACATCTATTTTTATCTACTTTATGAGAAAAGGGATCAAAAAGCTTCCTCTTTTATCTCATCTATAAAAAAATGGCCGAAACAGGAAGGTAAATGGCACCATGGTTAAGAAATAATTCATGCTGCATATAAATAAGCATTTTGCTCTGTAAAAATAAAATACTGTAGTTTGTTTTCAATGTTCAGTTTTTTTCTTCCTTCTACAATAAACTCTTTTAAATTGTGTTCCTTTTAAAATGATTACTATTACCACTGAGGGCATGGTGAAAAGTTTTAAGTAAAAAATCAGAATGAGCCATGAGAAAGAGACTCTGGGTGTGCTGCAGTCTTCAGGGAAACCCAGGGAGGAGCAGGAAGCCGAAGACGGAAAATCAAGGGAGAAAAAGGGCAGCAGGAGCTGGACGAGGTCAGGCTCTGGTCTACCCCCCTGACCCCCACAGAGGCCAGGGCCACTGCCTGGCTTCAAGATATTCTGCAAAGCAACACTCCTACTTTCTACCTGAGCTAACTTATATACACAGACGGAAAAAAATATCTTTAGTCTTAAGAGACGCCAAATAATTTTGACCTTCAGGAAGTAATTTTTCTTTCCCAAAAAGAACCATTCTCTTGAACCAGTCAGGGTAAGGTAAGCATAATTCTCTAACTCACTATTTTCTAATGTACCTAGGGTCCTTTGATTGTTGGGAACCCACTTGACCTTAAAACCAAGATCATCAGGATTTTCAAAGAAGTAAAGTGAGTAGAGAATAAGTATACTGAAGCAGGGCTTCCCATGGGACAGGCAGTCAGACAGACACTTCCTGAAGCAGGCAAGGGATCTGAGATGCTCAGAAGCGGGCACAGTACTGCTTGGAGAGAGGAGAAAACGATTAGAAGGAGATGAAGAGAAGGAAGAGTACAAGATGCTTAGGGCAGAAGTAGCTAGTTATTCTCTCTCATGAACTATATACCCCACAACTAAAGAAAACGGAAGCTCTAGGCAACAAGAACTAAAATAAGTAAGTGGGACTACCTCAAACTAAAACGCTTCTGCACAGCAAGAGAAGCAATCAAAAAACTGAAAAGACAATCTACAGAACAGGAAGAAAATATCTGTAAACCATAATACTTGGGTTAATGTTTAAAATATATAGAGAACTTACATGACTGAATAGCAAAAAAGCAAATAATCCAGTTTAAAAATGGGCAAAGGACCTAAACAGTTCATTTTTCCAAAGAAGATGTCCAAATGGCCAGTGGGTACATGACCAGGTGCTCAGCGTCACTAATCACCAGGGAAAGGCAAAGCATAACCACAGTGAGATACCAACTCACATCTGGGAGGATGATGATTATTAGAAAGACAAAAGATAGTAAGTGCTGGCAAGGAACTGGAGAAAAGGGAACTGTTTGTGGGAATGTAAATTGGAATAACCACTATACCAGTCTGGCAGTTTCTCAAGAAATTGAAAACAAAACTACCATGTGATTCAGCAATTTTTCACTTCTGGGTTCATATTCAAAGGAAACAAAATCACTATCTTGAAGAGATATCTGCACTCCCATGTTCACTGCAGTATTATCCACAATAGCTAAGAGACAGAAACAACCCCAAATGTACTTTGGGCTTTCCTGGTGGCTCAGTGGTAAAGAATCCACCTGTCAATGCAGGAGACATGGGTTCAATTCCTGATCCAAGAAGATCGCACATGCCGCAGAGCAACTAAGTCCATGTATCAGGACTATTGCGGGAGTGCTCTAGAGCCTGGGAGCCCCAACTACTGAAGCCCGTGCGCCCTAGAGCCTGAGCTCTGCAACAAGAGCAGCCACTGCAATGAGAAGTCTGCACACTGCCATGTAGATCAGCCCCAGCTTGCCACAACTAGAGAAAAGCCAGAACAGCAACAAAGACCCAGCACAGCCAAAAACAAATAAATACATAGCACGTGTGTGTGTAAATATATACACACATATATAATATGTACTATTATTCAGCCACAAAGAAAGAAATTCTTCCATTTGTGATAACATGGATGAATCTGGAGGGTATTAAGCTAAGTAAAATAAGACAGAGAAAGACAAATAACATATAGTATCACACATGCAAAATCATGTTTTTAAAAGTGATTTCATAAAAATAGAAACTAGAATGGTTGTTGTCAGGGGACAGGAGAATGGGGAAATGTGGAGATATAGGTCAAAGGGCACAAACTTTCAAGATGAGTAAGTTTCTAGGATCTAATGCACAGCATTAGATCTAATGCACTATAGCTAACAAAATAGTTTTGTATATCTGAAATCTGCTGAGAGTAGATCCTAAGCATTCTCACCACACATAAAAAAATCAGTCATGTGAGGTGGTTATGTTGATCTTAGTAATCATTCTATAATGCATATCAAATCATTATGGTATACATTTAAATACACACAATTATATTTGTCAATCATTCCTCAAGAAAGTTGGGGGGGACAAAGTCCCTATATTAATCAAAACCTATAGTTCTAAAAAAAAAAAACCTATAGTTCTTGAAATTGACTCATATTTATATAGATATGAAACTGAATAACTGAAATAAAAACCTTTTTGTGGCAAAGTTAATGTCAAAAACAAGTCACCGTAAAAAAAACAAAAACCAAAACACCAAAGCCCTAATTCAGCATCTGTGGTTTACCTCACCCTTCTGAGAAAATGTCTGAGAGATGAGAGAAAGCAGGTGGAAGGAAAACACACATTGTAACCCACAGAGGTGCAGGTTCTGACAGCAACAATCACTTTTAAAGCATCTTGTCTGGGGCAGGGTGACACGGATTCCAAGGACTTGAAGGTGAGCACAACACAGCCTCTACCTTCAAGAGGACAGAACTACAAAAAGGAGAGCTCAGCTCTCCTAAAGGTAAAGAGCACTGTGTTCTGACACACCCTACAGGGTGTGTGAGAGAAGGTACAAAGGGTGCGAAAGAGAACAGGACTGATGGGCAGTTGGCAGAGCTGATGCCAATTGAAAGCGCTGGAATTTTCTCAATCAGAAAATTTTCTTAAAATGGGATAACATGTCAGGGGCTGGGCAGTGAGAAAACCAGTTTTGATCAGACCCTCTCTTCTATTTCGGGTTGAGAAAGAGAAGCAGGTTCTGTGGACAGAATCTGCATCTCCCTGATGCACCCCCCAACCCTCCATTCATATTTTGAAGGTTAATTCCCAATGTGATGGCATTTGGAGATGGGAGCCTTTGGGAAGGGATTAGGCCATGAGTGTGGAGACCTCATGAAAGGGATTATTGCCTTTATAAAAAGACCCCAGGAGGACACACAGGGCAATCAACGACCCAGAAGAGGGTCTTGCCAGAACCCAACCATGCTGGCACCCTGATTTTGGACTTCCAAGCTTCTAGATTTTTCTAACTGTGAAAAATAAATGATGTTCAAGCTACCTGGCCTATGGTAATTCGTTACACAGTCCTAAATGAACCAAGAATGAGCAGGACACCAGATCTTATCCTAACGCTAATACGCCAAGTAAAAACTGTGCACATGTGTAAGTACCGGAGCACGTGTGTTTCAAAGTACCTAAATACTCATTTAACTCTCTGCTCCCCAAATAAGCAGTTATACTCACTGATAAATCCAGCTTTGAGAGGCTATCAGCCCCAGTTTGGGCTGACAGTTTGGGGATTACATGTGGATTTAATGTGTCCTGGAGCAGGTAAATAAAAATTTCAACAGGTAGGACGACAGATTGATCCAGTAGCAAGAGAACAGTACCGTCAGCACAGCACAACTTTTTATAACAAAAATAAAAACTAAGAATCAATTGTGCAAAGATGTTTCCGTGTACGATTAATCTGATTGCTTCAAAAAGAATTTAAGGCAGTTGACTCAAACATGTATGAAGTGAAGTGAAGTCGCTCAGTCATGTCTGACTCTTTGTGACCCCCTGGACTGTAGCCCACCAGGCTCCTCGGTCCATGGGATTTTCCATGCATGAATATTGGAGTGGGTTGCATTTCCTTTTCCAGGGGATCTTCCCGACCCAGGGATCGAACCCAGGTCTCCCTCATTGTAGGTAGACGTTTTACGGTCAGAGCTACTAAACTTTAAAATAAATGACAAATGCTGAAGAGAAAGTAACAGAAGGAAAAATAAAATTAGAGAAGGGAGGAGGGCAGTAGAAAAAACAGCTAAGATGTCTGCAATGTGATACAGGTGGGCCAGGAATTGAGCTTTGAGCTCTCTAGTAGCCACTGTGAGGAAGAGAACCCAACCTCTTACTGAACAGCAATGCCTCCAAGGCAAAACCAAAGTCATGGAGGAGGGTCTGGGCCCTGGGAGGAGTATCTGTGAGGACTGGGGTAGTGCTGAGAGCAACTTCTGAATAAGCAGCTTAAGGTTGTTTCTTAAAACTTTCTTCACTGAATATGACAGCATAATGTGGCAATGGTGCTGAGAAAAAGCAGTTATATAAATTCGGCAGGAAAAGCTACAAGTAGAAACAAAAAAGATGGGTACTGGGAAGACACAGGAAACCAACTGAAGGGCTGAGCTTAGCTCAACCTGAACCAGCTGAGCTGAACCAGACTTGGAACCAACCAGAGTGTAGAGGCCCAGGCTTCACTGGGACCAGAGGTTTTTGTTTGTTTTCTTAAAGCCAGTATCAATCTGCAAGGAATTCCAAAGATGTATTTTCAATTACTGGAGAAAGGAAATGGCAAGCCATTCCAGTCTTCTTGCCTGGGAAATCCCATAGACAGAGGAGCCTGGCGGGCTACAGTTCAGAGGATTGCAAAAGTCAGAACGACTCAGCGACTCAACAACATTTTCAATCATACTGGTTTTAAGAAGTTAAATGACCTTCTGGAACACTTTTCCAGGCCTCTAACTACATCTTCTACTACATATCTGCATAAACACTAATGCTTCAGTGATTGTCTCAAATATGGAAAAAACTGGGGGTTGGATGAGGGAAATTTCAGAGAGGTATCGAATAGAAAAAGGCAAGCAAGGAAATCAGTGTACAAAAACTAGTTACTTAATGTTGAGTCACAATATTCAGCTATGGGGTCTTCTTCCAGTTATGATGCAAGATTGCATTATATAAGCCAGAGATGGAAGGAAGGAAGGAAGGTGTCTTCTTCTGCCTAATTTGAAACTGAGGCCTACCCATAGGATGGCACATTTATAACCATTCCTGTGTGGTATTTTAGAAATCAGCATTCTCTCCAAGTCCAATTTATTTGGGCAAAAACACGCTTCTATCTCTATCTTTTTGGTCACTTTGTAAAGCACTCAAAGGAGCAGAGTTTAGCATCTACTCAAAAGCAGAGCTAGCAGAGAACTTGGTTATTTGATTATCCTTTCAAATGAAGGGAGCGCCACTCACAGCAGGCTGTTTCAGCTAAGTGGAGGTCCTGATTAGCTGCATGAGTTTTCCTAAACTATTTGTAGTGAAATAATCTACCATGTTAGCATTTACATGAAGATAATTAGATCTCGGAGTTAATATTCTTCGATAATCATTAGGGGAAGTAAACAATTCTCTAGGAGCTGTGGAGCTAACATTTAAGGCTGCTTGTAATTTCATAACAGTGAAAAATTTATTAAACAACCTATTTTTTCCATACCCAGAAGACTCAAAACCTTATGAGAGAACATAAGCAAATGAGAGGAAAAAACCACCGGATTTCAGACATGGCTCTGCCTTTTACATTTACAGCACTCCACGGAGGAAGGCTCAGGTACCAACATATTTAGTCAATAAAACCCTAGCCTGCCTGTGGGTTGTCTCTGAGGCACAGAAATCAGCTCCTACTCCCAAGCCAGAGAGCGCGGTCTAACCCAGACATAAAATCTATCTTACCTTGGCTGCTCTGGCCATAGAACTACTTTAGGCTGATTTCATCAGGACAAGTAAGCAGAGGTTGGAAAAGAACAGGAGCCCAGGTGTTAAGGGTCAACAGAAGTGACAATTCTGGCTAGAGTACCAGGAAAGGTCACCTGCAACCACAACTCATTTACACATGTGGCCAGACCCGACGGCAGATTTGACAGAGCAGAGGTCTCCAAGGGCCTCCAGGGAACTGGCACCAGGTAGTGAGAGAAGAGAGGTCATGTGAGATGCAGGCATCAAACAGAAAGGGTTTATGGCCTACCTGATGAGAGACTCGAGAATGGCAGGGGTGGGACCTTTCTGGAACTCCAGTTCTTTGTAGTGCAGTGCTTTGGCATATGCTCGGCACTTGGCAGCCCTCTCGCCCAGCAGGACAATGCCATTGTCATCTCTCAATGGCAGGGGGCCCTGGAGGAGAGCAGAACCCCACATCATAGGAAACAAATGGCAGACAGGCACAGGCAAGAGTGGGCTGTGCGGTACTTCCCCTCCTCCCACCAGCTGGTTCCCTGACAGGCTCACCTTGTCACTGTGTTCCATGAATTCAGCCAAATTTAAGAGGGTTTGTGTGACTTCTGCGATGTCCTGGGAGGTGAGGGCCAACTCGATGCTTCTGATGAGCTCATCCTGCTGGTCCTCATTCAGCTCAGACCAGCAGGACACAAACGCAGCATTGAAGAGATCCCTGAAGGCAAACAGGAGTGGAGACAAATGTTGGAAATGCTCCTCCTGCCTCTGACTGGTGCCAAAAAGCCACAACTTATCAAGCTACTCCTGGCACTGATAATGGTTGTATAGGCCAAGGCAGTCCAACAGAACTTGCTGGAAATGGTCTCTATCTTCCCCACCCAATATGGCAGCCACTGGTCAATGAGCACTTGAACAGTGATAAGTGTGACTAAGGAACTGAATTCTAAGTTTTAGTTACTTTTAATTAACCTAAACTGAAATACGCACATGTGGCTAGTGACTGTTCAGTTTTTCAATACAGGTCCAGGGAAAACTGTGGGGGCGGGATGGAGTGGGGAGAAAGAAGAGCAGAACAAAATGACTTGTCTCCACAGTGTCTGCATCACTCTTCTTCATTGGAGAGGATGAACAGAAAGGGACTTTTAACATAGAAGTTGACATAACAGATTCAGTTAACATTCATCTTCAAATGATTCTTGGGATGTTTCTTCTCAGGCAATGACCAAACTAAGATCATAAGTCGTAAAGGCAGCATCTGCTATTGCTTTTCAAAACATAAGCAGAACCCTTAGTTGGGTGGTCATAAACAAAGTGACAACAGAGCTTAAGAAACTAGAAGCATTAGAAAACAGAACCCAAATCTGTTAAGTCTTAAAACATTCCCTAAGCCAAACCTCTAACAGCTGGGGCCTCAGGAAGACCCGGGAACAGAGGTACCATTCCCAGAATCACAAAGACGATTTAAGATCACTACAGCACCACTCGGGTGGACACATTTGCTACCCGACATCTGGACTTCAATCTTGACCCTCTCCTTTTTGGCGAATGTGTGGAGAGGGAGTTGGAAACTACAGGATATGCCTGTATAATGTATGAGCTTAAGCACCTGATGCCTATACATCTATTTTTATTTACATACTTAAAAGGTTAGGTCAGTTTGATATATACATAATTTTGGAATCTGATGAAAGAAAACAAAATCTGAAATTCATAGGGTAACATGAAGACCAAAAGAAGTCCCGTGTACATTAAGAAGTAAGCTTTCTGATCTAGTCCAAGGCTACGATGGCTCCCAAATGAACATGCTTGGCATTAAGGGGACAGACACATATGTGTGTATTTATCACAAACCTCTTTTGGACTGAGGATGTGCTCAAAAAGGACTTGGAGCAGACGAGAGGAAACACTATTTCTGCATGTTATGGAAATAGAGAATGTGAAATCTGCACACAGGGACACTTTTCAAACAGAGACTCCTTAAGAACAATTTTTTTTAAGCATTAAAAAGTATTTGAAAGAAATCAGATCAAATCAAATCAGATTTGAACCAAATTATGGCATCCAAGTAGCTGTCTCAGGGACCATCTCTATTCCTGCGAAATACACTCCAAAGAGCAAACCAGTCGTGATGATGAAAGTGAAATGGAATACTTCACTTTTTTGGTCCCTGCTAATGAAAAGATTGCTAATGAAATCATGCTTCATTATAAATAAGCACTGTCCATTGTAGAAAAACTTAGAAAATAAGGGAAAAAAAAGAAAATAATTGCTCCTTAAAACCTCCTAGAGATAATCATTGTATTACTTTATAATCTTTTTCCTATGTACACATATTTTTACTAGTTGAAATCCCACATTTGCACCACTTTGTATTCCATTTTATTCACTTACATTATACCATAAATCTTCTATATGTGTTATAACTTTCTATAAACTAAATTTTCAATGACTAAGAATCACTGTGTAAGGTTTATAGTATTTTTAAGGTAAATTCTATTTTCCAAAGATGGCTGCAGCACTAGCTCCTGTTCCACACATTCTTCTAGGATCTTTCCTGCTGCTGCTGCTGCTAAGTCACTTCAGTCGTGTCCGACTCTGTGCGACCCCATGGACAGCAGCCCACCAGGCCCCTCTGTCCCTGGGATTCTCCAGGCAAGAATACGGGAGTCGGTTGCCATTTCCTTCTCCAATGCATGCAGGCATGCTAAGTTACTTTAGTCATGACCCACTCTGCGCGACCCCACAGACAGCAGCCCACCAGGCTCCTCTGTCTACAGGATTCTCCAGGCAAGGATACTGGAGTGGGTTGCCATTTCCTTCTTCCACTCCCCTATAAAAAAGTGGCATCCACGTCTCCTCTCCTTGAGCCTGAGTGGGTCTTTGTGACTTCTTTTGACAACAGAATGGGGCAGAAGTGACACTTCATGACCTCCAAGGCAGGTTGTACAAGCACTGTGCACTTCTCTGTCAGTCCCTTGCGGACGCTCACTCCTGAATTAAGACAGTATTCTGTGAGGAAGCCGGAGCAACCCATGGAGCAGTCCACATGGAGAGGAACCAAGGCCCCGGCCAGGGCAGAACCTTTGACCAACTGTCAGCCCCAACTTGGCAGATGTATGAATGCACCATCTTGGAAGTCGACCTTCTAGCCCCGGACTAATACCCCTGCTGACACTGGGTGGGCCAGAGACAAACTGTTCCCACAAGTCCTGCCCAAACTGCAGATTTGTGAGTAGAATAAATAATTATAGATGACTATTGTTTTACATCACTAAGACTTGGGGACTTATGATGCAGTCATGTATAACTGGAACATCACTATTATTGGAAACAGGTTATAGTAAACTATTACACAGCTGTTTTCAGAGTTATAAATGACTTTGTAATTAAAATTTTGGACCTAAATCTACTAATGAAAGGTCTATTAGCAAGGTTAAGATGGATCCTCTTCCTATAATAAGAGCTTGTTCAATTTGCCTTTTTATTTTTTACCCCAGAAGTTAACAAAATTAAAAATACCTTTTTACTCTTACTGCTAATAAAAACTAATTCTTATATATTGTTTTCTACAGGCTGGTCCTCTTGATCACAATGTGAAGCTGGGAAGAAGGGAGCCCTGACACACCGCACCTGGCCATCGGGTTGTAGGCCTGTGCCAGGGCCCAGCAGGAGCGCAGGGAGGGTGACGAGGAGTCCTTCAGCAGCTCCAGGCTCAGCCGCCGCAGCCATTCCAACCAATCATCTTTGGAGACCCTTCTGGCAGCTCCCCAGGCCTATACACCACAGGCGACAAAGGAAAACTGTCAGCTGTGAGGGCCTATTCTAAGGAGCCCTCGCTGATCTAAAGATTATCCCACTTCTTTGGTTTATACAATTATACCTCTCATGACAAAACTCCCTGAGTACAAATACAAAAGAGTAATATTTAATTAAAGTCATAAAACAAAAGCAGCAACCTCTGGAATATAACACAATATAGAGAACGCCTGTTTTACAACTCATTTGTGCTCGACTGTCCGCCAGGCAGAGAGCTCCACAGCCCCTGTGGATGGGGACCGTCACACGCAGAATGGCCTCCAGCAGTGTTGGAAGGGCCCAGGGCACCCTGCAGTGGGACACTGGCTCATCTGACAGCGCAGTCACACAGCGAGAGGGGAAAAGCTCAGATCTGCACCATTATCAATAGTGTGACAAAGCCCAGAGGACACAGCACTGTGTTGGAATGAGACAAAAGGAGCTGAACAGGTAGAACTTTTACTTTGCAGTTAATCCCCTTCAATTTTCCTCAAAACTCTGAGCTCTCCTGGCACCAAGAGTTATTAGCAGGGACAGCTTAGGGAGGTGGATGGAAAGACTCAGGCCCTGGGGCTGGGTAATGAAGGGTACTGGTCAGCAGCCACACTCTGTGGAGCTCCGCAACTTGAGTTCAAATCCCAGTTATGTAATGTATTGGGTGCCTGGTCTTGGGCAAGTTACTTAATTTTTCTGTGCCTCAGTTTCCTCCTCTGTAAAGTGTGGATAACAGTCCCCACCTCAGAAGGTGTTTTAAGGATTAACTAAGTTAATACGTGTAACGGACTTTGCACAGCGAGCAGCACAAGTTAGTGCTCTATGTGTGAGTGCCTGCTACTCTGAAGTCAGAAACACCTGGCTGGAATCTTGGTTCTGCCATTCAGCTGCTGAAGAAACTCTGGGCAAACTACTTGTATGTGGCACCTGAGTCTTAAGTCTTCCTCATCCAGGAAAAATGCATCTAAAGGGTCTAGCTGGAATAACGAGCAAAACATTGTTGCTCTTATTATCAAAATGACTTCTCTCTGAATTGGCCTAGCCCTAATTACTAAATCTCTAACTTCTAAAATATATTCTTAAAAGATTTTTCTGGCCAAACAGACAGGTTGATCCTCCCTAAACGAAGGGAGGATCAGATAAGTTAGAGCAGAAGTTCTCAAGGGAAGTCATCCAGGGAGTGAAAGAGACCTGTGTGTGCTACATCACCTGACCACCACTGACCCAACCCATCACCCCCCTGGGATGAAACGGAAGTCTGCTGTAGCTTTTGATGAGTTACCAATAAGTGACAGTACATAAACTATTACTGTAAGTCAAAAACTGAAGTAGAGATACTGTAAAAGACAGCTTAAAAATTTATGTGGATTCTCACTGACACAATGAGAATTCCTGAACTAGAAAGAAGAGTGACACTAGATGCCAAAGACTTTTAGACCTTATTCTGTGGAATGAAATGGGAACATCAAGTCCTTTTCAATTCACAGATTGCTCGTTTCCAGCCTAAACAGTGAGTCTCTGCATAGCAGCACTATATTACAAGATACTTAAAAGTCAGTCGTATACAAGGAAGTAGTACTAACATCTTTTGCCCTCTAAAGATGTGAGGCTGTTTGGGTGAGGCGAAGACAACGCAGCACAGTGGTTAAGGGACTGGTCTCTGGAGTCATACCTGGCTCATCTCCTTGGCTCCACCATCTACTGGCTGACATCGGGTAAATTTCTTAACCTTTCAGTGTCTCAAAGTCCACATCATAAAAGAGGGATGGTAATGATAGCACTGAACTCACATGGTTACTGTGAAGATTAAATGAATCAATACATATAAAGTGCTCACAACAGTGCCTGACACATGGGAAGTGCTCAACAAATGCAGACGGTGGTTATTGTGATCATTAACATTGGTACCATTTGATAAATGGTAGCAAATAGCTCTCCAAAAAATTTTGGCTTAGTGAACAACTGCACAGTCTATCAAACAGGATACGTGCCTCACAATGGCCTTTCCCCACTGCTTTGTAATTTAAAATAACCAACTCTCAATTCTCTGGGTTTTACAGCAGCTGCTGAAACTCCAGTCAGTTTCCTCTCATCATCCACCCTCTGCGGACTGCCTCATCTGGTAACACTGGTGCACGCTGATGGAACGCCAGCTTATTCATTTAGAAGGTAAGCCCGAATCAATTACCATAAGACAGGGAAGCAGCTGAAAATCTTGGAGGCAGGCTAGAGGTATATATAAATGGTTTTTATGTTTTCTGTACTATTAAATCCTCTATTAGCATAGCCAATAGAAGGGTGACTGAGGTGGCAAATTATTATTTTGAAAGCTGGTTAAAACTGACAAATATACTAATCCCTAGTTATCATCACATGAATACGTACAAGCACAATTTACTTTTAGATGAAATGAATCTGAGCGTTAGCTGTTAGGGTTTTTGAACTTGACCTATTCTTTCAGGTGAGACAAACTAAGATGCCTTCTTTTTCCTTTGGCAAAGGTTATACTTACTTTTTCCAAATCCTTGGTAAAAAGCAAAACTTCCTGGAAGCAAACTAGACCACTGGGGAATTTCCTAAAGTAAAGAAAATAAAGCCCTAAAGCAGGGTGGACAGCTGCCTGGCTGGAAGGACATTCTGCACCAAGGCAGGCTGAAAATATCTGGGTGGAAACATGCATCTGGCCTCCTTGTCCAGCCCCTCCCTCAAGGGTGAGGTGTGAGCATGGTGGCCTCAGCAACCACTTGGGAACGCCAGGTGTTGATGACCTTTCTCCTCGAGGTCTGGGACTAGCAGTTACAAAACACACACAGGAGAGCAACATCACTCCTGATCCAGGGGTATTTTACCACTTTCATCTTAAATCATCATACTTTTCTCAGCAGTGGTTACTTTGCAGTTGCCTATGTGAATAAAGGCTGATGTCAGGAGTAAAGGCCAGTGTTCAAAAGCTGTGTGTGAGCACATGCACACAGGTCTGTGTGCAAATCCTTATGGGCTTGGCCAAGAGACCAAGTCAGCTGGGACCAGCTCTGCCCAGTTCTTTACCTCTATCTGCTGCTACACAGAAGTGCAGCTGCCTTGGGTCAACTGGTAATAAAGGAAAGAAAACTATGCTGAAATCCAAACTGGGAGCTGCTTTCAGTCACCAGAAGTACTAAAGACTGATGCAAAATGTGGAAAATAAGCAAGTTGATAAATTTATTTAAAAGTCAGTGAAGTATATGATTACTCTGTTTAGATCCATCAGAGATACTTTGAAACTGCCTATTTGTAAGTGGATCACTGGTAGCATACGTGATGAGAAACTGGTTTTAGCCCAGGCTTTGGTCAGCACAGAGAATCCAGTACTAACCTGCATAGATCTAAACCCTTGCTACTCAAAAGTGTGGTCCCGTGGACCACTGATATCAGCCATTACCTGGGAGCTTGTTAGAAATGGAGACTATCAAGGCCTGAGCTTGAGCCTGAATCAGAACAAGCATTTTAACAAGTCCCCCAGCATGTGGTTAAGCCCAATGAGTCTGAGAAGTTTGTGAAAGACTGCTTTAAAGAGCCTGCATCAGTCTCAGTGCTAACTACAAGGCTGACTGGTTGTGTTCTATTCATGTAAAAAATTAGAATGCAAACTACAAGTTCCCCTGGACTTCCCTGGTGGCTCAGTGGTAAGGAATCCACCTGCCAATGCAGGAAACACAGGTTTGATCCCCAATCCGAAAAGATACCACGTGCTGTGGAGCAACTAAGCCCATGCACCACAACTACGGAGCCTATGCTTTAGAACTCAAGAGCCGCCACTACTAAGCTCACATGCCCTACAGCCCATGTTCCACAAGAGGAGAAGCCACTGCAATGAGAAGACTATGACCCACAACTAGAGAGGAGCACCTAGAGAAAAGCCCACACAGCAACAAAGACCAGCACAGCCAAAAATAAAATAATTAAATATAATTATTAAAAAAAAATAAGTTCCACTGCCAAAGCTCCAAGGGAACATAAAAGGACACCTTGTTCTTTACTCTCCTTATATTAAAAGATTGTATAATTCAGATACTCGGAGAAAGACAAAATAACCTAAGTTCATGGTATCTAGATTTTCAGAAAAATGCCTGGATTTGGTTATTTTAGACAGAAGATGGCAAGAGGTGAAAGTTTTGAACAAGTGAGAAGAGCAGGGCTCTCCTTTCCAAGTCCCCCCAGGACACAATGGACTTGCCTTTTGGAGGTTAATGGTGCTGACGTGCAGTTTCTTCATGGGCCCCGTTTCCACTGGTCCACTGGCTAAGGCATCACCTTGGCCACTCCTCAGCATTCGATGCTGATAAATCAGAGGGTCTTCCTCCTCATCAGCCAGGGTATACCCCTGCAATAAGAGTTTACAGAACACCTGTGACTCCAAGAGCTGCTCCAGATTAGAAAACACCCTTAAACCTCAGGCGGGTCCCACCTTTTGGAAGAGCCAGGATTTAGGTACGATTCCAGGGACAGACATAATGAATCATGAACGGGCTGTATTCTGCACTGAGACCAGCTTGTGTTGGTCAGTCCTGGCTGCTGACAAGCACTGACTTAGAAGTATGAGCATGCAACTGGCATGTGAGCAATAAACGCGATGAAGAGCTGGGGCAGCAAGGAGCTGCCTGTTTTTGTTAGGCCTAAGGGCTAAGGCTGGTTTCTACATTTTTTTAATGACTGAAAAAATAATTGAAAGAAGACTGATATTCTGCAACACATGAAAATTATTACGGAATCATATTTTGGTGTTCATAAATAGTTTTACTGGAATGCAACCTGGCTCATGTGCTTATGTATGCCTATGGCTGCTTCCAGGTGGCCGTGGCAGAGCTGAGTAGTTTCATCAGAGACCATCAAGCCTGCAAAGTTGAAAAAATGCACTATCTTGACAAAAGCTTGCCAATCCCTAGTTCAGAGCTAAAGGGCTTCCCCAGTGGCTCAGCGGTAAAGAATCTGCCCGCAATACAGGAGCCTCAGGAGACTTGGGTTCAATCCTTGGGTCGGGAAGATCCCCTGGAGGAGGGCGTGGTAACCCACTCTAGTATTCTTGCCTGGAGAATCCCATGGACAGAGGTGCCTGGTGGGTTACAGTCCATAGGCTTGCAAACAGTTGGACACAACTGAACCGACTTAACTCAGCACAGCACAGTTCAGAGCTAAAAAGCTACATATACTCCCATTGCTAAGAATACCAGTTAAGAAAGACGACGAGGGGGCTTGAGAGTAGAAATGAAGCACAGCTCACCTTGACAATCCTGCAGATGAGGACATCATAGCGCTGATGGTTAATTCGGTGTCTCACCAGAACTTTGTTCACCATTGGAATGAAAATTTGGTACTGCAAGAGGAGGGCAAACAGATCAGAAACCATTACTTTGGAGAGTGGGAAAGAGAGAAAAGATTATTAGCACTGCCTCATTACAGCTATTACTTTGGGGTTTGGGACTAGCTCTGTGGTTGCAGGAGAATCACTTTTTGGCTCCTGGGCTATGATCGTCATGCCCACCGTCTTCCATCTGGGTCACTGCAACCGGTTTTTACTGTAATGGTCTCTCTGCTTCCACTCTTGGCCCAGTCTGTGCTTCCACACAGCACTAAGAGCCATCATTTAAAAATGTTAGGTCAGATCATAGTATTCTGTGCTCAATCTCTCCAAAGACTTTCAGTGTTGCTCAGAGTAAAAGCCAAGTACTTATAATGGCCTGTAACAGCGATGTGCAAATTCTAGTGGGCATCAGACTCACCTGGAAGGCATATGAAACCAGAGACTGCTGTGCTCACAGTCAGAGATCTGGCTTGGCAGGTCCTCGGGGACCTGCAGTTCTAATGGCACCCAGCTATATAGATACTGATGCTGCCGGTCAGGGAATCACATTCTGAGAACCACTGGTCACAATACGTAGCTTCCAGTGGGCCCATCGCCAGCCCCGTCCTCACAAGGGTCTCTATGACCTTTCTAAGCCCTTTCCCCTGTTCCCCCACTGAAGTCACTACTCTCCTGCTGTCCCCTCCCTTCAGGTTCTGCCTTCTGGAACCTGTGTCTTTGCTCTTCCTTGTGCCTGCAGCCAGCTCCCTGGGCCTGGGCCTTTCCATTACTTAGGTCTCTACTGAAATGTCACCTTATCAGAGTGGTCTTCCTCACCTCCCCTCACCTCCTCTCAGCGTCTCTCCCCACCTGTCACCCTCACGAGATAAGTGATGTCTCAGAGCTTTGCTTCACTGGAACGTGAGCTCTGTGGGACATCATTCTGTTCACTGCATCATCTCCAGAACAGCACTCAGCCCACAGAGGTGGCTCAATAAACACTTGCTGAATGAAGGGGAAAAGGGCATAAATGATTCCCCTCTCTCTGCCAGTGGTTGAGGCCTACAGATTGACAAGCAGAGGAGTTTGCTAAAGCAGAAGGGCATGTGTGTCGAGGACTCCCGCCTCACCTTCTTTCCCAGCTGAAAGACGAGTGAAGACAATGTGTCCATGGCTGTGGAACGGAGTTCTGGGCTCTGGTCCAGTGTGCGCACAATCGGATGAATGATCCGAGAGGCATAGTCCGTGAAATCCAGAGACTCCGTCAGACGGTCCACAGTCTCTAGCGCAGCCCTACAACAACCACTGAGATACAGTATCTGCTGACACACAGCCCAGAGTAAGAGAAACAACTGAGGGCTACCCTAACAATCGGCACCTAATGGGAAGGAACGTCTTCTGACATTATTTTGGGTGCACAGAGCCAACACACTCTGCAGTGGGATGGGGACAGTTAAGATTTCCATAAGTCTGGTACACTTCTGGACTAACTAATGGCAGTACATTTCTGGACTAAAAATGACAACAAAAAAGAAAGATGGTCCGGGGACTTAGGAAAAGGACACTTTCAACAAGACATTTTAACGGTTAATTAGCTTGATGACTATTAGTCCCAGAGGGCAGGTGCTCACTTTCGAGAAGGCAACGGGGCTTCGGGGGCATCAAATAACTTCACGATCGGGGGCAGCAACAAATGCAGATAGTCGTCCAGGTTGGCACCAAACAGCTGTATTGCAGCCAGCAACTACAAAAAGGAGCAGAGGCATGACGATGAACAAGTACAGTCAGGGAACAAGTCCC
This sequence comes from Muntiacus reevesi, assembly GCF_963930625.1. Classification (NCBI taxonomy): domain Eukaryota; kingdom Metazoa; phylum Chordata; class Mammalia; order Artiodactyla; family Cervidae; genus Muntiacus; species Muntiacus reevesi. Next base: position 88,656,908 of record NC_089253.1, on the reverse strand, counting down.
TAAGTACACAAAGGGTGGCAGTGGTAGGGTAATTCCAAATTTTGGAGGGACTCCGAACAGACTTTAATAAGTGACTTGGAATTACATCCTCTTGGTAGCACAGTCTCCCCTCATATTGTTTTGCTTATATGTTACTTTGCTTTCTCTGAGCTTACTTCAATTGTAAGGAATCAGTGGCTGGATAATAGAGAAAACTGCTCTGCCATAAACATTTACCAAGATTATCCCATTAAAGGAGACAAAACATAAAGATAATCAAGAGAGGATCAGAAACATTGTATAAGCTACACACTGCACACTTCAGGTACTGGAGTATTCCCTAGACTCAGTCTTTTAGGCTGAGCACCACCATGTCACTCAGAACAGGGTCTCGTCTCTTAGATGACCAACTGGGGACTCTGACTGACTCTGGAAATCTCCCTAGAGGATGCCCCGGGATACGTACCTTGATGGAGACGATGCGGCCTGAGCTATTGTCATGCATGAAGACCCGAAGCATGTGTGGAATCAGCTGGGGCAGGTAGAGCTTAAATTCACCCCCGAGGGCTACTACAATCTGCTCAATGAGGAGAATGATTGTGCTCTGGATGGAGGTATTCATGACCCAGAATTCCTAGGAAGGGGGAAGACAGAGGAGCAAAGTCAGGGGCCCTTCTGTTTAAATAGGAACCAAGGAACTGAGACACCTAAAAAGAAGCAGAAAGGCAGTGAGCATGGTCTGCCTCACGGAACCCCTTCCCTGTCCTCCGCTCCCCAGGTCCTCCTGTACCCCACATCACAGTAAACAACTAATCTGCATCTCCCTGAAAGCACCAGGCTACTTTCATCTTCTGTGTTTCCCTCATGCTGCTCTCTGCTTAGATCCCACCTTTTGTTCAGCTAAGCCCCAACTGTCTTTCCAGACCTGGCTCAAGCCTCATTTCTACTCAGAAGCTTTTCCTGTCTCCTTCCATCATCCATTGTGGGTCCCTCTGCTCTCCTCTTTCTATCACCTGCAATATTTAATTATTTTTTTTGCCATCCTCCCTCTATTCAACTGTAGGCTAGTTAAGGGCATGAAACCTGCTGATCCATCTCTGTCTCCCTGAATCCAGCAGAATGCCTGGCATATTCCAGCTACCCAAACCCATTTACAGAATGAATGGACCACCAGCTCTGCAGTGCTCTAGGAGCTCACTAGTTGTCTAGGGTGGTTCTGCTCTGGGTACCCCCTGGGCTCTGCCAGAGGGTGACTCTAGTGTTTATAAGATTTCCTGCTCTTTCTGGATATAGACTTCGCTCAACAGCATCTAACATCGGTCTCAAACCATTTTCAGGCCAAGAGAGTGCCACAAAGAGTATTTTTCTACATTCATCCAATTATATCCCACATAAGTTACTAAAATGAAACTTGGTCAACTGGCTCCAGATCCTGTCTTAGTACTACAAAGCAAATTGGTCTAATCTCTCACTCCAGGCAAAGCTATCACTTCAAATCAATTCAGAAAGATAGTTGCCTAGGGCCTTATTTAAAAACCTCTCGAGCAGGAGACTTAATGATGGCAACATATGCATATTAGTACTCTTGGTTTTGCTAAGTCATGTCCGACTCTTTTGTGACCCTATGGACTGTAGCCCATCAGGTTCCTCTGTCCATGGGATTTCTCAGGCAATAATACTGGAGTGGGCTGCCATTTCCTTCTCCAGGGGATCTTCTTGACCCAGGGATTGAACCTTAGTCTCCTGCTTGGCAGGTGGATTCTTTACCACTGAGCTACCAGGGAAGCATGTTGGGCTTCCATTTATCAGAGTAGAAGTCAACAACAACAACAACAACTCCTTGGGTGAAAGGCTTTAAAAGAAGTCTAAGTGGCTCAGTGGGCCTGCCAATGCAAGAGATGCGGGTTCAATCACTGGGTTGGGAAAATCCCGTGGAGAAGGAAATGGTAACCCACTCCAGTATTTTTGCCTGGGAAATCCCACAGACAAAGGAGCCTGGCAGGCTGCAGTCCTTGGGCTCACAAAGTGTCCAGCATGACTGAGCACGCACACACTACTACTCCTCCTCCTCTCCACTGGAGGACTACCGGGGCTCCTCACAAGGGGTTTCCCCTACCCCAAAGAAGCCAGGCAGCCTCCCCAGGGATGTCGGCTGGATCCTTGTTCACAAAGCCCTAGCTCTCCCTGGGCTACAGGGAGCTTATTAAAGCACCCTGGATCGAGAGCCAAGGCAAGAGCCCTGTTGCACGTTCTCTATCCTGAAGGGAGTGAAAGCTGCATTTGGCAGGTGTAAGGTTCCCTGTCCCAAACCCCTATGCTTTGGCCATAAGTCTTTTTTGGGAAGCAAGTCACAGATTACTTCAGCTTTGACCCAAGAGCACACTGATTCCTCCTGTGCCACTCCCCACTTCCCTAATTCCATCCGACAGGCTCTTCAACTTCCTGTTGCTCTCACTTATTTATACATATAGGAGTTATTTAGTCCTGAGGACTCATTCGTGGGGAAGCTCCATTTTTGAAGCCAGTCATTTTGAGTTTAGTCTTGCTGCCTCCTTCAAGCTGACTACAAAGGGCTGGTGTAGAAGAAGAAAAATTACTAGAAGTGTCTTCCAATTTTTTTAGGACACAGCCAACTCTGCAAAGCAACCTCCCCAACAGAGACACTGAAATTATAAAGAACAGTAGGAAGCAGCCTCCCCCACTTCAAAACAGAAAAACGATACTACTGTCAATGGGGTGTCCTGTGCACCTGCTTAAGGCACATCACAGCATCTGGGATGCAAGCCCCCTCTCAGAGGTGACTGCAGTCAGAAGGCGGCAGTCAGGCTGGAGAGGGCAGCAGGGGAAAGCACCACCTTCCTCCTCAGAGTCTGACAAGAGTCCATCGTATTTAATGGCCCAAGGTAGGCTCAATCTCCAGTCCTCTCTTAAGGCCATGGTTTTATAGGCAGTAAGGAAGAGGGCTTTTGTGGGAATAGTGAAGCACTGCTGTGATATTAAAGTGAAATTGCTCTGCTGTGTGTGAGGCAAGGAACTCAAGTCTATTTCTGGCAGAACAATTACTTCAGGATTTCTCCTCAGACTTCACACCTTGAACTCTTGTACCTGGGAGCCTGTAGCCATGGCCCCTCCACCCCTTCATGATCCGCTGGGATGCCATGCTCCACTTTTCATCCTCAGGTTGTAACAGCTCTATGACAACCCATAAAAGACATATCCACATCATCCAAACCTGCTTCCAGACGCTCCTGGACCCAAACCCCAAGGAACAGGCCAAAGCATTCATTTCTACTCACTCTCATGAGCGTGACTATCTCATCCATGTAAGGTCTGATGTGGCTCTTCACAAAGGACACCAACATTCCCAGCTGCTGGAACAGAAACTGAAACAGAGACGAGGTCGGCAAGTTGATACCACAAAGGATGTGCAACTCCCAGGCCTACCCAGGGTCCACGTGAACCAACAAAGACAACTGTGAACTGGCTTCTGTACCACCCTATCTGCTGAGAATAAGTTTCAAAGAATGAAATTTAAAACCATCAGTGAGAATAGTGGTGGGAGCTGAAACAACTGTCAGAGGCTTTACTTGCCAGGTGAGCCAGTTTCTGCTCAGCAGGGGCTCCGGGGCCAGACTAGCTGTTCTGAGCCGTTTCTGTTACCTACTAGCTTTGTGACCTTCATTTAACTTCTCTGCACTCAGCCTCTTCAGTGGGAAAATGGGAGATAACAGTTCTTATCTCATAGGCCTGGTCTAAGAGTTAAATGTACTGATACCTGGAGAGCACTAGAACAGGGACACAAATACTGTTAAAAGTCCAGCAAACATCATTTACTGGTGAAGGATTACTAAAAACGTAAAAAAGGACATGAAAATTTTAATTAACCATATATGTATTTTTTATTAATTTAATAAAGTTAATTAACTGTAAATGTATTATTTTGCTTATTTTGTCTGTCTTAATTCACTACCACTTACTCTCTAAAACAAATACATCTAACCACTATGGGCATCATGATTCATTTGTGTTAATTAACTCAATTAATTAGGTCTTAATTAATTAGCTAATTGTGTCTCTAAGACATTGTAAACCAAAACAGCAAGCAAACTGAGGGTGGGATGGGATAAGGAGATTCTATTTAAGCTGGTATCTTGCCACTGTCAAGAGACGTCATTCATGAAATAAAGTTAGGAGTAAGGACAGCTTTGGTAAGAGAAATCCCAACTCTTTTCAGGTTTAAGATGTCTTCAAGGTGTAGTTTTTATTTTGTTATGATCCTTAGATAGTGCTCCATGTCAATATCAAGCAGAAAATTATACTCTAAACCCATGCCCCCAATTTTTATAGCTCTCTGCCTTTGCTGCCCTCCACTAACAAGGATAATTTCATACATATATATTTCCACCCTTATCCATGTTTTAAACCTTGGGTAAGTTTCAAAAATAAAATAAAAAGTGCTTCAAATAGTAAGTAATAGGCCTATAGAACTCATTACCTAAAGAAGTGAGATTGACAGGCCTCTTCAATATAGGACTGGGCTCAGAGAGAGTATGGACTAATTCTCCAAGTTCAACACCACCAGTGGATTCTAAGGGGGTTAGAACCCAGTTCCATGTGGGACACAGGCTTGACTCAGGGGAACCATCCCTTCCTAACTCCTGGGCACCTCCTCATAGAACCGCTGCTGACAGTTTCTGTGAAATGGTCCCTATGGTACATTACAGAGATAGGGGACAAGAGACTCTAAAATACAATGGTTCTTGAGTTAACTATGTGTGATGCGCAACATGAGAGGAGGTAGAAAGTCTAAGCTGGAGGAAAAGCAGGACACTGAAGATGGCAGGGAGATCAGGGGAAACTTCAAGACAAAAGCATCCTGATCGTGCTGCCATTTTCCATGAGGTGTCCAGTGGTAGCCTCTCCAGTGGCTGATTCACAGGATATAAATAGGTGGGCCCATCAGCCCCAGGCAGGGAGCCCAAGCAGCCACCTCATTTCTTCTCCCTTAGATTCTTTCACAAACTCTTTTCTCTTTTTCCTCCTGAATATTAGTATTTTAAAAGAACACATAGTTTTGTTCCTGAAAATACTTTCCTGGTGGCTCAGATGGTAAAGAGTTCACCTGCAATGCAGGAGACCCCAGTTCGATCCCTGGGTCGGGAAGATCCCCTGGAGAAGGGAATGGCAATCCATTCCAGTATTCTTGCATGGAGAGTTTACGGACAGAGAAGCCTGGTGAGCTGCAGTCCATGGGGTCACAAAGAGTTGGACACGACTGAATGACTACCACTTTCACTTCGAGATGCCCTCCCAGGTCCCCTTGCTATGAAAAGCCTAAAAATAATGTATAAAAGACGAGAAACACTGTTGGTAGATTATCTGAACTGAAACCTTTCTCATAAAGCCAAACCTTCAAAAAGTTACATATTAAGAAAAATGGTGAAGCCCTCCACCCTCCAAACTGTCCACTGGCAAAAGGAGACAAATAATCTGTCAGTCTCGATGTGAGGTTGAGATAGAAGAAAAAGTCTTCCTAAAAGTGTGTAATTTCAGGCCACACTCACATGATGAGTTTAGAGGGTAACTTTTAACTACCTGTGTGGCCTGAGAAACTCTAAGCCAAGAATCTAACTTCAGTTCTCCTGGACCACATGGTAGAAGCAAATGCAAACCCTCGCTGAAGAGATGCAAGTTCAGAGCATATATTCCAGTATTACTGCTCCAGGGGGAGCCCAGCTGAATATGATGCATGATCCAAAATTGTAAAACATACAAGGACAGACTTACAGGCTTGCTGCCAGCATGACTTGGTAAAAACAATAAACAACAGAATTAGACCCATTGAAAATCCTATATATACTGGAATTCAGTTCAATTCAGTCACTCGGTCGTGTCCGACTCTTTGCGACCCCATGGACTGCAACACTCCAGGCTTCTGGAGTGAACAGAATTAGTGGACAGAGAATATAAAACAAACCTGCTTAAAATGCTTAAAGGAATAAGAATGAGCATTTTTAAAATGAGTCAGGAACAAAGTACTATAAAAATATTAGGCATGTTTGAAAGAACTCAGGATGACTTTAGAAATTATAAAATGTAGTAGAAACTAAAAACTCAATGACAGATCAAAGACATGGTTAAAGAATCAGTGAAGAGAAAACGGATGTGAAGACACATTCAAAATGCATCTCTGAGAGACAAAGATGAACTACACAATAAGAAACTAAGAGACATGAAGGAGAAAGTGAGAAGCCCCAAATGTTGAATCAAATTCCGAAAGGAAAAATAGAAGGGTGGAATCTTCATATTCAAAGAGTCTACAATCCCCAACAAGTTAAAAAAGAGAAATGCAAATGCAGATTTGCAGTCCTGAAACCCCAGGACAACAAAAACAATGAGAAGATCTGAAACAGTCATAGAGGAAAGGGAGATGAAATACAAAGGAATGATAATTTCTCAAGAGCAACAAAAGAAGTCAGAAAACAGTGGGATAATGTCTACAGCTGAAGGAGAACCCAGAATCGTATTCTTAGCTAAAAAAAAGGTTTTAAAAGAGGATGAAAAAAGATTTTTTTTCAGATAAACAAAAATAGCATTTACTTCAATGGATGCTCAGAAAAGGTATCTGCCTTAGAGAGAACAAAAATGACCCCAGGAGGAAGCTCTGAGATGGGAGAAGAAATGAAGTGGCTAATGTGGATAAATATAAACAAATATTGTTTGCATAAAATAATATAGTAATGCTTAATTTGGTGTTAAAAAAAGTGATACTACATAATATAAGAGGGAAGGGAGGTACTTTGAGCAGTCATCCCAAGTTCTGTATATTGTTCAGTGAAAAGGATAGACATAATGATTTTAGACTTTGTTAAATAAGATATGCAAGTCAAATTTTATGGGTGAAAAAGATAAATTTGGACCCATTTCTCAATCTGTACACTGGGACATATACCAAAGAGCTCAAAGATCTAAATGTAAAAAGTAAAGCCATTTAAACAAGAAGAAACAGAGGTGAAAATGATGTATACACAAAGCTTTTCATTGCGGGATTATTTTAAATACCAAAGACTGGAAAAAATACAAACAGTCATTGGCAGGGACTGGTCAAATAGCTATGGGACACAATGAAGTCCCATGTGTCTCTAAAAGAATGAAGGCATTTCTCAATACATTGGTATGGTGTGTACAGAACTCCAGGATATGCTGTTGTAAAAGCGGGAAAAAAACAAGGTTTCAAAGGTTTATATTATGTTACCTTCTGAGGAAAGGAGGTAGCAGACAAATATTTTCTCATATTTTCAATAATAAACAGTGAAAACATAAAATTTAAAAACTGGAAAAGCTGGTTACCTTAGGGGGAAGCGTAGGCAGAATTACAGCACCCCAAAGAGGTCCAAGTCCTAATTCCTAGACCTGTGAATAAACTACTTTACATGACAAGGGGGGTTTCGGAGGATGTGATTAGGGGGTCAGAACCCTGAGATACAGAGATTATCAGGGTGGGCCCAATCTAATTACAGGAGTCCTTAAAAGCAGAGAACCTTTACCTGTTATGTTCAGAAAGACTTGAGGGCAAAAGAAGAGACAAAGAGATACAGTGTTGCTGACTTTGAAGAAGCAAGTAGGAAGCCAAAGAAGGCAGGCAGCCTCTAGAAGCCAGAAAAGGCAAGGAAAGGGGTTCCCCCTAGAGCCTCCAGGAAGGAACACAGCCACAAGGGGTCCCTGACTGCAGTTCAGTATGATCCACGTCAGACTTATGACCCAAAGACCTGGAAGACAATCAGTCTGTGTTGTTTCAAGCTGCTACGCTGGTGGCAATTTGCTACAGCAATGGTGAATGACAGAGGAAAGAAGAAACAGGTATGAGAATGGAGAGAGATGCTAGTCTTTGCTGAATGTATCAATCTCTCCTCTTACAGTTTTCACTTTGCAACTATGCTAATGTCTTACAAAACTAGAGTGAAAGTTAAATTAGAAAAACTCACAAGAAATTTCTAAAAATTGAAAGTAAATAGGAATAAATGAATTTAACTATAAACCAAATTGGTTTCATATCGCCCAAAGGATTATTTCAAGTGACTCTGAACACAGTATTTTGGTGTATATTCCCAATAGGACACATCTTCAAAACAAAAACAAATTGCAAAAAACCTTGACCCACACTCAGTAATCATAGTTAATGCTTAGTCATTTACAGTTTATATGTATACAAAATACATACATTCTTCAACATAAAACAAGTACTTACAGAGATCTCAGAACAGAGGAATCAAGATTTTCAGTGTAATAGAAAAGAGACACAAGTATAAAGTCAAAGAAGTAAAAAACAACTCTTTAATCTTAAATTTGAAATATCAGTATTAAGGTATGGATTATTTTTCCTTTTTAAAAACTACATATTTCTAGTTCCGTTCACTGAGAAGGCCTAGAAACAATGACACAGCAGCAGCAAAGAGCATCCTAGCATACAAACTGCTATCTCTGTGTTCCATCTCTTACTCGAAGAAACCACAGCTCCTTGGAAGTGGCTATGCCCAGGCTGTAGTGTAAGTCTGAAGTATCTTTTTTTTTTTTTTTTGCCAGTAAGAAAGAAAGTGATCAAAGACTAAAATCACTGGGCAGTTTAAAAAGAACACAAAGCCAGGTAGATTGAAATAATTAGATCATTAAAAGAAGACTGTCTTCAATACATAAATCCATGCATGGCAATGATATTCCAAAAAAGTCGAGGGGTTGAGGGGGTTGCCTGGGTCACCTTTGAGAGGTTGTCAGGGACCTGTTTCATTATTCTGAAAAAGCGATAAAAGGAAAGAATCCTGCGTATGTTCTGCCCTTCCTGAATGAACTATCCTTTAAACTGACTAAACTGTTGATGACATAAAGTTTTTTATAGATGATTTCTAACTAATAAATCCAGAAGGAATAACAGAATTAGAAAATCACAACTTTGCAACTGTTATTCAAATAACAGTTCTAGGAAACAATAATCCATAAACACTAAAGTGATTGAGATAAAGGCTGATGAAGAATGCAGAATCACACCACCTGAATCCTCTGGTTAACCTGCACATCACTAGAAGTGGATCATTTAGAAAATATCTGTTTACTAAATGCCCAAATAGGAAGTATATGGTACCACCTATGAAGTATTTCTTGCTGAAAGAATAAAACCTGAAAATAATCAATCCTCTAAATCTAACCAGTCTACAAGAAAAATTAAAAGACATCTTGACAATACAAACAGGCAAATCCAGAATGGAAAATTCTATAGGACAAATGACCTGGTTTCTTCCACAAATACACAGAATGAAAAGAAAAAAAGTGAGGGGAAAAGGAGAAGATACAGAAAGAGAATTAGATGTATCACCCAATTGCCATGTTATTGGGATTCTGATTTGAACAAGTCAAACGTGAAAAGAAAATTTTAAGACAAACAAGGATATCTGAAGAAGGATTGGTATTAGATTACATTAAAGAATTTCATCAATTCATTAATTTTGTAGGTGTTGTAACTGTGGTTATATGGAGAGGGGAGAATTGAATGGTGAAATACTATTTTATCTGGAATTTGCTTTAAAATGCCCCAGAAAAAAAGTGTGTGAGTGTGTGTGTGTGTGTGTGTGTGTGTGTGTGTGTGTGTGTGTGTGTGTGTGTGTGTGTGTGTGTGTGTGTGTGTGTGTGTGTGTGTGTGTGTGTCTAGGGTGGGAGGGGGGCAGGTGATAAGATGAAACCAAATTGATAAGATACTTATCATTGTTGATGAGTATGAGAATTTAATATAAGTTGTTACTTTTTGTTTATGGTTAAAACATTCCACTACAAATTAGAGGGCAAGAGATAAGAAAATGAAAGCTCAATCAAGTTCCAAAAAGAAATGAAAGAAAATACACAAGGTAGGACAAAAATAACACGCTACGTAAGATAGTGGGTATCAACCTAAATTTATCAGCAATCACAATAAATGTACTAGACTGAATGTACCACTTGAAAGACAAAGATTTTCCAATATATTAAAAAGTTAATCTAGCTATATTATTATATACATTATTATGAAATACCAACCAACCTGAAGCAAAAAGTCACAAGACAGTCAAAAGTAAAAAGATAAGAAAAGACACGCATCTCCAAAAAAAGCTGGTATTAACTAAATTAACATAAGGCAAAACAAATCTCAAGGTATTGTCAAAGACAAAAAGGGTCTGTAAAATGATAAAAGATTCAGCTTACCAGGAAGATATGATGATTTAAAATGTGTATGCACCTAATAATATAATCCCCAAATTAACTATACTATGAGAAATTTATAAATCTATCCTTATAAAAGAGAATTTTTATCTCACTTCTCTTAGTACTTGATAGATTAAGCAAACAAATATTAATAATGATATAAAAGATTCAAATACAAGTTCAAATCTAATAACGTATGTAAAATCTTATGCCTATCATTAGCAAATACACCCTATTCCCAAGTGGAAAGGAAATGTTTGCTGAAAACAATCAAGCATTAGATGATTAAGGCAGTTTCAGCACACATCAAAGAATCATAAACCCAAAGCAATTGAGTTAGAAACCGATATCCAAGAAAGAAATTTAAAATCCTACATTTGCAAATTAAAATACCCACTTCTAACTAACTTGATGATGAAAGAAGTCATAACAAAGATTAGAAAATATTTACTTCTGAACAGAAATGAAAATACATTATTATTCAGCAATAAAAAAAGGAATGAACAATCTGAACAACACAGATGAATCTCAAAAAACTGTTTGCTTCTAATTCTATGAAATGTCCAGAAAAGGCAAATCTACAGCGACAGAAAGTAGGTAAATGGTTGCCTAGGGTTGGGATAGGAATGGAAAATGACTGCAAACGGGCAGAAGGTTTCTCTCTGGGGTTATGGGAATTTTCTAAAATTAGATTGTAATGATGTTGCAACTCTGTAAATATACTAAAAATCATTGGATTTTACATGTAAGAAGGACATAAAAAGGATAAATTTTTATGGTATGTAAATTTCACCTCAATAAAGTTTTGAATGCAGCAGCTACATTTAATATGCAAATTAAAATATCCACTTCTAATTTAACTTAGAGTTACATTTACAGCCTTAACAGATTACATTTAGACAAGGAGAAAGATCAACCATCAAGAAGTTAATATCTAATAATTCTTTTTTAAAGTAGAAACAAGAAATTAGGAGGAAAGTAATAGTAAAGAGTAGATTAATGAAACAGAAACAAAGATATAAGAGAGAAGAGAAACATGGGACTTCCTTGATAGTCTAATGGCTAAGACTCCCAATGCAGGGGGCCCACATTTGATCCTTGGTCAGGCAACTAGATCCCACATGACACAATTAAGAGTTCCGATGTTGCAACTAGATCCCTCATGCTGAAACTAAGATCCAGGGCAGCCAAAAAATAATACACATAAATTTTAAATTTTTTATAAAAGAAGAGAAGCAAAGGCAAAAAATTGGTTCTTTAAAAAAGAAAAATACTATGACAAACCTTTACCAAGAAATTAAAATATAAAATAGTGAACAACTTCATTCCAATAGATTTTATTATTCAGATAAAACAAATACTTTCTTAGAAAAATGTGACTCAAATTGTCTAAGGAAGAAACAGAAAAGTTAAACAGATCTTTGAAATTGTGGTTGAAAAAAATTATAGGTCAATTCCTCTCAGGAACACAGATGTAAAAATTCTAAATTACATATTAGATAGAAAATCAATGTATTAAAAAATATCATAACCAATATGATTTTGACATAAGATATCAAGGGTATTTCAGCATTAAAACACGTATCAGTGTAATTCCACATGTTAATATATTAAAAGAAAAAAAACCAAATGATTATCACGAGATTTTTAAAAAAGGCATTTGATAAAGCTAATACCTATTCATGATAGAAACTCTTTAGCAAATAATACCGTAAGGGAACATTCATAACCTTTAAAAAGGTACCTATCAAAATCCTACAGCAAACATTATGTTTATTGATGAAATCTTAACTGCAGTCTCATTACATCAGGAACAAGATTAAAGGTTTCCTCTATTACAGTCTAATCAACACTACAGTGAAGGTCCTAGGAATGCAGTAAAGAAAAGTAACAACAGCTTTACAGACTAAAACAAAAAAGCCAAAACTGCTTTTTATTTTCTGCAGACTATATGATTATCTAGAGTGAAAACCTGGGAAAATATACAGGTAACTTATTAGAATTAGTAAGAAATCAATGAGGTTGATTATGTAAAAATAAACTGCACTTGTACACTCCAGAAGCAAAGTTAGAAAATACATTTTCTAAAAAACATACTGTCTCCTCTGAATGTACATCAAGTTGACCATATGATCAGAGAAGGAAAAATAATTATGTCCAATATCTTTTAAAGGCAGTATGCTTACTGTATACCCTTGTGGAATATATTCTAAGAACAATAGGAACTGCAAAGCCACCTTGAACTGTATTCAGTAGGTTTGCCATAGGTAGTGGTACAGGTATGGTAATCACAGAACCACGGTGTGTGCTCTATGGTTTAGAGAAAGAAAAAGACCAAGAGAAAGAGGAAGGGAAAGGGGAAAACTATTCTTTACAGAAAAATGCCAGCTATTAGAAGCAGAAGGAATGAAAGAACTAAAGTCATTACTTTACAAACAGCATGATAACTGATTTCAGCAAGGATCCTCAATGGAGGCTAAAATCACTGGGTGAAAGGTAGCTGGGGAACAGGAGAGTCACAGTCTCAAAGTTATCACCGCACACGCTACTGATGCCCGAGGGAAACAGGTAACTTAACATGGAGAGATCTGATAGACACCAACCTTACCACATGCTCAAACTTAGGACCAACAATAACAGGACAAAATGACATTACCACATCCAATAAGAAGTATTGTAACTGCATCTCTGGAGTATTCCCACAAGTGTCTGACTTAAATCTAGTCATGAAGAAGAAATCAGAAATCCACTGTGGATGTTCCATCAGATTACTGGGCTGAACACTAGATTACTGAGAATAACAATGCTGCCCCATCCCACCAGCCACTCATCTTTTAGCCATTCTGAATTATATGACAGGAAACCGGGCTGAGCTGATGAATCCTGCACGAGTAGGTGTCAGAAGCTCGGGGAAGGAATGGCAAGCAGAGTGCACTATAAGGAAGCCAAGGCGCAGATGGACCTCTCACACAGGCACTGGGCAGGGAGGAGCAAGGGTCAGGGGTTTAGGCACTTACTTCCCGGATGGCCCCGTCACAAACCCGAATGACATTCAGGAATGTGGGCATGACCTGGGGCAGGAACTGCACACACTTGAGCCCCAGGGACTTGAAGATGAAGGTGATGGCCTGGACGACCATGGTGTGGTGGTGAGAGAGGGACTGGTCTCGGAAGATGCGCATCAGGGCCACCATGGACACGGCCGGGTAGAACTCGTCTAGAGGCAGGTTCCCCATGTTGACCAGCATCTCACTGGTGCTGTAGTCAGCTAGGACCAAACAGCGATGAGGGTCATGAGCTACACGCGACTCTGACTGTGGACAAAGTACGATTAACAACAAACAAAAATCCTCCAGACACTCATTAGCATTCATATCTCTCTCCCTGCAACATTCTAACAGCAATGGAAATACAGGGTATATTAGGAATCAATGAACAAGCTCTCACCATGAAGGACACAGTTTTTGGCTTGTCTGTTATCTAAACTATGAAAGCCTAAAACAGTACATGATGGGTTTGCTTTAAATGGCTGTGTTTAATTTAGCTTCTTATCATTCCAGTTCACAACTTCGTAGCTGAAACCATCAATAAAAATAATTACTCCCCCAAATGAAAGTAAGGGGGATTAAATTAGGCAAACATCTGTTCAGCAGTTGCTTGGTCCCCCTGGGGAATTCAGACAACTTAGCAACAAATGCTACCTGACCTGAACAACAAGGATCTCAAGGACTGGGGGTGGAGGGGGGTATGGAGGGTGCGGGAAGGGGTGTTTAGCAGCATAGTAAAGACACTGAGAAGCAAAACATCCAAGAGACGGGGTGATACGGTGCTGAGGGTGGAGGAACGCCTAGAGGACGTGGCTCGGGCTCTGCTTGACAGCCGCGGGTCTGACAGGATACCATCACGGGTACACTTCTCTAATATACAGAAGAACAACTGAAAGCAGAAGGAGCCCATCCACAGAGTTCAAAACCAAATTATTTTATTTACTTATTTATTTATTTTATTTTGCTGAACTGGTTGGGGAAGCCACTGTAACTTTCCCACTTTCAGATAAGTCTGCCTGATAGACAGTGGGTTAAGTCTAGAAAACCTGCCAGCACCCGCAGGCCCTACCCAATCTCTCAGGCTACTTATCTAAAGTCAAAGAACTCCAGGGCCAGACCATTTGATGGAAAAAGAGCCCTGGATTCAGACTGCTACTAGCTTTTCTATGCCCTCTAAGCCTTGCATCAGATTTCCCTATCAATTAAAACTGGTAGAGTCAGCTCTGCCCTCTTCCTCCTCGGGTGCCAGGGGAAGAGAAAACATCAAACAGGCACTAACAAAGAACGACAGATGAACAAAGGTGACGGGGTGAAAATTCACCTCTCTCATCAGCACAAAAAGTGAGCAGATATAGTTTGTTAACCCTTAACAAAGAACCTAGGTAAACAGGGAGACTCTAGACACAGAGCCCTTCCTATGATTCAAGAGGAAACTACTGACATTCCACTCAAAAGTCACCAAGTGAACCAATGAGGGATTATTTCATAGTTTTCCAGCACCAGGCTCTTTCTAAACACGGCCAGTGAGGGCTTTGTGAGGCGAGCACTTGGCAAGCCACTCACAGGTCCCCTCAACTTACAAGAATCCTGACTTGACTTGGACTCTGACAGGCTGACGGCAGAAGCGTCCCGGGACTGGTCAATCATGCCAATGTTCACTTTGTGCTTGTAGGGATCCAACGCTCCTAGAAGCCCCAACACGCGGATAGCCTGCATGGGAAGGGGAGAGGGAAAAGGAAAACATTCATCACAGCACCTGACTACAACAAAACAGTGCTCACGGACACTCCTGTCCCGTTCCCAGCTACACGGACAAAATGGAAAGGGAGAGGAAGTCTCATCAACACCACTGGAGTATATTAATACCGCAAACATCTCCCACTCTCTCCACTCTTCCAGCAAGTCTGTAAAGACGATGTCTGACAAGCTTCCTACCTCCCGCCGTGTACCCTGGTTCTGTTCAGTCTTCAGGAAGTTCAGCAGCACCTCCAGCAAAGTGGGGTACTTCCTGTAGGGCTCAACCACGTAGCCAGTGCTGGCCACCAACTGCCCCAGGGTCCACAGAGCCACCTGGACAGGAAAAAGATCACATGACTCATAGAGCCAGTAAGAGAGAAAACAAAACATACTTCATACTCTTTGTTAAATGGTTATAACAAAGAGTTAAAGGCTATTACAAGAAAAGAATTAACAGTGAAGACACTAACCATAAACACAAATCCTGAGAGCTGGGACATAAACACAAGGCTACAAACCAATACAACCGTCACTGGATCAAAGGTAAAGAGCAGTCCTGCCTTTCTCAAAGGAAGTACACAGTCCTTCTCACCATGGATGACTGATAGGAGCCTGACCCAAAAGGAAATTAAGGTTGGTCTTACTTTTAGTCTAGGCACCTAATGATCTCAATGACCAAAGTGAAACCAGGGCTGAGGAGGGTGGGCTGGAGCTCTGTTGGCCTCTATAGCCAGAGGCCAAGGCACTCTTCTTCCTTTAAGGGGGCTGGAGCTCTGACGGATGATCTGTAATTTTTTTTTTGTCTAGAGGAAATGGCACTGGTCAGCTCTAACACTGACAGCAACTCTGGGTCAAGATGACAGCTAATTCAGGTTCCAAGTCTTTCTTCTTTTTATTAAGTCAACAAATGTTTCCAAGAACCCACTATGTGTTAGCCACTGTTTAGAGACACTAAGGTGACAGAGGTCCCTGGGCTCATGGGCCTGTCCTGTTCAAAGAGGAAGGAGTGTTACTCACCTGCCTTTTGGCCAACAGAGAGGAGTCTTGGAGCATGTCCATGATGATAATAAAAAGTTCATCAACCCATTTCCTCATTTCGAGGCCACTAACCTACAAAATGAAAAAGGAGGTGGCAGACAGCATTAGAAATTATGGCATTAAGAAGTATTTTGACCTCATCAGAGGTATAATCACATTCTTCCCCTCCTATGGAAAAAAACAGTTGTCACCTTACCTGAGCCAACTCTCCTATCGTAGCCAAGACATTATTGATCACACCTGGGTTTGGATCAGGGTCTGGATCTTTCAGTTTCAAAATTAAAGCCTATGGAAAGAAGGTACAAGAAAATGAATGCTGGTGAGAGTTGACTAGGAAACTTCTTTTCACATAAGTAAAGTTCACCCCAGAGACCATCTCAGACACAGATAAATTACTTCTCTGGCTTTATGAATCCATGGTTCCTCTGGAATGTGAATTCTCCTTTCTCCATACTGTACACAAGTCTGACGTAGGAGGGAGCTGGGAAGTGCTGTGATTTACAAATATTTCTCATGCCTTTTCTAAACTGCATCTGTGTGACCATGTACCCAGATTCACATAGGTTGTGACACACTTCACATGACTCTTAGCATATTCAGATTTGAAGGTTGTCTCAGATAAATATATATTTTTGCCTGTGTCCTGTGGCATATGGGATCTTAGTTCCCTGACCAGGGATCGAACCTACCTCCTGGACTGGGTGTGCAAAATCTTAGACACTGGACCACCAGGGAAGTCCCACTGCCTCAGATTTTAAAGCTCAATTATTTCTTCACTTTGGGGGAGCTACTTTACGCTGCTATTTTCTCCTCACCAAGCACATTTTATAACTGATGATGTGCTTGAAACACTACATCAGGAGAGCTCTTTCCTGCAACTGGTGAAATTCTTGGTATTCTTGAGCTGTGGGTGCTTGATGCGACTCTTGACACTGAATGTGGGACCAAAGAAACGATCTACTTTGTTCAGTGTACCAGTGAACAACGAAACACTCCCTTTGTTCCAAGATGGCCTGGAGAGATAGTACCCATCTCTGTCTGCTGCAGATTACCTTCAGAATAGGCTCCATGTAGGGGCGGATGAGCCTCGGGGCGTTGGAGACCAGGTGGCCCAGCATGCGGGCACTCTGCTCCTTGATTCTTCCAATGCCACTGTGCTCCAGCTCTGTCAGAATCTGTAGGTAAGAAAGGCTCTCTATGGCAGAGGAAACTCAACAGGTGCTGTGTGTCTGAAGGGAGAATGAGGCGGGGGCTAGAGGAAGGAACCAGAACTGGGGATACTCCACAAGCAAGGTCATCTCTGCAGCTCACAGAACAGTCCTGGAGACAGCAGTGACAAGAGGAAAAACTGCCTGAAACCAGCCCTTTCTCCATCACGGCCCCTTGGTCCTCTGTGAAACATAGCATTTAACAGTGTAGACAGTCATAGCAGACTGAGAAAACACAGGGCTCACTGTGAACAGGGTTCTGCAAAAATAAAGACTGATGGAAGGGCTCTCTGGAAAAAAAACCTTTGCAGATTCCAGTCAGCAAATCACTCAGAGTGGCTATAAATGATAACAATGGAATCAAAGACTGGTGATGTTGAAGAAAGAAATATTGAAACTCAGCAGTGGTTCCGGGCACCTCCAGATAAACCCAAACAGGGATCATACCAACAGGATCCCCTTGAATCTTAATGAACAGAGATAACATGTGTGATCTAACCAACCTGCTGAAAACACCAGCAAATCAGCATGTTATGCTCCTGGGGACACAGACATAAACAACTTATAGACAAACCCTGGAAAGCTGAAGTTGCCAGAAGGAAACCTCTGCACGGTGGGAAAAGTGAGAACAAAGCTCATGTTAACTCAGCTACCCAGAAGAGAAGTCCCCAAGTTAATGTTTCCTCTTAGATTATTGCTTTAATAATCCCAATTTCCTGGACTTACTTAGTACAGTTTGAGCTGGCAGGCTCAACAATGATTTCTTCTCCTTCCCCAAACTTTACTTATTTCAAAAAGATTTAAAATGATAGGCACCCCTAACACAGGCCAGCAGTTAAGAAATAAACCAGTAAGCTAAAAGCATAAGTGACAATATAAGTATAATATTTATTTGTTCACTGATAACTTTATTCACTGTCACTTTAATTATGATAAATTGTGAATAAATGCTATTTCTTCAGGGTAAAAGTTACATATATTTATAATTTTCTATGTTTAAGTGCTTTATTTGTTAGAAGCATTTATTTACTTTCAAAAGAAACCATGGGGAGGGTCACAAAGCTGAGGGTGAGGTAGGGACAGGATGGAGTGAAGGGACAGAAAATGACCAAGTAAGCCACGCTGAGACCCAGAGAGGTGGGTGGAAGTAACGCAAGGCAGGCAGGACTGGACCCCAAGCGCTGCTCACAAGGTGGCTGGAGAACTTACTCAGGTAGATGAAGACAAAAAGCAGGGGACGGGTGTCAGCAAGGCAGCAAGGTCAACCTGAGGCTCCAGTCCAATCAGCTGAGCCTGGTATCTGGCATTATTGAGGAAAGACAGCCAGGGAGCCAGAGACCACAGGGGCAGTGATAATGAGAAACAGCACTGGGACCTCTCGGGTGCTCAGCCTCTGTGCCCAGCCTGGCATCAGAGGGAGAATTAGGAGCGGGAGGATAGGGAGGCACTGGGCCGACTGACACCCTCTGCAGCAGATGCAGAAAAGAGCTGCAAGAAATGGATTTGCTGGTGACTTGCCAGGAAAAAGGAAGAGATGCATGAGAGGTCAGCCTGGGCCTAGGAGGCCTCCTGGAGTCACACCAACAAGAGGCCTATGAGGTGATAAGCACTTGAATCACAATTACCAAGCCGGGAAAACATGTGGACTCTTGGCACCAAATGCGGCTTCTACCAGGCGTCTCAACCCTTCTTCCCCTTCCTCCTCTTTTTCTCCAAACAGTGCTCATAGGAGTGTGCCCTCCCCACTGCCCCGAGGGGTGGCCGTCACACCCTCACCTGGATGAGCATCTTACGCAGGAAGGGCATGACGAAGGCTGGGTTCATGCTGCTGAGCCGGCCCACAGTGCAGATGGCCAGCTCCCGGATCTCAAACACCTGGTCATTCAGAGCCACGAACAGGGCCTGCAGGTTCTCCGCCTGGGCCAGGTGTGCGTCAAAGCGCTCGTCCAGGGATGCCAAGACACAGTAGCGGATGTCGGGGTCTGCAAGAGCAAGTGAGCCTTTCAGTGCCTCCACTCCTTCATCCCTCCAGTCCTTTGCCGGGTCTGCCTCCACTGCCATCATCCTAGAGAGAGGACTCCAGACACCCTCATCTCACCGAACTTGTCATTTTCTTTCTCTACTGAAAGGACAAAGATGACAGTTTAAGGCTGATTATCTTAAACAATAGGCTGGCGTGGCCAAACCTAACGCCTTGCCAGAAAAGGAATTGGACATCAGTTTGTTGAGGCTGAAGGATTCCAGAAGGGCCATGCAAGAAAACTGGCTACTTCTAACTGCACCTGGCACCTACACTTCCCTCAACTGCCTGAATCTCAAACTTTACCAGGATCGGTTATCCCAACCACGAGCAGTTTGCTGAGCACATCTGCCACCACTTGCACTGCAGTCTGGCTGACCACATGAGCGTGGCCACTGATGAGGTGGACAGAGGGCGTGAGCAGGCGGGAGCAGGTGCGGGCAGCCTCCATGCGGATCTCCTTGTGCTCACTGTTCAGGAAGTGATCTGCACAGTGGCGGACAAACTGGGTCAGAGAGTGGCCTGGATACAAGAGCAGAGAGAAGACAGAGTGAACACCACTGCTTTGGACAGCAGCTCTGCAACTCGCTGGCTGCATTTTCCACTTAGTGGCTACTAATTTAATTTTCAACAAGATATTGATCAGCAAGATACTGACCCAGAACTCTTAATCTTAAAAAGCTAACAAAAGGGATTCTAATGGGTAGAAAGGCCGATGGAGAAGGAACTGGGAGATGTACAAAAGACAGTTCCTCCCTGCTTCCATCCTAATCTTTTATTTCCTTCAAAAAATGAATTATTTTGTTTTATTCTGACCCTGTTTTTCATATTCCCAGAGAGAAAAACCATTTTTGATCAAATTTACCTTGTCTATTTTAGTTTCCAGATTCAAATACCAAAAAGAGAGTTTGATGTAGGCTGAGTTTAAATATAACTCCTTTCTATTCATTAGAAATAAATTACCCTGAGTGCTAATCAGTGTAACTGGGGGAACTGAAACAGGGACTCACGGACGCTGTAAGTACTCAGACAGCACATCTAGGCTTCTTGTACTTGCTTGTTTCTCTGTAGTCTTGACCAGTACCACCTACGTGATCTTAAATTTCATTTATGTGTGAGTTTTCCTCTCCTGAAATATATCTCCCTAGGGCGTTAACGTGGGTTTTTCTGCAGCTTGGAATTCCAAACTGAATTGCACAGTACAGTACTCTTGGAAATCATATAGCCATAGTAATGAAAACACCCCAAGCCCTGCTTATACATTTTAAAGCATTAAACACCATCTCAGCTACAGGGAGGTAAGAAGGTGCAGAGTCCACCTATGTGTAGCATTGGCTCTTTGGACTAATGCATACTATTCTTCAAAATATTTGTACCCCCTACCCATTTTTCCTGTCTTTGTATGAGACAAAGAAACAAATGATAGGAATTAACAATATACGGAAAGAATATAGGAAGAATGAGCTACTGCAGAATCAGCCACCCTGTCTCCAGGATCTAAGCAAGAGCCAGAGATTCTAGGCACCCTCAGTCTGTTCTCCAGGTTCCCGGTGTCACTGACTCTCTTGCCAAGAGTCACCACCATTTCTTACCTTCAAATTCAAAACTGCCGAGAGTTCGGAGAGCAAGGGTGATGCTGCCCACATCACTGGCCTCAGGGAGGGTCGTGAGGCCAGGGGAAGCCAGCTGATGGGCCAGGCCCTTGGGCATGCCTGGGTGCCGGAGGGGTTTGTGCATAAGAACCAGGGACAGCATCTTCAAGAGCCCGTCTTGGATGTCCTTTTTCAGCTGTGGAATCTGACGGCTCAGGTCGTAGAGCACAGCTGTGAGGGCAGGGCTGAGGGGTGGGAAACCAGTCACGTCAAGGGCATGTGACATCTGGTCTGTTCTGGAGAAGAAACAGCCCTTTCTCTCCAGAACAGGGAGACAGTCCCATCTCTGCTTGGTCTTTACAGCAGATAGAATACTATAAAATTGAATATATATCCTAAACTCTCTTGGTCTGATTGGGTCCCATCTCTGCTTGGTCTGTACAGCAGAACGAATACTATAAAATTGAATATATATCCTAAACTCTCTTGGTCTGATTCTGGATTTCAAAACAATCTATGATCTTGTCATGAGCAAACCTGTTTACTATAATTTAGCCACTAAAACCAAGTCTCAATAAGTCACCTGGGAAGCAGATTGACAGCACTGTCCTTATTTTATAGATAAAGAGAACGAGACTGTAGGGAGCTTAAGTAATTTGCCCATAATAATATAAATGACAGCTGCGAACATTACCAGAGCGCTTCTTGAACACACGGCACTTCGTGAACTCTTCTACTTAATCCCCAGGACAAATTCAGACAATAGGAATTGTTATTGTACCCACTTTTCAGACTAGAAAGCTGAGGCTCAAAGAAGTTAAATAATTTAGTTACAATCACCAAGCAAGCTAGTGATGAAACATGGATTTGAAATCAGTCTGTGTATTTAGTGTGAGCTATCCTACCTAGTCAATTTTATATGCCAACAGCCATGCCTCTTTCTTTCCACATAGATCCAGGACTGCGGCTCGAGCCTCATACTACCTGAGACAGGGACAGCTCAGGTTCCCGACACCTACCTCAGGCCCACTGCCAGCATGGGCTCCAGCAGCTCCTTGATGTCCTGTTGGATGCCTGGCCCCATGGCTCGGGCCAGCATGCTGATGCAGGTGAACACTGTGGCATCCACCTGCATAGCCTTCTGTCTCCTGCAGAGAACCCAAGGGTGGCCAGTTTAGACATAATGGCATTTTGTGATGTCCTATCTCAAAATCACCGTGGGGCAAGGAGGGCTGGTTATCCAAGCAGGATCACCCCATGTGGATGTGCAGGTGACCTAGTGGGGCCCATCACACTGCCGTCACTGCGGACTAGTAAATTTACAACAAATATCCAGCAGATGGCAGTAAAGTCTCCTGAGTAAGGGGCCCCACCAGAATTCACACAAAAGGCACCACATGGGTTAGTGTGGTACTGGCCAAGGTACCGATTTGGGAAGCAAACTGAACAACATGCAGGTCAAGGACCAGGACTGAAGGGCACAGCCATCATATGGGAAGAAATTCTTCTCCCTGTGAGGAGAATGCTGGGCCTGAGATGGGCGAGGCTCATTAATTCACTAGCACAATCATTGCTACTAACACAGGGAACTATAAAGACACAATTCTAATAAACTCTGACCCCCTGAGACTTAGAGAAGATACCCCAGCCTCGCCAATTTGCAGGGCGCTGAAGGTCTTTCTCATATTTTATTCATTGGGAGGTTTCAAGAGGAAGAATAATGTATCCAACTTTAGTGACGAGGGTAAGGGTGACCATTAGGTCCCCTCATTTCCAGTCTGGGAATCCTCACTTTAGTTGTTATCAGGATAAGACCTTTGAAAGCCAGAGAAAAGAACAGAAGGAGATTTCCAGTAAGTAATATACATATTGAGAACAGCACTGGTATCTAATATGTTCGCAGGTATTCAAGCTTCCCAAATATTTACATCGATGTCACTTCATTTGGAAAAGGCCAGAGCTCAACTGAGGAAGGGCTGTTCATTACATAATTTGCTGGTTAATGACGCAGAGAACAGGCTTAAGCTCCACAGAAACTGGGATGGAGTATCCTTTCTCTCCAACCAAATGGGGCGGAAGGTGAAATAGTAATAAAGATGCTTACTTATGGGCGAAGTCCTTAGGGGGCAGGGCTGCTCGGATGATGTCCAGCACACGAGGTAAATAGACCTTGAACTCAGACCTCACAGCCACAGAAAGTAGCCCCAGGGCTTGAAAGGCTGCTGTCCGTTCCTTCTCCTTCTTGACGCAGCTCAGGACATGGTTCATGGTATCCTGGAGGTACTGGGTATCTGAGCACAGAAACGACAAAGTGCATATGGCTCAAGGTGAGGGCTGGTCTCTGTGTCAAAGGTCAGAGTTCCTATACAACTTAAGAGTTGTATATACAGAGTTCCTATACAATTTAAGAATAAATCAAGAAAGCCTGTTGGAAAGACATTAAAGAGAATTGAGAGAATGTACAAAACCAAAGTCTTATGCTTGATAATCACTCCTCTGATAAAGCTTTTAGAAATATTAGAAATATAAGCTGTTTTTCTCCTTTAATTAAAAAAAAAAAAACTTAAAGGTCTCCTCGAAACAGTATCACATTAATTGCCCCCATCCGTGTTACATTTTGAGGGAAAAGATTATATGCTCTTGTTTAAGAAATATATGTTAAATCTTGGTTTAAAACGATGAGAGGATTAACTAAACTAATTTATATTGAAATTTACAGTAATATTGAAAATTGTTTCCAATAAACAGGCCATTCCACTCAGCCTAGGCCTAGAAATCATTTTGCTATCACCCAGAGAATTCTGTACAGTTATATTTAATGGAATAAGATTTAGTCTGTAATTTGGAAAGCCACATGTGTATTTTCATTAAGTTTACATAAGCCAGTGTGCACGGGTAGGCGATTCTTGGGCAATTTAAGCTAAAGTGTTATGACTCCTCAGAAGGCTGGAGCTGCCGGCTTCGTGCCTTGCTTCTGTTTCTCATCTTCCATCATGCTGGCCTCAAGGCCGTGCACCAGCAGCACAGACATTAGAGCGGAGAAGGCAAGACCGTATGTCCCCCGTCCCCGAAAGTGAAGGCTGTAGAGGGCCACCAGGCCCACACTCAGCAACACATCACTGCATTTACGGCATCAAGGAATGTCTTCTCTCACAGCTCATGGTCAAATGAGTTGACCTCCTGCCAGTTGAGGCACGCTGGGGCTTGAAAACAGTCAGAGACCAAGGGTATACCACCCTCAAATCAGAGTGCATCTATGAGGAAAACTAGATCTTCATAGAAGTGCAGTGTTTCAGCAGGAAATGAGCTTAAATCATGGTGGCAATTTCCTTTTCCAGATTTAGCACCCCCAACAGACTAGGAATCTGGCATTGCTAGAGATTCCAGCCCAAACCCAAGGGGAGTATATTTGACATTCCCAAAGCTTGCATCATCAGGAAGTGCAAGCAATGACTTCCAAACTGTAAGCTTTAAAAAGTGGCACTTTCCCAATGAGACTGTACTTATGCGGGCTGCCCAGGCTGAATTCCAAGGACATATTTTAGTATATTATTTAATAAAACAACAAAAACCCACATCAAAAGAACAAACCTGGGGGCCTTCTGAGCCCTTGTATCCTGCTGCTAGGCCGTCTTTTGAACTTACTAGGGTAACTGCTTCCACAATATGCCAGACTTTGATCAAATATGGCCTACTTATTACTCTCTTTGAACCACAGACTTTCAAACCAAGATCATTTAAAGCTCTACTGAATAGGGGCATGTCTGGTTATTAAAAACAGAGAAAAGCTGCTGAGCACCAGGAGAGAAGAATGGAAAACTGAAAAAATACAGGTGATTTTCATTACATCCTTTCTTTATGGTTCAGCGATTTTATGTGGCTAATTGTCTCATTCTCACTCAACAGGGCCTGTGCTCACACCCCACACATTAACACTTCACCAGCTGTATTTTGCCGCTGTCTCATCTGAGCTGAGCAGTGTGAAATGAGTCTATGCCCGGGAAAGGCATCTGCTGAGGGGCAGGCTGGCCTTCCACTTCCCATCTCGGCTCTCACTGAGTCCTGTACGCTTATAAAGTGCAGGCAGCATGCACCACTGTGAAAACCAAAGAGATGAAGGGCTAAGGTCTCTACACCCAGCAAGGAGGGAGGTGAGACAAGGATGTTAAGTATGAACAGGTAACTGGAATAATAGTATAATTTTTACCTTTACCTTATTTTTAAAAAGGCTTTGAAGTAGCCAGAGGAGCCAGCAACAGTAATGATTTCTATTTCTTGGAGCTCACTCTGCACCAGGCACTTAGAAAGGTGCTTAGACATTAAGGCAGCCCATCTCATGGGGCAGGGACTGTCACTCTAACTGGACCCATCCAGAAGTGAAGGTGACCATCCAGAAGTGACCTTCCAGGAAGGTCACACAATCTGCCCCAAACATCACAGTTAAGAACAGAGGCTGGGACTTCCCCTGGTGATCTACTGTTTAAGACTCTGTGCTCCCAATGCAGGAGGCGCAGGTTCGATCCCTAGTTGGGGAACTAAGATCTGGCATGCCTCACGGCACAGCCAAGAAAAAAGAAAAGACCTGGGGGAAGATTCACCCCAGGTCTGATGCCGTGGCCCTTCCCCAGCTGGGGGTTATAATGAGAGACGAAAAGCATGCTTCCAGCTGAAGTGAACCAGGCAGGCCTCAGGGAGAAGCCACTGTCTGAGCTAGGCCAGTGAACTAGGGATTCACAGCAACCAGTGGGAACAGGGCAGGAATGGGGGAACCCACAGTCTATCACCTGTGAAACCAGCCCCTAAAGCATCCAGTCCTTCCTCCTTGTGAGCAAGGAGGCAGCCTGGTGCCCACCTCAGGAGTAGATGCAGGACTGTCATTGGATCCTCTTTGTCCCACAGACTAGCTGCTGCACCCCACAGAAACCCAAACTGCCCTTCCTTCAGTCTGTCTGGAGCCCATTCATGAACAAACATGTTGGCTTCCACACAAGAACTCGCTTGGCTCTAGAAGCACCTCTGCTTGCACATTCAGACTGTCCCGGTGTCTGCTACATTTACAGAAACCTGAACTACGTACCGCTGAAACTGGCTAAGAAACCAGAGACTGGCCTCTCAGCAATCACTGCTTCAAGTGAGAAGCAGTTGCAACTTTCTGCAATCACGTCTTCTCTGTTTAATTACCCCTGATGGGTAACAAGACGACGCGTCCATGGACATCCTCACCTGTGAAGGCAGAAGGTCGGAAGGCAGCCAAGCGGGGCAACAAATTAAGGATTGTCATTTGGATCAGCGAGTTCTTGCTATTCCTGCACTTCAGCACCCACTGGCACACCTGAGATAGGAAGGACACAGGGTTGGCAAAGGAAGGGAGGCGTGGAGCTTGGGAAGAGAGGGCGGGCTGCCTGCCACTGACCTGATCAAATTTCTCCTCCATCAAGTCCCTGCAGCAGCGGCTCTCCACCAGCGTGGACTTCGCCGGGCCGGGGGAGGCCCCGAAGCCCATGAGGCCTTGGTGAGAGCTGTACCCCAGCAGCCCCACCAAGGCATTTGACTGCTGGGGTTGCACGGCCTGGAAACTGGTGAAGGGGGTGATGTGACGGGGTTTCGTTCCAAAGCCCATGAGATCCTTGCAGTACTTGTCATGGACCAACTGCTGCTGTGTGATTTCTTCCATTTCTTCTCTCAGGCGCTGTACACGCAGGGGAAAAGTCACCTTTATTCACAAGAGGCATTTACCTGGGCACTATGGAGTCTACGAGCAACACATACCCAACCCTGAAATTTAACTCTTTCTACAGAGGAGGGCGGCCACTCTTCTCGAGGATTTGGGTTTCCCTAGGACCTTGCAGGGGGCCTGATTCTAATTTAGGCAGAAGAGCACCACCTACTGAACAATGAAGCAGCAGCAGGGGGCTGGCTCCCAAGGACCCCTACGCTACCCTTGGTGTGGGAAAGCTGACTGTTGGTGGCTGTGACAGGAGACTCCTGAGAGGGTGAGGGGCTGCCCCACTCCAGCACCCTGCTAAGGAAGCTCTGCTGTCCCTCTTCTCACCCAAAACCCGGGTAGAAACAGCAGAGGCAAGTGATATTCTCAGAGGCCGAGGAATTCTGTAAGAGGCATGGAATAAGTTGATTGGCTGAGAACTCACACTTCTTAGCTATTCAAAGGACTGTTCAATAACTCATCCTCCAGCAGTCCAAATTGAGAAAGATAAGAAAACAATTAATTTCCAGACTTCCAAACTCTTCTCACAGATATTTTCATTTTTCAGAAAATCTTGTCCACTATTTTTGTCAAGGTCACCCATACTCTTTCATTGCTAAATCAAATGGTCAGTCTCAGTCCTCATCTTATTTGACTTGTCTGCAGCATCTGATCCAACATAGTGTTTCCTCCTCCTTGAAGCCCTTCATTCACTTGGCTCCTTGGACCCTGAGCTTTGCTGGCACCCACACCCCCCGCCACTGCTACTCCTTGGTCTCCCTGAGTTCCTCCTCATCTCCTGCCCTCAGGATCTCAGCCCCCATCTCTCCTCCAACCATCCTAATTACTAGGGAGTTCTCATCTAGGCTCATGACTAGGAATAACATCCACATGCCAACAACTCCCAAATCTGTCTCTCACTCAGATCTCTCCCCCAAACTACTCAACATCTCCACTCAGATGCACAATATGCATCTTAAACTTAACAAGTTCAAAAGCAAACCCCTGACCTTCCACCCCAGACCCCTTACTCCCATCTTAGTAAATGGCAATTCTATCCTTCCAGTCGCTGAGGTCCCAACCTGGACTCTTCTCTCTCTCCCACTGACCTCTAAATCCCGAATTTAGAACCCAGCCCCTCCTGGCACCACCACAGCTCCCAGTATGGTCCAAGCTGCTCAAGTCCTCTGCTGAGATGCTACAGTTCTGTCCTGACCAGACTCCTGGCCTCAGCCCTGGCCCCTCCAGTAATCTATTTCCAACGATATGTGCAGGGGCTTCTGAGATCCTACGTGATGAGTCCCCTCCTGCTCCAGGTATTCCCTGGACCCGGCCTCCCAACTCCTCTCTCCTCTCACTCAGCTCACAACAGCAAGCTCGCTCCCTTCATAAAGCAGCATGCTCCTACCATGGGGCCTTGTGCTTATAGAACCAGCTGTCTGGAAGGGGCATCCCCAGATGTTTGTATGGCTTTGTTCTTAGCTTCTTCACGGCTATGCTCAAATGTCATCATATTGTAAAATGTAATCCTTGATCTATGCTAGCTTTCCCATTCCTTTCTCTGCCCTACTTTTCTCCACAGCACGTATCACCATATGCTGTACTATATATACTTTTATTGTGTATTGTCTGCCTCCTTTTGCTAGTATGTACTGCTTTATTCACTGCTGCATTATTCTAGCTCTTAGGACATGGTATAGCTGGCCTATAGTAGATGCTCATTCTATTCTGTTGAACGAATGAAGAAATCATGAAATTATAATACTTTGTATTTGTATGGTGGTGATGGTTTAGTTGCTAAGTCATGTCCGACTCTTGCAACTCCATGGACTGTAGCCTGCCAGGCTTCTCTGTCCATGGGATTTTCCTAGGCAAGAACATTGGAGTGTGTAGCCATTCCCTTCTCCAGGAGATCTTCCCGACCCAGGGATGAAACCCAGGTCTCCTGCACTGCAGGAGAATTCTTTACCGACTGAGCCAACAGGAAAGCCTTTACATTTGTGTAGTTCTTTATAATTTACAAAGCACTGTCACAAAGTACTATTTCATTTAAACCTATGAGCTAGGTGATATTGTCCCATTTTTCTGGAGAGAACGAAGATCCCAGAGCTGTGTGGGGTACAGTAGAAAGCACCATGTTATACTCGGGTGGGGAAATCTCTGAGGATGACCATTTACGCAATGCCCACTAGGAATCAAGAGTTGTGCTAAGCACCTCACATATATTTAGAAATCTTACAGGAGCCCAGTGAGGTGGATAAGACCCTGTTAAAACTGAGAAAACTGAGAGGATGAAGTAATTTACCCAAGTCACACAGTAGAGAGAGGAGTGGGGATCCAGAGCTAGACTCTGTCCTTCACACGCTGCAGCACACGCTGTGCCCACATCCAGGATACAGCCACTGACAAACATCACTGGGCCTCCAAAAGCAGGAAGCCCTGGGTGAAATTCCACAGCAACCAGCTCCCCATGGGAAGACTACCTCCCAGATACACCCTGAATCCAGCATGAGTGGACTGACACTGAATCCACTTCTGCATCTACACTGCCAGAGTCAGTGGAAGCTGTGTCTGTGCCTCGGTCATACCTTCCAGGGGTTGCTTCCAGCTGAGAGAATGCTATGAGAATGCTATGGCAGTGAGAATGAGTGAGAATGCTATGGCGGGCCTCCTCTGACAGCAGCTCTGGCCCGAGGACCCCGGGATGGCTCTGCATAGTAGACTAGGACGCTTCCATCCCACTCTTCTTTCCGTTCTTGTTCACTCAGAGTCAGACACGCACTGAGGCTTGATGGTTCTCCCAGCCTCTTCCAGCTCCCTCATTTTCTCCCACAGGATATTTCCCTAATACAATCCTTATACTTTTAAACCCATCTCTTTAGCTGCTTTTTGAGCCAACACACCTCCTAACTCACCTCTCTGCTTTCCTCCCTGCCTCTCTACAAGCTCTTCCCCACAAGCAGTCAATGACCATTAGAGACACACACCATCACATCATCTCTGGGATGAGAATAAGAGCCTGGGTGGATCACAAACTATGAGCCTCCCAATGGGGCCCCGCCCTCCCTCTCCCCACTTATGGTGCACCAGCCTCACTTCCCTTCCTGCTCGAACTTGTCAAACTCTCTTTCACCTCCAAGTCTCTGCATGGAGAACCTCCCTGCCGGCCGCTAGAATGGCTGCTCCACGCCATGTGGTCTCAGCTCAAATGGCATCACTGCAGGGAGGGAGTCACCCCCTCCATCCCGTTTCCCTCCACCCCATTTCTTCATAGATATGGCTGCTGTCTGAAATGCTCTTATTTCTTTGTCTGTTACCTGTTTCCCTACAAAATATAAGCTCTGTGAGGATGAGAATCTCACCTTGTCTCGCTCTCAGAATGGCACGTGGGAAGGCTGGAACCCCTCACCCCACTGTTCCTCAGAAGTGGCTTCTCACCTCTCCCTCCATGCTGCTGATCCGGACCAGCTCATTGAGGATCAGCAGGGCTCCATGGATCCGGTCATCCCGATTCATGCCCTTCTCCTTGGCCAAGGTCTCATCAAACCCTTTCTCTGCTTCTTCAAACGTGTGCTAGAGAGAGATGCAGAATACCTTCATTACACAACGCCCAGAGTTAGAAAGCAGTCCGCCCGTCTACGTGGGGGTTCTGAGGTTACCATGCCTGCTGAGGGCCTCGTCACAGTATCACCAACAATACTAGCTCATTGAGCTCTTTCATCTAATTTAGCTTCAGCTCTCACAACGCCACCATGAGGCAGATTAAAAACAGAAACTAAGTGACTTGCCCAAGGTCACAGAGCAGCCAAGACTAGAACCCAGGTATCCAATACCATGTTCAAGGCTCTTGGTGTAGGACAAGCCTCAGTAGGTTCTCCTGGCAGCAGCAGTCAGCACAAGACTCATGATACTAGAGGAGAATTGGTATTTTCTCAGTATTTACTGAATTTCGTTCCTCCAGAGACACCCATTTTCCCTACATCTCTGAAAAGAGATGCCTCATAATTGTTGTTAAAAATGCAGTGAGTGTAACCGGCACTGCAGTCTCACTCTCAGTGGTGCGTAAACTGGCGTAGCTATGGACAGATCTTTGTTTTCGTGAAAAACAACAAAATAACTACTAATTTACAGTGAGCTTAAAAAATCATGTAAGACAAAAGTAGACAAGATGCTAGCTCTGTGGCCAGGGGTCTACTGCTGCCCTTTAAGCCCAGTGACACTCTAGGCCGATGTGCTTTGCTGGAAGCTGGAATGGAACCGTCTCCTCACCCTGTACCACTGCGGCTTCTGCATCTCCTTCGGCTCCCGCTGGGTGGTGAGGATCAGACAGGCACGAAGGGCGGCAACGGCTCCCTCCCGGATGGCCTGTTTGGGGTCCCACACGGCCACAAAGATATTGTCAAAGAAGGGCTGCACTTGCTGGAAGAAGAAGGTGGGGACGCTGATGGCCAGCTCACGGAGCACCAGGACCTGGGAGGAAAGGCACACAGAGACCTTGCATCTGGATCAGAGAGCTCTGTTCTCTCAGGAACACAGCCTCTTTTCATGCCAGAGCCAACACTCACTAGGAAAATAGCACACTTGCTCACTCTTGTAGCTCAGAATTCCTGGGGACCTAGGAAGGAGAGTAACACTGATCACACATCTCAGTGTCCATTATCACAGGGTGTTTAGAAATAGAATGCTTGTACAGGAAAGTTATGATACAAGTTCTGAAAGGACAGCTGTGTTTGATGTTTTGTATACTGCTCCACTAGAATAGATAGTAGATAGATAGATAGATAGATAGATAGCCTAGAATGTAGGCATTCAATAAACCTTTATTGAATGAATGTTCCTGTTTATATTTAATCTTGCTATTTTTTTCATTTGACCATGGAAAAACAGAAGGTTGGGGGGGTGGCCCCAAGTTAGAGTTAGAGAGTCCCACCAGAGACAAGCCGCTCACTCAGGCAGGCTCCTTCCTCACGGTGCTGCCACTAAAGATGGAACCGACTGGAAAGGATCCACCTAAAGTTTCTATTCCCACCACACTGGTTCAGAGATTCTCTCTTAAGGACAGACTCTCCCCCAACTCCCAGCCTGGATTCTTAGCCCATCACACCAGCCTTTTTCAGGGATGAGCCCTGGAGAGCAAGGAGGATGTGTGTCTAGAAGAAGAGGGTAGAAGCCACCATTCCCTCAAATGCAGAACAGCCAAGGGGAAAGAGGAAGTCTGGACTGTGTACTGACTGATCAATAAATGACTAAAACATAAACAGGAAAGGCCTTGGGAGAAGGCAGACCCACTCTCCCAGCAGGGGGAGCGAGTACCTCCCTTGATCCTCTCTGTAGCCCAGAACTTCCTTATTCCACAGGATATTGAGGGACCTTGACAGAGGGACGCTGCAGACAGTGCAGCTGTCTGAGGCTTTGTAAGCCTCTTGGCTTGTGACTTCTCCTCTTTCCTGTGGCTGAACGGTGCCTTCTGGGGAGGCGTTTTCGATTCTGGAAAATCAGAGGTCAGGGTAAGAACGGCACACAGGGCTGCCTCTCAAGCAATGAAAGAAAACGTTAATTTTCCTCCTCAGAACAGAGCTCAGGGTGAGGAGAAAAAGGGATTCGGGGCAGAACTCAGGGCCACCAAGAAGCACAGTGCCTCTGCTGGAGTGACCCCTCTCACTTTTTGCCTTTCAGGGCCCTGAGCACATCATCTGAAGGACCCAAATATGGTGCACTGCTCCCCAGGCACTCACAGCCGCGTGTCTCCGGCCCTCGTTGCGGTCAGCACCCAGCCATTCCAGGGCTCGCTTCACCTCAAATTCCACATACTCAGCAGTGAAAGTGTCCCCTGCCATGGCGAGGCGACCGATGGCCTTGGATGCCATTTCCATGACAACTGGGTCATTGGAGGGGAGGAGGTTCCGAAGGTAGTTAGCAAATCTTCCAATTCGAGTGGCATTCCCGCCTTCCACTCCTATGAGGCTGGCTGGAAAAGACAGGAAGGCAAAAGGTGAGGAGGGGCACAGGCTGCCCAGGAAGGTAGGAGGCCTTCAGAGGGACACAGCCAGTGACCTCTTCCTTTTAAGTACAGACTGTAATCTCCAGACAGTAAGGATGCAAACAATTTTCATTTCAACCAACAGATTTGGCATTTGTGCCAGAACTACTTACATAAAGCAAAATGACCTCATTTTAGTAAATACAATTTGTTTTCCCAAGAAGAAAATGAAAACAAACTGGGACTGAATAATAGTTCACAGGATGGATGTCTAGTTCCCGGAAGCTGAAAATTACCTGCCTTTCATTCAATGCATCCCAACTCTACTTTTCTATTTGTGAGTCCTGCTATGCCACACTGCTCTATGGAGAAAACAGAGCCTGGAATGAAAGCAGGCTTCTAGTCTCAGACCTGGTGCACTGGCCCTAGAAAAGATGTTTAATGGTTCTGAGATTCCATATCTGAAAATACCTGCTTTGCCTATGTCCTAGGACTACTGCTCGAATAGCTGAGTAAGTACACTAAAAGCCATGAGACTCCTTAAAATTCCTTAAACAAATGTGAACGAAGTATCCAGTAGGAAGCAGACACAGGGTGCAGTAGACACAAAGGCTAGCAGTCCTTTATTTCCAGTTCTCACCTCACCAGAGACTCTGTCCTTACCTATAGCCAAAATGCCACCCTTCCTCTCGTTGGCATCTGAGCTGGACACCAGTTCAAAGATGTGATGGTTCAGCTGATCATAGAAGCGAGTAGACTCCTCTTGACTCATCTACAAAAGAAGATGTACTCAGCACAACTGCTAATGTCTCCCTGATGGTGGGGAGGCTCCCAAAGGTTAGGATCTGAGAGGCAGCTGGCAGGTACAGTTCAAGCCAAAGGGGACATGGCTGCTGCCCATTTCAGTTTTAAACTGTACAGCAATTCATTGGTCTATTTAACAAATACTTATTGCATATCTTGCTTGATAGCAGGCCACTCACCGTCCTAGATTCTACCTAGTACCAGAAGTATAAGAATAAACAAGACATTGTCCCTGACCTCAAGTCTGGTCTCTGTTTAGAAAGCCCCAAGCAACCAACTCCTCAAAGCTATGCCAACCACTGTTATCAGGCAGAAAGAGTGGAAGGTCTGTAATGTGACATGAAACGGAAAAAAAATGAAAAGAAACAGCCATCTCTACGCTGACTATTAAAATACCACACCACATGAAATGCCACAGAAATGTGTAACTGCTGCAAAGGAATCTGCACATTCTATGGACATGAGAAACTGGGAGCCTTTCTGAAATGGAATCTGCATTTTCTGAATCCTCACTTAGCTGTCAAGGGGCATCTAACCCAGGGATGGGACGGGTAGCCCCAATACTCCATGATGAATGGCCCCGGTGACAACAGCCCGAACCTCTCGGAGCTCCATGGTGACATAGTGCTGGAGCTCCTTGGCAGCTTTGGCCCTGGTCTCTTCATTCCGGCTCTTCAGGCCGCTGGCAAACTGCTGCAGGACGCTCACGTTGCTGGATGTGGTGGCAGCTGTGGTGGCGGCGGCAGGGCCGGTTCCAAGCATCTTGCCCTGAGGTTCTTTGGAGAGACGCTTCCTTTAATATTCCGAATAACAAACTATGGCAGTGAACTTATATATGGCCCCAGTTCCTCAACACAGACCTTCATATACCCAAGTCAAGCTGGGGAGCCAAACAAGGTTGGGAGACCTCACTGAAAAACATGCAAAGAGCCTTGAGCCATTCAACGATGACTGATGTTTAAAAGAGGCAGCACAGTAGCACAGGTCAAATTATGGGCTGTGCTGCTAGACTTACCTGGGTGTGAATTCAGTCCAAAATTATATACCTTGAGGAAGATACTTAACAGTTTCCTTAACTGTAATAAGAGGATAATAGTACCTAACTCATGAGGTTGATGTGAGGATTAAGTGAGTTAACCCATGTTAAAAAATGATTAAAACAGTGCCAGGTACACAGTGAGTTAATAGTTATTAGCTATGATTATCATTATGACTACTACATACATGGCACAGTCAGGTACTAGAGTGGGGAGGCAGAGGGAGAGAATAAGCATGCCTAAGACTGCCCCTTTCCTTAAGGAAAATTTAAAGAGGGGCACTGTTCATTATTCTCTAACAGCACTGTCCCAACAGCAATATGAACCACAAATGTAACTTTGAATTTCCTAGTAGCCATATGGAAAATGTAAAAAGAAACAGGAAAAATTAAGACATTTAATCCCAACACATACAAATATCATTTCAACATGTTATCAATACAAAAAATTATTGACATACTTTTTCATTCTTTTTTTATGTACCGAGTCACCAAAATCGAATGTGCATTTTACAGTTAGGTCAATCTCAACTTGAACGAGTCACATTTCAAGCACTCTAAGCCTCATGTGGCTGACTGTTATTGTATTGGGCAGCGCAGTTCTGTATTTTTAATTTTTTTTTTTATTATTTTTAATTTTTATTTTGTGGTCCTGCCATGCCGTATGTGGGATCTCATTTCCCCGACCAGGGACTGAACCTGTGCCCACTGCATTGGAAGCAAAGAGTCTTTACCACTGGACCGTCAGGGAAGTCTCTGCTCTATAGAATATTAGTATCTGGAACGTGAGCTAAAAGAGACTGATTTGTTCCTGAGATCACTCATTTACTCCTCAATTATGTAATGTCCCTTCCCTCAATAAGCTTACAGTCTAGGGGGAAACACAAATAATCAAGTGACCGTAATAAAGTGGCTATGATAAAGCTCTGCCCAGACTGCTATGGCAGTAACATATACACCTATCCTAGGTATGTCCACATTATCACAGAAAATCAAATTTTCAAACTTTCTTATTTTTGAAAGAATTTGTGAAATTCAGAGAAAAAAAAATAGTATAATTGGTTCTGAAAAGCTTTCCAATACTCCAGCGTCAAGAAGAAGACCGCAGAAAGAAGTGTCAGACTTTAGGGCTGAGGAAACCCAAGGATTCCAGAGGAGAAAACTGCTACAGAGAGTGTGCACTTGGCTGTGATGAGAGGAAGGGAGGCTAGTAAGGAATTCCCAGTCTCAGGAAGGAATCAACCTATCTGCACAAGCCCATGGCTATCTGCTCCAGGCAGAATTCAATGAAAATACTAGAAGTTAAATATACGAAGGGTTTTGGCGAGGGCTTACTGAAGTTAAAGCCAGGTGCCAAAACTAAGGATGGGGGCGGGGGAAGCAGAGAGGATGAAACTCAGGGTGGACCCGAGCTCAGTTCCGGGGAAGGGGTCCTTGAGAGGCATCCACAGTGCAGCGCAAGGGGCTGTCACTGACGTTGGTCCTCTCTGAGGACAATGTGTAGGTGGCTCAGAAGAAGGGTTGACTGATGGGCAGAGACCCAGAGGCGCCTGAGCAATACAGGAGCTGATGGGCCGGCCTTCGTGGCGCCAGAAACGCACGGTAGGCTAAAACGTCTGGGGGGTTCCTCCTGGAGGTCCGGGAGGAGGTGGGCGTAGCCTCGCGGGGTGAGGGTCAAGGGCTCAGGCGGCGCCCAACTCCATGGGGCCAGTACTAAGGGGACCCCAAGTCCCAGAAGGACGGCTTCCCGGGATGCATCCAAGGACCAGGTTGGCCCTGGGTCTGAACATTCCGCCGCCTTGGAGGGGTCGGTGCCAGGCCCCAGACTCACCGCGCGGCTTCGGCCAAGGCCTCAGCTGCCGCCGCCAGCACCACTACCGCCGCTTCAGGGCCCGGTCCCCACCACCCGCCTTCCCCGCTGTCCTCTAAGCCGGGCGGGAGGGTGGGAGTAACCCTAGCCCTAAGGACCAATCGACGGGCATAACAAGAAGATAGACAGGAATACAGGCCAATAATCATTTAGGAGAAGTGAGGCTTCGGGACCCGGCTTCTCCAGGGGGCGGGGACTGTTCAAATAGACAAACCCCGTGGCCAGTGGCAGGAGAAAGGAGGCTTAGGTCCTCTCGGGAGAACCAATCATTCGTGAGTTGACTTCAGTCACTTCCACGCACACATCCGGTGCATCGTTACTAAACTTCCCTACTGCACCTGGGCCGTGGCTGTGCCTATTTCGCTGTCTGGGTACCGCGGGGTGGGACCACGAAGCATTAGGCGGAGGTTCGCGACCACAGATTTAATTTTCTAGAGCAGTGTGAGCGAAACTGGAGCACTACCACTAGTGTATCCATGATTTCTCTTCTGTGAAATGTAATTCGCATTTGAAACCATTTTTAGTTGTATATTTCCTCACTTTTCCCAAGATTATCTAGGTGCCAAGATCATTCGCCAGAAACCATAGGCAACTTTTAACTAAATGAGCTACTCATGACTAAATAATTTCGAAGCAGTATCATTTTAAAAAATCCTTTCGAAAATCAATAGCAGAAATGGAATTTGACTACGTCTCATTTTTTAAAATCACCGTTCATTATAATAAACATTGAAAAATTTTAAATATCTCACAATGGGAGTCCTATTAAATAAAATATGATGCATTTATGTTAAGGAAAATACGTGCAGTCATTAGTAATCGTAATTAGGTGAATATTTGCTAAGAAGGAAAAGGTTAACAGTTATACAATATAATATAACCTATTAAAATTTTGGGCTTCCCTGGTGGCTCAGCTGGTAAAGAATCTGCATGCAATTCTAATTCTTGTATGTCTATGCTCACATGGGGAAATATAAAAGTAAGATGCAATGGAATTTGGGGAAGGCATACTTTTTTCTTTACACATTACCCTTAATTACTTGTGTAATAAGAGAAGTGTTTGTTGAAGAGGTGTAAGTTCCTAGAAGTACTAAATTGACAAAAGAGGTTTGGTGGTATTCTGTGGTTAAAAAAATGCTTTGGCAGATTTAAAAGAAAAAAAATTTATGACTACTTTAGGTTTAGAATCTTTTCATTACATTGATTCTTTTGTGAAATAATTATTCCTCTGAATTTCACACTTTTCACTTGTTTTCAACATCTCTATATTTAGTCATTAAGTATTTTTGAATGAGTAATGCATGCGCTATTCAAATCTCAAAATAAATGAAAATTGTATTTATCATTAAAAGTCTTGCTCCACCCCTGCCCCTTCACTACTTATTTCCTTAGTTATTATGTATCCCTAGTTTCTTTTTATGTAAATACAAAACATATAAATATATGCTCTTATTTCCCTTTTTTGTTACACTATATACACTTATGCACATTTTAAAATTCTAGAGTATCTTGGGGATCTTTCTATTATAGTGTATAAAAAGCTTCTTTGTTCTTTTGTTATTACTGTAGCTGCATAGTATTACATCACGTGACTATATCTCAATTTATATTTTCAATTCTCTGTTGATGGACACGTATTATTTTCAAATCCTTTTTTATTTCTTTTTTCTTTTTGGCTGTGCTGGGTCTTCATTGCTGCGAGCAGGCTTTCTCCAGTTGCAGCAATGGGGGCTCCTCTCTACTTGTAGCACACAGGCTTCTCCTTGCAGTGGCTTTTCTTGTTGCAGAGCATGGGCTCTAGTTTACTTGGGTTGCAGTAGTTGTGGCACATGGGCTTAGTTGACCTGCAGCATGTGGAATCTTCCTGGACCAGGGATGGAACCCATGTCCCCTGTGTGGGCAGGAGGAGTCTCAGCTGCTGCACCTTTCAAATTCTTGTGGTTACTAATGATGCTGCGATGAATGCCTTTGTAAGTACAATTTTATTCCCTGACAGTTATACAAAATAATACCCAGAAATGTGATTATAGAGTCATAGGTAAATGCCTGTGTAATTCAATAGATGTTGTCAAATTCATCTCTTATCAGGGAAGTACCAATTTTCATTTCCACCAGCAATATATATGAGACTTTTGTCTTCCTAAGACATGGTAGGGCCCTGTTTTCTAATGAACCGTCAAAGATGGTTTTACAGCAGTTGTCATCAGTACATTTATAGGTCTCTTTTCAGTTTACAGTTTTCTTGTCCATTACATTAAAATAATAGTTAATATTTATTGAGCACTTACAAAGCATTAGACATTTTGGTGGATACTGTAGAGTAGTGGTTAAAAGCATCTTGGAGTCTAACTGAATCTGAAACCTAGCTCCAGTATTTACTGTATGAGCTATGTGACTGTATGAGCAAGAACTTAAGTACCTACTTTCTTATCTTTAAAACTAGAAGGGTTATCATTACCATCTTTTTAAATTCCATATATATGCATTAGTATACGGTATCTTTATCTTTCCGGCTTACTTTACTCTGTATAATGGGCTCCAGTTTCATCCATCTCATTAGAACTGATTCAAATGAATTCTTTTTAATGGCTGAGGCAATGGTGGGATGTTCTGAGAGAACAGCATTGAAACAAGTATACTATCAAGGGTGAAATAGATCACCAGCCCAGGCTGGATGCATGAGACATGTGCTCAGGGCTGGTGCACTGGGAAGACCCAGAGGGATGGGATGGGGAGGGAGATGGGAGGGGGGATCGGGATGGGGAACACATGCAAATCCATGGCTGATTCATGTCAATGTATGGCAAAAACCAATACAATATTGTAAAGTAATTAGCCTCCAACTAATAAAAATATATGGGAAAAAAAACTAGAAGGGTTATAATGTACCTACCTCTGTAGGTGGTATTGTGTGGGTTAAATGCTAATACATGTAAAGTACCCAAAATATCTGGAGAAAGGGATGGCAGCCCACTCCAGTATTCTTGCCTGGAGAATTCCATGGACAGAAGAACCTGGTAGGCTGTGGTGCATGGGGTCGCAGAATCAGACACAACTGAGAGACTAACACACACGCGTACACACACACACACACACACACACACACACATACACAAAATACCATGTGACACATATGAACAGTCACTAAATGCTGTTACTATTATTCCTGATCATTTCTATGAATGAGGCAGGTTGTGTTGTCCCCACTTTGTACAGGAGTAATCTGTTGTCCAGAGGGATTGGGTCACAGAGCAGGTAAGTGATGGAGCCAGGATTTTAATAAATCTGCTTCTTCCTCTTATCTGATTTGGCAGCATTGAATATTCAGATTTTGCCAGCTTTGCAAGTACGTGCTGGGTGGTGAATTGTAAATGGTTAACAACCAGCTGGGAGAGGAGAGGGGCATGTATGTGTATTCAGGGCTTTCTTCATGCTGTGTGACCCGTGAGGTCAGAATGCTCTGTCTTGAAAGTCTTAATGATTTTTGAATAAGAGGTCCCAAATTTTTATCTTTCACTGGGCACCAAAATTACATAGTCAGTCCTGTGTACATATGTTATATGTGTATTACAACTTTCACTAATATGAAGGATGTGTAGCACAAAACTTACAAATAATAATAAAATAGACAAAACTCTTTATGTAAATTCCATATAGCCAATTGATTCTAACTGTATACTTTCTTTGATATTGTGTAACCTCCCTGTGGTTGCATTGGCCAATGTGTGTAGTTCCAACATGAATGTTGGTTGGTTTTTTCTCTCTTTTTAAAAAGTATTTATTTACTTGGCACAGCCAAATAAATGAAGTAAGTCAAATTCTGTTGTTGTTTTTCAGTCGCTCAGTGGTATCTGACTCTTTGTGACCTCATGGGCTGCAGCACGCCAGGCTTCCCTGACTTTCACTTTCTCCCACAGTTTGCTTAGACTCATGTCCACTGAGTCAGTGATGTCATCCAACCATCTCATCCTCTGCCAGAAATCCAGGATACTGGGTTTGTGTTTGGTTGCTAAGTCGTGTCGGACTCTTCGGCTTCCCAATCTTTCACTATCTCCTGGAGTTTGCTCAAACTCATGTGTGTTGAGTTGGTGATACCATCCAACCATATTTCACCCTCTGTTACTCCCTACTCCACCTGCCCTGAATCTTTCCCAGAATCAGGATCTTTTCCAATGAATCAGCTCTTTGCATCAAGTGGCCAAAGTATTGGAGCTTCAACATCAATTCTTCCAATGAATATTCAGGGTTGATTTCCTTTAGGATTGACTGGTTTGATCTCCTTACTGTCCAAGGGACTCTCATATATGATATCACATAATATTTGTCTTTGACTTACTTCACTTAGTATGATAATGTCTAGGTCCATCCTTATTGCTGCAAATGACAATATTTCATTCTTTTTTATGGCTCATTAACATTCCATTTTGGGGCTTCCAAAGTGGCCCTGTGGTAAAGAATCTGCCTGCCAATTCAGAAGATGCAAGAGATCCCTGGGTTGAGAAGATCCCCTGGAGGAGGAAATGGCAACCCCTCCAGTATTCTTACCTGGGATATCCTATAGAGAGAGAGCCTGGTGGGCTACAGTCCAGGGGGTCACAGAGACTCAGACATGACTGAGCAACTGTACACATATGGGCACAATATCCATTGTAGATATATCTTTATCCATTCAATGAATGCCAACACACAATATTCCATTTTAGGTATATCTTTATCCATTCAAATTGCCACCATCCATTGGATCATCAAAATAGCACAAGAGTTCCAGAAAAACATCTACTTCTGCTTTATTGACTACGCCAAAGCCTTTGACTGTGTGGATCACAACAAACTGTGGAAAATTCTTAAGGAGATGGGAATACTAGACCACCTGACCTGCCTCCTGAGAAATCTATATGTAGGTCAAGAAGCAACAGTTAGAACTGGACATGGAACAACAGACTGGTTCCAAATAGGAAAAGGAGTACATCAAGGCTGCATATTGTCACTCTGCTTATTTAACTTATATGCAGAGTACATCATACGAAATGCCAGGCTGAATGAAGCACAAGCTGGAATCAAGATGGCTGGGAGAAGTATCAAAAACCTCAGATAGGCAGATGACAGCACTCTTATGGCAGAAAGTGGAGAAGAACTAAAGAGCCTCTTGATGCAAGTGAAAGAGGAGAGTGAAAAAGTTGGCTTAAAACTCAGCATTCAGAAAACTAAGATCATGGCGTCTGGTCCCATCACCTCATGGCAAATAGATGGGGAAATAATGGAACCAGTGAGAAACTTTATTTCTTTGGGCTCCAAAATCACTGCAGATGGTGACGGCAGCCATGAAGTTAAAAGATGCTTGCTCCTTGGAAGAAAAGCTATGACAATCTAGAGAGCATATTAAAAAGCAGAGACATTACTTTGCTAACAAAAGTCTATCTAGTCAAAGCTATGCTTTTTCCAGTAGTCATGTATGGATGTGAGAGTTGGATTATAAAGAAAGCTGAGCACTGAAGAATTGATGCTTTTGAACTATGGTGTTGGAGGAGACTCTTGTGAGTCCCTTGAACTACAAGGAGATCCAACCAGTCCATCCTAAAGGAAATCAGTCCTGAATATTCATTGGAGGGACTGATGCTGAAGCTGAAACTCCAATCCTTTGACCACCTGATGCGAAGAACTGACTCATTTGAAAAGACCCTGATGCTGGGAAAGACTGAAGGCAGGAGAAGAAGGGGACGACAAAGGATGAGATGGTTGGATGGCATCACTGACTCCATGGACACGGGTTTGAGTAAGCTCTGGGAGTTGGTGATGGACAGGGAAGCCTGGCATGCTGCAGTCCATGGGGTTGCAAAGGGCCGGACATGAGTGAGCAACTGAACTGAACTGAATTATCCATTCATCTATGGATGGGCTTCCAGTTTGCCTTCCTGTCTTGGCAAAGCTAATAATTTTCTTAGACAGCATTTCCCATTTCAGAGCTTCAGTATTCCCACTTGAAAAGGAAGGGATACAATTATACCTTCCTTATCACCCTCAACGTGCTCCCCGGTTTTGTCCATCTTGTTCACTGCTGCATGTAGTAGATGTTCAATAAATCTTGCTGTATAGAGTGGGGGCTCAATTAACGCTTGAGAAATAGAGGAAAACAATAGAGTGGGAAAGACTAGAGATCTCTTCAAGAAAATTAGAGATACCAAAGGAACATTTTATGCAAAGATGGGTTCAATAAAGGACAGAAATGGTAGGGACCTAACAGAAGTAGATGATATTAAGAAGAGATGGCAAGAAAACACAGAACTGTACAAAAAAGATCTTCACGACCCAGATAATCACGATGGTGTGATCACTCAACCAGAGCCAGAAATCCTGGAATGTGAAGTCAAGTGGACCTTAGGAAGTATCATTAGGAACAAAGCTAGTGGAGGTGATGGAATTCCAGTTGAGCTGTTTCAAATCGTGAAAGATGATGCTGTGAAAGTGCTGCACTCAATATGCCAGCAAATTTGGAAAACTCAGCAGTGGCCACAGGACTGGAAAAGGTCAGTTTTCATTCCAATCCCAAAGAAAGGCAATGCCAAAAATGCTCAAACTACCGCACAATTGCACTCATCTCACACGCTTCTAAAGTAATGCTCAGAATTCTCCAAGCCAGGCTTCGGCAATACGTGAACTGTGAACTTCGAGATGTTCAAGCTGGTTTTATAAAAGGCAGAGGAACCAGAGATCAAATTGCCAACATCTGCTGGGTCATTGAAAAAGCAAGATGGTTCCAGAAAAACATCTATTTCTGCTTTATTGTTTACGCCAAAGCCTTTGACTGTGTGGATCACAATAAACTGTGGAAAATTCTGAAAGAGATGGGAATACCAGACCACCTGACCTGCCTCTTGAGAAACCTGTATGCAGGTCAGGAAGCAACAGTTAGAACTGGACATGGAACAACAGACTGGTTCCAAATAGGAAAAGGAGTACATCAAGGCTGTATATTGTCACCCTGCTTATTTAACTTATATACAGAGTACATCATGAGAAATGCTGGGCTGGAGGAAGCACAAGCTGGAATCAAGGTTGCTGGGAGAAATATCAACAACCTCAGATATGCAGATGACACCACCCTTATGGCAGAAAGTGAAGAAGAACTAAAGAGCCTCTTGATGAAAGAGGAGAGTGAAAAAGTTGGCTTAAAGCTTAACATTCAGAAAACTAAGATCATGGCATCCGGTCTCATCACTTCATGGCAAATAGATGGGGAAACAGTGGAAACAGTGTCAGACTTTATTTTTCTGGTCTCCAAAATCACTGCAGATGGTGATCGCAGCCATGAAATTAAAGGACGCTTACTCCTTGGAAGGAAAGTTATGACCAACCTAGGCAGCATATTAAAAAGCAGAGATATTACTTTGCAACAAAGGTCCGTCTAGTCAAGGCTATGGTTTTTCCAGTGGTCACGTGTGGATGTGAGAGTTGGACTATAAAGAAACTGAGTGCAGAATTGATGCTTTTGAACTGTGGTGTTGGAGAAGACTCTTGAGAGTCCCTTGGACTGCAAGGAGATCCAACCAGTCCATCCTAAAGGAGATCAGTCCTGGGTGTTCATTGGAAGGACTGATGCTGAAGCTGAAACTCCAATCCTTTGGCCACCTGATGCCAAGAGCTGACTCATTGGAAACAACCCTGATGCTGGGAGGGATTGGGGGCAGGAGGAGAAGGGGACGACAGAGGATGAGATGGTTGAATGGCATCACCAACTGAATGGACATGGGTTTGGGTGGACTCCTGGAGTTGGTGATGGGCAGGGAGGCCTGGCGTGCTGTGTTCAGGGGGTCGCAAAGAGTCGGACACGACTGAGTGACTGAACTGAACTGAACTGAACGAAAAACAGAATGAGTTCT
Organism: Muntiacus reevesi; assembly: GCF_963930625.1. NCBI lineage: Eukaryota > Metazoa > Chordata > Mammalia > Artiodactyla > Cervidae > Muntiacus > Muntiacus reevesi. The sequence goes on along the minus strand of NC_089253.1, from coordinate 88,612,789 downwards.
ATTTCCGTGAGTGAAAGCTCTTGGTAAGTCGTAAAGCGACATGCATTTGCGGTCGTTCGTTAGGCTGTTTTCAACATGAATGAAAGCAACTGTGCGTCCCGACCTTGGGCAAGAGAAGGGCGGGGCTGTTGGGTCGCAACCCTGCATCGGCCCCGCCCCTAGACCTCTGGTCCCGCCCCCATCTCCCCGCCCCGTCCCCGCCCCTAGCCCCGCCTCGGCCCTGGCCCAGGCCCAGGGCCGCGCTGCCGGCCGGTGTTTCCCGGAGGGCTTAAGGTGGCGGACGCACAAGATGGCGGCCCCGGCGGCCCTGGTAGCCCCGGGGTGGCGGTCGCGGCTCGTGCTCGGGCTCTAGGGCGGGCGGGGCTGGGGTCTGGCAGCAGGCTTACACAGGTAACAGAAGGTCGGGGCGGTGCTGCCGGGTCTCCTGGGGTGCCAGGCCCGCTCGCTGCAGACCCCGGGCCCCGCCGCCTCCTCATCCCTGTCGGTGGTGGAACCGAAGAAGGTCAGGTCCGTCGCCCCGCCCCGTCCGTCCTCGCCTTAGCGCGGACGCTGCGCAGTGGGTGGCTCACTACCACTGACTTAACACACGTGCAGCCTCCATGGCGGAGAAGATTAACATCCACGCAGGAGAGACGACCAAGGTCGAGGACAGGGACCTGCTGGGGAACGGCTGTCCTCAGCAAGACAGACTTCCTCAGCGCTCTTGGAGGCAGAAGTGCGCCTCCTATGTCCTGGCCCTGCGGCCCTGGAGCTTCAGCGCCTCACTCACCCCGGTGGCCCTGGGCAGTGCGCTGGCATACAGATCCCAAGGCGTCCTGGATCCCAGGCTGTTGGTGGGTTGTGCCATAGCTGTCCTTGCGGTGCACGGGGCTGGCAATTTGGTCAACACTTACTACGACTTTTCCAAGGGCATTGATCACAAAAAGAGTGATGACAGGACCCTGGTGGACCGAATCTTGGAGCCCCAGGATGTCGTTCGGTTTGGAGTCTTCCTCTACACCTTGGGCTGTGTCTGTGCCGCTTGCCTCTACTGTCTGTCCCCTCTGAAACTGGAGCACTTAGCTCTCATTTACTTCGGAGGCCTGTCTGGTTCCTTTCTCTACACAGGAGGTAAGTTAGCCTATTTGCTGCAAGTCTTAGTTGCATGGAAACTACAGTTTGCTTAGGAATTATAGGGCTCTCGAAGAAGTGTCAAAGGTTATTTTCTGAATTAGGCCGTCTTATGTGATATCTATACTGTTTGGGCCATGTGGATTTGGGGGATAACATTTTTGGCTTGGCTTATGGATGTTAGGAATAACTCATATATACGGTATATACGGAAATTTTTGATATCTAATTTCCTCTCATCATACCTTATCATGCCATGTGTGTGGGTGCTAAGTCGCTTCAGTCGTCTCCGACTCTTTTCGACCCTATGGGCTGTAGCCCACCAGGCTCCTTTGTCCGTGGAATTTTCCAGGCAAGAATGCTGGAGTGGGTTGGTCTCCCCTCCTCTAGGAGATCTTCCCGACCCAGGGGTCGAATCGCTTCTCTTACGTGTGTATTGGCAAGCTGGTTCTTTACCACTAGTGCCACCTGGGAAACCTTTATAATGCCACAGGGTCAAATTTTAGTGGAATTAAATTTGAAGAGCTCAGATTATACACCTAATTCCTTCTAGCTAGTTTGCTAGGTGACCCCTTGCAGCAGGCTGATTAAAGTGCTGATCGGCAGGTGTTTAAGCCCTCTTTATTGCGCACCTATTATGTGCCAGGTTCTGTTCTACCTGAACACAACAGTCAAGTCCCTGCCCTTCTGGAAGTGATTTTACGTATCATGAGGAGAGATAGAAAGTAAAAACAGTAAATTATGGTTAGGATGGCCAACATCCTGGTTTGCTCAGCACTGAGAGTGTTTCCAAGATGTGGGGCTTTAGGAAACCAGGGAGTTCCTGGTAAGCCACAATGAATTTCTGCCTTGGTTACAGTACATGAGAAGATGAACAGTACTATAGGGGAAAAAAAATTAAGTAGAACAAGGAAGGAGGACACAAACTAATTTTAATTAGTTTGATCAGGGTAGGCCTCATAAAAAAGGTAACACGAGGGACTTCCCTGGTGGTCCAGAGGTTCACTCCATGCTTTCAGTGTAGGAGGCGCAGGTTCTACCCCAGGTTGGAGAACTAAGATCCCACAGGCCCCTTGGCACAGCCAAAAAGAAAAAAACAGGTAACATGTGATCAGAGATTGTGAGAGGGAGGCGAGGGAGTTGGCTCTTTAGGTATCTGGAAGAAGGTAGCACTTGAGCAAAGACTGTAGGAGGTGACAGGTGAGGAAATTGGCTGAGCAGTTATCTGGAGGAAGAGTATGTTGGAACAGCAACTGCCAAAGACCTTAAGGCCGGAGTGTCCCTGAAAATGTTGGAGGAACATCATGGAGTCCAGGGTGTGCATGAGGGAGACAGTAAAAGGAGGTGAAGTAAAAGAAGTATGTTTGCGCAAGGCAGTGTGGCACAAAGATGACATAGGCCTTAGTGTTTTGAAAGAATCCCTCTGGCTAAGTTACTGAGAATAGATAAAGGAGGGCGAGGGGAGAAGCGGGAACACCCAGAAGGGGTCTGTCAAGTAAAAGAGGCAAGAGATGTTTGGTGGCTTGAATCAGGCTGGGATTAGTGGAGACGGAAGAAGTAGTTAGATTCCGAATATATCTTGAAGGTAGGCACCGTTTGCTGATAGATGGGACGTGAGGCAGGAGAGGAACAGGAATTAAATATAACTCTTAAAAAAAAACTATCCAAACAAACATAACTCTAAGGTTTTGGCCTGAGCAACTGAAATAGTGAAGTTGATGTGGAGTGAGAGAGAGAAGGTTTTAAATAGGTTTGTGGAGAGAAAATGGAGACATTGACTTTGGCCATCTTAATATATCAGATCTCCATGTGGAGCTGTCAAATTGATGGTTGGATTTGAGTCCAAGTTCAGAGGAGAGGTCTGACCTGGAGGTAGAAACTTTTGAGAGTCTTTGCACATAGACTAAGTTGTACGACAGGGTGAGAGCCAGAGGAGGGATTGTTGACAGATACCCCGGGGAGCCCCAATATTAAGAAGTGAGGAGAGGAGAAGACTGGCCAAGGGAACTGTGATGGAGCATCGGAAGGAGAACGAAGAAAAGCAGGACTAACTGTGGGTAGTTAGACTAACTGTGGCAGCCAGTTGTAAAAAGTTCTGTGAGGGACATCAGTAGGGTGCTGAAATAGAATGAATGTGTAAGGTGCTGGTGGAGGAAAGAGGCCCTCTGTGAAGGTGACACTTAAACTAAGATTTGAAGGACAAGGAGCCAGCTGTGGGGCGGAATTGGGGTCTGAGTCAGGTCCTTCAGGACTGAAGGAAAGCAGATGCAAATATCCTGCAGTAGGGAAGGGCTTGGCATCTCAGAATTTGCTGAAAGACCAGCGTAATCAAGAGGGAGACTGGGATGCAGCTGTCAAGGGAGGCAGGGGCTAGATCATGCTGGTCTCATAGGGCCTCAGTCTCAGCTGGTTCCTCCTCACTCCCAAGCCTAGTCCTTAGACCTCTTTTCTCTAGCTCCATTTACTCCCTTGGTGATTTCAGCCAGTCTCATGGCTTCTATTGCCGTCTATTAAGCTGGTGTGTCTCAAATTTCTACCTCTGGACCAGGTATCTCCACTAAGCTCCAAACTCAGATCCCACTACTTTTTTATGTATTTATTTTTGGCTGTGCTGGGTCTTTGTTGCTGTGCACAGGCTTTCTCTAGTTGTGGCGAGCCGGGGCGACTCTTCATTGTGGTGCTCGGGCTTCTCCTTGTGGTGGCCTCTGTTTTCGAGATCCATAGGCTCTAGGCACACCAGCTTCAGTAGTTGCGGCTGCAGGCTCTAGAGTTGTAGGCCCATTAGTTGTGGCACTTAGGCTTAGTTGTTCCTCGGCATGTGGGATCTTTTCGGACCAGGGATCAAACCCATGTCCCCTGCACTGGCAGACAGATTCTCAACCACTGGAGCACCTGGGAATCCCCAAGGTTCAACTTCAGTAACTTCTCTTCAAGGTTATAGGCATCTCAACCTTGACGTGTCTGAGACCAAATTCTTGATCTTCTCCCCCCCCCCCCCCCCCAAATCTGCTCTACCCTCAGCTTTCCCCTTCTCACTCAATGGAAACTCCATCCTTCTGGTTCTTCAGGCTGCAAATCATGGGCATCATCCCTGACTCTCCTTTCTCACATCTTGCATCCAGACCGTCAGTAAGTCCCGTTGACTCTCCTTCTAAAATGCATTTGGGGCCGGACCACTTCTCATCCCCTTCCACCACTGCCACGGTCATTCCCCTCGATTATTGCGGCTGGTGCTTTACCAATCTCTGTGTATCCACCCTTGTCCCTTTCAGGGTGCTCCTGGATCAGCAGCCAGAGGAGTACTGCAGCCGTGTCAGTCGTCTGCTCAAAACTCTCCTTGGGTTCCATCTCGTTAAAGTCTTTACAATGACTCCCAAGGCCTGACATTATCTTCTCACCCCCGACCTCCCCCAGCTCTCCGACCTGCACTCCTCCTCACCACCCTCCAGCCACACCGCCCTCCCAGCTGTATCTGGAATGCACCAGGCATTCTCCTGCCTCGGGTCCTTTGCAGATGCTGTCTCCTCTGTTTAGAACGCTGTTTCCCCATCTATGCGTATGATTTGTTTTCTAACCACCACCCATTTGCTCAAATGTCAGCTGCTTGGTAATGCCTTTTTTTCTACCCTATTTAAAACTACAAAACAATAAGGCTTTCTGCAGCAGCTGAAAAAAATAAAACCACACACCCTCTCTGTGTTTTCCCTACAGTATCTTCCTTATTGCTTTTCTTTGCTTTTTCTGCACAGCACACATCACATTCTAACCACAGAAAGTATTTACTGTGTTAATTACCTTCCCACCTAGACTGTAAACTCCCTGGGGGTAGGGATTTTAGTCTCTGTTCTCTGCTGAACCCCATGGTGCCCAGAACAGTGCCCCCTGGCATGTCAGTTGAGTTCAGTTCAGTCGCTCAGTCGTGTCTGAATCTTTGCGACCCCATGAATCGCATCACGCCAGGCCTCCCTGTCCATCACCAACTTCTGGAGCTTACTCAAACTCATGCCCATCGAGTCGGTGATGCCATCCAGCCATCTCATCCTCTGTTGTCCCCTTCTCCTCCTGCCCCCAATCCCCCCCAGCATCAGGGTCTTTTCCAATGAGTCAGCTCTTGGCATCAGGTGGCCAAAGTATTGGAGTTTCAGCTTCAGCATCAGTCCTTCCAGTGAACACCCAGGACTGATCTCCTTTAGGATGGACTGGATGAATCTCCTTGCAGTCCAAGGGACTCTCAAGAGTCTTCTCCAACACCACAGTTCAAAAACATCAATTTTTCGGCGCTCAGCTTTCTTCACAGTTCAACTCTCACATCCATACATGACCACTGGAAAAACCATAGCCTTGACCAGACGGACCTTTGTTGGCAAAGTAATGTCTCTGCTTTTTAATATGTTATCTAGGTTGGTCATAACTTTCCTTCCAAGGAGTAAGCGTCTTTTAATTTCTTGGCTGCAGTCACCATCTGCAGTGATTTTGGAGCCCAAAAAAATAAAGTCTGACACTGTTTCTACTGTCTCCCCATCTATTTCCCATGAGGTGATGGGACCAGATGCCATGATCTTAGTTTTCTGAATGTTAAGCTTTAAGCCAACTTTTGCACTCTCCTCTTTCACTTTCATCAAGAGGCTCTTTAGTTCTTCACTTTCTGCCATAAGGCTGGTGTCATCTGCATATCTGAGGTTGTTGATATTTCTCCCAGCAATCTTGATTCCAACTTGTGCTTCTTCCAGCCCAGTGCTTCTCATGATGTACTCTGTATATAAGTCAAATAAGCAGGGTGACAATACACAGTCTTGACGTACTCCTTTTCCTATTTGGAACCAGTCTGTTGTTCCATGTCCAGTTCTAACTGTTGCTTCCTGACCTGCATACAGGTTTCTCAAGAGGCAGGTCAGGTGGTCTGGTATTCCCATCTCTTTCAGAATTTTCTACAGTTTATTGTGATCCACACAGTCAAAGGCTCTGGCATAGTCAATAAAGCAGAAATAGATGTTCTTCTGGAACTCTCTTGCTTTTTCGATGATCCAGCGGATGTTGGCAATTTGATCTCTGGTTCCTCTGCCTTTTCTAAAACCAGCTTGAATATCTGGAAGTTCTTGGTTCATGTATTGCTAAAGCCTGACTTGGAGAATTCTGAGCATTACTTTACTAGCATGTGAGATGAGTGCAATTGTGTGGTAGTTTGAGCATTCTTTGGGATTGCCTTTCTTAGGGATTGGAATGAAAACTGACCTTTTCCAGTCCTGTGGCCACTGTTGAGTTTTCCAAATTTGCTGGCATATTGAGTGCAGCACTTTCACAGCATCATCTTTCAGGATTTGAAATAGCTCAACTGGAATTCTGTCACATCCACTAGCTTTGTTCGTAATGATGCTTCTTAAGGCCCACTGGCATGTAGTCAGTACTTAATATTTATTGAATGAATAAATGGGGAGACATTGAAACGTATTGAGTGGAGGAATGACATAATCTGACTTATGATATTTCTTTAATGTTAACTTTATTGATACATAGTTGACAAACAGTGGAATGCATGGATTTTAAGCCTTATGCTGCTGCTCTTGCTAAGTCGCGTCAGTTGTGTCTGACTCTATGCGATCCCATAGGCGGCAGCCCACCAGGCTCCTACGTCCCTGGGATTCTCCAGGCAAGAATACTGGAGTGGGCTGCCAATTCCTTCTCCAGTGCATGAAAGTGAAAAGTGAAAATGAAGTCGCTCAGTCATGTCCGACTCCTCTCGACCCTGTGGACTGTACCCCACCAGACTCCTCTGTCCATGGGATTTCCCAGGCAAGAGTACTGGAGTAGGTTGCCATTGCCTTCTCCTTTTAAGCCTTATAGTTTGATGAATTTGACAAATATTAATACATACAGATGTATAACTCATGTTGTTGTTCAGCCGCCCAGTCGTGTCTGACTCTTTGTAACCCCGTGGACTGCAGCACGCCAGGCCTCTCTGTCCCTCGCCATCTCCTGAAGTTTGCCCAAGTTCATGTCTGTTGCATCGGTGATGCCGTCCAGCCATCTCATCCTCTGATGCCCTCAATCTTTTCTAGCATCAGGGACTTTTCCAATGAGTTGTCTGTTTGCATCAGATGACCAAAATACTGGCGCTTCAGCTTCAGCCTCAGTCCTTCCAATGAATATTCAAGGTTGATCTCTCTTAAGATCGACTGGTTTGATTGATAACCCATACCCCTATCATAATACAGAACATTTTCATCACCTCCAAAAGCTTCCTTGTGCTTCTTCCGTTTCAACCCCACTCTTTCCATCTAGAGGGAACCACTGCAACCACTGTTCTTACTTCTTTCACATGGATTCATTTTGCCTGGTCCAGAACATCATGTATATGGAATTATTCAGTATGAATTCTTGTGCCTGTTTTTGGGTTTCATTGTGTTGTGATATGATCAGTAGTTCCTTGTATCTCTGAGAGGTAGCCATTGTATGCACATATCACAGTCTGTTTATCCATTATCTGTCCAGTGACTTCTGGATTTTTTCTGTATTTTGGCTATCATGATTGATTTTCAAGTCTTCTGTGGATATTTGTGTTTGTTTTTTCTTGGGTAAATGCCTAGGAGTCAGATTACTGGGTCATAGGATAGAGGATGTTTAACTTTATGAGCTGCTGCCAAAGTGTTTCCTAAAGTGCTTCTACTTCATTTACCTTCCCACCCTCAAGGCACGGGAGTTCCAGTTACTCCATGTCCTTGCCAACATTTTGATTTGTTTTAACAAATTCCTTCTGGCTGGCTGTGTGGAGAACTGGCCCAGGATTTCACTGTGCTGGCCCCTGTGGAAGATGGTGTTGGGAGGAGGGGGTGCCTAAAAGGAAACTCCCAGGTGGGCCACACCTCTATCATGTGGAGCTCGTGAGTCTTGGGTCAGACCCTCTGAAAACAGGACTTTCTGCTCGAGGGCTATGTCATTTTCTAGTGTCAGATAACCTCAAGAAGGTTGACAGACCTCTGTCATCCCCAGCTGAGCTTTGTGGTTGGTTTTTGTGCAAGGTCTGTTGAAGGCCGGGGCTTATCTTTGCAGGCACAGGTTTCTGTTCAACCTTTTGTTGTTCAGTCGTTAGGTTGTGTCCGACTCTTTGCGACTCCATGGACTGCAGCACGCCAGGCTTCCCTGTCACTGTCTCCCAGAGTTTGTTACCGATTCATGTCCATTGAATCGGTAACATACTCCTTTCCTGTTCAGCCTTGCTCACGTCTTTTTTTTTGCCAGGTGACTTAACGAGGTGTTCTTGGGTACTCTCACCAGATGTCAATCAAGGCTATAGAGCTATTCTGTTTCTTTCCATAGAGTCCCGAGGTCTGCCTGGAGAGCTGAGGAAATAAAGGAATGGGCAGCTGGTGGAGAAACTTGCTGGATCGATAGTGGGAGCAGTCCTGCCTGTCATCTTCCTTGGGCAGGGGTAGTTGCCTAAATGTGTGAGATGTCACACAAGGCCTGCCTGTCATCTTCCTTGGGCACGGGCAGTTGCCTAAATGTGTGAGATGTCACGCAAGACATCAGTTTCCTCACTTAGAGCTCACATGCTGCTGGAGAGACCTTCCTCCTGGAGGACGTGTCCTCACACAACTAAATTATTTATCAAAACACTGCGTGGGGAGTAGAGAATGAGTTTGCTGGGTGTTGGTGGGACTCAGGGACCATGTCTGTTATACCCTATTCTGGAGATGCTTCATTTCCAAGAACCAACCATGGTCATTTAGCGCTAAAGAGTCCCAACCACAGGTCTGGAGGTAAACTTGCGCTGCGTCTTGTTCTTCAGCTGCCAAGCCTTTAGATTTCCTACAGATAATGTCTCTCATATTTAACTGTTTAAAATGCAATTTATGACCCAGTAGTTTTGTTTTTTTTTAACTTTCTGATCCTGGGGCCATGTCTTAGTAACTTCTTTAGATCAGAGGTTTCCCAGACTTATGTAGCAATATACCTGTGGGTCACCTCTTTGAGTGGGTGCCTCTCACTCTTCCCATGCTGCTTGGTCTGTTTCAGTCCCAGTGGGACATTTTTCATGACCTTGGTCCCAAATTCCAGATGCTTGTTACTGTAGCTCTGTGTTCATTTCAGCCTTTCAGGCCTTGAGGAGCCAGCTATGCCTTTGTGAAACCTATGGTTTTGTGGGAGAGAGGGAGATTAAGAATTAGAAGTGTGGGAATTCCCCGGAAAGCCAGTGCTTAGGACTTCGTGTTTCTGCTGCAGGGGACATGGATTCAATCCCTGGTTGAGGATCTAAGATCCTTCATGCCACTTGGCACCAAAAAAAAAAAAAAGAGTTGCAAGTGTTCTGGAATTTATGAAAGTCAGGATGCTATGGTGCGTATTGCAAGGGGACTGAATATGGTCTCAGGCTGAGAAAGGTGGCTGAGGAATGACCTTTAAAGTCTTAAGGTTTGAGCAGGAGTTGACCAGGCAAGGGGCTGAAGGCCTTGAGGAACTGAGAGGAACTGAAGGATGTAGAGATGGGGACGGGAGGAGAGCTCAGAGCAAGGCAGGAGGGAGGCAGGGCAGGGCTAGGCCAAAGCTGAGTCAGGTGAATGATTGGGGCTGTTCTTATCCTGAGGACAACTTGTTGATAAGGGTGTTCTGGTAGTGTTTGCAGAAGGGCATGGCCGGTGTTTTGAGAGGACCATTCTGGCTGCAGGGGCTTCCCAGGTGGTTCAGTGGTAAAGAACCCGCCCACCAATGCAGGAGACGCATTGGGTCAGGAAGATCCCCTGGAGAAGGAAATGGCAACCCACTCCAGTATTCTTGTCTGGGAAGTCCCATTCACAGAGGAGCCTGGTGGGCTGCAATCCATGGGGTCGCAAAGAGTCAGACACAACCTAGTGACTAAGCAACAAATTCTGGCTGCAGTGTGGAGATTGGATTCCGGGTGAAGGAGGGGCGGCAGTCATCAGTACTGAAGCTGAGGGACCAGTTGAGTGTCACGGGGGTGGGGGGTGGGGGTGTAGTGCATAAGATGACCCTGACTTGGACTTGGGGATAGAGTGAGGCAGGATGGAACGTGACTTTGGGGATGGAGAAACTGGGCTGGTTTGAAAGACAGGATTTGAGGTCGATCAGCACCCCAGAAGGGAAAAATGAGGGATCATTCAGCGTTTTAACTTCATGGGAACCAGAGACGGGGGAGGCAGTTTTGTAACTTCACCATCTTAGCTGTCTTACTTATTATGTGGGTGAAAGTTTCCCGTATGGAGTTTGGGAACCCTGAAATTTTGCTGAGGTTAACTGAGGGCTTTCAAAACCAGAAGATGCTGCCAGAGGTTGGGGCTGAAAAGTAAGAAGCTGGGATGGATATTCCATGAGGGACTAATCTCACGGTGTTCCTGACAGGAGTAGTGTCTTACGGTGGCTGGTGGACAGTGAAAGAAACCCAAGTCCTGGACTGTTAAGGCCTGTGAGAGCGTTCATGGGCTCCCCATTGAACTGTGTGTGCCTGGGAACCCCCTGCTCTTCTTTTTTTCCCAAAAACTTTTACAATTTTTAATTCACACAGTTTTTAAAGATTATTTTCCATTTACAGTTACTATAAAATATGGGCTATATTCTCTTTGTTGTACAATACATTCTCGAGCCTGTCTTACACCCAGTAGTTTGTACCCCGCTTCCCCAGCTGGGTTCTGCCCCTCCAACAGGTAACCGCTAGTTTGGGGAGCCCCTGCTGTTTGTGTCAGGGCTTTGTTGGGGGATGTGGATGCAAGTCACTTCAGTCGTATCTGACTCTTTTTGACCCCATGGACTACAGCCCTCCAAGCTCCTCTGTCTGTGGGACTCTCCAGGCAAGAATACTGGAGTGGTTTGTCATGCCCTTCTCGAGGGGATCTTCCCCAGCCAGGGATCAAACCTGTGTCTCTTATGTCTCCTGCATTGGTAGGGAGTGTTCTTTACCACTAGCCCCACTTGGGAAGTCGTTTTGTTGAGGGATGGCAGGAAGGAAAACTTGGGGATGACTCAGACTGAACTGGGTGTTAAAGGATTAGTCTTTTCTGTCCCTCTGTGTCACCAGAGGAGAATTCGGATTTTGCTCTGGAGGGGAGGGGAATACAGTCACTGCCCTACCTCCCAGTCTAAGAAGAAAATGCCCTGCCCAGCCACAGGCAGCCTGCCTTTCCACTGGAGAACAGCCCCGCAGTTTCCAGCCCTGATCTCACACCAACTCTCTGGGTTTTCTGGCCATAGGAATTGGACTCAAGTACCTGGCTCTGGGGGACCTCGTCATCCTCATCACGTTCGGCCCGCTGGCTGTGATGTTCGCCTACGCCGTCCAGGTGGGGTCCCTGGCGGTCTTCCCACTGCTCTACGCCATCCCCCTCGCCCTTAGCACCGAGGCCATCCTCCATTCCAACAACACCCGGGACATGGAGTCGGACCGGGAGGCTGGCATCGTCACGCTCGCCATCCTCATCGGGCCCACGCTGTCCTATGTGCTCTACAACACCCTGCTCTTCCTGCCCTACCTGGTCTTCAGCATCCTGGCGGTGCACTGCAGCATCAGCCTGGCTCTGCCCCTGCTCACCATCCCCATGGCCTTCTCCCTGGAGAGGCAGTTCCGAAGTCAGACCTTCAACAAACTGCCCCAGAAGACTGCCAAGCTCAACCTCCTGCTGGGCCTCTTCTATGTGTTCGGCATCATCCTGGCACCAGCAGGCAGTCTGCCCAAACTCTAAGGGGATCAGTGCCCCGCTCCCCACATACCACGTGCCCCCCTTTCTTAGGATGTATTGAAGGCAGTGTCTGAGGAGGGAAGGTGATTCGGCACTGAGGGGCCTACAGGTGACTTGTAAACTCCCACCTTTTTTTTTTTTATTATTATATTCTTAAAGAAAATGTTTTGTTTTTGTTATTTTATTCCGTTTTATGGGGATTCTGGAAACCACTCTGGCCTCAGAAGGTAAATCGGACGCACAGCCCTTGTTTTATTTATAATTTCCACTAGAGGGTGTTGTCAGGTCACTTTTAAGTGGATTAAAATGCCCTGAGACTTGGCGAAGGAGCCGCCAGGATTGGCCTCCTGTCCCGAAAGAGCCGTAGTAACTGAGCCAAATGTCCTTGGTACCTTGGTCTGTCAGGATGTGTGGTGATGATCCCCCCGTGCCCAGGAGCGCCTGTCTCTCACCCTGAGCTCTCAGGTCCAGTAATGCGCTGCCTGAGAGAGGACGTCCCTCATTAACAGCCTGACTGGGCTCCTGGCTTTTTGCCTAAATTGTGACTCAGACCCTTTCATCCTCCCTTCACTTATTGCCACAGTTGAGGAAAAGTGTCAGATTGCCACACAGCAAGACATTCGGGCTGGGGACATGGAAGGGATTATAAACCACCCTGGAGGTAGCTGAGAAAATCACTCTTCTTTTGGAGAGAAAACTGGCAGGGCAGCCGGTTTCCCTGTGGAACCAACTGGTGTGACAGGAAGGGACCCCCCCCAACCCCCCCATCCTTTTAGTAACTAGTAGGTGTTCTGAAGTTGTGGAGGCCTGCTATCCTTGCCAGCTACTGGAGGCCCACAGGGCACCCCTCTCTGCCCTTTGCTGTTCCTCGAGCTCCCCTGTGACCGCCTTCCATTTCTTCTTGGTCCCCATTTGTGTGTTTCCCATCCGTTGTTTATAAAGTTTCATCCGACTCTTTGCAACTGGATGGACCGTAGCCCACCAGGCTCACCTGTCCATGGGATTTCCCAGCAAGGAATACTGGAGTGGGTTGCCATTTCCTTCTCCAGTCTGTGAAGCCCTGCTATTTGGGCAGCAGCTTAGCAGAGATGAGTCAGGGATGGTTGCCCCTTTTCACAGAACCACAGGATGAGCTGACCCAGGACAGTAGCCCCTCCATGAGTGAATAAGCCAGTGGTCAAACAGTTCCGACCCTGACTAGCCAAAATGTCAGGCCTACCAGTAAAGAAATGTCTTCCTCCTTGGGGACTTCTGTCCTGTACTGACCCAAATTCTCCCGAAGGCTTCTCTTGCCTTGTGAGAGATAGTTTGCACCCAGAGTACGGACAGGGGCAGATTCCAAAGTTGATCCAAGCTGCTTCTCATTTCATTGTCCATGCAATATAACTTGTTGGGCTAGAATTGCTTGGTTGCCTTGGGTCCAAGACAGAACTAGATCGAGGCTGCTGTCTTCATTCTTTTCTGTTGTGATTAAAGCCACTCAGGCAGGTATGTCAGGGTCTTGACCTGGAGAAAATAACATCAGAACCAACTCTTCATCTTAAAATCAGGCCAATTATAACTTGGCTTCTTGAGTTCGAATTAGGCATCTTACTTGGAAAAAGCACATTTGCAGCAGTTGGAAGTTGCAGTTATTCTAAAGTTAAAGGTGGTCTGTCTGCAGAATTCCAGAATCCTCGAAGAGGAGTCAGAGCCCAGTAAGGAGGGTGAGGAGGACAGCACTCTCTCCTGCCTGTCTTCCCAGCACCATTTTTGTTTCATGTCAGGCTTGTGGCATTTTGGTGCTCTTGAGAGTCCTGCCTTCAAAGACCAGCAGGGCGCTGTCACATGACTTACCCCTGAAGCTGTGGGCCTGAGAGCTCCCTGTGTCCACAGACCAGACTGCCTTGGTAAGGCCTTCTATCAGGGGGTGTCAGTTAACCTCTGCACTATTTCTGGTGCAGGTTTTAATGCATATTTTTACATATAAATCTTTCTAAAAGGCCAGATTCGGTGCCAGGCTTTATATGCAGGTCCCTATAATTTGTATTACACCGCTTGATTCAATGAAAGTTTTCTTTAGACTTGTTAATAAAACCATTTTTTTAATTAAAAAGAAAATGTGTATCAGTGGTCTGGCTTCCAGTTTCCCTGTGTTTTCTTCATGCTGCTTGTTTCATCGTCTGCTTGTGAACTCTGACTCATAAACCTCAGGAGACAGCACGGCCACATAGGTGGGGTGAGGGCGGGATGCATGATCTTTGGTGGTGAGTTTGACTGGATTCAATGAGCCCTTAGAAAAGACAGCAGTGACCTCTCCGAGCCAGTAGGGTTTGCCAAGAGCCAGTCAGGCCAGATTAACCTGTGTTCTTTCCTACTTTCACTTCTCTGCAGCGGGTCACTGTGTTGATAGATGCAGAATGTGCAGACAGAGGACATTTGATTTTCTGCCGGGCATTTGACAGCATATCCTCTAGAACGCAGCCAGCAAACATACATGGAATGGATAACAGTCTAGTTAGGTGAATTTCTACAAGACTGAAAAGGCTGCTTTGATGTGTCAAAGGAAGACTTTACCACAAGTAAATATGAAGCAGTGCACTTGGGTCCCCCCAAACCACTATATGACATCAGAAGGGGAATCTCCGCAGAGTGACGGCAGCAGATGTGGTGGGTGTTGATGACCCTGAGATACAGCTTCACGTGCTTCTTATTTCTGTGAGTCAGACTCACTCTGCTCCCCAGTGGACCTGGATGGAAATTCAGCCTCAGTCATCTCCTGGGTCAGTTCTCACCTCCTTAGGACCGCCCAGGACGCCTGTGCCTCCGTGGGGCCAGAGCCGTGAATACTGACTGGGCCCTTGCTCTGTCTGCTCACTGTCTGTAAGGTCGCTTCCCTGCTGTTTCAAGCTGGGGGTTGGCCCTGGAATTTACCCTTGTTTCTTGGACACTCTGCTTTAGAAGGGTTCAAAATGTCCCGGACAACAGCCTTCCTTGCTGAGTACCAGGGGCCTAGGGGGCTCTTGTCCTGGTCACTCCATCCCCATTTTGGCCCGGTCCTGTGGAAGCTTTCACTTTTTCCATGAACCGCGTCACCCGCCTGACCTACTCAAAACATTTCCCTCCTGCCCAATCCTGGCAGCTCAGATGGTAAAGAATCTGCCCGTAATGCGGGAGACCCAGGTTTGATTGCTGGCGGGGAAGATCCCCTGGAAAAGGGAATGGCTACCTGTTCCAGTATTCTTGCCTGGAGAATTCCGTAGAGAATCCTGGTGGGCTACAGTCCATGGGATCACAAAGAGTCAGACATGACAGAATGATTAACGCTTTGACTTTCCACCCCTTTAGGACCTTTGCACAAAATCCCACCCAGGGGCCTTTAGAAGCTCAATGCTGGCCACTTCTGGAGATGGATAGTGACATACATCATATTATCATACCAACTCTTCTGTTGTGTGTGTGTGTGTGTGCGTGCTTAGTTATGTCCAACTCTTTGCAGCCCCTGGAGCCCATCAGGCTCCTCTACCCATGGAGTTTTCCAGACAAGAATACTGGAGTGAGTGGGTTGCCATTTCCTCCTCTAGGGGATCTTCCCAACCCAGGGATCGAACCTGCATCTCTTGCATCTCCTACATTGGCAGGTGGGTTCTTTACCACTAGCGCCACCTTCTTTATTAAAACCAGAATCAGCCTGTTACCTGGCCTGAAGCTCAGTTGGAGTCAGTGATGAGCTCTGGCTTCCTTGTTGGTTAATGTGACCTGAGGTAGAATGAATAGATTAGTGTCCAGGACAAGGAAGGCACAGGTCCTGCCCATCCCTGTGTTGTCGACCCCATGTGGTTGGCTAAGCCCATTCCTGGGCACCCTCCCTTCCTTTTTTCTTAGTTCTTTTCTGGATAAAGCAAATGTAATAGATCAGGAGCAGGCCTTGGATGTAATACACTGGGATTTCAGCAAGGCATTTGAGAATATGGGGTGAAATGTGAAATGCGTGAAAATACAGCTCATCTCTACCTGCATACACACATGTGTGTCTTCACAGTGGTAATAACTGCGGCAGCAATTTTATGTCTCTCATTGTGGGACCCACATTCTGAAGATATTATTCATAAGCTGAATCTTGTTCAGAAAGCAGGAGGCAGACTGGTGAAGACACTTAAATCCATGTCAGCATGGAAAGGAGACTGGAGAGAGGTTATGTTTGTGTGTGTGTGTGACATCAAAGGCAAAGTTAGGGACTTCCCAGATGGTACAGTGGAAAAGAATCTGCCTGCCAACGCAGGGGGCATGGGTTTGATCTCTGGTCTGGGAAGACTCCATGTGTCGTGGAGCAGCTAAGCCATGGAGCAGCTAAGCCCATGAGCCACAACTACCAAGCCTGCAAGCCCCAGAGTCCATGCTCCACAACAAGAGAAGCCTGTGCATTGTGATGAAGAGTAGCCCCTTTTCACTGAAACTAGAGAAAGCCCCTGCAAGGCAATGAAGACTCAGTACAGCTAAAAAAAAAAAAAAAAAAAAAAAAAGGCGAAGCTAGGAGAGCAGGTGGAAGTTACTTGGCCCCAAGTTTAAGCTCTTAGGTCAGGAAGAACTTTCTAGTTGTTAGAGGAATTGGAAAGGGAGATGTTTGAAACATCCCAGTGAGGGGTGAGTTCCCTGTGACTAGAGGCATTCAAGAGAAAGGTTGCTTCCTTATCAGGAACACTGAAGCAGAGACTTGGACATTGGAGAGGGGGTTTATGAGAAGCCCTTAATGGTCTTCCCATGCTGTGATGTGGGTGCTCTGTTATTATGGGATCATCTCTCAGACCTACTCCCCAGGGGCTGGGAGGACAGAGTCAAGAAACATGTTGATGGTTCTTAATGTCAGGTTGTTGCCTGTTTGCCCATGTTAACAGGCATGGCTGTGACTGATACTACTTTCTTTTTTTTTAAGATCACACACACACATGCACACACAGTTGATTTCCCCTTTGAAAGACCTTGAAGGGAGGTAGATGACAGCTTCTTTCCTCTGAGCCCCGCAGACCACTCTGCGGCTAATGGACTGTCAGCCTGTTTCATTAAGGGCTCCAGACTGTGCAGGCTGGTGTAAAAGTAGTGCCTCTGGCAAGAACCTGGCACTTAGGTCTCAGCCAGTTGACATGTGTGATTTGCCCTTTTTCAAATTGAGACAGCCCTCCCAGCGTGAGTGGCTAAGCCAGGATGCCAAACAGTGGTACAAACCAAGTCAGGTCCCCTGCTTGACCGGGTGACAAGAGCCAAGCCTGCCTCTTCAGGAGGGCCCTCAGACAGGTTCCCAGGGCCAGGGAAGGGTGGTAACTGCAGGGCAAAGCTCCCCACTTAGGTGCCCCTGACCCACTTCAAGATGCAGGAGCTCCGGGAGGGCCCCAGGGTCTTGAGAGGGACAGTGAGGGTCTTGATCACATGCACCAACCAGATTTCAAGGGTGCTCTGTGGCCCTCCTATGATGCTAATATTGAGTTGGCCAGAAATTCACTGGAGTTTTTTTTGTAAGATGGTACGGGAAACCTGGGGTTTCCCAGGGGACTCTGCTGAAGAATCCGCCAGGCAATGCAAGAGAGGAAAGAAACTCAGATTTGATCCTTGGGTTGGGAAGATCCCCTGGAGAAGGAAATGGCTACCCACTCTTGTATGCTTGCCTGGAGAATCCCATAGACAGAGAAAACTGGCGGGCTACAGTCCACGGAGTTGCAAAGAGTCAGACACAACTGAATGCCTGAGCACACACACAGAACCCGGGAACCCTGAACAAACGTTTTAGTCAACCCCATACATCCAGAGAGGCAGTCCTCTGCTGCTGTGACTCCGGAGGCACCCCAAGTCAGCTCTCCCTTACTCCTGCCATAGCCTTGTCCCTCTGTCTCCTCGCCTGCCTTAGAATTATCTCCATTAGGGTCACAGGGGGTGTAACCGGGTGAGCCTGGGCATGGTGTGGGTGTTACACACCTGCTAGTTTGTCAAATGTCTATTGTCAGCGCCTCCAGGAGCTGGTAGGACTAGGGTACTTTATTCACCTAAGTCATCTCAAGCACAGGGCTTGGGGACTCAGAGCAGGAGCTGAAGGACCGAGCCACCTCTGGGAGCAGCTTGACTTGTAGGGCTGACCGACAGGTGTCAGAGTTCGACTGTTCACATCAGCTGCCCCTGAGCAGCAAGGGGTTGGGAGGGGAAGGGAAGCTGGGCAGTACCTCTTAGGATCTTTTAAGATCCACCTCATCTTCCTGATATATGTGCTATGTGCTCATTTATGTCTGACTCTTTTTTGCGATCCCACAGATCATAGCCCACCAGGCATCCCTGTCCATGGAATTCTCCAGACCAGAATACTGGAGTGGGTTGCCATTTCCCTTCTCCATCCTGGTACATGGAAGCCTCTAAATAAATAAACATTTGCTGCAATACTTAGTGAATGACAGTAATAAAGCTATCATGTGCTAGGCATTGTTCTCAAAGCTTAACTATTATTATTTTTAAAAAGCATTTATTTATTTATTTTTGGCTGTGCTGGGTCTTGGTTGCTGTGCGGGTTTTTCTCTAGTTGCGGGGCGCTGGGGCTACTCTCTAGTTGCAGTGCGTGGGCTTCTCATTGCAGTGGCTTCTCTTGTTGGGAAGCACGGGCTCTGGGGTGCTCGGACTTCCCGTAGTTGCAGCTCCCAGGCTCTAGAGCACAGGCTCAATAGCTGTGATGCATGGGCTTAGTTGTTCTGTGGCGTGTGGGATTTTCCTAGACCAAGAATTGAACCCGTGTTTCCTGCAGTGGCAGACGGATTCTTTACCACTGAGCCATCAGGAGAACCCTAAATACATTCTTTTAAGCCTCAGAAAAACCTCAGGAATGGTGTATTGAGATCTTTTTTTATCATGAGAGAGGAAACTGAGGTTGAGGGAGATACTTACATTTGTCTCGGGTCACCCAGCTAGTTGGGTTTCCCAGGTGGTGCTAGTGGTAAAGAATCTGCCGGCTAATGCAGGAGATGTAAGAGATGCGGGTTCGATCTCTGGGTCGGGAAGATCCCTTGGAGAAGGGCATGGCAACCATCTCCAGTATTCTTGCCTGGAGAGTCCCCATGGACAGAGGAGTCTGGCGGACTACAGACCATAGGGGCACACAGAGTCAGACGCGACTGTAGCGATAGCATGCTCACACACACCCAGCTAGTTAACAGAGCCATGGTTCTTACCTGAAATGTTTCAATGCAAGTTCTGCACCTCTTCTGTGCCTTTGCATGTCCTGCAGTGCCTTGTACACTGGAGTCTCAGTTAATTGGTCTGCCCTGGGGAGTGGGTGGGCGGTGAGCCAGGGTGAAGCAAGGCTGGGGGTGTGGGTGCCTGAGAAGGGGATTTTAGAAGCATGCAGAGTGACACAGTCTTCACCACTTCCTCAGTCCCACCAGTGCTCTTAGGCAGGGGCTCCTGGGGTGGCTCCCAAGAGTATGCTAGCGACCAGGCCGGCAGTGGGCCCAGGAGGTGGTGGCTCAGGACTGGGGAGGTGGTTCCAGGCAGGACAGTTTGCTCCTTGCGGTGGCGCTCTAGCACAGGAAGCAGAGAGCCCAAGACCTGGCAGAAGAGTCAAGCAGTTGTACACAGAGGAGGTGCCAAGGGCTGGGCGCTGCCCTTGGCCTTGGCATTGGGCTGCTGCCCTCTGGTCTTCTAGGTTAGGAAGGCCAGAGGGCAAACCCCCTGCCGTGCCCTCCAGCACCCCCAGGAGGCCAACTCTGTGGAGATAGTAATTAAGCCCACTTGTCTAACTTGCTCTGCCTGTATGGGCTGAGGTTTCAGGTCAAATCTGCCCCTGCCCACCCACGATGACACAGGAAGGTCCACCCTCAGGTAAAATTTCTCCTTCTGTTCCCCCAGGTGCCTACCTCCATTTTCTCTCCTTCTTGCCCTCCTCACCCAGCCACTGAATCTGAGTGCCCACATCAGGAATGTGGGTGACTCTGCTTCCTGAGCATATGGCTGGGGGAGACTTCAGTCTCTTCAGGGAGGCAGAGCCCCTCCCTGCCTTCAGGATGAGCAGCACCCGGAGCTGAGAGTTACACGTGTTTGGGATACAGTAGACTTACTCTCTGTGTTCAGTGAGGGGAGGCTGACGCATGTCAATGGTCAACTAACCCCTGACAACCACAGCGCGTTGAGGGTAGAGATGGGGGTGCTAGATGGAACTAATCAGGGAGTCTTCCTGGAAGAGGTGATGATGAGTCATGATCAAGGCTTCCAGGAAGAGGTGGCCATGAGGGTGATGGTTTTCTCAGAAGCTTGATGTGCTGGTGGACAGCTGTCCCCGATTTGCCTAGCTGGAGAAAGTCCCTGGGATGCTGCCCAAGAGTGCAGGTGAAGTTTTCCCTAATCAACGTCGCTGGCAACGCAGCACACAACTGCAGCACTGAGACAGGTGTGCTGAGGGCTGTCACATCACTGCCAAGGTCAAAGCCTGAAGAATGAAAAACCCTGACACCTCCTCATGGAGACACAAACAGGAGGGGAGGTGGGGTATTTAATCAGCCAAGGTTGCCAATACTTAATCAAGATGAATGGCCTTGAGAGACAAGGCCCAGGGAAGGCATCGTGTTAGGAGAATGGAAAGACTGCCTCGCTCCAGGCTGCAGAGACTGGGGGATAGCAGGTGAGGAGGAGCCCAGGTGCGGGGTCAGAGGTCACCAGCAAGGGCCTTCTAGCCGATGCTTCTCCTGGCCAGAGACCTTCAACTGAGAACCTACTGGGTGCCAACTCTGTCCTAGGATTCAAGATAAATGGGTATGCCCTTGCCTAATTTTAGGGCTCGTAGTGAACTAACTGGTGGGGAGCACACATACATGTTTTATTCTGACATCATCCTAAGTGTCATAACAGAGGCACAAGAGCTGTGCAGAGATTAAATTCTCCACTCCCCACTGTCGCAGACTCGGATCGATTCACTGGCTGGGATAAAAGCCTCTTTCTCACCTCTGCTCCTCTCTGGCGCCACCTGCAGTCAGCTGTGAGAAGAGACAGTTACAGTTAAATGAGCAAGTATTATGTTCCCACCCTCCACTAGGCTCTGGGGTGTAACGGTGAGTGAGACCAGTTCCCTATCCTCAGGAATCTTACAGTCCAAGAGGAAAGACAGACAAACAAGCACTTCAGACATCACTCATGGAACTTCACTGTGAAACACCAATGGAGTCTGACAGCACTGGGTTTAATTCATTCCAGGCTGTATCACTCACCCTATGGATGTGCTTAGCCAAGGCATGGGCTTCCAGTTCCTTCTCTACAAAGGAGGATGATAGTATTTGCTTTGTAGGGTAGTTTTGAGTTTAAATGAAATATATTCAGAGAATACTTAGCATGGTACCTGGGATGTAGCAGGCACCTCTTGTTGTTGTTATTTAGTTGCTAAGTCATGTTTCACTCTTTTCAACCCATGGACTGTAGCCTACCAGAGTCCTCTGTCCATGGGATTTCCCAAGCAAGAATACTGGAGTGGGTTGCCATTTCCTTCTCCAGGGGATCTTCCTGACCCAGGGATGGAACCCACATCTTCTGCACTGGCTGGCAGATCCTTTATCACCAAGCCACCTGGGAAGCCCAGGCATTGCTTAGAGTCCCCTTTCCTCTCTTATTGATGAATATTTTAGAGTGTGGTTGTTTCTGTATAATCTCAGACTTCCCCACTAAAGGGCAGAAGACCCACAGCTGACATCATGGTGTTCTTCACAGAGCTGGAGCAATGCCTGGTACGGTCGTCATTCATTCACTCAGCAAACATTCACTGAGCATCTGATGAGTGTCAACTGTAACTGTGTGTGCTCAGTTGTGTCTGACTCTTTGTGACCCCATGGACTGTAGTCTGCCAGGATCCTCTGTCCTTGGGATTTTCCAGGCAAGAATACTAGAGTGGGTTGCCATTTCCTGCTCCAGGGTATCTTCCTGACCCAGGGATCAAACCTGCATCTCTTGCGTCTCCTGCATTGGCAGGCAGATTTTTTACCACTGTGCCACTAATAAATGTCAGGCACTGTGTTAAAAGCTAAAAATACAAGGTGAACAAGACCAAGTCCCTGCCCTCATTGGGCTTATAAAATAGTAAGGGAGACTGAAGAGACATGAAACTATTCATTGTGAAACTCTATGTGTGCGTTGGGGAGGGGATCCATTTAGTAATTTCCTGGGGGGTGGGGCTCTGCTTTGGCACCCACACAAGGTTCTATGAGGAAAAACCAAGGCAGGACCCATTTAGAACCTTTGTCTCAGGAGGTTGGAATCTCAGTGGGGTGACTATGGTAAAGTTGGCCCTCCCCTCACCAGAGCCTAGTACGCCTGAGCTTCTGGTCTTGGGGCTTCCTCAAGAAGCCTTTCATCTGGTCTAAATAGCTTTTTCTTTGAATGCCCATGGCCCTGTGAGCCTGACCATTGAGCAGGTGCTAAGAGAGTGTTGGATGGAGAGACAGATAGTCTTATGTACAGTTGTAAGTGGCCTGTACAGAGGAGCTTCAAGAATCTCTTAAGTTAGGGACTTCCCTGGTGGTCCAGTGGTTAAGACTCTGGACCTGCCTGTCAATGCAGGGGACACGGGTTCGATCCATGCCAGGCCTGCATGCTGCAACTAAAGACCCAATGCAGCCAAATAAAGAAAGAAAGACTCCTCACTTCCTTTGCGGGATGTGTGGGTTTGATCCCTGGTAGGGGAATTAGGATCCAACATGCTACAGAGGGTGGCCAAAAATAAAATATAAAAAATAAAAAATCTCTAAGTTAAAGAATTTTCAGGGCATCGTATTTCCTAAGTGCCGTGGGGAGGGATGATTTCATCTCCTTGGGCTCCTGTCAGAGTTCGACCAGTGAAGGACATTCAGCAAACATCTGAAGTCTGTTTTTACCAGGGTTGTCATTATATTAAAAAAATAAAAAAATCTTGCCCACATGCATGTGTGTGCACCTGTGTACATGTGTGTATGTGTGTGCACGTGTGTATGTGCAGGGACACTCCTCTGCTTTCTCACTGACAGGGCAGTTATTGCTCTGGGTGTTCAGGATGAGCTGAAAATTAATGAAACTCAATGCAATGAGCGACACCTTGTAAAACAATCTCAATTACCAGATAACCAATCTCCGTGCAATTCCAGAGAGGATAAAAGGAAACCATGGGGGCTGTGAGCAAATGATAGCCCGAGCCGCTCGGGCAGAGCAGGGAGATGGAGCCGTCTGTTATCCTGCCAGCTCAGGACAGAGGTGGGGCATGGGGCGGGCTGCTTTCATGAGAAGAGCCATTCCTTTTCTGAGAAGGGACAGTGGGGAGGTGTTGAGCGAAAGATTAGTCAGGTGGGGAAGACTGCTGTGAAATCCAGCCCTCCATTGCAACTAATCTTGCTTAGCCTGCAAGCTGGGAGAAGACCTGCTTCCTCAGGCAGAACCCCACACCCCGGGAGAGGCCAAGACCTGCCCCAGACACCCCACTGCCGGCCGAGGAGATCTGCAGTATCCATCCTCCAGTCCCTTGCAGAGGGTCTGATCACCCAGCCTGGCTGGCTGCTCTTGGAAGTGGCCTGGGCTGCTGGGAGGAGGGGGTCTAAGCCATGGAAGTAGTACAGCAGTCCATACCACCCAGGGGTACAGCCTCCATCCTCCAAGTTTACCACACCTTCTCTGGGAGGGTTTCTTCCCCACCTCCCCACGACCTTAAGACCGGTGTTTGCTCAAGGTCACAGGGTCACAGAATGGCAGATCCTCCACCTGAATCTGCTCTTTTACTCTCTACGCAGCCCTCATTTGGTTAAAAATCTTGTTCATTTTCAATGCTTCTCCTTACGAAGGCGGGGAGGGTGGTGGAAAGTGTGATGGGTTGTTTTTGTTTTTTATAAACCTCATTTTTAATTTAAATCTCCTTTAAAATATGGAAAGAGCCACAGCTGCTTCTTTCGTCATTGTCTTCCTCTCCCATTCCCTTTCCTGCCTCTCCTCCTGCTTCCCTCTCTAACCCTTCTTCCGGCTCCCCCTGCACACGAGGGCTTCTTGAACTAGTTGCCCTGTGTTTATTGAAGGAGAAGTAGAAGCAGGGATGATGGGCCCATCAGGGAGAGCTTCTTGGGGTTCCCACTGCTGAGAGGAGGATGGATGATTCTATTTGCTTTGTGCAGCCTGAGGTCATTTCAGCCATCCCTCCAGTCTGGAACAGAAGCATGTCTCCTGCATCTTTGGCAGATATCATCTTTGGGCTGAACAGCCTCATACTGTTATTTCCTACCAAAACCCACACTGCAGTGCCTCAAGGCCCTAGTCCTCAATGCTTCTGCTGTCTGACCTGAATTAGGTTCACATCATCGGGCTTCCTGGGTGGCTCAGATAGTAAAGAATCTGCCTGCAGTATAGGAGACCTGGGTTCGATCTATGGATCTGGAAGATTCCCTGGAGAAGGGAATGGCAACCCACTCCAGTATTCTTGCCTGGAGAATTCTGTGGACAGAGGAGCCTGGCGGGCTACAGTCCATGGACTCACTAAGAGTCAGACATGACTGAGTGACTAACACTTTCAGTTCACTTTCATGTGTGCATAACCTTTGAGACTCGTCTCAGTTCCAGGATGGAGTTATGATATGTGACGTCCATCTCATAGGTGAGGAAACCGAGGCTCCTGCCGCAAGGTTAAGCACCGTACTCTCCATATCCCCAGACAGATCCATCCTTGAGAGGTCACAGAGCCAGTGGCCAAGCTGGGATTAGAAGTCAAGTCCTTTGACTCCTTCCCTAGTGCTCTTTCCACCAGGCTTTGTGGTGTGGATCCTGACCTTGGTCCCAGCCTTGAGAAGGCAGCACCAAGATCAGAGGACTTGAGAGTCCCAACTTTCTTCTGAAGCAGAGGCCCAGCCCATGACAGAGATAAAGAGCAAGCCGAGAGGCAGGTCTGATCCTGCAGAGAGCAGTGATAGCTCCCCGGGTGAGGATAAAGCAAAGAAGCAGGAGGCCTACGGGGAGATAATCTCAGAAATGATGGAGTGCCGGTTGCTCCTGCACCTGTGGAGCTGCATCTGGGCGCCCGTGCTGACATGAGCTCCACCCCCGGATCCACATTGTCACTGGCTTGTTGGAAAAACAGATGTTATTGTCCTCTGTTCCCGTCCCTTTATCCCTAATAGGCACTCAAGTGCAGGAGGGGGAACAGAGAAACCGAGAAGAATTGTGTGTCTATTTCAGACTCTTTCTGGAAGGCTGCACTTCTGTGGGATTTGGAGTTTGGGATGGAATGGATACGGGAAGGACCTCCACCCTCGCCCTGAGTGGTCTGGGTCAGCCTTGGGGAGGGGCTGCCCTGGCTGAGGACTGGTTCCTTCCTTCTCTCCAAGGTCCATCACCTGGACTGGACCATTAATTGACATTAAGGAAAGGGATGATGGGGACCTCTGGTCTTCTGCCTTGACTCTAAGAATCTGGGAGGTTGGGTAGAGTCAAGGGGGCTTCCTGGCAACTCAATGGTAAAGAACCCTCCCGCCAATGCAGGAGACACAGGAGAGGCAGGTTCACTCCCTGGGTCGGGAAGATCCCCTGGAGAAGGAAATGGCAACCCACTCCAGTATTCTTGCTTGGAGAATCCCATGGATAGAGGAGGCTGACAGGTTATATACAGTCCATGGTGTTGCAAAGGGTCAGATAGGACTTAGTGACTAAATAACAACCACAACATGAGGTCAAGAGTTGAGATCAAAGTCCTGGGTTGCAGTTTTGTTTGGGATTCATTCATTCATTCAGTGATCTGCTGCTGAGCACATCCTTAAAGGCAGGACCCTGCACATGACAGCAGCATGCTGGTTTGCGGGTGAAAAGTTTTCAGGGAAAGAGCAGTATATCCTCTTACATCAGGTCACCATGGCTATGATTTAATGGAAGCTCAGAGGCTCTCCTGCACCTAAATAGCTCTGCAGCAACCTGCCTGGTGCCTCAGATTCCATCATCAGTCAGCCCTGTGAATGAAAGCATTATATCTCCCAGAGGTCCTTGCTAAAATATAAGTGTATAACTGAGGAGAGCTCACAGAGGGCAAAAAAAAATCTACCCGTCGCCATGGAGAACCGGCGATGGGGCCCAAAATGAGTGCTATGTGAGATGGGTAAGTTTTGATGGGAGACAGAAGAGGAGAGAACTGTCCAGTTCATGGGCTGCTGCCCTGGGAGGGAGAGCCTGAGGGTTTGGGTAAGAGAGTGAGGGATTTAGGGGAGTCAGTTCTCAGAGGGACCTGGTTCCATGTACCACTGGTCACCCCATTCTGCTTTTTTAAAAATAAAGATTCAACTCAGGCTTTATTTTGTTTATTTTTGCCTGTGCTGGGTCTTCATTGCTGCATGGGCTTTTCTCTAGTTGTGGTGAGTGGGTGCTACTCTCTTGTTTTGGAGCATGGGCTCTAGGGCTCGAGACTTCAGGCTCAGTAGTTGTGGCCATGGGCTTAGCTGTTCCATGGCGTGTGGGCTCTTCCTGGATCGGGGATCGATCCCATGTCTCCTGCAATAGCAGGCAGATTCTTTACCACTGAACCACCAGGGAAGCCCCCATTCTGCTTTGAGACTGACAGTATAAGACTAAAGAACTATCCGAGCCCTTCTGCACCTGTTTGGAGTATGGGGAGAACTTTAAATGCTCTGCTGACCCTCAAACCCTGGAGGCTCAGAGATGGGACCACCTCTGTCCCCACAGGTTCCTCCTCCACATCTTAGTGGGATAGATGAGGCAGAGAAGGGGCGGATGGAGGCCCCAGTGTCCCATCCATCCCCATGACCCTGCAGCCTCACCTGGAGCCGTACCATACTCTCTGCCTGCCCCTTCCCCTACTGGGGTCGGGGGCTGATTACAGGTGAGCTCAGGCCCTCAGCCAGGGGTTTCCCAGCGGGGCAGAGAGCACCCTGGTCCACCTGGGCAACTTTGATGAAAGAAAAGAGAACCTAATCCTTGAGTGGGGTCTGGGGAGACCCTGTTCTGCCATCCTCCCTACCTGATGGGTATTAAGGAGCTAATTAACTGGGGATGAGCCCACCCGGCAGAGATGCCCTTTGTAACCTCTTATTACTTAATATTCAGAACCTCTTTCACCTCCCTGTAGCAGAACTTCTAAAAACAGTCACATAATAAAGCACATTAGAATTCATCTGAAATGGTCTCCATAAAGATGGTTATTATTGCCTAGTGATGATTCTTGGTGAGCACACAGGCTCACTGAATATCAGAGCTGAGGGAGGGCTCGCCCCTCCCCCTGTAGCCCCTTTGTCCTGCTCTAGGAAGCACTCAGGAAGGGTCTCTCACCCTCCCCTCCTCTCTTTGTCCCTGCCAGCTCACCTGACTTCCACACTGGCCAACAGCTTGCCACACTTTCCAAGTGACAAGGGTTGGATGATGGCCGCTTTCCAGGAGAAAATGGAAGGAAAGTGGCCTCAAAGGCTTGCTCACCTCCAGTCACTCCTTCTTCCCTCCCCTCACTCTTCTGCCCACCCCTTCTGCCATCACTCCTGCTCCCATGCTCTGGTCTGGTGCAGCAAAAGGGGTGTTCTCTGGAGCAAAGGGCTTTGCCCTAAGGATCACAGTCAAGGGCTTAGGATGGAGAGGAGCTCTGAGAAGCCGAAAGACCATCTCCCTGCCCCAAACAAGGCCCCTGATCCTACAGCCTTGAAGGTGGTGATGATGCCCTAGTCTTGCCCCAGGCCTGGGACCTGGGTGCAGATGGGTCTCCTGAAAGCATTTTCTCTACAAATATACATTTCAAAACTAATCTATGTGACTTCCCTTGTGGTCCAGGGAAGCCACTGCAATGAGAAGCCCTCACATTGCAACAAAAATTAGCCACCACTCGCTGCAACTAGAGAAAGTCTGTGCGCTTAGCATGGCTAAGTCTCCATGCTCCCAGTGCAGGGGACTTGGGTTCCATCCCTGGGCAGGGAACTAGATCCCACATGCTGCAACTAAAATATCCCATGTGCCGCAACTAAGACCTAGTGCAGCCAAGTAAATACATAAATATTAAAAAAGCTAATCTATGGTGTCAAAAGTCAGGAGCCTGGTTGCCCTTTATGGCGAGGCATGGATCAGAGGGGGCTTCCTGGTACAGATTACACAGGTTCATTCACTTTGGGAAGATTCACTGAACTATACATACCCTTGCTGTTGCTGCTGCTGTCGCTTCAGTCGTGTCCAACTCTTTGTGACCCCATGGATTCTAGCCCGCCAAGCTCCTCTGTCCATGGGATTCTCCAAGCAAGAACACTGGAGTGGGTTGCCATGCCCTCCTCCAGGATATATATACCCTTACAATTTGTGAGTTCTTCTGAATGAACATTACATCTCAATAAAATATTTACCCCCAAAGCCCTTTGTCAAGTAGAGACTGTTAATACTACCGTAATTATATCCCTGAAATTAAATAATTGAAATAATCGCTGTGAGGGTGGAACGGAACAGGTAGTAAACGCTGTGGATGATCCACAATTATTTTGTATTCGGAACTGGAATGAGCACCTCACACACAACGTGCACTTGTTTGTGACGTATTTACTTCTGTGTGTGTGCTTTTGTTACTATTAAAATTAATTGTAATACTACTTAGCCCTGTGGGTGAGATGGCCCAGAAGCATCCGCTGGGCACTGAAGTCCGATGGAGGCAGGATTAAGACTCTGACATGAGGGCTTCCCTGGTGGTCCAGTGGTAAAGAATCGGCCTGCCAATGCAGGGCACACGGATTCGATCCCTGGTCTGAGAAGATCCCACGTGCCATGGAGCAACTAAGCCTTGAGCCACAACTGCTGAGCCTGTGTGCCTGGAGCCTGTGATCTGTGACAAAAGAAGCCCCTGCAGTGAGAAGCCCTCACACAGCAACGAAAAGTAGCCACCACTTGCTGCAACTAGAGAAAGCCTGTGCACACAACGAAGACCCAGCGCGGCTGAAATAAATTAACTAATTTTTAGAAAAACAGTGGATATGTGTATACAGAGGGTGAAATGGTTGGATGGCATCATCGACTCAATGGACATGAGTAGTGAAGGGGACAGGGAAACCTGGCCTGCTGCAGTCAGTCCAGGGGCTCACAAAGACTCAGACAAGGCAATGATGGAACAGCAGCGACAATGTATATGTGTGTAACTGATGAACTTTGCTGTACAGTAGAAACTAACACAACACTGTAAATTAGCTACACTCCAATAAAATAAAAATAAAAGACTTTGACGTGGGTCATTTCCTCCCCCCATCTGCTGTCCCCTCCCTTAGCATTGGGTGTGCTCATTTCATATCACTGCAATGCACACCACTGCTTTGGTGGGTACCAAAGTCAGGTCTTGAGTGAGTGCCACCTCTCCTTGGCATGAAGGATCAGGAAGGAACTGTCCATTGGAGGAGCGCCCGAGAGCCTGATCCCAGACTGGTGACGGCGGCACCCTGTTTGGGACAAGCGCCCTTCGTGTGGCAGGTCCCCTCCGCAGGGTGCTTCTGCCCCACTCTTCTCATCGTGATGCAGAGCCTCCTACCCCGTCCCTTAAATCTGAGTCGATCCTTGACTTACTTTGACCAATGGAGGACGACGGAAAGGAAGCTGTGCACTGTCCCAGCCCAGGCCTTGACGGGTCTTCAGTTTCTGTTCCCCTCCCTCTGGGCTGATAGCCACATGAAGGAGGCAGGTCCGGCCTCCTGAAGGGAGAGGCTGCCTGAAGCAGAGAGGAGCCGTCCAAGCTGAGGTCCCAGACCACCCAGCCAGCAGCCTGCACCAACCACCAGACATGTTGGTGAGGCCAGTTTTATTTTTAAAAATTTTTTATTTCTTTTTGACTGAGCTTGGTCTTCCTTGCTATGCACGGCTTTCTCTAGTTGCGGTGAGTGAGGGCCACTCTCTAGTTGCGGTGCTCGGGCTTCTCATTGCAGTGGCTTCTCTTGTCGTGGTGCATGGGTTCTAGGTGCACCAGCTTCAGTAGTTGGGGTGCACAGGCTTAGTTACCCCATGGCATGTGGAATCTTCCGGGACCAGGGATTGAACCCACATTCCATGCTTTGCCAGGCAGGGTCTTAACCACTGGACCACCAGGGAAGTTCGAGGCCAGTTTTAGACCCTCTGTTCTTCCCAGCCACCAGCTGACTGCACACGAACCCAGAAAAGATTGGCCCAAGTCATCCACACACAGAATCATGAGCAAACACCTCCGTTGTTGATTCAAGTCACTAAATTTTGGGGTGGTTTGTCACACGGCAATTCATAATGGATGCAGTCACTAATGCCCTCACCTGAGCACCTGCTGGCCAATGCCGGCATCCCAGGGACGAGACTGCGCCCTCCAGGGCTGTCCATTCTTCCACCCACAAGCCCCAGAAGCAACTCTTTGCCCACGATTCCTTTCTTGGTGCCTCCTCACCGGTTTCCAGGGCAGACACGGCAGTGCCCATTGCTCTTTATTAGTTTAATATATGTTGAAGCCTCCAAATGGATGCTGGGGCCCAGGTGGAACAGATGAAATGTGACTAAGTTCTAGGGGGATGATTGATAATGAGTAGGGACTGGAAAATCAATTGTGTTAATTCCTGGTCTGTCACTGGGACCGAGAATTAATGAGAAAATCTGTCTAACTTAATGGTATTTACACATTATACAGAGTGTGATAAAATTGTCCGCAGGTGCTGCCTGGCATTCCAATTACATAAGGCCTGCACAGCCTGAGGGGCCAGCAGGTCTGAGCTGTCGAGGACCTGGGCCAGGCATGTAGAGACTTACTCAGATGCCCCAACTACCACACTAACCTCTCAATGGATCTGAGGCCTGGCATGGGTCTCACTGGCATGACTGGTCCCTGCCTGGTGTGGACCATCCAACTGGCAATGTCATAGGGATGTGCTGGAGGGCACATTTACGATCCTGCTTTGAAGATAACCGCTCCAGAAGCCGTGTGGCCAATTGGACCACAACCAGGGACGGGTTCTGTCTTATGTGTTGGCATGATTTGAGAGACACAGATGGTCCTTCTGGCCCTAGCCCCCTGGCCCCAGGGACAGTCAGTACTAGGCTGTCTGACACCACAGCCATGGACCAGTCACTATTGGAAGGTGCCTTAAAAAGTCTCATGGAAATTGATGGAAAAGACTGCCTTAGAGTCTGAGTGTCTGCTTCCCTGAAATTCTGTAGAAGGGCTTGTCCGCACTAGGGTTATCAGGGAGGTATCCCGAGAACCCCCAATTCCTGATATTCACAGTCTTATATGGTCTTCTTTCATATTGAATAGGGCTGATCTGAGGGTTCAATAAGATATTATAGAAATTATTGTGACTTCTGAGGCCAGTTTAGAGACTTCCCTGGCAGTCCAGTAGTTAAGACTCCACCCTTCCAATGCAGGGGGTGTGGGTTCCATCCTTGGTTAGGGAACTAAAATCCTACATGCATGATGTGGCCGAAAAAAATTAAAAAAAAAAATAAGGTCAGTTCATATATATATATACAAATATACATATACATAGGGCTTCCGAGCTGGTACCAGTGGTAAAGAATCTGCCTGCCACTGCAGGAGACACAAGAAATGCAGGTTCAATCCCTGGGTCAAGAAGATCCCCTGGAGGAGGGCATGGCAACCCACTCTGATATTCTTGACCAGAGGATCCGATTGACAGAGGAGCCTGGTGGGCTACAGTCCATGGGGTTTCAAAGAGTCAGACACAACTGAGGTGACTTAGCATTCATACATGCATACACATACATAAAGGCAGCTTCTGCCTTGTTCTCTCATATCACTCACTCTGGGGAAGCTGCCACCATGTAAGGAGGAACTGAGGCCTCCTGCCAGCAACCAGCCCCATGAAAGTGTAGCACTCTGGAAGTAGGTCCTCCAGCCCCAGTCAAGCCTGCAAATGACCACAGTCCTGGCTGACATCTTAACTGCAACCTCAAAAGAGACCCAGAGCAAGCTTGCTCCCGAATTCCTGTCTCGCAGAAACAGAAAGGGATAATAGATTTGGATGTTTGTTGTTGTTTTAAGCTGCTAATTTTACGGGTAATTTGTTACACGGCACTGGATAACTGATATAGGTGAGGAAGGAGATGGGTGGGCAAGGCCAGGAATATTTCACCGGGGATGTGGAGCTGATGGAAGACACCCCCTTGTACCTTCTCTGCACAGTTCGAGTGAAATCCAGAAATTGACTGTTATATTGTTGTTTTTTGGCAGCACTGCATGTTATGTGGGATCTTAGTTCCCTGACCAGGGGCTGAACCTGCATTCCCTGCATTGGAAGCTCGGAGTCTTAACTACTGGACTGCCAGAGAAGTCCCCACTTTTATGTTTTACTGCTTCCCCAAGTACCCTAACTTTCCCACCTCTGTGCCTAAACATGCTTATTCCTCTGCCTAGAATGCCCTTTCACCTCCCCCCGCCCCCCAAGTGTACCTCCTCTTCTTGTCTTTTTCTTTCTCCTCCTGAAATGAACTTCTACTCAGCCATCAAGACCCAGCTCAGATGGGCCCTCCTCTGGGAAAGCCTTCACAGTCTTTCTTGGGCAATTTTTGTCACCTTCTTTGGCACCCCTGAAAGTGAAAGTGACTCAGTCAGGTCTGATTCTTTGCAACCCCGTGGGCTATACATGGAATTCTCCAGGCCATAATACTGGAGTGGGTAGCCTTTTCCTTCTCCAGGGGACCTTCCCAACCCAGGGGTTGAACCCAGGTCTCCCACATTGCAGGTGGATTCTTTACCAGCTGAGCCACAAGGGAAGCCCTTGTGGAGACCCTATTGGCATCCCTGGGGAGACCCTGTTTTTTAATGGATACCTGAGGAGGTTGAGCTATAATGGCTGGTGCCATGAGCTCTGGCTGGAGTTTATAACTTGAATTTCATCAATCAGCTCTGCCCTCCCTCTCTGTTCACTGTTACCCAGGGGGATGCTCAATGGAAGGGTGTTGAATGAATAAATGAATGAATGATCAAGCATCCAAGGCCCCTTTGGGGAGGAAGAAAGTGTCCACATGAAGCCTGCCTTGTGGGTAGGAGGGCAGAGCTTGGCCTGAACGAATGGAAGGAGTGCAGGCTGGTTATTGTGTCCGTAAGTTTTACATCTGCTCATCCCAACACCAGTGAGAGGGCTCTTACCTCTGGCTGCCCCAGAGCTTCCCGGGGTCAGGAGAAGGGGTCTCGCTTGGGAGGCCCCCATGTCTGTGTGTCCCATTCACACCCCTTTCCTGACCCCTGCCCTGCCTGGCTCTCTGTTTTCCATGCCCCACAGGCAGCCCTCCAGAGGCCCTTCCTTTCATACAAACCTAGAGGGCAGGTGAGCGGTGGCCAGACAAATCTGATTTCTGAAGCAGGTTTAAAGGTCTCTTCCCAGAGTCCCTGAGCTCATCTCTCCTTTCTCTGTGCCTGTCTCTGTCTCTGTGCCAGGGCAGCAATTTAGAGCTCAAACGCCCGAGCAAGGGTGCAGCCAAGTTCTTTACAGCACAAAATGAATTTGTTATGTGGGGATTCTTTGGCCTGAAGGATTGCTTAATGTCCTTATGTCACCCGGCATCCCAGCCTGGTTGGTGCTCAGAGTCGAGAGAAATGCCTTGCGTGCCAGTTGACTGAGAGGAAGGCTGAGGGGGGCTGAGGTCAGGGAGGCGTCACCTGCAGACTCTAGCCCTACTGCTGGCCACTCCTATTTATTGATTTATTCCCATTGCAAGCAAAGTTTATTTCTTTTCTTTTTAAATGTCTTAAGTCTTTATTGCATTTGTTACAGTCCTGCTTCTATTTTATGTTTTGTTGGTTTTTTGGCCACAAGGCATGTGGGAGCTTAGCTCCCCAACCAGGGATCATACCAGCATCCTCTGTATTGGAAGGTAATGTCTCAACCATTGGACCACCAGGAAAGTCCCTATTTCTTTTTTTAAATTGAACTATAGTTGATTTATAGTGTTGTATGAATTATTTCTGTACAGCAAAGTAATTCAGTTATACATGTATTGTTATTGTTACATGTATGTGACAAAACATGTATGTATTGTTATTGTAAGTCATGTCCAACTCTTCACAACCCCATGGACCGCAGCACGCCAGGCTTCTACTAGGGTTTATCACAGGAAAGTGAATCTAGTTCTCTGTTCTATATATAGTGCGTGCTAAGTTGCTTCAGTTATGTCTGACTCTTTGCGACCCCATGGACTATATCCTGCCAGGCTCCTCTGTCCATGGGATTCTCCAAGCAGGAATACTGGAGTGGGTTGCCATGCCTTCCTCCAGGGGATCTTCCCAACACAGGGATCAAACTTGTGTCCCTTGCATTGGCAGGTGAGTTCATTACCACTAGCGACACCGGGGAAGCTTGTGGTATATAGTAGGACCTTGCTGTTTATTCATTCTATATATAACAGTTTACATTTGCTGACCCCAAACTCCTACTTGATCCCTCCCCAGCTCCCTCACCCCCACTACTCTTATTTATTGAGTATGTAGCAAAATCAAGTCCCAGAAAAAGAAATCATTTGTCTGAGGTCCCATGGCAGGTAGTGGCAGAGCTGAGATTTGCTCCCAGGCCTGTCTGACTTCAAAGACCCCTTGTCTGAAACCACCGTCTCAGCCTGACCCAGCCACTCCTGGAATCATGCAGCTCCCTCCCACCCCCTCCCACCCCCATCCCCAGCTCCCAGCCCATCCAGCGGTCTCATGTGTTTTCAGTAGGACTGAGCCAGAGGCCAAAGATAACGACAGTCTGGGCTGGAGGGTCCTGGGTCCCTAACACCCATTGGCCCCTCCAGCTCTCAGAAGGCAAATAGAGATCCTGGGATTTCCTGCTCAGCTGAATTCTACTCCTTTCGGAACAGAGAAGGGTGGTTTGCCATGACTGGGGGAGGTGGGGCGTAGCTTTGGAAACTGCAGTGCATGTGGAAACCTATGAACCAGAAGAGGTGGAAGAATGATTAAAGAGAGAAAGGATTAAAATCTACAGGGCTCCCCATGCTCTGCAGAGCCTCTCCCGCAAGCGGTCCTGTGATCTCTCTATTAGACAGCCAGCTGGCCACCAGCTGCAGTGGTAAGAGGAGCTGAGTCCTTGACCCCAGCATTAAGTCATGGACAAAGCAGCATTTTGGGGCATGGAGGTGGGAAAGGCAGGGTGTGTTTGGCAAGCAGCAAAACATAGAAGTGGATTTCACTTGGCTAAAAATCAGGGTGAAGTGAAGGGGAGATGCACGGAATGTCTTTATTCCATCAGCTCCACACCCTGGGTGAGATACCCCTGACCCTGCCCACCTGTCTCTCCCCACCATCTGTATCAATTATCTAGTGCTGCATAACAAATCACTCCCCAAACTTAGTAACTTAAAGCAATAACGAACGTCTATATGTATTATCTCTTTCTGTTTCTTTGAGTCAGGTACTCAGGAGCAAGTTCACTCTGGGTCTCTCTTGAGATTGCAGTCAAGATGTCAGCCAGGTCTGTGGTCGTCTGAAGGCTTGACCAGGGCTGGAGGACCTACACCCAAGATGCTTCACTCCCGTGGGGTTGGTTGCTGGCGGGAGGCCTCAGTTTCCCAGATGGTGGTGTCTTCCTCAGAATGAGGGACATGATAGAACAAAGTAGAAGCTGTCGTTTTATTTTTATTTTTTGATAAATAAAAGTCACAAACAGTCATAAAGGCCAGCAGTTACTGTTTCCAGCTTCTCCTGCTTTCCAGACAATCACTGCTGATAGCGTGACTGCCTGGGGTCCCTGGCAGAGTGGCTGGTCCCTACAGGTTGGGATATCAGTGTCCCTGTGACTCCTTTTCAGAAATCATGATGTGAGCGACCACGGTCTAGGAAGGCAGACCTTTGCTGCACACCCATTCCCAAGTCTGCTGCCATCCCATGCCCTCCACCCATTTCTACCTTCTACCTGCTACCACCCTCCCCCCAATTGCTACATCTTTCATATCCAAAGACGATGCTCTCAGCAGTGATTGGAGCAAAGGGAGAGCTGGGAGCAATAGTAGCCCACATTTATGGAGTACTTACTATGTGTTAGGTTCATATCGAACGTGGTTAAAGTGCTGACTACTTACAGCCTCTCAATGGGTAGGTAAACTGAGGCACAGAGAGGGTAAATGTCTTGCCCAAAGCCACACAGCTCAGAGCTAGAATCTGCCTCCAGAGGTCACTCTGCTAACCTCACATGTAATGCATCTGTGATATGAGGCAATGTTCCCTTTTTTAAGGAAGCTACAGTTCATCAGACAGAGATGGGGGTTTGCAGCACAGCAAGAAAGATGGAGCTCAGACACCTGGAAGACCCTCCAGACCACCAGCTGTGAGGCCTCAGAACAGCTTTGTCTTTGAGTACGTTCAGGAAATGGGGTCTTCTGAACTGCAGTAAGCACTGGGGCAGCAGCCAGGTCAAAGGGCTACAGCTTTAAAAATTAAAAAATTTTTTAATTGCCCGGTGGCTCAGATGGTAAAGAATCCACCTGCAATGTGGGAGACCCGGGTTCGATCCCTGGATCGGGAAGATCCCCTGGAGAAGGGAATGGCAACCCACTCCAGTATTCCTGCCTGGAGAATCTCATGGACAGAGGAGCCTGGTGGGCTACAGTCCATGGAGTTGAAAAGAGTCAGACATGACTTAGTGACTAACACTTTCAGTTTTTCACAAAATACACATAAGATAAAATTTTCCACTTTAACCATTTTGAAGAGCACAGTTAGTGGCATTGAGCACATATACAAGCTGCACAACAATCACCGTTCACCACGTCCAGAACTTTCCTCCCATCTCGAGGGTTCTGCTGACCCCCAGTTCTCCTGCCAGTCTGGACCCCCTCCCTCCTGCTGGCAGGGATGGAATGCAGCACAAGCAGGCTTTCTGCTTCCGAGGGGAGGGAGGTTTGCAGTGATCCACCGCTGAGGTTCACTCTCTGTGCAAAGGCCCAGAAGGGCTGTGCAGACGATGAGCTAGAACAACGGCATGAAAGGGAGTTTATCAATAGTACCTGGAGCTCAGTAATTCATAAACCTTTCATTAGTTTTACATCGATGACGGCTCAAGTTCTAGGAAGTAGATTTAGGCTGGGAAGACAGCCGTCTCCATAAATCATCATCTCTGAACATTAGGGAAGTGGAGGGAGCCTTTTTATAGGATTTCCCAGCAGCTCACTTGGGAAGCTTTGCTTTCTAATCCCCCCCCCCCTTTTTTTTTAATTAGAAAAAATTGTTTAAAGTTTTAATTGGAAGGTAATTGCTTTACAATGTTATAAATATTAGTCTCTGCTGTACAACAACGTAAGTCATGTGATATATACATGTATTTCCTCCCTCTTGAGCCTCCCTCCTACCCCCCACTTCCATCACACTCCTCTAGGTCACCACAGAGCACGAACTGCGCTCTCTGTGGCTATGCAGCAGCTTCCCACTAGCTATCTATTTATATGGTAGTGTATTATATACATATATGGGCTTCCCTGATAGCTCAGTTGGTAAAGAATCCACCTGCAATGCAGGAGACCCTGGTTCGATTCCTGGGTTAGGAAGATCCCCTGGAGAAGGGAAAGGCTACCCACTCTAGTATTCTGGCCTGGAGAATTTCATGGACTGTATAGTCCATGGGGTCACAAAGAGTCGGACACTGAGCGACTTTCACTTGGGCTTCCCAGGTGGCAGTGGTGGTAAAGAACCTGCCTGCCAGTGCAGGAGACAGAAGAGACACCGGTTCGATCCCTGGGTCAGGAAGATCCCTTGGAGGAGGGCATGGCAACCCACTCCAGTATTCTTGCCTGGAGAATCCCATGGACAGAGGAGCCTGGCAGGCTACAGTCCATGGGGTCACAAAGAGTTGGATACGACTAAAGCAATTTACCATGCAGTGTATATATGTTAATACTATTATCTCGATTCGTCCTACCCTCCCTTTCCACCGCTGTGTCTTACTCCCTTTCTGAGCTGATTTTGAATTTCCAGCCTCATGTCCTTGGACAGAAAACACAGTCAGAGGCTCCAAGGAGGGGTTAGAAAGGGAACCAAATGCCCCTGCCCTTTGCTGGGGCACTTCCAAGCCTTCGGGCTGCAATCTTGTGTCTGGGCCGCGGGGTTACCTGCAGAGGGCTCAAGGAAACAGCTCTCCCTGGAAGGTGCTTCTGTGAGAGGAAGAAACCAGAGCAGCAGGAGGACGGCACGCAGGGAGGAGCTTTACAATTCAGCTGTCACCAGAAATGAGAACAGACAGAGCCTTTTTCTCTTTTTTCCCCCACATTTGAACATTTAATTCAAACTCGACTTGGCCTTTGGCTACAATTATAAGCATTATTATTTTTTTCTCATTGGACTTATTTTATTTTTTATTGAAGTATAGTTGATTCACAGTTCTGTATTAATTTCTGCTGTACAATGAAGTGACTCAGCTATGCACGAGTGCGTGTGTGCTGAAGTCGTTCAGTCGTGTCCGACTCTTTGCGACCCCATGGACTGTAGCCCGCCAGGCTTCTCTGTCCATGGGGTTCTTCAGGCAAGAATACCGGAGTGGGTTGTCACGCTCTCCTCCAGGGGATCTTCCCTGAGCTAGGGATCGAACCTGCGACTCTTATGTCTCCTGCATCAGCAGGCGAGTTCTTTACCGCTAGTGCCACCTGGGAAGCCCTGATTCAGTTACACACACACACACACACACACACACACACACACACACACACACACACACACACACTCTTTTTTTATAGTAGTAGGTGCAAGATAAAGCCTTTTGCCTGCTAATGAGAACAGCAGTGAGGACAACAGTGCTTAGAACAGTGCCTGCCACGGAGATAATTCTCCACGTTGGCCAACACAGAGGAACTCCCTGGAAGGTAGGGTCTCCACAGACGGGATGTCAGGGCGCAGTCCTCACTGCTCCGTTTCCTCTGGGCAGGGGTCCTCTCAGCAGCCTCCCATCTGCTGTCTGCTTTGCTTTGCAGCCCCAGTCTCGGTGCCCTGCCGGGACCACCCCTCCCCCACATTCCCCACTCCTCCCCCAACTGCCTGCCATAGAGGCTCAGACAGGCTAATTACAAGACAGAGAGGAGAAGCACTGGCGGAGATCTGGGTGGTGATTTGGCGGCCGGGGCCTCTGGACTCAGTGATGTTCTGCAGTGGGGGCAGCGCCGGCAGGCTCGACAAATCAAAGACTTTTCAATTTCCTTCCCTCTCCCCGTCTCTTGCCCCTGGAGGGTGAGCCTGCGAGCGCGGAGCCGGAGGTGAACTGCCGCAGTGTTTGCTGCGTCTGGCTGTGGAATGAGACGGCTCCTGGCAAGAAGTGTCCCAGGAGAACTTTTACTCAGGAATAATCTGCATGAGGATTTATTTCCTCCTTGCTGGGCTTCCCGCTGAAGTGCAGGCTTGTTTCCGCTAGTTTCCGGCAGGAGGAGAACTCGGCTCAAAGATTTCAGTGTAGCAGCCAAAGATTCAGATTCAATGAGTGTTCACTGAGCATTGACTGTGTGAGATACCCTCTGCCATGGCTTTGCCCACTCTGTCCTATTTAGCCTTTCTAACAGCTTTCTGAGTTGTATTCCCATTCGACAGATGGGGAAGGTGAGTTCAAAATTGCTAATAACTCCACCAGCTGACATTTCTTTGTTGCATTTATTTGCCATGTGTCAGTTCTATTTACTGAGTTCATGTAATTCTCTGACAACCCTATGATATAGATACTGCTATTATGCCCATTTTACAGCTGAGGAAACTGAGGCCCAGTGAGGTTAACTGCTCCAGGTTACAGGGGTTGAAGGTAATGGGGCTGGGATCCAAAACTAGGCTAGCTGGCACCAGGGATCATGTGGCAGAGCTAGAAATTGGGTCCAGTTCTTCTGATTCATGCCCAATTCCTAAAAGTCATGCTTATTCTTGGCTTGATGCCCATAGGAGGGATGGACTTTGGGGGGATGGTACCCCATATACCTAAGGATCCCAGGAACTATAAGGCCAAGACTTGATTGTGTGTTGTGATCAGGCTATTTAAGTGGCAAGCTATAGAAACCCAACTTAAGTAGCTTAGAATAAAGGAACTTTATTGGCTCCAGTGAAACAGGAGTCCAGGGGTGAGTCTAGGGATGAAATGATGTCATCAGGGCTCTGTCTGACTCTCTCCTGAGTTCATTCACCAGCTGCTTTGTTCTGTCCTCAGGGCAGGGAGAGTGGGGGCAGCATATATTGACAGTTTAGGAACTTTTCAAAAGTCCCCTGCTACGGGGCTGAGAGGGAGCTGAAATACATTCAAAACTCTGCTTGCCAAGCTCTGTGCCCTGGTACAAGGCAGTACTGGGGCACTTTCCCCAAGTCATCTGCTAGGGAGACTCACTTATTCCTAATACATGTAAGATGCTCTATATGTTACAGGTTACCCTGATGCCACCTCATCCACTGGGGGAATGTTTATGGAACCCCTATCACAGGACTCAGGTACTTCCCTGCCCTCTTGTAGCATATATTTTTTGTGTATGCTTAGTTGCTCAGTCATGTCTGACTCTTTGTGACTCCATCGACTATAACCCATCAGGCTCCTCTGTTCATGGGACTCTCCAGGCAAGAATACTGGAATAGGTTGCCATTTCCTTTTCTAGGGGATCTTCCCAACCCAGGGATCAAACCTGGGTCTCTTAGGTCTCTTCCAGTGGCACAGGCGGGTTCTTTACTGTCTGAGCCACCAGGGAAGGATCCAATTGGCTTAGTTTGGGTCATGTAACCACACCTGGAATCACTTTTGCCCAAAGGAATGAGTGGATACAGTGGGGCCAGGTGCCCATCCTTTTGGGGGAGATTGGCACTTGATTGGCAGTCTCACCAGTACCACCTGGAATGGGAGTATTTTCTCAGAGGAAATAGGAGGACTGCTGCTGCTGCTCCTAAGTCACTTCAGTTGTGTCTGACTCTGTGCGACCCCATAGACTGCAGCTCACCAGGCTCCGCTGTCCCTGGGATTCTCCAGGCAAGAACACTGGAGTGGGTTGCCATTTCCTTCTCCAATGCATGAAAGTGAAAAGTGAAAGTGAAGTCGCTCAGTCATGTCCGACTCTTTGGGACCCCATGGACTGCAGCCTACCAGGCTCCTCTGCCCATGGGATTTTCCAGGCAAGAGTACTGGAGTGGGGTGCCATTGCCTTCTCCAAATAGGAGGACTAGGCTGTAGAAATAACTGACATCCACCCAACTGTGGAAAAATTATAGTCCTAGGACTGAATTTCCTTTTCCTGGGGCAAAAATGTTCCTAAGAAAATTTCCTCTTCCTTGACCAATAACCTTTCCATCTGCAGTAGGCAATGGCTGGCCTCCCATACTCTGAGAGGAGTGGATCAAGGTGTTCCTAAGGGTTTAGTCATTGGTCCTGTTCAGGAAGTTCAGGGGTCAGGACTGTTTACCCAATATCAAGGCAGTCTGACCTTCAGTGTGAGAAAGAAGACAATTGACGGGGCATCAGGGAATGTCAAAATGTGTGCATGTCAGGGAGCAAGTACTGAGTGGGGCTTCTGGTCCCATTGTTGGTGGAAGGCTTGTATGCCATATATACTGAGTACTTGTTATGTGCCAGGAGCTTCACTCCAGTTCAGTTGCTCAGTTGTGTCCAACTCTTTGGGACCCCATGGACTGCAGTACGCCTGGCTTCCCTGTCCATCACCAACTCCTGGAGCTTGCTCAAACTCATGTCCATCAAGTTGGTGATGCCATCCAACCATTTCTTCTGTTGTCCCCTTCTCCACCTGCCTTCAGTATTTTCTGGCAACAGGGTTTTTTCTAATGAGTCAGTTCTTCGCATCAGGTGGCCAAAGTACTAGATCTTCAGCTTCAGCATCAGTCCTTCCAATGAATATTCAGGACTGATTAGGATTGATTGGTTTGATCTCCTTGCAGTCCAAGGGACTCTCAAGAGTCTTCTCCAACATCATAGTTAAGTTTCACTTGCTTTGTCTAATTTAAGCTCCACACCTACCAGGTATGTGTTATCACTTTTTGTTGGTGAAGAAACTGAGACCCAGAAAGCAGAAAAAGAAAAATGCTCGCTCAGGTGTGCTGACTTCCAAGGTCCCTGGACTGAGCCTACAGGGCCCTGAGGTCACAGAGGCATCCCCAAGCCCCTGCCCACATGCCCAGTGAGGAACCTCA
The DNA here is from genome assembly GCF_963930625.1 of Muntiacus reevesi. Lineage (NCBI taxonomy): Eukaryota > Metazoa > Chordata > Mammalia > Artiodactyla > Cervidae > Muntiacus > Muntiacus reevesi. Next base: position 88,570,942 of record NC_089253.1, on the reverse strand, counting down.
TGTGGACTCAATTTCATCTCTTGATCCCTGGCCTCCCCTGCTCCAGCCCACCCACTCCTAGAGACCCAGTAAACCCTCCTTTAGCCTCTGCTCACACCGTCTTCCCTGCTCCCACTCGCAGCTGGTGGCATCTTGCAGTTTCCTGGGCACTCTCCTGTGTTCTCAAAGGATGAACATCTTCTGATCCCTGAGGCCACCTCATGGTCCCAGTTCACCTGCCTTCCCGTTTCAGGAGGAAGGCCAAGCTCAAGCTGAACCGAGGGGCCTGTCTGCCACTGAAGACTCCCAGTGTGGCCTTGTTCTTTACAGGGTGCTGGGAACTGGGGCCCGGGTAGAGGAAACAGCCCTGTGGATGCATTGCCAAGGGTCTTCTGGGGACAGGATCGCCCCTCCTGGAGACCTGGAGGCTCTGCTCTGTGAGACCAACGTCTCCTTTCTCTTCTCTTCTCTCTTTCTTTCTTTTCTCCCATTGAAGGGTAGCTGATATAGAATACTGTGCTGGTTTTAGGTGTACAACAAAGTGATTTGGTTCCATACACAAGTGTGTGCTTGGTTCTGTATATATGTTGTTGTTAAGTCACTAGGTTGTGTTTGACTCTTTGTGACCCCATGGTCTGTAGCTGGCCAGGCTCTTCTGTGTGTGGGATTTCCCAGGCAAGTATACTTGAGTGGGTCGTCATGTCCTTCTCCAGCGAATATTCCTGACCCAGAGATTGAGCCTGTGCTTCCTGCATTGGCAGGTGGATTCTTTACCACTTAGCCACCCGGGAAGCACCCCAGCCCCATATATATATTATTTTTTCCAATTCATTTACATTATGAGATATCAGATATAGTTTCCTGTGCTATACAAGCAAGTTCTTGTTATCCATTTTGTATATAGTGATGTGTATCTGTCAATCCAATACTTCTAATTTATTCCCCCACCTTTGGTAACCATAAAACTGTTTTCCACATCTGTGAATCTGTATCTGCTTCATAAATAAGTTCATTTGTGCTATTTTTAGGTTCGACATATAAGTGATATCATATAGTATTTGTCTTTCTCTATCTGACTTCGTAAGCTCTAAGATCACATAATAATCTCTACCCGTGTTACTGTAAGTGGCATTATTTCACTCTTTTTTAAAATGGTTGAAGATCTTCATTATTAAAATGTGAGTCTGGGGAGATGCAAGTGACTGGAAGAGGACCCTGGCACCCAGGGCTGGGGACCCCAGTTCTGCCTCCTCTGCCCTGTCCATGCCTGCTGCTCATGCCCACTTGGAATCAGAGAAGAGCAGGTGAGACGCAGAGCAGCCCACAGCTGGTTTCCCATTCCTTATTCATTGACACTGACTCCTTTATTCAACAAATATTTTGTGAGTATCTACTGTGTACAAGCACTGGGCTAATCCTTGGAGATACCATGACCCCTCTGCTGTCATGGAGAGTTCAGTCTTGTGGGGAGAGAGGGAGATGCATAAACAAGCAATTGTCATGTTATGTGCTAAGTTCTAGTACAGACGTAAGCATAGGAGACTTCAGGTGCAAAAGGGAGGTACATAACCTCTACCTGGGGGTTTCTACCTCTACCAGAAGGCTTCTCTGAGGAGAGATGATAGTAGCTGAGACCTGAAGGATCTGAGGAATTAGCTTGGCAAAGTGAAAAGTGATCCAAGCAGAGTGTTCAGTTTGCTGGAAGTGAGAGAGTATGCTTGTATGCACTCATTCATCCATTCATTCAGCAAATACTTTCCCAGCATCTACTGTGTACCTAGCACGCTTTTAGATGTTGGGGCTGGCCATAGCTAGCTGTGACCCAGGTAAACAATGTCCATACCTCATGGCATTTACATGCTGGTGGGATGTGACCATTCAGTTAATCCAAAGAAATCCTGATGACATGGGTAAACGTGTGGAGGGGACAGGGGCCTCTCCCCTGCTCAGGGTCCCCTGGGCCCCATTCTCTATCCTCCCCCTGCCAAGCCTGGCAGCCGACTCCTGAGCCTGCCTGCACCCGTCAGCTGTGGGGAGGTCACCCAGTCCAGGGGGCAGCCCGTGCCACTGTATTAATAACCTGGCTGAAGGCCTGCTGAACAGTTCTGCTAATTACAGTGACTGATGGCTTTAATTTACTTAGTAGGAGTAATGTGCTGTCACTCTGCTGTCAGACCTCAGCCCCAGTGTCTGCTCCCTCCTCTCTCCTTCAGCAGGTGGCCACCCAGGCTCTTACAGCCTCCCCACCGATGGCCCGGGCTCCCTCGAGTCCAGGTACCCACCTACCCATCCTTGTGTCAGCTTGGGACCTGCCTGCTGCCCTCTGGTGGCAAGGGGAGGAGAATCCTTACCTGTCCCCACTGTAGAGGGGCCATGGTCTCTCTGGGGACATGGCTGGTTGAGTCCTCCCCAACCCTCCATGTCACCTCTGCGCAGGGCACAGAGAGCCCTTGACCAAGGCTAGTTGATCCGCCTCCTCCCCAGCTCTCTCTGTCTCATCCCTGTGGAGCAGCCACCCTAGCTAAAGTCATTTTATGTGGTTTCCTGTTTCATGACCACCCTCTGGCTCCAGAGCACAAGCGCTTTTGAGGAGGACAGGGACCCTCCCAGGTGCTCCGAGTGAATGAATGACTACATAAGGGTCTTACTCTCCCATTGCATGAGCCTCAATCTTTGTAACAAGATGACTTTGGATCTGGTGTTTTTCTTCCCCCAGTCCCTCCTCAGCACCCCTCCCGGGTGATGTCTATAGGTGACAAGTGCCCCAGTGTCTTCATTCTGCTGCCTGAGAAATGCAAGATCACGCAGCACAGAGGTTGAATAGGAGCCAAGGCCTGATGACCGGAACCCGTTGTCCACTAGAGCGGGGATATCGGGAGCAGAGCGTTCACTGAAGCCCAGGTCTCCATTTCTAGGGGATGGTTTCAAGCCTCCAACTAGAGCTTCCTTTGATTGCGATCATGTTTTTTTTTTCTGTTCGGGGTGGGGGGCCAAAAATTCCTTGTGATCAGAGTCTTCCCCTGCTGTCTCACCTGACTCCTTCCCTTTGCCGCCAGTAACTGCTCTTCATCATTGTAGTTGGGTTGGGGGGTAGGGATGGGCTGTCTTCTCAGGGGCAACCTCAGAGCTTTCTTCCACTTTCCAGGCCAGTCCTGAGACCAGAAGGCTCCTCTGTTTCCTTCTGGCCCCAGAATCGTCTTGTTGCCAAGCCTGCTGTAGCTTTGAGCTGCAGCATCAGCTTAGTCCTCCCCGCCTCCCCCACCTCCCCAGGGCAGCTGTGACAAGCTTGACTGAGTGGATGGCCACAGTCAAGGGAGAAGGGGGTGATGTTTGTTTTGTTCGCTCACTGCCATGCTTGCCCAAGCAGGCAGCCCCGGCTGGCAGGATGCCCGAGGGAGCCCTTCCCTCGATCAAGCCAAACATGACTGGTGCTGGGAGGAGAGTGAGGTTCGGTGGGGACAGGGCCGTGTTTCCATTTCCCCTCCTGGCAGCGACAAGAAACTCACCTGTCAATCTTTCAGCCCAATCAGAACAGGACGAAGGCAATGGTGCAGAAGAGGGATTGCAGTCAGATGGCAAGGAAAGAGAAGACACACCTGCCAGGAAAGGAAGTGAGGGAGAGACCCAGCGTGTTAACCTAGGAGCGACAGCCCCAGGCTAGCCCCTGGCTGTCTGTGAGCGGGCAGGTCACGTCTAGCTTGGCCTCAGTTCCTCCATGTGCATTGCAGCAGGGGGAGGCCTGAAAACAAAGTTGCTTCTAGTTCTGGGATTCCCTGTCTATATCTAATCCCTGCCCCCTAGACACATGCAGGAATGGAGCAGGGTGGCCCCTGACTCCTTGGGGGATGGCCAGTACTTGCTGGAGGAGCTGACACCTACGACCAGCTCCCTGCAGACGTGAGAGCTACTGGGTCTCAGCAGGCGAGAGGCCAGATTGATAATTGACTCCGGCCGTGGGGGAGCCAGCCTGACCTAATTAGTATGCAGTGCTTGTGCAGAACGCTTAAGAAAAACTTATTAATTTTCCCTCCACAAAGACTGAGAGTTCGACAGTAATCACAGTATCAAGTCGTAAAAAAAAAAAAAAAAAAATCCCTCTATTGAAAATAGCGGTTGGGGCTCTGGAGAGTTCAACAGGAAAAGATTGTATTAAGATAAAGGAGATTATAGCAGAACGGACATTAAAGGTTGTCATTGTCTGGTAAATCACCTCGGGGAGGCCCTGGGACTGCTGTTGCCCAGCGAGGTAGCGAGGACCAGGTTCCTGACCCGGCAACCCACCAGCCAGCTCATCTCTCTCTGGTCTCTCTCCTGCCCTCCGAGTCTGGAGCAAACTCAGGAATCTGATGTCCCAGCCCCTTGAAATTGGCTGAGGACACTCATCAGGGGCAGAAGGTGGAACAGTCTCCGGATTCTGGATGACAGAGCTCCACTGAGGCACTCTTATAGTCTAGCCTGATGGTGGGGGCTTTGGGACACTTGCCCAGCAGTGGAGGGACCTGGTGGGGGAGGAGTGTTTCTGTGTCACCTGTTCTATTGGCATCTTCGTGGTAGGGACGGAGTCCCAGGGCCTGAATCCTCTGTACTCTGCCTGACCTGCCTCCCAGGCACAGGCTGAGTCAGAGAGAGTGTCCTGACTTGCCCATGGGCAGGTTCCAGTCTTGGTGGAAAAGCCCAGAAATTCTAGTGAGGATTGAGACTTCCCTGGTGATCAGGTGGTTAAGAATCCGCCTTCCAGTGCAGGGGATGCAGGAAAAGATCATGGCATGACCGTCCCTGGTCGGGGAGCTAGAATCCCACATGCCGTGGGACAACTGAGCCAGCATGCTGCAAGTACGGAAGTAAGTCCTTGCACTGCAACAAGAGAAACCCCGAGCTAGGCAACTAGGGAAAGCCCACTTGCAACAGTGAAGACTCAGCGCACCCAAAATACACTCAGGTGCTAGATGGTCGTCGCCCCTGGGACTCTCACCAAGTAGTGGCTGGGTGGGTACAGGGCAGAGCCAGGGAGTAGGACTCTGCTACCTTTGACATCTTTCCTTGGGCCAAATGAGAGGTTGTCAGACTGCAGAGGTGCAGTCTGATCTGAAAGTTTCACTGAAATCAGGACAAGAAGTTTCCAGCTGTTAATGGCTGGGAAGCTTCCTGTAAGAGTGGAGTGATGGTGTGCTGAGGGGGCTTGTTACCTGTAATGGGGCTGTAGGGAGAGGAGAGTCTCCTCAGCTTTGAGTCCGACTCTGCTGTGTATTAGCTGTTCATCCTTAGGTGAGTTACTTAACCTCTCTGTGCATCAATATCTTTATATATAGAACAGTGGGAACAGTAGTAATGCAACCGTGAAATTAAACGATGCTTGCTCCTTGGAAGGAAAGCTATGATAAACCTAGACAGCATATTAAAATGCAGAGACATCACCTTTTCAACAAAGGTCCATATAGTCAAAGCTATGGCTTTTCCACTAGTCATGTATGGGTGTGAGAGTTGGACCATAAAGAAGGCTGAGTGCTGAAGAATTGAAACTTACAAACTGTGGTGCTGGAGCAGACTCTCGAGAGTCCCTTGGACGGCAAAGAGATCAAACCAGTCAATCCTAAAGGAAATCAACCCTGAATATTCATTGGAAGGACTAATACTGAAGCCTTATTAATACTAAAGTCCAATACTTTGGCCACCTGATGTAAAGAGCTGACTCACTGGAAAAGACCCTGGTGCTAGGAAAGACTGAGGGCAGGAATAGAAGGGGGCGACAGAGTATGAGGTGGTTGGATGGCATCACCAACTCAATGGGGATGAGTTTGAGCAAACTCCAGAGGATGGTGGAGGGCAGGGAAGCCTGGTGTGCTACAGTCTGTAGTTGCAAAGAGTTGGACACAACTCAGCGATTGAACAACAGTAGTAATGGTATCTACTTCATAGGATTGTGATAAGGATTAATGTATTATTATACATGAACAGTTATAAATTAAAATCTACTCTTATCTCCTAATTTCCCTGGCCTAAGTCACACAGTCAATAGGTGGCCAACTCACAGGGCATGACCACCTTCTGCCCATCACCATCTTTCCACAAGCCACTTTATTTTATTTTATTTTTTTTTATTTTTCAGTGGGTTTTGTCATACATTGATGTGAATCAGCCATAGAGTTACACGAATTCCCCATCCCGGTTTCCCATCCCACCTCCCTCTCCACCCAATTCCCCTGGATCTTCCCAGCCCAACAGGCCCGAGCACTTGACTCATGCCTCCCACTTGGGCTGGTGGTCTGTTTCACCACAGATAATATACATGCTGTTCTTTCGAAACATCCCACCCTCCCCTTCTCCCACAGAGTTCAAAAGTCTGTTCTGTTCTTCTGCGTCTCTTCTTCTGCCCTGCATATAGGGCCATCGTTACCATCTTTCTAAATTCCGTATATATGTGTTAGTATACTGTAATGTTCTTTATCTTTCTGGCTCACCTCACTCTGTATAATGGGCTCCAGTTTCATCCATCTCATTAGAACTGATTCAAATGAATTCTTTTTAACGGCTGAGTAATATTCCATGGTGTATATGTACCACAGCTTCCTTATTCATTCATCTGCTGATGGGCATCTAGGTTGCTTCCATGTCCTGGCTATTATAAACAGTGCTGTGATGAACATTGGGGTGCACGTGTCTCTTTCAGATCTGGATTCCTCAGTGTGTATGCCCAGAAGTGGGATTGCTGGGTCATATGGCAGTTCTATTTCCAGTTTTTTAAGAAATCTCCACACTGTTTTCCATAGTGGCTGTACTAGTTTGCATTCCCACCAACAGTGTAAGAGGGTTCCCTTTTCTCCACACCCTCTCCAGCATTTATTGCTTGTAGACTTTTGGATAGCAGCCATCCTGACTGGCGTGTAATGGTACCTCATTGTGGTTTTGATTTGCATTTCTCTGATAATGAGCGGTGTGGAGCATCTTTTCATGTGTTTGTTAGCCATCTGTATGTCTTCTTTGGAGAAATGTCTGTTTAGTTCTTTGGCCCATTTTTTGATTGGGTCATTTATTTTTCTGGAATTGAGCTTCAGGAGTTGCTTATATATTTTTGAGATTAATCCTTTGTCTGTTTCCTCATTTGCTATTATTTTCTCCCAATCTGAGGGCTGTCTTTTCACCTTACTTATAGTTTCCTTTGTTGTGCAAAAGCTTTTAAGTTTCGTTAGGTCCCATTTGTTTATCTTTGCTTTTATTTCCAATATTCTGGGAGGTGGGTCATAGAAGATCTTGCTGTGATTTATGTCAGAGAGTGTTTTGCCTATGTTCTCCTCTAGGAGTTTTATAGTTTCTGGTCTTACATTTAGATCTTTAATCCATTTTGAGTTTATTTTTGTGTACGGTGTTAGAAAGTGTTCTAGTTTCATTCTTTTACAAGTGGTTGACCAGTTTTCCCAGCACCACTTGTTAAAGAGATTGTCTTTTTTCCATTGTATATCCTTGCCTCCTTTGTCAAAGATAAGGTGTCCATAGGTTCGTGGATTTATCTCTGGGCTTTCTATTCTGTTCCATTGATCTATATTTCTGTCTTTGTGCCAGTACCATACTGTCTTGATGACTGTGGCCACAAGCCACTTTAAAGTTTTTATTTGTTTATTTGGCTGTGCCGGGTCTTAGTTGTGGCATGTGAACTCTTTAGTTGCAGCATCTGGGATCTAGCTCCCTGACCAAGGATTGAACCCGGGCCTCCTGCATTGGGAGCAAGAGGACCACCAGGGAAGACTCTGCAAGCCACTTCCTGGGGAGTGCAGTGTGGTGGCCAAAGGGGTGGAGCCTAGATGCCCTAAGTTCAAGTCCTGCTTCAAAACTTGGGCAACTGACTCAGCTTCTCACTCACTCAGCTTCCCCTTGTACAAAACGAGGAGGTCCCTGGCCCCAGGTGAAGGTGCTGGTACCATGAGGAAGCCAGAAGGGAACTGTCTCTGCCTGCACACAACAAAGCCAGCAGGGCAGAGCCCTCCACGTGGCATTGCCCTCTGCAGCTGTCAGCCTTGGGCACGGAAGACTGCTCTGAAGTCACCCTGAGTTTATGATGCTGAGCCAAGGGGACCAGGCTTGTTACCTGTAATGGGGTTGTAGGAAGATTAATGTGAGGCTGGGTGAAGTAGCTAAGGCGAGTCTTTTCCCCAGTTAATATGCACATTTAAGGAACGATTTGAGAGTGTGAAAACTTTTAAAAGGAATGCTAATTTTAGTGGGAGAGATAAATTCTGGGAAGGAGAACCGTTCAGAGAAAGCTGCGCTGGGGTGAAGGTACCAGGCGGGCCTGCTCAGAATTCAGCCCCACAGGGAGATCCTTTGAGGGCCTTGCTGTGTCCACTGTTTCCAGGAGCACAGGCCTCTAAGGGGGCAATGGAGGATGAGATGGTTGGATGGCATCACCTACTCAATGGACATGAGTTTGAGCAAGCTCTGGGAGAGAGTGAAGGACAGAGAAGCCTGGTGGACTGCAGTCCATGGGGCTGCAAAGAGTCGGACACAACTGAGTGACTGAACAAGATCTTGAGGGACACCCAAAGCAGACACTGGGTTGTCTGAAGTGACCCGGGACCTAGGTTGGAGCCTTGCTGGACTGGAACCCTGTGGTAGTGGGGGGCCCTTGGGTGTATTATGGAGAGTAGGCAGTGGAGGGGGTGCAACTCAGAGGGGCAAAGTCAGGGTGAGGGCTGGGAAGACTTCATGGAGCAGGTGCCACTTGAGCTGAGCCTTGAAAGATGGGTTGGGAGGAAGGGGTGAAACCTTATAGACAGTGGACTTTTGGTCCAAAAGATCCGGTAGGATGCGGTGCCCACAGACAGGTGAGACCCAGGCTTCTTCAGGCCTGTGTTCAGGCTCTAGAAGGGTCCCTGTGAGCAAGCTCAAAGGAGACCAGGGGAAGTAGCCTCTTCTTCCTCAGGGCAGCACTCCGTCTCCTGGAGCCTCCAAATGGGACATGTGGATTCTCTGCTTTCACACGCTGTAAGTTTCCCATGGTATCCTCGACTCTGGCAGGAGGACTGGAGGCTGGACGTGGCCCTCACCCCATGCTCCCCAGCAGGGCAGGCCCTTCCTTCCAGAGTCTCATCTCAGCATTAGAAAAGGCGTCACGTAGGTTCTTCCAGGGAACCCTGAGCTCTAAGAGCCCATCCCATCTCATCCACTTGTCCTGCTTAAACGGGGTGAGGACTTCCCTGGTGGTCCAGTGGTTAAGAATCTGCCCACCCACTGTTTATAATAGCCAGGACATGGAAGCAACCCAGATGCCCATCAGCAGACAAATGAATAAGGAAGCTGTGGTACATATACACCATGGAATATTACTCAGTCGTTAAAAAGAATTCATTTGAATCAGTTCTAATGAGATGGATGAAACTGGAGCCCATTATACAGAGTGAAGTAAGCCAGAAAGATAAAGAACATTACAGCATACTGACACATATATATGGAATTTAGAAAGATGGAACGATAACCCTATATGCAAAACAGAAAAAGAGACACAGAAGTACAGAACAGACTTTTGAACTCTGTGGGAGAAGGGGAGGGTGGGATGTTTCGGAAGAACAGCATGTATATTATCTATGGTGAAACAGATCACCAGCCCAGGTGGGATGCATGAGTCAAGTGCTCAGGCCTGGTGCACTGGGAAGACCCAGAGGAGTTGGGTGGAGAGGGAGGTGGGAGGGGGGATCGGGATGGGGAATATGTGTAACTCTATGGCTGATTCATATCAATGTATGACAAAACCCACTGGAAAAAAAATAAAAAAAATTTAAAAAAAAGATAAAGGATCAAAAAAAAAAAAAAAAAGAATCTGCCCACCAATGCAGGGGTCACAGGTTCAATCCCTGGTCTGGGAAGATTCCACATGCCGTGGAGCAAGTAAGCCCGCGAGCTGTGACTACTGAGCCTGCATGCTCGGGGCCCATGCTCCACTGCAAGAGAAGCCACTGCAATGAGAAGTCTGTGCACTGCAACTAGAGGGTAGCCCCAGCTCGCCACAACTAGAGAAAGCCTGTACGTGGCAATGAAGACCAAGCATATCCAAAAATATATAAAATTTAAAAAATGGGGTGAGCCTGACCCTCCACTGGCTTGTTCCTTCTATATCCACCAAGACCCAAGTGCTGAGGAATCAGTGCCTGGGAAGCTCAAGGAGATGAAAAGCCTTTCCAAGAGCCCAGTGCGGTTATTAATAACATCTCTCAGCTCCGAATGCCTCTTTAATTCCTCCGCTTAAACCACTCTGGAATCCATAACACTTGCCCCTTAGCCTGTGGTTATTCCACTCCCTTAATGGCCTTTTATGGAGGGACCTTATTGAAAGCTTTTCCCCAGCCTGAGTAAATCATGTCCTCTGGGTCATCCTTGCCTGCAGTTTTATTAACTTCTTGAGAGAAGTCAGAGGGACCAGAGGGAGGCCAGTGTTTGCTCTGTCCCCCAAGTCCCAGTGCTCACCTGGGTCTCTTACCTGGCTGAGGTCTTTGGAGGAGGAGGTGGCTGGGGACCTTGGAGATCAAAGATGTTGGAGTGTCCCAACCCCACACCCCTCGCTCCCTCTTGTAAATCACTCTTTCTAGGGGGATGGAGCCTGGGAGACTTGGTGATGTGAGCTAGGCACAGCAGGGAGCAGGGGCAAGCGCCAGGGAGGGAAACACCTACATCAGTCACCTGGTGTGTTGGTCACCTGGTGCTTTGGTTGCCTAGTGCATTAATTAACTGGTGCATCAGTTACCTGGTGCATTAGATACCTGATGAAATTGGTTACTGGCACACTGGTTACCTGGTGAATTGGCACATTGTTATACCTGGTGCAGCAGGGATGTGGTGAGCCCTAGATTTGACAACAGAGAGGGGGATGCAGAACCAGGGCAGGGCATGGGTGCTCAAAATTGAGAAGTGGAAAAGGGAAAGGACCACACTGATGCAAGATGTTAATAACAGGGGAAACTTTGTGATGTGGAAAGGGATGTATGAGAAGTCTCTGTACTTCCTTCTCAATAGTTCCAAATTGCTCTAAAAATAAAATCTATTAATTAAAGAAAAAGTCAAAGGAGACCCCAGGAAATGGAGATGCCTGGAAAAGATCAGGGGTCTCCCTGGGGATCTGGGATGACTTTCAAGGGGCCCATGTGCCTCTCTCTTGCCCCAGGAGGGATTAAGGAGGGGAGCAGCAGATGCTGGGAGAGGTGAGGAGGGTAGGTAGCAGTGGGGCTGGACGGGGACTCGGTGTCCCCAGGGAGCAGAGGGAGTTTCTTAACGGAGCCTAGACCCATCTGTACGGTCTGTTCCTTGGGCCATGGGCCGAGGTACCCGCAGAGAAAGACCATTTCAGACTGATTTCCTGCGTCCCTTCTCATCCGATCTCTGAACCCCTCAAAGAAGCTGGCTCCTCCCTTCTGGTCCAGGAGAAGGTCAGGGCAGATGCCATGCCCAGTTCTACAGCTCTGGAGCTTCCTCCCCATTGGGAGGTTATAAATGTTCTTGATGACTACAGCTAGAGGGAGAGGAGAAAGGCAGGATGCAGGGCTGAAGTCCACCTAGAAGAGGCCCATGTCTTCCTCTGATTGCTCCCTGGATGGATCTCAGAGGGGCTTCCAGTCCTGGGTGACTGGTGCAGCAGAGGTTTTGAAAATTCTATCTGTAGCCCAGGAAGGCTGCATCCCCAATGGGCAGCTCTATGAGGACCTGCCACCCTTGGTGTCTCACCATCTGGACCCAGTGGGCAGGTCATTGGAGTAGGGGCTGGGGTCTCCTCTTCTCCCACGCCTGGAAGTGGAGTGAACACCTGGAGTCAGGAGCTGGGCTCTTCCTGCCCACCTGTAAGAGGGTCCAGGCCAGAGTTCTGACCTGTGGTGGAGGAAGCGGCAGGCTCAGCTGCCTGGGGCCTCTCCTTCCTCCAGCTCTGGGCTTGAAGGCCAGGTCTGACACCCTCACCTTCCCCTCCGTGTTCCCAGCAATAGTGGCTAATGGGTGCTGACAGTTAGCATGCACCCAGCTGTGTGTTGAGGGATATATGTATATGATCCCATTACATCTCACCCTATCTAAAGAGACCTCCTTCTCCTAGTTATTATCTCCCAGTGCACCCCTCTTTCTTAAAAGATATTTTTCTTTATTTGGCTGCACCAGGCCTTTTGCTGAGGCATGCGAAGCTCTTAGTTGCGGCATGTGGGATCTAGTTCCCTGACCAGGGATTGAACCCAGGCTTCCCGTGTTAGGAGTGTGGAATCTTAGCCACTGGACCACGAGTGAAGTCCCTGTACCCCTAGTTTTCACTTCTTAGCAGGGATTGTAAGTCATATTAACTGTTGCCTTGTTGCCCATCTTCCTTTCAAGGCTATGAATTCTTTCGTTTGCTGTAGCATTCTTAGTATCCATGGTAAATAAGACTTGGAATACTGTAGATACTCACTAAATGTTTGTTGAAGAAATGCAGGACTTAATCAAGGGAATAGGCTCAGAGAGGTTAAGTCATTTTCTCAGGATCACACAGCTTGGATCTGGTCGACCTGGAGTTCTTGCCCAGGTTGCCGGTGTACAGTCTAAGCTCTTACTGCTCTTACTTGTTCCCCTGTGGTACTGGGAGGAGCTTGAATCCCAGGCCCAGCACAGAGGCTGAGAATAACCTGAACCCTAGAGCCTTCACATACCCTCCTTCAAAATGGTGCTGGGAGTGGTGTTGGGTTCTCCCCTGAGCTGGAGCCTGGCCACTGGGTGACCTTTCTGTTTTGAGGTCTCCTTCTTCCCTCCAGGTGACTGTAGACATGGATTTATAACCTGGCTGGGCCAGTGAAGGACAAGCCCCCAGAGAGGTGGCTGTGGAAATAAAGGCCACGCTCCTCATCCCTGCTGGGAGATGAGGCAGCAGAAGAAGCTGAATGTATTGACCAACTGCAGCTCGACCTGGGAAACACACCTGCCTCAGTTCCCATCACCTGGCCCCCACAAACCGAGGAGCCTCCCCTCCTCCCTGACCCCTGCAGGCCACTCTCCATTCAGGAGCCAGAGTGATCGCAAAAGACAAACTTGATTCAAACTTTATTTTATTTTTAATTGGAGGATAATTGCTTTACAATATTGTGTTGATTTCTGCCATACATCAACATGAATCAGCCATAGGTGTACATATGTCCCCTCCCTCTTGAACCTTCCTCCCACCTCCCACCCCATCGCCCCCTTCTAGGTCATCACAGAGCACCGATTTGAGCTCCCTGTGTCATATAGCAAATTCCCACTGGCTATCTATTTTACATACGGTAATGTATTTGTTTCCATGCTACTCTCTCAATTCGTTCTTACCAAACCCGATTAAAACTTTCAGTTGGCTCTTCATTCTAGTTACCAAAACAATCCCAAGTCCTCTTTGTGCCCTGTACCTAATCTAGCCCCTTGTGCCTTGCTCAGCTTCCTCCCACCCGTGACCCTCCTCAGCCTCCTGCCACCCTGGTCCTCTCTGGCCCTGGCCTGCCAGAGCTCCGCCCCACTGTGTACCTTTGCCCTGCCATTCTCTTCTTCCTTGAATCCTTTCAAGGCTGGGCACCTCTCATCCTGCAGGTCTCAGCATCTCCGAGAGAGGTCTCTCCAGATCCCAGGCATTCCTTAGCTGCTCTTCCTGTTTCATTGCTGTTGTTTTTCAGTTGCTAAGCTGTGTCCAACTCTTTGAGACCCCATGGACTGCAGGCTCCCCTGTCCTTCACTTCTGGAGTTTGCTCAGATTCATGTCCATTGAGATGGTGACTCCATCCAACCATCTCATTCTCTGTCGCCCCCTTCTCCTCCTGCCCTCAATCTTTCCCAGCATCAGGGTCTTTTCCAATGAGTCGGCTCTTCACATCAGGTGGCCAAAGTATTGGAGCTTCAGCGTAAGCATTAGTCCTTCCAATGAATATTCAGGGTTGATTTCCTTTAGGATTGACTGGTTTGATCTCCTTGCAGTCCAAGGGACTCTCAGGAGTCTTCTCTTCTCACTTAACACTGGAAGTTTAAAGTCTAACCTGGCCTCATTCATTCGTGGCTTGTTTCATGTCCGTCTGCTTCACTACAACCTGTATGAGCTCCACGAGCATAGTGACCATGCCTGTTAAATACTGCTCTCAACCTGGACCCTAGACCACTGAACACCTCATAGTAGGTGTTTGTTGAATGAAACAAACATAATAAATGTTTGTTGAATGAATGAACAAATTTTCACCTCTGGAAGGGGACTTCCTTGGGCATCCCTGCTGGGCAGCTCAGTTCCCTCCTGCTCCAGGACTTGAAATGCCAATACTGGAAACTGGGAGAGGTGGGGCGAGAAGTGGGGGTGGGCCTGGAGCTCCCAGCCTGAGTGCTGGCTAGTGGAGGCTGAGCACCCCGAGAGAGCAAGGTGGAGGCACCTGCAGCAGATGGCCACCTGGATCCCGCTTCGATTCCTGGGTCAGGAAGGTCCCCTGGAGAAGAGATAGGCTACCCACTCCAGTATTCTGGCCTGGAGAATTCCATGGACTGTATAGTCCCTGGGGTTGCAAAGAGTCAGGCATGACTGAGTGACTTTCAAAAATAAAAGCATTGCTGGGGCTTCCCTCATGGCTCCCTGGGTAAAGAATCCACCTGCAATGCAGGAGACACAGGAAGCTCAGGTTCGATCTTTGGGTGGGGAAGATCCCGTGGAGGAGGAAATGGCAATGAAGGAGGAAACAGACAGAACAAGCTCCATCTTGAAGGTAGGATACCATCTTGGGCCGGACTGTGGACTCTGAGCTATATGCCAAGTATCTATGGAAATGACTTACCAACTGGAAAACCAGGCCCCCCGGATGGAAGAGCCCCAGGGCTTGTACCTAGACTCTCCATGCCTAAAAGAATACCTTAATTATCTGTGTAACTGAATAGAATCATACAATCTATTATGCTTATTGGGGTGTGATCACAGGCCTATTGATAATTGTCCACTGTTAACTACCTGGGCTTAAGGCATATGAAGCACAGGTTAACTTTGATTTTATCTTTCTTTTCCTTTGTTCAGACTAGTTTCAGAGAATTTGGGGAGGTGGGTTTGAGCACGTACACTTAGGGTATATAAGGTTTTCACAAAAACTGGTCGGGGTCCTTGGCTAAGCGGAGACTCTGCCTTGGGCCCGCCTGTGTAATAAACTGCACTCCACTATCTGCATTGTCCTTCTGAGTGAGTTTATTTCCCGGAACGCGTGGCTACAACAGCAACCCACTCCAGAATTCTTGCCTGGAGAATTCCATGGACAGAGGGGCCTGGTGGGCTACAATCCACAGGGTTGCAGAGAGTCAGACATGACCGAGTGACTGCGCACACACACAGCATATGCCAGGAGGTGGTGGGGAAGCAGGCAGCTCCCCAGAGATGGAATAATGTACTCTCCCTACCCCAACCCTCCACGTCCCTCCCCCATCTTCCCCTCCAAGGTGGGCCAGAGCCAAATGGGGAAATGGCACCCTATTTTCTAGAATGCATTTTTTTAATTAGGGCTGCCTTATGAATAGGTTTGTGGCTGATCCTGGGCCCTCCATGTGGATGGCCCCTCCATGTGGGTGGACCCCACAAGCCATCCAGGGAGAGGCAGAGGAATATTCCCTTCCCATCTCTGGCTGTGGCTGGGCTAAGAGAGGCCACACACAGCTGAAAGGGTGTAGCCTGGGCTCTGGGGATGGGAGAGGGTGGACTTCAGCCTTGCTGGGGGAAGGGTTGGGGGTTTGAGGGGCAAAAATCAAGCTGAGTGGGAGGGTGGGGGAGACAGAAAGGGTGCAGGCTGCTTGGTGGCAGTCAGGCCAGGGCAGAAAGGCTTGATTCAGACCCCACCTGACACTCGGCTTAGCCCTGGTTTGCGTGGGGCGCTTTGAGGAGCCAGCAGAGCTGTCGACAGAAGCAGAGTTGAGTTGTTCTCTCCCCTGACAAGAAGACGGATGAATCCCCATCGCTGTTATTTTTAGGGGAAACACAGCACCCTGTCACCTCCAGAGAGACCTTCTGTCTGCAGCAGACAAGAAGCTCCCAGTAGCTGCCAAGTGGGGGTTTCGCGGACAGCCCTGCCTCCACCTGGAGGCTTTGACCTCTCACCTCGACCCAGAGGCCTCAACAGGACCCCTCAGCGGCCCAGCTCTGTGGCTGTCCTGTTCCCAGTTCACAGCCTGGTCTGGATCCCCCACCCACCTCCCTCCCCACTGACTTGACCCCAGATTGCTGTCTGACAATCCATCTTATTGGGTCCTGCTATCACCAGCCCTGACCCCTCTCTGAGCCCTGATCCCCCATCCTGTGTCCCATGACCCAAATAGGCCTCGCCACATCCCCACCACCATGACTTCTGCTCCCAGGTGAGACCCGCAGTTGGCAGGTTGGCCTGCAGGCCTGTTCACTCAATCCTGAGCTGACAATGAATGTCATTATCAGGTTCCTAACTGGGCCATGCTTCCCCAGCTGTTGGGACAGCCTGTGCACCATGCCAGAGAAATGTTACACTCCGGAGACCCCCATATACCTGTGAAATGTCTTGGCCCCCAGGACCCCCCTTGCCGCCTCTCTCTGTCGCCTCCCTCTGCTGGGTTGAAGGTGTATGTGTCTAGGGGTGTTCCTGTGTGGCCTTAGGCATCATTTTTAGCTCTCCTTTCAGTTGAGATTTCTGCTCGGAGCCCCTCCACTGGCTCCCATGTTGTCACTTGACCCTGGAATAATCCTTATGACTCTCAAGAGGGTACCTAATATTATCCCCATCATTGGGCCAGGAAGCAATGGTTCAGAGATGTCAAGCTACTTGCATGTGGCCATAGAGCTAAACACTGGCAGAGCCGTCATTGGGGGACCCCCAAGTTGGCATTTCCAGGTGGCAGAGCCCGGGTGAGGGTCAGAGATGTGTCTGGAGTAGTCTGTGGGCTCAGACACCATGACCTCCTTCCTCATGGCCTAATCATGTCCCAAAGGCCCCACCTCCTAATACCATCACCTTGGAGATTAGGTTCAACATGTGAATTTTGGAGGGACACATTCAGCCTATAGCATATAGTGTGCATGTAACGTATGTGTTGTGTGTATGCAGTGCACATACAGTGCATATATAGTGTACACAGTATACATGGAGTGCATAAGTAGTGTATATGTTAGTAGAACACGGGTCCAATCCCTGGGTGGGAAAGATCCCTTGGAGAAGGGAATGACAACCCATGCCAGTATTCTTGCCTGGAGAATCCCATGGAATGAGGAGCCTGGCAGGTTACAGTCCATGGAGTCGCAAAGAGTCAGACACAACTGAAGCGACGTAGCATGCATGCTTAGTGCTCAATGATGATGCTCCCCACCTCCACCACCAACTCCTGGTTGAAGGAGGGAGGGGAAGCATGGCACTGCCTTCTCCACACTGGCCCCTAGGGGGCGCACCACCTCCCTGCCCAAACCATCAGGGAAGCAGCCACCATCATTACCCTATGGACACAGGTGGAAACTGCTTTTTAATGAGACTAATTTTTATCGAAACAACTTGAATCAACTTCAAAGTAAGTTAAATAAGAGATCATTTCCTCTAGTTTCATAAATCAAGGGGGATACAAAGAGAGAGGGAAATAAAGAGATCATGGAAGCCAGGCAGCAGAGGGGCTTGGGTGGCCCTGAGTTCCTGCCCCAGGGGAGGGGGCAGGGTTCTGGCATGGTGTGCTGGGAAGGAATCTTCTTTTCCTTCTTCCGACTTAGATGAGCCTGGGACAGAAAGCTGTTTCTCCTCCTGCTGCTACCGTCATGGGGGAGAGGCTGGAGTCTCCGAGGTGCAGGTGGGTTTAGTCTGGGGCTGTTTGTCCATCTCTTGTGGGCAGTGGATGTGCATGGAGATTCCTCTCCCCCCCAAAGGGTTCCTGCTGCTCAGGAGGTGGGGGTACCTCTCTGTGTTTGGGGGCTGCAGTTGGGGGTCTCTTGTTCCTGGGTGCCTGTGAAGAGATTGGATTTGGAGTGTGATTGCAAGGCCATCTGAGGCTGCTGAGTGCGTGTCTACTGTGCTCTGTGTCCCCGTGTATGTGTGTGCAAGCGTGTGCATGCGCCTGGGCTTTCAGCAGGGCGTGGCCGGGAATATCAAATCCGCTCCGGATAAAAGGGAGCTGCCGGCTGCCTGTTCTGTTTCCCTAACGAGGGCCACCATCTCGCCTCGGGCCAAGCTGCCTGCAGCTAGGAGAGGTGTGGGGGCTCCCTCTCTCCACAGCAACTCCTGCCCGAGAGGCTCCACTTTCCCACTCTGAGGCCACCTGGACCCATTGCCCAGGCTCAGGGCAGGGCACCTGTGGCCTTTAGACGTTAGAGACAGACCAATTGCCAGCTGAAAGATGGGGGACCAAGAACGGCATGAGACCGAGACCTGGGAAGGGAGGGAGGCAAGTATGGAGGGACATCACAGGGGTAAGATGTCTGGGGCAGCAAGACAGGTGGGACAGCAGAGCAGAGAGACTGGCGGAGACAGTGAGTCCAGGGGAGTCTGACCCACAGAGAAAGAGGCAGGCCGCAAAGTACTGAGCGAGAGGAATCTAAGGTGACGAGGCCAGAAACACTGCAGGGACCAGGAGGCATAAAACCCGAATGCCAGAGACTGAGGAGGCCACGCTGCCCCTGCAGGGCTGGGCTGGGTGGGGGAGGTGATGCTGATCCCCCTCCCTGCCACCCTGCCTCCCGCCCCAACCGTCCCTGGTGGCAGGCATGCGTTTCAACCTGGTCCTCCGGAGTGCCTGCAGAAAAACAAACCCCACTAAACATCTCTCACCGACTGTCGTCTTCATTTCTCTTTTGTCTTCAGAAGAAAGAGAATTAGAAACTCCTGAGGTGGATTTCTGTGCTGCCGACATTCATCCTTTCTCCCTCCCTCCTGCCCTCTTGTTTCATTGTTCTCCGTTCTGTGCGTCCCTGTCACCCAGCTACCGGCCCTGGCGCCGTCCTCTCTGACCTGCCGAGCCGGTGTCCATCCAGGTCTTTGTTCCGCTGTCATCTGGAGGGGGTCCGGCTGCCTCCCCTCCTTGCCCTCTCGCCCCAGCCCCACCCTCCTGAGGAACTCTTAGCCGCCCTCTGGGCCTCCCTCTCCCATCCCATCCCTGCTTGGCCAGATGGATGGCTGTTTCTGATTCCTGCTTCTTCCAGCTGTCTCCACAGCTCAGCCTTCAAGCTGACAGGGCCCATAAATCACCGTGGCAGGCGGGGCCGGGGAGAGGAGTGGGAGGCAAGTGCTGACCGAGCACCAGCCTTGGAGTTGAGGTTCTCAGGTTTGCAGTAAACTGCTGGGGTGCAGAGCCCCCTGGCTTCTCTCTCTGCTAACAAAGCAACCTGGTTATGGTGCCTATGTTGGGAGCTGGGCTTTGCCCAGCTCCGTGGAAGGTGGACAAGAAGAAATAGTTTGAAATAAAGCAAGGGGGATTTAGGTTAGACCAAAAGAAGAACTTACTGTAGTGAGGATTATCATTAGAAAGAGGAGACTTGGGAAAAGGTGAAATCTCTTGGCCAGGAGGTTATCAATTTTGGATAGATTCTGTCTAGTGGTTTAAATATAGTGCTGCTTGGAGACAGGGGAGGGGACTAAATGATCCACTCAACACAGAGCGTGGACTTTGTTTGAGGGGACACTGAGGATCAGACACTGATTCCAGGCTCTGGGAGGTCATGGAGCCAAGAAGTAACCAGTGAGTGCCCAGGAGACATGTAGCCTGGCATCAGGTCCTAGCTGCCTCTCTGACCTGCTGTGTGCTCTTGGACTAGTCCCTCAACCTGGCTGGTCTCCATTTGTGATACAGGGATAGTTCCGTTTTGTAGAGCTGCTGAAAGGTTTAAAGGATGAGGTGTGTAAATGGCTGTGTGTCGTGCTCAACAGAGAAAACACAGCTGTAATTGTTGGGCAAGTCACTCCACATTTCTTTTTCTTTTTTTCTGTGTTTTGGTCATGCAATATGGCATGCAGGATCTTAGTTCCCCAACCAGGGATGGAACCCAGGCTCCCTGCAGTGGAAGTGTGATATCTTGACCTCTGGAGTCAAGTGAGGGAAGTCCCTCACTCCACTTTTCTAAGCCTCAGTTCTTCTTCCATAAAATTGGATGCCTAGCCCTCACTTACCCATTCAACACACATCCACTGAGTCCTGCTATGTGCCAGCCCAGCACTCGGCACTGGAGATGTAACAATTCACACAACACGACAGCATTCCTAACCTTGTGGAGCTCACATTCTAATTGGGGGTGGGGTTGACAGACAAAAGACAAATATATGTACTATAAGAAAATGAGACAGGATAAGAGTGATAGAGAATGATGGGGAGGGACAGGTGCTATATCATAGAAGGTGATTGATCAAGACAGGCAGCTCTGATGAGGTAACATTTGAAACAGAGACCTACAGGAATCAAGAGAGAAAGCTGCAAAGACATCTGTGGTCGGAACTGCAGGCAGTGGGAACAGCAGGTGCAAGAGTCCTGGGGCAGGAGTGTGCTTGGTGAGTTTGAGGAGCAGCGAGGAGGTGTGCGGAATAAAGAAGTGGAGAGCAGTAGGAGAGGCCGCTGAGGAGGGAACATAGCTCGTGTGTGTGCGCATGTGCGTGTGTGCATGTGCGTGTGTGCGTGCATGTGTGTGTGTGTGTGTGTTCAGGTGCTCAGTCATGTCCGACTCTTTGCAGCCCCATGGACGGCCGCTTACCAGGCTCCTCTGTCCATGGAATTCTCCAGGCAATAACACTGGAGTGGGTTGCCATTTCCTCCTCCAGGGAATCTTCCCAACCCAGGGATCGAACCCGTCTCTTGTGTCTTCTGCATTGGCAGGCAGATTCTTTACCACTAGTGTCACCTGCGCAGTCCAGCCCATTGTAAGGATTTCATCTATTGCCCCAAGGAAACATGATGCTCTTACAGGATTTTCACAGTGGAATTCACCTGCACCAGGAGGTTCTTTGGTTGCAAGCTCCTGGAGGGAACTGAACTTCCTGCCACTCCTACCTTTTCAGGACCTGGAGACCAGCAAGTGTGAGGGTCCATGCCTTGCTAACCACTGTCGGTTTCTGGTCTATAGACTGTCTGGCATTTTAATAATAATTTAAAAAAATGCAAATCCATTTTGCCAAAGTGGAGGGAAGAATTTAATGCATCCAGCTTTGTCTCAACTTGCAGCATCATCTTTGTTTTGTAAATGTGGCAATGAGGCTTCAGAAGTGTCTGTGCTTGCTGGAGGTCATAGGTAGAAGCCATATGGTGTAGAAGAAAGGGATTTCATTGTTCATTGATTTACGAGCATTGTTGTCAACGTGTATCTTTCAAAATTACAGACATGCACACACAGAGAGAACCCTCAAGCCCAGAGTGACACAATCACAGGGTCTGTTTCCTAAAGGCCATCTATTGCGAAAACCGTCATCAATGCTGAGAAAGCGAACACATGACCCGAGTACCACTGTGTCCCAGGCTGCAGCCACAGCAGACATCCCTAATCAATCACAGGGCTCCTTCATGCTGAGCTCAGATGCAGCTTCTGAAAAGCTTCTGCAAAGCCTCATACGGTTGATTTATAAAAGGAAACATATTTGCCATTTCTGCTGCAGGGGCAGACTGTCCTGGGCTTGGGGAACAGGATAGCCGAAACTCTGGATTTGGGAACTTTCCTTGCCTGATGTGTAAACTGACCACATCTCTAATATATGAGAGAGAATCAGGCAGTCTCCAGGGTGCTGCCCTGATATTTGGTTTTCCAGCCACTGGGTTCTCTGCCCTCCCAAAGGTGTTCAGAGTGACTGGGATTGTTTGAATCTCCCGTGGGATTTGTTCCAGCTGCCAGAAATGGATCAGGCTTGGACTGGTGAACCCAGACAAGAGTACCTGCTGCTAAATGAACTGGAGATGGAAGTTGGTTCCGAAAGTGAGTCCTTCCCTTGGCTCAGGTGCGGATCAGATATAGAATCAGGAGAGCTGCCTTGCCAAGCATGGTAACCAGAGGGAGAGGAGTGATGGTGTTCTGACAGAGAAGAATGAGGCTGGGGAGGGAGGGGAGGGAAGAAGGGAGAGGAAGGGAGCAGGAGGGGTGGAGAGAGGGGGGAATTGTAGCCTAGCCTTTGGCCAGATCCCAGGGCTCTGCTGCAGGCTCCTCAACTCCTAAGGTCTTTTCACACTGGATTCATTTTATCACAGACTCCTGGAGGTTCTGAGCGCTTGTTTGTGGGATTTGTTGAAAGCAACAAGTGAGGCAGAATAATGTGGGGAAGACAGACAGACCTCAGTTCAAATCTGTCCTCCACTCACTTGCCTCAGTCTCCTCATCTACAAAATGGGCATCTTCATGAGGAGAGATAAAATGCTTCCAGCCTTCCCTCACCCTGTCACGGTCTACGATTGAACTTTGGGCACATGCTAATGCTGGCATTTAGCCTTTGTTTATGGGGTTCCAGTGCCTCTCTGTCTCAATTGGATCTGAACTCCGGTGTTGAGACAGTGAGATTCTTTACTGGGTACGTCAAGGCTGTATATTGTCACCTTGCTTATTTGACTTATATGCAGAGTACATCATGAGAAACGCTGGGCTGGAAGAAGCACAAACTGGACTGAAGATTGCCGGGAGAAATATCAATAATCAGATAGGCAGATGACACCACCCTTATGGCAGAAAGTGAAGAGGAACTAAAAAGCCCCTTGATGAAAGTCAAAGAGGAGAGTGAAAAAGTTGGCTTAAGGCTCAACATTCAGAAAACTAAGATCTTGGCATCTGGTCCCATCACTTCATGGGAACTAGATGGGGAGACAGTGGAAACAGCGTCAGATTTTATTTTTTTGGGCTCCAAAATCACTGCAGCTGGTGACTGCAGCCAGGAAATTAAAAGACACTTACTCCTTGGAAGGAAAGTTATGACCAACCTAGACAGACTATTAAAAAGCAGAGACATTACTTTGCCAACAAAGGTCCATCTAGTCAAGGCTATGGTTTTCGAGTGGTCATGTATGGATGTGAGAGTTGAACTGTGAAGAAAACTGAGCGCTGAAAAATTAATGCTTTTGAACTATGGTGTTGGAGAAGACTCTTGAGAGTCCCTTGGACTGCAAGGAGATCCAACCAGTCCATCCTGAAGGAGATAAGTCCTGGGTGTTCGTTGGAAGGACTGATGCTGAAGCTGAAACTCCAATACTTTGGCCACCTCATGCGAAGAGTTGACTGATTGGAAAAGACTCTGATGCTGGGAGGGATTGGGGGCAGGAGGAGAAGGGGACAACAGAGGATGAGATGGCTGGATGGCATCACCGACTCGATGGGCATGAGTTCATGAGTTTGAGTAAATTCTGGGAATTTGTGATGGAGAGGGAGGCCTGGCGTGCTGCGATTCATGGGGTGGCAAAGAGTCGGACACGACTGAGTGCCTGAACTGAACTGATTAAACCTTAACAGTACCCACCCCGTGGGCTTGGTGTAAGAATGAAGAAAGTGCTGGAATTCTATAGCCATCTGTATCTATATCTACACGTATACCCTCTACTGCTGTCTTCATTCCAACTGTCTATACCACACATCTTAGGTCCCCGCACAGATTGGAACTCAGTCAAATTTCACTTGACGGTTCCTTCCCTTCCAGGCTCTTCCTCTGGTGCTATGGTGGGGAGGGGCCAGGGAGGACGTGGGG
Source organism: Muntiacus reevesi (assembly GCF_963930625.1). Classification (NCBI taxonomy): domain Eukaryota; kingdom Metazoa; phylum Chordata; class Mammalia; order Artiodactyla; family Cervidae; genus Muntiacus; species Muntiacus reevesi. Next base: position 88,547,357 of record NC_089253.1, on the reverse strand, counting down.
CAGTCCTCTGCTTTCCTGGAAGAATAGGGCCAGTTTTCACCATGGGACAGCTCCCTGCTCCTCAGCTATGATTTGGTACTTGAAATTGGCTTCCTGTGCAAAACCTCAGAGAAGTCAGGAGATTTTTAAAAATAATATTTATTCATTTATTTATGGCTGTACTGGGTCTTCTTTGCTGTGCATGGGTTTTTCTCTAGCTGTGGGGAGTGGGGGTTACTCTAACTGTGATGTGTGGACTTCTCATTGCCGTGGCTTCTCTTATTGTGGAGCAGAGGCTCTAGGGTACATGGGCTTCAGTAGTTGTTGCACGTACACTCAGTATGTGGCTCACTGGCTCTAGAGCACAGGTTTAGGAATTGTGGCCCATGGGCTTAGCTGCTCTGCAGTATGTGGGATCTTCCTAGACCAGGGATCGAACCCTGGTCTCCTACACTGGCAGGTGGATTCTTTACCACTGAGCCACCAGGAAAACCCTCGGTCAGGAGATGTTTTTAATTTAACCCTACTTCTGTCACCAACAGCCAGGGGTGACCTCGGGGAAGTCGGGACCTGGGGCTTGGAGCTCTGAGGGGATTGGTGGCAGGACAGTCTCCTAGAAGGTCAGCAAAGCAGGACAAACTCCTTCCTTTTCCTGACCATCACCCAGTGTTTACACATGGATGCTCTGTGCCAGGCACAGTGCTGGCTATGGGGTGTGTAATATTATTACACTATCAATCATAGAAAGCATAAGAATGCTGTTGATCCAGGATTCCTCATAGAAACCTTTGGGGCTAGATGCACTTCCAAGTCTGAAATTTTTCCAGATTATAGAAATGTAATGTTCTATAAATTATGGAACACTCAAACATATTCATATTTCTGTAGCAAAATACATATGAATAGTTCCAGCAAACAGGATAAATAAAGACTGTAAGTACCTCTGAGGTCATTTCAGTTCAGGTTTTGCTGCCAAATGAGTTTTAGAAAGCTTTTTGGTTTTCAGAGCTTTGGGGCTGCTGGAATTGTGGAGAAGGAATGGGAGACTGTCCCCTTACCAAGCTCTGTGCTGGTATTGAGCCAAACATTCGATTAATATATTAAATCCTCATAAGAGCCCTATGAGGTTGATTCTATTTTTATCATTCCAATTTTAATAGAAGAGGAAATCCAGGCACAGAGAGGTTGAATAACTTGCCTAAGGACACACAGCTAGTAAGCGGCAGAGCTTTGGATTCCAACTGAGGTCTGCTGTGTGCCAGAGTCTGCAGTCCTTACATGTTTATGATCCAGTGTGTGTATATGGGGGTGCTTGTGGTCAGTTGTGTCCAACTTTTTGTGACCCTATGGCCTGTAGCCCACCAGGCTCCTCCATCCATGGGGTTCTCCAGGCAAGAATACTGGAGTGGGTTGCCATGTCCTCCTCCAGGGGATCTTCCCGACCCAGAGATCAAACCCACATCTCCTTCATTGGCAGGCATATTCTTTACCACTGAGCCACTTGAGAAGCCCTGTGTTTGGCAGAGGGAGACATTAACAATAATTACCGCTAGAAAATGGTGGAATAAGTGCTAGACCTGGGGTGTCTAGGTCTCTGAAGTCCAGAGGAAGGGCCTAGCACAGCTTGGGGGTTTGGAGAAGATGACCCAGAGGAGGGGGCAGACCTGTCACCTACTGGAGACCTGAGAGGTGAGTAGGCAGTAGCCAGGCATTGACGGGGGCTTCCCAGGTGGCGCTAGTGGTAAAGAATCTGCTGCCAGAGCAGGAGATTCAGGAGACTCAGGTGACTCAGGTTCGATCCCTGGGTTGGGAAGATTCCCCTGGAATAGGAAATGGCACCGCACTCCAGGATTCTTGCCGGGAAAATTCCATGAACAGAGGAGCCTGGCAGGTTACAGTCAATGGGGCCGACAGGGCTGAGCGCGCGCGCGCACACACACACACATACATGCGATGTTGGGGAAGGGAAAAGCATTTCAAGCAAAGGCAACAGCGTAAACAGCAAGCACAAAGGCTGGGAGGACAGAGAGAGCATTAAAAGTCGAGAAGACAGAGATGAGTTGCACCGTGGCGTGGGAGCCAGAGTGGGGCCAGAGAGGTAAGTTAAAGGCCAGCCTCCAGGGGGGTGCCTGCTGTTTCTCTTTGGCTCCTCCAGCCCCGCCCCCTGTGAAAGGAGGAGGTCAGAGGGCGCAAGCAGAGAGGAAATTCAAGGGTATTTCCCCAATGCACGGGAATCCGAGTCTGCATAGCTCGCCCCTTCCAGGACCAAGCAGGCAGGGCTCTCAGTGGGCACACACGGAGAAAAGGATTATTGATCTTTGAGTGGGCATACTGATTAAACTCCAGGGGCTCGCGAGGCTGGAGTGAGAAGTGGATCCGTCCGTGAAGTATCAGGATTGCCAGTCGCCCCCCACCCCCGCCCCAGTGCCCCCACCCCCAGCTGGCTGGGCGCTTGGCTCCAGCCCTCACCGGGCGGGCAAACCCTCTGAGTTCGAGAACGCACCGGCTGCCTCAGTCCTGTAGACAAGGCCCCAGCCTGACAGATGAAATCTTTATTATGATGATTTTTATTTGGGGGCGTGCGTGCCTGCGTGAGTGCGGTGCACATCTGGGGCCGAGGCGGCAGCAGCTGAAATCCCCGCGAAGGAGGCTCATGAATATTCGGCGTCGGTGCCCGCCGCACTTTGCAGTCATCGATTATTTATACGGGAAAGAACGAAAGCTTCATAAATAATGAAAGCGCCGGCGTCCCAGCTGCATCCTCCGCTTCCCTCCGCCCGGCCCAGGTGAGGAGGAGACGGCTCTGCGGTAGATCGGCATTCCCGTGGGGACGGTGTCTTCGTCCCCAAACTCCCCTCTCACATCAGAATCCAGTCCTTCTAGGCAGGAGGCATGTGTATGCACACGTGTGTTCGCACTTGCACACACGGGGAAGGGGGTCTGCACACACAGGGCTGGGCAGCTTGTCTACACTGCAGACTCTATCAGAGGCTCCAACCGACAGAGACAAAAAGCCTTGCCTTATGTTATGCAGGAGCTGGGAAAACATCAGACACATCTCATTCAGTTCAGTTCCAGTCTCATCTCTGAAGCTGTTCTACCAGTGTCCCAGTGTCTGATTCAGGAGAGGAGACTGTTTTCATGAAGTGCTTCCCCTGTGACCCGTTTAGATACACAGCTGCTCTTTACAGAGATAAATCCTTTACAGAGGTGAATCCTTCCATTCACCTTGGCCTCTAGACTCTGTACAATGCAGGCTGCTTCTATGTGTTTGGGGTGGAGGTGTGGCAAGTACGCAGATGTATCCACACTAAGTGGAAGCCCTGCAACCTCCCAGTGGAAGCAAAGACCTACACCAACTTCTAACCACCCACCAAACCGTTGACAACAGTTTTGACCCCAAACGTCTTCTGTTTTCCAAGTTTCTCATTGCCCTATCACCAACCTTCCAGCCACTGCTATAGCAGCTGTGATTAGTGTAAGCAACTTTGCAAAGATGCTGTGTGAAAGTGAAAGTCGCTCAGTCATGTCCGACTCTTTTCAACCCCATGGACTATACAGTCCTTGGAATTCTCCAGGCCAGAATACTGGAGTGGGTAGCCTTTCCCTTCTCCAGGGCATCTTCCCAACCCAGGGATCAAACCCAGGTCTCCTGCATTGCAGGTGGATTCTTAACTAGCTGAGCCACAAAGGAAGACCACGAGCACTGGACTGGGTAGCCTATCCCTTCTCCAGAGGATCTTCCCAACCCAGGAATCTAACCAGGGTCTCCTGCACTGCAGGCAGATTCTTTACCAACTGAGCTATCAGGGAAACCTGAGGTTAAATAATTTGCCCAAAGTTGCAGAGCTGTGAGGAGGAGAGCCTGGGCCTGTCCAGAAGTCCTCTTTTCTCCATTGCTTTGCAGTTAAGAAATAGTCCGTTGTGTTCTGTGATGACCTAGAGGGGTGGGATTGGGATGGGGTGAGAGGAAGCTCAAGAGGGAGGGGATATATGTATACACATAGGTGATCTACATTGTTGTATAGCAGAAACTAATACAACATTGCAGAGCAATTATTCTCCAATTTATAAATTAAAAAAGAAATGCTTTGGCTGTTGAGTCTGCCCTGGGTGGACACCCACATCTTGAAGGGGTACGGTACATGTTTTCTTTCTGACCACTGAAAGATGAAAGTGTGTGGACTCTACTGATTGGGACATTGAATTCTTCATATTATATAAACGCTGAATAAAAGAGAAGCTAAATATGACAAGCTTCTTTATCCCTGGTTGAACAGAATCACTACAGGGAGCTTTCAAGACATTTTTAAAATGAACTTTTAATATAATTGTAGATTTTGACATAATTGTAGATTCACGGGCAGTTGTAAGAAATAAGATTGAGAGACCCTATGTGTTCTTCATTCTGTTTCTCCCAAGTGTTAACATCTTTCAAAACTATAGTATAATATCATGCCAGGAAATTGACAGTAATATAATCTACCAGTATTACTCAGATTTCATCGGTTTTATACAGACTAGTTGGTGTGTGTGTTTATGTAATTTTATCACATGTGTAGAATCTGTGTGTCTGTATCTTGTCAAGATTTTCCATCAACATGAGAATCCTCCTGTTTATAACCACACCTACCCCAGACTCATCACCTCCACACCCCACCCTCATCTCTAACCCTTGGCAATGACTGATCTGTTCTCCATCTCTACAGTTTTACCATCTTGAGAATGTTATATAAGCAAAATTTTGCAGTATATAATCTCTTGGAATTGACTTTTTTCACTTAGCATATATTTCCTGAAAATTCATCCTAGTTGTTGACTGTATCACTAGTTCATTCCTTTTTCTTGCCAGGCAATATTCCATGGTATGGATGGACCACAGGTTTTTTGTAACCATTCACCCATTGAGGTATATCTGGGTGGTTTATAGTTTGGGGATATTACAAATACAGCTGTTATTGGGGAGCTTTTGAAAAAAAAAAACTCCGCCAAACAGACCCCTCCCTTGGAGGTTTTGACTCAATGATGGTAGGTCTAGGGGGGGGCCTAGGGTTGTATAAAACTGTCTGTTCCACTTCAGATTTTTCTGGGATTACTTTTATGTTCTTTGTATATTAATAGAGTAGGGATGGATTGGGGAGAATGTTCTGGCCTGGATTTTGGAGAATGTGTGTCCCACCACTCTCTCTCTTTGGACTATACCTTTTATCTCATGGTTGTTCAGTTGCGAGGTTATATCCAACTCTTTGCAACCCCATGGACTAACGCCAGGCTTCTCTGTCCTCCACTGTCTCCCGGAGTTGGCTCAAATTCATGGCCATTGAGTCAGTGATACTATCTAACCATTTCATCCTCTGCTGCCCCTTTTCCTTTTGCCTTCAATCTTTCCCAGCATCAGGCTCTTTTCCAGTGAGTCAGCTCTTTGCATCAGGTGGCCAAAGGACTGGAGCTTCAGCTTCAGCATCAGTCCTTCCAATGAATATTTAGGGTTGATATCCTTTAGGATTGACTGTTTGATCTCATTATGGCCTCACTGCAGACTCTGTTTCTCCATCTGCGAATTGGGAACTGTGAGTCACTCCTGTAGCTATTTAAGATAGAAGAAAGCAATTGTGGCTATGAGATTCTTGGGGTTCCTCCAGCAAAGAGACCAGGGATCACCTGAAGGAGGGTGATGAGTTTTTGTCTCTTAGCTGCCTGTGAGTTGGAAAGGATGAGCGCGTCCGGGAGCAGTTGGTCACTGCTACCCGTCCTCCTCTGCAGCCCACGCAGCGGACACTGCTCAGATGTGAGCTTGTCACGCAGAACTCAGGCTCCATCCTCTGTCCCTGTATCTTAGAGAAAAGAACTGATGAGGCCAAACTGTATACCCTCCCACCCCTATTCTTGCCCTCCTCCCCACTGGATGGCCCCTTGCCTTAATTCTCTCACTCCCCTAGGCACTCCCTCAGGAAACGAAGTCAGACCCTCTCTGTTTCCAGACCAAGGCTGGCATTATTTAATGCCAAATCAGTAAAAGTGTCAGCAGCTTGCAGGTGAACTGCTAAGAGGAATGATTCATAACCCCATGCCAGGCACCGAGTATTTCCTCCCCATCTTCACGACCCACCCCTTGAGAGAAAGGAGATAAATTACTGTCATTGCCTTTTATGGTACACATAATCGGGTGGCAACTTGGAGACTCGACTCATCTCAAAGTCATTTACAGTGAATTATTCATTTGGCTGAAGAAGTCTTCAGCTGGAGGGGGAAATAGCCTCTTTTCACTCTGGCTTTGGGATGCCCTGTCCATACTAGCCCTGGAAGATCCAGGTTCCCCTTGGCTACCTCTGGACCTCAGAGTCCTGGAGTGCAGTGAGGAGGGCAGAGAAGGGTGTCTGAGCTGCAGGAACCTGCTTACCTAACCTACTCCCAGAGGATACAGTTGGAGTCCGATGTATCTGTCTCGACTTCCGCTCAGAGGGGACCACAGGCTCTTGCTCACATCCCTGTCATCTTCCTTTCTTCCTTCCCCCTCTCCCTCCCTCCCTCCCTCTTCTCTCCCTTCTTTATTTCCTTCTATAAACATTTATGAAGTCTTTACTAATATGTGCCCTATCAGTCAGGAAGTGGTAGGGTATGTGCAGTCACAAACATCCCCTAATTTTAGTGATCACCAGACATATTTCTCATGCAAGTTACTTGTCGTCACAGGCCATCCCTGGGTTCTCCTGTATGTGATCTTCAATCTAGGAATCACGATGGTGGCTGCTGCTGCTGCTAAGTCACTTCAGCCAGCCCGACTCCGTGCACCCCCATAGATGGCAGCCCACTAGGCTCTTCTGTCCGTGGGTTTCTCCAGGCAAGAATACTGGAGTGCGTTGCCATTTCCTTCTCCACAGGATGGTGGAGTAGCGACTATCTTGAACATTACTGTCACACATGTGCCGGCTAAGTCGCTTCAGTTGTGTCTGACTCTTTGCGACCCTATGGACAGCAGCTTGCCAGGCTCCTCTGTCCATGTCCAGGAGAGAATACTGGAGTGGGTTGCCAAGCTCTGTCTCCTCCTAAAGCTTCAGAAATAACAGATGTCACTTCTGTTTCATGGGCCAAAGCAAGTCACATGGCCACACAGAAACTCAAGTGGGTAGGAAAGTATCACCTTACCACACGCCCTGAAGGAGGGGACAAAGAATATTTGTGACCATCCCTGATGATGGTCTCACAGGTACTGCATCAGGCCTGGAAGATAACAAGGAAAGAGGGGTGGTCTTCGCTCTTCGTGAAATCATGGTCTGGAACAGAGGCCAAGGGGATGAGGCAGATGCACAATCGATGGTGATCCAGGGGGCTCAGTGCCAGGAAAGAGGTCTTCTTGGAATGTGTGGGAGGCAGGGTGATGTGGGATCTGGCTTCCAGGGGTGACCCCTTGGGGCTCTTTGATTGTGGACCAGGGGATTCATTTCTCTGTGCCTCAGTTTCCTCCTACTTCCTTTGGGGGCGATGATGGTGACACAGTAGCACCTGATACACAGGGTGGTTGTGAGAGATGCATGAGGTAATGTCTGTAGAAGCCTTTGCTATGAATTCATTTACACCTTTTTAAATAATAACAATGCTGAGTTGTTTCTCACAGGTACATTCAGTTCCCGAGCATGGCCCCCACCTTCCGTGCCTCTGGATCGAGGTTTTACCTCGTCAGTGTGACTTGCTAGGACTCTCCAAGGAGCTGCCCTCAACTCTCTGGAGATAGCAGTTTCTCCAGAAAATGCTAGTGTGGGCTGGGGCTGGGAGCTGCCCCCTGGCACAAGGGGCTTCAGGCTGGAAAGACCTGCCCCAGGGCCCAGCCACAGCTCCTTCTAAGCTCTAGATCTTGGGACATTCATTCATTTATTTGACACATATGTACAGAGTGTGGCATCTGTAAGCATTGTGCTGGGGTTGAGGAGACAGTAAATAATAAGACCTGTCCTCATGGTGCTGGCACTCCAGCAGGGGGAGAGGTCGTTTTTGGAGTGGATGCTGTTAGTTGACCAAATGCCCCTGGGATCCTGGTGACTGTTCCTGTGTGTGCAGACCTCAGCTTCTGTGGGCTTTGCTTCTGCTGCCTCTGGGACTCTCTGCAGAAGTCTGCCCTTGGGCTCCCTGAGCTGCTGTGTGTACATGTGCAGAGACCCAGCATTTTCCCCAGAGGTGGCCCTTGGCCAAGGACTGATGAGTGTTGGAGAATTTAAGTCGCATTTCTTTGCCTGGAGCTGGGACAACCTTTGAGATGCAATTTCTGTTCCAGAGGTCCCCGAAGAGCTTCTCTGTCTGCTTCCCTGCTCCCTTGACAGTTTCTTCTAGGAGCACTTCCTTGCATCACCAGCACACAGATCTTCATCTCAGGGCTTGCCTCTGGGGGCCTCACTTAAGACACCTACCTGAAACCCTTCCTTTTTGAGAGGGGCCGACTTTCAGTTTTGTTCCAGGTTCTCTCCTCTCTCCATGTGAGTCAGATAAATACTGGTTAGTGTGGCTAGTTGTACTCACTTTTACTCCCTTGCTCTGGAGTGGGTTCACAGGGAGAAGATGACCCAGATGTGGCCAAGAACACTTGATGGGATATCCATCAGGGGCTTTTAGAAATGGATTTCCTACAATGGGGCACAGAAGAGAATCCACTTCCCCTTCTGTTCATATTATGTGTGGTGCTGGAGCCTTTATGGCCACGTGGAGGGAGCTAAAGTGACACTCAGAGGATGGCCCAGCTCACAGGTGAAGGGCACCATGGTCCTGGATGATGCTGGCTGAGAAATGGAGTATCTCCTGCCATGTCAGTAAACAAGGTTGTCACAGATACCAGTGATGTCAGCCTTCCAGGGCATCCAGGAAGGAGAAGAAGACCTGTGGGATCTGGCTGGTGAGTGCTGTGGAACTCAGGATATGAAAAACACAAGATACTGGCCCCAGATAGCTGAGATGCATATGAAAAGAATGATTTCAATGAGCCTAAACTCCTGCATCTTTCCCATACATAGAAAAGTGCTGCATTCCTTAACTTGAGATATCTGGTTTTCTTGGATTCACAAAAATACTTTTGATGGTCAGACTGCTTGCCTTTTGTTGCAAACTTCTATATAAACTGACTCTAAACCCCACCCCCCGCCTCCTCGAAACAGTTCTCTTAAGGTTACTTGAGATGCTGTCTCCCAGGCTTGAAGTCCTGATAAAACGGAACACCCAAATTTTAGGTTGTGACTATGTTTTAAGTCAACATAGTGAAGCTCAGAATTCACCAGTGGAGTCAGCCAACCTCAGAATGTTTCTATGAAATGACAGATCCCCTACTTGTGGAGCTATTTTGCATCAGGTCTGTTGTTAATTGCAACCGAAAACATCTCAATGGCTGTGATTTTAGATGAAGAAAGCTATTGTGTAAGAGGGACCCCTTCCAGGTTTCTGTGTATTCAGTAGGTAGGCCTCATCTGGGTTTTTTTGTTTGGGAGAATGGAGATGCACCAGGTTTGGGATAAATTAAACAATATCTCCTTGAGCAAACTGGGATATAGTGGAGGACAGAGGAGCCTGCTGTGCTGTAGTCCATGGGGCTGCAGAGTCAGAACAACAAAACATCACATGGCATGGTTAAGGACTAGGCTTTATTGGAGAAAGACAAAACTAACAAGGAAGGGTCAAAAAGCAAAAAAAGTGAAGGCAAATTGTCAGATGCTGAGTAGGGAGGACTCCAGGTAGCCTAGAATTGTAACCTCATATAATTCTCCCAACATCCAGCACTTCTCCTGAATCTTTTTTTTTTTTTTTTTTTTCCTTTATGGGCTCTTGTTTCCTTCTTTGCTATGACCACCAGGAAGCTCGGAGTTGGATTTGTGGCACACCCTCGCTCATTGTTAGGACCTTGCAGATGCATGGTTGTGTTCTCCCCTTAGCCAGGCATTATCTTATTTTCCCTTTACCCCATGTCCCTCATCTGTTTGCATTTATTCTGTCAGGCTCTGTACATGTCTGTAAATCCTGTGAGTTGTGCTTTAGAGTGAAGCAGGATGTATCTCAGTCAGCCCATCCCCCACTTGAAGTTGCACTGGAACCTCCCTGAGGATGGGGGCTGCCAAGTGGCTTTTGAGAGCCTCCCCCAGGCATCTGGCAGATTGCAGAGGAGCCCACAAGCCCTCTCTCTCTGCAGCTTCAAGGAAGTTTTCATTGGCCACCTTAACTGATGCTTTCGAACTGTGGTGCTGGAGAAGACTGTTGAGAGTCCCTTGGACTGCAAGGAGATCAAACCAGTCAGTCCTAAAGGAAATCAACCCGGAATATTCATTAGAAGAACTGATACTGAAGCTGAAGCTCCAATACTTTGGTCATCTGACGTGAAGAGCCACCTCATTGGAAAAGACCCTGATGCTGGGAAAGATTAAAGGCAAAAGAAGAAGGGGGCGGCAGAGGATGAAATGGTTAGATAGCATCACTGATTCAGTGGACATGAACTCTAGGAGACAATGAAGGACAGAGGAGCCTGGCATGCTGCAGTCCATGGGGTCACAAAGAGTTGGACACGACTTAGTGACTGAATAACAACTGCCACATCTCAGCTGTCAGTCTCAACAATCCTCAAGTTTATTTTCCTTTTCTAGGCCCAGGGGAGAAGGATGGTTCAACTCAGTCTCTTAAAGGCTAGGCCTGGGCAAGGGAGTGGAAAAGTCCTTTGAAATTTCCAATAAATAAATAAAAATAACTTTGAGGGCTTGTCACCATGGAGACCAAAGGTTTGTTTAGTCGTCATGGCGACCCTGGGGTAGGCTCTCTGCTTGAAATGATCAACATCATTGAAAAAGAGGGCCAAGAGAGGGAGAGATAGGAGCACATGCTACAGAGTGAGAGCTGGGGCCCAGCAAATTTCTAGAGGCAGATCAAGAACAGGGGCAGTGTGAGTGTGTGTGAGTGTGTGTGTGTGTGTGTGCACCAGTAGGGAGAAAGAAAGTGTCTTCTGGAACTTTTTTCCCCAGCAAACTGCCATTCTGATAGTCACATTATTCTAAGAGGCTTCTGATCCCCTTGCCTCCTGTGCCTGTGCCCCTTGGGTTGAGAAGGGAACCAGGCCTCCAGCCTTGGCAGTGCTGCCAAGGAGTCTCCATGACAACATCAGCCCCCACCCGTGGGAGTGGAGCCCTTGGCTGGGACCTCCAGGGAGTTGCCTGGTAACCAGGCTCTGTTGCCCCACTTCCCCACCAACTAAAGCTCCTCAGCCCTTCCCCCCAGTTAGTGCTGAGAAGGTGAGCGGTCAGGGTCACCATGGAGACCTGGCTTGGCTGCCTCTGCCCCTTTCCAGAGCACCTGTCTCGAGATGGCTATTGGGAAGGGTGTCTGGGTGAGATCCTCATCCAGCAAAGGATGAGGAGTCTATTGGGTAAGGAGAGAAATAATTAGGATTCTTCTTCTGACCATAGAAGAAGGTGGACATATGGTGACCATTCGCTTCTCGATTCTTCTGTAAGTGTCACTCATGGCATTTGCCTGAGTAAGAGTCAGGAGTCTGGCTGGGCACCTCCTCGCCCCTTGCCCCCCGGTGCCCCTGTTCCCCATCATGGTCTGGGCTGAGAAGCTGTGACTCATTCGCCAGCTGAGAACACTCAGGTAGTTAGCGAGCATTTATTTCCCAGACGAGGAGACAGTTACATGATTAGTTGTTATTTTATCTCTCTAATGAAAATGCATAAAAAACAAAATGGCCAATTAGCAAGGCCATTCATTCCCCAGGTCTTGGCTGTTTCATTTTGGAGACTGCCATTCTCTAGGCACAAGACTGTGCCTCCGTCAACTGCCTGAGGTCCCTTCTCCCCACCTCCATCCTCTGCCCCTCCCATCCTTGCCTTTTGTTCCTGTTGTGACTCATCTGCATCCAGGTGACCCTCGAGGGTCCCTCTCCTCTTCCACAGCTGACAAAATACCCTTGGTCTCGCTCCTCCTTCCCTAACCATCTCCTTTTCTCTTTTCCAGTAGAATTCTTCATTTTCTTCGCTTCTCCCCCAGCCAGACTTCCTCACCATTCCCACCCTTGGTTAGTTTGAATCCCTCCTCTTCCAAGAAGCCCACCCTGATAGAACTGGGTTAGGCCAGTGAAGAATTTTCACTTGCTTCCTGTTTAACCAAGCTTCTAGGAAGCCTCCTTGTCAATTTATCTTCTGGTTTATCCACCAGAAAAACTGGAAGAATCCACCTATCCCCTCAAATCATCAGAAATGTGAAATTTGGGACTTCCCTGGTGGTCCAGTGGTTAAGAATCCACCTGGATTTGGACACAGGTTCGATCCCTGGTCCAGAAAGATCCCACATGCTGCAGAGCAACTAAACCCATGCGCCACAACTACTGAAGCCCAAGTACCTAGAGCCCATGCTCTGCAATAAGACAAGCCACTGCAATGAGAAGCCTGTGCTAGCTTTCTCAACTAGAGAAAGCTCCTGGGGAGCAAAAAATAAACATTAAAAGAGAAATGTGGAATGTGGACTCCAGTGTTGGTGCCTTGGTTTTGCCTTGACCCTGATCCCTCAGATTCTGAGAGCACCTAGGCCATTGTGAGGACTCAAGTGCTCAAGTGCATGAGTGGAGCCATCAGGCCTCTTCCACAGTGGTTGGGAAGGTTCTCCTACTCCTTGCAGAAAAGTGAGATTGATATGTTCTGTATTTATGGCCTGGTGAATTAAAGGGGGAGAGGTGGAGACCAGAGAAAAGCAGTCAGGGAGGGGTGCTGAAAGGGACCTCAATTGCCCTGACAAGTTTGGTGAGTAGGATTCAATGCAGCATTTTGACTGGTCCCACACAAACACAGGTATGCTTCATCCTCGGAAGGTGAGCGAGTGTCCCCAACCCCTAGCAAAAGAAAATACAGCTTGTGCTTAATCTGCATCATTGCAGAAGACTAGGGCGATGGGTGACAAAGTCAAAGAGACACTATGGGAGAGGGGAGTGACTCAAAAAGGGATTTGTGGATAGGGGTCCCCATGGGCATAAGCTGCAGAACTCAGAAACCCCAAATCCCCGGGAAGCTGGCAGGTACAATGAACCCAGCCCGACCCTTACATGTGCAACCTGCAAGGTGGGTACTACCATCCCCATCTTATGGATGAATAAACCAAGGGTCAGAGAAGTAGCAATATATCCACAAGGAGGCTGTAAGCCAAAGAGGTTAAGAGTATGGATTCCGGAGTCACTCACACTGCTCAGCTTGGTACTTCCTGACTGTGGAACATCATGTGAACACACACCCTCAACCTTGGTCTTCTTGTCATAAATGGGCTTATGATTACTTAGCTCATACCCTTGCTGTAAGACTTAAATGAGAAAAATGCATGTCTAAAGGACTTAGTATAGCTCTTTGCACAAAATTCAAAAATGGTGGCTACTATCACAGAGTGTCTCCTGAGCAGATCTTTCTGTCCATCCATCCATCCATCCATCCATCCATCCATCTATCAGTGAGTCCATCAGACTTTGCTTGCCAGACATCTAGTACATGAATGATTAAGGAACAGTTGCTACAACACGGGGCTTTGCACACCAGTGAGGGAAACAGGCACACAGACACACAATCAAATAAGGTAGAACTGTGAGAGAGGTTAGAACAGAGCTCCTGACAAGGGATATGGCCAAGGAGGGACCCGACAATTTTACCTACAGAGGAGGGTCCGGGGCTAGACGGCCGACCCCAAAAGTGAGGGTTGGGGTTACCAAAGGGGAAGCAGGGGAGAGATAAATTAGAAGCTTGGGATTAACATATACACACTACTATTTTAAAATGGGCTTCCCCAGTGGCTCAGCGGGTAAAGAATCTGCTTGTAATGCAGGAGCCATAGGAAATCTGGGTTAGATCCCCTGGAAGAGGAAATGGTAATCCACTCCAGTATTCTGTATTTTTCAGTATTGCCTGAAAAAATCCCAAGTGCAGAGGAACCCGGTGGGCTACAGACTCTGGGGTCGCAAAGAGTCAGACACGACTGAGTGACTAAATACACACACACACGCATACATACACACATATAAAATAGGTAACTATTCCTGTGCTATTGTATAGCACAGGAAACTATACTCAATATTTTATAATAACCTATAAGGGAAAAGAATCTGAAAAAGAGTATATCGATATATATATAAAGCTGAATTACTGTGCTGGACGCCTGAAACTAACACCACTGCAAATCAACTATACTTCAATAAAAAAATAAATAAAACAAATATACTTTGATAAAAAAAAAAAAAAGGTGAGGTTTGGGAGGCTCCTCTGAGCTGGGAAGCCTTCCCTTCTGGGAAGTGTGGGACCAAACCTGCCTCACCTTCTTGGCCTCTCTACTCCGCCTGTTCCTTCGGAGAACAAAGGTTATTATGCGAGCAGCTAATTTCCGACCCCACGGTTACAGTGCAGTGTGGCCTCACGTGCCAGGAGCAGGTGCGCTGCAAGTACCAGATGCCCCCAGTATCTTCTCAGGTCTAGATTGATGAGGAGACACAGGGGTCCCCCAAAGACTGCCCTCTTCTCTCCACCTCCTACTTGATGTCCTGGCTTCTGAAATGTTTTGAAGGCTTTGGTCCACTGCCACGAGCAGGCTCAATTACCTACGAGTCCAGGGAGTGAAGTTTATGAACCCTAAACCAGAACACATGGTTGAGGGCATGATTTGGCAGTAGGACAAGAAGTTCAGATGAAAATCGCAAACACACACATGGAGGGTTGCACTCGTGTGGTGTGGCCAAAGGGACTGGATGGCATGGGCCCCAGCAACAACAACCCCCCGCCCCACACTCCCCACTCCCAACTTAGCTCACGATGCCTGGAATTTCACCATCAGAGACTCATTCCTTTGTGGTTTATTCACACATTCAAGCCCCCTTGCGTACACGAATGCTTTCAACAAACCCCCATTGAGCAACTCTGAAGTACCAAGTTCTGGAGGGTCAGAAATGAATGAAACCTAGTCCCTGCTCAGCATCGTAAAGCTTGCTCTTAGCTGGAGAAAGAAGACATAAAAACAGGCAAACAAAATGCAGCCAAGCCTGAATGAGGCCTGTACTGGAACATTGTGAGGAACCATCAAGCATTGTTGAAGGCCAGCCTTGTGGAGGGCAGGGAAAGCTTCCTGAAAGAGGTGATTTCACAGGTGGACATTGAAGCTTTAATAGGAGCCCACTTAGCAAAGGGGTTGGGGTGGTGGGTGGTGTTTCAGTCAAAGGTGGGGCCTGGGTAAAGGTACAGTGAGATGTCCCTGTCATGTGGTTTTCTCAGCTGCCACTTGGGGTGTGAGTAGGATGGAAACTCTCCTGAGAGCGCTTGGGAGTGGAGGGGAGAGGCTGCTGGTGGCGGATCCGGAGGCCTGAGCCCTGTGTCACATAAAGCTGTGCGTGCATGCTGCGTCACTCAGTCATGTCTAATTCTTCCCACTCAGTGGGTGGTAGCCTTCCAGCTTCCTCTGTCCATGGGACTTTACAGGCTCAAATCCTGGAGTGGGTTGCCATTCCCTTCTCTAAGGGATCTTGGTAACTTCTCTGGGCTTCAGCAAGGAGGGAACATGGCCGGAAAGAGGGAAGAAAAGGAAATGCCACCACCAGGTACCCACTTTGATTTGATCCTTTATCCTTGTTATGACAAAATGTGGCTATTCTGTCGCTGTCGCTTATTTGGGGGTATTTATCCTCAGCTCCCCTAAGTTGACTGGTTGAACAGTGTCTGGGCCTTCTGTTCCTCCTATTTTTAATTTATCTTTAAAAAAATTATATTCATTTATTTGGTTGCTTCAGGTCGTAGTTGCAGCATGTGGGAGCTTCGTTGCATTTTGTGGGATCTTTTGTTGTGGTGCACAGGCTCCAGATTGCACACAGGCTCAGTAATTGCAGCACATGGGTTTAGTTGCCCCCAGCATGTGGGATCTTAGTTCCCCAGCCAGGAATTGAACCTGCATCCCCTGCATTGCAAGGCAGATTCTCAACCACTGGACCACCAGGGAAGTCCTTCTGTTTTTATTAAAATAGCTTATTTAGGCTCTGCACATAGTAAGTGCCTAATAAATGGGACTTGGGTTTTCAGAAAATGTACCTTTGGCATTCACACTTCCCCAAAATATCCTCAGGACACCCCAAGAGATAGGTGTTCTTGTGGGAACTGGGGGCTCTGGGAGCATGGGAGCTTGACTAAGTCCACAAACCTCTCTGGCCAAAGTTTCCTCATCTATGAGACAGGTTGAGGTTCTTTGAAGCAGGATACTCTTTGGGAGCTCCTCTCCATCCTGGCATAGTGTCAGCTCATCTACATGCCCTGTCCTGTTTTTCCTCCTTGGCCACCAGTGCTATCCTGGGAAATTGTTACTTCATGGCAACCACTGGATCAGTAATAGATTCTTTTAATAAGTCCATCAAGCTACAGGAAGGCTATTCTGTCTGCGCTTGTGTGTCCAGCCACTGCCCTCAGTCTCTGTGTATCTTATAGGTATTCTAGAAAAAATTCGCATCCATCAGCCCACTGTGACCACTTAGTACATCTAGGGGAAGGAGTTCAGGCTTTCACTATCTGGTGGGTATAGGAGGAGGGAATAGAGGAGAGGAATAGGAGCAAGAGGATTGCAAAAGTAATCATGTGTATTAGTTAGCACAGTGCAGGTTATGCTGTGTAACAAATCAACCCCCAAACCTTGGGTTTAGCACAACAAAGGTTTATTTCTCACATTATATGTCCAGTGTGGTTTAGAGGGGATGGCAAAATGCTCTGCCCAGTACAGTCACTCAAGGACCCAGACTGATGGAGGTGCCACCATCTTGGGGTGCAATATTTGGAAGTGAGATCGCCATGGTTGCCATCACAGGGGTTGAGAGAAGTGAAGATCACATACTGAC
The DNA here is from genome assembly GCF_963930625.1 of Muntiacus reevesi. NCBI lineage: Eukaryota > Metazoa > Chordata > Mammalia > Artiodactyla > Cervidae > Muntiacus > Muntiacus reevesi. The sequence continues at coordinate 88,530,526 of NC_089253.1, read as the reverse complement.
TCTTAAATGTTTCAGCCTGGAAGAGAATCATGTGACTTTCTCTTATGGCCTTTTGGCCAGAACATGTCACATGGCCCTTTCTGACCACACGGAGTGTGGTAAATTGGAGGAGAAGGTGGGTATTTGGTGGGTTCTACAAACCCCTCTGCCAAAGTGACTGAGTGAGTAGAGAGGGAGGAATAGAACATCTGAGTGAAGAAGTGAATGAAGTGAGGAGTGAAGGAATGAAAGAGCAAGTGGAGGGTGTGAGTGAGCACTGGTTTCACAGCCTGGGAGCCCTCTCAGGCCAGGCCAGAGCCCCAGGGTCCTGGGAGCCACACAGAGCCATCCTTCCCCTGGGGGCTGTGCTGGCTACAGTCTACCTGCCACTTCTGGGATTACATTTCAGAAACTCATTTTGAGAGAGACAAGCTGGGCCCAGGGGAGCTGTATCTCTGTGTCCTTGTCCTTGGAAGGTGGGGAAAGGAGAGGGGGAGGAGGAGAAGGAGGGGCTGTGGGACGGACGGGCCAGACTCTGAAAAGCAATTAGTCGACAATGGGAAATTACTTTCTCTCTGTGTGTTTGGCTTTGGTGACTGAGCTGCTATCATTCCCTGGGGCTTCAGCAGGGCTGTGGTGAGGACCAGGTGGTATGGCCTTGGATAGGGAATCCCTCTGGGGTGCAGGCTTAGGACTCAGTGGACTGAGGGCTGTTCTCTGGCCTCTCCCTGGAAGCTCCTTGACATGGCCTTGGCTGTCCTGTGTCCTGTGCCATAGGATCTTTCTGCAGGTTGCTAAGTTGACGTGTCAAGAGCAAACGATGATGGCCCATTTCATCCCTGCATTCTCATGGTATTGATGAGTACCTGTTTATCTTAGTTGGAATTGGCCCCTGCAGGAAGCAGAGGCTGAAACAAGGTCTTGAGTGCAGGTATATATTTTTTTTAATTTAAAAAGTTTTGATCGAGGCAAGTAGCTTGCAGGGTCTGAGTTCCCTTACTAGAGATCAAATACAGGCCCATGGAAGCTCAGAGTCCTAACCAATGGACTACCAGGGAATTCCTGGGTGAAGGCAGTTTAATTTTGGGAAGCAGGAGTGAGTGGGAAGGAGAGTCATGGAGGGAGGGAAATCCACACAAGATGCGTGTGGAGGTTGCTGCTATGGGTAATAGATGCTTATTCCACAGGACTTCAGAAGAAGGCAGAACATTTCCCAGAATGCCCGTCTGAGGGTCAGGGGGGTCCCAACATTCATCCATTGGCTCCCTCCCCATTAGCTGAGGGTTGCCCTGGGGGTGTCTACTCCCCTTACTTCTGGGCAGTATTTTCCTGAAAAGGTCTTTGATCTGCAGTGCATCAAGACAGGAAGATGCCAGCTGAGGCATCTGAGTCCTCACAGAACCATCGTTTGCAGCTGTAGCTACCACCAGAGTTAGGCTCTGGGGATGCAGCGCTGAGTACCGACGCTATAGAGGCTGCCATGCCCTGCTTACCGAGTGATGCTGGAGGAGTGCAACCTTAGAGGACTGGGGTCTAGAGCCCCCTGTACTGATGCAGTCTCACAGACACCTTTCTCCACTCCCCACTCTCCTCCCCTAGGCTGTGAGTTCCTGAGAAAAGGGACCCTGACTGTACATTTCTTGGCTCCCGGTGTCCTGCCCAGAACACACCATAGGGCTCAGGAAATATATGTTGTGGAGAAAACCAAATCAGGAGTCAGGATGTGTGCAGGACCTAGAATGGTTTCCTGCCTGGTCACCTACATGGGCAAGTCCAGGGATGCCCAGAAACATCCCTGGGGATGTAACCCCTGGATCCCTTCACCAGCTCTGGGATAATGAACTCTGAAAGGACTAATACTCAGTTGAACTTAACCCACAGGGAAGATGCAACCTAGGCACAGGTGCCACTGGAAGGGTAGAGGGTTTGTCTGTGATTTTTGTTTCTGTCCTGCTTCTCCCCTTATTGTGACAATGCCCTCTCCTTTGGGAGACTTGGTCCCTCCTCACTCCTTCCTCACTCCATGTGCTTCTGAAGGGGCTGCCAATCACATTACCTTGTGACCACATGATCCAGCCACAGTGATTGGCTCAGGAATGGGCGCATGACTCAAGCTGGGCCAATCAGAATCCTTCCCTGAGACTATTCACATGGATACTTGGAGAAAGAGAAGCCTTTCCTTCCAGCCCAGACTTTGGACTGGAGGGTGAGGTCCAGTGGCCATGTCTTCCCGGGTGAGGTGGCTGCCCAGACAGAAGGTAAAGGGGAACAAGCTCCTGGGGGAACAGACTTCCGGCTCTCTGGTGGTTTGTCACTTCTGGATGAACCCAGGCAGGGCCCTGAACTCCTGTCTGGAGACTGTTGGGGCAGCCTCCTCTGGCCTTTTCAACATGCCATAGTGATTGGCTGCCTGTTCTAATTTAGGCAGCCTAGCCATCATAAACAAAGCCCGACTGCTTTGCAGGTACAAAGGTTAGATTTGCATGAAGAGGTCTGTGTAAATCCCACTGCTTTTCCATTACCATTCCTCGCCTCTGACGTCACAAGTTGGGGACTGGTTGAAACACAGGGTGTTCAGCTGCCTGGTCTCTTCTCTTCCATTGGGCCCGAGCCTGACCTCCACCCTGCTCTCCCGACTTCATGGCAAGACCCTCCTCTGGCCTTAGAACAACTCCCTCTTCTAGACCAGCACTGTCCAGTGGCAACATAATATGAGCCATGTGGGCAATTTCAAATTTCCTAGCAGCCATATTAAAAAAATATAAAAAGAAACAGATTAAATTATTTTAAAATTATTTTATTTAATCCAGTGTATCTAAATTATTATTATTTCAACATATAATTGGTGTACAAATTATTAATGAGATATTTTATATTCTAGGCTACCCAGGTGGTGCTAATGGTAAAGAACCCACCTGCCAATGCAAGAGACATAAGAGACACAGGTTCAATCCCTGGGTCAGAAAGATCCCCTGGAGGAGGGCATGGCAACCCATTCTGGTATTCTTGCCTGGAGAATCCCATGGACAGAAGAGCCTGGCAGGCTATAGTCCATAGAGTCACAGAGAGTCAGACATGACTGAAGTGACTTAGCATGCATGCATGAACATTTTATATTCTGTTTTCATACTAAGTCTTCACTCTCACAGGACATGCCCATTTGGACCAGCCACATTTCAAGGACTCAGTAGCCACACATAGCTGGTGATCATTGGGCTGGACAGTGCAGCTCTTGATCCCCACCTTGTGCATGGAAGCAGCTAGCTGCCTGCAAAAGTTTGGGTGATTTTGGTGTTTTCATTTCAGCTCAGTTTCTGATTTGCACTAAAATGCTGTTATGTGTTCCCTACTTTGGAGCTGTGATGGGATCTTGGCAGGTAGCCCATAGATCCAGAAGGCAAGGTCTCAAGGTCAGAAATTCCTCACCCTTCTGCTAGGCAGAAGGAAGTCATGGGGGTTACTGTTTGCTTTTTAATTTTTGGGGGTAATTTTAGACTTACAGAAAAGTTATAAAGATGATATGGAGAGTTCCCATACACACTTCACCCTGTTTCCTCTAATGATAATTTTACCTAATTATAGTACATTTATTAAAGTTAACAAATTAAGCTTGGTACAATCTGTTATGGAGAAGGAAATGGCAACCCACTCCAGTATTCTTGCCTGGAGAATCCCACGGACGGAGGAGCCTGGTGGGCTACAGTCCATGGGGTCGCAAAGAGTTGGACACGACTGAGCGACTTCACTTTAACTTTCACAATCTGTTAACTAATCTTTGGACTTTGTTCGGATTTCATCTGTCTTTCCATTGATGTCTTCTTTCTGGTCCAAGAAAATACTTGATTTTTTAATAAATAAATTAATCTATCTATCCATCTACCCATTTATCAGTCATCTAACTACCTATAGATACATTGAGGTAAAATTGATATATGGTGAATTACATGTATATAAAATATTCAGTTCAGTTCAGTTCAGTTGCTCAGTCATGTCTGACTCTTTGCAACCCCATGGACTGCAGCACGCCAGGCTTCCCTGTCCATCACCAACCCCCGGAGTTTATTCAAACTCATGTTAATTGAGTTGGTGATGCCATCCAGCCATCTCATCCTCTGTTGTCCCCTTGGACAAGTCTAACATTTGTATATATCTGTGAAACCATCTCATGGTAGATATGAACCATAAAATAACAAAGAGCCAAACTTATTCAGAGTTTACTAAATGCCAAACATTATTTTAAACACTTTACATGAATAAACATGTTTAACTCTTGTAACAGTTTGTGGTAGATCAGATTACTGCTGCCATATCTTTATTCCTTGATATAGAATTATGCCCCTACACCCTTTGCTGTGTGATGTGACAGGGGCTCCCTCTAGAATAAGGGGAGTATATTTCCCACCTATTATTGACTGAACTGTGTCCATCCAAATCCTTATGTTGAGGCACTAACCTCCAATGTGACTGTCCTTGGAGGTAAAGCCTTTCAGGGGGTAATTAAAGTTAAATGAAGTCATAAGGGTGGGGGCCTAATCCAACAGGACTGGTGTCTTTATAAAAAGAGGAAGAGATATCAGGGGAATGCACATAGAGGAAAGGCCATGTGAGGACACAGGGAGAAGGTGGCTGTCTGCAAGCCAGGAAGAGAAGTCTCACCAGAAACCAACCCTGCTAGCCCCTTGATCTTGGATTTCCAGCCTCCAGAATGTGAGAAAATAAATTTCTGTCATTAAGCCATCCAGCTTGTGCTGTTTTGTTATGGCAGCCCAAGCAGACTAATACATCTCTCTGTTGATAGTGAGCTTGGCCAATGTGACTTGGCTGTGTGACTGACCTTAGCCAGTGATATGTCAGCAGTATGCCTCTTTAGTATGGCTTTAAGTGTGTTTGGAGGACTTGGCTTGCCTGCCTATGCTCCTGTGATTCGTTATGAGAGAGGTAAACCTGGAAAACTGCTGGTCCATGGAGAATGAGAAAAAACACAGAGCCAATCTGAACTCAACCCATGACCTGCAGCTTCAGCCAAGACTTGCTGATCATGACTAAACACAGCAGAACTTCAGCTGACTCAAAAAACCCATGAGTAACAAAATGAATGTAGAGATTGTAAGCCATTGAGATTTGGGGATTGTTTGTTATGCAGCCAAAACTGACTAATAAGCAGTTAATTGAGATAATATTGTTATCTCACATTTTATCAGTGAAGGAAGTGAGACACAGAGAGGTTAAGTACTTGTCCAAGGTCACATATCTAGTTTGTGGCCAATCTAATATATAAACTCAAGAAGCCTGGCTCCAGTGTATATGCTTGCAACCACCACACACACTAGTCCTTATAAAATCAGAGTTCTCCACCATTCTTTGATTGGATGATTTAATTAATTCATTCTTTGACTTGTTAATTCTTCAAACACAGAAATTAGGTTTCCCCATTATTTTTTCTTATGATGTTCCTATCTTCTCCTTAGCAGTTATCAGTAACTTTTATTTATATGTGTCTTTTTCTATGGTGGTTTTTTATCTCTCTTGTTAGACATTCAGCTCTGTGAGGGCAGGGAATGTATCTTTTTTGTTCCCACAGTATACTGATCAATAACAGTCAGTAACTTCCTGTTAAATATAAGTGAGTTAATTGTTAAATGCCAGCACTGGTTATGTTTTGGGACCGTAGAAATAAGGCATTTTACCCTCTCTCAGACACCAAGATTATGATACAAGTAGCTAAAGGGTGAGCAAGATATAGAGAGCAGAGGGACACAAAGATGAATCATTTATTCTGCTGTCAAGGAGTTGCTTTAGGGGTTTCACAGAGGAGATAAATAGTTGGGACTTGAAGGAAGAGTGGAGAAAATCTCTGATTTACTCTGATTTAGAAGGCAATCCCTAGCAGAGAGAACACTCAAGGAAAGGCATGGAGGTTTAAATGCATGGTGGGTGCTGGGCTTTGTGGGTCATCCAGGTTGGTTCAAACATAATGTGTGCGGGGGAACTGTCTGGAGGTCAGCTGGAGGAGGGTGTAATGGTCTGATCCCCGAACGCCAAGCTAAGGAGCCTGGACTCCACCTACAGGTCATGGGGAGGAGTCAATTGCCCAATCCTGGAAGTGAGCTGACACTACAGGCACTTTTCTAAGATTGTGTAAAGAGTATTTATGCATCAGAAGAGGGCAGAGGCTCTGCAGATTAATAAGGGGAAACCTCACTAAAATGGAGTCAAGAGGCCAGAATGGGAGCTCTCAGGCTTGTACCAATCAACGTCAGTATATATCCCAATAGAAAGATGTACCTTGCATCTCTGGCAGGAATGAAACCAGAAGGAGAAAGAAAGATTTTCTCCTTGCCTGGAACCAGTTCAGCCAATGAGAGGTTGTCACAATTTAGCTAATGAAAAGACTGCTGCTGCTGTTGCCAAGTCGCTTCAGTCGTGTCCGACTCTGTGCGACCCCGTAGACGGCAGCCCACCAGGCTCCCCCGTCCCTGGGATTCCCCAGGCAAGAACACTGGAGTGGGTTGCCATTTCCTTCTCCAGTATACTTCAAACTCCCAGTTTCTTCAAAAGGACTTTTTTCTTATAACAGCCCCACCCAACTTTTCCCTCCTCTATAAGAGTTCCTTCTCCTTTACTTAACAGGTCTTGCAAGTGATTCACTGTAGTTGCATGTCTTGAGCTGCAATTCTTTGCTGCTCCCAAATAAACCCACTCTGCTGGTAAAATAGCTGGCAGTTTCGTTGTTTTAGGTTGATATTACACAGAGGTTCCATTAAGATGTAGAGAAGATCGCCCCCCACCCCCCACCCCAGCTGGACAACTCTGAGGCTGGTGAGCAAACATCCTGGTACCCACGGAGCCCACTGAGTTCACTGCTTTCTCGCTGATCCTGGAGTTTTAGGGTAAGTTTTCCTCCTGAATCTGAGCTCCACTCTTTTTGCATTTTGAAACTTTCCAGGCTTTATTTGGGGTCTATTAAAGGCTTTGTCCTTTTTTGTTTCGTCTGTGAGCACTCAGTTGGAATTTTGGCCTCAGACTTTTCCTGCTGGAACTCTGCAGGTATTTGACTTGTGCACTTTTTAGGAATGATTCTTTTGCTCTCGAGAAAAGCCTCTGAAAAATGAGACCCAGTTATCCAAATGCTTTGGGGGCACCTTCCTTTCAGAAACGCTGGGCGATTTTATGTTTAAAATCCACAGTCCTTCCTCATGTGCATTTCTAAATAAATGGACTGACTAATCAAAAGTAATTTAAAAAATTGATGGCCATTATGGGGGAACTTTTGAATTCCCCAAACTTACCTTTCTCAAAATTATATTAAACAGTCATGGCTCTGAAATCATCAAAACGGAATTGGACACTTATTTTGATTGGTATTTTGAAGCTTCCAAACTTTATCAGGAGTCTAATATGATCTCTTTGAAAAACACAATAATTAAATTAAGAGGGAAACAAATGATTAAAGAAAAACAAAATGGCATCCAGAGCCTCGTGTTTGTCTCTCCTCTTCTTTGTTTTAGGCTCCAGCCCTAGTGCCATCTTACTCCTCTGGGCTGATCAGAACCTGACCCTTCAAAGGTAAATCTTCAGATCATCCAAATAAAGCCCAGGTTACCTATATTCCCTGGATGAATTGTGAGCCATAGTCAAGGAGTTTCTTAAAGTAACCAAGGAACCTCATGGGTTTGCTGAAGATTTTCACATAGTTGTTCAAACCAGCCAGTCTGGTTTCTCAGATTTATATCAAATAGTTTATGTGCTTGTTGGTGAGAGTCAAGCAAACACTGGATGGAACTAGCCCCATGGGAACAGCCTGGAGGGGATTTAGAAGTGCAAATCCCTAACTTTTGGCAAGAGGCAAGAACACTCGATGAAAACCTCCACCAAGCAATTACAGTAGCCTTTCCTAAGCCTGTTGATCAGAACGAAATTCAGCCTTGCACACCAAAATCTGATGACCCTTTTCTAATCAACTTCAGGTTATTTTTAAAGAAAACTCTGATCTTCCTTCAGATGTTGAGTCCACTAGGGTAACTGTTACCTCCATGTTTATTAACAAACAGAACTGGGATCTTTTGTTAAAAGGACCTGGATGGAATGGGGAACTATGTCCATTCTAGATTTAGTTAATTTGGCAAGTCAGCTCACTTGCACCAAAAAGTCACCAAAAAGAAAGACCACTAAAATTCTTAATCTTCATCTCCGGCAAATGAAGTTCCCTAAACAACGTAAAAAACCTTCTAGTTTCCACTATTGCAAAGAGCCAGGGCATTGGAAAAAAAGACTGCTACAAATTCAAGCATTTTAGCCCTTTCATCAGCCTTTCCAATGTCCTCCTAAGGCCCAATGAGGGGGCTCCAAGGAACTATGAGGCTCTTCACAGTTATCTCTCTTAATCAGCTTGAAGAAACATCTCTCCAAATTAGGGAGGAACTTCTGTCTTTACTAAGAACAGAACCATACTCTTGGTGCTCAACGCCACTGCAGAGAACTAAGACAGTTCAGATATGGGATCTCTAATAACCCTCAACAGGCTCCTGTCTCTCAGCCTTCTCCCTTTTGTTTGGGCCCTTTGAGAGATACACACCCTTTCTCCTTAGCTCCTTTGCCTCCATTCATTATTAGGTTAAGGCTTCTTGGAAGAGTGTTATGCAAGAATTTCTTTCTCCCCAAAGGGGGAAATCTAAATTTGACAGTACCCATCAAAATACCCAACCAGGTAAATTCACTGATCTTTTGACATCTTTTTTCTATTTCCAACAGTCCTGGAGCTGATTCTTGAAACACTGATTATTTGTCCCTATTGAATCAGTTATCACACTCCTCAGTTCACAAAAATTTCCAACTGGTATTAGTGAAATCCACAGTGCACCTTCCATCAAGTTTCAAATAGATTGCTCCAAACCTCTCCCAAGAATTAATCGATTTCCTATCAACCCACTCCAGTATTCTTGCCTGGGAAGTCTCATGGACAGAGGAATCTGGCAGGCTATAGTCAATGGGGCCATAAAGAGTTGTACATGACTTAGTGACTAAACAACAACAACAGTAAGTAATGAAGTTCCTTTAATGTATAAAGCCCATGAAAGAGGATCTCAAGGCTCATGGCTTCATTATCCCTTGCACTAACTGTGGTGTTGGAGAAAACTCTTGAGAGTCCCTTGGACTGCAAGGAGATCCAACCAGTCCATCCTAAAGGAGATCAATCCTGGGTATTCATTGGAAGGACTGATGTTGAAGCTGAAACTCTAATACTTTGGCTACGTGATGTGAAGAGCTGACTCATTTGAAAAGACGCTGATGCTGGGAAAGATTGAGGGCAGGAGAAGAAGGGGATGGCAGAGGATGAGATGGTTGAATGGCATCACTGACTCCATGGACATGGGTTTGGGTAGACTCTGGCAGTTGGTGATAGATAGGGAGGCCTGGTGTGCTGCAGTTCATAGGGTCACAAAGAGTTGGACACAACTGAGTGACTGAACTGAACTGAGTCCCTCTATTACCCCTGTTTTACCTGTGAGAAAACCCAAGGGATGACCTCTGAGCAGTAAAAGCACTCTTATCCTTTGACAGGGCTTCCCAGGTGATGCTAATGGTAAGGAATCTGCCTGCCAATGCAGGCAACTAAGAGATGCAGGTTCGATCTCTGGTTCGGGAAGATCCCCTGAAGGAGAGAATGGCAAACCACTCCAGTATTCTTGCCTGGAAAATCTCATGGACAGAGGAGCTGGTGGGCTATAATCCACAGAGTTGTCAAGAGTTGGACACGACTAAAGTGACTTAACCTGCATCCTCTGACACGCTGTTGTTCCTAATGCCCACGTGCTACTGACATCTGTTCCCACTGGAAGCTAAAGTTTTCACTGTAGTTAATCTATGCAGTGTATTTTCCAGTATTCTACTTGATAAGGTTGGCCAATATCTTTTTGCCTTCACCTGGGACAGACAACCATACACCTGTACAGTGATGCCCCAGGGTTTCACAGAAAGTCCTTACTTTTTGCAAATCTTGAAAGCTGATTAGGCTGATGTAAAGTTTTCTACAGGTTCTACTTTCTTACAATATATAGATGATTTGCTCCTGTGCTCTGCTTCTCTCTCACAGGAAGACAGCATCTACCTGCTAAGAATTTGGCCTTAAAGGGACCTAAAATCTCCAAAGAAAATTTCAGTTTGCTTAAATTCAGGTTTGGTATATAGGGTACTTGATCTCAGAACAGGGACTGCGTTTGGATCCAGATAGGCTTTCTAGCATCCTGAACTTCCCCAAATCAAAAACTAAGCACCAGGCTTCCCTCGTGGCTCAGTGGTAAAGAATCTGCCTGCCACTGCAGGAGACACAGGTTCGATCCTTGGTCTGGGAAGATCCCACAAGCCGTGGAGCAACTAAGTCCATGTGTCACAACTATTGAGCCTGTGCTCTAGAGCCCAGGAGCCGCAATTACTGATCTCACATGCTGCAACTACTGAAGCACTCACTCCAGAGATTGTACTCCCCAACAAGAAAAGCCGCTACAATGAGAAGCCCGCACACCACCACAAGTGAGTAGTCCCCACTTGCAAAACTCGAGAGAAGCCCATGCAGCAACAAAGACCCAGCACAGTCAAAAATGAAAGAAAAATGAATGAATAAATAAATAAAAAGTTTAGTTTAAAAATTAAGAAAGCAAAACAAAGACTAAATATCAATTATGAAGTTGTCTCAGGCTATCTGGCTACTGTTGAAATTGGATTCCAAATTTCACTCATATAGGTCACCCTATATGCTTATTAAAACCCAGCAAACTCAACCCCATTAATTGAGGAGAGCAAGATGACACAGACTTTGAAGACTTAAAGAAAAACTTAATGAGACCACCTGCCCTTGGACATCCTAATTACCAGCTTCCCTTTTGCCTCTTTGTATATGAGAAAAAAGGGAATGTCCTCAGAGCACTCACCCCAAAACATGCAGACCATCATCGACCTGTAGGGTATTGTAGCCAACAGCTGAACCCTATGGCACAGGGCTCTCTCCTGCCTCAGAGCCTTTCCTGCCACTGCCCTCTGGTTAAGGCCACTGAAGAGATATTATCTTGGGATTATCATGGGATTCCATTCAGCCACCTTTGTACTCCATGTCGTGGAAGCCCTCTTGAATTCTCATTCACCCAACACTTTTCAGTCAGTTGCCTCACCTCATATGAAATCCTTTTGCTGACTGCTCCTCACATAAGCCTTTCACATTCACTAACTTCAGCCCTGCTCCTCTTCTCCCCTCCTTCACTAAAAAACCCCTCAGCACTGCCTGACACTGACAAAAACACAGCATCCATGAACCAACACTGGTGGGAAAATATTAATAAGACCATAAAAAGTATCTGCCCTCTTGTCCCATCTGTCCAAAATAAAAGCCAGAGAAACCTGTTTGCACTCCTCCCAGACATCTTGAATTGCTTAATGAGCCATTTGAGGTTTGGCAGATGGAATTCATATAGCTGTCTCCATCTCATGGATATAAATATGTTTTAGTCATGGTCTGTATATTTTCTTACTGGACTGAAGCCTTCCCTTGCAGACAGGCCATTGCTTCTTCTGTGGCTACAGTTTTAGAAGAGGCAATCTTTTAGAAAAGATTATCCCTACCATGGGAAACCGTCTTGAACTTTATACTGAACGTGGAACTCATTTTACTGGTCAGGTGCGTCAACAAGTCTGTGCTCTTTGGCTGGTTTTATAAATTTTTTACTGTGCTTACTATCTTTGATTCTCAGGTTTAGCCAAATGTGCTAATCTCACTGTTAAGACCCAGCTGGCAAAATTTGTAAAGATTCTCCAAATACCCTGGCCCAAAATATTGCCGTCAGTCCTTCTCAATCCCAAACCCATCCCCTTTAAAACGCTCAACTTTTAGTCACAGATCACCCAATGCTCCTGGCCCCTGCCTCTTTTGATATGCAGCTGATAAAAGAAGATAAAACTCAATATTGTAAAGGCTTAATTGCTTTAATTGAAAATAGTCATGCATTAAAAGAGCAATCTTTTCACAGTGCGCTCTCAGGAGAGGAGAACTTTAAACATCACACTTTTCAACCTGGAGATTTCATCTATTGGAAAAGACACCTTCAGAAGGACTCTCTGTAAACTCACTGAAATGGCCCCTATCAGGCGCAGAGAACCTACCCAACAAACTGCAGGGAATAGACTCCTGGATGCACATGAAACATCTAAAAAAAGCACCAGACCCTGAGACTGGGCTATATACCATCTGGTGACTTGAAGGTAAGGATTTCCCAGAATTGAAGCAGACATCTGATGAGATAGCTTTCCCAAGATGTCTGGACAAGGCCTGCAAGAAGGTTTAGAATTCACAGAAATCTCTCTTTCATGTAGGCTATAAACAAACTCTGGATTTCCATCCAAATTCATGGTCTCTGAATTTACAAATATTGACAAAACATTTGGTTCTAAACAGTTTCTTCTGAGATAACAAACTGTTTAATTACTTCCTGTTTATTCCTGCAGTGTGTCTTCATAAAGACTTGTTTAATTCCTTCAGTTTGAAGTGTGCCCTTGCTGTAGTCACTTTTTTTAAGATACAGACTTTAGATGGGAAATGCGTGAGATATCTCTCTTCCATCCCTTCTTGTTACTCAAATGTGACCACCATAGGTTTCTAGTCTGCATTTTTTCCTTCTGATGTGGGACATGGAGCCCAGGAAAGGTCCTTCCTGGCACTGAGGGACAAAAGGCCACTGAATGCTGGTAAAAAACAAAACAAAGCAAAAAGCAAGACAAAAAATCCTGGCTCTTCACTATTGATGCTTTTGGAGAAATATCTTGATCAAAAGGGGGAAATATGAAAATTAATAGGGGAAACCTCACTAAAATGCAATCAGAAGGCCAGAAAAAGGAGCTATCATGGTCAATACATTCATTTGAATACACCATTCAAGGTCAATACGGATCCCAACAGAAGAGACGTAATTTGCGTCTCCAGCAGAAAGTGACTCTAGTAGTACTAGCAGGAGAAGAAAATATTTCCCCTTGCCTGTCGAAAACTCAGCCAAGGAGAGACAGTCACAGTTCAGCCAATGAAAAGACACTATACTTCAAACTCCCAATTTCCTCCAATGGACTTTTTGTTTATAACAGTCCCTACCCATTTCCCTTTCTCCTCTATAAAAAATTTCCTCTCCATTGTCTAACAATTTGCACATGGTTCACCATAGTTGCATGCCCTAAATTGCAATTCTTTACTGCTCCCAAATAAACTATTTTTGCTGGTAAAATTACTGGCTATTTTATTGTTTTTGGTTAACAAGGGAAAGATTCTGTCTAGCTCTGAGATTTGCTGATTGGATTGACAATGGTGCCCACAGCAGCGGTAGATAGGGGTGGAGAAACAACTGAGGCGCTGAAGCAGAGGTTATGTGAGCTGGGGTAGGAGGAGGTAATAATGAGAGAAATGCGGTGAATAGGGCAGGTATTTAAAAGAATGATGGCATGAACCTACTGAAAGAGCAGAAGGGAACTTGAGCTCCAAGTTTAAAGATTTTGAGCATGACCTTCTTTGAGCTGAGCCTGGGAGTAGCTGATGATGCAAGGTGAAATGTGACTGCTGAGGTCTGGACACAAGGGTCTGGGAATCGATAGCCAGTGACTGACAGTTCTTATGCACTTCACTCTGGGAAGCAGGTGACTTGTGATCTAATTAATGGTAGAGTAGTAATTGTATTCAGGTCATCTAACTATGTTGTTTAAAAATTTTTTTTATTATGGTAAAACATGTAAAATAAAAATTAGCGTTTTAATTATTCTTAAGTGGATACTTTAGTAGCATTAAGTACATTCACATCGTTGTGCAACCATCATCACTATTCATTTCCAGAACTTCTTCATGACCCCCCACAGAAGCTCTGTGCCCATTAAACAATAACTGCCCATTCCTTCCCTCCAAGACACTTGAGAACCTCTATTCTACTTTGTCTCTATGGATTTCAAATAGAGACATTTGTCTTTAAATATTTCAAATAAGTGGAGTCACACTGTATTTGTCCTTTTGTGTCTAGGTATTTGGCCTATTTCACTTACCTTAATGTTTTCAAGGTTTATTCATGTTGTAGCATCTGTCAGAACTTCTTTTTTCATGACTGAATAATATTCTATCATATGGTGATACCACATTTTGTTTACCTATTTATCTGTTGATAGAAACTTCATTGTCCTCCACCTCCCCCCACCTTGGCTATTGTGAATAATGTAGCTGTGAATATCCAAGTATCTCTTGAGTCCCTATTTTCTTCTTTTGGGTCTATACCTAGGAAGAGGATTGTTGGGTAACTTATGTTTTGTCATCATTTTGCTGTGTGCTTCTGCTTAAGTCACTTCTACCATTTTGAATTATTTATTTCATATCTTTAAAATGTAGTGTTTTTAAAAAAAATTTTTTACAAGGCTTAAAAAGCTAGAAAGGACTTCCCTGGTGGTCCAGTGGTTAAGAATCCACCTGCCAATGCAGGCGACTTGGTTTTGAGACCTGGTCCAGGAAGATTCCTGGACCAACCAAGGAACAAGCCCTGACAGCTGCAGGGCAACCAAGCCCCAACACCACAACTACTGAGCTTGTGCATCACAGCTAAAGAGTATCCCTCATTCACTGCATCTAGAGAAAAGTCTGTGGGCAGCAACAAAGACCTAGTGCAGCCAGGAAAAAAAAAAATCCGGGGGATAGCTTACCCTTGAAAGATAAAAAAGGAGAGTGTGTGTGGAGGGCTCAGCTTTGGTGGGAAGCTTCCAGTTTCGAGGAGGATTGGTGACAAAAGAGGGGCTTGTGAACGAAACAGACAAGGAGTGTTGGTGGAGGAAGAATGTCTTCCCTGGGATCAGGAGGAAGGCTAGGAACAAGGTGGTGAGAGAGAAATAAAAGCCTGACCCAAAGGAGTGCTCACAACGAGGCTGTTAATTTGATTTGATGAGCTGAGGTTGGGCTAAGCATAAAATCTGGGGTGAAAGTCAGAGGTCTCATCCTCCGGGAAGCAGGAATTGTGAGCAGGAATGGAGGTCACTGGCTGCCTGTGAGGGCAGGCAGGGGGCTGGAGAGGAGGCTGGAACAGCTGTTGAGTATACCAGGGTCAAGCTGCAGATTTAAAAGGACTGCTAAACCAGCCTTTCACCATTGAACTCATGGAACAGAAATAATATTTCCAAAGGGAAATCGACATTTGTGATGGAGGTGCATATTTATTTATTCATACCCTACCTGGCGCTCTATAAAATTTAAAGAGGACCAATTAGATATTAGATAATGAACACCATACTTTTTGGATTTGGGAAAAGATTGTAAATATATATAATTGTGATAAGCCTCTTTCTTTCATGTTTAATAGTAACTATAATTTATTGAGCTACAACTGACCCAGGGTTATCTTAATTAATTCTCACACCAACCAGAAAAGTCTTGGTGACCTTTTTAAGGTATTCTTGGCCAATCAACACCTCTGTGAAGGTGTGTAGGTGGGGGTGTGTGTCAGTGTGTGTGTAAGAATATTTGTGGTGTAGTGTGTAGTGTCTCAGTGTGTGTAAAGATGGGTGTGTTTGTGGAGGGACTGTGTATGAACGTGTGTGCTGTGTGTTGTGTGTGTATGGATGTGTGGGGTGTGGGTGTGTATTGATAGGTGTGACAGGGTGTGCATGGGTATGGGGGAGGTATGTGTGTGTGTATGTGTATGCGTGTGTTTCTGTATGTGCCTGGCACCCGCACCCCACCTGCCTTCCCACCACCAAGCCTGGGTGCTCCAGGCAGCAGCGTGGCTGCCACGAGATGCACTAACAGCGGCCCTGGAGCACCTCCCCATCCCGTGCTCCCTGCCTCCTCCCCCACCCCAGTCCTTCCCAGATGGGGAACCCCTAAGCTCCCTCACTGGGTCCTGTGTACGAGGGTGCTCCCAGGGCCGCGTGAGATAGCTTTCCTGTTCAGCTCCCAGGGCTTTGCTGCCCTCACTCAAGAAGGCTTTTCATCCTGGCTTAGGACAGTTATTGGGGTCACAGTGACCTGCTCATTTCAGCACCTACTCAGATGTGCTCCATTTTATGCCCAGACAGAAGCCTGAACTTAACCGCCCAGGATGAGGGGCACAAGGCCCCCTCTGTTACGAGTTGGGGAGACCTACTTCATCGGTGGCTAGCTACAAGGTTTATAAGACTCGTCCCCTGGGCCCATGACAGGGCTGATATTTAAAAGAATTCACAAGCAATTTGGCCTGGTACCAACCATACAGAATGGATTCCATGCTTGATGGATAGCCAACCTTTCCTGGTCCCCCGCCCCCTGCTTGCAAGGCCCATAAATAATCATCTGCAGAAAGACAGGCGGGAGCAGGCCTAAGTCCCAGGAAACCCGACACTAGGGCAGCTTGACCGTCCCCGGTCTCTGCTTCTCTTACTAATAATAAGAACTATTTATTGAGTGCGTGACTCCACTGCACCAAGCACTTTGCACATGCGATTGCATATATTCCCCACATGACTGTCTGAGGTAGTACTATTTTCATTCCCATTTTACAGATGGGAACGTTGAACCCAGAGGAGTTAGGTTCCTTGCCCAAGATCACACAGTCAGTAAGAGCCAGAGCACAGGTTTAACCTGAGCTGGTCTGAGCTCTCTCAAGTCTCTCAATGCCCCCGCTTCCCTGCTGGGGAAGCCAGCTGCAGGTGGTGGGAGTGGGGTGAAGACTGCCTTGGAGGGTCGCTGCTGCAGTCCTCCAGGCTTCTTGCAATAGAATTCCCTGTAATTTGATTATAAATCATATCTCCAACCCAGCTGGCTCCGAAGGTCGCCGGTAATCAAACTGTCAGCAGGCCATCTTCAGCGGCTGCCGTAATCAGGGCACTGAGCCAGGAGAGCCCGTGGAAATCAAGCTTCCTGCCCGCCCTGTTGTGGGGGGTGAGAGAGCAGAGATGGGAACTGGTCCACAGGGCTTGGGGCTGGAGGCTGAGTGACAGCTGTGTTTCTGGCTTCTGGAGAATGAGGGAAGGGGTGAAACTCCAGCTTTGTCTCGGAGCTCTGGGTGGTTCCAGCTGTCAGCAAAAATGGCCGAGTTGAACCTTCTGATCCAGGAAAGGCAGCAGGTTGCAGAGTTCTGATGACATCGCTTGGGCTGGAGTTTGGGGTCTTCCCTGGGGACACGGAGCCTTGGGGAGGAGGCAGAGGAGTTACATTTTCTAAACCACCAGCTAAGTGACACACACACACACACACACACACACACACACACACACACCATCCTGTGTGATCCATCAATGAGTCCCATGTGCTGGGTAGTCTCATATGCTCTCCATTTCCTGGTGTCTCAGGTTGGCAAAGGGCATATAGCTTGCAAGTATCCAGGTTGCTATTTAGATGGATAACTAGGTTTTATCTATACTTCGTGGGTGCTCTATTGCTCTATTCTGTCTGACTCTTTTGATCCCATGGACTGTAACCCACCAGGCTCCTCCATCCATGGGATTTTCCAGGCAAGAATACTGGAGTGGATTGCCATTTCCTTCTCCAGGTGTTCTTCCTGACTCAGGGATTGAACCTAGGTCTCCCACATTGCAAGCAGACTTTACCGTCTGAGCCACCAAGGAAGTTATAATAGTATTTTTCAATTTCAAAATTTTGAAATGAGGCTGGGAAATATTGGTGATATAAAAAGTAAACAAGTGTCTTGTGTGCAGGACTGTAATAGCCTTTAACCCACTGTATCATGTCTCTTCATGGGAGGAGGGATAGGAAGCAACCTGGGACTCCAGAGGCTCCAGAAGGGAGAGGAGTGGTAGCTTGTCTCCAATCCTTCATGGGCAATTTGATGGCCCACCAAGGGAGCTTGCTCTCTGAGTCCCTGTCCCCCATCTTAATGCAGCCTACAGTGGGGTGGGTAGGGTGAGGAACCCCTGGGAACAAGGCAGGCTGATATCAGTGAGTGCCCACCCTTCCTGGGCTGCTGGAGGGCTCACAGCTCACCAGGGGAAGGTGGATTGTGCTGCCCCATCCCCTGGCCCCGATTCTCCCTTCTCCTGGAGCAGCAGCAGCTTCCACCTTGCAGGTCCCTCTGAACACCAGTGAACCTGGATTCCAGCTTCCTCTGAGGCAGCTGCTCCTTAGTGATATCCTGGGGCAGGGCTGGATCAACTGGGACCCTTAGAAACCTCCCAGTTCACTCTCCATCACTACCACCCATGTGAGCTCCTGGACTTCATCTGTGGTCCGTCCTGGGCCCCCAGCCCACAAAGGAATGAAACAGATAGGCTATGTCTGTAGACTCTCTGCACTGTTCTCTATTGAGAGTGGGGATCCAGCGTCCTCACTGTGGCTCAAACTGTCCTAAAAGCTTTCTCCTTTGCTCCTGGCACACAGCTGGACTACATTTCCCAGCTCGCCATGTGTCAGGGCCCTGGACCCCATGACCAAGTTCTGGCCAGTGGAATGTGGGCAGAAGTGGTGAGCACCACACCCAGACCTGGCCTATGAACCTCCCAGACAATCCCTTTCTCTCTCTCTCTCTTCTCTTCTGCTGATGAGATGCAGAAAATTCAACAGAGAAGGCCAAGGTTTTAGGAGATGGTGGGGAACAAGCTGGAAGGAGCTGTTTAAAGTGAGATTTTTCTGGGTAGAGATTCCAACTCCGCATTTAAAGCTGTG
Source organism: Muntiacus reevesi (assembly GCF_963930625.1). Lineage (NCBI taxonomy): Eukaryota > Metazoa > Chordata > Mammalia > Artiodactyla > Cervidae > Muntiacus > Muntiacus reevesi. The sequence goes on along the minus strand of NC_089253.1, from coordinate 88,511,895 downwards.
TAATCTTGGGTAAGGCACTGTACCTCTCTGAGCTCAGTTTCCACTTCTATACGATAATGCCTTTCCTTGTATGCTTGAAGGAGATTCTTTGATTTGAGACAACTCTGAAGACAAATCTGAGACAACTCTGAAGACAAATCTGAAGACAACTCTGAGACAAATCTGGGCCTCAGAGCTCCCTGCAATGTTATCTGGGGTCTCTGCTGTCACTGTATCACAGTCCAACTTCTCTCTCTGCCCGATTCTGTTCTTCTCCTTTACTGAAATCCTTACCCCTGAATTCTGATTGAAGACGGTGTTGAAAGAAGTTATCAGAAGCAGGGTTTCAAATAGGATTTTTGAGCTGTATTATTCAACTTAATTAGCAGTTGCTAAACTGTCACTGGTAGGGAACTGGAATGGAGAATCCGTGGAAGGGAATGCATTAGTGGATACAATACCTCAGGCACTTGAGAGGGCTGGAGGAAGTAATCATTATAAGGGCTAGGGAGTCAGATCACTATTGCTGGGGATGGGGCAGCTACAAATGTAAGAGAGAAAGACTATGAGAGGCTGAGGGTGATTAATCACCAATTTAAGCGAAGCATGAAATCCAGAGAGCCTGCTTGGCAGCATACATCAAGAGACTCTCATCTCCTGCAGCTTGAGGACAGCAGAAGCTGAGGATCAGGCCTATTTCATTATAAGTGGAGCTACAGAGGGCTGAATCCTCAACTCTGGCAAGTCAGCTATTCCAAGGTCAGAATCCTGATTAGAAAGAGTGGGTCACTGATAGATGGTAGAGGGATGGGGACATCTGGGTTGATGCACTGAAAATCTTGAATCTCTAGATCCTCCTAAACCCTCTGGTCCCTGCAGAGCTTGCCCAATCCTCTTTGTCAAAGGCAGGCACTCCCTGCTTGCTTGAGATCAAGCAGGGGCCTGTGGCTTGCAAGGCAATAAGTATTTCCACCTTCTGGTCTGGCCACCTAACCTTAGTAACTAACAGGAGTCGTTTCAATATAATCCAATTATCCTAACAGGAGAAAGGGACTAGAGGCCAAAGAGTCTGCAGGATCTAGTGGACAGGTACTGGCAGAAATCAGAAGAGCTTCCATGGGTTAGATCAGATCAGGAGGGTTCTTGGGTGAGAGGCAATGGGACATGAAGATGGATGGGGAGACAGCATCCACATGGGAGCATTCTCCCAGGACGTAGGAGCCAATAACCTGGCAGGGACCCCAGGAGACGCTGCTAACCTGATGCTAGGAAGCTTGGAAAAAGTAAGGGCTCACACAAAGTCAACTGGAAATGCCAAAACTTCTGTGGTAGGTAGTGAGGGAACCTAGCAAAAGGCTCAGGGAAGTGGGCAAGTTGGCACTGACATGGATCTCCTGCATGAAGCCAGAAAACCCACCTGCTCACTGTGCTCCAGGGAACAATCCATGGACAGTCCATGGACACAAATGTTATGCAGTGAACTGATGAGAGGGCTGATGGCAGGATGGTGTCCTTTAGAAGCCGAGACTGACAGTGGGAGATGCTGTGACAGGACTGGGATCCCTGATAGCAAGCAGGATGATGAGATCCTGAAATCATAGAGGTCTGCTGGTGGAACTTAAACTTTGAAAATGAGGTGGGCAAAAATGACTGCAGTGAGCATCAAAGTCAGAGTGGCAGGCAGGGAGCCTGGCCTGAAGAGAGCTAGAAAGATAGTTAATAACAGAAAATGGTTCCCCAAGGGCAAGATAGGTGGGCAGCCAACAAGAGGGTTATGTAATTTACTCTGTCAAAAGAATTCAACGGTGGAAGACCAGATAGAAGCTGGAACAGTCCCCCATCCTGGTCAAGGGAAAAACAAAACAAACAAACCCCAGTATCATACCTCAGGGGGAGAGTAGTGTTGCCTTTAAAGACCTAAGATGCCTGGGTGGTGATCATCTTCTTAACTTTATTCAATTCAATAGTTTGGCCCTGCAAAAAAAGAAAAAAAAGAATTCTGAAAAATGGAGAGTGGATTTCCATAAGTGCAACCAAGCAGTAGCCTTGATTGCAGCTGCTGTGCTGTATGAATCTCTGCTAGCGCAGATCAACACAGTCTCTGCTACATGGTACGCAGCCTTTGATCTGGTAAATGCGTTCTCTCCCCATTTCTATCAGGAAGGGTGGTCAGAAGCAGTTTGCATTCATGCGGGATGGATAACAGTGTACATGGACAGTTCTGTCTTACACATATGCTAACTTTGCCCCCCTCTGCTATAATATAGTGCTAAAACAGTGGGTCTCAATGGAAACACTGGGCAATGTCTGGAGATGCTTCAGGTTGTCAGAATTGGAGGAGAGGTCGGGGTTAGGGACACTATGAGCATCTAGTGGATTGATATCAAGGATACTGCTAAACATTTTATAGTGCATAGGACAGCCCCCCAAAGCCCGCTGGTCCAAAATGTGAATAGTGCCGAGGCTGAGGAAGCTTGGACTAAAGGGATCTGGCCCACCCCATCCTTCCACGCTGTGCTTAGTCACTGTCGTGTCCAACTCTCTGCGACCCCATGGACTGTAGCCTGACAGGCTCTTCTGTCCTTGGGAATTCTTCAAGTAAGAACACTGGAGTGGGTGGCCATGCCTTCCTCCAGGGATCTTCCCAACCCACGGATCAAACCCAGGTCTCCCGCATTGCAGGTGGATTCTTTACCATCTGAACCACCAGGGAAGCCCAAGAGTACTGGAGTACTATCGTCCATCTCTTCTGCAAGGGATCTTCCTGATCCAGGAATCGAACCAGGGTCTCCTACATTCCAGGTGGATTCTTTACCAGCTGAGCTACCAGGGAATCCCATCTTTCTGTAGAATACCAAACTGTTCATAATGTCAATGACATTATGTCAGTGGGCCCAGAAGAACAAGCAGTGGCACATACTTACGAGGTTTTGAAAAGATAGACACACTTCAGAAGGCAGGGAGTTTATATCTGTGAACTTTTCAGGGGTACAGTGGCTTGGGGCATGCCAGGACACACCCCCTCCAAAGGAATGGACGAATGACTGTATCCTGCACCTCCCACACATCAGAAGGAAACACAACATCCCATCGGCCTTTTTAGCTTCTTTAAGCAGCATATACCATACTCGGTAAATTTTGCCAACCCATTGGATCAGGTGACATGGAGAGCTGCCAGCTCTGGAAGGGCTTAAAGCAGGAGAGAGTCTGCAGCAGCTCCTGACTGACGTACAAGCCGGTCTGCTTCTTGGGTCATGTGACCCAGCAGACACAGATAACAGACATCTCCGTGGTGGGGAGAGACACTAGGAGGAGTTTATGGCACATCCCCATAGGAGATTAACAACACAGATCCCTAGAGTTCTGGAACAAGGCCATGCCATCTGCAGTGAAAAATGATACACTGTTCAAAAAATAGCTTCAGTGTGCTTCTGGGCCCTGGGAGAGTTGAAGCATCTGATCAACCTGAGAGAGACAGCTTAGATGACACCCTGTGAGCTTGGAGAGTCACCCTCCAGCACACGACACACATCCCAAATGAATGACTGATGTCTGGTGCTGTGTCTCCAATAAGTAAAGTATATGAGTCTGGAGTCTATGGGGTCAAGGCGGATGTGGCTTCACTTACTACACTATCAGGAAACTTAAGTGTCCTGTCCCTGAAGCATTAAGCTCTGTGGGTCTAAAGTCTGTGCTGGTTCCCTGATGGGGAACACATTCACCTGAGTTCCGAGTAAGAGGTCGGAGTAAGACTTTAGCCTCCATCAGCCAGTTGGACATTTCAGATTCCTTGTACCAAAAGGCCAGCCGTCAAGGAAAAGAGCCACCAAGTTGACAGGAGTAATTGACCCCGATCAACTGGTGGACGGTGAGATTGTGCAAAGAGAGCAGTTGTTGTTCAGTCATTAAGTCATGTCCGACTCTTCTCAACCCCATGGACTGCAGCATGCCAGGCTCCTCTGTCCTTTACTATCTTCTGGAGTTTGCTTAAACTCATGTCCATTGAGGTGGTGATGCTGTCCAGCCATTTCGTTCTCTGTTGCCCCCTTCTCCTTTTGCCTTCATTCTTTCTCAGCATCAGTGTCTTTTCCAATGGGTTGTCTCTTCTCATCAGGTGGCCATAGTATTGGAGTTTCAGCATTAGCATCAGTCTTTCCAATGAATATTCAGGGTTGATTTCCTCTAGGATTGACTGGTTTGACCTCCTTGCAGTCCAAGGGACTTTCAAGAGTATTCTCCAGCACACAATTCAGAAGCATTATTTCTTCAGTGCTCAGCCTTCTTTATGGTCCAACTCTAACATCCATACATGACTACTGAAGAAACCATAGCTCTGACTATGTGAACCTTTGTGGGCAAAGTGATGTCTCCACTTTTTAATATGCTATCTAGGTTTGTCACAGCTTTTCTTCTAAAGAGCAAGTGTCTTTTAATTTCATGGCTGCAGTCACCATCCACAGTGATTTTTGAGACCAAGAAAATAAAATCTGCCACTGTTTCCATTTATCCCCCATCTATTTGCCATGAAGTAGTGAGACCAGATGCCATGATCTTAGTTTTCTGAATATTGTGTTTTAAGCAAGCTTTTTCACTCTCCTCTTTCACCTTCTTCAAGAGGTTCTTTAGTTCCTCTTCACTTTCTGCCCTTAGGGTGACATCATCTACATATCTGAGGTTGTTGATATTTCTCCCAGCAATCTTGATTCCAGCTTGTGATTCAACCAACTCAGCATTTCACATGATGTCAATTCTGGTACCCAAGTGATCCATTAGGTTGTCTCTTGGTACTCCCTTGTCCATTTTTGACAGTAAGTGGACAAATGCAACAACCATGAACTAAGAATGGCATGAATACATGCCAAAATGGCTCAAAATGGCTGTGATGAGCCAGAGTTGAGCCTGGCTCATCTCATGAGGTAAAATTCTCCAGACAAGGAAGAAAATGGATCAGTTGGAGCTCAGGTGTAGCTTCAGTGCCAGAGAAGCTGTAGTTCAACCCATTATCTTCTTTTACGTCTTGAGAGGGAGTCCTAGAAGAACTGTTAGTAGATGGGTGGGCTTAACACATGGAGCAAGTAGGTACCAGGAGAACTAGGAGCGGACTGCAGTGGATACTGTAGTGAGCCACACAGACCACCCATTGAAGACCAAGGCACTCATCTCCCAGCTTCTGGTAATGCTGGTTGCTGATGGTCCCTTCCCCAGAATTGCCCTTGGTCAAAGGGAGTTGTTTCACCCAAATTATAACCCCTCTCCAAGGGCAGCCAAATTCCATGACGGGTTAATTCAGAGGTGCAAACTTTTGAGCCCCTTGCTTTGGTTTGGGACAGTTTCTAAAGGTGAGGCCAGCTCCAAATCTCCCTGTGGGCTCAGCTGAGGCCTCTGTTGCAGCTGCATCATACTTCAGGGTCTCCCTCTGTTTTCAACCTCCTCTCAAAGTCTGTTAGGGAGGGTCCTCTCCAACAGTGTTTCTGCCTGCACATCTTTGCCTCAGAGCTTGCTTCCTAGGGAAACTGACCTAAAGACACTGTGATGATGAGCCTGGGGTTGTTTTTGTCCCTGGCTCATTGGTTTAGCTTCAGAGAAATCACACGGGGCTGAGCTAAGTCATATCTCTTCTCCCCTTCCATACCAGGCCCCAAGAGGTCAACAGGCAGCTGTAGGGTTTCCCAGTGACTTCATTCCCTCTGTGGATTCAGAAGTGATCACAGAAATCTATGGGATGAGGAGGAGGCATAAGAGCCAAAGATGAAAAATGCAGCAAAATGGGCAGGTGAGAAATTTAGCATTGACTAGGTAGTAGCACATAGACTTATACCCCAAATATGAGCACCTCATACAGGCTCACAAAACAGGTACTCAGAGAAGCTTGTTTTGTTTGTAAAAAAAAATTACCCAGCACTAGTCATGTACGGATGTGACAGTTGGACTATAAGAAAAGCTGAGCTTATGAATCATGGTGCTGGAAAAGACTCTTGAGAGTCCCTTGGACAACAAGGAGATCAAACCAGTCAATCCTAAAGGAAATCAATCCTGAATATTCATTGGAAGGACTGATGCTGAAGCTGAAGCTCCAATACTTTGGCCACTTGATGCAAAGAGCTAACTCATTTGAAAAGACCCTGATGCTGGGAAAGATTGAGGCCAGGAGGATAAGGGGACGACAGAGGATGAGATGGTTGGATGGCATCACTGACTCAATGGACATGAATTTGAGCAAGCTCTGGGAGATGGTGAGGGACAGAAAGCCTGGCGTGCTGTAGTCTATGGGGTCACAAAGAGTTGGACACAACTGAGTGACTAAATAACAACTTACAGAAGCTGCTGTTTGTACATTTAATATACACTTGAATAATAAAATGATAGTTGTGGGTTCATGGATGGTGTGGTTTCTAGGCACTATGCTCTTGATAAACACTCACAGGAACCCCCATAAGAATGGAACTATTATCATCGCTAAGGGGAAATTGAGGCTCAGAGAGGTATAATGGGTCACGATCACAAGCTAAGCAGCAAAATCAGGTGTCATGCTCGAGTCTGCTGCCACCAACAGAAGGGAAAGTAGTAATGAAGGAGCCCTGCTGTTTGGGGACCTCACCCAGGAGGGCATGTCCTTCCTCTGTATTCCTGTCACTGATGCATTTATCTCACACCATCTTCTGGGCAAGCACTGACCCTGCCCAAAGTCTAGTTGTGGGCCTGGTGAAAGGACATGATGTAGACCTCCAGGTGAGGTCCTTGTCCCACTGCCTCCCTCTGCCTCCCCACTCCTGCCCTGTCTCTGGGTCTACCTGCCCCTCATCCTCAGTGTTCACACTTGCTGAGATCTGTCTGTTGGACTCAGGATGTGGCTTCTGGAACTGGCCTCAGGAAATCCCCTGTCTCCCACATCACTGGTCTTGTCTTGGTGCCAGGAGCTTGCAGAAATCCTGATCTGATAATGAATTCAAAATGGGTGCCCATGTCACCCCAGCCCCCCAGAGATTGGAGTCAAAACCTTTTTCACTGTGTGCCTTTGGCAGATAATCCAACCTCTTTGAGCTCAGTATTCTTACCTGCAAAACAGGTGCTATAATATCTTCTTCTGAAGATAATTGTGTTAAATTAGAGGACTTGTGAAAAAGTGTTCAACAAACGTTGGTTCTCAGAACTTCCCTAGTAGTCCAGTGGTTAAGAATCTACTTTCTGCTAGAGGGGATGCTAGTTCAGTCCCTGACTGGGGAACTAGGATCCCACTAGGATGCTGTGGGGCAACTCAACCTGTGTGCTACAACTGGAGAAAGACTGTGTGCCACAACAAAGACCCAGCACAGTCAAAATAAAAATAAACAAATAAAAAATATTCAAAAAAACACTTCTCTCCCATTTCAGTCTTCTGTTTGTATTCTTGGTTCCTGGGTTCTTCTGTGCATTCATTCCTCAGCTGTCCCCAGTTGGAAAGGATCTTCATTTACATTTCAGAAGAAATACCAGACTCCTGGTCTAGACTAGATCTAACATCTTCCCAGTCTCCCGGGAGATCAGTCCTGGTCTTTCTCTATGCAGCCTTCTCCCCCATGATGTCTGCTAAGCTGGCCTCACCCCAGCCCATCTCCTCTCCCTCACCTCCTCCCTCTGCTCTGTCCATCCATCCCAGGCCTTAGAACCTCTGCCGTTGTTTGCCTATTGCCCGCAACTTGGTTGCCTCCTGGCTTCTGGTGCACAATTCATTGCCATTATTTTTGATTAAGTTTCTGGCCTGTTTTCAAATCTATTTCCTTGGGGTCTCCTGACTTGCTTGGAGACAGGAGGGAGCAGAGGTATCTGAATCTCTGGGGATGGTTGGACTGTCAGGAATGATGGGGGGAGAGGCGAGGGAGAGCAACAATTTCCACTCTGGGGGTGGAACCCAATAGCTTCCTGATGCCCAGTATTCACATCCTAGAGTGGGGGCACTGAACTGACATCAATGGGGACCCTCTTTCTCCAACTTCTGCCCACCCTCAACTATCCCAGTCCTGTTAGTTCCTTTCCCAGCTTCACCTGCTGGTCCTACCCAAGTCCTAGTATCTAGAAACACTTCTTGCAGCAGAAGGCTTGCCAGCTCAGCCCATGTTCCCTCTCACCCCATCCTGAGATCATTGGAGGGGATGGGTAGCCAACTGCCAGTCCCCCTCCTGACTTCCCAAACATGTGTCTGCCTTGATCTCTCTTCCATGCGACCTTCTCTCCAGCTATCATCTGCAAGGGCAGGACTTTCTTGTTCTGCAGGGGGGATGGTCTTTAGTTTGGGCCAGCAGATGGTAACCTAGGCCTGGGAATAAGCATCCTGAGCCCCAAGCCCCACTCTGTTTATCTGAGCAGTTGTGTGACCTTAGGGAACTCATGTAGCTTCTGCTTGTGAAATGCTCTATGACTGTCTTGGAGATTATCTTGAAACTTCCATATTTGGCAGTATCTCAACTTGGTAACCGGTTCATCAACCTTTCTGAATCTTACATTCCTTAGTGCCCCCCTCATAGGACTGTTGGGAAGGTTAGAGATGAGGCATTCAAAGTGCCTGGTCCAGAATCCAGCTCATGTCATAATCTGCACTGAGTGGTAGCTATTATTACTAATATTGGAGTGGGGAGCCTTGACTCTTCCTTTGAGTGTGGAAGACTAAACTTGGCTTCACCAAGAGGAATTCTGGGACCAAAGTTACAGAGGCACCTTTTTTGTTTACCCTGTTTGGGCTGGCCCTGGGAACACAGGCCAGGAGGAAACTTCAACAAAGAGACAGGGAAACCATGTGGCAGAAGAAAGGTACAGGAGAAGAGGGGAAGATATGAGAGGACGTGGGGAGGAAATCGAGCTGGTGGTCAAGCTGCATGGTAGAGAGGTGCAAGTGAGTGTGTATGAGAGCTAAATTGTATTTTTTTGGGGAGAAGAGGGCTTATGGATCCATGTGGCTTATGGATCTTTCTCCAACCTGAGATTGAACCTGGGCCGTGGTGGTGAAAGTGCCCGAGTCCTAACCAGTGGAATGCCAGGGAATTCCCTAGATACCTTTTAAAATTATTTATTTATTTTTGGCTGCACTGGGTCTTTGTTGCTGCTCAGGCTTCTCTGGTTGCAGCGGGCAGGGGCTACTCTTCTCTGTGGCATGCAGGCTTTGCATTGCTATGCCTTCTCTTGTTGTGGAGCACAGGCTCTAGATTGCTGGCTCAGTAGTGTGTGGTACACCGGCTTAGTAGTTCTGCACCATGTGGGATCGTCCCAGATCAAGGATTGAACCCATGTCTCCTGCATTGGCAGGTGGATTCTCTGCCCCTGAGCCACCAGGGAAGCCCCTTAGATAAGTTTTTTAAGAAGAGGATTCCAAACACCAAGTGTCCTTCCTTGTCTACCTTCTCTGCCCCCCAAACCTTCAATGAAGCATTTACTCACCATAAAATGCCCTAGGAGGGTTTCACTTATCCCTGTTGAAATCCAGGAGGGGTACCTAATGCAAAACAAGAAAAGCCATGTGGGATGGCAAGTTCGACTACAAACTGAACTAATTTGGGTGAAGACGGAGCTTCCAAGCCAAGGTGACCACAACAGGACAGAAGAGGACCCTATTCCCCGTCACAGAAAAGCCCAGAAAAATTGGGAAGGATCATTTGACTCCTTCTTAAAGAGTCTTTTCCTCTTGAGTGTTTATTTTTCGATTTTGAAAATTTCCAACCTACAGAAAACATGAAAGAGCAGTCCATCAAACATCTGTATATCCTTCCCATGGATTCACCAACTCTTTAATATTGACGGCTTTTAGTTTCTCTTTTTCCCTCTGATCACTTGAGAGTAAATTACAGCCATCACAACTCTCCATCTCTAAATACATTGGCACATATCTTTGAACAAAGACCTTCTCCTATATAACCGTAACGATATAGTTATCACACCCAAGGACGTTAACACCGACCCAATAATGTTATCTCCTATGCCACTTGTATTCAGATTCCTCAATTGTTCCAAAAATGTCTGTTATAGCTGTTTTTCCTCTCATTTAGGATCCACTGAGGATCGTGCATTGCATTTAATTGTCATAGTCCTTTCATCTCCTTTAATCTAGTCTTTTGGTGTTTCTTGTAGTTGACATTTTGAACAGCCTGTATCAGATGTCTTGTAAAACGCCCCACAATCTGAATACATCTGATTTTTTCCTTCTAATTTGATTCAGTACAAACATTTTTGGTGACCCCTTCATGGATCACAGCCTTGTTGTAGTAAAGGGGGCTTATATAACTCAATGAAGCTATGAGCCATGACTGAAGGGCCACCCTTGGCCGACAAAGGTCCATATAGTCAAAGCTATGGTTTTTCCGGCAGTCATGTATAAATGTGAGAGTTGGACCATAAAGAAGGCTGAGTGCTGAAGAACTGACACTTTCAAATTCTGGTGCTGGAGGAGACTCTTGAGAGACTCTTAGACTGCAAGATCAAACCAGTCAATCCTAAAGGAAATCAACCCTTAATGTTCATTGGAAAGACTGATGCTGAAGCTAAAGCTCCAATACTCTGGCCACCTGATGCCAAGAGCCGACTCATTGGAAAAGACCCTGATGCTGGAAAAGATTGAAGGCAAAAGGAGGAGGGGACAGCAGAGGGTGAGATGGTTAGATAGCATCAGCGACTCAATTAACATGAGTTTGAGCAAACTCTGGGAGCTAGTGAAGGACAGGGAAGCCTGGCATGCTGCAGTCCATGGGTTCTCAGAGAGTCAGACATGTCTTAGCAATTGAACAGCAACAACAAACATTTTCGGTGAGAATAACCATATGGGAAATGTACTTATTACATCACCTGCAAGGTCATTTAACGTCAATTTGTCCTGTTTTCAGTGACCCAACCTTTGATCACTTGGTTAAGGGACTATCAGCCAGATTTCTCCATTGGAAAGGTTTCCTTTTCCCTTAGTGATGAATGAGTAATCTGTGGGGCTATTGGGAGTCTGTATGAATATACTACTGCATCTGCTGATGATCCTAACCTGGATCAGATGCTGGTGTTGCAAAATTCATTTCCCTCTTGAAGGGCCAGAGCTTCTGCTGGCATGTGGTTTATATGCATAGCCATGTGAGCTATGTCCATGCACTGGCCCAGGTGGGTGGTTTCATGAACATGATGGCCGAGAATTGCCCTCGGTGGCCTGTCTCAGTCCCTTCTTATGAGCCTTGCCCTTTGCTGTCCTTGACCCCAGGGACTGGCTTCTTTGACTAGAGTTGTGGTCTACCATCAGCCAGAGAAATTTGGTCTCCTGGAATGGCTTGGATGAATGGCTGCTAGCCTAGTAGGTCAGCCACCTGGTAGCTAGAATGTGTGTCTGTGTGCATGAGCACATGTGTGTGTGTGTGTGTGTGTGTGTGTGTGTGTGTGTGTGTGCATGTATGTGTGTGTGTGTGTGCTGGGTGGGAGGGGTGTCTAGGACTTGGAACCCAGAGATGTCACATCCACCATGTGCCTGAGAGTTGCAGAGTGTTGGGCTCTGGCCTTGGTTTCCATGGCAATGGGCAGCCTTCTTCGGCAGTCTGCTCCTGTCTGGACCAGCTGACGGTCATAGGGCCAAAGGCTTTGGGCTAGAGACAGAGGATGGAAGGGCGGCTCCATCAGACCCTTTGTGAATATCTTAGAGAAGAGAGGCCCCAGAGCCTTCATGGATATCTTGAAATGAGAACTTTGGGCAATAGCTCCTCTCACTGTACTAGAGAATGGACTTTTCCAGTGGCTCCTGGCTCCCTCTCTCCACTTGCTGCAGAATGGACTATTCCATCAGAAAGAGTTAGTCACCTTTCTCATGAATTCAATTCAAGCATTACACGGATTCAGATCCTTGATTTCTTGAACTGCTATAATACATGATCTTGATATTTTATTTACATACACTGTCTATCTTGCTCCACAGGTCAGCCATTTGAGGTGGGTGCTGTTATTATTCCTATTTTATGGATATAGGAATTGAGGTTCAGTGGCCTTGCCAAGGGTCACGTGGCTAGTATTGGGATGAAGCAGAAGTGGAACTGAAGGCAATAGCGTAATGTAGCAACTAAGTATCTCCTCGAGAAGGGATAGGCTACCCACTCCATTCTTGGGCTTCCCTGATGGATCAGAGGGTAAAGAATCTGCCTGCAATGTGGGAGATCCCTGGGTCAGGAAGATCCCCTGGAGGAGGGCGTGGCAATCTACTCCAGTATACTTGCCTAGAGAATCCCATGGACAGAGGAGCCTGGAGGGCTACAGTTCATAGAGTTGAAAGGATTCGGACATGACTGAAGCGTCTTAGCACGCGTGCACGTCCTGGTCTTAGGTCCCAAGTCTATGAATGGTTGTGGGCAGCTCCTTTTTGGAATCTTCCACCCAGCAGGGTGGACTAGCTCATTCAGGCTTCATGGCATAGCTCCCTTTTCTGTCCTGGCTGTTCTTCCCTGAAGCTCAAGGCATTGAGTTGTGACTTGCACATTTCCCAGCTCCAGAGGGCCAATCCTTCCCTCTACCTTTTTGACTCTTGCCTTCTCTAGTGCACATGGGGAAGAGGAATTCAGAGTCATATTTTGGTAATGTAACCTCGAGAATTAGATAAGCACCAGAAGGAAGGCCGTCAGTGTAAGCTGAAAGTGTGTTTTCCACATTGCAACCACTTGGGACTTCACCTCCTCAGCCATCCATCCATCCACCCAACAACCCATTCAGTCACTGAACCAACATTTACTGAGGGCTCCAAGTTCCAGGCACTCTGCCAGGCATTGGAGATAAAGAAATCAATGAGAGAGGTTTCCTTTTCTCAAGGAACCCATGGGTACATAAGCAATTACAAGATATGGTTATTTGCACTAGGAGAGGGGAGAAGATGGGGATCTGTGGGGGCACAGGAAGGGCATCTACCCCAGCAGCAGGTCCAGAGAGTCTTGGAAAAATTCCCACTCAGCAACTTTTCAGCTGAGACCCGAAGGTTGAGTGGGAGCTGGTGGTAGGGGTAGGAGGAGGGGGTCATAATGCAAGGGCTTGAGGCCAGAACACACAGTGCTCGTGATGTGGTTGGGTCTGGCTGCCATGGAGAAGGTGTAGGAGGGTGCAGGAAGCCACGGGGAGTGGGGCAGGACCTGCAGTTCCAACCAGCTGAGATGCTAGTGGCATCTTCCCTCTTTGAGTTCCTCATGGTTTGGGTTTGCCCAGGGAAGTTGGGAGGAGGTGAGAGGCGTGACCACAGTCCTTCTCTGGCAGGTCTGTGACCTCCAGCCCAAACTTGGCTCCAGATGTTCACCCCCGGATTAGCCAAAGTTTGGACAGCTCCCTTGGTTCTTGCCTATCCATTCCCCTGCCCATAACTCAGCTTGCCTCTCTCCTCCCACATCTGCTCTGATCCAGCCTTTTACAAGGCCGGGAGGGCTGCTCAGCTCATTCTGGCTGTCACAATCAGCCTCTCAACCTGTTCGTTATCCCTCCTTTGGAGCTGGTGATATTTTCCTTCGGGTCTCTGGGGCCTGCTCCAGACCTGAGTCCTGAGAATGGCCTGACCCAGCTCAGGATGTCCAGGAGGGCTGGAGGGGAAGGGAGGGCCATGGGAGGGCAGCTCTGCCAGGCGGGCTGTGCACAGCTAGCGTTTCCCAGCTCCCTACTTCTTCCTTGACCTTTCCCCCAGGGTGGGGCAATTCTCATGGAGACACTAGTCATGAGAAGTCCTTGGGTCCCCTGGGTTGGCCCCACTGAGTTGGCCATTTTGATAGACAAAGGGCTCATGCAGAAAAGGGTGGATGCTCAAGACTTAACCAAATGCTGGTCTGACCCATGCCTTCAATGGAAGGGGCCCTGGAGGCTGGTTTTCCTGTATCCTGAACTACTTTAAGGAAAGAACATGCTCCCTGCACAACCCACAACCACCCAACTCACACAATAAACAAACTACCCCACAGGCATCAGACAACATGCACAGAGCCCATACTGCTACCCACCCAACCAAAGCCAGGCACACCACAGCCATGCCACCTGTACGATGCAGCATACATACACACAGACACAACGTGCAACCCAACACAAGCATGCACACACACACACAGCATAGATAGAGTCACACCACGCAATGTATCCATTGCAATAAATCCAGACCTTTAGAATATTAATCATGATAATAGCCAATGTTAACTGGGCACTTAACAGTGCCAGGTGCCCTTCTAAGAATTTCACATACATAAACTAGTCTAACCTTTATAGCAACTCTGGGAAACAGGTACGATAATCCCCATTTAATAGCTGTCATACTCCAAGGGAGGGCCACACCCTGTCTCTCTTGTGTGGCCCCTGTTGCCTGGGATGGCAGACTCTTCTCTGCGGCAGGTGACCTGCCTGCCATTTGCTCCTTCTCCCTCTAGTCCAGACATGGCGTCATGAAAACGGTGCCTTATCCAGGCCTCTCTCCTAACAGAAAGTATGTGGTTGCCGTGATTCCCTTTGTTCCCAACTCCCCAAGGACACAGTCCACCTACCAGGACCCTGCTGCCCCTTCCCCGCCACACCTCTGTTTCTTTCTACGCTGCCCACTCCAAGTCCTCCGGCTGCTGCTCAGCTAGTGTAGGTGGTGGAAAACTTCAGAGAAGCCAGCAGACCGGTCTCCTTTCTCAGCATCCTCTCTTCCTGGACCTCCTAGGCCTGCTTTCTGGCTTTCCTCCAGGCCAGAGGACCTGTCCACAGGGGCTGCCCCAGAGCATTTAGGTGTCCGTGCTACTCGCTTCAGTTGTTTCCAACTCTTTGCAACCCTATGGACTGTAGCCCATCAGGCTCCTCTGTCCATAGGATTCTCCAGGCAAGAATATCAGAGTGGGTTGCCAGGTCCTTCTCCAGGGAATCTTCCTGACCCAGGGATTGAACCCACATATCTTATGTCTCCTGCATTGGCAAGTGAATTCTTTACCACTGCACCATCTGGCCAACTAGCTGAAATTGCCCCCAGCCCCTCTCGTAAGCTCCCTGCTTTGTGTCTGGTCAGTGCTGGGGGGTGTGTGTGGGGTGTGGACGTGGGGACCCTGCCAAGGGTGGTGGGGCCTCTGGAGACCCCAGGGTAGCAACCACATCAAACCTGGCCTTTGCACTTGGCAGAGAGCTTCAGGAAGGTTTGGAGGCTTCAGAGCTCATATAAGTGGCTCTGCCTCTGCCTAGATGAATTAGTGATGGTCACCGGGTGAGACCTGGCCAGGTATACATACTAGCCAAAGGCTGTGAGCTTTCCTGATGAGTCAAAATCCTGTAAGGCCTCCAGAAAGGCGGAAGTAAACTGCCAAGTTTTCTTCTCTGCCTGTCTACTCCCCTCACAATCACTAGTTTCCAGGTGAGGAAACAAGCTGAGAGAGGCTGACAATTTTTTTTAAAAACAACTTTATTGAGATGTAATTCACATGGCATAAAATCCTCTCATTTAAAGCAATCACATCAATTTTTTATTTTTAGTATATTCACAGAGTTTTGCAATCCTCACTTTCTAAAAATGATTTTAGAAATTTATTTGTGTCTGCACTGGGTTTTTATTGCTGCTTGAGGGCTTTTTCTAGTTGTGGCAAGTGAAGGCTACTCTCTAGTTGTGGTGTGTGGGCTTCTCATTGCAGTGACTTCTATCGTTGTGGAGCATGGGCTCTAGGGCACGTGGGCTCAGTAGTTCTGGTTCATGGGCTCAGTTGCTCCATGGCAGGTGGGATCTTCCCAGACCAGGGATTGAACCCACATCTCTTTAACTGGCAGGCCGATTCTTAACCACTGGACCACTGGGAAGAGGAACATGGGGCATTGTTGCTCAGTGCGGGCAGAGTTTCAGTTTTACAAGAAGAAAGAGTTCTGGAGGTGGATGGTGGTGATGGCTGCACAACACCAGAAGGTATTTAATACCACTGAACTGTACACTTAAAAATAGTGAAGATGATAAATTTTATGTTATGTGTATTTACCCATAATTTTAAAAAATGGGGGTAGAAGGGAGAAGAACGACCCTGGACCAGGACAGGAATCACAGGGCTTGAATTGTAGTCCCGACTTTAACTGTGTGACCTTGGCCACAGACAGTGGCCTCTCTGGGGATGCTAAGAGGTCTGTCTGAGTCACTCACAGATGGAGCAGAAGTGACTGCAGTCCCCGTGCAGGGGAACACCTGGGGTGGGTCTCAGCCACTGAGGCTGGGCAAACGCAGCCCTGGCAGTGCCCTGGGACTCCTGCTGCCACCTGCCTCAGAGTTGTTGAGGCAGTCCAAGTGCGGGTTGGAAAAAAATTTCCAGACACCGAGTATTGCAGAAAGGAGTGAGCTTATTAAGAACAAAGAGCAGAGATAAAGTGAGCACTGTGAACGCAATGGGCCAACAACTCCTGACAGACCAGGGAGAGTCGACAGTTTTCGTGAGTTAATAACCAATTTTTATAGCTTCAAGACAAAAAAATTCCTGCTGGACTGTTGGCATTAGGTGATTCGTTTGGGGTGCTGTAGGATGTTTACTAGAGTGGGCGTCTCTGCCTGATTGGGAGTCAGGGAGCTCGTTAGTGATGATCAGGGGGCTTTTGGTAACAGTTACAAAGGGGGTCAGTCAGCTTCAGAGGTGACCTTGATCCTGGGCTCCTCTTTTGCAGCCTTGGGCAGGGCTCAACAAAATTCTCTCCGGTTTGCTGGACCAGCTTCTTGGGAACTGAAGGAAGCATTGATTGGGTTCCCCGAAGACCCATGTTCAAATTCTAGCTCGCTCCTTACCAGTGGGATGCCTAACCTCCATGAACCTCAGTTCCCCCATCTGTGAAATGGGATAACACACTCCTCTCCAGCACAGGGCTGCTAAGAACTAAACGCAATAAAGCACAAGGCTGGTACACAGAAAGTGCCTTACAAGCCATCTGCATTCTCTTGGGGCAAGCAGGCTTTTTCTGCATGAAGATGGGAAGGCTGGAGTGGAGGCAAGTTCAGATACTCAGGCCTTTCTTTCTGGCACATGGCTCCCCCTTTGGGATCTGGAGCCACAGCCCCTCCCCCATTCCACGTTCAGCCCTGAGGCCACCAGAAGGTGTTGGGGACAGAGCACCAGGGTGAGGTGGCAGAACTGGTATAGTTGCTTGTTTATTCCCCTCTTCGGGTACACAGTGGTCTCCTTGCTGGACCATCTATCTCAGCTGAAAACTTTGCTGAGATTTATCGTCTTGTTCCTGCTGGTTGCGGACTGTGGGAAGGTAAAAAATGTCCTTTTTGAGGCAATAAAATAGAAAATGGAACCCAATTTCTCTCCAGGGTAAGAATCATTATGTTTGACAATGGCTGTAAAGTGTGCACCAGTGAGGCGTGGGGTCGGCTGCTGGGGGCCTGGATGGAGGAGGGAGATGGGTGTAATCTCGCTCAGTCGTGTCTGACTCTCTTGTGACCCCATGGACTGTGAAGCCCATCAGGCTTCTCTGTTCAGGGAGTTTTCAAGGCAAGCATACTGGAATGGATTGTCATTTTCTACTCCAAGAGATCTCCCTGACTCAGGGAGTGAACCCGTGTCTCTTGCACCACCTGTGACTCCTGCATTGGCAGGTGAATTCTTTACCACTGTGCCTGGGAAGCCCCTATAAGATAGAGCAATTATGCAGTCACCCAAGTGGACCAGGAAGGACCCCAGGGCCCAGGGAAGCCACCCAAAGCCCACTTGATGCCTGGATATACTTGAGGTCCCCATCTCTCAAGGACTCATGTGGATTCAACTCACATTTATCGTGTCTTCCCTGGGTAGGGAGATCTGAGAAAGTTGCCTAGCTTGCTGTACCCAGGACTTTGGAGAGAAAAAAAAGAATGTGAAAAGCAATTTTATAAGCAATAAAAATTATTTATAAAAATAAATTCAAGTCAATTGAGTGTGAAGGAGTTTGGATCTTATGCAGGGGGCACCAAGAAACCAAGTTTTAAGAGATTGCAAGTGTGTTGTTTGCATTTTTTGAGATATAACTTATAAAGCACTCAAGTGCTAAGTGTAAAATTTAATAAACATTTTCACATGAACATATCTGTAAAACTACCACCCAGACCAAGATGGAGAAAATTCACAGACTCTAGGAAGTTTCCTTATGCCCCTTGCCAATAAATTCTCCTCAAGAGAACCACTGTACCTGCACTTCCCCTCTCTCTCTCTCTTTTTTATCTTCCTTGTGTCATGCTGGATCTTTTGTTGTGGTGTGTGGACTTAGTTGCTTCAAGGCTGTGGGAGCCTAGCTCCCTGATCCCCTAGCTCCCACATCCCCTGCATTGCAAGGCGGATTCTTGACCACTGGACCATCAGGGAAGTCCCTCCTCTCTTGTCGACTGTCATTTAATTGAAGACATACAGCATGTGTGCTTTTGAGTCTTCCCTTCTTTTGCTCATCAATAAGATTCATCCATGTTATTGTGTGTGGTGGTTCTTTCTTTTCTATCACTGCTTATTCCATATTAGGATTTAATCGCAATTTATTCCTAATGATAATGTTGTTGGACATCATGGTTGTTTCAAGTTTGGGGCTTTGATTAGTAAAGTTGCAGTGAATATTCTGGTACATGCATTTCTGTGGATGTAGGGAAGAGTTTTAAGCAAAGGAGTGATGTGATTAGACTGTTTTTCCTGTTGTCCTTTGAGATGGCTAATTTTGTGTCACCTTGACTAGGTCTTGCTGTGCCCAGCTATTCGGTTAAATGTGATTCTGGGTATGTCTGTGAGAGTGTTTTGAATGAAATTAACATTTGAATTGGAAGTCTAAGTAAAGCAGATAGATCTTCTCAATGTGGTGGGCCTCATTCAATCAGGTGAAGGCATGAATAGAACAAAATCCACTGATCTTCCTGTGAGTCAGGGGTACCCCTCCTGCCTGACACCTTTGAGCTGGGACTTTAGTTTTTTATTGTCTTTAGGTGTGAACTGATACACTGGCTCTTCCTGAGTCTCAAGTCTGCTGGCTTTTGGACTGTAACTACATCATTAGCTCTCCTAGGTCTCCAGCTTCCTGACTGGAGATCATGGGGCTTCTTGAACCTCTCTAACCATGAGAGTCAGTTTCTTTTTTTTCTCTTTGCTGTTTCCTCTAAACTTTTTTTTTTTTTTTTAATTGAAGTATAGGTGATTTTGGGCTTCCCCGATGGCTCAGTGGTAAAGAATCCACTTGCGGCGCAGGAGTCTCAGGAGACTCGTGTTTGATCCCTGGGTCAGGAAGATCCCCTGGAGGAGGGCATGGCAATCCACTTCAGTGTTCTTGCCAGGGAAATCCCATGGACAGAGGTGCCTGGCGGGCTACAGTCCATAAGGTGCCTAAGAGCTGGACACAACTGAGCGACTTAGCACACACACATGCATAGCTGATTTACAATATACACATATTTCACATATACAGCAAGTACATGTGATTTTTTTCAGATTCTTCTCCATTACAGGTTATTACAAGATACTGAATGTAGTTCCCTGTGTTATACAGTAGGTCCTTGTTTGTCTGTTTTAGACATAGTAGTGTGTATCTGTGAATCCCAAACTCCTAATTTATCCCTCTCCTGCCTTTCCCCTTTGGTAACCACAAGTTATGAGAAATAAATAAGAATTATTTATTCTTAATTGATAGTCTCTCTGTCTGTCTCTTTTGATACACGTGTATCTCTTATAGGGTCTATTTCTCTAGAGTTGTTATTTAGTCACTCAGTCATATTCCACTCTTTGCTACCCCATGAACTGCAGCATGCCAGGCTTCCCTATCCTTTACCATCTCCCGAAATTTTCTCAAGCTCATGTCCATTGAGTTGGTGATGCCATCCAATCATCTCATCCTCTGTTGCCCTTTTCTCCTCTTGCCCTTAATCTTTCCCAGCTCTAGGGTACCCTAAATACATCCCTCTGAACTTTTATTTTGAAAGATTTCAAATTTATTATGTTAAGATGCAAATACAGTTGTGGTGAGTTGATCTCATTAATGACACTTACCTCTCCACATCACCCTCTTTGGAACTGTCTTCCAGTGCTGACTCTGGGCTTGGTCGCTGTCTTTTTTGATCAATAGGCCACCAGTACCACTGATATGAGCAGCTGCTTGGAGGCATGCGATCCGTTTTTCCTTTCTCTCTTGGACTCCTGCTACCACCATGAGGACACTTCTGGACCAGCCTGCTTGCAGTCCACAGGAGACTGGTAGAGGAGGGCTGAGTTCTGTAAACCCCAGACCAGCCAGGCTGCAGCCCACTCACCAGCTGGTAACAGACTCCTGAGCATGCCCAGCGGGATCTTCGGAACCACCTAGTCAATGACCTGTGGGCTTGCAAAAAATTACAACTAGCTGCTGCTTTAAGTTTGGGTGTGGTTTGTTAACACAAAGAACAGATACAACAATAAACATTTATCCTTTACCTGGATTTACCTCTTAACATTTTTCCATATTTGCATTATTGTTCTGTTTATACTTCTTCCCAGGAAATATTTGAAAGTTGCAGACCTCATGACTCTTTCACTCCACTTACTTTAAAAAATTTTTAATCCATTTATTTGACCACACCACACAGCATATGGGATCTTAGTTCCCTGACCAGGGTTTGAACCCATTCCCCCTGCAGTGGAAGCACAGAGTCTTAATCACTGGACCACTAGGGAAGTCCCTCACTCTAACTACTTTAACGTCTGTCTCCTAAGAACAGGCCATCTTCCTGCATAACCATACAACCACCGAGGCAGTTTATATTATTACAGTAATATCATCTAACATCGAGCCCATATTCAAATTTCTCCCAGTAGTCCTTTATAGCTACTTTATTTATTATTTTAGATTCAGGGTGTAATTAAGACCATCCTAGTGCACTGCCCGCTTCCACAATCTGGTCCCTGCACATGGATGTTGGTGTGCCTGGCCCAGCATCCAGCCACGAGGTCAGAGGCGGGGCAGACACAGTGTCTGAGTTCAGATCCCTGTATTGCTACTTCCCAGCTGCTTGATCTCAGAAAGCTGCTTCACATGCCTTAGCCTTGGGCGCTGCATCTGCAAAACAAGCATGTTACTATCATCCACCTCTTAGGGTTCTTGTAAGTATCAAATAAATTACACACAGAGGGGGCTGAAATGGTAAGTCACTGTGTGTGTGTTCACTGCCTTCTCCCCTCTCTCCCTTCCTCCTCCTTCCTTCTTTCAATTTAATTGATTGAAGCTTTCCCCCCTCCATTCCATTTTCTCCCCCATCCCTTTGGAAGTTATAATATATTGCTATTTCTATTCTCTTGTAATTACCCTAGAAAATTTAACCTGCGTATTTAGGTTATAATTGTCATCTCTAATTTTTATCTTCACTCTCCTCCCACACAATCCCAAGACCTTAAAAAGCTTTAACTCTGGTTGCCCTGTAATTTTGAGTCTCTCTTGTTTGTTTGTTTTAACTCCATGAGTTAAACATCTTAAGTCGTCAATGTTTGTTTCAATTTACCCAGATGTTTGCCATTTCTTTTTTTGCCCACTATTCTTCCTTGCATTTCATACCTTCCTGCTGGGTTCTTTTTCTTTGTTCCTGAAGTTTGTTCTTTACAACATCCCTTAGAGAGGGCCTTGGTTGTAAACTCTTGACGGTTTTTGTTGGCCTGAAAATGTCTTTATTTTGTTCTCATTCTTGAAAAATAGTTTCAGAGGTTATAGAATTCTCAGATGACAGTTCTTTTCTCTCCTTTTGGAAGGTGTTACTCTACTGCCTTCCTGCTTCCAGAGTTTCTTTGAGAACTTCTCCATCAGTCTATTTGATGTTCCTTTTTAGGTAATCTCTTTTATCTTGGGCTGCTTTTAAAGTTTTCTTTTAGTCTATGATATGCTGTAGTTTCCCTATGGTGTGTTCAGGTGGACATTTCTATTCATCTTGCTTGGGGTTCTCTGAGCTGCCTGAATCTGAGGAATAGTGTCTTTCACAGTTCTAGAAAACTCTTAGCTATTTTCTCCCTGAATTTGACTTTCTATTAGTCTTTCTAACACCCCCTTCTGGAACTTTGATTAGAAACGTGTTAGACCTTCTCATTTTATCTCCCCATATGTCTTAATCTCTTTAAAAAGTATTTACAGTTCTTTGTTTCTCTGCTATCTTCTGGGAAAGGTAGTCTTATCCTTTTTCCAGGTTACCAATTCTCTTTTCAGCTGTGTCTCATCGTGTTTTACCTACCAATCAAGTTCTAATTTCAGTTATTAGGCTTCTCACTTCTAGATATTTTATTGATTCTTCGTCAAATCAGCCTGGCAGTTTTTCATCAACTCATTTTCCTTTTTCATACCGTATTTCCTTCTACATTTTAAACAGGCTTACATATTTATTTTATATTCTATATCTGATAACCCCAACATCTGCCTTCTTTGTAGGCCTGATTTATAGCTGTTTTTGCTGACCCTTGCTAATAGTGGCCTACTTCCTTTTGTGTTTTGACTTTTTAAAAAATTGTGCACCCATATTTCTTAGAACTTCTTTTTGATAGGAATTCTCTGAGGCCTGGGTTTAGAGGTATCTATTCAGAGATTTGTGCCAGGTGCCACTACCAATGGTGGGCCAATTTTCTGTTTGTGTGGGCTCCTTTTTGAACTCAGATTTTTAAAAATTAACTAATTTAGCTGTGTCATGTCTTAGTTGAGGCATGGGGAGCCCTCATCACATCACTCGGGCTCTCTCGTTGCAGTGCACAGACTCTAGTTGTAGTGCCTGGGCTTAGTTGCCCCATGGCCTGTAGGTAGGATCTCAGGTCCCCAACCCGGGATTGAACCCACATGCCCTGCGTTGCAAAACAGATTCTTAACCACTGAACCATCAGAGAAGTCCCTGCTTGTGTTTTTTTTAGGCCACATGAGTAGAATGAATTCTGGCCCCAAACCCAAATGAGGGTGAGCTTGTGGGTACAAATTTTCACAGAGAGAGTTTTGTTCCTCTGTATTTTCCCCTTCCTGCCAGAGTGAAGGCAAGTTTTATTTAGTTCTTGTTGGGAAGATCCCACTTTACACAGGGGTGGGAAGACTGAATTCCCAACTTGCCTTGCTCACGCTTTCTCTCCTGTCTGCCTAACACAATGTGTCAATGTCCAGGCTTTGTTTGACCAGATATCCCCTGGAAAAAACACCCACTTGCTCTTATGGAGTTGCATTTCTTGTCCACTCTGAATCCTGAAGGTTATCTTTACTTTCCCACAGATCCATTCATGCATTAAAACTATTTTAAATAATTCATCCTGTAATTTTAAGTTTTCTATATTGGGAAGATAGCTTGAGATTAAAAGTCAGCCATATGGCCCAGTTTTAGTTATTCTTCATTCATTCACTTATTCACGCAACTAATATTTTCTTGAGTACCCAGCCAAGTCCTGGTTTAGGTAAAGGGACTACGGAGATCAATAAGACACATTTCCTGCTTTTGGGAGCTCACCATAATGTAAAGTCCCTTAAAAAGTTAATTGAATGATGTTTGGAGAAATAATTCAAATTACACAAATAATTTTGCCATTTATTGAGCTCCTAGACTGTCCAGGCACTGTGCCAAGTACTCCATATGTATCATTTCATTGACTGCTCTTGACAACCCCATAGGGGAGGCAGCATTAGGAATCCACTGATGGGGAAAACTGAGGCTCAGAGAGGTTAATTAACTTTCCTGAGGTCACAAGTTACAAGATAGTAGAGCTGTACTTGGAAATCAGGTTGTCTGGATTGGGAGTTGAATCTTAACCTTTGTGCTAAGGGATGGTCCCCACCATTCTTCCCTCTTTCCTTGATGACATCCCCTTCCCCATCCTTGCCTCTTCCCTCAACCACCTGGCTCAATAGTGACTTTCTGGCCCTGCCATGAAATCTGGGCCAGATATATGCTGGGGCATGACTCTCTCCTAGGCAGTCCTTAGAAAGACATCTTTCCTGCCAAGAAGCAGCTCTATAAAAGGATACAGTGAGGGCAGCCTCATTAATATTCTTTCCTTCTGTCATTTTGGCAGGAAGAAGTGAGCTACCACGGCAGGAAGGCTGTGTACCTGGCAAGAGGAAGAGTCTGGTAGCTGATTTTGCCCAGCAGAGAGGTCAGACTGGGTGGAAGAATCAGAGCCATTCTCAGAAGGGGGTCCCCAAAGGATGGGAAGATGCCTGGAATAGATGAAGGGTGGGGGGCTGGGTACTCACCCCAGGGGGTCAGAAACAGGGCCACATCCCAGCTGGGTCTGACTCCTTAGGACCCACAGGGTTGGGGTGGGGAATATTCTTTATGACCAGCCTGACCCATCCTGTGCTGTGTGTTCATGTCTTTCTCTTATACACACTCACACAACTGTGCACACCCTAAGGTGGGATCCAGCTTCCTGAGCATGTGTTTGTCCCCAGCACACTTAGCTAAGAGCCTGGCTCCCAACTATAAATATCTGCTGAATGGATCATGACGATAGGCATTTGAAATTTTCTAAAAAAATTATGTGTATTATACATGAATAAATGCTCATTGTGTGATTAAGCACTAAAGAAGCATGATATAAAAAAAAAAAAAAAAAGGAAAATCCAACCCCTTCTTTTCCCCTCACAAAACCACTGAGAGCAATTTGGTGTGTCTCCTGCCAGATGGTTTTCCAGAATGCTTGAATTTGTTCTGTCTCTCTTTCACACACACACACACATACTACATACACACACAGATATGTGGGCCCTCTCCACCCCCATCTTTGTTGAGGCACCCACAGATCTGGAAAGACTCCCCTATTCCCACCACTCCCTTTTGCTTGGTCAGGCTGCCTCCAGACCCCTCCAAGGTCCTGGACTCAGCTGAGACCCTGAGCCAGATGGTGCATGCTGCCCCATTCACAGCCCTCCTCTTCTGCTAAGAGGAAAGCATGAGCCAGGGGAGGCTGGGGAGTGTGGGAGAGGTCCCCAGGAGGGGATCCCCAAAGGAGAGGGAGAGAAAACAGAGTGTCTGTATTTTCAAAGAAAACCTCTTCTGGGAGGCCTCTTCTCCTTCCCTTTCTCCCTCCTTCTCCTTCTTATCAGCCCTCCCACCCTTTACCCCTACAGGGTCCCAGCCTCTCATCGCCCGCTCTGATCTGGAACCCTGTGCGCGGAGGTCTCGGCTTGCTCTGAAGGCTTGTCATGTCTGCGTTTAATGAAGCTTAATTATCTTCCAAGATTCAATGAATAATTATAAATCTTTTCAAGATGCAATCACACGGGTTCATGCTTCATTAACGGTGGAAAATCAATTGTAATTCGCGTAATTCCTCTCTTCTGGAGATCAGTCTGTTTGTACACGCTCCCCCTTCTCACCCCGCTTTGTGTCCCCCAAGAAGTACATCAGATGCTTGGCTTTTTCCTTCGGAATTGATGACTCCTGGGGGTGGGGGTGCAAAGAGCAAGGCCCAAGGGAAGGAGGAGGGAGGAGAAAGAGAAGGATGGTGCTAGTGGGACATACAGTAGATATTTATATTTTTTTAAGAAGTTGGGAGAGGGGCAGGGAGGAGGGAAGTTCTCTCCAAGTCCACGAGAAAGCAGAGTGTTTCTTAACCTTTTTGTTGGGGAGGAGATATCATCAAAATGTGAAAATCTGATGAAAGCATTGACACCAGCTGAAAGACGCACAGGCAGAGTGGCCCTAATGGGCCTATCGGGGGTCGGAAGAACCAGGGCAGTCTGCAAGGAATCAGCCAGACCAGTGGAGGGAGCCAAGGGAAGTCTTGCAGAGATCCAGGCCCCTCAAAGTGATCAGAGGATGAGGGCTCCACAATCCTCCACTGCGGTCCACTCTCCTCCCCTGAGATGTAGTTTGAAGTCAGTAGCACTGTTAATGCATTTTTCTGTAATGATGGCAATGTTTTCTCTTACACTGTCCAAGACAACAGCCACCAGCCTTTTGCAGCTATTTAAATTTAATTGGGCTTCCCTGGTTGCTCAGATGGTAAAGAATCTGCCTGCAATGCCTGGGTTTGCTCCCTGGGTTGGGGAGATCCCCTGGAGAAGAAAATGGCAACCCATTCCAGTATTCTGTCTTGGAGAATCCCATGAACAGAGGACCCTGGCAGACTACAGTCTATGGGGTTGCGCTGTCGGACACGACTGAACGACTTTCACTTCCCTGGTGGCTCAGATAGTAAAGAATCTGCCTGCAATGTGGGAGACCCAGGTTCGATCCCTGGGTCGGGAAGATCCCCTGGAGAAGAATACGGCAACCTGCTCCAGCATTCTTGCCTGGAGAATTCATGGACAGAGGAGCCTGGCAGGCTACAGTCCATGGAGTCGCAAACCGTCAGAGATGACTGAATGACTAACACTTTCCACTTGCATTAAAAGAACAATACGGTTTCTCAGCTGCATCAGCCCCATGTCAAGTGCTCAACCACCGTGCATGGTTAAGTGGCAGGCAATTGGGCAACACAAATACAGAGGATTTCCATCTTCACAGAAATTTCTACTGGATGCAGCAGACCTAGGGTCCTCAAGTGTGCTAGCACCCCATCAGCTATCACAGATTTTATTTTAAACATCTCTGATTTGGCCCTTTATTAGGATTTTATTGCCACTGTAATAAATTACCACAAATTTAGTGGCTTTAAGTAGCACAAATTTCTTATAGTTTTGGGATTCAGAACTCTGACATGGATCTCACTGGGCTAAAATCAAGGTGTTGACACAACTGTGTGCTTTTCTGGAGGCGTGGGGGGCGGAAGGTGGCGGAAATTTGTTTTCTCATCTTTTCCAGCTATTAGAGGTTGCCAGCATTCCTTGGCAGTTGGTGCCCTCCTCCCAACTTTCAGCTTCAAAGTCACCAACACCATGTCTCTCTTGGCACTGCTAGAAAAGGGTCTTTTTTAAGGACTCGTGTGATTAGATTGGGCCCACCCAGATAACCCAGAATAATCTCTCCATCTCAAGATTCTTAATCATATCTACAGAAACCCTTATTCTATGTAAGGTAATGTATTCACAGGTTCCGGGGGTTAGACATGGACATCTTTTGGGGACCATTATTCTGCCCATCTCAGGTCCCAAACTTTATTTTCTATATGGGAACCCTGAGATCCAGAGAGGAGAGGGCCCCTCTCCAAGGTGACACAGAGTGTTGTGGGTACTGTGGTGTCTGCCCAGACCCCCTCCTCTGGAGCACAGACCTGCCCCCAGGTGACAGGATTATGAGCTCTGACAGCTCACAGCTGTGTCCCTCACGCAGCATTGCCCTTGGTCACAGGTAACTGCCTTGATCAAGGTTACACTCTGTGCCAGTGACTTTCTGATGTGGAGATAATAAAAAGTCTGTCTCCCTGACTGCTTTCAGGACCATTCTAAGGGACCAGACCAGGTCCAGACCCCATGGGATCAGCCCGAGTATCACTTGCTACTGCATCGTGGGTCGGCTTCTCCCTCTGGCCAGTCCTGCCGTCCTCACTGCCCTTCAGGTGCATCTCCTGAAAGATGCTGTGATCTCTGTCTGCAAAGGTCCATGGGACAAAGCCCAGCTTGGTTCATAACACACTTTATGATCTGGCCCCTGCTGACCCCTCAGCTCCAGCAATTCACACGCCCCCGCCCCATGCTCAAGCCCTGATGAGTCACTTTTAATTTCCCAAATGTCCCAGAACTTTTCTGCCTCTGAATCTTTCCCCATGCTGGTCCTGCTACTTGAGATGCCCTTCACCTCTCAGCCCACTCCTCCTTACTCTTCAGGAGTCAGCTATTATGTCACCTCCTCCTTGAAGCCTTCTCAGATCTCCCTCTCTCCTCCAGTCTCCTTTACTAAGCTCCTATGGCTCCCTGGACCCACTGCTTGTGTGGCTTTCACCGAAGTCTGCAGAGGGCCCTGTGTCTTATTCCTTTCTGTATCTTCAGACACAGCATCTTGCCCAGAGTTGGGGCTCACGAATATGTGTTGACTGACTCTTTGTGACCATTGCTGATCCTGTGAGGGGTGTCCTACTATCCCTAGTTACAGAGAAGGAAAGTGTGGTTGAGAAGGGAATGAGATCCAGGACACAGCTCCCTTCTTGAGACTTGTTTTTCCAAGAAAAGATGTTCTGGCAGCTTCTCAGACTCCAGCAGGCCACGGCTGGGGGTGGAGCTGCCCACAGATGCCTGGGTATCTGAGTTAGACAAACAGAAGATGTAGCTCCTGCCTATTGAGTGATTGTCTTCCACACATATGTTTCTGGTAATCAATTGGTGCATCATTAGCCCAGGGCAGTGGTCTCAGCTCCAAATGAAATGCAAATGTAATTGGTTTCCTTAGGCCTGGTGGGCAGGTCCCTGCCGCATGCAGACTTCCCTCCCAGGAGGGGGCCAGGCTGCCTCTCCCAGACTTGAGAAGGCTCATAATTGCAGGGCTTGCCCAGTGCACTGGCAGGAGGCAGGACCAGGCTTGGGAGAAGTGAAATAATGGGCTCCTGATCACCCAGTGGTTGCGGGCAAGGTGCTGACTCCAAGCTGGGGATTTGTGGAGTGGGGAGGCAGGGAGGACAGCAGTCCCCATTTGCTGCTGGCTTGGGCAGAGATGGGGCCAGAGGACCTCTGGTGCCTGGGGAGGCCCACTTCCTACCACAAAGCTCACTGGGACCCCTGTGTGCCTCACAAAGAGACACCATGGGCCCGTGGCGTCTGGGATCCTCTCCCATCCCCACACCATTTGCCAGCCGCACTCCTCAGAGCCTCACTTTGTACCGGGGAAGCAACATCATCTACCTTACAAGGAGGCTGTACAGATGATATACGATGTGCCTGTGATGCCCTGTCCAGAGATGAAATTTCACAAACAGATGTTATGGTGTGGTGATGATAATTGCTCACATTTACTAAGTACTTACCTGTGCCATTGGAAAAGACCCTGATCCTAGGAAAGATTGAAGGCAAAAGGAGAAGGCAGTGGCAGAAGATGAGATGATTAGGTAGCATCATGGATTCAGTGGACTTGCATTTGGGCAAACTCTGGGAGATAGTGAAGAACAGAGGAGCCTGGCGTGCTGTAGTCCATTGGGTCACAAAGAGTCAGACATGATTTAGGGATTGAAAAACAACAATACCTGTATTAGGCCATGTTCTCTTGTGCATCCATTATTTCATTCCATTCTCATAAAGATACTGTGAATAGATGCTATTATCCTCATTTTACAGGTGAGGATAGTGAACCACAGAGCAATTTGTTTACCTAAGTTCACATAGCAGTGGGCAGTGGTGCCAGGATTAAGGCCCAGATTGTCTGTCTACACAGTCTGTGTTTGTCATCTTTGCTAGGATGCACTGTTTCTGACTGTGGATCCTTGCTCTGGTCCTCCCTAAATATCCCTGCTTTCCCCCTTACTCCCTGAGACCAACCAGGCTGAAACTTCCTCAGGTCTATTAACTGCCCTCTGGGAAACAGGTTTGACCTTCCCTACCTCTGGAGTCTGGTGAGCTGGCCCCACAAGGGCAGCTTGTTGGTGGGTCACGTGGTCTGAATATCAGTCATTTGATTGGTAGAATCTATTTTGTCCCCAGAATCCTAGCTGCAAGGGAGTCTGAAAAATACAGTTTGGGTTGTACAGCTTCTACAGTTCAGAATCTCACACTACAAAGAGGTGGAACCTTGCTTTTGGTTCATCTTATGCAAAGGAAGAAAGAATCTCTGCTCCCTCCAGGCTCCTTGACTCTTTGGCTTACTCTGGCCCTGCCCTACCCCAGCTCTTGGACTTTGAGACTGAGTGTGTCATAGCCAGAGTTCAATTCTAGTTGGCTCTCCCTCTTTTTATCTGTGTGGTGTTGAACACGTCACCTAACCTCTCTGACCTCATTATTCTTCTCTGTGAAGTGGCAATAATAGTATCCTCCTGGAAGATGTTGTTGTGAAGGTTGAATAAGATGTTGTAATGTGAAGGGCCTCCATCAGAGCCAGTCCAGAGCCTGCACATGTGGGTACCCCATGGGTAAACTGGAGAGAGCTTTGAACTGTTTCTGGAGCTGAATTAAGTTTTTTACATTTTTTAAATTTAATTTTTAACTTTACTTTTGACCCTGCTAGGTCTTCATTGCTGTGTGTGGGCTTTCTATAGCTGTGGTGACTGGGGGCTACTCTGTAATTGCAGTGCATGGATTTCTTGTTTCAGTGACTTCTGTTGTTGTGGGGCATGGTAGAGCTGAATTATTACATGCTTCCCAAGTGGTAACTGTGGATTGAATGAATTCTCTCTCTGCCCCGACACTTTCCCCTGGGTGGCTCTTCTACAGGGCAGGGGACAGTGGCAGAATCTATGATGGTTTGGGGAAGGGTAAAAAGTCAGAGCTCTCTGGAATTGCTAGCAGTGTGGATCCTTGAAGAAGCTAGGTCCCTAAAGAAGAAGAAGGTTGTTCGGCTGGTTTAGCAGGTGTTAAAACAGGACAAATTCAATCAGGTGTTTGCTAAGCAACAAACAGAAACACAGATTCTTTCCTCTCTACCTGTCCAAAGTTTTCCTGTCTTCAAGTTTCACCTGAGGGACTGCCTCCTACAGGAAGCCCCACTTGACTGCCCAAACTCATCTCAGGTTTTTGTCTTATTGTCTTGTTTTCTCTAACTAGCACTGCAATTGGCTTGCCACCTCAGTATGTGGTTTTGTTGTGAGTGCATACAAGCAATGTGTCTCTAACAACCATGGAAGTATCAACCCCTGTGAGTAATTTGCTTTTAAAAAGTCTAATAGAGTAGATTTAATGTTATCTCTCTAATGAGGTCGCTGTCACTCATCCCTTGTGCTTCCTTGCAGGGAGGCGAGCAGAGGCGTTATATCTGGGAACAGCATGGCCCCCAGGGCTGTCTCATCTCTGCGGCAGCCCAAGGGTCATAAACGGTCAGGGCAATTGTGAGTGATCGTGGGGCGTGTGCATTGCGGTTTTATAGCTACATCCATTTCCTTTTACAGGCTGGATTTTATTAAACTCTGGGTGAGCTCGGATGGGGGAATTATCGGACTGTTATAATGAGGATAGTTAACCCCTCTGGGGCACTTTCTCACTTGTCCCAGATGCTGCGTTCAGAACTCTGCGTGCACAATTATCTTCTTAATCCTCCCGCAAGCCTTTAAAGCAGGTTCTGTTATTCTCCTCATTTTAGAAAGGAAAACCAAAACTCGGAGTGGTTGAGAAACTTGCTCAAGGTCACCCAGCTGGGTGGCAGAGCAAGGATTTGAACCGAGGTTTGACTGAGTCCAGAGTCTGGTTTTTAAAAACTCTTTCAAGATGTCCATTGGGTCCCTTTGTATCCATTCATTCACCCTCCAAGTGAAGGCCAGGCATTGTGCTAGGCGCTCAGGAACATCAGAAGAGAGGCTGAGGGGGCCAAGCCCAGTGGCCCCAGGGTTCCCTGCATCCCTGGGGAAAAGTTGCTACCCACCTGATGCCCTGGGGTCCCATCCTTTCTCCCCACTCAAGGTCAGAGCTCCAGTGATTCTCCCATCCCACCCTCTCCTGCATCACCTATTTCCCCTCTCCACTGGGTCATTCCCAACACCATAAAGCATGCTATTATTTTTCCCATCTTAAGAAAAGAATCTTCTCTATACCACGTCTTTCTCTTCCCTGGCTCCCTATTTCTCTTTCCCTGTACAGCAAAACTCCTTGAAAGAGTTATCATGCTGTCTCCACTTCCTCTCCTCCAGTGCCTTTTGAGTCCACCCCATCAGGCTCTCGCCCCCATCACTCCATCAAAATTGTTCTTGTCACAGTCAGCCGTGACCTCCTTGTTGCTGAATTCAATGGTCAATTCTTAACCCTCTTTGTACTTGTCGTATGTGCTGTCTTTGACCCCAGCTGTTCCCTTCTCTTTGGACCTGATCTCTTAGCTTCCAAGATACCTCCTCTCCCAGCTCTCCTCCTAGTTATCCTTGTTTGCTCACTCTCTGCCTCTTTTGCTGGTCCCTCCTCGTCGGCCTGACCTGAGCACTCCATTTTTAGACTTTTCTCTATTCACACACACTCCCTAGATACTCTCATCCAAGCTCCTAGCATCAAACACCATATAAATGCAGATGCCACCCAAATATCTATTTCCAGCTCCAATTTGTCCACTGAACTCCTGACTCATATATCCAGCTGCCCACACGACATCATTGCTCAGATGCTAAAAGACACCTCAAATGTAACATACACATAACTAGGCTTCTGATCTTTTCTTCAAACCTACTCCACCTCCTTCTTCTCCATCCCCAGGTGATATTAACTGCATCCTTCCAGTTTCCCCAGGCCAAAAATTTTGGAGTCGCTCTCGACTCCTCTCTTTCCCTCACCCTCCATATTCAGTCCATCAGCAAATCTTGTCTGCTTTGCTTCCAAAGTATGTCCAGGATTCAGTCTCTTCTTACCACCTCCACGGTTACAACTCTCCGAGCACGCATCATCGTTCTCCTAGTTTATTGTGGTGGTTTCCTGACCTGTCTCTGCTTATGCTCTTGCCCTTTGCTGTATTCTCTGCTCAACAGCCAGAGGGGTCCTGTTAAAACATAGCTCAAATCGTGTGACTTCTAAAAACCCCTCCCATGGCTTCTCATCTCACTCAGAATAAAAGTCAAAGATTCATTATGACCTGTGAGGTTTCACATGACCTGGTCCCTCCTTTCTGCTCTGACCACATCTCCTCCCACTTGGCCCTTGTTAGCTCCAGACCTGCTGCCTGCTGACCCTCAAACACCCTACACAGCTCCTGCCCCAGGGCCTTTGCACTTGCTGCTCCTGGTGCTTGTTCTCTTTCTCAGAAACCCACTGGTTCCATTCCCTCCCTTCTTTACATTTCTTACTAAATGCTTCTCTTCAGTGAAGCCTTCCCTAGCCTCCTAAAGTGCCCACCCCCACGATTACTCCCATCCTTCATCCATGCTCTACTTTTTTTCTTAGCACTCATCACTAACCCAACACACATGTTGCTTACTTGTGTGCTGACTGCATCTCCCACTGGCATATCATCTCCATGAGAGCAGAGGCTTCGGTGCTTTTTAAAAACACTGCTGTACCCGAGTCTCTGGTACACAGATAAAGTTTAATGAATGAATGAGTGAATGCCCTCTCCTGTCCAGCTGAATAGATCCAACTATCCACAGCATCCATGACACTCCCCCATGGTGTGGGGGTTGCAGAAGAGTATCCCCAGACAGCATGTGGGCCCTGAATACAATGGGATTCTCTAGTTTCTTGAGGAGAACATTAAACAATTTTGCTGGGCCAACTTGAATTTGTATTTTCTTATGCCATTGGAGAAAGTGATCAAATATCTGCTTTATACATCAGTATTTACAAATCAATATTTGATTAGTTAAATGCATATATTTAAAAGCATGTATCTAAAACAGGTGCTGGGACTTCCCTGGTGGTTCCAGTGGCTAAGACTCTGTACTCCCAAAGCAGGGAGCATGGGTTCAATCCCTGGTTAGGGAACTAGATCTCACATACTGCAGCTAAAGATTCCACACATGGCAACAATGATCAAACATCCAGAGTGCTGCAACTAAATAAATAAATACTAAAAAAAATTTTTTTAATAAACAGAATAAGGTGCTAATTCAGAACTGTGTGTTTTTCCATTCAGTGCATTCCATGAAATTAGTGAATTGCAGCTCCTCTCCAGGGACCCCTACCCTTGTCAGGACTGGGGAGTTGGGGCTCTTCAGGCAGACTTTGCTTCCATCTGGAGTGTCTGAGATCTGATACCTTCTGAGTCTTTGTGTGTTGCTGTCACTGAAATCTTAGCCCAAGTTATAGACGCCTGATCCCTTCAGAATAAGAAATGTAATTTTGTCATTCATCCACTGGGTAATCACAGCCAGTAATCTGTAGGGAAGATGACTGACCCAACTTGCCTGGACCTTTTAGTCCCGGGAAAACCAGCCCAAGTTGGTCACAATCAATAAAGGGCTAGTTCACAGCCACGTTCTTGTAGTTCCAAGGTCACAGGAACAAGGAATACATTTGGGTTAACTTACCTTCCTGATTTTTATAAGCTGATCCACCAGGAGACTCTGTAAGCATCCCAAGCTAGTTTTGATCAAGGCTAATGTGCTTTTCCTAAAAAGTATTGTGTGGTCTGAGATAAAGAATTGAGAGGGGACTCCAAAACGAGGCTGTTACGACTTTCATATGACCAATAGCCAGGCCTTCTTAGGGTTGCTGTGGCTTCAACAGTGGGGATTTCCCCACCTCCCACCTCCTTCCCCACCCCCATCCGTCCCACGGGATTTAGAGTACATCACTCACTACCCTAGAATGCCCACCCGAGCAAGGGGCAAGAATAATAGCTGCTATGTGCCAGGCTCTGAACATGGTTTCTGCTCCTTAGAGTGACTTATCTCCCTTTCAGAGATGGGAAAAGTGAGGTTCTGAGGCTTAGTCAAGGCCCTTTATCTAGTACATTCGCTGCTCTGCAACTCTGGTGTGGAACTCATGTAAGAGACTCTCCCCAGCCCACCGGCCACTGTGTGGGTGGCTCAAAGCTTGTCTAGATATACCCTCCAACTGGCACAGAGTTAAGGTTTTTTCCTAGATGTTTGGCCCTTGGTGTGCGGGCCATGACCTAACCTTGGACCCTTTACCTTGGGGATCTAGCCCCAGAGGTTCCTGCTTCTGAAAGTCCCATCAAAGAGCAGGGCAGAATAGATAGATGATCTTCATTTAGCTTCCAGGCCCCTGGTCTTTTTAAGGTTTTTGGCTGCACCCCGTGGCATGTGGGACCTTAGTTTCCTGACCAGGGATCAGACCCGCACCCCCTACATTGGAAGGCAGAACCTTAGCCACCGGACTGCTAGGAAAGTCCCAGCCTCCCGTTTTCCTAACTGATTCTTGAGTCGGAACTCTCAGCTCCATGCTTTATATCCACAGCTCACTGGGTCCCTTCTGCCTGGGAGGAGCTGAAAATGGAGAGTCTGGCCCAGCAGCCTCAGGGGGGTGGGGCTGGGGGCTTGAGAACACAGGTGTGCCTGCAAGCCTTTTTTTGAGCTCCTAGTGTTTGCCCAGCACTGGCGGGTGAATAAGGCATGGCCCCCTTCTCCCTCACTCACTCCAGGCAGAAATCTGGGCTCTGTGAGCCTGGGAGGGGCATGAGCACCCCACGCCGCATCCTCCACAGTCCTGATCCTGTTTCTATGGTTTCTCCCTCCCTCACTGACTCAAATTCTTCCTGCATTTCCTCCCCAGGAAGCCCCCCCCTGACTGACCCAGCTCACACTTCTCCCTCTTGCATCCCTACCACATGATTGGGCAATGAACCAGAGACAGCAGGGGCTCCTGGAGGCTGGTTCACTTCTTCCCTTTATCCCCAGAAGCAACAACCCTAGGTCTCTGACATAAATAAATTCGACAACCAAAGAATGTCCTTGTTGTTGTTGTTCAGTTGCTAGGTCGTGTCCGACACTTTGCGACCCCATGGACTGCAGCATGCCAGGCTCCTCTGTCCTCCACTATCTCTCGGAGTTTGCTCAAATTCATGTCCATTCAGTCGGTGGTGTCCTAGATGAAGGGAAAAACTGAAGGTCAGAGAGGGGCAGTAATTTGCCTGAGTTCACACAGCAGGTTAGCAGCAGAACTAGGACTAAGATCTTCTCTCTAGAGTCCTTTCTGCCTGTTTTGATAATACCCGATCTTTCTTGTGGGGCTTGCCAGATGGCTCAGTGGTAAAGAATCGGCCTGTGAATGCATGAGATGTGGGTTGGGAAGATCACCTGGAGGAGGAAATGGCAAACCACTCCAGTATTCTTGCCTGGGAAATTCCACGGACAGAGGAGCCTGGTGGGCTACAGTCCACAGAGGTCACAAAAGAGTCGGACACAACTTAGTGACTACACAAACAACAGACAAATGAAACCTTTCTTGTGCACTTTTATTTGTCTGGATCTGTCTAAGCACTAAGACACATGGTCTCATCCAGGCTGTCAACAGTTCTTCAAGAGAAGTACTAATACGATCATCCCCTCCCTGCCTACAAACACACTACCTGAGGCCCGGAAAGCCCCAGAGTTGGACTTCAGATCCTCCATAGTCAGTCAGGGATGGATCACCATGCCAACCCACGGGAATCATCAAATCCATGCTCTTCACAACTGCGTCATATCACGGATTCAAAGTTCATCAACGGGAGCTGGATAGGCCCTGGGGGGCTGTGACTCTCTGAAAGCGCTTGTGTGTGCATTTTGAGGAGAGAATCCATGGATTTTATCAGATTCTCAAAAAAGTCTAGACCCCCCAAACTAAGTCTCACTCTTGATGTAATATTAGTTGCATGATTACGCATTAGGATGGGGCTGTGTGTGAGTCCCTCAGTTGTGTCCGACTCTTTGGGACCCCATGGACTGTAGCCTGTCAGGCTCCTCTGTCCTTGGAATTCTCTAGGCAAGAATGCTGAAGTGGGTTGCCATTCCATTTTCCAGGGGATCTTTCCAACCCAGGGATTGAACCTGGATCTCCTGCTTTGCAGGCAGACTCTTTAGCTTCTGGTAGGGGTAAGGAGGTGTGTGTGTGAGATAGAGCGGTGAGAGAGAGCTAGGATGAAGGTGGGGGACAGGCGCCCGCTCTCTCTATTTCCTTGTCTTTGTCCCCAATGTTCCCTATCGAGGGGCCCTCCCGCCAGCAGTCTGTGGGTACTGCGGGGCCAGGCTGGGCACACGTGTGTGCCCCCACACACAGAGGTTGCACTCAGCGCCCATTTCCACGCCATGTTTCATTTCTCTTCTGCCCATCAGCTGGGCCTCCCCGGGGCCTGATCTCCATGGTTGCTTTATGGAAGATGTCAGCTCTCGGCTCCACTCTCCGGCCTGATGTAGTTATTAGGAACAGTGGCAAGAGGAGACAAAACACCAGGCAAGAAGGCGGGGCCCCGGGTCCCGGAGCAGCTGCCGGGATCATGTAATCCCTCATTCCCCATGTTGCCGGCACCGACTCCCTACTCCTGCCATCACTTCCTATTTAGAACTGCATAATAATTAGGAGGTGTATCTGGAAACAATTAAAAATAAGCTGCCAGCATGTAGCTAATTTTGCTGGGCCTCAGTGATATCTGGAGGAAGGGGAGAAGGTGGGAGGCGGCCGTGTGAATCATCAGGACGCAAGTGGCTTCTGGCTTGGCTGGTGGTCTTGACCTGAGGCCCCCAGCTTCTCACTGGCCTGGGTCCTGGGCCTGGTGGAGGCACAGAGGGCTCGCGTCACCAAGGCCCCTGGTGGTCTGCTGGCAGGCGGGCTGGACCGGAGGACTCACCTCTTTCAGTGGCTCCC
The DNA here is from genome assembly GCF_963930625.1 of Muntiacus reevesi. Taxonomy (NCBI): domain Eukaryota; kingdom Metazoa; phylum Chordata; class Mammalia; order Artiodactyla; family Cervidae; genus Muntiacus; species Muntiacus reevesi. The sequence continues at coordinate 88,474,767 of NC_089253.1, read as the reverse complement.
CAAAGCTGAGTCCGTGAACACCCTCCACCTATCCTTGGGCAGTTCCCTTGCCCCTGAATTTCCTGGGGTTCCTGCTGCGTTGGCAGTTGTCTGTTGTTCCAGGACATCGTATACACACAGGAATTGTGCTTCATGAACCATGGAGGTCCTGAGTTTGAATCTTTCTGCCTCCAATTGCCTGGGTGACCTCAGCTGAATTCCTTTCCTTCTGTTTCCATCACTCTCTCTCTGTTGCTCCAGACACAAGAAGATTTCAGCTGTGACCCCTGACAGAGCTGGTTCAAATTTTAGTTCTGCAACTCACTGGCTCTATTATTTTGAGCAAGCCTCAGTTTCCTCATCTGCAAAATGGGGATAATAGTACCTACCTTTTAGGGACTCAAAAGTCATTTGTGGATAAACCAATGAAAGCTCACGATGCTGGGTTGTGCTTCGGAGGCCAGGGGGACAGAATGAGCATGCCCCCCTTCCCCTGTGCCCTCGGAGCTCATCATGTGGGAAGGGGCAGCCTCTCCACCAGATGTTTGCTCTGTTCCCCTCTCCCCAGGAGAGGGGATACATGGTCCAAGGGTGTAGAGAAGGATCTTCATCTTCTTTAGCCGGGATATCAGGGGCATTTTCTATTGCCCGGCCCTGCAGCCATAGTTGGGTCTACACAGGTAATAAGACGTGACCCAGGAGGGCAGCTGTGCTGTCTTGCTCCATTGTGTCCTCATGCTCAGCACCTCGTTGGTTCTCAGCAGAGACTTGCTAAGTGAATGAATTGCTCGTCTTTGCCCTGACCTGAGACAACACGATGGGGCCAATCAAGAGGAGGTGAAGTGTTGGCCCAGAATGCAAGTTCTCAGCCTGTAAACTCAGTATGCCCAGGGGGAGGGGCCCATGTGAGCCCTCTGCCCCAGGTGTAAGATGGGCTGACAGGGACTCTGTTGATGTGTATCAGCGGCAAATCCCCCTGAGAACCAGCTGATGTCCCCATTGGAGGGGACAGACCCTTAGACTTGGCTGACCCCTGGGGCAGTTGCCCACTCCACCATGGAGGTGGCCATCCACACTGTACTACCTGGCTGGCAAGTACCACCCCTGCGGGGAGGTCCCCCTTGGGGCTTTGGGGCTCCTCTGCACAGGTGAGGATGCTCTGCTAATGACTGCTGAGTCAGAAGCAGCAGACTGAAAGGCATGTCATCCACCACGGGCTCAACCTCTCACTCAGGAACACACACATCACCACGTCATCTGTCATCCCCTCTGCCACCTGCAGCTGCCAGCTGCATCCACTCCTCGGGGACCTTCTCCTGTAACTCATAGAGGCAGGTGAGGGGAGCCTATTTCAGCACCCTCCCAGGGAGCAGAGAGGAATTTCCTGGTGGCTCAGTGGTGAAAAAAAAATCTGCCTGACAATGTAGGAGGTATGTGTTTGATTCCTGGGTTGGGAAGATCCCCTGGAAAAGCAAATGGAAACCCACTCCAGTGTTCTTGCCTGGACAATCCCGTGGAGAGGAGCCTGCAGGGCTACAGTCCATAGGCTTACAGAGTCAGACATAGTGACTGGGCACAAACTCGAGCACAAAGGAGCAGAGAGCACATGGCTGGCTGGGGTGGCGCAATGATGCTCCCTACGGCTGCCCATCGAGGGCGCTTCCTCTGTCCCTGCCCTGGCCCCCAGCTGACACTGAAGCTGGAGAAGACTGAGGCAACCCCAGCTACCTGCAGCACTGGGCCCTGAGGTCAAGGGCAAGACCACAGTCCCCCTGGGGAGCAGCTGCGCAGGGATCCTGGCTTTCCTCCCAAACAGCTGCAGGCTAAGAGTCTGTCTCCCACACGGAGCCCCCTCCCCACCTGGCTCCAAGCAGCAGGTGGTCTTTTCTCTGGGCAAGTGGGGCCTGAAGATCACACCAGGCTGTCTTGCCACCATTGCCGTCATCTGTCCTGCCCTCAAGCGGGGCCTGGCTCTGTGTCTCCCACAGGCAGGCAGGATGTGAAGCTTCCCCCCACCCGCCCCAGCCCGGCAGGCTCCTCAAAGGCAATAATTGTCAGGAGAAATTTGCCAGCAGAGAGAAATAAAAAGCCTTGAAGGTATAAAGAGTTGGAGCTGCCGCTAAGAAGCTGTTTTATATAGACTTTCATTCCCCAGATCGGAATGAGAACATGAGTTTTTGGTTTTTTTTTTTTTCATCTGTGCCAAAGCCTGTATGCACCAAGAAGGCCAGCTTGGGTACAAGCGAGACTGATGGTAGGGCAGGCAGGGGCAGGGGGTTCCAGCTCCCCAAGGCCCCCATGGTGGCTGGAGGATTTCCTCTGGGTCAGCTCTGAGCCATCCTGTGGCTCAGGGCCTCCTGTTGCCCTTCTGCCCTGGATGTACCCCTCCTTGTGTCCACCTCCTCCTGCCCAGTTCCTGAACTGGGGGTTAGGGGCCAGGCAGGCCCAGGAACTCCTCTCCTGCTGCTGCCCCCAGCAGGACATGAGGGATGGAGAGTGATATTCTCTACTGATGCCCTGTGGACCTCTCTTCTCCACCTTGAGGCCCACCTCCTTTTATATAACTTGACTTAAGTGATATACTCATGGTAGAATACTGAGAAAAAAGATGAGCACAGAGAGAAAAATAGCCTGTGAACCCCATCCCTATGTATTGTGTACTGTGGCTTTCTGGTCCTTTCTCCTTCTGTGTTTGTAAACAGGAGCTCCTACTGTTTATGTTTCTTTTGTGAGTTGCCTTCTCTCCCATCCCCCTACCTAAGAGTATATCATGAACACATTCTGTGAAGCCTCTTGGTTCAAGGTCCATCCAGTTGACAGGGTCCCACCCGACACTGGCTGTGCTTTTCCACTTGTTGGTTGAGAGCATTCCAGGTGACAACAAGCAACCATGAATCCTTCCAACGCACACACATGACTTTATCCTTAATCAATCAAGACAGCATCTTTATACCCTTGAAAAGGGTCTTGTGCAGATGGACAAAATACTTTATTTAATCTGTAGGCAACCTGTGAATGTGTATGGACACTTGTAATCAATCTGTGGTCCCTTAGGGGTCCACAGCTGTCTTGGATGGGGAGGAGCTGGTAAGCACACCCAGGGGTGTGTGTTGGAGTTCAGAGAGAGATGGGTTTGGACTTACACTGTGTCCCACATGTAGACTGAGTCAGTGGAGATGTGATTTGTGATTTGCTGTGTTTGCTTTCAGATCCCCTCTCCCCTTAGCGTCACTTCCTTAGGTTAAGTGGTACCTCTGGATCTCCTGGCACCCCCATCCTCTCCACTGCTTGAGTGACTGGGGCAGGTAACTCATTAACCCCTTGAAGTCCACCTACTTAGGCATCAGCAGAGATGAGTTGCTTAATTAGTTGGCTGGGTATCAAGGAGGTGGCTCACAGGCAATGTCAGTTTTGATGAGTGACAGAGGTGGAAAAGACTCACAGAGGACTGAGGAAGGTCAGCTGGAATGGGGCTCACAGAGGCCACTAAAGTGGGGGCAGCAGGAGAAACTCTAAAGTGAAAGGAGACTTCCCAGATGAAAATTCCCAGCCAAAAATAGAGGTAAGGAAAGCTATGACAAACCTGGACAGTATATTAAAAATCAAAGACATCACTTGGCCGTCAAAGCTATGGTTTTTTCCATATACTCAAAGCTATGATTTTTCAGTAGTCATGTACAGATGTGAGAGTTGGACCATAAAGAAGGCTGAGCGTCAAAGAACCGATGGTTTCAAATGGTGGTGCTGGAGGAGACTCTTGAGAGTCCCTTGGACTGCAAGATCAAACCAGTCAATCCTAGAGGAAATCAACCCTGAATATTCATCGGAAGGACAGATACTGAAGCTGAAGCTCCATTACCTTGGCCACATGATGCAAAGAGCCGACTCATTGGAAAAGACCCTGATGCTGGGAAAGATTGAAAGCAAGAGGAGAAGGGGACAGCAGAGGATGAGATGGTTAGATAGCTTCACTAACTCAGTGGACATGAATCTGAGTAAACTCTGAGAGATAGTGAAGGACAGGGAAGCCTGGTTTGCTGTAGTCCATGGGGCTGCAAAGAGTCAGACAAGACTTAGCTACTGAGCAACAATAGAGGTGTAAAGATATAGAGGTCAAGCCTTCTTCAATATTTGACCAGGAACCAGCAAGAATACAGAATATTAATGCTGTGTTTACTAATATCAACACTTTCCTGGAGAAAAACAAACAAACAAACCTCTTATGGCCCCAACAGGGGACTGTCCAGCTGGTGATGAAGGATCTTTCTAAAACATAAATCAGACCCTTCTCTCCCATTCAATAGCTTCTACCACTCTTGGGCTCAGATAAACTCTGAACAATAGTTTACAAAACCCGTGAGATCTGCCCTGCCTGCCTCTTCCACTTCATTTTATACATCTTTCACCTCCCTTAAGCCCCAACCCCAGGGTCACCTGTCGTTCCTCCAACACACCAGTCTCTGCCCTGCCTCTGGGCCTTTGCACTGGCTGTTTCCTCTGCATTTGTTCTTTCCCCAGATCTTTGCATGGCTACTTTCTTCCTAGTATTCAGATTTCCCCTTACATGTCGCCACCTTAAAGAAGCCTGCCCTGTCCAGCCAAAGTAAAGTAGCCAACTGATTTCTTTTGCTCCTATCAGTCTACACTTTCATCTGCTTCACTTTTCACCACCTGAGATATTCTTGCTTTTTAATTTGTTTATATCTTTACCGTCCATCTCTCTTCTTACTATAAGAGCTGCTGTGACTGCTCTCTCCCTAAAACTGTGCCTGGCATACTGTAGGTGCTCGGTGAATACCTGTTGACTGAATGAACAAGAATGGGATTCTTATGCCCAAGCAAGGCAGCCCATTACATCTTGGGAAACTTCTATTTGTTAGAACTCACCAGAGATGGTCGGGGAAGGTTTCATTTCATGTATCAGGGCCAATTGATTGGCAGTGGCTGCCTGGAGCACTGGGTTGAGAAAAAGTTTGAAGTCACCTTTGACCTCTGTAGGAGCGAGCAAGAGAACTGTGATTGATTAGTAATGTCTAACATGGTTCTAATGGTAAGACTAGTGATATGTATGTCACATATCACCCACCTCTGGATTAGCCTAGAAGTCAGCCCCCCTTGAAAGAAGGTGGGGCCTCTTATTCTCCTTTGCAGCCCCCCAGCATCTGGCACACGCTAGGTGCTTGGTCATGTCTGAGGCTTGCTGGTCTGCCAAAAGGGATCATTCAGCTTTGAGGCCCAGGCTGCTAAAGAGATAGGAGAAAACATCTAAGTCAATGGTTTTCAATATACTTTTTTAACCTGCAGTGTTCTTTCTTCAAAGAATGTCTTACAGGAAGCCTGTTCTCTATTAGCAGATGAAAGTAAAGTTGCTCTGGCTGAATCTAGGTTTGGAGTTCAAAGCCACCTCCTTGCACCTTCACTGCCAGAGACACCCCTGAGACATCTTTCGAAAACCTCAATGAGAAAAACCTAGGTCCAGAGAGAGAAAGTGACTTACCAAAGGTCACACAGCAACTAAGAACTGACAAGTTACCAGTCCCAGGACTCCCAGTTCAGTGCTCTTCCTGCTACATCTCCAGGGTTCCCACAGGGCAGGTGTCCTCAGCTTTGGGCTGGTCTTAAAGCCAGGAAAGGACATTCTCCACCTCTGTGGGGCAGATAGACACCTGAGCAGCCAGCGCAGCCCAGCCCCTGGGAGGGCAGCCTTGGCCCCTCTTGGCATCAGCACTGAGCTGCTGGCTTCTGCTTTGTTTATCTTGCCTTTGGAGCCCCGGGGCACAGCAGCAGAAAGCAGCTCCCTCTCCCTGGCTGTGTTTTATTAATTAAAGCATTTCCCCTCTTTGGTAGCAGCTGCTTCGAAAGAGCTCAGTGAATGTTTAATTCATTGGTTCAGAGCTTGTCCCCCCACCTACCCCCCCCAACACCTCCTTCCTTCAAAGTGCTTTCCCGGGAAACCCTCCTGGCGTGAGAGCTGTTTCCCAGCTTCACCGCGAAGCTGAGCTGCCTTCCCTGCCGCTCTGCTCCGCTAGCTGAAGGTGATCTGTTATTCCGCTTGAGAACTCTGTAAGGAGTGATCCGGGCTGGGTGCGAGCCCGGGCTCTCCTCCTGGAGATGGCTTAAAAGGCCGCGATGTGTCGAATTACTACATGAGTATTTAATGATTATCTTCCTCGGCCGTTTAGAGGCAAAAAATGAGGGTATTGATTACCCACTGATGCTGACTAAAGGCCTGGTTCCCCAAGGTCTTGTGTATGTGGGGGGGTTGCTGCTGGTATGAGGTTGTCTCTGAGAGAGTACTGGGGAAGCAACATCTAGGGGACTCTGTCCTCTTTATAGCTGTGTTAGGTAGGACAGAATGACCCTGCTGCCCATGGTCTGATGGCAGGCTTACCTCCAATGGGGCCAGAGGGGCCCAGTGTAGGGATGACTTCCTTAGGTGCGACATTTCAGCTCACAAGCCCTTCAGTCCCCAAAGATGGACTTGTCTGCTCATCTGCACACACACAGCAGCCCCCACCCCACCCCGATTTCTTGAGCTCTTGAAAGATCCTGTTTGACCTCGGTGGTTGGATGTATACGAACCCTCCCAAGACTGGAGGAAGTGAGCTCCCTGTCCTCCTGCCTGTTAGGCTTGAGAAGAGGAGAGATGTGTGTGGCCTGGTTCAGCCCTCCCCTCCTTTGACCCTTCTTCCAGTCCCCTGGGGGCTTCCCCGATGGTTTAGAAGAAAAGAATCCACCTGCAATGCAGGAGACGCAGGAGACTCAGGTTTGATCCCTAGGTCGGGAAGATGCCCTGGAGGAGGGCATGGCAACCCACTCCAGTATTCTTAGAGCCTGGTGGGCTACAGTCCATGGGGTTGCAAAGAGCTGAACACAACTGAGCGACTGAGCACGCATGAGCACCACCAACCCCCTGAGGTCGTGGCTCCATGCACTACCACTTCCACAGGTATGTCCCTGGGTTATGTCCAATTTCCCATTCTCTTCCACTCAGGGAAGCACAGCAGATGCGGGGGGAACGTCACAATGCCACCCGAATTTATAACAAGCACATTCTGTGCAAACCTGGGATCTTGAGGGTGTTAGTAGTAGGCTACCTGGCCACACCTCACTAAGTACAGGGACACAGCAGAGGCCTCCACCTTTGGGTTGGGACCCTCTGAATCAGTGGGGCTGGCCCATGGCCCCAGGTCAACACACAAGCTCCCCAGTCAGTCCATTTGATCTATCCACTGGCTGGACAGGTAGCCTGGCACGGTGGCCCTGCCACCTTTGAAACATTGGGAATTTTTATTTAACATCTTAGAAATGGTCATTTAGTAACTAGATCACCAACAAGGACCTACTGCAGAGGACAGGGAGCTATACTCTGTACAGCAAAGTATTGAAGTATGTGCAACACTCTGTAATAACCTAATGGGAAAATAATCAGGAAAAGAATAGATACATGGACATGTATGACTGAATCACTCTGTTGTACACCTGAAACTAACACAGCATTGTTAATCAACTATCAGTCAGTTCAGTTCAGTCGCTCAGTCGTGTCCGACTCTGCGACCCCATGAATCGCAGCACACCAGGCCTCCCTGTCTATCACCAACCTCCGGAGTTCACCCAGACTCATGTGCATCAAGTCGGTGATGCCATCCAGCCATCTCATTCTCTGTCGTCCCCTTCTCCTCCTGCCCCCAATCCCTCCCAGCATCAGGGTCTTTTCCAATGAGTCAACTCTTTGCGTGAGGTGGCCAAAATATTGGAGTTTCAGCCTCAGCATCAGTCCTTCCAATGAACACCCAGGACTGGTCTCCTTTAGGATGGACTGGTTGGATCTCCTTGCAGTCTGAGGGACTCTCAAGAGTCTTCTCCAACACCACAGTTCAAAAGCATCAATTCTTCGGCACTAAGCTTTCTTCACAGTCCAACTCTCACATCCATACATGACCACTGGAAAAACCATAGCCTTGACTAGACGGACCTTTGTTGGCAAAGTAATATCTCTGCTTTTTAATATGCTATCTAGGTTGGTCATAACTTTCCTTCCAAGGAGTAAGCGTCTTTTAATTTCATGTCTGCAGTCACCATCTGCAGTGATTTTGGAGCCCAAAAAAATAAAGCCTGACACTGTTTCCACTGTTTCCCCATCTATTTCCCATGAAGTGATGGGACCGGATGCCAGATCTTAGTTTTCTGAATGTTAAGTTTTAAGCCAGCTTTTTCACTTTCCTCTTTCACTTTCATCAAGAGGCTTTTTAGTTCCTCTTCACTTTCTGCCATAAGGGTGATGTCAACTGCATATCTAAGGTTATTGATATTTCTCCCAGCAATCTTGATTCCAGCTTGTGCTTCTTCCAGCCTAGCGTTTCTCATGGTGTACTCTGCATATACGTTAAATAAGCAGGGTGACAATATACAGCCTTGACATACTTCTTTTCCTATTTGGAACCAGTCTGTTGTTCCATGTCCAGTTCTAACTGTTGCTTCCTGACCTGCATATAGGTTTCTCAAGAGGCAGGTCAGGTGGTCTGGAATTCCCACCTCTTTCAGAATTTTCTACAGTTTATTGTGATCCACACAGTCAAAGGCTTTGGCATAGTCAATAAAGCAGAAAGAGATGTTTTGCTGGAACTCTCTTACTTTTTCGATGATCCAGCAGTTGTTGGCAATTTGATCTCTGGTTCCACTATGCTCCCATATAAAACAAAAATTTTTTTAAAAAAGAAACAATCATTTACTGAACACTTGGCACACATAGGCACTGTGTCGTCTAGACACATTAGCTCACTGAATGGTCGCCCTGCTCTAGGAGGCAGGCCATCTCACAGATGAGTAGACCAAGGCAAGTTGAGACTATGTAACTTCTCAGACTCACTCAGCATTAGGAGGTAAGTCTGGGTTTGCACCAGGCCTGAGCCCATGCCCACACCACTGACAGGGTTTGCTTCATCACACCTGGCAGGGCCCCTGTAGGTCACCTTCAGCCAGTGGAGTGGGACCCAGGCTTGTCGCTCCCAGGTGGCGTCGGGCCGAGTGAGAGCACAGGTCTGGGATCAGATTCTGGACGTGTTGCCTAACACCTGTGTGGCCCTTGGGTGGATGCCAAACCTCCTTCTGCCTCAATTTCTTTGTCAGTAAAGTGATGATAAAGATACGGCTTACCTCTGAAGGTTATTGTGAAGATTCCTTTCGGGAGATGATAAACACAGGAGCGCCTCCTTGGTCTCAGGGTGGGAGATACACGGATAGAGGGAGTTAATGCTCTGGTGTGTTTAAAGGACAAGAGAAAGAAGAGGAGGATAAGAAGGCTCCCGACAGTGGGAGGCAGGGATGGTGTGTGTGTGTGTGTGTGTGTATGTGTGCGTGTGTATGGGTATGTATGTGTGCACATACAGAGAGGCATGCACCCTGGAGCAGCGGGCTGCAGGTTAATGGTGGACGGGGGTCAGGGAAGGCTGCATGGAGAAGGGGATGGAGCAAAGTGGGCCAAGCCAGCATTCAAGGTTAGAAGCATTCTGCAGTCAGAACAATACTGTCTGGGGGCATGCCTGGTGTCGGAGGAAGGGTGGAGTGGGGGTTGGCATGGGGGTAGCAGAGACAGTGGGAAGAGGCGTCCTAGGAAAGTGGGCAGACCCCGTGGCATTGCAGGGATCTTCATAGGGAGCCCGCCTTTCCTCTGAGCAGAATGAGGGCCAGTGAGAAATGCAGGCGAATCACTGAGTGCAGGCCCTGGCACACATAGTGCCCGCTAATAGAAGGCATTCTTTGTTATTCCTTTTAAAATAATCCTCTTTTCTTGTAACGGGGCTGAGTGGGGTCCAGGTGCAGCCTCGGGGAGAAGCTTCCCACCTTTTGTGTCCCTGGAAACAAATAATCTAATTAGAAGTTTCCCCATTACGAGGGAACTTCTTTTCCTATCTGTATGATGAGACCGGCTCCTTTGTCTTGCTTCCCATGGGGGAATGAGTAGATTCAGCCAAGTGAGGGCTCCCTGTGCTGGGGTACCTGTGGGCCGGAGTGGGCTGGCAAGAGGGCGAACGGAGGAAGGACAGAAAGAGGAGAAGAAAGAGAAAGAAGAGGAAGGAGGGGAAGGAGGAAGGGGAGGAAGGAGGGCACCCCAGCACAGGGTCAGAATGTCATTCAGCCCTCAGCCAGCCAGGGGGATCCCCGCATGGCTCCCTCCCAGCGGGGCCCTGCCGGAGTCTCAAAGAGGTGGTTATTTTGGGTGGCAGCGTGATTGGGAGCTTGAAAAGCAGGAAATTGAGTGGTGATTAAGGTTGTAATAAGTTGACAACATCAAATATCATTACCCCTAGAACATGCAAATGATCCTGTTTTTACCTGGGATTTGCCATGCAAATACCAATTAGCAGAAAAAGTATTTGCCTTGATAGAGGGAGCTGGTTCTTCCAATGCCTCCCTCCTGCAGAGGGTAACAATCAGAAGGGGTATGGTGGCAGGGCAGAGAGGGGGCTGTGCCTGAATGTCTCAGCTGAGGACAGGGGGTCCACAGGGTGACCGCTGATTTTGTGAAAGGCTGCCAGAAACTCTCACTTCCTTGATAGCTCAGTTGGTAAAGAGTCCGCTTGCAAGGCAGGAGACCTCTGTTCAATTCCTGGGTCGGGAAGACCCCTTCGAGAAAGGATAAGCTACCCATTCCAGTATTCTGACCTAGAGAATTTCATGGACTGTATAGTCCATGGGGTCACAAAGAGTCAGACACAACTGAGTGACTTTCAGTTTCAGACCTCCCTGCCACAACCTCTGCCTTTTTCAGGGCCTCAGAAATTTCTAGAAGCTTCTTGAACCAGCCCATGGGACAGCAGGTTTCTGCCTCATGTATGTCCCAGCTGGGAGCTGACCTTATACAGTCTTGCAACCTGGACATCCTTATACCACCAAAAAACTCTTTTCTGCCACTGGGAGCTACATAGCTGATGATGTCCCTCGGAGAAGGTGTCTGCAATGAGCCACTCTGGGTGGTTTTAGGGCCATGGCCCCAGAGCACCGACACTACTGTGTCTTAGGCATTGACCTTGGAAGTGTCCAGGGCAGATGGTTGAGAGTCACTGAATAGGAGCCTCTGACTTTTCCTTTCCTTAGCCAGATATTTACTCCTTGCCCCCAGTCAGCTGGTACCGTGGAGGTACCGCCACTCATACTAAGAGGAATGTAGCATAGTGTCTTCCCTCAAAGAACTTCTGGTTCCATTTGGCAGGTAGAAGTAACTGTCGCCAGAGACAGCAGACAGTGAACAGAAGGTGATCAGCACTAACTGGAGCATCCTAGGCTGTCTGAGAGAGAACTTGCCTTTTGCTGTGATGGCATGAGAAGATGGTACTGAGTCTGGGCTGAGCCTCGAAGGAGCAGGAAGAGAAGTGAGGAAGGAGAGGGAGGGAGTTCTTGGTGGGAAGAAGCGCAAAGCCAACATTTGGAGGTTGGAAAATGCATGCTGTGCTCTAGGGACAGTGAGCCTGTCATTTAGCCTATCTAACCACCCAGAGTTCCTTCTACAACAAGGAGATCAAATCAGTCAATCCTAAAGGAAATCAGTCCTGAATATTCATTGGAAGGACGGATGCTTAGGTTTAAACTCCAATACCATGGCCACCTGATGCAAAGAACTGACTCATTTGAAAAGACCCTGATGCTGGGAAAGATTGAGGGCAGGAGGAGAAGGGGACGACAGAGGATGAGAAGGTTGAATGGCATCACCAATTTGATGGACATGAGTTTGAGCAAGCTCTGGGAGTTTGTAATGGACAGGGAGGCCTGGCGTGCTGCAGTCCATGGGATTGCAAAGAGTTGGACACGACTGAGCGACTGAACTGAACTGAACCACCCAACTCTCCAGCCTTAATCTCTCCATCCAAACCATTAAAGCAACACCAACCCATCACCAACCACCTCTCCACGCACCACTCAACTCCCCAGACTAACTGACCCATCCAAGCCACCAGTCCCCCCCACCCCAAATCCATCCACTCATCACCCAACCTCCCACCCTACAGGTCAGTTCACTTCACCATCATGAACCAACTTACCCACCCACCACCCAACCTACCAGCCCAGGTGAAGATCATAAACTCTGGAGCAGCTGGCCAAGGTTCTTTTAAAGGGGGTGGTGATTAGATAGGGGTTTTTGGAGGAGTCCATGTCGCCTTGGGCTAAGACAGGTTTAAGCTTGGCCCAGTGTCTGAATTTAACAAGCAGCCTGTGCATGACAGAACTTACTATTTAGGTGCATGTGATTTATTCCAAAGTCAACAGGTCCGGCTAGGCAGGGGAACACTGAGGTTGAGCTGAGCTGGAGAAAGGTTAGCCTGCAGGGAGACATACGTGGGATCAGAGAGGGAAGACCACGGAGCTGGGTGCTCAGCAGGCCATTTGTCCAGACATAGATCTGGTGTGTGGGGGGGTGCGGGATGGATGCTGGGGGCCCTCCCTCCATCTCACCCCTCCATCCTGCCTCAGGCAGGGACCCATTTGGGAAACTGGCACCCCAGAGTTGTCAGCAGGGAACTTGTTCTTATGCTCAACCCTCATGTCTGAAGCTTTTGCTCATGGTACTTCCCAGCAAGCTGGCCCAGGCCCAGGAGCAGGGAACAGGCTGTAGAGCTATAGATCTTGTTGCTCTCTGGAGCCCCCAACTGGCCCATCCCCTGATCCATCCTCCATCACACCAGGTTCCATGCAGAGAGAAAGGAAAGCTTCCTGCAGCCTTCATCCATCTAGAAGCTTCCAGTGGCTTCCATACGGCTACCGCCAGAAACACTTTTGATCATCTAAATCCAGGTTGTGTTAATTCTCCAGATCCCTTAAACTCACAGGGCTGTTCTCTGATATCTAATGGAAGTTCTGTCCCCAGTTTCTTGGCACATCATGGAGCCAATTGGGGCACAGGAGGTGGGTGAACATGAAAGCAGTTTCTCAGGCAGGAACTGGCCACCTCTGCCTCGGCACTTCTGCACTGGGCCCAGCAGTGCAGTTCAGGGATTGGGCTGCCCACCCCACAGGCCCACCCCACAGAGCCTGGGTGGGTCAGGGCTGACCTGGTGGGTTATTAGCCCCTGGTCACCGGCTGGCAGAGCTATTACAAGGCACACTGCAATTTCATGCCCTGTTTCCTCCTTCCTTGGTCTGCAGTTTCTGCTCTATTTGTCCAAAATGAACAGAGATGAAGTGAAATGAATTACAGTCTCCTCCTCCCCCCCATCTCTGCCCGCTCCCCTCTTTTCCTCCTCGGTATTCCCCAGCCGGCCCCTCAGCCTCCATGCCAGCTCCTAGGTCCGGTTTTTCTTCTGCCTTCCGCTCGTGCTGTCTTAGGCTCTGCCTCCCCGCTCTGTGCCTCCCCTGCTCTGTTAAAATCTGCAACTCCATCCTGCTCTTATTCATGCGGACACTCATTAAGCACCAGCTGTATACCTTGGGAATGCGCCCTGTGCCATTTGTCTGGCTCCCACCATCCTTTCCTCGCCGCCGCCCTGCCTGGGCATGGAGATGTCTCCCCCTCTATATCTCCTAGAGCCCCCAGGAGCCCCATTCACTCACTTGGAATAACCTGGAAGGAGGGGTTACATTCTCTAGCTCCAAGTGTCACATCACTGTTTCAGTTCAGATGGCTATGACTGGACAGCTGGCCCTAGGGTACCCCTTAAATGTCAGGATGACTGCCAGCCAAATGTCAGCATCATTTCCAGTGCCAACCACTTGCCTGGGGACTGACTCTGACCCCAGCCACAGCCTCACAAGGCCTTGGAGGAGATGTGGCCTGGGACTGGTTCAGCCCAGCCTTCTTCACTGAGAAGTGGACTGTCAGCTGGGAGCTCATCCCTGTGTCACACGCTGCCCAGCTACCTGGGGGGAGAGGCAAACCCGGGGTGTGGGTGATGGTCCAGGCTGGGCCCCAAGCAGCCCCCTGGCAGAGGGTTGGAGTGGGAACCCAGGTGACTGTACTCAGTCTCTGATGAGCAGACACTTGAACTAGATGTGGGGCGGCCTCGGTGACCACATTTGATCCTCCCCCAGGACAAAGGGAGGGCTGGTCTGCAGAGGGCAGGAGAAGAGCCAAGGGGACCTGCAGAGAGGCGCCCAAGAGCTGGTCCTGCAAGCCGACAACAGGCAGGAGAGCATGAGACAGAGAAGAAAGAGAGAGAGATTGATGTCAGGAGAGGCCAGGGAGCAGAGAGAGAGACACACAGAGAGGCAAGAAGACAGACAGGAGCAGAGACAGAGACTGAAAGACAGAGCTATGAAGGACAGCAAAAGGGACAAAGAGGGACAGGCCAATATATATACGGGAAAAGTCACAGGGGAAGTCCCGCAAGTCCTACCATTCAGCCCACTCCCACCTCTCCTGCCCTTGGGTACTACAAGGCCCCTTTCAGACTGTACAATAAAATTCCCCTTTTTGCACAGGTCAGCAGGAGGAGGTGTCTTGATGTGAGCCTGATTCCTGCGGGCTTGTGCTGGGAAGGCAGCCCAGCTCCTGCTCCCAGGGCCCCTCTGCTGCTCTCCTCCTGTCCTGGTGTCCCCCTGGGTTCCCTCCTCTTATTCTTGCCCTACCCCACCCCCACTGCAGCCTCAGCCCTCTCTTCCCCCTTCCCGGGGGTTCTCAGGTTCATGAACCTTTATTCTTCTAAATTCATTTCCACAGGTCCTGTCCAGCATCTTCTGAGGATCTGTCCAGTGAAGAATATGCTGAGCCTGGGGCTTAATTTATTCTTTCCATCATCCCTGTGAAGCTGGCATCATTCCTCTCATTTGCAGAAGAGGAAAATCGGTTCAGGAAGGTTATGTAACTTACTGGAGCTCATACGCTGGTAAGAGGAGAAGCGGGTTTGCTTGTCTTCTCACTCCAACTCCAGAGCTTTTCTCTATTACGCTCAAGTTAAGCCCCCACTATAGACGGCACACTGTACGGGTACCACAGTGTCCCTTTATTAGGAAAGCTTTGGGCAACGATCCCCCTCTGAGCTACCTCACTGCGCCTCAGCCCTGGGTGGAGTTGGGGGTCACAGAGCCAGGTGGGAAAATTTGTCCAGAAAGGCAGAAGTTCAGAGGGACACAGGACCTGTCCAAGGTCATCCAGCATCATCCATCCCCTTTCCAGGGGTCATGGCTCTTGGCTCTTACTCCAGGCTGGAAGGGAAGAAAGTTTGGGGGTGATGGTGGTGGTGGGCAGTCAGGAACCAAATTACTCATGAAAATATCCAGCAAGACCCAAACACCCACCCACCCCCCCCATCCTTTCACAGTGGCCTCTGGGGCTCTGGCTTAATTTCTGGACAAGTGTGTGCTTTCAGAGTCAGCTTAATGGGTTGGGTCTTCCCCACCTAGGAAGTGGGTCTGTGGGCAGAACAGGGGATGGTAGGAGCTACCCCTTACCCAGGCACGCTGCATCTCCAAGATCTAGAGCTAGCCCCCTTCTGGGCTTCTGCCTCCTCTTACCTCTGCAATTCTAACCCCCTTCATCCCTATACTCTCCAATTTCTAAATCAGGAGCTGCAAACTCAATGTCTACGGATCTCAGACAGGTGATACAAACGGGCATGCTAAACGAGGGCATGGTGGGGACTCTGGTTAAGTGGAGATGAATGCCTGTCTCCAGGGGACCACCATCACTCAGTCCAGCCCACTGTTACCACGTGGGAGCGGGTCCTACATAGCCGCTTTCTCCATCGTTCAAGAGGAATTCTAAATCAGGGTTATTCTTATTGTTTAAACTTGGTGCAGGCCAGCCTTTTCAAAGAGGCCTGCAGGCCAGATTTGGCTCAAAGGCTGTCAATTTGTAACTATTATTCTAAGTGCCCTGAGTTCTAAATGCTTCAGAACACTCCAGCGTGCCAAACTCACCCCTATGCACACTGACGCCCAGGATGGATGGCACCCATTTGTGGGGCTGAAGCTGTTTCCAAACCGCTGCCTTCGACGGCAGGGGTGGTAATGACACTCTGACATTAATATTTAAACCACAAACAGAGTTAGCGTGCTAATACCATCCCTGAAGGCTTCGGACTTGTTTAAGTTTTATCCTTGTGAGACCTAATTATTGTCAGCAATGAATCCTGTAAAGCTGCAGGATTAGGGCTGGGGAAGAGGAACTAGGCAGACCCCTGGGATCGGTGGCTTATGGGACTGAAGTGTACGGGGCGGGAGGTGGCCCGTGGGCCTGGCTGGATACCCACTGTTCATGTGGACCATTGAAGAGGCCTAGGAGGAGGCAAATGGATCTTTGTGTCCTCCTGACTGTCTCCCAAACTAGGGAGCTTGCTCTTCATCTTTCCCGCACAAGGATGGGGGCACCTATACCCCGCACTCTGGGAAATTCATGCCAATTTCTGACCTTTTACCTGTTAGCCTAATTGCTATGTGACTGTGTCAACCACTTAGCCTTGCTAGACTTAATTTCCTCCTCTGTAAGAATTTCTAGGATGGGGTTTGAGGGAGAAAAAATATGAATATAGAGGCTAGCATGATGAGAGAACTGAAAAACTGATGCTTTTGAATTGTGGTGCTGGAGAAGACTCTTAAGAGTTCTTTGGACTGCAAGGAGATCAAACAAGTTAATCCTAAAGGATATCAACCCTTAATATTCATTGGAAGAACTGATGCTGAAGCTGAAGTTCCAATACTTTGGCCACTTGATGCGAAGAGCTGACTCATTAGAAAAGACCCTGATGCTGGGAAAGATTGAGGGCAGCAGAGGATGAGATGGTTAGATAGCATCACTGACACAATGAACATGAATTTGAGCAGATGCCAGGATATGGTGAAGGACAGGGGAGCCTGGCATGCTGCAGTCCATTGGGGACATGACTCAGCGACTAAATAACACCACCACCACGCAGGGAGGACTGGATGGACGGTCACTGCTAATCTTGTTTTATTGCTACTGGTGTCTACCGAGGGGTTCACAGGAGAGATGCTTCACAGGGAGCAGATAGAATGGATTGGGGCCCTTCCCCGTCAGCCCCTGGGTCCCCTGGCAGCACAGGAGCCCCCTCCAAGGCCTGATCCCATGGCTGCTCCCCACATTCCCTGGTTGTCTCTCCATGCCTCCCTGCTCCCAGCTTGCCCTGGACAATGGCAGACTGAATTTTCTCAGTTTATTTGGGGTAAAGCAAGGCCCAAGATAAATGCCTTTGGACCAATGTGCTCAAGAAATGAATGGGACTGTAACTAAGCTGAGGCCTCCTTTGAGGGCGGGAAGGAGGATGCTCAGGTTACAGGCTGGGGGTGGCAGAGGCTGACAAAACTGGGGACTAACCAGAGAATGTGCTGAGCCTCCCCCTGACCCACCCTGGCTTGGTTTTCTGGCTTGGGGGCAAGAGTAAGATCTTTTTCAGGGGCACCCATGCCAGCACGGAGGACACCAGAGGGGAGTTAGCACCTGCTCCTCCCAAAGCCATGCAGAAGCTGTGTGCGTGCTAAGTTGCTCAGTCATGTCTGACTCTTTGCGACCCATCCTCTGTCCATGGGATTTTTCAGGCAAGAATACTAGAGTGGGTTGCATGCCCTTCTCCAGGGGATCTTCCTAACTCAGGGATCGAACCTGTGCCTCTTGCGGTTCCTACATTGCAGGTCGATTCTTCACCACTGAGCCACGTAGGTGGGGATGTCGTGGAGAAGCTGAGTCTGGCTCAATCCCTTAGCACTCTTCCCCACCCCAGAAGGAGGCACTCATTAACCCTGAAGGCAGCATCTACCATGGGCCAAGCTGCCTCTTGAGAGGGTGATTAGAGGCATCTCTCAGGGTTTAAAACACACAAATCCTTTGATCCAGCAGTTGAAGTGCAAGAAATCCACCCTGCAGAGAGATTTACGCTGTGTCCAAAGGGTGGCAAACTGGAGGGTCTAGAAACCACAGCATGCCCATAAGTAGGGAGCTAGTGGGATAAATGGTGGCTCAGCCACACAGCTTTCCTTCTCTTTCCTTGGAGAAGGAAATGACAACCCACTCCAACATTTTTGCCTGGAGAACCCCATGGACAGAGGAGATTGGCGGGCTACAGTCCGTGGGCTTGCAAACGAATCAGACATGACTGAATGACTAAGCATGCAGTCACATAGCATCCAACGTGAAGTTCAAGAAACAGTGAAGCAAAGCTAATGTGTGAGCAGGGAGTCATTGCCAAGATCTCCTGCTGACGGGAGGAGGGATGGGGAGAGTGGGCGCCTAAGAAGTGAGACAGCATCACCTAAGGACAAATAGTGTATGATCCCTGGGGATTACCTGGGGCTCGAAGAGGAACCGAATTCACGGAGACAAAAGGCAGAATGGTGGGTTCTGCGGCCTAGAGTAGGAGGCAGGACGGTGAAACGTCAAGGTTCAATGGGGACAGAATTTCAGTTTGGAAAGACGAAAAAGTTCTGAACACAGTGGTGGTGATGGCTGCCCAGCAGCATGAATGCCACTGAAATGTACACTTAAAAATGGTTGAAATGGTAAATTTTGTGTTTACAGATAGTTTACTGTGATTTTTTAAAAAAAAAGAAGGGAAATGGGGATATGGTTGAGGGGAAGCTTACTTTTCACAGCCTACTGCTTGATCTTTTAAAAATCACATACTGGGGACTTCCCTGGCAGTCCAGTGGTTAAGAATCTGCCTAACAATGGGGGAGGTGGAGGTTCAATCCCTGGTCAGGGAAACTAAAATACCACATACCATGTGTGGAGCAACTGGGCCTGCAACTGGGCCCACACACCACACCTACTGAGCCCCCAACTCCAGAGCCTGCACACAGCAACTAGAGAGTCCGTGTTCTGCAGGGGAGGATCTCGTGTGATGCAGTGAAGATCCCATGTGCTGCAACTAAGACCTGACATAGCCAAATAAATAAATAAAATAAATATTTAAAAATCACATACAGTACATGTATTATAACATTTACTACCAAAAATCTAATAACGTCACAGTGATTCCCTCTTCTGCCCATGTCAGCCATGCTCAGCACACCCCACCCAGAGTCAAGGGGGTAAAGGTTAGTGTTGGAGCAGTGGGTTTGGAACAAGACTCACGGTCTTGGCTCATGCAACACTTGCTGTGTGAGCTGGGGAAGAGCAGGGGAGCCTCTCAGCTTCCCTGGGCCTTATCTGTGGATACAGGCAGCTTGGCCTGGCAGAGCATCCTGGGCAGGGCTGGCTGAGCTGGCCTTGCATGTCGAGTCCAGCAGCAGCCCTGGGGTGGGTGCTCTGAGAAGGAGGTGCCGGCCTGAGCCCCCTGCTGCAGTCCCCGGCAGTGCTTCATCCACCTGAGCCCTCCAGCTGACTTCAACCCCTACCTGTCAACCCCAGACCACCACAGCAGAGGAAGTGAGGCCCTCACCTTCCACCTCCATTTCTGGCCTTCTAGCAGCTCCTGGGCTGGATGGGATCACCACCAGGGCACCCAGCACTGAAACAGAGTGAAGGAGAAACAGTGCCCTTCCCGAAAGCCAGGTGCTTCCAGGGTGTGAGGTTGCCCCTCTTCAGATGAGGCATCTATGGCCCAGGGAGTGGAGCCATCTGTCCTGGGTGTCCGGGTTCTATGACAATGACGTCGAGCAGGGTCTAAACTCCCACCCCCGACCCCCCAGGCCAGGTGGCTTCCACTCTGCCAGGACCAGACTCTGCTGAGCAGTGACTGGGTGGGGTGAGTGAGGAGGCGGATGATGCCTGGGCTGGGGGGGGGGGGGGGCGGGAAGGGACCACGGGGGCAGGAAGATGAAAAGACTCATCACCTGGAGCAGGGAGGGCATGCAAGTCGGAGGTGCTGGAGTTTGCATCCTCCCCTGCAAGGTGGTGAGGGGACAGCTCTGGAGTCAGGCGGGCCTGGTTGCGAGTCCCCAGTTCTGCCTCAGGGTCCCTGCTCCTGAGTGGGTCTATTTCCTCCTCCATAAACTGGTGGTAAATTCACACCCACCACTTAGGGGGCTGTGAGCATTAAACAAGACAATGGTGCAAAGCACCCAGCCCCTGCCTGCTCATCAAGGGAGTGCTTGATGGGAGCTCTTATGATTACCATCATTATCATTGTTGTTACCTGAGATGGGGGAGTTGGGTGGGGGGGTGCCGGGAGGGGGCAGGTTTCAGCACCTGGAAGGCTGTGTTTTGGAAATGTATTTGGTGGCTCAGACAGTAGAGAATCTGCCTGCAATGTAGGAGACCTGCGTTCAATCCCTGGGTCAGGAAGATCCCTTGGAGAAGAATACTGGCAAATCCACTCCAGTATTCTTGCCTGGAGAAATCCATGGACAGAGGGGCCTGGTGGACGACAGACCATGGGGTCACAAAGAATCGGACACAACTGAGCAACTAACACTTTCACTTTTTCTTTGGAGGAGAAAGGAAGCACAGAAAGGAAGAGCTGGGTAGGGGCTGGAATGGGATAAGGATGATGGTAGGGCAAGCACAGGCTGGGAGGAAGACGAGGAATTTGGCTCTGGGCTCAAGAGCAGAATCTGGCAAACAGGACACAGGGATCCTCACCTCCTTAGGTGCCCTCCGTCAGCCTTTCTGGCTGCACCCTCAGGCGTCCGTGGGCCTCCTGTCCTGCTTTCTGCATGCTCCAATCTGCCCTCTTTCCTAGAATCCATCCGTTTGCAGGGCGCTGGCTCAATATTACCCAGGAGAGATTTGAATTGGAGCAGTAATTAATTGTGAGAGAGTTGGTGCCTGGTGGGCTGTGGTGAGGAGCTGAACAGAAGCACTAACGGACAGATTGACAGCCGCCCGTGGACCTTGTGCTCAGGAGTCCTCATGGGCCTGGCTGCCTCCCACCCCTGCACATCCCATCTCAACTACAAGAGAGAGGAAACCAAGATCTCAAGAGACCAAAGGTCAGGTTCAAGGCACAGAGACAGAACCTCGGCCTGGGTGACTGGGCAGAGCAGCTGCTGTGCGGGGTGAAGGAAGGACGTAAGCTCTGGGCAGAAAGCCTGAAACCCTTCGCCATGTGTGCCTTTCTTGGGGATCACAGTGGTTGGGACTGTGTGTTTTGGAGGATGTTGATTGAACTTCTCATGGAATAAAGAAGGGCTGAGCCGTGAATGGCTGGCTCCATTAACATCTCAAATCCTGTTGAATGAATTTATGAATTGAATCTCAGAAAACAGCAGACAGAAGAGTGTGTCATCCTTATCCCTTGATTTGTAGGTGATCAACCCTTGAGAAGGGAATGGCTACCCACTCCAGTATTCTTGTCTGGAGAAGTCCATGGACAGAGGAGCCTGGGGGGGCTGCAGTCCATAGGCTTGAGAAGAGCTGGACATGACTGGGAGACTAACACTTTCAACCCTTCTGAGTACGTGCTGTATGCCTGGCCTGTGTGGGCTCTGGATGGGGGTTACCTTCCCTGGACGTGGGGGCACCACGGGCTCCAGCAAGCACTGCACAGACCCGAGTTCAAATGTCACTTACCCTGAACAGGTCATTTCTCATGGAGTTGGTGTGCTGATCAGCACCATTTGACAGAGAGGGAAACCTGAGTCTCCAAGAAGCTGATCTCTTGTCCAAGGGCCCATGGTCAGCATGGAAGCTAGGACTTGAACTCTGGTTGATGTGACTCCAGAGCCTGTCCCATTCACCAATATAGTGCTGCCCGATCAATGTGTTCTAAAGCAGGGGTCCACAAACCCTAGCCCACGGCCTGTTAGGAGCCAGGCTGCACAGCAGGAGGTGAGTGGCTCCCCATTACTCTCATTACTGCCTGAACCATCCCCCCAGCACCCACACCCCCACCCCCACCCCACTCCATGGATAAACTATCTTCCACGAAACTGGTCCCTAGTACCAAAAATGTTGGGACTGCTGGTCTAAGGGAAGCTGATGACATCTGTGGCAGAGCACAGGAGGAGTATGGGGGACTCTGGGTCCCATTGTGATCCTACTCCTGAGTCCAGAACCAAATTCATTGTCCTCTCAGCCTGCCTCCCCCACTGTCACCCTGGCCCTGTCCCAGCCTTCGGCTAGCCTCCAGCCCCCTCTGTGCCTCCTCTGATGTGGATCTAGTTTGATACAGGAGACAGCAGGCATTCTGGGCTTTAGTCCAGGCTGCAACCGTGACCCTGAGTAAGTCGCTTCCTTTTCTGGTTTGTTTTCTCATCTGTGAAGTGGCCTCTGCCCTTGACTCAACCAGGTGGTTCAGACTTAACACTGTGGGAAAGAAACTGACCCCAGAGGTGCCTCCACCCATTGTAAAGGGCCCAGAGACTCAAAGTAGAAGCCGTGGGGAGTGGGAGGGGAGGGGAGGGAGCTCTCCCCCTACCCCCAAGCTCTGTGGCCTTACTGGCAGCTCTTACTCCACATCCAGGGAGGGGAGCTGGCACAGGGACCAGCTAATCGTCCCCAGACAGCCAATCATTCTGGCCAAGTCTGAGGATGCGTTCCATTGTCATTGTTAACACTTGAGTTACCCCTTAATCCTCCAGACTCAGAAGGCTGTCCAGATGAGCCTGCCTTCCCCGAGCAGTCATGGGGAAGAATTCAAAAGGAGCAGGTTGGGGAGTTCAACACAGGCTGAAACGGGGTGCTGGGAGGGGGTCCTGGGGGCCGGGAGGGAAGAACATGGGCTTGGTCCCAGTTTGGCCACATGCTCTCTTGGGCAGGTCCCTTCCCATCTCTGCTGTCCTGGGCCTCTGCGGAGGGCTCCCCCTGCTCCGTCCATCCTCGGTACATATGCAACCTGAACTTGCATACAACAGACACCCTGCCCATCTAGCTCCTGCTAAAACCCCTGTACCCAGCTCCCAGAAGGGTCCCAGTCCACCTCTGCCGCTGGTGTTCTCTCTCTCCTCCCCCACCTCCCCATCCCATCCCTCGATTCCCACCTGAACCAGGGTCCCTGTCATCCCTTGTGGTCCGAGCAGAGGGATGACATGCCCACGCTTTGCATGACTCCATCCTTGGCCAGTGACCCAGGACCCCTCGAAGGTGTGAGCCCCTGGGCGGGGTGAGCCGTGCATCCGAACGGTGACAGCGGGAGGTCCAGACGACCTTACCCAGAGCATCCCGGGCCGCGAGGCTTTAATTTATTTAATCAATTCCGACCCCCAGGCTGGGGAAGGAAAACTGCAGGATATTAAATCTGTCTCTCTCGCCAATCTGTCATAGGCATGTCGGAGCACACTGATTCCCCTCAGTCCACCTTTATTAACTATCTCCTCCGGGAGCTGCTGGCTCTGCCAGGCCTGGCCTGGACCCTGCCCAGGAGCAGTGAGCAGATTGCAGGTGGAAAGGAAGGGCGTGGGGCAGGGGCACAAGAACCATTCAGGGGACAAATATAACAAGGCAGTGTTTAGCATTGGGAGGCAAGGACTTTGAAGATCATTTGTAATTTAAGTCCTTCCCTTTAGGGATAAGGAACCCAAGTCTGGAGAACAAACAGTGTCACCCTGAGTACAGCCAGTTGGGGCAGGACTGGAACCAGAATCCAAGATTCCTGACACCCAGGCCAGGGTTCTTTTTATTTATTGAGTCAACATATTTTTCCTGGGTGAGTGCTAAGTGGTGATAGTGTTGATTGCTCAGTGGGCCCAGTATTGGGTTTCAATTACTGCTGTAATGAATCACCACAGCTTAGTGGCTTTCAAACAACACAAATTTAGTATCCTGTAGCTCTGGAGGTCAGAAGTGTGAAATGAGTCTCACTGGCTAAAATCAAGGTGTTGGTTGGGCCGTGTTCCATCCTGGAGACTCTAGGGGAGAATCCATCTTTGTGTCTTTTCCAGCTTCAAGGGGCTGTCTGCATTCCTTAGCTTGTGGTCTCCTTTCATGTTCAAAGTCAGCAATGTCTGCTCGAATCTTCCTGACACAGCATCACCTTGACATTGACCCTCCCACCTCCCTCATCCACTTCTAAGATCCCTTGTGATTACTTTGGACCCACATGGATAATCCAGCTTAATCTCCACATCTCAGGTTCAACTGATTAGCCACCTTAATTTCATCTGCAAACCTGATGCCTCTTGACACATAAGGTATCACATTCACAGATTTTGGGGATTAGAACGTGGATATCTTTGGAGGCCATTATTCTTCCAACCACAGACATCCTCATGGATCATGCACCAGGCTGAGCATTTTACATTCAGCACCTCACTTCATGATGATAACTTGATAAAAGTCACTGCTAGCTTGTTTCCACTACATAGATGAGAAAACTGACCCTCGGGGAGGTTGAGATTTGCTAAGCCACACAGCTAGTTAGTGATGGAGCTGGGATTTGGACTTGAGTCCACTTGAGCCCAGAGGCCACTCTCCCCTGCTCTGCTGCTGTTGGGGTGGGTCACATCCAGGGAGAGGTAGTCGGGAATTGGTGCTATGGGTCTAGATGAGAAGGGAAGACTCAGCCTTGGCCCACAGAGCCAGGTGAAGAAGCCACATTTTGAAAGAGGGGGGATGTGGACAGTACCCCAGTCTTTGGGAGGCACTTTTGGTCCTAAATAATTGAGAGTCCTGCCCCGCCTCCTTCCCCCTAGCCCACTCTCCCACATAATTTATTTGCTCACAAAATTGAAGGCCTTCTTCCCTGGTGTCACTCTCTATTTAGCTTAGACAAATACTTAGCATCCAGATCTGACCTTAATTTCCTTAAATATCAGGGACCCTGGAAGATGGAGAGCTGGCCCAGTGGGTGAGGGTATCAGTGTGTCTGGGATGGGTATGCTGTGACCCCTTACCTGGGTAAGGACCATGTCTGCCCATGACCAATCAGGTGCATGGCTCCTCCTCCTTCTGTCTGCACCTGCAGGTCTTCCCACCACTGAGGCTGCAGGAAGAGATGGGAGGCAGATGGCAGGGTCCCAGCCACTCTCAGTACCTGTTGCATTCTGGACCAGAGTCTCCGTCCAGGGGGGATGGGGAGAGTAACTACAGAATCCAGCCCCCTGGGACTCCCTCCCTATAGGGCATGGCCTGGGGGAAAGGGGAATGCGGAGTGGCCAGAGAGAATGAGGGCTTCATGCTAGCGCTGCCAGGAAGAGGTAAGGGACAGGGGCTGGTGACTCTGCTGTTTTTCTCCTCTTCCGCACATTTGTTCATTGACTCATTTCACTCATTAAGAAATGTTTCCTGTGCTGGGCCTGGGGATCAGAAATATAAGTCCAGGGACTTTCCCAGTGATTAACGCTCCGAGCTTCTGCTACAAGGGTCACAAATTCAATCCCTGATCAGGGAATTAAGATCCCACATAATGCCATGTGGTGCAGCAAAAAAATAAGAAAAAGAAATACAAGTCCAGTGTTGCTTTGTAGGGTCTTGTGTCCCAAAAGTTGGCTGGTGACAGAAGGTGTATAGAGACATGAATGAGGCAGGGATGGAGGGTAGGGGAGAGGTCAGGCTGTCCTCGTACAAGAAGAGTGACCAAGCTGAGTCCAGAGAATGAGTTACACAGGCTCCCTGCCAGCCGCCACCTGTCTAAGGAGGACAAGGGGCAGACAGGACGCGGGGCTGGGGATACTGGCTTGGGGGCCTGGACGGTGCAACTGGGAAGCCAAACGGTTGGGCCAGCAGGAGGTTGAGGCCCTGGGGTCCTATTCTCAGATCCTGCCTCTGAAGCCAGCGTCAAGGTTCTCACCCTCCTGCCTGCCTCCACCCTGAGCCCATCCCTGCCTCTGTCCTTCCCATTTGAGTAAATGGGGCCCCGTGGGGAGCAAGGCCTCTACAAACCCAGGGAATGTGGAGGATTGCCGACCATCCCAAGAAGCTAGGAGAGAAGCACGGAACAGACCCTTTGCCAGAGCCTCCAGGAGGAACCAAACCTGCCAGCACTGTGATTTTTGGACTTCTAGCCTCCTGAATGGTAAGAGAATGAGTTTCTGTTGCCTTCAGCCACCCAGTGTGTATTTCCTGTTACAGGGAAGTGACACACCCTTGTTACGCTGGACGAAGAACTCTGAACGTGCGTCTGCGTACACCGTGGTGCTTGGTAACTCCGGCTCCCTTAGGTCTCCTTGGTGCCGAACCTCTGCCTTTACCATCTCCTCCTCCCCTCCTGGTGTCCCCATGCCCTCCCTCTTTGGCTACTCAGGCCAGGCCTTTCTGAGCTGGGGGTGTGACTCAGGCCAGAGCGATTCCTGGCCCCACGCTGAAGCCCGCAACACCTCATTATCAGGCAGAATGTGGTGCAATTTCACCCATGGACAGCGCTGAAAGCCCGGCCTTTGCTGGGGTAATGGATGGGCCGGAAGCCGCTATTGGTGCCTCCCACCCCTTCCTGGGCCTGGCAAATCTCTAAAGCACCCAAGAAGCTGGCACACACACGCTTCACAGCTGAGGCGCACAGATAAACCTCAACAGAGCGCGGGGCTGTTTGGTCCCTGGCCCAGAGCAAAGATCAGGAAATTAATGGGTCTTTCTGTGGGCAGCGCCTCTTAGCCGGCCCCCGCCCCCGCCCCGGGGCCTCACTCCCGCCTGCCCATCTCTCCCTCCCAGGGCTTTGTTTTCTTTTCCCCTTTGTTTCCTGTTTGTGATAAACAAGATTCATGCCAGCCCAACCCGGTCCTGTCACCCTGCCCAAGGCTGGCTGTATATCTCAGTGATGAGATGCTCTGGTTGCAGCCATGGCCGGTCACCGGCTCGGCAGTGAGGACCTGACAGGGGGCGAAGGCAGAGGTGATGGGGGGCATCAGGGAGGCAGCAGAGCACCAGGTCCCTGTTCAGGGCTGCCGAGCACTGGGCACCAAGGGGGTCACGCAGAAGTGAGGGTGGCCAGGCACTTAGGGATTAACCCTCTCTGGCCTGACAGCTGGCAGTAGTTTGGTTCATACAGCTGCTGTAACACAGTATCACCAGCTGTTGTTTAGTCAGTCAATCATGTCCCACTATTTGTGACCCCATGGACTGTAGCCCGCCAGGCTCCTCTGTCTAGGGGATTCTCCAGGCAAGAATACTAGAATGGGTTGCCATTTCCTTCTCCAGGGGATCTTCCTGACCCAGGGATTGAACCTGAATCTCCTGCATTAGCAGGCAGATTCTTTACTGCTGAGCCACTGCTGGGAAGCTTACAAAACCAGATGTTCTCTCACAGTTCTGGAAGCCAGAAGCCCAATATCGAGGTGTCAGCAGGGCCACCCTCTCTCTGGAGGCTCTGCGAAAAGATGCTTACTTGCCTCTTCCAGCTTCCGGGGTGGCCAGCCATCCTAGGCATCAGAGACTACATTACTCTAGTCTTTGCTTCTGACTGCACCTGGCCCTTCCTCTCTCAGATCTGTGTCTGCACATGGCATTCTCCTCTGCTTGTTTCTCTTCTCTACTTATGAAGACACCAGTCACATTAGATTAAGGGCCCACCCTACTCTGGTACACTCTCATCTGAGCTAATCACATTGGCAACGATCCCATATCCAAATGAGGTCACATTCACAGAGACTGGGCATTATGACTTCAACATAGCTTTTAGTCTTTTGGCCGTGCTGTGAGGCATGTGAGATCCTAGTTTCCTGGCCAGGGATCGAACCCATGTCTCTTGCGATGGAAGCCCGGAGTCCAAACCACTGAACCACCAGGGAAATCCCAGGATTTCAGCACATCTTTTGGGAGTCATGACTCCACCTGTAATAGCTCCCAGGTCTCTCCGAGATCTAGTCCTTGCCTCCCTCTCTGTATTTATCTCTCATCTCAGCCTTCATGTATCTGACATTCGCCATCCTGGTAACTCATCATTCCCTAATGGTCACTCCTCTGTATGTGTCGTTCCTCTCCCTGGATGCCTGGCTCATGTCTAGCTGCCCGCCTGTGCACCCCAGGACGGGCCAACCGGTGAATGCCTCCTCATCCATCAAGATCAAGCTTAGCCGTCACCTCTCCCAGGAACCCTCCCTGACCCTGCGCCTCAAGCTCCCTTAATGCCTGTGCTTACCTGCACTGCAGCTCACGGCCCACAGGGTGGTCTTAACTCATGTGCTCTGCCTCCTCAGGCCCTTGGCTTATAGGCTCCGAGTTGGCAGGCTCTGTGTCTCCCCTCTGTGTCCTCAGCATATGCATGCCCAGTGAATCATTGTGTGAAGGATTCTACCCAACAGCACTTACTGAGCATTTATGAAGTCCTAACACCAGACACTGTCCTGAGCCCTTTCTTTGTCTTAACCCTTTAACTCCCACAATAACCCTAGGAGGCAGGTGCTACTGTTATCCCTATTATACAGATGAATAAATGGAACTCAGAGTGGTTAAGTCACTTGCCCAAGGTCTTTGTTGTTGTTGAGTTGCTAAGTTGTCTCTGACTGTTTGCAACCCCAAGAACTGCAGCACGCCAGGGTCTTCTGTCCTCCACTGCCTCTGGGAGCATGCTCAAATTCATATCCATTGAGTCAGGGGTGCCACCTAACCATCTCATCCTCTGTCATCCCCTTCTCCTTTTGCCTTCAATCTTCCCCAGCATCAGGGGCTTTTCCAATGTGTCTGTTCTTCACATCAGGTGGCCAAAGTATTGGAGCTTCAGCATCAGTCATTCCCAAAGAATAGTCAGGGTTGATTTCCTTTAGGATTAGCCCAAGGTCTAATGATGGATAAACTGCAGAGGTGTAGATATGACTCTGGCAGCATGAGGGAGGCCCCTGCCCTTCCTTGAAGGGCCACACAGGTGGGGAGCAGGAGGACAGCATGTACTTCAAGGTTCAGGGAGACACCCAGAGCATCCGTGTGTGATGTGTCCCTGCACCGAGGAGAAGGTATTCTTTCTGGGGTCCTTCCTCTTATCCCTGAGATTGTGATGACCCCTGTACCTCTCCACCCTGTTCTTTTCTTTAAAATTTTATTTATTTGGCTGTGTCGTGTCTCAGTGGCTGCCACCTGCAGGCTTAGTTGCTCCATAGTATGTGGGATCTTAGTTCCCCAATCAGGGATTGAACCTGGGTCCCCCACACTGCAAGGTGGATTCTTAACCACTGGACCCACCTGGTTCTGACAGAGCTCTGCCCACATCACAGCAGTGGGTCCTAACCAGCTGAGCCTCTGTGCCCTGCTTTAGCACACCAGAGTGGCCAACCAATGATGCTCAGGGAGAGACAGCTGAAAAATGCCCCAACTCACCACCAGGAAGGAGGAAAGCTTGGCTTTGGGGTCAGACTGGCTGGTGTTTCAAGCCCAATACTGCCGCATATTAGCTGTGTTACCTTGGCCCAGTCACTCGAGCTCTCTGAGCTCTTGTTTCCTCAGGTCTGCAGTGGTGAAAACAATGAGGGAAGCTGTGACAGACAAGTAGGGAGCAGGCACAGAAAGCCAACAGGCAGTTGATCACAGCCATCCCTGCCTGTCCCAGTCTCTTCCTCCTGAGGAGGCTCAGCACCATCCTCCTTGGGGTGATGGATGCAGCTTCCATTGCCTTTGCATTTAATTCACTTACTTAAATTTCAACATTTTTTTTTAAAGAAATGAAGCAAAACACAGATAAACAGCCATTTAGAATCATGACTCCATAATCCAGGAATTCTCCTTCCCATGCAATCTGTTCAGCAATTATTTTGTGAGGTGGGAGGGAGAGCATCATGGGAAACTGCAATATGCAAATTCTGAGCGGAAGGAGAGGGGTGGGCAGGGGAAGGAGAGGAATGCCCAATTTCTCCAGAAAGGTCTTTCTTCCCAGAAACGTAGGCATGTGTCCCGGTTCGGGAATACAACAATCTGAGTCTCTGTGAACCCCAGGGGTGAGGTGTCTGCATGCCAAGTTGTAGGTGGGGGTGAGGGACAGCCATGTGAGGTAGTAACATGGACAGTGGGTATTCTTGGGGCCAGCTATGCTCAGGGGCCCAGGAATTGCCTGGGTCACCCATCCAATGGCCTTGGAAAGAGCTGAGCTTAGGGTAAGACTCTGGCTCTGTCACTTGCTGGCTCTGACAGCTTTGGCCAAATCCCTGAGTCTCTCAGGACCTGTTTCCTTGACTGTAAAACGGTAACAGCAGTACTTAGCAGTACTTGGTAGCTGGGTGGTGAGGACTGAGAGAGAATGAGCGGCAGTGTTCAGCATCACTCTGGCCCCTGGGGAAGGGGCTGAACTCACAGCAGCCTGGTGCCAATAACCTCAGACAGAGGAGAGACCACTGCCTTGACACACTGCCGAGAGAAAGCAGAGGAAAGAGCCAAGAGTTCTGCACGAGAGGTCGGGAAAGGTTTCCCAGAGGAGACGGCATTCCCATAGCATTCCCCTGGGAGATGGAGTTTGAGCTGGAACTTGGATGAGGATGAGCTGGATTCCTGTAGCTGGGGGAGGCACAGGAAGAAAAACCTACTCCTGGAAGCCTCCTGCAAGGACCCTGGGAAGGTTAGATGTGAGCTTCCGCACAGAGGGCTTGGTGTTCATGAGCGGCTCAGTGCACATCGCCTTCACATAAGACATGGAATACAGCCATGTTCAGCATACGTCCTCGTCTTCCCTCTTCTCGTCCTTCTTTTCGAGCAGGGGTGCATGTCCCCTTTAATGTACTGCTGCATCCCCATGGCTGAACACACAGTAGGTTTTCAGTAAGTGTGGACAGAATGGACCTCACCCCTCCTCCCACCTAGCTGAGCTGATGGAAGGCATGCAGGTGAGCAGAGAGAGCTTCTCCATGTCCTTGGAACTGGCCTTGACATGTGAGCGTGACTAGTCCTGGTGCCTACTTCCCCTGCACTCTGATGTCCATCATCTGACCACAGTTACTGCCTCCCTAAACCACCCCTTAGCTCCTGGCTGGAGATGCGGGGATGCTGTTGTGGCCTCGCTCCCTGCCTCCCACTTCCCTGGGAAGGAGCCAGGCCAAACAGACTGTGCCGGGCACCAGAACGGGCTGTGCCAGGGCCAGCACTGTACTCTGAGTGACAGAGGATTGGCAGGTGGGAAGTTGGTCGATACACAGTTAAAATGAGGTGCAGAAGATACTGTGACCAGGAGGACGCGTCGCCTCCTTACATAGGGTATCTGGATGTCTCATTCAATCACATTTATCCTGAGCATCTGTCCTTACTGAGCTCAGGGCTGGGTGCTAAGGATCCCAGTGGTCCTTGATTTCCAGGGGCTGTGGTCCACCGAGGAAGGCAGATTATAAAGGAGAGGGTAATGCAAGGAAGAAGTGCTCCCATCCTCAGGGAAGTTCAGGTGTCCCTACCTGGGGGCAGGGGGTGAGGGGTGGAGGGTGGTTCACTGAGGAGGTGACATTTGACTTGGGCCTTGGTGGCAGCATAAGGTAAATTCAGAGGAAGAGGCAAAGAAGTGTACATGAGGAGAGGGAACAGGCTTTGCAAAATGTGGAGGTGTGAAAGGGTGTGAAGCTGGGGTCACCTGCCTTCCAACACATCTTTGTGGCCCATATAGAGGCACCAGCTGGTGCCACAGCTTTCTTAGAGCTAGTGGAGGAGGAACAGGAAGAGAGAAAAAGCATCATTTCTAAGGTTTGAGGCCACTGGCCACTGACATAAAGGTGGAGGCATTCTCAGAGATCAGGGAGCATCTGGGTTCACAAAAAAAGTTTAATTTCAGTGCCAACTCAGCTACCTGGGAAGGCTGCACTCCCTGTGTGTGTGTGGGTGGGTGGGGGGAAGGCAGGGGGAAGTGGTGGAGGGTAGTGTTGGGGAATATGCTGAGAAAAGCTTTCTGGTCAACCAGGACTCAGTGGGAAATAGTGCAGTGATGGATTAGTAATGTCTGCCAGGCGAACACTGAGCAGGGGGCAGCCCTGATCTGGTCTGGCTCCCTCAGTTTCCATATGTGGAGATGGAAGCCCAAGGACACACAGAGCCTGTGGGAGATGCAAGATCTTCTCTCTCAGTCCAGGGCTCTTTCCATTGTACTGCTGGTTCTCGAAATTGAACATGCACAAGAATCGGGAAGAGCCTCTTAAGTCACAGATTCTGGGTCCCACTCCTAGAGTTTCTGATTCTGAAATTTACATTCTTTTTTTAGATTTTGTTTGATGTGGACCATTTTTTTTTTAAAGTTTTTTTTTTACTGAATTTGTCACAATAATTTCTTTATGTTTTAGTTTTTTGGCCAGGAGGCATGTAGGATCTTAGCTCCCCAACCAGGGATTGAACCTGCACACCCTGTATTGAAAGGCAAAGATTTAACCATTGGACCACCAGGGAAGTCCCTGAAATTTACATTTCTAATAAACTCCCAGAGAATGCTTCTGCGGCTGATTTGGGGACCTCACTTGGAGGACCCCTGCTCCACACCCACCTGCTGGAGTGAAAAATGAAAATAACCTCATTTCTGAAAATGGGAGAACCACACCCTCCTGAGCTCCTAGGGTTGTAGTGAAGAGAATATAAAGTCACGTTTGGAAATGTCTCTGTAAAGCAAAAGCAAGGGTAAACCTTGGCTGCACAATTGGACCATCTGCCAGACATTAGAAAGTCCCACTTGAAAAGAAATAGCAATGATGAGGCATGATGGAGGTGTTAGCTAGTGCTATGGTGGCCATTGCTTTGCAATATGTAAGTGTATCAGATCAACACATTGTACACCTTCCTTAAACTTACACAATGTTAGATGTCGATTACATCTCAAAAAAGTCTTGTTGCAATTCGATTGGGGTTGGGAAGATCCTCTGGAGGGGGGCATGGTAACCCACTCCAGTATTCTTGCCTGGAGAATCCCATGGAAGAGCCTGGCAAGCTGCAGTCCTTAGGGTCACACAGAGTTGCACACGACTGAAGTGACTTAGCACTCATGCATGCATTCAGGCCACAGCTCAGACCAATTAAATCAGAATCCCCAGGGTAGATCCAGGCTTCGGGGTTTTTAAACCTCCCTTGGTGATTCTAACATGTGGTCAGCCTTGAGGAAGAGTGAGGAACTTGTTGAAAATGCAGCTTCACCTTCAGTAGATCCAGGATAGGGCTGAAAGTCTGCATTTTTAATAAACGTCCAGGTGTTGCTGATGCTACTAGTCCGTGGACCATGCTTTGAGAAGCAAAGTCCAGAGGAGAGAAAGAACCTGCTACTTTCATCTCTGAGGCTGGGCACATTGAGGCTGTTTTAACTAGGCAGTTAATCCTCAGGTTTGCATCCTCCCTCTCTGTTATCCATGTTACCAGCAGGCCATCCTGAATAAAGCACTGTTCCCATCATCTCTGTAGCCCTGCCTGTGGGCATCCAGGGACCACTGCAGTGCTCATTGCCAAGTGCAGCCCCTGCAGGCCCCAAGCTGCTTTGTCAGGCAGGAGCCAAGCACGCCATCCGCCACCCCTCATTTCCTTCATCTCCATTCTGGTCTTTAGCAAATAGCGTCAGATATGATAGATTTCTGTTTGCAAACCCAGCCTCAAGGCTGGAAATTGACATCTCCGTTTCTCTGTTGCATCCTTTTTATCTCACTGCCTTTTTGCCCATGATTTCCCCTTGTCAGTTGGCCACATGGTGTTTCAACCAATCCATGCATTGACTGAGCACCTACTGTGTACAAAGAGGATGACAGTTTGCGCTATGATGTTGAGCAAGTCTTTAATTCACTCTAACTGTGCAGCTTATGGGTCAGGACCTTTTTTTAGTCACTTAGTGTCTTCTGATCCTAGTACAGTGCCTGGAAAGTAGACTGTTCATCCAGCACTTGGTAAATGGATGCTGCTGAATGAAAGAAGTCAGGACCTCTGAGAGCCTCAGTTTCTTTGCCTGTAGAATGGGAGTGGTAAGGCCTGTTTCATAAGGGTGTAGTGAGGCTCATTATTAGTGGGGAGGCCTCCCACTTTGGCCACCTGATGTGAAGAGCTGACTCATTGGGAACGACCCTGATGCTGAGGAAGATTGAAGGCAAAATGAGAAGGAGGTGGCAGAGGATGAGATGGTTAGACAGCATCATCAACTCAATGGACATGAATTTGAGCATACTCTGGGAGATAGTGGAGGACAGAGGAGCCCAGCATGCTATAGTCCTTGGAGTTGCAGAGAGTTGGACATGACTTAGTGACTGAACAACAACAAACTGACCCAAAGATATAGAAGAAGCAAGTCACTGGAGAAAGTGAAGCTAGAACCCAGGTCTGTTACACCCAGAAAACTCCATTCAGTGCAAGAGAACTATTTGCTCTCAAGGAACAGTGGCCAGACTGGAAGTGAACCTGGATCCAGAAGTCATGGCCAGGAGGAGGGCCTGTGAGTTGGAGAGGAAAAGAGCCAGGGTCAGCTTCAGATCTGGCAGAGGGATGTAGCCCAGGAGCCAGGTCAGCGTTGGCATCTTTGAAAATTGTCTTAGCAGGTAGGGAAGCCAGAGTGAGGTGTGAGCTTTCCTTTCCTTTTCTGAAGATTCTGCTCAGAAAGGTTAGCCAGCAAAAGTGGGCACTGATGCCAAGCTAGAGGTTGGCATGCTGGGGCCAGGTCCCTGGTACAGAGGAGTCCAGTCTGGGGCAGGCTTCTCTGCTGGCCAAATGCAGTTCTTCCAAGGAGCATCCACATTGTCCACCTCTGCCTCTGAGCATCCTTTGTGCTTTCCAGACCCTTGTCTGTGGCAACCTTTCCTAGCATCACTGTCCCAGGCCAGCTCAAACTCCATCGTCTGCTTGGATGAAGGAGTGAGAGGGCATCTTGTAGGAGCACAGCCATGAAAGGCTACAGGTTGATGTCATTACCAAGACCAGGAAGCTGGGATTATGCATCTCATTGCAACCAGCCCTCCCGGGGCCAATCTACAGTCTAGTGCCTGGTGCTGCAGGCTGTCCTGGTATAGGATAAATGTGCTAACACCAATGCAGGTGCATAAAGACTCGTTAGTTCTTCCCCTTCTACACACCCATAGCTGTGGGACCCTTTCCTCATTGCTCTAAGTCTTGCTTAATGTCTAAGGACTTTAACTTACTGAGATTCAACGAATTTATGATTCTATGCATCCTCAGTTCTAGGTGTCCAAAATTTTATGATTAAAGGGTTCCAAGTTTACTTAAACTCTTTCAGTTCAAGTGACAGAAAATCTCTTCCACCTGATCTCATAGAAGAAAAGTCCAAAAGTAGACTAGGACTTCAGGCATAGTTTGATCAAGTCAAATCTCTCTCTGTCCCCCAGTTCATGGTGACACTGAAACACTTTATTCTTGGAACTGACATGGTGGCATTGTGGTGGCTAGTAACACAAAGCCTATAGCTTCTTAGTTCCAAGTCCTGCAGGAAAAGCAGTCTCTTTCGGGCTTCCTATAACTTCTCATATCAGGCCCAGCAATTTGACAAAAAGCCCAGGACTGAATTCTTACATGGCTGGATTTGCCATGAGTCTATTCTTGAATAAATCCCTGTAGCCAAGAGGATGATGGAATAGCCTGATTGGCTTAGGCCTGGGTCACATGTATGTTGCCCCCACCCAAATCACATGGCCTGAAGGGGAATGGAGGTTCTCTGTTGGAAACCAGTGAGCAGCTAGCAAAAGGATGGTGAAAAGATGCAAGAAGGCAAAAATTAAAAGTGTTCCAACACTGAGACTCTGAGGCTATAGAGATGAGTGATCCTATGAGAACTTGACACAAAGATTCTGGGGATCCCTAAAGCTCGCCTTTCAGATTTGGGACAACGGGTGGAACTGGGAGATGGGGGTGAAGGTGGCTCTTCACTCTCCCAGGTTAAATGAATTCCATGTCCCTTTATTCTTCTTTACATTCAATTAGTGGAGCCTGAGCATTCTTACATCTCTTCTCCACTGTTATTTTGAAAATAGCATGGCTATGTTTCCTATGGGGAAGGTGGGGAGTGAGCTGAAGGCTCTGTGATTAGTGGCTGTGGGGAAGGAAGCTGGGGTGCCTGTCCGGCAGCTTTGGGGGGCAGTCAGTTATCAGTTTGAATCTGTAAGAGGAAAGGTAGACTCTTAAGCATAGCATAGAGGATTGAATCAACTCAATCCCCAGTCAGCGTTGAGGATTGGCCTCAACTCCTCACTCTCCGGATTAGTATTTCATATTCACACCCTTGCCAGGGCTACATGAGTCTACTTCCTTACCACCTGACCCTGAGCTTGGCCGGGTGACTTGCTCTGGCCAATGGGATGGTAGCAGATACAATGAGAGAAGAGGCTTGGGGTGTGTCTATGTGGCTGTGCTTGTCCTCTTTGCACTCCTGCAATTGCTGGAAAAGGAACTTCACTGGGGTACCCATGGCCTCCGACATGACACATGGAGATGTGAGCTGGCTCACGACCTGAAGCAGAGCTCTCCAGCCAGCGTCTAGACCCATGAACAACATGTAAGTGTCAATGTTAAATGCCACTGAGATTTCTTTTCAGCTGTGGTGGGTCTTCGTTGCTGTGCATGTGGGCTTTCTCTAGTTGCAGTGAGAGGGGGCTACTCTCTAGTTGTGGTGCACAGGCTTCTCATCAAGGCAGCTTCTCTTGTTGCGGAACATGGGATCTAGGTGCTCAAGCCTAGTAGTCATGGTGCACGGATTTAGTGGCCCTACACCACGTGGAATCTTTCTGGACCAGGGATTGAACCTGTGTCCCCTGCATTGGCAGGTGCCTTTTTAACCACTGGACCACCAGGGCAGTCCACCACTGAGATTTTGGAGTGGTTTGTCATGCAGTGTTATGGCGATAGCTGACTAATCAAGGTGGCAAGGAGGACAGGCAAGGCAGAAAGGCAAGGCAGGACAGGCAAGAGAGCTCTGGGTGCAGAGAGAGTGTGTGTGCAAAGCCCAGCCCTAAACTGGGACCTTGGGGGCCCCCAGGATTAGGAATCGGGAGCCCAAGATCTACAGTCTTTCTATAAAGTGACATATGATCATGGGAAAGTCAGCCTTCAATGAGCCTTTGTTGTTGTTCAGTTGCTATGTCATGTCCAACTCTGCAACCCCAAGGACTGCAGCATACCAGGTTTTCCTGTCCTACACTGTCTCCCGGAGTTTGCTCAAACTCATGTCCATTGAGTCCGTGAGCCTCAATTGCCCCATCCCTAAAATGAGAAGAATGTCTGCCTCTGACTTCTGAGCTCAGCGTCCAGGTCCTGGAGGAGATGGTCCTAGAACTCCAGGCTCCACAGCTGCTCATGATCTGCCCCTCCCTGCCCCCAGCCCCTGCCTGGGAAGCGCCCACCCCCACCCCTCGCAGAGTCTTCACATAACCTCGCACTCTATGCACGCTCACACAACAGACTTTTTATAGAAAACAAGTCAGACTGTGACAAATACAGAAATAGATGTGTGAAATCATTCTAGGAGCAAAGAGGAGAGAGAGTTGAAGACTCTCTGGGGGAAAGGGTGGGATGGGCTGGGGGTGGCTCCATCATAGAAGGCCTGAGTTGGGCATCGAGGATGAGAGATATTTCAGCTGCTGCAGAAGAAGAGAAAGGGGATTTCAGGCAGATGGAGGGTTGTGAGTAAAGGCTGAGAGGCACAAAGGAGCCTGATGTGCTTGAGAGATGACAGGTTAACTCTTCAACTAGGATCGATTCAGGGCTGCTGGGGGTGAGGAAGGGGGCTACTGCTTGACAGGGTTGGGGAGAGGCCATTGAGAAGAAGGGCCTTGAGGGCCATATGCAGGGTCAGGACTGTGTCCTGCAGGCAATGAGGTGGGGTGGGGGCATGGAAAGATTGAAGCAGCAGACTCTCTTTCAGGTAATATTAAGCATCATCAGGGCTTCCTGCGAGCCTGAGAGCTCTTCTGGCTTCCTCCAGCCTCCCAAATCAGGTCCAGAGGAGTGCAAGGCTTAGAGTCAGGGCTTTTGTAGGCTGACCCTGGTCTGCGCATATACACAGAGGGACTAGAAGGATGAGAAGGTTATGGGGAACGTAACAATTCAGGGAGGGAGATAAAAATCAGCTTCGAGTTTTACAGGAAAAACAAAGAGGAAAAAGCATTTGCCAGTCAATCCACCCAAGGCCAAAGGCAAAAGAGAACAGACCACACCACCCCTGGCCCTCTTGCCTTACGTGTGGTGAGGTGCTACTGTCCCCAGCAGGGAGGAGGGACAGGAGAGTGTGGGCTCAGAAGTCAGTTGGGCCTTACAAACTCTGATCTCTGAGTCATGTTTTCCTCAAAAGGGAGGTGATTACTCTCCAAGGGCTATTGTGATGATTAAAGAAGACGGTGCATGTAAAACACTTGGCATGGGCTTGTCACACAGTAAGTGCTCAATCAATGTTTACTGTGGCCATTATGGAGGGAAAGAGGGGGATTTGGGGATGTTGGGGAAGAGATAGGACAGGAAACAAGGAGAGGAGTGGGGGGAGGGTAAGGACATGCCATCAGCCTGCATCCCCAGGCACAGCCAGCCCTGCTGGTCTGGCCCCCAGCTACTCCCATGTGACCGTTAAGACTACTCACACATTCCTTTTGCATCCTTCCTCCACATCTGTCACATGGCCCTGGATGCCAGCAAGAACAGCTGTCCCCAGACGTGCAGCTGCAAAATGAGGACCCTGCGGTGTCATGAAGGACACAGAGGCCATGGAGGGGTGGCCAAGAAGACAGTTCTGTCAGGAGGCAAATACACCACTGTAATCCCTGCGCTGCGTGGGCCTCAGTCTCCCCATGGGAAATGAGAAGCTAGGAGATGACATGGCATTTTGTACTGGGGATCCCAACCCCATGATATGTCTGTAGCCAGAGGCCTTGGCCCCTACATTTGGTCCTGGAAGGAACAGGTAGGACCCTGCCCTCCTGGGTCCCGGGACCTGTCCCACTATTTTTTGGGATGGCCCTTCTAGTTGGCATGAGTGAATCTCATCAGACAAAGCAATTCTCAGACTGGAATGCGAGCTCTGTCTTAGGATCCCTCCTTGGGTAGATTGGGCTCAGAGATAGAGGCAGTGACTTCCCTAAGGATGAACAGGAGGATGAGTGTAGCTGTTTTAGACCTAGAATGAGATTTAAGTGCTACTGTTGGGGGCTCTGAGAGTGGGCACTCGACAGGGACCAAGTTCACCAGGGAGCAATTAACTAGATAAATGTGGTATCTTTGACATCAGGCAAATCTTAATTCAAATCCTTTTCATCACTGACTCTTTCTGTGACCTTAACCAAGTCTTTTATCCTCCCCAGCCCACCAGATTTGAAGAGCCAACTCATTGGAAAAGACCCTGATGCTGGGAAAGATTGAAGGCAGGAGGAGAAGGGGGCAACAGAGGATGAGATGGTTGGATGACATCATCAGCTCAATGGACATGAGTTTGAGCAAACTCCAGAAGACATTGAAGAACAGAGGAACCTGGAGTGCCACAGTTCATGGGGCCACAAAGAGTCGGACATGACTTAGTGACCAAACAACAATGAAAGATGAGAATAAAAATGTGGTAAAGAACTTGGGCTATGGAATCTAACTGCCTAGGGCTGAGTCCTCAGTACTTACCTGCTGTGTGATCTAAAGGAGCTTATTCTCTGAGCCTCAATTTCCTCACCTGGAAATGAGGATAAGAGGATTCATATCCCATGAGAATTCACTTCACGGGGTGAGTTTAAATGGAGTAATGCATGTACGAGGCCTGGCACTCAATAAATGGTAGCCATTCATTATTATTGATGCTGATGTTAGCAGAATCCCTTGGTGCCTAAAAGGTATTTTAACTGCGTGGGCACTAAAGATCTGTCCACTAGCCTTTCCTTCCAGCTCAAGGGCCCTGGCCACCAAGTTCTCTGGTACAGATTGTTCCTCGCCTTGCCCACACTGGAAGCACTAGAATAGGAGCTGGCACTGGGGCAGCCCATCAGAGCTGCACAGATTCCTGACTGGGAAAATGCCAGAAAAGCTCTTTTTTGCTGTCACTGCAGAGGCTCAGATGGAACCTGGTGGTCAGGGTTATTAAAGTTGGCCTGCCTCCTGGCGCCAGAGGGCCAGCCAGCCTGGCAGGGGGAGAGGGAGCTGCTGGCCAACTTGTGCCAGGAAGCTGAGACCAGAGGAAACAAAGGAGCCGGGAAGGGTGGGAAGACAGGGT
This sequence comes from Muntiacus reevesi, assembly GCF_963930625.1. NCBI lineage: Eukaryota > Metazoa > Chordata > Mammalia > Artiodactyla > Cervidae > Muntiacus > Muntiacus reevesi. The sequence goes on along the minus strand of NC_089253.1, from coordinate 88,435,000 downwards.
TGGCACTGCATGCTGAGTCATACAAGAGCTCACACACAAAGAGGTGCACCAGGAGCTTGGGCAGCCCCACTGGACACTCAAAAACCCTCCCCACGTGTAACTGAGTTGTTCTTGAGCCTCAGCATTGCTCACATTGCGCATCACACCACCTACAAGTGGCCAAAATGTCTCTCATCGCTTGGCTCTTGCCTCAACAGTGGCTCAGGTGTTTGGAAGAACGGCACCAGCTACTGTCCACGGTCCTGAAACACCACTCAAAGAAAAGGGCTGCACTTGGGGACTTCTACTCAGCCTCTCCCAGGAGCTCTGACTCAGGCGATGATCTTTTCCCTCTGTGTTTGTGGTTTCTTTTACTGATCAAGAACCAACAGACTCTAGGCTTGACTATGTAACTGGTTTCATGTTCTTTTGGCAGTTCTATTACCTTTACCATTGCTGCCATCCACCCTCTTGAAAACTTGGGGATTCTATATTTCCTACCCACTCTACACTCATTCCCTCCACCCCCAAACTCTCCTGGAGGATCACAGTTAGAGGGGCTCTAGAGTTCACCTAGGCTCATGCCCTCCCTTGGAACAAGAGGCCAGAGTGAAAAGTGCAGCAAGACTACAGTATAAATTATAGCGAATTTGGGGTCAACCTCCAGGTCGCCTAACCTGTCACCTACCTCCTTCCCCGTTTCCCCACACTTCCACTCCACTGGCAAGGGAAAGAGGACCCACAAAAGCATGGAACCTCTTTCTAGGGCTCTTTCCATACAGAACACAATAGCAACCATGAATTTCCAGCTCACTCTGTGCCACTAGCTGGGCTAATGTGCGCTTCTGTGTAGCAACTCCCTCCTTGGGGAGGTGTGGCTGCTGTTGCCAGTTTACAGGTAAAGAAATGAGCTCAGAGACATGAAAGGATTTTCCCAAAGCCACAGTGCTAGTGTGCAACTGAGCCAGGATTAAAACCAGAACTTTTGGGGGCATTTCTGACCTCTCTCTTTCAAGCCAGTTCTAACAAAAAACCTGCAGGGAATCTACTTAAAACCATCAACGTGGAGGTTATACTTTTTCCTTCCACAAAATGAGACTGTCTCTGGCTAATGCCACACTGTACATATCTCTGGCAGGGTCGTGCTCTGCCCTGCCAGTGCTTCAGCCCTGCTTTGTGCACTGCCCCTTGAGATCTCAGCCCTCACTGACTTTCACTTCTGAAGTCCTCTACTTGGTCTTCTCCAGATGCTGAAGTCAGAGCAAAGGCCCCTAGAAACATGGATGGGGAATGAGGGGACCGTCGTGTTGGGAGAGGATTATGTGGCAGCGTGAATACTGATGATGCTGTAATTGGTTCCTTCTTTCAGAGCTGGGGTGTCTGCAAGCCCAGGCGCTGGGACTAATTGTTGCAGGCAATTAATAACTTGGATTGTATTCACTCTGGCACAGGCTCCTCCTTGGAGGAGGCAGGCAAGGCTGGGAAAGGAGTGCTAAGCCTGCTGCTTGCAGGATTCTGGAGGAGGCAGGAGGGAAGGGCTGCCATCTGTCTAGTGTCCCCAGGCCCTGTCTGCAGCACCCCCACCCCAGTCTGGCCCTATCACCCTTCTCCAGACCCCTTTTTTGCCTCTTGAACTATTTGCCCCTATACCCTCTTCTCCCATAAACTCACACTCACCTATTGAATAGAACTTCAGAGAGAAGGGGACTGGTGAGTGGAAAGGGTGTCTTGGAAGAAGTTCTAGACTGAAACCTGGAGGCCTGGGTCCAACCCAAGCTCTTCCACTAGCTGGCTACGTGACCTTGAGTCAGAAATTCATTCACTATGAACTTGGGCATGTTTCCTGAGCTCTTTTGCATCCATTTCATCACATGATGTGCAATCAACCTTGAAAGTCATGGAAACAGGGATTGATCATTCTATCTAGCATATGGCTCTCTAACTATATATAACTATATATATATGACTAATTATCAAATTGTTACTTATAAATCTGTGCTCCATCTCTGCTGAAAAGATAACTGCAGGCATATTATAGGCAGAATTCATTATTACTCCCACTTTGCAGTTGAGGAAACGAGTCTCAGAGAAGTGAAATGACCTGTCAAAGGCCATACAATTAATAAAAGACACATAGGAAAATCAAACTCAGATTCCTAAATCTAGAACTCTTTACAGCACAGCCCAGTTCACTTACCTCTACCCAGTGGCTTCCTGAAGAAGGTGAGATTAGAGGGAAATCTCTAATTTCTTTGGATTTGGGCCAAACTCAATGTGTTAGCAGATTGAAGAGAGAAACATGTACAAATGTAGTTACTCTGTTCCTTCATGTGGGGACAAAGGAGAAACTGCTTTAATCTATCGCATATTTTAGAATAAACATCCCCATCCCTCTGAATATACTCTTCTTATCTGCTCAGCCATCTAGTGGGAGGAATTAATCTGTACATATCCCTCCCCCCCCAATCAGGGTCAGGATGAAGAAGAGGTATTATGGTCACCTGTGGGTCACTCTTGCCCAACAGGTAATAAGGAGAAGAAGCAGCAGGAGGTCGAGATGGAGGGGGAGAGAGGAGGAAGAAGCAGCTAATATTTAGAGCTTAGTTTGTGCCATGCACTGTGCTAAGTACTATTTTTGTACTGAGATGATCTCATTTAGTAAAACTTTTTATCCACTACTGTGAGATAAGGTACTTTTATCATCCTCATTTTATAGATGAGATGATTAAGGCTCAGCAAAGTGAAGCGACTTTCCCAAGGTCACAGAACTGGTAAGGGATGGAACAGAAATATGGCTTTACTGAGGATGGTGGTATCAGAGGCTGGGCTCAGAGGCCCTGCTTCAGACACGGTTGGAGAGAAAATAGAAATAAAGAGATGAGAGCTAAGGACAAAGCAGCCCTTTATGGCTCTGTCTCCTTACAAAAGAAGGCTTTTCAATTAGTCGTGAAGACAGAGAATAGGGGAAGCAGCTTATTGGCACTGAGAGGCATTTAAATCAGACCTGGAAGAACTTTCAACAGCCAGGGCTAGAGTGGGGGGGGGGGTGCGGGCAGAGGAACATCAACCCTCATTCTCTGCAGCCTTGCGGTTGGGTGGGTCATCTGACTACTGGAGTCATCTTTAAGTAACACCTGGAGTGAAAGAAGGCTTCAGGGAGTTGCCCTGACGCTGGGCAGGGATCTTTGGGTTCAGCATTCCCAGGCTCCTGTAAAGAAGCATCCTCTCCTGGAATAGAGGGAAGGGCGTCTGAGGATGAGGCTCCAGGAGGGGATTCTCATGACTTTCCACACCAGCGCCAGCTCCCGCTGCCACCACCAGTTCCACTTTATGGCAGGCATATTTCAAAGCCCCGGTTCCATTTGCATTTTTAAAACCCCGCTGATGGCCTGAGAAAATTGCATCCTTCCAGTGTTCCTGGGTACCACACTCCCCACCTCCTCCTCCACTCCACTGAGCCTCTGCCTCTGTACCTCCTGTTTGCAGAGGATTCCCCCATCAAGGGCTCAGCAAACCTAGCCCCCACTGCAGATCACCTGGAGGTCCTAGAAGACCAGGGAGGGCTCTGAGGAGGTGTGACTGAGGTGGCCAAGGCTGTGCCCAGCTAGACAGCATGAAGATAGGACCCAAATCTGCTAAAATTAGTTCCCAGGGACGTGAGGGCTGTGTCCCCAGGCAAGGGCTGAGGGTGGAACATGGGGTGCATCAATGTCACTCCCTGTGGACTAGTCCAACTGGGAGGAACAACAGTGCCACAGGCTTGGAGAACTTTGAGGAGGTTCCTGGAAGCAGCTGTCAAACTAGTGGAAAAGAGTAAGCCATTCACCCAGCAAAGAAAACCCTTTGCTCTCAGCTGGGCTTGGGAACACACTTTGTGTCTCCCCTAGTGCTCCCTTAAAAACAAATCTTTTACTTGTTCTCCTTCCTCCCACCCTCTCCCATGGCACCGTGTTCTCTGCCTCCCCTCTGGGAAGTGGCTAGAGGGACCAGACATTTGCACGGCTGTGCTGAGTCTGTTCTTCTGTGCGCATGTGTCAGATCTGGCCTCTGAACTGGGGGCTGTAACACACACACACTCTCCACTTCTCGGGAGAGGTCTCCTGTCTCCCCGCTCACAGCTCAGGGTGGCACCCTTAAAACAAGAGCTTTCCTAAACCCTAATGTCTTCAAGGACCACTGTGAGTTCCCTGATAGCCTTGGCCAGCCTGGCAATGACTCCCACGACGATCCTGAGTACACAAGGAGTGAGTGCTGGTGTAGGGACACCGGCTCGGGCCATTTGCTTTTGCATAGATGAGCTCTCAGGGCATCCAGAATCATAAATACCAGTGTATCCATTTGGCAGTCAGCCAGTGGGTACAGCTGGAAGGCTGCACACCAGAGGGACAGAGCAGGGGTGGCAGGTGAGGAACAAACAGAAGCTCCACTCAGCCCTGTGGCATTAGAGATGCTACCAATTTGGTTTTCTTCTTTTAAAAAGAAGGGCTGTGGAATGGACATGGGTTGAGCATCTACCTGTGGGTATGGGCTCCCTGGTGCTTCATTTTAGAATTCAACCCTGTTTCTATCTGCCCCATAAGCTAGGAACTTCCTAGAGGCAGCCTGGGTTGGGAAGATACCCTGGAGAAGAAAATGGCAACCCACTCCAGTATTCTTGCTTGGAGAATTCCATGGACAGAGGAGCCTGGCAGGCTACAGTCCATGGGGTTGCAAGAGTCCAACACGATTTAGCGACTAAACCACCACCACTTCCTAGAGGCAGGGGTTGCATTTCTCCCACCTCTGCATTTCCTGTTTTGCTCTCAGCACACACTCAGGGGATGTATGATAAACACCTGGCTCACCCCTCATACAACAGAAACAATGGCCTCCCTTCTTTCGAGCTTCAAAAAGTAAAACACCTCCAGCCCACCGCTGGGGGCTGGCAGCCGGTCCTCTTTAGAGGCATCCCCCTGCCTTGGTTGTCCCTGGGTGGCCCCAATGCCAATGTCCTCTGAGTATTTCTCTACTGATGCAGAGAAATGAGCCAGGCAATAAGCCTGGCCCCTTCTCCTTATGGCCGGTGAACGAGGGGTACAGGCAGATCGTGTACTAAAGCTGGAGGGAAGCCCGGTCCGGGAACTGGCATGGCTCTGGGCTCTGGTGCCAGAGAGGTGAATGGAGGAGGGAGGAAGGGACGGTGCCAGGAGCCTGGGCTTGGCAGTTCCCTCTGGAGAGGACCTGGGGATGCCCTCGAATGTCCAGGAGGCTGGTGACCTGCCAAGACTGGGTGAACCGGGAGAAGAGTGCAGGTGGGCAGAGAGGTAGGAACCTAGGAAAGCGGGCAGCGGCCGGGCAGGGGGCCGGGTCTGGGCCCTTTGCAGAGGCGAGGATTGACCCACAGGGGTCGCTGCGCTTCTCGCAGCCCCCTCCAGCGGTTTTTAGGAGCCCGGCTGTACCACCGCGCGGCTCTCGCAGGGGGAGCAGCAGCCACGGCGGCGCCTGGCGGCGGGCTTCGGAGACAGCAGCGCGCGGCGGAGCGCAGGCCCTCGTCGGGTACTGAAGCAAAGCCCGGCGGCGCGGAGGCCGGCGGCGCCAGGGTCTTGGGGGCGGTGCGGCACCAGAGCCTGCCCTGCACACCCCCGCGCCCGGTGGTAGGAGCCCGGACCCAAACAAAGGCGGGCGGCGAATAAAAGGCGACGGCAGCAAGCAGAGCTCCAGGTTGCGCGCTGGGGAACGAAACGCAAACTCGGCGGTGCACCGTCTGTGCGCTCCGGAGCGGAGCAGTGAACCCTGGCCTCTCGCAGCTCTTAAGAGCTTCTCTCTGCGACTCCCGCGACGGGACAAGTCCGCACGGCAAGGTGGCTGCAGCCCTGGGCCCCTCCGGTGCGCCTCCCTCCCGCGCCCGCGGCTCAACCAGCTCAGCTTGGCCAGCCGAGGTGAGTGCGACGGCCGCTGGGCACCAGCCGTCTCGGAGCTGGGGAATACATGGCTCGGAGCGGGGGCGGTATAATCCGCGCTGCCCCCACCCCGGCCTGCGCGGGTCTGTATGTGAAGTTCTCCCGCTGTCCAGCCAGGCTGGGAGGAGGGCCTCGGACCCTCCGGGAAAGCCGGTTGGTGGGGGGGCAGAGCCCAGAGCTAGCCCTCGTCCCCCGCGGCCGAGCTCCAGCTCCGCACCAACTCCCCACGGGACCCGAGCACCAGCCAGGTTAACGTCCACAAACAGCGAGGCTTCCGACCTCTAGTCCCCGCGGGAGTACAACTGATTTCAAAAGTTAATCATCAGCCTGAAGCCGCCTTGGATCAGGCTCTCACCCCAGTTGGAGCTCACGAAGGGGGTTGGGAAAGGTTTAATGATCTCCTCTCCATCCACTTTCTGCCAGAGCGCACTCATGCTCTCGGCGGGACATTCCCGGAGTCCTCGGGCCCAATTAAACTGGCCATAGGTCCAGCCCGGAGCGCGGGAGCTTTGGGGCACACCTGACGGGCGTTGGAAGCTGAGCGCGAGGGGGTTTGCGGGCCCTGCCGAGAACGCTAGTGAGAGTGGAGATGGGGTAGGCAGCCGGGCCGTGGTGATGGAGCTGAGGGCCTGGGAGAGATTCTCGGCGCGAGTGGCGCCCACTCTTGTGAGCCAACCCCGCCGTGGGAGAACTTTTCCCAACTCCCCGGGAGGCCCGCAGCTGGGCTAGGAAGGCGCCTCCTAGAAGCTGCTCTTCTGCTGCACAGTTTGACCCCACGTTCCTCTTGAGCCTGGGCGCAGGTCCCGTCCTTACAGGCCCGGGGTCAGTACCGCGGACAGCGCCTCGAGGCGGCCTTGGAGACTCACAGCCCCGCCTCGTGCGCCCACAGACCCAGGCATACACCAACGCAGAGTCCATGCACATATGCACACAGACCTACCCGCAAACCACACACCTGCAAACAATCCACGCACAGATTCATAGTCCACTCCCGCAATGTACATCCACCCACACTCCACACAGTCCGCACACACAGGGAAGATCCACCAGCACGTGGACACACACATTTTCTCACAAGCACCAGCAAGCGGAGAAATGTCTTCACTCAGGTCCTGCTGTTTCCGGACATCTAAGCCTCAGACTCCAGATCTCACCTCTGGCTACTCACAGCGATGCCCAGCGATCACAGGCTCCCTCCTGCAGACACAGCCCCCCATCCCCACCCCACAAATGCACACACACCCTTTGGGGAAAAGCAGCAGGTCACAAAGCATGCTCTCCCCTCCCCCCTCCCCCAATGCAGACCAGGAACCAGGGCATCTGCTGAATGGTGGGAGTAACCTGACCCAGTGCAAGCTGCAGACGAAGCCCAGCCTTACGGAGTCTTGGTACTGGGCTCAGAGTCCATTTTGCTCAGCTCACCACCTTCATGCCTGCTCCCCTTTCTTACTCCAGACAAAGCTCCTGCAACCAAGGTCCACACCCCGTCTCCCTGCATCATTCTTTGTTTGCACTTTCTGTCTCTTTGTTTCCTGTTCTGTTCCCCTTCCCCGTGTTTATCCACCCCCACCCCCACCACCGCTCCCTTTGTCTTTCCCAATTCCTCTTTCCCAGCTGCCTTCACTCTCTCCTTAACTTTCCTGCAACCTGGGCCTGATCCAGTCAGTCTGTGCTCCAATGCGGAAACAGCTGGCCCTTAGGGGGAGCTGACTCCATTCTCTAAGTGGACTCCATGGCCCCATACCTCTGACCCCCTCCCCATGGGGAGTTCTGCTCCCTCCCCAAGGAAATCCCCAGGGTCAGACACCCCAGATCCCTCTCAGTCTCCAAGGGGCCAGGATTCTTCAATTCTGGAATCACAGCTGCTGCTGCTGCTAAGTCACTTCAGTCATGTCCGACTCTGTGCGACCCCATAGACGGCGGAATCACAGCAAGTCCCTTAAAATCCAAAAACTGAGCTGAGAGAGGACGAGTCCAAGTGAAGTGGTGGAAGGAGTAGAAGTAGGGGGCCAGTCCTAAACTAAGCTTGGCCACAGGCTCCCATTGTGTCCCTGCGCAAATGCCCTTCTCTGAGCCTCAGGCTTCCCCATCTGTACAAGGACGGGGCTGGTTGAGGTGACCTTCAAGCGTCCCAGTTTGGCCCTAATGATGTGGGCCACTGGTGTTTCTCTGAGTCTCCTGAGTATGGGTGGGACTGAAAGTTATGATTCTAACCCCAGAGTTTATGGTACTTTCCCCCTTCCTCAGAGCACCCACCACCAGTGAAGGCATTCTGTCCCCTGAGCAACAGATGTAGGACCAGAGATGGCAAGTAGCATTCATGAGGTCACACACTGAAGTGCCAAGCTTTGTTTCTACTGTCACTTTATCCTCTGCATAAACCCCTGGTTCTGCTGGTGGAAGATTAGTGAATGAATGAATTAATGAATGAGTAGAAAAGTCAGGATTAAAACCTGGATCTCCTGACCCTCAGGATCTTGGAATTTTGGTTTAAACTCTTTTCCCTGATAGTTTTGGAGAAGGAAATGGCAACCCACTCCAGTATTCTTGCTCGAGAAATCACATAGACAGAGGAGCCTGGTGGGGCTACAGTCCTTCGGGTCACAAAAGAATCGGATACAACTTAGTGACTAAATGACAACCCTCATCCCCTCTTTTCCACTGACACTCGCCTGGTCATTCAAAGGCAGATGGAATTGTCTGAGACCCTTCCTCCCTTAAGGCAGACTCTAGACTGGTTGCAAATGACCACAGAGATGGGACTGACTAGCTGGGAGCAGCTTTAGAGCCTATGCCTGGTGGGTAGAGGCTTGGCTGTCAGCTCCAAGTCCCAAAGACTCTACCAAGTAGGCTGTCCATGGGCAGCTGGCCAGGATCTGCAGCCGGGAGGGAAGACAGTCATCTCTACCATTTGGCTGAGCAACCACTTCTCACAGCCCCATGAGCTGGGGACTGCAAAAATCACCTTTACAGACGAGCAAATCGAGACGCTGAAAGATGAAGTGGTTTCCCTAAGGGCAATCAGTAAGCCCACTCTTAGTCATAAAAATAGGTACCCCAAAATGGTGGTGGCGGCGGCAGTCATTGATACTGATGTTATTGGTATTGATAATGTTGTTAGCTTTATGATGATTAGAAACTCTGATTTGACTATTTGGTCCCCTTTACCCCTCTCCCCTCTTTTCTCCCCATCTAAACCTCTTACATTCTTCCGCCACCCACATATGGAGAAGCTGAGGGCTGGGACGGTGAGGCAGGGGTATCTGATTGCCTGTTACTCTCAGCCAAGGCAGAGGGCTCATCATTTGAAATCTTCCTCCTCTTGCCCACCCTCCCCCCACCTGAGCGTGTCTCCTGCCAGAGAAGCCTGGAGCAGTGTCAGAGTCTGTCAAAACACCCTTCCGAGCTGGGTTCCAAATGCAAAGCCCAGGGAAAATAAATAAAGAGGGCAGTGTTGGCCCAAAATAGAAACACGCACCAACTCACAAATACGCATGTTTTCCAAAAGTCGCATTTCACAGGCAAGACAGTGAGATGCACGCTCCAGCTGCTCGACTAAGGCTAGAGGCAGGGATGCTGCCAGGACTGGTCCAGGAAAGGTGGCAGAGCCTCCCGCAGTGAGCTCAACTCTCTGCCTGGCCATGGGGGAGACCAGACGGCTGCTCCCGCTCTGCACCAGCTGGAAGGTAGATGGGTGGGAGGACTGTGATGGATGTGTCTGTGGTAGTCAGGACTCTTTGGAAATGAGCACCAAACAGGACTGATGGCCTTGCTTCCTCTGCTTTACAATGGGTGCGGCAGACTTGTAATAGCCGTCCCGATAATAATAACTGCCTTTCGTTGAGTATCTACTATGTGCCACATGCTAAGTGTTATACTCAATCTGTCTCAACCTGACAACAATCTCATGGCATATGGATTGTTATCCCCATTTAATATGTGGGGAAACCAAGGTTCAGAGAAGTGAAGAGGTTTGCTTAAGGCCACACAGCTAGAAGGGGCCAACTTGGGGTCAGATTCTCATCTGCATGAACCAAGAACCCCTACTTTGTCCAGTACCCTGCATTGTTTTAGGGCTTCCCTGGTAACTCAGTTGGTAAAGAATCCACCTGCAGTGCAGGAGACCCCGGTTTGATTCCTGGGTTGAGAAGATCCACTGTAGAAGGGATAGGCTACCCACTCCAGTATTCTTGGACTTCCCTGGTGGCTCAGCTGGTAAAGAATCCGCCTGCAGTGCAGGAGACCTGGGTTTGATCCCTGGGTTGGGAAGGTCCCCTGGAGAAGGGAAAGACTACCCACTCCAGTATTCTGGCCTGGAGAATGCCATGTATAGTCCATGGAGTTATAAAGAGTCGGACACGACTGAGCAACTTTCACTTTCTTCCTGCATTGTTTCTGCTATTCATTCAACATATATATATTGTCAAGAAACCCACGAATGTGATGGTTTTCAAAAGAATGTAGATTCCTCTGCCGGTTGGGTCAGGTGTAAGGGTGGAGTTTAGCTTGGCCATCCTAGGCTCGGTACTCAGAGCTTCTGGACTGGGGCTGGGACTGGGTCTTAACCTTTACATCTTGGACTCTGTCCCCAACCATGAGAGCCCAGACCTGTCTGCCTGGGGGATGGGCTCAGACAGGAGCCCCACTGTGAAGCCTAGACTATGAAAAACGATTTAACTCCATAAGAGATTAGGGCTGCAAGAGGTATCTGTAGATGGGAAGTTACATCAGAGAGGGTTAGTGAATTGCCCAGCATCACGAAGCGTGTTGGCAGAGCCTGAATCTCAGAATCCCAGGCTTGTGTGCCATGTGGCCAGGCTAGACTCCTTGAGTGTGCGGGAAGCATCCAGTGAAGGGGGTTGAACAGGTGCAGGCAGTTAACATAACATTCCCCTTCCAAGCACAGAGGTGAGATGTAGCTGGTTTTCACTGCCAAGTCTTCTGCTCCACATCCCCCCAGATATCAGGACTAACCCTGCTGACCTGCCCAGGTGCCTGCATTCATCCATGTGAACAATGGCACCGGAAGGTACAGAATATTTGCCACATGCCAGGCACTCTGCTAAAAGCTTTGTTGTTGTTTAGTCACTAAGTCATGTCTGACTCTTTTGCAACCCCATGGGCTGTAGCCCTACAGGCTCCTCTGTTCATGGGATTTCCCAGGAAAAAATACTGGAGTGGGTTGCCATTTCCTTCTCCAGGGCATCTTCCCAATCCAGGAACTGAACCTGAGGCTCCTGCATTGGCAGGCGGATTCTTTACCTCTGAACCACCAGGGAAACTTGTCATGGGCTAATTGATGTAATCCCCACAACAACCCTGGAGGTAGGTATGCTTATTCTGCTTTTCAATTGAAGGACCCAGGCTTGAGAGGTTGACTTACTTGCCCAAAGCCACACAGCTAGGAAAGAGGCAGATGGAGCCCGGCAGAGGCCGCACTAGCTGGTTTATTCTGGTGGTGAGAGGGAGAAGGTTTGAAATCAAAGTCATGGGGAAGGAGGAGCTGATGGGCAGCAGCAGGCTATTTATGTTATACCTCCAGGCCTTGTCATGCTTGCTGGCATTAGTGCTGGCAGAAGCTGAGCCTCTTCCAAAACCTGGAAGGAAGAAGCCCAGCAGAGAGTCCTGGGACCAGTTCCTGGGATATTAGTGAAGCGGAAGGTCTGGGTATGTTTCTCCTTGAACTCAAGGGAAGGAGCCTGCTAAGCATGTGGGACCCCTGTAGACACCCTTAGTTCTGACATTCTGCTTTCTCTCCTTGCTCCTCCCTCTGAGGGAAGTAGACTGAGAACCTGGGGAATTTGGAAAGGGCCATTGGGTGGAGATTAGGGTCTTGCTGTATCAGTGAACTTGACCATTGGGAATGAGGAGGTGGTGGGGACAATGGGAAGGACTGGCTTAAATTTAGATGCCAGCAGGTGCCATTCAAGTCTCTTATAGGAAGCATTCCTTGGAATTAGGAAATGATGACCTGGGAGACAGTATCCAGAGGCTTAAATCTCCTCTACCAGAAAAAGCCTTCTCCGTAATCCCCCATCCCACAAGTGTCTACCTGAGCACCCCACTGTGTGCCAGGCATGCAGAATTGGAACAACTTCAGTCTCTGTCCTTGCAGAGTCCACCGCAGTCTCCCAGGCCTGCCCCAACATCCCCTGCCGCGACCAGAGGTGATGGGTAGGTGAGAGCTCACCCAGGTCCCTCAGCAGAAGTGGAAGAGGGACCCAAGCATCCTTTGGGACTCAGAGAACATGATCCAGGCAAGTGGTCGCTTCACAGTGAGAAGGAAATTTCCTGAGAGTGGCATCTGGGTACCCTCCCCAGCTTGATGTCTTGGTGGGAGAGGGGGTGTGGTAGTGAAAGCTCATTCCCACCCAGCCATCTGCTCGAGGCATCCAGTACACATACTGGCACCTGGATGATGCGTCCTTTGCCAAACCTTGTTAATAGAGGAGACATGACTGCCAGCTGGAAGCCACTCCTATCATGAAGGAGAATGTGGTGATCTGTTGTCTCAGGGGAAGGCAGCTTAAATGGGGCTCAGAGTTTGGAACGGTTGTAGCAGACTGGTGTTCCTAGGATGTTTGGGGGAGGAGTGTTTCACCCCCTTCTCCCCATGGTATCGGTCTTTGCACTGTCCTGGAGGATTTCTCCTGTTCTTAGTTGGGAGAGTTCTGCAGGGTGATCACCTGGTGATAATGACAATTATAATAATGGCCAACATATTTTGACTGTTTACTGCCTGCCAGGCCTAGGGCTTTGTAGGTATTACCTTAGTGCATCCTCACACCTGCTCTATGAGATGCAGGGCTGCTGCTGCTGCTACTAAGTCACTTCAGTCGTGTCTAACTCTGTGTGATCCCATAGATGACAGCCCACCAGACTCCCCCGTCCCTGGGATTCTCCAGGCAAGAACACTGGAATGGGTTGTCATTTCCTTCTCCACTGCATGAAAGTGAAAGTGAAGTCGCTCAGTCGTGTCTGACTCTTAGCGACCCCATGGACTACAGCCTACCAGGCTCCTCCATCTATGGGACTTTCCAGGCAAGAGTACTGGAGTGGGGTGACGCTGCCTTCTCTGGAGATGCAGGGCTAGGTCTCTTCAATTGTGTCCTACTCTTTGCTGCCCTATGGACTGTAACCTGCCAGGCTCCCTTGTCCATGGGATTCTCCAGGCAGGAATACTGGAGAGGGTTGCTGTGCCCTCCTCCTAGGGGACCTTCCCAACCAAGAGATCAAACCCAAGTCTCTCCGGTCTCCTGCATTGGCAGGCGGGTACCTTACCACTAGTGTCACCTGGGAAGCCCTGCTCTATGAGATAGCTACCATTATTATTCTATTTTAAGGATGAGAACTGTGAAGAACAGAGACTAAAGAGATTGCCAGTAAGCCTCAGAGACAGGACTCAAACCGAGGCAAGCTGGACTCAGTACCACGATCATGACCACCATAAAATGACTGAGGCTCACACTTTGGCCTTGCTTTGGGTCCTTGCAGATGGGTAGGACTGAAATCAAACTACCTTTTGGATCCTTCACTAATCTGGGTAGTTTGTACCTGTGGACTTGGACTGAGTCCTGGTTCACAGGGTGACATGAATTGACCATTTGCTCCTTGACGGCCAACTCACTGAATGGATCACTTTTCAGAGATCCAGATGCAGGCAACATCTGGCAGACTGGCAGGGTTATTCTGGCTTTCATCCAGAAGTTTCCCCTTTTCATCCCATGTCGATACAGCTGGGACTTGCATCCCTCTGGACATAATCATATGTGCGAACTTTCTGTTTGAAGTATTGTTTGCTGGTTTTTAAAACATCATCTTGTGACTTCACAAAGGCAGGATGTTGGTTTTGGTTCTTCTCTGCAATCCGAGCCTGAGAGACATTCAGCTAAGCTAGAGAGAAGTCAGGCTTTGATTTCTCAGCAGCCAGAGGGGGAAAAAAACCCTTTCCTTCTCCAACTGGAGAAGCTGGGAAGAGACTGGCTACAGAAGGGCATTACAGGTTAGTAGCTGCTGCATGTTCCCTGCAAGGGTTCCTGACTTGGTGACCTGCTCTTCCAGAGGCTTTGAGTGGGTGATCTCAGAGTAACGGAGTTAGGAATTTGTGATAAACAGGGATGTGTCAGCCGAGGGCACTCTTGGGCATTAATGAGTGTGAAAATAAATCTGTGGTGGGAAAGTTCCTGGAGCCTTGGGGAGGAAAGGAGTTCAAGACGTCCCAGAGTGAAGATAATGATGGTTTAACAGAAAGTCCTTATAGCAAGCACCAATGAGTGAGCAAATGAGGATGATGAATGAATGAATGAGTGAATGAATATGTAAATGTGTTCATGATAAGTGGGGCTGATGGACTTTGACCTTGGCTTGGATTTGGCAGGATCTGACCCCAAGTACTGACAAGGCAAAGAATACTGTTCTTGTCCACAGGAAGACCCTTCAGCTCAGGATTAGGCAGAGGGAGTCTGTCTGAATCCTTGAACCTTGCCCTCTCACTACACGCCCCGCCCCCACCCTGTTCTGCAGGACCCTCTGACCCCTGGGCTCCTCTAGTTCCCAGCTGTGGCAAGGACTGGAACTCAGGAGACCGCAAAGCTGATGGAGGCTGCAGCCCCAGCACCCCCAAAAGTCTGCAGCTCTCTTCACCTTCCCAACTGCTCCCCCAGCCCTGAGACAGCCCATTTTCTCTGTTATCACAGTTCTGGGTCCTGGCTTTTTGAGGACTCCAGAGTGAGAGAACTAGGAAATAACTGAAATCTCATTTGGTCCAGCCCTCCCATTTTACAGAAGGGCAAACTGAGGCTCACGAAGGAATAAAGACTAGTCCCAGGTCACGAGTGAAAAGGAGACTGAGCCCTATTATTGTGGGAGGACTTGAGGAAGGTTCCTGTGAGACCTGGGATAACACTGCACCATTGAGTGGGGTTGGAGGGGGACAGAAGGGGCTGGAGATTCTGAGGCTTGGGTGGCTTTGTCAGGTTTTTCCTGGCCTCTGGTGCTAGGAGCAGCAGTTCTGAGTTCCTGGGACCTTGAGTCTCCCAAATGTTTCATGCGAGAGGCAGCAGAGTTGGGGAGAGGTGCTACTTGGGGGTCTGCTGTCATCTTGGACCCTCTGCTCCAGCAGCTCATCTCCAGCCCTCCATTCCTGTCTCCACAGGCAGCTGCACCATCATGGCAGGTGGGCTGAGGGCCAGCATCAGACCCTCCCCTCCCACGCTGCCAGGGCCTCTGTGCTGGTCCCAGGTGTGGAGGGTACCAAGTGTACCTCCCTCCCCACTATATGCACCTGAACTGTCAATCAGCAGGGTAGCCAGGAAGCCCTTCCCCTGTACAGGCACGGAATGTATGTTTCCATCTGGACACCCAAGATGGACACATGGACAGAGGAGCCTGGGGCTACAGCGCCTCGGGTTGCAAATGGTCAGACACAACTAAAGGGACAGCACATGCACCCAAGATGGTGAAGTTGGGTGTCAACCTGGGGTGCTTTTTCTCTCCTCCCTTCCCTGGAGCCAGGGTTGTGCCTGTGGTCAGAATGACTCCTGGGGACAGACACTGGGCTGGAAGATGGGGGGATATGCCCCTGTACCAGTGGAGATTGGGAAGGCTGACTCTAGAACTCTTGAGAGTTTTCCAACATGTGAGACTCAAAACCTAATATAGTGAGATTGGGACTGAGCTTATCAGAAATCAGGTTCAAATAACTCCCTTTACTTCTTTTAGCCTCAGTTTCCTTGTTTGCAAATTGGAAATAGTTCCTGAGACGACAAAACCTGTGTGAAAATCATCTCAAGCTGTAAGTTGCTGCAGAGATGCAGCATCGTTCAGTCCCTCAGGATGAGAGGATCAAGGTCAGGATCAAGGCTGGGAACGTGAGCGCCAGCATCTCCTTGATGTGCGCTTTCATCGGGTGCTGGCCTCCTGGGCTTTCCCCAAACCCTGGCAGCAGGGGCTAGGGGTGCCCCCAGTGCTCAGAAGGGGAGGTTCCTCCTAAGGTTCCTCACTTTCTTTCTGAGCCATGAGGCTGGGGGTAGAGCCCCTTCCTAGAACTCCATCCCTAACTAGATGTAGTGTCCCCCATTCCCTGCCATGGGTTTGAGTACTTTGCAGTGTCTGCTTTCTTTCAGCTTTCAATTTACCCTTAAGCTTCTCTTTCATGGTATGGGGCCAAGAAGAGTCTTTGCAGTGTCCCCAGACCCACAGATGAGATTTGGGTGTGTATGGTCGGGGGAGGACGGGGTAGTGATCTCTGGAGCTTTCCCCAGAGCTAGGAACTGGCAGGTTACCACCTACTATGTCCCAGCAAAGCTGACGGCATCCAGCCAGCACTAGTTATTTGGCCTTTCCTGCTTCTTGGCTTGATGTTTTATCAGGACCCCACAGTGTCTGAATAGGGATGAAGGGGGCCCCCCTCTCCTCTCTCTGCCTCCCCGTCTTGGGCAACAGCTAAGAATCAGAGGGTTTAGAGAGCATTTCTCCCTGCCCACCATCTGACAGACGGGGGACCACCCATCCAGAGATGTTCAGTGACTTGTTCTAGGTAACGCAGCAGGCTGGTGGCAGGGCAGGTCCCACTGCTCCCGCCCCAGGACCCATCCCCCGCTGACACCTTCTCCCTTGTCCCCAGCTTCAGCTCACAGGAAGCGCTGGCTGGAGCTGGAGAGGAGACACAAGGGGAATTGTTTTACATATTTGTTAATCGGGTCTCAGAGAGAGAGAAGGGCTCTGAGCTCATCAGCCAGGAAGGAATCCAATTTGGCTTTTATGGCCATGGTTATTAGTTGTATTTTGTGGGGATCTTTTTATTTTTTATTAATCCAGCAGTCTGGGGGCTGGGGAGCTGACTGGTTGCTGGGCCCCATGGGCCCTCCTGATCTCTTGGAGTTCCAGGCAGCAAGCAGCCAGGGGGAGAGGTGGTGGAAACAGCAACCTGAACAGTTGGGTCCAGGCATGCAGTGGGGGTTTTCAGGAACCTTCTGATCCTTCAGGTGAGGGGTGTCTGGGGGCCTGGCTGTATTTCACAGGTTCTGTAAGTATTGCTGGTTTTATTAAGCTTTTATTGCCTTTTTCTCAGAGATGCAAGACTGCTTGGTGGGCAGGCCTGGTAGGTCTGGGCCTTGAGGCCTGAGCTGTGCAGGCGGAACAGAGTGGGGTGGGAGGGACAAGAGTGGGTCAGTGGGTGAGATACTCTAAACAGTGGAGTTCAGTGGCTAAAAGGACGGGCTCTGACTTGGGCCTGCAGAGGCTCAGATCTCAGCCCCGCTCCTGAAAACTGCCTTACAGAACTGGGGCTGGGTCAGATGAGGAGTCCACAAGCAAAGCACCAGTGCCAGCACACAGCAGCGC
This sequence comes from Muntiacus reevesi, assembly GCF_963930625.1. Taxonomy (NCBI): domain Eukaryota; kingdom Metazoa; phylum Chordata; class Mammalia; order Artiodactyla; family Cervidae; genus Muntiacus; species Muntiacus reevesi. The sequence goes on along the minus strand of NC_089253.1, from coordinate 88,417,739 downwards.
TTGGTGCTGTGCCAGCCCCTTGCACAGGGTCTTCTATTTTCTTTTGCTGCCTGGACCCATCAGGAAGAGCTGGATGGCAGACCTGAATGCCATCATTTCTTCCCTCCCATGGCCAGAGGAAGGGGCATTTGGTTGGAGGACTGAGTCCTGGCCAGAGATCCAGGAACCTGAGTCCATCCCCAGAGCTGGGGGCGGGCAGGACAAGCCTGAGGAGAGGCTAGTGTGAGCCCCAGAAGGGGGAAGGCCAAAGGCAAAGTCATCTGATGGAGGAAGCCACTGGAAACTGGGAGGGTGGCCAAGGCAGCAGGGTATTGCACAGAATAGTCCTGAACCACCTACAAAAGAATCATGTGGGAGGTGGTGTAAATGCAGGTTCCCAGGTACCACCCCCTGAGCATCTGATTGATGGGATCTAGTGCCTGGCCCAGGAGTTTGCACTTTAACAAGCCTGCCCGGCTTCTGATCCATATTAAAGCCTGAGGCTGATGTGTGTGTGTGTGTGCATGTTAAGACACTTCTGAAGTGAAGTGAAATCACTCAGTCGTGTCTGACTCTTTGCGACCCCATGGACTGTAGCCCACCAGGCTCCTCCATCCATGGGATTCTTCAGGCAAGAATACTGGAGTGGGTTGCTATTTCCTTCTCCAGAGGATCTTCCCAACCCAGGGATTGAACCCAAGTCTCCCGCATTGCAGGCAGATGCTTTAACCTCTGAGCCACCAGGGAAGTCCCAAGACACTTCTAGTCATGTCCAACTCTTTGTGACCCTATGGACTATAGCCTGTCAGGCTCCTCTGTCCATGGGATTCTCCAGGCAAGAATACTAGAGTGGGTTTCCATTTCCTCCTCCAGGGGATCTTCATAATCCAGGTAGGGATTGAACCCTCCTGCATAGGCAGGCAGGTTCTTACCCACTAGCACCACCTGGGAAGGAGGGCTGATGTAGCAAAGAATGAGTCAGTTCCAGCTGACTTGCCAACCTGCCCATGCACATGGGCCAGGTTTGGGGCACTTCTCATCTTTGAGAAGTGACTTCTCATCATGACGGTGACTCAGCAAGCAGGGTGTTACCACCCCATTTTACAGATGAAGAAACTGAGGCTTGCCCAAGGCACCCAGCTAGTAGCAGAGCCAAAGTCTGAACTCAGGACTGTTGCTGCCCTTTCCCCAAAAAACCAGGCCCTGGTGCTTAGTTCCAGATATCCCTCCTTCTGTTGGGGGACCTGTTCTGTTCCACTGAGCCCACCAGAGAGAGAACACGTGGAATGGGGGAAACCTAGGCTGTTGTGACAATTAATGTTGGTTTCTCTGGTGCTGGTATGTTTCCCCGGGTGATATATTGATGTGATCAAAGCTTGTTTGCCTGATATATATTGAGCTGTTGGGCTTACGAGTCAGTACCCGCAGTTTCCTCACCAGCTGTCAGCCTGGGGAGCCCAGCCGTCCTTCATGTGCTCCATCTTTGCAGCCTGGTCTTCTCTGAGAAATGAGGGGTCTGGACAGGCTCCCCCGTAGAGCCCCCCTCCCAACCCTCTCCCCTCTCCTACCCCCACCTGGGCTCACAATAAATAAGCCCAGATTTTCTTTGGGGAAGAAGCAGTTGCTCTGAGTTTCCTGCCCTCTGCTGGCACATTTAGCCAATGAGGATGGTGTTTCTTGGGGGGCAGGTGGTCTGATGGGGAGTAAGTAGGTGCAGGTGTTTGCTTCAGCTGCAGCCGCAAAGCCAGACTTCTTCAGGGCTGGGGCAGGGAGGATGGGGGTAGTAGATTTAGGGTCTTCTTGGGGGAGGGGCTCAGAAAGTCACCCAGCCACACTCTTTCTTCTGTGGATTTGGAGGACCTTTGCTAGCTCTGTTCCCATTTTTGTCTAAGGTTCTGGGTAGGACTTGGGGCTTGAGAGAAATTTCTAGGAGGGTCGTAGGATCCAGCTGCTACAGTGGGGCTCCCTGCTTCACTCACACTTTCCCTCTAGGGAAATTATATTAGTGAGTGTTCTCCAGAGAAGCAGAACCAATAGGATGTAGGTTAAGTAATTAGGTAGGTAGGTAGTATTAGTTGCTTAGTTGTGTCCAACTCTTTGCGACCCCATGGACTACAGCCTGCCAGACTCCTCTGTCCATGGAATTTTCCAGGCAAGAATACTGGCGTGGGTTGCTATTCCCTTCTCCAGGGAATCTTCTCTACGCAGGGATTGAACCTGGGTCTCCTGCATTGCAGGCAGATTCTTTAACATCTGAGCCATCAGGAAAGCCCCGGTAGGTGGGTAGGTAGATAGAGGGATAGAGAAGTTGAGACATCAAGATCTGCAGTTGGGAAACTGGGACCCAGGAGAGCTGATGCTGTAGTTACAGTCTGTTTTCAAAGGTCTGAGATCTAGGAGAGCAGGTGATGTAACCTCCCATCTGAAAGCCAGCAGACTCGAGACCCAGGAGGAGCCAGTGTTTCAGTCTGAGTTTGAAGGCTGGAAAAGACCAATGTCCCAGCTCAGGCAGTCAGCAGGGAGCATTCCCTTTCACTCAGCCCTTTTGTTCCATTCATGTCTTCAACTGATTGGATGTGGCCCACTGCTTTAGGGAGGATCATCTGCTTTACACAGTCTGTACATCCAGAATCATGTTTGGTCAGATGCATGCATCCCATGGGGCTTTCCAGGTGGTGCTAGTGTAAAGAACCTGCCTGTCAATGCAGGAGACATAAGAGACATGCGTTTGATCCCTAGGTTGGGAAGATCCCCTGGAGGAGGCCATAGCAACACACTCCAGTATTCATGCCTGGAGAATCCCATGGACAGAGGAGCCTGGCGGGCTATAGTCCATGGGGTTGCAAAGGATTTGAAGCGACATGGCAGAAGTGACTTAGCACGGACTCACTGACATCCCATGGCCCAGTCAGGGTGACATGCAAAATTAACTGTCACACTCATGCTTTCCTTGAAGGGAAGGCCAGGCTTCCAAGACTGGTGGAGCCTTCCTTTGCATCATGCCCTGAGCTGCCTGAAACCTACCCAAAGGGTGAATTGCTGAGGCCTGTGTGATTCCAGGTCTTATGGGGATGTTGCAGTCTTACTAAAAGGCAATGGGTTTCTTCAGTGAGAACTGACACCTCAGTTCTCAAGGAACTCCAAGGCTGCTTGGAATGGTAAACAGAACACAGGCTTTGGGATTGGTAGACCTGAGGTTCGAATGCTAGTTCCACCCCTTATTAAGCTGTGTGACCACAAGAGAGTCACTTAACCTCTATGATTGTTTATTACTCTGTAAAATGGGGAACTTGTAAAGCCTCCCCTGCGGGGCTGATATATGAGAGAGGGTGTTTGCACTTAGTAGATGCACAGCTGATTATGTTACGATTCTCTTCCTGGGTGTCAGTTTCTGTATTGAGCTAGTTGGACTTTCAGCTTCGTGCTATCTGTGTGATTCTGACCCAGTTCTGCCACCATGTCTGCAGTCTATCTGCAGCCTCCCTGCCTGAGATGGAGTATCCAGGTCTCTGAGAACAATCTGGAATTCTGGATGGCAGGCACATAGCTGGGGCACATAGAGGGTGGCAGACTCTCAGAAGATGGGGTATTAGGATTTAGGATAGTGGCACCAAGGAGGGACCAAGTCCCTCCTCTTTCCTTTCATCTTTTTCCCACCTCAAATGAGCTGAATTCGGCAAAGGAGAGATCCATAACCAGGGAGTGGAGAAGGGTACAATGTCCCCCCTTCAGCACATCCGGAGAAAATGGAGCTGTTCAACTCAAAATATCTCATTTTGAATTTCTGCCCGAATCTCTCAGCCCAAGAGTAAGAGAATCAAAAACCCCAAGATGTTTTCAAGGACCAGGGAGGCAAAACACCCCGAGACAAGAAGAAAAAGCTGATTAGCTCCTAATTGCCATTAAATTATATATACATATACGTGTTTTAAGCCGAATCTGCATGGCTAATGTGATTTTTTGATTACATTTTAATAGTCTGGCTGGGATGGGGGAATGAAGAAGGAAGGGTTCTGTCACCCTTCGCCATAAGGAGGGAAGTTGTAAACAGGGATACAGGCAGGCTCGGGGGTGGGTCCACAGCCCTGGGAGCCTTTCTGGAGAAGAGCAGGGTGCAGCAGGGGGCTGGGGATGTCTTTGAGGCAATACCGCTTCCCACCCTAAGTCCCATTCTGTCTGGATGGGGAAGTCCATCTGCTTTGTGACTTGACAAAGGCCTCTTTTCTAGGCCTTAAAAACAGCTTCCCTGTATTGGCTCTGGGTCCTCATGTCATCTTCCCCAGGCCTAGTTGTTCTCTTGGACTGCCCAAAACTCCCCCCACCCCACCCCTGAATTTGGTGATGGGGCAGATAGAGCACTCCTTTGAGCCAAGGGCCCTGACTTGGCCACTGTAACATGAACTTGAGGGGACTTCCCTGGCAATCCAGTGGTTCAGACTTCACCTGCCAATGCAGGGGGTGCGGGCTCAATCTCTGGTTGGGGAGCTAAGATCCTACATGCCTCATGGCCAAAAAAATCCATAACATAAAACGGAACCAATATTGTAACAAGTTCAGTAATGACTTTTAAAATGGTCCACACCAAGAAAATCTTAAAAGAAAAAGAAATACAACCTTGGATAAGACTGTTTGCTGGGCTTCATTTCTAAGTTGTGAAATGAAGGAGTTGGACCAGTGCTCTGAACCTTTCTGGGTCTGATAAACCAGGATCTCCTTCCTGGTCATTTTAAAGACCCACCCCCTGTCCATCTCAGGGGAAGAGAAGACTCCACAGTGACTAACTCGCTGGGCATTTACCACCTCCTGCTCTCCCTAGGTCCTTCTGCTTTCTACCCAGGGTCTCTCTTGCTGCAACGCTCCTTGTTTCTCTTCTTGGAGGACAGAGCCCCACCTCCTCCCATGCCTATTATAGTAACTCCTCAAAGAGTTGAAGGCTGTTAGCAAAATCCCTTCTACACACATATACACATGTTCTATTTTAAACATGTTTTTTAAATAACGTTTTTTTATAATTCTAAAAGGCAGGCTGTACCTGATCATTGTAGAAATATTGGAAAGAGACAAGTATAAAGAAGAAAATAAAAATCACCCATAATCCTCCTAGTCAGAGATAATCACTATTAATGGGTTTTTAAAAATGCATATATATATATATATATATATTTTTTTTTTTTTTTCCTGTTTTAAAATTGGGATTAGGCTGCAAATGTGACCTTGGCTTGCCTCAGGCTTGGCCCCTGAAACTGGACCAGGTTCTTTGTCTCTAAGGCTCCCCAGTGTCTGCCATTTCCCTTTAGGTGGCTGTCTCATTTGCCCTTCCCAAGAGGAGGGAGACCATGTTCTATGGATGTGTGTCCACCTTGGTTCATGAGATCCCAGGAGTCCCAGAGTTTAATTCTGACTATCTCTGAGTGTGTGTGTTTGTGTGCATGTGCGTGTGTGTGTGTGTGTGTGTGACAGAGACAGATGGAGAGGCAGGGAGAAAGCACACACCCAGGTCACTGAGCAGGAACACCCTAATGGGATATCAGACAGGCAGGGTCACAGTCCCCGGTGATCATAGTCCGATTTCGGGCTCTTTGTCTGAGCCAGTGACAAATATCAAAGAAGTCATCCTTATCTCCTTTCCACGGAGCAGCTGGAGCTCTTCACTAAGCTAATCAATTCCCATCATTTGAAAAAGGAAAACAAATTTGTGATTTGTTGCCCATCCTGGGAGCGGGTGCTGAGAACAGGATTGCCAGCTGAGGCATTAGTGTCACACCCTAGCTGCTAACTGGGTTGGTGGAGACTCTCAGATTGTACCCATCCCCCCTTGGCCTTCAGACTAGGGCTGCTCAGAGAGTCTGGGGATGTCACAGCTGGAGGGACCTGGGCTTTTACCATTCCACTGCCAGATGGGGGAGACAATATTTCCCATCTCCCAGATGGGGGAGACAGGGCACCAAGAGGGGGCCGGGACATGCCCAGGGTCACAAGGAAAGTTGGAGGCTGAGCTGGGTCTGGAGCCATGTGTGGTATCCCACATGGCAGATTTTCTTTTCAGGAGTAGGCTGAGAAGGAGGGCATGGCGGTGGATGGGGGAAGGGGAGTGACAGTGAAAGAAACCATCAGGTCTACTTCCTGCTCATCTGTCTCATCCTCTCCAAGATCCTTCGCACCTGAAACAGAAGAAGTCACACTTTCTGCACTATGTTTATATTGTTTGGTATCTGACTGTCCTCTGTCCAAGGAGAGTCTGGGGGAATTTCTACCTAATATCTAACCCAGATGCGTCTGCTGCTTCTGAGATTCACTTTCCTTCTTTCATTTAACAAATAACCTGCTAACTACTGACACACACCCCAGCCCCCAGGCAGGAGTATTTTAGACCATGGAAACCCAGCAGGGAACATGACAGTCAAGTCCCTGCTCCCTTGGAATTTATGTCCACTGGGCTGTGGGGCTCTCACTGGGAGACCAAATGGCTGTGTTCAATTTTCTGATCACTTAAATCTAGCAAGCGCAGACTGCAGGACACAAACTCATGTGGGACAGAGTTCTATTGCAATTGTTCACTTACTATTGCTATGAAAGAGCTAACCCAAAACCTAGTGATGTATGGCAGCTGATATACTATGTTCATGGATTCTGTGGGCCAGAATAGAGCACAGGAGAGGGTGGCTTAGCTCAACTCCACAGTTCCCGAGTCTCAACTGGGACAACTAGAAGGTTGGGTATTACTTGGTATTACTAGGGGCCCAGAATCACTGAAGACATTTTCAGAAGACACTAAAGACATATCTGGTGGCTGATGATGGCTGTCAACTAAGTTGTCAGCAGGAGCTCCTAAGTGTAGTCTCTACATGGGCTAGTTTGGGCTTCCTTACAACATGGTGGCTGGGTTCCAAGGATGAATGTCCCAAGAAAGTCAGGTGGAAGCTGCATCTCCATTTTTAACCTAGCCTCAGAAGTCACAGAGCATCTAGATTCAAGGGAAGGAATGAAGACATAACTGCTTGGTGGGAGAAGTCTTACAGTCACATCATGAGAACGTGTGAGATGGGAGACATTTGTTGTGGCCATCTTTGGCAAATACGATGGGTCACACAGATGTTTTAGGAGCTCACAACCTTTTGTGAGGAAGCAGAGTGTAAAAGAACAGTGGCTATCATTTCTCAAGCACTTATACCTCCTAGGCACTGTGGTCAGCCTGCTGTTTATATCATCAAGGAACCTCCGTGGTGAGCACTGTTAGCCTTGTCTTGCAGATGGAAAAACTGAAGTTCAGAAATATTATACTGCTTGCCTAAGTCATACAGCTGGGATTTGCATCCAAGTCTGTCTGCCTCCCAAATCATGGCCTTTACCACTGCTACAGTGCCTCTCCCTCCCTGTCCTCGAGTAAATTTTTATCCCAGAAGTGTGGCGAGAAGCTTGGACACATATCTCGGAAGGGGTGGGGGTGACTAGTGTTCAGATCTGGGAAGTCTTGGCAGAGGTGACACTTGAGCAAGGTCTTGAAAGATGTTTTAAACTTGGACTTCTGGAGCAGAAAGTAGCATTCCTGGTGAAGTAACAATGGGCTAGCAGGATCATTCAGGGAGTGCTGACAAGACCCAGAATCCTGGTCTTAGACCCATTCACATGCCAACACATTGAAAACTGTACCCTGGGTAAGGGGCTGGGGGCCAGTGGATGGATTTAGTCCCCAGAAAAAATGCAAGCATCCCCTGTCCCTCTCCCCTGTACTGCCATCAACTTCCTCCTTCAGCAGTTAGGGGTGAAGGGGAGGCTCCCACACACAACCCCCACCTCCACGTGCAGATTTGGGTTTGCCCTTTGGAGATGGGGTGAGCCTGAGCTGCCTCTGGTTTACGCCCACAAGTTTCTGCTGATGCAAATTGAGCCTCAGAGCAGGTAGCATCCCCTCAGGAGGCTAGCTTTAGAACATCAGAAATGAGAAGTTAAATTATTGCATCCGTAGGAATCTCGCATATTTCTGGAGCAGTTCCTGCCCCTTCCAGTCTCTCTCCCTTTCAAGTCTTCCTCTCTTATCCACACTTGGCACCCTCTCCCTCATTCTTCTGTTTTCCTCTTATCCTCTCCCTCATTCTTCTGTTTTCCTCTTATTTCCCTCTTTGCATCTATCTCCAACCCCTGCCCCCTAACTCCACTCTCCTGTCTCCTGTTTTCATTTTTCTCTGTCTCTCATCTCTCCCATGTCCTGTCTGTCTTTCTCTCTCTGTTTCTCTCCTTCCCCTCGCCCTCTCTTCTTCACTTTCTTTGGGATGATGGCAGCCTGTTCTCTTCCCGGACAGACCATCTAATTGAAATGGAGCATTCTAGAGAATGTTAATAGGAAAAGCAGCATTAATTAGCCAACGCTGGCATAATTAGCTTCCTCCTCTCACTGCCTGGCGTCTAACTAGATAATGAGTCTCTTTCCGTCCAAACAGAGGGCAGGCAGAACAAGGGGCAGGCCATGCTGGGGGACACGGGGGGCCTCCTGCCTTTGGGCCACCCTGCTGGAGTCCTCAGACTGCCCTCTCCTGCCAGGCCCTCCTGCTGCTTGTGCCCACATCTTGGGGAGACAGATGCCCGGCCCCTGTCTGTGCCCAAAGTTTTGACGTCCCTGGAGCTGCATATTAAGTGGTCTGAGCCGGACAAACAGTGGCTGCAGCTGCAGCATCCCAAAGAGGGGGTGGGAAGCTATTGAGAGTTCTTGAGGACTATGACAGGCATCTAGCGCTGTCAGAGCCACGTGGCAATGGCTGAACACATTACAGTCCCCAGAGAGGAGCAAAGAAATGTATTCATGTGATATATAATAACAAATATACCACACAGACAGCAGGGTGCTTCCTCCCTAGAGGAATCATGTGGGAAACGGCCACCTGTGCTTAATAGACAAAGATTCTGAGGTTCACTGCCTTGCCAGTGTTCATACTACTAGGACCCAAACAAGGGTCCAATTCCAGATAGCGTGTTCTTTCCCTTCTACCCTGATACTTTTGAACGACTTCATAGTTGCTCATTAAATAAAAGTGATTGTGACAAATTCACACCTCACATTGACTTTGAGTTCTAAAATCAGAGAATGCAGCAAAAATGGGGAAATCATGCATAAACAAAATTCCCCTTGAATACCCCTTCCTTGTGGAGGAACATCTCTTCTGTTTGCAACTGGGCCCTGATTCTCCTTTTTCAGTGGCCTTGAAAGCCCTGATCTAGTTGGGAGCTGTGATGGGCAAATAATAGGATTTTTTCTTTTTGTTTTGTACACATGTGGTTGAATTCAGTTAAGTGCAGTTAAGTGCCTGTTTGATGCGATTCCATTGTGGTATCTGTCTTGGTTATGAGTGGGCAAGGTTAACATTCGGGGTGGGCGACTGCAGCTCTGGGAGCACCATCCTCTCCTTCTCTGTAGCCTGCTCACCCTCTCCCTCTCCTGTAGGCTATGGACTCAGAGGATGATCCCTTGCTGCAAGATGTGTGGCTAGAGGAGGAACAGGAAGAGGAGGAGGAAACAATGGGTGAGGCCTTTAGGAGGGGCCAGAAGAAGCCGGGGCCCCACGCTGGGGCAGGGAGGCAGTGTTGCTGGCGGCGCTGGACCTTGCCGTCCCGGCCCCCAGCCTCGGGCTTCTGGAGTACCCTGGGCTGGGCCTTCACCAATCCATGCTGTGCAGGGCTGGTGCTCTTTCTGGGCTGCAGCATCCCCATGGCCTTGTCAGCCTTCATGTTCCTCTACTACCCGCCACTGGACATCGACATCTCCTACAATGCCTTTGAGATCCGCAACCATGAGGCCTCCCAGCGTTTTGACGCCCTCGCGCTGGCGCTCAAATCCCAGTTTGGGTCCTGGGGGCGCAACCGGCGTGACCTGGCTGACTTCACTTCTGAGACACTTCAGCGCCTCATCACAGAGCAGTTGCAGCAACTACATCTAGGAAACCGCTCGCGGCCAGCTGCCCGAGCCCCACACCCGGTGGTCGCAGTAGCCACGCAGAATGGCTTCTTGTGGGACACCGCCACCGCCCAGAAGCCAACAGCCAATCGAAGCGGGCGTCTCCGGCGAGAGGCTCCACCCCTGGAGAGGCCAGCAGCCAACCAGAGTGAAGCACCGATAAACCCTGGGCCAGACAAGAGTGGGCGGCGCCCACCCAGTGCCCCGCCCCCCACAGCAGCCACGGCCAATCAGAGCCGTGCCCGCCGCGGCGCCTCGCGCTGGGACTACTCACGCTCCTATGTGAGCGCCAACACCCAGACGCATGCGCACTGGCGCATCGAGCTCATCTTCCTGGCACGTGGCGACGCCGAGCGCAACATTTTCACGAGTGAGAGGCTGGTCACAATCCACGAGATTGAGCGCAAGATCATGGACCACCCGGGCTTCCGGGAGTTCTGCTGGAAGCCCCATGAAGTGCTCAAGGACCTGCCGCTCGGCTCCTACTCCTACTGCTCCCCGCCCAGCTCGCTCATGACCTACTTCTTCCCCACGGAGAGGGGTGGCAAGATTTACTATGATGGCATGGGCCAGGACCTGGCCGACATCCGGGGTGAGCAGCCCTAGGTGTGCTGGGGTGGGGCCTGTAGGGACCTGGTCTGAAGGACCCTGGAAGCGGGGCTTGTAAGGGGTGGAGACTGAGGATAGGTGAGGCTTGAGGTGAAGGGGCATGGTTAATGAGATGGGGCGGGGCTTAGAGGTTAAAGGAAGGCGTGACTCTGCAGTACTCTGCAGGTTGGTAAGAGGATGGAGTTGGAATTGTCTGTGAAGTGGAGTCGGGTCGAAGCTGAGTGTTGGGCAGGCCTGCAGGCCATTTATTGAAGAAGGGCAGGGACAGGGTTGGATGTGAGATGGGATCTGAGGGAGGCGAGGAAGAAGGTGCATACCTAGATAGATGGAGATTGGGAGTTACGCTGTGCCCAGAGTTAGATAAAGCTTGGGCTGGGGCTTGGGCATGACTTTGGTCATGTGGTTCCAGAGAACTGGATATTTGGAGAGAGGCTGAGGTTGCAGGAAGATCAAGGTGGATTAGTTTGAGGTACATTAGGGGTGGGACTTGAGAAAGAATGGGGAGGGGACAGAGGCTGGCTGTGGGGGCCGGGCTTCGGTATGTCTTTTAAGGTGGGCATGGCAGGGTTCTAAGCAGATGAAGGTGGGCCTGGGATGGGAAGGAGTTACAGGACTACAGAGACTGAGCCTTGGTATTCGGTGAAGTTGAAGCCGAAATGAAGGTGTAAACTTAGTGGGAGCCACCTGAGCAGATCTGGGGGGCTGCTCTTGTGGGGCAGCAGTGATTTCTCTAAACCATCCCGCTGTCCTGTTAGAGACAGTTGGAGGCAGCCCAAGCTGGAACAGTTTTCCATTTCCTTAAAAAGGGGGTGAGATGTTGAGGAGGGCAGGATGACCTTGATGGAAGGTTTGTGGGAGCTGACTTACTGAGCTCCTTGGACCTCTCGACCCCTGCCCCTGCAGGCTCCCTAGAGCTGGCCATGACTCACCCAGAGTTCTACTGGTATGTGGACGAGGGCCTCTCCGCAGAAAACCTCAAGAGCTCCCTCCTACGCAGCGAGATCCTCTTTGGAGCACCCCTGCCCAACTACTACTCGGTGGACGATCGCTGGGAGGAGCAGCGGGCTAAGTTTCAGAGCTTTGTGGTCACCTATGTGGCCATGCTGGCCAAGCAGTCCACTAGGTAGGCAGTCCAGCTGCATCTGATGTGTGCCTGTCCTTATTTGTACCAGGAAAGGGCTGTATTAAGGTAGGGAATTGGTTTCCAGGTGGTTCTTTCTCATACATCCCAGACCCCTTCTGCAACCTTTTCCCTGGAAGTCTTTCTTTTCAAATCAGAGCCAAAGCCAGATACAGCCTCATCATCACTCTGACAGATGAAAGGATGCTTTTCCTGGTCAGTGCTAATGGTTAGTGAACATGACAGCTTTGGAGAACTTCTGCCCTGGAGGTCTTGGGTATTGATTTTCTCCTGCAATGGTGCTAGAAGGCTTTCTGGAAAGAGTATTAACCAGGGAGTAAGGAGTTCCTGTCTGCCTTTACTATCCAGGGAGATAGTGGGCAAGTCACTTCACTTCTCTGGGCCTCTGTTACTGCTAAAATGGGAATGATGAGTCCTGCTACCCTTCTGCGGTCATTAGAAGGAGATGAGCTAAGAGATGTGACAGAGCTTTTGGGCAGTAGGTGCTGTGATTGTCCTCTAGTCCTTGGGATGTGTGTCTGAAAAACAACTGGGCCCCTCCCCACCAGGTAAAAACCTTTGATAGTTCATCTGTCAGTCCTGCAGGGCAATAACTCCAGTGCCTTTCAGTCTCTTGCCCCGACAAGTCAACCCCTGGCACAGGAGGGATCATTCTGTCTGAAATACCCTCGTTCCTTTATTGAACAGCTACTGTAATAATCAAAGCTGACATTTATTGTGCTTGCCCTGTGCCACATACTATCCTAAGCCATTTATACACACCATCTAACTTAATTCTTACACCATCCTGATGAGGGAGGAGCTGTTATGATTTTCTCCATCCTACAGTTGAGGAAACTGAGGCACAGTACAATTAAGTAAGCTGTTGAAAATTTTGAGGCTCATAAGTGGTGGAATGGGATTAAAATCTAGGGTTTCTAATGCAGTGCCTTAGCACTGTGTGTTTTTACAGCAGTTGCTGTGCTGAGTCTTCTTGCAGCTGTGCTTCATTGCCAGGCAAACCCCTGTTCATCTACTAAGATCTAACCTGGCTATTATTTATTTGAGATTGCATTAAATTATCACCCTACCCATTTCCATAGACCTTTGCTTCTCCATAAGAAGGCAGGAAAGAGTAAACACAGGCTCTGTAGTAAGATATATCTGGGGTCAGATCCCAGTTACTCCACCTAATTGTGGAAGTTTCAGTGAGTTATTTCACCTTTCTGAGCCTCAGTGTCATCATAGTGCTTGTCACTCTGTGTTTTACTTTTTTAATTCCTTGTAATTCAAAATGCAGCTCGAATCAGCATAAACATCATCTGGAGACTTGTTAAAAATATAGAATATCAAGGCTTTTCCCAGACCTCTAGAGTTTGCAGGTGACTTATTTGGATATATAAGTCTGAAAAAGTTCTGGTTTAATTATTTCTCAGTAGAGTGTGAGTTTGTTGAGGACTGGGATTGCTCTTGTTTCCTTTATGTACGCGTAGCCCCTAGCACAATTCCTCTTTGTCTGAGGAATGAATGGGTGGCTGGCTGGCTGGAGATACCTTAGAGTATCTAAGGGAAAAGGAAAGGTCCTTGGCTGGGTTGGGAATCTGGGAAGGGCTGGCTGTAGAAGGAGCTTCAAGATTTTAGATACCAACAGTTAACTTCTGCTTAGTACATTCAGCTGCTGAGACAAAACCTCTGTCCTGGGTTAAAAAAAAAACAATTCTCTTCCCCTTACCATCCCCCTAGAGCTTCATGGGAATGGTGATAACCAGGGCCTCTGTAGTCTTGACATTAATGCCTTCTTTTAGATCAATAAAATCTTTTTTTTTAAATCAGTCTATTATTTGTTACCTGAGAATTGACAACCTACATCTTGACTTATTACAAAGAATACTACAAATTATCACTTTTACTGCTTCCCTGATAATACCAGAATCTTAGAACTCATTCATTGCATTTATGTCCCTTCAGTCTTTTGCCCTATTGTTACATGCATTTTAATTCTATGTACATTTTAAACCTCATAAGACATTAGATTTTTATTTTACTCAGTCAGAATCCATATTTACTCACATATTTATGTTTTCTGTTGCTCTTCATTACTTTCTACAATTTCATGTTTCCCTCTGGGATCATTTTTCTTGTATCTGAAGAATTCTCTTTAGTATTTTTTTTTTTAGTGTAGGTTTGCTAGTGATAAATTCTCTGTTTGTCTAGAAGGCATCTTTATTTTACTTTCATTTTTGAAATATATTTCTTCTGGTATAGAATTTGCAGTGTTGGTTTTTTTTTTAATACTTTAAAAGATATCAGTCCATTGTGTTTTGACTTTCATCATTTTGGGGGGAAAGTCAGCTGTAAATCTTTTTGTTGCCCCTTTGAACAATTGTCTTTTTTTTCCCCTGGCTGCTTTTCAGATTTCTCTTTGTTTTTGGTTTCAACAATCTTACTATTGTATTTTGATATGGTTTTCTTTGTATTTGTTCTGCTTGAGGTGCACAGACCTTGAATCTGCTGGTTTATAACTCATCACTTTTAGAAATTGCTGAGCTATTATGACTTCAAATACTGCTTCTACCCCATTCTCTGTCCTATCTCTTTTAAGAATTCTAACTACACAAATGTTAGATATTTTCAAAGTCTCATGTGTTTTCTTTGATTTATGAATATGATGATAAAAGGTGGGAGCTGGAAAGATAAGCTGAAGAGTCTGGGTAATCAGCATGCTACTTTCTTCATTTAAAAAATTTAATTTAAAATTTTTAATATAATTTTAAAAGTTATACTCCATGTACAGTTATTGCAAAATATTGGCTATATTCCCCATGCTGTACAATACATTCCTATAGCTTATCTTATATGAGTCCCATGTGTTCTCAGTCCTCTTTGCCAGGTTTTTCTTTGCTTTACATGTTTTGGTTTAGATATTCCAATTCACTGATCCTGTCTTCCGTTGTATCTAATTTGATGTTTAATGTCTCTTGAGATTTCAAGGTTAATGTTTTTCTGTTGAGGACTTCCAATAATTCTTTATTGTAGATCTAAATCCTTGGTGAAATTTCTCACCATTTAATTTATTTGGTTCATATTCTCCTCTGTGTTCTTAAGCATATTAAGTTATGTTATTATGGATGAAAGTAAAAGTAGCTCAGTCATGTCCAACTCTGCAACCCCATGGACCATACAGTCCATGGAATTCTTCAGGCCAGAATACTGGAGTATTCCCTTCTCCAGGAGATCTTCCCAACCCAGGGATTGAACCCAGGTCTCCCACATTGCAGGCGAATTCTTTACCAGCTTAGGTTATTGTGGATGTCTTTTGGTTTTTTCCCTGTGGTCTGTTCTTTCACTTGGTTTTTGGTCATGTGGTCCTGCCTGTGGTATGCCTGGTAATTTTTACTGAGTATTGAATATTATCTGTAAAAACATAGAGGTCCAGATGATGTTATTTCTTTTTTTTTTTTTTTTTTTTTGATGTTATTTCTTCCAGAGAAAGTTTTTCTTTTCCTCCACTAGACAGGTGGAGTTGTGGCTGATCACCGTAAACAAACAGCAGTTACACAGAGTTGAGGCTGGTTTGTAATCCTGAAAAGTCGCAGCATACCTCTAGTTTGCCCTTGGTTCTCTAGGATTTTCAACTGAGAACCTTATGTATTCTGCAGAGCCTGTTTCCCCTGACATGTTCCAAACCCTAAGCTTTGTCTCTTGAAAGAGCTAAAAATATCTCTCCTCTGGTTTTTCTGAGGCTTTCTGCTTAAGTTTGTAGCCTCAAACTCCAGACTGCCCCAGTATTTGGCAGAAGTGCTGCCAAAGAAACTGGTTTTATGCTTTGCTGGTCTGCAAGTCTCTACCCACAGCTCTGCTAGTTTTTCTGACTCCATGCCTAAATTTTCAGCCTCCTGCCTGTGTTCAGAATCAGCAGATACCTCCAGGGTAAACAAAGCGTGGAAGGGAAGCTTATCTTTTGTAGGTTCTTCCCTTTCTGGAGTCTCAGCTCTCTAGTTTCATTGCTTCAGGAAATCTCTAATGTCATCAAATAGATGATTTCTCAATTTTATTTGATTTCTTAGTAGTTCTAAGCAGGAATATTGGTCTTGCTTGAGCTATTCCTTTCTACTCAAGAGTAGACATTTGGGCCTATGTCTTTCTATAACTGGAAACTAAAATAGGACCCAGAACCTAGAAGGTGTTCTATAAATGCTATACAAATGAATGAATGAATGAACAATTGACCAAACTTTCAGTTTTCTATTCTAAGGAAAGCTCAATTAACCCTTTGTTGAATTTAATTTTAAAAAGTAGTCAATTCAAAGATCTCTTCTACATTTTTTGTAAATGTCCTGTTTGATTTTTTAAAACAGCTTTGAGTTGATATACACTAGGTGCATATATTTAACATTTACAATTTGATTAGTTTTGACCGATGTATACACTATGAAACCTTTATCATGATCAAGTTAATGAATGGATCCATCACCCTCAGAAGTTTACTCATGTTCCTTTGACAGTCACTCCATCCTGCCTCACCTTCCTTCCCATTTCACCCCAGGACCACTATCTCTTTTCTATCACTATATATTGGTTTTCATTTTCTAATTTTGTATATATGGCATCATATAGAATGCACAGTTTTGACTGATCTCATTCACTCAGCCTAATTGTTTTGAATTGTATCCATGTTGTTGCATGTATTGACAGTTTATTCTTTTTAAGTGCTGAGTAGTATCATTGTGTGGCGATGCCAATTTTTGTTCATCCACTCACTTGTTTATGGATATTTGAGTTATTTCCAGGTTTGGCTATTGTAGATAGAGATGTTACAAAGCCTTTGTGTGAACAAATGCCTTCATTTGTCTCAGATAAATATCTGGGAGTGGTATGACTAGGTCATATGATAGGTGTATGTTTAACTTTTTAAAAAAAATCATGAATGTATTTTTTTAAGATTTTTTTTTAATGTGGATCATTTGTTTAAAATCTTTATTGAATTTGTTACAATACTCCTTCCATTTTATGCTTTGGTTTTTTGGCCGCAAGCTCTGTGAGATTTGAGCTCCCCCACCAGGACTTGAACCTACACCCCCTGCACTGGAGGGCAAAGTCTTAACCACTGAACTTCCAGGGAAGTTCCCATGTGAGTTTAACTTTTTAAGAAACTGTCAAATTGTTTTCCAAATTGATTGTACCATTTTACATTCTCACCCAGTATATAAGAATTCCAGTTCCTCCACAAACTCTGTAACACTTGGTATGGTCAGTTTGAAAGTGAAAGTGTTAGTCACTCAGTCCTGTCCAACTCTTTGCGATCCCATGGACCATAGCCCACCTGACTCCTCTCCAGGGGTTCTTCCTGACCCAGGGATTGAACCTGGGTCTCCTGCACCACAGGCATTTTCTTTACCATCTGAGCCACCAGGGAAGTCCATGGTCAGTTTAAAAAGTCTAAATTAGCCATTCTGTGTAGTGATATCTCACTGTGATTTTAACTTGGATTTCTGTACTTCCTAGTGATGTTCACATGCTTATTTGACATCCATTTGTCTTTGTTGGTGAACTGTTTAGATTTTTTGACTATTTTAATACTGACTTTACATTTAGTTCTGTGATATTCCATTTTTAGTTCATCTTTGTATATGTTGTAAGACATATACTGCATATACTTTATATGTAGCATAGGGTGCTGATATTTATTATTTTATATGGATATCCAGTTGTTCCAGCATCATTTGTTTAAAATATCATTCCTTCTTCACTGAATTGACTTAGAATCTTGGACAAAAGTCTTTTGTCCATATATATGTGGGTCTGTTTCTGGACTCTGTTCTGTTCCTTCAACCGATTTTTTAAATTTTATTTACACATTGGTATTACACTGTCTTGATTATGGTAACTTTATGCCATGTCTTGTCCAAATGTTGGTCTTCCAACTTTTTGTTCTTTTTCAAAGTTATATTAGTTATTCTGGGGCCTTTACATTTCCCTATGAATTTTATTTTATGTTATTTATTTATTGTTTTTTAATGGTTGGTTCATTTTCTTTTTTTTTTTTTTTGGCCATGCATGCAGGAGCTTAGCTCCCTGACCAGGTTGGAACCTGTGCCCCCTGCAACGGAAGTACAGAAAACTAATCACTGGACTTCCAGGGAATTCCCTTCCTATGAATTTTAGAAGCAGCTTATCCATTTCCCTAAATAAAAGTCCACTGGGATCCTGATTATGTTTATGTCAAATACTTGGATCAATTTGAGGAGAAATGACATCTTAACAGTATTGAGTCTCATGATCAAATTAACCTGGTGAATCTGATATCTTTTGTCAGATTTGTCCCTATTTTACATTCTTATTCTATTGTAAATGACATTTTTAAAAATTTCCTTGTTAGTTGAAAGTATACCAGTTGTTAGTTACTTCTATTGGGTTGACCAAAAAGTTCTTTGGGGTTTTTCCATACCATGTTTGGATATAAGAGTTGGACCATAAAGAAAGTTGAGTGCTAAAGAACTGATGCTTTTGAATTGTGATGCTAGAGAAGACTCTTGAGAGTCCCTTGGGCTGCAAGGAGATCAAATCAATAAATCAAAAAAAAAAAAAATCAATGCTGTATATTCATTGGAAGAACTGATGCTGAAACTGAAGCTCCAATATTTTGGCCACCTGATGCGAAGAACCGACTCATTGGAAAAGACCCTGATATTGGAAGGATTAAGGGCAGGAAGAGAAGAGGGTGGCAGAGGATGAGATGGTTAGATAGCATCACCAACTCAGTGGACATAAATTTGAATAAACTCTGGGAGATAGTGAAGGACAGGGAAGCCTGGCGTGCTGCAGTCCATGGGTTCACAAAGAGTCAAACAAGACTTTGTGACTGAACAACAACAATACCATGGAAATCCCAAATGAATGTTTTGGCCAACTCAACATGTAGAAATATAATTGACTTTGGGTCCTGCAGCCTTGATAAGCTCCCTTATAAGTTCTAGAAATTTCTTCATAGATTTCATTTAATTTTCTACATAATCAATCATGTCTTTTGCTAATAAAGACAGTTTTACTTCTTCCTTTCCTTTACTTCCTTTCCTTCTTTTACTTCTTTCTCTTGCCTGAATGCACTGGCTAGAACCTCCAATACAATGTTGAATGAAAGTGATGAGAATGGACAACCTTTCATTATCCCTGACTGAAGTCTGTAGGTGCATTTGTAAATGTCTCTTATCAAATTAAGGAAGTTCCCTTCTATTCCTAATTTGCTGATAAGTTTTTTTTTAATCAGTAATGAATATTGGATTTTTCCCAAATATTTTTCTGCATCTAGAGAGAGAACATATATTTTTCATTTTTAGTTTAATATGATGAATTATATTAATTGAGTTTTAAAGTTTAAACCATCCTTGCATTCTTGGGCAGATTCCCCCTGGGATTATCCTTTTTATATAGTGTTAGATTCTATTTGTATTCTTTATTTATTGTCATGT
Organism: Muntiacus reevesi; assembly: GCF_963930625.1. NCBI lineage: Eukaryota > Metazoa > Chordata > Mammalia > Artiodactyla > Cervidae > Muntiacus > Muntiacus reevesi. The sequence goes on along the minus strand of NC_089253.1, from coordinate 88,398,616 downwards.
TAATGATGGATACTGGGCTGTAGTTTTCTTGTAGTATCTTTGTTTGATTTTGATATCAAAATGTCTTCCAGAATGAGGTGGGAAATATGTCTTCAGTTTTCTGGAAGGTTTGTATGGAAATGGTATTACTCTTCCTTAAATGTATGGTATAATTTATCAGTGAAACTGTCTGAATCTGGAGTTTTCTTTAGGGGAAGGTTTTAACTAAAAATGTTTCGGGCCATGCCATGTAGCATGCAGGGTATTATTTCCCAATCAGGGATCAAACCTGTGCCCCCTGCAATGAAAGTAAAGAGTCTTAACCACTGGATTGCTAGGGAAGTCCCTACAAATTCAATTTTTAAATATATGTATAGAGCTTCCCTAGTGGCTCAGATGGTAAAGAATCTGCCCATAATGTGGGAGACCTGGATTTGATCCTGGGGTCAGGAAAATCCCCTGGAGAAGGGAATGGCTACCCACTCCAATATTCTTGCCTGGAGAATTCCATGGACAGAGGGGCCTGGCAGGCTATAATCTGTGGAGTTGCAAAGAGTCAGACACCACTGAGCAACTAACACTTTTGTAAGGCTATTAAAGTTATTTCTATATTCTTACACAAGCTTTGGTAGTATATTTCATGAAATTTGTCCACTTCATTTAAATGGTAAAAATTTGTTGGTGCAAGGTAATTCATAATAAATATTCCCTTATTATCTTTGAATACTTACTTAAACTGTAGTGGTATCACCTCCTTCATGTGTGTCTTATCTCCTTTTTTCATGATCAGTCTGACTAGAAATTTATCAATCTTATTGGTCCTCTCAAAGAGCTAGATTTTGGTTTCTTTGATATTTATTGTCTATTTGTTTGTTTATATACTTATACTCTGATCTACATTATTTCCCTTCTTCCACTTACATTATGTGTAATTTTCTCTTGTTTTGCTTTCTTGCAGCAGAAGCTGAAGTCATTGATTTGAAAACTGTATTCTTTTCTAATACAGGTGTTTATTGCTATAAAATTCCCTTAAGCATCATTTTAGCACATCTCACACATTTTGACTTGTGCTTTTATTTTCACTCAATTCGAAATACTCTCAATTTTCCCTTCTGATCTCTTCTTTGATCCTAATATTATTTAAGTTTGTTAGTCTCCAGATGTTTAGGAATTTCCCAGGTAGTGTTTTGTCACTAATTTTTAATTTAATTCCATTGTGGTCATAGAACATACTTTTTATGACTTAAGTTATTCTAAATTTTCTGAGTCTTATTTTATGGTCTAGAGTGTGGTTTGTCCTGATGAATGTTCCCTGTGCACTTAAATGTTTTCTGCTGTTGTTGGGTGGAGTGTTCTATAAATGTCGATTAAGTCAGATTGGTTGATTGTGTTGTTCAGGTCTTCTATATCCATACTGATCTTCTGTCTAATTGTTCTAGCAGTTATTGAGAAAGGAGTTTTGAAATGGCCAACTATAATTGCAGGTTTGTCTATTTCTTTTTTCATTTCTGTCAGTTTTTGCTTCATGTATTTTAAAGCTCTGTTATTAGGTCCAAAGCAATTAGTATTGTTGCATTCTTTTAACAAACTGAGCCCTTTATAATTTTTAAATGGCTTTCTTTATTTCTAGTAATATTCTTTGCCCTGAAATTTATTTCATTTATTATTAATGTAACCACTCCGGGTTTCTTTTGATCCATGTAAGCATGGTGCCTTTTTCTGTACTTTTATTTTTAACCTATTTGTGTCAACATTGAACATGAGTTTCTTGTAGACAGCTGGATCTTGATTTTTTAATCTAATCTGACTGCCTCTGCCTTTTATTTGGGATATTTAGACCTTTTACAAGAGGCAGTGATTAAGACCATCCCCAAGAAAAAGAAATGCATAAAGGCCAAATGGTTGTCTGAGGAGGCCTTACAAATAGCTGAGAAAAGAAGAGAAGCTAAAGGCAAAGGAGAAAAGGAAAGATATACCCATTTGAATGCAGAGTTCCAAAGAATAGCAAGGAGAGATAAGAAAGCCTTCCTCAGTGATCAATGCAAAGAAATAGAGGAAAATAATAGAATGGGAAAGACTAGAGGTTTCTTCAAGAAAATTGCTTTTTCAGTGGTCATGTATGGATGTGAGAGTTGGTCTATGAAGAAAGCTTAGCCCCAAAGAATTGATGCTTTTGAACTGTGGTGTTAGATAAGACTCTTGAGAGTCCCTTGGACTGCGAGGAGATCTAACCAGTCCACCCTAAAGGAAATCAGTTCTGAATATTCATTGGAAGGACTGATGCTGAAGCTGAAACTCCAATACTTTGGCCACCTGATGGGAAGAACCGACTCATTGGAAAAGACCCTGATGCTGGGAAAGATTGAAGGCAGGAGGAGAAGGCGACGACAGAGGATGAGATGGTTGGATGGCATCACCAACCCTATGGACATGAGTTCGAGTAAGCTCTGGGAGTTACTGATGGACAGGGAAGCCAGGCGTACTGCAGTCCATGGAGTCACAAAGAGTCGGACGTGACTGAGGGACTGAACTGAACTGAGACCTTTTACAGTTAGTACATTGTTAACATGGTTAGACTGAAGACAGTTTTATTTTATTCTCTTTGCCCCATATATTCTTAGTTCCTTTTTCTTCTCTTCTGCCTTCTTTTGGACTGAGAATTTTTTATTATTCCATTTTATTTCCTTTGGTTTTTTTAGCTATAAATATTTAATTCAGTGGTTGCTTCAGGGTTCATCCTTAAGTTATCAGTGTACCTTCAAATGATGTTAAACCACTTCAGGTGTGGTGTGTACTATATATGAATAGCATACCACCATTTCCTTCCTCCTGACCTTTATACTATTGTTGTCATATATTTTATTTTCATATATGTTATAAACCCCACACTACATTACTATTATTTCTGTTTAAATGGTCAGCCATCATTTTAAAAAATTTATGTCATGAGAAATTTTTATACACTTATTCATGTTGTTACCATCTCTAGTCCTTTTTACTCCTTTGTGTAGATGTGTATTTCTGTTTGTAATAATTTGCCTTCTCCCTGAAGGATTTCCTTTAACATCTCTTGTAGTGAAGGTGTACTGAAGATGAATTCTTTCCGGTTTTGTATACTGAAAAAAAAATCTTTATTTTACCTTTGTTTTTGAAATATACATTTCAAATTCTAGAATTCTGGGTTGACTTTTTTCCTCCATTGGTGAAGAGTCTTGCCCCGTTGTCTTCTCACTTGCATTGTTTCTGAAGGGAAATTTCCTGTCATTCTTACTTTCCTTCCTCTGTGCATAATGCATCTTTTTTCCTCAGTCTGCTTTAAGATTTTATCTTGGTCACTTATTTTGAGCAATTTGATTATGATGTGCATTGTTGTTTTATTTACGATTTTTTGTGCATGGGGTCTGCTGCTCAAGCTTTTTGAATCAAGGGGTTTATCATTTTCATCAAGTTTGGAAAACTTTCATGCTCTTTTAAGATGTCTGTTAACCCATATATTGCTTGCTCATTCACTCATTTGTGTCTCTTTGTGACCCCATGGGCTGTAGCCAGCCAGGCTTCTCTGTCCATGGAATTTTCCAGGCAAGAGAATACTGGAGTGGGTTGCCATTTTGTACTCCAGGGAATCTTCCTGACTCAGTGATTGAACCTGTGTCTCTTGTGTCTCCTGCATTGGCAGGCAGGCTCTTTTCCATTGCACCATATATTAGGATGTACCAAAGCCTGGAAACTTTCTCAAGCCAGTAAGTCAGAGTGATCATAAAGTCCATATTATTTCTCATCTCTTAGAGATCACCATTCTTTGTTGTCAGGTCCAGAATCTTTTTTCATGTATTTTCTCTCTCTCTCTCTCTCTCTCTCTCTCTCTTTTATTGTTAGTTTCACAGGAGAGGAAATGTAGATTTCATCTTGCTACTCCATCTTGACCAGGAACAGATCTCACCCATCTTGGTATTTTAAAAATCAACTTCACCAACTTGGTTAAATTTTTCTAATAGCTTTTGTTAAATGGACACTGAATAGCACTGTAAGACTGAGTATCTGGAAGCTTATTTGAATTTAGAATTTTGCTGTGAACAATAGAGAATTGAGGATAATTGAGAATGACATAGAATTCAGCTATAATTGACTATTGTCTATGTGGAGCAGCAATCTCAACCTCACTGATAATTCAGTCCCACCCGAGACATGCTAGTTTCACTTGTCTAGAGTATGACCTGGACATCAGGATTCTTGAAAGCCCCCAGGTGATCATAATGTACAACCAAGGTAAAGAGCCACTGAGGAGGTGTATGGTTCGTGGTCCTCCTCCGTCTCTGATCCACTCTGTCTTTCCTCCCTCTGTGTCCTGCCTCCCCAGCAAAGTCCAGGTCCTGTATGGGGGCACAGACCTCTTTGATTATGAGGTTCGCAGAACCTTCAACAACGACATGCTCCTGGCCTTCATCAGCAGCAGCTGCATCGCAGCCCTCGTCTACGTTCTCACCTCCTGCTCAGGTACAGTTTCTCCAGCGGCCCCACGTGGAGCCAGCCCCTTCGTTGCTCCCAGAGTGCTTCTCTCTGGACAAAACCTTCCTGCTCAGGAATGCCAGAAATGGGCTTGAATCCACTGTATCAGAGCTGACGGTGGGACAGCTGCTCAGACGTCACCTTCTAACCCTGGGCAGGGAGACTGAGGTGCAGAGGCAGACTGGGCCATGTCCCAGGGCCCACTCCCCCAGCACCTCCTACAGTTGAACTTTTCTTTGACGGTCTTTTTCTTGTTGATAAGTTCTGTGGAGTCTGCAGTATTGGACACTTTATGGATTATTCCTTAGCCTGTTTATTGTTATTATTTAGTATTTATTTATTTGGCTGTAACAGGTCTTAGTTGTGAACCGTGGGATCCTCATTGTGTCGTGCGGGATCTTTTGTTGCAGTATAAATTGTTTGCTGCAGCTCACGGGCTTCTCTATAGTTGTACAAAGGGCTCTCTAGTTGATGGTGCATGAGCTCCAGAGCGCATGGGCTCAGTCGTTAACACGCACCGACTTAGTTGCCCTGTGGCATGTGGGATCTTAGTTCCCCAACCAGGGATCAAACCTGTGTCCCCTGCACTGGAAGGCAGCTTCCCAAGTGCTGGACCACTACCAGGGAAGTCCCATCCTTAGCCTGTTTTAAAGTCTCAGGTGAGCTGCCATTTGACTCCCAGTTCACTTTTCCACCGCCCCCTCCCCATGCACCCTAGCTGCTTCTTTCTGCATATATAGGAGTTACTCTTCATTGGCTAAGTGAATGAGAGATTGGTCATACCTTCAAAAATGGAAAAGACATTCAATCATCCACATAACAAATATTAACCGGGCACCAACTATGTGCCAGATGCTCTCAGGTGCCAGTGTTCTAGTAGTGAACATCACAGATGTACTTCCTCCCTCCGTGGAACCTCTAATTTATTGGGGTGATAGATGTTAGAAATATAATAATTCCCTACTAGCATGTGAAGTAAGCTCTGAAAAGATGAGGGCCCGTGAACAACCTGACTTAGGCAACAAGGGTTCATCTGCTACTCAGGCCTCCTGCCCGGCACCTTCTCTGGGCATGGAGAACTATACTGGGCTCTGATGGGGTGGTGAAGGTGCCTTTCAGAACACGCTGAAAGGCTGTGTTCTGTTGGGTCCCCCGCTCCATCCCCCACCGCTTGCCCTGCGCAGTGTTCCTGTCCTTCTTCGGGATCGCCAGCATCGGCCTCAGTTGCCTGGTGGCACTCTTCTTGTATCATGTGGTCTTCGGTATCCAGTACCTGGGCATCCTCAATGGGGTGGCTGCCTTTGTGATAGTGGGCATCGGTGAGTTGATTCTGTTGCCATGGATATGGGCCTCCCACTTGGGAATTTGACCCCCAAAGGGCCTTTTATAGGATGCAAAAGTCTGGCTCCCATGGGGGCTCTAAAAAGTCCTCTCTCCAACCTCAGAGCCTTGGACTTGGGGTGGAGGGTGGGTAGAGTGTGAGTGCTGAGTGATTCTTGGCATATGCTGGGTGGAACCCCCCAGAGGTGGAAGGAGTGGGTGGATATGCTGGATGAAGGTTAAGCATGATGGGAAAGGTGAGGGGTGGTGAAGATTTGGAGGAAGGGGTCTAGTTCTGGTGAGGGAGGGGGCCATGCAACATGAGGGTGGGGCTTGGGTTCATGGCCGAGGTTGGATCTGACCTGGAGACAGCAGAGTAACCCAGCTGGCCTGGCCCCCTCCTATAGGCGTGGATGACGTCTTTGTGTTCATCAACACCTACCGCCAGGCCACCCACCTGGAAGACCCTCAACTGCGGATGATCCACACCATCCAGACAGCGGGCAAGGCCACCTTCTTCACCTCGCTGACCACAGCCGCCGCCTATGCGGCTAACATCTTCTCCCAGGTGGGAGCCGGCCCTCCAACCTGGCCTGGCGTCCCCTGCCCCCCGCCCCTGCCCATGCATACCTGGACCCTGGTCTCCGCTCTTCCCACCCACCCCTTCTCTTGGGGCCACGCAGCCTCCGCCTCAAGGTACTTGCCACGTCCCTAGAGTCCATTTTTGTTACTAATCACCATCACCAGAACTTAACAAATGGGAGGATTCTAGTACTACAAATTGTGTTTCTTATTGATGCTTATTACTGATAAGCCACCCCCGGCCCTGAAGGGCATTTAGCAGTTGTTTCCAAAGGTCCCCCAGCTGATACATGGTAAGCCTGCCCATGACTCCTGACCCCAGTCCAGCGCCCTCTCCACCCACCAGCTGCACACTGCATTGTTATCCCTCACATGCACTTTCCTCTCACTGGCCCCACACTCCTTCCTGTCTGAGCTGGGCTCAGGAGAAAGATCCTAGGCCAGGTCCTGGGTGCCAACAGAGCCTGAAAGGCAGTGAACCTGCCTGAGTCTGAGAGGTCTTATGACCTGGGTTGAGGATCCTGTCTAGAAACCACTAGATGCTCTGGGATTCTCCAGACTTTACTAGAGAACCATGCCCAGAAAACAAGCTGAGCTGGGTTCCCCTCCCTCCTCTGCAATTTTCTGACTGTGTGATCTTAGGCAGCTTGTTTTACTTCTGTGAACCTCATTCTCCTCACGTGTGGATCATCAGAGACTGGAATGAGATGCTTGTGAAAGTGTTCCACAGACAGTGAAGGAAGGCCTGTCTGCTTGTTGGCTGCAGCTTCCTTCTGACTGCCACACCCTGCTCAGGTGCCCCTGACATTCCTGGGGCTCACCCTGTGGCAGCTTTCTCTCCCGTCCCCTCTGCTAACATGGGCCCTGCCCTGACAGTGTGTGTCTTCCTCTGTCCTTCCTGTAATGAGTTACAGAAAGCTTGCTCTGTGCCGGGCCCTGTTCCGGGCAGAGAGCTGCAGTGTCGACCAGAGGCTGGACTCTTCCTCTGACATCCTCCTAGGCCAGTGCCTTCATTCCAGCAGCCTCGGCCTCCGCATCCTGCCTCAGTCTGGGGGTGGTCAGGGCCCAGTGCTGCAGAGTCCCTGGGCTCCTTGGACTCCAGGCCTGATCCCCTCCCATCGCCCCCACCTTTCCATCGCCAGATCCCAGCTGTCCATGACTTCGGCCTGTTCATGTCTCTGATCGTGTCCTGCTGCTGGCTGGCAGTGCTCTTCACCATGCCTGCGGCCCTGGGCATCTGGAGCCTTTACATGGCACCGCTGGAGAGTGCCTGCCAGACCAGGTAAGCCGGGCGGGTGAGGGAGGCACAGGGGCTGTGTCCTGCTCTCATGGAATAGCCATAACAGGCCCTTGGGGGGCCATTCAGCACACCATCCTCTCTCCCAAAAGCCTCGTGATTCACTACTGGGCACCTTCTGTATGCCCCATCCTCTGCTGGGCACTTCTGTGCACTCTTGTCTCATAGTTACATTTGATCACCTACTGTGTACCAGGAAGTGGGCAGAGTGCTTTTGTACAGATCTTACTGCCATCCCCAGGGACCCTACGAGCTGGGTCCTCTTATTTTGCCCATTTTACAGACAGGGAGGCAAAGGCTTGGAGAGGCTGGGCAGTTTTCTCAAAGTCACCCATTTAATAGGCAGCAGAGCCGAGATTTAGACTGAACTGAACTGAACTGAATCTGACTCTGGATCCTATACTCTTAGCCACCACGTTAGATGTCCTCTGGGTCCTCATCTTGAAAGAGGAACAGTATTTAGACCCAATGAGCCAGGTGCGAAGTTGATTGGATCAGTCCAGAGCTGCTGCAGCTGAAGGCTTAGAGTCTTGTAGGCCAAGTCAGCAGGGTCAGGGCAGGGGGCACAGTGGTTAAATGGAATCCGGCCTGAGTGGCTGTCTGGGTTGGGAGTACTAGGGAATGATAGAGGGTCTGGCCTTGGTGCAGGGCATGCAAATGCAGGACTGTCAGGGGTCCATGACAGTGTCCACTTGACCAGGGTGAGACGAGGGGCAGGAAGGAGATGAAAGGCCAGGAGGGAACTCAGATTAAGGCCTAGGAAGGACTCCACATTCCCTCCAGCTGAGGCCTCAGCTGCACACTCAGCCCAGCCCCGGTTCCCCATCCCCCTAGTCTCAGGGCCCTGGGCACTCGACAGCACTGGTGTGATCCCCCTGCTCTGGTCACCTCGATGCTTGGCCAGCTGCGTGCCATCATCTGCTGTCCCTAGTGATGGCTACTGTCACCATTTGTCTCCCCAGAGGAACTGTGGTACCCAAGGGCCGTGGAGGAGATGACACTGGTGAATTCAGACACAGGCTCCTGGAAGCCTGTGAGGCGTGTCCTGTGGGTTGTCAGCAGCAGTGTGATGCCTGGTTCACATATAGCCTGGATTCCCAGGACTCACCCTTCCCCCACTCTCTCCGCAGCTGCAACCAGAAGTGCGGCCGCAGGAGTTCCCCACACTTCCCTGGGGATGTGTTCACGGCTCCCGAGCGGGCTGGGGGTGGGCCCGCACAAGGCCCCATGCCCTACCTGGACGATGACATCCCCCTGCTGAGTGTGGAGGAGGAGCCAGGTGAGAGGGGGTGCGGGCCTGCCGCTGAAGCTGGGGGACCCAGGCGCCGCCTCTGCCAGGGGAAGGACCTTGGCGAGCTGGTGTGAGGACCAGCTGGTCCTGAGGTGGGGGCGGGATGAGACACCTGGGAGGATCCCCGTGAAGCATCTGAGCTTCCCTGGAGGGGGTGTGGACCGGGGGGGCTCTGACCCCCTCTGGGCCAGCCCTCTGACAGGCCGCTGCTCTGCCCTGGCAGTGACGCTGGAGCTGGGAGACGTGTCCCTGGTGTCTGTGCCCCCCGAGGGCCTGCAGCCGGCCCCCAGCGGGAGCAGCCGGGGGCAGCTCATTGCCCAGCTGCAGGAGCTGCTGCACCACTGGGTCCTGTGGTCGGCCGTCAAGAGCCGCTGGGTGATAGTGGGTAAGTGGGCTCTCCACTCTCCTTCCCCCCTCTCGCAGTGTCTCCCAGCGCCTGAGATGTGGAGAACAGACTCCCCCCCACCGTTTTCTCAAAGAACATGTAGGTCTTGGGAGCCCTCCCCTTGTCCCACAGATGAGCTAGAGTTCAGAGACCTGGGCTCAGGTCACTCACTCTCTGGGAGCCTCACCCACTACCTGCAGAAAATAAAGCCGGTCTCATGATAGCTGTTGCTTATTGAGCACCTCCCACATCCTGGTCATCATGCTAGACAGCAGAGCAGAGTGCCCAGTGCTTGGGCTCTGGCATTAGACCAGTTTGGCTAATTGGGAGCCTGACTCTGCCACGTTCTGGCGGTGTCACCAGGACTGGGGCAGTTAGTCTGTGCCTCAGTTTCCTATCTTATGACTGAGGAGAAGAACACTCTCTAGTAAGGCTGTTATAAGGAAACCACAGTATATATAAAGGATTTAGCCCAGTGCGAGGCATGCAGTAGTGCTCAATGAAAGTTAAGTGCTATTATTATTATCATTGTAAGGATTTAGGTCTGTGTAAGACCAAGTGGATGTGCCAGCTCTTTATAGACTGTTCAGAGCTCTAAGATGATGACTGCTTCTTGTCCAGGAATGTGAGCTGGAACTTGGAGTCCGACCCCTGGTGACATGCATGACAACCGGCCCCTACCTTCAAGGGAGTGATCCCCAGCAGCCTCACCCACAGGCTGGTGTGCTGGGTCTCTGCCCACTCCCTTGGGATACCTGCCCTCCGCCTCTCCATAGTGGGAGCAGCTCTTTCCCGGGGCTCTGGAGGCCCTGGCTGTGCATGTGTCTCCCCGCCCTGGGCCCCAGCCCTGCCTAGCGCAGTGTCCTTTCCTCCCAGGACTCTTCGTCTCCATCCTCGTCCTGTCCCTGGTGTTTGCCAGCCGGCTCCGCCCCGCTAGCCGGGCCCCGCTGCTCTTCCGGCCCGATACCAACATCCAGGTGCTGCTGGACCTCAAGTATAACCTGAGCGCCGAGGGCATCTCCTGCATCACCTGTTCAGGTGAGGTTTCCTGCCGGGGTGTCCCCTTTGGAGTCCAGATCCCAAAGACTAGAGATGCCAGGCTCCCCATTGTTAGAAAACGCCGCGGGAAGAAAGAGCCACCTCTAAGGACCGGTGATAAAAGGCCTTTATTGGGCGGGCGCTCTCGGGCAGAACTCCCGGGGAGGGGCGGGTGAGCGAGGAGACAAAGGGAGTCTGCGAGGAAGGAGAGGTGGGGAGAGGTTTTTATAGCCCAGGCCGGCGTCCAGGCCAGGTCTTTCTGTATAAGGAAGAAAGCGCGGGCTACAGCAGCAGTGGGTGTCCACGGGCTCTGTGTCGGCTCCTGATGGGACCAGGCTGCGGGGGGGGGGGTCGGTCCCCGGAAGTTTAGCCAGCCTCCAGAACTTGTCTGCGGCACTTTTCCCGGGGCATGCCTCAACATACCCGACCTTTCACCCATTACCATGTGAGCTTAGGAAATCAACTCCACCTCTAAAAAGTGTTAGTCACTCAGTCATGCCCGACTCTTTGCAACCCCATGGACTGTAGCCCCACCAGTCTTCTCCGTCCATGGGATTCTTCAGGCAAGAATACTGGAGTGGGTAGCCATTCCCTTCTCCAGGGGATCTTCCCAGCTCAGGGATCAAACCCAAGACTCCCACACTCTAGGCAGATTCTTTATCATCTGATCCACCAGGGAGTCTCTGAGTCTCTGTTTCCACATTTCATTAAATGAATACTTCCTGGGTGCCAGCTGTGCTGGTGCTGGGGAGTCTACAGTGAGCGGGACAGGCTTCCCAAGCTCAGGAATTCACTCCACTGCTGCAGAGGCCATGTAATAGTAGATCTGAGCTGTGGTGGACGAAAAGCAGGGTGCCTGGGGAGCTCAGCGTCATAGAGATCTTCCTGGAGGAGGTACCATCTAAGCCAAGACTCGTGGAATGGGAAGGACTTAGCCTGGCTGGGAGGGGACAGGAGGGAAGTGGTCTAGGCAGAGGAGAGCACCAGAGGTGGGAGAGACTAGGACCAGGTTTGAGGGAGGTAGTTGCATGAGCCAAAGCTAGCCACATGGGCCCGGTGGGCTACAGTGCAGAGTCTGGATTACATTGTCATTGTCACTGGAAGTTAGTGGAGGGCTTTATGCAGAGGGGCCAGGTGCTGTGTGGTTAGAGGGCTGTGTGGAGCATGGCTGGGAGTCCAGGTGGAAGGCTGTATAGTCATCTCTACAAAAGATTGTTGGGGCTGGGGCCAGCATGGTTGACGGTGGCAGTGAAGTCAAGAGGTTTTTAGGAGGTGACATCCACAGGACTTGGTGATGGAACATGTGCCGGGGATGAGCAAAGAGGTGAGATAAAGATGTCTGCTTGTCTTAGAGTTAGTCTGATGAGGTCCAGGGTGGGGCGGGGGAAGTCAACCCAAGGTCATACCGCTTTGCCGGGTAGTTAGAAACCAAATGAGAAGACGCTTGGGTGAGCGCTCCAAGCTCCTAGGGGAAGACCCGCTGACTGCTGTAATTGCCTTCATGTAATTAGGGCGGTGTTCAGATTAACCTGGCCTTCCCCTTGGTGATAGCATGAGCCGAATGCATGATAATCGACGGAGGCTCAGGGAGGTGCCTGAGGATCCCCTCTTGAATTGGCGGCGACCTGGCCCCGTCCCCTCCTTCACTCCCGCCTGCCAGGCATTGAATTCCATTCCATTCTCACTGCCCCTGCAAGGCCTCCTGCCATCCCTTGGGACCTGGAGGCAAAAAGCCACATCTGCTCCCATTTCATAGATGGACAGACTCTGCGATGATCCCAAAGTTCCTGGAAACATCTGGAGAAGGGCCAAGACCCCAGCCAGAGTCCAGCCCATGGCCCCGTGTATGTCTCAGCCTCTGAGCTGCCTCTTAAAGAGGCCCTTCATATTGTAGCAAAAAAAACCTCGGCTGTAGGGAGACAGGACCTGTCCTGCTGGGCTCCGCCTCTCACTTCCCCTAAAGGTCATGTAACCTCCTCGAACCTCTGCTTGCTTCTCTGTCAAATGGGGTTAATAATAACCACCTCCTAGAATTACTGCGAGGATTGCATTTTTGAAGGTGTAAAATGTAACTCATTAAAAAAATAAAACCAACAAAAAATTCATCTACAATGCTTGGGGCAAAACAGACAGTCTCCCCTCATCTCTGCTGTTTCTAATTATTCCTATTTATGGAGCATTCAGTATGAGCCAGACATGTTGCTAAGCCCATGAGATGCAGCGTCCCCTTTGGTCCCTCAGCCACCCTCTGGAGGTAACCCTTGGGGGTGTCATCCCATTTGACAGAGGGGGGACGTGAGGCAAGGTGAGGGTGAGTAGGGAAAGCTTCTGAGTATCTTTCTCTAGGTAAGGCTGGCGGGTACCTTTCTTTTGCCTTAAGATTCTTATGCATTTGGCATTTTTTCAGTTCCCCCCTTGTTTGTTTTAGAAAAAACTCTTTCCTCAGACACCCTGACACCACCCCCTTTTCTGAGGGCTCCAGGGCCCATGTCCCTGGGATTGTCACTGTCCCAACCTTGGCCAAACCCAGCCGGGGAGGCCCTCCTGTCCCTGACACAACGCGGGTGGTAGGTCTGTTCCAGGAGAAGCCGCACAGCCTGCAGAACAACATCCGGACGTCCCTGGAGAAGAAGAAGCGGGGTTCCGGGGTGTCCTGGGCCAGCCGGCCTGAGGCCACCCTTCAGGGTCAGTGGGGAAAGTGGACCGGCTGGGTGGGGGTGTTGGGATGTCCTGGTAAAGGGTGTGGGGGTCTTGCAGGGAGAGCAGATAAAACCCCTTCTTTGATTCTCCTTCAAGAACAACAGGGTTGGGTGGGGTGGGGGTGGGGGAGTGAACTTGAGGCCCTCGCCCGGCGTCCCACCAGCTCTCCTCAGCCAGAACCAGGCGATCCCCTCCTGCCACACCCCAGTCTGGCCTGTGCTGTCCCAAGAACCCGCCTCGTGTGCCAGATCCATCCTGATTTGGGGGAGGGGGCCTCCTAAACACTGGAGCCTAGCTTATCACTTATTGCTTCTGGGGTCCCCGTCAGAGGGAGGATGCTGGGATACATGTGGGAATTACTCCTGGCTTGGGGCAGTTCTGTATGTCCTTGTCACCCCACGACCATCATCACCTCCTCTGTGCCCACCATCATCATCACCAATGTGGCCCCACCTTTCACACTGTGCTCCCACCATTGGCATCACTGCCACTTCCCTAGTCCATACTGGCACATCTCTACCATGGCTTCCACCCGCACTGTCACTTCCTCCACCCCTGCCACCTCCCCATTCAGTGTCCACCACCACTCCCCTCCATCTATGCCACCGTCCATCCCAGTATCCACCACCACCACCTGCTCCCCCCACCACTGCTGTGGGCTCGGTCCACTCTATAGGAACAGAGCCAACACTTGGAGACCAGCCTGAGATGAGGCTCAGTTCCTCGGTCAGCAGAGCAGAGGCTGGGCTGCTGCAAGGTCAGGGGATGCCAGCCGAGGTGATCGTCCCCCCTCCTCCACCCCTCGTTTGTCCCTAGACTCCCCAGGCACCGTGTACATCTCCAAGGTGAAGAACAGAGGCTACCCGACCGTCTACAGGTTCTCCCTCAACGCCAGCCTGCCTGCCCCTTGGCAGACCGTGTCCCTTGGGGACGGGGAGGTGCCCTCCTTCCAGGTGAGCCTGGGCTCTCATGAAGTGAGCTGCCACGACCAGGGAAGGGGCCCTCCCTGCTGCGTTGGTGGGCAGTGGCCACGTGGTGGTCGGGGCAGGGTCTGCGAGGATGCACCCGCTCCAGGCAAATGAGGACCCTCTCCTGCCATCAGCCTGGCCCGTGGCAGGAACCTGCAGAGTGGTGAAAGCAGGGCCGCTGAGTCAGCCAGGCCTGGGCTCGAGTTCTGGCTGTGCCATTTATAACCTGTGTGTCTTTGGGAAGATTACTTCATCTCTCTGAGCCTCAGTTTCCTCATCTGGGTAATGGGGGTATGAAAGGTACCACTCAGGCTTGCTGGAGGTACTTGAGGCAAGGCCTGTGAGTTCTGTGACACCTGGAATGTAGTAAGCACTCAATAAACGGGAGCCATGAGTTAGATTGTTGTTTTCAGCCTCTGTTCTAACACCCCCAGTAAAGGGTCTCCCAGGGCCAACCCAGGCCTCTGATTTTTTCCTCTCAAACATCACTGGTGTTTCTTTAACATGTTACACCTCCAGAGTGACAGTACCCATGTCAACTCATGTCAGCTCATCTGATCAGGGTTTGTATGTCCATTTGAAAGACAGAGTGTGTGAGGTGTTTCCCTGGCTCTGACCTTTACACTAACCTTTACAAGGTCATTCCCACTGCCTGGAGAGCCTGCCTTTCAGCTTAAAGCACGCCTGGCTCCCCATTCAGGTTTCTCAGCATAATGTCACCTCCTTCTTGGGCCATGTCCTCTTCACCCTCCTCTTCCACTGCCCCATTCCTCTGGGTTTTATCATCCTAATATTTAAGTCAAAGCCCTTAAAAGAATCTGAAGCCATCGTCACTGGCAGCTCTAGGAGGGCAGGGACCAAGCCCATCTGGTTCAGTCTCATTCTCATAGCCCAGCTCAGGGCTCGCTTGGAGTAAATCCTCAGGTGAAGGAAGGACCAAGGCTCAGAGAGAGAGAGAGGGAAGGGTTTGCCCCACCTTTAAACTCGAACCCAGGCCTCCTGGGCTCTGCCCAGAGCTCTTCCCCTGACTCTGGGGGCTGGAACAGGGGCGGGGGGCGGGGAGCTCTCCTAGGCGGGAGGGGACCCAGCCTGAGGCCCGGCCCAGGCAGAGGCAGCCTCCCGGAGTCACCTGTCTTGTCTCTGTCAATCCACTGCTTAGGTGTATAGAGCGCCTTTTGGTAACTTCACCAAGAAGCTGACCGCTTGTATGTCTACAGTAGGGCTGCTCCAGGCGGCGAGCCCCTCCCGCAAGTGGATGGTGACGACCTTGGCCTGCGACACCAAGCGGGGCTGGAAGCTTGACTTCAGCTTCTACGTGGCCGCCCAGGAGCAGCAGCACACCCGGTAACGGAGCCTTGCAGACGAGCCGGTTCCCACTCGTTTGCCCCTCCCACCAGAGATGTCAGCAGGCCCCTTGAAGCAACCCCTGTCCAGGCTCTTCCCTGGTGCTCTGGTGTTTAAGACTTCGCCTTCCAGTGCAGAGAGTGCAAGTTTGACCCCTGGTCGGTGAAGCTACAGTCCCACATGCCTCAGGGGCATAAAACCAAAACCTAAAACAAAAGCAATATTGTAACAAAGTCAATAAAGACTTTAAAAAGTGGTCCACATTTTTAAAAAAATCTTTTTTTTAAAAAAGAAACCCCTGCCTATTTCCACACGTGTGCTTATACAGTCTTCCCCCCCAGGGCTGGAGGTGGGGGAACACTAAGATGCCAGGCCCGCAGTTCTTTCCCCCATCTGCCCCTTATCCTCTGAATGGCTCTGTGAGAGATGCTGTCTGTCTGTCCCTTGGCACACCAGGCAGTTCCCAGCTCAGAGCTCCTGCATTTGCTGTTCCCTGGACCTATGGTGCTCTTCCCCAGCTCCTCCAGAAATGGACTTTTTTTTTCCTGGCCGCACCACATGGCATGCGAGATCTTAGTTCCCTGACCAGGGATCAAACCAACGTCCCCTGCAGTGGAAGGCAGAGTCTTAACCACAGGACCATGAGGGAAGTCTGTGATTGACTCCTTCTCAAGATTTAGGTCCCTATCCAGATACTCCCCACCCAAGGCTGTCTCTGATCAGACCGTCCTCCCCCAGTTGAAATAGCAACACATCTGTCCCCACACATCACCCAGCTGCTCTCTTTCTGGTTCCCATCGCCACCTGGAATCATACTGACAGCTAGTTCATTACCTGTGTTTGCTCAAGAGAATGTAGACCTCCTGCCGTATCCCCTCACCTGGTCCAGGGGTGCTCAGGAAACACTTGGTGGGTAAATGAGTGAAGGAAAGAATGAGTACACTCTGCCTGCCTCTCCAAGGCTCTATCCACACTCTCAGTGCATACAGTTAATTCAGAAGTTATTTATTTAGTGTTCTCCCTCCCTGAAGAATCTGCCTGCAATGCAGGAGACCCGGGTTTGATTCCTGGGTTTGGAAGATCTCCTGGAGGAGGGCAAGCAACCCACTCCAGTATTCTTGCCTGGAGAATCCCATGAACAGAGGAGCCTCGCGGGCTCTAGTCCATGGGGTCGCAAAAAGTCAGACACAACTGAGCGACTAATGCTCCCTAAGACTGGAAGGTGACAGGAGAGAGCCTGTGTTTATTGTCCTTATCTGCTATATACACATGCCCTGCCTAGCAGCTGGCATGAAGTCAGTGCCCCCAAATACTTATGAGCAACTGTGTGCTGTGCCTTGGGGGTCTCCAAGCCAGCTGGGGGCATCTTTTCCCAGGTTCCTCTCCCACGTTCTGACCATTGAGGCTGTGTTAGCTGAGGACCTTACTCTCCCTCATCCATTCATTCATTTAATAAACCTTAAGCACTGACAGTGGGCCGGCATGTGGCTAGTGCTGGGGATGGTAAACAAGATAGATGTGACTCCTGCCCTCGGGCTGACTAGCAGGAGACAGCAGCTAGCAAGTCAAGCGCAATGTCATTACAAATTACAATACGTGCTCGGAAAGGAAGAACCCGCTGCCGTCGCAATCCAGATAACGGCAGTGCAGGGCCTGCGCTGCTGACATCAGGGACCATGGTCTGTTTGGCAGGCCCTGGCCTTGGGGCAGTGAGCACCCACATGAGGCTGGACTCAGCTTGGGGCTGGGAGGTAAACAAGATGGGCTCACTGAGCCGTTCCAGCTTGGCCCACCTGGCTCGGGAAGTGGGGGGTCCTTCTGCCTGCCCTCTAGGGTTAGGCTCCCTCTGCAGATACACAATAGCCACTGGGGTCATGCTGCCTGGATGAAGTTAGAACATTCTAGAAAGCACCTGGAACTACATCAAGAAAGTATGTTAGTTGCTCAGTCGTGTCTGACTTTTTGTGACCCCATGGACTGTAGCCAGCCAGGCTCCCCTGTCCATGGAATTCTCCAGACAAGAATACTGAAGAGGGTTGCCATTCCCTTCTCTAGGGGATCTTTCCAACCCAGGGATCAAACCTGGGTCTCCTGCATTACATGCAGATTGTTTACCACTGAGCCACCAGGGAATCCAAAGCTAAATTAAGTCCAGTGGTAAATAAGCTGAATGTGGAATCCTTTCTTCAAATAGAATCTTGAGGCTCTGTAACTGTTCAGTTTAATGTGGGGCTGGGGGCTTCTAAGCAATGACCCCAAGGCTGGCCCTGAGGTCCTTCTGAATTCTTGCTCCCCTGGAGGGCTTCCCAGGTGGCGTTAGTGGTAAAGAACCTGCCTGCCAATGCAGGAGACATCAGAGATGCTGGTTGGATCCCTGGGTTGGTCTTCCAGCCTCTGCACGCCTTTGCCTCTCCTCCGCAGCCCCTCTTGGCCTTCCTGGCCTCAGTCCCGGCCTCCTTTGCCTCCACAGGAAGCTGTATTTTGCCCAGTCCCACAAGCCCCCTTTCCATGGGCGTGTGTGCGTGGCACCTCCTGGCTGCTTGCTCAGCTCCAGCCCCGATGGGCCAACCAAAGGCTTCTTTTATGTGCCCAGCGAGAAAGGTACGTGCAGGGAGGCTGCCGTGGGGCCTTGGGAGGCTGGACCTGGCCTTCCTGTACAGCTATGCCTCCCTCTGCAGCACCCAAGGCCCACCTCTCCGCCACCTTCGGCTTCAACCCCTGCATAAACACGGGCTGTGGGAAGCCAGCAGTGCGGCCGCTGGTGGACACAGGGGCCATGGTCTTCGTGGTCTTTGGCATCGTTGGCATCAACCGCACACGGCAGGTGGACAACCACGTCATTGGAGACCCGGTACGTGCGCCCACATTGGACAGATGCCAAAGGGCCCTACCATAGCAGGCTTACGAACAACTACCAGTGCAGGGACCATCAGCCCAGCTCCCCACCTCCACCCTTAGCTCCTTGACCACTCACCCAGCCCAGACAGGACCTCCCTGGGCCCCTGGGGCATCATTTCTCTTAAGGATGGAGCAGGGTCAAGCTTTTAGAATCACCCAGGAATCTGGGTACTGTGGGATCTAGCCAGCCACCCTGCATCAGTAGGGGTGGAAAGGAGGTGAGGGAAATAGGTGTGTAAACCCTCCCTGTCCTTCTGCAGGGGGCACCTCCCCCACCCTATGCCCATAGCCCTTGTGTGCCTCAGCCAGGGTGCCCTCGCCTGGGGTGGTCTCCCTCTTTGTACATGTTTGTGCTGGCGCTGGGCTCTTGGGTGCTGGAGGAGAAAGGATCTGACAGAGAGAGGTGTGACTCAGTCTGTGCCTGGCACATGATGGGGGCTGAGACGCGGTGGAAAGGACTGTGGGTGTAGGTCTCGTTGGTCGTAACCCTTGCCTCGGGAGGTCAGCCCAGCCGGGTATGCAGGGCTTCAGACACAAAGTAATTCAAGAGCCAGGTGGAGTCAGAGGAGTTGTATCCAGTCTGGACCATGAGTCTGCAGGTGTTCAGAGGAGGGATGGGGAGGTGGGGAAGAGAGGAAGCAGGTGATGATGGGCAGGTGGGACTCGGCTATGCGGAGGGAGAGGGGAAAGCAAGGGGCCCAGGTGAGCATGCTGTGAGTAAAATCAAGGAAGGGAGACTGAGGGGGTCCGTGGGGGTGGGCAGTGATGGGAGCAGAGGTGCTGCTGGGAGTGGGGCAGAGCGGGCTAGGCAGGACCATGGACAACCAGGCAGAGGGTTTGAGCGCTGACCAGGATGTTCGCAGGAGCTGCCGGAGGCTCCTCCCTGGGGTGGGGCAGGACTGAGTCCCTGACTCACTGAGCAGCTACACTGGCTTGTGTCTCCTTGGGAAAGGGCAGCGTCGTCTATGACAACAGCTTTGACCTCTTCAAAGAAATCGGGCACCTGTGTCGCCTCTGCAAGGCCATAGCGGGGAACTCAGAGTTGGTGAAGCCGGGCGGGGCCCAGTGCCTGCCCTCAGGTGGGTGTGAAGTCCAAGGTGGGGACAGCCCCCAGGACAGGTGTGGGGGTGTCTGCGGACTCTCGTCTGTGTTGGTGTGTGTCCATGCAGGGGTGGGAGCTATGCGAACCTTCCAGATGAGAGCAGGCTCATGCCTGAGGATGAACTGGCACAGAGTCCACAGGCCGGGGGAGGTGTGCGGTGTGCAGGGCACACCTGTGGGAGGAGCTTTCCCAAAATTGGGGGTGAGGTCTGGGGCCAACCCCTCAGTAGCAACCTGGGTCAGACTAGGGTTCTTCCTGAAAAGGCATGCATGTGCTGCATGCTAAGTCACTTCAGTCGTGTCTGACTGTTTGCAACCCGTGGACTGTAGCCCACCAGACTCTTCTGTCCATGGGATTTCCCAGGCAAGAATACTGGGGTGGTTGCCATTTTCCCCCTCCAAGGGATCTTCCCGACCCAGGGATTGAACCCTCGTTTCCTACGTCTCCTGCACTGGCAGGTGGGTTCTGAAAAGGCACAGGATGTCAATTTCTGCCCCAATGGCAAGCGGGTATTGTAGGTTTCCCAGTGACATTGCTAGTAGTTTCAGACATTTTTTAAACTAGGAGGTTGGGGAGAAAGCATGTGCCCCTGGTGTGTACACACTCAGATGGGTGGGTACACATGGGTGGGTGGGATGGGGGGAAGAGGTGCTCCTATCCTGGGTCCCCACCCCAACCCCCTCTCCACTCTCCCCGCAGGCTACAGCATCTCCTCCTTCCTGCACATGCTGCACCCCGAGTGCAAGGGGCTGCCCGAACCCCACCTGCTCCCAGGGCAGCTGTCACATGGGGCCGTGGGTGTCAAAGATGGCCGCGTGCAGTGGATCTCCATGGCCTTCGAGTCGGTGAGCCCTGGGCGGACCAACCGGACATGGGGCAGTGTGCCAGCCTGCCAGAGTTCAGTGTCACCACTGATCTCCAGCCCCCGTCCCAGAGCAGAGCAGAGGGGTGCTCCTCAGAGGGGAGACTGAGGCTGACAGGGATGCAATTGCTTGCCCAATGTCACAGGATTCATGAGTGCCAGCATCAAATGCAAAACCAGGCCATCTGACCACCAGACTGGGCCTTTCTGCCACACACAATGCCAGGCAGCTCTCACCTTCCTTCTTCTCCAGTGGCTCAGGGTTCACATTGTCCCTTGGGGGCACGTGACAGTCCAAGATGCTCCCCTCTGCCACTGGGACGGGCCAGGTTCTGGGCCACAGAGCCCCTGTGCTGGGCCCGCCCAGGAGAGATGAAGCCAGGGGACCAGCCATCCCCACACCCCACTGCTTCCTCTCTCTCACCCCTGACGCTCCCTGGGCTCTGCCAAGGAAGTACCCACATACACACACCCGTATACACACACCCGTGTATACCCACCTATGCACACACAGATGCACATCCAGACCTGGGCATCACAGGCCTGGCCCTGGCACCTGGCACTCTATGAGTCTTGCCTCGTGCTGAGCCCAGAGGCCCACCCTGGCTCCGATCTTGCTGTGCTCTGCGTCCTTGAACGGGACACTCGTCCCCTCCAGCCTCCAGCTCCTCTAAAGGTTAAGGTTTCAGTTCCCTGCCCACCTGCTGGCAGTCATCAGGAAACTAGGGTCTATCACAGACGGGAAGGCATCAGGGAACGAGAAGAATATGACAAGGTGACAAGCCAGCAATTTTTGTTCTCTGGCCCCTGCCCTGCTTTCTGTCCCACCACCTGTTCCCCTCAGTGCATCTACAGCCTCGCCGCCAGCCACAGGGAGGAAGACCCAGACCCCCTCCAAGCCTTCACGGGGCCCCAGGCTAATGCAGAGGCACTCAAAGCCCCAAGTAGCTTTTTTTAAATTGCAGTATAATACACATCATAAAATTGGCCCTCTTAACCATTTCTAAGTGTATAGTTCAGTAATATTAAGCACATTCACAATGATGCAAATGTCACCAACGTCCATCTCTAAAATCTTTCATCTTGAAGAAGTGAAACTGTTCCTGATAAATGTGGACTCCCCAGGGGCCCCCTCCAGCCACCACTCTGCTTCTGTCCCCATGGATTTGACCATGCTCATCCCTCACACAGCACTGGCTTTTGTGATTGGTTCATTCCACTTAGCATAATACTCTTCAGGTTCATCTGTGCTGTAGCCTGTGTCCAGATTTCCTTCCTTTTTAAGGCTGAAGCTGCAGACAGATTGAAGAATCCCTGCTCAGGTCCCTCCGTGTGACAGGACATCACTTCCCACCCGACCAGCACTCAGACACACACGTGCACACAGACTCACTGTGAACTGGTTTGTGCTCAGGGAGGGCAGAATTGGATCAATGAAGTAACATACATGAAAGTTCCAGAGCTGGGCCCTGTGAACCAGACAGTCCACCTGCCCTCCCAGACTCACAGTCCAACCAGGAGAGGGTGACAGTGATGAGAACAATGATGGGAAAGCACCAAGGGCCTAAAGAACCCAGAGGATGTCTGTCTTGGGGCATCAAGGAAGGCTTCCTGGAAGAGACGGAACCCTTCTTGAAGGAGGGGCAGAAGCCAGCTGTGCGGGCAGAGGAAACAGCATGGGCCGAGGGTGGGACTCAGAGCCGGGGGCTCTGGGAGTTGGAAATGGTCCTGTTGGAAAGGGGCAGGGACTTGGGTTGCTTTGGGACCTGCTGCCACTGCTGTGAGTCATGTGCACCCAAAGGCTGGTGGGAGGTGGCCTCGGATGGGCTCACCCTTCACCCCCCCCATGCAGCACATTCCGTTTGCAAGTGTCCAGGGACCAGCTGCAGCTGTTATAGAGCTGACTGACCATCGCCAGGGCAGCGTAACAGGCTTCAGCCATGCACCCGTCTCACTGGCTCGTGTCCCCGCAGACCACGTACAAGGGCAAGTCCTCCTTCCAGACCTACTCGGACTACCTCCGCTGGGAAAACTTCCTGCAGCAGCAGCTGAAGATGCTCCCCGAGGGCTCGGCCCTGCACCATGGCTTCCAGACCTGCGAGCACTGGAAGCAGATCTTCATGGAGATCATAGGCAAGCAGCAGCCCCTCCCGCAGGGTCCCAGCACAACGGGCGGTGGCAGGTGACGCGGACCAGGGAGGCTACGGCCTGGCCTGTCTGAGCCATGCTTGTCTTCTCAATTCTGGCCAAGAGCCCTGGAAGAACTGGAATGACACAGGGGCCACCAACACTGATTGGAGACCAGAGTTTGGGTCCCCTCCTGCTTGGGGGGCCACATCCTCTGATCCGAGTTTGCCTGCTTAAAAAGAAATGGTAATGATGGTAATGGCCATCACAGCCAGCAGTCATTACCATTACCAGTGACTGCTGTAAGCAGCCATCTGTCATTAGGAGCCCTTCTCGATGCCAAGCCCTGGCTGAGGCCTGGCCCGTGTTATCTCTTTAAACTCCAAATGAGGCCCAGAGAGTAGGTACTGTCATTATCGCCTTTTACAAATGAAGAAATGGAGATTCAGAGAGGGCATGTGGCTGAAAGCCACCAGAGTGCACAGCTGGCTGTGGCAGTGCCGATCTTCGTGACCCCCATACCTCTGAACCACGAGGGTGAGGGGGCTGTGTGTGCCCCGTTGTGGGCGCAGCCCAGCTGAGGGCCCTCGCTTCTCCCTTGCAGGGGTGCAGAGCGCCCTGTACGGCCTGGCCCTGTCCCTGCTCATCTGCGTGGCTGCTGTGGCTGTGTTCACCACCCACGTGCTACTCCTGCTGCCCGTGCTCCTTAGCATCTTGGGTAAGTGGGCCGGGGGCCAGGAGTGGGCAGGGGTCTCACTGGCAGTCTCAAGTTTCTCTCCACCCTTAACTCTCATCTCTTCAGTGAAGGTTTCCTGACACACACACAAACCCCACCGCAGGCAAGAAGAGCCTCTGTGATAGTTGTTCGTAGGGCTGTGCACCCAAGAGGGGCCAGGTGGCACCAGCTGGCACCAGCTGGCAGGTCTCAGCCCAGGGACATGTTGCTGCCCCCTCTGTCACCTCTTTCAGGCCCCCTCAGCCCTCTCTGGCCCTGTCCCTCCTCATCTCGCCTGTCACCTGAGCTGGGGGATCTACCGTAGACTTCATTGCCTTCCCCAGAGACCCTCTGAATTTGCCCAGCCCTCTTCCAGGACTGTATGGGTGGGGCCAGGTCCAAGCTACCTCCCCGCCCCCTGCAGGCATCGTGTGCCTCGTGGTGACCATCATGTACTGGAGCGGCTGGGAGATGGGCGCCGTGGAGGCCATCTCCCTGTCCATCCTCGTCGGCTCCTCCGTGGATTACTGCGTCCACCTGGTTGAGGGCTACCTGCTGGCTGGAGAGAATCTGCCCCCCCACCAGGCTGAGGTGAGCCCCCCACCTGCCCCACCCGTCCCCAAGGGATCTTCTCCCTCCCCAGTGCCACTGATGAAGGCCCCCAAGGGTAGCTGGACACCATGGTGTCCGATTCCCAAGCAGGATGTGCTGCAGGAGCCTCCGTTTCCAGGGCCGTCCTCCACACCAGGGGACTCGAGTTCTCAGGCAGCTGCACCCAGCATGACTGGGCGGTGGATGGGTCCACCCCCCAGCTCTGTCTCCCTAAGTGAGCATGAGGGGTTAGACCAGCCGCTGTCCAAGGGCCCTTCCTGCTTCTCGGGTCCCTGATTCCCAGTCTCATTCTCAAGCCCAGGAAGCAGGTCTGAGCCCTTCTAGTTGTGACCCTGAAGCCACCCCGCCCTCGCTGGACCTTGTGGCTTAGGGAAGACATACCCACGTACTCAGTGCCAAAACCAGCTCCAGGTCTCAAAGATTTTGGTTTTCCCCAGTTTGGCATTGTTTTGATGTGAAAAATTCATAAATACATAAATTAAATCGGCTATACATTTAGCTGCTCTAGGTCAAAAGAAGGAATCAGTTCCAATCAGGGCTCCCAGGTTCGAGGACCCACTGTGCAGATCATCAGTGTTCTGGTTGTCATAGCGATGTTTAACCTGCCCCCGCTGTGTGCCCTGTGCTGGGCACTGCTGCAGGGGAGCGGGTTTTATGTCCCCGCAGAGCCGGCGGAGCAGGTGCTGTTATTACCCCCCCCCCCCACACACACACACACATTTATTAAAGGTGGAATCAGAACCCTGCAGGGTCAAGGCTGGCCTTGGACAGCATGTGCGTGTTTCCTCAGGGCCCAACCCATCCCAAGCCCCAGGCAGGGAGCGATCCCTTCCAGGGCCCTAGCGTTCTCTCACTTATGCCCAGGACGCCCACTCGCAGCGCCAGTGGCGGACGCTGGAGGCGGTGCGGCATGTCGGCGTGGCCATCGTCTCCAGCGCCCTCACCACGGTCATCGCCACGGTGCCCCTCTTCTTCTGCATCATCGCCCCGTTTGCCAAGTTCGGCAAGATCGTCGCCCTCAACACAGGCGTCTCCATCCTCTACACGCTCACGGTCAGCACAGCCCTGCTCGCCATCATGGCGCCCGGCTCCTTCACGCGGACCAGGACTTCCTTCCTCAAAGCCCTGGGCGCTGTGCTCCTGGCGGGGGCCCTGGGGCTGGGCGCCTGCCTTCTGCTCCTCCGGAGCGGCTATAAGATCCCTCTGCCCAACGGGACCTCCCTATAGCCCTGGCACTACATCTGGACTTGCACACCTTTGGTCCAGTGGGCGGGGGACAAGATGCTTGTTCTCTGCGCCCAGAGGCACTTTGTTCGCAGCTCGGCTGCAACTTCTTATGTTCCCAGGCCTGGGCCAGACGTCACCCACCTGTGTGACCCACACTGCCTTCATCGCAGTGCCAGCCCCTGCTGGGTGGTGAAGCTGGCTGCCGCTCCCCACTGCTGGACACTGGTGGCTGCCCTGCATCTCCCCCATTAGGGGAAGAGACCAGCTCTCCTTAACCTGGTTAAGGGGTCAGGTGATTTTTGCAGGGGGCTTCCCTCTGCAGAATTTCCACACTGCCTCAGTGCTCACAGAACTTTCTGGTGTGGTTGTTACAGGGCCCCCATTCTATGGATGTGAAAACCAAGGCATCAGAAGGCAAAGTAACTGACCTGTAGCAGGGTCAGTGGCACAGCCAGAGTGGCCTCCCTTGGGGACTCTTCAAGAAGAGCACAGAGGGTTCAAGGGCAGGGCCTCGCACCCCCTGCCCCCTCCCTCCCCATCAGTTTTACAGCGGCCAGTGCTGGGTGGTCCTGTGGCCCTCCCTAGGCCTTTAGGTTAGGTCCTGGCCTGGGAGGACGGAAGGACCAGCCTGGGTTACTGCATGTCCTATCCCCAGCCCCAGACTCAAGGGGATCTGCTCTCTGGAAAGCCATGGGGCCCCAGCACAGCCTTCCTCACAGATCTGAGCCCCCCACCTCCCCCACCTGACTCTGTGGGTGGAATTTAGGGGAGGGGGCAGCCCCTGGGACGGGGAGCTGGCCATGCCTGCTGCCTGCTCACAGCAGATGGTTCTTATTAAAGTGAAATGAAACTGCAGACCACCGCCATTAACACGAGCATTTTAAGCATTGCTGGCTCCATTGTATTCTTCAAATTGAGATAACTAAGTGTTCACAGGGCGCCATTGGGTGCCTGGCTCGAGGCAGGCGCTGGGCCTGGAAGGAGATGGAGGTGGAGTGGAAGGGGCAGGACCTTCTGGGGAACAGGGTCACAGAGTACTCTGGGAACCCAGAGTCAGGCTAGGGAAGTCTTGGGGGGCACCACAGGAGTGGGGCCCATTCGGCTCCCCACCAGGACACATTAGCTCCTTCAATGTTACCAGTATCATGCTGTGACCTTCTTCCTTGAGACAGACATTGGCCCAGGGCATTAGGGAGCTGGACACAGACTGAGCTGGGACTGACCCCTTAGGGTGGGTGGATGGTCCCCAGGTGAGCTCGCCTGGTCATCTGTAAATATTAACAGGGAGGCTGGGCATGCAGGATAGACCTCAACATCCTGTCACCACCTGGTGCGTGCCTGGCACCCAGCAGAGGCTCAGTATTTGCTGAGGGAGCATCAGGTCTTGGTTCCCATGCTCCATGGTGAAGACAGACACCAAACACCGGGTAAATGGTATAAGCTGACACATAGTTCTTACCATGCCAGTTGCTCTTCTTGGAGTCTGTCTTAGTAACAAAGTGCTTCAGACTGCCTGGCTTATAAAGACAGGGATTTATTTTCTTGCGGTTCTGGAGGCTGGAAATCGGATGGAAGGTGTAGGCAGAGAGGGTTGTTCTGGCGGTTGAGGGAGACTCTGCTCCATCCCCCTCTCCCGGCTTCTTTCTGCTGGTGGCTGATCATCCTTGGCATTCATTGGTTTGTAGAGGCATCACTCCAGTCTCTCTCCATCTTCACTTGCCTGTCTTCTCTCTGTGGTCACGTTGCCTCTTATAAAAACATCAGTTGTATCAGATCCTAATGACCTCATCTTAATTTGATCACCTGCAAAGATCCTATTTCCAAATAAGCTCACATTTGGGACTTCTCTGGTGGTCCAGTGGCTAAGACTCTGCACTCCCAAGGCAGGGGTTCAATCCCTGGTCTTGGAACTAGACCCCACATGGTGCAACTAAGGAGTTCACATGCCGCAACTAAAGATCCTGCGTGGTGCATCCAAGATCGAAAATCCTATGTGCCACAACTAAGACACGGCACAGCCAAAATAAATAAAATATTTAAAAAACAAAACAAGCTCATATTCATGGGGACCAGGGTTAGCCTCAACATATCTTTTGGGAGGAACACAATTCAACTCATAACAAGGCTCAACATGCATCAGCTCAGTTGTTAACCTTAGGAAGTGGGTGCTTGGACCCATTTTACGCATGGGGAAACCAGTGCTCGAGAGATTGCCTTGTCAGGCAGCTGCTGATGGTAGAGCCAGAGTTTGACCCGAACCAGCCTGTCCCTGGTGGTTCGGACAGTCAAGAATCCACCTGCAATGCAGGAGGCCCAGGTTCAATCCCTGGGTCAGGAAGATCCCCTGGAGAAGGGAAGGGCTACCCACTCCAGTATTCTTGCCTGGAGAATCCCATGGACAGAGGAGCCTGGCGGGCTACAGTCCATGGGGTCGCAGAGTCGGACACGACTGAGTAGCACACACACAGCCTGCCCCAGAGTGTGTGCTCATCCCTGAGGGTGTGCAGCCTCTCGGGGAATTGCAACAAAGGATGATGATGGCACAGGGGCACACTTATCAAGTGGCTGCTTCTTAGAGAATCTGGATGGAAACCCTTCAATTTGCACAATACTTCACCCCTAAGAATTTCCCCATCAGCCTATCTGAAACCTGAGCCATCAGAGGCCTGGCAGAGAGCACTGTGGCTGAAGGAGCTGGTCAAGGATTCAGGTAGGTCAGCCGGGGCTCCAGCAGCACTTGTGGGGGTGAGGTAGAGGGCAGAAGGCCACTACTGCAGAGCTGGACATCTTCCAATGACAGGAAGGAAGGAAAAGGCAAACTTATAGGAAAAGGCCAGGTGGGAGGGGGTGGGGCAGGGAGGGAGCTGGCAAGTTGACAAGACGTCCCAGAAGGTGCTCAGAGAAAAGACTGCCGTCTCCAAGTCCTTGTCCTGATCTAGTGTTAACGTGTGGAGGTGTGGTCATTTGCATATCATTTGCATGCAGTCCAGGTCAAGCCCATTTGTCAGGAAACCCTCACTCAGCCCATTTCCTTGCTTTTAAGAAACAGCTTCTCTTCCTTCCCCTTGGTCTTGATCTTCACAGGGTGCTCTGGGGATGTCAGGCCGGCAGGTCAAGGGTGAAGGAGGCCAGGCCCTGATGTCTCTGTCACCTCCCTCCAACAGGTGACTAGGGCTCCTCTACATCAATACAACTCTCTCATGACCCTCACAGTGCTCCTGAGAGTGGGGTTCCCATTTTACAGATGAGCACTGTGAGCCCCAGAGGAGGCAGTGACAGTGCATGGCCAGGCTGCCTGGGTCCCTGCCCGTCTCTGCTTCCCTGCTGGGTCCACTCTCTGTGGATGGTATTCTTTATCTTCTCATCATATGTCCTGGTTCCTCAGCCAGCATGGCAACTGCCCTGTCCAGCTCTGGGTCAGTACTCTCTCTTCTTGGGGCAGAGGTGGAGCAAGCCTGGGGGAGGGACATGTGCTCAGTCATTTAGTCGTGTCCAACTCTTTGCGACCCCTTACCGTAGCCCGCCAGGCTCTTCTGTCCATGAAACTCTCCAGGCAAGAATACTGGAGTGGGTTGCCATGTCCTCCTCCAGTGGATCTTCTGGACCCAGGGATCAAACCGGTGTCTCCTGCATTGGCAGGCAGATTCTTTACAGTCAGTCACCTGGGAAACTCACAAGGGGAAGGATGCTGGTGACTATTTGGGAGCTCCGGGGAAACTTAGCCACACCCTTCGCTGCCTACTTGGCTACAAATAATTCCCCTTTCATCTTGTTTGCAAATATTGGCTTCACAGGGTCCCAGAGGCAGTAACTCCCCGTGAAAAGGACCTTGACCTTCCTTCACCCACTAACGCACAGCTCGCGGTCTTAATGAGCTTTTGCTGAGCGCTAATGAGATGCCCTTCATTAGGTCAGGCACAGCAGTTAGTCTGGGATCTGCGAGGATGTGCAGGCATTCAGCGGGCTGGGGAGGGGCAGAGGGCCTGAGGGGAGCCCATGGAGAGGGACCCCTGTCACTTACAAAGGTTCCCTGAACCCCTGCTTCTTTCTTCTTCCCTTGGAAGCCAGGAAATCAATGAGAGCCAGTGCTTTAAAGCGCCGGCCATGTCCCAGGCCCCATCCGTTCACCCGGGAGTTCTTGCAGCATGCCTCAGAAGGGAATGTCTTTGTCCCATTTCACTGCAAAAAAAGAACCAAACCCCAGGGACTTTCCTGGTGGTCCAGTGGCTAAGACTCTGTGTTCCCAATGCAGGGGGCCTGGGCTCGCTCTCTGGCCAGAGAGCTATATCCCACATGCCACAACTAAAGATCCCATGTGTGCATGTGCTGTTTCTTCAGTCACGTCTGACTCTTCGCAACCCCATGGACTCTAACCCACCAGGCTCTTCTCTCCATGGGATTCTCCAGGCAAGAATACTGGAGCAGGTCGCCATGCCCTCCTCTAGGGATTTTCCCAACCCAGGGATCAAACTCCTGCACGGGGAGGTGGGTTCTTTACCTCTAGCACCAATTGTGAAACCCTAAAAAATCCCTATGCTGCAACAAAGATCCTATGTAGAAAAAAAAAAAAAAAAACCCCAGAGACATGAAGTAACTAGCCTGAGGTCACACAGCTTGTGAGTTGTACAGCTGGAATTCTCGCCTAGGGCTAACAGCTCCTGAGTACACACCCTCTCTCTAACACAGCCTCACCTGCAAACAGATTTGATTCGCAGAAGCAGCCAGCCCCAGGCCAGCTGGGCAGCCAGGGTCCTCCCTCCTTCATGTTCGTCCACCTGCTTGCTTCTCTGAGAGGAAAGAGCACCAGACTGAGAGTCCAGCGTTCGAGTCTGGGCTCCAGCCTAGGTGACCTGGAGCAAATCACTGCACAGTTTCAATCCCCTGGAAAGTGGGGAGGGGACAGCATGACATCCGGGGCTCTGCCTCCTCCCACTTCTGTGCTGCCGGATTTGAGTCTCCTTAAGTCAATCTGCCCCAGGCCCCCCGCTCTGTAGCCATCTCCTCCTCTGAGCCTCTCCTGTCTCCTCACTGTTCACATCCAATGAGCAGGGGGATGCGCATTGGAGCTGTTGTCTGTTCAACAATGATTAACTGAACACGTACTATGTGTTACGCACTGTTTCAGACCTCAGTGATCCAAGGTAACACAAAAACAAACCCAAATCTGACGATATGGACCTTACAGTTGAGGTAGGGAAAAATCTCTTTAGTAAAAGAACCCTCAAATACGTAACCACAAACCAAGGGCTGTGAGGGAGAACAGTGAGGGGTAAGGGCCCCAAGCCTTGTGACAGGGACCCCTGGGAATGTGGCTCTCTGCACAGAGATTTAAAGGATGAGGACCGTTCCCCCTGCCCTGAGGGAGTTGTTCCCTCTAAGCACAGGCCTCCTTGAGCCACAGAACAGTCTACCGCAGACTGATGCTAAGACCTAAAAGGACGGATTCATTGTATCTTAAGGGTCAAGGCTGGAGCTTTTGCAGACAGGGAAAGTGGCGACAGGCTGGGTCAAGAGAGCATCTGGCTATTCTAGGAGCTCAGAGTCACCACCCACACCCCACCCAGTGACCCGAGAGGAAGGCGTGGAGTGGCGCTCTACACTCGGTTCTCAGACCAACCTCAGTCAATGGGAGGAGGGAGGGAGGAAGGGAGGGGGAGAAGGGGGAGGGGAGGAAGGGAAGAAGGGAGAGGGCACGGGGGAGGGGAGAGGGGGAGGGAGGGAGGAGGCGAGGTGCCCAGGCAGAGAAAGGTGCCCAGGCAGAACCGAGTCTCCTTTTCCTGCTGGGGCCTCCAGAGGACTTCAGAGTGGCATTCCTGCCCACTCCAGCTGGCAAAATACCATTGCCTTTGGCATTCAAGGCTCGGAGGAGCCCTGTGAAAAGCAATCCACTCTAAATAGACTTAATATGAGCCCAGAAGCCGTGAGTGCACACACCACCATGCCTGGGGGGGCTCAGGCTGGTGTAGGGCCTGAGGTCTTTGCCCAGCCCTGCCCTCCAAGGCTGCATGGATTTGCCTGAGACTGTTCAGTCATGTCGACTCTTTGTGACGCCATGGACTATAGCCCACCAGGCTCCTCTGTCCATGGAATCTTCCAGGCAAGAGTACTGGAGTTGGTTGCCAGGGTGGAGTGTAAACTGGCTCTACTATCGTGGAAGGGAATTTAGCAGTAACCAATAAAATCACAATGGCACGATCCTTTTTTTTTTTAATTTGACTGCACTAGGTCTTAGTTGTGGCTTGTGAACCCTTAACTGCAGCATACGGGATCTAGCTCCCTGACCAGGGATCAAACCCAGGGCCCCTGCATTGGGATAGAGGAGTCTTAGCCACTAGACTACCAGGGGAGTCCCGGCATGATCCTTTTGATTCAGCAATCCCACTTCTGAGAACTTATCCTGCAGAGAAACTTACACTGGACGAGTTTTTCACAGAAGCCTTGTCTGGTATATCCAAGGACTGGGAGCTCCTCCATGTCCCTCAGCTCAGTAACCAATGAAATAAGTTACAATCAGTCTTTTCAGACAATAGGATACTCTGTGACTGTCAACAAAGAATGAGGAAGATTTGTAAGTGCCAGTATGAGAAAAATGACAAAGCTCTATTAAATGAGAAGAAAGTTGCAAAAAATGTGTGTAAAACACCTTGAAAAATGGGTGGGAGAGAGAAGGAATGCTCATTTTGCTTGTATATCTATTAAGAAACTAGAGGAAACACACAAAAAAATCTAAGGGAGTGGTTACTTGCGGGAATTGGGATGTGGGGACTAGGCAGATGGCAGACAGCCACGGGAGGAAGACTTTTATTACAAATCTTTTCACACTCTTGGATTTTTTGACTACAGGAATATATTACCTGGATTTTTTTTTTTTTTTTTTAAAGCCAAGGAGAGACATAGTCTTTATTTGCTTCTTAGAGAACTTACTCTTACTGCAGGGCAGAGGATGCACTCAGGAGGGTGGAGGGGGGCAAGGAGAGCAGTGAGGAAAGAAGGAAGGAGTGCCCCCGTCCAGAGAAGACATCAATAAACATCACCTGAAGTTCTCTGAACCCAGACACTGCCAGGATCTGGGAGGGGGTTGGGCAACAGCAGGCTCCCTGCTACCTTCTCTGAGTAGAGCTGTGGACCATCTCCCCCTCTGGTGATGTTCCAGAGCCCCTGGAGTGCTCAGGAGTGTGGCATTGTCTGATGCTGCTCCCTCACCCCCTTGTAGTTGAGCCGGAAGAGGGAATGCCTGGAAGGGAGCAGCGCTGGGTAATAGAGCACACAGTTGGGCTCTGTGACCCCCTGGTGTGGCGTTCTAGAAATTGGGAATAGTATCCTCATTTTGCCTCCATTAACTGTGTGGATTAGAGCAAATCCCTCCCTCTATTTTAGCCTGTTTGCTCACCCATTAAATAGAAAAATAATATCTACCATGCATGGTTGTTGTGTTTAAATGCGGTAATACATGCCAAGGGTTTGCGCATAGCGATAGCTGCTAAACCACCATCATTTTCATTGTCATTAGAACAGAATTCTCCCAATGCAGGATAGCATTTATGTGCTTGGAGTATCAAAGCACTTCAATAAATAGGAACTATTCCCTCTCCAATTCGTTTCTCTCAGACTATGGGTGGAATACATCTTCTTGTCCCATTGATGTTGGGTCTGGCCATGTGACTTGCATTGTCCATTGGGATGTCAGCAAGAATCAAGCAGGTAAAGGCTTGAAGCATGCCCATCCAAGGGAACTTGCTCTCTGTGCTTCTGCCTCTCCATGGGACGAGCATGCCCAGCAGGTTGAGAGACACATGGAGCAGACTTGACCCAACGGTAGTTTGGAGCCAAGCCCACATGACCCTGGCATGGCTCCCCCACCTCTCAGCTGATATCAGTTAATGATTGTTTTAAGCCACAGAGACTGGGGAGATTTGTTACACAATATTATTGCAGCAACAGCTGGTGGAAGCATTGTTCATTGCATTCATAATAAAGTTGATTCTTGCTACAGCCTTCACAGTCCTTTTGGATCTCACTGATACTTTCCTGTTTCTACTGCATGCCACTGCCTCCTCTTTGCATTTTGGGCTTCAGTCAAACCAAGCTTCCTTCAGTTCCTGATGACCCAGGCTTTGCACATGCTATTTTCTCTGCCTAAATGCTCCTTCTCTCCTTCCGGCATCTTCATGAAAGTGTTAGTCACTCTGTTGTGTCTGACTCTTTGTGACCCCATGGACTGTAGCCTACCAGGCTTCTCCATTCATGGGATTTTCCAGGCAAGAATACTGGGGTGGGTTGCCATTTCTTTCTCCACGGGATCTTCCTGACCCAGAGATTGAACCTGTGTCTCCCTCATTGCAGGGAGACTCTTTACTGTCTGAGCCACAGGGAAGTTAAGCACCTTCCTAGTTCCTCCTAATCCTTCAGGCCTCAACTTTCTCCTAGAAGCCTTGATCGGTGCCTCGAGTCTGGGCCAGTTGTCCTGGTATGTGACCTCACAGCACTTTGTATTTCCCATGCCCTGGTTGTTTCCTGACCTCCTACTTGCCTCTCTCCCCATTTGGACACACTCCCTGAAGACAAAGCCTGGGTATCCTCAGTTCCTGACATACAATGTGTTCATTGTAAATGTTTATTGACTGAGTGAATTTCTTACCCTTTCAAGCCTCGATCTGCCCACCTGTTAAAGGGGAATAATCACATCAGAACTGGGGCAGAGGGAGTTCCTTGACTAAGACTTCACCTTTCAATGCAGGGAGTACAGGCTCAATCCCTGGTTGAGGAGCAAAGATCCCACATGCCTTGTGGTCAAAAAACTAAAACATAAAACCGAAGCAATATTGTAACAGATTCAATAAAGACTTTGAAAAAGGAACTGGGGCAGAGTGAAGCCTGTACCTTGTTTTGCTACAGGGGGAGAAGTTAGCAGGTACCTTATACTCTCCAGAAACTTGCATCCATTCCTCGCTTTCAGACTCCTTCCCTGCCTCTTCTCAAAGGGACTCAGGGTGAAAGACACAGGTTGTCGGTGGAAGATCAATGAAACCTTTGTTCTGCACATCTATCTACCTAACAGAGATGCTGCTTGTGCTCACTTGGCTTGATCGGGGAGAGGAGAAGTGCTTCTCACTGGGTCGTCCCTACTCACTCCACTCTGCCAGCTGGAGCATCTTCAGGACTGACCTGCCTTGTCCTGTGAGAACAGGCAGAAACAGGGCAGGAGAGAGAAGGATGGAGGGAAGGAAGCTGAGACATAACTGGGTCTCCTCCAATGCCTTCTCTCCACCCATGAGCTCATTGCAACCCACCTTGGAAGGAAGGTGTGTCCCCAATTCTCAGAAGAGAAAGTGACTCACCCACCTTCCCATGGGCAGTGGGAGTCTAACCCAGACTGGCGACTCCAAGGTCAGTTTCTACGACATGCAGCTGCCCCCACGGAGAGCAATGACCTGGAGCACCTTGGTGTTGCAGGTGGTGTCAATGAGGACAGAGAGCACCAATGACTTTATTACAGTAAAGAGACACTCCCTAAACTGTGTACAGCCCTATGAAATTCACAAAAGGCTGCCACATTCAGAATCTCATGGGTTCCTCACAACTTTGCAAGGCAGGCTTATTACCACCCTGTTTTACAGAGGAGAAAATTGAGGCTCAGCAGAGTGAAGTGGCTTCTCCCAGGGTCTCAAAGCAAATGGTGAAGCTGGTGTAACACTCCTCTCACCTTGTCTCCTAGGTCACTGAATTCCAGAGGTCCCACCTAGTGGCTTCCCAGGTGGCTCCGCGGTAAAGAATCTGCCTGCCGATGCAGGAGATGCAGGACACTCGGGTTTGATCCCTGAATTGGGAAGGTCCCCTGGAGAAGGAAGTGGCAACCCATTCTAGTATTCTTGCCTGGGAAATCCCATGAACAGTGGAACCTGGAGGGCTACAGTCCATGGGGTCGCAAAGAATCAGACACAGCTGAGCACACATGCACACACGCACCTAGTAGGGCCCTTGTCCCAGGCAGACTTTGAGGAATCTGACACCATGGGACACATCCTTTCCATGTGGTGTGGCAATATAACCATGAGGCTGCTATAGGTATACCACCTATACCCGTGCAACCTTGTGCAAGCCACATGTTCTCTCTGAGCCTCAGGATACTAGTTATTTATTGCCACCTAATAAACCACTTCAAAATCCAATGACTTAAAACAATAACCATTTATTTAGCTCATGATTCTGTGAACTAATTAAATTAATCTGGGCTCATTGGGTAGCTCTTCTGATCCTAGAGGCCTCCCACATGTGTGTAGTCAGCTGTGAGTTAGCTGAGTGGTTTTGCTTTAGGGGTTGGCTGGTGTCAGGCTAGGGGAGCAAGGGTCACAGGCCACATGTCACTCACCAGGCTTGTTCACAAGGTAGTGTCAGCTTCCTAGGGAATGAGCGACTGTGCACAAGACCTCCTGTTACGACTTGAACTTCATTCAACCCTCCTGTTATGGGTCGAATCCCAGAAGACAGGATTATCAAGCTTCGTTTCAGAGAAAGAGAGAAAGAAAGGGGGGGAAGGGAGAAGGAAGGATACACACATTTGCCAACCTCAAAATGCAATTTATAAAATGAAAATCTGGTGTGACATTCAACTAAATGAACAATTTATAGATAATTCACAATGCTCATACCATTAAGCAAATGCACTTTAAATTGATTTCAAATTAGTAAGCTAATGATTTCCCCAGGTCCAGTCTCTGCCAGCCCCCAGTGCAGTGTTTTTAATAAGAGGTAGGTGTGCAGTAACAGCCTCTTTATTCCATAATTGAAGCCATAATTGAACTTGAGGTCATATTCAAGGGCCCTATTGATCTGCATAGAGAAGGAAAGTGCTGACAGCGACCATCTTTGGGCCAGAGGCGTGGGCCACGACAGAATCCCGCAGCTGTAGTAGATTTGGAGAACACTTTCTATGTGACCTGCAGGGAGCCTTGATGGCTGGTGGGGATGTTAAGTAAACTTGAGACAGGCAGGGCTCTCAATCCCAGTCCTGTAGGGGCTCCCTAAAGTCACGTCAAGGATCCACGTGCACCTTCAGGGCCCCAGGGTAAACACTGCACCCTCTTTTGTCCCACCATGCCTATCTGACCCCCAACTCTCCAGGCCAAGGGCATTCAAGCCGAGGTACAAGCACAAATGTGTTCTACTCTCCCTTTTCATCCTAAGGGTCAAGTCCTTGAACCCTCAGTCCAACCAAGAAAGGCAAGGTGGGGCTTCCCTGGTGGCTCAGTGGGAAGAATCTGCCTGCCAATGCAGGAGAAACAAATTTGATCCCTGATCCCGGAAGCAGCTAAGCCAGAGTGCCACAACTACTGAGCCTGCACTCTACAGTCTGGGAACCGCATTTACTGAAGCCTGCACTATCTAGAGTCTGCTCTGCAACAAGAGAAGCCACTGCAATGAGAAGACCATCATCTCAACTAGAGAGTAGCCCCTGCTTGCCACAACTAGAGAAAAACCCACCAGCAACGAAGACCCAGCACAGCCAAAAATAAGTAAATAAAAATAAATATTCAAAAACAAAAGAGAAAGGCAGGGTGGAAGGTCTTTGGTTCTTGTTGACATAACCCCAACTACTCTCATTTCATGAGGCACAAACCATTATCCATCTCTACTGCTGTCTCTGAAGAGACATGAGAAGCTTTGACTCATCTCAAAAGGACATTAGAGCCTCATTTTATTCTTCATCAGCCATTTTGGCTGCTCTAAATCCAGAGATCTTTTCTCCAGAGAATATGCCAGACAAGCGGAGGTTAGTAGAGAAGGGGAGAGAGAGAACATTCACAAGGGTGAGTGGATTGTGGACACTTGTTCTCCTAATGAATGGATCAATGTTTAGGACAATCCATAAAGTGCTCCCTCTGTGCCCTTGAGATTGTCGAGCTGTCTATAATACAGTTCAAATTTGAACCCTAAATTATTTAAACACTGTATATTAGCGGTAGATATAAGACTCCAAAATCTCATAAAAACTCATAAAATTGGGAAAGGCAAGAGGGGAGCAGAACAAAGGAGAAGGAGCTTGCTCTTTTCCTGCTACCTGTCCCCCTCCCATTCTTGGAGCACAAAGCTCCTTTTAGATTTTTCAGCTGCCCTTTGCATGTGTACTGCGTCCAGGATTTCTCCACTGGCACTGGGGGTCAATTCCATGCTCCTAACTCTCCTTGGCCAGATCCTTCTCTCAGACAGGTTGCGGCCTGGGGTGTGGAGGAATAAGGGAAAATTATTCATCTTAAACTTTGCATCACCTCATTCAGATTCCATTACAGCAATCAGTCATGGTGATAACCAAAAAGAAGAAGGGTTTAAGGGAAGAATGTCTCTAGTTTCTAGAAAGAGATTAGTAGAGAATAGTCATCTAATCAATACTGATCAATAAAGTGTCCCAGAAAAATCTAAAGCCACATTACTTAAACAAACCTTCCCTAGAACATCTCTGTCAATCAGAGAATGCAGAAAAGGCAAAATCAGGAAGGAGGGATTAATGTCTTATTTTTTTAGTGACTGTAAAGTAAAACAACCATTATGGCCAGCAATTCCAATCCTGAGTACATACCCAACCTAAATGAGTATTTTGTCCTCAAGGGACATGCAAAAGAATATTCATGGCTTTATTCACAACAGTCTCAAACTGGAAACAACCCAAATGTTCTTCAGCAGTAGAATGGATCAATCAGCAGTGCTTTATTCACACAAAACAATACAATACAGCACCAAAGAATAATGAACTACTAACAGACAACAACATGGATGAATCCTAAGACACCATGCTGAATGAAAGGAGCCAGACACAGTAGAGTGCCTACTGCATGATCCCATTTATATAAAATTCAAGAACAAGAAAAACTGGTCTATACCCACAGGTGTCAGAAAAGTGGTTATCCTTAGGGGGAGTTAACACAGGGAGGTGGTGCTGGAAATGTTATTTATTTTCATCTGGATG
This sequence comes from Muntiacus reevesi, assembly GCF_963930625.1. Lineage (NCBI taxonomy): Eukaryota > Metazoa > Chordata > Mammalia > Artiodactyla > Cervidae > Muntiacus > Muntiacus reevesi. The sequence goes on along the minus strand of NC_089253.1, from coordinate 88,360,702 downwards.
GCGATTACACACACACATACAACATATTTTAGGTTGTATATTTCAGATTTGTGTACATTACATGTTACACCTCAAAAGTTTTAATTTATCTCAACAGTAATTCTTAACTGTTAGTTTTTATAATTTTATTTATTTCCTTATTTAACTTTGGCTATGCTGGGTCTTTGTTGCCGGGAGGGCTTTTCTCTAGTGGTGAGTGGTGGCTACTCTCTGGTTGCGGTGTGTGGGCTTCTCATTGTGGTGGCTTCTCTTGTTGTGGGTCGTGAACTCCAGGGCACATAGACTCAGTGTTGTGATTCCCTGGCTCTATAGCACAGACTCAGTAGTTGAGGTGCATGGCCTTAGTTGTTCTGCACCATGTGGGATCTTCCCAGATCAGGGATCCAACCTGTGTCTCCTGCATTGGCAGGCAGACCCCTTACTGCTGAGCCACCAGGGAAGCCCACCTCAAGATTTTTAACAAATATTTTTAAATCATCACAACATCACTCAAAAATTTAAATTATCAAGTGTCCTTCACTTCTAGAGGGTCACAACAGGGCTTGTGCTTTACTTTCTATCTTGAGGGAAATGGTAACGTACCTGTCCATAGCACCAATGAGGATGCAGAGGCATGGAATGCACTATTACAGGCCATGTAGTACAAGGCCAGGTGGATAGGTGTCATGGTGAGTGCAGACAGTGATCTGTGATCTGTGCCATGTCCGTACTTTCTCATGGCATTATTGATGTGGCTCACAGTTGAGGCTGGATACACCCCTTCCAGTTACAAGAGGACTCACCATCCCATTGCCCTGCCACTCTCCCTGGAGCAGAGTAGGATGGCTTTTACAGCAGCTCCAGGATGAACTTTTAAGAGATGCCAAATGAAAATTGAATGAGAGCCCAGTCTTGTGGTTTCCAGCAGCTATCATTGCAGTGTGACCCACCTGTGTCAGGGCATGGTGACCACAAGCTGCCAGGCAGCTCCCAGAGGCTGTTGCAACACCTTGGATAGAGGTGCCCCCGCATGAAGCGCAGGCTCCCGGCTGAGTCTATTGTTTCAGCACCAGGGACAGCGGCTCGTGCATTAAATAGTTCCGGAAATAGACTGGGAGGGCAAAATGTATTTGCAGAAAGCACTCTTCCTACGATTTGCTATTTACACACAACGTTATTGCTTCCAGCTTTGTATAACAAATTAAATTCTGACAGCATTAAAAATGTGTGTGTGATGAGAAGATTGGTTTGGAAAACATGCAACATTTACCTCCCTTCCACCCTTACCTCCTTCCTCCAATCCAGGTGTTCCCCAAGGGAACTGCTCTTCAGGGAATGCCCAGGTAAGTGGAGTTTCTCATATTCAGAATTGTCAGTGGAGTACCTGGGTAAAACAGGGCCCCTGGGATCCAACTTACTTTCCTTCTGAAACCTAGATGCAAGAATACCGTTCACTCTGAGAGTGAAAAGGGGGGTTATTTAGAAACCTTTTCTTTAAAATATGTGTACCATGAATTCATTCATTCATTCAACTAATATTTCTGGAAAGCCTATTGTGTGCCAGGCTTTGTGCTAAGCACTGGAAAGGCAATAATGAACCAAATGAAGTCCCTGCTCTTGTGGAGTCTACATTCTTGTAAGAGGTAAAGACCATAAACATATCGATAACTAGGATAATTTTGCTGGTAGTTCAGCTGGTAAAGAATCTGCCTGCAATGCAGGAGACCCCAGTTCGATTCCTGGGTCAGGAAGATTCCCCTGGTGAAGGGATAGGCTAACCACCTCAGTATTCTTGGGCTTCCCTGGTGGTTCAGATTGTAAAGAATCCACCTGCAATGCAGGAGACCTGGGTTTGATCCCTGGGTTGGGAAGATTCCCTGGAGGAGGGCATGGCAACCCCCTCCAGTATGGGCTTCCCTGGTAGCTCAGTTGGTAAAGAATCTGCCTGAAGTGCAGGAAACCTGGGTTCAATCCCTGGGTCAGGAAGATCCCCTGCAGAAGGAAGTGGAAAACCATTTCAGTATATTCTTGCTTGGAAAATCCCACGGACAGAGAAGCATGGAGGGCTACAGTCCATGGGATTGCAAGAGTTGGACATGACTTAGTGACTAAACCACTAAACCAGGATAATTTCAGTTTGTTGCAAGTTCCAATGAAGAAAACAAAATAATGGACTGTATAGTGACTGAGAACTACTCTAGCTAGGATTGTCAGGAAAGGCCACTCTGAAGAGATAATGTTTGAGTTGAGACCTGAACAATGAGAAGGAGACAGACTTGTGAAGACCTAACAGAAAGGCATTCCAGCAAAACGGTGCAGCATCTTCAAAGGTGCTGAGGTAGAGACAAATGTGGCATGTCCAAAGGATGGAAAGGAGGCTAGTATGACTGGGGTACAGTGCATGAGGATGAAGACATGGAGGAAATAAGCTTGGAAAGGCAGGAGGGGACCATGTCACGTGGAGCTTGTAGATCATATAAGGAGTCTGGGTCTCAAGAAGTGATATGGTCTGATTCATGTTTAAAACCATCTGCATTTTTTTTTTTACCTGCTATGTGGAGAATGGGCTAGTTAATGGGAGAAGAAGCTGGAAGACCGTGTTAAGCTGTCGCAATGGTCCACTGAGAGATGATGGTGATGGAAACCCCTCCTTAATTATCTACACGTGTAATTTGATCTCCAAAATTAAGGAGGCCTTTCTCTGAGTCACCCATGCTTCCTTCATCTAGTCCCTCCTCTATCCAATGCCATACATTTGTGAGATATTATGAGAGAACATTGTTCATGGGGTTCATGAACAGGACTTGGGGTTCATGAACAGGACAGAGAAGCCTGGCGTGCTGCAGTTTGTGGAGTCACAAAGAGTTGGAAATGATTTAGCAACTGAACAATGAGAGAACACACACAGAATCACATATTATATCCTGTTTACTGTTGGAAGGGGCTTCTTAGGTGGCACTAGAGGTAAGGAACCTGCTTACCAATGCAAGAGATTTAAGAGACACGGGTTCGATCCTTGGGTCAGGAAGGTCCCTTAGAGGAGGGCATAGCAACCCACTCCAATATTCATGCCTGGAGAATCCCATGGACAGAGGAGCCTGGTAGGCTATAGTCCATAGCGTTGCAAAGAGATGGACATAATTGAAGTGACTTAGCATGCATGCACACTGTTGAAAGACTGAGTGAAATGATACTTCAGAACTACTTGGCTCATCTAGAAATGAAATCTATTGCCTTTTTTATGCCAACTATTCCCAAACTCTCAGTTCATGGGCTGCCACTTTGGGAGGAAGGGTATACAGATCACTTAATCCACTCCTCATGGCTCATCATCTGAGAAACAAACCTCACCTGATGGGATGATCATGGGAGAGACTATATACTATCAATTTTGTGGTGAACAAAACCGTTAACATATATGATATTTAAAGCATTACTACAACAGGGATACCCCTTCCCAGACTAGCTAGAAGGCCCAAAGAGACCACAAATGCATAATGGGCAAGACCAACTAGGCTCACCAGCCATAAGTACCTTGGGAATTTGCACCCATACAACCACCAGGAAGGGAGCAAACTGAACAACGAGAAGGAAAACAAAGATCAGTTTGCTAGCATCAGAGCCCATGGCGCTTGGTCTCATCTCAGTTACTAACTCACTCGAGGATATTAGGCAAAGCCCTTTATTTTCCTGGGCCTCATTTTTCTCAGCTGTAAAATGAGGGTGTTTGTTTGAACTCCGTGATCCTCTAGCTCCAGCAGTCTGTAAATCTGTCAGCAATGACCTAGGACCTGAATTTCCCATTTTCTAGATCTCGTTTGGTCCTCTCAAACCTCCCCCCACCCCCCCCAAAAAAAGTTGAGAAAATATGTATCATTGTGCCCACTTTTCAGGATGGGAAAATTGAGACTATGAAATCACCAGGACTAGTTGCAAATTTACAAATTGAGTTAGAGGGGGTCAGGTTCCTTTACAAGTCACTCAGGGAAAGCCTAACTCTTCTCAAGGGACCTGCCAGAAGCTCACTCTGCAAGGGCTTATTCCCCTCACCCCATTCAAGCCCTGGCTCTCCTGCAACCACTCCGTTCATCCTCAGGAGGTGTGCTAGGACCTCAAAGGTGCCTGTGCTCCACACAGCCTCTCCATATGTATTCTTATTTCAATTTCATGGCCAAGCCCTTCCACTGGGCTCATAATTGGAATCTGCCAGTTCATTAGCAAGGGGAAGGGGAGGAAGGCACACTAGCCTTTATCCATCAGTCCTGATTTAGTAGGTGTTCCCTTTTGCAGCTCTTGGGCCTTGGAGGAATCTCTGTGTGCCTGTGTTTGTTATGGAAATTACCACTCACCCATACATATAAATCTGCAAGAGAGCCTCTTGTCATCTCTAATAGTTCCACAGGCTGCACTGAGCGAAGCCCGGGCAGAGCTGAAGCTGTTTTGGAGACACTGAGACCTCCATCCTTATACTAACAGCAGAGGAATCTTGACCACTCAAAGAGCTCAAGTCACAGTTTTCAGTCTCCAAGAGTTTGCAAGCGTGCCCAACACTGTGCTTGGGTTTCCCTATGTACCGTCTCATTTAATCCTCACAATAACCCATGATTTCCATATTTCAGTTGAGAAAACTGAGGTTAGGAGAGATTTAAGGGACTTATTTAAAATCATAAGAATGAGAAGCAGCTCCCCTTAATTAGCCCAATTCTAGGACATTTCCATGATTTTTGGGTTCTTTGGGGAATAAAGTCATGGTGGGAGGAGAGGAAGGAATGGGAGTGTTAGACTTCATGGAGGGTAGAGACCCCCACAAAGCAGGCCTGTCTGCCTTCCTCTGGAGGAATTTTCTCCCCCCATAGAATGAGACTGGGGGCTCAAAATCTTGGCCCTCTCGCTTATATCTTTGAGATATAGTCATACCTCCCCGCCCCCCAGCTCTGTTGTTAAGAATCCTTTTCATTGTGTCAGAAATGTGAAATCCTGGACAAGACCTGGTTGGGGGCATGACTCTACCCATAGCAAAAGCAATATTGTTAGAACTCTGTCTCTCTCCAACTCTAAGCTCTGCATGTGTCTGCTTGGAATCATTCTGCAAGCAGGCTTGCTGCAGCTGGCAGCAAACAAGGTTAGCCCAGACCCAGAATCTCATCCTTCCAGAAAATTCCTCTCCCAAATACATAGATCAAAACACCTGGAAGAACTCTAATGGCCCTGCTTGGGTCGTTATCTACCCTTGAACATTTCACTGTTGCCAAAGGGATGGAGTATCTCATTAACCAGCATAGATGGGGTGACCACTCCTGGGGAAAAAACAGTCGCACCATAATCAACAACCACACTGAGACTGAGTGTATGTGTATTATGTTTTTCCCTACATGGCCTTTGCAATAATTCCCGTCTTGCACTCTTTTAGAATGTGATATTGAGACTCCTCCTATCTGTGGTTGAGTTCATGTCCCTTCCCCTTGAATCTGGGCAGACTTTGTGTCTGCCTTGACCAATGGAATATGGCAAAAATGACACTGTCCTCATTTTTAAGTTCAGCCCTTAGAAACTGACAGCTTTCACCTCTTGCCTCTTGAGACACTCACCTGTGAAGCCCTGGACCTCCATTTAAGAAGTTAAAGGTTGTCATGTTGTCAGGAAGCCCAGGCCACCTGGAGAGGCCATGGGCAGGTGTTCTGACTGCCCCAGCAGTGGTCTTAGTGGGCAACCAACATCAACCATAGACATGTGAGTGATGATACCTCAAGAGGATTCCTGTCCATGGGTCGAGCCCTCCTAGGTGAGGCCCCTGATGTCATGCAAACAGAGACAAACCACCCTGTTGTATCCTTCCCCAAATTCCTCACCAAAGAATCTGTACTCTGTGCACATAAAAAAATGGTTGTCTCAAGTCACCGAGCCTGGGGGTAACGGGTTCTGGAGCAAAAGATCATTAGAACACATATTTGTGTGTATGTGTGTAGACATATGTGTATGTGTGAGAGTAGTATGTTGGGGAGGTTGTTTCCCACAGGAATTAGAATAAGGGGGATGGGCAAGCATGTAGATAAGCACTCTATCTAACACCTGCAGGGCTGCCCATGGTGGCCACCACTTTTAATATACCAACTTTTATTAGTGGGAGGAATAGTTGTGTGACATATTTGATGCACAAGTTGGCGTGTTCCAGGTATTGAGCCTCACATTGTGCAGTTAGCTTGGCAGAGTGTTAGAGCACTTACTTGCTCTTGTCTTCTTTCTGTCCAGTGAACTGCTGCTCACCTAAGTGAAGTGTCCCCAAGCAGGGTCTCCATGCTGCCCAAGTTCAGGCTTTGCCACTTATCTCATCTTCCTTGTAAATGATGCCCTTGCATTGCAACACCTCAGGGGCATTAACCTTGAGGTCCCCGTACCTTTCACCCACCAGACCCAGGCCAGTCATTCTCATAGCCCCTTCAGCCCCTCCCCAGGCTCCTCTCACTCCGCTTCCACCCTATAGCTTTTTGGATCCTCATTCAGGAGCATACTCTAAACTCTGCGTCTCTTCTTTCTCTTCTGTCCTTATTCCTTTCAAGCTCTGTGAAGCTATGCTGCCTCTTAGGTTTTTCTTTCCTCTTTTCTGAACACCCAGCTTCTCCAGAAGGCCCCAGTTTCTTCCTCCTCTACTTCCCAGAGTCATCAATCCACTGCCTCCCCCGGGCAGTACAGCATTGAGACTGAGTATAAGCTCCAGGTCTACCTGTGGCTCAAGCTCTGGGCTCTACCACCTGCCAGTTGTGCACCTTTTGACTCACTCATCACTCTTACCATATCCGCTGTCCCATCTATGAAGGAGAGATGACAATAGCTCCATCTTCTGTGGTTGCTCTGAGAATTAACAAGATAACCCGGGTGAAGCGTGCTACACTTCACTTGGCTCCTCTTAATCGAAATGAGACAAGAGCTCTAAAACTCCTCCTTTAAACATGAATTCCAACAGCTCCAGGTTTGTCATTCACATGGGAGAAGAGGCAGAGCTTACCACCCTTCTCTGGTTTCACAAAGACACTCACAAATGGAAAAATCCATTTAAACATTATTACCTGGGTAATAAATTCATTAAGTAGAACAATCAGAATTGTGGGGTTTTTAATAGGAAAAACTGTTTTTAAAACTGTTTTAAAAAAATAAACTGTTTAAAAGCCACAGCAATATTCACAGTAGTCAAGACATGGAAACAATCTAAATGTGCATGAACAGATGACTGCATAAAGAAGATCTGGTATGTAAGTACAGTGGAATATTGCTTGAGTGCATGCTCAGATGCTCAGGTGTGTCTGGCTCTTTGCAACCCCATGGACTATAGCCCACCAGGCTCCTCTGTAGGATTCTCCAGGTAAGAATAACGAAGTGAGTTGCCGTTTCCTACTCCAGGGGATCTTCCCAACCCAGGATCAAACCCGTGTCTCCTGCATTTTCTGTTGGCAGGCAGATTCCTTACCACTTGTGCTACCCGGGAAGCCCACAACAGAATACTACTCAGCCATAAAAAATATGAAATAATGCCATTTGCAGTAACATGGATGCAACTAGCGGTTCTCATACTGAGCAAAGTAAGTCAGAAAGAGAGAGACAAATACCATATGATATCTTATATGTGGAATCTAAAATGTGACATGGACTTCCCTGGTGGTCCAGCGGATAATAATCCATCTGCCAGTGCAGGGCATATGGGTTTGATCCCTGGTCTGGGAAAATTCCACCTGCCTCAGAGTAACTAAGCCCATGTATCACAACTACTGAAGCTCTCACAGCCTAGAGCTACACACTGCAACTCCTGAGCCGTGTTGCCACAACTACTGAAGCCCAAGTGTCCAGAGGCTGTTCTCTACAACAAGAGAAGCCATCACAATGAATAGTAGCCCTTGCTTACTGCAACTAGCAAAAGCCCGCTCGCATCAACAAAGACTCAATGCAACCAAAAATAAATAAATATAAGATATAACATAAAGGAATCTATCTACAAAACAGAAGCAGACTCATGGACATAGAGAGCAGACTTGTGGTTGCCAAGGGGGACAGGGTTAGGGGATGGGAGGGGTGAGAGATTGAGGTTAGCAGATGTAAGCTGTTATATACAGAATGGATAAACAACAAAGTCCTACTGTTTAGCACAAGATACTATATTCAGTATCCTATGATAAACCATAATGGAAAATAACATTTAAAAAATAATGTGGAAATATGTATAACCGATCACTTAGCTCTACAGCAGAAATTAACACAACATTATAAATCAACAATACTTAAATAAATAGAGTAAAAACTGTTTACCATGGAGTATTGCAACCATCTCTGAGGTCAGGATGCCATATAAAACTCTTTTGTTAGGAATAACATTTACAAGAATGGGCTTTTGATGCAGAGTAGAATCTGCTTTCCTATAGCTGCAGGGAAAATGGAAAGGGTTTTTGTTTTTTTTTTTAACATCTTATCTTGCTGAGATTTCTTTCATTAGAAATTATAGAACATACAGTTTCAAGAACCAATATTGGAATTCTATTAGTCCACATGGAGGGGGAATAAAAAGCAAGCTTGAGGAGGTCAAAACTTTCAATATGAAAGAGAAGATGATAGACTGGTGTTATTAAATGAAATGTGGGGTACTTGGTAATTTTTATTCATACATAGTACATAATAACCTTCTATAAGTTAGGTATTATGTTTTCTTTGTCGTTATGACATGTGAAAGTGAAAGTTACTCAGTCCTGTCTGACTCTTTGCAACCCCATGGCCTATACAGTCCATGGAATTCTCCAGGCCAGAATACTGGAGTGTGTAACTGTTTCCTTCTCCAGGGGATCTTTCCAACCCAGGGACTGAACCCAGGTCTCCTGCATTGCAAGTGGATTCTTTACCAGCTGAGCTACCTAGGAAGCCTCAAGCTATCATCCAAATGGTTAGTGTCACCATGATGAAGACACACAGTCCAGCAACCAAAAATTATTTGTGCTCAGTCACTTCAGTCGTGTCCGACTCTCTGCCACATCATGGCCCATCAGGCTCCTCTGTCTATGGGATTCTCCAGGCAAGAATACTGGAGTGGGTTGCTATTTCCTTCTCCAGTGATAAAGTATGAAGTGAAGTAGTCAAGTGAAGTCACCCAGTCGTATCCGACTCTTTGCAACCGACCCCACGGACTGTAGCCTACCAGGCTCCTCTGTCAATGGGATTTCCCAGGCAAAAGTACTGGAGTGGGTTGCCATTTCCTTCTCCAAAAATTATTTAAAATTATTTAAAATTCTTCTATCACATATCTCAGGCCTTTTGAAGGGGACACATGTTAGAAAATGTTTCCTGTTTCCTTTTTTCTCCCACTTACACCCCTATGTCCTTAGCGCCTTTTATTTGCCTGGTGCCTTCTTCCGTTCAAGTCGCCCCGGTCCTGCCTCCAACTCCAGATCTGCATGTTTTCTGGTAGCTCCTCCCATTCTCCATGATTCTATTTTCCCAAAAGCCAAGGAACCAGTCTGATAACACTAGGGCTCTCCCTGGAGTGGGGGTGGGGACCAACTGGGGTAGAAGATGCCAGTAGATGACACCAGAACCCTCTTTAGCAAGCAGGGCAGGGAGAGGCTAAGGACACTCCTAGGTGAATACTTTTTGTGCTATCACATGCCTGTTAGTGTGATAAAGCCACTCAGTAGCTAGTATCTCTCTTCTTTCTAGCTGCATCAGCATGACTGACTTGACGTTTATTATACATCACCCCAACTCCAGTCCTCAAGGGACTGCGGCAGATCACAGAGTTGGAAGGTGGTGAGTGGGAGGGAAAAGGTTTTGCTTCTCCCTAGCCCAGGCTGTCAGCAGCACAACAGCTTTCATCTCAACCTAACACTGGGACACTGGCCCTGCCACCAACTCCCAGTGCAAATTGGAATGAGTCACCGGTGTCTTATCAGCCAGTCTTGCTTGACCCAGATACAGGTGAGGCTAAAACAAGGTAGCACTTTGGAAATCTCCCTTCCCCTTTCCCCACCTGGACATCTCTTCCCCACTTACCCACCACAGCATCCATCATGCCCACCACTCCAATGACTTCTTTTTTAAAAAAACTTTTTATTTTGTATTGGGGTATAGCCAATTAACAATGTTGTGATACTTCCAAGAGAACAGTGAAGGGACTCAGCCATACATATACATGTATCCATTCTCCCCCAGGATGAGATGGTTGGATGGCATCACCGACTCAATGGACATGACTTTGAGCAAGCTCCAGGAGTTGGTGATGGACAGGGAAGCCTGGTGTGCTGCAGTCCATGGGGTCACAAAGAGTCGGACCTGACTGAGCAACTGAACTGAATTCTCCCCCCAAACTCCCCTCCCGTCCAGGCTGCCACATATCATTGAGCAGAGTTCCCTGTGCTATACAGTAGGTCCTTGTTGGTCATTCATTTTAAATATAGCAGTGAATACATGTCCATCCCAAATTCCCTAACTATATCCCTTTCCAACTATTTCTTTGCTTCAAGAAATTGCCTCTGAAACATCCCCTGTGAGTAGAGACCCTTCTGCACTGGGATGTTGGCTTCTTGACTACAGAAAGTTTGTCTGACATACTAGGTGCTCAGTTGCTGAATGAATTAATTAGTGCTCACTGAGACAAAAGCATAGATTTAGATCACGTTATGATTACCAGTGGGGAAGGGATAGTTAGGGAGTTCGGAATGGACATGTACACACTGCTATATTTAAAATGGGTAACCAACAAGGACCTACTGTATAGCACAGGGAACTCTGCTCAAGGTTATGTGGCAGCCTGGATGGGACGGGAGTTTGAGGGAGAATGGATACATGTATACGGATGGATGAGTAGTCCTTTTGCTGTCCACCTGAAACTATCTCAACTTGTTAATAAGCTATGGTGGTGGTGGTTTAACTGCTAAATCAAGGCTGATTCTCTTGTGACCCCATTGACTGTAGCCCACCAAACTCCTCTGTCCATGGGATTTCCCAGGGAAGAAAACTGGAGTGGGTAGCCATTTTCTTCTCTGGGGGATCTTTCCAATCCAGGGGTCAAACCCACATTTCCTGTATTGCAGGCTAATTCTTTACCACTGAGCCACCAAGACGCCTCGTTAATTGGCTATACTCCTATATAAAATTTAAAAAAAAAATTTTAAGTTAGATCATGTAACTTGCTTGGACAGCAAGGTGATCAAACCAGTCAATCCTAAAGGAAATCAACCCTGAATATTCATTGGAAGGACTGATGCTGAAACTGAAGCTCCGTTACTTTGGCCACCTGATGTAAAGAGTCGACTCACTGAAAAAGACCCTGATTCTGGGAAAGACTGAGGGCAAAAGGAGAAGTGGGTGAAAGAGGATGAGATGATTGGATGGCATCATCGACTCAATGGACATGGGCTTGGGCAAACTCGGGGAGATGGTAAAGGACAGGGAATCCTGGCGTGCTGCAGTCCAAGCAGAATCAGACAAGATTTAGCAACTGAACAGCAACAACAACTTGCTGACAGCTGATAGAGGGCAAGTTTTCGAAGAAATTGGATACAATGGTTATTCATTCATCCACTTGACAAATCCTGGTTGAGCTTTTGTGTGAGGCACTGGGCTTGGTACCAGGATACAGGTGAACAGGGCAGTAGCTGTCTCTGGTAGTCTCTGGTCTGACGTCAGACACCCTGCCCCATGTCTGAGCAGAGCATACTCACCCGCTGGGCCTCTTCTCCAGGGAACCAGCTCTCTCCAGGCTCCCCATCCTACCCTTCCCCCCTCCCCCACAGAAACTCACAAAATGCAAGACCAGAGGTGACAAAGTGAGTGTCACTGAAAATGGCCATTATCAGATTAGACAAACCCCAGGGCCTCCAGCCAGCAACGCCCACAGCACCAGCTACTAATTTACTAGGATGAAAAGGCTCATTCATATTTCATTTCAGGCCCGCAGTCCCCTCAGCTGTCATTTCTTTCTTTCCTGGGCCCATTTCACACCTCTCTGCTTAGAGAATGCCCTGGACCAAAAGTGACACAGGGATCCTGAACTGACAGCCTCTCTGCCCAAAGCCTACCCCAACCCCACCATCATGCATTCCCCCATTCTGTGATGGGCTCTGGCCCTCCTGTGAGCCCAGCCCTCACCTTCTGTCTCTTCCCACGGACCAGAAGAACTATCCACCCCTTCACCAGGAAGGGTACCCCTCTCCCAGCCCCCCACTCCGGTGTCCCCACCTCCCCCAAGTTCCTGTGCCTGCCACAAACCTGACAGCATCAGCAGATTATCGCAGGGATGGGGGAGCCATTTTGGGTCCCTTCAGGCAGATCTGAGACAAGATCGGGGATTTTCGAGCATGAAAAGGACCTCCGAGATAAGGAAACTGCTATTCATTTTCTCCCTTTGACAAAGCGATCGGCATTTGCCTTTTTTCTTCCTCTTTGCAGAACAAAGTAGAAACTAAGGCACCCAGAGGGCTTGGCAGGCCCAACAGTCTACTGAAACTGCAAGGTTTTATTAGCGTGCTCTGGACAGGCAGGAGGATGAGGGAGTTGATGAAACAGTACAGGGGGTGGGGAGTAGCGGGCAGGTGTAGGGGGTCCCCCATCTCTGTCCTGAAATAGCCCAACTAGTGCTGCAGAAGCAGCAAATGGGAGTGGAGGTCATGATCCTCTGGGGACCCAGAGGATGAGGAAGCCGTGTTCCAGTTCAGCTCCGCTCTAGTGACCTTGGACTTAGCTCTCTCTGGACTTAGCTCACTGAGTTGTAAAGAGAAGGAATTGGATCAGATCAGTGATTTTCAAGACAGAGCCTGGAGAACACACATCTCCCAGAGTGATGTCAGGGCAGGAGGAGACGAGAGAATTGGCGAACAGAGGTTGGGGGTGGCCCCAGCCTAACCCAGAGATTCCCAAGGCAATCTGATAATCTAGTCAAGGGGCCCCAGCCTACCCTATGAGTCTCAGTCTTTAGGATGGGGGCCTTGGAATCTGCATTTTCCAAAAGCTCTCCTGGTGAGTCACGAACCAGGTTTGAAGACAGCTGAGCTGTGGCGGGAGGTGGCGGGGGGGGAGTGCAGTGTGGGGGTACTCTCTGAGGCTTCCAAAGCAATGATCAAAGGAGTGTGAGGTCTGAGGCAGTCTGGGATGCACCTCCACTGTCCCCCATGGGGGAGCACACACAGGGACATGGGCTTATTGGGCTTGAGACTAGGTGGTATGGGACAGGCATTATCTGCCTCCCCAAAGGCTTCTTTGCTTACAGACACCACGCCTGCGAGCTCCTTCGAGGGGTCCCCTGGAGCACTGGAGAGTCTGTTTACAGTTCATTAGCTACTTGACAGAGAGGCTCCAGGAGCGAGAGACATAAAGAGGAAGTGTCAGGGCCCAGCCCGCTGCAGATCCATCAGAAATGAAGATAAAGCTGCGGGGAGATGAGGAGGTCTGACGGTGGTGACAGCAGTGACAGCGGTTCCAGCCAGGTGCCTGGGCTCCCAGGAGGCCTGGGAATGCAGTTCAGCCCGTCTTTCAGAGGCACTGCCCCTCTGCCCACCCAGCTGGCCTGAGAACTTGTGCCTGGCCTCCCCGGAGCCCCTTGCTGCCTAGTCTGCAGGCTCCCATGGCTGCTCACATCCCAGAAACAACCAAGGTGTTCAGAAAGAGGGGATTGGCTAGGGAAATGATTTCATGGCCCCTCTATGGGGTATTATCTTGCCACTAAAAATTATATTTCCAAGGAACTAGTCGTTACATGGGAAAATACTTATAGGCTGTAAGAGTAAGTGTGGGGGGGGGGAAGCAAAATGTAAAATTGTATACAGTATCAATGCTGTGAAATGAAAAGTACACATAGGGGAAAAAAATACTGGGAAGAAATACTTCAAAAAAAAAGTTGATGGTGGTGATGGCTGAGTGCTCTCTTTCTTTTATATATTTCCCCAATTTTCCACACTGAGCATGATTACTTTTGTAATGGTGATATCAAACTGTTTTTAAGCAAGACATGCATATGTGTCTGCTAAGTCCCTTCAGTCAAGTCTGACTCTTTGTGACCCCATGGACTATAGCCTGCCATGCTCCTCTGTCCGTGGAATTCTCCAGGAAAGAATACTGGGGTAAGTTGCCATGCCCTCCTCCAGGGGGATCTTTCCAACCCAGGGACTGAACCTGAGTCTTATGTCTCCTGCATTTGTAGGCAGATTCTTTACCACTGATGCCACCTGGGAAGCTCTTAAGCAAGAAAACTTGAAGTTAATTCACCTTCTCAGCTTGTTCTTGGGCAAGGACAGGCCTGGGAAGGGAACATGGGATTCAGAGAGTCCCAGCTCTCCCTGCCCCAAGCCCAGCCTTTTTGAAGCCCAAACCCATATTCCCCGGGCTTTCCAGATGGCATAGTGGTAAAGTATCTGCCTGCCAATACAGGAGATGCAGGAGACGCAAGTTTGATCCCTGGGTCGGGAAGATCCCCTGGATCTCCCCTGGAGAAAATAGCAACCCACTCCAGTATTATTGCCTGGGAAATCCCTTGGACAGAGGAGTCTGGCAGGCTGTAATCCAAAGGGTTGCAAAGAGTCAGACACGACTGAGAGACTAAGGATGCACGCATGTATGTTTCCTACCCTGAATTGGGGGCCTGAGCTCATCACTCACCCTTGGAGCCCACTACTGCCCCAGGAACCCAAGGCAGAAGCCTACGTTTCCACACTCACCCTCCAGTCACATTTTGAGATCAAAGGGGGCTTCCGGGTCCACCACTCTCAGCCCATCACCTCACACCCAAGGACAGCCCCGTATCCCTCACACTCACCAGTGGAGGGAACCTGTGTGAGATAATTGAAGGTGGCAGAGCATCCTTCCTGCTTTGGCCCCTGAGGCCCAGGGATGGAGACATGAGAGACAGAACTCAGATCAGAGTTTGGGGGAACAGAAGTAAGTGTGGTGGGGTTGAGGGCAGCTGCTATAGTGGTTTTCAGCAAGTCCTTAGTGACAGTAATAGCAAGAAACATTACTGAGCCCTTCCATGGGCTGTAGTGAGGTTGAATAGTGGCTCCCCCCACCCCAAAGATGTGTCCACCTGGAACCTGTGAATATGAACTTGCTTGGAAAAAGGCTCCTGGCGGAATTAAACTAGGAAGCTTGAGATGAGATGGTCGTGGATTAACTGGGCGGCCCCACACATCCTCATAAGAGACAGACAAGATACACAGACACCTAGAGGTGAAGGTGAGGTGAAGATGGAGGCAGAGATCCGGGCCATGTGTCTACAAGCCCCAAGACAACTGGCAGTCACCAGAAGCTAGGACAGAAGCAGGGAACAGATTCTCCCTCCAAGCCTCCAGAAGAAATCAACCTTGCTGACACCTTGATTCTGAAATCCTGGCCTTCAGAACTTAAGACATCACATTTCTTCTGTTTAAGCCACCCAGTTAGTGATCATTTGTTTTTGGCAGGTCTAGGAAACTAATATATGGCCAAGCCGTTTATACCCATCATTTGTCTGATGAGATAGGCTCTTGTATCATCTGCATCTAACAGATGGGGAAAATGAGGTTCAGAGTGGTTAAGTAACTTTTCTAAGGTCACACAGCAGTGAGCACTTGGTTGGGACAGGGACCTGGATCTGTCATCCTTCTGAGTCCCTAACAGTGCTGAGACCTGTGATTCCCAGCGCTGGACTCAGGCCTTAGCTATATCACTTCCAGGCTGTGTGACACCACACAAGTTACTTAATGTCTCTGATCCACAGTTTCCTCACTTTCAAACTGGAAGCACTATCAGAAGCTATCCTCAGGGCTGTCATAACGATATGAAAACTAGTATGGGGGACTTCTCTGGTGGTCCAGTGATTAGGACCCCACACTTCCAATGCAGGGGTGCTGGTTCAATCCCTGATTGAGGAACTTAGATCCATATGCCTTGTGGCACTGCCCAAAAAAAGGAAGAAAGAAAAAGAAAAGCAGCATGAAGTTTTGCAGCAGGTAACCTCCCCAGGCTGGGGACACCCTTGGTACCCTGTCCATTCCCAAGAAATCTCCCCCCACCCCACCCCCTACATCTCCCCCCCGCCCCCGCCCCCTGCCCCGTAGCCAATGGGAGCCCAGCCTTCTCCTGCTAGTGCACTCCAGACATTCCCAGCTTCCAACCAGGCGGGCGGCTCTGCTCTAACGGCAAAAGCAAATTATGCTCGTAAATTAGGGTTCAGCTAATTGTGAGTTTACAGGCCAGTAGTAGATATGCCTTTAAACTCCTGTCTGTAAACACACAGCGGCCCCTCTGAGCAAGTGCCTAGCTGTATAAAAACTCTTTTAGGCAGAAATATATGGGCTGTGGTAGCTGACTCTCCAGGACAGAATCTCATTCGTTATGTTTTTTTCTCCTCCCTGTGCTAAATGTCGACGAGTGCAGCTAAGCCGCCGGCACAGCGGCTCCTCTCACTTCGCCCATAAATCCTTGTCTTGGGAGCGCGACTGAGCGCACCCTCCTGACGGCAGGACAGCGGCTCCTGGGCGGGGGCTGCCTTTGCCCAGACCCTACTTCCCAGAAAACGGAAGACTCTGCCCTCCTAACTGTGGCGAGGAGGGGTCCCCTGGAGGCAGGGGGTGGCAGGTAAAACAGGCCGGGAAAACACTCTGGCCTGGGAGGCAAGACCCAGAGAGTTTTTAGTACAAACTCCAGGCCCCATCCTCACCAGGGAAAATTAGAACTGAGCTGAATTGTTCAACAGAAGTGCATACATTTTTTTTTTTTTTTACTGTGAACTATATTTTTCAAGATTGTATTGAATTTGTTTCAATATTGCTTCTGTTTAATGTTTTAGTTGTTTGGCCTGGAGGGCTGTGGGGCCTTAGCTCCCCACCCGGGGGTTGAACCCGCACTCCCTGCATTATTAGAAGGGGAAGTCTTAACCACTAGACCACCAGGAAAGTCCCAGCACAAACACTTTTGAAGATAAACTGCATTGGAGTTGGGGGTGGGGGTGGTTGAGGGCAGGTCCCTGGGGGAAGGGGCTGAGGGGAGTGACCTGGAGGCTGGGGGGTGAGTCTCCTGCTTTGCTCCCCCACCTCCTACCTTCTTCAGGAGCTAGTGACCAAAAGGTCTCCCCAAGCTGGACAGGACCTTCTTTGAGGGGGCGATAAGGGAGGGCTGCTGCCCCACCCATCTGTGGGAAAAAGAGCGCTGGCTTTGCAGTCAAGCTGTCTGGGTTCATATCCACACTTGGAGAGTGCCAGCTACGTGCCAGGCACCTCGCTGGCCTTGCTGATACCATCCTCACTCATCCTATGTGGTAGGTGTGATGGATATCCTCCCATTTCGCAGATGAGGATACTGAGGCACAAAGACATAATGAAATCTGCCCAAGGTCAACTGATAGATGGGGAGACAGCATTCACATCTGAGTGCCATCTCCTTGTTCTTAAGCACCATAACATTTCTTTCTGTTAGACCTGAAGATGGCAAATCAATGGTCCTGACCACTCATGCATCAAATCCAACCTGATGCCTGATCTCATGAAGTTTTATGGGAACACAGTTGTACCTATCTAAACAGATGGGTACACATCGTCTATGACTGTTTTCAAGCTGGTAGGGTAGAGTTGAGCAGTTGCCTGCAAAGCTGAAACTACTTACTATCTGGTTTTTCACAGAGAAGCTTTGCTAAGGCTGTTCCTAAGACAATTTTATCATCTGAGCAATGGCAAGAGCACAAGGCTCCTTGGGATGTTGTGTGGATGAAATTAAATCACTTTCACTCATATCAGAGAATGCCCCGAACATAGCCAGGCTCAGGAGCGCTCACTCCCTTTCTTCTCCCAGCTCTCTCCATCTTCACCCCACATACGCATACTTGGCTTTCACCATCCTTCACCAATCTAGGCACCAGGGCTCCCCCCACTGCCCCCAGGGCCTGGATACAAGCCACAGAAGGCTGGGCTGAGTTTAGTGACTCCAGATCAAGACAGACTCCAGACCAAGGCTTCTCCTGTCCCTCCTCTTGCTCACACTACACCAGAAAGCCAATTAACCCACTCCCTAGCCTCAGCTAAGTGGAAAATACTTCACTTTAAGAATTGAAAGCTATTTTTAAAAAGAAATGTTGTTATTCTATTGAAACTAAATCCCCAAATGACTTGTCTCCAACTGTGCAGCCACACACCATGGAGAAAAGTTACTAAACAAACAGTCTCTCATTTGCACAGGATCTAGCCCTGACCCACTTCTGGGTCTTGCCATTCTAGGGAGCCTCGTTATGGTTTTATCTATTTATCACCAACCCAAATGTTTCCCCTGTGTTCCAAAGGTTGGACTCTCTTCAGCTCTAAGCAGACACTTGGTTTGTTATTTAAATTATGTGGTTTCCATATTTGAGCATTCGAATTCCATTTTATTTACAACTATTTAACAAACTTATAGAGCACTGAGGTTGCCAGGTACAGTTGTGTGTGCCCCGTGCTACACAGGTCTATGAGCTTCACAGTTTGTGTTCTCGGATTTGTTTGTGAATTAGGATGACTGTCTTCTCAGTTGGCAGTAGAATATCTTGAGGAAGGGGCTCCCTTTTTGAATTTGCTCAAAGGGTCCTGACCTAGGAATCCGCTAGGTGACGGTGTGGGTGGAGAGGAAGGGAGAATGTTCTGGACCGAAAACATCATGTGAAAAGACCTGGAGGTGGTCCAAAGCAGGACCTCCCTCTAAGGCAGTGTTCTAGCTTACTCCCTTCCTCAGCGCAGCTAGCTTTCTACCTCCTTGAAGGAGCGTTTTGTACGTGCTCCTG
Source organism: Muntiacus reevesi (assembly GCF_963930625.1). Lineage (NCBI taxonomy): Eukaryota > Metazoa > Chordata > Mammalia > Artiodactyla > Cervidae > Muntiacus > Muntiacus reevesi. The sequence continues at coordinate 88,341,978 of NC_089253.1, read as the reverse complement.
AACATCCATCCCGGAGGGAAGGAGCTGTGTGTCCTGCCTTGGCGAGAGGACTAAGGAGAACATTTCAGCTTGTTCTTTGGTAATGACCTGCGTGGTAGAACAGGGCTAGTTGGTAAGTATGCTTGATGCTTCAGGCTCAATCACAGGTGCCCATGACCCAGAATGTACCGTATCTGGAAGAATGGCTGTGGCAAGCAGCTCCACAGGCAGCTCAGCCACACAGCCGGACATGGACTGAACCAAACCCAGCCCCAGACCCTGGTCTCAGCAGGCTGCGCCCACCCCCCTCTCCCTCCACCTGTAAGCCCTGGGCCAGGGGCTCCAGGGTTCAGCCCCACCTTGTCCCAGGCCTCTACCCAGCTAAGCAGCAGGCCAGTCCAGTTCTTAAGAGCAGTGGCTGCCTGTGTTTGCTTCATCTCTGCCATGTCTGAGCTGTGTGACCCTGGACAAGTTAATAAACCTCTCCGAGCCTCTGTTTCCTCGTCTATCAAATGGCATAATAAGAGTACCCACCTCACAGGGCTGTTCATCCATGTAGCAATTATTAATAGAATTCAAGGGAACAGGAACCTGCCTTCTCTGAACTCAGCTGAAAATCCAGTAAGAAAATCCATATTCCGAGTGCAACACACAGCCTGGTTCACAGGAGGCCTTGTGATCTGCTTGACTATGTTCCTCTTTTATCACGTTACTGCCCTCAAGACAAGGAGGGCAGCAAATCTGGGTTCAGTAAATGTGAACAGAAAGAAAGTTCCAGCAAATCATGGCGAGAAGCACAGGGCTCAGCTGTCCTGTGCTGGGATTCTGAGGGTCTGCAGGGAGAGCCAAGCCATATCAGGTCCTCGATTCCCGTGGCAGTGGAGACAATTCACTCTCTGCTTCAGCATCAGAGTGGCAGGGTAATGTACAGGGATGCTGAGCTGTGTGTGTACGCCACACACACACACACACACACACACGTCTTGATTTTTCCTTGCTTGCAGTAGGCAGTGGGTGCACAGAGGAGAATGCAGAAGCCCTCACACTCTGGGGGAAAGTCTCAGCCCTTTGAAGAGATAATGCCGCTGAAGAAATGGGAGCTGGGGCCTTTGAGGCCAAAAAGAGAGAGGCCAGAGTGAGACGGCCCAGAAGGGAAACGTATGGAGGTCCTAGGGAACCACTATCTCCTGCACGCTGAGCCCATGGGCCCCATAAAGGCCCCACCCTGGAGCCAGAGGTGCAGCATGGGGCCCAAGTAAACACATGACCCAGGCTGACCAATGGGTTCATTCTATCCCCTTGGCCACCATGGTCCATGGATTTAAGTAGCAGCTACAAGACCTAGGCCTTGGAGGATGTGAGGCTGAAGCTTCCTTGCCACCATGAAGGGAAGCCCATCTGAAGCTAACACAGTGGAAGCTGCCAGTGAATGGCAGAGAGCTGGGTGTCTAGGTACTGGAAGCCAGATGAAGGCTTAGACTTCATCACTAATGGAACCAATTCATTTTCTCTGTGGTTAGATCAGATTGGGCTGGACTTTCCCTGATTGGCAGTGGCCTCCCAGAGCCTGGTGTTGGTAAGGATGCTGTGGTGTGTTTGGGGCCAGTGGAGGGACTGACAAGAGCAGTTTTCTGGGTCTACCGTACAAGTCTAAAGGAGGAAATGGGAGCACGAATGTCACACATGGGCCACCTTTGGCCTGGAGGCCCCAGCAGAAGCAATCAGCCTGTGGGTAAGGACACTGATGAAACTTGAGGTTGAGAGATACCCAGTGATGAGGCTCAAGGCAGCCGGTGTCAGGGTCTAAACTGCAGGCTCCAGAACCAGACTCTCTGTCGCTTCAGACTCCAGTTCTGCCTTTAATCAGCTGTGGAACCCTGGGCAATTCACTGCATCACCCTGTTCCTCGGTTTACCTGTCTGTAGAATGGGGATAAAGAACAACATCTACCTTATTAGAGTTTTGGAAAGGAACTCATAGTGCTTTCTCGTTCTCGTTGTTCAGTCGCTATGTCATATCTGACCCTTTTCCACCCCATGAACTGCAGCACACCAGGCTCCCCTGTCCTCCACTCTCAACCAGAGTTTGCTCAAATTTGTGTCCATTGAGTCAGTGGATGCTATCTAACTATCTCATCCTCTACCACCCCCTTCCCTTTTGCCTTCAATCTTTCCCAGCATCAGGGTCTTTTCCAATGAATTGGCTCTTCACATCAGGTGGCCAAAGTATTGAAACTTTAGCATCAGTCCTTCCGATGAATATTCAGAGTTGATTTCCTTTAGAGTCAACTGGTTTGACCTTCTTGCTGTCCAAGGGACTCTCAAGAGTCTTCTCCAACATCACAGTTCAAAAGCATCAATTCTCTGGCGCTCAGCCTTCTTTTTGGTCCAACTCTCACATCCATACACGACTACTGGAAAACCATAGCTTTGACTATATGGACCTTAGTCGGCAAAGTGTGTTCTCAGTAAGCATTGAACTCGTTAAGCGTTAGATTCATATAGTTAGTGTTAGTTGAATTTATTAGGACAGAAACTCTTGCTTTCTCTCTCATGTGAATGTAGACACACAGACACACACACACACACACACACCTTTTCCTGGCCTCCTCTTTAGACACAGCGGAGAATTGCTGGAGTGGGGGTGGCAGACATGTCTTAGGAAGATGTGGCCTCGCCACCAAGCTTCTCAGAACCACCAACTGTGATTGCAGGTCTTGCCGTGAGCTCCTGAGAGTGCAGGCAGCCTCAGCAGAAGTTACATTTGCTCCAGAGCTGAAGCTAGGGCCACACAGAACCAAAAAGATTCTTTAAAAAGAGCCCTCCTGCAATGCTGGTGAATGGAGTAGCTTTGGTTCCCGTGGAGACTAAGGGAAATTACAAGCTCTAAGAGATTAGGTGGCTGTAGGTTGGCAGGAGCCGTGAGAAAAGAGCTTTGTTCTGGAAGACCTGGGGCTAAGCATCCACCCCCTGCACATTCAGCGGCTCTGGCCAAGGCAGGGAGAGCCAGCCTTGCCCTCTCATCCTTATCACCTCCAATTTAGGGCTTTTCAAGTCAAGGGACCAGGGGTCTCTGAACCCATCACCTGAGATGCTCTGGAAGTTCATTGGGCACGTCTCACAATTTAAAAAACAAATCAATTGTTCTATTATTGTAGGGCAATGCAGTTTAAATTTTTCTCTATTTCCAACATTTTGTTTCATTCTTTTCTGTTACCTTTAAGATAATCATGGCTAATCCTTATGTAGTTCTTACCATGGGCCAGACACTTTACAAATATTAATCCTTGAAATGGTCCTGACAGATCTCTGAGGGACCAAAACAGGTAAGGGATCTGAGGCTCAGAGAGGTTGAATCGCTTGCCCAGGGTAACACAGCTAGGAAGTGACAGAGATTGCTTATAGGGTCCGTGCCCCTGACCTCTCCTCCACACTGCCTTTCATAAATGTGACCTCCTGTCTTTGGGCTTATAGATGATTGATGGGTGATGGAGCGGGTGATGGAGAGGGAAGCCTGGCGTGCTGCAGTCCATGGGGTAGCAAAGAGTCGGACATGACTAAGCGACTGAACTGAATTGAACTGAACTGAAGTGATTGATCACTGCTTTCAGCCACCTTCCCACTCACCCCATCTGAAGACTCAGGGAGAACATGGCCATCTCAAGCCAAAGGGAGAGATTTCAGAAGGAACCTGCCCCGCTGACACCTTAACCTTGGACTTCCAGACTCCAAACTGTGAGGGAATAAATACCTATTGTTTAAGCCACCCAGCCCATGGTCCTTTGTTATGGCAGCCCCAGGACACGAGTGCAGTGCTCACACCACAACCCCAAAGGGCAAACTTCTTTACTATACCCTCACCAATGGGATTACGGTCAAAAATAGCTAGGGCACAAATCCCCTTATTTTTGCTTCTTCATCTTCTCTACAGTCCTCCCCTTGGAAAGGAAGTCCTCTTCTTCCACCCCCAAAAGTGGGTCATTTTCACAAAAAGTCTTCCCCAAATGAGGCATGTAATAGTTCAACAGACTGTATCTAAACGCTTTTATTTATTATAGAAGAAAGTAAGCTTTGCAGGCCCAGTCCTGTCTGGAGCCTTCCTTGATTCTTCTAACCTCCCTGCAGTTCACCCTGAGCCCTGGATTTCCCTGACCCCAGAATGAGTCCAGCACCCCTAACCCTGGTGTCTCTGCTGGAATCTGGAGGCTCTGAGATGGGGAGGGGTCTCAGGAATCAGAGCCTATTCAGGGAGAGCTCGGTACGAAATGGTGGCTGGCTGAGATTTTTTTTTTCCTTTGATAAATCTGTTCTTAAAGTTTAAAATACATATTGCCAGTAAAATACATACACTGGCCATCTGGTGGTTAAGACTTCACCTTCCAGTGTGGGGGATGTGGGATAGATCCCTGATCAGGGAGCTAAGATTTCACAGGCCACCACAGCCAAAAACCATAACATAAAAGAGAAGCAATATTGTAGCAAATTCAATAAAGATTTTAAAAATGGTCCACAAAAAAAAAATCTTTAAAAAAACAAAATGCATATGGAAAAGTGTTCAGTTCAGTTCAGTCACTCAGTCATGTCTGATTCTTTGTGACCCCGTGGACTGCAGCACGCCAGGCTTCGCTATCCATCACCAACTCCCAGAGCTTGCTCAAATTCATGTCCATCAAGTCGGTGATGCCATCCAATCATCTCATCCTCTGTCCTAAGTGTTCAGCTCAACAGATTTTCTTAGTGACAGGCCCAGAGAGATAATACCCCAATCTAGCTACAGCAGACAAACAGCACCCCAGACAGAGGTCCTCTTCCTGCCCCTTTCTTATCACAGCCCCCCGAAGGGAGACGGGGCAGCACCACCCTTAGACCCAGGAAGTGTCCTGTGGAAGATCCCACTCTTCGGAGAACTTTCCTTGAAATTCCTTAGTCCCCCCATGGTGGCTGGAATGGCCAGGGCAGGCAGTGCTTTCTGCACAGGGCATTCTGAACCCAGACCAAGATCCATATGCACCTGGGTTGCTGTTTCTCTTTGGACGTTCTCTCTGGCCTCCTGAGGGCTTCCCAGGTGATGCAGTGGTAATGAAGGAAATGCTGGAATCACAGGTTTGATCCCTGGGTCAGGAAGATCCCCTGGAGGAGGAAATGGCAACACACTCTAATATTCTTGCCTAAAAAATCTCATGGACAGAGGAGCCTGGTGGGTTACAGTCCTAGTGGGATTGCAGAGTCAGACGCGACTGAAGCAACTCAGTACATACACATGGGGCCCCCTGCCCTGCCCATGGGGTCAAGTGGATACCCAAGCAGCCCTGGAACTCACGCCTATGGGTTGCCCTGGGGCTCCATGGCGAGGCCCTGGAGGGCGGCCTGGCATTCAGTCCACTCCTGCTGGTCAGAGGATATTTCTTTGTGAGACTGTACAAGACTGGGCCACTGGAATGATGGTGACATGCTGATTTAGAGTGACTCTTCACCCTGACACAGAACTAGCTCAGGGCTCTGGGCTACCATTGGTCCACTGCCCACCTTTAGGTTTGAGCCGTGTGTAGCTTTTGCCCATCTGTCCCCTGGCTGCAGTGTTTCCTCTGGTTTGCAGCACCAAGGGTGGCAGGGCTGGTGGCAAGCATCCTTGACGCTATGTTCCCCCAGCCCCTGGCACCCAGGCTGGTCTGCCTCCTCCTCCATAGGAGTCCACGTGTCAAGCAGTCCTCCGGGCATTGCTGTGCCCATTTCCTCCAAGGGCTTCTGAGACCACTGCTCCATAAGGCCAGTGGGCCCTTCTTGCTGATGTCCTCTCCTTGGCTATCAATGTGGTGACATTGTGCTCTACTGGTCTGAAGCCATACTGGATGAAGGATGAACACTCCTTGCAAGAAGGAGACCTCCTTTCTTGCTTGGTCCCAGGGCCCCTGCCTGTCTCCCTGTTTGGTGATGGTGTAGAAGGCAGGGGTACCATCAACAATGAAAGATACTGAGTTCTAGGAATGCAATGATTATGACCCTGAAATTCAAGAGGAGACATGTTTGAAAGATGTGCTGTATATTTGCTATTGAAGTGCAAACAGCAGACCTAGTATTTCCCCCCAAGGCTTTCTCACTCACTCGCTGAGTAAGACTTGCATTTGAGGTCATCATCACCAAAGTTCAGGAACAACCGCTGAGAGAGTTATCAGAAGTCGGGATTCACGGGCAGCACAATGGACGACACAGCATCACGAGTGATGCTATAAGCAGAGCCGTGTAAATTGCATCAGGGTACTGCGGGGATGGGAAGATCTATACTGTTTCAATAATAACAGCTTCCAGAGAGCCATAACGCTGTGAATCACAACAACACTGTCACATTTTCCTCCTGGTGGAGAAATAAAATTAGCCAGGAATGGCACATTGGATGGTAAAGAATGTGAAGAGAGGGTTTCTGGATCTAAACGGAAGAGATGGTGCCTGGGCACTATGAAAAAACTTCACCAGAAAGTAAAGAAACTGGGGGCTTCCCTGGTGGTCCAATGGCTAAGACTCCACAATCTCAATGCAGGTAGTCCAGGTTCAAGCCCTGGTCAGAGAACTAGATCCCTCATGCTGCAACTAAAGATCCTGCATGCTGAAAGGAAGACCAAAGATTCTGCATGCCACAACTAAGACCTGGTGCAACCAAATAAATAAGTAAATGAAATATTTTTTTAAAAAATAGAGAAACTGACCATATAATAAATAAGTATATAAGTAATTCTTTTCTCTCTGTCATTCTACATCTTCATCAATAAATCACCATGCCTTGTGGAAGAACATGGGTTTTGTAATATATTTTCATTAAATTGTTTATACAAACAAAAGGCCTGCAAGAATTACTTCCCCAGTATCTTGCACACCGTAAAGGTAGCCTGACACCTCAAAGTAGAATTTCTGAGTCACATAGGTCCAGTTTCAGGAGATTTTGCCAATTTTCCTAAGTAGTTGTACCAATCTACACCCATATCAGCAATATAACAGAGTTCCTATTGCTCTATATCCTTGTCAACAGTTGGCATTGCTTTTTTGTTTTTCTTGTTAGTCACTGTGGTTGGGGTATAGTAGGATCTTATTGTGGTTTTAATTGCATTTCCTTGATAATTCGTGAAGTGGAGCACCTTGTCATATTTTCATTAGCCATTTGTGACAGCCTCTTTCTTCATAATGATTTGTAGGTGTTCTTCATATATCCCTGGTGGCTCCGACGGTAAAGATTTGCCTACAATGCAGGAGACTCAGGTTCAATCCCTGGATCAGGAAGATCCCCTGGGGAAAGGAATGGCTACCCACTCCAATATTATTGCCTAAAAAAAACTCCCATGGGGAGAGGAACATGGTGGGCTACAGTCCATGGGGCTGCAAAGAGTCAGACACAACTGAGTGACTAACACTTTTCAAAGATTTTCATGTAGTCTGGCTGTGAGTTCTTGATCAGATATATGTATTACAGATATCTTCTCCCATCCTGTGGTTTTCAGCCAGAACTCTTGACCTTTCAAGGGACCTAGGGCTCACATTCACTTGTGCTATTTGGACCTTCTTAGGAATGGGAGATCTCACTCCTTCCTAGGGACTCCTGGGACTGAAGGTGGAGGGGAGAGTGCTGTCAGTGGGAGGAGTGCTTGGGAGACATTGGCTGCTAATGATGTTGGAGGCCTCCCATATGAGGTTCAGATCACAGCCCCAGCAGCCCTGGGTGGAGTCAAGGCTCCTCCAGCTGTCAATCGGGTGACCCTGGGTAGATACTCCATCTCAGCTACTGGTCCTTTCAGCATCACAGTCACGTATTGGCCTCATTAGAATGCAGTGGGTTGGGCCCCACCCCAGATGAGAATTTGCATTTCTAACAAGTGATGTTGGTCAGGAGACCCCACCTTCAGTGCCATTGTTCTGAGTCTGGTGGCCTGTACACCCCTGTCTCAGATTCAGGAGGGGAATAGAAGACAAGTCACAGACGCATCTGCTTGCCTCCTGATCTGACCCTCTGAGAGGTGCATGTAGGTGCTTCTCCAGCAGGGCCCAGCCCTAGGATGCTAGACGTACATGTAAGGGCTGCTTCCACAGACCCCACTGAGACCCCACAATAAGCCAGTGGGTCCTGCAGTCAGCCAGATCCCGGCATCTCAGTCTCTCTTGGGTGACCTGGGGAAAGTAGCTTCATTTTTATAACCTCCTATCTGTAAACATAGCCATAGTGTCAGGACCTGCTGGGAGGCACAAGTGAGGTGATATATACACAGTGCTCGACACACCTGCCACTGAGGAAGCCCTCCACACATGGGGGTCACCACCACCACCACCTCCACCATGCGTTCATACTCAGTCACTTCAGTCATAGCCGACTCTTTGCAACCCTATGGACTCTAGCCTGCCAGCCTCCTCTGTCCATGGGATTTTCCAGGCAAGAATACTGGAGTGGGTTGCCATGCCTTCCTCCAGGGGATCTTCCTGACCCATGGATTGAACCCATGTCTCTTATGTCTCCTGCATTGGCAGGAGGATTCTTTGCCACTAGTGCCACCTGGGACCCATCATCATAATCATTCCTGCATTCTGGCTCTAAAGAACAGTGAAAGTGAAAGTCGCTCAGCTGTGTCCAAATGTTTGCGACCCCATGGACTATACAATCCACAGAATTCTCCAGGCCAAAATACTGGACTCGGTAGCCTTTCCCTTCTCCAGGGGATCTTCCCAACCCAGGGATCAAACCTAGATCTCCTGCATTGCAAGTGGATTCTTTACCTGCTGAGCCACCAGGGAAGCCCAAGAATACTGGAGTGGATAGTCTATCCCTTCTCCAGTGGATCTTCCCAACCCTGGAATCCAACCGGGGTCTCCTGCATTGCAGGCAGATTCTTTACCAACTGAGCAAAAGCAAAATAATGGAATGATCAGGTACCCTTGTTGCCTCACAGTAAATCTGAGACCCTTTGTGGTTGAGCCGTTAACATTCTGACTTCCTTCTCAGCACAGGACAAATGCAGCATGCTATTGCATCAATATGCCTGCAGGGGGAGCCCTGCATGACACAGCCAGCCATCGGCAGAGATGGTAACCACACACTCGCATACACACATTCCTACAGACTCCAGCCTCTGCCTTCTGTTCCTCTTCGTCCTGCCCCTACACTCCCCGTCCACCCTCATTCCATCTGAAATGCAGGAACGTGTAGAAAGAGGGCTGAGGACAGCAGAAAGGACAAGAACTGAGAGAAAAGGCTTCCACTGGGTGCCAGGTGTTCATCCCTTGTCTTAGGTGATGCTAGAGGCAGAGAGAAAGCAGGAAAGAGGGCAGTTTCTGGAGCCAGACAGCCTGGGTTTGCGCAGAGCTTCTAACACTCACTTGCTGTGTGACCTTGGGCAAGTTCCTTAACCTCTCTGGACCTGCCTTTCCTCATCTGCACAATAAGGATGATAATTATACTTCCCACAAGGTTGTTGTGAAGAGTAATCGAGTTTCAGTACCCAAAGCCTGTCTGGCACACAGTAGGCCCTTGACAAATGTTAGCTGATGCTATTATTCCCATGACAACACAGGTGGAAGAGACTAGTGCCCCTTTATCTGGGGAGGAGCTATGCTCAGAGAGTTAAACACACAGTCAAATACACAGTTAGGAAAGTAACAGAATGGGGGCTCAGAGCCAGGTTGTCTCATCACCCACCAAAAGCTTTTCCTTCTTCACCTGAGCGGCCTCCTCTCCTTCCCAAATCTGCGACTCCTGCATGTGGCCCATATCCATCCACACCAACTCCATCCTTCCAGATTTGTTGTTGTTGTTCAGTCTCTAAGTCATGTCCAATTCTTTGCGACCCTGTGGACTGCAGCATGCCAGGCTTCCCAGTCCTCCACCGTCACATGGAGTTTGAGCAAGTCCATGTCCGTTGAATCAGTGATGCTATCTAACCATCTCATCCTTCCAGATGCTCAGGCTAAAAACCTTAGAGTCATCCCTGATCTTTCTCTCTCAGCCCTCACCTCAGACAACCCAGCAGCAAGTCCCTTCCTCAAAATGTATCCAGAATCCGATGCTTCCTTCCCACCTCCTACCTTCCCACCTCCTACCCTGGCCTGAGCCTGGAGTGTGGCCGGGTCTCCCCACTGCTCTCCAGCCTCCATCCGTCCAGCCCCAGCAGACTCCTCTACAGAAACAACAGGCTGTTTAACAAGGATTCTGTTAAATCTAAGTCAGCTCACACCCCTGCTCTGCTTAAAACCTCCCTGTGGCTCCCATCTCACTCAGGGCAAGGTCAAAGCCCTCAGGGTGGCCCTAAATTCCTGCATGCTCTGACACCCAGTCACTCTCCCCTGACCTCCCTCCCACCCTCCCGACTCCTGCTCCAGCCATGGTGGATTCCAGATGTTCCTCAAACACACTGCCTGATCCACCCCTTCTACCCGGAATGCTCTCACCCTATAGACCCACATGGCTCACACCTACCCCTGCTTCAAGTTCTTGCCCCACAGGCTACCTCCTCAATGGGCCTTCACTTACCACTCTGCTTAAAATTGCAACACACCCAACAAGCCCCATCTCTTGCTTTACTTTGTCACCACTTCACAAAGCACTGTTATTTCCCATTTATTTATCTTGTTCTATTTGCTTTTTTTCTGCCCTGGAACCGAAACGCCACGAAGGCGGGAATACTTGCTTGCCCTATTGCCTGTGCCTTAAACTGGGCCTGGAACATAGCAGGTACTCAGTGGATGTTTGTTGAATGAGTGAATGACCCAGCAGAGCCTGGAGAGAGAAGCCACGCTCAGCTTGGTCCCTGGAGGTTGTCATGAATGTGCCCACACTAGCCTGCCCATGGCAGGAGTTCAGCGAGCAGGCACGGGGTCTGGGTCCCCCTGCCTTTCATCGTGTAGCTGGTGGGGATGGTTTAGTCGCTAAGTTGTGTCTGACACTTTGACTCCATGGACTGTAGCCCACCAGACTCCTTTGTCTTTGGGGTTTCCCTGGCAAGAATACTGGAGAGGGCTGCCATTTCCTTCTTCAGGGGATCTCCCTGGCCCAAGGATCGAACCCAGGTCTGTCATTGCGGGTGGCTGGTTAGTAGTTTAGAACATCTCTTCTGAACCATTTTCATTTACATTTTCTTGAAGCACCTGTCAGCTAGGGGAGACCTCAGTCCCCAAACGCAGCCATGTTCAGGGGGTGAAGAGTCGTTCCATACCACTGCTGAAGCCAGCAAAAGGTCATTCATGTCCAGGACAAGTCACTGGAGGAGAAAGAATGGCAGAGATACAACCCGGAGAGAGAACAAAGAAGAGAAGATAAATGCCTTTGTTACTTACTTTTCCTTGCACCTACACAATAGCAAGAGTAATGGAAATTGAAATAGGTGAAAAAAAATCACCCAGAGTCTTGACACCCTGCATAAATCATGCTGTGATTTATTTGTGATATATTTATTTGCGATGAGAGGCCCTGGACAAAGGCTGCAGGCAGTGGTCCCAGGGACACAGAGCAGGGGACGGGGTTCCAGGGCTGCCCACCGAGTTCCCAGCCTCACCGTCGAGGTGCCAGACAAACCAGAGCAGAAGCAGGGCGGGCTTCCACTTCCCCTCTGGATAATGTGACAGAATGACTGGCACCTGAAAAACACAGGCAGTGCACTCAGAAAGAGGCAGCTGCTGGAGTCAGGGGAGAGGGAGGCAGGCTCTGGCACCAGACAGAGTCAGTTTCAGTTCCACCTCTTCCTGGCTGAGTGAACTAGGGCAAGCTACTTAACCTCTCTGAGTCTCAGCTTTAGCTTTTGCAAGATGGATATACTCTTACCCTACAAGGTTATTATGCAGATTATCTAGTAGAATATCTACATACTTATATTTAGATATTTAGATATAACGGGCTTCCCAGGTGGCTCAGTGGTAAAGAACCCACCTGCAATGCAGGGGATGATGGGGACGCATGCTCAATCCCTGGGTCAGGAAGATCCCCTGGAGGAGGAAATGGCAGTCCACTCCAGTGTTCTTGCCTGGGAAATCCTATGGACAGAGGAACCTGGTGGGCTTCAGTCCATGAGGTCACAAAGAGTCAGACATGACTGAGCCTGCATACTATGTTATTTAGATATAGTAATAAATTGAAATATATATTTATGTTATATATATATATATATATATATAGTGTAGCACACATGTATATATCGTTTTACATATGCAGTAATCCCTCTGTCAATGATAGCTGTTATGCCTATTCCTACTACTACCGTTCATACTCAGCTGTGTCTGACTCTGCGACCCCATGGATTGTAGCCCACCAGGTTCCTCTGTTCATGGGATTCTCCAGGCAAGGATACTGGAATGGGTTGCCATTTCCTCCTCCAGGGAATCTTCCTGACCCAGGAATCAAACCCACTTCTCTTAGGTCTCCTGCATTGGCAGATGGGTTCTTTACTACTAGCACCACCTGGGAAACCAACTTCTATTATTATTCTATTAGAGGGATTCCCTGGTGGCTCAGAAGGTAAAGAATTTGCTACAGTGCAGGAGACCCAAGTTCAATCCCTGGGTTGGAAAGATCCCCTGGAGAAGAGAATGGCAACACACTCCAGTATTCTTACCTAAAAACATCCCATAGACAGAGGAGGCTAGTAGGCTACAGTCCATAGAGTTGCAAAGAGTCAGACATGACTGAATGACTAACACGTTTCAAAGAGAATTACAGAGTAAAGGGAAAGAAATCAAAATGAAAATGCTTTTCTTCCCATGTGCTTAACCGAGGTTTTGAACCCTGTAGACAGAGGAGGAAACTTCTTTAGAACAGATTATTCAAAGCACAAGAAAATGGTTGTTTTCCAGAGGGGAAGTAAAGGCATTTAGCATATCACACAGACACACATATTTTCTTTAATCAAAATCAGGCTAATGTGATCACCGAACCTCTGAGCAGGGCGCCTGTTCATTTTCCCTCTGCAGGGCTTCACAGGCAGAACTCCCTCCTCAGACTCTAAAATCCCACCAAGCAGGGAACCGACAGCTCAGAAAATTGCAAGAACCCTGTGACTGAAGGAAATATGCAGCTTGGGAGGTAAATGAGCTGCTGAATTCTATCTGCCCCCCATTTCCTCACCAGGTACCACCCTGGAAGGAGTGGCTGGCTTGAGGGAGCATGGCCATGTGATAGGGGACAAGAGGTGCCGCCTGGACCACACAGGTTCTGTGGTCCAGAGCCCAGCCTCCTCGCCTCCTGGGCGTGTGTGGCCCGAAGCCCATCCTTTGACATCTGCAAGGCTCAGCTTCCCCATCTCTAAATGGGGCTTATTAGAGTCTCTACTACCTGGGCTGCTGGCAGGCGCTAAATGAGACGGTGTGTGCAAATCAAATAGCATGATGCCTGGCACGTAAGATGCCCTCAGAGTGGATGCTGTGGGGCCCTTTGGCACTCACCCCTCCTACAAAAGCTCATGGTCCCTACAGATCCTTTCCCTAAGTCTTCACTCACCGCAGCATCTCTCACAGCTCTCACAGGGATGATGAACAGGAGTTGGTAGATAAATATCCATTTTCTTTGCCCCTCACCTAAGGCAGCTTTGAGGTCTGCTCTTCCAAGACTTCCAGAGACCCTCCAGGGAATGAGCCCCATTGCCCACAGCGGTCACCTGCTCATTAACACACTCAGCATTGCCTTCCTTCCCCTACTCCTCCAACCTCACTTCTCCCAGCAAGTGTTTCCTAGGATCACCTCCCAAATAAACTACTGCACTCATGTCTCTGTCCCTGAACTTGCCTCTAGGATAACTCAACTTAAGACAGTGCTCAAAGATAAAAAAAATTGACAAACCGTTAGCAAGACTCATTAAGAAACAAAGGGAGAGGAAACAAATCAAAAAAGATAAAGACAGTGCTCAATAGATGCCAGTGATTAAAGTAGTGAGAAGCGGCAGTATCTGGAGTCTGAGATCCCAGCAGAACATCTAGTTAACATCCAGTCTAATGCTTAAGAGGGAGGCTAGAGAAGACTGTTGGGCATCACCCACAGAGACCAGAGAAGGATTTTTGGTTGCTGTTTGGTTTTTATTTTCTGAAGATTTATAGAAAGATATAAGTTGGCCAGACCCTGGTCATCAAGTGTGGAAACAGAACCGATATTAGAGTCAACCAAAACCCATCCCAGAAAGTACTGTATCTCAGGAGACCTTTATAATGAGATCTGTAGTCAACCTTCCCTCCATCTCTCGGGGTATGTAGTTACTGAGAATTAGCACTGAGTTTTGTTTCCAGTTTGTCTTGTGCTCCTGGGAAGCTGCAGAAAGGCACTTTAAAGCTGATTCTTAAAGATGTGACTCTCTGTTTTTGTCCTTGCTGGTGAACTTCTGACTGTATTGAGTGTGACATTCTCCCCTTAAGGTCATGAAGATTCCAGCACATTCTGAGGATGGCACCTGCATTTCCGGTTTCAAGTCTTAACTAGGAGTATTTTTTCTCTTTTGTTTATCTATCACATATTTATTTGGGGCCAAGGAGGGGAGAGACACATGCTAGGGGCTTTTGGTGTGAGTGTCAGCCAGAAGGAAATTGTAGAGGCTGCTTTCATTCAAATTTACAAGGGAATGTTGGGGAAGAGAAGAAAGTGGTTGCACAGACAGCTAGGAGCACAGACATTTGCAGGGCAAGTGGGGAAGAGGGAATCTGTGCCAAGATTAAGTAGAGGCCAACAGAAATGGAAGGGATACAGACAGGATCACCTGTAAAGTCAGGAAGAAGGACATCAAAAAGTTGGGGGTGGGGCGGGAAGATTTTTCACTACTAAATTAAAAGAGTTTAATGATAATACACAATATGGTCGAAGATTAGGGGAAACAAGTGCTGTCTATCCCAACTCATGGGTGTGATTTGATAAAATTTTTCAGGAGGGCAATTTAGTAATGCTCACCTAGTCTTTAAAACACATACACCCTTTTGGAGCAATTTTGCTCGCAGTCATTTATTGTTAGATTTCGATTCTGAAATGCTCTTTGTAATTCTGTTCCTAACAGGAAAATTAGGCTGAATCTACATGTGTTCTAAAAAATTCCAACAATAGGCATTTAGTTCCATAAATTATGGTTTTATCCAGACTGCAGAATATCAAGGAACTATTCACACTGACAGTATGAATGTTTATTGACATGAGAACAGACTCGATAACACATCCAATGAGAAAACAAATCATAGAGCCATGTGTTAAGTGTGATCTCCATTCTTTATTCTGGTTGTTAATAGATATTGATTGAAAGTCTATAAGAACAGCACCACAGTATCAATAGAGGTTCCTCTTGGTGATGAGTGGTGAGGGGGTCCGTGGTGGGGGATCAGCTTCCACCTGGCCTTAAATGCCACCTGCAGGTGATGCCCACCCAGGAGGTGCCAGCATCCTATAACGCCTTCTTTTTATTTATTTATTTATTTGTGGCCGTGCTGGGTCTTGACTGCTGCTCGGGCTTTTCTCTAGCCGCAGCGAGTGAGGACTACTGTCCAATGGTGGTGTGGTGCCTTCTCTTGTTGCAGAGCAGTACACAGGCTTCAGAAGTTGCAGAACATGGACTCAGTTGCAGTTCCCGTACTCTAGGGCAAGGCTCAGGAGTGGTGATGCATGAACTCAGTTACTCCACAGCATACAGGATCTTCCCGGACCAAGGATCGAACCTGTCTCCTCACTGGCAGGCAGATTCTTTACCACTGAGCCACCAGGGAAGCCCCTGTAAGCCCTTCTAATGGACCTTTCCTATTGCAGAGGTTGGGGTGTCTCCCCCAAAATCTCACTATATTTCCCAGACTCCCTCAAAGCTTAGAAACTTCAGTGATCTTGCCAGTTTAAAAACACTCCTGTGGACTGAACTGTGTCTCCCAAAATTCATATGTTGAAGCTCAACCACCCCCTCAACCAAAAGTGATGGCATTTGAAGATGTGGTCTTTGGAAGGTGGTTAGGCTTAGATGAGGTCATGAGAGTGGGACCCATATGATGGGATCACTGCTCTTATTAGAAGAGACACCAAATAACTTTCTGCCATGTGAGAATACAGTGAGTGAGAAGACAGCCTCCTGCAAGCCAGGAGGAGCGCCCTCACCAAGAACCACATCAGCCAGCACCTTGGTCTTAGACTTCTCAGCCTCCATAACTGAGATAAGTGAGAGATAAATGCCTGCTGCTCAAGCTACCCAGTCTATGGCATTTTCCTATAGCAGCCAGAACACTTACCATGTCTGTGTTTTATGCAGCAAGCCAGATTTCTGAAATCTGATTCTTTTTCACTTCTTAAAGGTCAACTTCTAAACACTGACCTTCATGGGGCTTGACTGCTTTGGCTGTTTCTGTGTGGTGGCTATGGCCTCATTCCCGGGAGTTCCAGTGGCCTGGACGCCAATGACCTGGCAGAGCTCAGGAACCCAGTATTGTCGGTGTGGATGGTGGCAAGTACATCCTGATTCAGCAGCTGGGTTGGGCCAGTGGTGGTACTGGTCACAGTGGCAGGGGTTTGAATTTGGAACGGCAGACCTTCAATTCTACAAGAGGCTTCCTGACCATAGAAGGGACAACCCCTGGGGCTTCCCAGGAGGCACAGTGGTAAAGAATATGCCTGCCAGTGCGGGAGAAGCGACAGCCTCCTTGTTGGTGGCCCAGTTCTGCTGCTTGACTGCAGGAATCAATCCTTAAAAGTCAAACTGGAGTCTGGGCCTCCAGCCCCTAATGATTCTATAGACCATTGAAGAGCCTGTGAAACATCCCTTCTCTGCCCTGAAACTAGCCTGAGTGTCCTCATCTCTTTACTCCTAGCAAAGGGGAGTTGGGGCTGGGTTCTTTCTTCCCCTCTGCCCTCTTTTACAGCCCGAGCTCAAAACCCAACTTCCCTTGGAAACTTCTCAAAAAGTCTCAACAGCAACCACCCTATCCTTTGTGCTCCTGCCATAATCTGTCCTAATGTAAGATGATCTTTCTGCCTGACCAGGATGGGACGTCTACCAGGGCCTCAGGGGACAGAAAGTCACAAAGATCTTATTTCAAAGATCTAGGTCACCATATCTGAATTTTTCTGATATTCAGGTGTTATCATGTACTATTAATATCGTAAAGGAAGCTTCAGAAATAAAGCTATAACATGGTGAAGGTGAAACCAGAGGCAACACGGAAAGCTATGCTGAAACCAAGAACAAACTAGAGAAACTGACTCCTCAAAAAGAGGTGTTTGGGTTTTACCATTGGGTCCTTGATGAATCTCCTGGATAAGTATCATCTGATATCATAATCCCTCACCACACAAGGTTACTGAGTACTTGAAACAATTATTCCAAATAGAGATGTGCTCTAAGTATAAAGTGAAGTATAAGTGAAGAACCGACTCATTGGAAAAGACCCTGATGCTGGGAAAGATTGAAGGCAGAAGGAGAAGGGGATGGCGGAGGATGAGATGGTTGGATGGCACCACCGACTTGATGGACACGAGTTTGAGCAAGCTATGCGAGTTGGTGATGGACAGGGAAGCCTGACGTGCTGCGGTCCATGGGGTCACAAAGAGTCGGACACAACTGAACGACTAAACTAACTGAAGTAAGAATAAAATACACATCAGACTTTTAAGAGTCTGCCAAAAAAATAAAGAAGAATGTGAAATATTGCACTAGTGGCTTTTCTATTGATTACAGGCTAAAATGATAGTAGCTTGGATTTTTTTGTTGTTGCTGTTGTTCAGTCGCTAATTCATGTCCAATTCTTTGAGACCCCGTGGACTGAAACATGTCAGGCTCCTCTCTTCTCCACTATCTCTCGGAGTTTGCTGAAATTCATGTCCGTTGGGTCAGTGATGCTATCTAACCATCTCGTCTGCCACTCCCTTCTCTTGCCTTCAATCTTTCCCAGCATCAGCCATCTTGGATATAGTGTGTTAAACTAGCTATATTATTAAAGCTCCATATTACCTGTCCTTTTTACTTTTTGAATGTGGCTGCTAGAAAAATTTTAAATTCTGCATGTCACTGGTATTCTATTTCTAATAGACTATGGTGCTGCCCTAGAACACCTCAGGGAACAGGGAAGGACAGGAGCCTGAGCTTGAGGGTCGGGAAGTGAATACACTAATGGGAGATGAAGAGAGGTGGGGAGAGAAGGTAGATTTTTCAGAAAATTCACAGTAAATTAAAAAGGAACCACAGGAAAATGGCTTGAGGGGAAGAGAGAGTCCAGGGAATGTACTTTAGGATGAGGAATCTACGGATGCTGGCTGAAAATTAGGGTCCAAAAGTGGGAAAGAAAATCTGCCAGAGAGAGGAAAATTTATTGAGCAGTCCCAGAGTGGGAATGGAGGATGGGGATAGACACTGAACTCCTAGGGAGGAGGAGTATTTATGGGCATTAATCCCTTAACTGAAAAGGCAGGCTGAAACAGTACAATGTGAAACAATACGTGTGTGTAATATACACACAGACCAAAGATGAAGTAAATCACCAAAGACGTGCGTGCTCTCTAGGGAGTCGGACTGCCGTTTCCTCTCAAGTGGATTTTTCTGTGTCTTCCCAGTCTCTTTCATTGTCCGGGTATTGATTGTGTAATTACAGAATCCAAGAAGCTTAGGAAGCTTCTGGGTTGCAGAAGGACACACAGAAAGCAGTTGTTTTGAGTCCCCTGGTGCTCACCCCAGGCTTAGGAATCAGAATCTTGGGGTGGGGGCTCCCCAGTGATTTTGAAGACAGCCCAGCTCAGAACCTCTCTGGCTCTGCTGCACAACCCATAAAGCTGCCTGGAGGCACAATGAAGCTTTGTAATACAGATGTGGGCTTTGGTTCCTGGCCCGGGTGCCATCCATCTCTCAGATCGATGGCACCTCTAGGGTTGCTGGCTCAGCAACCAGTTCTCAGGCAGTGGCAAAGTAGCTTAGGAAGGCTTCTGGGGTTCGAAGCTGAGTTCGGGGAGCCTCCCAAGCAGGCCTGAAACTGAGGGGACGGTGTCAGTCACCAGTCTGGCAGATGCCCCAGAAGGACAGTTGCATTACATTCCTTCAGCCCTCTCACCTTTAATCCCCTGGTTGGCCAGAGTTGACTGGGGTCATCCCATTCTATGTTGAGTTCAGGATAAAATGAGCTCACAAGTAACAGGGAGCACTAACTATGGGCCCAGAGCTCGGGAGGCACTGGGCATACCCCATCCCACTGACTCTTTTTTGCTTTTTAAAAATTTTATTTATTTATTTATACATTTTGGCTGTGCTGGGTCTTCTTTGCTGCGTGAGCTTTTCTCTAGTTGTGGAGAGACAGGTACTAGGTTTTGTTGCAGCACTCCGCCTTCTCATCGGTGGCTTCCCTTGCTACTGAGCACAGGCGCTAGAGTACTCAGGTGTCAGTAGTTGCAGCCCATGGGCTCAGTAGCTGCAGCTCCCAGGCTCTAGAGCACAAGCTCAATAGTTGCGACCCTGTGGCATGTGGGAGTTTCCTGGGCCAGGGATTGAACCCATGTCTCCTTCATTGGCAGGCGGATTCTTTACCACTGAGAACCAGGGAAGACCCCTACTGACTCTTCATAACAACCCCACTGATGCTGATACTTTTTACTTTCCCATTTTACAGATGAGAAAACAGAGACTCAGAGAAGTTAAGCCACTTACCCAAAGGCACAAAGACCCAAGGCTGATCACTTAGTGGCAAAGTCAGAACTCAAGCCAGTCTCAGGATGGGCTCTGTGTTCACCTCAGAGCCCATCCTGAGATTTCTCATTTACCTGCTTTTGCCCTTGACCTGCATGTTTGAGTCTTAGGGAAGAAGGGTTTGGACTCAAGGAAAGAGCAGAATTTTGCATCTCTCTCTCCATTACCCGGCAGAAAGATGGAGAGTGCCTGGGCCTGGCCTCCTGCAGAGAGAAGTTCATGGGGGCCCCTTTTAGGAAAGGGATCCCTGCAAGGGGGCCAGAAGTAACTATGTTCAACATGGCATCACTTTTGACTTGTGGAAACTTGCCAAATGATTACAAACTAAATCTCCAAATGACAAAATAATGAGCAACTCATTTGAAATGCAAAATATTGGTAAATAAGTAAATCTCTGGTGAGAAGGCAGAATAAATGGCACTTGGATGACATTTTGTGATTAAATTAAATGGCAACAGACTCGTGAATAATGTACCTAGAGATGTCTGGGGAGGGCAGTCTTTTCCCCTGAAGCTCAGGACATCAAGCTCCAGCTGTTTTCAGTTCCAGTTGATGAGCTCAGCTGCCGGTCGTGGACTCCGGGATTTGAGGTGGGCAACTGGCCGGTCTACTCCACCAGGGACCTGCAGAGAGAGCAGGGCCTGTCTTGTCCTTCCAGGAACCAAGCCCATGTCTGACAGTGCCAGGGGAACCTTCACAATGTTTAGTCTACTTCTACACCTGGGAAGCTGAGAGCCAGAAAAGGCAAGACACTCATCCAAGGGTGACCAGCAGAGCCAGGACTAGGACCCAGGTCTTCTGACCTGAAGCCCAGAAACCTGCCTTCTGCCCCACATCTCTCTTTAGCCCAGTAGTGACTAGCTTCCAGAGACGACCCCCCAATAAACTGCACCTCCCAATGAGTGGTCCCTACCCCTTGAATCTGGGCTGGCCTGTGACTTGTTGTTGGCCAATAGAACATGATGGAAGTAACACTGTGTGACCTCCAAGGATAGGTAACAGAAAACCTTGTATCCTCTACCCAGGCTTGTTGGATGCTTGCCCTGGGGAAAACCAGACACCCTGTAAGAAGTCCAACTACGCTCCAGGCCGTGAGGATACCCCAGCTAGCCACGTGAAGAGTGTGCACAAAGAGGGACATGGCCGGGCAGTCCCCAGCTCTTCCAGCATCTCAACTGAGACACCAGAGATGCACGTGAAGAAGTGATCTTAGACAACCAGTCCTTCCAACCTCACGGACTGTAGCCTGCCAGGCTCGTCTGTCCATGGGATTTCCCAGGCAAGAATACTGAAGTGGGTTGCTATTTCCCTCTTCAAGGGATCTTCTTGACCAGGGATGGAACCTGCATCTCCTGCATTAGCACGTGGATTCTTTACCACTGAGCCACCAGGGAAGCCCAAGTAAGAGCATGCCAACTGAAAATTGTCACTTGCCATCTGCCACTACAAGGATTAAGTCACTAGCCGCTGCAGCCACTGACCTTCAACATACCCTGAACTCTTTTTAGGAATGAGCACTCTGTGCCCTGGGGAAAACTGGCAGAACAGGACTTTGGATAGTTAGATATTTTCAGGAGAAGATTTTATGAGCCCAGTTCTTGCATCTCCTCATAACTAGAAAAGCACTAACATCATGAATGATTACATCTGCTCCTCGTGACTAGCAATAAACCTCTGCCAAAAGGTTAGCTTGACTGCACCTACCTCCCTTCACTAAAATCATACATAACACTGACCATCCCCCCACCTCTTTGGAGAAGTTTCTCAGAGCTATCTGAAATTCTCTCTCCTGGCCTATAGTCCTGATTTTGCCCCAAATAAAACTTAACTCACAACTCATAATGTACATTATTATTTTTAGTCGACAAGAATGTCTGGAATACAAAAGATCCCTCAGGATGTCTTTTAGGATTACCATGCCCTTTGATTAAGGTCACTAAAAACTACCACAACTCAATCCAGGCAGGAATACCTACATTGAGGTGCTTTCTGAAGGTGAAGGGAATACAAATGTAGAGTCAAGAAAGGTGGTTATAAACACCAACTATGATCATGTGACCAGTTTAAAAAAATCAAGGACTGTAAGTGTCATGAGCATTTCCACCTTATTTGTTATGTTTGTGTGTATATATACATATATTAAGCATATCTTTGTTTTCTTTTCTTATTCCTTTATCACGTAACATAAAATGTACTGACTTTATGTCAGTACTTAGATATTGTTAATTTTACATCATAGTATTTAAGTTATAGGATATCAGAAAAAAGAGTAAATATTACTCAAGAAACATACCTCTTCTTCTGGGAAAGAGATCAATGCATTTTCAGTTGTATGAAGCATAGTTCTATCAAGTTAGGTAGACCTTGCTATTGTCTTTATTCAGAGATTAAGGGGATGTGTATGTGTGCCAAGTTGACAAGAGTTGGGCTTATGACAATTAATTTTATCTGTCAACTTGGTTGGACTAAAGGTTGACCAGATAGTTGGTAAAACATTATTGCTATCTCATGTATCTTTGAGAGCATCTCCAGAAGAGATAAGCATTTGAATTGGAAGACTGAGTAAAGAAAGACCACCCTCACCAACATAGGTGGGCATCATTCAATCCATCTAGGGCCTGAATAGAATGAAGAGGCAAAGGAAGTGCCAACTTCCTCTCTTTCCTTGAGCCAGGACACCCATCTTCTCCTGCCCTGGACACCAGTGCTCCTGGCTGGGGGGCCTTCACACACAGACCAAGACTCACACCATGGGTCCCCTAATTCTCAGGTTTGGGGACTCAGACTTACACCATCAACAACCCTGATTCTCAGGCTTTCAGTCCCCCCTGAATTATACCACCAGCTTTCCTGGTTCTCCAGCTTACAGATGGCAGATGGTGAAACTTCTCAGCCTCTACCATTGTGTGAGCCAATTCCTATAAAAAATCTCTCTATCTCTTTATATATATATATATCTCCCATTGATTCTGTTTCCCTGGAGAATGCTGACTAATCCAGCTACTAAGTTTGGGGCCAGATTTTTATACAGCAATTTATAATCAGCATATAACTGACCTTCACAAAGAGAAAGAGTTGTCAGACAGCTCTAGCAGTGCAAGATCAGGGAGATCAGGTCCAGGCCCCTCCTTCTGAGTTTAACGTGGATTAAATCTGAACCCTAGATCTCCCACGAGGCCCACTGTCTCCCAGGTCCAAGGAAACTTGTCAGAGGTCCTGGAGACACTGACCCTTTGGTTTATTTATTCAGCAAATATGAATGAACTTCCACCGTGTGAGCAGTAAAGGTACAGTTGGGAGAAAAACAGACACTGATTTCACTCTCCTGGGACTTACAGTTCAGCAGGAAAAACAAATACCAGTCAAGTAGCCCCTAGGGGTCCAGTTAGAGAGACTTGTGTTCAGATTCCACGAGAGGCGGCCCTGCCCACCCTCCTGAATCCCCATCCAGTACCCAACATGACAAGCCACATGGGGAGGCTCCCAGTGTGCCTTACCTATGGGCTCGTTGGTGTGAGAAGATTAAATAAGAAAAATGTTCATAAATTACTCCTTGCAAGTGGGTGGTGCCTAATGCTCAGTAAACGGCAGCTGTTGCTTTTATTTTCATTACTACCATGGTCATTAACGAAAGTTATACAGAGTGAAATAAGTCAGAAAGAGAAAAACAAATATCTTTAATGCATATGTGTGAAATAAATTAGTTCATATGTGTGGAATCTAGAAAAATGGTACAGAGGAACCTATCTGCAGGGCAGGAATAGGGATGCAGAGGTAGTGAACAGACTTTGAACAGAGTGGGGGAGGGGTGGGACAATTGAGATCCGGACTGACACATACACACTGTCATGTGTAAAGCAGATAGCTAGCGGGAAGCTGCTGCATAGCACAGGGAACTCAGTTCCATGCTCTGTGAGGACCTAGCCAGGTGAGATGGGAGTGGGGAGTGGGATGGGGGTGGGGGCTGGGAGGGAGGTCCAAGAGGGAGGGGATATATGTATACGTGTAGCTGATTCACTTTGTTGTACGGCAGAAACTAACACAACGTTGTAAGGCAATTATACTCTCATAAGTGTTTAAAAAGCTTTACAAGATTCTTCTATTTTTCCCCAATTAATGGAGCACCTATGGAGTATCTTTCTGCCGCCTACTTTGTAACCTGTTTGCAATGGGATCCTCTCCAAGTCCCTGAAGCTTAACATCCCCAGATCTTCCTCCTCTCAGTCTTTTTCCCAACGCTGCTCATCCTGACTTCTCAGCTCTGCCAGTGGTTCCAGTATCCATGACTTGGGGACACTTAGAGCTGGTTCTCTTGCAGACAGAGTGGGAGGGAGCTCAGGAGGGAGTAGGGAGCTAGGCTCCCCCAAGTCCAGGAGGATAGTGCTGCTCCAAGATAGTCTTGATTTGCAGTCCTTGAATGCAGTCCTACTACTGCATTCTTTTCAATAAAGGCAACTGTGTAAATGCACACATAAATTGCCCTGGAGAAGGAAATGGCAACCCACTCCAGTATAGTTGCCTGGAAAATCCCATGGACAGAGAAACCTCATAGGCTACAGTCCATGGGGTCACCAAAGAGTCAGACACAACTTAGCAACTAAACTACAACACATACATTGATGTAATTTTTAGACTTAATTAAATCACTATCAAATATCATTGCAATTCTCTGGAGACAGTTGGTGTTTGAATCCTGGTTCTGCCAGGATTCACTAGCTTTGCGTCATTCAATCTCTCTGTACCTCAGTTTTCCCATCTGTAAAATGGGAATTATAGCAGTGCCAAACACACAGGATTGAAGCAAATTAAATGAATCAGCAGTACAGACAAAGCCCTTAGAACAACCAGGTTAGCAACTATTTGATAATGTTAGCTACTGTTTCCATTTCCTCCCCAGGAAATGGCTTTGGGGCAGGTATTACCAGGACAAGCTGGTTGAGGCTGAGGCCGCTGGTAGAATCTGTTTCTCCCTTTCTACCACTGGAAGACCAGGTCCTGGTTCTCCTCTGATACACTCCCAGGTCTTGGGCACCTCTGACCCCTTCCAGATGGGCTGTGAATGTCCCCGTTCACATCCCAGGGGTTTTGGGCAAGATGGGTATGAGAAAGTTCTGAGAATGACAAACCGCAGAAGAAGCATAGCAGAGGAGTAGGCTCCCTGGCCTCCTGGTCTCCTGGCCTCCTGAATTGAGGCTGAGAAACTGAAACCTCTAAAGAGATGAGAGGGAGGGACAGGTGGCAACAGGCACAGGGAAGGTGCAAAGGGCCCCCAGAACATCTGAAATCCCACAACCTTTTCTTACCACCTGCCCCCTGCCCCCCACCCCAGCCCCACATCCCTGCATGCTGGTCGGGCCTTGCTAGGTCTGGGTCTCCAAGGCAGGAGTTGTGCAGGACAGGGAGGCCTGTCCTACTGAGCAACCACCGCCTCCCTGCAGTTCCAGGGGTTTCCAGAAAACCTCTGGGAGGGTTAGAGGGGCCAGCAGGAGGAGTGCCCAGTTCACAGTCCTGCCCCAGAGCCCAGGCTTCCTCCCTGTCAACAGCCTGCCCAGTTCAAGGGAAAACTAGAGTCACAAGCCCCTGTTAGGTGCAGCCACATCCAGAGATGGCCAAGAGGAGAGGGCAAGCAAGGCCCTCTGCTGAGTGACAGAGCTGGGAGCTTGGGCACGGGACAGTGAGCCATGCAGTCATCCAGACCAGGGTTCAAGTTCCTCTTCTGCTTTTCACTCAACATGTGACCTTGGGCAAACCACTCAGTCTCTCCAAGCCTCAGTTTCCACTTCTGTGAAACGGGTGTAAATAACCATCAATCATGAGACTGTGGATGAAGGGTGTCCACAAGTGGTGACGAGTGCTTTATTATTATTACTGCTTGCTGTTGTTGTTGGCCTAATGAGTCTAAAAGGGAGGTGGGCTTGTCCCTCATTGTGAATTTCTCTCTCCAGGGACACCAGTGACTTGTGTGAAGCTTCCCCCAGGATGTCTGTCTCAGAGAGGGAAAGGGCAGGATGGAGAGGAGGTCAGCTATAGACCCAGAGCCAAGGCCAGAGGCTCCTGGAGAGGCGTGGCCAGTGGAAAACAAGGACACAGATTGAATAGCATTTTCCAAGAGTCTGTTGCTGAGAGACAAAAAGATGTTTTCTTCTGGGAAGCTGAAATGCCCTTGTCTCCAATCCCCTTCCCTCAGATGCTACACACATTCATTCCTACCATAGTCCCTTCTGTCCAGAGGTCTGAGCAGAGTCCTTTCTACCAAACCCAACTGTGGGGAAAGCCTGGGGGTACAGGGCTGAGAGGAGAGAGTCAAACTTGGGCTTCACTGCTGAGATGGCGAACTGACCTCAACTTCCATTTTCCCAGGACACCTGGAAGTATCTGGGGAAGGAGGAGAGCCTGAGTGGGGAGTTTGGAGCCTCTGACTGTAGGTCCGTCTCCACCCCATGAAGGTGATATTGTTACAATGGGGGTGCTGCTCTTAGAGGCCCCCACACCTCTAAGTGGGACTGCTATGAGGCTAAAATAACATGAAAGCTTTCCAGCGCAGAGGCTGTGTTCCAGCACCCTTAGGCAGTGGCGTTGAGATGCCTTCTGTGATTATAGGTAATAGCTCTATGAAGGCATTAAGTTATTACACAGCGTTGTCATTAAGCTACTTTGTGTCACTGAATTTACCTCCCACCCCCTCCCCCAGTGACAGGAAGAGATTCTAGAGCCAACACTTGGGGGCTAAGAGTCCTGCCCAGGGGATTCTGGGAACTTGGGAGCTGAGAGTCCTGCCCAGGGGATTCTGGGAACTTGGGAGCTGAGAGTCCTGCCCAGGGGATTCTGGTAACTTCCTTTTCTCTTTTCCTAAAAGAGGCTCTTGTTCTTTGTACTCACTGGCTCCTTCTTGAGCCTAGAAATTATGGGAAAGGAAAGAAATATTTCAGCTAACAAATTGTTGAGCCTCTGTCTCTAGTCACTAGTCGAGGGAATTTATCTCACATAAATATGAGAGAGAAGAAGGCTCTGACTGAAATGCAAATCAAAACTACAATGAGGTATCACCTCACACCAGTCAGAATGGCCATCATTAAAAAGTCTACAAATAATAACTGCTAGAGAGGGTGTGGAGAAAAGGGAAGCCTCCCACCCTACTAGTGGGAATGTAAATTAGTGCAGCCACTATAGAGAACAGTTTGGAAGTTCCTTAAAAGCTAAAAATAGAGCTACCATATGACCCAGCAATCCCACTACTGGGCATATAGGCTGAGAAAACCATAATTCAAAAGGACACATGTACCCCAATGCTCATTGCAGCACTATTTACAACAGTCAGGACATGGAAACAACCTAAATGTCCAAAAGATTAATGGTATAGACAATCTTATTTGCAAAGCAGAAATAGAAACACAGACGAAAAAAACAAATGTATGGATACCAAGGGGGAAAGGGGAGGTGGGATGAATTGGGAGATTAGGACTGACATATATACTATCAATACTATGTTTAAATAGATTACCAATGAGAACCCACTGTATAGGTGGCCTAAATGAGAAGGAAACCCCCCCAAAAGAGGGATATATGTAAACAGATAGCTGATTCACTTTCCTATACAACAAAAACTAGCACAGGCTTCCCTGATGGCTGAGTGGTAAGGAGTCCACCTGCAAAGCAGGAGAATGCCTGCAATGCAGGAGATGAGAGTTCAATCCCTGGTTTGAGAAGATCCCTTGGAGAAGGAAATGGCAACCCACTCCAGTATTCTTGCCTGGGAAATCCCATAGACAGAGGATCCTGGGTGGGCTACAGTCCAAGGGATCACAAAGAGCCAGACATGACTGAGTGACTACCACCAGAAACCAACACAGCATTGTAAAACAACTATACTCCAATAAATAAATGATAAAAAATAATTTTAAAACATTTAAAAAGAAAACTCTGACCTACTCTCATTAGCCCTAAAGTGTGTCTGCCCTGAGATGCCATTAGCCTCTAGCACAGGGACATCTGTGTTTCAACCTCAGGGCCTTTGCATATGCTCTTCCTTCTTCCTGCAAGTTCTTCCTCCAAGATATTCACACAGCTTACCCCTGTTCACTCAGGTTTCTATTCATAGGTCCTCTCCTTGAGGTTCTCATAAAGAACATTTCCCAGTGCCCTTTATCTCATCTTGCTTAGTATTTCTTCCTAACTCTTCT
This sequence comes from Muntiacus reevesi, assembly GCF_963930625.1. NCBI lineage: Eukaryota > Metazoa > Chordata > Mammalia > Artiodactyla > Cervidae > Muntiacus > Muntiacus reevesi. The sequence goes on along the minus strand of NC_089253.1, from coordinate 88,314,192 downwards.
CACTCTTTCTTATTATACCATTGGTGAGCAGTATACCATGATACCATATATATTCATTGGTCTGGTTTTGGCCCATCTCACCCACTGAAGTCTAAGTTCCCAGACGGCAGGAATAGCATCTCACACACAACTCTATTTCTAGCACTGAGAACAGAGCCAAGCTCAGATTAAGTGCTAAGCAAATATTTTATAATGAATATGTGAAATAGATATTTATGCTTTCATTCTCTCCTCAGCAACATACTGAGTGACATCTGCCCCAAAGTTACGGAACTTTAACAATAATGAGACCCAGGTCTGCCCCCAGGGAGTCCACATTCCAATAGAAAGCAGAGACTTTGGTGGCAAAGGGTGAGCACAAAGCCGGGAGGCTAGACTCACATTTATCAACTAACATTCATCTCTCCAGCCCTGACATCTCTCTTGAGCTCCAGACTCAGACATCAGCTGCCTTCTTGAAATTGCCACGAGGATGGGAATTCAAAGCAGAAATTTCAATTTCCCTCCTCACCTGCTCCTCCCTGTTTGTTCCCCATCTCAGCTGTTCAGAACAAAAATCCAGGCATCATCTTGCCTTCTTCTCTCTATCCTCACCCTGCATCCAATTGGAAGTCCAGTCTGCTCGTTCTCCCAGTCACATTCCAATTCTAACTGCTTCCTCATACATCCTGTCCTTACTTTCCTTTTCCAACTCAACTCCGTAACTGATTCCAGGTCCCCTCACCCACTCAACAGCCAGAGGGATCCTTTTAAAACATGAATCAGGAACTTCCCTGGTGGTCCAGTGGCTGGGACTCTGCCCTCCCAATACAGGGGGCCCGGGTTCTATTCCTGTTTGGGGAATTGGACCCTACATGCTGCAACTAAGACTTGCCACAGCCAAATAAATAAATTTTTTTTTAATTTGTGAATCAGATAATGTGGCCCCTCCCCTTACCCAGAAGCCTCCAATGTCTCCCACTGCAGCTCCCATTCCATCTCTTTGCCTGTTGGTTTCTCTGACTTCATCCCACACAACATCCCAAGCAAGCCACCATCCTCACCCTGCCCTGGCTCTCCTATTGCTTCACAGAAACTCCAGCCTCAATGCTTCTGCCTCAGCCTTTGCACTTGCTATTTCCCTTCCCAAAACACCTTTCCCCCATTATGCTTGCAAAGTCAGCTCTGTCTCATCATTCAGCTCTCAGGTCATTCATTTCCTCAAAGAGACTGCCCCTGGCTACCAGATATAACCCACCCACTCCCAGTCACTTTTACCTCATCACCCAACTTGGCCCCCTTTGGAACATCATCTGACACTCCTGCTCACCTGTGTTTTCATAAAGTGTGCATCTCTGCCATTCACCTGGGAGGGGGAATTCAGGGCAGGGAAACCAGGCTGTGGAGAGGTTGTGGAAGGAAGATGGCAAGTCCTGTTTGATTTTGTTGAGTCCAAGGGGTCTGGGGTTGTCCAGGCAAGGATGCCCAATGGGCAGAGGGCTTATGGGTTTGGAACTCAGGAAAGTGTTCAGAGTTAGAGGTGGGAATCTGGATAAGCTCCCTGAAAAGGGAGTGAAGAGTGAAGAGTGTGGTGGAGTAACACAAGAAGGAGTTGGGAGCTACAGCAGGTTAAAAGTACTTGCTAGGAAGACCTAGGAAGAAGGGGCTGGTCAGATAAGCCTATGGGGGCAGTAGAGCGTCTGCCCTGGGAAACCTGCCCTGGTGGTCCTCATAGAGAAGGACTGGGAGGAAGCCACAAAACAAGACCCACCCCACCTCACATGGTCTCCCAGAAAAGCAGTCCCTTCTCTTCTGCAGACAAAGATTTGAAATGTCAACAGAACCACACTGGGGCCCAACCCAAGCCACTCTCTTCACCCCGCTCCACAGGGACAGCTCTACTGGCCCTGGGACATTGATTCTCCTGCCCCTTGGCTCTCACAGAGGCCCTGCCAATCGATGACACCGAATGGAGTCAATAGGGCAGGACAGGGGGCCCCAGGCAAAGACTGCATCACGGAGGTATCACGGCCCACGTCTGCAGAGACTGATTCTCATTAACCCGAGGGGCTCTCCTGGAGCCTCCCCACTTGGACTCAACCCACAGGTTTCTGGCTCTGATCCCTCCTTGCCCTTGACTCCTTGCTAGTCAAGTGTGCTGAATGCAGAGCACACGGGGAGTGGGTGTTCTGGGCCAAGCATGTGGGCCTTGGGAGCCAAGAGGGAGGGCTATTGGAGTGGCCCCTGCTGATCAGGCCCAGTTCCTGGAGACGGAATCGGCCCAGTAGCCGATTCATTGGAAAAGACTCTGATGCTGGGAAAGACTCAGGGAAGGAGGAGAAGGGGGTGACAGAGGATGAAATGGTTGGATGGCATCACTGACTCAGTGGACATGAGTTTGAGCAAACTCCGGGAGATGGTATAGGACAGGGAAGCCTGGCATGCTGCAGTTCATGGAGTCACAAAGAGCTTGACATGACAGAGCAGCTGAACAGCAAGTAGCCTCAGCTCCCAGAATACTGTAAGTCAAGGGGTCAGCAAGAGCAGTATCACCTAGTGGTTAGGGGCTCCGGCTGACCTTAGGCCAGGAACCTGAGCCTCAGCTTCTCCATCTATAAAGTGAAAAGTGAAAGTGCTAGTTGCTCCATGTGTCCGACTCTTTGCAACGCCATGGACTCTAACCCTCCAGGCTCCTCTGTTAATGGAATTTCTCCAGGCAAGAATACTGGAGTGGATAGCCATTCCGTTCTCCAGGGGATCTTCCCGACCCTGAGACTGAACCTGGGCCTCCTGCATTGCAGGCAGATTCTTCACCATCTGAGCCACTAGGAAAGCCTTCCATCTATAAAGTGGGGATAATAAATAGTACCTACTCCCAAAGGGCTGTGGTGAGGACTAAAGAAGATGATACATGTAAAATGCTCGGCACAGTGCCTGGTTCATAATAAGTGCTGGAAGAGGGAAGGGGCTCATCTTCCCTACTGCAATACATCATCTCTGTTCAGATGAGGTAGAGATGTAGAAAAGAGGGCCACAGGGTTCCCCAGTGGATAAACCCCAATTTCATTTCCTCCTAGAATGTTTGGCTCAGGGGAGCCTGTATTCCATGTTATTCAGAACATTCTCCAGAGTCAGCTATCAAAGGCTAGAGACATATTGCTGCTTACTGTACCCTCCTCCCACTCAGAAGGCTATGTCTAGGTGCCCTGCCTTCAGCTCCAGAAGCACCTCCCCACGACAACCCCTCCGTCAGCGATCCAGAACTGCTTCCTCCTCAAAGATTCCAATCAGGAGACTCCCTGACAACTTTCAGGGACTCTGGAGTTTTCAGGGCCTCTGATCAGAGGAGGAGGGGATGGAGAGTGGGAGGGGGACAGGAGGGAGTCAGCAGCAGCAGCACGTACCAACTGGAGCCTGGGTCCCCCTGGGTATCCCTGGGAAAGGGAGGGGACCTGGGCACTGGGCCAACCCTTCCACCCCCACCCCCCAGCCTCTGAAAGAAACAGATTCTTGCTCCCGCCTCTCTCCAGATGCAGTGGGTTTTATGTGACAACGTGTAAATTTAATGACATCTTTCCTGGGTGGGCCAGGGGAGGGGAAGTGCTGAGTGCTGCCAGTAGCTGTTGCCAACCTACCAGGTAGGAAGAGCCCATCTATGCTCCATTTTATAGATTCAAAAACTGAGAATCAGAGAGGTTGAGTGCCTGGCCCAAGGTCACACATCTGTGGGGAGGAAGGGAAGCCCAGTTTTCTGACTCCAAGTTCAGTGTGCTCCCACAGGTTGGGGGAGGGATGGAGAAAGAGTCTCTCGGGGGAATGATATGAGGTCACCTGCTCCTGGCCACCTAGGGCTCTGAGTCCTTTGGTCCCCTGCAGGACCTGTGCAGGCTGGGTCCCTGCAGGATGGCACTGCTGGGCAGGTAGTACAGACACAAGTGGAACAGCATGGTGGGAATCAGAAGGGGGCGCTGGCCTCGATTCCAGCCTATCGCACCATGTGACCTCGGATGCATCTCTTCTCTGCTCTGAGCCTCATTCTCACCAGCTGTAAAATGGAGAGATTTCATTAACAGACATCTTTTTGTTCTCAATTTCAAAGGGATGGTCCCATACCCTCAGTTTATGGAAAATGTCTCACTCAAGGTCACACGGCTCTTTGTGGCAGAGCCAGGCTAAGATCTGGTACTGGACCAGAGATGGGCCACCAGTCCAGTCACAGGCTTCCTTCCGTCGGCCAGTTCTGAGACCTCTGCTCAGCCAGCGTCAGGCCACACACAACCCTCCAGTTTCTCCCAGGGACCACTTCTCCCATCGAGCCTGCAGCTTGAATACAACATTGCCCCGGCTTTGGGCTTGCAGTTGTGTTCCCAGGCTCCGAGGCGCTTTTCTTAACAGGGAAGTGGCAGCTGGCCCTGCAGAGGGACAGGGGGGCTTCTGCTCACTCCTTCCCACCTCCTTTGAAAGACCTCCCTCTTCGTAGTGAGGGGGTTACTGGCGGCCAAGGTGCCAGAAAGGCTCAGGCTGAGATTTCAAAAACACCAACAGCAGCCCCAGGCCTGGGGCAAGCCCAAGACAAGACGCCCTCCCCTCCATCAGAGCAAAGGGGGCCCACAGCTCTGATTAAGTACAACTGTTTTGCCATGATTTTTTTTAAAGGATTTTTGTAATTTTGCTCTTGGAACTGTTTGGCTACCCAGCACTGATGTAATTGGCAGTTGGCTGTGCCTTCCCATCCATGGCTTTGTCTACCCAGGATCTCTCACCAAGTGAGAAAAAATGTGGCTGACAAATTGCTTTCTCGTGTAATGACACTTTTATGAATACCAAATGCGGTAATTAATGCCGTTGACCTAATGTTACATTTTGTAGACATTTAACATTTATTAATTTCGATTTCGCAGTTTTCTTTTCCCATTTCATAGCCAATAAATATTTTAAGGTCTCAGATATTTTTTTTGCAGGATCCTTAAAAGCTCACAGGTCCAGAGAACTAGTGTGACCTTGAGAAAGGGGCTGAACCTCTCTGGGCCTCAGTTTCCCCAACCTGCTGTCTGGGGGCCCCGCCAGCTGACAGTGAACCCTGCAGCACTGACCCATCCCCAGGATCGACAGTTTAGAACCTTGCTTAGTAAGGCCAAGCCCCACAGGGCTGCCAGCCCCATGGTGCAGAGATGCTCAGAACCACCCGAAGACAAAGACCTCCTTCTCATCCATGAAGAACAAAGCAATAAAAAATGTTGTTTTGCCAGTCAGTTGAATTTCATTTGTGTGGTTTGGAGTGTATTTTCTAGTTAATGAACCTGCCACGTTTATGACCTCCCTTTTTCAATTGGATGGAGAGAAAGGGGGAAAAAAGGGGGAAAGGTTGCAATATTTTCCCAATACTGCCAGCCAGCTGACAGCTGCAGGTCTGGGCAGGGCAGGGCTGCACCAGGGCAAGGCCCCCCTGCAAGTGCTGGTACCTGCAGGTAAGTGATCTGGGTTAGACCTCAGGGAGAGGTTCCCAACACAGGGAAGCCCCCTCCCACTACTCAACCCCCAGCTGCAAGGAGTTTTCCTGGGTAGAGGTGCCTGGGTCCACTTCCTCCTCTGCCAGGCAGGCTGGTTAATGCCAGTTGATCTGTATCCTCTACCAGAGTTAAGTAGGTTTGGATAAAAAAGGCTGAAGAGACTGGGACATGCCTGAAGGAAGAGGAGAGAAAAGGAGCCCAGGCAGATTCATCCACTCATGGGGGCCACCATGATCGGGTCCTGAATGACCCATGGCAGGTGGAACCATGGCCTCAGCTACACACATGCACACACACACACACACGCACACATACACACGACCACTGAGGGGATGGGCTTCTGCAAGCAAGCCCCTCAAGCTGGAAAGATCCCTCTTCCTCTCTAAGACCTCCCTCCAACATCCCCATGCCCTTCTCGCTGTCCCCACAGCCCTGTCTAAACTCTGCAGTAGTGAACCGTGTTTCCTTCCATCCACTCATGCACATTTATTCACATTTACCAAGTCAAGAGGAAGGGATACTGCAGTGCACCAGCAAGTTACAACCCTTGTGCCCTTGGAATTTACAACGTACTAGAGAAATAGACAAGCAAGGCAGTTACAGAGAGTAATCCAAAGCTCTGATGGAGGAAATACAACCCACCAGGTCGCACAATGAGTCTCCTCAGGAGAACAGGGGAGGGAGTGTTCAGGAAGACTTCTTGGAAGAGGGAACAGTTCAGCTGGGCAGGGAGGAAAGGATTCTGAGACGAGGCTAGAGCAAGGAATGAGATACATCAGTCAGCAACCTCAGAGCCCAGGGTGGGCAGAGCCTGCCCCTGATGGACAGCAGGGGAGAAGCCAGACCCCTGATGCGCGCCTCCAGCTGCAGCACCCACGTGGTCTCCCAGATGAGGAGGGAGCCACTGAAGCGAGTCTAAGCCCCTGATTTCAGGCTGCCAGGGCCTCAAATCCTCCACTTTCCATGACAGCAGAAGAAATGAGAAGCCGGCCCTCCCAGGGGATTTGCATGTTAAGAGGAATCAGAGCTCCTGGAACAGAAAGACCTACCCCTGCATCATCCTGCTCTCCATCCTCTGTATCCAGTGAGCCTTTGCCTCAAGTCTTTCCCTCTCCTTTACCCTGTCTGCTCTCCAGACTCAGGTCCTTGATACCCATCTTGTGGGATGATCACCATGGTAACCCCCATCCTGGTTCCTGTCCCCCCAATACTAGCCACGAGCACACTGGGTCTTACACAGCACCCCCAGCCTTGACCGAGCCAGCACTGAGCTTGGTGACCCCACAAGACTATGGGGGAACCAGGGACTCTAGGCCTTCCAGGGCTCAGCTCTTCAATTTGGTGGTGGTGGGGGGGGGGGCGGGAGGCACAGGGCAGGAGAGGAGGAATGATAGGTTAATACCTCCTCCTATCTGGTAAGGCCTTCTTTCACCTTGTAATGAAAGTATCAGTACCTTAACCCCAAGGACAGGAGAAAGAGGTGAAGTGAAGGAAACTGAGGCCTGGAAACCTAGAGGCGCCTCCCAAAGTCGTAGATAGAGTAGGTGTCCTGGCCCCCACCTGAACCCAACTCTCTCTGGTTCAAGAGTTTGTGTGGCCAACCACAAGTCCATCAGGCCACCAAAACCACAGAGGCCTGCTGAGGCTGAGCAGGTCAGGTGAGCGAATGCAAGCAGTGAATGCTATGGGGAGCTGGCAGACAGCGCCCCAACTATACAATTGGCCCCGATTCAGCTCCAGTTGACAGCTGACACCTGGGAATATGGGCCCCGTGCTGTGAGGTCATCTGATTTTTTCCAGAAAGCCAGAATCCAGATTTTTATATGAAATACTCTGGTTTGTGAACATTATCTAATTAAAATATACTTAATTGGATGTAATGTAGATCAAACATGACATACCTACCTCCAGTTTGCATGAATACATTCAATAAATACTCAATGAGCACCTATTATATGACAGATAGGGTAATCATACTGTCCCAGTGTGCCCAAGATAGTCCTCGTTTTAAGACTGACAGTCCTGTACACTAGGAACCCTCTCAGTCAGGCGCTGAGCTGTGGTCTACAGGGGGAGTAAAATGAAGCCCCAGCCATAAGGAACCATGGTGAGGAGAGAAAATTCACACACACACACACACACCACATCACACACACCCATCACCAGCACTGTGCAGAAGGAGAAATTGGGAGTAATGGATAGACTTAAGAGTGACTTGGGCTAAGTAAAGTAAGTCAGAGAGAAGGACAAATATTGCATGGCGTCCCTTATATGTGGAATCTAAAGAGAAATGATACAAATGAACTTACTTACAGAACAGAAAGAGACACAAAGACTTAGAAAAATGTACCTATGATTGCCAAGGGGGTTGGGATAGTTACGGACTTTGGGAAGGTCATGTATACATTGCTATATTCAAAGTGGGTAACCAACAAGAAGCTACTGTAGAGCACGTGGAACTCTACTCAATGTTATGTGCCAGCCTGGATGGGAAGGGAGTTTGGAGAAGAATGGACACGTGTATATGTATGGCTGAGTCCCTCCCCTGTTCACTTGAAACTACCACAACTTTGTTCATTGGCTATGCCCCAATACAAAATAAAAAGTTTAAAGTCTGGGGGTAAAAAAGAGTGACTTGGGGATGCGGGTGGCCACTTCGGCAAGTGTGATCAAGGAGGACCACTCTGAGGAGGTGACATTTATGTAAACTGAATCCTGGATGGTAAGAAGAAGAAGGTCAAGGAAGAAAATCTGTAGTAACAGAGATACACTGGCAAAAATATGAAAAGGTGTTTGCACAAGTTATTTACTGAAGCTCTGTTTGTAACAGCAAGACTGGAAAAGACCCAGATAACATCGGGGATTGGGGATGGGGTGCATAGGATGGGGGGATGCAGCTATAAGAAGGAAGGAGAAGGACCACTATACAACACTACTCAGTGACTTATTAAGGATGTATTGTTGAGTGGGAGGTCGGAGTGGAAGAAGATGTATATAACATGCTGCTATTTATCTAAGACATTGTGTGCTTACATTTTGAAAATATATAAGCACAGGAAAGGTACAGTTCAATCTTTGCTCACATCTGGTCTGCGAGCATCCGACCGTCCTCAGCAAGACCAAAGTCGACAGGCAAGAAAGCCCCTCCCCTCACCAGGAGGCCACAGCCTGGTGGACACAAACTTTTATTGAAGAAAAATGAAGAGTTTGGAGCAACAATTCTATCGCCAAAAAAAAGATGCTAGCTAGATCAGGATAGGGCTTCTCAACCTTGGGAGTATTGACACTTGGGCTGGATAATTGCTGGGCTGTCTTCCTGGGCACCACAGGATGTTGAGCAGCATACCTGGCCTCCCCACACCAGGTGCCAGCATCATCTCTCCAGCCGTGAGGACCAAAAATGTCTCTGGTCATGGATAAACGTCTCTTGGGGACAAAACCACCTCCAGAAGAGACCCTCTGGACTCAAATACCGCCATAATGCAGCCTCATAAGTGAATGCCTCTGTGTCATGATTATTAGTGGCAGAGAAACTCACAAGAGAGAAATTGTGCAGTCATGGGCCTCCGGTGAAAGCACACAGCTTTACCTGTGATGTATTCTTGCCGAATTATCTTACCTAAGGCTGATCAAGCCTCTAGATCTAGATCCTGCAGAGACAAGAGACAGGGGCACATGTGCGATGACATCATGAAAGTTAAAATCCACAAACTCCAGACAGTAGGAAATTCTAAAATAGACACAGTTCAGTTTCTTCACCACATCAATTGGAAGGACAGAGAGAGAGAAGATGATGATGACTTAACCTACAGGTTAAATAAGACTTAAGAGGGACTTCCCTGGTGGCCAGTGGTTAAGAAAATCTGCCTTCCAGTGCAGGGGACCAGATTTGATCTCCAGTCAGGGAATTGAAGTTTCACATGCCATGGGGCAATTAAGCCTGTGCCACAACTAGAGAGGCACCTACCCACTGCAATGAAAGATCCCAAATGCCCCAGCAAGGAGGAAGATCTCACATGTTGCAACTAAGACTCAACACAGCCATAAATAAATAAATGTTTTTCTTAAAAACCCTTTTAAAAAGGACTTAAGAGACATACCAACAAATTGTGACATCCAGATTATCCTACTTAAACTATTTCACAAACTATTTACAAACTTATAAAAGACATATGACAGCAGACTGGTCACGATGGGAAATTGAATTGGGGATGCAGAATCAAGCTGTGGCAAAGATCCTCCCAGAGCCCAGAAGAAAACAGTCAGGAAGAGAATAATGAGACAAGGGAGCAATTACATAAATCAGTAAGATTTCATCCTTAATATAGTGTGTGTTCTCAAAGGAAACAGAGCAAATGGGGCAGAAGCCATAATCAAGAGTAAAATATAAGAATGCTAAGTTGAATTAAGAAGCAACCTGACTCTGAGATAGGCAGGAACCCACAGGATTCCAAGCAAAACCTCAATATAAATAACTTGAAATCTTAATGTTTAAAAAAAAAAAAGTATGACCCAGACTGCCCTGGTGGTCCAGTGGTTAATAATCCACCTGCCAATGGAGAGGACGTGGGTTCGATCTCTGGTCGGGGAAGATTCCACATGTTATGGGGCAACTGAGCCAGTGTGCCACAGCTACTGAGACTGCGGGCAGCAGCTGCAGAAGCCCGAGCGCTCTTCTCCATGCTCTACAACAAGAGAAGCCACTGCAGTGAGAAGCCCACACACCACAACCGGGAGTAGTCCCTGCTTGTTGCAACTAGAGAAAGCAACAGTGAAGATCCAGCACAGACAAAAATAAATAAATAAATAATTTCTTTTTTAAAAAGCATGGGCCAGTGGGGGAGGTTGGAACACTGTCTAGATGTTGAATGATATTGAGGGAATACAGTTTAATTCTTAGATGTGATAATAGCGTTGTGGTTATGCTTTGGGAAAGAGTCTCTACCTTTTAGAGATAATGCTAAAATATCTACAGATGTAATGACATGTCTGGGTTTTGCTTCTCAATAATATTGTGAGGGAAGCGAGTAGAGCTATAAATAAACCAAGACTGATTGGTCATGAATTAATAATTGTTGGATCTGGATGATGGATTGGGGGGAGGTTCATTATTATATTGTCTTTCCTATTGTATCTGTTTGAAAGCTTTCCATAATAAAAAGTAAAAACAAACAAGACAGCATTTGGGGTGAGAACGTTCTAGGCAGAGGTCATCAGTTGTTATGAAGGGCCTGAGGCTGGTTGACCTTGGCCAGTTCAAGGAGACCAGTGCAACTGGAACACGGCAGCTGGTGGGTAAGAAAGTCAGATGAGGTCAGAGACACAGGAGGGGCCTGCCCATGCAGAGCCTTAGTGGCAGTGAAGAAATGTGGGGTTTACTCTAATTGCCAAAGGACCGCTTAGAGAGCTGTGGGCAGGAGTGTGGTAGGATCTTATCCATGCCTCTAAGAGGTCCTTTGATAAACACCATGTGGTCTTCCACATGATGGAATATTAGCCATAAACAAGAATGAATTACTGATACACACTACAAATTGGGTCAAACTTGAAAACATAGCAAGTGAAAGAAACCTGCCACAAAGGGCCATGTGTATGCTGTATGATCCCATTTACATGAAATGTCCAGAATAGGCAATCCACAGAGACAGAAAGCAGATTCGTGGTGGTCAGGGATTGGGGGGAAGGGAGAAGTGCAACTGATTGCTAATGGGTTACAGGGTGACTTTCTGGGTGATGGAAAGTTCTGGAATTAGATAGTGGTGATGGTTGCATCACATAGTGACTATATTAAAATCTAAAATCCACCAAATTATACATCTGAAAATGGTGATTTTTATGTCATATGATTTATATTTGAAGAAAAAAAGGACGAGATATTTTGGCTACTCTGGAGAGTAAGCAAACAGGAGGGACTGGGTTGCAGGAAGAGCAGTAAGGGGCATGGAAGTCACCCTAGGCCAGCAGCCTCATGGCAACTGGAAGGTCCCACTGCTCACACCCCAGTGGGCTAGCTGGGATGGAGGCAAGAGGGATCAGGGTGACTCCTGATGTGAGTGTGAGCATGTGACGGCTCAGACAGTAAAGCATCCGCCTGCCAATGCAGGCGGTTCAATCCCTGGGCTGGGAAGATACCCTGGAGAAAGAAATGGCAAGCCACTCTAGTATTCTTGCCTGGAGAATTCCATGGACAAAGGAGCCCGGTGGGTTATAGTCCATGGGGTTGCAAAGAGTTGGACACGACTGAGTGACTAACACTTTCGCTTTCACGTGTGGGTGGGAGGTGGGTCAGGGGAGGAGCAGACTTTGATTGTACAGTCTTTAGGTTCTGGGTTCTAAGGTGTCATCACTGCTGCTCTCCTACATAGTCCCAGACCTTCTCTTCTGACCCTCACGGGGTGGGGTGGGCCATGCGGTCAGTTCTGGCCAATGAGTTGCAGATTGAAGTGAAGTGCATCTCGGACTCTCCAGGGCTCTATCTGGGCCAAGGTGGCCAATAACCCTTAAGACTGGGGTGCTCCACCAACTAGGTCCTGGGGCGAGAAGACAGAAGCACAGCCCTTTGGGTCAGGAAGATCGCCTGGAGAAGGAAATGGCAACCCACTCCAGTATTCCTGCCTAGAGAATTCCATGGACATAAGGGCCTGGTGGGTCATAGGGTCACAAAGAGTCAGACACAACTGAAGCGACTTAGCACACACAGCCCCACAGCCCCCTGCAGACCCACGATGGATGATTAGTGAATGACAAACACACCCTGTGTTGGTAATGCACTGAGATGCTGAGGCTGCACAACTCAACCCATCCCGAGCTGTGTGATGCCTCTGAGATGGTCCGCCAGCTTTCTCCCAGCCTGCCTCCCACCCTGAGGGCAGGGCACCATTGAGCCCTGAGCTGACAACAGACGACATATCCTTCAAGCCAATGCTTTGAGGGTTTAGTCTAGATCCTTCCATGCCCAAGGAACTTGAGGCCAGGTACATAGGAGGGACCCAAAAGAGGAATGCAACCAAGTGGGTGGTCCCAGAGCAGAACAGGAGGTGGGGGTTGAAATCAGGTGGAAAAGATGAGTCGACTTAAGGAAAAGTAAATAATGAACTTTGCTGGTGGTACAGCGGATAAGAATCCACCTGCCAATTCAGGGGACACAGGTTCTGGTCCAATCCCTGGTCTAGGAAGATCCCACATGCTGTGGAGCAAAACAAGAGAAGTCCGTGTCCTGCATGCAACAAAGATCCAGCACAACCAAAAATAAATACATTTTTTTAAAAAGAAAAAGTAAATAACAGTGCTTAACCAAGCACTGAACTGAACATAGCCAACTTTCACTGAATGTAGACAATGTTGGCAGCAGTGTTTGCAGCCAGTCTGTGTGTGAACAGCAGAGGGAGTAGACCCATCCAGGAAGGCATCCTAGAGGAGGTGGCAGGTTTCATCCTCAATGCTACACCCTGACCAGGTGAGGGCAGGAAGTAGCAAGCGGAAGAGCTGAGAGGGGGGGAACTCTCCTGCAATTCAACAAGAACTGCCCAGTTTCTCTCTGGTCGTCCATGGATCTGGCCCCTGTAGGGACCCCCAAGAAAATGAATCAGTTATTCTAGTGACTTCAGCTCTGTCCCTCCTTTGGAGTAAGACCTTGGGTCTAGAAGCCACTGTTACAATGCCCAGTTCTTACCGAGAGGGAGAGTGTTAATGCCAAGATTAGCCTCCCACGCCTCCCTCAACACACCAGAGACATCAGGACCCTGAAGAGTTGGGGGTGATGGGACCTCACTGAGAAGTTCTGCCACCAAAGACCAAATTTGCAACTTGGCTCCCAGCCTGGAGTACAGCTGAGTTCCTGAACACCAGCCCTTCTGCATTCTTTCCCCATACCCCAGTCCCACCTCCACTCCCGCCAGCAATGTCTGAAGTCACGGACACACAGGTCAGAGCCTCTTTTTCTCTGCATGACCCATTCTGCTTCTGAGAAATAGGTCAGGCCCCTGATCCAGAGGACTGAATGCCATCCAACCATCTTATCTTTTGTCATCCCCTTCTCCTTCTGCCTTCAATCTTCCCCATCATTAGGGTCTTTTCCAATGAGTCAGCTCTTTGCATCAGGTGGTCAAAGTATTGGAGCTTGAACTTCAGCATTAGTTCTTCCAATGAATAATCAGAGTTTATTTCCTTTGCTTGCTAAGTCGCTTTAGTCGTGTCTGACTCCTTGCAAACCTATGGACTGTAGCCCACCAGGTTCCTCTCTCTATGGGATTCTCCAAGCAAGAATACTGGAGTGGGTTGCCATGACTTTCTCCAGGGGATCCTCCCAACCCAGGGATCGAACCTGAGTCTCTTATGTCTCCTGCATTGGCAGCAGGGTTCTTTACCACTAGAGCCATCTGAAAAGTCCTGTATTATTATTATTTGTGTCTAATTGAAGCTAGCCTCTCATCTCTGCCAGACCCCATATGGATGGCTTCATAGCAGCTCCTGACTAGAGCTAACTGTTTGGAAACAGTTGACACCAAGTTCATATCCCAGGTCCACCACTACCTTGAAGAAGTTGCTTAAATTCTCCATGTCTCTGTTCTCCACCCGTGAAATAATAGTACCTATCTGCCAGAGTTACCTGGCCCATAGGAAATACTGAATACATTCAGATTAAGTTAATAAAGAAATGAAAGCTGGTATGCTAGTCAGGTACTTTCAGTCACAAGCAACAAAAGCTCAACCAAGCTACTTCATAAGGAAAGGGTATTTAGCAGCTCCAGTAACTGAAAACTCTAGACATGATAGATAGCTTCAGATACAACTTAATCTAGGCATTAAACAATGTCCTTTGACCTCTTAGCGCATGCTCTCTCTCTCTCTCTCTCTCTCTCTCTGTATCTTCTATTTATTGCTCCATCTCTATCTCATCTCATTCTCATCTTCTGCACAGAGCCTTCTCCACTTGGTAAGGAGAGAGTGAGGCTATAGACAGCTTCAGCTTACATCATCCCAACTAGTGATTTCAGAGGAAAGAGAGGATGCAAAAATCCCAGAGAAGATCTCTGATTGGCCCAACCTGACCACTTGTGTAACCTGGAAGGAGTCCAGTAATGAAAAGTGCCCCACAACCAAAAAAGGTATACAGAGAGGGTGTTCCCCCAAAGGAGGAGGCTTCTGTCGCCAGAAAAGAAGAAAGTGATGCTGGGCAGATACAAACAATATGGAGAGTTTGGATAGTCAGGGATTCCCTACAGTGGAACTAGGCAGTTTCCAGTGTGAGGTTGCAGAGGAGAAAAGGATAGAGGAGAGGGAGGAGAAAGGAAATGTAAAGGGGTGAGAGATAGGAGATGAGGGGAGAGAGGAAAAGTAAGTGGAAGGGGAAAAGGGAAAGGGATACACCTGAACCACACAGTGCTGAAACTCTGGGCTCAGCATCCCTACATGCCCTTCAAAAGCCCTATTTGCATGGGAGTAGCCCCATGCTAGCCCCAATCCCCCTTCCCACAAGGTCCCATGCCTCTTGCCACAGTGGTTGGTTTATTAATAGATAAACCAGATCTGAGCCAAGCCATTCCTGTCATTCCTCTGGTCATAGGTATTGGCTCTGAAGTTGAGTCACCCAGCCCACTTGGCTGAGGACTTTGGCTGGAATTCTGGATAGAAGTCTCTCTTTTTCTGTACTAGGAGGTGTGGCTAGAACTGTGAAGTCCTTCAGCCTCCACAAAGGAAGCCATCCTCCAGTGAAAACTAATACCAAGAATGGAAAACAGTGGAGAGTTGGGAGAATAATTGGGCATCTGGTGAGACTTTTGAGCTTCTGAGTCAAACAACCCTGGAGGCTGACTTGCCAGTGAAGACCCAGAGAAGAGATGACACTGCAGCCCAAATCTGGAGGCCTCCACCATAGGACTCCCCCTTGTTTGGGGAAAGTCATTCTTTTGTTCTATGCAGGCCTTCAACTGATTGGATGAGGCCCACCCACATTATAAAGGGCAATCTGCTTTATTTAAGTTTACTGATTTAAATATTAATCTCATCCAAAAACACCCTCCCAGAGACATCCAGAATAATGTTTCACCACATATCTGGACACCATGGCCCAGCCAAACGGACACATAAAACAAACCATCAGATCATTATTTCCAGATGCATGTTTCTCAGGTACAGACAAGAAACAACCCCTCCAGATGTAGACAAGAAATAGAGGTCCAGAGAGGCCCAGAGGTCTGTCCAAAGTCACAGAGCAATGCAGCAGCAGAGCTTGGCTGCCTCCATCCTGACTCCCAGGCCAGTGCTCTCTGGACAATCCTCTCACTCTTGCCATGGCTCCTGGGAGCCCAGGGATAAGATGAGAGCAGGAGCCACAAGCAGGCCAACCACACCGCTATCCTGACACACCTGAGTAATAGGCCCCGAGAAGAAATGCTAACTGGCATGGAATCTGTTTATCATTTGCATGCTGTTCCCTGAAGTTCAAAACACACAGATATTCATCGGATCTGCCTTGTCCCCTACAGCCTCTTATCTTCAACCACCTTCTCACAGAAGGGCCTCAGAGAGCAACGCTTCTGCTGGTTGGTTACCTTTTCTCCTCGCATGTCTCCTGACCCCATCCTAGGGCCACATGGGCCATGGGTCTAGGAGCCCAGGTGTCCTGCCAGGTGGGTTTATTATTATTGTTGATTTATTCTTGGTTGCTCTGGGTCTTCATTGCTACATGCGGGCTTTCTCTAGTTGGGGCAAGTGGGGTGTACTCTTTGTTGCAGTACACGGGCTTCTCATTGTGGTGACTTCTCTTGTTGTGGCTCACAGACTCCAGGGCAAGTGGGCTCAGTGGTTGCAGCATGTGAGCTCAGTAATTGTGGCACACAGGCTTAGTTGCTCTGAGGCATGTGAAATCTTCCCAGACCAGGGATTGAACCCATGTCCCCGGAATTGGCAGGTGGATTGCTAGCCACTCTTCCACCAGAAAAGTCCCTGCCAAGTAGCTAATACACCCCTCCCCATGTGAAATTCACTTTAGGTGGTACCAAATGAACATTTTTAAATTTTAATACTCATGCATTCATTTTTGTGTTGCTTTGAATTTATGACTAGGGGATACTGGTTTTCCATTTATGGTGATGATATAAAGTTTCCCTTTAAACTAAATTTAAGTGTTTTTTTTTTTAAGTGAGTCAATGGAAATAGAGTGAGTAAATAATATTACAGACAGTAAGTCGATACGGCCCAAACAGATATGGAATGATTGAGATTTTAGAAACACTGGACTGATCAAAATGTCTCCTGCCACCATGTTGATCCACCCCTACTTGGCCTGTTCTCAGCAGAGATGAAGGCCAAGGGGACACAGTCCTGTGTGTTTGGAAGACATGTTCATTCCCCCACCTGTCTGTCTTGGAGACACCTGGCCTTGGAACCATGGCATGTCCAGACACCTTGCCCCAGAACCCAGGGAAAAGGTCCCAGAAACAATTCTTGGGACCCAGTATCTACCCAGGACTCACTTCCTCTCATGACTCTTAGAAGGGGAGACATGTTTTCCCATCTAGACCACTCACCATCATGGAAATAAGCCATTTCTCCACACAAAAATGCCTGCAAGGTAATTAATATCGCAGCCATTTAACTCAGCAGTAATACCCTCACCGTTAATAAGCTAGCTAAGAGTTCTGCTTGAAATTAATAACTTGCAAATGACCCAAGAGCCCTGGTTTCCTACTTTTTTTTTTAAATAAAAAAAAAAAACACACAGAAAATTTCAGTAGAAAAGCAATTTTCATTTTGAGCCAGTATCATTATTCATAACTGGAGAATTGTATGGAGTAAAAGCCTTTTCCACTTAATTAGAATCTTGAACATCACAGGAAAAGGGGAGAGACCACATCTAGTACAGGAGACAAGGAGGCAAGAAATATGAATCAAAAGGAAGAAAATCTCTCCCATGTAACTGCAGGTTCACACAGCCGGGTGAGGAACAGGACTCAGCATCTGCATCTATTGTAGCAAGAAAATCCAGGGCTTGCTGTCACATCCAGGGCCAAGGCTGGCATGTCATAGCCATGTCTTCAAGACTCAAGCACTAAAGTCTAATCTTAAAAGCTACAAGGGAGGAACATACCTGGTGGTCCAGTGGTTAAGACTCAGTGCTGCCGATGTAGGGGGCATGGGTTTCGACGCTGGTCAGGAAAGTAAGATTCCACATGCTATGTGGCCAAAAAGATTAAAGTATATATATATACAAGTGAAACCAGAAGGGAGTGCACAGAGGCAGTGAACGGAGAAGAGGTGAGAGGAGAGGTTTGGGGAGAAAGGCTTGGAGGCAGGAGGGGTGGAAGAGGAGAAAACGGTCCTGTCCTTCCCCCAAGACTGAGGTCCAGCCTGTGGCTCATCCCTCATGGGCACCTCATCTATGCTGCGGTGCACAGGCTTCCTCTAATTGCAGCGAGCAGGGGCTACCGTTGGTTGCGGTGTGTGCAGGTTTCTCGCTGCGGTGGTTTCTCTTGTCGCAGAGCACAGGCTCTAGGGACCGCTGGTTTCAGTATTTGTGGCACAGAAGCTCTAGCTGCTCTGTGAACAGTGCATATTTTTGTACAGGTGAGGAGGTGAGGCTCAGTGAGGTGAAGGGACCTGCTTCAGGGTCACCAAACCAGCAAGTGGCTGGGCTGCGAAGAAAGTCAAGTCCCTTTGATTGCATGCAAGGCTGAGTCACCACGGCCAACAGCCCCTTCATTTGCACAGCAGTCCTGCTGAGTTCATCCTCCCCTCCACTCTCTCTAAAACCTCCCAGCCTGCTGATAAAGCAGGCATCATCATCACACTTCACAAATTTGGAAATGGAGACTCAGACGAGCTGAGGGCAAGCCTGGCTGAGGCTGGGATTTCAATCCAGATCTTGGACTCAAACATCAGGAATGACGCTAGTTGAATCCAAACACATCAACTTCAACTGAACCCCTGGGAGCAGCGTCTGGGCCTTCAGCTGCCTGGAGATCCCGGTCCCACTCCACTCCATCCCCTAGAGCTCGGAGAAAACAAGTCAGAAACATCATTGACATAATCAGTTCAGTCCAACTGGATTCATGGCACCAGCAATGAGTTGCTCTTTTTGGAGTGTTTCCATGAACTGGACTCTGAAAGCCTTCACCTCAGTTAACCCACTCTAGTGAGTAGACACCATTCTCCTCCCTTTAGAAGCAGGGAAATTGAGGCCTGGAGAGGTCAGGCAACAAAGTCACACGGCCGGTCAGTGGCTCAGCCTCCAGAGGCCTGGTCATAACCACTAGGGGACACTGCCCTTGTACTGACATTAACACCAGAGAGGCCAACAATAGCTAAATGCTCACTTGTTTAGTCACTAAGTTGTGTCCAACTCTTCTGCAACTCCAAGGACTATAGTCCGCCATGGTCCTCTGTCCATGGGATTTCCCAGGCAAAAATACTGGAGTGGGTTGCCATTTCCTTCTCCAGGGGATCTTCCTGACCCAGGGATCAAACCCATGACTCCTGCATTGGCAGGCACATTCTTTGCCACTGAGACACCAGGGAAGCCCAAATGCTCATTTAGCACTGTTCTAAGTGACCAGTCCTCATAAAGATCCCTAAGGGAGGTGCTATGGCCATCTCTCATTGTATCAGTAAGAAAATGAGGGCACAGAGAGGTAGAGTGGCTTCCCCAAGGTCACACAGCTGGGAGGAGGCTGAGTTGGGATTTGAACCCAGAAAATAAAGTTCTGAGATCTGTGCTTTTAGCTCCCTCCCTCCTGTGACAGTGACAAGGAACCCAGAGTCGTCCTGTAGCTTCCCCCAAGCTGCCCATCATTTCTGGCCTCATCACTCCCTCCCACCCCTCTGAGCTCTAGCTCTCCTGCTCCCACCCTGCCCAATGGGCTGGGGGACACAGTACCCACAGGATCCTACAGACCAAGCCCTCCTCCTGCTCCCACAGGAGCCCCCTTGGCCACCACTCTCCCACTAGCTGCCCTTGGTGTCCCGTCTCCCAACTTGAGCCCTAAGGGCTAGCTTAGACTTGGAATGTCCCATTTCTAAAGCTCTGGCAAGCCATCTCATCCACTCTTATACCCATTCTACAGGTGGGGAGACCAAGGCCCCACAGGGGATGACCTGACATATTCAAGATCACAGGCACCTCATTCCCTGCTGGACTCAGGCAGCCTGATTCATGGGCTTCTAGTGCCCGCCCCAAGAGCCAGCACCCTCCTTTCTTCTCCAGGCACTGGCTTAGAGTGACATGTCCTGATGAAGCTCCAGAAACAGCTCTCAGCTCCAAGATGCTCCATCAGCTGGTAGGCCCGGGTCCCTGTAAGGGTCACATACCACCTGTGGACAAAGGACAATCACCATAGCAGGCTGAGATGTGGCCTGGGCTCAGCAGCTGCTGTCACTTCTGATTGCATGTGAGACGTGTCCCTCTGTCCCTCCAGTTATCAGGGGGTGCTGCAAACAGGAATCAGCTCCTTGTCCCTTTTTTAAAAAGATTTTTGTTGGAGTATAATTGCTTTACAATGGTTTGTTATTTTCCGCTGTATAGCAAAGTGAATCAGCCATATGTTTATATATATCCCTTATTTTTTGGTTTTCCTTGTCTCTTCTGAGGAACCAGATTTCTTAGGCAGTGGTTCCCAAATGTCAGCTTATGAATCAGCTACATCAGAACCACATCTCAAAAATAGAGCTTCTCAGGCCCCACTCACAGAGCAAGGAGAAGGCCCAGGAACCGAGATTTGAAAAGCCTCCTGTTCCCACTCAGCCTATTCTGGCCAGTGAGCTTGGGAACCACTGCTCAGGACACTTCATTCACAAAGGGTCAAACATGGGGGCATCTTAAGGACCCTCTAGTCCAGCCCACCCATTGTACAGATGGGAAAACTGAGGCTCATGGAGCTTGTCCTGGGTCACAGAGTGACTCAGTGATGGTGTTCTGACTCAGACCCAGGTGTCCTGCCTTGCCTCCCAGACTGGGATGTTTGCCCTTCTAGGCCATCTGCAGAAATAGCAGAAAAGTCCTTCTAGCTCAGGGCTGGAGGCCATGCTTGGCACAGAGCAAAACTGTCATAGAGAATTGTTGGATGGAAATTGAAGAGCGTTGAATTGGAAACAGACAGTGCCTGTTTTTGCTCATCTGTCCCCCTTCTATGTGGTTCTGAAGAAGCTTATTCACAATGCTCTGTGAAGCACCAACACACATCATGTCACACACACACGTCACACCACACATACCCATCACACCACATACACACACACATGGGAGGGTGTGTGACTGGACCAGGCTGCCCAGAGTTCTTATTCCTCTAGTCACTGTACCCCCTTCTCTTGGATCTGTGAGTGACAAACTATGTTTTCAATGTCAAATGCCTCATGATCTCTTGGTCTCACCACACCTAAATAATGATACAACTATACTTTTAAAGAAAATCAACCTTGAATATTCATTGGAAGGACTGATGCTGAAGCTGAAGCTCCAATACTTTGGCCACCTGATGTGAAGAGCTGGCTCATTGAAAAAGACCCTGATGCCGGGAAAGATTGAAGGCAGGAGGAGAAGGGGGCAACAGAGGATGAGATGGTTGGATGGCATCACTGACTTAATGGACATGAGTTTGAGCAAACTCTGGGAGATGATGAAGGACTGGGAAGCCTGGCATGTTGTAGTCTAATTTCCATCCAACAATTCTCCATGGGGTCACAAAGAGTCAGACATGACTTAGCGACCGAACAACAAAATACTTTCCAACACTCTCAGCTTCCCTGTTTATAAGCTGGAGATGCATCCATCCACCCTGCCTCACAGGATCTCAGCAGGAACCAGAAGTGATAATGCTGTCAAGAGCCTGAAAACTATAGAAGGCTCAGCAGACAAGAGGAGGCAGGTCCAAACCCAAAGGCAGTCCTTTGAGGATGCACCATCAGCTTGCCTCTGCATGATAGCTCTTTGGAAAAGGTTGGGCCAGAATGATTAGCCCCCTCTCCAGATAGGTACGCTGAGGCACTGCGAGGTCAAGGACTCACCCAAGGACAGGCTACTGGTTCTTCAAAGATTCAAGACGTGAAATTGAGAAAGGAAAGGAAGAGTAATCCAGGCCAGCTAGGGTTGACCAAGGAGCGGGTCTTGAAGGAGGTGGAGCATCATGTAGAGAGACACACGGTGCCCATGTGCACATGCATACACACACATAGGTATGCACACACATGTTCACACCTGCTCTTGCTGCCAGTCCAGGCAGAATGAACAATGTAAGCAGTCTCTGTATGTGGACTTTAGAAAAATGGTACAGATGAACCTATTTGCAGGGCAGGAATAGAGACACAGATGTAGAGAATGAATGTGAAGACACATGGGGGAAGGGGAGGGTGGAATGAACTGGGAGATTAGGATTGACATACAGATACTCCCATGTGTAAAAGAGACAGCTAGTGGGAACTTGCTATATAGCACAGGGAGCTCAGCTCAGTGCTCTGTGATGACCTAGAGGGGTGGGATTCAGGGGCTGGAGGGGGATCCAAGAGGAGGGCGTACACATAACTTTGGGCTTCCCAGGTAAAGCTAGTGAGTGGTAAAGAACCCCCACCTACCAATGCAGGAGATGTAAGAGATGCAAGTTCAATCCCTGGGTTGGAAAGATCCCCTGGAGGAGGAAATGGCAACCCACTCCAGTATTCTTGCCTGGAGAATCCCATGGACAGAGAAGCCTGGTGGGCTTCAGTCCATAGGGTTGAAAAGAGCTGGACACAGGTGAAGTGACTTAACACACATAGCTGATCCACTTCACTGTACAACAGAAACTAACACAGCATTGTAAAGCAATTATACTAAAAAGAAAAAGTGTATACTTGAGGACTAGCTAGACAATTATCCTGTCAATCCCACTTCTAATGCCTTCCTCCTTGTCCTTGGACAAAACTAGGAATCTCTTTTACTTTTTATTTTTTGGGAAATCCCTTTTAAGTTCACAATTCAGTCCCTTCTCCAGCTGGCACTGTTTCCATGCCTCCCACACAGCCCCTCCTCACCCCACAAGTTTCCATCACAGCCCTCTCAGCCCAGTGAAGCCTGACAAATCCTTCTTGCAAACATGTATGTCTCAGGCTCAGTATAACCTCCCAAAATAAAATAAAAACAAGTTTGAAGTGCCTCCAGATAACTCAAAGTGTTCCGCTCGCAGCAGCATTAACAGCATCTGCTTTCTCCCCAACAGCACAAACATTTCTTGTCTGCAGTAACCATTCAGGCCAAGTCCAAGGACAACCAGAGAAGCCTGTTGCCCCAAAGACCCCAGATAACTGGACCACAATGAATAGATTCCCCCTACCTTCCCACCCTGAGAGTGTTGGGGGTCAGAAGAAGGAAGACAGCTGGTCTCTGGTGCAGACAGAGCAGGATGAGAACAATCACAGGAATTGTCAGTGTCACTTACTATTGGCCAGGCACTGTTCTAAGCACTTTGCCTACATTAGCTCATTTAGTCCTCATTCCAGCTCTGTGACACAGATATTACTATTGTGCCATTTTACAGATGGGGACACTTGCAGAGACTGAGACCATCTAACAACCCAGGATCAGCATCCTCTCATGGCAATCATCACTGGAGCATAAAAACGACTGTCCCTCGAGGTGGGCGTGCACACTCCTCTTTGCCACAGTCCTCACCATCCTCTGTTGTATCACACTTTGTCTGCCTGGCTCATTTAAGTCACTTGCTCCACCCCTGCACGTGTCTGGGTTTCAACTCCAACACCGTACTGTCTCCTTCCCTGTGCTTCCTCCACCCTCATCCAAAGAGTCAGGATCTGAGACCTGAAGATCTGAAAAAAGCTCCACCCTTCCCCTTCCTTTAGACTGACTCCTCCAGGAAGCCTTCTTTGTTTAATCATCAATTCTACAGGTACCTGAGGTGAAAGGATTCCTGCAGGTCATCTTTTTGCTTCCCTGGTGGCTCCGTGGTAAATTATACATCTGCCAATGCAGGAGACATGGGTTCAATTCCGGGGTCAGGGAGATCCCCTGGAGGAGGGCATGGCAATCCACTCCAGTATTCTTGCCTGGTAAATCCCCTGGACAGAGGTGTCTGGTGGCCACCAGACAGTCCGTGGGGTCACAAAGAGTAGGACACGATTTAGCAACTAAACAATGACAACCCATCAGTTGTATGTGAGAGACTGGGTAGAAAAGAGCCATGAAACGCTGCTTCCTGCCTGCCCCATCACCCATCCCCATCCCACCAACATGGTCTCAACTCCCATTCCTCCCCATGGCAGGGGAAAAAGGGCTGGTGATGTTTGCAGGCTTATTTTACAAATGAAGGAACTGAGGCAAGACTCTGGGTCCCTCTTTGAAACATGAGAGGCAGTTCTCAGGTCCCAGGTCTCCCTTGACACCCAGCAAAGGCTGTTTTCCTCTTCATCACTCTTCCCCTTCTGACTCTAGTGTTAGTTCCTCAGCTCTAGGACCAGGTCTGGTTCCCCCTGGCATTCTCCTGGGCACAGGCCTCCGGGGGCCCAAGCCTGGAGCTCCCACTGAGCCTCCTCCCCTGATACTCAGGCCCTCTATTCTGCCTCCCCCATTTACAGTCACCCTGGCCCCTGTTTTCCCATGTTCCCCTCTCCCCTCTGCACGGCCCTCCACAGGAGCCGAGGAGGGACTCTGGCACATCACTGCAATCATTCCCCTGGCTGGCCCTCCCTCCCAGGGTCCCAACCACTTGAGAGATACCCCCTTTTCTGGGGTTGGCGGTGGAGTCTTGGGCCCATCCAGGATCATCATTTCTTCAGAGCCTTTGAAACACAAGCCCTGGCAGATCACTGATCTCCTGCTTTCTCTTCCTCCCCTGGATACTGCCCGTCTCTGGAGCCCCCCAGCATCTCCCAGACAGTTGTGCAGCTTGCACACAGCACCCCCTGCCCCGAGCAGCCACATGCTGCAGTCCTAATTGTCACTCACTAGGCATCACAGCACGTCCCTCACGTCCTGCCCTATGCAGCTGCCAACTGGAGAGAGTGCCGCCGCGGTCTGTCACTCCTGCAGACAGGCGGGGTGGAGGGTGGGGTAGGGGTGCCTCTCCCCGCCCTCACTGAGCACCCCCACTCCCACCACCAGGCCTCTAAATGCCCTCAAGCAACTGGGGGTGGACCTCAGGGACTGGGAGAAAAGGGCCCCCCAGCTGGGGAAATCTCGCTTGGCTGTAATTAAGCTCCGCCACCATGCTGGTGGCAGACAAAAAGGAACCCATAATGGGATTAGAATTGTCATAAATTAAAATCATAAATTCAATAAACGCCTTATCGGCCTCCCTCTGGAAACGGCTGGCCTACAGTGGCCGGCTCTGATAGGCATAATGGAGACGCTGCGGGAAGACGGGTCAGTGCAACCAGGCAGACAGCAGGCGGGGAAGACTCTGGCCCAGCTGCCAGCCCAAGCTGACGGGGCCTGGCCAGGGGGCCCTTCTCCAGAGAACCTCCCATGAGGGCAGACCACGGCACCTGGTAGTGCTTCAGAACCAGCTGTGGCTCCCTGTTACCCACACAACTTAATGCAGCCTGGCTCTTCACCAACTCCCCACTTTAAAATCTGCTGACATATGCCTCTGCTACCCACTGCATGGGCATCCATAAAATGACCTCTGGCCTCAAATGTGTGGTGTGATAGAAAGACATGCTTTTTAGGTGACTGTGGTAAAAAGTTGCCTAACACAAAACATAGTATTTTAACCACATTTAACTGTGCAGTTCAGTGACTGAGAACACACATGTTGTGCAGCTCTCACCATCATCAACTCCTGAATCTTTCACCTTCCTAAACTGAAACTGTCCCCATTCAACACTAATTCCCATCCCCCCAACCCCAGTCCCTGGTATCTCCCAGTTCTCTTTCTGATTCTATGAATCTGACTATTAGAAGGTTATGCTTTGACACAGACAAGTTCTGGGTTCTGAATCCCAGCTCCAGCACAGGCGAGTGGCATGCTCTCTGAAAGATATCTGCATTCAGGATCATCTAGCTGCACGTAGTTACAGAGTCCCGAATGAGTGCCAGCTTCTGCGCTCACCGATGGGGGGGAGCAGCAGTGCGTAAGACACATAGGTCACAGATCTGGCATTCTAGTGGGAAAGTCAGACACATGCAGCTTTTGCATGTGTTAATCATCAATTCTGCAGGTGCCTGAGGTGAAAGGATTCTGACATTACTATGATTGTCCTTGTCAATAATTTCAGGAATTGTTGTTTTTTTTTTTTTTTTCAGTGGGTTTTGTCATACATTGATGTGAATCAGCCATAGAGTTACACGAATTCCCCATCCCGGTCTCCCATCCCACATCCCTCTCTACCCGATTCAGGAATTGTTTTGTCGCTAAGTCGTGTCTGACTCTTTGTGACCCCATGGACAGTAGCCCACCAGGCTCCTCTGTCCATGAGATTTCCCAGGCAAGAATACTGGAGCAGATTGCCACTTCCTTCTCCAGGGAATCTTCCCAACCCAGGGATCAAACCACGTCTCCTGCATTGCAGGCAGATTATTTACCAACTAAACCAGGAGGGGCCACCAAGGGAAGCCAAGGAGGCCCGACCAAGTTGAGAAAGGGGACTTGCAGAGAGAGAAGGTCTTGTGAAGAACTAAAGCTGGAGCTGAGATCTGAAGAATAAGCCAAGGTGGGGGTTAGTGTTAGTCACTCAGTTATGTCTGACTCTCTGCAAACCCATGGACTATAGCTCACCAGGCTCCTCTGTCCATAGAATTCTCCAGGAAAGAATACTGGAGTGGGTTACCGTTCCCTTCTTCAGAGGATCTTCCTGACCCAGGGATCGAACCCAGGTCTCCTGCACTGTAGGTAGATTCTTTACCGTCTGAGCCACCAAGACTGCTAAAATGGTGGGAAAGAGCTCTCAGTGCAAGGAAGAGTGTGTGCAAAGTAGCAGGGGATCCTAATTTTTCAGGATCTGAAATTTATACAACTTGGGTGGGAGGTGGTGGATTTAAAAAAATAATGCAAAACAGCACTCTTCATTCAAAAGAATGCAAAATTAGGTGTGAAAGTTAATGTTTATTTAGAAAGAAATATAATGAAATAAAGTTAATGTTTATTTAGAATGAAAAAGTATAACGTAACTATTTTTTAAGCTGACAAATACCACAAACATTCCAAAATCTGGGGCGGGGGGCAGATTTTTTTTTAACTGCCTAGCACCCCATAACAGTTTCTTACATTTTTGGCTACATACTGTTAGATTCCCCCTTCACATGTCAAGACTTAGGAATCTCATTTTCAAGAGAGAAGACAGAAAGATAATTCTTTCAGCATGGTCGAATAAAATGCACACACACGTATATATTAATCTACACACTCTATTAAGAGTCTGTTATATGGAATGCATAAAACACAAGCTTCACACACAGACACACTCATTGTCTGTGGAGCTGATACAGGTTTATGTCCTACTGTTATCTACAGAAAATGTCCCCCCAAAAGATGCCTCTGCCCTAATCCCCACAACCAGTGAATGTTTGGTTACATGGCAAATGGGAACTAAGGTTGCAGATGGAATTCAGGTTGCTGATCAGCTGACCTAAAATAGGGAGACTGTCCTGGATTATCCAGATGGGCCCAATGTAATCCCAATGGTTTTAGAAGTGGAAGAGGGAGACAGAAGGGAGAACCTGAGAGACGGCAGCATGAGAAGAACTCGGCCCAGCGAAACTGGAGGAAGGGGACAAGTCACGGGATGCAGGCAGCCCCTAGGAGCTGGAAAAGCAAGGAAACAGATGCTTCTCTGAAGGCAGAAAGGAATGCAGCCCTGCCCATACCTGGATTTTAGCCTTTGATTCAATCCCTGGTCCGGGAACTAAGATTCCATATGCTGCGTGGTGTGGCCAAGAAAAAAGAATCCCAGGAAGAGGATATGGAGGCTGGGGAGTGGGGGAGGATGGGAAGGACGCAATATAAGTAGGACAGATTGAAGGTGGGGTTTGAGGAAGGGGCAATGTCAGGGAGACGCCAAGCTTCTGGCTCAAAGACGGGAGGATTCAAAGAGGCAGTGGTGGGTGTGGTGGCTCCAGGGGAGGGACCCTGTGTGCCCACCTCCCCATTCCACACTCTCCCCCGCCCATAGGAGAGAGAAGGGAAGTCACTCCTGACTTCCCCTGCAGCCTCCCAAACGCCACATTCAAAAGAGACTGAGAACTTCCCTCTGCACTAATGCTACCAAGCACCTAGTGCCTCAGCCCCGGAAGCAGAGCAAAAATCTTGCAGAAAGAAAAATGGGCCTCTCTCCTCGTGAACCATGCAGCTTCTCAGGCTCCCCCAGGAGGCCACCCATTCCTGAGCCCAGTGCTCACCCCCCACCTCTCAAGTCCCCACCCCCTAACCCTCTTGGGGTCTCCATTCCCCAACCTCAACTTCCAAACCAAGCCCAGAGTCATTGCTAGTGCTTATTAAGCCACTAATTAATTGAATTTTTCCCCCTCATTGCATGCTGTTAATTAGTTTCTTGTAGTAACAGAGACTATTATTCTTGGAAGTAATAACTTGGTTCAGGAGGCAGTTTTAATGTTACTTATAATTGCTGGAGGGGGTGGGAACTTGGGCTCAGGTGGGCGGGACTAACTCAAGGAAGGAAGGGAGTAAAGCAGACAATTCTCTTGCCTAAAAGATGACTTTTTCATTTGTCTTAACAGTGTCCTGCCTTTTCCAATTTTCTCCAAAGAAACACATTACTTTTATAATATCAAAAGAAAAAAACTTAAGGCAGGGGAGGCCTTAGAGTGTCTTGAAAAATTGTGCCTGGGAAAATGAAGCCAGAGTGCTGGCCTGGGGGGCCAGAGAGCAGTGGGCTTCCTTTGTTCCCATAGCTTCTGTTCCAGGCTGCCCTTTCTGTTTCCTCCCCATGAGCCCGAAGTGAGTCAGCCCCAAAACCAGGGTGCAAAATCAGGGTTCTGCCTCCGAGCCCAGGGACCTAACACTGATTCAAGCTGAGTTACAGAGAGAAAATATCTGGGAGCCATGTGTGCCCCAGATCAGGAATCATGAGGCCACGGTAAGGAGATGACAAATAAAAACAACCAAGGGTACTTCCCTGGTGGTCCAGTGGTTAAGGCTCTGCCTTCCAATGTAGGGGACACGGGTTCAATCCCTGGTTGGGAAACTAAGATCCCACATGCCACAGGGCAACTAAGCCCATGCACCACAACAAGAGGAGCCTGAGCTTCTAGATAAAGATAACTAGATAAAAAAGCCCACGTGCCTAAATGAAGAGCCTGCGTGTGCCACAATGAAGACCCAGCACAGCCATTTTTTTAATAAAAAATTAAATAAATAAAAGCATCCAAAATCGCAAAGTCCCTCCATTTTCGTGGAGCTTGCATTTTAGCAAAAGAAACAAAGAAAGAAGAAAAACAGAAAATGAAAGAGAAGATCATCGGTGCAGAGAAACATACTGGAGATAGGATGGCAGGGGTCTCCTGGAGGAGATGCCATTTTAGCTGCAAACAGAAGGATGAGGTGGGGGAAAACCCAAACATAAAAGAAGGGCCTTCTAGAGGACGAGTCTGTGTTTATCCCCAAGGAGGGGCCTCAGTGCACTCCCCCCACCACCAGATTCCTGCTTGTCCACAGAACCCTGCAAAAAGCTATCACTCACACCAATAAAAGCACCCGTTAACCTTGAGTCAGCCCTCAATTAGCCACAAGGTCTTAACTCCATCATTAGCCTGGGGGTTAGAGGGGAGGGCAGTGGGAACCGCATCTAATTCCCAAAATGACCTGTGAGGTTGAGAAGTGGCCAAACAGAGGCTGACAACTCCTCGCTCCTCAACAGGAATTCATTTTGCTCTTCCTCAGTTCTCCCAGGACAAAGAGGCCACTTCCCAGCAGGAGGATCATCCTTGACAGCTCCAATATGACACCCATCCTTTGCTACTGCAGCAGGGGACAGTATTGGGCAAGGTGCCTAGGGGCACTGGTGTGCAGATAAATGTTTAACAACCAGCTCTCCAAGGGGGAATAGCCCTGATTTGCAGCATCTGCCAATTTCCATGTTGTCAATACCCTAGCCAATTTCAAACTACCAAGCTGACGTCACTGAATGGAGATGCAGACTGGGGTGAGTCTGCCTGGCACACCACTGCTTTAAGCATGACCCCTCTGCAAGTCTCCCCATCTGCAAAATGAAGATTAAATGAGATCGTGGTAAATAACCATCACCCTTGAGAAGTGTCAACAGAGGTTGGTGCTGACAAAACAGGGCTTCCCTTCTTCCACCCAAGGAAAGCAAAGGAGTCCTGGCACAAAGTTGAGAAAAATCACCCGAGCATTTAGGGACTGAATATCTTGTTGAACCATCTGGGTAGAGATGAGGTGGGGTGGGTTTGCAGGGGAGGGGGCAGGAAAGAGAACGTAGAATCAATTCCTGCCCCCTGCCAAGCTCAGTGCAGAGTTTCACCAGCTGGGTGGTAGCAGAGGGAAGGAAAATGTAGCAGAACTTAGGGTCCCCAGGACAGGGACCAGGCTTGGCTGCTTTATGCTCTATGCCCAGTCCCCGGCCCAGGGCACAGCAGGAAACACGGCTGTTCAATAATGTTTGCCAGATGAGCTAATGAATGAATCCCAGCGTTCTCTCCAAGTGGGGGATGGGAGCCTTTCCCCCCTCTCTCTCCAAGTGGGGGATGGGAGCCTTTCCCCCCTCTCTCTCCAAGTGGGGGATGGGAGCCCTTTCTCCCCTCTCTCTCAGTCCACACACAGCACAGCAGGCAGCCTGAATCGTGGCTGGGGCTCTGGGACCGATCACCAGGCAAGCCCCCCACCCCTGCCCAGGACCCTGGGGTCTGGGGATGGGCCTGTGGCGCTGCGTGAGAGCAGGTTAGAGACAGCCTGTGATTCATCGCAGCAAGTGCCCAGAAAATAAATATCACACTGCCCTAGCCCTTCCCATTGCAGCCTCTAATATCATTTCCCCGGGAAGAGGCCTTATTATTCAGCGCCTGTGGTGACAGCCAACTAGTAAATCAGTGACCTGGAGATTGCTCCCTGGGGAAATTGGATGTGGCTTCTGGTGATGGCCGCTCTGCAGGTGCTGCGTGGGAGGAGGAGGGGTGATTTGGGGGCAGGAGTTGGGGCTGGGTTTTCACATGGAGAGAAACTCCCTGCCCATCTTCCTGCTTCCCACGAAGCTCACCTGATTGGGAACTCCACCCCACGCTGTGTGGTCACTTCCCAGGTTCTTAGTGGCTTGGGAGTATGCCCACCACACCCCTGTGCTGTCACTTGCCTTCCTGGGACAGAACCAGCTCACAGACAGAGGCACAACTCAAAGGAAGCATCCTGTGGTCTTCTGGGCACTAGTCCTTCCCAGAGCCTGTACCCCAAGCCCTAAATCCTATAACAGTATCCACTCTTCCAGGCTGGAGTGGGTGGGAACCCAATCCACCAGTTACAAGGATGAGAGATCATATCTGTTTTTCCCAGTGTTGACACCTAATTCTTTACTATTTGCCTGGCACATAATAGACCCTCAGTAAATATTTGTTGAATGAATAGATGAATAAATGAAGGCCCAAAGAAATGGTTACAGAATGGAACAGGCATGTGTGTGCATTTTTCATCTGTTTCTCTGCCTTGTTATGTTCCTAATCTTTTCAAGGACGCACCACCACTTTTCATCACAGCAGCTGTTTAATGTACCAGGTCACACTCATTTCTAGTCTCTGGCTTTAAAGTCTTCTTAGTTTTTCTTCCTTTCCTCCAGCTATCATAATGACACTACTCTGAAGTCCCCTTCCCCCATCCAGTTGGCGGGCATCATGAACACGTGCCCTGCATCCACTGACCTCCTCCAGCATCATGTCTTCCCACATCCCAGCAGGCCCCCATGGAATAGACTTCATGGTCAGTCAGATGCTAAGCTAGTAGGAGCTATTTTGGGGGCAGAGGGCTTTCCTGTTGCCTTGACATTTCAGTGGAGAAGTAAAAGTTCTGGGCACAGTACCCACAGAGCCACGAACTTGGTGAAGATTAAAGGACCAGTTCCAAGCTCTCCCCAAGGTCAGCAGGATACAACAGCGCCAGCTCCACTACCTGCCACTCTGGCAAATCTTTCTCCTAATTATACCTGAATTATGCAAATCAATACCAATGTCGATATAGGATTTCCTCTAACAAGTCAAGAACATGCAAGAAGTAAAGACACAGGGAGATGGAAATCCATCTAATTAGGAGTGAGTTTCTCTCTTTCTCTCTTGGCTGTGTGAATAAATGGTTGCACGACAACCCCAGAGAAGAGGTCAGCGGGTAGAACAAAGCAGGGCAGAAGGCAGAGAGAATGTGAAGATGGGGTGTGAGCCAGAGGGGAGAGGACTGGGAGACTGTGGTCACGCTGACAGCATGATGGATGTAGCATCAGTCACAAACAAAAAGGGGATTTTGGAGTCTCTCTTTCCATCGGGCAGTTTAAAATCTGCCAAAGCTGGAAGTTGGGGACCCAGGAACACAGAGAAAGCATAGTCAGAGGGAGGAAGGAAGAAGGCAAGGGGAAAAGAAAGAGGGAAGGAGGGAGGGCTTTCATACAGTGAAATTTTGCTATGTGCCTCTGAGAAGCATTGTACCTCCAGGCTCTCATTTAACCCTCAGCACTTTGAGTTAGGTACTGTTATGACCCCATTTCAAAGATGCAGACTGTGAGCTCAGAGAGGTAAAATATCTTGCCAAGTTTCCACTGCTATAAGGGGAGTAATAAGTTTATGTGCTCAATCGTGTCCGACTCTGTGCAACCCCATGGACTGTAGCCCATCAGGCTCCTCTGTCTATGGGATTTTCCAGGCAAGAATACTGGAGTGGGTTGCTATTTCCTCCTTCAGGGGATCTTCCTGACCCAGAGATCGAACCCATGTCTCCTGTGTCTCCTGCATTTCAGGTGGATTCTTTACCTGCTGAGACATTGGGGAAGCCTGTAAGCAAAAGGCTGGAGCATCAATTCTTCTTGTCCCATCGCACTTATTGCTTCATTATATGCAACTGGGGCTCAAAGGCAGAATGTGGGCAGGCAGAGAGCTGCCTTTGGAGGGGTGGAGGAGAGGACAAGGACACCTACCTTGAAGCTGTAGGAGCCTTAGGCCTAGGCACCCCCTCCAGCAGACCCCTCCGGCAAGGAAGAAGCAACAGGGCCTGAGTTTATCATGAGAGCTGGCTTAACTCCCTTTGCACTTTATGCTCAATCATTTTACTATAGCTTGTCTTCTCCAGGTAGACTGGAACACACCTGACAAGTAATTTATATACTCCATGATCAAACATCCTCCAAGCTGATGGCTCAGCATGAGGCACTATAGTATAGTGGCTAAGATCTTGGCCTCTGGAAGCAGACTCTGTCTATCCACTGGCTTATAACAAGTTACTCTCCATACCTCAGTTTTTCCATCTCTAAAACAGGGCTGATGACAGTGCTTGATACATACTAGAAACCAAGATAGCTGTCGTTATTGCTCAAGGCAGGGCACTAGGTCTCAAGATGACTGAGGCACCATCTCTGTCCTTGAGGAGCTCATAATATAAGAAGAACAGGGAAAAGACAGTGCTGTAGTAAGTCAGTTACAGAGGTAAGCAAAGGGGCCATGGGAGACCAGGAAGGAAGCCTTTAACTCTGCCTGGCTTTGCCCTTTAGGGAAGCATGTTATAGTCAGGGAAGGCTTCCTGGGAGTGGTGACACTAGGTGATGGTGGTTTGGTCACTACATCATGTCCAATTTTTGCGACCCCATGGACTGCAGCCTGCCAGTCTCCTCTGTCCATAGGATTTTCCAGGCAAGAATACTAGAGTGGGTTGCCAGTTCCTTCTCCTGGGGATCTTCCTGACCCAGGTATTGAACCTGGGTCTCTTGCATTGCAGGTGGATTCTTTACTGACTGAGCTATGGTGTTTGCAAGCAGAGGGCTCAGCCTGTCCAAAGGCCTCAAGGCATTCAGAAATTCTGCAGCAGGCAGCCGCAGGAGTTGAAGCTGGAGAAGTGGGTGGAGCCTTGCCTCTCAGAGATCATGACCACCCATCTAAGAGGTTGAGATTTCATCCCAAAGTGCCAGGGAGACCCTGAAGAGAGACAGGATGAGCCTTGAACTTTGGAAGGGTTGCCGTGCATTTGAGTGAAGGCTGGAGAAGAGGGGCAGAGGAGGCGAGGCAGGAAGCTGAATCCTAGCACCCAAGCCCCCAGCTCCTAGCTCCCAGCCAGACCTCCCTCTGGGGGGGCCCCTGGGGGAGCCTGAGCTCAGTGGGACTGGGGAAGTTATTAATCGCTCCATGCCGCCGCAGGCCATGGTCCATTTGCTGCTTTTCTCGGTCTGTTTTGAAACTGTGAAATGAGCCCCAGTCTTCAAGGCGGCCGTAATAACCATCCCGATTCTGACATTTAAATTACAGATGGCATTTTCAATTAAACAGGCGCTCTCAGCAGGTTTAATTTAGCTATCAGTTCTGGTCTGTTCTTTAAGTGCTAAAAAAAAAAAAAAAAAAAAAGCCAGCAGTGAATTCTAGGTCTCTTTCCAGGAGGAGGGAGGGTCTCTGAAATGTGACATAACATAACTCTCATCTTCTGGCTCTCACAGGGACTTGTGCAGCCTCCTGTAAACAGTCACAGTCCATTGAATTCACCCTTGTGCACTCCCAAAGGCACTCACAAAGCCACACACACACACACAGACTCAGAACTACAAAGCCAGTGGCTTTGAGGGCATCGTTGAAACAAGTGTGAAGAGGTTTGTGGCCTCTCTTATCTGATAAAAAAAAATAAAGCAAGAGATTCAGGAACTAGACAAACTTGGACTGAGATCTTTGCTCTACCACTAACTTGCTGTTGACCTGGAGCAACTTACTGAACTTTGCTGAGTCTCTGTTTTCTCAGTTGTAAAATGAGAATAAAGATGAGACCAAGTTGGAATAAGTATTAAAGTGTCCAGCACTGGTGCTAGCTGATATAAGTGCCAATAATCCTTGTGCCTCTCCTTTCTTCTTCCCTTACTTACACTGTCACCCATCAACCTGGAGCTCTCCCAGTTAAGATCGCCATTCCTTGGGTCTTGGGTCCTAGATGGCGGCAGATCGCTGTCCGCGGTGCTGAAAAACACATATTGCTTACTTTCAGTTCCTCATGAGTTATCTCCTCCCTCCTGCCTGGTTGGTCTGCTCTGAGAATCTCCCTCAACCCAGGTCGCTACTGCAGGTGAGTTAGAAAGCAAAGGTCCAAATTCTCTCCTAAGGTTCTGCTTCCCCATAGTCAAAGTCACTAAAATCCAAGCTGGGGAGCAGAGGAATTCAAAGAAACAACATGCCTGGTCCCTGTCCTCCAACCCTTATGGACACAGAGAATCCTCAGTTTCAGTCAAGTCCAGCTGCTGGGCTCCATCAGGTCATACCTGAGGTTTTGGTTGTCCTAGGTTGATCCCTGCTCTATTCTGGGTTCTGAACAGGATGTAGATCGGCTGCCTTCTCAGGCCACAGCATGTGCTGGCTCAAGTACCAGGGAGAAGCTGGCTCTGGAGAAGCTGCAAGTGGCCAATTATAATGTATTTGCATGCACTGCCTGCCCCCTCACCCTAAAACACTTGTAATCAGGTGGAATTAGCGCTGAGGGAAGGACAAGGCAGAGATTATCACCCCTACTTTACAGACCAGCTAACAAAGATCCAGAGAAAACCAGAAATCTACCCAGTGTATCAGGTCAGATCTAATTTCCCAGTCAAGCCCACACCAGCAGACCAGGTGAATGTTCATCCAAAGAATTAGAAATTGGGGGGTCAGGAGGCTGCAGCCCAGAATCTGGTTAAAACAGTATTCCCATGGCTGTGTGTTTGGGGCATGGCTGGCTCTCCAAGGGAGAGCTTTATATAAGACAAAGCTCTTTGGCTCTGGTAGAAACTTATTTGCAGTTCACAAAGCACTTTCTCAACCACTCGCCTCCTTGGCTCTGGCAGCAGGCCTGTGTGCTAACTACTATTATCCCATTTCAAAGGGAAGGAAGCTGAGGTTCACAGAAGTGAAGTAACTTGTCCAAGGCCATCCTGAGAGAAAGCAACAGCATGTGGACTTGAACTCTGGACATGGGAAGCTCCATTCTCCTTGTTCTAATGCCCCAGGCCACTTTACTCGGAAGGGAAGGGGGGCTGGCAGGAGCCAGGGGGGCCAGATGCCCCCTTAGGGAAAAAATACAGGAATCTGAGGTTGAAACTACAGGTATTCAAACCAGACTCAAGAAGGTACATGGGTGCATATACCCACATGCTCTCTTCCAGAGGCCTGGAGTCACCTATATGTCTTAGGGGAAAAAACTAATAAAATCTGATATTTGTTTTGGGTACCAACTGTGCCCAGAGTTGCACTGAGTGCTTTATGTACAGCATTTAATTTCCTTCTTATGACTGCCCAACAAGCTGACCCAACATTTCTTCCTATTTGACAGATAAGTTCAGAGAGGGCCCAGCATCACACAGCCAAGAAGGGACAAGCTGGTCACTCTGCACCAGGGCCTGGGCTGGGAAACTTGTTCTCTGCCACTTCTCAGAACCTGACACCAAGTCCATTGCTGTGCTTCTCATCACCTACCCTCTGGCTCCTGAGATCCCTTGTCCCTGGTGGACAGGGACCAGGAAGTCCAATCAGGCACTTGAGGACCTCTAAAAACCAGGTCTCTGCCAGCTCTGCCCACTGTCCTCCTCATTTCCTTCCTGACTCCAGAACCTTCCCAATGTTTCCATACTCCCTCCCCAGCCTAAGTTCTCCCCCTCCCAGTCCTTCCTCTCCACCCAAAGGAAACCAGGGCAGTGATACTGACCTCCCTCCCCACATCTGTGCACACAGCTGATTCTAGAACCAAGATACAGAGTTGGCAGCATCAGGCTGACCCTCAAGAGATGCACATCTATCCCCTCACCAACATGGCCTCAGTTTCCTCACCTGTAACTGGAAAGGTGTGGGGTCAGGGCCAGGGAGTGACTTGAGTGCATACCCCTTAGACAGAAAGAGCCAGCACTCAGGTGGGTGTGAAACAGGACTCTCCTCTCCATCCTCTTCCTCCTTCTCCTTCCTTGATCCCTGGGGGTAGTGGTTTGATTGACAGGGTAGATCTTTCTGGATGCGGTTGGGGGTGGGGAGCATAATATAAAAAGGCAGCTGCAATATTAAAACACAACTTTACACTGGGGGGAAATAAAACAGCTACTCAGTGCTCTCACAATGCAGGATAGAGATCATCCAACTCGCAAAACTGTCTTGGCCACAGGTGGGTCAGACCGTGGTGGGGCAGGAGGCGGGCAGGATTCACTGAGGAGTCGGCAGAGCCACTGTGGGGTGAGAGCCCCCATCGCCGCCCTCCCCATGTTCCCGCTCCTCTCTCCTTAGTCAGGCCTCCAGCCCCTGGGAACCCCAGCCTGAATCGGACATGCCCCCCCACTCCCAGCAGCTCCCTTGGCCCCAGCTCATTAGCCCCAAAAAACCTGCTCAAATCCAGGGGGAGGGCTTTTCAGCTAAAATATTTCCATCTCAGGCTAGCTTTTTCCTCGCTTTCCCACATCATTAGTGAAAGTGCAGTCTCTGCAGCTCCCAGGCTGTGTGGTGAAGAATGCCCCCAACCGCTCCCTGGGTACCGCTGGCCAGACAGAGGGCTACATGCTGGGATCTGGCCTGGGGGTGGGCTGGGGGAGCAGATGGCTCCGGAGACCAAAAGGGAGGCAGAGGGAGTCCCGGCAGAGCCCCTAGTATCCTGCCCAAGAGGATGCTGAGTCCCCAGAAAACTGGAAGCAACTGCTGTCAGCAGGGCGGTGGCCAGCTGAATGCTTGCCCTGCACCAAACACCCATTCGTCCCTGCCCGAGGCTGTGTGGGGTGGGGCTCTACGTTAAACTTTCATTGCACTGCCTGGCCTCCTCCTCTCAGCCCTGTGGTTCTCAGTGACTCCATTCCAAGCCTTTCCCATTAGAATGCCACTCCTCTCACCATGATAATTAGCTCAGAAGTGGGCATATGAACCCACTGGACTTGACGCCAGAAAGACACGGGTCTGGGGGTGCTCAAGTCCCTTCTGGGGTGGGCCTGCCTGGGATGAAGCCACACAGAACTGAGAGACAAAGAGAAAAACCCAAGTTCTGAATATATTGTTGGAGTTCCTGGATCCAGCTTTACCTGAAAGAAAGCTATACTGGACTTTTCTATGATGTGAGCCCCCAAATCTACATTTACTTAAACCACTTTGAATTGCATTTCTGTCATTCATAGCTGACAGACTCACAACCAACACAAGCGCTTTAGCACACCTCGTGTTTTCCATCAGGAAACTGAGGCCCAGAGAGGTTACACTGCTTGCCCCAGGTCACAGAGCTATCAATCTGTGTGTATCGAGCCAGTGATCCAGAGCGGGGGCTGGGGGGGGGGGGGGGACTCCCAACTGGAACTTGTTCCCCCTGGGGCTCTGAGAGGAAGGGGGCTGGGGGAGGCTCTGAAGCCATTTTCAGCAGGACAAGGGACAAAAAGGTAGCAGGTTGCCATGGTTACCAGCTCACTGTGTGGTCCCAGACAAGCAACCTCACCTCTCTGAGCCTCGGGCGGGTGGCCCTCAGGCAGCGGGATGACTGCTCTTGTCCCCCACCCCAGAGGCCTGTGAGCAGGCGGCTTCCCCAGCCAGGCAACGGAGTTCCCCCCACCCTGAGGTCAGGCACTCCCAACCACACACACACTCCACCTGGTTTTTAATGTCTCTCAAATACCAAATTCAATTTCGTATAACTCCACCAGCTCTGCAGTGCAGAATTCATCGGATGAGGAGCCTGCTTTTCGGAGAATAATTCATTTTTCCGGTGTTGGAGAGGAGAGTAATTGATCCAGGGGGCCGACACCTCCCTCCCTTTCTCCCTCCTCAGGACCATCTGATTCCAAATGCAGCTCTGAGACGGCTAGGTCAGAGTCAGGGGGCTTCTGCTTTAATATATTGGATTATTCCACTCGGCGGTGACGAAAAACAAGATTTAATTCCCCGAGAAATGCCAGCAGAGAAAATCATTTCCCTGCCTGCTTCTCCCCTCCTTTTTTTTTTTCTTTTTATTTTTTTTTTCAGGGACATCTTTGTCTTCGTGCAGGCTTTACAGCCTTGCTACAACCCTACACCACCAGAGACTTCCTGAGCCTGCCTACCCCCCATCTAGAGTCCTCTTTTCCTGTCTTGAAGAAGATTCAAAACCCTCTCTGCCCACCCCACCTCAATCAAGGGCCCCTGAGGACAGATGTTTCTATTCAAATTTGGATGACATTATGGTGCTTGTTGTTCAGTCTCTAAGCCATGTCTGACTCTTCGCAACTCCATGGACTACAGCACACCAGGCCCCCCTGTCCTTCACTATGTCCCAGAGTTTGCTCAGATTTCTGTCCATTGACATGATGCTTACCACGTTGATAAATTACAACAAGTCCGGGGAAAAGACCACTTAGTACCACAGCTCTGACTGATGGGACAGGAAGCTAAGAGCTGGCCAAGGAAGTAATTTACTTTGCTACCACCTCTCAGATCAAGTCCACTTACTGCCTCCTCCAGGAAGCCTCCCCTGATTAAGGTTCAAGTTAGCTATCCACCTTGGGATATCCCAAGGTGGTGTATCCCAAGGTGGGTGTATCCCAAAATACAATGGGCTACCCCCTCACAGCCCTTTTACTCTTTGATGGTAGTTGCCAGACTTTTATTTATGTAACAAACTAGTCATAGCACTTGCTATGTGCAGGCCCTGATGCACGTGGCTTCCAAATATTAATTCATTTGAATCCTCCTAACAACCAGGAACTATGACCAGCCCCATTTTACACACAAGGAAACTAAAGCACCGACTGGTTATGTGACTTGGCCAAGGTCACACAGGTAGGGATGGTGAGAACTGGGAATCCAGGTGTCTCCTCCTTTAGTCTGTGAGCTCCCAAGGGACAGGGACCCTGTCAGTCCACTAAACCCAGAGGACCCCACCCTCCAACAATCCCACCACTTACAGGACAGAAAACCCCGTAAAAGTCGCATGGGAAAGCCCCTTGATGTGGAGCAAGTTCCAGCTCTGGAGTGAGACAGTCATCAGTTAGATTCCAACTGTGCATCCTTGGGCGGGACTGTGCTGCCCTGAGACTTGATTCTCAAATAGGAATGAAAACAGTACACAGGTGCACTGGGAGGATTAGATAAAGCCATGCACCAGTGGTGCTTCGAACACACCTAGCATGTAATGAGCACTCAGTAGGTGTGAAAGAACCTGGACTCGAAAATGGAGGCTTTGGGGATACACTTGCACACTCAAACAAATAACAAAACCTGATCAATTCAAGTCAATAAGGCAAGCTCTGAAATCTGGGGGGAAGGGTGGATTTTTCTTAATATTGGTAGTAAGATGGGTGAGTTGCCAAGAACTACCAAGAAGAATCTTGCAAAGTACATGCAATCCATTTACTTCTGGGAGTTACTGAGATGTGGGAGACTCAGAAACAGGGGCTCACTGGACCAGAAACAGCACTTGATGGGTGTTTCAGTCCTTCAGCAAGAGTGTATCCAGTTTCTTGGAGCCATGTGGAGGTGGGAGGGGCATGAGCCTTGGGGGCCCTTTGGACCCAGCTAGCTCTGCTGCTGACTGCTTTGTGACCTTGACCGTGAGACCCACCCTCAGAACCGCAGCTTCCTCATCCATAAATTGGGATGACAAAATGAAGCCTCCCCAGGGACTGCTGTGGGGGGCCAATCATGTAACCAGGGTAGCAGATCGAGAGGGAGTCATTCCTTCCCATTTCTCAATAACAGCAGCAGTAGTCAGCCCAATCCAATCAACCTTCCATCTTCTGCAGAAAACCTCAGAGGCACTCAGAGACTCCTTGGAGCAGCAAAGCAGATGGGCAGGTGGGATCACAGGTCCCATTTTATAGATAAGGGGCAAAGGGCTTCCCACATGGCACTAGTGGTAAAGAACCCGCCTACCATTGCAGGAGACATAAGAGACGCGGGCTTGATTCCTGGGCCAGGAAGATACCTTGGAGGAGGGCATGGTAACCCACTCCAGTATTCTTGCCTGGAGAATCCCCATGGACAGAGGAGCTTGGCGGGTTACAGTCCTTGGGTTTGCAAAAAGTCGGACATAACTGAAGCAACTGAGCATGCACGCATGTATAATGGGCAAAGCCAAGCGAAATCCAAGTGTTTCTGTCTCCAAATCCATGCACTTGATCCTGGACGAGCAGCCTCCCTGATTACTGGGAGAAGAAGGGAAGAGGGAGATCAGGGCTGGGAGGAGACTAGGGACCCCTGTGTGCAAGTTCATTTATCAAAGGCGACCCCAGAATGGAGTCCATGAGGCTGAGACAGGTCACAGAGAGATCCCCTATGGGAAGAAAAGTAGGGGAGGGTGCCAGGCGGCCTGGGATGGAGACAGGTGAGTGATCAGAGAGCACTGGAGCCTCAGAAAGCAAATGCCTGGCATGTGCAGGGGTCCCTGGATTCCCATGGAGCCTCCCTCTGTGTCTTATAAACATCACCTGGGTGGCTGAATCCATGCTCTTCCTCTCCCTTCTTTGGCTCCAGCCCCTCCCCTAATCCAGACAGTTCTTCCTTACATCTAACTGAAACCTTTCATGCTACATCACCAACAGACCCTCGCTGAAGCACC
This sequence comes from Muntiacus reevesi, assembly GCF_963930625.1. NCBI lineage: Eukaryota > Metazoa > Chordata > Mammalia > Artiodactyla > Cervidae > Muntiacus > Muntiacus reevesi. The sequence goes on along the minus strand of NC_089253.1, from coordinate 88,273,073 downwards.
AGAAGATGTCCCCAGCCCTGCCCATGCCATCTGCGAGCTGGTGGCGCTCCTGGCTCAGGGAGGTTATCTTGCTGACAATTAATTGGCTTTTGTTAGAGGAGAATGAATACCATCTCATCTTAATCTTCCTCATTATTCTCCTTGTTCAGCAGAGTCAACACAAGATTAGGTTTAATTTATGGGGAAAAAAATAGCAAAGTCATTACTCACCAGGAGATCAGGATTGGATCTGCCTGAGTGTTCTGTGTTCACTGCAAGTGAGGGGCCACGAGGAAGGCCTGGAGTTCTGCTGAGGCAGGGGCAGGCTGGGGGGACCTTGGCCCCCAGATCCGTTTGGGGCTGGACCCCTGGAGACCACCAGCCCTTTCTAGTCTTACAGGACTCTGGCCTCAGAGGACCCAGTCTCCTACATGTTTCTCAGGAACCTCTGCCATAAGACCAGTCCCAAAGGAGGGCAGGGAGCTCAGCCTCTGAAGAGCCAGACTCAACCCAAGTCCACGGAAAGAAATCAGGATTTGGATTCAAATTCTGACTTCTGGGACCACTTCCTCTGCAGAGAACTGGCTGGAACCAGCCCCTCCTGGGGGCTCCCTTGACAATGCTGCCACCTAGTGGTGCTTAGAGGAACTGGTCCTTCCCTCCATCCCTCTACATCCCCAAGCAAACCATACCATGTACCAAAAAAATCCAGATTCTCAAAGTAAATCAAAAGGGAAAGAGGGACTTTTAGCCATTTCAAAGTGGTTAAATAGATTTCCACCAATAAGTCTAAAATAAAATTCATCTTATCTTCCCTGACCCCTTAACTAAAATGGCCCAGACCCCTTAGCACCCCCTCTTTCTGCCTGGGGCAATAATAAGCAGAGAAGCCCAGAAGCCTCACAGTCCTTGTCATTTCCAAGTCTTTACACTTCCCCTGCCCCAACTCTGTCCTCTGGTACATGCTCATCTTGGACCCTGTACCACAGTGGAGTAGCTAGGACCAGCTCAACTACTTACTCGTCATATGACCCCAGGCTAGTTACCCAACATCTGAGTCTTATCTCTTTCATTCATAAAATGGGAGTGCCTGATCTATCAGAGAGGGCCACTGAGCAGATTAAACAAGACTGTGTGCTTAGCACAGGGACTGGCAGCAGAAAGTCCTCAGCAAATGCCTATCACCCTCACCACCAGCATCACTATCATCCTTTTCATCCTGCTTCTCTGAAAGTTTGGTTTCATCCACTAAACTGTAAGCTTCTAAAGGTGGCTCAGTGGTAAAGAATTCCCCTGCCAGTGCAGGAGACACAGGTTCAATCCCTAGGTTGGGAAGATCCCCTGGAGGAGGAAATGGCAACCCACTCCAGTATTCTTGCCTGGGAAATCCCATGGACAGAGGAGCCTGGAGGTTACAGTCCATGGGATCACCAAAGATCTGGACACAACTGAGCACACATGCGCACACCTCTAACTCCTCATCCCCAGCTCCTGCTAGACAGAAGAGATTTTTTTTCCTTTAAAGGACAGTGATATCATCTCTGCTTCTTGCAGCATTTATAGCTTATTAGACAGAGCACATGGTAGGTGCTAGGGAAACTCTCAGGATCACCTGCCAACGTCTCCAACTTCATGTCAAACCACTTCCCCACTTGTTCACTGAGCTCCAGTCACACTGGTTGCCTTTCTAATCTGTAAGTTCATTCCCAACCCCGGGGCTTTGCATTTACAACTCCCGCAATGTTCTTCCCCCAGATATTTGGTTTCTCATCACCATTCAAATGTCACTTTCTCAGAGAGATCCTCCCTGATCACTTGACCGTGCACAGCAGCACTCCCATGCTCACTCTCAACTTTGTTTACTATGCTATAGAGATCAAGTGCCTAAGTGGCTGGGTAGAACTCCCGTTCTCCCACTTACTAGCTATGTGGCCTCAGACAACTTGCTTTACCTCTCTGCACTTCAGTTCTCATATGTAAAACTGGAAATGCTAATAATAGTGGCTCCTACTTCATAAGGCTCTTATGATTAATCAATACATGTAAAGCTCTTGGAGTAGCGCCTGTTGTCTCTAAGTGTTATATCATGTTGGTAATTATCCTATTTATTTAACTGCATGTATTTATGTTTCTCCATCTAGACTGTATATTCCAGGAAGACAGAGGCCTTCTTTGCTTTATCCCTGCCTGGCAGAGAGCAAGTGCTTAAAAATACCAGTTGATTAGAAAGAAATCTTAGGGCCAGGCAGGCCTCTCCTTAATCACATTCAGGTGCCTTTGAGCTAAGTGGCCAAACAGTCGGCTGTCTCTGGCTTTCACACTCTCAGGGTCCTCGGGCTCCCCCTGCTGGACAGCGAATAGGTTTTGTTTTGTTGTGGTTTTTTGCCTTGAGGCTGATCGCAGCCTGCTGTAGCCGTCAAATTTCCACGCCTGCCTAGGGGATAGTAAACCTGGCTCTTTAGAGTCAGACGCACCTGGATCAGAACTTGTGCTTCTCCAGTTATTCTGCACGTCATACGGCAGGAAAGTCTCTCATTTGAGCCTTCTTATGGGCAGAAGGGGGGTAATGATGCCCTTGCCCCCTCCCCCACATCTAACTGGGTTATAGGCAGTGTGGTGTGAGGGCACCCCATGCACAGGGAGACCTGCAGGCCCCCACACCCCCAGAGTCAGCCCTTGGATGATGCAGAGAAGCCGTCTCATCTTCCAAAGCTAAACACCACCAGGTATCTACTGTTACTCTAGGGACAGACACGCAGGGACAGTCTGGAGCACCCCATTATCTGAGACCCTTGGGTCTCCTCTGTGGGCCCTGTGGCCTGGGGAAAGAATCTTGCCTCTGTCCCTCTGGCTCCTTCCTCTGAGAGCCGGCAGTTGGCTGGAGAGGGCCTTGCTGGGCTTGCATACTCCTATTCACTTGACCCTCACCTCCCTGGCTGCTGTCTCCTCCATCGTGGACTCAGAGGCCAAGGGTTCCCTGCCTCACTCCACACTTGTTTCCAGATCTCACACTGCACTTGGCTTTAGCTGACGACCACAGACACTGCAACTCCTATATCTCCAGCCCAGAGTCCTCATGGCCCTCTTTCCTAAACACCCCCTGGGGGACTTCTCCCTACCTACAGCACCTTTCATGCCTTTCATACCCCTGTCCTGACACCTAGTCCTTGTGGACCCCTGGACTCAGATTCCTGGCCTCTCATACCCACTGCAACTCTCTGTTCAATCTCCTCCCAAACCCCCAGTGTGGTCTCTGGTCCTGACTCATCCCCATCTGGTTCCCCATGTGCCCATCCTATTCCCTCACCCCCAAAGTATCACCTTGCCCATTACTCCTTCACTTAAATCTGGGAGCTCAAGGGGTAACCCTCTTCCTTCATGGCTCCTCAGCAAACTGGGTCCCCAAGATAAGGCATCGCTTACCCTGTCTGGCTGGCAACTCAGGTGCGTGTGAACAATGCCTTTCCCACTGGACTGTGAAATCCTCTAGAAAGGGCCAAAGGTATTCATGGGACAGAGGGCTGTGGCTGCACCTTCAGACTAGGAGTTTTCAGGGATGTGTCTTCCCTATCTGACTGAGGATGCTCCCAGAGCAGGGAGCATATCTCCACCATTAGACTGGACATAGCCCTTCCCCAGATGCCCCATCCTTGATGTGGCCAGGCAGTGACTTTTCCAGGGACAAGGAGTGTCTTTCTCAACCTTGTAACCTTAGGACCCTGCACTAGGCCTGGCCCCAGGTTGGGGCTTCGGGAATCATGGGTGAATAAATGAACCAAAGAACAAATGCAGGCAGGCTGCAGCTTAAACTCTGCAAGCCCACTGACCCAGCAGGTGACATCAAGGAAAGCTGGAGGGGCAGGGAGATTTTATTGGTCATCCTTCTGGAGAAAACAGATTTCTCAAGACCCTCAGTTGAGCAAGCTGAGAGTCCTGGGGAGGAGGCTGGGTTTGAGAGGTGCTGGGGAGGCCAGAAAAGGAGCTCCTGGCCCAGAGCCTGGTACGCACCCTTCCCTCCACCTCTCCCTTTGAACCAGTGCCAGGGGCTGGCCTCTGGGCAGGGCTTGGAAAATGACCCATGAGACCAGATGCTAATGACTCCTGTCTAATCCAATACTAGGCCAAGGAAGGCAGCATGAAGTGGGTATGAACTGAAGAGGGACACCAAGCTGACCCTTCCTGTGCCTCCCACCTGCTCACCACCGCCCCCCCCACAATCTCCCACCTTGAGCCACTGGCACTAATCATGGGTCCAGGAGAACTGGTACCTTAGACTAGGTGCTGCCCTCACTCACCATCCTGCCTTCAGAAAGGAACAGGGCAGGGGAATCAAGAAAGGCCAAGAAGGGAGCCCCCACACACACCCTGTTCTGGCTTCTGGGCAGTTTGGGTGTCAGTCAGGCGCCAGGCCCAGCTCCCCATCCTTGGCCTCACAATCCCAGCCTTTGTTCCGCCGATCCAGGCCCAGCTGGCTCTGCACCCGCCCAAGGGCCCCTGGAAACCAGAGCAGCTGGAACCCCACCAAGTATTTTTCCAGACTGGGCCAGAGGCCCTCAAGAGACAGAGACTAAGCAAAGGGAGCGGGGTTCATTCATCCGTTTGTTCATTCATTCCTTCCTGGGACACATAATATTTATTGAACGCCCACAGTGGCAGGCACTGTGCTAGAGGACAAGTGCTAGGGGATTTAGTGGTCGGCCCAGTGTAGACCCACGCCCTCACCCATCTTATTTTCTGGATGCAAATATATACCAACAAAACCTCCCTCTCCCTATGTGGGGGCTGGGCTTAGAATATGGGACGGAGAGGAGTGCGTGGGGGTGGGGAGGGTGAGGATGCTACTAAGGCCTATCTAATCCCGGGCCTCTGCCCCTCCAAGGCAGCTGGGAGAGGCTGGAGGACAGGTCACTCAGGGCTCCACCCACACGCTGCTGTTGGTCACCCGGGCCCCGAACCAGCCCTTCCAGTAGACGCAGTCCTGTCCCCCGTGCTCGAAGCGGACGAAGCGGACGCCGGGCCCATAGTCGGTGAAGGTGTGGGAGATCTAGAGGTGGGGAGTTGGGGAAGGGTCAGACTCAGAGCCCTGGGGCCTCCCCCAGCCACCCCACCCCGGCGCCCTGACCCTCCTCTAGACCCCTGGACTTTCCAGCGCAGCATCCCTCCTCCGGGTCTCTCCCACCGAGCAGGCTAGCCCCGCCCACAAGCCCCGTGGGCGGGGTTTCGGCGAGCCCCGCCCCTTGCATCCAGGCCCAGCCCGCCGCCCTCGGGCCACTGAGCTCACCTCAATCCAGCCACCATCGTCGCTGTCCGCCGGCACTGCCACCTGCCCGCTGTTGAACTCGGCCAGCACGTCCTCGTGCTCCGACAGCAGCTTCACCGTGAGCTCGTACAGGCAGCCGGCGTCTCTGCGGCCCGAGTACCTATCCCAGGGGAGGGAGCGAGCGCCCGGGGCAGGCTTCAGTCCTGCTGAGCCAGTACTCTGGGCCCAGCTCTTAATAGAAATTAACCCTGCCGGCCGGTACTACCAATGACCCCATTTTACAGATAAGGAAACCGAGGCCGGAGAGAGAAAATGATTCGCTCAAGGTCCGAACCCAAGAACTAAATCCCAGATGGGCTAGACCGAACCTTGGGACCAAAACCAAACCTGCCGAGAAACTTCTTGTTTGGATCGCAGATGGATATTGAAAAACAAAACCAAAAAAGCTTGTCAACATTTAAAATTCAAGAGGGGAGGCGGTTTTCCACCTTCTCCTGAAAACCCGTGGCCCTTGTGGTCGCCGCCTCTAGAGTTGGGAGGCAGGGGTCCCTGAAGCGGGGTAGCCGGTTCCACTTGGTCCTCAACCCCACTCCCCTAGCCCCCCGGCCGCTCACCAGTCCTTCACCACGATGGCCGGCTGAGTGGTGTCCAGTAGCTCCTCCCAGTAGCCCTCAGCCTGCAGATCAATGGTCTGCGCTTTGCGACACCACCTGGGAGACTGGGGGTTAGCATAGAGTGGAGACTCCTCCCCTCCCCTTCTCATCCGTCCCCCTTCTCCTTACTCGAAGGAAGAGGCGAAGTACTTCTTGACGCTCTCATCGTGGATGAATTCCACCCCGCAGTCTCCGGGCAGCTCCTCCACCCTCCAGCCGTCCCCACCGTGCTCCACGTCGCACCAGCCCTCCAGGTCCTCTGTAGGAACACGACAGCCCCACGCTGGCCACCCAGTCCCTGCGAGGGTGTGGTGGGGCTGGCTCTTGCCCCCATCGTGGGGGAAGGGCAAACGTGGTCCTTGAACGTTGGGCAGAGCGTGGTGGAGGTGAAGAGTGAGCACTTCCTGGTTTTCCCCCGGATTTTCTCACGCTCTCGGGAGGGTCTTCCGCGGGACCTGTCTTACCCCAGGTCCTCGGGGATGGAGGATCCCCAGAGAGAGCGAACCCCCCGCCCCACCCCACCCCCCCCCCACCCCCCGCCCAAACCTAACCCAGGGAGCAGGACAGAAAGATAATACTACAGTATGTATTGGGGATACTCTGTGCTGGGCACAGTGCCAAGCACTTTATCTCATCTACCGCTCAAAGCAGTCTGCCCTCGTTACGGCCCATTGTATAGAAGGGGAAGCTGAGCTCCCAAGACCACGGAGACAGGGTGCGACCTCTCACCTTCCCCACACGGGTTGCGCAGCAGGTTGCGCCGCCTCTTGCTCAGGAAGTAGAACTGCTGCCAGTGGTCGCGCTCGTCCTCGGGGCCGTCCTGGGGCACCAGCCCCTCCTGCTGGCACTTGAGCAGCCACAGGGGGGCGCCGTCCACCAGCTCCTTCCAGCGCAGGCACACCAGGCGGCAGGCCTGCACCAGCTGGGCGGCCGGCAGCTCGGCCAGCACACGCAGCAGCAGCGGCTCCGGCAGCTCGTCCAGGTACGCCGCCTCCTCCTCCCCCTCCTCCTCCGGCCGCTCCTCCCCGCCGCTCGCCTCCTCCGCGCACGCCTCCTCCTGCTGCTCCTCCGGGCTTACCTCCTCTGGCTGGCCCACGCTCCCTGAGGGTGGGCAGGGCGGGGGTGCTGCTGAGACTCCCCCCGACTGTCCCCCGCCGCGCCCCACAACCTCTATGTGAAGGGCATCGCCTCCACCCACACTCCGACAGTCTGCAACTGGGGCCGGATTCCGTGACCAGAGAGTAGGGCCTTGTGGAGGAAGCCCAGGGGACCATGGCCACCGATCAGCCCCAGGTGAACTGAAGAGGGGCCTCAGAGAACTGTTTCCCCTGCAGGGCCAGTACACCACATACCTGAGCCGAGAGCAATAACTGATGACATTTTGACACATGGAAGTCCCTTATCCCTCTGAACAGCCCTCTGAGATCTCTGCTCTAGTCACCTCCTCAAAGGAGCCCTCCTGGACCTCCTCTATTACAAAGTCCTCTCACCTCACCGTTGGGAGTTCCGTCCTTCCTAGCTCTTATCCAAGACTGTGATGGTTTATAAAAACCTTTCTTTGGACTAGACTGAGGGAATGAGGGCAAGAACAGGGTCTGGGCAACTCACTGCTTCACCCCTAGTGCTTGGCGTCAGACACCCTCCCCTGCCCACTGTCAGCAGCTATTGTTTATTGGGCTGGGCTTTCCTGATGGTTCAAATGGTAAAGAATCTGCCTGAAATGCAGAAGACCTGGATTTGATTCCTGGGTTGGGAAGATCCCCTGGAGAAAGGAATGGTTACCTGTTCCAATATTCTTGCTTGGAGAATCCCATGGACTGAGGAGCCTTGAGGGCTACAGTCCATGGGGTCGCAGAGTTGGACGTGATTGAGCGACTAACACTGCCAAGAGTTAGGCCCTATTTCATTCTAAGCATTTTAATTGTATTTACTCTTTAAATCATCATAGTGTCTCTTCAAGGTTATCGGTATTATCATCCCATTCTGTTGATGAGGAAACTGAGGCACTGAAAGGTGAAACCACCCAGGATCACACAGCAAATGAGTGGCTGGAACCTGGATTTGAACCCAGGCAATGGGGCTTCCAAGGCGATGCTAGTGGTAAAGAACCCACCTGCCAATGCAGGAGATACAAGAGATGTGAGTTCGATCCATGGGTCAGGAAGATCCCCTGGAGAAGGGCATGGCAACCCACTCCAGTATTCTTGCCTGAAGAATCCCATGGACAGAGGAGCCTGGCCACATGGGGTCAAAAAGAATCAGACATGACTGAGGCAACTGAGCACACCGTCAGGCTCCAGAGCTGCCTTTAAACACCACAGCCTTGAGAAAATGATTCGTGGGGTTGGGAGTTATCATTTTGATTTCAGGTGAAAATGCTCAGGTTCAGAGGTGTGGAATGACTTGCCAAAGGTCACAATGCTGGTATTCAGACAGGGGACACAGGGACCTGAGGCCTGAAGGGAGAAGAAACAGGGGTGTGGGGATCGGGGAGGGAGGCTCCTTAAAAGACAATGTGTGTGTCAAACAGGGAGGTGTACTATGTACTTGGGAAGGAGGGTTTCTTCACTCCTTTTCCTATCCCTGGCCCTCAACTTCCCTGTCTATAAAATAGGAATAATCCGTGCGCCAAGGCATTCAGACGGTACTGATGATCAGCTTCGCTGAGGAGTGGGCAAGGGCATTCTAAATTATGAGAGGGACCCATGTCAGGAGCTGTGGGCTGAACTGTCTCTTGGATCCTGGTTGGCCTCAGCTGGGCCATCCAAGCCTTGAATAAGCAGATACTGTGTGCCCCGTGTCCCTGGAGATGGTGGGGAGGAGATGGAGCCACTCTGAGTGATGGGGGAGGCCACTGCTCTCAGACCTAGGATGGGGGCAGGGAGGATTCCCTAAGGGCTCGGCCTTGGAAAGCCAAGGCAGGGGTGGAAACAGGCCAGGCACCAGGGGAGGAAGAGGCAGGGCCCAGACCCAAGGCTGGGGGTTGCCAGGACCTGGCCAGCCAGTCCTTCACCTCCTCACATGCAGCATTCCCCACCCCCAAACCCCAGTCAGACCCCCGAGAGCCGAATCAGGGTTTACCTCTTCAGAGCTCAGCATACACAGGGAGTCCTCAGTACATCTTATTCAGTGAATCTTATTGGTTAGCACAGTTCCTTTCATTATTAGAATTTTTTTTTTTTTTTTGGGCCACATCTTTATGATATGGGGCTTTACCCACCCCTCTGGCCAGGAGAAAACTGAGGCCCAGAGAGGCTTACTGGCCTCTCCCAAGTCACACCATAGAACAGTGGGGATGGTGGAGAGGAACATGCCTGCCCTGAAGCCATGTCACCTGCCTGTCCTGCTGCCCACAGCTCTCTGGGGAGCTGGGCCCAGTGTCCTCACCTCTCTACCCCTCCCCTGCCCTGCCCTGCCCTGGCCCTGGTGGACACCTGATGCTCCCCAGAAAGGTGCACCTCGCCCAGTCCCCTCTCCTGGCCCCAGGCCTGGCACTCAAGGCCCCAGATCTGATTACAGGCCCCCCACCCCCTCTGGAGCACATACAACTCCCCACATTGTTGCCTTCGGAAAATTATCTGGGTCCTGGAAGCTGCCTCTGAGGCTTATTCACTCACTTGGATTGGGCCCTTGAGTCCAGGGAATAGCTGGGCCCTGAGAAAAAGCAGGAAACCATTCTGGGTACTATGAAAGGTGTGGCAAGGGGGCCATGGATTGGGAGCAAGAGCTGAAGGAGGTAGCATTTTCAGGGCTAGAGGTGGGGGCAGGGCGACTCAGCCACGCTAGTGAGCATCACTGTTACCCATTGTCTCCCCCAGGCAATGGCCTCTCAGATGTGCCTGATGACAAAGGGGTGAGGGAATCTGGGAGTGGGCAGGTCTTGTTCCCACCCTGACTCAGCAAGTAACCCCTCCAGGCACAGCGGGAAATCCTAGAGACGAGGAGGGGGTCTTTGGTGCCAGACAAGATGACTGGGCAGTCTCAGAGGGCTCAAAGCGTCAGCTAGAGCTGATGCCTGAACTCTCTCACCACTGGCCTGTTGCCCACTGGGCATCCAGCCAACCAAATGAGGATAGCCCCTCCAGACAAGGGATCCCAGGAGGAAGGCCTGGATAGGGTGGGGAGCGGCCAGTAACCCCAAGAAATTCGTGGGGATTCAGACAACTCATGGCCCAGAATTGGCAAGTTCAAGAAGCTGATGGAATAAAAAGGCTTGTGGCCTCTTCCATCGCAGATGGGTCCCAGACCCCGGTCCAATCAGACCCTCAGGAAGCCGGGAGGAGGAGGGAACGTGGATCACTCCTATGCTCTCTGCGGATTAAATAGGACCCAGGAGTACTCCCTTTGCCTGTCATCTCTCAAGGCCTCCCGCACATCAAGATACCAGACAGAAGGCTGTGCTCCTTGAAGACTGTCTCAAGGGCTCTGCTTGGGTGAAAGTTTGCCGCTCTGGGTCTGGGGGGCCCCCTCGCTCTCTGATGCCCCCTCTCCGTAGCACTCGCCCGCCTGCCCCGGTCACCCCTCCTGGACTGAGCGAGTGGATCCGGTGGCGGCGGCTACCTGGGTCACCGTCTCCGTCCATCGCTGCGGAGGGCGTTCGCAAGAGGAGGAGGAGGACTCGGAGCGCTGCGGGGCTGTCCGAGTCCCTAGGCGGCGGCGGCGAGTCCAGGCGCTGCCCGCGTCTGGGTCGGGTCCCGGCCGGCGGAGCCTTTTAAAGGCCCCCGCCTCCGCCCCCGCCCAGCGTTTGGCCCCGCGCCGGGACGCCCCGCAGTCCGGAGCAATCGGCCAGAGGCCGGAGGCTCCCGGTTTCTTGGCGGACCCAGGAGGCCCGGAAAGGTCGGGTTTTGTTTTTGTTTTTTAATGCAGGAGGAGGGGGAGCCCAGTTCGGGCGTCTCCCAGAGCCCTCCTGGGGTGGACTGCTGGAGGAGCCGATGAGGGGGCGGGTAGAGTCTGGGTCACGCAGAGGGTGCGGGGTGCGCGGCCCAGGCGGAGCGAGAGGGCAGAAGCTCCTCCCGGCACCACCCCTCCCCCGCCACCCCAGGTAATTTTCCTACATCGGTGAGGGGCGCGTCCCAAGCCTGGTGCTCCCCAAGCGGCGGGGACCGGAGCCGGTCGCGGGCGCGGGCCCGGGGCGGGGCCTGGTCGGCCGCGCAGACGAGGCCCCACCCACCGCGACTGCAGGTCCAGGCAGGCTCAGCCCAGGCGGCCAAGCGGGATCGCACAGCGGCGGCCGAGCGCAGGTGACCGGTGGGAGTAGACGCGGGGAGCGCCGGGGAGAGGATGCGGGTTGCGGGGATCGGGGGCCTCGGCGGTTCCTGGCACCGCCGCAGTGCGCCGAGGGAGGCCCAGCGCGAACAAGGCCCAGGCCGCGGGGTTGCGCGGCGCGGCCTCGGGCGGCGGCGCGGGCAAAAACCCCAACTGGGGTTGTCATCGATGCGCGGGGGTCCAGGCCTAGACTTCGAAAGCCACAAGGAGGGATGGGAAGTCGAAGACGCGCGAGGGCACCTGGGCCTGGAGCCCAGCCACGGGGATGGGGGTGGGGGTATAGGAAAGGCGACTCGTCCTCGCCTACCGCTTCTCCAGTCTCACTCAGGCAGGTCATTTCCTCCATGGTCTCGGAAAAGTGGCTTGAGCCCTTTGGACGTCGGTCGGAGACAATGACAATTATGCTTTCCCCTCCTCTGTTTTGAGGATGGGAGAGAGAAGGAGAAGGTACCAGACAGGATGCGGAGCTTTGCGTTCATATTTCCAGGCGAAAGACTGGCCTATTGAAAAAGACTGGCTCTAGACTCAGAAAGGGCTCAGGCTCCTTTCCGCTGCTCCTTTCCGTGTGTCCTCGGGCAGATGCCACCTCTTCTGCCTCCTTCGCCTCCCTTAGGGGCTATTGTGAGGTGCCAGTAAAAAAACCAGAGCTCACCTTTTACTGAGCTTCTCCTGAGAGGGGTCCTTGAACCCTTTCCAGGAGGTAAGTACTGTTCCTGGCCCCATTTTACAGAGCAGGAAACTGAGGCTCAGAGAAGCCCGGTGACTTTCCTGAGACAATCAGTGGCAAAACTGGGAGGAGAACCTCCACCACGGCGTGCTGTGAGTACCTGGTCCTCGGGAGGGGGCCAGGTCTGCAGTGTAGCTTATCAACGCCCACAGGAGGGCCATGGCGGTGGGGAACATCAACGAACTGCCGGAGAACATCCTACTCGAGTTGTTCACACACGTGCCCGCCCGCCAGCTGCTGCTGCGCTGCCGCCTGGTCTGTAGCCTCTGGCGGGACCTCATCGACCTCGTGACCCTCTGGAAGCGCAAGTGCCTGCGCGAGGGTTTCATTACCGAGGACTGGGACCAGCCCGTGGCCGACTGGAAGGTCTTTTACTTCCTCCGCAGCCTCCGCAGGAACCTCCTGCATAACCCATGTGCTGAAGGTGGGATGCTGACTGGCTCTGACATCCCCCCCCCCCACACACACACACACACTGTTGTGATGTCAGCTAACATTCATTAAGCACTTACTATGAGCCAGCCAGGCACTTTATGGGGCTTAATGCCTTTCATCCTCTCACAGTAATCCTAAGAGGTAGGTGCTGTTAGACATCAATCTTTCAGATGGGAAAACTGAAGCCAAGAGTGGCATTTCTTATTCCACTCTTAAGGTTATTTCCCCAGTGACCTTTCTAAGGAGAAGGAATGTTGGCCAGTTGGAACTAATTGTGCCAGGACACAAGACCCGGAAGTCAGAACCATATTTTCTTGGCCTGGTTCCCAGACTCCAGGATTAAGCCTACTAGGAGTGTCCCAGAGGACAAAGGGGACTTTGCTCATGAAAGAGGGAGAGATCCAATCTTCTTTTCAACAGCAGGTGAAACATGACTTCTGTGGTCATCCAGAGGCCCCCCTTTCCGTTGCTGTGTTGTAACTGATTAATTTAGACGCTGGGATGGGATGAGAACCTCATTCTCCTTTATGTGGTCAAATTCTGGAGTGAAATAATAAAACCACCCGAAGCTGTCCAGAGCTTTCAGATGCCTCCTCATTTGACTCCCCAGCAGCTATGTTCTTGACCAGCAGTTGACATACCATGGTCCATAGGCCAAATCTGGCCCAGGATCTAAGAAGAATTTCTGAGGTTTTATGTGATAGTCAATATGTAGCCCACAAAACCTGACACTTTGTGGAAAAAGTTTACCAGTCTCCATTCCTGACCCCAGTTTACAGAGGATGAAACCAAGGCTCAGAGAGAGAAAGCAGCTTGCATAAGGTCACAGAGTCCAGTATTGGTAGAGCTGGGACTAGATCCAGATCTGCCTGGTGTCAGAGCATTCCCTAACATTAGTCGTCTGGTCATTCCCACTGTCAGGATTCCCAGTAGAAGTTAGTCATGGTGGTGCCTGGCACACCGGATGTGCAGGGTTCCCCAGCTAAGGGGCTTGAGGGCAGCTGCTGAAATCCAGGGAGAGATGCTGGGAGCAAGGGGCGCTTGGGCGCTGACCACTAGGGGGCCTCCCTTTGATGTGAACTGTGCTTTCCCGCCAGAGGGCTTTGAATTCTGGAGCCTGGACGTGAATGGAGGTGATGAGTGGAAGGTGGAAGATCTCTCCAAAGACCAGAGGAAGGAATTCCCCAATGACCAGGTCAAGAAATACTTCGTGACTTCTTATTAGTAAGATCCATGGGGTCTCGGGGCATGGGGCGGGGGGGGTGGGGGGAGGGACCCAAGTCACTGCACCTTGAGGCCTCTCCTGCTCTGGGAAGGGCAGTCCTAACCCTGGAGGGCCCTGGTGGCGAGCCCCAGCCCCTCCCACCCCTCCACCCACCCTCAGCACCTGCCTCAAGTCCCAGGTGGTGGATCTCAAGGCCGAAGGGTACTGGGAGGAGCTGATGGACACCACACGGCCAGATATCGAGGTCAAGGACTGGTGAGTGGCTGGGGTGAGGGCTTGGGGGGGGCCTGCCACTCAGGTGCCCCACCCCCACCCTGCCCCCCATCTCCAAGGCCCTGATGGGCCCTCCCTCTGCCTGCAGGTTTGCAGCCAGGCCAGACTGCGGGTCCAAGTACCAGCTGTGTGTTCAGCTCCTGTCGTCAGCACACGCACCTCTGGGGACCTTCCAGCCAGACCCAGCAATGATCCAGCAGAAGAGCGATGCCAAGTGGAGGGAGGTGTGTGAGTCGGGAAGGGGACAGGGGCACACTATCCAAGGCTGAGACCGCAGTCACACAGGCCTGGGTTCAGATCCCAGTTCCACTGCTTCTGACCTAGGCTTTGGCTGCTCTGACCTCTAAAAGACTTCAGTGAAATGATGCTGGAAAATATATGTTCAAAAAAGTTGACTACTACTAATTACTACCAGTTATAACTATTATTTAGGTCAGAATTCAGTGATCTTTTTCTTAAAAGACCAGATACAAATAGTTTAAGCTTTGCTGGCTGTACTATCTCTGTCTCAACTACTCAGCTCATCAGCTCTGCCATTGTCATGAAAGCGGCTTTAGCAAACGGGCATGTCTGTGTTCCAATAAAACTTTATTTATAAAACCAGGTAGTGGGCCCCTAGACCAGTTTCCCAACTCCTGATCTGGACCAGTGCTCTCTGGTAGAACTTTCTGCAGTGACAGAAATGGTCTGTCTGCCCTGTCCAGTTTGATAGCCCAGAGCCACCGCAACAACTAAAAACTTAGTAAAAGCCCATTTGTAGTGTAGCTGAGGAACTAAATTTTTAATTTTATCTAACATTAATTAATTTTAACTTAAATAGCCACATGTGCTCTCAGTGATGACTGGACATCCTTTGGCAGCTTGCAAAGTTTCCTTCAGTTCCTTTGAGCTGCACTTAGATAATCCCATGGAGTGGATCCGGCAGGATTTTGCTCCATTTTACAGATGAGGAAATAGAGGCAAAGACAAGGGAGGTAGTCTGCCCAAAATCAGAGTAAGGACTCAAATTCCATTCTCCTGACTCTGGGTCAAGCACTAAGACCTCAGCCCATCCTGGCCCCCTCACCCCCTCAGGCAGTGCCACACTCGGGGTCAACTCCCTTGACCACTCTCCTTCCTTCCGCCCGCACCCCCTTCACCAGGTCTCCCACACTTTCTCCAACTATCCGCCCGGTGTCCGCTACATCTGGTTTCAGCACGGCGGCGTGGACACTCACTACTGGGCCGGCTGGTACGGCCCGAGGGTCACCAACAGCAGCATCACCATCGGGCCCTCACTGCCATGACACCCCCGAGCCCCCAGCCACCTAATCCCAACTGAAAAACTGCTGTCAGAGAAGGGCTGGGCTTGGGAAGGGGAGGTGGAGGCCAGGCTCCCCCAGACTTCCTAGTTCATCTTTGCCCCCAGCTCCCCAGTTGCCACTTTGTGGAGCCTCTTTGTTTGTGCGGCCTTTGTATGTTATGCGTAGCTAGCTCTCTGCCAGGGGTCTCAGTCTGAATGATGGGGCCCCTGAAGTTAGGGAGGTACAGGTCGTTCCCCCAGGCTCCTCCTCCAGTCACCTCTGAGGGAAGGTCTCCAAGTTCTGCTGGTAACCCAGATCTATGTGTCTACCTTCTCTCCCTGGGCCATTTTCTGTCTTCTTTGAGGACCCCCAGAGCAGGGACAGTCAGGACTTCTGGCAAGCCTGTGACTGCCCTATGTAGTAAGTGCTGGGAGGTGACCATGTAGCTCAGACAGGTCTAGGAGTGGAAGGAGGGTTCTGCTGGCCCATCCTCTGCCCCCTTCTCTACCACCCTCAAACTCTCTCACCCTGTGCCCCTGCTCAGGGAGGTGGCTTTGGCCCAGAGGCTCAGGCCTGGTCTGAGATAGTCAGGCCCAGTGGGGTGGGGTCCTGGCCAGGTCTAGACAGTCTTCAGTCAGGGAAGCCCCAGAAGCCACATGTATTAAGTGGAGGCAGGGCTCTCCAAAAGACCCCCCTGGAATTCTGTGCAGGGAAGCCAGGGCAGGTGGGGGGGGGGGGGGGGCGGTGCCAGGACTGGTCCCTGAGAACTGGGATATGTGAACTCTGAATGAATAGGATAGGGGTTTTCAAGAACCACCTGTCTGGCTCCATGCCTAGACCACGCTCTCTTTAGCCTGGAGAGCATTCCAGGCCCCCACCCTACCCTCAGAACTACCATTCCCAGGACCTCCCCACCACATCTGCCCACATTCCCGCCTCTCCCTCCTGCTGGAAAGAGAGCTGTGCTCTAGTCCTACCCCTGCTGCATGTGGCCAAATAAAAGTTATTCCAGCCCAACATGTGCCCTGTGTTTTCTGGGAGAAAATGGCCAACTTCATGGGAGGTCCTCCCTCTGGCCTGCAGAAGGTGCAACTTGTGTGGCTCTGTCCAAGGTACAGAGAGGGGTTGACATTTTAGCTGCCAGACTTCGAAGAATGAGGGTCCTGGGACAGACCGCTGGAAGAACTGCTGACCCCACATCCCAACAGCCCTCCAGTACTGCTGGCTTCCTCTGGAGGCCTGGTCACCAGCTGGGGGGTAAGGCATGCAGGTTTCTTGGGCAGCTCTTGCCTACACCTCTTGCTGGGTCAGCAGTGCCATCACAGGCACTACTTACTGCTGTTTTTTTCACTGCCCAGAGCTTTACTGACATTGGATGAAGGCTAAGAATTTATAGTGGCTCAGCGGGTCAAGAATCCGCCTGCAATGCAAGAGACCTGGGTTCGAACCCTTGGTTGGGAAGATTCCCTTGGAGAATCAAAAGGCTACCCACTCCAGTACTCTGGCCTGGAGAATTCCATGGACTGTATAAGTCCATGGGGTCGCAAAGACTCAGACAGCACTGAGTGACTTTCACTTTCAAGAATTTATGAGGGTGCTTGGCACACAGTAGGTGCTCAATAAGTACTGTTAAGTTGCATTATCTTCACTTAACAGTTAGCTAGAACCACAACCCACTTAACTGTACAGCCAGTCAGCAAAGGACACTCCGTCTTGGAGGAGACGCAGCCCTGAGTTAACAGCCTGGCCTGGGTCTGGCACCCCTGGGCAGCGCACAGCCTTTATGACCCTTTGTGATTACCTGAAGTGTTGTTCTTCAGTTGCCCAGTCATGTCCGACTCCTTTGAGACCCTATGGACTGCAGCCCCTAGGCTCCACTGTCCATGGGATTTCCCAGGCAAGAATACTGGAGTGGGTTGCCATGCCCTCCTTCAGGGGATCTTCCCAACCCAGGGATCTAACCCGGGTCTCCTGCTTGGCAGGAGGATTCTTTACCACTGAGCCACCTGGGAAGCCTCTGAAGTAGGTGCTTGATAATTATTTATTGAATAGAGAAAGTGAAAGTCGCTCAGTCGTGTCCGACTCTTGGCGACCCCATGGACTATACAGTCCATGGAATTCCCTAGACCAGAATACTGGAGTGGCCAGCCTTTCCCTTCTCCGGGGGATCTTCCCAACCCAGGGATCAAACCCAGGTCTCCTGCATTGCAGGCGGATTTTTTACCAGCTGAGCCACAAGGGAAGCCCTGAATAGGGAAAGGAATTAGCTTAATCCTAACAAAAAAACACAGAGAGGATTTTACCTTTGAGATAATTGAGGCTGCCCGAGAGATGGTAGGAGCTAAGCGCAAGGCCAGAGTTTCAGCAGTCTCCCTCCAGACCCACTTCGCTCCAAGGGTCCAGGGATCCCGGGTAGATGTCTAAGGAGTGGCCCCAGAGGGGAGGAGCTGGAACAGGAGGCGGCTCCAGCTTCCCGGAAGGAGGAGAGAAGGTCGGCCCCCGCCGCTGAGCCGCCCGCCGCCTAGAAGGGAACGCTTGAGGTCTGGAGCTCCCCCGACGCGGCCCCGGCCCTGAGAACCCCAGAATACCTGGCACACGGTGGGTGAAGGGGTTCCGGCGCTGGGTTGGCGAGGTCTCAGGAGTGGCCCAGAGGGAAGCGGCCGGAGCGCGGCGCGTGACGCAGGCGCGGGGCGGGGCGAGACGCGCGGCGCCTAGGGGGCCGCAGGCTCCAGGCCGATCCCCAGCTCCGGTCCCGCGGAGCGCGCCGCCCCGCGACCAGGTCTCAGCCCAGCCGGGGGACGGGTAGGGGGGCGACAGGCGTGGGAGGGGGCTTGGATGTCAGGCACTGCGGGTCTCCGGGTCTCCCAACGTTGACCGAGCCCGAGGACGCCGTCACTGGCGGGCCGACACCCACGGCAGGCGGAGAGGGACGGAGGGAGCCGCTTCCGGGCGTGGTAGGGGCGTGGCGGGGGCGGAGCCCATCGCCGGGGTCTGGTCGCCGCGGCGCGGAGTCCCTCGCCTCCGGGCCTGGCTGTCCCGGAGCATCCTCGGCTTCCGGGGCCCCTCCCGCCTCACCTCCAGACCAGCGCCCTGGCCAGGAGACAGTCTAGGGACTCTGGGCACCGTCACTCCCGCGGGGCCTGGAATGGGGCCAAACTTACCCAAGCCTCAGCTTTCGCTTTCGGAAATGGGCTTAGTAACAGGGTCTCAGGGGGTTCTTAGGAGAGTCTAGGGAGAAAAGGCTAGTGCGTGGCTTCTGGACTGGTACGCAGGAAGTCCAGTAGGTGCGAGAGGCTGCTTCGTATCGCTGATGTAGACGTTTCCACTTAAGAGTGCCCCAGGATGACCGTCACCCACCCACCCCCACCCCCCGCTACCCCCGCAGTAGTCAGACTTTGGGGATGGGGTCCAGTAATAACATGGGTTGCCATGCCCTCCCTCAGGGGATCTTCTCCACCCAGGGATCGAACCCGCGTCTTTTATGACTCCTGCTTTGGCAGGCAGGTTCTTTACCGCTAGTGCCACCTGATGTTAGTCGCTCAGTCGTGTCCAACTCTTTGCAACCCCACGGACTTTAGCCCACCAGTCTCCTCTGTCCATGGGATTCTCCAGGCAAGAATACTAAAATGGGTTGCCATTTCCTTCTTCAGGGATCTTCCCGACCCAGGAATGGAACCTGGGTCTCCTGCATTGCAGGCAGATTCTTCACTCTCTGAGCCACCTGGGAAACCCAGTAACATGGGACCAGACTTTGGACCACAGGTTAAGACACCTCTAACTTGGAGATCCAACCAGTCCATCCTAAAGGAGATCAGTCTTGGGTGTTCACTGGAAGGACTGATGTTGAAGCTGAAACTCAATTACTTTGGCCACCTGATGTGAAGAGCTGACTCATTTGAAAAGACCCTGATGCTGGGAGGAGAAGGGGACGACAGAGGATGAGATGGTTGGATGGCATCACCAACTCAGTGGACATGAGTTTGGATAAACTCCGGGAGTTGGTGATGGACAGGGAGGCCTGGCGTGCTGCGGTTCATGGGGTCGCAAAGAGTCAGACACGACTGAGAGACTACACTTTCGATTTTCACTTTCATGCACTGGAGGAGGAAATGGCAACCCACTCCAGTGTTCTTGCCCGGAGAATCCCAGGGATGGAGGAGCCTGGTAGGCTGCTGTCTATGGGGTCCCAGGGTCAGACACGACTGACACATCTTAGCAGCAGCAGCAGCCCAAGGAACCAGGGGACTGTAGGAGACAGGCTTGAGGCCAGAGTTTCAACAGTCTTTGTCCAGGCGGGGGCCCACCTCCCTCCCTGCATCCAGGAAACCAGGGTAGAGGTCTAGGGAGTGGCCCCACAGGCCAGGAGCTAGGTCAGGAGGACTCTGGCTTCCCAGAGGGAGGAGGAAGCAGAGAGAAGGTGAGTCCTTGCAGGGGCTAACAAGTACCTTGTGGTGGTGGTGGTTTAGTCACTAAGTTATGGCCACCTCTTTGCGACCCCATGGACCGTAGCCCACCAGGCTCCTGTCCATGGGATTTACCAAGCAAGAATCCTGGAGCAGGTAGCCATTTCCTACTCCAGGGTATCTTCTCGACCCGGGGACATGTACCTTATTTGTTTATCTATTTCTCTAGTAATGGTAAAATGCTTCTTCCTGGGCAGGTGCCAGTGTGCCCACCCTCATTTTTTATGGGATGATTGTGTTGAGAAGACTGTGAACTGCGTGAAAATTAATAAAGGGAAACTGATAGTACAATCCCAGCATCAAGAGGCATACTGGGCATTTCTGGCAGAAAGTGACAATACTACTGCAAACAGAAAGCAAAAGAGATCTTCTCCTCGTTTGGCAACAGCTCAGCCAATGAGAGACTAACAACTCAACCAATGAAAAGCCATTATGCTTCCAACTCCTAGTGTCTTC
The DNA here is from genome assembly GCF_963930625.1 of Muntiacus reevesi. NCBI lineage: Eukaryota > Metazoa > Chordata > Mammalia > Artiodactyla > Cervidae > Muntiacus > Muntiacus reevesi. The sequence continues at coordinate 88,253,054 of NC_089253.1, read as the reverse complement.
CAGTGAATTTTTTTGTTTATAACAGCCCCACCCAACTTTCCCTTCTCCTCTATGAAAAGAGTCCCTTCTCCTTTACTGAGCAGGACTTGTAAGTGGTTTGGTGAAGTTGCATAGCCTGAATTGCAGTTCTTTGCTGCTCCAAAATAAACCGGTTTTGCTAGTAAAAAAATGACCATTTTACTGTTTTAGGTTAACTTTACACGGAGGTTTCCACAGAAGTTTCACGGAGTTCCAGGGAAGACCTTCCAACAACTCCAAGGCTGCTGAGCAAACAAGTGCCACAACTCATAGAATCCACTGGGCTCATTACTTTCTTGCCAACCTGGCAGTTTGAGGGTAAGTTCTTCTCCTGGATCCGAGCTCCGCTCTTTCTGCGTTTTGAAGCTCTCCAGGCTTTATTTGGGGGCTTCCCTAGTAGTTTCAGACGGTAACGCATCCGCCTGCAGTGCAGGAGACCCAGGTTCAATCCGTGGATCAGGAAGACCCCCTGGAGAAGAAAATGGCAACCCACTCCAGTATTCTTGCCTGGAAAATCCCATGGACAGAGGAGTGTGGCGGGCTACAGTTCATGGGGTAGCAGAGTCGGACACAACTGAGCAACTAACATACAGGCTTTATTTGGAATCAATTTGAAGGCGCCATCCTTTTTTTATTAAGGCCTTGTTTGTCTGTGAGTACTTGGTTAGCTCTTAGGCCTCACTCCATGTTGAAATCAGACTGTTCCTAGTGGAACTGTGCTAGCTTTCAGCCCGACTACTTTTGGAACCAGGCTTTTCCTATTGAAACTGTGCTAATATTTGGCCTGGGGGCTGTTTAAGAATGATTCTTTTGCTCCAGAGAAAAAACCCTGAAAAATAGGATCCTGGTTATATAAAAATGTTTTGAGGGTGCTTCCCTTTTCAGGGATCCGAGGCAATTTTATGTTAAAAAAAAAAAAAAACCTGCTGTCTCTCCTTACAAGCATTTTTAACTAAATGGATCAACCAAAACAGATGTAATTTAGAACATCAGTGACCAATGTAGGAAACTTTTGAACCCCCCAAATTTCCTTTCTTAAAATTGTTCAAAGTAACTGAAGCAAACATTAAAGACAAAACAGTTTCTGAGGTCTTCGTCTACCCTCTCTTCTTTGTCTGTGGATGCTGGCTTCCCGTTGCTCCTTCACTCTGAACCTATTGGAACATGCTCCTTAAAGTTAATCTTCTGAGGATTGAAATAAATCCCAGATTACCTATGTTCGCTGGACCAATTGTGAGCCATAGTTAAAGCGTTTCCTAAAGTAACTGAGGATCCCCCATAGGTTTGCTGGAGATTTTAATACAGTTTTTCAAACCTGCCAGTCTGGTTTCTCAGATTTATATCAGTCCACGTGCTTGTTGGTGAGTGTCAAGTAAACACTGGATGTTCCCCATGGAAACATTCTGGAAGGGTTTTAGTAGAGCAAACCCCTACCTTTTGGCAAGAGGCTATAACACTCATTGAAAACCTCCACTGAGCAATGACAGTAGCTTTTCCTAAGCCTGATGATTGGAACAAAATGCAGCCTTACACACAAAAATCTGATGATGGTTCTGTTCATGATTAGTCTAATCGACCTAAGGTTAATTTTTTTAAATATATGTATTTTATTGACGTATAGTTGACTTACGGTGTTTCAGGTGCACAACAAGGTGGTTCAGTTATACAAATACACTTATATTATTTTTGAAATTATTTTCCATCATGTGTTGTTACAAGATATTGACTATAGTTCAGTATGCTATACAGTAAACCTTTGTTGCTTATTGCATATCTATTTTTTAATTAAAAATCTAGCATTCTATTCATACTAAGTCAAACAAGTGAAATCAAAATGTCATAAATTTTTTAGTTAGGCAAAAATTCATAAGTTTTCTAAAATGTATATGTTATACATATTTGTATATGTATACAAAAGCTCTTCTACTACACTTGATAAAGGCTTGAGAAAGAACGTAAAAAAAAAAGAGTTGGAGAATATGAATGAAATGGGAACACTGAATATGAAATAGAAAAAGTGAAACAAACTAGATAAAAGTAAAAGATCATCATATGCCCAGTTGTTTTTAAACAATGACTGCTCATTAGAAGCATTTCTGGTGCCCTGGAGGAAAAAAGCAATCCTTGAGCATTTGTATGATTTCAGGTTATTTTTAAAGAAATATTCAACTTCCTTCAGATGTTGAGTCCCCTTGGATAGCCGTTACTTCCACGTTTACTAATGGACTGAACTAGGATCTTTTTCTTTTAGTTAAAAGCATGAGGATTGAATGGGAAACTGTGTCCGCTCTTAGATTCATTTGGTAAATCAGCTTACTTGCTCCCTAAATGAGCCACCAGAAAGAAAGACCTCTAAAATTCTTAATCTTCAGCTCCAGCAAGTGTAGGTCCCTAAACAGATCCAAAACCTTCTAGTTTCTGGTATTGCAGAGAATCAGAGTATCAGAAAAAAGATTTTTACCAATTTAAGCATTTCAGGAGTTTTCAATCTTCTCATCAAGTCTCTCATCAGCCTTTCCAGTGTCCTCCTAATGCCCAGTGAAAGGGCTCCGAGAACTGCAGGGGCTCTTCCCAATCCTCCCTGTTCATTAGCTCCAAGAAACATCTCTCCAGATTAGGAAGGAATTTCTGTCCTTACTGAGAGCAGAGCCACACTCTTGGTGCTCAGCCCCGCTGCAGAGAACTAATACAGTTCAGATAGGGGGTCTCTAATAACCCTCAACAGGCTCCTGTCTCCGAGCCTTTTCCCTTTTGTTTGGGCCTTTTTTTTTTTTTGGTTTATTTTTATTCCTTTTTTTTTTTTTATTAGTTGGAGGCTAATTACTTCACAACATTTCAGTGGGTTTTGTCATACAATTGATATGAATCAGCCATAGAGTTACACGTATTCCCCATCCCCATCCCCCCTCCCACCTCCCTCTCCACTCGACTCCTCTGGGTCCTCCCAGTGCACCAGGCCCGAGCACTTGTCTTATGCATCCCACCTGGGCTGGTGATCTGTTTCACCATAGATAATATACATGCTGTTCTTTTGAAACATCCCACCCTCACCTTCTCCCACAGAGTTCAAAAGTCTGTTCTGTACTTCTGTGTCTCTTTTTCTGTTTTGCATATAGGGTTATCGTTACATCTTTCTAAATTCCATATATATGTGTTAGTATGCTGTAATGTTCTTTATCTTTCTGGCTGACTTCACTCTTGTTTGGGCCTTTTGAGAGAGACACACCCGTTCTCTTAGCTCCTCCAACTCCATTCATTATTAGGTTAAGGCTTCTTGGAAGAGTATTATACCAGAATTTCTTCCTCCCAAAAAGAGGAAATAATTCTAGAATTTAACAGTAGCCATCAAAATAGCCAGCCAGGTAAATAAAAAGACCTTTTTACATCTTTTACTTGTTCTGTGTCTGACACTACGTGGGCTGATTCTGGAAATACCAATTGTTTGTCCCTGATGAATCAACTACCACCCTCTTTAAGGGCCAAATCTCAAACTGATACTGGCAAAATTCACAGTGTACCTCCCATTAAGATTCAAATAGATCCCTCTAAACTCTCTCCAGAATTAATCAATAGTCTATAAGTAAAAAAGCCCTTCAAGGTGTAAAGCCCATAATAGAAGATTTCAAGGCTCATGGTCTCATTATCCATTGGAATAATCCCTGTAATACCCCTATTTTACCCAAGGGGTAAAACCCAGGTGCTGAAGATGGTTTGTCCAGGACCTCCAAGCATCAAACACTGTTCTCTCTCAACACCAGCTGTTCCTAACCCCCACATGCTACTGACATCTGTTCCCTGTGGAAGCAAGTTTTTCACTGCGACTGATCTATGCAGTGTATTTTTCAGTACTCCAGTTGATAAAGCTAACCAATAATCTTTTTGCCTTCACCTGGAGTGGACAACAATACACCTGTACAGTGATGCCCCAGGGTTTCACAAAAAGTCCTTACTTTTCACATATCTTGAGAGCTGATTTAGATGATATATGATTTAGATTTTGCTTTATTAAAATACATAGATGACTTGCTCTTGTGCTCTCCTTCTCAAACTTCCTCACAGGAAGACAGCATCCACATGCTAAAACTTTGAGACATAAAGTCTCCAAAGAAAAACTGCACTTTGCTCAAACTCAGGTTTGGTATCTCAAGCACGTGATCTTAGAACAGGGACTGTGTTTGGATCCAGATAGGCTCCATAACAAGCTCCATGACATCCTGAACTTCCCCAAATCAAAAACTAAGCACCAGTTATGAGGCTTTCCCAGTCCTCTAGTTACTGTTGAAATCAGATTCCAAATTTCTCTCTATGGCTCAGCCCTTAAATGATTTGTTAAAAACTGGTAAAGTTGACTCCGTTAATTGGAGAGGTCAAGATGATACAGCTTTTGAAGACTTAAAGAAAAGCTTAATGAGACCACCTGCCCTTGAACATCCTAATCACCAGCTTCCCTTTTTCCTCTTTGCATATGAGAAGGCAGGGACTGTCCTCAGAGCACTCACCCAAAAACATGGGGACCGTCATCAACCTGCAGGGTTTTGTAGCCAACAGCTGGACCCTGTGGTGCAGGAATACCTCCCCGCCTCCACCCATGCCTCAGCCATTCCTGCCACTGCCCTCTGGTTAAGGCCACTGAAGAGATAACCATGGGATCCCATTCAACCACATTTGTACCCCAGGTAGTGGAAGCCCTCCAGAATTCTCATCCACTCAACAGTTTTCAGTCAGTTGTCTCACCTCATATGAAATCCTTCTGCTGACTGCTCCCCACATTACCCTTTCACATTTACTAATTTCTGCCCAGCTGCTCTTCTTCCCTCCTTCACCACGAAACCCCTCAGCAGTGCCTGACCCTCACAGGTCACTCTTTGATTTAGAGGAGATGCCTCTAACCAATGCAGATTTTTCATGGTTTACTGATGGTCCTTATTTAAAGGGAGAAAACGGTAAAGACTGTGCTGTGTATGCTATTACAACTCCTTTTGATATTGTTGAAGCAACACCTTTGTTCATTGTTCAGTGACTAAATCCTGTCCGACTCTTTGCCACCCCGTGGACTGCAACATGCCAGGCTTCTGTGTCCTTCACTGTCCCCCGGAGTTTGCTCAAACACATGTCCATTGAGTCGGTGATGCCATCCAACCATCTCATCCTCTCTCGCCCTCTTTTCCTCCTGTCCCCAATCTTTCCCAGCAACAGGGTCTTTGTATTAGGTGGCCAAAGTATTGGAGCTTCAGCATCAGTCCTTCCAGGGAATATTCAGGGTTGATTTCCTTTAGGATTGACTGGTTTGATCTCCTTGCAACATCTTTACCTATGGCTTAATTACCCTACAGGCTGAATTATATGTTTCTCACTGAGGCTTCTAAGTTTAGCAAAGGCAAAACTGCTTATATTTATACTGAGAGTCAGTATGCCTTTGGAGCAGCCTATGACTTTGGGATAACATGCGATCCCCTGGGCTGTAGCCTGCCAGGTTCTCCTCTCCTTAGGATATTCCATGCAAGAATCCTGGAGTGGGTTGTCATTCCCTCCTCCAGGGGATCTTCCCAACCCAGGGATCAATCCTCCGTCTCTGTATCTCCTGCATTGCAGGCGAATTCTTTACCACTGAGTCACTATGGAAGTCCCCACAGCTGATAAAAAGAGATATATTTTAATATTGTGTGTGTTAGTCACTCAGTTGTGTCTGACTCTTTGCGACCCCATGAACTCTAGCCCAGTAGGCTCCTCTGTCCATGAGATTCTCCAGGAAAGAATACTGGAGTGGGTTGCCATTTCCTTCTCCAGTGGATCTTCCCAACCCAAGGATCGAATGCAGGTCTCCTGCATTGCAGGCAGATTCTTTACCATTTGAGCTAACCGAGGAGCTCAGAAAAACAAAAATCTATATCAGCTACTGGAATACTGGAGTGGGTAGCCTATCCCTTCTTCAGGGGATCTTCCCAACCCAGAAATGGAACCAGGGTCTCCTGCATTGCCTGCAGGTTCTTTACCAGCTGAGCTACTATGAAGAAGATTGCTCTACCAGAGCATTGTTATTTTTAATGAAAGCAATTAAGCCTTTATTATAAAATCTTCTTCATAGTGTGCTCTTGGGAGATGAAGACCTTAAGTATCACACCTTTCAACCTAGAGATTTCATCTATTGGAAAAGACACCTTAAGAAGGACTCTCTTCAGCCTCCCTGGAAAGGCCCCAACTGCTGCTAAGCTCCCCTTGTGCTGCCAAACTCCAGAGAACAGACTCTTGGATTCATGTAACTCATCTAAAGAAAGCACCAAACCCTGACTGGACCTGCACACCATCTGGTGACCTGAAGGTAAAGATTTCCTGGAATTGAAGCAGATGACATCCAATGAGGCAGCTTGCCCCAGATGTCTAGACAAGGCCTGTTAGAGGGTTCAGTATTCACAGATGTGGCTGTCTTTCATCTAGACTATAAAACTGACCCTGGATTCTTAGCCAAATTCAGTCTCTGCATTTGCAACTTAAAATCTGTATCACTGATGAAATATCTGATTCCAAAGAGTTTCTTTGGAGATAACAATACTGTCTAATTACTTCATGTTTATTCCTACACTGTGTCATTCTAAAGTTCTTGTTAATTCCTTCAGTTTTGAGCATGACCTTGCTTCCCATTTGGCACTCATGGTAAAGAACTTGCCTGCCAGTGTAGGAGACAAAAGAGATTCGGGTTCAATCCCTGGGTGGGGAGGATCCCCTGGAGGAGGGCAAGGCAACCCACTCTAGTATTCTTGCCAGGAGAATCCCATGGACAGAGGAGCAGACTTTTAGATGGGAAATTCCTGAGAGATCTCCTCCTGCCCACCCCGCCTTGATACTTAAATGTGACCACAATGGGTGTTCAATATGTGCACTTTCCCTCTGACATAGGACAAGACACTCAGGAAGGGTCCTTCCTGGCATCCAGGGACAAAAGGTGATTCAACACTAACAAAAAACCCTGAGTCTTGATCAGGGATGCCTTGGAGAAAGATCTTGATCCAAAGGGAGAAATGTGAAAATTAATCAAGGGAAACCTTACTAAAATGGACTGGGGAGGACAGAAAGGGGAGTACTTGACAGTCAATACACATCCCAACAGGAAGAATCAATACAAAATCTCCAGCAGGAGGTAACACTACTAGCGCCAGCAGAAGGAAGAAAATTTTTCTCCTTTCCTGGCAACAGCTTAGCCAGTGGGAGACTGTCACAACTCAGTCATTGAAAAGTCACCATATTTGGAACTCCCAGTTTCCTCGAGCAAGCTTTATAATTATCCCTCCCAACTCCCATATCTCTTCTATAGAAGAATTCCCTCTCCTTTGCTTGGGCTTCCCTTGTGGCTCAGCTGGTGAAGAATCCACCTGCAATGCGAGAGATCTGGGTTCTGGGTTGGGACGGTGCCCTGGAGAAGGGAATGGCTATCTACTCCAGTATTCTGGCCTGGAGAATTCCATGGACTGTATAGTCCATGAGGTCACAGTCTGACACGACTGAGGGACTTTCACTTTCTCCTTCACTTCAGAAGATTTACAAGTGGTTCACCAGTTGTATGTCCCAAATTGCAATTCTTTGCCAGTGTTAGTCTGTGTGTCAGACTCTTTGTGACTCCACAGACTGTAGCCCACCAGGCTCCTCTGTCCATGGACTATTCCAGGCAAGAATACTGGAGTAGGTTGCCATGCCCTCCTCCAGGGGATCTTCCCAACCAAGGGATCGAACTTGGGTCTCCCACATTGCAGGCAAATTGTTTACCATCCAAGCCACCAAGGAAGCAGTTCTTTGCCACTCCCAAATAATTCTCTTCTGCTGGTAAAATATCTGGCTGTTTTATTGTTTTAGGTTAACAACTGCTTTTTTGGCCAAAGTCACCATGGAAAAAGAAATCTCCCCAGTGTCCCTACATGTGGGAGGAGACTATTCCCTCCCCCACCCATAAGCAGATAAGGCCCTGAGTGATAGTGGGTACAGGCCCACCTCACCCCCACCCCCTGAGGGAATCCTCTTAGACAGCTGGATAACCAGGATCCCCCCAGGCAAGATTCAGGCCAAGGTGGTGACACCACTCTAATTTTCCCAAAACCCTGTGCAATTCAGGACTCCCCTTGGTGACTCATTGATAAAGAATCTGCAGTGCAGGAGATCTGGGTTCAATTCTTGGGTTGAAAAGATCCTTTGGAGAAGAAAATGGCTACCCACTCCAATATCCTTGCATGGAGAATCCCATGGACAGAAAAACCTGGCAGGCTACAGTCCACAGGGTCACAAAAGAGAGTCAGGCATGACTAAGCAACTAAACAAGGACAAAAGAGTTAATGATGCTGTGGAGCACTTCTCAACCAGCCTTGTGCTCAATGCTTTACTTGTACCCGTTCAGTCCTCCCAGCCCTTTTGAGGTCAGGACAGCTACTACCTCCATTTGGGGCGGTGGGGGGACTACCTTCCCGGGACAGGGAAGCCTGGTGTGCTGCAATCCATGGGGTCACAAAGAGCTGGACATGGCTTAGCAACTAGACAACAATCTTCCCAGATAGTCATTGCAGGCCACAGCTGAAACACAAGCAATCTTGCATCTTCACCCTCAATCTGCTTTTCAGTTTCTGGGCATTTCAGAGTGACTTGAAGTCCAAATCAGAACTGATGGGGTTGTGGGGCGGGGGGTGGGGGCGAACTCCTCTGGGGGATATTTTATCACATTGGTTTTCCAAGCTAAAGTGAACAATTTGGGGAGAGGAAGTTTGTTATCTCGGGACTAGCCAGTCACTTAAGTTGTGAGCTAGTCTGTGGATGCAATAAAGATTTTTTCTAACAGTGAATTCACAGCATTAAAATGATATCACTGCAAGCTTTTGCACAGCTTACAGACATCAGCATGGTCTTCGCAAAATCTTACAGTTCACCAGGCCCACCAACTAAAAATTAAGCCATTAATTTTTAATGGGGGGATGGAGCCTCTTAAAAAATTAGTCCCTGAAGACTTTATCAGTATTATTATTGTACTCTTTCAAATGCACATAACATGTGACCCCTTTATTGTGAAGGTCTACTGTATACTAGGGACTTCCCTGGTAGCTCAGATAGTAAAGCATCTGCCTACATTGTGGGAGACCCAGGTTTGATCCCTGGGTCGGGAAGATCCCCTGGAGAAGGAAATGGCAACCCACTCCAGTACTCTTGCCTGGAGAATCCCATGGACTGAGGATCCTGGTAGGCTACAGTCCATGGGGTCGCAAAGAGTCAGACACGACTGAGCGACTTCACTTCACTTCACTGTATACTAATGTGTGTACTCAGTCGCTCAGTCGTGTCCGACTCTTTGCAACCCCATAGACTGTAGCCCAGCAGACTCCTCCATCCCCAGGATTTCCCAGGCAAGAATATTGGAGTGGGTTGCCATTTCCTTCTCTGGGGGATCTTCCTGACCCAAACCCATGTCTCCTGCATTTCCTGCATTGGCAGGTGGGTTTTTTTTAACCACTGAGCCACCTGGGAAGGCCACCGTGTACTAGAAAGGGGCTCAGATGTTCCCTGGCCCGGGTCCCTGGGGATCTGTGGGGTCCACCTTCCTGGTCAGAGCTCATGACCACTGTTGCTTCCTACAGGCCTGTGTGTGCACCTCATCCCCTGCAACCATGGCCCTGGTCAGCATCAACCAGCTGCCCGAGAACATCCTGCTGGAGGTGTTCATGCACGTGCCCGCCCGCCAGCTGCTGCGGAACTGCCGCCCCGTGTGCTGCCTCTGGCGTGACCTCATTGACCTCGTGTCCCTCTGGAAGCGCAAGTGCCTGCGGGAGGGCTACGTCACCGAGGACTGGGACCAGCCTGTGGCCGACTGGAAGGTCTTCTACTTTCTGTGCAGTCTCCGCAGGAACCTGCTGCGCAACCCGTGTGCTGAAGGTGAGCGGGGGCTGCCTCCCTCCCTTTCCTGATCCTCAGGACCTTTGCACTTGCTGTTCCCACACTACCTGGACTATTCCCTCACTGCCCCCCACCCCCCTGCCCCAAAACCTGTCACGCTCCCTTGGTCCTTCTCATCCATCAGATCTCAGTTCAGAGATATGCCCTGATCCTGCATCTGAAAACAGTGCCCCTATCATGTCACATCGCCCCATTTCCTTCCTTCATTGCACTGGTCATAACCTAGAAATACTCAGTTTCTTGGGTTTTTTTTGTTTTTCCTCTGCTACAAATTTCAAGTTCCTGGGGCCTGACAGATCTTGCCACTTGGCAGCCCGTTCACATAGCAAGTGCTCAGGAAACACTGGTTGAATGAATGAGCATACGCCCTGCCCCCCTTCCCATCTAGTTCAGTCTCTGCTATCTAAGGGCTATGTGCAAGCTGGCTCTGTGCCTGGTCTGAGTCATTATCCTCCTGTCACCTCATGATACAGAGGAGGAAAATGAGGAATTTGAGAGGTGACTACAGTCACATGTTTGAGGCTCCAGTTTTGCTTATGTTCTCTTATATTTGCCAGGGTTTGTTTATTTTTTCTCCCTTCATTAGCACCTTCATTTCACATCAGGCATCATGCTTCCTGCTGGGATGTAGCAGCAACTGATCAAGAGGCCTGGTCTATACACTTAGAACCTTTTTCATGCTTGTTTTCTCTCTCTCTTCTCATGAGTGTCACGCAGGTTAGCCAAAGAAGAAAGGTAGGCTCCATTTTATAGGTGGGGAGTACGAGGCCCCCCAAGATGAGTGTCTTGCCCAAAGATCTAGAACTGCCCAGCTTCTGGAGTCTGGTCCTGACTACCAATAGACAGGCCCCATATAGGCCCCACTCAGTCTCCTGGCCTGCCCCAAATTCTGCTCAGAAGCTGCCCAGCAGGTCCAGGCCACCAGCTTGGCTCATCCAACCCTGCAGAGACGGCCACCCAGCCTTGCTCAGCTCTCCCTGTGGGCCTGCCCATAGCCCAGCTCCTGGATTTCTGAACTCCTGGTTCTCTGCTGGGGAGCCCCCAGGGAACCTGGGGAAGAGATGTAGGCTCCTAGTAGAGGGAACAAAGGAGTGATTTAGAAAAGCTCCCCTGGTGATTGTTCTGGAAAGCCTGCAGAGGAATCAACTTGTTTCGGGGGAGACAGAAAGGATAGCCTTATGCCTCCAAATCTACTCTGCCAACCTGGTGGGGAACCTGTCCACAAATACAGGGTTGCTACACGGCACCAACCCAGAGGATGCCCGGCCCCCCAGTCCTCCTTCCTGCCCAGGGCAGCAGGTTCCCACCACCCACCAGCAGACCGCCTCGGATCTCAGTTACATAGCTTACCTCCCAGACGTCGACACTGGGGGGACGGCCAGAAAGTGGTCTGAGGTGGGATGAACTCACACTAACCGTTCAGAAGAGAATTACCCTCATGGGCCCTGTATCATTCCATGGTTTGAGAACTGAAACTTTGGTATTTCTCAGAGCCCCCCTGGCAATATGGAAGTGAGGAAAGTTTGGTTTAGAATTTCTGCTTATACTCTTTTTCTTTTTTTGCCCCCAGCTTCACATTAGGAATTTAGCCAGTCAGAAAACAAAGTTGGAAAGTGGGAAGGGAGGGTCCTGGATCAGAGCTGATGCGATGGGCCTAGGTCAGAATGTGGAGCAGTGGGGAGTGGGTCTTTGCAGAGTGGCTTCAAAGTGGCATGGGGGGCATGCCTTGAGATCTGAGCCTCCCCAACCCCCGCCCCGCCTCCCAAGACCAAGTGGAGAGGGCCAGGCTGAGCATTCACACAAGGGATCTCACTGGGGCTTCTGTTTTTCCTAGAGGATATGAGATCCTGGAATATTGACTCCAACGGAGGGGACCAGTGGAAGGTGGAGAGCCTCCCTGGAGCACATGGCATAGACTTTCCTGACTCCAAAGTCAAGAAATACTTTGTCACGTCTTATGAGTAAGATAAACTGAGCCAGAGGGAGGAGGGTCCAGACACCTTCTGCCAAATCCCAAGGCCTAAGTGAGGGCCTGCCTATGAAGCTCCAGGGAGGGGGTTCCCAAAACCAGCTCACGGTCTGCTGCTACCTAGAGCAGGAGTCAACTCAGTGGCCACGTGAAGAGGCAGCAGGGGTGGAGAGCAGTTTGAGGAGGCTGGGAGCCCATTTGGGTGGGGAGTTAAGTGAGAGGCAGTACAGCCTGTCCCCAGTCTAGGGACCTGAGTTTACAGGTGCCCTCCTTAGGGTGCTGGGAGACTGGGCCTAAGGACTGGGATGGATGCAGCCCAACACAAGTGGGTCAGGCTCCCCGCATGTTCCCCACGGGGCTGCCAGGAAGCAGGAGCCAGAGTCCACAGCAGCAGTGACTGGCCCGCAGTGATCGAGCGGGGACTCCTGGGCCCCTTAAACTACCCCGCTGGGTCCAGGCCATGCCTGCAAATGCATGCCTTTCCCTCTGCTCCCCAGCATGTGTCTCAAGTCCCAGCTGATAGACCTCAAAGCCGAGGGCTACTGGGAGGAGCTACTGGACAAGTTTCGGCCAGACATCGAGGTTAAGGATTGGTGAGTGCCCCCCCCACCCCGAGTCCCACACTCTGCAGCCCTCCCTCTTCTCTTCCTGAGATCCCCTGTAGGGAGTGCCCGTGGAACCCAGCAGTATCTTGGGGCATGGGCTGCCCTCCTTCCTGCTGATAGAGCCAGCACTTACTCACTGAGCACCTGCCTCCCACTACCACCACTGCCCTGCACCAGCAGATGTTAACCCCAGTTTACAGATGGGGAGACTGAGGCCTACAGATGCATTGTCACAAACAGGCACAGGAGCAAAAGATACCAGAACCCAGCCTCCTTGGACCTCACAGATACTCACATGCCTCCTTGCCTGTCTGCTGCCCCTGCCCCTTTAACCATTCATCCCACGACTCTATCCCAAGCTCCTACTCTGTGCCCAGAGTAGGGTGGTCACAGGCTCTGCCCTGGCCTGGCTCAGGGCAGAAGCTGAGCCCCGGTGCCATCCAGGCCCACCACTCTGAGGGCGGAGGGTGGGGTTTGAGGCGTGCATTGCTACGGAGGTTTCAGAGGGTGCAGTGGGACTGCCCAGAGACTGAGTTCTGTGCCAGCCCCCATCACACAGGCCTTCCCTCCCAAACCTCCATGAAAATGTACAGGTGACACACATCTGACAGCCCAGGCCTTTATCTTTGTAAAGAACCTGTCGCTTTTTAGGTTGAAAAAAGCGTTATGTTGAAAAAAAAAAGATTACGTTGAAATCTCCACTGGAACACCCAAGAAGGTTATTGCCCCTTTTCTCAGATGGGCTCATTGAGGCCCAGAGCAGACTATACCCCCAGGGGCACACGGAGCACTGCAGCCACCTGGGCCTCATGGTCAGGTCAATGAAACTCGGAGCCCCAATTTATGGGCCTGCTGCCTGCTTGCTTCCAGGGCCGCCTCTGTCTTGGGGTGTCCTGTCCTGAGCCCCGCCCTCCCACAGGTTCGCCGCCAGAGCAGACTGTGGCTGCACCTACCACATCCGAGTAAAGCTGACCTCAGCCGACTACCTCGTCCTGGCCTCCTTCGAGCCCCCACCCGTGACCATCCACCAGTGGAATGATGCCAAGTGGACAGAGGTGAGGCCTCATCTGCTTGCCCCTCACCACCTACTTCTCCCAAGGCCAGGATGGCAGGAAATCAGGAGCAGCCGCAGGGCCTGGAATGCCCCAGTCCACTGCCTGGAGCTCCTGCCTTCTGGGCGGGAGGCTCTCCCTTGCAGGACCTGGCTCCACCCTTCCCTTCTCCAGCTCAGCCCCTCTCCAGTCCTAGTGATTGCTCTCTCTCCCCTCCCCCCAGGTTTCCCACACCTTCTCAGATTACCCTCCAGGTGTCCGCCACATCCTCTTTCAGCATGGGGGCAAGGACACCCAGTTCTGGGCAGGCTGGTATGGGCCCCGCGTCACCAACAGCAGCGTCGTCATCAGCCACAGGGTGACCAGGAACCCGCCCCCCGCCGTGGCGCAGCCCTAGACCTTGCAGAGACCAGAAGAGGCACCCCACCTGCCCTCCGCACTCCATCCCCACAAGCCATCTGGCTGTCCTCTGACAGCCATCCTTCCGTCCTCTGCCTGGGCCAGAGTGCCAAAGGTCCCCTGCAGGCAAGAGCTGAGCCTGTAGGGGGCAGCCCCCGCTCTGACCTGGGGCAAGCCCAGCTTGTGAACTTACTGTCAGGTAGCTCTGACTTTTGTTGTAATAAATGTTTTCAGCAAAACTCGCCTGGGACTGGGGCCAGGGTGGGGCTACAAGGTCCTTGGCACTTGGGCAGAGAAGCAGCCCCTTCCTTCCAGGTAGTGACAGCCCAGTTCAGCCCTGGGGGCTCTTTATTGAAACAACTCACAGCACAGCATTTGAGACGGACAGAGTTGGCCGGCCGAATCCCAGAAGGCTGAGAAACTGAGGTCCCAGCACTCTTTCCTGCCCTCCTGGGCGGAGAAGGGAGCGATTCCTCCACGAAGGCAACCAGGCCTGAGCAACCCAGGGCTGGAGGCAGGGGTGGTCCATACACAGAGACAATAAGAGCACTTGGAATCAGGGTGGCCCTGCAGCACGGCCCAAGGCTGGGCCCCCAAAGTCCGACAGTCGTGGCTTTCCTGGGGGGTACGGGGGAGGGCAGGTGCACCCTCAGCTGCTTTTATGCGCCCGCTCTTCTACGTAGAGCTGCATCTGATGGACAGGAATAGACACTACGGTCAGATGGACAACCAGGGCACCTCTTCTAGGGAATCCATGGGGTCTCCGCCCAGGGTGGGGCTGTGGGGTCACTGCCAGGGGTTAAAAGAAGAGGGCATTGGGAGCCTTATGCCAGGCACGCCCTGTCATTTCCCCTGAGCCTTTGTCCACAAGCCACCTGGCGAGGCCTCAGCACAGGGGCCCCAAGCGGCTCACCTTTAAGATGTCTGATGTCATGGTCTTTAGAGGTATCAGTCGGGGGTCGTGCATGTGGACATCCTGCTCGTCTGCCAGGATCCAGGGGAAGTCCTGGGGAGGAGACCAAGGGAAGGGTGGCAGGGGGCCCGTTGCCCACCTTCACTTTGCTCCCCTCTCCCCTTCCAGAACTGGCATCCTCAGACATCAGGAAGCATCAGAGCCATCAGGGAATTGCCGTTGTGCAGAATCCCAAGTTCCCCCACCAGAAAGGCTTAGTCTGTAGATCTGAGCTGGCCTGGGAGCCCCAGTGACTCAACATGCCCCAAACACCAGTTCAGAAACTGGATGGAGGCTCCCCTCCACTGAGCGGGTGCCTCGCCCTCCTCTCAGCACTGACAAGGTGATGACCTCAGAGCTGATGCAGGAGAGCTACTGATGCCAGCACTGCCATAAGCGATGTGATGAGTGCCCTGCTGGGGCAACACCCCTGCTCGAACAGAACTCTGATTCTCAGCGCCTCCCAACTGTCTCCTGTCCACCCTGCTACACCAGTCCCATCTCACCTTGATGACCTGGATCTTCTCCATATTGCGAGTGGCAGCTTCTCTCGTGTGCACTAAGACGGTGAAGGTACAGCCTAAAGAGGCCAAGTTCGGTCAAGCCTGGGCCACCCCATACCTGCCACTGGACACAGCCTTTTCCCACACAGCCTAACTGGCACAGCAACCCCACAGAGCAGAGTGTGAACCCAGTGCTCAGACAAGACACTCAACAGGGAGACTTAACCCCCAGGTGGAGTCAATCAGGGAGGCCTCCTAGAGTAGGAGGGTTCTTAAGAGGGGTTCTAAAAGGCAGGAAGGAAGAGAGGAGGCTTGGTGCAGCCAAGTAGGGACCCAAGGACACAGGCCAACACGGAGCCATGGAAATGCCCAGGGAAGAAGGGGTGGGGAAGAGCACACCTGGGGGGTTGTGGTCCAGAACAGCATCACACACACTGATCTTCAGGATGAAGGCTCGGAGCAGCTGCTCCACGTGAGATAGCAGGGAGTCGGAGCTGGGAAGGAGAGAGGAGGAGGGTCTCCCAGCACATGGGTGTCCCCCCTCCCACTGGCAGGCAATCAACCCTGGAAGCAGCCCTGGGGGTACAGAGGGCCTGGTGCTTCTGAGGGCCTGCCTACTTGATTTCACGTGGTTAAAATCCTCTGGGGAGTTTAAAACCAAAGCCTTGTCCCATCCCAGGCTAATTAACTCAGAATGGGGTGGGGTGGGGGGGTGCGGGGAGCATAAGGAACCCTAGTAGGTGGTTCTAACGTGCAGTCCAGTCTGAGAACCAGGACACCAGGCCAGGAAGGGACAGGGCTTGCTTGAGGCCAGACAGCAAGTAGGGACAGATTCTAGTGCCCTGACCTTACCACAGGAAGCCGGCAGCTGACCAGCCCAACACAGCCACCCAAGGTCAACTTCTAGTTGACTATGGACTGGATGCTTGACTGGGAAGTCAGGAAACTGGGTCTGTGTCCTGGCTCTAGGTGACCAGGTCAAGATCATCTAAGAACCAGGACACAGTTGATTGATTTCTGCATCTATAAAACGAGGTTGGGACCAGCCATTTGCCAATGCCATGATTTTCCAGGTGTGATACAGGACGGTTTTCTGTGATACAGGAGGGTTTTCTGTGTAACCTGTGTGACATCCATAGAGACTGCTGGGTGGCCAGCTGTGCCTCGTCCACTAACAGGCCCCATTAGGGCAGCACACCTCACCACGTGTCCTCCCGGGTCTTTAGCAAGGCATTCAGGGGTTGCCTTAAAGGGATTAGGGTAGGGGTATTGCCAGGGAGCCTGTGGATGGGGAACAAGGCAGCGCACCTGATGGACAGCAGCGGGGGCTGGGTGATTTCAAAGACGAATTTCTCCACTGGGCGGTGCTCCTTGTCCAAAATTACCACCACCACTTTCTCCACATCATTCTGCAAGGACAAGATCCCCCTCCTCCAGAGCTGGGTCCCTGCCTCCTGTCTCCCCTGTTCACTCCCCTCCCTGCCACCTGCTCCCTGCCCAGGGAAGGTTGGGAAAGACACTCCTGCTCAGCTTCCAGTCGCAGAGTCCCTGGGATCCCAGAAAGAGGTTTGAGAAGTTGAGCAGGCACCCCAGTGGTACCCACGGAGAGGAAAGGATGCTGGGTCCCATTGTAATGCTAGGATGTCTCAGGGAGCAGAACAGATAGAGGGAGGAAGCCCTGAGGGGCCAAGCCCAGACAGAACTTGGGGCAGAGGGAGAGAAAGGAACATGGGAGAAGGACCCAAAACCCTCAAGGCAGGCCCCACTCAGCAAATTCCACGAACCAAGGCTCCAGGTCCAGCATGGCTTGAGCATACCCACATGCCCTGGGGCTTGTCCCTGGGCAAGGGTGGTCTCCAGAGAGCAGGGAATAGGCTTCTGGGTGTTATTAGTCATGTGGACCCACATGGTCCCAGCATTGCCCCATCCTGGAGCACAGAGGGGCACGGGAGGCAGCGTAGGCTGGGGGCCTGGTGTTCTCACCTTTTCCAGGAGCGGCTTGACGCAGTGCAATGTGTCCTGGATATACTGGTTCAGCTCCGGATGACAGGACATCTACACACAACCCCCATGACGGCTGGTGAGGTTGCAGCACTGATGGGGGGACCCCTGACACCCTCTCCAGCTGCCCAAGGCCCTGCCTGCCTTTGGAGAAAAGACCAGGTGTTCCCTAGGGCTCCCCACCAGGAGACAGACTTCCCGTCATGAGGCTAAGAACTGAACTATCCACAGAGGGGAAGAAGTTAGACGATCCTAAGAATTCAGTCCCAACATTAGTATTTAACACAGCATTAGGAGTTTCTAATGCGGGGCCACAGAGCTCCTCCAGAGTCTGAGATCTCTCTAAATTGTGGGGGTTTGAGCATACAGGCATTTTTCCAGAGAAGGGATCCAGGAATTTAATCCATTTTCAAACATTAAGAATCTGGAACTAAGGACCTGAGTGGCCTCAGGCTTAACTCCTCTGCCTTTCCTTACTTCATCTGTGGAAGATCTCATTTAAAAAGAAAAAGGAGGATTAAGTGAGACAAGTACCTAGTACACAGTGTTGTTGTTTAGTTCTTAAGTTGGGTCTGACTCTTGCGACCTCATTGGCTGGAGCCCACCAGGCTCCTCTATCCATGGACTTCTCCAAGCAAGAATATTGGAGTGGGTTGCCATTTCCTTCTCCAGGGATCTCCAAACCCAGGAATCAAACCCGGATCTCCTGCATTGGCAGGTGGATTCTTTACCACTGAGCTACCAGGGAAGCATGGTATACAGTGGGTACTCAGTAAGTGCTGATTCTTTTTTTTCATTTTCCCTGTATATCTTTTTGCTTGTTTTTTGTCTCCCACCCCCCACCGCCCACCCATATCTTTTAAGCTTCCACCACCTTCCAGTGTTCAGTCGTTTGTTCTAACATTTACTGAGTGCTTTCTAAGGGGCAAGAACTTCTAGAGGCTGCTGATGTAGTCACATGTGTTTACTGCTTCCTCTGCCTTTTAACCTAAAACAAGCTGTTACAATTAGGGTAAATGATGGTAGAGAAGGTGCCTGAGGTTATAGGAATCCCCTCCAAGCCAACCATTCATCAGTTTCAGGAGACCTTTAAAAATCAAAGATGGGGGGAAGGGTGGGGGGGACTCTAATTAGAGCACCTGGTCCCTAACTTCTGGCAAGGGGAATTCCCAGTTCAGAGAGGAGGGAAGGAGATGCAGTGAGGGATGGGAGGTTGTGAAGCTATTAGCTGCTTCTGTGAACTAGAAGGCAAGGTCAGGCCGCTGGGGAATGAGGGCGCTGAGCCTGAAGGTGGAAGAGAGTTAAAAATCCCCTCTCCATCCGCTCTGTGATTCGGAGGTGACCCAGTGCACCCAACCTGGCTGTGGGGGCTCACCTGGACAGGCACATTGTACTTCTTACGCTTCTGGAAGATGCCCACCGGGTAGACCTCACGCACGTAGAGGATCAGGTGCACCGCCACCTCCAGGAACTCGCAGAGCACATCGGCCACCACTGAGAGACGGGCAGAACCCGGTGCGCTCGTCGAGGGGGAAGCCCGCCAGCCCTGGCCCTCCCTCGCCCCCTGTCCCGGGTCCGCAGGTCCAGCCTCCCTACCTTGACCAAAGTTGAGGTCCTGTCGAGTGAGCGTGGTCATCCTTCCCAACACCTGGGGGGTGGGGCAGAAGCGGGAGCTAGTTCCAGAGGCCCCGGCAGCCGCAGGGCCCGCCCACTCCCACTGCCCCGCCCCTCGACCTGGGAGGGAACCCGGGCAAGACTGCCCGTCCCTTCTTACAGAAGCAGAGCAGCTGGGAAAGAGCCTCCCCCAACCCCGCCGCCCCCGCCTGCCCCACGCAGGTGTTAGAGCTGGGAGGCAGCCTAACGCCTGCGATCAGCCTCCGTGCACTGGCCGCTTCGGCTTGCAGTCTCGTGGGGCTAAAAAGGCCAGAGTTGTGCCCGCATGAAAGGGCACGGCAGCGGCCGCAGGGGGAACAACTGGATGCGCAGGGCCAGGAACGTAAAGCTGGACACGCGGAAAGCGAAACTAGGCTGGAATTAAGACTTCACCCCCTGCGAGGCTGGATTCCTCCTCTGCGAGAATCCCGCCCTTCCCCTCTCTCCCCGTACCGACTCAGGCCTCGATTCCCGGCAAGGGGCCCGGCCCCCGCGAGAGAGACCACCGACCAGATTACTCCCGCGCGCCTCCCGCTCAACCCGCGGCCGGGCGCTGCTCCGTGACGTCCGCGGCGCTCCGCCGGGTCCTAACGCCGGCTCCAGCCACGCCCACTCGCCACAGCCAACCACGGGTGCGGGGGGGCGGGGCTGAGAGAGGGGTGGGCCCTGCCTGGGCGCCAAAGTGATCCCAGGGCCCGAGTCGGCTGATGCTGCGCCACGCCGCTTCCTTTCAATTAAAGCTGGGCGCGAAAAAAACAAAACAACTTTGGTCTCCACATCGGATCGGAACATATTTGCCTCCTCATGGCATTTCTCTCGCTTTAGGACATAAGGGACGAGGGCGGGTAGGTGTTGCTGGTGAGAGCCACTGGAGGTCACAGATGGGCACTCTGGACAGCGACATCTACCGCTAGCTCCAAAGTCGCCATCCCCGGAACCTCAGCTGCCCAACCGAAAGCGAATCCGCCGGCTCTGGGGCGGGGATAGAGGAGGGCCGGCGAGCAGCGGGGACGTCCACGTTCCCACCTCATCTGGAGCCTATAGGCAGCCAGTCTTTACCTCCCAAGAAGAAAAAACCTCCCGGATTATGCATCGTAACAATAGCTGACATTTATAGAGCCGCTTCCCAGGTGGCTCAGCGGTAAAGAATCCTCCTGCCCATGTGGGAGACGAAGGAGACAGGGGTTCGATCCCTGGGTGAGGAAGATCCACTGGAGGAGGAAATGGCAACCCACTCCAGTTTTCCTGCCTGGATAAGCCCATGGACGGAGGAGCCTAGCAGACTACAATCCATGGGATGGGGTCTCAAAGAGTCGAACATGACTGAGCATGTACACAAAGCACAAGAACAAGCCAAGTGCCAGAGACTGGGCTTAGTGCGTCCGTGGATGAGCTCACCAAGTTCTCAAAACAATTCCACTGCAACAGTTGCTATTATTGTCCCCGTTTTACAGATGAGCCGAACAAGGTTCAGAGGGGTGAAGTAACCTGCCGGAGTTACCCAGCTGCTGGGGGATGGTGTGGACACAGATGTCTTCTGCCACTTCACTTTATAGCTCGAATGTTCCCCAAAGGCATGGACTCTGGAAGGGCTGAGGATCCTGAGAAATAATATTAATATGAAAATAATTCCTAACACGAACACCCACTATGTTTCAAGCATTGATTTCTTTAATTTTCTCCTTAACAATAACAGCCAAGCCTCCATTTTACAGTCCTCCATTTTACTTCATAGATGGTAAAACTGGCTCAGAGATGGTTCCTTATTTGCCCAAATCACACAGCTGGAATACAAACCCAGTTCTGACTTCTACTCTAACTCCAGGGCTTCAGCTTATTTTCAACCCCTTTATTTTACAGGTGGAAAAACTAAGGTCAGGGAAGTGGCTGCGAAGTTATGGACAACAAAGCAGGGACAGATATCTGAGGATCTTGTCTCTGACCTCCAGGGACACAAAAGCTTGTTAGAAGTCACGCCCATCTGTTGGTACACAGATCTAGCCAGGAAAGTTTACTGTTTACCGCTTAATATCAGAAACCTGCACCCCCTTCACCCCAGATGCTTTCAAACCTGCATTTACACATTTCATATGGCAGTGGTGATGGAGGAGAGAATAAGTAATCTGGCCCATTAAGCCAAAGATGCCAACAGAGCATTTCTCAGAAGCAGTCCCAGGAAATCTGCATCAAAATCCCCAGGGAGCCCGTTAAACACTTGGAACCTGGGCTTTCCGGACTTATGATATCAGTCGGGGTGCACAACAGGGCACTGGCCCTTTAACAAGCTCCCAGGGGCCTGATGCCGAAGAAAGGGTGGGAATTGCAACCACCCTAATTGCTTAGGGAAAGTCTGTATTTCATAAAATTGCAATGTTTAACCCTATAGAATGAAGGATTTATTTTAGAAATGGATGTGCCTGGCAGAACATTCTGGGCACAGCAACCCTTCCCAAGACCTGGAGACCCTGCCCACATCACATAGGAGAGGACCATTTCCACATGGAGCCAGCTGAGCAGCTCACTTGCTTGTAGGCAGGTGTCCCCTGGCTCCTTGAGACTTAATCACTGTGGATGCTTGGGAAACTGGGGAAAATGAGTGTCCCTCTTTGCCCCTCCCTGGAGGCTGCTCAAGCAGCATTTTCATTGGTAACAGAAAGTGGCAGTCTTAAGGGGGGCAATTCTTTGTGAAAAGTCCCTTAGGATGAAGCTCTAGGGAGCAGAAGCTCAGAGCCCAGTTACTCCTGTGGGGTGGCCTCCAAGGCACAGCAGCAGGTGACGTGGGTCTCATACCAGTGTTCCATCCATTGACCCTCCGACCCCCTGCCCAAAGAAGACATAGTGCAAGCCACTCAGAGCTCTCCTGCCACACACAGCTAAAGAACTTCAGAGAAACCTTGGTAGACAAACACCCCAAAACTCACATTTTTCCAATGGGGACACTGAGGTTCAAACAGTTTTGTCTGACCCTGGGGTACCTACCTTTTCAACTAGAAACTGGATAAAAATACCTCAGTTTGGGGCTTTGGATTCAGAGCTAGCCATTAACAGAGGAAGGGGGGCTAGAAGACAGCTGAGGAGGGATCAAACTAATCTGACTCCATCCTCCAAAAGGCCTCCATCTCATTTGTGAAATGAACAGGCTGGACAGATGTTCCCTAAACCTCTGATGACCTCGGGTTCCACAGGGGCCAAGAAGCTGGGGATAGGCAGGGGCAGAGGGGCGAATCAGCATGGGGCCTTGAGAGAGTTCTGTGAAAAGTCATCCGTCACTTCTGTCCACACGGCATCTGATTTTTCATATCTTAATCACATCAGCATGATGGATGGTCATGGGACCCAGATTACATTATGGAGTTAATTTATTACATTTTTGAATATCCATTTGCTGGGAGTCTGCTTTTCAAGGTTATTTGCATATTCTTCACCAAAATGACAATATGTAGGAGGGCACCTGGGAAGGAAGGGAAGATGTTTAGGAGGAGAAAGAGCTTATTTGCCAACTGCAGCAGGTTCCTGAGGGTCTTCAATGGGAACAGAAAGAAACTCACTCCCTAGAGACATTTAAATTGAAACTGAGAGGTGAGATGTAAGAGTTTTGCCAAGACTGCATGGACGAAGGAAGATTCCTGGGGCTCACTGAACAACACACAATGAACGAATGGGGTGTAACAACAAGCAATGAAGTGTCCAGACCCCTAAGATGTTTCCTCTCATTCCCACCAGGATGATCACAGGACATATCATCCATCCCATCACTGCCTAAGGTTCCCAGGACACCAGACACAGGAAGGCGGGAGGAGCCACAGAGAATCAGCCAAGTTTAGCCTGGTGACAATCCCACTGTCACCAGGGAACAGTGCTGACAGTGGGATTGACCGCAGTGCTCAGGAACCCAGCCAGCTGAGACACCCCCTGAGCAGAGGCCCAGCCTCCTTCATTCTCTAGGTTCAGCACCTCTGCAGTGCCTGGCCAAATCCAGGTTCTAAATGAATGTGTGTCCAATGAGTAAATGAAAGAATCTGAGGGAATGAAATGGTGGTGGATAGTGACTCACTGACACTTGCCTGACATGAGCCCTTATTGAGTCCGGATGAGGAGCAAAGGCCTCTGATTTCAGTGGGCCGGGCTCTAGGTGGTGGTGTGCAGAGAAGAGCTGCTTTCACAAATGAAGCAGGAGCTGCAGAATGCACCCCCCACGCGCCCCTCACACCCTGCTGTGAGAGGCCGCTGCTGCTCTCCCTACCACTGCCCCTTAACCAGATGGATCTTGATGTCTTCATCTGTAAAATGGGATTGTGGTAGCACCAATTCCATAGAGTTGAGCAAGGAATACGTGTGATAATGTTTGTAAAGACACAAAGTGCACAATGTCTGGCACGTAAATGCCCAATTAATGGCTGTGGTGACAATGCTATTAAGTTTGACACACACACACTACCTAAGCCCATAGGGCAAACACTCTGGACCAGTCATCACGCCTTTCAAATCACCATCCAAAACATCCATAGCTGAGGCCCTCTTGCTATTTCCATTTCCCTAGGCAGCAGAGTGAAGTGAAGTCATTCAGTCGTGTTCGACTGTTTGCGACCCGGTGGATTGTAGCCTACCAGCCTCCTCCATCCATGGGATTCTCCAGGCAAGAATACTGGAGTGGGTTGCCATTTCCTTCTCCAGGGGCTCTTCCCGACCCAGGGATCGAACCCAGGTCTCCCACATTGGAGGCAGATGCTTTAGCCTCTGAGCCACCAGGGAAGCAGGCCACCTCCAAAATGCCCTGAAGGGGGATGTGCATCCTCATGGCCCAAGATGCTTAAAGATAAGGGGCTACAGCTGAAATCAGCGCCTTTCCCTGCTCATCTGGCCTTCTGGTGTGAGGTGGGACCTGTACAGCTGCCTCAGATCCTGGGGTCCACTGCTGACCTCAGACTCAGGTCAGAGTCCTGGCCTTAGGCCAAAAACACTGGATGGCCTCCAATACATCATCAACCAGGGCGGAACCCCCATGCCATTTCCTCCCCAAGGTTCTGCTGACTTTCTAGTGTCATTGACCCCCTTGTTGGTCAGGGGGACCTTACAGATCATTTCTTCTTGAACTCTGAAACTTTATTCACAGAAGTTCACAGAGACACTAACTGTTAACCACATTTTAGGGGGTTGCCGTGCCCTCTGAAGTCATCCTGGACCACAGAGTAAGAGATGTTGATAGAGCTCAACTGCCACTTTTAAAAAATAATTGCTTTACTGAGATATAATTAAATAAATAATAAATATAATTCAATAAATAAACCTTTTCAAAGCATCCAATTTGGTGGTTTTTAATATAGTCACAAAATTGTGCATCCATTGCCAATATCTAATTCTGGAACATTTTCTTTGCTCCAAAAAGAAAAACCCACACACATATTGGCAGCCACTTTCCTACTCTCACCTTCTCCCAACCCCTGGCAACCAACCCCTAGTCTACTTTCTGTCTCTATGGATCTGCCCATTCTGAACATTTCATGTAAATCACACAATACACAGTCTTTTATGTCTGGTTTGTTTCACATAGCATACTATATTCAAGGTTCATCCAGTCTGTCACATGTACTGGTACTTCATTCCTTTCTGTGGTCAAATAATATTCCACCACATGAATATACCACATTTTGTTTATTCACTCATCAGGTTATGGGTATTTGAGTTGTTTCCACTTTGGCCATTCAAACATGGAGAAACTGAGGCCCAAAGTCACCAAAACCTGGATGGGACAGGATTCCAGACCTCTACTAACATCTACCTTCCCCTACAGCATCACTCTGGAGGGACCAGAGAATAGAATCCAAAAGACCACCCTACTGATGAATATCCATCACAACAGCACTGGAACCAGAGGAGCCAATAATTCACTTCCGGTTCAGTAAATGCTGGGCCACAACTTCATCCTGGACAGGGAGAATCATGCCCACTGTCCTCTTCCCAGGCCCAAGCTACCACTGCCTCTTTTCTGCCACAGATTCTAGCTGGTCTCCCTGCTTTTGTCCTTGCTTAACTTTGGAAATCAGAGCTAATTTGTTACAACCTAAATCAAATCATGCAGGGCTTCCTTGGTGGCTCAGCGGTAAAGAATCTGCCTACCAATGCAGATTGAATTCGGGTTCAATCCCAGGGTCAGGAAGATTCCCCTAGAGAAGGAAATGGCAACCTGCTCCAGTATTCTGGCCTGGGAAATCCCATGGACAGAGGAGCCTGGCAGGCTATACAGTCCATGGGGTCACAAAAAAGTAGAATATGACTTACCAACTAAACAAGTCAGATCATGTCTCTGCTCAGCTCATAACCCAATCCATCCTGGGGCCCAACAGGCTGATAATATTCATATTACAATAACAATAGCCGATAATTTTTCTAGATAATATCCTGTGGGACCAGGACCTTAGGAACATTATCTCCTTACACAGCCATTTCACTTAATCCTTGATCCCTGAGAGTTAGAGCTAGCTGTGAGCTCAGAGAGGTTAGGCCACTTGAAAGAGAGGGGGAATGGCATAAGAAAAGGAGCCCAGGCATCTAGCCTGACTACAGAGCGGAGCTCTTAAACCTCTGAGCCATAATTTGCCACCCTCCGGAGAAAGAACACAGTCGAAATGGAAGCCGCTGGGACAGTTCTGGGGGCCAGGCAAGACTGATGCTTTGCACAAACCGGGCCCGCCCCACCGCTCTTTGATCTTTGCTGCGCTGGTGGCCCCTCTGACCCCGCCGTGAGTTATGGGGGCCGCGGGACCCATACACAGCATTCCTGGACTCCCAGGGTCGGCACTCTGCGCGTGATGAATGAGCCGGTCCCGAGCACTGGCTTTGTCCTGCCTGGACCGTGTTGTGGAGCGTCAGACCTATTTTGGACGGGGCGTGGCGAGAGGCGGACTCGTGTGTGTGTGTGTGTGTGTGTGTGTGTGTGTGTGTGTGTGTGTGTGTGAGGTACGGGGTATGTCTGTGTGTGTGTGTGTGTGTGTGTGTGTGTGTGTGTGTGTTAGGTACGGGGTGGGGGGGGGGGTGTGTGTTAGGTACGGGGTATGTCTTTTTCCCCTTTCCTCCCCGGGGTATGTCTGTGTGTGTGTGTGTTAGGTACGGGGGAGGGGTGTGTGTGTGTGTTAGGTACGGGGTATGTCTTTTTCCCCTTTCCTCCCAGGCTGTGAGAGTGGGAGTGCTGTGTGTGTGTGTGTGTGTGTGTGTGTGTGTGTGTGTTAGGTACGGGGTATGTCTTTTTCCCCTTCCAGGCTAGTGCAGCCGTCAGTGCGCCCGAGTCTCACCTGAGAGCACTTTGAAGACCCCCTAGAATCCCACATGGAAGAGCGACCCCTCCCGGAACCTCGCCCCCAACTCCGCTCACTTTCCGAGGCTGCAAAGGCCCCGCGGTGCCCGGTTCCGCCTTCCTCGCACCGGGCGTTTCTTCCGTCCCATTTGACAACCTAGGCGGAATAATCCTTTTGGAGAACCGCCGGCCCCTGCTCCGCCAGACACGCCGCAGCTGAGCGCTCAGCCCCGATCCATTGTTGGGGTCCGCCAAGGACCCCCTGCCGCGGCCCTTTGTCGCCCGCTCCCAGCCGGGCCGCTCCAGAGGCGCCACCGCTGCCCGCACACCGCCCGTCCCACGCGCCCCGGGCCGCGCCGAGGCGGCTCTTACGCACCGGGAGGAGTGGGCCCGCCTCTCCCGGTGCCCGCAAGGCCGCCCGGCTGCGCCCGCCTTTGTCTACCTTCTTTGTCTGCCCCGCGCCCTCGCGGCGGCGGCGGCGGCTAGGCCTCTGGGGAGCCGGACGGGAACGCCGAGCGCAGCTGGCGAGGGCGCGCTGGCCGGGAGCGCGCTGGGCCCGGCTCGGCCAAGGGCTGCCCCTCGGCTGGGGGCAGCGGAGCCCTCTCCCCCGCCACCCCTCCCTCTCCCCTCCCCGTGTTCCCGCCCCCTTCCCTCCCGCCCGCCCCCCTCCCCCTTCCCTCCAGCCCCGCTCAGCCTCGGCACATCCTCCTGCCGCCCGCGCACCTCTCCGCGAGGTCCTGGCTTCGCAGCTCTGCCCTCTGCTGCGCTCGGCTCCCGCAGGCGCTCGGCCCGGAGCCCCTCGGCCCCCGCCCCGCCGGTCAGACAGGTAAGGCATGGCCTTGGCCCGCCCCCGGCCCCGCCCTCCCGCCTCACCTAGTTGCGCGCCTGGACAAAGGTGGGCTACCTGGAGCGCTCAGGAGCCAGGCGCGCTGGGGACCGAGGCTGGAAGTGAGGATGCTGCTTTCTTCCCTGTCCTCCCGGCCCTCGGACACGTCGGTCGGTGGGTCCGCCGCCTCCCCTCCTCGACGCGTCTCCCCCCAGCTCCTGGCTCTGCTCCTGGGCTCTTCGTCTGCCCACCTTCCTCCGGGCACCGACTTTTCCACGTTCTGACACTGCCTCGCGTGCGCCCTCGCCTCGCTCCCCCGGACTCATCTCTCGCCCACTCTCCTCCTCCGCACTAGCCTTCTCCCTGTGGGATCCGGTCTCTCTTTGTCTCTCTGTCTCTGAGTCTCCGGGTGGTCTCTTGGGCTGAGGCTCCCAGACTGACGTCGTTTGAAGAAGCTCGAAAGACTCCCCGAGCCCCGGGCAGAGCTAGCAGGAGTGTCCTCGGCTTTTAGCGAGGCTACCTACGGGGCTGGAGTGTGTGCAGGGAGGGGGGAGGTGCGCCCCCCTCCTCCGCCAGCCCTGCGGGGGTCCCGCGCCCTCCCATCCGACCCGAGCCAGTTCCGCGCTCTAGTGATCCCGACGGCGCCAAGCTAGCTCTTCTGGCCCCGGTTCGGGCCCTCTCCCTGCCCACTGCCTGCTTTTCTCCAACCGCGCACCGGGGTCTCAGCAGCCTGCGGGAACCAGGTTTGAGACATGAGGCCTCTTGGGTTTCCCGCCAAGTCCTCCTTTGCCCCACTGGGTGCTCCCTCGGCCCTCGCCTCGGTCTGCTCTCTCTTGCTCAGAGCACTCTTCCACGCTGCCCACCTCCCAGCCTGGTGGCATGCAAGAAGTGCCCTAGCGTTGGTTCAGGACCCCTCCGGAGTCAGGCAGACGGAGGCTGAGGGACAGATCCTGGACAAAGGAAAGTACTTCTCTGAGCCTCAGTGTCCCCTGGATAATTCGGGGATAATAGCACCCACCTACAGAGATGTGTGTGGAAACGGTGAAAAACCGTATTGAATGTCAGCGCAGCACGCACTTGGCGGCCATGGGTGATTCTACAGTCTTTGGGTGGGTGGGGATGAGGCGCCACAGAAAGGGGGAAATGGATCCAAAATTCAAGGCTTAGAGACCCTGAAAAGAAACGTCTTTTTCAGGGACTATGGCCCCTCCCCTATCACAATCACCTCCCCCTACACACTCTTCCAGGCACTCTTCTCTCTTTCTCTCCCTCCTCTTCTCTCCTTGTCCTAAAATCAGAGCTTAAAAATCAGAATGAAAAGGGCCTCTGCTTTCAAAATGAGATCAATGTGGCTGTTGATGTTGCCAACAGCTGGTCATTGATTGAGAGACATCCGTGTGCCTCATTGCCAATTCTGAACCTCCATCTTGCACCCATTTTTTGTTTGTTTGTTTGTTTTTTAAAAATATGTATTTATTTGGCTGCACCAGGTTGTAGTTGCAGCATGTGGGAACCTAAACCCCCTGCATTGGGAGGGCAGAGTCTTAGCCACTGGACCACCAGGGAAGTCCCTCTATTTCTTTTTCAATGTTGCTCACTCACAAGCCACTTCCTTTCCTCTGGGGGGATTGTCTTTTGGACCCTGAACCTGCTGGGGAATCACTGAAACCCTCTGACCATCTGTGTCATCACAGCAGGTGGCACACAACTCCAGGAGTCAGGCAGTGATGTGGACTTGGTGGCATAAGGCGGTCAACTTTATAACATCTCCTGACTGGCAGCTTCTGGATTCTCCTAGCTGAGTTTTCCAGCTCCAGCCAGGACTGGCAGCCAGAACCTTTCTCTTTAGAGAGGCAAGAATGGGACTGAGAACACACACACCCACACATATACCATCCAGACTCCCGTTCACCATCCTTCCTGCCACTTTCACTGCCTTCCTCACCATTCAGTCCATCCCTCTCCCCATCCCTAAGCCCTCAATGGCTCCCTGTTTCCACTAAATTAACAACCTTGCCTGCCTCCCACCACGCCCCCATCAGCATCAGAGTTTTCAGCCATGATAGAAGGCTGATCATCTTCATGCCCTGATGGACTGCGAACTCTTCCCTCTATCTGAAATGTCTCCCCTTGCAGGCCAAGGGCAGATGGCCCGGCCTGTGGGAAGCCCTCCTGCTGCCCCTTTGCCTCCCTGTCTCTCCTGGGCTGCACGTCCCTGGGCGGGGCAGGTCTTGTTCCACTTATGGTCCCAGTGCCTGAGACACAGCAGGTGCTCTGTCCATATTTGTTCTGATGAATGGAATCCTTGGCTAGGGGGACAGGGATGAAAATTGCAAACCACAGGTTATCCCTGGGTTCCACTGGGTCCTGCTGGCCAGGCCAGGGGAAGAGTGGGCTCTAGAGCAAAGGACCAGAGCTGGGGTGGTTGGAGAGGGAGCAATTTTCCTGGAAAGTCCCTGTGGCACCAGGGCCTCTGCATGTCTCCAGAAGTTGAGGATGATTTCTGTGCCTGATGGTAACAGAGGAAATAGACTAGACAGGGAAGCAGCTGCCTGAATTCAGCAGACTAACTTAGCAGCTGTGTGGCCTGTACCTTCACTTGTTTCAACCAGAAACGTGACAGAGCAGAGATTTTGCATCTTGGCCTCCCTGATTCCACATTCTGGGGTGAGTAAAAGCTGGGCATGTTCCTGGGGTGGGGAGGAGTCATCGGGCATCACTCTACTCGCTCCTTCAGGTGAGGTTCCCTTCTCTTGCTACTCCATGCCCTCTGCTTGTCCAACCCCAGCCCTTCTTCTCAAGGGGGCCAGTGGAGCACATATCTCCCCAGGAAAGACCCTGCCCCCATGCCAGACCCAGCTTTGGCCGCCACCCCCCCCCCCCACTACAACACCATGGCCTGGCATTGACTGTCTGAGACCCCCCTGAGTGGGTATGGGTGGCACAAGTACTAGAATCCAGAGCAGCTGGGATGACATAATTGCCAAACCTCAAGTTTTTAGGAGCCCCCTCTGTGCCAGCCTCTGGGTTAAGGCCCCCATTTTGTCATATCTAAAAGTCACAGCATCGGCACTGGTATTAGTGTCTGAGTATGCATGAGACATCATGGTCAAAATGTGGCCTTTGAAGTCAGGTGGCCACAAGTTCAAATCCCCACTCTCCCATTCACTCTGCTGTGTAACCTTGAGCAAGTCCTTCAAATCTTTGTCCCAGTGTTGATCCACTGTTACTGTCATCATTACCTGAAAAGTATTGTCCACTTCAAGGGGCTAAATTAGATAATACACATAAAACCCTAAGTCTTAAGAACAGTCAATGCCCTGTAAATGATACCCAAACAAACATTGACTTTTCAGATATGGGACTGAAGCCCAGAAAGGTTAGTTGGCTTGCCCAGGGTCACACAGCTATTAAATGCTGGAGCCAGGATGCCCACCCATACTTGTCTGACTCCAGGTGTCTTTCTACCCCACACTGGCCTCTTCCAGAACTGACAGCAGGCATTTTATCACTTGATGATTAAGTGATGGGTCCAACAAAATTGTCTGGGAACCAAGATAATGACATTTGGGGGATGAGGGCACCAAGAGGATGACTAAGGAGAGGAGGAGGAGGGGTGGCCAGTACCTGTAATATAGCAGGAGATAGGACTCCACCCACCTTCCCCCCAAAATAATACCCTTACATAGATTTTTTTGAGGTGTGAGGCCTTGGGAGGGTGGGAATTCCCAAGGCTGCGGATGAAAAAAAGAAAAGCAGATGGAGCTGGCCCTGTGTGGAAGCCAAACCTCATTTGCCAAGACAATGGTCCCCTCCAGGCGGGCCTGGGCCTGTGCTGACCCGCCCCACCGAAGCCATCAATCATCCCACCAAGGACTGAGGACGGGGCTACCTGTGTCCACCCCCTGCACATGAAGGCACAGATGCTCGAACACTTCCAGGAACCCACCCCCAAGCCCCACGCCCGCTCTTTCCCCTCCTCATGATAACAGCAGCTACTGTTTACTGCACCATTACTGGGTACCACTCACTGTATACCTTTACCTCCCTTCATTCTCGAAACCTCCAGCATTTTACAGGAGAGGAAACTGAGGCTCAGAGGGGTTAAATGACCTGAGCAGGGTCACACAACTCTTTTCGCTCTGTTCAGGGGGACTCTCCCATGGCTCAGATAATGGGTTTGGATTGACATGTGTGTGTTTGAATCAGTAATAATTATATCTGTGCCTCCCTCTGTCACTGGGCCTGCGGCCTCCCTGCCAGATCAGAGTGGGGACCTCTAGATGGCAAGGACTGTGTTTTTACTCACAGATTAGAAGCTCCCTCAAGCAGTTTTCCCCGTGTCCTGAGAACATCCAAAGCCAGAGTTGTGGGTCCCCTCACAGGCTGGGAAATCCCTAAGGGAAGCAGTCAGATCTCCCACATCAGACTGGAGGCTTCCTGGGGTGGAGGCTGCTTTTCTTACTCAAACCAGGGCTCCCTGAGGACAGCAGCTGTGTCTCATCAGTCTTAGAGTCCTCCAAGGTGAGACCTAGATCTTCCCTGTTAACCATGAGAGCTCCCCAGGGCAGGGCTTCTGTCCCAGTCAGAGTTTACTGGCAGTTTCCAGAAGCAGGAACAGGTGTTCAGACTGGAGCATCTTCCCTTGGGTGGCACCCAGGCCCTGCACCCAGAGGGGATCAGCAAGTGCTGACTACCTGATGTCACTCTCCATGGTGCTGCATGGTCAAGAAGCAGAATTCTCTGTGAAGCCGGGTTGGCAGACCTGTGCAGGGTGGGTGGGGTCTGGCTGTTCTGAGGCCTGGGGAGGGGCTGAGAGGCCCCTTCCTGTTGAGCAGGTGTCACTTTAGGGGTGCAGAGCCTCAGAGAGGCAGGGTAGATGGGTGGGGACTAGCTCAGGACTGTCAGGGTCAACCTGCCAACAAGCACCCTCCACCCAGGGCAGCTGTTTCAAGTCTCACCTCCCACACCCCCCACTAAGCTCACCTTTGCTACCTTCCCACTCACCTACACTGCCTGAGTTCCTTCCATACCTAGAAATGTCCCCTCTCCCAACCACACAGAAGTTCTAATTTCCTAAATAGTCAAATCTCATGACAGGTTAATAATCCCATTTCACAGACAGGGAAATAATGACTCATGATGAGGTGTGGTGGTGGGAGGGGTTGTGGGAGGGGCTAGAGAGGCAAAAATCTGGTCCCAAATTGCCTTAGGACAAGCCCAGCTGGTAAAATTAAGATCCAGCTCCCCCTCCCCCACCCTCATTGAGGACAGAGCTATTTTGTTATTATTTATTTACTTGTTTATTTTTGGCTGTGCTGGTTCTTTGTTGCTGCACAAGCTTTTTTCTAGTTGAGGCGAGCGGGAGCTCCTCTCTAGCTGTGTTGTGTGGGCTTTTCATTGCTGTGACTTCTCTTCCTACAGAGCATGAACTCTAGGGCAAGTGGGCTTCAGTAGTTGTGGCTCCCGGCATTAGAGCACAGGCTCAATAGCTGTTACACACAGGCTTAGTTGCCCCAAGGCATGTGGGATCTTCCTGGACCAGGGATAGAACCCATGTCTCCTGCATTGGCAGGCAGATTCTTTACCACTGAGCTACCAAGGAAGCCTGATATAACTATTTTGATTGAACAATTACAACTTCTCGTTTTCCAGCTCTGGGGGAATCAGCTCCCCTTAAAGAAGATAGGAATCTGCTCCTAGGGAACCAGGACCTCTAAGACCCCCACTCCCAACTGGAATTCCAGATTTGTGGAGCTGACTTCCAGGTGACCCCACTGTTTTAAGAGCTGAAGAGGGGACCTGGGGATGGCCATCTCCACTGTTCAATTCCAGCCATTCCAGGAAGTGTATGACTGAGTCATGAGGAGGTGTCAGAGGGAAGAGTCAGGCAGATCAGTTCCAAGTTAGAGCATTCCTTCTAACAAAGTCTGAGCACTTTTGAGTTGGGGTTCTGGGCACACAAACGCTGCCAGGTGTGAGAGTGAGGCGAAAGTTCTTTGTGTGTAAAGGAGCTGATCTCTGTCTGCTCTGTGTGTTGTGTAAATGTCCCCTGGAGAGTTTTAAGCTGGAAAACTAGTGATCCGATTTGTCCTTCTGATCACAAAGCTGAAAATGTTTTGGTGATAAGCCGGGGCCAGGGCCAGGGCAGACAGCAGCACCGGAAGTTGTCTGGGTTACCGGAAACATGGCAGGGAACGCGGCCCGAGTTTTGTCTTAAGGCGGCACCCACTTGGAGCCCAGTCTGACCTGAGACTGCTGCTCTGAAGGACAGAATTCAGCCCCTTAGTGTCCGGGTCCCCAGAGGGGAATGGTGACATGCTCAGAAGGCCACAAAACCCCAGACCCACTTCTCCCATGAGCTGGGAAGGCTCAACACCTGAGCCCAAGAATACTGACTCCCAAACTGCCCCAGAGTAAGGCTGGGTTCTCTAAAGGGAACAAGATCCCCATGGAGATGTTTCTTGGCCTCTCAAGGGTAGCGGTCTCTTCTAGTCCAGGTTTAGCAGAAGCCAGCTACCTTCCAGTTTCTTTTTTTCTTTTCATTTTATTTTATTTAATCTTGGCTGCTCTGGGTCTTTGTTGCTGTGTATAAGCTGTCTCTAGTTGCGGCGAGCCGGGGCTACTCTCTAGTAGCAGTGCTCAGGCTTCTCATTGCAGTGGCTCCTCTTGTTGCAGAGCATGGGCTCTAGGGTGGGTGGGCTTTAATAGCTGCACCTCGTGGGCTCTCTAGTTGTGGCACACACACAGGCTTAGTTGCCCTGCGGTGTGTTGGAACTTAGTTCCCCGACCAGGGTCAAACCTGTGTCCCCTGCCTTGGCGGGTGGATTCCTAACTCGACCACGAGGGAAGTCCTGACCTTCCAGTCTCTGATGAGTTAAAGAGGGTTAGAATGTTTCTGTGTGGAGCATCATTTTTTTTTCTTTTTTTTTTGGAGCATCATTTTAAGACCCGAGCTGTGGCCAGGGATATGGCAGGAATTCGAACCCTTCTCTCTCCAGTTCCCTGACCCCCCCAGCACTGTGCACCCCTTTCTGAGGAGCCCTTGAAAGATAGGTGTGCCCCAGTCATCCCAGAGACCCCAGGGCTGGTCTCAGGATGCCCACCCTGGCAGCTCGGTGGGTTAGGATCTCACCTGTGCTGGAAGTCAGGCATGATTGGAGAGGTGGCCAGAGCAAGGCAGAGCTCCTCCGAAATCGAGTGAGAGGGAGGGCTGGCCCAGGAGTGGACTTCTTATCATCACACATTATTGTGTTTTGTTTTGTCTCTCTCTCTCTCTCTCTCTTTTTTTTTTTTTTTTTGGCAAGGAGCTTGCGGGAGCTTAGTCCCTGACCAGGGATTGGACCCACGCTTCTTCCGAAATGAAAGTGCAGGGTCCTAACCACTAGACCGTCAGGGAAGTCCCACATATTGTCTTTGAACACTCACAGATATGTCCTGTGAATTCATGCTACTTTGATACCTGTCCGTGGTCCCTGGGGGCTCACTCCAGAGCCAGGAGGATATGAGATGTCATCCCTCCCCACAGGGGGCTGTCAGTTGGATGGGCAAACAAATGGAAGATCTTGTCACCATGGATCATAAATTCCCAGGCTCCCTTGGCAGAGGGCCCTGGAGACCATTTAATCTAACTCAGTGATCCAGTAGTCTGCTTCCACTATGCTTCCCATCTGTTTTATTTATTTATTTATTGAGCAATGCCGATCATTTCCCATGAAATCTTATCCATAATCCCAGATGTTCAGTTTCTGAGTCAGGCCCAACTCTTTGTGACCCCATGGACTGCAGCACGCCAGGCTTCCTTGTCCTTCACCATCTCCCAGAGTTTGCTCAAACTCATGTTCACTGAGTCACTGGTGCCATCCAATCATCTCTTCCCCCATTGCCCCCTTCTCCTCCTGCTCTCAATCTTTCCCAGCTTCAGGGTCTTTTCTTGTGAGTTGGCTCTTCACATCAAGTGGCCAAAATATTGGAGCTTCAGCATCAGTCCTTCCAATGAATATTTAGGGTTGATTACCTTTAGGATTGACTGGTTTGATCTCCTTGCAGTCCAAAGGACTCTCAAGAGTCTTTTCTAGCACCACAGTTCAAAAACATCAATTCTTCTGTCCTCAGCCTTCTTTATGGTCATCCATACATGACTTTTAGAAAACCATAGCTTTGACTATATGGACTTTTGTCAGCAAAGTGCTGTCTGTGCTTTTTAATATGCTGTCTAGTTTTGTCATAGCTTTTCCTTGTCTTTTAATTTCATGGCTACAGTCACCATCCAAAGTGATTTTGGAGCACTAGAAAATAAAGTCTGTCACTGTTTCCATTTTTTCCCCATCTATTTGCCATGAAGTGATGGGACCAGATGCCATGATCTTAGTTTTTTGAATGTTAAGTTTTAAGTCAGCTTTTTCACTCTCCTCTTTTACCTTCAACAAGAGAGTCTTTAATCTCAGTACTAAGACCAAAAAAGACATGATTTTAAGAGTAGTGTGGCACACCACCACCACCACTAATTTCTTCCCCAAATCAAAATTTTTTTCCATCTCATGAAGATACAACTTCAAGCCCTACTTTCACCAGACTCTTCAGCCTCTCCTCCTTGGAGGGGCTATGCAGCCTCTGTTATGCCCAATGTACCATATTGCCTACTTTAAAGTAAATCAGTAACAAAAAAAGAAGCTATCCTCAATGGTATAAAAGAAGACAGTGGATGTCAGTTGCATTTGTCAATATGAAGCGGAGCCTCTAACTGGCTTTGGTCGTTGGTGCCCAGAAAATCCTGGAGAGTGTAAATAAGTCATTGCAAATGTCAACAGTTCTTTTAAACTGCTCACATTTCATCTCTGGAATACTCTTCACTGACCCAGGAGAAGTCCAAGTTATGGTGGGGCTGTGCCCAAGTTAAAATTGGGTAGAGAATGCATTTGAGAGTGGCTGTTGCTTCCCAGGTGATGCTAGGTGGTAAAGAACCTGGCTGCCAATGCAGGAGACATAAGAGACATGGGTAGGATCCCTAGGTTGGGATGATCCCCTGGAAGAGGCATGGCAACCCACTCCAGTAATCTTGCCTGGAGAATCCCATGGTCAGAGGAGCCTGGCAGGCTACAGATCATAGGGTCACAAAAAGATGGACATGATTGAAGTTTACCTACAGTATGGGCTTCCCTGATAGCCCAGTTGGTAAAGAATCCACCTGCAATGCAGGAGATCCTGGTTTGATTCCTGGGTCAGGAAGATGCCCTGGAGAAGGAGTAGGCTACCCACTCCAGTATTCTTGGGCTTCCCTTGTGGCTCAGCTGGTAAAGAATCTGCCTGCAGTGTGGGAGACCTGGGTTGGGAAGATCTCCTAGAGAAGGTAAAGGGTACCCACTCCAATATTCTGGGCTAGAGAATTCCATGGACTATATAGTCCATGGGGTCGCAAAGAGTCGTACACAACTGAGCGACTTGCGGCTTGCAAAATAGTTTTAAAGCATTTTTTAAAAATTAAGGCTAGGAAATCAAATGCTTAGAGAATCCCTGAAACATTTCTACCAAATATGGTGGCTCAAATGTGTCACTTTCACACGCGAGATGGAGATTCAGGGTGAAAGAGTGGGGGTTGATAGCCAAGTTCTCCCAATGGGTGGTTGTCTGGCTCACAGTCTGGACTGAGTGTCATAACCCCTCAGCTCCATCAGAGCCTCACTGATATCCCTGGCCTGGGATTCCCATTGGACCCTCTTCAGCCAGCCCTGCTCCCACCTCCCACCTTCCACCAGCCCCCCTCTCCCCTCCAACCCATCAAGCATCGGGTGAGCTGATCAGTAAAGGAGGAATTGAGGCCCCACAGTTGTCTGCCAGGCAGGCAGGCAGGAGCCTCCGCCTAGACTCCTGGCCCCTAAATGCAAGGCTGTTGTGGGGAGAGGGGGTGGAGGCTCAGGAGTCAAAGCAGGCTCCAGACTCCATTAACTGCCTTCATTTGCATGTGACCCTGCATCCCTGCGGGTTTCTGGATGGACACCTCGCTGGCAGTTTAACTCCACACAGTATGGGGACAGGATGAGGGCTTGAAACAAACCCCTTCCTCCTCTGTCAGCTTCCTCTTCTCAGCTGCCAGAGCCTGGCCCGGCTCCTGGGCCCTGACTGCATCACAGCAATGACAGATTACATGGGAGAGGCAAGCGACTCCCGCTGAAGCTCAGTGGATGGGTGAGGCGGTGCAAGAACTGACTGTCCGTGTGCGCTGGGTGCAGAGAGAACCCAGACCCTGAGGTGGGGCTTTGTCACCCACCAGCGGTGTCACCTTGTGCTTATGGCTCACTCTCCCAGAGCCTGGGATTTCTCCTTCTAAAAATATGGAGAACAGCCTGCCGTATGCGGGGCAGTTGAGAGGATGCAATAAAAAATGGATGAAATAAGCTTGTAAGAGCCTGGCTTCCCAGTCGCTCAGGGACTAGCAGCTCCTATGGTGACAATTGCTCTCGCTTAGCTAAGTTTTTAAGGAGCCTCTATTAGATCTCTGTTGTGAGAGAGCTGTCTCTGGGTGTGGATAGTCCTCCTGTCCCTCAAGTGCTGCTGAGTGTCCCCAGTCCTAGGGAAGCCAGACCCAGGCCCAGAAGAGTAGGCTTTGTGTGCAAACCGCAGGCAGAACCATCCACGGCTGATGGGGACCCCGGGGAGGCAGGGCACCCGCTGCCTCTTCTCTCCTGGCTGCTTGGTGCCTTGGGAGGCAGCCTCCAACTGGCTTCCTGAGCGGCAGAAATGGATCGGAGCCCTCATCGCTGTGGATCCTTGGCATGACTTCTGTAGCAGCCCGCGTTTCCTAAGCAGCTCTTTGCCAGATTGGCATCTTGGCTGTTGCACTGTGCCAAGATTCAAGTACAAATCCTGTGGGCTTGGAAAGAGGACTCCATGCTGTCTTCAGGGCAAAGAGGCCCCGGGATCCCCAGCCCTCAGTCTGGCATGCTCTCTCTCTCTCATTCTCTCTCTGTCACACATACACACACTCAGACACACACACACTCAGACACACACACACATACACCCTCCCTGGGAATTTATGTATGATCTTGGGCTCAGGTATCAGTTTGATTCCGTTCTGATCCATAGTTGTTTTTTAGTCTCTTAGCATGTCCAACTCTTTGTGTCTCCGTAACTCGCCAGGCTCCTCTGTCCATAGGATTTCCCAGGCAGGAATATTGGAGTGGGTTGCCATTTCCTTCTCTAGGGGATCTTCCTGACCTAAGGATCAAACCTGCATCTCCTGCATTGGCAGGTGGGTTCTTTACCACTGAACCACCAGGGAAGCCCAAAGTTATAAGTGCCTATTATTTGCAGAGCCTTGTAAATGTGATAAGGAACAGAGGGGAAAAGGGGACAGAGCTTCCTGTCTAGTTGGGGGTCTTAAAAAAAAAAAAAAAGCTGATTGGCCGAGCAGAAAATGATCTGGGCAGAGCTGTGTGGGATCCCTGAGGAGGGAACCGTATCTCAGTGGGGAACTAGTGAAGGCTTTCTGTCAGAGGGGACATTTGGGAGGAGTCCCAGAGGACAGGAAGGATTTTCATAGAATAGCATCAGCGAGAATAGAGAGAAAAGAAAGACGCGGGGTGGCGGTGTTTGAGGCCCAGGGAATAATCTCTATTGGCTGCAGTGGGGAGGAAATAGAAGGCAGGGCTGCAAAATTAGGTTGGGGCCATGTTACACAAGATCTTGAGTGCCAGGGTGAGGAGTCTGTGGTTAAATGGGAAGGGAGTAGGGAGCCAGGGACAGTGGTAAGCAAGATCAGAGTAGCTTGGCAGCAGTATGGGCTGTGGCCAGGGGCAGGATGGTACCAATAAAAGTCTGAGGAAGGGAATGGCCTACATGCTGAAATTCTCCCTTCCCTGCTTCAGGCTGACCCCATACATGATGTGTGGGGTGCAAAGCAGGCAGGGAACAAAGATGGCACTGAAGTTGGGGTTCCTGGGTACAGTGAACAGACCCATGGTCACCAGCAAGGGCTTGGTATCAGGACTTCATTGGGAGAGACGGCAAGTGTGCATGGGGTCATGATGCAGGGGGGTGTCTAAGGTTGGGGTGGGGCTGGGCTTCAGCTCCTGGCTCTGCAGGGGAGATGCTGTCCTCTGGGACTAGTGCGAGGGCTGGTCACCGAGCTCGGAGGCCAGTTCTGAGTCATTGATTGGCCTCATGTGTGTCCACAGGGACAGCAAGCTGCCCCTACACGACATGGGGCTGCTCACTCCTCCCCCCTGCCAAGACTCATCCCGTCTCTTGCCTGCACTGTTTGGGTGACTCACCTTGCTCCTCTCTACCCTCAAGACGGAGGGATTCTACTCCCTGTCCAGCGTCCCAAAGGTTCCCTGTTGATGGAGGCGCTCTGTGGGTTTCTCCCAGGCTGCCCATGTGATGTCCCCACAAGACAAAAGTGGGAGCTGGGTGGGGGACAGCCTCCAAAACAGACTCCACCTCCCTCAGTCACAGGGAGCGGAGGATGCAGTCGGGTAAATGCAGCCTGGCATCTGCCTGGGGCTTAGAAATAGGGATTGAAGGGTCCCCGGGAGCAGAACAATGCTTGACTGACAAGCCCCTCAAAGGGCCCCTCCTCCTCCCACCTGGCTGCCTCCGGAGTGCAGGCCCGCCTAAGCACCGGCCTCCAGGGCTCTCATTATGGGAAGGCTGGGGGTGAGGCTGGCGGGGCAGAGCCCAGGGCGGTGGAGGCCAGGGCCCCGCGCCTCCCCGGGGACTAGGACATGCCAGGAGGGAATAAAGGGAAGGAAGGGAGGCCAGTGACCAGGCAAGGTGGGGGAGGAGCTGTTTCTCTCCCTCTGCCTCCCCCGCCCCCCATCCCAAGCAGGTCAGCCTGCCCTCCTCACCCGCTTCAAGAGCCCCTCACTTGGGGTTAGCTAACGGTGAACCTGGGGTGGGATGGCCGTGGCGGAGGCTGCAGGAACTGAGGGGGCTAGAGGGAGAGATGCTGGCCGAGGTCCCAGGCCACCAACCTTTCTTCATCCCTGGGCAGTTAGAAGGCCACAAATTACAAGGAGACGGTTGTGTAAGCACCTTTGCGAGCCTAATGGAATATGGCAGGGGACCCGGGGAGGCCGTAAAAATTCAATCAGCCCAGCTAACCTGGTGCCCAACTCGCCTGGGATACGGTGAGGCTGGTGGGGTCGGCGGGGTGGGGGTGGGGGTCGGAGAGGGGAGGGCTGTGGGGGAGGGGAGGGGACATCCCCACTGTACCCCAGCCACAGTTCTCCTGAGCCTTAGCTCCAAGTTCTTCTGGAACATTCGGGAATTTTGACTCTTCCTCCAGTGCAAAGAGGGGAGCAGTGAGGTCCCATGAGATGCCCCCACTTCCAGTGCAGAAGAACAGGCTGTCCCCAGGGGAGGTCAGAGGTAGTTCACCCCACCCTGCAGGGTCAGAGTCCAGCCTCCAAAGCGCCCCCTGGGCCCTGGCCCCAGGAGGGACAGTGCTGGCCCTGTCAGAACCTGCCTGGAACTTGGAGGAAGAGAGAAGGCAAGGCTGGGCTGTCCAGGAACAGCACGTGGAAGCTCAGGGCACAGGCTTAGCAATGACTAAATGCCACTTACTCCATGTGACTCAGCCTCTCTGGGCCTTAATTTCCACTTCAGAAAATAATAGGCGCCACTTCCGAGAGTCTGCAAAAGGACCAAGTGATAGAAACACACACCAGGCGCGGAACCCGATTCTTTCTTACAGCACGTGCTCAAATGCTTTTATTCCGCTTGTTTGATTTTAGGCTTTGAGTCAAGTCTCTGGGACTAGAGGCCTATTGCTGAGCTTGGAGGGACTCAGCTCATTCCTGGGAACTTAGCCCAAGGCAGAGGTTTGCACAGAAGAAAGGAATCTAGACTGGAACCTGGGTGTTTCTTAAAACTATTGAAACCTAGGGATTCTCAGCTTCGGCACTGTGGTCTTTCTGGGCCGGGACAGTCCTGTGCCTTGTAGGGTGTTTAGCAGCATCCCTGGCCTCCACCCAGTAAAGTCGGTAGTGCTGCCTAGTTTGGGCCACCTAAAATGCTTCCAGATGTTGCCAAATGTCCCCCAGGTTGGGGGAGGATCAAAGTCCCCCTCCATCCCTGTTGAAAAAGACTGGGCTATAACAATGTGAGTTAGGGAGGGACATCCCTGATGATCCAATAGTTAAGACTGCACGCTTCCATTGCAGGGGGCATGGGTTCGATCCCTGGTTGGGAAACTAAGATCCCGCATGCCTTATGGCATGGCTAACAGATAAATAAATAAAAATGAATGTAAGTAAGTAACTTATAAAAGAAGAGTGTGAATGAGAGGACTGTAGGTGTAGAGGAGGAGGGCTGCAGAGATGCCCCCTCATGGTCCTACTTTTCTTGCAGGAAGAAGTCCTCGGCTGGGCCCACCACCCACCCTGCCCCCATGCTGCTCCTCGCCCTCCTCCTGCTCCTGGAGCTGAGCCTGGCAGGCTCCCTAGGACCTGGAAGCTCTGCGCAGAACCTCCCGGAGAATCATATCGACCTCTCGGGACCAGCACTGTGGACGCCTCAGGCCAGCCACCACCGTCGGCGGGGCCTGGGCAAGAAGGAGCGGGGCCCAGGCACACCTGGCTGGCCCCAGGATGGGGCTGTGGTCACTGCCAGCAGGCAGGCCTCCAGGCTCCCAGGGGCAGAGGGACTGCTGCATGGGCCGAGTCCTGCAGGCCTGCTGCAGGACAAAGGTCTGCTCCGGGGGCTGACTCGGCCGTACCCCGAGAAGGAGAGCCGGGCTCCAGGGTCAGAGAGGGTGAAGAAACGAGGCAGGGAGCACAAGAGACGGAAGGAGAGGTTGAGGCTGCACAGAGGTTAGCTGGAGGTCTGCGAGGGGGTGGGGCCCTACAATGGGGGGAGGCGGGCAGTGGGGGAAGGGGATCAGACCCAAATGACCAAGGGTCGGACTTCAGGGGATGGACATGGAGGCTGGGGGTCGAGTCAATGGCAAGAGCTTCCTGGGAGAACAAATTAGATGCCCCAAAGGGGGCAGGTAGTGGACCCTCAGAGGAAGAGAGGGGTCTCACTAGATTCAGAAGGATCTGGTAAGAAGAGGTGCTGGGAAAGGCTGGGGTCAGGATGGAGCAGGGGAGGAAGAGAAGGATATGTGGTCATAGGAGCTCAGTCTTATCCATAGATCATCCTCCTGATTCAGGAAGTTCTACCTTGTGTCTGACCTAAATCCATCCTATTGTAAGTCCTGAACAGAGATGGAACAATTCGGCACATCACTCGAAGCACATCACTTAATCAGTGCTGAAACATAGAGCAGAGGCCAAGAGCTTAGGCTCTGAAGCCAGATCTGCCCCAGTTCAGATTCTGGCTCCACGACTTCCTGGCAAGTCACCTTTCTGTGCCTTGGTTTCTGCAAAGTGAGGGCATGGCCTCCTCTATCCTCAGTGTAGATTCAGAGAAATCTTGCTATGCGGAGCACCTAGAACAGTGCCTGTCATTTG
Source organism: Muntiacus reevesi (assembly GCF_963930625.1). Taxonomy (NCBI): domain Eukaryota; kingdom Metazoa; phylum Chordata; class Mammalia; order Artiodactyla; family Cervidae; genus Muntiacus; species Muntiacus reevesi. Next base: position 88,210,409 of record NC_089253.1, on the reverse strand, counting down.
GCAGGGGCAGCAGCAGTGGTTGTTTCTATTCAATAGTTAATTCTCAACTTTCTCTTGATGCTGAGTCCACCCAAGGCCTCTGCCCTGTTTGTTGATGGAGTTTCCTCCCCATCCTTCTTTGTTGTTGTTCAGTTGCTCAGTCGTGTCCGACTCTTCGTGACCCCATGGACTGCAGCATGCCAGGCTTCCCTGTCCTTCACTGTCTTCCAGAGCTTGCTCAAACACATGTCCATTGAACTAGTGATGCCATCCAACCATCTCATCCTCTGTCATTCCCTTCTCCTCTTGCCCTCAATTTTCCCCAGTAACAGGGTCTTTTCCAATGAGTCAGCTCTTTGCATCAGATGGCCAAAATATTGGAGCTTCAGCTTCAGCATCAGTATTCCAATGAATATTCAGGGTTAATTTCCTTTAGGATTGACTGGTTTGATCTCCTTGCTGTCCAAGAGATTCTCAAGAGTCCAACCTCCTTACCTTCCTTCACGTTCCCTTCATGTTCCCAAATCCGCTGTGAGCTCCAGACTCTCCAGAGCAAACATGTTCCAGCAGCTCCAACCAGCTGACCCCTCTCCAGTCTCCCCTGGCCAGAGCCCAGGCAGGCAGCCTTGGCTTCAGGTCTCTTCATGTGACAAGACTGCCTCTAGGGGCAGGCCAAGTGCCACAGGCATGGGTGGGAGTGGGGTTCTGCAGGAAGTGGGTGATGGAGCCTCAGCCCCCTTTTCTCCTGCAAACAGCTGAGGCTTGTTTCCCTGCCAGGCCCACTGAAACCCCTCAGGTGGACAGAACACAGTCAGAAGAGGGGGGCCCAGCTTAGATTCTCAGTCTCCCACCCCTGGGGATCATGTGTCAGGTCGGTGTGAGGGTGGTAACATCCTTGATGCCAAACTGGAAGGCGTACACCCTATATGGACTCAGCCCAGCCCAGCTCCAGTCCCGGCTCCAGTGGACCAATGGGGCCCTCCCACAAGAGTGAGTGAGCAGAGGAGGGGACAATGGCCATCTGGAGCTCAGGCTGGATTCATCTCAGGAGGGTGGGGTGGCCCCAGTGGACCCAACTAACCTTAAAGTCAGTTCTTGTCTGAGAAAAAGAGGCAAGGATAAGCGTGGGCCCTCTTGCTTTTCTTGAAGCCTCCTGGTTGCCATGTGCATGTGTGTGTTAGTCCCTCAGTTGTGTCCTACTTTTTGTGACCCCATGGACTGTAGCCCATCTGGCTTCTCTGTCCATGTAATTTTCCAGGCAAGAATACTGGAATGGGTTGCCATTTTCTTCTCCAGGGAATCCTCCCAACCCAGGGCTTGAACCCGGGTCTCCCGCATTGCAGGTAGACTCTACGACTGAACCACCAGGGAAGCTGGTTCCTGACCACCCCCCAACCCTGCACACTTTCCCCCTCACACTCATCCTACCCCATGCCCATGTATCCTGGAAGGCGGCATCCGTGGTTAAAAGTATTGATTCTGTATTAGATGGACCTGGGTTTGAATTCAGATTTCAATCCTCACTGGCTGTGCACCCTCAGGCAAGTCACCTAACCTCCTTGTGCTTCAGTTTCCTTCCCTGTAGATGAGACTGAAAGAGTACCTACCTCCCAGAGCTCCTGCAAAGGTTAGGTGAAATAACACTTGTAAAGCAGGACCCAGCATGCAATATGGTCCCTGCAGCTGCAGCATGTGCTCAGCAAGCAGGGTCATCATCACCACGTAGGGAGCCCTCACTTCCCAGCCTTCTCAAAGGCTTCTCCCCTCTGCGATGCCTCTCAGCCTCATCACCTTACTCCCCTACTCAAACTTCACCTCCTCCAGGAAGCCTTCCATGGTTACTCCTACAAACTTCACCTCCTCCACGAAACCTTCCATGGTTAATCTTACTGGTTTCCATTCATTGCACTTACATCCCTGGCTGCACTCTGTCAAGCTGGACTTGGACTTGTTGGAATGTTGTTTTAGAGGGAGAATCCCCAGCAACACTGCAAGTTCATCCTAGACATTCCCCCTTATCTTGCCCCCAGCCTCCTGTTTCCAGCCCCCTCCCCAGGAGGGTGGGCAGTGGATGCTGGTTGAGCCAGTAACTTGTCCTATGGCTCCTGCTGCCCCCTAGCTCGCAGCAAAAAATGCGGGTCCTGCTGTGGGCTGATGGGGGTGATAAGCAGATACAGTCGCTGTGTTCCCTGCTCTTTGTCTCAGGCCGAGCCTTGGTCAGAGGCCCCAGCTCCCTGATGAAGAAGGCGGAGCTCTCAGAAGACCAGTCCCCGGATGCTTTGATGGAGGAATCCTCCACCAGCCTGGCTCCCACCATACTCTACCTCACCACCTTTGAGGCACCTGCCACCGAAGAGTCCCTGATCCTGCCTGTCACATCCCTGTGGCCCCAGGTAAGGGGCTGGAAGGGTCCTTGGACGACCTCATGCAACCCCCTCCTAGTACCTTTAGGGAGACTGAAGCACAGGGGCAGGAGGGAGATGGTCCAGGCCCATGGAGCTGGATGGAAGCCGGTTCTCCTGATGCCCGCCCAGCCCAGCTACGGCCAGCAGGCCCACTGTCCAGGGAGTGCTGCCACTGTCCAGGCAGTGGTCCAGGGGCTCATTCTATGGAATGCCAAGGAATCAAGTGCCAGCTCAGCACACTGGTCTCTGAACCTAGAAAAGGCAAGCTTCTGGGGAAGAATTTTGTACATCCCGCAAAGGACAGAGAATAATAATGTCTAAAACCATGTCCCCACAATCCAGAATTAACAAACTTTAGTTAACACTTTGACGCATCTGCTTCAGACCTTTAAAAAGAGAGGGAGCAAGCAAGCAAATGTGCAAACACACCAACCATTAGTGAGTCTGTGGTAGTTTAGTTGCTAAGTCATATCCAACTCTTTGCGACCCCACAGACCGTAGCCCACCAGGCTCCTCTGTCCATGGGATTTTCCAGGCAAGACTACTGGAGCGGGTTGCCATTTCTTTCTCCAAGGGATCGTCTCAACCCAGGGATAGAACCTAGGTCTCCCGCACTGCAGGTGAATTCTTTACCAACTGAGCCACCAGGGAAAACCCCTGGTGAGTCTAGACAAAGGGTATTTATTCTTGCAATTAACACAAAGTGTGTCTTTGCACTTCCTCTGTGGCTTTGAACATTTTTTCAAAATAAAATCATTAAACACGACCAATAAAATAATACATGTAGAAGAAGTAAAACTTTTTTAGCAGATCTTCCTTATTCTCTTTTTGAGTTTTGCACTCCCTTGAGATCCTGATAAACCATCTCCAACAAATCCATGGTTATCCATGCCATCGAAGGGCTCCCTAAAGCCCATCTGTTGAGAATCCAGCCCTATGGCATGCTTGCATGCTCTGTCACTTCAATCGTGTCCCACTTTTTGTGACCCTATGGGCTATAACCCACCAGGTTCCTCTGTCCATGGCATTCTCCAGGCAAGAATGCTGGCGTAGGTTGCTGTGCCCTCCTCCAGGGGAGCTTCCTGACCCAGGGATCGAACCCAGGTCTCCTGGCTCTTGCATGGCAGGTGGATTTTTTACTGCTGAGCCATTCTTGCCCACGTTCTACTGTGCACAGATCCAGCCCCGAAACCACAAAGGGTGGAGCCGGGTGGGGGGTCTAGAGTAGAACTGAACTATGGGCGTGGCCTCAGCAGTGCCCTGCCATGGAGAACTGAGGACATCTGTAGGGGAGAGAAGGGACAGGGGAGCGAGCAGCTGGGCTTCCCCCTGAGCGGACACGCTGCCTCCCCAGCCCCCGCCCGCAGAGAGCCTGGGGACTGCAGCAGCTGTCTGCAGGCCTGTCCTGCCTGGGGGTGGCTGCTCTGGGAAGAACTGCCCAGGTAGCTGCTGGAGTCCGAGTCCTGGAGGCCATCTCGAATTCCCTGGGCTGAGATTGCAGGCTGTCCAACACGCCATGAGCTGGCCTAGGAGGAGCCCCTCCTTTGCCCTCTGATCCTGGGGCCCCACCTTTCTTCCTCCGCCTTTTGGGATCTTCAGGCTCCCTCTTCTCCACCCTCTTCTGCAGGCTCACCCCAGGCCTGACGGGGAGGTGATGCCCACACTGGACATGGCCTTGTTCGACTGGACTGACTATGAAGACTTAAAGCCTGAGGTCTGGCCATCCACAAAGAAGAAAGGTACGTCTGCCCACCCCTCCACACCCCTGCTGGGCTCCTCCCCTCCCCCACGGTGCCCTGGGATAGGGGCCTGGTGACCCCAGCCTGACCTACAGATGTCCAAGTTGGGGAGAGAGGCATGGAGTCTATAAAGAAACAAGTACCTGAAATAGACATGTTGCTCTCAAGAGCTCATGGCACACCAGACAGATTCCAACTAGCTACTCCTTTAACCTGAAGAAAAAGAAAACATGTCTGTTCTCCTGTTGATCCCCTCTGCCTTTTTAAAAAGTATTTTAAAATTTTGTTTTTGTGTATTTATTTTGGCTGAGTCTTTGTTGCTGCCTGGGCTTTTCTCTAGTTGCAGAGAGTGGGGGCTACTCTCTAGTTGAGGCCTGGGGACTGCTCACTGCGGTCGGTGGCTTCTCTTGGTGGGGAGCACCAGCTCTAGGGCAGGCGGGCTCCAGTAGATGTGGCTTCCCAGGCTCTAGAGCACAGACTCAGGAGTTGTAGCACACCAGTTTAGTTGCTGTGGGATCTTCCTCACCGGGGGATTGAATCCGTCTCCTACTTTGGCAGGTGGATTCTTTACCACTGAACCACTAGGGAGTGTGTGTGAGTAGCTTAGTCGTGTCTGACTCTTTGGGACCCCATGACCCTCCAGACTCCTCGGTCCGTGGAATTCTCTAGGCAAGAATACTGGAGTTTGTTGCTGTTCTCTTCTCCAGGGGATCTTCCCGATCTAGGTATAAAACCTAGGTCTCCTTCATTGTAGGCGGATTCTTTACCATCTGAGCTACCAAAGAACCACCAGGGAAGCCCCCCCCCTGCTTTTATTTGTCCACTCCATGTGGCATACGGGATCCTAGTTCCTCGATCAGGGATAGAACCCATGCCCCTTGCATTAGGAGCACAGAGTCTTAACCACTGGACTGCCAGGGGAGTCCTCTGACCCCATTTTTAGAGAAGGGAAAAGTAAGGCAGAGAGGCTTCATGTCTTCCCCAAGCCACACTGTGGAAGTGGTGGTGTCAGCACTCTGACCCTGGCATCCAGTGCCTAATCTCTGCGCTGATGAGCCTCAGCCTCTGACCACAGGTTCTGTTTTCCCCAGAGAAACACCGTGGAAAACTCTCCAGTGATGGGAACGAAACATCACCAGCTAAAGGGGAGCCCTGCGACCATCACCAGGACTGCCTGCCAGGTACCAAGCCAGCATTGTGTTCCAGGCACTAGGCAGGGCGCTGGGGGAACCATTGTGGGGGTGGGAGCGGGTGGGTGTTCCCAGACACATGAGCAGGATCCTTTAGGGATAGTAAATAATAACAACCAGTCTGATGAGAGTTGCTGCCATACTTTATTCTATTTCATCCTCAAAGCAACCCAGACAGAGAGAGACTCTGTCATTCCCAATTTTCAGGCAAGGAAACAGGCTCAGAGAGGCCAAGTGTTTCAGCTGTGACCACAGAGCTTGGAAGTGGCTCAAACCTGAGTCTGCTATTCTGAACTGCTGTCCCACACTGCCTTAAGTCAGGATGACCCTTCTCCCGACTTCTCCCTAATGTCTTATCAGGCTTCATTCTGTCCTCATCCTGTCGTGACACTGCTGGGCTCCTGTGGGTGCTTTGATGACATCCTGACCTGTTCAGCAGCTGAACCCATCAAGACAGTCTGAGAATAGGGGCCTGGGGTTTGGATGGATGGTCTAAAGTGACTGGGTCACTCGGGACTTCTGGGAAGCCAAAACCAAGTTGGAGTTAGAAGGGCAGGAGGTTCCTGGGGATGGTAGGGAATAAGGCCTGTGAACAATAAAAATGGGAGGAAGGAGGAATGGACAGGAGTCTGATACAATCTCGGCCAGCCCAATGGGCAGCTCCAGAACAAAGACTCCCTGTTACAAAAGGCCCTCACTGGGCAGAAATAGCCAGGCCCTGGCAGCCAGTCACTGCCGGGGCTGTTCTGCTCAGGTCCAGTGTGACATCATCAGCCCAGGAGGCCCCTGCAGGTGTTAACAGGGGGGGCTGGAGGCTAACTGCTCTCCTGGCCAGTGGACTGCAAGGACAGAGACTCGAGTGGCACACCTTGGCTCCTGTTAGTTCAGTAGCCAGAATATTCTACAAAACAGCAACTGAATCATTTGGCATTGTGTAAACCAGACCACCAGCTCCCTGACAAGTTGTTTCCCTTCCAAACGGTTTTTCCACCCAGAGCAGGAAGAAAAAGGCTCAAGTTTGGGCCAACTGGACAGTGACTCTGAGAGCTGGCTCTGTGGTGGGTGAGGCTGTGCCTGGGGCTGCGTCTCAGGGGCTTCTGTTTCCCCATCTGTCAAAAGAGGACGTTGGCGTCCATGATCCCTGCGGCCCCTCCCAGCTCCACGCTGACTCCACACCTGGCGGCCCCCCAGTCTTTCTACCCAGTGGGGAATCAACAGTGCCTTTCCTCCTCCCATGATCAATCAATTGCCCATATGGGGCGTCTAGGGTCTCAGCCGCCCGCCTTCTGGGGACCTCGGCCGGGACATCCGTCGGTGGTTCCGGCTGGTAGCCTTGTGCACCAGATGGTCCATCCTGCCAGGGGCAGTCCCGCCATGGAGATGATGGATCTCCTGTCCAGTGGGAGCATGTATGGGGCGGCAGGGAGGGTCTGTTCGGCACGACTGACCGCGTGTGCTTGCCATGTGGGCAGGGACCTGCTGCGACCTCCGGGAGCATCTCTGCACGCCCCACAACCGAGGCCTGAACAACAAATGCTTTGACGACTGCATGTGTGTGGAAGGTGAGGCCAGATGCCGGGGGCTCCCTCGGCGCCGAGAACCTTGCCACCTCCCATTCTCCTCGAGGCAGGGGTGGGCAGCGAAGGGGGTGAGAGGATCCCTGGGGAACTGAAGACACCAGCAGGAACAGCTTCGCTCGGTGCTTTCCCAATCTGTGAATTCATTTAGTTTCCATTCCTGGCATCGTTGCTCAGATTTGCTTTTCTCACCTCTTGAAATACAAGCTGGTATGATCTCCCTTGATCTGGAGACAGGAGAAGGGAGGAGAGAGAAGCGTATCTTTTAAAAGAAGATCAAACCTGAGAAGGCTGGTGCTTTCACACCAGAATTCTATCCCAGGGGAGACATTCCAAGTTTGATAACAAGGGGTGAGGAGTGAATTTCCCAGCACTTTCCCAAGGAAGGAGGCTCTTACCCAGCTGGCTCCCTCTGAACTCCTCTGAGCAAGCTCTGAGCTCCCACATGGAGCAGAGGTGTCCCTTGGCCCAGGTGTGCCTAGATGTACCCAGCTGTGTGCCAAGCACTCTACCTGTTAGCGCCTCAATCCTCACAACCATCTCAGAAAGGAGCTATCGTTCTCCCCATTTCACGCAAAAGTAAACTGAGGCACAGAAAGGTTAAGTCACTTGCACAAACCTATATAGCTAGAAAAGTGGGGGAAATATTTTAAATTGTGTATTCTGGAAATTTTCAAATACATATTAAAGTCGTTGCAATAGTATAAAGAACCCCCATTTCCTATCATCCAGGTTCACTAATTCTCACTCACGGCCAATCTGTGCTGTCCCCCCTGCCCCATCCAGTTCCCCCACTTCCATAGGATTTTTTTTTTTTTTTTTTGGCAATAGGATTTTGAAGCAACTCCTAAGAATTTAGATATTTTACCTGTGAATATTTCCATATATACATCTAAGAGACAAGTACTCTTTTAAAAACAAAATACCAAAAATGCACAATAATTACTGGATGTCATCCCACCTCCAAGGTTCACTTCTCTGGGGTGAGGGGTTTGACCTCTGTCCCTTTGTGGACCGTCCTGAGGTACACGCCGTATTTTTTGCTCACATTAGCCTCAAAGATATCGGCTGTGAAAGCAATAAAGCTGCTTCAGTCCAATTATTCATTTGTCCAGTTGGTCAAGACATATTTCCTGAGTGCCTACTATCTGTCAAGTTCTGATCAAGACATTGGGGATTCAGGGGTGAAGAGAACCAACAAGTTCTCCACCCATGGATTCCATTCTAGTGAGATGAGCGACCAGTTAGCAAATAACTGAGCTTCCCGAGCAGCTCAGATGGTAAAGCATACGCCTGCAATGCAGGAGACCCAGGTTCAGTGCCTGGTTTGGGAAGAGTCCCCTGAAGAAGGAAATGGCAACCCCCTCCAGTATACTTGCCTAGAAAATTATCTGGACAGAGGAGCCTGACAGTCTACAGTCCATGGGGTCGCAAAGAGTCTGACACGACTGAGCAACTAACCCATACACAGACACACACACAAGCAAATAATTAAATGTCTGTAAAAAGGAGTAGAACTGTAAAGACAGTAATTCAGGCTGACCTGGGAGTTATTTTAGAAAGGATGGACAGGCGTGGACAGCAGAACTAGCCACCTGAAGATGAGAAGTGGGGTAGGAAGTGAGAGTCCCAGACAAGCATCAGAGCAAAGGCACGGACCTCGGACAGGAGCCAGGCTAGCATGTTCAAGTGTGCCTGGCACACAGCAGCCACACGCTGGCACAGAGGAGGTGGGAGAAGTTGGGGGCTAGGATCAGGACTTCACTTACATTATCATGGGAAGGTGTCGGCAGGTTTTTTTTTTTTTCTTCTTTTTTTAGTATTTATTATTTTGCTGCATCGGGTCTTAGTTGCTCCACCACATGTGGGATCCTTGTTTGCCCACTAGGGATCAAACCCGCCTCTCCTGTATTGCAAGGCGGATTCTTAACCCCTGGACCGTCAGGGAAGTCTCACAGCAGGTTTTAAGAAAGGGAATGACCTGGTCTGACTTTTGAGTATACCAGCTCACTCTGGCTGCAGGACTGTGTGGGGCAGGACTGGAGAGGCAGGGATGAGCTAGGAGGTGAGGGGATGGACGTAGGCAGGGGTGGAGATGCTGAGAAGCCGCCTTCTGTTGCCTGTGTGCAAAGTGGGGGCCCATTTGGCGAAGGAGGAGACTGAGGTGCATAGCAGGCTGGAGGGCACTCCATTCCAGGGAGCCTGGAATAGCGTCAGGACCTCCAGGTCCAGCCTGCCCAGGTGAGGGGGTGTGGCCCTCACATGCCCACACGCCCAGTTGGTGCCCTGCTGGATGTTCAGTGGGCAGCGCTCTGCCAGGGAAGCCATCCTTCCTTCCTCCCTTCGGCCTCAGTTAGGAGGGGGTAGCTTTTCATGCCTTCCGAAAGCTAACTGTGCAGCCAAAGCCCCATCTGCTCATTTCCCTGGTCCCTCCCATCCTGGTCGGTCCCGCCAAAACTCTCATTTCCTCCCTGGAGACTCAGACTCTGGGGAAAAAACAAAGAAATTGAGTGGAAATGACAGCTCTTTAAAGATGGTCCAGGAAGAGGTTTTCACCCAGACGCTACAGCAGAGGGATCCAAGTGATACCAGGGACCCTCATGAGAACCAAGAGTCCTGAGGACTTCTGAGAAATTCTGAAATGTTGCATTCAGGTACCAGAGCTGAAGTCCAGCAGTCTAGGCCAGTTTGAAGGGTTCCAGAAGGGCTTCTGTGGCTACCAACCACTCCTATTCATGAGCCCCTGCCCCTCCCAAGTGTCACTCGTGTGGCCACAGATCTGAAGGATCAGTGATCCAGGTGTTGGTTCTAGACCCCTAAGGACAAACTTCACGGCAGTTCCTGTATTCTCTTGACAGTGACATAAGCGGATCTTAAATTCGTGATGGCCCCTCTTCCTGTGGTCACGGAAATGTAGAGATTGCTCAGACCACACTGACACCTCCTTCCCTAACCCCCGACCCCGAATCAGGAGGATATGACTTTTTTTTTTTTGGCTGAATTGCTGTCTTAGTTGCAGCACACGTGATCTTCATTGTGGCATATGGACTCTCTAATTGTGGCTCTTAGACTCGGTAGTTGCGGAGAGAGCTTAGTTGGTCCATGGCATGTGGAATCTTAGTTCCCCAATCAGGGATCAAACCCACATCCCTTGAACTGCAAGGTGAATTCTTAACCACCGGACCACCAGGGAAGTCCCGGGAGGATGTGGCCTGAAATGAAAAACACGCCTACCCATGTATGCCAGGGGATGTCTATCATGGGCCATGATTTAGCCGAAGCAGGAACCCCTCCCACTGGTGGGCCAAGAGGGGCACGTCTACTGTAATTAAGGTGGTCAGGGAGGGTCCCTTTGAGAAGGGACTGTGAAGGAGCCAGCTATGCCAAGAGCTTCAGGAAGGGATTTCTGGCTGTGAGAACAGCAAAGGCCCTGAGGCTGGAAATGGTGGGGCGTATAAGGAAAAGTAAGAAGACCAGGTGTGGCTGGAGTTACAGAGTGAGGAGGAGTGGGAGGTAAAGAGAGCAAACGGGGGCAGGGCAGGTCCTAGAGAGTCTTGTAAGCCAGGGGAAGCAGTTTAGATCTCCTTTGGAGTACAGTGGGGAGCCCACGGGAGTTTTTATAGAGAAAGGCAGAATCCGAATCTCTTTTATTTATTATTATTATTTGCTGTGCTGCATGGCATGTGGGACCTTAGTTCCCTGACCAGGGATCAAATCCATGCTCCCTGCATTGGAAATACAGAATCTTACCATTGCACTACCAGGGAAGCCCTGCATCCCTTTTAAAAATAATTTTAATAGACTATTTTTAGAGTCGTTTTAGGTTTACAGGAAGATTAGACAGAAAATACAGCAGTCTCATATGCTTCTCCCCCGCCCCCCAGTTCGCCCTGTTATCTTACGTTAGTGTGGTACACTTTTTAATACTGGTGAACCTACAGTGGTACATTATTAAGTCCATAATTTACATTAATGTTCACTCTTTGTATTGCACATTCCTAGGGTTTTGACAAAGACTAGACATGTACCCACCATTATAGATAGTATCGCACAAAATAGTTTCGTGGTCCTAAATATCTCTTGTGCTCCATCTGTTCACTCTTCTCCGTCTGTGACTCTCTTTTTAAAACCCATTCAGGCTGCTGTGCGGGGTATGGATTGGTTGTAGGGCAGAAAAAAAGAAGGCAGTGATAGTGAAACGGTGCGAGGCCGGGCGGGGGGCGGGGGGGAGAGAGGTGGGGAGGACGGGCTGGTTTCACGTCTGAACCCCTTGCCTCTCTTCGCTCAGGGCTGCGCTGCTACGCCAAATTCCACCGGAACCGCAGGGTCACCCGGAGAAAGGGGCGCTGCGTGGAGCCCGAAACGGCCAACGGCGACCAGGGGTCTTTCATCAACGTTTAGCGGCCCGCGCGAGACGCCTCCGCACCGCCTGGGGACAGAGCTCCGGAGTTTTGGAGAAGCCGGGCAGTTTGTTTATAACTAGCGGTGGCGGATCAAATGCGGGACCAGCTGACTGAGGCTGCAGGCTCAGATCCAGGACGCTCCGTTCCGAGCCCTGGACGAACTGCCCCTGCCCAGGAGCCGAGCGGCAGCACGCCTGCACCCAACCCTGGACGGACGGGAGACCCACACCGCCTGCGCATCCGGTGTCCGTGTTCTCCGCGATGGCAATGTCGAGAGTGCCCTCTATCGTCCGACCGCAGCACTGCAACGGTTTCAAGTTTCAAAAGGAAGAGGTTTTTGAGCTGGGAAAGAAGGGAAACTCCTGGAGAGACGAGGAACCAAAAGGCGGGAGATGAATACCGAAGCACCTCCTGTGTACCAGGCACTGTGCTAAACGCGGGCCATACGTTATCTCGTTTATCACATGACCTTTTAAAGTAGGCATAATCACCATTTTACAAGTGAGGAAACAGGCAGGCTTAAATGATCTTGTCCAGGGTCCCAGATCAATGCTCCTCAAACCTTCACCTGTGTGAGAATGCCCAGGGATCTGGTTAAAATGCAGATTCCAATTCAGTCGATTCTGCATTTCTAACAAGGTTCAGGGCTTGCTGATGCTCCTGGTGACCCAGGACCTCACTGAAAGCACCAGGTCCCAGGGAGTCAGGAGTGGAATTAGCATCTGAACCTGGGTCTGCCCAGCTCCAAGGCTCACATCCTTGCTCTTCCACAACCAAGGACTCATTCCAAGTTCTCCACGGCTTTCGGTGAGAGACACGTGTTCCCTGCTGGTTCCTTTTGCTGTGGTGAAGGCTGGAATAACAGACAATTCCTTCCCTGGACAAAGGTGTATCGTTTCAAAGAAGAAAAAAAGAAAACGTGCATTAAGCACCTGCTTGCTTACAAGGCAGGATTTGAGCAGATTGGCGAACTGGTGTTCTGAGAGAGGAAGTGTTTAAGGGAAATGGTAAAGCTGTTCCTTATGTCTATGGCCCTGCTCACCCCATCCCAGGACGTGCACTTTGGAGGGGCCTGAAAGCTGCCACCCCAGGGGCTCTTTGACTTTTGGAGTTCATGACCTTTGAGAATCTAATGCAAGCATGGACTCAAAAACACACATTGCCAGTTGGCACCCACTTTGTATACGTCTTAGTGGTTCTAGGTCCCCCAGAGACCATCCCAGGTCTACAGGTCTACACTTCTTCAACAGAGTGTACTGAGGAGCTGGGGACATCTCTTCTAACTGCATCCATCACGGGCCAGACCCATGATGCCCACCCAAACACCTTTCCAAGCTGATGTGACTCTAGTGGCCACTCAGGGGAGTCACTTAAATCCCTCCACCTGGCATCTCACTCCTGACCAACCCTCAGGTCCAAGGCAAACAAGGTTGCAAACCTTCCCTCTCCAGATGCCTTGCTGGCCTGGACCCCTGCCTGAGGGACCACGCCCACAGGATGCCAGGCCTGTTTACTCCATTGGGAAAATCAGTTTGGGGTCAAGGGTATGGCACCTAGGAAGGCAAACAGATCTAGAAGAAACCAAATACACCGGCTCTTTTCTCCTTATTCAAGTTCAAAGCACATGGGAATCTTAGGGAGGGGAGGACCGCAAGAGATCAAAGCCCGCTATTTGAAAATTGAATCCGCCTGCAGTTTTGTCTGTTTGAGACCAGACAAGGCCTGTGCTGTGTGCCTCATATGGGGTGGCCGATTTGAGATCATGATAGAACCCTAGTGGGGGTGGCTGCAGGCAGAGAACCCAGAATTGCTTTTGTCTGGTGGCGGCAGGACGGGGAAGGGGGGTTGCGGTGGTCAGTGGTAGGGGTGACCCTGGCCATCGATGATGAACACACAAAGCTGGAAGGCTCAGTGGAGCTATCAGTGCCTACCAAGGGAGCTCCATGGCTGGAAATTCAGGGCCTATCTCTTTGCCTAGCTACTTTCATTTTGCATTTGCAAAGGCAAAGTGGGTGGAATTCTCTTAACTCCAGAGTTAGGGGTCCCAAAGCCCCCTCTGTGTTTTAACAAACCTCTGTGCCAGAAGTTCTTCCTTAGGTCTACCTTAAATTTCTTTTGCTGGTGCATAAGCCAATATCCTCGAATCCAGGGTTCACCAAGCTTATCATAACGGGCCAGATAAATATTAATATTATAGGCTGTGTTCCAATGAAGCTATTTATGAACACAGAATTTCAGATAATATTCGCTTGTCACAGACGATTATTTTTTTGATTTTTTAAAACACATTTTAAAATGTGAAAACCTCTTAACTTGCAGACTACACAGAAACAGGCCGTGGGTTGGACTTGGACCCCAGGCCGTGGTTTGCCAGTCTCTGCTTTAATCTGCTGGTCTCAGCCTTGGCTGCACATTAGGACAGTTTGGGGAACTTTCAAAGGTACCAAAACTTTCAAAGGTGCCTGAGCCCACTGCGAAGATTCTGGTTTAATCGCTCTGGGTTGTGTCTGGGCATCATACTTTTGCAAGGCATCCGGGTGGCTCTACATGTCACCTGGGCCTGGGCCTGGGACCCCTGCCCTTGTCCTCCTGCGGGGGTGCAGCTGCTGACAAATGGCCTGCTCCACCACTCACTACCTTGGTGATCCTAGGAGACTTCATTAAGGTCTCTGCGCCTGGATTTATCTGTAAAATGGGGATAATCACTCTTGTAAATACAAAATCCTAGCAACATGCTTGCTACAGTGCCTGGCACATAATAAGCCCTCAGTGTTAGCTAATTTATTTTCTAGGATGCTTTTAGCAGGTGTTCTGTTTTTTGACAATGACCCATCATGTACTCAGAGATCAGTTCAAAGTCACCATTCAGGATCCTTTCCCAAAGCATGTTTCCTGGAACACAGGACTGTGAGATACTCCCTTAGGAAAGAGGGGATGGGGTTCTGTGGTCAAAGAGGTTTGAACACTGTTCTGGACTCAGCCCAAAGCAGCATGTACAGATTCTGTCCACTAAGGCAGAGCTGTGGATGTCAGTGGCTTTGCAACAACAGGATCAGGAGTTTGTAAATATATCCCCCCTCCTCACCCTGAGGCTGGGAAGAGCTGAGCAGGAGGCCAAGTGGAAACCAATAGCTACTGGGATGGTCACCTGTGCCCCCTGCATTCCTCCTGAGGGAGCTTTCCAGCCATTCCCCAGAGATACTCACAGTTCCCACGGGGCTGCCTTTCTGTGACTTGTCTGGTGATGCCAAGAGTGGCTCCTGAGCCTGCCAGAGATGGGTGAAGGGTCAAAGGACATGAGAACCATGCCACATGGGAATGTGACAGCTTCACCTGCCCCTTGAGGAATCACCGAGCCATATGTCATGTCCCAAAACCAAGACCCCTTCCACCACCTAGAAGCTACAGGTGGAGCCTTTGTTGTTAATCCACTCAATCGAGGCACCCCATGGACTGCAGCACGCCAGGCTTCCCTGTCCTTCACCATCTCCAGGAGTTTGCTCAGACTCATGTCCATTGAGTTGGTGATGCCATCCAACCATCTCGTCCCCTTCTCCTGCCTTCAATCTTTCCCAGCATCAGGGTCTGCCTTTCTTCAAGCCATATTCAACACATCCAGTAGAATCTGATGTTGAGATGACGGGCATCAACTTCCTGGAAGGGATCCGCTTTGCAGCTGGAGAGACTTCTATGTAACCTGCAAGGAACACGTTTATGAAACAACAGAACAGCAAGGAAAAATTGGTGCTGGGAGAGAGAGCAGGAGAGGCAAACTATTTAGGCTCCTCGTTGGGGGTTGCATGCAGTTGACAGGGACACCATGTCCTTCATGCTGATCTTCACTCCTGTGGGAGATGGGAGGGCATGTGCTGGGGAGGGCATGGTAGGACTTGCCAATCTGAAGAAACAGGGGCTTCCATCACAGGGAGTATATTTACTGAACCCTAAATCAGGATGGTGGTCTGATGGAGGATGAGCAGCCTCTTCTGGATGTGAAAGGCTTTCTGGTCCCTCCATCCTTTTTTTTTTATTGTTGGGACAAGGAATAGTGACTTTATTCGGAAAGTCAGCCAACCCCATCTTGCCTGAGTTAGAATTCAGTCTCCTTTTATATTTAAAGGGGAAACTCAAACACTTTCTGGTTCCCATCAGCCTTCATCTCTTACTCCCTTCAGTCAGTCATTCACAGGTGAACCTGATCAGGATGTTCCTTGTGTGCTAAACAAAGGTATTTTAGCTAAATGCTCATTATCTGGGAAGCAGGGTTCCCAGTAATGGGCCATTCTATGTAATTTAAGTTTATAGGCAATGTCCCTGTAGTGATTTATTTGTGATAGGATACAAAAGGTTTTCCCTATCACAATTCCCACTGTCAATGTCCGTCCCAGTCTTGTGGGGGAAAGACCTGGGAACTTGGCAGAAATGTGGGATCCCGGCCCCACTGGGACCTACTGAATCAGTATCTCTAGGGGTGGGTTTTCACAAGTTCTCCAGGCTGTCCTTGTGCACAGTAAAGGTTCAGAGACACAGCAGATGCAGAGGGGGAGACAGGACGGTCAGACGACCAGGGACATTTGGATGATTCGGGGGCGTTTGCATATGGGTGTGAGTTGACCAATCTGAGATCCACTTTGCCTGGTTAATAACCAGCAGTGACCAACTTGCAGGCTCCAAGGCCCTGCCTCCTGGGCTGGAACTGGCCTTTATTTTTATAGGAAATGAAGTGGAGCATCTGGGCCTGGGGCCTCAGTCGTTGGGTTTTCTGACTCTTGGGAACTTCCCTGGGGAACTATGGTTCCTATTTATAAAGTATGGGGGCAACAGGGAAGTGGGGAGGTGCTACACCTTTGAATACCATGATGGCGTGTTGCATGCGCTCTCTTGAGCTGTAAATAAAGAGATGATGGTTAATAAGCTTCGCTGTTGTCTCTCTCTGCCCCTTGAGGTGGTCTGTGTTGCAGACAGGGAGCACTGTCAGGGTGTTTCGGGGGAACTCGGCCTGGTATTTCTCCAGCTACTTATTCATTCATTCTGTACCTTGGATTAAGCATTTGCTCTGAGCTAAGCAGAAGAGAGTGGCAGATGATGAGATGGTTGGATAGCATCACCTATTCAATGGACATGAACTTGGGCGAACTCCGGGAGATAGTGAGGGACAGGGAGGCCTGGCGTACTGCAGTCCATAGGGTCGCAAAGAGTCTGACGTGACTTAGCAACTGAACAGCCAAGCAGTACACAGGCAGGTAGGGTCTCTGCCCTCACCTGGACTGCATCATGGTCCTCTAACCAGACCACTGGGTGGGAGTTTCATATTTTTATCTTCTCCCACTTTAGGGTTGGGGCAGCTAAGGTCCCAAAGAGATTACAGGGCTGGCCATATACAAGGCTGGCAGGCACATTGCAGGCAGAGAGTGCTAAGAAAAGCAGGTGCCCGCTTGGGCAGAATGAGGAAAACAAAGCCCCACCACCTTAGGCCAGGCCTGGGCAGGCTCAGATGCCGACTTGGGAAAGGGCGTGAGCTGGCTGGGGGTGGACTGTCTTAGCACCAGGAAGGACATCTGTTACCTTAGTGGCAGCTCCAGCCAGCACCGCCCAGATGTGCAGACCAGACCCCCTCTGAGCCTAGCCGATCAGGGCAAGGCTATGTTATGGCTCTCAGTGGCTCTGTGTCCTAAAGCCAAGGGCGGGTCCAGACCCTCCTGGGAGCCAGAGTAACCACAGGTGTGGGAAGCCCCTAAAGGCCTAGGGTCCTTGTGGGGATTTCTCTGCCCAGGCACTACTGAGGGCCTGGTTCCTGCAGCTTGGACAGGGAAGTACCCCTAATCCAGGGTTTCTGTAACACAGGCCTGGGGTGCCAGTGTCAGGATGTTCTGAGGGGCAGACCCACGGTTCTGAGCCTACCCAGGCCCCTGACTCAATCTCTAGGGGTGGGCTTGGGAATCTGCATGTTGATAAATACCCCCTCACACCACCCCAAGTCCTGAGAACTATTGCACCAAACCTTCCTGAGAACTCACGTTTTTCCCTGCTAAGGCCCCAGATAGCAGGCAAATCCCCCACTGAGAGTGGATCCCAGGAATCAAGCCCAGGAGGTCCCCCTTCATATAAGCAACTGCTCAACTCAGCCATTGTAGTATAAAAGCCTCCAGAGACAACACAGAAATAGATGAGCACAAATGCATGAACATGGTTGGGTTCCAATAAAACTTTATTGACACCAAAGGGCAGCAGGCTGGATCTGCCCTTGATCTGTAGCCAGGCCCTAGTTGTTACTGCTGACCCCGGGGTCAATGGTTATAGAAAGGCATGCTGGGCTTCTAAAATCCCCCTTTGTTGTGGAATGTCAATTCAAACCCATTTCTGCTAAGGAAGGTCTGAGCAGTCTGAAGTGAAGGGTCAAGATCAGCTGAACCTGAGGCCATGGGGACTTGAATGCTCTGTGCTGGCAGCGTGCATGCAGCCCTCAGGGGATCAGGTGGCTGGATTGGCAGTGTCTTGGGGTTCTCCAGAGAAACAGAACCAACTGAGCATTTGTATTTATGTATCTTTAAGTGTCTATGTATTTACTTCTTCTTTATATATGTATTTATATAAAGAGATTTATTTTAAGGAATTGGCCCACGCTATTGTAGGAGTCATCAAGTCTGAAATTTGCAGGGCCAGCCAGCAGGTGGGAAACTCAGGCAGGGCTCAATGTTGCAGGCTTGAGACCATGTTTCTTGTTCCCCAAGACCTCAGCTTTGGCTCTCAAGGCCTTCACCTGATCGGGTGAGGCCCACCCACATTCCGGCAGGTCCTCTCCGTTACATGAAGTCAGCTGCTTGTTGATGTTGGCCACATCTGCAAAGTGCCTTCACAACAGCACCTGGAGTGATGTGTGATTAAATCTTTGGGTACAACAGCCTAGCCAAGTTGACACAAAAATGTAATCACAGGGGCAGAGGCGGGGGGAGCTCCTGGAGCTGGGCTCCCGAACTCCAGATCCAGATCACAACACTTGGGTGTGTGGTAGCATCATCTGTGAAGTACCATGAAGCTCTAGGCCTCCTTGCTCCGTTTGCCAGCTTTAGCATCAGGTGGCAGCAGCAGCAGTTACCATCTGTCATGTATGTGGGCATGGGTGCTTTGGTGTGTCCAGGGGAGTGTCTGGACCTGAAATTCCACCTGGAGTGGATAGGGTGCAAGGGTGCTGTGAGTGGACCCACATAGGCAAGTGGCTAACAGGGGCACCCCTTCCTTTCATCGCACCCCCACACCCAAAGCTGTATCCTGAAACCCACCTGTTTGTGTTGGGAGGCCAGCCTCAGGACAACTGGGCTGCTTCCACACTGGTGATTGGTCAGTGCAGTAGGGCTGGGTAGTCAATTCTGCACATTGTGGCCCCAAAATGTCCCACTGTGTTCCCACCCTTGACCTTGTGTCAGCTCCCTGCACATAATGAAATCCAGGGTTAGTGAGGAAACGCATTCATCTGAACACTGCCCTGACCTCTGTTTACTGAGCCGAGTCCACTGCATGAGGCACATACCCTCTGGTGTAGCTGGAAGTTGTTAGAGCCCATTTTGCAGAGCAGGAGAACTAAGGCACCAAGAAACAAAGGCCACTTGTCCAAAGTAATGTAGTTACTTAGCGGCAGAGCTAGGGCCAACTACCAAGTGTCTCTGAGTCTAAAACCTAACTGTGGGTAATAATTCCCTGGCATTCTAGTCATTGGGGCTTCCCTGGTAGCTCAGACGGTAAAGCATCTGCCTACACTGTGGGAGACCCGGTTCGATCCCTGGGTCAGGAAGAGCTCCTGGAGAAGGAATTGGCAACCCACTCCAGTACTCTTGCCTGGAAAATCTCATGGACTGAGGATCCTGGTAGGCTACAGTCCACGGGGTTCGCAAAGTGTCGGACATGACTGAGCGACTTCACTCACTCATTCTAGTCATGAAGACTCCACACTCCCCTGCTAGACAGCACAGGGAGCCCAGTCTGGAGCTACGTGACCACCAAGAAGGGTGGGATGGGGTGGGTGGGAGGCAGGCTCAGGAGGGAGGAGATAAATATATATATGGCTGATTCAAGTTGTGCAGCAGAAACAACACAACATTATAAAGCAGTTATCCTCCAATTAAAGGGAAAAAAGGAAGAAAGAGTCTGTGCTACCGAAGCAGAGAGTATGGTCCCTGGTCAGGGAACTAAGATCCCATATGCTGTGCAGTGCGACCAAAAAACAAAATAAAACCTGATTATGTCCACCAGCCTCATGTTCCTCTCAAAGGCCACAAGTTCACTGAGCACCTACCAGGAGTCAGTCACCGATTCTCACCCTCAGGCCCATCCACTTGGCAGATCACAGGACTGTGAGCTCACCCGGGGGCCATCAAGACTGCTGTCGGGGCCAGCGGGGGTGGGGGGTGGGACAAGAGCTCTGCCTACAGGTCCCAGCCCTGGGCTGCCTAGGCCGAAGGTCACCCACTCACCTTTAGGCCGCCTCCCGGAGGGTTCCTCAGAGAGAAAAGGGGTCGAGATTCCTCCCAGGGGCTTTCCAACTGGTGGAATCCTTGGAGGCACCCTGCCCAGTCCCACCACTGCTTCCTCATTCTTTTCTTATCTCTCCACTAGCTCCTTAGTGACCCCCAGCATGTGAGCTGAGACCTCGTGGAGCCTGCAGCAGAGACTGAGAACCAGTGAGCAGGCAGCAGTGGGTGAAAGCAAACACCAAGATAAACCCAACCTCAGATAGGCATCCCGGGCGCCGCAGGGCTCAGCAGCATAACTGACCTTGTTTGTGTTTCTGAGCAATCACTGAGGAGCAGCCAGAGCTCTCACATGCCTCCTTGGACTCCAACCCCATCCACGTGGAGAGATGGGAGGTCACACAGAGAAAAGGAAGCAGCAGCCTGAACTCAGGACAGAGCTGGGACAGGCAGTGGAGGTGGGAGGCAGTCGGCATGTTTAGTGAAGGGCCTGTGAGATCAATCTGCCTGCCAATGCAGGAGGCATAGGTTCAATCTCTGGGTCAGGAAGATCCCTTGGAGAAGGAAATGGCAACCCACTCCAGTATTCTTGCCTGGAGAATTCCACGGACAGAAGAGCCTGGTGGGCTACAGTCCATGTGGTCACAAAAGAGACAGACAACAACAACAACAATCTCAAACTCCCAATCCAGCAATCCTCTTTATGTCACCAGGTGTATGCATGTGTGTGTGTGTGTGTGTGTGTGTGTGTGTGTGTGAGAGAGAGAGAGAGAGAGCACATGTGATCTCACAGTTGTTAAGTCGCATCCAACTCTTTGCAACCCCATGGACTGTAGCATGCCCAGCTTCCGTGTCCTTCACCATCTCCCAGAGTTTGCTCAGATTCATGTCCATTGAGTCAGTGATGCTATCTAACTATCTCATCTGCTGCCTCCTTCTCCTTTTGCCTTCAGTCTCGGGGATTAGCAGATGCAAATCACTATACACACACACACACACACACACACACACACACACACACAATGGATAAGCAACAAGGTCCTGCTGTATAGCACAGGGAACTTTTTTCAATATCCTGTAATAAACCATAATGGAAAAGAATATGATAAAGAATGTATAGATACATACTGTTGTTGTTTAGTTGCTAAATCATGGCCATCTCTTTTGCAACCACATGGACCATGTAGCCATGTAGGCCACCATGCTCTTCTGTCTATGGGATTCTCTAGGCAAGAAAACTGGAGTGGGTTGCCATTTCCTTCTCCAAGGGATCTTCCCGACTCAGGGATCAAACCTATGTCTCTTGCATTGGTGGGCAGACTCTTTACCACTGAGCCAATGGGGAAGTCCACATATATTGTATATATACAATTGAATCACTTTGATGTTCAGCAGAAATTAATACAACGTTGTAAATCAACTATACTTCAATAAAAATAAAGAGGGTGGCTGGAGAATAGATGAGGGGAATGAAGAAAATACCATAAGACTGAGAGTTAGAGTGCAGCTGAGGGGCTGGACCTGTCTTGGGCAACAGCCAGTTACATTGCTTTCTTTCTGGCTGACATCTCACATGACCACAGGGACACAGCAGGGCCCAGGCAGTTTCCTTTCTGCCTTCTCCACACTCACCATGGGGTCCGTAGGGCGTTGTGATGGGTTCTCTGATAGCTGACTTGAGCACTTGGATGTCTGGAGGCATGAGGAAATATTGCTAAGAGTTCAGTGAGGCTGTCCCAGGATGGGGCTCACCCAGCAGTGATTTTCATAGGGCCCCGAGGAGCTGGCAAAGCAACTGGAACATTAGGAATTATTGGATGCATTTTAGGGCTCATGAAGGAGTATTCAAGGAGACTGACTGGGGCCTATAAAAGTTAGTGATGGATGCTGCCATAAGTCTCAATTCTGTGCCATTGGGATAATTGTTTCAGAATCAGTCTCCCAAAATGAAGGGCATTATTATAATAAAACTCCTCACATTTGTACCTATTTATATATATATGTGTGTGTGTGTGTATGAATAAAATTGATAAAATGTCTCTATTAATGAAAAATGTTCATCTATGTTTATATAAACGAATTTAATAATAAAAAAAAGAATCGGTCTCCCTTTCTTCTGACTAGTGATACAAACAGATGCCTCCCTGGAGAGGAGGCTCTCACACCTCCTGGCAATGTCCAGGCTCCTTCAGAAAACCCAGGAGGAGAGGAGCAGAGTCACCCACCCTAACATGCTCCCCCAACCTCCGGGGCATGTGCTTCTCCAGGAACCATCCCTTGCCCGGCTCTGAGTGAGTGATGCCATGAACACAGATGATCTTATTGACAAGTCACCATGACCTTTGATACTTTCAGAAACTTGGTATCAACCAGAGACCAGGCCAAAGGATCTGGGAGCTCAAGAAAGCCATCCTGACTCCAACCCTACAAGGTTCCACTCAAGTTTCATCACTTCTACTGCCCATCCCCCACTGTCTTTGCTCAGAAAGAAATAGATCACATCCTCAGATACAAAGAACAACCCTGCCTGATCTTGAGTGGCCTCAGCCTGCAGCAGCTTGAAGCGGGACTTTGGTTCCCAGCCAGAGATTGAGGTCAGGTCTCAATCCTAACCACTAAAAAAGATCCTGATGCTGGGAAAGATTGAGGGCAGGAGGAGAAGGGAGCAACAGAGGATAAGATGGTTGGATGGCATCATCAACTCAATGGACATAATCTGAGCAAACTCTAGGAGACAGTGAAGGATAGGCATGCTGCAGTCCACGGGTGTCAAAGAGTTGGACTGAACAACAACAAAACCAGTGGTCAGTGACATAGCCCTGGCCCTTCGGCTTTGCAGAAAAGAATTCCCACAAAGACAGAAAATAGTGAAACAAAGTATTTATTAGGAGGAAAAACAGTACAGTATGTGTGGATATACACAAGGGCGGGCTCAGAGGGAGAGTGTCCTCGTGGTAGTTTGAATCACTTTTATGGGGCATTTCTTCCAGGTTTCCTTTGACCAATCATGCTTTACCTGGTTCTAAGGCTGCACTGGTTTAGTTCAGGGTCCTCCCACATGTGCATGTGCATCTCTTGGCCAAGATGGATTCTAGTGCAGATGACCGTAGGTAGGTAGACATCACTTACTATGAGGTGATGCCCCCTCCTTTTTTGACCTCCAAGGAGCCTTTCTGCACATGTGTAGTTGGGGAGGTCTCCTTAACTTCAAGTATGAGGACGATGTGGTCTTTTATCTCTTATCTGGCAGGGCCCAGCCTCCTCCATTATCTTCCTTGTAGGGAGTTTCTGCTATTGTAACGGTGTCCCCTGTGGCTCAGAAGTAAAGAATCCACCTGCAAGTCAGGAGCCGCAGGAGACAGGGGTTCGATCCCTAGATCGGGAAGATCCCCTGGGGAAGGGCACGGCAACCCACTCTTGCCTGGGGTATTCTTGCCTGGAGAGTCCTACGGA
This sequence comes from Muntiacus reevesi, assembly GCF_963930625.1. Taxonomy (NCBI): domain Eukaryota; kingdom Metazoa; phylum Chordata; class Mammalia; order Artiodactyla; family Cervidae; genus Muntiacus; species Muntiacus reevesi. The sequence goes on along the minus strand of NC_089253.1, from coordinate 88,187,198 downwards.
CAGAGGAACCTGGCTGTCTATAGTTCATAGGGTTTCAGAGAATCAGACATGACTGAAGCAACTTAGCACACATGCACAAACTGTTATTATGAAGTTTCTGTTCACAGGGAAGAAACTGTTCAGCTGGGGGCCCATCTATCTCCTGCCTCGTGACCAACGAAACACCTCGGCCTTCCCCTACCCTGCCAGACCTTAGGCCAAGAAACACAGAGCTGGTGTGTTTGGGTCAAGCTGAGAAGAAGCACTGGGGCAGAGGTCTCCAGATTGAATCCGAATGCAGCATGAATCCTGGTAGCACCCAGGGGCCACGGCTCTGCCTTTCGGCCCCTTCCCTGATGAGCTCCCTGGGGAGGGCCTGCTCTCTCACAGGTGGTGTGACTTTCAGACAATATCTTGGTTACTTTCTCTGTTTTGTTTCTTTCTGTTGATGTCACCCACTTGCGGAAGGAAGTGGCCGGATCACAGCAGAACTGTTGAGTGTCCAGTACACTGTGGCCCAGAAGACAGTTAAAAATAATTTCAAAGCCTTTTTATATTCAGTGCCTCCCCCCACCCAAGGCCTGTTTATCGCTCTCTCCATTTTTGAGATGCAGAAAGAAATTCAGAGAGATTAAGCAACTAACCCAAGGTCGCACAGATACAGATAAGTAGCACTGGGCGGGGGCGGGGCAGGGGGACAGTAAAGGCTGGGGAGGCGGCAGCATGCTGAAACACTGAGGTCCATCTCCAAGGCTTTGTTAGTGGGAAAGAGGTATAAGCGTCTCCCAGTCCAAGGGGCCTTTCCCTGGGGCTTCAATTCAACAGGCATGTATCAGGAGCCAGGAGATGCTGAGAGATGCCAGAATATGCTGTGGTTTTTTCATAGCAGTCAGCAGTGACTTGCTTATTGAGCACCTACCAAGTGCCAGAAGCTATGTCAAGCATGCATCACCCTGAGGTTTAAGACCACTCTGCCAGGAGGCAGAGCAGGGATCCAAATAATACCATTAAAGGACACAAGTGACCATGTGTAAGAAATGGCTGTGACTGCTTCATTGGGCATTTGCATAACCAGCAGCACTGAGTGGCTTCCTGACAGAATCTGGATTATTCCGAGGACAAGTGGGTGGCAGGTTTTCCCCCGTGCCCATGATGGAAGTGGTGCTACCACACTGGTTTAGCTGCTGTATTCCCTGAACACCGACCATGTGCCAGGCAAGTGTGGAGGTTGCAAGAGCCTCCCAGGGCTTGCAGTCTAGATTGCGGAGGGTGCGGGGAGACAGACAATAAACATGTCAACAAGTAAATGGACAAGTAAATGGACCTTTAAGTACTGATAAGTGCTACAAAGGAAAAAAAGTAGGATGGTTACTACCATCTTTGAAAACAGTTTGACAATTTCTTAACAGCTTAAGTATACACACGCCATGTGGTCCAGCCATTCCATTCTAAGACAGTCACCCAAGTAGGCGTTCAGTAACTATTCCCTTAATGAATAAATGAATGCATTTATTCTGCATGTCAGTTTTTTTGGGTTTTGTTTTGTTTACAATTGTGGTAAAAAGAAATAAAGTTTACCATCCTAACCATTTTTAAGTGTACAGTTCCAGTAATGTAAAGTACAGGCTTCCCTGATGACTCATGGTAAAGAATGCCTGCAATGCAGGAAACACAAGTTTGATCCCTAGATCAGGAAGATCCTCTGGAGAAGGGAATGGCAATCCACCCCAGTATTCCTGCCTGGAGAATCCCATGGACAGAGGCTACAATGAGGTCGCAAAGAGTCAGACATGACTGAGCAACTAACACACACACACAATGTCAAGTACATTCACCTTCTTGTGCCATGTCATTTCCTTTTCATCCTGAAGGTACTGAGGATAAAACTCAGCTGAGACAGACAGAATTGGTCAGGGACATGAAAAATTTAAACTTGACTTCCAGAAGTGTACTCCCTAAAAAATATGGCCCCAAAACCTGTGCTTTGTGAAGGTCCACTTGTCCTTCCATAGTCAGAGTGGGTCCTGGCAGGAACTCTGGCTCCTTTGAGAACAGTTTCACTTTCCTTTGTCCCTCTGGGCTCCCTCCCCACCCCTGCTGGGTCTGCCCCACCTCCGCCTTGCCCCAGAGTGCCTCTGGCCTCAGCTGGTCAGATGAAGGCAGTGCCACTGCAGGGACATTCCAGAGATCCAGCCTTGTGCCTCATCTGGCTCCAATCTGTCTTCCCCTCCTTGCCTCACTCCATCTTCGCATCTCAGCCCGGGCTGTATTTTCCCGTGATGTGGGCAGCGGAGCTGAGTGGCTACATGTCACAGTCCTGAATTCAGACCTCCTTGGTCCCCAGCCCAGCTTCATACCAGCTAGGGATATGCCTTTGGGCAAGCCCCTTAACTCCTCTTAACCTCAGTGATCTTATGGTAAATCAGGACAAGAATGGCACCCACACCATAGCGGTTGTTATGAATATTTATTATGAGCACTTTTCAAATTGTCTGCCACAAAACTGTCCTTAATAAATGTCAGCTCTAATCCCAGGAATTGTTTGTTTTGCATTTTCTCCTTACGAGGTGATCAGTTTTATTACATATCTACATGCTTGGATTAAACACCTCTAGGATCTAGGTTTATAGGAGACATCTCTTAGAAGCAAACAATATAATAATAATGTTATAATAGCCAATAGCTATTGAGGAATTCCTCTTTTCTAAGTACTATGCCAGTAACAATAATTAATGATAATTAACTAATAATGAATATCAAAACAGTAGCAAGTCCTGATCGAGTGCTGTCTGCCAGGCAATGTTCTAAATGTTTTTATATATTAACAAATCCTTATTAACAAATTCAAAATAACTATCCTTCAAGGAAGATATTATTTCCCTCATTTTACAAATCAGAAAACTGAAGCACAGAGAGGCAAAGTGACTTGCTTAAGTAGAACCAGTAAGTGGACAAAGTTAGGACTCAAACTCATTTCTCTGGTCCAGCTAGACCTCTGGGCTCTGAATCCCAAGCAATCGTGCCCAGTGTAGCCATCTGTCCGGCCTCTCTCTGAAGCTTACCAGCTCTCCGTTACTCTGGCAGATGTGCTATTCTGCTCAGGGGGCTGGACAGCTGTGTCTCCAAAAGGAACATTCAAATAGGCCAGTTGACCCCGCGGCCCTGCAGAAGACCTCACACCCACCTGGAAAACTCCGTTCTTCATATCTGGAGAAAGTCTGTGTCTTGATAGGATCTTAGGACCCACCCAGGCAGTCTTTCAGCTTTCCACGTGGTCTCTCCCCTCCTGGAAATAAGAATAAGCACTTAGAGGGACCCAAGGGGATCCCAACAGTCTTGAATAAGTCTTCCTTACCTTTAAAGGAAGTGTCAGAATCATTTTTTTTCTCCAAACATGAATTAGTTCATTCATCCTCACAGGGATTCTATGAGATTCTTCACTTTCACTGGGGAAGGACGGAGGAGACACTGTGCCCTCAGGGATTAGACACCAGCTGTTGCCACATCTGCAGTTTGTACTTGGAGGTTCCCCCAAGTTCTCCTGGCTGCAGGTGGTCCCGTCAGCCCACCTGCTGGGATTTTCACTCGGCGAGCTATTGCGCCCTTTGCGACACAAATCTAGATACTCTCCAGCCGCCCCCCGCCCCGTAACTACCTGGGCGGTGGCGCCGGTAAGGCTCGAGCGGCCCGACGCCGTCTCCTAGCAACCGGGCAGTCGTCACATGACCTATTCACGTGGCCCCCAGCCCGGCTGGGGTTGGAGCGCTAGCAGCGGGCAGCCGGCGGGGCGGGGCCGGCCAAGTTTGTTTCCCGAGTTCGGAGACCAGGAGCCCCCGCGGTTGTGGCGCAGGTGCTGTCCGGCTGGGTCGCGATGGAGCTGCCAGCCGTGAACCTGAAGGTGGCGATGGGCGGGGCGGGGGTGGCGCGGGGCGGGTCTCCCGGAGCGTGCTGGGCATTTGCGCTTTTCAAGTAGGAGTTTAGAGGTGAGAGGACCGAGAATCTGGGAAAAGTGGAGTGGTAGGGAGAAAGAGAACGAACAGAGCCCAGGTGGAAGGAGGTGGGCGGGTAGATCATACCAGGGAAACGGATCCAGAAGGCCAGCAGGAAAGACCGAGAGGGAGCTGGAGGAGGGAAGCGGCCGTCTCTTCCTGGAGTCAGACCGGTTCAGCTGGGAGCGCCGAGCCCCTGAGGCTCGCTTTGGCCTGCGCGCCCAGAATTTCTCTGGAGAAAGAGGAAGGCGTGGCGGGGAGGGGGGGACTCACGGAGAGCCCGAGGCTGGACTTGGAGGCAGGACATTTCCCCTCCACCGAGAGGGGTAAAGCTTTCACCTGGACACCCAGCATTGCCCTTACCGCCTCTTTTGTTGGGAAGATCAAGTTAAGGAAATCAGATGATCCCAGACAGATGGTTTTTCAGAGTTGATGGATTCAACGTCTTTATTTCTTCAGCAACACAGACACCAATAGAATTTACTCAAAAGCAGAACCCCCCAACTTTGCACATTTAGGAAAACCCTGTAGCTTGCTGGGGTGTCTTCATTTCCTGAGCTGTAAGAATGCCAAAGGCTGTTCTTCTTTTTCTCCCCGCCCTCCCCCAGCCCAGTGCTTCTTGGCTGGGTTTGCCATTGAGAGGCTGACGCCCTTAGCTTTGGTCAGAAAGGTGTTAACCTTGGGCCAGACCTGCCATTTGGGGCCTGGGTACGGTTTCCTTTGAGATTGCATGCAGGAGTACCCTCCTACTCACCCTTGACAAAGCATTATGTACCCATGGTGTCTGGAACTAAAGTAATCTAAGAGATAGATGACTACAGAACAATACATCATCCATATTTGGGTTATTAGACATGGTCTGTGCTGTGACTTCACGTGGGCACATTTCCTTAATATTGAATACTTGCTTCAGCAGACCTCTCCGAGGCTTTCAGTCAACCGCTGCAGGGGGAGAGATGGCTGTGACAAGGGAAAGGGCTTGAATTGAAGGTTTAGCAGGGAAGAAATTTACACGAGGGCAACTGAGGTTCGTTGGTATCAACATTCACTCTGTTCCAGGCCGTGTGCGGTTAATGCCGACTACCTTTTCTCTGATTAGAGATTTGCCTAAAATAATTATTAAGGGGGAAGGAGGAAAGGGACAGAGGGGCAGGAACTGACAAGGGAGTGAGCCTTCATTCTTGGGGTGTCTGTGGTATGCCAGGTTATTTATTTAGTCACATCAACCTTCTGAGATTTTTGTAGTTGAGCCAACTACAGCTCAGACCAGATAGGTAACTTGTCAAGGCCCCACAGAGATTAAGTGGCAGAGTCAGAATTTGAACCCATCAGGGTCAGACTTCAAAACTGTGTCCTTTCCTGGCCACCATTGGTTAGGGCCGACTTCAGCTTTGACAGTTTATGCCCAGTGGGAGGGCTTAGTCTGTTTTGTGGCCTTTTTTTTTTTTTTGGAGAAACTTTATGGGCCTCACAGGCCACATGTGACCACAGATGTGAGCTCTGCTGGCTTTCAGTGCCCACAGTGAAACAGCTGGTCCTTTCTTTGACTTAGGAAATAAAACACCATATCTCCAAGGGTCTTAGCTGCTACCAGTCAGAGACAAGTAAGTGCTGAGAGGTCGTGAACAGCTAGGGTTGCCAGGTAACATTGAGGACATCCAGTTGAGTTTGAATTTCAGATCAACAGTGAATAAATTTTTTAATCTAAGTATGAAAAGTGAAAGTCATTCAGTCATGTCCAACTCTTTGTGACCCCAGGGACTGTACAGTCCTTGGAATTCGCCAGGCCAGAATACTGGAGTGGGTAGCCTTTCCCTTCTGCAGGGGATCTTCCCAACCCAGGGATCGAACCCAAGTCTCCTACATTACAGGCGGATTCTTTACCATCTGAACCACCAGGGAAGCCCCAGAATACTGGAGTGGGTAGCCTATCCCTTCTCCAGCAGATCTTATATCACAGGCAATATTTGGAACAGTCTAGAAAATTATTCATTATCTGAAATTAAAGATTAACTGGGGGTTCTGTTTTTGTTGTTGTTTTTTCTGGCCTCCCACGGGAATCTAAGTGGGATATTCTGAGATCAGAGCCCCTTGGGAGCTCAGAAAATGCCCAACTCCCCTGACCCTGCACTACCCGTGCCCTCTTTCACACATTCCTGGGGCATTGGCTCAGTGCCTGCTCGTGCCTGGCCTAGCCAGAGTGGGCAGGTGAACAGAAGCAGCTGCCCCGGGCCCTCTGGGTAGTTCCTAACCCAACACTACACATGAGGCAAGTCCTGAGCTGAAGGAACGTCGTTGTGAGAGTTTAGAAAATTCTAGACTTGGGTTCATGAGGGCTTGTGAGAAAAGGCCCTTGGGAGGAGGGTGCAGCGGGGTAGTATAGCACGAGGGTTAAGAATTCCAGAACCTGACTGCACAATAGTCATGAGGACGGCCTTGTCTCGGGGCTTCCCGGGTGGTGCAGTGGTAAAGAAACCACCTGCAATGCAGGAAACATGGGTTCAATCCCTGGGTGGGGAAGATCCCCTGGATTAGGAAGTGGCAACCCACTCCAGTATTTCTTGCCTGGAGAATTCCATGGACAGAGGAACCTGGCAGATTGCAGCCCGTGGGGTCACAAAGAGTTGGACACAATTGCACGTGCACAGCCATGTCCCAGAGGCTGACTGCCTAGCAGGCAGTGTGTTGAATGTTTCACACACCCCTCCACCTCTCCATAGCCACACAACACCCCTATGGAGCATTATTGTCCCCACTTTAGAAGAGCAAGCGGCAGTTGTGAGAGCTCAGGTGATGGCCCAGAGTCACATAGCTCTCAGTCATGGAGCTGGGGTCTGATCCACATACTTGGCTCCAGCAGCCACACGCTCAACCACTGCCTGCCTCTCCCTCCCCTCTCTGGCAGCCCTGACTACTGCCGCCTGGGCTCAGCCCTTGGGGATCCTTGGGGATCTTGCTGCCTCATTCAATAGGCCGCTGAATGTTTGCACAGGACTAAGAAATATATTCTGGGTTTTCTTCGTTTATTTATTTTGTTTTGGCCACACCACACAGCTAGTGGGATCTTAGTTCCTTGACCATGGATTGAACCTGCACCCTTGGCAGTGAAAGCACAGAGTCCTAACCACTGCCCCGTCAGGAAATTCCCAGGAAAAATATATTCTGTATATTAATCTGTGTGGAGGGCGATTCCCTGGTGGTCCAGGGGCTTGAACTCTGTGGTTTCACAGCTTGGGGCCCAGGTACAATCCCTGCTCAGGGAACTAAGATCCTGCAAGCCATATGGTGTGGCCAAAGAAAAAAAACAAATTCTTTATGGTGACCTCAAGTCTGTCAACCATCTGGCTAGGCAGTGCCAGCCCCACTGCCATGGGCCCTCCAGTGACAAATGAAGGGTCTGAATCCTGGTCCGAGGACCCCTCGGTTTCCCCTTAGCCTTCCTTTCTCCTGGTCAAACATACTCGTTTCCATCGACCCTTCCCTTGCTCTTCCAGATCCTAGCACTGTAGTACAGTGGGTAGAACACAGGCTTTGGGGCCAATCAGATCTCCCTCCAAGGCCAGGCTTTGCTGCTTACCAGCTGTGTGACCTGAAATAGGTTTCTTAACCTCTCTGTTAAGGTTTCCTCACCATAAAAAGAGCATAAAAAAAGACCCTACCTTCTAGGATGATAAGAGGAGGATCCAGTGGTTCAGGAAGTGGTGTAACTTCACAGTTTGTTGTTTTCTTATTTTAATCTTTATTTTATGTGTTTATTTTTGGCTGTACTGTGTCTTTGTTGCTGTGCAGGTTTGCTCTAGTTGCAGTGAGCGGGGCCCAGTCTCTAGTTGCGGAGCATGGGCTTCTCACGGCAGTGGCTTCTCTTGTTGCAGAGCATGGGCTCCAGGGTACACAGGCTTCAGTAGTTGCAGCACATGGGCTCAGTCGTTTGTGGCCCATGAGCTCGGTTGCCCTGCAGCATGTGGGATCTTCCCGGATCAAGGATTGAACCGGTATCTCCTGCATCAGCAGGTGGATTCTTTACCATTGAGCCACTAGGGAAACCCACATCATGTTTTTATTCGCAGAGAAACTCAGACCCAAGAAACTGATTCTGCGATTTGCATCTGGGCTCTCTTGTCATTCATAACTGTTTGGGCCAATGAGTCTCTCACAGCCTCAGTGTCTTCATAAGTGAAATATAAAGGTTAAAACTCTACCCCAGACAGTCACAAGGATGACATGGGCCAGGTGTTCAGGGCAGTGTAGATATGAGGCAGGCACATCTGCATCAGTAGCAGGGGTTGCTGTAGGTGACGTGGTTTCAGGATGACTGTCCGCAGAGGTTGTGGTGGTGGTTGTTCAGTCTCTCAGTCATGTCCAACTCTTTGTGACCCTATGGACTGTAGCCCACCACGCTCCTCTCTCCATGGGATTCTCCAGGCAAGAATACCAGAGCAGGTTGCCACTTCCTTCTCCAGGGGATCTTCCTGACCCAGGGATCGAACTTGCATCTCCTGCATTGGCAGGCGGATTCTTTACCACTGAGCCCCCAGGGAGGTGCTTACAGTTATTTCGTGGAAACATCCAGTGACTGTCAGATGCCTGTCTCTTTCTGGTTGAGGCGCCCCTGTGGGACACAAGAGTGATAGATGCTGCCTCTGTGTCACCGGGGAGGAACCCAGGGCTCCAACACAAAAGGAGGTGGCCCCTGGACCAGAACTCAGGTCTCCTTCCCCCTGTCCAGCATCTTACAAGCCCCTGCTGCCATGGCCGGTCTCTCTCTCCCCTGCTCTTCTGACACATCGAATACTGGCCTGGGAAAGGGCCAGGCGGCCCCGCTGAGCCAGGCGCTATATGAAGAGTCCTGGAGGTCAAGTCTCTCTCCTCTTGCCCATCCGGGAGCAGTCAGGGCACAGGAGCAGTCAGGCCACCGGGGCACGTGCTGAGGCCCCTCTCTCCCCCATCTCTGTGGCCGTACCTGAGACTCCCCAGTGTTCTCTTGGTGACCAGAAACCTCCCCCAGAGCCAGAAGACAGTTCTTTTGTGCTGAGATAAGGGCTGTGGGAGACGGCAGGGCTGGTTTGGCTGGGTTTCTTTTTCTTTTTTAATTTCTGTTGAAATGTGTTGTTTAATCACTAAGTCATGTCTCTTTGTGACCCTACGGACTACAGCACGCCAGGCTCCCCTGTCCTTCGCTGTCTCCTGGAATTTGCTAAGATTCATGCCCATTGAGTCGGTGATGCTATTTACCATCTCATCCTCTGCCACCCTCTTCTCTTTTTGCCTTCAATCTTCCCCAGCATCAGGGCATTTTCCAATGAGTCGGCTCTTCACCTGGCCAAAGTATGTAGCTTCAGCTTCAGCATCAGTCCTCCCAATGAATATTCAGGGTTGATTTCCTTTAGGATTGACTGGTATGATCTCCTTGCAGTCCAAGGGACTCTCAAGAGTCTTCTCCAACACCACAATTCAAAAGCCTCAATTCTTCAGCACTCAGCTTTTATGGTCCAACTCTCACATCCATACATGACTACTAGAAAAACCATAGCTTTGACTATACGGACCTTTGGTGGCAAAACGATGTCTCTGCTTTTTCATACACTGTCTAGGTTGGTCATAGCTTTCCTTCCAAGGAACAAGCATCTTTTAGTTTCATGGCTGCAGTTACTGAAGTATAGTTGATTTACAATGTTGTGTTAGTGTCAGGTGTATAGCAGAGTGAATCAGTTAAACATATACCTATATTCACTCTTTTTTAGATTCTTGGATGGGTTTTTTGTTGGAGCTTTCCTGCACATTCAACCCCTCTGGGCCCGAGTGGGTGTGCCCTCCCATTACAAAGATGGGGAAATTGGCAGAGGAGGCTTAGTCTTCATGAGTTTCTTTTCCCCTGGCTAAAGAGGCATGCTCCACTGGTGCTAAGTTTCCTAAATATTGAGCAAACAAAAGTGATGTCGCACTGAAGGGAGGTGTGTCTGCTAAAGGCCTGCAGGATTTCCAGGTCGTACTGTTTTCTTTCCCAAAGAGAGGGCCTAGTCTGGGGGCTTAGCCAGGTTCTTGCTCCATATTACAGGCTTTTCCGACTCGAGGAAATACTTTACCCCACAGGTTATAGAGTGGTTTCCTCACAGGCTTTCCTGTGTGTCGCTGCCTTTCCTTTTCTGGGCTCTGTAGGCCAGGCCTGGAAAATCCCATGGACGGAGGAGCCTGGTAGCCTTCAGTCCATGGGGTCGCTAAGAATCGGACACGACTGAGCGTCTTCACTTTCACTTTTCACTTTCATGCATTGGCGAAGGAAATGACAACCCATCCAGTGTTCTTGCCTGGAGAATCCCAGGGACAGGGGAGCCTGGTGGGCTGCCGTCTACAGGGTTGCACGGAGTCAGACACAACTGAAGCGACTTCGCAGCAGCAGCAGGCCAGGAGCATCCCTTTATTAAAGACCTGCTGCTTGCGCAGTCTAGAGGTGGGAACCAGAGCACTTGGGAATGAAGACCATTTCTGAAGTAGAAGTTGAGGGAGGGAAGGACTCAGTGTTGATGTTGGGGAGGGGAGAAGTGATACGACTGTGACGCCTTCCTTGGTGTCTTGTAGTTGAAAACCCAACACCAGGACCATGTGGCTGGCGGCGTGTGGCAGGTCCCCGTCCCCTCTGTGGGCAGGACTTCCGTCAGAGGGGCCTGTGGTTTGCTCTCAAGATAAAGATCAGAAGATCCCACACCTCCCAGGCTCAGCCCTGCCCCCCACCCCCACCCAGCTTCCTGTCCCTCCTCTACTCGCCTCTTCCACTCCAGCTACATGGGCCTCTTTTCAGTCTCCAGAAGGTTCCATGGTGCTGTCTTCGTGTCAGATGGTCAAAGTATTGAAGCTTCAGCTTCAGCTTGGGCTTCTCTGGTCATTCAACTGCTAAAGAACCTGCCTGCAATGCAGGAGACCTGAGTTCCATTTCTGGGTTAGGAAGATCACCTGGAGAAGGGAACGGCTACCCACTCCAGTATTTTGGCCTGGAGAATTCCATGGATTGTATAGTCCATGGGGTCACAAAGAGTTGGAAACGATTGAGCAATTTTGACTTTCACTTTCTTTCAGCTTCAGCACCAATCATTCCAATTAATATTCAGGACTGATTTCTTTTAGGATTGACTGGTTTGACCTCCTTGCAGTCCAAGGGACTCTCAAGAGTCTTTTCCAATGCAACAATTCAAAAGCATCAGTTCTTTGGCGCTCAACTTTCTTTATGGTGCAACTCTGACATCCATACATGACTACCGGAGAAGCCATAGCTTTGACTATGTGGACCTTTGTCCAAAAAAGTGACGTCTCTGCTTTTTTACATGCTGTCTAGGTTTGCATAGATTTTCTTCCAAGGAGCAAGTGTCTTTTAATTTCATGGCTGCAGTCACCATCTGCAGTGATTTTGGAGCCCAAGAAAATAAAGTCTGTCACTGTTTCCATTGTTTCCCCATCTATTTGCTATGAAGTGATGGGACTGGATGCCATGATCTTTGTTCTTTGGATGTTGAGTTTTAAGCCAGATTTTTCACTCTTCTCTTTCACCTTAATTGCTTTCTGCCATGAGGGTGGTGTCATCTGCATATCTGAGATTATTGATGCACTTCCTGCATCCTTGATTCCAGCTTGTGCTTCAGCCCGGCATTTCGCATGATGTACGTTGCATATGAGTTAAATAAGCAGGGTGACGATTTACAACCTGGACATACATACTCCTTTCCCAATTTGGAACCAGTAAATTGTTCCATGTCCTATTCTAACTGTTGCTTCTTGACCTGCATACAGATTTCTCAGGAGGCAGATAAAGTTGTCTGGTATGCCCATCATTAAGAATTTTCCAGTTTGTTGTGGTCCACACAGTCAAAGGATTTAGTGTAGTCAATGAAGCAAAAGTAGATGTTTTTCTGGAATTATCTTGCTTTTTCTGTGATCCAACAGATGTTGGCAACTTGATCTCTGGTTCCTCTCCCTTTTCTAAATCCATTTTGAACATCTGGAAGTTCTCAGTTCACATACTGTTGAAGCCTAGCCTGGAGAATTTTGAGCATTACTTTGCTAGTGTGTGAAATGAGTGCAATTGTGCAATAGTTTGAACATTCTTTGGCAATACCTTTCTTTGGGATTGGAATGAAAACTGACCTTTTCCAGTCCTGTGGCCATTGCTGAATTTTCCACATTTGCTGGCATATTGAGTGCAGCACTTTCACAGCATCATCTTTTAGGATTTTAAATAGCTCAGCTGGAATTCTATCACCTCCACTAGCATTGTTTATAGTGATGCTTCCTAAGGCCCACTTGACTACGCACTCCTGGATGTCTGGCTCTAGGTGAGTGATCACACCATTGTGGTTTTCTGGGTCATTATGATCTTTTTGTGTGTAGTTCTGAGTATTCTTGTCACCTCTTCTTAATATCTTCTGCTTCTGTTAGATCCATACCATTTCTGTCCTTTATTATACCTATCTTTGCATGAAATGTTTCCTTGGTACCTCTAGTTTTCTTGAAGAGATCTCTAGTCTTTCCTATTCTATTGTATTCCTCTGTTTCTTTGCACTGAAGTGGGTAGCCTATCCCTTTTCCAGGAGATCTTCCCAACCCAGGAATCGAACCAGGGTCTCCTGCATTGCAGGCAGATTCTTTACCAACTGAACTACCAGGGAAGTCCACTCACTCCTCAGTCCCTGGGAAAAACCTCAGAAGACTATTTCTACTCTCCCTTGGTTTCCGCATCTTTGTAATAGGAGGACACATCCACTCAGGCCCTGGGTGGAACAACACCTGGCTAAGTCGGGATTGAATCCTGGCTCTGCTCTGTGACCTGGTGCAGATTACTTACCGTTGAGCCTTGGTTTTCTCAACTGTAAAACTGGGGAAATGGTGCTTCAGAGGATTGTAAGGATGAAACATGTTCACAGGCAGAAAAATCTTATCTTGGTGCCTGACACATAAGGAAGCACTAATTAATAAAGGTAGGTGGTGACCAAGATTCCTTCCAGAGCTCGCCTTCTGTCATGTTGTTCTTGTTCAGTCGCTCAGTTGTGTCCAACTCTTTTCAACCCCGTGGACTGCAGCATGCCAGGCTTCCCTGTCCTTCACCAACTCCTGGAGTTTGCTCAAACTCATGTCCATAAGTCAGTGACGCCATCCAACCATCTCACCCTTTGTCTTCTCCTCCTGCCTTCAATCTTTCCCAGCATCAGGGTATTTTCTAAGGAGTTCTTCACATCATGTGGCCAAAGTATTGTAGCTTCAGCTTCGGCATCAATCCATCCAGTGAATATTCAGGTTTGATTTCCTTTAAGATTGACTGATTTGATCTCCTTGTAGTTCAGGGGACTCTCAAAGAGTCTTCTCCAGCACCACAGTTCAAAAGCATCAATCTTCAGCATTCAGCCTTATTTATGGTCCAACTCTCAGTCATGTAGGCTCAGCTTTTTCAGCATCTAGAGACCTCTGTAAAGTCAGGTGTGTTAGTCCTTAAAGAGCTGTTCTAGTCCTCTGTAGCTGGAAGAGGAGTTCTTTAGGGGTTGGGGAACACAGTCTGGACTTGGTTCACTTCACGGAGCACTGGGGGCAAGGTGGGGTATCCTGGCCATCTGCCCTGGATGTCATCTGGTCATCCCCCACAACCCCGCACCATGTGGAAAACATCCATGTCTGTCCAAGCCCAAAGAACTTCTCTCTCTAGCACGAAGGCTAGGAGCCCTAGTTCTGGAGTCGGACTTAACATTTAATTACAGTTTTGCCATCAGTGAAGTCATGATCAACTTAATTTGCCTCTGAGTCTAGTTTTCTTGACTGTAAAATGGGAATGATTCTAGTATCTGCTTCAGAGGCCCAGAGAAGGTCATGTGAGACATTGGGCCCAGGGCCTGGCACATTGCAGATGTGCAATAAATAATAATAATTTTTTTTGGCTATACTGAGTCTTCATTGCTGCATGCAGGCTTTCTCTACTTGTGGTGAGCTGGGGATACTCTCTAGTTACCACGCTCCGGTTTCTCGTTGCCGTGGCTTCTCTTGTTACACAGGCTCTAGGTGTGCAGGCTCAGTAGATGTGGCACACAGCGCCTAGTTGCCCTGTAGCATGTGGGATCTTCCCAGACCAGGGGTTGAACCCGTGTCCACTACATTGGCAGGTGGATTCTTAACCACTGGACCGCCAAGGAAGTCCAATAGTAATTCTTCTAGAAATGCAGCCAGAGTTCCTTGCTGCAGGTGGCATCCTCTCCTTAATACCCCCCAGCCCCCTGAGCACAAGACCAGAAACCTGGGCCTTTCACTGCAGTCCTTTCTGGGTCCACCCTTGCTCTCTGGGGCTGGCATGCCACTGCTGCCTCAGGCTGTTGGCATCCTTGAACTCTCAGTGCCTGGAGCAAACTCCCTTTAAGGTCCTCGTCCACCACTGGACCCCACTCCTGCCGTCTCGCCACCACCCCCGACCTCAACCCCATCCCGGCCCTCCCCCTCCTCAGGGCTCTAGGTGTTGTGTCCTTGCCTGTGCTTCTGGGATTCCACCCTGGAACACCCCACTCTCCCTCCCCTGTGCCTGGCTGGTCCCTAAGTCCCATTTAGCACCAGCTCCGAGTTCTTCACTTCTTCCCCCTGCCTTCCCCATAGCATCCATCTGCTCCTTCCTTCCTTCCTTCCTTCTTTTTAAAAATTATTTATTTGGGACTTCCTGGCAGTCCAGTGGTTTAAGAATCCACCTGGCAATGCACGGGACGTGTGTTCGATCCCTGATCCAGGAACTAAGACCCCACATGCAGAGTAAGCAACTAAGCCCTCGAGCCACAACTAGAGAGCCTGCATAACACAATGAAGATCCCACGTGCTGCAGGTAAGACCTGACATAGCTAAACAAACAAATGAATAAATATTTACTAACAGAGAGAGATCTTTAGTTGCAGCATATGGGATCTAGTTCCCCCCACCAGGTATCAAACCCTGGACCCGCTGCTTTGGGAGCACAGTTTTAGCCACTGAACCACCAAGAAAGTCTAATACTTCCTTCTTTACTTGCTTTGCAATCAGGACTCTCTTGATTTCCAGGAATAGAGACCAGTTCCAGTAAAGAGGCCTGTCTCTGAAGGACATATGTGGCATTAAAAAGGGTGGGACAGTGCATGGACTCTTACTATAAATCCTAACATGTTACCTTCCTGCAGAAAAGCTCCTGGTGACTTCCTTCAGTGCCCTAGAGATGAAGTCCACTCTCCTTGCCGAGGCCCTTCAGGCCTACCTTTCCCCTCTGGTCTCCTACCCCCGGGATGCTCTCCCATTCCTTGGATGCACTGGACATCTGCTCAGCCCCACACGGCACCCCAGCTCCGGTGTACTGAAATCAGCTTCATTTGAGCCCCTCCCGGCCATCGAGGCCTCCTCTGGTTTCAGAACAGATTCCCAGGTTCCCCAAAGGAGCCTCCTTGGAAGTAGGAAGGGGTAAGGGTGTCAGCTGCCCTGAGGAACTGGGGAGGGGTGACCTGGCAGTGTCTTCTGACCTGATCTGTGCTCTTCCTCTTTTTCTACCACTGTTGGGGGCCACTCTCTTGCTGGTGTCTGAGCAGACATTGCTGAAGCCCTCTTAGGTCCTAGGCCGGGGCTTCTGGTGTTTTTTGATTGCAGAAGCTTTCCTGCCCACTCATCCTACCACTATGGCGGTCACAGTCACAGTTCTCTTCTTTACCCCACCCCCTCTTTTTTTGTGCCACAGGCGATCCTCCTGGTTCACTGGCTGCTGACAACCTGGTGAGTTGACTGTGGGTATCCAGTTCTGTGTCCCCCTGGTCTCCCAAGATCTGGGTCCACATGTCTCTCTGGGGTCCTGTCCACATGTCTTCCTGGAGCCTTGTCCATGTCTCCCGGCCCATTCCAAGACTAAGTAGCTCCTCTGTCAAGATCATCAGCAGCAAGCTCCTATGTCCCAAGGATGTTGGAGGGGCAGGTGGTACCCAGAGGCCTTTGCCATCACTGACCCTAGGAGCTTCGAGCCCTCATCCTCAGGAAGACGGCAGCCCGGGGGGCAGTACTGACAGCTCAGACCTTCCTCCAGACACTGCCCAAGCCCTTTGGGGCCTGGCATCCCTCTGGTTCCTCCCCCAGGGCCTTTGCGTCTGGGGCTGTGAGGTGCCGAAGCCTAGAGGCTGGCCTCTCATACCTTGCCGGGGTGGATGTCCAGTGGAGCTCTATGTGTCTGTGACCTTGGGTAAGCCACTCAAACCCCCGAGTCATTTTCTCACCTATACTGTGAGAGTATTACTGACCCTCCCACTTATCCTGTTAAGTCATCTGAAGGTGAAAACACTTAATTTCTGAAACCATAATAATTGCTGACCTTTATTGAGGGTGCTTTCTGGAGGCTAACTCAGCAGCTCAGCAAGCAGACACGGGATGAACCTGAGTTCAAGGGTGAGGTCACTCACTTAGGGAGGGACCCTCACTCTCATTTCATACCCCCTGCCCAGAGACAGCAGACTCAGGATTTAGACTGACCCTGGTCATGTCCTTGGCCCTGCCACGTTCCAGCCGGGTCACCTTGATCAAGTGACTTCACTTCTCAGTTCCTTGGTTTCCATCTGTAAAATGGGTGCAAGGATGCACGGCCCTCAGGAGCTGTGAGGGAGAAGCATGGCCTTGCTCTGCTCAGCAGTCATTGCCCAGGGGCCTGCACAAGGGAGGCCCGGGGACCGCAGGGTGATTTTCATCATTACCCTCTGCTTTATCTGCTTTACCTGTTGAGTTTCTGGGGAGATTTTTCTGCCCGACCAAGACTGGGAACATTGAGCTCACGTGTGCATTTTGCAGACGTGGAAGTGCAGTGCATGTGTTCATGGGTGTGAATAACAGGAGCAGTGATCATCATGGTTATGGCCTTGGGGAGCAGAGTGAAAATTCAGATTTCTCAGGCACACTCCCTGAGATTCTGAGTTAATGAGTCCAGGCTGGGCCCCCAGCACTTGCTTTCTTAAAACCAAAAAATGAGATGACTAATTCCAAGTAAGCCCCACGGTGCTCTCTGCACTTAAGTGCTTTGCACACGTTTTCCACATGGTACACTTCAGGGAATGTCATTTACATTTATGAACCACCCCACTGTGTGCTTGGGCCATCCGGGTGGGTAAGAGCATGGCCTCTTGAGTCAGACTGTCTGGGTTTAAATCCCAGTTCAGCCACTTAGCAGCTGTGTGACCTTGGGCAAGTTCCTTGACTTCTCTGGGCCTCAGTCTCCTCATCTGTAAAATGAAGATGACCGTAGTGCCTCTTTACAAGGGTTGTTAATGCATATGCACATAAATGAACCCATTTAAAGCACTCATAACTGTGCCAGATACTAGTAAGACCTCTGGGTTAACTATTCTTTTCTTTGAATTGACAAACAGTTTAGTTAGTAGCGATGCCCTACAAAATAAAAGAGAGTGGGTGTTGTGTTAGAAGGTGATCCTTACAGTGGGGCAATCAGGGAAGGAGTCTCAGAATTAACACATGAGCTGAGCCTAAAATGACAAGAAGCAACCAAATGTTCAGGTAGAGGGAACAGCAAGGCAATGGATAGGAGGTATAGGCTGGGCTGTGTCATCAGACCCCACAGGGCCCTGTAGACCATGGTCAAGAGTCTGAATTTTATTCCAAGAAAGTGTTGGAGGACTTTTAGCAGAGAAATGACATCTCCTGATTTACCTTACTGGTTGCTGTTTATGGAGGAGTTAATAAGTGTCGCTAGTGGTAAAGAATTTACCTGCCAATGCAGGAGATGTAAGAGACACAGGTTCGATCCCTGGGTCTGGAAGATCCCCTGGAGGGGGGCATGGCAACCCGCTCCACTATTCTTGCCTGGAGAATCCCATGGACAGAGGACCCTGGTGGGCTACAGTCCACAGGATCACAAAGAGTCAGAAACAACTGAAGTGACTTAGTACGCATGCAAGCACATTTATGGAATGGCCAGGATGGGGCAGGAGTGGAAGTTAGGGGACCAATGGGGAGAGGCTACAGCGGAACGATCAATCCCAGTAGGAGAGGATGATGGTTTGGACCTGAAGGGATATGGCCAGATTCCAGATCCGTTTGGGAAGCAGATGGGACGTGATGACATTTTTGGCGCATGGGTGGGAAGTAAGGGAGTGGAAACGGGAATGAGGCCAAACTGTAGCCTCTGCTCGTGGGGCCCCTGAGACCTGGCACCCCAGGAGGTGACCTGTGGGAGGGGTGGGCACCTAGGGGGCACCTCTTGACTTGACTCAGGTGCCTCCTCCCGCAGGGGCTGCATCGTGTTCCAGGGCTCCTATCCCTGGACCAACTTCCCCATCCTGGCCTTGGGCGTGTGGGCCGTGGCACAACGGGACTCTGTCGACGCCATAAGTATGGTGAGCTGGGGGAGCAGCCAGGGAACTGGCTTCAGGGTGGTCGTGGGCCCAGCCCCGTCTTCCCCTTCACCTGTCTTGTCTTCTCTGCCTTCTTTTTTCCCCAATTTTCCATTTTCTAGAGTCCAGGTTCCCAGCCCACATGTATCTTCACTAGCCTGGCCTGCTGCTCTGCCTGCCTGGCTCAGAGAGTCTCCTCAATTTTTTCCCCAAAAGGGGCATGGGGTGGACTCCCACCAGTGCCCCATGAGATTGGCCGCTCCTGGAGGGCAGTAGGGCATGCACCAGTAACCTCACTTGAGGGCCCCCCTAATAGGGAGGGCCCCCCATGAAGAGGGAGCTCCACCACTTTGTGAGGTCAGAGTGGACACAGTTTGGCTAAACTGTCCCACTGGCAGCCCCCAGACACCTGCTCAGACCCCATGGCTGTGAGTGCCAGCGTGGGCCTCTCAGGACGGTTAGAGACAGATTTCTTCAGTGGTGGAGGTGGAGCCAGTGAATTCCAAAGGACCTTCCATCTGGAAGATTCTGAGCCCACATCTTGTGCCTCATCATAGCCTCAAGGATGAGAAGAGTTGGGGGAGAGGGCTCTGTTAGAGCCAGCAAGTTGGGTCCAGACCGGGACCCCAGCCCTGCTCTCAGCCCTGCAGTCCCCAGTCGGGCATCTAGTCTGCAGAGTCCCACCTGCCGTCTTGGTCTGTCTTCCGGCAAACCCCAAGGACACAGTAGGGCACAAATGGAGCTTCCAGTCTGGTATATATGGTGGGGGTGGGGTGACAGGACAGCAGCGCGCTCATCATCCCTAATGACACCGTGGTCACCCCTCGGCCCTGTGCCTGACTGTCTTGCAGTTTCTGGGTGGCTTGGTGGCTACCATCTTCCTGGACATTATCTACCTTGGCATCTTCTACCCGAGGTCCAGCCTCACGGACACGGTGCGCTTCAGTGCAGGCATGGCCATCCTCAACCTGATCCTCAAGCCGATCTCCTGCTTCTTCATCTACCAAATGTACCGAGAGCGTGGGGGTGAGCTCCTGGTCCATGTTGGTGAGACCACCACCTGCAGCCAGCTCCCCAGTTCCCCTCCCACCAGCTCAGGTGCTGGCACTGCTGTCTCCTCCTCTCTCCTCGGTCTCTGCCTTGCCCGCCCCCCAGCCCCTGCCCCAGGGAGCCAACCTTGCCCCCTGAGACAGGGATTCAAGGGGCAGGGTGGGGCCTGGTGTGGGCTCTGGGCACCAGGCTGGAAGGTGTGCAAGTTTCTGGTTTCCTAGAAGAACCCAGGGGTCCCCCAGCCATCCCTGCCTGGTATGACCTTTCCCTGGCACCAGGCTATGGTGCCATGTCCTTCTCTCAGCTTAAACATGGGTGCAGCTGGGGGCCTGATCCAAGGCCCCAGGCAGCTCTGGGCAGCCTGCAGCCCAAGGCCCATAGGCACCTGCAGGGCCAGCTTCCCCTCTCAGCTCCCTCTAGTCCCATCGCTGGAACCCCCTTTCCTGCCATCTATGGGGTCTGGGTGACCAGGGGAGAGGCAGTGCTGGCCTCGGTCCTGGGAGCCCTGGCTAAAGCCAGCCCTGAGCTGCACATGCCTTTCCTTAGCCCGGCCCCACCCGCCCCCTCCCACAGCCTCTCTGAGCTGGACCCCTGCTTGTTGCAGCCCTTCCCCAGCCCCCAGTGACACCCGTTCTCATGTCCTTTCTCTCTGAGAGAAGTGGGGAGAGGTGTGGTCTTCTGCCTTTCACTCTTGAAGAGTGGCCTGAGACCTGCTGGGGGAGCAGCTGGGTTGAGGCTGGGAATGGCCCAGGGCTGCCCACCCTTGGCAAACCGCCAGGCCCCCGGACCTGCCCTGGGGTAGGGAAGAGCCAGTGCAGTCCCTTCATTAGACAGATGAAGATACAGAGGCCTGGGGCGCTGGGGGCTTGTTCAGGAGCACAGGACAGATGTGGGGAGTGAAGACAGGAGTGAGGAGTATGGCACCCAGAACCCAACAGCCAGCCTGGCATCGTCTGGTCTCTGCAGCTGTGCCAGCCCAGGGGGCCTTCTGGATGCTGTACGATGATGTCCGCTGTCTGGGAGAGGAGCTGGAGGGGAGCCCGTGGGTCCAGGGCTGGCCGTCCCTCGGCCAGATTCCTGAGCACGTGCTCCCAGGGAAGCCCTGGGGCATAGTGACTGAGAGCCCTGTCTTTGGGGTCGTGCAGCATAGGTTTGAACCCTAGTGTCCTCTGTTTCAAGCTTTATAATCTTAAGCAAGTCGGTTTATCTTTTTAACACTCAGTTTCCTCATCTGTAAAGTAGGGACAAAAAAAAATACCCTGCTCTGTAGGGTTACAGGAGGATTGAATAAATGATACATGCTAAAGGCTTGGTGCCTGGGGATGCTGCCACTGTCACTGTCCTGGGTGTCCAGATGCCCAGCTCTGGCTTTTCTTGATGGGGTGAGATGGGTGGTGGGGAGTAGGGGGATCTTGGTTTGGCCTCATGGAATGTCCTAAGTCCTCACCCTTCATTTTTTTCTTTCCTTCCATCTCCCTCCAACCCCCAGGTTCCCTTGGGCCCTCAGAGGACCGCAGTTCATACCAGCCGATCGACTCCTCAGAGGTGCCTGCTGACCCGGAGAGCAAGGCTCACGTGACCCGAGGATACTGAAGCCCAGCCCAGGGACCAGTCTGACAAACTGTGGGGCCGGCAGAGAGGAGGCCTCATCACCTTCTTTGTGCCTTGGACGTCATCCTAGGGGGTGCCCCTGACCGCCCCCTGCTTTCTCAGAACTAACTTCTGTCCTCCAGTTCCCCATCTCAGGGGTCGCCTGAGTCAAGTGCCCTAAGAGGCCCTGAGCCCCTGTGCACACCTGTCCCCAATTCCTCGAGGCCTCTCCTCCCTTCTGGGTAGCCCACTGGTCCCAGGCTGGGAACTCTGGTTGCTTTTGTCCCCTCCACCCTTAGCTGCTCTGTGCAGGCCCCAAGCCGAGCTGTGCCCGAGCCTGGCAGGATCAGGCCTCTCGGGGCCACTGGTGCCCCCCACCTCGGCCTCTCCTGAGGTTGGCCATGCCCTCCCACAGGAGCTCCGAGAGCCTCGGGTCTTGCTCACTGCCAGGAGCACAGGGGTGAGGACCCCTGGCTTCTCACTACCTGGTCACTTGGTGCCTGGGGACCCCAGGGCTGGAGGCAGGAGGGATCTGCGGCCCCTCAGACCCCCATCAGCCTCCGGCTGCGGCCACAGCATTAAAGTTCAGGGAATTCTGCAGCCAAGTGTGTTTGAGCCGTGTTTCCTCTCCTGTCAGAGCTGGGGCCTGGACTTGCCATTCCCAGGAAGATTTCTCCTGTGAATCTCCAGGGTGCCAGGACTTAGGTGCTTGTTTTCTTATGACAGAAGGAAACGGGGGCTCGTGACCAGCTGGGCCTGCGGGTGCTCAGCTCCAGCCTAGCTGAGGCCCCAGGAGAGAAGGGCACTGACAATGTGTCAAACAGGCATCCATGTCTCTGAATTAAGTGACTCAGGTATTGGTTTGAGTCCTGCTCTGCCACTGACTGTGTGCCCTTGGGCATCTCAACTTTTGGACCCCATGTCTGCTGGAAGAGGGCTAATAACTGCCCAGAGAGAGACAACACAGGTGAAATGTACAGTGCCTGACCCTCGGGAGGGCTCCCTAAATGACAGCAAAGGTTTTTGGTGGGGCTGCTCCCTAAGCCTATGCTGATGTTGGTCAATAGTCCCAGGGGTGGCCTCCCCCTGGCAGACCCAGTGTCTTGGACTCAGAGTAAACTGGGACACCTGTCCAAAGTTCCAGGGGTTTTATGGCCAGGACCCTACCCCACCCCCATTGGGATGGGTATTGACCAGCAGGCCCCAGGCATCTGGGCTTTGTCAGGCCATCCTGGCTTGCTTGTCCCTGGCACAGAGAGGTCAAGGCCGGGTGCACAACCCCCACCACCCCATTCTTCCGTATCCATCCATCCAAAGAGGCTGAATGCCTGCCAGTGCTGGGCATGGGCCTAGGGCTACAGGGGTGAACTCAGGTCCTGCCCTCAGGGTAGCAGACACTGGGAGTCCTCTGTCAGGAGGCCTGAGCCCTGAAAAAAGGAACAAGGGCCTCCAAGGACTCATGCTCTGGGGCCCAGGAATGCAGAGCCGCTGCAGCTGCAGAAAACCAGAAACAGTCTCATAGTCAGATGAAGGCAGACAAATAAGCCATGGTTCATTCATTCTAAGGAATACTGTTCAGCAGTTCAGATGAATAAACCAGACCTATTTCTATCAATGGCAGTCCCCCCGAATACCGATTGCAGAATGGCACATGCAACCTGAGAGCATTAGTGTGAATTTTAAAAGCTCATAGAAATACTTTGTATTGTTCATGGGTGTGTATGTGGTAAGACATAAAAGCATTGACTAGAAGGACTTGTCTCAAGTTCATGATTGTGGCCCTGGGTGGGAGAGTTTCCAATTCTCTGCCCCGCCTCCTTTTTAAAAAAAAATTTTTGGCTGCACTGGGTCTTCGTTGCTGCACGCAGGTTTCCTCCAGTTGCAGAGAGCGGAGGTTACTCTAGTTGCAGTGCGAGCTTCTTACTGCAGTGGCTTCTCTAACTGCAGCGCACAGGCTGTAGGGACATGGGCTTCGGTACTTGTGGTGCATGGGCTTAGCTGCGGCATGTGGAATCTTCTAGGACCAGGGGTCAAACCTGTGTCTCCTCCATTGGCAGGTGGATTCCTACCCGCTCTACCACCAGGGAGGTCTCCAGTTCTCTTGTTTATACCAGTTCCTGGCACGTGGGAGGCTGGCAGTGTATGTGCTCCTTGAATATATCAGGAGCAGATGAGAATGGGAAGAAGGAATGAGGTCAGGGAGGCAGCAGGGGCCAGATGAAGCAGTCAGAAGGTCATTTCAAGAACTTTGAATGAGATGGGAGCTGCTGGAGGGCTTTGGGCAGAATTGGACATGGTCTGATTTATGGTCTAGAAGGACAGTGTTGGACAAAGAGCTGGGGGTGGTGACAAGTGGTCAGGCCAAGCAGAGCACCAGGCACCAGCTATATCAATCTAGGGGAGTTCTTCAAGTACTTCTGCCTGATAGGGATAGAACAGGTCAGGAATAGGTCAGAAAGATCCCTTAGAAAGGGAAATGGCAACCCACTCCAGTATTCTTGCCTGGGAAATCTCATGGACAGAGGAGCCTGGTGAGCTACAGTCCATGGGGGTCACAAAACAGTCGGACATGACAACATAAACAACAACAGGTAGCTGTAGAAGTTCTAGTAGGGTACTATAGATAGGAAAACCTAGGAAACGTTGGGGGACCACTGTAAGTTAATGATCACTCAAGAAAGCTATTGGAAGGTAGTGAAATTACAGCCTTGCTAAACTATAAAGTCATAAATAAAGGCACGAGATATGCCTTTATGGCCCCAGGCCATATGCCTTATGGCCCCAGGCCATTGTGTGTGTGTGTGGTAAGTTGCTTTAGTCGTGTCTGACTCTCTGTGACCCCATGGACTGTAACCCGCCAGGCTCCTCTGTCCATGGGATTCTCCAGGCAAGAATACTGGAGTGGGTTGCCGTGCCCTCCTCCAGGGATCTTTCCTGACCCAGGGATCAAACACGTCTTTTATTTCTCCTGCGTTGGCAGGCAGGTTCTTTACCACTAGCATCACCTGGGAAGCCCCAAGGCCATTAGGTGAAAGAAAAAATGTCACCACTCTTCTTTTCATATAATAACCCTAAGAGATTAAGAAGAGATGGCAAGAATACACAGAAGAAGTGTACCCCCGCCCCCCAAAAAAAGAAAAAGTCTTAATGACCTGGATAACTATGATGGTGTGGTCAATCGCCTAGAGCCAGACATCCTGGAGTATGAAGTCAAGTGGGCCTTATGAAGCATCACTACAAACAAAGCTATTGGAGGTGATGGAATTCCAGCTAAGCGATTTAAAATCCTGAAAGATGATGCTGTGAAAGTGCTTCACTCAATATGCCAGCGAATGTGAAAAACTCAGCAATGGCCACAGGACTGCAAAAGGTCAGTTTTCATTCCAATCCCAAACAAGGGCAATGCTAAAGAATATTCAAACTACCACACAATTGCACTCATTTCACATGCTAGCAAGTGCTCAAAATCCTTCAAGCTAGCCTTCAACAGTATGTGAACTGAGAATTTCCAGATGTTCAAAATGGATTTAGAAAAGGCAGAGGAAGCAGAGATCAAATTGCCAACATCTGTTGGATCACAGAAAAAGCAAGAGAATTTCAGAAAAACATCTGCTTTGTTGACTATGCTGAAGCCTTTGACTGTGTGGATCACAATAAACTGTGGGAAATTCTTCCAGAGATGGGAATATTAAGCCACCTGCCTCCTGCAAAACCTGTATGCAGGTCAAGAAGCAACAGCTAGAACCAGACATGGAACAATGGACTGGTTCGAAAATTGGGAAAGGAGTACATCAAGGTTCTATACTGTCACTCCGCTTATTTAACTTATATGCAAAATGCCTGGCTGAATGAAGCACAAGCTGGAATGAAGGCTACCAGGAGAAATATCAACAACCTCAGATATACAGATGATACTACTCTAATGGCAGAAAGTGAAGAGGAACTAAAGAGTCTCTTAATGAAGATGAAAGAGGAGAGTGAAAAAGCTGGTTTAAAACTGAACATTCAAAAACTTAAGATCATGGCATCCAGTCTCATCACTTCATGGCCAATAGATGGGGAAAAAATGGAAACAGTGGCAGATTTTATTTTCTTGGGCTCCAAAATCACTGCAACCATGAAATTAAAAGATGCTTGCTTTTGGAAGAAAAGCTATGACAAACCTAGACAGCTTATTAAAAAGCAGAGACTTCACTCTGCCACCAAATGTCTGTATAGTCAAAGCTATGATTTTTCCAGTAGTCATGTACAGATGTGAGAGTTGGACCATAAAGAAGGCTGAGTGCCTAAGAATTGATACTTTCAAACTGTGGTTGAGAAGACTCTTGAGAGTCCCTTGGACAGCAAGGAGATCAAACCAGTCAATCCTGAAGGAAATAAACCCTGAATATTCATAAGGACTGATGCTGAAGCTCCAATACTTTGGCTACCTGATGCGAAGACCTGACTCATTGGAAAAGACTCTGATACCGGAAAGATTGAAGGCAGGAGGAGAAGGGGATGACAGAGGATGAGATGGTTAGATAGCATCAGAGACTCAATGGATGTGAATTTGAACAAACTCCAGGAAATAGTGAAGGCCAGGGAAGTCTGACCTGCTGTAATTAATGGGGTCAAAAAGAGTCAGACACAACAACTGAACAAAAAGAACAATCCCTAGTTTGACCTCAGGTCGGACACTCTCCTGACTGATAGGAAAGAGAAGCTCACGATGTAAGCCTCACATCTTCTGGAAGAAGGTAGTCTTTTCCCCTCCCCTTTTCCTTTGACAATAAAATTGTAGTCTACTTAATCCTGGGGCAGAGCTCCCTCACCTGCCCACCTGCATCTCTTACCAGCATCCTATGTTAATAAATTTGCTTCTTGCCTATCACTTTGCCTCTTGCTGAATGCCTTCTGTGCCGAGAGACAAAGAACCTGAGCTTCATTAAGTCCTGAAACCAGGTGTGTGATCTTAGTTGGAAGACTGTGGGTTTTGGCTGGGTTCAAGTCCCAATCTGAGGTGAATGGTTTCACGCCCACAGCAACTTGGTATTGGAGGCACCAAGGAAAACATCAGGCACTCAAGCACTGATGGACAGTGCTGGGCTCATGCCGAGAAGAAACTGCATGAACAGCATCAGTAGTGGTCATCACTTTGCCAATAAAGGTCTGTATAGTCAAAGCTATGGTTTTTCCAGTAGTCATGTATGAATGTGAAGGTTGGACCGTGAAGAAGACTGAGCACCAAAGAACTGATGCTTTCGAACTGCAGTGCTGGAGAAGACTCTTGAGAGTCACTTAAGTCCAAGTCAATCCTAAAAGAAATCAGTCAATCCTAAAAGAAATTAGTCCTGAACACTCATTGGAAGGACCACACCGCAGAGATTACCTCTCCAAACCTGGAAGCTCTGGGGTCTGTTCTGAAGGCAGAGCAGCAGGTTTCACTCATGGACTGGATATAGGAGAAAAAGAGAAAAGAGGAGATCAACATGGCAAGGTTTGCGGCTCCATCAGCTGGAGCTACCACTCCCCAGGAGGAGGCAAGGAGGCCAGGTTCAGGGCAATGATGCCCAAAACTCGGCCCCTGTGCACCAGGGCCAAACTGAATCTTGGAGACAGAGTTTTGGGTGAAGTAGAAAAGAATAGGTTTATTGCTTTGCCAGTCAAAGGGGGACACATAGTTTTATGGGGCAGGAGTCTGCTGTATCTCCCTTTGTCTGCAAGGCAATAAAGTTGTTCTCTTCTATTTCACCCAAACCTCTCTCTGAGATTCGAGTAGGCCCTGGTGCCAAGAGGCTGAGTTTTCGGCATCAACAAGGCCAGAGCCCAGTATCCAGTGGGTCATGCTTGAGGTAATGGGGCTTTCAAGCCAGACATTCTCACTACTGTGGTCTTTCTACTCCTTTTTTTTTTTTTTTTTTGAGCACCTTGCAGCTTGTGGGATCTTAGTTCCCCAACTAGGGGAACAGTGAAAGTGCTGAGTCTTAACCACTGGATTCCATGCCCTCCCCGCCCAGGGAATAGGGATTTGGAAAGAGACTATATATATATATATTTTGGTTTGTGCTTTTTTTTTTTTTTAATTAGTTGGAGGCTAATTACTTTACAATATTGTAGTGGTTTTTGTCATCCATTGACATGAATCAGCCATGGATTTACATGTATTCCCCATCCTGATCCCCCCTCCCACCTCCCTCTCCACCTGATTCCTCTGAGTCTTCCCAGTGCACCAGGCCCGAGCATTTGTCTCATGCATCCAACCTGGGCTGGTGATCTGTTTCACCCTAGATAATATACATGTTTTGATGCTGTTCTCTCAAAACATCCCACCCTTGCCTTCTCCCACAGAGTCCGAAATTCTGTTCTGTACATCTCTCTTACACTGTTGGTGGGAATGCAAACTAATACAGCCGCTATGGAGAACAGTGTGGAGATTTCTTAAAAAACTGGAAATAGAACTGCCATATGACCCAGCAATCCCACTCCTGGGCATACACACCAAGGAAACCAGATCTGAAAGAGACACGTCCACCCCAATGTTCATCGCAGCACTATTTATAATAGCCAGGACATGGAAGCAACCTAGATGCCCATCAGCAGATGAATGGATAAGGAAGCTGTGGTACATATACACCATGGAATATTACTCAGCCGTTAAAAAGAATTCATTTGAATCAGTTCTAATGAGATGGATGAAACTGGAGCCCATCATACAGAGTGAAGTAAGCCAGAAAGATAAAGACCAATACAGTATACTAACACATATATATGGAATTTAGAAAGATGGTAATGATAACCCTATATGCAAAACAGAAAAAGAGACTATATATTTTTAACTTATTTATTTTTGACTGCACTGGGTCTTCGTTGCTGCGCGTGGGCTTTATCTAGTTGCAGGGAGCCGGTGCTACTCTTCATTGCGGTGTGCAGACTTCTCATTGCGGTGGCTTCTCTTGTTGCTGAGCACCGACTCTAGGGCGCAGGCTCAGTTGTGGCACACGGGCTTAGATGCCCCACAGTATGTGGGATCTTCCTGAACTAGAGACCAAGCCCATGTGCCCCGCATTGGCAGGCAGATTCTTAACCACTAGACCACCAGAGAAGCCTGAGAGCCGCTCTTTTTGTCTATAGTGTTATCGACATTCTAGAAACTGTCAACCACAGGGAGCAAATTCCTCTTGCCTCTGGTTCCCTGCTGGCGAGAGCTCAAGTCACCTATCTTGTCTACAAATCCTCTGTTTCTTGTCTTCACAAAACTGAGCCTTCCAGATTTAGGAACCAGAGAAACTGCCCTGGGAGGGCCAGTGTCTTTTCCTATTGTCAAAACTGGACCAGAGCAGGAAACACTATCCTTCCTTTGCATCAGGCCTGTCAGGCAAGTGTATAATCCTCGGTTCTTTGTCTTGTCACAACAAAGATTTGGAGTGACGGACATTAAAGCCGTCGGCGTGTCACAGCTGTTGGGTCTTGGACAGACCATGTTATAGCTCTTAGACAAATCAGTGTTACAGCTCTATTTTATTTAGAAGATAGCAGGAGAATCCATCCTCGAAGAAGAGAAGAGAGTGGAGGAGCGTGCCAGCATGCGGGGTGGTGGGGAGGTGGGGAGTAGAGAGAGAAAGAGGGTATGCATGCGTGGGAGAAAGAGAGAGCCCTTTGACTCCTCTTTTTAGATGTTTTTTTCCTTCCCCCTGGGCCTGCCCTATGCAAATTGGGCTTGGCCAGAAATGCTATTCTACCTGAAGTTCTCACTCCGGTCCTTGGACCTTCCTTTGACCTTCCTCTGTTCTATTTTCGCGGGCTTTTCCCTTCCTTGTCTTTTAGCCACCGCCATTTTGGACTCCTTTTCCCTATTCTAACTACCTAACAGGCCTATCCTCGGAGTCTCCAAACCAGCTCTGGAGCCAGTGAGTCTTCGTTTTAATCCCAACTGCTGCCTGTGACGGGCTGTAAGAGACTGGATGGTCCCTAGACTTCACTGAGCCTCAGTTAGATAAATAGGACATCTCAGTTAGATAAATGTGCATTAATTTTTCAGAGGGAGGGATGACCAATGTAGGAAGGAAAGTTTTTCTCAATCCTCCCCGGGCCTCTGGATAGGTCTGAAATTAAACTGACAGAAATTATTATTATTTTTTTTTTTTTGGCTTGCAGGACCTTAGTTCCCCAACCAGGAATTGAACCCACACTCTTGGCAAAGAAAGCTCAGAGTCCTAACCACTGGACCACCAGGGAATTTCCTAAACTGACAGAGATTAAAAGGAGAAAAGCATATAAGCTTTTTCGAACTTTTATGTATGCAAGAGAATGGAGACCCAAAGAAGTGGCTGGAGTAGGAAGCTTTTAGACAAGAGAAACAAGAAATCTGTGAAGCATTAACAAGACAAAGGTTTGGGAACCTGGGGTTGTAAATAGTAAAGAAGTAACTAGAAAGATAAAGGTTTAACAGCTGATAAGGGTTTAACAGATAAGGGTTTGTTCATACAGATTTCTTGATCAGAATCCCCTGTCTCTGGTGATAAATGTCTTCTTTTCTCCTGGAACAGCAAGCGTACCTTGCATACGGGCGTCTCATGACCTGTTTCAGGGAAGAAGGGCAGGAGGGTTGGGGAAAGGTCAGAGGGACCTTCCTGCTTCTGCTGTTTTCTCAAAAACTCCTGTAGCTTAAAATCCCCTTGAAATTAAAAGACGCTTGCTCCTTGGAAGAAAAACTACTACAAACCTAGACAGCGTATTGAGAAGCAGAGACATCACTTTGCTGACAAAGGTCTGTTTAGTCAAAGCTATGGTTTTTCCAGTAAGTTATGTAGAGATGTGAGAGTTGGACCATAAAGAAGGCTGAGCATCAAAGAATTGATGCTTTTGAATTGTGGTGCTGGAGAAGTCTCTTGAGGGTTTCTTGGACAGCAAGGAGATCAAACCAGTCAATCCGAAAGGAAATCAACCCTGAATATTTACTGGAAGGACTGATGCTGAAGGGCCAATAGTTTGGCCTCCTGATGGGAAAAGCTGACTACTGGAAAAGACCTGATGCTGGAAAAGACTGAAGGCAAAAGGAGAAGGGGGCAACAGAAGATGAGATAGTTTGATAGCATCATTGACTCAATGGACATGAATCTGAACAAACTCCAGAAGACAGTGAGGGATAGAGGAGTGCTGCAGTCCATGGGGTTGCAGACTTAGTGACTGAACAACAACAGAGTTTAAAATATTCGATCTGCCAAAGTGCCATATTTGGGGATAGCATGTCCTGAACCCCATCACCAGTCTGACCACCCATTTATCTATCCATTTATTATTAATTCCATAAACATTTATTGAGTGCATTCTACAAATTTTCAAAAAATTGAAAAAGCTGTCAGGAAACAGGTCAACAGGTTTTATAAAACATTATTGTTGTTCACTCACCCAGTGGTGTCTTTGCAACCCCATGGGCTGCAGCACACCAGGGCTCCCTGTCCCACACCATCTCATGGACTTTGCCTAAGTCCATGTTCATTTCATCGCTGATGCTGTCTGGCCATCTTCTCCCCTGATGCCCTCTTCTCGTTCTGCCCTCAATCTTTTCCAGTATCAGGGACTCTTCCAGTGAGTCATCTCTGTGCATCAGATGACCAAAATACTAGAGCTTCAGCTTCAGCATCAGTCCTTCTAGTGAATATTCAGGGTTGATCTCCCTTCAGATGACTGGTTTGATCTCCTTGCTGTTGAAGGGACTTTCAGGAGTCTTCTCCAGCACCACAGTTCAAAGACATCAATTCTTTGGCGTTCTGCCTTCTTTATGATTCAGCTTTCACAACCGTATTGACTACTGGGAAGATCATAGCCTTGACTATATGGACCTTTGTCCGGCAGAGTGATGTCTCTGCTTTTCAACACACTGCCTAGGTTTGTCATCGCTTTCCTGCCAAGAAGCAATCGTCTGCTGATTTCATGGCTGCAGTCATCATCTGCAGTGATTTTGGAGCCCAAGAAGAGGCACCTATCTTGATTCCGGCTTGTAACTCATCCAGCCTGGTATTTCTCATGATGTGCTCAGCATATAGGTTAAACAAACAGGATGACAGCAGGCAACACTCTTGTATTCCTTTCTCGATCTTGAACCAATCAGTTGTTCCATACAGGGTTCTAACTGTTGCTTCTTGACCTGCATACAGGTTTCTCAGGAGACAGGTAAGATGGTCTGGTATTCCCATCTCTCTAAGAGCTTTCCACAGTTTGTCATGGTCCACACAGTCAAAGGCTTTAGTGTAGTTAATGAAACAGAGATAGATGTTTTTCTGAAATTCCCTTGCTTTCTCTATAATCCAGTGAATGTTAGCAATTTGACCTGTAGTTCCTCTTCCTTTTCAAAACCAGCTTGGACATTTGGAAGTTCCTGGTTTGCATAAAGCTGAAGCTTAGCATGCAAGATTTTAAGCATGACCTTACTAGCATGGGAGATGAGTGCAATTGCTGAATGGTTAGCACATTCTTTGATACTGCCCTTTTTGGGAATTAGGATGAGGACTGACCTTTTCCAGTCCTGTGGCCACTGCTGGGTCTTCCAGATTTGCTGACATAGTGAATGCAAAACCTTGATGGCATCCCCCTTTAGGGATTTGAATAGTTCTGCTGAAATTTTCATCAAATCCACTAGCTTTATTAACAGCAGTGCTTCTTAAGGCCCACTTGACTTTGCACTCCGGAATGTCTGGCTCTGGGTGACTAAAACATTATATCAGAGATCTAAACTCAGAATCATAGATTTGAACTTGAAGAGAGCTTAGAGCTCCCCTAACCCAGCAGTTTGAAAAGTCTCTTTTATTTCAAACGCTTTGTTCAAAAGAAATCTTATCTAGTATATGGAATAGAGATGGTCTGACAGAGCACATCCCAAGCTCTCATCACCAGTGCCACACTAAGGTAGGGCCTCTGAGCACAATATGAAAACTGGGCCCCTGGATCCTCCTTGTTCCACAACTGGGGACACAGCCCAGGAAGAGGAGACTCAGACAAGAGCACATGGAAACTTCTTGATTTTAGAGTCAGATTGTGACTGTGCAAAATGGGATGCCAGATAGAATTTATTTATTTATTTTGCCAGATAGAATTTAAAAGGAAAGAAACAGGGGATTTCTCTGGTGGTCCAGGGGCTTCTCTGGTGGCTTAGATGATAAAGAATCTACCTGCAGTGAGGGAGACCTGGGTTCCATCCCTAGGTCAGGAAGATCCCCTGAAGAAGGGAATGGCAACCCACTCCAGTATTCTTGCCTAGAGAATTCCATGGACAGAGGAGCCTGGCAGGCTACAGTCCATGAAGTCTGCATGGAGTTGCTCGGACACGACTGAGCAACCAACACTTTCACTGATGGTCCAGTGTTTAAGACTCTGGGCTCCCAATTCAGGGGGCATGTGTTCCATTGCTGGGGAACTAAGATCTCGAATGACATGCTGCATGCCATGGCCAAATAAAAAATTGGAAAGAAATATAACTTCTACCTATGAAAAACAAAGTGACTGAAGTTAAAAATTCAATGGATAGGTTAATTCATAGAAGAGATTCACCAGAGAAAAGAATCAGTAGCCTTGAAGATTAGAGATGAAGGACACGGCAGAAAACAGAAGTTAAACAAAAGACAGAGTCAGAAGGTCTAATAAAAATATCGTCAGGGCTTCTGAGGGAGATAGTACGAGAGACAGGTAACATCCAAAGAAACAACAGTGGGGAGTTTTCCAAAATGGAAAGACACCAAACCCAAGATCCAGAGAGCCAAACAATCTCCAAACAGAATTAGTAAGAGGAAATCCACATTTATCAACATAATGGAACTTCGTTCACTCACGGATGTATCTTCAGCACCAAGAACAGTGCTGGCTCCCAGTAAGTCCTTTATAATAAAAGTTATGGAATGGGGGCTTCCCTGGTGGTCCAGTGGTTAAGAATCTATCTTGCAATGCAAGGACACCGGTTTAATCCCTGGTCTGGGAACATCCCACATGCTGCCAGGGCAACTAAGTCCATGTATCATAACTACTAAGCTGGTGCCCTAGAGTCCATGCTCTCCAACAAGAGAGCAGCCCTGCTCACTGCAACTAGAGAAAGCCTGTGCACAGCAACAAAGACCCAGTGAGGCCAGTTAAAAAAAAAAAAATTATGGAATGAATGGATGAATGAAAACAGCAGAACATCAAGGACAAACATTAAGATCCCAAAAGCAGTTAGATAGAAAAGATATTGTCCTAAAAAGGAATGACAATTGTCAACTGAAAAAAATGCACAGCCTAAAGGTGGAAAATTATGTTTTATTTGGTGGACAAAACTTAGGATTTAAGCCAGGGACACAGCCTCTCAGAAAGCTCTGGAAAACAGCTCCAAAGAGGTAACCAAGGTATATAGGAGTTTTTGCAACAAAGACCAGCTAATCAGAACATCAAACGGTTAATTAAAGAAAACCAGACATTTCAGGTAGATGCATGTAGCAATTTTCTAGGTATGCAAAGATGCAAAAGTCTGGGCTCCTTGACGTCATTCCTTTGATATGCATCTCAGTTACCTGGGGCCAGTATCCTGTGCTTTCTCATTCTGAGTGTCCTCAGGGGGCACCTCAGGGGCCACTCTTATGTGGTAGCTTGACAACTGCAGCATCCTGTTTACTGATATGGCAGCAACATTTTTTCTTTCATAAAATTATACTGTCAGCTGATGTCTAGTGAGGTATCTGTCAGAATGAAATACATATTCAGAGGAACACCAGTGGAGATGCTCACCAAGAGACATTCCCTACAGAGGCATCTGAAGAACCTTTTTGTGGAAGAAGGAAATTTTTCCATAAGGTAGATCTTACACCCATGAAGGAAATATTAATAGTAAACATGTGGTTTAGTGTTCAAGACAATAATACTATATGTCAGGAGGAGTGGACTAGGTACAGTGTTACCAAGTCCATTTGGGGTCTGAAGGGAAGGTAAATACTGGATTAACTTTAGACTTTGTTAAATAAATACACATATTTAAATGTTTTGGAGAAGCACTGAAGAAGAAAAAATGTGTAATTTCCAAAACAGTGGTGGGGGAAAATATGAGGAAAAAGACAAGAAAGGGAGAGTCCCTGGTGGTCCAGTGGCTAAGATTCCTTGCTCCCAATGCAGGGGGCCCAGGTTCGAATCCTGATCAGGGAACTAGAGGCCACATGCTGCAACTAAGAGTTCGAATGTCGCAGCCAAAGATTCTGCATACCTCAAGAAAGATCAAAGATCCCATGTGCCGCAACCAAGACCTAGCACAGCCAAATAAATAAATAAAATTTTAAAAATAAATTAAAAAGGCAAGAAAGGAGGAAAAAAAAAAAAGCATGAAATGTGACCATTAGCAAGCACCAAATTAGATAGTTTATATAGAGTCATACATTTGTAAACGACTTTTAAAAAAATTCCAGCCACACTGTGTTTTAAGAACCATGCCTAAAATATACAGACACAGGAAGGCTGAAAGTAAATGGATGAAAAAGTTAAACCAGGCAAATAATAGAGTTGGTAAATGTAATTACCAGACTGATTTGACTTTAAGGCAAAAAGTATTACTAGAGATAAAAGAGGACTTGAAGTAATAACCACATCCTCCTTCAAGAATTGCTTTAATTTAAAGGCTCTTTGGCCTCACCTTGCTAAACAGCTAACTCACATCAAAACCGTGAGAGAGTCGAGTAAGTCTCATCACTCCTCTTTCACAGATGAGGAGCCTGCGGTTTAGAAAAGTTAGACACTTCTGCCTAAGGTCAGACAGCAGCGGAATCAATATTGATCACAAGTCCTCTGACTCCACGCTCCACGCTCTCCGTGTTTAGAAAGGAGAAAATCGGAAAGAGCAGGGCTGGGCTGGGTGGGGGAAAGAGGCAAATGAGGTTTGGCAGGGAGAAAATGCCTGGAAAAAAGTAAAATTGCGCCGAACTTGCCCCAACACACCGTGGAGGGGAGTGGGTAGGGTAGATTCCAGCCAGTTTTGAAGGGACCCCGGGCTTTGGCCTAGTGGCTCAGATGGTAAAGTGTCTGCCTACCATGCGGGAGACCCGGGTTCGATCCCTGGGTTGGGAAGATCCTCTGGGGAAGGAAATGGCAACCCACTCCAGTACTCTTGCCTGGAAAAGCCCACGGCCGGAGGAGTGTAGTAGGCTACAGTCCATGGGGTCGCAAAGAGTCGGACACGACTGAGCGACTTCACTTCACAAAGCTTTGCGCAACAAGTTTGCACGAGGCCACCTACCTTGCCAGTACCCTAGCGCGGAGGACCGTCCCTTCCAGCGCCCTCGAGCCCGCGCACGCGCAGACACCAGTCGTCGGGCTCAGGGCTCCCGCGCAGGCGCCGCGTGCACCCTCCACAGGCAGCCGCTGAACGCTGGGCAGGCGCGCTCTCTGACGTCTCCCAACACACATCCCCGTTACCTGGGTCGTTAGCTGTCTGGCCTGAGACCCCCTCCAGTGAAGGTGGACGGAAGGTGAAGGCGGACGGAAGGTGAAGGCGGACGGAAGGTGAAGGTGGACCAGAGGAAGACCGACGCGCGGGAGGGCAGGTCCAGGAAGGCAGGAAAACAATTCTGGTGGGAAGAGAAGAGATGCTGTGATCACCTTAACCGGCCAAGGATGGAGTGCCTGCGGGGTGGGGGGCCGACAGGGTGGGGTGTGAGGAGAAGGTAGATGGGCAGGTGAGTCCAGACATGGGACCAGGGGAGTTGGAGGTAGGAAAGGATATTGTGGATTGAGCTGTCTCAACTCTCCTTTGAAAAGAGGTAAGGGTCGAGGTGGTCCTGGTTAGGAGCATGCACTGTGGGGTTGAACCCCTCCCCCCCCCCCCCCCCAACATAGCCCTTCTGCAGCTGCTGATCTACTTTAACCTCTGGGCTGGGCAGGCTTTAAACTCACATCTAAAACAAGGAACTACTTCTTAGGGCTGCAGAGCAGATTAAATGACAGGAAGCATCCTAAAGGCTGCATGATGCTGAGTACCAGCCGGTCACTCCTTTAACACAATGTACAGGCCCCTGCTATGTGCCAGATACTGTTTATTCTATGTGCTGTGAATACAGCAGAAGAGACGGTGGCTTCAGTCCACTGAAGGGAGAAGAGCAATTTCTTCAGTCTGTTAGGCCGGGAAAAGTCATGGAGAAAAATCAGGCAGGGTGAAAAGAGGGAGTAGGAAAGGGGCGGGGGAGTGGTCAGGGAAGGACTCCCTGTGAAGTCTGAGCAGGATTTGAAAGAATGAGGGAGGGTGGGAGGGAGAGAGAGTTCTGAGCAGAAGGGACAGCAAGTGCAAAGGCCTTGAGGTGGGAACATGCACAGCATTTTGGAAGAACATTGGAGGAAGCTGATGTGTTCAGAGCAGAGAGAACAAGGGGAGGGTGTGGGGGTTGGGGGAGGTGGGGTAAGCTAAGCGTGGGAAGCAGAGAGCTTACGGCAGGGGTCAGAGAGTAAACGTATGCAGCCATAGACAAACATAACCAGAGAGTGGGGCTGTGTTCCATCGTCACTTTGTACATAATAAACAAGGTCCCTATGGTAGGGCTTCGAAGACTTGGTTGAGGACTGAGTGGGTTGGGGAAACTTTGGCAGTCTTTGAGTTGAGTCAGGGCAGACTTGGATCTCAGTGTTCACAGGTCACTCTGCCCTCCATGGGAAGGAGGCTCTGGGTATAGGGACAAGGGCAGAAGAGGGGAGACCAGTTAGGAGGCAAGAAGGGAGGTGACTTGACCCAGGGAGGTGAGAATGGAGGTGGGAAGCAGCAGCAGATTCTGGGTGTCTTTGGAAGGCAGGACAGATGGGGTTAGCTGATAGATTGCATGTGAGGTGAGGGAGTGAGGAGTCAGGATGTCCTGATGGAGCCGTCCTTCGGGAAGAAGAGCGGGATGGGAGTCTGGGTGAGAAATGTCCGAGGCTGAGGTCACCTGGGGTGTGAGCATCAGGGGAGTGGGGGTGTGGGCTGGGATTGAACATGGAGAGGAGGAGGAACCAGCAGAAGAGACTGAAAAACAGGCAGGAGGGAGAGAGGGAAACTGAGAGGGGGCAACCTGGAGTCAGGGAGACAGGGACTCTGAGGAGACCGAATAATCAGTGTCCTGCCTTCAGAATACAGAGGGCTGGAAATTCCCTGGCGGTCTGGTGGTTAGAACTCCGCAATTTCACTGGGTTTGATGCTCCTTGGAAGGGAAGCTATGACAAACCTAGACAGCGTATTAAAAAGCAGAGGCATTACTTTATCAACAAAGGTCCATATAGTTAAAGCAATGTTTTTTCAGTAGTCATGTAAGGATATGAGAGTTGGGCAATAAAAAAGGCAGAGCACCGAAGAATTGATGCCTTTAAACTGTAGTGTTGGAAAATACTCTGAGAGTCCCTTGGACAGCAAGGAGATCCAACCAGTCCATCCTAAAGGAAATCAGTCCTGAATATTCATTGGAAGGACTGATGCTGAAGCTGAAACTCCAACACTTTGACCACCTGATGCAAAGAACTGACTCATTGGAAAAGACCCTGATGCTGGGAAAGATTGAAGACAGGAGGAGAAGGGGACGACAGAAGATGAGATGGTTGGATGGCATCACTGACTTGATAGACATGAGTTTGAGCAAGCTCTGGGAGTTGGTGATGGACAGGGAAGCCTGGCATGCCGCAGTTCATGGGGCAAAGAGTTGGACATGACTTAGCGACTGAACAACAACAGGGAGCTAAGATCCTGCAAGCTGGGGCCTGAGAACTGGCCAGGGGTGTAGCACCTCAGAGGTCACCTAGAGGAAAGGAGTTTTGGGGTGAGGGGAGCCCAAGTGCAGTGAGGTCAACAGAGGTGAAGGTGGGGAAGGAACGGGGATTTGGGGGTGATGAGAAGGGGAGACTGGGTCCTTCTGGAGGCTCAAAAGGAGAATATTGCTGTTGTTTGGTGTTTTTGTTTTTAAAGATGGAAAAAAATAACCACCGTTTAAGTGCTGATGGGAATGAATCAGTCAAGAAAGGGGAAGTGTTGATGATGGGGGAAGTGACTTAGGGAGTGGGGACAAGGCCCTGACACACCATAGCCTGCGTCCTGCCCCCCAGCTCTGTGTCCTGATGGGGTGGGGGGCTGAATCAGCTGTGAGGCTATGGGGACCGAAGGTGCTCTTTCTGAGTCACAGAATGAGACCTCAGAGGCCGGCGGTGGCCCCGTGTGTTGGCTTTGGGCAGGGCAGACAGGATGGAGCACAGAGGAGGGTCAGGCAGGTGGGGGGACCA
Organism: Muntiacus reevesi; assembly: GCF_963930625.1. Lineage (NCBI taxonomy): Eukaryota > Metazoa > Chordata > Mammalia > Artiodactyla > Cervidae > Muntiacus > Muntiacus reevesi. Next base: position 88,149,019 of record NC_089253.1, on the reverse strand, counting down.
CACAGGATGGCGGAGGGGCTGGGAGAGACTATGGATACAAAGGGGGCAAGTGGGGACACTTAACAGCATCTCTCTTTTTTAATATATATATTTATTTTTGTTTATTTATTAGTTGGCTGCACTGTGTCTTAGTTGTAGCACGCGGGATCTTTAGTTGCAGCTTTTGTTGTTGTTCAGCCACTAAGTCATGCCTGTCGCTTTGTGACCCCATGAATTGCATCATGCCAGGTTCCTCTGTCCTCCATTGTCCCCTGGAGTTTACTCAAAATTCATGTCCATTGAGTCGGTGATGCCATCCAACCATCTCATCCTCTGCTCATCCTTGCTCAATTCAACCTCTCATTCTCCTTTGCCTTCAATCTTCCCCAGCATCAGGACCTTCAGGTGGGATCTAATTTCCTGACCAGGGACTGAACCCAGGCCCCCTGCATTGGGAGCATGGCACCTTAGCCTCTGGACTGCTAGGAAGTGCCAACATTTCTCTTCTGATGTCCCTATTTGATGGGTAAAATAGGAACAAGTTCTGCTGTAGGGGGTGAGTGGAGAAGAGGTGGCAGAGGCCTGAGGACATCAGAGAAAGTATGAGTTAGCATCTGGGAGGGTTAGGAGGAGGGGACTAGAGTTTGATTCTCCAGCTGCCTTGGGGGCCCTGCTTGAGACTGAAGGTGGTACTTTCTGAGCAAGGCCACCAGTGCAGCTATAGGGTTTCCTTTAGTCACTTTAACCTGTGTTGTCATTTTTCTGAGTGAGTGGCAGAGAGGAGGAACTGGGAGTGTGCATAAGGGGTGGTTAGAACACTGGATGGTTAAGCTGCAGGAGGTGGGAGAGAGACATCAAGGATCAAAGGATGAAGGGTGATGAGAATAGAGGACCAGGTCTTACGCAAGGTCCACAGGAGGGAGCTGGAAAGATGGGTGTGGTCTCTGAAACAGAAATTAGAGAGGGGTGCAGTTATTTAGGATGACAAAGTCTGGGGGGACCCTGGGCACCAGAGGCTGAGGTTGGGTGAAGGACAAGATGGTGGGAGGCAAGAAGGTCAAGGACTCGCAGACCAGGAGTTAGAGGGATCATCCATATGGAGGATAAAACCACCCAGAACTTAGGTGTGTGTTGGACAAAGTGACAGTGAGCCAAAGCTGACACATTCAATAAATAAATAATCAAGACTTCCTTGCTGGCTCACCTGGAGCTTAGAGCCAGAGCATTCTAGAGAAGAGGGAGGGCGAATGGTTGGGAAGTGGCCACAGGAATCAAAGAGGGGCACCCCATCCTGCCTGGAGGTCTGAAAGAAAGAGCCCCTACCTGAGAGGGCTGCTGGGGAAGCGCAGTCCACAGGAACCTGTCATCAGTGTTAGGAGTGGGTGCGGAAGACATGAGAAAATGACAAGGGAAAGGTGTGGTAGGGGCTGGGGAGAGGACACTCGAAGGGGCCCTGAACAGGACAGCCAGGCTGGACCTCAGGGCAGCCAGGGATGCTGGTGAAGGGTGGGGTTGGGGACCAGGGATGGGCATGGCTAGGTAGGAACTGAGCACCCTGTCCTCACCCCTCTGAGCCCCTCTAATCAAATAGGACTGCCAGCTGTGGTGTGGAACAAGATCACTGCCCCCGCCCCCCGGCTTTGCCCTGGAGCACATGGAGCTGAGACCTGATGCCAGCCACAAGGAGAATGTGCCCCCCAGGCCGGCAACCTCCCTGAGGCCAGGCAAGAGGTTCAGTGGGTCTGGGTCAGAGGTGGCAGGAGCAGGGTCCCCTGGGGTAGCAGCCCAGAGCCCCTTTCGCAGACAGCCCAGGGCCTTGTTGATTCCTGAGATTGCTGTTTGAGGCCAACTGGACCAGGACAAAGTCTTCCAGTCCAGGGCCCAAGGGAGGATTAGGAAGTCAGGACGTGAGGTGAGGAAGGAGGAAACAGGAGCCCCAGAGCTCGATCTCTGCAGTGGTGGGCTGGGGAACACCTCTGCTCAGGTGCCTGGGGCTTCCAGAAGGCCACAGAGCTGTACAGCCAAGCGTGGGAGCAACCCAAGAACCAGTTCAGATTCCAATTAACACGTCAGTTTCTCTGTGTTCTTAGCTGTGTGACCATAGGGCAAGGCTCTTAACCTCTCTGAACTTTAGCTCCTGTCTGCAAACTTTCATGGCCCACTCTACCTGCCAGGCCCTCCCAGTCATCTCACCAGCACCCAAGAGGCCAGTAGAAGGGAGGCAGGCTGGGGAGACTGGGGGCGGTGGTGGCTGGGAAGTGGAGGGCTCTAAGCCTCATGCCCTTGGTTCCCAGAGCAGCTCCCTTTTAACTGTAATGTGTTGGGTCTTGCTTTCACTCCAGCTGTGAGCCACCCTCTCACCCAGCACCTCTGCTCAAGCTGGACACCAGGGAGTCGTCCTTGATGCTTCACCCTCTTTTACACCTTCACCTTCTCAGCAGATCTGATCTGCCTCCTCTCCACCCTCCTACTGCCCCCATCCCAGCCCCATCACCTCTCACCTGGGACCCCCCTCAGCAGCCTCCCCCCTCTCTCCCTGCCTCCTGCTGCCCTCCTCCAAGCCACTGCCCCCTCCCCACTCTGAGTCCCTGTACTGACGCCAGGTCGCTGCGCTTGGGGTACATCCATCAGTCCACCCGGGACAATAGCTGACACAGAGGCCAGCTGGACTCTGTGGCTCCCTCCCCCGTCCCTCTGGAGCACTGACGAGAGTCCTCCCCCAGCGCATAACTGTCTGTCCTTTCTTTAGAGTCACGGAGACTCCGGAAGAGCCTGGGTGTCTGCCTGGCCAGTAGACGTGGCCGGTGGGTGCATGTGGGCCCGGCTGAGAGGGGAGGGCCTGCTGCCACACCGTGCCTGGGGACAGCGCTGCGCCAGGAGCCTTGCCGAGTCCAGAGCAACCTGGCCAGCCCCAGCCCCAGCTTGGGCCTCGTCCTGAGGGACATGACCGGCCGGCTGACCAACTCAAGCTTCCGGCAGCAGGACAACCTGCAGCCCTTGGTTGGGAGACCCCAAGGGAGAGTCCAAGACTTTGCCATCCAGCAAAGTAACTTGTGTGCTAGGGAGACCCACACGGCTGAGTGTGGACGTCTCACCAGCCCCCAGCTCTGGTCAGAGCCTCAGGAGAGCTTCCGGCCTCACCTGATGCCGCAGGGAAGCCCCCTACCCCGAGGGCCACTGGCTCGCCCATCCTCCAATCTGAGGCAGTCCTGGCTGCTGGCCACAGATACCTCTTGCCCAGACATCGGGCTTGCTACTGGGCTGGCCCCACTCAATGGGCCCACATGGTCAGACCCCAGATCCCGGTGTGGCCTGGGGGGCTGGACCTCCAGGCTCATAGGGGAACCCCTGACCCTGAAAGACCTGGCTGTCCCTGCCCAGAGCCCATCTCGGGCCCCATCCCAAGCTGCCATTCACCAGCTGCTGGTCTGCATTCAACGCCTGGAGTGCCAGGCAGTGCGGCTCAGGTGCCAGGTATCCCGGGAATTCCCAGGCCCTGTGCGGCAGGAGCCCTGGACCAGAGCTGACCAGACACTCCCTGTCCGCCCCCAGCTCAGCCAGCCTGTTCTTGATTCCTGGGATGAGAGGAGGAGACACTCCCGAGGCCTCAGGGAAACTACCAGTTTCCCAGAGACACCGGGGCCCCAGGAGGTTCTCTCAGACTCTCAGGCAAGCAGCAAGCATGCATCTCTGGGGACCACTCTGGCGATGCTGCCTGGGGATGCCCTTGACCCTGAGCAGGTGGTCCTTTCTGCCTGCCCCCTAAGGCAAGGAGAGCAGGGCTCCCCGGGGACTACACACGGCTGGGGGCAGAGGGGGGACCCCCTGTGCCCTCCAGGTGTGGACAGCAGGGAGGCCAGACTCTGCTCTTCAGCCTCGTCCAGTTCAGCCCAGGGCATCCTCCCTGGGCGGGAAGGAGGGGATGGGACCCCAAGGGAGCGGATCAGCAGGGAGAAAGAAAGGCCAGCTTCCAGGAATGCCCTGCAGGTAGGGGCCAGAGGGGTCTGGGAGTTTGGGGACTCTGGGTTGGGGGTTGCCCTCCCTCCCAGGAATTCTCACTCCAAGCTGGCTGTCACTACCCTGTCGCCCTCCCTCAAAAGGGAGGCCTTGGGCAGGCAGGCTTAGAAGGGGGTGTCTAGTCCTGCTTGCTTCTCAGCCTGAGAGCATGTTGTGTTCTTTTATTTTCCAAGAGCAAAGCCAGAAACACGGTGAACCTGGAGCCTGAGTTAGGCCGGTGAGGTTATGTGCTGTGGCGTGGGGACCAAGGCCACACTCTGGGAACAGCTCCTCTCCCACTTGCCTGCAGATTCGGGCCTGATGGCGATAAGGCCGGGCTGGCAGATCCTTGCAGAATTTAAGGGGGAGGGAACCTCCCAGGCTCCTAAGGACAGGAAGGTGGGGGCTGCTGCTTCCTGGGATCTGAAACTTGTTAAGCTGCCCTGCACTCTTGGCAGTCAAACAGGGCATTCCCCTGCCTCCAGGAGCCCTTTTTTTATGGGATTTCCAAGGCTAGCCCTCTGTAGAGGAAAGTCCTCCCAGTGTCCAGCCAGCCCTCTTGCCTCAGGGTGGATGGAGCATCACCCTTCGTGCTGGAAAGGCAATGTGGGTGGTGCTGAGCCCCCAGCTGCTCCCTGGGGCTGGGGGCCAGGCCCACCCCTGGTCAGTCCTGTCTGTCCCCAGCTGGCAGTGGCTGTCCAGATGTTTCAGAGCATGGTGGCGCTGGGCACATCGGCGGCGGGCAGTGGCAGCGGCTGTGGCCCTGGGCCGGCGGCAGCTGTTACGCAGGGGTCTGCGGGCGCTGCGGTGGGCACTGTGGCTCCGGGAGGCCCAGCTGGAGGCGGCGTGGGGGCGACACACACAGGCCCTGCTGGCCCGGACCTTCCAGAAGGTTAGGAACCTCCAGATTGGGGCATGGAGAGGTGATGAAACACCTGTGTGTCTGGGGAGGAGGCGCTCTTGGAGCACAGGTTGTTCCCCCTGAGTGATTAGCAGCAGAGGGGGCAGACATCAGCCCAGGCACATGACTGAACTCTGCTCAAGTTTAAATCCTATTTCCACCACTTTCCTTTCCCCCACATTTTCTCATTGTGTGATCTTGGGAGAAGTTACTTGACCTCTCTGCGCCTTAGTCTCTTTAGCTCTGAAATGCACTCACAATAGTACATACTTCTCAAAGTTGTTGTGAGGTTGTGCTGTGTTTATTCACTCAGTCATGTCCGACTCTTTGCAATCCCTCTGTCCATGGGAATTCTCCAGGCAAGAATACTGGAGTGGGTTGCCATGCCCTCCTCCAGTAGATCTTCCCAACCCAGGGATGGAACTCAGGCCTCCTACATTGGAGGTGGATTCACCAGCTGAGCTACCAGGGAAGCCCCTTTGTGAGGTTAAATTAATAAATATAAGGAACTCAGAATCCTGCCTAGCACATAGCAAGCCCTCTGCTATTTAAGTGGTTGCTTTTTGTTTTTCTTTTTTAAACTAGGGGCTTCCCTGGTGGCTCAGCAGTAAAGAATCTGCCTGCCAATGCAGGAGATGCAGTTTCTATCCCTGGGTCAGGAAGATCCCTTGGAGAAGGAAATGGCAACCCACTCCAGTATTTTTGCCTGGGAAATCCCATGGATAGAGGAGCCTGGTGGGCTACAGTCCATGCTGTCCAAAGAGTCGGACACAACTTAGCGATTAAGCAAAGAGTCGGACACAACTTAGCGATTTTACTAGAGGTTTGCTAGCCAGGACTGGGAGGGCATTTCTGTGTTCGTCCCTCCTTAGGAAAAGTGCTTTGGGAGGGCCTAGTTCCAGGTTTTGTCTCCCAAGGAAAACCCTGCCTCTTGGGCTCCATTTCTCCATCCATCCATCCATCCATCCATTCATTCCCAAAGAGGCTGGGGCATCTAATTGGTTAAGACCACAGTGTCTGACTTTGTCTCTGCCCTTCCCGCTCAGGGCACTTTTGAGGCATCGGCCAACATCCTTCTTCCCCTTCTCTCTTGACCTAGTGGAGACACTTGATTCAGCAGCACAAACAAGGGCAGCCCCATGTCCAGGCTGGGCCAAGACCCCTGTCCTCCGGGGGAGACCAGGACCAAGGCCCCTCAGGAAGGAAGCCGGCGGTGGATGGCGCCTGGAGAAGCAGGTAGTCTGGGACACCCCAGGTTGGTCAGTGTGACCTGGACAGTGCTTGTGGCCTTCCCTCCTTGTCCCCCACTTCCCCTCAAATGTGGACAAGGATTTATGCAAAAGGATGTCCATCATGGCGTTATTTATACCTATGAAAACTTCAAAACAGCCTAACTATCCAATATCAAGTGAGAAAATTGTCATTTAACCACGTGATAAACATTTGGCAACTGTTCAATATGATGTTTATCAAAACTTTAAAAATTCCTCCCCACTCTTTTTTTATGTTTTGTTTCCATATCTTTATTGGTGTTCTTTCCTATTATAATAATCATAATAGGAATGCATGCTTGATTTGAAAAAACATTCAAGATAGTTGCAAGTATTTCAATTAATTCAAAAGTTTCATCTCCCTCCTTATGTATCTTATCCTTTCCTAGAAGTAGCTTTATGGGTATTTGCATATGGGTATTTTTTAATGCTGGGGGAAAAAGAAAAGAGGGTAAAAAACAGTACCTAATGGGCTTCCCTGGTGGCTCAGTGGTGAAGAATCCACCTGCAATGCAGGAGACACGGGTTCGATCCCTGGTCTGGGAAGATCCCACCTGCTGTGGAGCAACTAAGCCTGTGTGCCACAGGTACTGAGCCTCCTCTCTAGAACCCGGGGAATCACAACTACTGAGCCCATATGCCACAACATTGACGCCTGTGTGCTCTAGAGCCCGTGCTCCACAAGAGAAGCCACTGCAATGAGAAGCCCGCTCAAATGCAACTAGAGAGTAGTCCCCACTTGCCAGAACTAGAAAAGAGCCCGTGCAGCAATGAAGCCCCAGCACAGCTCCCCCCCATCAAAATAGTACCTAAGAAGGAATTCCCTGTCAGTCCAGTGGCTAGGATTCTGCACTTTTTAAAAACAAATTTTTTATTTATTTTTAATTGGAGGATAATTGCTTTACAATATTGTGTTGGTTTCTGCCCTACGTCAACGTGAATCAGCCATAGGTATATGTCTCTTCCCTCTTGAGTCTCCCTCCCCACCCCACCCCTCTAGGTTGTCACAGAGTACCAGGTTTGAGCTCCCTGCATCATATAGCAAACTGAAACACAAACATCACTATATGTAGCCAGCCAGTGAGAATTTGCTGCAGGACTCTGTATTTTCACCACTAAGGGCGTGGGTTCAGTCCCTGGTTGGGGAAATAGGATTCCACAAACTGTGTGGCCAAAAGAAAAAATAGTACCCAAGATGGGCTTCCCTGATGGCTCAGTTGGTAAAGAATCCACCTGCAATACAGGAGACCCTGGCTCGATTCCTGGGTTGGGAAGATCTGCTGGAGAAGGGATAGGCTACCCACTCCAGTATTTTTGGGCTTTCCTTGTGGCTCAGCTGGTAAAGAATCCACCTGCAATGCGAGAGACCTGGGTTTGATCGCTGGGTTGGGAAGATCCCCTGGAGAAGAGAAAGGCTGCCCACTCCAGTATTCTGGCCTGGAGAATTCCACGGACTGTATAGTCCATGGGGTTGCAAAGAGTCAGACACAACTGAGTGACTTTCACTTCACTTCAGTACCCAAGATATTGTTTTCTATGAATGAAAAATAGTGCATAGAAAAAAGACCAGAAGGAAAAATATTAAAATGTTGCATAACAATGTGAATTACTTAACATCACTGAACTGTTCACTTAAAATGGTTATTGTGTTTAAAATATTTATTTAAAATGGTTAAGATGGTAGATTTTATGTGTATTTTACCACTGTTAAAAATAAATATAAGTAAATAAATCTTATTTCCCCCTATCCCTCCAAAAATGCTAAAATGGAAATAATGGTCATTTCTGGAGCAGTGAGGTTAAAGATGGTTATTTTCAGTTCCTCAGTTTTCCATTCCAACAATGTATTGTTTTTGCTCTTATTTTCATTTTTTAATTTTTAAAATTTTATTTACTTATTTTTGGCTCTGCTGGGTCTTTGTTGCTGCTTGCTGGCTGCCTCTAGTTGCAGTGAGTGGGGGCTACACTTTGTGTGGTGCTCAGGCCTCTGATTGTAGTGGCTTCTCTTGTTGTGGAGCGCAGGCTCTAGGCTCATGGGCTTTAGTAGTTGCGGCTCTCGGGCTCTAGAGCACAGGCTTAGTAGTCGTGGTGCACAGGCTTAGTTGCCTCATGGCTCATGGGAGCTTCCCAGACCAGGAATTAAACTCATGTGCCCTGTGGGCAGGTGCATTCTTAACCACTGGACAGACCATCAGGGAAGTCCCATTCTTATTTTTAAACAGTTGTGTTTAAAAGATTTAAGTAGTATTTATTTTAATGCATGTTGGTTGTAAAAAACCCAAACAGTAGTAAACAGAATACAGAAAGAGCAGAACCCTCCCCCAAATTACTTGCATAATCAGGAACAGAATGTACTGTCTGGAATAGAACAGGGGGGTGGCTCAGCGCACCTTTGTTCCTGCCGGCAAATGGTCCTTCAGGACTGGGGTGGATGGGTTGCGACTGGGTGCCCTCCCTAGGCCGGGGAGGGCATCAGTTTCTCTCTGGGCAACTTCACTCTCAGTCCAGGGAGTCTGAGAGAGGAGGCGGGAGCCCAGCCGATCCCATTGTGCTCTGGGCCGAGGCCAGATGGAGGAGATAGGCGAGTCCTGATCCTGCAGGCTCTGCACCAGCTGGCTGGTGAGACACGGGGTTCTGGGGAAGCGGGGAGATGGATCGAGGCAGGGCAGGGCCCGAGTCCCTACACTGGGCAGACGGAGCCAGCAGGATCGGCCCACGCCCCCACACTGGGCAGGGCGGGGGGTCAGGGGCTCCTCAGTGAGTGAGTGAGTGTTTACTGAGTATCTACCCTGGCAACTTCCCAGACAAGATCTCATTTAAGTCTCATGGTGACCTTGGCAAGGCATTGTGCCCACTTTACTGATGGGGAACTGAGGCACAGGGGAATTAAGGGACCAGCTCAAGGACACACAGTATGAGAGGGACACATCCTGCATTTGTGTGCTGTGGAAGATGGATACAGGCCAGAGAGAAGCTTGTATATTAGAACTGGGAAGTCATTAGACATGACTCACTCATGGGGAAACTGAGGCCCAGAGATGGAGAGTGACTGACTGGTCTGAGGCCACTCAGCCTAGCGTCCCAGGACTTAGTGGTCCCTCCTGGCCCTGTTGCTCCCCTCCACTCACTCTCTTGTCCCTCCTTCTTCCTCCTGTGGTGCCATCAGAAGGAATGGGCCAGGCAGGAGAAGGGGGTCCAGGGAGAGGCCTCCCAGGCCACTCTGAGGACTCAGAGGATAGGAAGGCCCCCCCCACACCTGGCTCTCTCCTGCTGCAGGTGCAGCCTGGGTGGCCCTACTGGACCCTCAGCATCGGAGAGCCTGTCTCTGCAGGTAGGGGGAAGAGAGAATGGGGACCACCTTCCCTGAGGCAAAGGGTGGGATGCAGCTGGTGAAATGCCCTTTAAGTCGATTTTTTAAAAAATATTTATTTATTTTTTAATAAATAAATGGCTTCACTGGGTCTTAGTTGCGGCAAGCAGGATCTTTAGTTGCAGCATGTAGGATCTAGTTTCCTGATCAGGGATTAAACCCAGGCCCCTGCATGGGAGTGTGGAGTCTTAACCACTGGACCACCAAGGAAACAAGATCTTAAGTCAATTCTTGACTCCTAGTGTTGAGAGAACAATGAAAATAAGAAATGAATACATCCACCATTTACTGAGACACTAAGACCTGCCAGACACCACCCAGGGGCTGGAATTTAGTTATGTATGCGTACGCAGTTGCTAAATCCTGTCTTACTCTTTGTGACCCCATGAACTACAGCTCATCAGGCTCCTCTGTCCATGGGATTTTCCAGGCAAGAATACTGGAGTGGGTTGCCGTTTCCTCCTCCAGGGGATCTTCCTGACTCAGGGATCGAACCACATCTCCTGTGTCTCCTGCATTAGCAGGTGGATTCTTTTTTTTTTAATTGGAGGATAATTACTTTACAATACTGTGATGGTTTTTGCCATGCATCAGTATGAATCGGCCACAAGTATACATGTGTTTCCCTCATTCTAACCCCCCTCCCACCTCCCTCCTCACCCCATCTCTCCAGGTTGTCCCAGAGCACCGGCTTTGGGTACCCTGCCTCATGCATTGAACTTGCCCTGGTCATCTGTTTTACATATGACAATGTACAAGTTTCAATGCTATTCTCTTGAATCATTCCAGCCTCGCCTTCTCCCACTGAGTCCACAAGTCTATTCTTTACATCTGTGTCTCCTTTGCTGCCCTGCATGTAGGATCATCAGTACTGTCTTTCTAAATTCCATATATATGCATTAATATACAGCATTTGACTTTCTCTTTCTGACTTACTTCACTCTGTATAATAGGCTCCAGGTTCATGCACCTTGTTAGAACTGACTCAAATGCATCCCTTTTTATAGCTGAGTACTATTCCATTGTGTATATGTACCATGAATTCTTTACCACTGAGCCACCTGGGAAGCCAGGGACTCAATTTTAAGCAGAGCTTAAAGCCCATGGAACCTATGACTCAGTACAGGGACAGATAGGAAGGAAATTAACAATCACAAAGGGTGTGTGTGTGCATGAATACCACCCAAGTTAAGTGTTGTGAAGGGATGGAACACAGATCTACATGAAGATTTTTTTCCCTGTTAACTGTTTTATTATGGGACATTTTTATCTTACACAAAAGTAGGGAAAACAGAATAAACTTCAATGTATCCATCAAGAAAATCACCTCCTGAGAAAACTTGTTTCATCTGTACCCTAGCTACTTCCCCCACAAAAACCCCAGGCATCCTATCATTTCATATGTAAATATTTCCTCAGCATCTCTAAAACAGAGTCTTTTAAACAACAGAACCACCAAACCATGGGCTTCCCAGGTCATACTAATGGTGAAGAACCCTCCTGCCAATGCAGGAGACACAAGAGACACCGGTTCAGTCCCTGGGTTGGGAAGATCCCCTGGAGGAGGAAATGGCAACTCACTCCAGTACTCTTGCCTGGAGAATCCCATGGACAGAGGAGCCTGGTGGGCTACAGCCCATGGGGTCAGACAGGACTGAAGCCACTGAACACGTGTGCACCACCGTACCATGATCACACCTAAAATATGAATAATTCCTTAACACCAAGAAATAGTTGGTCGCCATTCAAATTTCCACTTCTACTATATGTTGTTATCATTTGTTTGAATCAGGATCTAAATAAGGCCCATGTGCTGTCATTGGTTGAGGAATCATCCAAGTCTTTTTAGTCTATGGCATTCCCTCTGAGTTTTTTGTTGTTTCTTCCTCGCAATTATCTGCTGAAGAAACCAGGTTGCTTGTCTGATAGTTTCGCACTGTCTGCATTTTGCTGATTGCATCCTGTGATAGAGGTTTCTGTGACAACTTTCTTTTGGCTGCATGAGTCTTCGTTGCTGCAAGGGCTTTCTCTAGTTGCGGTGAGCGGGGGCTACACTCCAGTTGCGGTGTGCAGGTTTCTCACTCCAGTGGCTTCTCCTGTTGCTGAACACTGAGTCTAGAGGTCACGGACTCAGTAGTGGTGGCGCAGGGGCTTAGTTGCCCTATGGCATGTGGGATCTTCCCAGACCAGGCATTGAACCCGTGTCCCCAGCATTGGCAAGTGGATTCTTAACCACTGGACCACTAGGGAATTTCTCTGTGAGAGCATCTAACAAAGGGAGCTGAACTTGACCGGAGTTCAGCAGAGATGGGAAGGATGCATGGTTGACTGGTAGAGGGAGAGAAGACTAGAGCGCCAGACAGAGGGAACAGCATGTTCTAAGGCCTCTGACAGGAGAACATGGAAAATTCAAAGAAGGACAGTCAATTTGGAACCCTGTTAGTACAGGGTTGGAGGCCAGGGTGGTCTGAGATGAAGTTGGAAAGGGGTGCAGTGGTGTTTGGGGGGCAAATCATCAGAGAGGGCCTTGTTGGCAGTGGGGAGCAGTTGAAATTTTCATCAGTGCAAGAAGACTACTGCTGGAGGATTTTAGCAAGAGAGTAAGATGCCTGCAATGCAGAAGACCCAGGTTCCATCCCTGGGTCGGGAAGATCTTCTGGAGAAGGGAATGGCTACCCACTCCAGTATTCTTGCCTGGGAAATCCCATGGACTGAGGAGCCTGGTGGGCTATAGTCTATCAGGGTCACAAAGAGTCAGACACAATAGAGCGACAAACACTTGAAAAATATTTCTCTAGGGGCTTGCCTGGGGGTCCAGTGGTTAGGGCTGCACACTTTCACTGCAGGAGGCATGGGTTTGATCCCTGGTCGGGGAACTAAGATCCCACAAGCCTTGAGGAATGGCCAAAAAATAAAAATACAATTTTTTAAAAAAGAAAGAAAAATCTTACTCTGGTTATGGTGTAGACACTGACCAGAGGGGTGGGGGCAGCAGTGGATGCGGGAGGCCAGGTAGGAGGCAGCAAGGAACTGCCAGGCACCCAGAAGTGATGCTGGTATGGCCTGAGTAAATGGCATGCCGCATTGTCCTTACAGCAGTCCCATTTTACAGATGAGAAAGCTGAGACTCAGTGAGGGTGAGTGGCTCGCCCAGGGCCTCAGTGGTGTGTCTGGCACATGGCAGGTAGCCGAAGCTGCTGTCATTATGACGAACACCAGCACTTTCTCTTGACTGTCCAGGTGCTTTGGGGCCTGGCAGCGTTTCGTGCAAAGAGGGACCCGGTACCGGGCCCACGTGGCCAACCGCCAGGCAGGGACCCTGAGGACGTGCTTGCAGCAGTGGGTGCGGGTGAAGCAGCTCCAGGCATCAGACAGAGCGAAGGTGGCCCAGCTGTCTCTTTGTCTGCGGAAGGCAGGTGAGTGAGCGACTGGCCAAAGAGTTTCCCCTCCCCCACCCAGCAAACAGCGCCACTTCAGCTCCTTCTGCAGTTGACCTGGTTGACTTATGGATTCTCGGGATGGGAGGAGATGAGACTGGGAGCTTTCTCAAGGGCGCAGCCTGGCAGACCTGGGAGGGTCCCTGGAGCAGCAGGCCTTGGTTGGCCCCATCCTGGCCACTGTCATGAGCTCCTCTAGGCAAGAGACACGTGCCATCCTCCACCTGGAAGGAGTATATAGCCCCTACTCCTGGGAAGCTTCGAATCTAAGGGGGATGCACAGCCCCTGCACCTGAGACCAAATAGGATCTTTGAGGTGTCCTGATGGGAGAGGGTTTGGAGGTGGTGGGAGGAGGCAGTGCCCATGAGGAGAGAGGTCCTAAGGGGCTGAGGCAGTGACCACCAATGACTTTGTGCAGAGAGAGGTCACTGATTCATCTCTTGTCTACTTCTCAGGGAACATGACCCTCTTCAGCTCAGTCCCTGAAGGGGCCACAGTGCATGAGCTGAGGCTGATGGCCACGGCGCGGGTGCTGCCCCAGGAGCAAGGCCGGGGCTCCCTGCAGGAAGCCTGCCGGAGGCTGGCCCTCCAGCGGGCGCTGCTGCTCTGGAGGACACGGCTGTCCCAGCGCCAGCGGGCAGAGTAGGTGACCACAAGCTTGTGACCTGGGGTAGGGTCGGGGGGAACCTAGGGTGGGCGTGTGAGCAGTGCTCAGCACAGGATGGAGCATTCCATAAGGAACAGGGGGCATCCTGCTCCTCCCTGTGGTCTCAGCCTGGGGCCTGGCACCCCGCGGTGCCCAGTGGGTGTGGGGCTGTGGGAGGTGGCTCAGGGACGCTGCGACAGTGACTGAGCAGAGAGCTGGTGGCGGGGGGTGGGGAGGGTGGGCACGGCGCGCCAGGGGCACAGACATGGAATCCTACCAGGATGGCCAGAACCTGATGGGAGGTTGGTTTAATGCTCAACTCCCTCCTCAGAACCTGAACCCACCTCTCACCCATCTCCTGGTTAAGTGGGAAACCATGTCTGTCTCCTCACCAATGCCTCCCAGTATTTTGCAGGTACCTGGACCGCCTGTGTGCACAGGGTAGATACTCTAAATGAATAGAAGCGAGCCACTTTTCCCTGCCCCCAGTTGCCTTACTGGGGCTTCCCTGGTGGCTCAGTGGTTAAGAATCTGCCTGCCAATGCAGGAGATGCAGATTTGATCCCTGGGTTGGGAAGATCCCCTAAAGTAGAAAATGGCAACTCACTGCAGTACTCTTGCCTGGAGATTCCCATGGACAGAGGAACCTGGTGGGCTACAGCCCATGGGGTCAAAACGAGTTGGACATGACTGAGCAACCAACACACAACACAATCGCCCTATTACACAGCTAGAGAGACTGAGGCTCAGAGGGGTTTAGCACCGTGCTCTAAATTACACTGTGAATCTTTAGCAAGAAAGGCCCTATAGTGAGACCTTAATGATGCTTTTATACAAGACAGGATGCTGGGATTCAGGGCCCAGGCTGATGGTTATGGGTGAGGGGGCTGGTGGAGGTCAGGAGGGGTCAGCTTCACTAATGGGATGTCAGGAAGAATGAAAACTAGCAGCTGCAGGGTTAAGAATTCTGTCCTTAAAAGCTATACACCTGGCATCCATCAGCCCCACACCCACTTGGTCCACTTGAACCCTCAGTCTCTTTTAATGCTGGAACTCCAGGGAAACTCAATTCACCATGATTCTTCAGAATGCAAACCTCCCTCTGCCAGGCTACCCTCTGGCATTTGTGTACCAGGGCACAGTCCATATCTCCCAGCAACATGTCCGGGGTCCCCGTAACCTGAGACCAGTGCTAGGATCCCAGGTCTGCCACTGTTTGAAGTTTGAGGAAATGACCTTTCCTCACGCCTCCTTTTCCCTACCTTTGTAACCAAGTGGAGGCAGAAATACTGGTGTGGGCTCTTGAGTCTTGGGTCTGTGGGCCTGGGCCCGGCTCCACCCCCCATCAACTGCATGCGCCCCCACTCCCCACCTGGGGAGTGTGGTGAGAATCAAGCAGGTGATCATGGCAGGTAGAGCCGTGCTCTAGGCCTCAGCTGCTCATGAAGGTCACCCTGGGACTTGGGGAAGCCCAGGCAGCACCCAGACCATTAAAGCAGAATCTTCAGGGGTGGGGCCGCAGAGGACCCCAGTGGACATCGGTATCTCTTAGAGCCCCGGGTGGTCCCAGTATGCAGCCAGTCTGGTGGTGCCCAGCTCTGTGCCCTTCCAGCGACCCCAGCACTCCCCTGCCCCCTCCTGTAGCTCCTTCTTCGAGGGCATGCAGTGGCGGGCACTGCGGCACATCCTGAGGGGCTGGCGCCTGAGAGCACGAGATGCGGGCAGCGCCAGGATCGCCTCAGCCCCAGATCCGCTGGGCGGTGCCCTGGGAGGGGAGGCCCCTCCAGGCCACAGTACACACCGGAGAAGCTCCTGGGACAAGGTGAGGGGCAGAGGGTGGGGAGGAAGATGGGGGAGGAGACGGTGGGAGACCAGGGCACCCAGGACCCCACACCTCCTTCCCCAGGCTTCCAGGGCCCCCGCCCTCCTGGAGATGCTCCAGTTGAGCTTTCTGTGGGCAGCGGGTCGGCGACAGCAGGGGCAATGCCTTCTGCTCTGGCGGGCACGGGCCCAGCAGTCCCGGGATGCAGTGAGGTGGCACCAGAGCAAGCTTCAGAGGCGGTAGGGACCCCTCCCAGGACAGGGGAGCCATGCTGGCCACCTCCTCTGTGGATTAACTGTTTCCCAGAAATCCTTGCCTTTCCATCTGCATCCCCTTGGGGTCTGCATCCCAGAGAGCCCCACCTCACTCCCCAGGCTCTGGTACTGCCCTCCTACCCTGCCCTGCTGCAAACCGTGGGGGTGAGGGTGGGGACCACGTGAGGCAGGGTATTCATTTCTCCCAGAAGTTTCATGGCTGTGGTCATCTCAGCTCTGCTCCACACCAGCTGTGTGATCTCGGGCAAGTTGCTTAACCTCTCTGTGCCTCTGTCTCCCCATTTGTATGGGGCTCATACTAGGGCTTGCACTGGTGGGACTCAATGAGGTAGGGGCACGCACATCCCCTAGCAAGCACAGCGCCTGGCATTAGTAAACACTCAGTTCACAGCATTGTTCATCACAGCAGTTGGCATTGGGGGCTTGGGGTCCCATTGTATCCTGACTACCAGTCAGTATGACCCTCAGGGTAGCGTTGAAGCCCTCCAGCCCCCAGCAACCCCTCCTCCTCCATGATGGAGACAGGAGGAAGGGTCACCCAAGCCCCTCCTTGCTGCTGAGGGGAGGGGAGGGCAGGGCCAGGCTGGCAGTGACCACCTGAGGGTGGACGCTCCCCTTCCCAGCATCCTCCTTGACTGGAGCCACTGGGCAACAGCCCAAGGGGCCCGGAGAGAGCTGGTTGCCCGCTGGGCCTGGAATCGGAGGGGCAGGGCCGCCCTGGGCCTGTGGCGGCAGCGGCTGGTACAGCGGCGGGAGGTGGAGTGGCGGGCCCAGGAACGGGGCCGGAGACTGCAGCAACGTGCCCTGGGCCACTGGCACTGCTACTGGCAGAGTGAGTCGGGGACTGGGATGGGGCACCAGGGGTGAGGGAGCGGCCAAGTTCCGGCAGGGACATCCAGGATTCAGGTCCTCCAGCACAGACCCAGTGATGGACTGGGTGACAGGTTGGGACCGGGGTAGGGGGGCGGGGTGTGGTGTGTGTGTGTGTGGATGCTGTATGCTTCCATTGCCTGATTGTATGGACTTTAAACAAGCTACTTAATGGTAGTCTCAGCTTATTCATCCATAAAATGGGGACAACAATGGTACCACCTGCTAGGGTGGTGGTGGGGATTCTATGAGACAATCCACATGAAGTGCTTGGCTCAGAACCCAGCTCTTTGTGGATGTTACCATCATCATCACCATCTCCATCTTCATCATCCTCACCTGGCCTTTAGGAGTCAGGGGGTCCTCAGAGCTCAGCACAGAAGGCAGGGGTCAGTGGGGCCATTTTAGAGGCTTCTTATTCCTCCAGTGTCATATCAGTGGGCTGGCAGGTGGGGACTTGGCTGTTCAGAAAGTTTGTATCCTGTTCACTGGGGACAGCAGCTCCCCTGACCCAGTTGTTGCTCAGGGATATTGACCCAGTGTTGCCAGACCTTTGTTTTTACAGAAAAGCTGGAAATCTATATTTTTGTGTGAGCTCTCCTGATTCCTAAACATCATCAAGAAATTAAAAAGGAACTCTATGAGTTGGTTGGCTTAGTCACCAGTTAGAGCACCTGTAATGGAAGAATTTTAACCCAGTTAACTGTTCCCGCTTGGGTAGAGGGTCGAGGCTAGCGGAGCAGGAGCCCATGGTTCCCCAGGGCCCAGGCTGAGGCTAGAATGAGCACTCAGAGGCACCTCAGCATCTCTCTGGCCATAGGACAGGTGTTCCTGCAGGAGAAGTGCCAGCGGTGGGTGCAGGCCCGCCTCCAGGGCCTGCGGAGGGCCGTATTCTGGAGCTGGCAGCAGGCAGCAGCTCGCCGGAGACCCACAGCGGCCAGTCCAGAGCAGCTCCTATTGCAGAGGTGGGTGGACCTGGGGGTGGGAGCGCAAGTGGCATCCCCACCCAAGAAGCAGCAGGGAGAGCGCCCAGGGATGGGAGGCTGGGTGGCCTCTGCAACTCAAGACAGGCCAGGCTGGAGACCTGGCATCCAGGCAACAGGGGCCTGAAGGGAGACCCCAGCCTGGAGTAGAGCCACCAAGCTTCCATTCTCCATGTTGCTCAGGAGGTGGGGGATGGTAAACCCCTAACCCCTCCCAATGCCCTGACAAGCCCTGGGTCTCCACCTCCTGGCTGGGTCAGCCCTTTGGTTTCAAAGCTCACAGCTAAGATGGGGAAATCAGCTCCTCAAACAGCCACCAGAACGTGCGTTCCAACTCCACGTCTTGTTTAATGAATCACAGCACAGGAGAATTCCATAGACAGTCAAAGAAGAGCGCGAAATCTGAAACAGAGATGGTCTAGTGACACAATATATAGATCATAGATGCATGTGGTTTTTTAAAAAATTATTATCTTTGGCCACACCCCACAGCCTGTGGGATCTTAGTTCCCTAACGAGGGATTGAACCCAGGGCCCTCGACAATGAAAGCATGGAGTTCTAACCACTGGACCACCAGGGAATTACTTGGATGCGTGTTTAAAAGCAGAAGAGGGCAGATCACGTTTTCTCCCAGGGTTGGTTCTGTACACACAGGCGTTCTCAGTGCCCCCACAGAGGCAGTGAACCATTCACTGTAGAGCAGCTGATGTTTTCTTGGCCCCTCTGACCACAGTCCCCTCACTGACCTCCAGCCCTAGAGTTGCCGTGTGAGGGCAGACAGGGTGTGGCTGTTCCCCTGATGTAGGGGACCTGGACCCACACCACCAGGCTCCCACACCATCCCAGGCAGCCTGCCCTCAGCAGCCAGGGTGCGCGCCTGCCAAGGCCCCCAAATGAAAGCCAGGGCTTTCACATACCATATATCAGTCCACACTTTTTTTAAAGAGATTTTTTTGTTTTGGCCATGCTGCACAGCATCGCATGTGGGATCTTAGTTCCCTAACTAGGGATCAAACCCAAGCCCCCTGCAGTGGGTAGAAGGCACAGTCTTAACCACTGGACCTCCATGGAAGTCTGGTCCAGATGTTCTTAAGGCACCAAGGTTGTGTATACAAAACTGTGCATAACCTGTGATGGTTTGTGGACGATTTTTGGGTGTAGCTTTGAATACTTGGACTGGCGTGCTGCAGTCCATGGGGTCGCAAAGAGTTGAACACAACTGATCAATTGAACTGAACTTTGAATAAATGAGACTTCTGACTGGGAAGCCACTAGGCCGCTCCTCTGCCCCTGTTCTGCAGCCACTTCCAGGCCTGGTGTGGAGTCGTGAAAGCCTCCTGGGCCAAGCATCCGGCCTTCCAAGATGGTCTGAGGAGACGGATACCCGGGGCCACATTTGCCAGTGAGGCCCAAGCGGCCACAGCCCAGCCTCGGGAGCTGCATGTGGCCCGGGCCTCCTGCTGGAGAAGCCGAGAGCAGGGCTGCCAGGCAGACAGGCAGCTGAGGAGGACCTGGGCCCAGCAGGCCTTCGTTGCAAGGCGAGTGGCCCTGGACCCGTGTTGCAAGGCCCATCGGCAGGCAGGAGAGAGCTCCAGGGCCCAGGCCCTTTGCTGGATGCTGTGGGCACGTGAGTCCTGCCAGCACCGAGTCCTTCGAGACCATGCTGTCCCGACTCTGAGTGCCAGGTGGGTGCCCTCAGCCTGAGGTCAGTCCCATACCATGTGGGACCAGCTTGGACCTTAAACTTGTTTAGGGTCAGGGTACAGAGTATTTGGTGGCTAGTGGCAGGGTTCAGGGGGCTGGGGGTGATGGGAGAGAACATCCTGGTCATTGCAGCTAGTCCTGGGGTCAAATGCCAGCTCTGTATTCCCCAGCCACGCCACCCCCTCCTTGGGCAAATCTGACTTTGAAAGTCAGAGGAAGATAACAGGCCTGCCTTGTGGGTGGCCCCAGGGTTTCCGTGGGCAAGCTCTCAGCTCAGCTCAGGCCAGATGCACACCAGGTGCTGAAAATATAAAGCAGTGCTTCTGGGGGGATGGGAATGAAGGAGCAGTTGGCAGGCCTGCTTTCTCTCTGTCCCCATGTGTCATATTCTGCCACTCCCCGAGCCCACTGGAACCTGATTTCAACAGAAGAGGGATGAGGGAGGGGAGCACGGGCATGGGGCTTTGCCTGGACCTGCTGGAGAGTCCCGGCCCTGGTGACTTCAGTGTGGGCTCCTCCCTCCCCCCAGGGTCCTAGAGACCTGGACCCAGTCAGCGACTCAGGGCCACATCCAGCGAACTGCCATCACCCACTTCCAGCACGCTGGGCCCAGGCGCTTCCTGCGAACCCACTGGGCCCAGTGGCGGACAGCGCTGCTCAGAGTGTGGCTAGAACCACAGGCCCAGGAGGCCAGCACAGCCCACCCGGCCAGGCCCAGGGCCAGCCTCCGGCACTGGCCTGGGCTGGCCACCAGAGGGCGTCTCCTGGTGCTGATGAACCCTCCAGCCCTGAAGAGGCAGGTGAGGCCGGGCCCAGGTCGGGTGGGAGGTCCCAAATGAGGCCAGTGGCCTCAGAACCAGCTTGATTCAGCCCAAGCAGCAAGGGTGGCTAGATGCTTCTCCAGGATCCCAGTGACCTTGTGGACACCACCCCTATGGGTTCTCAGCCTCCCTCTGGTCTAGCAGTCAGCAAACATTTACTGAGCACCTGCTGAGTGCCAGGCCAGTGCAGTCTGCTACAGACACACACCCTGGGCGGCAACTGTTAGGGAGCAGACAGCTAAACTCCCAAGTCAAGGTGCAGCCTAGGATCAAGATAGGTGATTGGGTTCAGCAGAAATGGTGACAAAGAGCTGGGTGGCCTACCAGGAGGGGAGAAGCCATAATGAGTGTGTCACTCCAGGCACAAGGAGTGACGCTGCACAGCAGTCTAGGGAGACATCATTGCGGACACACAGTGTTCCTCTAGATAACTGGCAGCATCAAGAATCCTGTTTTAGGATGCCAGGAAGCATGTCAAAACCTCTAGGAAGGTTCTAAGAAAAAAGATTCAAGTTGTTTATTTTAAATGGAATTGAAAGGGACTAGCTCCAGACATCCTGGAATGTGAAGTCAAGTGGGCCTTAGAAAGCATCACTAAGAACAAAGCTAGTGGATGTGATGGAATTCCAGTTGAGCTATTTCAAATCCTAAAAGATGATGCTGTGAAAGTGCTGCACTAAATATGTCAGCAAATTTGGAAAACTCAGCAGTGGCCAAAGGACTGGAAAAGGTCAGTTTTCATTCCAATCCCTAAGAAAGGCAATCCCAAAGAATGCTCAAACTATGGCACAATTGCACTCATCTCACACGCTAGTAAAGTAATGCTCAAAATTCTCCAAGCCAGGCTTCAGCAATACATGAGCCGTGAACTTCCAGATGTTCAAGCTGGTTTTAGAAAAGGCCGAGGAACCAGAGATCAAATTGCCAATATCCACTGGATCATCGAAAAAGCAAGAGTTCCAGAAAAACATCTATTTCTGCTTTATTGACTACGCCAAAGCCTTCGACTGTGTGGATTGCAATAAACTGTGGAAAATTCTGAAAGAGATGGGAATACCAGACCACCTGACCTGCCTGTTGAGAAACCTATATGCAGGTCAGGAAGCAACAGTTAGAACTGGACATGGAACAACAGACTGGTTCCAAATAGGAAAAGGAGTATGTCAAGGCTGTATATTGTCACCCTGCTTATTTAACTTATATGCAGAGTACATCATGAGAAACGCTGGGCTGGAAGAAGCATAAGCTAGAATCAAGATTGCCAGGAGAAATATCGATAACCTGATATGCAGATGACACCACCCTTATGGCAGAAAGTGAAGAGGAACTAAAAAGCCTCTTGATGGAAGTGAAAGAGGAGAGTGAAAAAGTTGGCTTAAAGCTTAACATTCAGAAAACTAAGATCATGGCATCTGGTCCCATCACTTCATGGGAAATAAATGGGGAAACAGTGAAAACAGTGTCAGACTTCATTTTTGGGGGCTCCAAAATCACTGCAGATGGTGACTGCAGCCATGAAATTAAAAGACGCTTACTCCTTGGAAGGAAAGTTATGACCAACCTAGATAGCATATTAAAAAGCAGAGACATTACTTTGCCAACAAAGGTCCGTCTGGTCAAGGCTATGGTTTTTCCAGTGGTCATGTATGGATGTGAGAGTTGGACTGTGAAGAAAGCTGAGCGCCGAAAAATTACACTTTTGAATTGTAGTGTTGGAGAAGACTCTTGAGAGTCCCTTGGACTGCAAGACGAGCCAACCAGTCCATCCAAAAGCAGATCAGTCCTAGGTATTCATTGGAAGGACTGATGCTGAAGCTGAAACTCCAGTACTTTGGCCACCTCATACGAAGAGTTGACTCATTGGAAAAGACCCTGATGCTGGGAGGGATTGGGGGCAGGAGGAGAAGGGTATGACAGAGGATGAGATGGCTGGATGGCATCACCGACTCGATGGACATGAGTTTGAGTAAACTCCGGGAATTGGTGATGGACAGGGGGGCCTCGCGTGCTGAGGTTCATGGGGTCGCAGAGTCGGACAAGACTGAGTGACTGAACTGAACTGAACTGGAGCTTTGGTTACTTGCAGAATCTGCATTTTCACCTATGCGGGCCTATGGTTTATTTTCAGAATGTTTATTAACACTTCCATTCCGGCCAGCAAAGGCAGGCAGGGATCCCGTTTACGAGCAAATGAGGCTTGTAAAAACAAAATACAGTAAATGCCAGGAATGGTCAGTGGTAACCAGGGTGAATTCCAGGCCCCCCTCTTTCTACCACACCCACGCCCAGGCAGCCCTCACTTAACGGGGACAGGTCTTACGCCATCTCATGGTGGCACAGGCTCCCTTAGAGAGCCCCCGCCCCCACTTGTATACAGCAGTGGGGGCTCCAGCTCTGGAGTCAGACCACTCTAGAGAGGTAGGGCCTCAAAGAAGTAACTTTTATGACACTAAGTAGGGAGAGAAATGCCCGCCTCACAGGCTGTACCTGACACAGGTAGGCTCTGAGTGGTAGCCATTATCAGCCCACTCACCTTCCAGTCTCCAGCCACACGGGAGGATGGGGGAAGAGGCAGGGGCATGTACCAACGGCCACATTACCCTTGGCCCTTTTCTGTCTCCTCCAGAAGCCTCACAGGAGAACCTGAGGCAACATGAACTGTCCCACTTGTGTGCACACAAACAGGAAGTCCCCTGACTGGTTGGGGCAGGACAGAAAAGGAATCCTGCCAGGTCACCTGGGTTCAGGTTTTTCTCTTTGTTCCTTCAGACCCGCAGCTGCAGGCCACGGGCCATGGGGCCCAGCCCAATCCAGCACCGCAGCCCCAGTGGACGGATGTGGGGAGAAGTGTCCTGGGCTCAGAGTAAGGAGACCCTCCCTCTGGGGATAAACAAGGTCTGAAGTGTAGCGGTCAGTCAGTTACCAGCCCTCACAGGCCTGGAAATCAACATCAAGCCCTCTGCGAACCTGTCTTACGTATTTACTGTTTTCCCCACGCAGCTCCTCTTCTGGAACATTTCCCAATATTGGGAAAACAATTACAATTTCTCCCACCCCAACTGGTTCCTCCTCTTTGGGCCACAGGAGACCTGGGCAGCTGTGGTGGAAGCAGCGACACTGACTTCATTCGCTCAACACCATTTCCTGTGCACCCTTCTCTTACAGTTCAACCTCCAGAAGCATCAGGACGAGTAAGTCTGCTCCCCTGCGTGATGTGTTAAACTCTTCCAACTCCCCTTTCCAAGTGACAGCCAGCCTCCTCTCTGCCCCACCTCCAGCTGCAGGGGCCCAGGTGTGCCTGCTGGGCCCCAGGCCAGTGCCCTGTGGGGCCAGGAGGAGACTGCAGCTCTGAGATCAGAGACCTCAAGGGCAAGAAAAGGCATCTGGGGTAGGAGCAAAGGGTGTGCGTAGAGAGGGAAAGATGAGGATGGGGGCTGGGCCAAGGGGTTTGCCTGAACCATGGCTAGACCTGGGGCCCCCCGGCCAGTGCTCGTCCCACAGGATCCCAGGGGTGCAGGCCCAGGCCTGGGGCTCTGCCCTTTATCCTGACCATGAAGAAGTCGTAATGGCCATCAGGACCTACCAGGGCCTCTCCCCTCAGGAGGAAATACCTGCAGTGCTGGCGACTTGAGGCCCGGCTGCGCCGGCTGCAGAGCTCCCAGCGGGCCAGGCTCCGGGCAGCCATGTGGCAGCGCTGGGTAGATGCTCAGGGGGCAGAGAGGCTGGCATGGACACTCGTGAGTGGGGGGCCCCTTCCCAACCTCAGGCTGATCACCCACCCCGTCCCTTTCCCAGCCCTAACCCCTGGACACGCTGTCTCTCCAAGTTTGGTCTTTGAACCTACCAAGCCTGAAACCTTGGGAACAGGCCCAGGGACCTGCACTGTTAGCACATCTCAGATGACATCTCCTTGTCACATCCCCCATTTCCCGCCCCCGCCCCCCAACCGGGGCTTTTGGCCTGGGGCAAAGGGGAGGGCCCCCTCTTCCCTCAGGGCTGCAGGTGGGGAGAGGCAGCGGAGGGGCTGGGGGCTGCCAGGGACAGCGGTGGGCCCAGCTCGGGGCCTCCTCGTGACTATCCCCACAGCTCAGGCAGTGGCACCTGAGATGGGCCTGGCGACTGTGGCGGGGGCGCGTCCTGCAGTTGCAGGTGGCTCAGCGGTTACAGCGACAGGAGGACGGCCGGGTCCTTTCCCAGGTACCGGCAGGCTACTCCATCCCCAGCAGGCCCTTCCCAACAGGGCCACACCTGCACATTCCTGAGCTGCACCCTCCCTGCGGCTGTCCCCAGAGACTCTCCGTTTCAGGGAGGGGTCAATTCAGAGAAAACAACCTGGATTCCTTAATTCAGCTGGTGACCAAGGGCTCCGCCCAGTCCTACAGTCACTGGTTGGAGACTAGGCTTGGCCCGTGACACAGCTGTTGTTCACACCAGCCCATGATGGCTGTGGGTTGCTGAGCGTCACCCCTTCCTGACATGCACTCAGAGCCCAGCTTCCCTGGTCACAAATCACATGTATCCTGAGCTGGGACTTTTGGCCTGGGGCAGAGGGAAGGGCCCCCTCTTCCTTCAGGGACAGAAGGATCTGGGCCCAGTACTGACCACACAGACCTGGAAGGGAGCCAAAGAGCTCCTCCCTCCCTGATTCCAGGCCTTTAACACGTGGCACCAGTGTCTGGCAGCCAGGGGCCTGAGGGACAGAGCCAGCAGCAGCATGAGGCCCTGGAGCAAGGCAGGCCTCAGGAGGCCTGGAAACAGGCCGGAAGCTGCCAGAGCCCCGGCACTGGGTGGACCTGGGGCGGAGAAGGGGGCCCAGCTGCAGCTGTGACATGTTCTCATGGAAAGGAAAACAAATCGGAGCTCCACCCATCTGTGGAGCGCAGGCTCAGGCCACAGAGCGCCCAGGCCAAGAGCTCTGAAGGACAATAAAACGCCCTCCTTAACTCCAGCTGCTTCTCTGTAACTCCTAAAGGGTGCCCGCCCCCACCAGCCAGCCGTGATCCATTTCCTCTGCCATCAGGCTGCTCTGTGGACATCGCCCCTCTCCTGCCCCTGAGCTGGTGAAGACTCACAAGAGGGCCTGGGACAGGGACCAGCCCGTGTGCTTGTGTCACAAGCTCCTCTGGGCAGCGGGGAGCAGCGCCAGGCAGACAGCTTCCTGGACAGCGTGCTCCGAGGGGAGGAAGCAGCTGGCAGGAGGAGGGGCTTCTGCCTGAAAAATAAGCCAGGAAGAAGTCAGTCGGGCTCAGCCAACCTCATCTTCACCCTTGATGTAACAGGCAGGGTATCCTTTCACCCTTCAGGGCCAGGGGAGAAATGGGAAGGCCAAGGGTACAAGGGTTCAGACACCATTAAGCCTTCAGAGGCAGTTTCTCGAGTCATGGGGTAAGTCTGTCAAACAGCAGCACCGTAGAAAGGGGAGAAACCCAGTTGAGCTCTCTGCTAAAACGAGGCCAAAACCATTAGGTTTCAGTCCAAGGTCGTCCAGGGGCCGCTGCCTGACGGGGCAGTTGGCAGGCGGGGCAGTGGCCACCTCTTCATTCCCAAATGGGTGGCACCTGGCTGCCAACGCCTTGGAGGTGGAAGGGTGAGGCGCTATGACCTTGCCATGTCTCCTCTGCAGTCCCACAGGACCTGCTGCAATGTTCACTTTGCCTGTTCTCCTGGCGCCCCAGGAGCAAGGTCACGGACAGTCCCAGGCTGGCTCCAAGGGGCTCCGTTAGCAACAGCCCTTCTTGGGGTGGACGGCGTTCTGCCCATGGGGTCCTTGTGGAAGGGCCTGCTCCCCACCAGAGCACAGACTCTCAGCTGAGCAGGAACACAAGGTTCCTGTGTGGGGCAGACTCAAGTCCAGCCAGAGCCTCGGAGCCTCACACCAGTCTAGCTGCCATCATTGTATCAGAGGGTGGAGGCCAAGGCTGGGGAGAAATAGGGGTCTCCCAGAGAGCCAGGACGGAGAAGAGGAAGGCAGGACACAGTGGCCTCAAGCCAAGGTGGTCAGGGTGCAGGGTCACGGCGCCTCTGTCTTCCTCTCATCTTGGGGGGGCCTGCTGAGAAGCTCAAACGTGTCTTCCACCACCTGCCACAGGCAGTTGTCCAGCGGAAACTCGTTGTCCACCAAGTTGACCAGGAAGTAGTTGTCATGGATGTACTGGATGATCATGCGGGAGGGGGACTCCTCCTCATAGAGCTTGCCCCACTGCTCAATCCACAGCGCGAAGGCCTCATCCTGCACGTGTGCACATGCGAGCACACAGGCGCACACACAGACACCCACCGACATGCAGGCACACACGCACAGAGGCACAGGTGCGCAGTCTCACACAGAGACGGACACACACAGACACACACAGAGACGCAGGCACACACGCACAGAGGCACAGGCACGCACACACAGACACACACAGACGTAGGCACACACGCACAGAGGCACAGGTACGCATATTCGCACACAGAGACAGACATACACAGACGC